>NC_080681.1:100427069-102927069 GCF_030445035.2 Dasypus novemcinctus
CATGGGTCCTTGAGTAGGCAGGTGGTAGAGCATACAAAATCAACCTTCTTCCTATGTGATCTGCCTCTAACTTCAGCCCTTTGGGGAGACCTAGCCCTGCCTCTTGGTGTTCAGCCCCAAGTGTTCATTCCTTGCTTGAGAAGCATTTGGTGCTACTCAGTCCTCACGCTGGGAATCTGACTATACTTCATCTTTCCAGTTCTCAATCCACCAGCATTTACTGCCCTTAACCTGGCCATTATACCCCTAACTCTTTACATGTCAGGCCGGGTAACTATATTAGGTATATAGAACCATTAGACTAGGTTATGTTGCAATAACAATGTCACCTCAAAATATCAGTGGCTTCACACAATGAGGATTTGTTTCTTACTTATGCAAAGTCCTCAGAAGTTTCAGTGGCTCCCCAGGGCAGTTCTCTTCCAAGCAGTGACTTAAGGATCTGGTATGCTTCTGTCTTGAGACTCTGGCATCTTAACACATGGCTTCCAGGTTTCTGTAGCAGGGAAGAGAGCTGAGGCATTATGCAGGGGTTTTTTACTGCCTCCCCCAGAAGTGATATACATTCTTTTGGTTCACAATCTTGACAACAATTGTCACATGGCCCCACCTAACATCCAAGCTGGGAAATGTTGAGGAAGGAGAGAGGAAACATATATTTATAAGTTCTTGTAACATCTACCACAATTGGTTCAGTCTCTGGACAAGAGGTCTATTTACACACATTCTTATCTGGGGCTCCAACTTTCAAACCACCACAGCCTAATGTCTCATTTTTCATCCTTATCCCTATGATACAATCTTTATTCACAGCCCATGTCTTTCTACACTGGTGCTAGACACTGTTCTAGAACTACCCTCTGAGCTCAGTTGTATTATTACTTCCATTTTATAGGTGTGGAAACTATGGATCAGAGAGAAGCATAACTTGACCAGTTACTAGCAGCCAGAAACTGATAGGAAGTGATTGAAGCTCATGATTACCTTCAAAAGAAAAACTCACATCTCTTCTTCTCTATTAAGCTGCCTCTATTGAAAAGCACTTGTATTTAAAACATTTCTTGGGAAGCAGACTTGGCCCAGTGAATAGGGTGTCCGTCTACCTCATGGGAGGTCTGCGGTTCAAACCCCGGGCCTACTTGACCCATGTGGAGCTGGCCCACACGCAGTGCTGATGCACTCCAGGAATGCTGTGCTATACAGGGATGACCCCGCCTAGGGGAGCCCCACATACAAGGAGTGTGCCTTGTAAGGAGAGCCGCCCAGCGCGAAAGAAAGTGCAGCCTGCCCAAGAATGGCACTGCACACATGGAGAGCTGATGCAGCAAGATGACGCAACAAAAAGAAACACAGATTCCTGAGCCACTGACAACAACAGAAACGGACAAAGAACAACACGCAGCAGCAAGTGGACACAGAGAACAGACCACAGGGGGCGGGGAGGGGTGGGTGGAAAGAAATAAAATAAATCTAAAAAAAAGAATAATAAAGCTTTAAAAAAATAAAATAAAACATTTCTGTTATCGTTGGGACAATATTGAGACCTTCAGAAAGGTAGAGTTGGTCAAGTTCAGTAGTTACGAGCTTGGGTTTTGGAGTCAGGCACACATATGTTTGACTTTCTGTTCTGGGTGACCTTGGTCAAATGACTTAACCTCCTATTAGTGCACCTGTAAAATGGGAGTTGTGATAGTTCTTATTCAGGTTGTTTGTGACACTAAATGACTTAATGTGGTTAGTAAAGGCTCAATAAATAGTAACTGCTATTAGTATTATTATAGATTTCTAGAAGTCAATATTTAATCAACGGTTTGATAGTGTGTTTAAGATTCAGTGCTAAAAATGCTAGGAGAGGAGAGACGGGGAGGTAGATGCACTTGGGGATCTGTGTTTTCTGCAGGCTCCAGATGAGTTGCAGGGCAATTAAGCTGCCAAGAAACCTGGGTCGGTAAGAAAATTTCAGTCATACACCTCAAGAGTAATGGGACCTGGAGGAAAGAGTCAATAAATCTCTGAATATAAAGAAGAGGCTATATGGAGTGGGATGCAGATACAACCTCCTTTCTTGCTTCTTCAACCTTGAATTTGGCTGGTTCCAGTATAGCTTGGATTAAATATCACCATGCTTGTAAAATGCAAAACACAGTCTGAGGCCTAGAGTTTGTGCTCAATAAATAATTATGATTATTACTATGATAATTATGATTATCATTCTACTCCAGTAAGTTGGAACATGGATGTGGGAGACCATAATAAGGCAGTTATCTCTAAAGAGTCTTATTCTATGATTTGCTGATCTCTATCCCCAACTTGTTAGGGGATTTTGTTCAGGAACAAAACCTCCCTTAAACACTGTGAGTTTAAAGGAAAGAAATTCATTGTCCCAGACCTTGAGGCCCCACAGTCTAGGCAGGGGGTCAGATATGGTAGCAGTGACAATATGTACTGAGTGCCTTGTCCTACACTGTGCACTTCACTAACATATCTGCACACCAAAAGCAGTTGAATAAAATAGGACTTATTCCCCCTATTTTACAGATGAAGAGGTAAAAAACCCTCAATTTCCTTAACCTTAAAATGGGCACATCAAGACACTTCAGTGACTTGCTGTGAAAATTTGAGATAACTTCTACAAAGGGCATAGAATAATTCAGGCACAAAAATGTTATGGACAATATTAGGGAAGGCTCTGCAGAGCAACCAAGGCTTGTCTGTTAAGTTGCTGGCTACACAGGGAAGGTGTGTGGGAGGGGTGGACAGTGACCCAGGAGTCTGATAGTTCGAGTTGGGAATAGAAGACCTATGCTAAGTAAAATCACAGGCACTGGAGGAGAATGGGAAAGTGAGGGAAGGAATGAGTGGGAGGCAGGTGATGTGAAGGGTGCCAGATCAGCCCCAGGGGGTTAAGCCTCAGACTCTTCAGGGCTGCCCAGCTGAGACTGTCCCAGGTCTAGAGCTGTGCTTAGGTCTATGATTTACTCCCTATCCCATATCCCACTCCCCAACCAGGCTCAAAATGATGCCAAGTTCTGTTCCAGCCACTGGCACAATATTTAAGGACTGCTAATAACTTTGACTTCTTATGTTTCTCCTAAGTCTCCTTTGCAACCCACCAGATCCAGAAGTCAAATGTGCCAGAGATAAGATTTATTGGAGCAACTGCCAAATCTCCCCACAACCTGCTGCTCCCTCCTTCTGTATCATTCCAGGATGTAGGGCTAGGGCCCTGCCCCTAATTCCCATAGTCAACATCCCATCAGCCTCTTTGCACAGGTTCTGCTATGGATGACCCATCCCCTTCCTCTCTGCTTTGGCATATTTGACTCATAGTGGCATATTTCTAGGAACGCAAGTAGGAAGATCCTTGCAAAAATAACAGTGCTCATGATTCTCAGGGCTAACGGAAGGTAACCACTTAAGCGGCAGATTTTTGGAAGCCTGCTCAGCCCTAAATACTCCCTGTTGTTTATTAGAGGCCTATAAATTATACCATGAGAGAGATTTTATTTTAATTCGAGTTATTCTTTTAAAGTAAACTTTTGTTATGAAGGGTTACTCAGTATCAGAATTTGGGCAAAGTCTTAAATGAGGTTGCCCATGGCCAAGCCAATGGTCAGAATGCTGGAAGGTGGACAAGGCAAAGTCAGTCTGGATTTCATAAGATCGGGACTATGGAAAGTTTCTTCCTGGACTATAGCAATTTCAGGGAGATTTCTGGATGTGGGCTATCTTCTGGTGGCACCATCGCCTACAGGCAAGCAGGCTCTCTGGAAAGGAGTTCTCTAGCCCCTGAGGCCTTCATCCCTGACTAAAGGTAAAGTTCTGCCTTTAAACCAGAATTGGAGCTTAGCTTGGAGTTTGTGCTCAAGAGACCAGGTGTGCTGGAACCCAAGCACACAGACTTTACCTGGACTTACCTTCATGATGTTGATGAGGAGGAGGATGATCCTAATGTTTGTGAAAGTTGTGGTGGTGATGATGCCTAACATTTATTATATATTAATCATGTATCAGATACAGTTTTATAAATTTCATGTGTATTCGTTCATTTAACTCCCACAATTAGCCTAGGGGGTGGGTACTATTATTACCCTCATTTTACAGAAGAGGAAAGGAAGCTTGGAGAGGCATGGCTTCCCTGTGCCACTGCACTGCGCAACTTAAGGGGAAGTCGGTCATTCTCACTATCATTTATGAACAGTGGCCCTAGAGTTGCATAGGGCACAAACTGTTCAGCTGTCTGCAGAGAGGCTAAGTAACTCATCCAGTGTCACAAAGCTAATAAGGGGTGTGTTTAAACCCCAGATAATGGAGTTCCAGAGTCCCCATTCTTAACCACTATACTCCACGTGGCTCTCTTAGGACTTTAGTTTCAGGCAAGTGTATTATGGGCATAATGAGCCAGGTGGTATTTTTAAACACATTTTTTAATATTTAACTTTTCATTACAAAGATAAATTCAAATATTACAAAAGTGATCAATACAAAGTCAAAGTTCTTCGCCTTCATATTCTCCCCTGTGGATGTCTGTCTCCCATGCTTCCAACCCTGACAAGAAAGAGGAAGGGATGGAAAGCTGCTGGGTTGACTTAATGAAGGGTTGCTATAGGAAGAGAAGGCAATAGAGCTTACATTTCATGGCAACCCTTTGGCATTCAGGCCAGGCTTCCTTCCTGGATATGCCCTGTCTGCACTCCTTCATACACAGAACTTTGAGGAGCATGTATTCACCAAATATAATGAATGTGACACAATGATGAAAGAGGTTGTTGACGGGGGAAGAATGGGGTGGGGGGTGGGGTATATGGGAACCTCTTATATTTTTTAATGTAACATTTTTTGTGATCTTTGTATCTTTAAAAAAGAGAGAATTAAATTTAAAAATTTTCAAAAAAAAAGGGGGGCTTTCTGAGGGGATTTGTCAGAACCACTGGATGTCACTACCACCTGTTTGACTCCTACCAGAAGGATATACAAGCCTCAGTACATTGAGAGCTCAGTTCATGACTTTGAAGACTATGTAGGGCTTCTGAACAAAGACATCTCTAACCAAGTATCATTCAGCCTAGGTTATCCTCTTAATTTTATTAACAGATGCAGATTTTTTCTTTTTCCTTTTATCAAAATGGAATCATACTATATTGATCTATAATCAGCTTTTCTGCTTGATTCACTGATACACATCATGATCATCCCTCTGTATAAGTGCAAGAAACCTGCTGCTTCCTTCTAATAGGGGCCTGGTGATCCATTGCGCAGCTACATTACAATTTTTTGTCAGCTTCCTGTTGATGGATATTTAGATCATTTCCCATCTTTAATACTGTTACAGGCAGTGCCATTACAAATGTCCTTAGATATATCCTTTCACATAGCACTGATATTTTTGTATGGAGGGGAATTGCTGTGTCAAAGGATATGCAATCGGCTGGTTTTAATGATAGAGCCAGATGGCATGAGAAACAAAGGAGATGCATTTTAATATGAGGGTGGAGGCGTAATGGCTTGGAGCAAGAAGGATGCTGACCTGAGATTTTGTACCTTGGCAGAATGAGCAGCCTCAACCCAAGAAGACCGCAGAGGCAGCTGTGTCCTCTGGAGCTATCATTCTCAGTTAAAGGGGAAGAGGGGAGGAGTGTCCTGGAAAGAGCCTGAGCATGTAGGGAATTCTGTTTGCCACAGAATGGGAAAGGACAGGAAGGGACAGGAACTGTGAGGGTTGGATTGGCGGGCAAGGGAGCAGAGATGGAATGAGAGGACAGGAAAGAGAGGCTGGGTGTTAGGGAGGGTCTTTAATCCAGCAATGGATGCCCAGGGTGTGAGGTTGGGGTGATTGTCTGGCTGCAAGGTTCAAATGGATCAGAGATGATAGTCTCTAAATGGCACTCAGTGCTGAATGACACTTGCAAAATGTGGTCGTAGCACAGGGTTTGTCTTAGTTCTGCTTCTCTGGAAACAGCGCCTGAGGGATTCAGGTGCAATGATTTAATGAGAGAGAATTCTTCAGGAAAACCTATCAGGGAGGAAGCAGAGCAGGATAGGGAAGCCGAAAGAGCCAGGCAAAGCTGTGGCCTTAGGTAAAATCTAGCCTTGCCTGACCCAAGGGGTGCTCTGGAGTGAAAATCAAGCCGTGGAGTGGTCTTGCAGTGAGGCAGAGGCCAAGTGTGTATGCCTTCATGTCAGCCAGTCATTGACTAACCCTGGGGACAGGGAGGAAACCTCCCAAACTCCTCCAGGCCAGGGGTTTCCGGTTATCTATGGGCAAATCTCCAGAGAGGGTCACAGTCATTAACATTTGCCACAGTTCAGGGACAGGTATATAAACAGGTAAAGGAATCTGCGAAACACCCAAACAGCGTCTATTACATGGTTCAGAGTCATCTAATTAGGATTCATCTAGAGAGATCTAAAGCAGACTAAGAAGGGGCAAGATTCACTGGTTCCTGGAAACCTTGCCTTGCAGAGAACTGCACGAGCAACAGTGGGCAGGAGGACTCAGTCTGCTTCCTGCCAAATATGATTTGGGCACGCTTTAGAAGAGCAATTGCCTGCTGGAGAGGTGACTGTTCTGAAAGTAAAGGCTGGTGTTGATTTAGAGCATCAGGAATTAGCTATTGCTTCAGGGCTTATGGAAAGGAATCCAAGGACTCTGAATCCTGGAGAGTATGCGGTGGACTGCAGACAAGACCAAGGCTGTGTGCACTCTTTCTTCTCCTCTTCCTGCCTTTGACCTCATTAGTGCATCTTCACACCTAGTGATATCATGTACCATGGAGATTGAATCCATGGATGCTGGAGTCAGACACCTTGGCTTGGCTCCAGACAATGCCACTTTGAGTAACCTTAGGTGAGTTACCACACATCTCCAAGCCTTAGGATTCTCATCTGAAACAGACTTAAGAGTAATCATGTTCTTGGGTAGTTGTGTGAGTGAGACAATGAATATGAGGCACTGGATATATTGGATGCTCAACAAAAGACAATTGCATTGTGGTTATATTTAAAATCAGTTTTATTTCCTGGCCCAGGAGCATCAGTGCCGGCACTCCCTTTCCTTCTGAGCCTAAAAACAAACACCCCATAAAAGGGTTTCTCCCTCTTTACTCCTCTGGGAATCTTTCCAAGCTCTGCTTCTAGATCCTGTTTTTTCACCTTACCTGTTCTTCATTTATGAATGATCACAAGAATTGTACTCTATGATCCACCCAGAAAAGGAAGGAGACAGGACCAGGATTGGTCAGGATGGACAGGATTGAGCAGGTGGCTCTGCTCTGGGGCTGGTCTCCTAGAGAGGTGGCCTCCATTCTTCACACTGTGCTCAAAAGGGCTTGAAGAGCTCAGACTGGACTCCCACAGGCTCCTGTGTTACTTAGGAATGAATTCAGTTTCAAGTAACAGAAAAATTGGTTAAAAGTGGTTTAAACAAATAGGGGTTTGTTTTTCTCTCAACACAAGGAGTCTAGAGATAGTAGGCCTCTGGAAATGACTCAGCAGTGAGTGATGTTAGAGACCGTCTCTGAAATTCTCTTTGCCTTTGCTTCTGCATTTTGCTTCGTGGTCACAACATGGCTGCTACATCTCTGGACATGGCACCCATGCTTAAGGCAGGAAGAAGGAGGAAAGCAAAAGAGGGAAATTCTTCTCCAGCCCTATTTGTCTCCTTTTATCAAGTAAGTAGAAGCATTCCCAGAATCTAAGAAGGTTTTCACATAGGTCCAAATGACCAAAAACGATCACAACCACCCCTAATTGTCAGGACTAGAATAGTCATGTTCAGATTAATATCATGGTTCATCTCCATGGGTTGGCATGTTGCTGCTCTGAATAAAATCAAGGTTCAGTGGGCAAGGAAGAAAGCAAGTAAGGATATTTGGTCAGCAGTAAGTAGAGTCTGCCCACCTTCATACCCAGAGAAGTCCATTCCCTGGGAGTGTGATCACAGCAGTAAAGATATGGTCAATGAGGCTGAGCCAAAAGCCAATGTTCTGTTTCACATGCCATCAGAGCTCTGTCCCCACTTTCTAGGATCCCCAGTCCATTTTTGTGCACACAGCTCTCAGACTGTTTTCACTCCAACTCCAGCACTGGAGTCTCTTTCTGAGAGAGCTGCCTTAGCTGTAGAAACTCACTTTGCCTGTGCACATAGGGAGCCAGAAGGGTATAAATACTTAAGCTCCCTAGCCTCTAATTGAGACAGCTCTGAGCTGTGGCTTACGGTCTTCAGAAGTCCCTTGTGGAATTACATGGGACTTTGCTTGATATCACACCCTTGCTTGACTTCTTCCTTTACTTGTCCCACTTCTCCAAACCCCTAATGGATTTTCCTGGAACATTTCATAAGTTATTTTCACATGAATTTCCAAGGTCTATTTCTAGGGGACCCAACCTCAGGTCCTGGGAAATTGTGATTCAATTACTGGGTCTGTTCAGAGCAATAGATGAGGAGAGGGGGCAGGGTCTGGGAAAGGTCTTAGCAGTGCACGAGAGCCAGCCAAGTAGGCTGGGGTTTAGGACAAGGTCCCTGGCTCAGTGATAGTTGTGGGGTAAAGAAGGAAATGGAGGCAAAAGCTTGAATAGAGGGATAGTGACAGTATGGCAGGTATTAGAGTGCTGCTGGACAGCCCTGTGAGAACCAGGATTAACATGGGTCTCCAGCTTTATCCCAGGCCACATCCCTTCTGAAGGCTAAGGTACCCAGTGACCTTAAGGCCTGGGTCAGGACTAGTGCAGGGTGGGGTAATGCAAAATCTGTAGAGACCAGGCCTCAGAGCTCTAGCTGAGCAGGTCATGGAAGGAAAGCACTGTCATGCTTGAACCTCAGCTCACCTCACTTCATTGAGTGTCACAGCCAGGTGGATCCCAACTGTCTTTTAGACAAATGATTTTCAAACTGGATCCTCAGAGCACCTCTTTAGCCAGGACTGCTCTGCTTCATCTGGTTTACATAGTTGACACAGTCAGTCAAGACAGAGAACTGCTTTGTCACGTGAGAGCTATTCTCTACCTCCCTCTGCCTCCTAACCTGGACCTTAGATGAAAATGGAGAAGGGGGTTCTGAGTCACTGAGTTTCATGTCCTTGGCTGAACCAGGGCAGTGAGAGAAAGGTCAGCCCTTGAAGCCTCCCCCAGGGATTCCTTTAGCTTCTGTATCAGGAGAACAGTCATCTGGATTCAACATCTCACTAAGAATGATATGTTCCATCTTTGTGTCCTTGCTTATTCAAAGTTCCTGGAGATAGACACTGAAGAGATGGGTTTTATTAATGGCTTTACTTTTGGTTGTATCAGAGCACTGAGTTGGAGGACCCATCAGAAGAAGGTACTTCTCCAAAAGGAAATTGAGTAGGGGTTAGAAAAGGGAGATGAATACCAGTCAACAAAAAAAGAGACATATGATTAACTCTTTAATGTTCATATTCTAAGTTATGACAGAACCTCAATGTCCCACTCACTAGAAACCTTATTACATATATTGTACACTGTTTAACTCATTCATTTTTGCAGTAATAATAAGAGGAATTTGGAGAATTGTCTGCCACCAAGACTTCCTGCAGGTGTTCAGTTGCTGCCAATTGTACATATGATTTTTTTCACCACCCTTTCAATTTTCTGAACCTATCTCCTTTGAAGATCGCAGCATGTACTACACAAAAGACATGTTCAAGTCTTAATCTGCCTTCCTATAGATGTGAACCCATTTGTAAATAAAACCTTTTAAAGATATTATTGTTAATTAAGGTGCAGCCAAATTGAATCAGGATGGATCTTAATCCATATCACTGAAGGCCTTACAAAAAAAGGAAATTCAGACGCAGAAGTCAGTAAAAGCCAGAGAAAGAGGGGAAGAAAGCCATTTGACAGGCAGAGATGCAAGCCAAGGAATCCCAAAGATTGCCAGCAAGCCAGAACGAGAATGCTACAGAGTCCAGGAGAAAGCATGGCCTCTTAATACCTTGATGTTGGACTTCTAGACTCCAAACAAAGACAAACTAAGATGTCTCTATACCCTACCACATAGGTTTCTAATAAATTCATCTTTTGCTTAGCTTAGCCAACAAACCTCAACTGAATTGACTGCAAATTACAGGTTCACTTTGTGCATACAAAATATGGCATGATTAATGGCTATTTGCTTTACACGTAATGTTACAGAGGTTGCACAAAAAAATAACCCCAAAATTGCTATTTGTCATAATCACACCACACACCCTTTTGTTTACACACCTCAATGCATTTACTCATGCTGTTCTCTCCAACTAGAATATCCTGTTTCCTTGAAGTAGCCATCTCTTAGAGTGGACACCAGGCCCATGATGACCCTTCTTTTTTAGGGAAATGCCCTGAATTCACAGGGGCCAGCCTTCAGGGGCCAGGTGTGCACTACCTGATCTGGGTCATCAGGCCCATCTAATAACTAGATGTGGATGTCTGGCCCTAATTGGGCCAATCAGCTCTTTTCCTAAGAATCTGGAATTTTGAATTAAGAGACCAGAGACTTGGGTTTTGTGGAGTTGAGTTATGGTGATGAAGGTTTTCTAGAGAGAAGGATCTTAGACTCCTGCTGCTGAGATCTCCCAAACTACTGGGTTCCTTGAAATGTTCTTGTTCATCTCTTCCTTGGATTCCTTGAAACAACCCTTTTAATACCTCTCTTTATTTAAATTAGCCAGTCAGATTCTGTTATTTGCAACCAATCTTACTCAATATACTCCTGATTTTCTGGCTATTTCTTCAATGTCTTTTTCTTGGTAAAGCCTTCTTTGACTCACTACCCTGTCTTAGTTTGCTATAACAAATAGCACAGACAGGTTGGCTTAATTAACAGGAAATTCTTATCTCATGCTTTTGGAGGCTAGAAGTCCAAAGTCAAGGTTTTGATAAGCCATGCTTTCTCCTAGCATCTACAGTGTTCTGGTGGTATCTTGCTGGCAATCCTTGGAGTTCCTTGGTTTGCAGCTCTACCTCCATCACATGGTGGTCTGCTTCATTTTCTGGCTTCTTCTGACTTCTATCTTCTACTTGCATGTCCAATTCCTTTTGCTTATAAGGACTTTAGTAGTATTGGTTCAAAGCCTGCATTCATTCAGTCTGGGCACACCTAAACTAATAATGGCATCTTCAAAGTCCTATTTACAAATGGGTTCACACCCACAGAGCCAGGAGTTAGGACTTGAATATGTCTTTTGTGGTGGACATGGTTAAATCCTCAACATACCCCCTGGCAAACAAAATTTATCCCTTTCTACTTCCCCTAACACTTAATTCTCACTTCTACTGCAGCATTTCATACTCTGTTTTTTAATCTATTGTGTATTTAGACCATGGGTTCCCCAAGGAAAGAAGCATGTTTATTTATACTGCTATCCTTAATGCTAATCCTAGTGCATGCAACATGAGATGTTTATTAAATTCTTCTTGATTAACCAATTAAGTGAATGAGTGAATGAACAATTAGAACTAAATTGGTCACAGGCTTTGTGAAGGGTTAAACCTTATTCCTTTTGCTGTGTGAGTGAACACTGCAGAGGGATGTCAGCAGCAAACCAGTTCTGTTCTGCTCACATCTCCGCCACAATGAACTCTACAAGCTGTCAGAATCCCTTTGTCCTGTTGGAACGTCTGTTTGCTGCATGTTGCTTGGAAAGAAAGGCCATCAGATAGGGGGCTAGAGATTCCCTTGGTTGTACAGCGATTTCTTATTTCCCGTGGACCTGACCTGGCAGACCTCCTGGTCATCCCATTGACCTCTAGCTCTCTTGAGCAAGTCCCTGAGGAGTGGGGAGGGCTGTCTCTCTGCCTAGGGAAGGAGGGCTGACAGGAAGCACTGGAGAGCCTGGCCAAGCTATTCTCTTCATTCACAAGAGCTTGATTCTGACAGGCTTTGGAGAAACTCCTCACTGTGACTCTGAGTTGAAATTCAAAGACAATTGCAGCATGGGTGAATATAAAACTGGAAAAGTAAGAATTTCCAGAACAACCAATCCAATGACTATAACTCTGACCTAAGCCTCACAAAGCCAGTGCAATTATGGAAAATCAGGGCAAGAGTGGAGAGATGAATGTGATGTTGATCAAAATTCAAGTGTTCAGAACACAAGCCATCTGAAAAGTTGGACCACAGGGCCAAAGCTTGGGTTTCAGTTGAGCTGCAGCACTTATAAGAAAAGTGGAATCTGGACCCAGGGCATTATAGCTGTGCCTCTTGGGTACAGAATTAGAAAAGCAGAGAAGGCCTGAAAGGAAAAGCCCTCTAAACCAAGGACCCAGGCAAGGTAAGGGTTGGCTGGTGATTTTGAAATAATAGTGGTTGTAATAACAATAATAGCTCCTAACATGCCAGGCACAGTAGTAAAATACTCCAGATGTGTTATCTCATTCAATCCTTGCAATATATTTATAAAAACAATACTTCCCATTGTTCCTAGTTTTCAGAAATGAAAATAGGCCTAGACATCAAGGAACTTGTCTAGGTTCACTCAACTGGTCAGTGAGGAACCTGAGATGCTGACCCAGACAGCTCTTTTGCAGAACCCTCACAATGGGCTTCCAGGTCAGGCATGTTCTCTGCTTTCCAGTCACCCTGGGCTTTTCCTGCTTTAAAGTCTTTGCATATGCTATTGCTTCTGCCTAGAGCACTCTGAACACCTAGCAGTAGTGTGATAGCATGGAAGTGTCCACCAATTCTCTCAGGCAGCACTATCAGGTATTAGCATGGGTTGTGAGATTGACCAGTCAGTAGAACCTACAAAAGTGAACAAGTAGCCAAGTAGTCAGTAAATGCATTTTAAGCTTTTCACTTTCATGGAGGGTATAATATGATCTGGAGAAAAGGAGACTGAGGAAGAGGATTTTGGAAAGAGAAGCTGAGGCAAGGTGATTTTAATTTATCCAAGATTTTGTCACTATATAGCTTGAGGTAGGCTAACATCGACTTTCTTTATTTTTTAAAAGATTTATTAATTTTTATTTTATTTCTCTCCCCTTCCCCACCTCCCCCCTCCCCAGTTGTCTGCTTTCTGTGACCATTCACTGTGTGTTCTTCTGTGTCCACTTATATTCTAGTCAGCAGCACAGGGATCTGTGTCTCTTTTTGTTGCATCATCTTGCTGTATCAACTCTCTGTGTGTGCAACGCAACTCCTGGGCAGGCTGCACTTTTTTTCATGCTGGGCGGCTTTCCTTATGGGGTGCACTCCTTGCGTGTGGGGCTCCCCTACATGGGGGACATGCCCATGTGGCACAGCACTCCTTGTGCGCATCAGCACTGCGCGTGGGCCAGCTCATCACACAGGTCAGGAGGCCCTGGTTTTAAACCCTGGACCTCCTATGTGGTAGCCGGTTGCTCTATCCATTGAGCCAAATCCACTTCCCAACATTGACCTTCAATTTCTCTGTTTGGCAGAGGAATTTGCTATCCATCAAAAACACTTTCTTTTCCTTTAGAGAAGATGGCTAGACTATATCTCCCAGATGAGACTATGCAGCAGAACTCTAGCCAATGGAATTAGTGGGCACAATGCTTGCTACTTGCAAGCCTTACTCATAAAATCCTCCCATGTATGATACTCTCTCTCCAGGCCTACCAGCATGGTACCTATCAGAGGACTCTAAGACCCAAGGACATGGTATACCCACAAGATGGATGGACCCGAGTTCTAGAATTACTTTATGGAAGGTCACCCTCCAAACACCTGACTGACTTTTCATAGGTGGTAAATAAACCTTTATTTTGCTAACTCACTGAAATTGGGGAGAGGGGGGCCAGCAATATCCTATACTGTCTAACATATCTCTTCTGACAAAAGAACACAAGTGAGCAATCTCACCTTAATTGCAAAGGGCAAGCGATTAGTTAAATTGCTAGTTAGTGGGTTAGATGGTATACTAAATTACAGAACATCTCCCAGTCCTTCAAAGAACATGAATTTTGGAACAATTAGTCCATCAATAGCCTTTATTATGTGCCCAACCTATATAAGAACCATGGGGTTGAGGGAAAAGAAAAATGAAAGACCTCTCCCTGCCCACCACAGGCTTTTAAAAGAGACATAACATGCCCATGGAGTGAGATTCTATTTTGGTCCAGACACCCATGATAAACGTGTGGCACATTTATGGTGGCCCCTGGAGTTATATAAATTAAGATAAGGATCTCTGGATTGAAAAACCTTAGAAGACTTATAGTCCTTGTGTCCCAGGCCAAGCCTTCCTCAAAGAGAGAGAGGGAGAGACAGCTTCGCAAATAATTCATAAGCTGCAACATTCCCACTGACCTCAATATACTGCCAGCCCAACACTGTAACTTCCACATACCCCGGACAAGGGGTTGTAAAGGCGAGCTTCATTTATTCCTTCATTAAGCAAAGATTCATTGAGAACTGCTATGTGCACTTGATTCTGGGGCTATAGCAGTGAACAAGACAGATTAGAGGCCCTGCTATTAGGGAAGTAATAGAGAGGAAAGTAAAGCAGAATAAGGGAGTTAGGGAGTGGCAGGGTAAAGGAGTCAGAGTCCTGAGAAGGACTTGAATGAGATGAATTAGATGGATATCTGGGGAAACTTTCTAGGAAGAGAGAATAGTAAATGCAAAGGCCCTGAGATGGGTGCTTGCTTGACATTTTCAAGGAACAACAAGGAGGCCAGTATGGCTAGACAGAGTCAATGTCTGCAAGAGTTCCAAGAGTCATAGGAGGTAAAGTCCAGAAGGCAATGGGACCCTTGGCCCTTGAAGGCCATTGCAAGACCTTTGGCTTTATCTCAGAGTGACAGTAAATAAAGGGAGGATTTATAGCAATGGAGTAACATAATCTGATGTGGATTTTTAAAGGATCAAAAATCTGCAGGGCTGCTAAGTTGAAAACAGATATAAGAGTGTCTGGTGGAACAGGAGGACCCATTAGAAAGTTACTGAGATAACCCAGGTGAATGGTGGCATCACGGAAGAGGAGAAGAAATCTGATTCTGGATCTATTTTGAAAGAAGAGTCTATAGGATTTACTGAAAAATTGGATATGGAAGAAAAGAGATGAGTCAAGATAATCCCAAATTTTGGGCCTGAAAACTGGAAGAATAAAGTTGCCACTTTCTGAGATAGCAAAGATTTCACAAGAAACTAGGGAGCGAATGAATATCAGGAGTTCCATCTTGGACACATTGAGTTAGAGATGTCTATTGAGCATTAAAGTGCAGATGTTCAGTATGTTCAGTAAGTAATCGGATATGCAAATGTGGATTCAGGGAAGAAGCCTGGGTGGAGACACACATTTGGTAGTCATCAGCCTAGAGATGGTATTTAAAGTCACAAGTTCAGATAAGACCACCTGGTTAATACAGAAAAGAGAAAAAGATGAGACTGAGCTAAGCAGCACTTCAACATTGAAAGGTGAGAGCCAAGAAGCAACCAGCAAAGGAGGTTGACAAGTGCCCATAAGGCAAGAGGAGAATCAAGAGAGACAGTGTTTCAGAAACCAAAAGACCATTCCAGAAACCAAGAGAAGTGTTCAGAATGGAGGGAGCCATCACTCTATCACCTGCTGCTGGGAGGCTGAAAAGGGTAAGGCCTGAGAACTGAGCTTAGAGAAGTCAATGTGAAGTCACTGGTGACCATGACAAGAGCTGCTTTGGAGGAGCAGAGGGAAGGAAAGCCAGTCAAGTGGGTTCAACGGGAATGAGAGGAGAGAGAGTAGCTAGAACAATGACATGCTTTAGACAAGTTTTAATATAAGGGGAACAGAGAAATGGGGCAATAGCTGGGGGTAGAATAAAGGTCATCAAAAATGTTTTCTTTCACAATGTTTGAGTGCTTATGGGAATGGTCCCTTAGAGGAAGAAAATTGATATGAAGGAAATAGAGGAGATGTTTTTAGGAAAAATGCACTTCCTTCTGTGGCAAGAAGGGATGGGATCCAGTGTACAAATGGGGGATTGGCCTAAGACAGGAACACAGGCATTTCAACAGGAGGAAGGGTAGCTTATATGGGCAAAGATGTGACATCTGCTTTTTTTTTTTTAAGTACAGGGCCTGGGCATTGATCCTGGGACCTTGCCGGTGCTTAACCACTGAGCCACATCAGCTCCCATGTGTTGTGTGTTTTTTTTTTTTTTGAGGGGGCCCTGGGAACCAAACCCAGGATTCCCATGTGGAAAACAGGCACTCAACTGCTTGAGACACATCTCCTTCCCAGTGACATCAGCTTTTAGTTGAGGAGCTAGAAACCTGAGAAAGTTATCTTCTGTATGTGCCTATTTTATTAGGGAACCAGGAACCAAAGTGATGGCTAAGAGTTAGAAGGGGGATAAAGGAGGTGTGAACAGTTGTCTAGGAGAGGTGGAGCAAACAGGGACCAGGGACTTGTAATTGTGGTAATGATCAGATCACACTAAAGGCCTGTTGGAGGTTAGTGGTCAGAAGCTAAAAGTTGAAAACAGCATAGTTTGACATTTTATCCAGCCAGGTTTGGCTGTAAAAGCACATGCACGAAGTACTGTGGGGAGTTGGATTTAACCAGAGCTGGGTTAAGGCAGATGCCTGTGACAGTGGAAGCCACCTTGTCCGACAAGAGCACTCATGATGCTACATTAGTCTTGTTCTGTTCCAAAAGATCTCTTATACTAGGATGCCTTAGTGCCCTTGGAATTTTATGAACTTTAATTGTAGAAGTGCTGGTAGTAAATGTTTACTGAATTCATCTCTGCCAGATGGTATTCTAAGCACTTCACATGGATTATCTAACTAAACTTCATAGCAATCTTATGAGGCAGGTGCTGTAATTATTCCCATTTTGCTAATGAAAATACTGAGGCACAGAGAGTTTAAGAAACTTGTTCAAGGCTACCCAGCTAATAAATGGCGGAGTCAGAGGAGCATTTTGGCAGTTATTCCAAAGCACACGAACTACTCCACTCTGTATACTTACTACCTGGGCTGTGATGTATATCTCAGCAACTCATGTGAAATCACAGATTTCCTAAATTTGGATACCAGATGGGGAAACATATTCCAATTTATAGCCTAATTTATAAAGGGCTGTAAGTTAGCTCAAGTTCTGGAGGCATGCTTGTTTAACAGAGGTATGCTAACCCAATTATGGGAGTTGGAAAAAGGAAAGAATGATGGCTGGTAATTCACAGACAGCCTGCCTTAATTGTCGGCAAATGGGGGTGGGAGAAAGTTCGCCTCCATTCCTAAACTTCCTTATAATTAACAATATTGTGACTCAACATCACATCCACACAAGCCCACAAACATCTGCATTTTGGCATTCCAAGGGCGGATGCCATATCCACCGTGCTTCTTTATGAGCACCTGGGGAAATGGCCTTGCTGATCTACCCAAAGAGATATTAGGGAAATGCCTCAACCAAATTTTTTAAACATGAATGTATTGTTTCCCTAAACCTTGTTTTTTTTGATTATCTTATTCCCTGGGTTCCCATGCCCTCTTGAGCCCCTAACTATTTGGCAACATCAGCAGGTACTCTGTGTCTTTCGCAGTTGCCTAAACCAGCCATGGCTGCTTTATCAGTAACCTGCCTTTACAGATGTACATGTATTCCTGATGTAACAAATATCTTTTTGGCAAAAAGCATCAAATCTCCTCTTGTTTGAGGGTAGGGATTGCTCATTTTGCTTTCAGCAAACTCTTAAGAGGATAATCTGACACACAAGGTCCCTACAGGAAGAAGTACGCCAGTTAGTAAGGCGAGGGCCTGTGGGAGATGCTTCATGAAAGTACACTGAGGGAAAAGGACTTGGCCCAGTGGTTAGGGCGTCCGTCTACCACATGGGAGGCCCGCAGTTCAAACCCCGGGCCTCCTTGACCAGTGTGGAGCTGGCCCATGCGCAGTGCTGATGCGTGCAAGGAGTGCTGCGCCACGCAGGGGTGTCCCCCGCGTAGGGGAGCCCCATGCGCAAGGAGTGTACCCGTAAGGAGAGCCGCCCAGCGCAAAAGAAAGTGCAGCCTGCCCAGGAATGGCGCCGCCCACACTTCCCGTGCTGCTGATGACAACAGAAGCGGACAAAGAAACAAGACGCGGCAAATAGACACAGAGAACAGACAACCGGGGAAGGGGGGGAATTAAATAAAATAAGTAAATCTTTAAAAAAAGAAAGTACATTGAGCCCAGATGCAAGTCCACTGGGAATTGAGGTGAGACTGGGAGGAGTAGAGCCGCCCAGAGTTGACTATTCACTTCCTTGAGGACCTGATGAGTCAACAGGGTGAACTCATGCATGGCTGCATTGAGGCTAAAGGGTCGTCTTGATTTCTAAATAGCTCAGAACCCCAGGTAGGAGGTGCCGACTCCCCTCCTGCCGTAAGCATCTCGGTCAGGTCACCATGCTCTGGTGTTGCTGCTCTGGAATTGCACCCTCCCTTCTGGCCCAGTTAATGAAGGCAGGAAGCTGGAAGCTCTACACCCCATTCCCAGGGCTCTGCTCTGGTCTGAGCTCCAAGCCTGGACATCAGGCACCCTTGCCCTTAGGGCCAAGTCCTTCTACCATTTCCCAGCTGGCTTGGATGGGTGTGGGGTGGCCTCTAAAGATTACCATCTCTCTTCCCAGCACTGACCTCACAGTTGCTGTGGGAGTGGAGCAGGGGGTAGAGAGAGGAAGAAGCAGCTATAGGTGTAATCAGGGGAACGAGGCCCCACTAGAGGGTCAGGAGGGAACTGTCGCCGCTGAGGGGCTTCTGGGGAGCACCTCCACCCCCAGAACTGGCTCCAGGCAACCACCAGCACCCAGCACAGAACCTGACATAAATAGATTCAAAACTCTTGGTGTGGAGTCCAGGGCCTGGCTTGTAGCAGTCTTTCTGAAGCCTGCCTGCATGGGGACCTGGAGCGGCTCCCTGTCACAGTCTTTTTAAATTTAGTTAAGTAATACATTCCACTGCAGAGAAATTAGGAAAGCTAGGATAAAAGGGAAAATGGGGGGGGGGGGGAATCCTATAATCTCACCATATAAAGTTAGACACATTAACATTTTTGTATCTTTCCAAGACTTCTTCACATGCATCTTCACATAAATATATTTTATGCAGATGGTTTTGTACTATATGTACTATTTTGTAACCTTCTTTTCCACTTGACAATATGTCATGCTCAGCTTTCAATGTCAGCACATATAGTTCTACATCTTTTTTAATGACTACATTGCAATCCTTTGGGTCAATATACTAAAATTCATCTAACCAACCCCCTATTGCAGCATAAATAAATGCTGCTTTAAAATTTTTTCCTATTACAAACAAAGCTGTAGTGAATATTTCTGTATGGACAGTCTTTGGTCTTAAGGAACTCCCAACTATAGAAATTTAGGAGGGGATTTTCATTGCTTTTATTTATGGCAGGTGAAATAACTTTTTAAAATAATAATAATGATGATAATAAAAGCCACTGTTGATTAAGTATTAACTTCATGCCAGCACTGAGCAAAGGGCTTTGCATCCCTATGCCATTAAATCCTTACAACAAATCTATGAGTATTACTGTTAATATTCCTATTCCACAGAAGAGTAAACAGAGGCTCAAAAGCAGGAAATGACTTGCCCAGGATCACACAATGAATAAGTGGTAAGGTCAGAATTCAAATCTGAGTCTGAAGAGCACAAAGTTTAAGCTACAGGCTAAAAGCTAGATTCTCTCTTTACAGTTACTTGTAACCAGTGTTCCTGGGTTTTAGCCTCAGATCTGATTCTTATCAGACATATGTTGAAACAATGAAATAGCAATAAAAGACTACTTGTGGGAGATAGTAAAATGACCACAAATTCTTTCTTTCCCCACGTATGCTCTTCTTTTACAATGTGTGAGTTCAAATCTCTTCTCTCCCTTCAACAATGGAGCCCATTTCCTCAACCCTGGAATCAGGGCTGGTATCTGGGCCTTGCTTTAGCCAGTAGAATGGGGCAGCAGGGATGTGATACCAGTTTCAAGGCAGGCGACCCTGCTGGCGGATGAGAAGTTCAGGCCTCAGTCACGCCCCTCTGGCTGCATGAAGGAACCTAGCCAAGACCAGTAGAGCCACCTATCCAGTTGTGAGCTCATAAGTACTTACTGTTTTAAGCCCACAAGTTGTGGGTAGTTGTCATGTAGCAAAAGCTAATGCAAGCACGGCTGCATGGTTCTGTTAGTTGTGGACTACGCAGTTTGGGTGGAAAAGGGGGCGTCTAGTGGGGGTTGTGAGCCACACGTCTGGGAAGCCTTCACAGAAGAGGTGACAGTTCATGCATTGCGGGGTGTGCAGTAAATCGCAAAGCTTCCTGGAGCAGAACGGGGTGGTGGGCCTGCATGTACAATTAGATAAACCGCACTGCTGCTGCTGCGGGCTGCGCCAAGCGTGGGTTAAGCAGACTCTTCCCTTTGGCCAGAAAGGTGGGGAGATGTCACTTACACACCAATGCAAAAATGAAACACCTGGCAGAGTCCCTGGCAGCCTCTCACTGGTCTACCCTTAGTTGGATGACATCCTCCTTTCAAGTGGAAAATTGGAATTCCAGTCTCAGACCATGGAATTTCTTCTGGATTTTCCTCACCCTGAGGCATCCTTTGCCCTGGGAAGTCCTGAGGGATTAACACATCACTGCACCTTCAGACAGGGCAGGTAGTATAAAGTGCGTTTTTCAGTAACGCACAGGTGACCCAGGGGGTTTGCTCTCTTAGCAGTGCCTAATGAAAGATTCAGCCAGGTGACCTTCAGGGTGTGACTCAACAAGTCACTCACTCACTCATTCATTGATTCATTCATTCATCCATTCAATCCACAAACACTCCCAAACTAGGTGCTGTGCCAGAATTGAGATGACCTTGAAAAGCTCACAACCCAGTGTCGAATACGGATGGAAACAGAAGTCTGGTATCCATAAAGTCTCATCTTTGCTAGCCATCTCTTGCTTTCCCTGTCTTTGCAGTAAATGTGTCTCTGTAACTTGTCTCAAATGAGCCTAGGTGAGAAAGCAAGGGGTCCAAAGGTGGCCCAAGAGTAGCCCATGTCTGGTCTGGGTCAGTGATGGAAGCAGCAAGCTGCCTTCCCGCATCTGAGGGAACCAAGAAGGGAAAGACAGGTGAAGTGGGTGTGGGCTCTGGATGCCAAAACCCATCTGCTTCAGGGTTTTGATGTCACCTGGAAGGAGGGGAGGGATACAGGCAGATCCGCTGAGGCTTGAGTCTGGAGGGGACAGTTAACCTGATATTGTGCCATCATAATAACAATAACTATTTTTCATGCCTGAAAGCATTCTCAGCACACGCTTATTAATGTCCAGGCATTAGGCCCTGTGGGAGGTGTTGAGGAAGACAGAGCTAAAGAGTGTCCTGCCTCCAGGAACACAAGTTCTGTTGGCTGCAGGCAAATTGTTGCAGTCTGAGGTAATAGATGATTTAATGGGAGCAAGCTACAGGAGCAGAGGTGAAAGACCTGGGCAGATTATGGAGGGCTTCATATTTGAATTGGTTGAATAGGAGTTTTCCAAGTGGTGAAGAGACATTCCAGGAGGAATAAAGAATTGAATGCACAAAGATATAGCAGCATGAAAAAGCACAGAACACACCAGGTTCCCTGAGCATAAAATGAACAGGGTACAATGGGAAACAAACTAAAGTGAAGTAGGTGGGGGCCGGGGATTTATGTGCCAGTTAGAGGAGCCAGGACTTTATCCTGTGGAAAACCTGACAGCCCTTGGAGGGCATTAACCAGAGGCTGGTATGATCAGAGCTGTCTTTTGGAGCCTGTGGTAGATATGTTCTAGACAGTAAGGTGAGGGGCAGGTACACAGCTAGGAGACACTGCAGGAATCTTGGCAAAAGGTGATGACGGCAGATGCAATGGAGAGAGCATTAGTTCAATGGTCAGGTGCATAAGCTCTGGGATTGGCTTCCAGGGATCAGAGCTGCCTGGATCTCTTACCAGCAGTGGAACCTTGGACAAATATTTAATCTCTCTGTACCTGACTTTCTTCATCTGTAAACTAAAGATAACCAAAACAACCACTATATAGCAGTTCTCTGAATTAAATGAGATGACCTATTAAATTAAATAAGTTGACTTACTAGATCTATTCCCAGTGCATTGCACATGCTCTGTAATTACCAATTATTCTCATTTGATCCATTAGACCTGATGATGATGGATATGGACAGTGAGTTAGAGGGTAAGTCTAGAGTTGTTTCTACCGAACTGGCTAGGAGGATATTATTCCCAGACAAAAGAAATATTAGAAGATTACCAAAAAATGTTCTTCCCACACAATGGGAAATGGTACCCAGTGTATCCAGTGTACAGAACTAAGCTTCTGTCCCTCTCCTTTTCTCCTAGAACTCCTCTAATGCAGTCTTGGTTCTGTGTAAGTAGACTAGAATCCTGCCCAAGACAAATGACAATAACAGACACCCATAGAGGTAGCATCATGCCCACTTATCCTCTTTAAACCTCACAACAAGCTTGTAATATGAGTAGGACAGGTTTATCATTGTCTGAGTTCTTACAGGGGAAGAAACAGGCTCAGCAACATTGCACGGAGAGGATAGAAAGGACAAGAGCCCTGGGTCTGATCCCAGGTCTTCTGACATCAATTACAGGACTCTTCCCCTGACCCTGACTTGCTACCATCTTTTTGCTTCCCTCATAGGCTTCCCCAAAACTATGTGACAGTAGAGAATCTACTTTGAAGCTCCAAACCTGATTTTTCTGCCTCTGAGAGGTGAAAGGGAGGATTTTAAGCCCCACAAGAAGGGTGAAGTACGGGGTGATCCTCAACTCTGCTTGGAGGCTTCCTTAGAAGGAATTCAGCTCCTCAAAAGTCCTGCTGCAAGGCCAGAAAGCCCTGGAAACAGTGAGAGGAGGGAGAGACATGATTCTTAGCCTCCCCTTTCAAGAATGCTCCAAAGCACAGCAGAAAGGAAGGAGAACTGTTACTTTTTTCTGGGTACTGTGTTCCGGGGACCAGACACTCGCCAGCTCATTGACCATTTCACCTTCACTGTGAACCATTGGCATCATTTCTATTTTTAATGTGGAGACTGAGAGCCAGAGAAGTTAGGTACCCAGGTCTGTGTGACTCAAAATCCAAATTCTTTATTACTCTATTATGACAGTCCTGCCTTTGAGTGAAAGCATAAGGTGATGGGACACTGCATTAAGACAGCTTCCTCTTTCTCTGGGTATATTTTGTTACTAAACTGAGAAGATATTTTTCTACTTTTAATCATTGTTTTTGTGAGGACAACAGAGAGGATTAAATACTGTTAAGGGACTTCCTGGAGTGGCAGAAGTGGGGAAAGGGGCTTGTTTTTCACTTGGCTCAGTTTGTATCTGTCTCTAGCCTAAAATAGCAATATTTAATTAAGAAGGAACATTTAAATGTAGGAGATTCCCATATACCCAATGCCCTCCCCGTTTTCTACTTTCCCTTATTAATAACATTTTTCGTGTGGATGGCACATTTGTTACAATTGATGTACAAATATTGAAGCATTGCTACTAACCATGGTCAATGGTTTACATTATGGTTGACATTTTGCACTGTACACTTTAATGTGTTTTGAGGAAATTTAAAATGGCCTGTATCCATTATTGCAAGATCATGCAGAACACTTCTAATGGAATTGGAGTTCTAAATGGAAATATACTAAGTGCCAGAAAATGTGGTAAGTATTTTATATACATTGTTTAATTTAATACCCAAAACAACCCTATGAAGTAAGTTCTATTACAATCATCCCATTTTTCAGCTGAGAAGCCTGAGGCTCAGAGAAGTGAAGTAACCAATTTCTCTGAGGTCATATAGCTGCTAAAGCCAAGTCTATGTTATTGACTGTTATTTTATGCTGCCTTCTGAAAGAGAAGAAAATTCCCCTGCTAGCTACAGAATAGGATAGTCATCAAGCACAGTCCATCTATGGCACATGGATCCACCTTGGAGGCCATAGGGCAGATCCTCTGGTTAAATCCCAATGTGAGTCTAGAACAGGAATTCCCAGTCTTTGGTTCCATCTTTGAATTGGGGTCCATAATCTAAGAACCTTGCACATCCCCATAACAAGGCTGTTCAGACTCTTGCTTAATAGATGGGCAGTGATAACATATAGGTCAACAACACAGGTCTTGCTGGATGAAAGAAAAAGATTCTAATCTGTTCCCACCAGTTATTAACTATATGAATTTGGGCAAAAGATTTACTGTGTTTGAGTCTCAGTCTCCTCACCTCTAAAACAAGATTAATAACAATACCTATTTATTCTGGTTATAATTGCCTTATAAAAAATTACCCCCAAATTTAACAGCTTAAAACAGCTGCTCATTATTTGCTCCAAGGAATTTTGGAAAAGCCAGGCTGGGAACATCTGACTTGGGATTCTCATTTGATTGCAGTCAGATGTCAACTGGAACTGCTGCTATCTAAAGGCTCCAATGAGCTGGATGTCCAAGATGGCTCACTCACATGACTAGCAGTTAATGTCAGCTGTTGAGTGAGAGCCCAGCTGGGATGTCCCTTGGAGTGCCTACAAATGGCCTTTCCAACTTGGCAGTCCCAGGTTGGCAATCCAGAGCTCCAAAAGCAAGTGTCCCAGCTAACAATGAGGTGGCATCATTGCTTTTTATGAACTAGCTTAGGAAATCATGCAATCACTTCTGCTGAACTCGATTGCAGGGCTCCCAGGTTCCAATAAAAAATAATTAAACTCCACCTCTGTATTAGTCAGGGCTCTCCAGAGAAATAGAGCTGATGTGTAAATATTATGAGATTTACTATGGGAATTGGCTCATGTGACTTGGGGATTGGCAAGTCTGAATTCTGTAGGGCAGGCTGCAAGTTGAGAACTCCAACAAAGGTTTCAATGAATTCCCCAGGAGAAGCTGGCTGGCTGAAGTAGAAATAGAAATTCTTTCTGACTGCTGAAATCCTCAGTTCTCACTTTGAGGCCCCCAACTGATTGGATGAGGACTTTTATCATTGCTGAAAGCAATCTCTTTTATTGATTGTAGATGTAATCAGCTATAAATGCAATCAACTGACTAATAATTTAAATCCATGAAATACCCTAACTGTAGCAATCAGGCCAGCGCTTAGTTCACCAAAGAACTGGAGATCATAACTCAGTCAAGTTGACACCTAACATAAAACATCATATATGGGATTGTGGCTGAAAGGGGTAGTTTAGGGATGTATCAAATGAAAGAAAGCTAGAGAATAATAAGGGACTGAATAACATAGTGAACCCGGTGGTGGATGAGAGTTGTGATTAATAGTACAAATATAAGAATATTCTATGAACTAGAACAAATGTACATCACCATTACAAGGTAGTAAGAATATGGTGCTGCATGGGAAAAATACAATTAATGTAACTTAAAACTATAGTTAACAGCACTATTGTAGTATTCATGCATCAATGTCAAAGAAAGTACTGTATACGGTATGGCCCAGGGGACCTGAATCTCTGGACAGACCATGTGATAGCCAGGCCCTGAGCCTCAACAGACTCGCAACTCCTACACTCTGGTTTATTGGACTTACCCCACTTAGCTAACATGCAGGTGAAGAAGGTCAACCACCACACCAGGAGGATTGCATCCAGCATCCATGTGGAATCTAAGCCCCCTCTTGATATAGATGTGGAGTGGACACAACCATTCTAAGATCCACAGGATGGAGGAGTAGAGTATGGATTAGAGTGGACTTACTGATAGTCTATTCATGAACTATTGTGATTAGTAATTGAAGAAAATGTGGCATTTGTGTGGAGAAAGTGGCCATGGTGGCTGCTGGGGGTAGGGAGTGGGAGGAAGAGATGTGATACGGGGATGTTTTCGGGACTTGGAGTTGTCCTGGGTGGTGCTGCAGGAACATGTTACCGGACATTGTAAGTCCTCCCATGGCCCACTGGGTGGACTGTGGGAGAGTGTGGGCTATGATGTGGACCATTGACCATGAGGTGCAGCAGTGCTCAGAGATGTATTCACCAAATGCAATGAATGTCTCATGATGATGGAGGAGGTTGTTGTGGGGGGAGGAGTGGGGTGAGGGGGGTAGGGAGTATATGGGGACCTCATATTTTTTGAATGTAACATTAAAAAAAATAAAGACAAACAATATTTTTTAAAAATCAAAAAAAAAAAAGAGGGGGTATGGGATTTTTCCTTTTGGACTAAGGGAAATATTCAAAAATTTACTGAGGCAATGACGGCACAACTCTGTGATGAAAATGAAAACCACTGAGCATACACTTTGTGTGGACTGTGCAAGGTATGGGACTGTATAACACAGTGAACCATGTGGTGGAAGATGCATGGTGGTTAACAGTACAAATATGAGAGTGTTTTCTCGTGAACTATAACAAATGTACAATACTAATACATGGTGATAATAATAGGGAGGTGTATGGAAAAACATACCAAATGTAAGCTATGGACCATAACTAGTAGTAATATTCTTTGATGTTCTTTCATAACCTGTAACAAATGTTCCAGAACAATAGAGGTGTTGGTGGGAGGGTGATGTACGGGAATTTTGCACATTATGCATAATTGTTTCATAAGCTCAGAACTTCTTTATATATATATGTGTATGTATATGTGTGTGTGTATATATATATATATATATATAATAAACCATCACAACTTCTTAATGGGGGGAGTGGGTATGTTCTAGAAGAACACATAAATAGGTGATATTGTTATGGCTGTCTTTGGAAAATACAGTCTGTCATCCATGAATTTAAGTATTGTGCAAGGATTAAATAAGACAATGGAAAGCACTTAAGACATAATTGGCACATAGAAAATATTCAAAAAGTTTAGCTATTGCTATTATATATGATCTGTTTGGGAGATATCTTTAAATATCTCAGGACGATGGAAAGGAAAAGGAAATATTGACAGTCATTGACTACCAGCAGTGGCAAAGAAGACAAGATTTTCCAAAAGGGTAAAACCACTTTATCATTTAGTTAGTGAATGTACCCAGAGATGAGAAAGGAGCAGGGTCTGGAGCCAGAGACTTCTGTGAGCATAAAGGAGCAGACTATCAGGATTGTGCAAGCTAAAATGTTTTAAGTCTTAGACAGAGAAGGTGTAATCCAAGAGCCAGGCAGGAAGAGGTGAGAATCGGGGCAGGACTGACCAATGACACCAAGGTTGCTGGGAGCTGCATATCTTGGGCTCACATTGTATGAGAAGAAAAGGTAAGTCTAAAAAAGGGACAAAGAGTCCATCAGATCTGGTAATGGGGCCAAAATGGGGTTCAGGGCTTCTAACTCAGTCCTCGAAGGCCAGATAGCTACAGACTTGTGTCTGGGCTGGTCCCCAAGGACAAGGAAGCTGGCTTGCAAACCTGCTCACTTGTGGGGGCATCGGTAATGGAGACTCTGGAAGTGTTTCCCCTTATTAAACTAGAACATTTCTTAACGCATTATTGTCAAGAGTATAAAAGGGACTGTAGCTGTTTTATATTGTTTATGAATTCCAAAAGTAGATTGGATTATGTTTGTGAGTGGGTCGTTTCTCTAACTATATTAAAATGGATTGGATTCAGAGGTTTTATTTTTACTTGATTAAATAATGATTAAGGCTTCGATTGGGCCGTGTAAGTAGGATGTTGAGTCCCCACCCCCTTGGTAGACTGGGGCTCACAGAGAAAACGACATGACAGAGGAGAAAGTTGGGCGTTTTGGATGCTGGAACCCCAGGAAGTAAACACACAGGAGAAGAACACAGAGGAATAGAGACAGCTCCATAGAAATGGTGGAGACCCCAGGAAGCAAGAGAGAGCCTGATAGTCTACAGTTGACCTTGTGGAGAGAACAGAGCAGCTGAGTCCAGAGAGGAATGAGCCCTGGGAGAGAGACAAAATGTATCCCAACCTACAGCTGATATTGGAAGAAGCTGGGACCATGGAGCCTTAAGAGGAGGAGGGAGGCTGAACTCTTGCAGATGTTGTAGCCATCTTACTCCAACATGTGGCAACAGACTTTGATGGGAGAAGTAACTTACACTTTATGGCCTAGTAACTGTAAGCTTTTACCCCAAATAAACACCCTTTATAAAAGTCAACAGATTTCTGGTATTTTGCATCAGCACCCCTTTGGATGACTAAAACAATGACCATATCTGAATTTCTTGAAAAAGTCTGAAACAATACTTTACTATTTTACCATTGCTCTTATAATAAAATCCATACTCCATTACATATACAAGTGCATGCATAATTTGGCCCCTGGTATTCTTACATTCCTATCTTAAACAGTTTTCTTATACTCCTTAGACTTCAGTTCCATTGAGCTTCTATCAAGTCCTAAGTGCTATACTTTTTTTGCCTCAGGCCCTTTGCACATGTTGCTTCCTCTGCTTAGAATGATCTCCTCTTCCTTTTGCATGGCTTGGCCCCTTTTCATTTCCAGGTCTTAGCTGGACTCTCATTCCTACAGTAATGGTTATCCCAATTACCCAATCTAACTAGGCTACATCTTCTTATTGTCTTTCAAAGCACCCTGATGTTTTGTTTTCCTTCATATCATTTATCACAACTTTCTGTATTTACGATTTGATTATTTATATATTTATTGATTATTTATGTATTTGATTATCCTTGTTCATTGTTTCCTTTCCCTACTAGACTGTCAGTTCCATGAAGATGGGGCCATAACTGCTATTTTCACTTTGTAAACCTAACACCTAGTTCGGTGACTGGTATTCAGCAGCTATTCAGCAAATATTAGTTGAATTTGAACAAATGGGGAAGCATAAGTTAAAAGAGATCGCTAAACCTCAGAACCTCAGTGTGGCTGAGCTAAGGGGTATGAACTTTGTCAACAAAGCTGGGGTAGTTTAAAGATACCAGAAAGTTGGGATTGGCAGTGGCCATGACACCTTAGATAAGAGCCAATGGGATCTAGGGTTGAAGAGTTTTTGATTCCGAGCGTCAAGGCCCCTTGAAGGTGACTGTGTCTGACACTGATCTCCCTATCCTACTGTGTTCCTTTTGAGATCGTTTCCCAAGAAATACTTTTTCCATGCAGTTGAATGTATATGTGCTCTGATAGCAGGAAATGAAAACCAACACCCGATGTGCTGTTGCTATCAGGAAAAACATCTAATTTATGACCTGCCACTTGTGATGGGCCCTGCTGGAGCCTGGCATCACCTGCGTCATCAGCTTCAGCTGCTCTCCATGGTCCTGAAATGTCCTGTCTTAACAATGTGTCTTCACAGAAGCCCGAATCTCAAAGACTTGCAAGCAAACGCATTCGTACATGAGAATACAATGCACACAACCACACACTTATACACACAACATGAATCTATCCACATGCACTTTCATGTTAGCTAAATGGCAAAACTCATTCAATGAATAATAGCTCCTGCTATACGTATGCCAAGAACTAGGATGGTTTGGGGCCTTTTTGAAAATAATAGGCCAGCATATCTCCTGAAGTGGATTGTTTACAAAAATATCCATAACTTTCCCCCTCCCTGTGTCCATGCCTCTTTTTTTAAAAAAGATTTATTTTTTATTTATTTCTCTCCCCTTCCTCCCTCTTCCCCGCCCCCCCCCCCACATTTGTCTGTTCTCTGTGTCCATTCACTTTGTGTTCTTCTGTGACCACTTCTATCCTTATCAGCAACACCGGGAATCTGTGTTTCTTTTTGTTGCACCATCTTGTTGTGTCAGCTCTCTGTGTGTGCAGCACCATTCTTGGGCAGGCTGCACTTTCTTTCCCACGGGGCGGCTCTCCTTACGAGGCGCACTCCTTGCACATGGGGCTCCCCTACACGGGGGACACCCCTGCGTGGCATGGCACTCCTTGTGCGCATCAGCACTGTGCATGAGCCAGCTTCACATGGGTCAAGGAGGTCTGGGGTTTGAACCACAGACCTCCCATGTGGTAGGCGGACGCTCTATCCATTTGGCCAAGTTCGCTTCCCATGTGTCCATGTCTCTTGCAATGTGACTTTGCTCCTCCTCCTATCCAGAAGTGGAATTGGTTTCCTCACCCTTTGAATCTGGGCTGGCTTTATGACTCCTGACCCCTTGAATCTATGCTGGCCTGGTGACTTACTTTAGCTAACAGAAAGTGTTGGAAGCAGTAAAGCACAACTTCCAAGTTTAGGTCTCAACAGGCCTTGCACAGTCCCATTTCCTCTTGGAAACATGCCCAGTGGCCATGTGAACAAGCCCAGGCTGGCCTCCTGGAGGATAAAAGACACATGGGGTGGGGCAGAGAGAAGCCACTCTCGCTGAAGCTCTTCTAGAAAAGTCATTCCCCAGCTGACCAGACACATAAGTGATCCCGGCCACAAGCAGCCTTGCCCATCCCAAAGCAGAAGACCTATCCAGCCAACCCATGGATTTGTGAGTTGTTGTTTAAAACCACCATTTAGGGTAGTTTGTTATCTTAAAATAGCTAACTGATACACTTCTGTACATCAAGGAACACACCTGAACTTTTCCTAAAAGTAATATGCCTCTTAAAATCATATGTCCATGTTGGGCCCTGAAAAAAGTTATATTGCTAACTATAACCTCCCCTCCCCCCCAGATGATGATACTCTGTAGTATTAGCACCATGATGTGGTCAAAAGAGCACTTCTTTGTAAGCAAGAAAACCTAGATTCTCATACTGAATCTGTCATTAACTGACTATTGGCAAGACACTTGACCTCTCTGGCTTCAATAACTTTATCTGTATATTAAAGAGTGATTTTACCTTATATTTTAAGCCTTTCAGCCTCTGACATACACCGTATGGTCCCATGATTCCCAGTCTCTGCTCCTTTCATCTGTAAAGCAAGAAAGGATAATTCACTGTTCTTTCTGTCTTGCAGGATAATCCAGAAAGTATGGAGTGGTATTTCCTCTCTGGCAGCTCTGTTTCCACTAAAGCTTTCAAGAATTTGAGTATTTCTGCATAGGAATAGACACCCTGAGATGTTGGCTCTGTCATAATTCACTGGGTTTTATCAACATATGTGAGCATGCTGATGTTCAGCCAGTCTTATAAAATGGGGTGGAATTGATAAATGTGACTCTCAGACACCAACTCAACATCTAAAAGGACTCCAGGAATTCTATTGGAAAGTACACCCTGAGCCCCATCTTCTTTTCCCCTGGGTTCTTGTGGGAGGTGAAAACAGCTTTATTTATGAGGTGGGGTTTAGTTTCCAGGCTCACAGAATACGGGACAAGCACAAAAACATATGTACACACCACAGTTAGAAGATAAGGTTGTTTAGAGCTCTTTGCCTAGCTCTGACCACACATAGATCAGTGTAAGTGTTGAGTGGGGTAAACTTCTTTCTGGAGACAGTTCTGAATGTGTTCTGAATCCCAATAATTTGACTGAAATTTGTTCCAGAACTGAAATCTAGGGAGTGCCAGGTTGGAAACTGCAATGTGGGTTTGGCCTAAGACACTTAGTGACCTAAAAGGCAACATTGTGAGTGGGTTCTCCCTAAGGTCTGTAGCATTTTGGTACCGGCAATCTTTGGGGTCCCTTGTCTGTATCTCTGCCTCAAATCACATGGCAATTGTAGCAGTTTGGCATTAGTTATGAATTCCAAAACAGATATTGGATTATGTTTGTAAACTGGTTTGTTCCTCTGGGTATATTAGATTATATTGGAATCAGAGGTTTCTCTTTTACTTGATTAGATAATGATTAAGCCTTTGATTGGGCCAAGTCAGTAAGGGCGAGGACTCAGAGAAACCATACCACAGAGAAGGGAGATTGGAGTTTTAATGCTGGAGCCCCAGGAAGTAAACACACAGAGAAGCAGAAGTATCAATTAGACCCAGCAGTGGCCCCAAGAGAGGAGACATTCATTTGATAGTTTACAGATGGCCTTGTGGAGAGACAGAGCAGCAGCTGAGCCCAGAAAGAAACGAGCTTCTGGAAGAGAGGAACCCAGATGTTGGTAGCCATTGTGTTTCAACATGTGGCAATAGACTTTGATGAGGGAAGTAACTTATTCTTTATGGCCTGGTAACTGTAAATTTCAACCCTAAATAAATACCATTTATAAAAACCAACAGATTTCTGGTTTCTTGCATCAGCACCTCTTTGGCTGCCTAGTACAGCCATGTCCTCTCTTTTCCCTTCCAGGTTCTGTTGACTTCTGGCTTCTCCCTGTGAATTTTTCTGACTGTGTCTAAATTTCTTTTGCTTACAAAGGATTCCAGTAATCCAGATTAAAACCCACCCTCCTTCAGTTGGGCTACACCTTAACTACAGAGAACTAGAAATCCAAACTCTAAGGAAAAATTATAGTCAAGAACCATAGACGGTTGGTTCCCATTCCACAACAGAAGGTAAAGCAAGTGGGCAACCTCATTCTGAAAGTGATTAAGGACAAGGTGAATAGGTATTATTCAGGAGATTTTTGGTTGCAAGTTACAGAAAACCTAATCCAAAATGACTTAATCAAAAGGGAATTTAGTGGATCACAAAACTGAAAAGTTCTGGAGATAGGCTGGCCTTCAGACATAACTTCATGCAGGGGTTCAGACAATCTCACCAGGACCAAATTTTCTCTGTTTTTTGGTTCTGTTCTGATTCTTTCTATGTGTTGGCTTTGACAGATTCTGCTGTCATGGCCTCAAAAAAGCTGCAGCTGCACCAGACTTTTCATCTACAATAAATGCCCAGCATAGAAAGCCTTTCTCTCTCAGTGGTTTATAAAATTTTCTGAGTGGTTTATAAAAATTTCTGAGTCTGAGTCTTGCTGATCCAGCTAGGTCATGTGGCCATCCTTGAACCAAATCCAGGACCTAAAGTTATGGCATACAATAACTAACTTAACTCTGATTAGGGCCTACTACAAAAGCTAGTAGGCATCAGCCCCACTCAAACCACAGAAACTGAGAGTGAAGAAGTAACTCTTCAAAGAAAATTCAAGATTTTTTTTTTAAAGCAGAAGATGGGTCAATGGATGCTACACAAAACTTCCACGGCTGTTCACTATAGGTATCAATAGGTAGACAGATGAAACAAGAATGAGAAGCCTTGCAGCCTGAAAATCTAGGATTCTCTGGGAAACAAGAGTAAAACTTTCTGCAAACACACAAAAGGTTAAAATGATGAAAGTTAGTAAAATAAGTCAAATTACAGTTAGAAATGAAGAATACAGGCTTTTTGGAGAGCTCCTTCAGAGGTCAGAGGAGTTCAGATCTTCAGGACATGGGATCCAAAAAAAAAGTCTGACAACACAGTTTTGAGTACCTTTAAAGAACCCAGCTGGAAATATGGAAACAGTCAAATGGAAATAATGTTTCCAGGGACTAAGACTCAGGGTAAAGATAAGCTGCCCTAAAAGGAAAAGATTGGATTAAAAAACAGACATAATTTAAGGCATACCAAGCAAAACAGTGATTCTTTTTTACATCATATATACCCCAAAACAACCTGCAGATGCAAAGGCGGTCACATTTAAGGCTCAAATTACCATGGCTCCAAGCTCTCATCTGCTGGATTATGGCATTATAAAATAGGATCACCATTTTCTCTACAACTCTGTCATGCCCTGTCACTAAGGCTTAAAGTAGTTCTGCTTGTTCCCCAAGTTTATGAGATCTCTCAGTAAAACAAGTCAATCAGCTGCCCATTTTAGCCCTCTAACAAGGGAGGCTTAAACTTGGCATCTGGAGCCAGGAAAGAATAGATATCATGGCAACTTTCCTTCCAGTCTCTCCCATCTCTATCCTATAGCCAGACTCCAATAAAATGTGAGCTTTCTTTCCTAGTTTTGCAATAGATAAAAATAAATATATAGGGGAATAATTCATTCAACTAATGTTTATTAAAACATGATATACTAGGTTTTTTACTTTACAATTTAGTGGAGATGAGGGAGAATAAAAGAGCAAACACAAACTTGCATGTGTATGTGTGTATAATTACAACTAGAGATAACTGCTGTAAAACAACCATCTGGATATAGAGGAAGAGAATATATTGGAGGGGATTGCTTAACAAGGTTTTGCAGGGAGCAGTTGTGGCTCAAACGGTTGAGAACCCACCTTCCACAAGAGAGGCCCAAGGTTTGGTTCCTGGTACCTCCTGAAAAAAAAAGAACAACAAGCAAAACAAACAAACAACACCAACAACAAAAACTCAGGGAATCCTATCTGACTCAGTGGTTGAGTGCCAGCTTCCTGCATAAGAGGTCCCAGGTTTAATCCCTGGTCCCCTGGACTTAAAAAAAAAAAAAAAAAAAAGTAAATTTTAGAGATAGCTTCCCATGAGATGAAATTTAAAATAATCCCTGTAGATAACAGTTTGCGTAAACCTTCCTATTGAAAACAACTAAAATATGGAATAATAATTTAAAGTAGTATTTTAAGGCACAGAAAACAAACAGGATCCAGAACTGAGAGTGGTGTTCACTCTTAAAATACAGGAAATGCAGTATGTTAGTTTATGGCTTTTTTCTTGAGAGCATTCCCCAAAATGTGCACAGCTTGTGGTCGCAGAAAACCTCAGCCTTAGTTATGAAGAAGCAGCAGCTGGAAGCTGGGGGAAAAAAATAACAGGTGAATTTAGCTGCTGCCCACTGAAGGTCAGAAAGAGTTTGGAATTTGAAAAAAGCCACATCAATTTCCTGTGAGAACAAAAGTCAACACTCTTCATAGGGACATAGTAGAATCCAGAGAATCTACAACATATCATTTATAATATACAGTATCCAATAAAAATCACTAGTCATATATGAATCAGAAAAATGTATCCCATACTCAGGAAAAAATGTAGTATAGAGAAACTGACCTCACGATGACCCAGATGTCACCATTAGCCGAAAAGCATTTTAATGCAGCTACTATAAATATATTTAGGGACTGAAAGGAAAATGTACTCATAAGAATGAACAAATGGGGAATCTCAACAGAGAAATAAAAACAACAAAATGGAAATTCAAAAGGCAAAAAATAAAATAACTGAAATAAAAATTGACTAGATGACATTAACAGCAGATTAGGTTTGGAAGAAGAATCAGTGTCTTGAAGAATATCGATTCTAAAGAAAGATAGAAAAAGAAGAAAACTGAACAAAATCTCAGAGTCTGTGCTATAACATTAGATAGTGTATCACAGATGGAGAGTCCCAGAAGAAAAGGAAAGATTGGAACAGAAAAAATTATTTGAATAAATATTGGCTCAAATCTTGCCAAATTTGGCAAAGGATATTAACTTACAGATCAATCTCGACAACCCCAGGAGAGACTACTAAGAAAGTTACAATGAGGCATATCATAGTCAAATTCCTGTAATGTAAAGATAAAGAAAAAAATCTTGAAAGCATTCAGTTAGAGGAAAATGACATAGTGTATCCAAAAGAACAATGATAAAAATAACAGCCAACTTCTCTTTAAAAATAATAAAGGACAGAATACAATGGAATAACATCGGTAAAGTGCTAAAAGAGAGAAACACTGTCAACACAAAATTCTATATCCAGCATTATCCTTCAAAAATGTAGGTACATTAAAAACAACTTAAGATAAACAAAAACCAATTCTTTAGCCAGAAAAACTGCACTACAAGAAATGCTAAAGAAGGCTATTCAGGCTGAAAGGAAATGATACCAGATAATAACTCAGTTCTATGGGAAGGAGTAAAGATCACTAGAAAGGGTTAATATGTGGGTAAGTATAAAAGTCTGTATTTTTTCTTCTTTTACTATCTTAATATATTTAAAGAAACATTATATCACTATCCTGTGGGATTATAGTATATGTAAATGTAATATATATGCTAACAATAGCATGAAGGATTAGAGTGAAGTGAATAAACTACATCAGGGGTTTACAAACAATGGTCTGTGAGCTAAATCCAGATAACCATGGGCCAAATCTGTCCATGTCCTTTAGTTTACATATTATCTTTGCCTTCTTTCACACTACAAAGATAGAATTGAGTAATTGCAAAAGAAACCAAATGGTCCACAAAGCTGAAAATACTTGTTATCTGCCTCTTTATAGAAGAACTTGGCTGACCCCTGGACTATATTACTGCAAGGTTCTCTTTTTTGCATGAAGTAGTACAATAGTAACTCTGAGTTGATTATGACAAGTTAAAGATGTATATTAAAATCCCTATAGCAACCAATAAAATATTGCAAAGTGACATAGATAAAAAGACAACAGAGTAATCAAGATAAAATAGTAATATATTCAATTAACCCAAAAGAAGACAAGAAAGGAGTAGGAGAGAAACAGAAAACACATATAAATAAAAAACAATAAGAAGATTTCTGGTCTGTACAAGATGGCATAAGTTCATTTTTCCCTGCTCCTTCCCACTAATCACAATGTTGAGCTCTTGAAATGGCACAAGAGAACCAAAGGAGAACTGTAAAAGATACTAAGAAGAAGGCAAGCTGGTTTGGGACTCCAAGATTGGAGGAATAGCACAGTGGCAAGATATCATGCATCTGACCCCCCAAGAGAGGAGGGTCACCTAGACCTAGCATTTCCCAACCACCAGCCTAGCAAAAGAAGGCAGCCTAGGTATGCTCCCTCCTCCCTTACATGTAATAGAAGTCACCTTGAAAAATATCTGGTGAACCTAACACCTCCAACAAGGGAGATCAAATGGAAACTCCACCAGAAATAAGTAGCTAAGAGAGGTTCTCTTCTTCCCTGCCAAGCCTGAGACTCTCTTTTTCCATTGAGAAATACCAACATAAGTGAACAGAGCCAAGAGGAGAGATGCAGGTACAGGAAACAAGAAGCCTCTCTGTCCCCACAGGTTGGAAACACTCCTTCCCCACCCAGAGACACCAGGGTGGGCAGGAAGCACTATAGAAACGAACCCAGGCACAGAAAATGGCTTGACCAAGGAAGCCTCTTTGTCCATGCAGGCCCAAGATTCTGACCTTCCCAGAGAAACCAAGATAACCAGGGACACATGTAGAGGGATCCCACCACATCCCTCTTTCACCAAGAGACATCTACCTGCACTACTTGGGGAAATGCCAGCAGGGACCAGCAGGCGTTCCAAAGACACCAGATAAACCAAGCAGACCAAAACAACATCACAAAGGCTCTGCAAATTAAACCACAAACCACAAAAGCAGGCCAAGGCCCACATACTAAACCTAAACAAGGTTACTGCCTGCTAAAATAAAATAATAGGATCAGGAGTCTCCTACCATAATAAATAAAATGTCCAGGATACAACTGAAAATCACCCATCATAATAAGAACTAAAGAAAATCACAACTTTACTAAGAGAAAGCAATAAAACAACACCAGTGCTAAAGTCAATGTTGGAAGGAAGGATGGTCCAATAATGAGCCCTTGATACTGATGACTATGCTTATGAGCTTGTGTGCCTGAAATATGAACTAGGCCTAGAGCTGCGGGGTGCCTAAGAGTTACCTCATGAGAGCCTCCATGTTGCGCAAATGTGGCCACTCTCTAAGCCAAACTCAGCACGTAAATGCACTACCTTCCTCCCAGCATGGGACATGACTCCTGGGGATTAGTTTCCCTAGCGCTGAGGAATTACTACCAATCACTAACTGGTGATACAATTAGAAAGAGACCTTGAATAGAAGAGTCAACTCAGATCAGCAGAATATCTCAAACTACATATTGGGTCAAGTGTTAACAACTGCTTTTTGACCTTGAATAAAAGGGGGAAATGGCAAAGACAAATGCGTTTATATGGCTAAGAGTCTTCCAAGAAGAGTTGGAAGGTCATCAGAGGGGTCATGCTTACACACTCCTCAGCAGGACCCCAGAGATAGCCAAAGTAGATACAAACCTAGGTGCTGGTTCTCCTAAAGGCTATGGAGATGCACAGGGTATATGGTCATGGCAGATGGATTTGGAGTTCTGTGCCACATCAGGGGGCCCTACTTTGGAATTTGTGCTCTTGAGTGTGATGGAGCTGGACTTGGATGTGACCCTCCTACACATGCCTTTTGTCACTTTTGCTGAACCTGTGGTTGGTGCTGGGGATGGTGCATACTCAGGGGACTTGAATCTCTGAACTCCCCATGTGCCAGCTGGGCCCTGAGCCTCAGCAGAGTTGCAACTCCTACTCTCTGGTTCACTGGACTTGCCCCAGGTCAGCTAACAGGGAGGTGAAGATGGTCAAACACCACACCAGGGAATCAAGAGTGCCAACAACTCTGCAAGCAGGGGAATTGCATCCATCATCCATGTGGAATCTAAGCCCCCTCTTGATCTAGAGGTGGAATAGACATCACCATCCCAGGGTCCACAGAATGGAGGAATAAAATATGGATTAGAGTGGACTTACTGATATTCCACTATAAAACTATTGTGACTAGTAATAGTAGAAATTGTAGCATTGAGCTGGAGAAAATGACCACAGTAGTTGCTGAGGGCAGGGAGTAGGAAGATGAAATGTGATGAGGGGGCATTTTTGGGACTTTGAGTTGTCCTAAATGATATTGCAGGGTCAGATCTGGACTTTATATATCCTGCCTTAACCTACTGAATGTACTGGAGGAGATGTGAACTACAAAGTAAACTATGATCTATGTGGTGCAGCAGTGCTCCAAAATATGTTCACTGAGTGTGATGAGTGTGCCACAATGATGGAGGTTGTTGGGGTGGGGTGTTGGTTGTTGGGGTGGGAGTGGGGTGGGGCATGGGGGGGTATATGGGAACTTCATATTTTTTAATGTAATATTTTTTTGTGTGATGTATTTATCTTCAAAAAAATAAAATTTACAAAAATGATGGGGTGGGGGTGGGGAGTGAGGTATATGGGATCCTTTTATGTTTTTTATGTTTTTTTTATGTTTTTTAATGTAACATTTTTGTGATCTATTAACTTTAACAAAAAAAGTGTAAAAAATAAATAAAGTCAATGTTGAAATTAAACTTTTGAAGACTTGAAAAAAATATTGAAAACAACCATAAAGAAATCATGCATTATCTATAGGGGAACACCAGTTCCGAAGACAGGATATTTATTATCTGAAACCAAGGACACCAGAAGAAAGGCACAATATTTTCAAATGAAAGAATTATCAAATGTGGAGTCAATGTCCAGTGTATTAGTCAGCCAAAGGGGTGCTGAGGCAAAGTATGAGAAATGTGTTGGGTTTTTGTTTTGTTTTGTTTTGCTTTTATGGTATAGGAGATTCAATTTTTTTTTCTTTTTGGAAGATACAAAGATCACAAAAAAATGTTACTTTAAAAATATAAAATATATGGAAACCTCTTATTTTTTTTAATGTAACATTTTTGTGATCCATGTACCCTCAAAAAAATAAATTAAAAAAATGATGGGGGAAGCAGATATGGCTCAAGTTATAGAACATCCGCTTACCATATAGGAGGTCCAGAGTTCAAACCCTGGGCCTCCTGGTCCATGTGGTGAACCGGCCCACACACAATGCTGCCATGCACAAGGAGTGCCATGCCACACAGGGGTGTCCCCTGCATAGGAAAGCCCCACACACAAGGTGTGTGCCCCACAAACACACCCCAACAAAAAAAGTGCAACCTGCCCAGGTGTGGCACCACACACACTGAGAGCTGATGTAGCAAGATGGCACAGCAAAAAGAGACCCAGATTCCTGGTGCTGCTGAGAATGCAAGCAGACCCAGAAGAACACACAGCAAATAGAAATGAGCAGAAAACCAGAGGGGGAAGGGGAAGAAAAATAAATAAAATAAATCTTTAAAAAAAATGATGGGGGTGGGAGATGGAGGTGGGGTATAGGGAATCTCTTATGTTTTTTAATGTAACAATTTTTGTGATCTATTAACTTTGAAAAAAGATAAAAAATAAAATAAAAATAAAATGCTCAATGAAAAAATATGTATATAAGAGGTTTTCATATACCGCTCCCCCCACACACACACACACACACTCCTCCCACATCAACAACCTCTTTCATCATTGTGGCACTTTCATTGCATTTGTGAATACATTTTGGAGCACTGCTGCACCTCATGGATTATAGTTTACATTGTAGTTTACAATCTCCCCCAGTACATTCAGTAGGTTAAGGAAGGATATATAATATCCAGCATTTGTCCCTCCAATATGATTCAGGACAATTCCAAGTCCCGAAAATGCCCCCACATCACATCTCTTCTTCCCTCTCCCTGCCCTCAGCAACTACCTTGACCACTTTCTCCACATCAATGCTACAGTTTCTTCCATTACTAGTCACAATAGTTCTATGGTAGAATACCAGTAAGTCCACTATAACTCATATTTTATTCCCCCATCCTGTGGACCCTGAGATGGTGATGTCCAATCCACCTCTATATCGAGAGGGGGCTTAGATCCCACATGGATGATGGATGCAATTCTCCTGTTTGGAGTTGTAGGCACTCTCAGTTCCCTGGTGTGGTGGTTGACCATCTTCACCTCCTTGTTAGTTGACCTGGGTAAATCCAATAAACAAGAGGGTAAGAGTTGCAAGTCTGCTGAGGCTCAGGGCCCAGCTGGCACATGGCCAGTCCAGAGATTCAAGTCTCCTGAGTATGCACCAAGCACAGTTTCAGTAAAAGTGACAGAAGAGGCATGTGTAGAAAGGCCACATTTAAGTCCAACTCTATCACACTGAGGAGCACAAATTCCAAAGTAGGGCCCACTGACAAGACACTGAACTCCAGAGCCATCTGCCATGACCATAGAACCTATGTGTCATTGTAGCCATCAGGAATACCACTACTGTGGTTATGTCTACTTTGGCTGTCTCTGGGATCCTGCTGAGGCATGCATAAGCGCAACCCCTCTGATGACCTCCTGACTCTTTTTGGAAGACTCTTAGCCATGTAAACTCTTTGTCCTTACCATTTCCCCCTTTTATTCAAGGTCTTTTTCTAGTTGCATCACCAGTTAGATGATTGGTAGTTATCCTTGGTGCCAAGGAGGCTCATCCCTGGGAGTCATGTCCCACACTGGGGGGAAGGTAATGTGTTTACATGCTGAGTTTGGCTTAGAGAGTGGCCACATTTGAGCAACAAGGAGACTCTCAGGAGGTAACTCTTAGGTACCCTGCAGCTCTGGGCCTAGTTGAAATTTCAGGCACTTAAGCTCATAAGCATAGTCATCAGTACCAAGGGCTCATCACTGGAGCATCCTTCTCCACTGGTCTTTGCCCTTGCACTTGGGGGATTGTTGTTGTTCCATTGGGGAATGTGACAGAGTTCCTCTGGCTAGGAACTTAGCACTCCCTCAGTTGTCTCTTGTAACTGTAACTACCATGAAAATACCCAATGAATATATGAACACTTTTATATACCCTATATACATGCCCTGGAGAACTCCCTCCCAACCATATGTCCCCCATCAATAACACTCCACACCAGTGTTCCTCCCCTGACATAGTTGAGCCCCTCTGTGGTCCAAAACTTCTTAAAAAATGAAGCCTAATATATTGCCAAATTCAATTAGTAAGAAAATGAAATAGTAATGATAGGTTTAAAGATTAGAAATAGAATATATACTAATTTAGAAAATCTAAAATAAAGAAAAATAACTTTGGGTATTAAAAAATGAAAACTACCATAAAACTTTGTTTTTGATGTTTTGCCTTTCATAACTGTAATAGGTGTTGCCCTATATATACAGTGACAAGGCAATTTCTTTAATTCTTTCCTCAGTGTCTACATCCTTTTTTAAAAAAATTTTTAATTTTGTCTTCAAAAAAGTGTTAGATCACAGTAAAGTCACATATACAATATAGGGGACTCCCATATATCCAACATCAAACCCTTTTCCCCCTTCCCCAGCAATTACTTTTTACATATTCATGTTATATTTGCTGCAGCTGATATACACAGCAATTCCACTGCTGGGTATATACCCAGAAGAACTGAAAACAAGGACACAAACCAACACATGGCCACCAATATTCATAGTGGCATTATTCACTATTGCCAAAAGTTGGAATCAACCCAAATGCCCATCAACAGATGAATGTATAAACAAAATGTGGTATATGCAAACAATGGAATACTACTCAGCTGTAATAAGGAATACTGTACAAACACATGGGATAACATGGATGAATCTTGAGGACCTTATGTTGAGCAAAGCAAGGCATTGAAGGACAAATACTACATGACCTCTCTGATATGAAATAAGCAAACCAAGTTGTCTCAGAGAGCTAGAGACTGGATGATAGGCTTACAGGAAATTGGGGGGGAGAGGAAGGCTCTGAGCTGATGAAGATTTTACATGGGTGAAATCTATGACAAAGTGGAGGTAAGTATTTGTACAGGGAAGGGATAATAAGACAGGGGCATAGGGATACTATTGGGTGGGGCTTTGCAGGCTTGAGGGTGTCTAGGGTTGGGAGGATGGGTCAGATGGCCCAAGGAATTGGGGGGACAATTGGGGGGAAGAGATGAACATGAGAGATTGTCAGGTATGTGGTTGAAACTATAATGTTGGGAAAACTCTTTAGAAAATATAATAAGGAAGAGTTACCTGTTTAAGGTGCTTAATGGGGTCATCTGGCACAGGGGTAGGCTTCTAGGGAGTGTGGGAGTGCTCATCATGTCATAGTGTGTAGATCATTGGGTGGAGATCCACACAATGAGCAGGAAGGTATACCCACATCCTGGAGGGCCTGATGTTCTCAAATAGAGGGAATTGTGTCTCTCAAGAGAATTGGTGGCTTCTGAGCGACAACAGTCTAGTGTGTCAAGCCCTCAAGCATTGTTTCAAGTATCTGTGAATCTGGTCCTTCAAGCAGTGAAGCTTGATTGTCACTGTGGGCCCTTAAGGGGAGGGGGGGAGAGGAATAGAATAGATGGAAGCAGGTTAACTGGGGGGCAATGGAAGTGTTCCACAAGATAATGCAATGATGGATATAGGACATGTTAAATTTCATCAAAAATGCATGAAAGTCTGTAGGCTAAAATGTAAACCATAATATAAACCATAATGTAACTAAAAATTTAGAAAATTTTACAGTCTAAAATATAAACCATAATGTAAGCCAAAATGAAACCATGTTTGGGAGCTATGTTTCTGTTGGGTTTTATAAAGGGTATTTATTTGGGTAGAAGCTTACAGCTACCAGGCCCTAAAGAGTACAACCCATGGTTCCATAACAGGTACTTTCTTACCCAAAGTCACTTGCCACATGTTGAGCAAGATGACAGGCAAAGTCTTGAGGGTACAGGCTTCCTCTTCCGCTTAAGACTTCGTGGTCCCAGTGCTCCGAACCGGTGGGGGCGAGTTCTAGGACCTGTGGGAAGGAGCGGGGGTAGGGGACGAGAAGAATGGAGGCAAGACAGGATTCTGATCAAGCCTCGTTTATTGGGGGTAAAACACGGGGATATATAGAGAGGGAAGGGAACGTGTACATAGGTGATAGGCTGGTCTTGTGGGTGGCAGACGTCCAAGGAGGGGATTGGCTGACAGTTCGCACAGGGTCTGCGGAGTTTCGCGCCTTGCGCATGCGTATTGCTGTGGTCACCTGAGTAGAGGCAGGAGGGGGAGAACAAAGAAGCAGGGAGGAGAAGAATAAGGAAATGACAGGGCAGATTTGTGAACTCCGCCATGTTGTGAGATCCGCCATGTTGTGGGAGGCTGTAATAGGTCTCACAGCGGATGGCTCCCCACATCCCAGCTTCTTCCAATCTCATCTGTAGGCTGGAATAAGTCTCTCTCCCAGGGCTTGTTTCTCTTTGAGCTCAGCAGCAGCTGTGGGCTATCAGGCTCATTCTCTTCCTGGGGCCTCTGCTGTGTCTATGGAGCTGTCTCTATTCCTCTGTGTTCTTCTCCTGTACATTTACTTTCCAGGGATCCAGCATAAAAAACTCAAACTCTCTCTTCTACCATGTCATTTTCTCTGTGAATCCTACAGATGTGGCTGAATCAAAACTGTAATCATAATTTAATCAAGTAAAAGTGAAACCTCTGCATTTAATACTCTCTAATATGCCCAGAGGAACAGACTAGTTTACAAACAAAATGTGAAGATGACCAATCACCACACCAGAGACCTGAGAGTGCCTACAACTGCAAGCAGAATTGCATCATCATCCATGTGGAATCTAAACCCCCTCTCGATATAGAGGTGGAGAGGACATCACCATCCCAGGGCCCATAGAATGGAGGAATAAAACATGGATTCAAGTGGACTTACTGATATTCTACTATAAAACTTTTGCAACTAGTAATAGAAGAAATTGTATCAGTGACGGGGAGAAAGTGGCCACAGTAGTTGCTGAGGGCAGGGAGTGGGAAGAAGAGATGTGATGAGTGGGCATTTTGGGGACTTTGGGTTGTCCTAAATGATATTGCAGGGTCAGATGTTGGACATAATATATCCTGCCATAACCCACTGAATGTACTGGGGGAGAGTGTGAACTACGTAATAAACTATTATCCACATGGGGCAGCAGTGCTCCAAAATATGTTTGTGGAGTGCAATGAGTGTGCCACAATGATGGGGGAGGTTGTTGGTGTAGGAGGAGTGGGGTGGGGGCATGGGGGGTATAAAGGAACCTCTTATGTTTTTTATTATGTAACCTTTTTTGTGAAGTATGTATCTTCAAAAAAATACAATTTACAAAAATGATGGGGGTGGGGGTAGGATGTGGTTATATGGGAACCTCGTGTTTTTTTTAATGTAACATTCTATGTGATCTATTAACTTTAATAAAAAGTTTTAAAAAGCCAGTATCTATTTTTGGAATCATAAACAATACCAAACTGCCACATGCAGTAAAACTATCTTTCAGGAATAAAGAGGGAAATAAAAAAATTTCAGATGAAGGAAACTGAAATAATTTGTACTAACAGACTAATTCTTATAGATTAACAAAATTAACTTCATCAAACATAAAGGAAATAACAGAAAGAATCTTGGAGCATAACAAAGGAAGTATGTATATACACACAATGGAATACTATTCACCTTCCACTGAAATCACTATATTATATTGTCCATCGATTATTCTCTAGCTTCCTTTTAATTGCCATTTACTTCCATAGACTACCTTTTTCAGCCACAATCACATTTATAAATCAGCAATGTTTAATTACACTCATAATTTATTATTCTCAACTCTATTCATTTCCACATCTTTACAATTAACCTTATTAATAATGCTACATATATTAAGCATCATCTCCTATTCTCACCCACCTTCTACTTCCTAGTAACCTATACTTTAAAGTTTACCTCCATGAGTTTGCTCATCGTATCTATTGCATATTAGTGAGACCATATAATATTTGTCCTTTTGTGTCTGGCTCATTTCACTTAACAAATGCCCTTAAGTTTCATCCATGTTGTCATACACATCCCAATTTCATTTCACCTTACCACTGAATAGTATTCCACTATGGATAAATAAACCACATTTTATTTATCCATTCATTGGTTGATGGACACTTGAACTTATTTCAAAAATTAGCAATTGTGAATAATGCTGCTATGAACATTGGTGTGCAAATGTCAGTTCAAGTCCTTGCATCAGTTCTTCTGAATGTATTCCTAGTAACAGGATTGCTGGATCATACAGCAGTTCTATATTCAGCTTCCTGAGATACTGCCAAACTGTCTTCCATAGAGCTTCACCATTCTAACATTCCCATCAACAGTGAAGGAGTGTTCCTTTTTCTCAACATCCTTTTCCAGCACTTGCAATTTTCTGTTGTTGTTTTCTTAATAATGGCCATTCTCTAAAGTGTGAAATGGTGTCTCAATGTAGTTTTGAACTGCATTTCCCTAATAGCTAGTGATTTGGGGAATTTTTTCATTTGCTTTTGGCCATTTTTATTTTCTCTTTGGAGAAATGCCTACTCAAGTCTTTTACTCATTTTTTAATTGGGTTGCTTGTCTTTTTATCATTGAGTTGTATAATCTCTTTATATAAAATGAGTATCAAACCCTCATCAGATATGTGGTTTCCAAATATTTTCTCCCATTGAGTAAGCTGCCTTTTCATTTTCTTGACAAAATCTTTTGAAGAAGAAAAGTGTTTAATTTTGAGGAAGTCCTGTATTTCTATTTTTCCTTTTCTAAGACATTGATATTTCAAAATGGGGAAGATAAATGGTCCTAAATGGTTATGAAATTTCCATACTGTACTCCAAGTGGTAAAATGTTAATATCAGTAGACTGTTTTTAGTCACATATGTATATTGTAATATTCAGAGCAACCACTACGAAAACAATATAAAGAGAAACACTCAAAGGCACTAAATATAATCCAGATAGAATTCTAAAAATTCTGCAAGGCCATAAAGGAAGGAAAGGAAAAAGAAACAGAGGAATGAGAAACAAAGGAAACATATAGAAAATAAATAAAGACTGAAATGCTAACATATCAATAATTACCTTTAAATGTAAATGGTCTAATTACACCAATAAAAAGTGAGAGATTGGCAGAGTGGGTAAAAATATGTGACCCAACTATATGCTACTTAAAGAGACTTCTCAGAATGGGAATTTAATATTTTGTTGATTATCCTGTGTCTACACCCACTGAGATAACGCTCCATAACCACATAAACACACACATTCATATTCCATAAAGGCATGTCCCACATAGATCCTTCCCCACACATTCCCCACCACTGACACCCTGAACCCTGCAGTAGTTGTAATTCTTTTGTAATCCAAAATTGCCCCCAAAAGAAAACCAAAATAATTTTCTTGCACTGTAACTTTCATCACCATAAGATCTGATATCATCTTTATATGAGAAATGCATTTCAAATCCAATGATATAGGTGATTTAAAAGTAAAATTATGGAAAAAATATATGCCATGCAAGTAGCATTTTTTCCAAAAAGCAGAAGTGGCTACACTGATATCTGATAAAGTACACTTCAAAGGAAAGAAAATAACTTTAGACAAAAGACACATTGTGTAACAATAAAAGGGTCAATCCACCAAGAAAATGTAGCAATCCTGAATATGTGTGCACCAAACAAGACATCCAAATATATGGAATTAAATTAATAAGGATGAAAGGAAAAAATAAACTAACCCACAATTATAGTTGAATATCTAACACTCTTCTCTTAATAACTGATAGAACTACTAGACAGAAAATCAGCAATTTTGTAGAAGATCTGAAAAACACAACAAATCAACAGGATATAACTGTCATGTAGAGAACATTCTACCAAACAACAGCAAAATATACATCTTTTTCAAGTACCTATGAAACATTCACCAAGTCAGACTGTGTTTTGCCATGAATCAGACCTCAATAAAAGTAATTGAGCTGAAATAATGTAAGCTGTGTACTCTGGTCATCATGGAATCAAAACTAGAAATCTATACCAGAAAGACAACAGGATCATCTCTAAGCACATGAAAATTAAACAATATAGCTCTAAATTATCCAGTGATCAAACAAGACGTTTCAAAGGAAAGGTTTAAAAATGCATAGAACTGAGTGAAAATGAAAGTACACTGTATAAGAGTATGTGAGATGCAACTAAAGCAATGCTGAAATGGGAAATTTTGAGGACTAAATGCTTACATTCCACCTGAATAAAGCTTTTAAATCAACAATCTAAGTTCTTACATAAAGAAATTAGAAAAAGAAGAACAAAATAAATCTAAAGCAATAAGAAAGAAAGAAAGATAAAAGAAGAAATCAATGAAATTGAAAAAAGAAAAACAATAGAGAAAATCATGAAACAAAAGTATGGTTCTTTAAAAAAAATCAACACTATTGATAAATCTTTAGCAAGACTGACAAAAATAAAAACAGAAAGGACACCAATCACTAATATTAGAAATTAAATATGAGATATCACTACAGATTCTGAAGACATTAAAAAGATAATAAGGGAATATTGTGAACAACTTTGTACTCATCAATTTGACAGCTTAAAAGAAATGGACTGATTCTTCAAAAGTTAAAAATGACCAAAACTCAATCAAAATGATACAGACAATCTGAATAGCTCTAAAACCATCAAAGAAATTGAATCCACAATTATAAGGCTCCTGAAAAAAATAATTTCTGGGCCCAGATGGTTTCATTGTAGAATTCTAGAAAATATGTAAAGAAGCAACACAAATTTTATATATCTTCAAGAAAATAGGCATGTGGTAAACAGAATAATGACCCCAGAACTTTTGAATATGTTATCCTACTTGGCAAAAAGGAATTTGCAGGTGTGAATAAATTAATGATATTAATGATAGATTATCTTGGATTAGCTGAGTGGACCCAATGTAATCATAAGGGTCATTGTTAGTAAAAGATGGAGACAGGAGAGTTATAGTCTACACTGGTTTGAGTCTTTTGTGGGTCCCCAAAAATTACGTTCATAAGCTAACCTATTCCTGTGCATGTAAGCCTATTTTATGTGGGACCTTTTGGTTAGATTCAGTTAAGGGACCTCTGATTAGATCACTTTTGATTAGATCACTTCAGTTAGGAGCCTTTGATTCAATTGTGGGACCCAGGGTGGGTCCTAATCCTTTCACTGGAGTCTTACATAAACTGAGGACTGAAAGCAGTTCTCACGCAAAGGACTTTCTCACATAGAGAAAGGGAACTATAAGCTGGAATCAGCGGAGCAGCCCAAAGCCAAAGAGACAAGGTCCATGGAGAGAGGAGTCTTATGCCTGATTGCCCACAGCTGAGCTCAGAGAGAAAGGAAGCCCAGAGGAGAAGGCAGTGACTAGCTACCATTTTGCCTTGCCACATGGAAGGAGTTCAGGATTGCCAATGGCCACCTTTTGGTGAGACAACTTCTCTGACGATGACTTGTTTGGACATTTTCACAGCCTCAGAAACATAAGATTTTACCCTAATAAATTATTTTTATAAAAGTCAACCCATTCTGGTATTTTGCATTGGCAGCCTTTAGCAAACTAAAATAGAGTCAGAGAAAGATTTGAAGATGTTCTGCTGTTGGCTTTAAAGATAGAAAGGGCCATGATTCAAGGAATGCAGGCAGCCTCTAGAAGCTGGAAAAGGCAAGGGAATCTCCAGAAAGAATGTAGCCATAACAACACCTTGATTTTAGCCCAGAGAAACCTATTTTGGATTTCTGACTTCCAGAACTGAAGATTAATTTGTGTTGTTTTAAGCCACTAAGTTGGTAAAAATCTGTTATAGCAGCAATAGGAACTAATAGGAATAGGGGTTGAATACAAGGAGGTAACACTTTGCAACTCATTTCATGAGGCCAATATTACTCTGATACCAAAAACCAGACAGACAGTGCAGTGAAGAAGACAACAGACCAATATTTCTCATGAATTTTGACACAAACTCCCCACCAACTATTAGTAAATTGAATCATACAATGTGTAAGAAGAATTAAATACCAATTGTATACTATGACCAAATGAGACTTACTCCAGGTATTCCAGGCTGGTTCAATATTCAAAAATTAATAAATAAAACTCACCATATCAACAAGATAAAAAAGAAAAATCATATGATCATATGAATTAACTGAGAAAACAAATTTGACAAAATTCAACACCTACTCATGATAAAAACTCCCAGAAAAGTAGGAGTAGACTATTCTTATTTTGCCAGAGCTGCTGTGACTGATATTACAGAATGGGTTGGTTGAAATAACAGAAATTTATTGTCTCATGGCTTTGGAGGCTAGAAGTTGAACACCGAGGTCTCAACAGGTGATGCTTTCTCCTGGAGCCTGTAGCATTCTGGTGCTGACTTGCCACAATCCTTGGGATTCCTTGGATTGCATCTCTACCTCTGTCTGAAAATGAGGTGATTGCCCTTGTTTTCTGACTTCCTTTGACTGTGATTTCTACTTCCATGTTCAATTTCCTTTGCTTTTAAAGATTTCAGCCATGTTGGATTAAGGCCTGTCCCCATTCAGTTTGAGCACGACTTAACTAATAATAACATCTTCAAAGGTCCTATTTACAAATGGGTTCACACCACTTGAGGTTAGGACCTGAATATGTCTTTGTGTGGGACATGATTCGATCCCCAACAAAAGGGAAACTTAACATTATTAACAGCACCAAAAAATGACAGTTAACATCATACTTAATTGAAAGTCTGACTACTTTCACCCTATGATCAAGATCAAGGCAAAGTTGCCCACTCTCACTACTAATAGTGAGCATATTACTGCAAGTTCTAATCCCTGCAGTAAGGCAAAAAAAGAAATAAAAGGCATACTGATTGGAAAGGAAAAATAAAATGATCAGATGACATGATTGTCTATGTAGAAAATCCCAGGGAATCTACTAAAAATAAATGTCCTGAAACTAGTAGATGAATTTAGCAAGGTCACAGAATATAAGATCAACATGCAAAAAAATTATATTTCTATATATTAATATACATGTCTATGAACATGCAGAAACCAAAATTTAAAACACATTACTAATTTTACAGTCAATCAAAGAAAATGAAATACTTACATATACAATAAACAAAAACAGTTACAGAATCTATTAATACATGCTGGAAATAACAAAATGCTAATGAAAGAAATCAAGGAAGATCTAAACACATGGGCAGACATACCATGTTCATGGATTGGCAAACTCAACATAATAAAAATGTGAATTGTTTCCAAATTGTTAAATATACTTAATGTAATTACTGTAAAAAATCCCTGCAAGATTTTTTTGTGGACACAGACAAACTTATTCTAAAATTTATATGGAAAGGTATAGGCCATAAAATAGCTAAAATTATATTGACAAAGAACAAAGTGGGAAAAAATTACTTAGTATGAAGGCTTACAATAAAGCCTTAGTAACCAAGACAGTGTGATATTGGTGGAGAGATAAGCAAATCAATCATCAAGAATGGAGGATCCAGAAATGGACCCACACATATATGCCCAATTGATTTTTGGCAAAGATGCAAAACAATTCCCTGGAGAAAAGAAAGCCTTTTCAACAAATTGTGCTGGAACAATTGGGCATTCATCCATAGGCAAAAATAAAATAAAATAAAAAAGAACTTTGGCCTAAGTCTCACATCTTAAACAAAAATTAACTCAAAGTGGACTATAGACTTCAATGTAAATTTTAAAATGATAATCATAGTCTTCTCTAAGTAACTCGTAGATCAACTAGAGTTGATCATGAAAGCTTTAAAAGTTCTGAATAACACTGTCAACCACTTTGACCTAATTAACATTTATAAAATACTATATCCAGAAACTGCTGAGAACACATGCTTTGAAGGGGCATGTAATCACCAAGATAAACAATCTGTTGGGCTATAAGACAAGTCTGTATACAAAGTTTCAAAATATTAAACTCTTACAAAGCATATTCTCTGAAAAATAATTAGAAATAAATAGCAATAAGGCATCTGGAAAAGCCATAAATATTTGTAAATTAAATAATACACTCCAAAATTATTCATGTGTCCAAGAAATCACAATGGAATTAGAAACTAGTACACAATGAATGAAAACAACCTCTCAAAATATGTGGCATACAGCTAAAGCAATTTATAGTTTTAAATGCTAATATTTAAATGTCAAAAATCACCTTAAGAAGCTTTAAAAAGGGCTTCCAGTTTCAGATAAGCATGTTCTACCCTTCCTTTCCCAGGCAGCTAAAAAACCTAGAATGTATTTGAGGACTCTGAAAGATAGTAATAAGCAGACTGCAGAAGAAGACAAGAACTCAAAGTACCACTCAACAGGAAGTAAGTTTACCATTTATTTCTCTTCCAGTATCCCCTGACCAAATTTCAACAGTCTAAAACCCAAAAGTGAGAATGGGTACAGTAAAAGAGAACATGGATGACATTTAAAGCTCTGGAAACAGAGGATATCATGTGCGAAGAATGAAGAGAGAGCATAGGTCCCAAAGCGAGTCCTTAAGGAACACGCAAAAATCTAATCTCCAGAAGCTGGGTAGAGTAGAGGAAATGTGGGAGAAGACTGAGAAGCAGCCAGAACAATGGGGAAAACAGGAGAATGATGTCATGGACAGTGTTTTGAGAATGAGGAAATGAAACTGAGTAGATGAATAAGAATAAGTCGAAGGCAGGAAAGTGTCCTTAGGGCTTATTACTAAGTAGATTGTTGGTAACCTTGACAAATCAGTTTCAGTTGGAGTAGTGGCTGCTGAAAACAGACTGCAGTGAATAAAAGGATAACTGGGAGGTAAGTAAGTATAGACTATATGTGGAGACCCCTGTTAGAAGCTTTCCTATAGAAGGAGCCAAGAGAATTGGGGCATAGGAGGCTTGCAAAAGGAAATGTAATAGTTCTCTTAGAGAGTAGGAAATGAGATTTTTTTAAAGATTTATTTATTTTCTCTCCCCTTCTCCCCCCACCCCGCCCACCCCCCAGTTTTCTGTTCTCTGTGTCTATTTGCTGCGTGTTCTTTGTCCGCTTCTGTTGTTAGCGGCACAGGAATCTGTGTTTCTTTTTGTTGCGTCATCTTGTTCTGTCAGCTCTCCGTGTGTGGGTGCCATTCCTGGGCAGGCTGCACTTTCTTTCGCGCTGGGCGGTTCTCCTTACGGGGCGCACTCCTTGCACATGGAGCTCCCCTACGCACAGGGCACCCCTGCATAGCAGGGCACTCCTTGCATGCATCAGCACTGCGCATGAGCCAGCTCCACACGGGTCAAGGAGGCCCAGGGTTTGAATCGCAGACCTGCCATGTGGTAGACAGATTCCCTAACCACTGGGCCAAGTCCGCTTCCCTGGAAATGAGGTTTTTGAAGAAGTGTGGGGCTGCTGGCCACTGATGAGAGTTCTCCTAAAGATAGGCTGACTTTCATCTTGGGTCAGTATGCTGTTTCTTAATGTAAGCCTCAATGAAGAAAGTGAGCAAATTAAAAAATAAAAAAGAGAGAAGCTGGTCAGGTTGGATGTGCAATGTATTTAACCTGCTTGGATGCAGGCATGGAGAAGATGAATGGTTAAGTCCATCCATAGTTGGAGTGTTTTTAAGAGAGTATGATAAATGAAGAGATGAGCAAGTGAGTTGAGGTTATTTGCAAGGAGGTGTTTATAGCAATGAACCACAAAATCTCAGTGTAAAAAGAAGTGTAGTGAAGGCAAAGGAGACGGTGGAAGGTGGAAAAGTGTGTCTGTTTTGGATTATATAATCCTCTAGTAGGACCCTTAAGAAAGTGCATGTAAGGATAGGTTAAAGTCAGAGAGAAGAAAGTTAGAATTATAATGAGTATAATATTATACTATTTATAATATTATACTATATATGCTATTATTACCATTGGGGTAATATTTAGAAGCCAGAGGACAGCTTTGGACATTAGTGGTGGAATAGAGAAAGTGTCACTAGAGGATGAGGAGGTATGAAAATTTCAGGGATGGAATATTAGATGAGTCATTTATGTGGATTCAGGATACTTGGAACAAAGACATAGAGGAAGACAGAGAACCAGGAACTAAGTCTTCAGTGAATGAAGGGGAATGACCGAGTTTGTAGTGGCAGTAATGGGAGTATGTGTGAGGGGTCCCAGGTATATCTCAAAAGGAGCAGTGTCTTTGGAAAGGAGAGAGAGCAGAGCAGTGGCCTGGACACAGGTGTGAGGAGTAATGAGAGCAACAAGCCTCACTCCCTGGTCCTCAGGAATTTGGAAATGCAAACCTGAGAAGCTTGCCCAAACAATGTCTCAGGTAACAGCCATGTTTTTTAAAAAGCAGGAGGTAGATAGGATGTTGCAGGAAAATGCTGAAGATACAGGGGTGTTTGCGAATCAAAGCAGGAGTCAATATTCGTGGAGTATGGGCCCTAACCCTACAATGTGTGTGTGTTTATAAATACCATATCCCATCTATTCAAAGGCCGCCGTTCAGCCTTTCCCACCTCCAATGGAGTGATTCTCACCATCTACTGCCCATCTGGGATATTTTTACCACTTTAAATTGGTGGCTGGAAGAGCCACACTTACTCAGTTGTAAGATTGGGCCACCTGTAAAATGGCAGCTGAATCTCCAATTGAACTTTATATCCATTTGTCAATTTGTTCCTGGCGAGTAGTGCCCCAAGAGCTCACGCGGCTAGGTTTCTCTCCATTATTCTGAGGACAGCCTGAAGTTAAAGAATCACATCATGGTATTTGGTGTCTCCTTTGGCCTCTCCCATCAAAAAGATCCAGTTAAAATGCCAAAAGTTGAAATCCCTCTTTATTTGGTTCACATGAGGCCAGGTGATTCCTTCCTTCAGGCTCATACATTGATGTTCAAAATAAAACATTAGCTGTGTGCAGTGGCTTAAGCTAATCCAACCAGATACAGCTAGCCAAATAAGCATGTGCTTATGCAGAAATTTGAGTTTTGAGCTGGTACATCTGAAGGACAGGATGTGCCTGCACGTTTAGTACATTTTACTCTGTGGAATGAGCCAAGCACTTTACTAAGATGATGCATTACTGAAGACTGTCTAGAAACAGAAAAATGAACTAGAGCCAGAGCAGGCTCCCTCAGCTTAAGTAAAGTAGAATCCAAAACAAGCACCTTAAAGAAATGGGTTGAATTTGAATTATCTTAATCTCTAGAGGGAAAAAAAGTAGGATATTTTTAGAAACTGAAAATGTGAGAATATTTGGACGTCTCACTTTAAATAATAATAAAATGACCTTGTAAATAATTCTATTTTGATTCATAATCTGTTTTGTCTGATGTCCTATGCTAGGTGCTGGGAATATAAAAAAAGACAGGACTTCTCTCCCTAAGGATCTCCCAGTCTGGAAGAAAACAGACCATTACAGATATTATCAATTCCCATTAGAAGATGATCTAGACTAGATGCTGATTCCCAATCTGTAGACTCAGGAGCCGGGGGCAAAGGGCATCCATATTTGCAAAGTTTTATTAAACTAGGCATTGTCTTAGGGAAAAAGAATGATTTCACACATATGTGTGCTATTTTAAGAGGAGAGTGGATATGGATGAAGTCGTGACTAACAAAAAGAAAATTCATTTAAAAGCTTTTCCGAATCCATGGAGATTTTTTACCATCATGTATTTTCTCAATGAATGGATAGTATAACTACATCTGGGAATCCAGGAAATACCTTGTGTTCAAAAGAGGGTTTCCAACTAGGAAGAGCTGGTAAACAGTGTTCCTCAGCAAAATTCCATCCCAGCAGGTGTACAGGACTGAATGCTTCCTCAGATTAAAGGCTGACCCCTCCATCTGAGCTCTGGATTCCATACCCTTCTTGTCCACGAGAACTCACTCCACCATTTACCATTTCTCTTTGATGTCTTGACTTGCCCTTCTCTACCACGCTTTTCTCGTAGTCCATATACATGCTCAAGTCACTTTCATCTTTATTAGAATATTCCCTATTATTTCAATTCACAAACATTTATTGGGCTTCTCTATAACCTAGTCTGGAATATCAGGGAAAGACTCCCTGAGAAGATGAAAGTGAACCTCCAAATAATGAGTAGACATTAATGAGCAAACATAGGAGCAGGGGGTAAAAAGGGCATTCCACACATTTAACTTATCTCCTAAAACATTTCTCAAATCCATTTGCTTATCTCAAATTTCCAACAGCAGACTAGTCCAATCTCTCATCACCTCCTGCCTGAACTGTTAAAATGTCCTCATAACTGATCTAACTGCAATCATGCTCACCTGCCCCCCACCTGCCTGGTTTCGGTACTGCAGCTGGAGGGGTCTTTTTCAAAATGCCTTATCATGGTCTCCAAGGCCCTGCGTGACGGAAGCCCTGCTTAAACTCTCCTGTCTCAATGAGCACCCCTTCCCCCTGACATTTTCCTCTAACTCACATGGCTTTTTAGTATTTCATATTTGCTCCATCACAAGGTCTTTTCACATGATTCTTCTGTCTGAATTAAATGATAAGAAATTTTATTTTATTCTAAGAGTAGTGGAAGCATTTGAAGGATTTTAAGTAGAGAAGTGACTACATATGATCTGATTTATAATCTTAAAAGATCACCTTGGCTACTGGCGAAGGATGAATTTGAGGGGGCAGAGGAGGAAGTAGGGAAACCAGTGGGGATGTTATTTCCAAAGTTTAGGTGAGAAATAATGATGACTTGGACTCAGGTGATAGAAGTACAGATAGAGAGAAATAAACAGATTTGTGATATATTGGGATCTGCAACCAGTAGAATTTGGTGATGGATTTGATGATGGAAAGTGAGGAAAATGGAAGAACCAAGGATGACTCCTAGGGTTTTGGCTTCAGCAATAGGGTGTGTGCAGGTTCTGTAACCTGGGGAGGGGACCTGTCCTATTTCTGCTAATCACTTGCCCTTTCCATTGCTCTTTACTTGCTGTGAGTTGTTATGGCAATGGAGTTGCAGAGTACTTGGTTGGGAGTAGACTGTAAAAGATGTCGATGTAGGGAAAAGATTGAGTATTCTATATAAGACATTGTGAAAGTTCATTCCTAAGAGATGGGTTTCAGGTGTTGCTTTGCTGATCCACAACACCAGCATTACTTCCTTTCTGTATATCAGTCCCTGTATTTCCCTCCCTGTCCAGCTTAGATACCATTTCTTATCACTTCAACCTCTCTCTTGTCAATATCCTTGCCCCAATGTCTCCCCCAATTCAATTTCTGGCAAAACACCAAGTTTGGATGAATCCAATTATCGCTCATCTCTGTTGCTAAGCACTGTTGGAAATCGACACAGATTGGTGTCACTATAAATCATTGGTGCCACTCTAAATTTATGGTTTCCTACTTCAAATGGACCCTCTGTGCTGCCTGGCAATCCTTCTCTATTTTCCTTGTCAGCTCCCTCTCATTCTCCACAGTGGCTATTGCAGATGTTTAACCCTCTCCTTGAGCACTACCTCCCCCTTGCTCTTAGAAGATGAATTCGTTTCTATTTCACAGAGCAAGTGGAAGCCATAGGAGAAGGGAACTAAACCTATAAACTTATTTAAATCTAAAATTACTCTTTCTTACCTTTCTTCAGTAACATGTCCCCTCCCCCATCTAAAATAATTCAGCCTGTTCTCTTGATTTCATTTCCTGCCACTTTTCTGGGATCTTCTATTTTACCCCTGCTCTTCCCTATGTTGTTCAACTACTCCCTCTTTCCTAGCTTCTCCCCACCTGCATTTAAACTTGTTCAGGGCTCTTTTATCTTTAAAACAAAGATAGTATTTTTCCCTCTACTCCTATGTAGTTACTGTCAGATCTATTTTCTTTTACCAAAGTTCCCTGAAAGTGTTACTAACACTTAGTTGTCTCCAATTATCATCATCTGCAATCTCCACAAATCATTTTAGTCTTGTTAATACCTTGAACATGTCCTCATCATTTTCACTAACAACCTCCATTTGACTTACTCCATGGTCACCCTTCAGTCTTTATGTCCTTTGGATTCTGAGCAGCCCCAATGTTGTTAACTGCCTCACCCTTCTGAAAAGTCTCTCTTCCCATTGGCATCTGTGACACCACATTCTTTTGGCTTCTCCCCAAACTTTTAGACTACTATTGAGGTTTTCTTGGCTTGATCTTGAGTGGCAGAGTTATGTGTTGTGTTTTCTCCTCTTTTCCTTCAATATCCTATTCTTATATGAGTTCTAGGTTATTTTTTAAAATGGCTACAATTCTCTACTCCACTCTTGTATCTAAGCTCTTTGTAATGTAACTTTGCTGCTCCTTCTATCAAGACATGGAGTCTGTTTCTCTACCTCTTGGATCTGGGCTGACCTTGTAACTTACTTTGGACAATAGAACAAAGCAGCATCATACCTGTTCCAAGCCTAGACCCCATGGCCATGTGAACAAGCCTGGGCTAGCCTGCTGGATGATGAGGTTCCTGTGGCCCAGTCACTTCTATTGCCACTGTCAACAACCAATCAAGCATCTGGTAAGTGAAGTGATCTGAGACCAGCCAGCTTCAACCAACCTGTTACCTGACTATAGACATGTGAGCAAATCCGTCTAAGATCAGCCAAGTCAGGCCCAGAACAGCAGAACTGCCCAATTGGCTTATAGACTCATGAGCAATAATAGATAGTTATTATTTTAAGCCGCTAAGTTTTGGAAGTATTTGTTATGCAGTAAAAAATAACTAATGTAGTTTCACTTCCACTCATGCCTTCAATGACCACCTCTATGTTGATGATTTCCCAGACTATTTCTCTAACATAGATATACCTCCTTAAAGCCAGACTCATATTTATACTTACCTACTAGACAAGAGCATTCATTCAGCCTTTTACATGGTTTAGACACAGTGCCAAACACATATTTCTCTTCATTTTCTCAACAACATCATGTAGTATAAATAGTTTTCATGGTCCCCATCTTACAAATAAGAAATCTGAGACAAAGAGAGTTAATAACATGCCCATAGTCACAGAGCAGAAAGTGGTAGGTCTATAATATTCTAAAACCTGTGTTTTTCATCACTATGCTGTCTTCTACACTACTTGCAGTTCCAAATATGCACCATGTGGCCATGTCTCTAACTATACTCATATTGACTTTCCTTCCTTACATGTTCTATCCTTCTGCTCTTCCTGGCTAACTCCTACTCATCCTTCACAACTCTAAATGGATAACAACTCCTTAGAAAGTTTCTCTGTTTGAATTTCTTCTCCTTACCCCAGAATGGATTAGATGATCCTCCTCTCTGCCACTGTAGTATGTAGCATATATGTAGGGGTACATAGTTCTATCCTGTACTTACTGCGTTATATTGAAATTACAGATTCCTGTGTTTGTCTGCCTCCCTAGACTGTGAACACCTTAAGGACAGAGATTTTGTCCCCAGAAAAGGAGCTAGTGGGTGCTCTATTCACTTCACCCAGTCAGGCACCACAAGCAATAGAAACTAAAAGAACGATTGCTCAGACATCCCCATGGCAGAGTCCAAGATCGGGAAAGTAGATCCAGAGTATCCCAAACTGTTCAAAAGGTCAGCTACTCATGTAGAAATAGAAATTCCAGCCCATTTGGCAATTTCTAAGGCAGTGGCTCTTGAAATGAACTTTTCACAGACAGAGAAACAAAGCCATTCACCCAAACTCAAATATGTGAGCTTAAAAAGAAACTGCAAGAGATCACAGCATTCCTGCTCTTTCTTCTTTCACTAGTAGACACTTGCTCATAAAAATAGATTCCAAGAGATGCTAAAAATGAGAAATTTAAGGAATAGAAAAAGTCAATTTAAGGAACTAGTCTTTCTCAGAGTAACATCAGGGAACTTTCAGCCATCTACATTTTTCTAGAGTTTTCTCTTAAAACTTCATGATTCTAAAATTAAGAGCACTCTAGTGAAGGACAGTAGAGTCAGCATAATCCTGAGGGGCTGTGGGTTAGTTCATCCTCGAGTTAATGGTGTTTACATTGTCATAATGACTTGCTATTTTTGTGAAATCTAGGTACTGTTGTACATAAGTGTGACAAAGACCCAGATTCCAAAAATTCATGTTTTCCTCTTCTTCTTAGAAGTATAGCTAGACTATATTTCTCAGTCTTCCTTGCAGCTAGGTGTGGCCATAAGACTAAGTTTTAGCCACTGAAATATGAGAAGAAGTGTTACATGCCACTCCAAAGCTTGGCCCTTAAAAACTCAGTCATGCTGCTGCTGCCTTCCAACTGCTGCAATGGAGATAAACACCAGGGCAACCTGTTGGTGTTAATAGATTCTCTGCAAGCTGGTAACAAGAACTAGAAATAAGCTTCTGTTATATTTGAGTTATTTTATGTAGATATCAGAATCTGTATTAATTATCTCTTGTTATATAACAAATTACCCCAAAACTTAGAGGCATAAAACAACATTAATTATCTCAGTTTCTGTGGCTTAGGAGTCCGAGTGTGGTTTAGCTGGGTCCTCTACTCAGGATCCTTCACAGACTGCAATCTTGTTTTGGGCCAGGGCTCTAGTTGTCCTCATGGTGGAACTGAGAAAGGAAGGATCTGCTTCCAAGTTCACTCTTGATATTGTTGGAAGGATGCAGTTCCTCATGGGCTGTTGGCTGAAGGCAATACTCAGTTTCTTGCAATGCGGGTCTCTCCAGAGGTCAGCTCACAGCATGGCAGCTTAGTTCATCAGAGCAAGAAAGCAAGAAGAGCCAGAGAGAGTGAGGAGCAAGATAGAAATCATTACTTTGTAACCTAATCTCGTAAGTGACATCCCATCCATTTGCCACATTCTGCTCATTAGAAGCAAGACTCTAGGTTCATCCCACACTCAAAGGGAGGGGATTACAAAAGAGTAAGAATACTAGGAGTCAGGGATCACTGGGAGTTGTTTCAGAAGCTTCCTACTACAAGGTCTATTTGTTACAGCAATCAGCCTATCCTAACTATTGCCATGAGCCTAATAGAGTAGTTTGCAGCTTTGGTGTTGGTGAGAATTCTTGAAGGCCATTTGAACATTTGCCCCATGTATCATGCCTACTCCTGTGAGCAAGGGCAGAATTATCCATTTTCACGTTATTCATAACTGAAGGGAAGGGTGATAACATGGCTTGAAGCATATCAGGATTATATCCACAACTGACCAAGCCCAAGACCAAATGGAGAATTAGTTTCTTCTTGCTGCCAGATGTTCCTACTTCTCTTTCCCTGGTGACTGAAAACCGTGGCAGCAAGTCCTTCCCTGCAGTGATGGCACCTTTGCCACCATGTTCTCTGAAGAGTCTACCCAGTACCTGATACTTCAGGAGAAGGTAGAGAGTAGAAACCCTGAATTGAGGAGGACCTGGCCAGACAGCTGTCAGATGCAAAGATCCTTACTATGTATAGAGTTCAACATAATTGCTCATCTGGCTAAGTCCTGATCCTCTCTGGATGTTACATCAAGGCACTGCTGGAATTGCTGCTTTTGCCGCCCTCCCCCCATCACCCTAATTAAGCCAAAATAATAAGGCAACATGTTAGACATGATGATCGAGTTTTAATTAGACTTTGATAAACCCAATGTGGATTTGGTCTTGTCAGGTGCAACATTTCTGATGAGCAGTGAGGTCCGTGAATCATGAGATAATTTTGGTATAAATAGCAACTGTGGTTTCATTTTCATCAGTGTATAGAAAGGCCAGAGATTGGGTATATGTGTAACCATCAAACCCTTCATATTTGGAGAATGCTTTAGAGTTTTCAGTTATTGCAGACCATTGCTACATGTTTATGTGAGATGAGACTCACATAGCAACAAGGCTCACAGGCCCAGATGGGGAGATGAAAGGAGAAATTAACATTTAGTTAATCCTTATGACATGCCAGGCACTGTGCTAGAAACATCATACATGGATTGGAGATCAGATATCTCATCCAAAGTTTCAATGATTAAGAAGTGTCAGAGCCAGAACTCCTACTCAGGCCTATCCTTTACAGGGCTCTCTTCACAGCTTCATGTAGACAATCTTCCAAAGGCATCCAGAAAAGTAACTGTCACAGAGACAGAGACACATACTTTAGAGCCAGAAGTACCCTCAGAGTTAGATCAAACCTCTCACTGTGCAGTTGGGGAAACTGAGACAAAGAAAGAAGAAAACATACACCTTGATTGCACAATAATTGGTGGCAAAAACAGATGAGAATTAAAGTCCAATGCTGTCATTCTTGCATTCATTTAATTCAATTTGATTGAACAGATATGTATTAAGCATCTAGTACGTACCAAGCACTGTTTTAACTCCATATTCCAGTGGGCTTTCCACTGGAAGTGAGGAGAACAGATCATGAACAATAGATAAATTAATTATATAGTATGTTAAGAGAGGATAAGAGAGGACTAAAAAATGACAGAGCAGAGTAAGAGGAATTGAGAGTGGCAGAGATGAGTGGGTTTAAATTTAAAATAAATGGTTACTGTAGATCTTTTTGTTATAGAGAAGTCTTTTTTTATTTAATTTTATTTTTTAATTATCTTTTTTTAAAGTTAATAGATCACACAAAACGTTACATTAAAAAACATAAGAGGTTCCCATATACCACCGGCCCCCACTCCTCCCACATCAACAACCTCTCTATCACTGTGGCACATTCATTGTATTTGGTGAATACATTTTGGAGCACTGCTGCACCTCATGGATTATAGTTTACATTGTAGTTTATACTCTCCCCCAGTACATTCAGTGGGTTATGGCAGGATATATACTGTCCAGCATCCGACCCTGCAATATCATTTAGGACAAATCCAAGTCCCGAAAATGCCCCCTCGTCACATCTCTTATTCCTTCTCCCTGCCCTCAGCAACTACCTTGACCACTTTCTCCACATCAATGCTAAAATTTCTTCCATTACTAGTCACAATAGTTCTATAGTAGAATATCAGTATGTCCACTCTAATCCATATTTTATTCCTCCATCCTGTGGACCCTGGTATGCTGATGTCCACTCCACCTCTATATCGAGAGGGGGCTTAGATTCCACATGGATGATGGATGCAATTCTCCTGCTTGGAGTTGTAGGCACTTTTGGTTCCCTGGTGTGGTGGTTGACCATCTTCACCTCCCTGTTAGGTGACCTGGGTGAGTCCAATGAACCAGAGTGTATGAGTTGCAAGTCTGCTGAGGCTCAGGGCCCAGCTGGCACATGGCCAGTCCAGAGATTCAAGTCTCCTGAGCATACACCAACCCTAGCACCTACCACAGGTTCAGTAAAAGTGACATAAGAGGCATGTGTAAAAAGGTCACATCTGAGTCCAACTCCATCACACTCAGGAACACAAATTCCAAAGTAGGGACCACTGAATAAAAGGGTCAACTCAGACCAGCAGAATATCTCAGCCTACATGTAGGATCATGTGTTAAAAACTGCTTTTTGACCTTGAATAAAAGGGGGGAATGGCAAAGACAAATGAGTTTACATGACTAAGAGTCTTCAAAAAAGAATCGGGAGGTCATCAGAGGGGTCACTCTTATGCACACCTAAGCAGGATCCCAGAGACAGCCAAAGTAGATACAACCACAGGTACTGATTCTCCTGAGGGCTACAGAGACACACGAGTTCTATGACCATGGCAGATGGCTCTGGAGTTCAGAGAAGTCTTCTTAAAGGCAAAGGTTTCCATTCATTCATTAATTTATTCACTCATCAAGAACTTAAAAAGAAAAAGAAAAAAGAAAAAACTTACTGAACATTTATTCTGCCCAGCTTTTGATGGAGATGGGCAGTAATGCCAATAGAATCTATCCAACACCACTGTGTCTGAGCAACTTTTTCCTAGCTAAGGACACTTTTCAAGCTCATGACCATTCAAGTGGCCTCAGTGCTACTGACCACTTCTAAATGGCACAGAGCCTCTAAATAAAATTCAAAGTGCAAAGTCAGATAGTGTTTGGGGCATGAAGGGGAGAAGACCTCCCCAGTCACTCACCACACATGACATCCTTGCAGCAGCACCCTTACAGGTCTCTCTCCCTGGAGAATGCACCACCTAACCTTTATTCACAACTCCCCATCAAAATTGTTCCAAACTGGAGCTAACTTCACTATCAAAGCCCTCTTTGAAACTCCCCAAGGTGTCGGCTAGTTAACCCTGTAAGCTAAACGAATCCGTGGATTCCTGTGTCTATTTCAGGATGCTAATTGGAATCTACTGACCCAGACCATTCATTCCTAACCTCCTAATTTGTTGAAGTAGCATTCTAGAGATAGGTGGTCTCTGTCAGGAGCCTTCATATTACACTGTGTGGGAGCGATAAGCCTTCCCATTCGGAGAGAATTTTGCAATTGACAAGTCACTTTTTTACCCATAGTATCACTAAGCCCTACAAAACTGCTGGGTCATTATTCCTTTTTTTTTTTTTTTCCATATTAGGAAGCCTACACTCTTAGGAGTAAAAGTCTTGTCCAATATCACAAAGCCTTTGAAACACAACTAAATGTCCAGTGCTCATTCTATAATTCCAAATGGCTGGCCCAGGGGGCAACATTTAGTAACAGGTTGGATGGACAAAATATAGGTGACCCAGCCCCACGTTGAGTGCAAAACCAATAGCAAGAACAGCAGGAAATTCAGGAATCCAGTAATGTAGTATTTCTCAAAATCAATGTGGACAAGAATTACCTAGGAATCTTGTCAAAATGCAGATTCTGATTCAGTAGACAAGCCTGAAATTCTGCATTTCTTAAAAACTCTCAAGTGATGCCAGTACAGCTGGTTCTGGGCTGAACTTTAAGTAGAAAAAGGATGGTGCAAGTCCATAGATCTAGTTGCCTCATAGAACTAAACTCAGGTCCCAGTTCTGCCCTGTAGTAGCCATGACTTTGGGAAAGTCTCTTCACCAAGTTGAAACTCAAGACTTTGTTTTGTTTTGGTTTTTCTCCAAAATGAGCAACAGAAGAATGCCATGGTGGGCATTCATCTTTGTTCTTAACAAGATTTCATTGATTTACCCCTTAGACTGTCATGTAAGGTTATGCCAGCTGTGTCTGCCCATGAGAATGAGACAAGCTGAAGTTCAGGCTATACCCCGCTCACTATGCTGTGCACCTGTACAAGGCTATGTCCACCTAGAGGAAGGTCACCATTTTTCTCACTTACACAAAGACACTGCATGGACCAGCAGAGGCCGTAATTATACACCTGCTCATGATCCTCCTAGTCCCCAGTGCATTCCTACTGATCTGCCTCACAGGGCTTGATCTAACTGCCAAGCTCATCTATTCTTTGTCTCCTACCTCATTCACCTGTTATAAAGAGCTGCTCAGTAATGACTTCTTTGACTCCTCCAGGCCTCTACTATATTTTTCCCCTGTCAACAGCCTTGTGGTAAAACCCATGTTTGTTCATTGCCATTCAATCATTCAACAGCAAATATTTAGGGGTAGCTGCTGTGTGCCAGGAATGCTTCCAAGCAACAGTAATACACAAGTGAACAAGACCAAGTCCCTGCCCTTATGGACTTACCATTCTCAGAGAAAAGAGACAAGACTTAAATCATATTTAAGATAATGTCAGACAGTAACATTCATAATGAAAATAAAGCAGGGTGAGGGGAGGTCCTGGGGCAGCTGCATCTTAGCACAGTCAAGAGAATTACAAGAAGTGTGGCTTGAGCAGTGTGTGTCAAAGGAGTGTCTTGTCACAGGGAGAACTTTGGTTTTTGTTTTTTTTATATATATAGTTTTTTAATTGCTTAGTTTTTAAATTTCAAAACATTTGAAAGTTCTATTACAATAAAAAATTGAGTTAATTTTTAAAAAATTTGTTTTTAGTGGTGTGAAATTCACATAACATAAAATTAATCATTTTAAAGTGTATAATTTGGTGGCATTTAGTACATTCACACCGTTGTGAAACCATTGCCTCTATTTTCAAAATATTTTTGTCACCTCCAGAGGAGAACTTTGGTTTTATTCTAAATGTGATGGGACTCCACTAGAGCCATTGCTCCTGCCATTGAGCCTCTTTGTTTCTGGCTTAAATGTTTTGATTGAGCAGGGAGGGCTATAGTTCACTCAACAAACATTTCTTGCACCCTTACAATCTGCCAAACACTGTTCTAGACCCTATTCTAGGTCACACTCATGGTCCCTGCCCTCAGAGAGTTTACATTTCTCTGAGATTTCACTGGGAGATGAATCTCCAAACTGCTCTCTTCTTGCTGAGAATCAGGTGGGGATAAGGGTAGAGGGAAGAAGGGGTGAGGCCTGAAGTTGATGACCACTGGTTCCTACCTCCCTTTGGGTATGCAATTTGGGGTGGGGTTGGGGCAAGTCAGAAAGGGCTGGGGGATCCACAGCTACCCACATACAATGCTTTCAGTGGATAATTCTTATGGAAATCAAGAACAAGAAATGGGCTCAAAGTCAGGGTCAATATGAAACAGAGAAAAAGGAATAGCCCTAGGATGGAGAATTACATAGGGCTGAGCTCCCTAAGGGAACTGGCATTGGCTCTTGTAATGAACACAAGCCCAAGGAATGCACAGAAATTCTGAGGAGAAAAAAGGCTTTATCTTGATTATATTTTATATGCATGTACATAAGCATTCTGCCCAAATTGCAATTGCCCTCTAAGACCCACCTTTAAAAACATCTTTTATGAGATCATCCTTAAAATCTTGATCACTTCCTCCCTCTGGCAGATATCTCACTCTGCACTTAGGTGTTTTTGGTGCTTGTAACAGTACCTGGCTCACAGCAGGCGCTCAATACATACGTGCTGGTTGGCTGGGGGGACACAATGACCATCTGATATAGTTTCATCTCATATGAGGTTGTCAGCTCCAAGACGTATGTATGGGGATGGAGCACAGGGGAACCTGCAGGAAGGTCCGAGACTAATTAATCTCTTATTCCCCTATAACACCTAGAATGTAGCCTTGTACATAATAAGAGTTCAATGAACGTGTGCTGAATGAAAGAATATGAGCTTTACCAGAAATCTGAGTCCAAGGATTCAGTTTTTCCCATGAAACTTTAATGCCAGAAAGGATTTCTGCATATGAAATTCACCCTTCTCCACTCACCTTTACATAATTCAGGCGGCATGTGGTTCCTTGGGGACTTCTTTGGACATTAAGTTCTCTCTCAACAGTCTGAGGATTGAACAGCTACACTTAAGCAATTACCATCGATTTGCCATTACCAGTGGGATATGGGGAGTAGTGGGGGGAAGGGCACGGAGACGAGAGGCAGAGGTGCAGGAGGGCCCAGTGACACAGAGACCCAGGTACCGCGAGGCTTGGGGTCTGAGATACAGTGGTTGACTTTATGGAGTCACGGAGCTTAAAGAAGTCGGCATCCCTGAAAGAACCAGAATGCAGGGCAAGGCCATTAATGGGGCCTTTCAGCTGTTTCTTGGTGTGCTTGTTTCTTTTCCCCAAACAATCTCCATCCTGTGGCCCCTCAGCGTCAGCTTGACAAGCGCATCTCAGCAAGGCAAGTCAGAAAAGGGAAGAGGTCAGAGAGGTTGTCTTTGTTTTTCAGTGAAAACCCACAGGATGAGGAGGAAAAACATTGAGGCGTTCTTTGAAGATAGGAGTCTCGAGAGAGCTGTCAGAGGCGTGGGGAATGGCTCGGGCAGGGTTGGCTGACTCCTCCACCCCCAGCTCCCAGACACATCTGCATTGATGAGTTGATAGAGACAGGCTTCTTGCAGGAGTGGTCCAGGTCAGAGAGGACCAGGATGACAGAATTGCTGCCGGCTAGGACTCTTCCAGGAGGAAATGCTCTAAACGGTTCCCACAGGGGCCCAGAACTCAAAAAGGTGAAGCCCTTCTCAGAAGCAGTAGTTCCTCCATCCCCCATTCCTAATTTAAAATGAAATTCTCTCCAGTGGAGGTGGGTGGAAGAAGAAACCACTCCCACTTCATTGCGAATTAATAGTGTTAAACCCTCTTGAGGATAGAGACACCTGGGGGGAAAGGAGGGGAAGAAACTGGCATTAAACATCCACCCATTTCTCAGTCCCTTAGCTTGGTTGTCATTGGACCCTCCCAGGAACTCTCCAAAGCAAGTTCTGTGATTTCCATTTTAAAGATGAAGAACATGAGTCTCCACAGACATCAAGCAGCCTTTCTGAAGACACCTGGCTAGTAGGAGACATATCTGGGTTATAGACCCAGAGTAGGAGCATCCCAAAGAGCATCCTGCAGAAATGAGCCCAAAAGGCCACCTGAAAAGAGATCCACAGACAAAAAAAAGAGCTTGGGAAACTCTCTGCCTTGGAGGTTGTCACTGCCAGCCTACATGGTAAGCCTCTAAAAAAACGTGCTTAAATTTCACCTCCTCAGCAAAGGTTAGGTCCATTCCCTGGCCATTCTTTATCATAGTACCTTCCTCCTTGGCACTTAAAACCACAAGCCTAAATAAATGCATATTCAGCATTTATTTTTGTTGCATGCCTTTCTTTCCAATTAGACTACAAACTCCATGAGAACCAGGACTACCTCTGATTTCTTCCCTGTAATATTCCCAGTGTGGGGACAGCACTTATTCCATGGCAGGTGCCCATTAATATCTGCTCAATGGATGACCTACACAAATTTGTTCAACTTTATTTAATCCAAGTTTTCCAAAACTTATTTGCCAATGAGCTCTTTCTCCTAGAAACTGAGAACATAAGATTTAGGGCAAGATGCAAGTCTCTGCCAAGAAGTTGAGCTGGTGCCCTGTCATCCTCCCCGCCTCCAGGTATGCTTGAGTACAGGCCATCCTCTGGAAAGGGAGATATTCATGAAGCCGTGAAAACCCACATTGACCATACCTGTGGGATTTGGGAGGTGAGGAAGAATAGATGAGCTGATTTAAAGGTTACATGGGAAAAATAGACCTGTGATACTAGCCAGAAAAAATTATGAAATCAAAAAATAAATAAAAATAAAGTGAAATGGCAAACCTTGTCTGATATTAAAATCTAATAAAAAATCTATAATACTTAAAACTAGTTTGTTCTGGCACAAGCTGGGTAAATTAAAGGAAAATAAAATCCAGACATAAATCCAAAAACACAGGAATTTAGTATCTGATGAATATGGTATTTCAAATCAGTCAGGAAATAAAGGACTGTTGTTGAGAAAACCAACTCGCCATCTGGATAAAAAGGAAAGCTAGATCTCATTTTTACTTTTCACACCAAAATAAATTCCAGATGGAGCAAGAATTTAAACATAAAAAGTAAACCTATGAAACTACTAGAAAGAAACATGGAAGAATTTTGTATGATTATAGAGTGGAGATGGCCTTTCTAAGCAAGATACAAACTCCAAACTGAAAAAAAAAAAAAAAAAGAATTGATTGGTTTGACTAGAAAAATTTAAAATTTCTGAGTTTCAAAAATATTAAAATAAACTCAAAAGAGAAAAATAAACTAGGCAAAAATATGCAACTCATATGACAAGTAAAGAACTGGTTTACTTAATATCAAAAGTCCTAATAGATCAATAAGAAAACAACAAATAACCCAACAGAAAAAAATGGGAAAAACAAAGCAAAACAAACAAACAAATAAAAAGACCTGCACATGGCTAATAAATATATTATATTAGAAAGATATTTAAATCCCCTCTCATTATTAAAGAAATACAAATTTTACATGAGAAACCATTTTTCATCTTTTGATTGGCAAAATTCAGAAATTTGATAAAAGGCAGTGGAGCACAGGGGTGGGGAAATAGAAACTCTTATGTGCCCCCTTGGGTGGGGAATTTGGTGGTGTCTATCAAAATGAAGAGTGTGCCAGATGCTTAGTTGATGGGGCCTCTTGATTCTTCAGTGCTTGGGCTGAAGTGATGCTTCCTTTTCAAAGGCCCCAAAACCACCTCTCCTCAGCCACCTGCCAGGATCCTACATCTCCCTTTCCCTGGATTCCAGGTGCACTGGAACTTCCAGCAAGATGGAGATTTCTCTCAACCCCAGATCAATCTGGAGCTCTGCTGTCCATGTCTTATCACTTTGACTGCAATGATGAGACTTTGAAGAACTTTGAAAAATGCCTCTTCTCTACCCCAATAAAAGAGCAACCAAAGAAACTGCAGAATAAACAAGCTATCCCAATCTGCTTTCAGGATATCAAAGCATCCCCTGGCAAATGGGAGGGGAGTTGAATGTAGTCAACAGTGCATTCCATTTGGACAAGAGTATGAATTGGTGATTGCACAAATTGGTGGCTGACAAAAATGACTCCATTTTGTGACTTCTTTAAAACCCATTACCCGAACAAGCAGATGAAGAACAGCAAAGGGTAGGGTGATCAAGCAACCAAATTCCACAAGATGGGAGCCCAGGAATGTGGCTCACAGGTAGGTACATCCTGGTAGACAGTGACAGTGATAGCTAAGCCCCAGCTAGCTTCTCTATAACCATGGGGGTGGCTTCCCAAAGCAGCATGTATATCCTTGAGTTACCATTTTTTGTTTCCTACGCCACTCAAGCAAATATCATGATATGAGTCAGGTTAAGCAATGGGAATTTATTTGCTCATGGTTTGAGGCTGGGAAAAAGTCCAAGTCAAGTTGCCATCATGGTGATGCTCTCGTTCCAAAGACTGACATTCTGGGTCTGGCTGCTGGTGATCCTTAGTTCCTAGCTGTCACACAGCAAGGCACATACTGGCATCCACCCTTCTCTTCCAGTTTCTGTTGATTTTCAGCTTCCTGTTTCCTTGGCTTTCTCTCTTTCATTTCACTATAAACTGCAAGGAGAAATCAGAATGCAGTTTCCATATTCACCTTGGGAATCTCCTCAGCTAAATAGGCAAGTTCATTGCTTTCAAGTCTTGCCTTCCACCCAACAACCGAACTCAATTTCACCAAGTTCTCCACCATTTTAAAACAAAGACTGCCTTTCCTTTACTTTCCAGTAATACATTTGTCATTTCCTTCTAAGGCCTCATCAGAAGTACCTTTAGCATTCATATTTCTACCAATGGTCTCTTTAGGGCAATCTATCAATTTTATCAAACTCTATCAATTTTATCAAACACCTCAAAATTCTTCCAGTTTCTACCCATTACCCAATTCCTTAGCCATTTCCACATTTTTTTTTTTTTTTTGGTTAAAATCTGTTTTAGTTTCCTTTGACTGCTCAAGAAAATATCATGACATGAGTTGGGTTAAACAATGGGATTCAATCATGATTTTGAGGTTAACAAAAATGTCCAAATCAAGGCATCATCCAGGCAAAGTTTTCTCCCCAAAGACTGGTGTTCTGGGCTTGGCTGGCAGTGATCCTTGGTCCTCAGCTCCTCTGTCATATGGCAATATACATGGCAGCCTCTCTATTCTCTTCCAGGTTCTGTTGAATTTCAGTTTCTGGTTTCCATGGCTTTCTCTCTCTCTAAATTTCATTCCACATAAAGGACTCCAGTAATAGGATTAAGACTACCTGGATTGGGCTGAGCAACACATTAACTGAAGTAGACTCATCAAAAGGTCTTACTTAAAATGGATTCATGGGATTGGATTAGATTTAAGAACAGATTTTTCTGGGGTGCATACAGTTTCAAACCACCACAGTTAACTTTAACCTCTCCATAAACTCTACCAAAACTTCTGCCATATTTCCTTTGCATATGTCCACCATTCTTTCCATAAAGCAGTCTTGTATTCCCCTAAAAAAATATTAAAACAGTACATAGGGAAGTGGATTTGGTCCAACGGGATAGGGCATCTGCCTACCACATGGGAGGTCCAAGGTTCAAACCCAGGGCCTCCTGACCCTTATGGTGAGCTGGCCCATGCACAGTGTTGATGTATGCAAGGAGTGCCATGCCACGCAGGGGTGTCCCCTGCATAGGGGAGCCCCATGTACAAGGAGTGCACTCCGTAAGGAGAGCCACCCAGTGCAAAAAAAGTGTAGCCTGCCCAGGAATGGCGCTGCACACCCGGAGAACTGATGCAGCAAGAAACAACAACAACAAAAAACACAAGACACAGATTCCGGGTGCCACCGACAAGAATACAAGCGGACACAGAAGAACATACAGTGAATGGACACAGAAAGCAGACAACTGGCGGGGGGGGGGGGCAGGGAAGGAGAGAGAAATAAATAAAAAGTAAAAATTTAAAAACAAAACAAAGTACATACATTTTAACCCAGTAATTAATCTTTTAGGAATTTACCTTTCAGATATACTCACACATGTGCCAAAGATGTGTTCAATTACAAGACTGGTTTTAATAGTAAAAAATACAGGAAATAATTTAGACATCAATCAATAGAAAACTAAGGTAAAGTACAGTATACCATGCAATGGAAAATTAGGCAACCATGAAAAAGAATGAGACAGCTGATGTAGAAGCATCTAAGAAATATTCATTGAAAGCAAGCAAGTTTCAGAAAGTTCTATCGTTGATGAAAAGTATAAAGATTATATATGCACAGAGTATTTCCAGAAGAAAATGTGTCAGTAGAACTAAATATATAGTAAAAAGTATCATTCTGTCCCATCTCAGACCAGCCCTGCCCTAACTCTAAAGGAGGGAGTATCCATTCTCTGAAATATGAGGGTCCATCTCCCAACTCAGTGAGCCCAGAGTATAGAATTTGTCTCCCATTTATGTTTGTCATCCAAAGTCTGTTTGACCAACCAGGCCCCCAGCAAGGGGGTCTGACCAGGCCCATGACAGCTAACTGCAGACTCATAGCCTGGAGGCCAGAAACCCAGAGAATTAGTCTCCATCACCAATTGCCCCTGTTGTGTGGGATGCCGTACCATGCAGAGGTGTCCCTGGACCCTGTGGTTCAACCAAGTAATATTCAGGACTCAGAGGCCCTGCTCAGGTCCCCCAGAAGCAAATGCTCATGATGAGGAGATTCTGAACTCCATGGTAACAGTGTTCTGTGCTCTTGTCCAAGCAGACAGTACTAAGGACTTGGAGAGCAGCACTGAGGACTCGGCATCAGCTCTTATGCCTCCAAGGGGATGTACCATGCAGGGGACACCTCTGCATGGCATGGCACTCCTTGCACGCATCAGCACTGTGCGTGGGCCAGCTCACCACATGGTCAGGAGGCCCTGGGTTTGAACCCTGGACCTCCCATGTGGTAGGCGGGTGCCCTGTCAGTTGAGCTAAGCCTGCTTCCCAGACCAGGTTTTTTTCTCCTTGCTCATTGGGCCTTCTTGTCAGTGTCTTTCCTATGACAACTGTAACATGTTTATTGAATACCTGTGTGCTGGGCATGGTGGTTATCTTGACACCTACTGCATGCTGGGCATGGTGTTTACTTGACACCTACTATGTACTGGGCATTATGAGAGTCTTGACTTGTACTGTGAGCTGGACACAGACTAACTTGATACCTGTGTGCTGGTCATGGTGGTTATCTTGACACCTACTGCATGCTGGGCATGGTGTTTACTTGACACCTACTATGTACTGGGCACTATGAGAGTCTTGACTCGTACTGTGAGCTGGACACAGACTAACTTGATACCTGTGTGCTGGTCATGGTGGTTATCTTGACACCTGCTATGTGCTAGGCATGAAGGTAACAATGACACCTACTGTGTCCTGGGCACAATGGTAGCCTTGTACAACTGGTAGCAATAAAAAAAAAGCAAGACCTGCCTCCTTGACCCAGGTCTGACTTAGATGCATGCGGGGTAGTCTGGCAGTTTTCTGAGCTGCTCAGGGTGAGTTCAGCAGCCAGGATGTAGATCTTGGTTGGCCAAGCTCCCAGAAAGCTGAGGGCTAAAAAGATGGATTAACTTCATTTAAGGAGAGACCAAAAGATCTGAGATTGGTTGTGAATGCCGATAGATTGGAGCCCAAGATGTGCCGAGCTAGTCTCAGGGTGGTTTAGGGATATCCACTCATGTCCCATGGATGAGAGGCTTGACCAGGGGAGCCCACGTTATGCCTTGGTACCCATAGCCCTGTCTTCCTCTTGTCCTTGCCGCTGGCCCCTGCATTATTCACCCCTTCTCCAATACCAATTTAGGCCACAGTTATAATTAAACCACCTTAAGTATCAACAGCAGCTTCCTTTTGCCAAGTGCTGCCCAGGAAATGGTGTCAGCAGCTGTTTTGCCCCTGGGCTGTCAATCTGGGCACATGGTGAGTGGTTAGTACAGGGTAAATTTAGCAGTCAATCTCTCCCAGGGGTAATTTTTTCTTCTAGTCTTCTTCCATGCTAATCTGTAGCTCCAATCTGGGCCAAGGTTTTCTTGAAAGATGGCTTCAGGCAGTCTCATGCCTGCTTGAGATACATAGCAAATTATAATACCAATCAGAAAGCTTCCATATCTGCTACTATCATGATCAACACCACCACAGTGTATGAGCACTGAAGCCAGAGACCTGACTGCAAATCTTAGCCACAAGCAGTTGCTTAACTTCTCTATGCCTCAGCTTTTTTCACGGGCAAAAGAGGATAAAAATAATATCTATTTCATAGGGTTGCTGTAAAGATTAAATGAATTAATATATCTAAAAGCACTTAAAACAGTACCTGGCACACACTAAGTGTTCAATAAATATTAGCTAATATCATTACTAACAATGATATACTGAGCATCAGACGTCATCCTTCACAAGGGTTCTCTTACTTTTTCTCACACTGTGCCCAGAGGCAGATAGCATCACCCTCCCTTTGCTGATAAGGAAATGAGTCAGAGGGAGAAGAATGAACTTGCCTAGGGTCTGATAGCTAGAAAATGGCGGAGCTGAGATTTGAACCCAGGCGGTCAGTCTCAGGTCCATTTTGACTCTGACCAATCTGCCACACTGCCCTGTGGAAGCAGCTTCCTTAGATGGGTTTGTAAGAAGCATCATTGGACACTGTTTCTTCAGAGACAGGAAACCCTGCAGATCTCCTTTTCATATATGCCATGGATCATTCCTGGTGGCACAGAAAGTCACAGTCACTGTAGGGACTGCTCAGGACCTTTCTCCCTTGGTTCAGGTGAGCTGGCTCCAAGAAGTGCAGGTAAGTCAGGATACGACTCAGCACTCACAAGCCCACTACTGAGCCCAACACTTTGCTCAGGTAAGCTTTGAACAGCCCTATCTATGAAAGATGCCATTTTATCTCCATTTTATAGATGATGAAGCTGGAACCCAGACAGGTTAAGTAATTCATCCAAGATCAACAGCTAGGAAGTGGCAGAACCAGGATTTGAACCCCAAACAGTCTGGCTCCAGGGACCATGCTCTGAAACACTACAACAAACTGCACGAGAAGTTGGCATTCCTGACAATTTGCCAGCCCAGAGCACCTCCACAGAGTTATAGGGTGACTCCCAGGACCTCCTAGGCTTCAGCAAAGAAGGAAAGAGCCCCAGCAACTGGGAGATCCAGGAAAACCGACATCCCATGAGTAGCATATTCGGATCTGGTCAGGAAGTGCAGGACTTGTCATGCTCAAGTGTCGTGCTGAGAGCTGAAGGAAGGAGGCTGCAGAGCACAACCAGAGGAGCACTGGACTGGGAGTCAGGGGACGTAGGTTCTAGGTCCAGGTGCCTGGCTTGTGGAGCATCCTTTCCCCCTGCTGGACACCAGTTTCCTCACCTGCAAATTAAGGTCATCAGTTCACATGTGCCCTGAAGCTCTCTGTTCTGTCAGGAGAATTATCATCCATTCTTGAATCAAATATTCATAATGGGTTGATCCCTCAGAGTCTGACACTTCACAAAAGGTGGGGACTATCCGTCTAACTTGTCTTGGGATGGGCCTAGCTTGGCACAGCAAATGTCATAGCGTTGGCAGATGCTTAGAAGGTCATGCCTGCAGCTCTGATGTGAGTGGATCCAAGGAGGGCCAAAGAGGGGAATGAGTCCTGGGCAGCTTCCCAGGCCAAAACTTGAGGCAGGGGGCAGAAGTTGAAGAAGGACAGAACTCAGCTTTGTCTAGAAAAAGCAGTGTAATGAGTTGTCTTATGAAACAGGGAGCTCCCGGTGGCTGAAAGAGTCCCCGCAGACATGCATTTTTACCTTCCAGGGTCTTTGAACAGGAAGTTCCTTTCTTCCCCACGGGATTCAGGATATATCGCATATTGGTCCATTTATTCATTGATCGTTTATTCACCCAATGAATATTTAATGAGCACCTACTTCATGCCAGGCACTGGGGTAGGAACAAGCGATATGAAGATGAACAAGGCACAGCCCTGCCCTTGACCAAAAAGGTATATGCATGATCAGACGTATTGAGAGGGACACTTGTCCACTGTGCAGTAATCTTTTGGTAGGTCATGGAGCACTTGAAAAAAAGCTCTGAACATTCTCCCCAGAAGTATGCACACCTACACGATAGTTTATAAACAAATTTGAAGTCCACACGGAAATGAGCAATGGTGCCCTAGAGTCCATGATTGCAACCTATTAGTTCCCATGTCCACACAGCTGAGCAGGGACTGGTTGGCTGCTGGGCATGCTGGCAAGATGGCAGACAAATTAAGACACAGAGAGGGAGCTAGTAGGGATGCAGGGCAACTGCAGATATAAATGGAGTTGAGAAAAGCTAGCCACGAGGACAGGATCCAAGCTCTAAGAGATCCTGGGCACACCTAGCCCTGTCAGCTTATGGTCCAAGAGGAATCAGTTTCACTGGCAGGAAAAGCAGGGAAAGATGTTTCTGAAGTAGAGACTGAGGGTGAGTGAGACCCAGAGGCAGGTCTTTCCTGGAATTCTAGGAAGAAAACAAAACAGGGTTCATTCTGGGAGGAAAAATTGAAGATCCAGCCAGGAATCAGGGCACCTTTAGTTCCCCCACCAGGCCTTGGAGGATTAAATGAGGGTGGGGTAGAAAAATCCAGCATAGTCAACGGGTCTGATCAGAGAAGAGCCAAGCAGCTACTCCAAGTCTCCCACAGGGATTTCTCTGCATTTGCTCTACAAAGGGCAGTAGAGATTATTTCTAACCCATGCTATTTCCAGGATGATGCCTCTTGTTATTGGGCTCTCTTAAAAGTTGGGGCTGGCCACAGACAAAAACAAGGGATGCTCAGTAGGCTGGAATATGAAAGGGCAAGTCGGCCAGGAACCCTCAGAAACCTCACCAGAATCCAAGCCCCAGGGTCAGTGCAGGACATCGGCGGAATGAGGCTAGAGTCTCAAAGCAATTCCCTCACAGTTAATCCTGGAAAATAAAGGGGCTGGGACCTTCCCTGGAGAGGCCTTGGAGAAGGCAGAAAACTAGATGAAAAGTTGGGATTAGAGGACCCACTTTTGAAGTGAAGCTGACCATCAATTCATCTTCCATCAAGGTAGGGTTCAAAGAGCTTCTCCCAGGGTGAGGTTCTTCTCAACACCTGTCTTTCATCATAAAAGCCTCGGGTTGATGCTCTCCTTGGCAGGAGAACCCATAGGACAGAGACCACCTGTTTCTATCCATTTTTCCATTAACATTAAAAAAGACAGAGCTCACAATCTCCCCCTGCCACGTGCTAGAAACTGCTAGCCACTTCACATACACATTTCTTGAAATCGTCAACGACCATTGATGTCTTCATTAGCTAGCTGAAAGAAATTGAGATTCAGAGGGTTTCAGCAATAGTCCAAAGACACACAGCTAGTAAGTGGTAGAGCTGGGATTCAGACCCACGTGAAGTTGAGAGCTGGATCACTAGGCAACACTGCCTTCTTGTCACAGTCCTGACCTGAGTCCCACCTCTGATCCGCTCTAGTGATGCCACAGGGCATCTTGTTTCATGGCCTTTCATAGTCTATTTCGATATACATAACTAACCACCTCCTTCATGGTGAGGATATAAACTCAGCATTTCCCCCTCAACTGGAAGCATCAGCCCCAGGCAGCTGGCACACCTGCATTTCCACCCTGGCTTCCTCCACATAGCAACTGGTACCTCCAAAGCATTGACGCTTAATGCCAATTCTCCTCATTGGCATTAACACATCTCTGTTGGCTAGAGGCAGGTGACCAGACCTGATGCCTTCCCCTTTGCTCCCCTCCCTATGATCTCTCTCTAAATATCATCTGATGATGTCACAGACCTTGAGCATGAGCCTCACCCACATTTAGCCCACCTTTCTCCAGCCACATGAAATCTTCTTTCTTTAAAACTGGTTCTCCCAGCAGAGATTTTCTGCCCTCAAATGGTCTAGACCAGGATGTCCAAAAATCTGTCTCTAAGTTAAGTGGGGTCTGCTCTGTTGCATCTCAGCCCAGGAAAGATCTAGAAGTTCAGCCAATTGGCCACCATGATCATCGAGAGGAGCTGGACCCCCCAATCTACCTGGCCCATCTTTGAACAAACTCAGAAATTTGGCCCTTAAACAAGTGCCATTGTGAATTTTTACTTAACTGTTTCCTGTTTCCTCTCCCCAACTAAACTGTAATGCCTCAAAGTCAGTCTAATACTACATGTTCAACATAACTAACTGAATCACTAATTGTGGAAGGAAGGGAAGGGATTGCTCATTTGCTGTACACCTACTTTGAACAAGGCACATAGGGGCATTTAAAATTTTAATCCTCTCTACAGCCCTATGAGATTGTTTACCCAAAGCTTTCAGCTTCCTTGGTTTATAGAACCCCAATCTGGTTCCTGAATTAGGCAAATTTGATGTGCTCAGGAGAGCCCTTCTCCGGCACCAGGGTCTCTGTTATCTTTCACCAGTCAGAATCTAAGTCTGACCAAATAAGCACAGCCTTTGTTCAGATTTCGACTAAAGAGTCTGAGCTCTATGCTCACACAATCTGGGTTCGGATCTCAGCTCTGGCAATTCTTGTGGAGTAGCTCTGGAAAAGTTGCTTAACCTCTCTGTGCCTTAGAAATAGCACCTATTTCTTGAGGTTGTTGTGAATATTGAGTAAGTTAATCCATGTAAAGTATTTAGAAGGGTGACTGTCATTTACTGAGTACACAATTAACATTTATTAAATCTATTTCACTAGCACTAATAGTAGTAACAGCAGCATTAGTAGTAGTAGAGTATGGCCATGAGCCATAAAGTAGAAATCTCCTGGGCACGTCTATGCAAGATTATGCTCTCTTATAAAAAAAAGGAGGTGGCAAGAAAGGCTGCCTCCTTTTTCTTGCCTTGATTGTGATGTAATTTGATGTCCTGCCTAGAGCTGCAGAAGCCAAGTTGGGATTTTAAAACAATAATCTAAGGACAAAAGGAAACAGGCTGAAGATGGTAGAATGGCAAGACAGACACTTGAAACAGCCTTCTCTTTTCTTTAATTGAGATAAATATTAGATATTGTATGCTATGATCGCCCCATTTTACATAGAAGGAAACTGAGGCTGGGGTGGGGAAGGGTTAAGTAATTTGCCTAGGATCACACAGCTAGATGGCAAAACTGGAATTTAGAATCAAAGCGTAGTCTCCTTCTTCCGAACCAACAGGACCGGAGGCTTGGCGAGAAAAGAGCATCTCTTGGAGAGGAGGTGAGGGAGGGGCATGCGTGAAACGCAAGGCCGGCTTCGCCTGGATCTGGCAGAGGTGTATTGGAGCAGGTGCCTGCCTGCTTCCAGTGCCTCAGCTGTCAATAAACCCCCCAGCCTGGCTGTAGCAAGCTGCAGATTCATGCAAATTCAGGGCCTATATTTAGCAGTAATTTAGCTGTCATCAGTCAGAGGGAGAAGCAAAAGCCCTCCTGAATGTAATGGTTATTCATATCGACTACCTACTCCTCTGGTGCCTTATAAATCCAATGGAATCTGACTCAAAGTCATGGTGGCATGCAGGGGGCTGGCTGGCGTGGATTATTTTATCCCCCAGGGCACAGATGATGGGGCAACAGTCTGAGTACAAAGAGAGGAAGAGTGGATTTTTTGTGGAGGGTGATGATAAGGGAGAGATGGAGAAAGATGAGTCAGTTGTGGAAATCTAATAAAAAACTTGAAACATGAAGGATGCCAATGAGTCAGAGGAAGTTAAAGCTGGAAGGGCCCTCGGAAGTCAAGCAGTCCAACCAACCCCCAAGGAAACTGAGGCCAGGGAGAGGAGTAATCAAAATAATAGCTATCATAATTGTCATTAATCAAACGCTTGCTCTATGAGCCAGGCATTGTGCTAAGCACTTTACAGGCATCAGGTCCCTACAAGATCAGAATTACTGTTCCCATTTCACAGGTCAGGGACCTGCAATACTGAGAGATTAAATCACTTGTTCCAGGTCCAAAAGTGGCAGTGGCAGGATTTGAACTCAAGTCTGATACCAGAGTCATTGCTTATAACCACTGATTTGTTAACAGTTACACTGTTAGTAAATGTCAGAGCTAGACCAGATATTGGTTTGAGCAACGCCTGGTCCAACCTTCTTCCTCCTGTATCCCCCAAGTAGAAAAAAGTGTTGACTAGCTAGAGAGAGGAAGGTAAAAGTGAACATGAGTAGAAGGAGACCATGGGTTTGTGCTTGAGATGGTTGCAGGTTTGGGGGGAAAATTAATATCCTGTGTTCTCCCTCTAGCATCACATGTCCACTGGACTTATTTATGGATGGTTGTGGAGTGCCTGCAAGCCCAGGAGAGGTTGTTTTAGAAAGGCTAGGCAGGAATGACAATAGGGGGAGGGGTACTTGTGCATCGGGAAGACATCCAGAGGTGGAGAGACACAGAAAGGGGAGGCGCTACCCTTACCCAAGGTAGACCAGACCAGGCATCGTTTAAGAGGAGCCTTCAGGGAGAGAAACAATCCTAGGAGGGAGAGCCGTTCAGGCAATACACTTGGCCTTGCCATGGGAGGGAGCCGCGCACCTTGTCTCAGCCCACAGAACCGAACCCAGATTTGTAAAGACTGCAGCCTGCACGTCCGGAGCTAATATGGGACCCCAGCCACACCCCACCCCGAGCATCCCCTCTAGGATTAAGAACATGGACTCTGGGACCAAAGTGGCCTGGGTTCAAATCTTTATTATCTATGTGAATTCTAGCAAGGCATTGAAGCTCTCGTGTCTGTTTACTCATCTATGAAATGGTAATAATAATGGTCTCTACCTCATAGGGTTGATGCGAGGAGTAGATGAATTAATATATGTAAGGCATTCAGTAGAGTGCCTGGCACAACATCGGTGCTAGCTATGGAAGCGTTCCCTATTACTATCGCTTTTGCTGTTGTGAATTCTGGGATGCTTTTGCCTGCCAAAGTCAAGTCTGAGGGGCCAAGCATTTCCCTTCCTGAAACTCAGGATGACTCAATGATCGCCTCACGGTGCACTCCAGTCATCTGGATAATGTGCAAAAATATATCTATATGCCTACCCTTTCTCCATTGCACCCCCTCCCTACACACACGCCACCCCCTCATAACTACATCTATCTGGATAATAATAGAAAAAACAAATCCCCTGCTTTGTCCTCAGGTTGCTAAAGAACAATTGGCTGAATTGGAGGATATTTGGGCCCAGAGTGACTTTCACTGGCCCCCTCTCCTGCCTGTGCTACCCCGTTCGGCCCCCCACGGCTGCTGCTATGTCACGATCCCCCAGCCCAGCTTCATGCTGTCCCAGTCATCCGGGTCGGACTCCGTTGCATCCCTCCTCCCTGTCTTGGATGTTCCAGACATCATGTGCAGCTTTGCCATCAGCACTTTGTATCCTGAGCAGCCAGGAAGAGGAATTGCCACAAATAACTGTGCTAATGGGAGGTAATGGAAGGAGAGAGACTGATGTCTCCAGTTCGCAGGAGGGCTGGTGGCACAAGCTTGCTGAGCTGGGTCTGAGCACTTCAGCTGGCTGCTAGCTCCTAAAAAAAGAACCTGTGGACCAGCCTGTCTTTCTGAATCTGTGCCTGTAGTGCAGCATCTCAGGAGCAAGTCCTGCAATTCCCGATTCTGGGGAAGGTGCCTAGAAGACCCTGGAAGGAAAATGCACGGTGAACGGTAAGTTCCTCAGACCAGCAGCATCCCTGTCACCTGGGAACCTGTTAGAAGTGCAAATTCCCCAGGCCCACCCCACATCTACTGAATCAGAAACTCTGGGGTGGGTCCTAGCAATTTTAATAAACCCTCAGGGGAATTCTGATGAATGTTCTCAAACTTTAATGAAACACTTCTAAATTTTGCTGGGGAGTCCTTTTTGTTTTTGTTTTTGTTTTTGTTTTTTTGTTTGTTTCCCCTAATGCCCAGGCCACACTACAACCCAATTCAATCAGAATCCCTCAGGGTGGGACACCAGACATCAGTATTTTTAAGTTCCCCCATGTTATTCTAACAGACATTGAGGGTTGAGAACCACTGATTTAAATACTTGGTCAACAAATCCACAAGCACCCTCTTTCTAATACGATTGTGCTAAGCAAGAGCCGTAAAGATAATTTGTCTCTGTGCAAGAGAAGGGAAATATTCTTGCCAATTAGATGCCAAGATATTACTGTGCCTATTTTATGGAGGAATAAATAGAAACATGAAACTGTTAAGTTGCTTGTCCAAAATCAAAAGCAAAGCTACCTTAAGGCAAACTATATAAGGTCTAACCTGCAGCCTCAGGCTAGACCTGGGTCTAGAGCTAGCCCATGCCACTTCATACCATGGGAAATGTGCACACCATTACTATCACAACAAAAGCAGTTATTTCACTCTGCTTCAGCTCTCATGAATGACATCATCAACTGACATTTGGACCTCAAGGCCAAGATGGCACACCGGTTAGACACACAGAGTAGTTTGTCTACATTAGGGTAACAAGACAGTGAGTAAACTATAGTTGTAGAGGCTGTGGCATATCATAAGAAATATAAGAAATTAATGGCCTCTGTTTAGTACCTAAAAATACAGATTAGATGTTATATCTACCACAAGTGGGAGGTAATGTGTCAAGGGTGAGAAATCAAGGTCAGATTATGCAACAAAACCAAAACAGTGATTTAGACCTCACTCATTTCCCTCTGCTTTTAGTTGGTTCCTTGCTCAGTAAGTTTCAGAGCCAGAATTTGAATCCTCTTCTACCTTACCCCAAAGCTCAGGGACAATCATCAGGAAATTATTCAACAGAAGCAAAAAACTTCTTCATGAGGATGTTCAACAGGCACTACCTATAATAGCAAAGCTGTTGGAAAAAAACTCTATTACAAAAATAATAACAATAATGACAGTGTCTTTCCTTTACTAAGTTTCTCTGATTCCTGAGACATTGCACTGAGAACTTAATATATATTATTCTATTTTAATTATATGTTGTGGAAATAACTAATACTATTTACTAAATATTTCCAGTTTTTCCTTTCCAGGACACAAGATTGTACTTCCAGTTACTCTTGTTGACAGGTAGGACAAGGTAATTCTATCAAATGAGCTGTAAGCAGAAAGGACATATAGCTACATTGTTAGACTGAGTTCCTAGGTAACTATGAGTATAACCATACCACCATCAACCCTTTTGCAACACCAGTCAACCCAGGATGTACAAGTAGCTTTGTTTTTTAAACCACTGAGACAAGGAGATTGTTTGCTACTGCAACATAACTCAACCTATCCTGACTCACACATTATGTAGTATTATCTCATTTTCAACCCTGCAACATTCCATGAACTATTATTCTCAATTGTATTTTATAAATGGAGAAACTGAGGCACAGAAGGATTACATTATTAACTTGCCCAAAGTCACGGAGCTGTTAGAAATTGAATAAGTCTGGCTAATACCAAAGACCATTCTCTTGATCACTACACAAAGGAAATTATGGCATCCTTAAGATTAATAGTTTTAAAGATAAGGTGGAAATAGAAAGTATATGTATGATGAAACCATAAATGGAAGAAGCAGGTTACCAAGTGGTAGGAACATCATGTTTGCAATTATATTTATATGTGTTTAATATGAACAAATTCAGGACAGAAATATATAAAAGTTGTTGTTTTAGAACAGCAGGGTTATATGTGACCTGTCAAAAGTTTCTTCGCTGTTATTTCATCATTTTTTCATTAATAAAACAAATCAATCTTCTTTTCGAAATGCCTGCATCTGCACAATGTCAAGCATGTGGGTGGACGGTTAAAAAAAAAAAGCCATCCATCAGCAGCAGCATCTCTTGCCTAACATCAGACATCTGGAAAGTCTGAATGAACCAAAAGACTGAATTTTTCATGCTTCACCTGAACTTTTTTGGGAGCAGGAGAACAGATCTTTCTGAATAGCTCATGAACTTCATGGAGAGAGAGACTTCGGTAGAAATGCTGTGGAAAGCAGCGCACCATTGAGGAAAAGAACAAGAGGAAAAAGACATAGTCTCCCAGACAAACTGGATGCAAGGAAATTCTCTGTTCAGCCACCTCTGCCTTGGGTCCCAGTGGGAAACATCGTCAGTGGAGACCAGAACATTTGGTTGGTGTCTGATGCAGGAGACTGTGGGGCAGGTATTGTTAGCCAGGCCCAGCTGACCCTACTTGTGAATACAGGAAGCACTGAGGACTATTTCAACTTCTGTGAAAGAAACAAAACCCATGTCAGTATTCATCAAAATACAGAGCAGGTCCAGCCTCACAGCACTGGCATTGCCATGACTCCTTTAAATGGGTCCCTTCTACAGAAGTCACCATGTTGGCATTACATGGTCGCCCCCTCCTTCATACTAAGACGCCAGCTAAGTGAACCATAAGAGAGCATGAAGTCAAGGGGCAGGCAAGCTATGGGCTGACAAGTGCCCCATGGATTTGTCTAGAAGGGAAGCTTTGCTCAAAAGGACAATGTTTTCTCACAGGACCAATCAAATTCTCTCTAATGGCAACTCCAAGCAGGAGAAGCACATCCATCAACAATGCGGGATCTAAACCCCCTCCCTATATAGATGTAGAGTGGACATAACCATCCCAGGTTCCACAGTATTGAGAAATAAAATATGGATTAGACTGAACTTACTGGTATTCTACTACAGAACTATTGTGACAAGTAATGGAATAAACTGTAGCGTTGATCTGAGAAAGTGGGCACAGTAATTGCTGAGGGAATGGAGAAGGAAGAATAGATGAGATGTGGGGGCATTTTTGGGACTTCGAGTGGTCCTAAATGATATTGCAGGGACAGATGTTGGACACTATATATCCTGCTATAACCCACTGAATGTACTGAGGAAAAGTGTAAATTACAATGTAAACCTTAATACATCCATTGCGGCAGTGCTCCAAAATGTATTCACCAAAAACAATGAATGTGCCACAATGATGAAAGAGGTTGTTGATGTGGGAGGAGTGGGGTGTGGGGGCGTGGAGAATATATAGGAACCTTCTGAAATTTTTAATGTAACATTTTTTGTGGTCTATGTATCTTCAAAAAAATACAATTAAAAAAAGAATGGGGGTAGGGAGTGGGGAGTGGGGTGTATGGGAACAACTTATGTTTTTTAATGTAATGTTTTGTGTAACCTATTACTTTTATAAAATATAATTTAAAAAATTTAAAAAAAGTTTTTTAATTCTCTCTAATGGGGACTGTATTAGTTTCCTAGCTCTAAAACAAATGCCATTCAGTGGGTTAACAATTTAGTGGCTCATGGTTTCAGAAACAAGAAGACTTGTTTTCTCCTGAGGTCAGTATCTTCTGCCTGGATGGTAATCTTTGGGGTTACTTGGCTGTTCTGTCCCATGGCAATGCACATGGCAGTATCTTCTCCTTTCTCTTCCAGGTTCCATTTGCTTCTAGCTTCTGAGTGCTCTCTATGGCTTCTCCTTCTGTGTCCAATTTCTTTTCCTTGTAAGGGCTTCAGCCATATTGGATTAAGGCCCACCCTTAACTAATATATCTTTGTGGCAGTTTGAAGCTTCTGTGGATCCCAGAAAATCATGCCCTTACAGTCAGTCCATTCCTGTGTTTGTAAACCTATTGTAGGTGTGAACTTTTGATTAAATCACATCAGTTAAGGACCTTTGATTAGATCATGTGACCTGAGATGGGTCTTAACTCCCTTAATGAAGTCATAAACAGAAGAATAAAAAGTCACAGACACAGAAAAAACTGCAGAGAAAGCCTTTAGAGAAAAAACTCCCAGAAGCTTAGAGAGAGAGAGAAGACCCCAGGAGCCAGAAGCTGAAATCAACAGAACACAGCAGCTGAGAGGAGGCCATTGAAGCCAGAAGGTGAAAGCAACAAGTCTCAGAGGAGATGGGAGAGATGAATAGACATTGCCATGTTCCTGATCACCCACAGCTGCAACCTTGGAGAGAGAAACCATCTCCTGATTTTGCCTTGAGTTGGACACTTTTACTGCATCTGAATTGTAAGCTTAAAATTAATAAATCCCCTTAGTAAAAACCAACCCATTTCTGGTACATTGCCTTGGTAGTCTTTAGCAAGCTAAAACAATCTTCAAAGGTCCTATTTACGAATGGGGCCACATCCACAGCACCAGGGGTTGGGACCTGAACATATCTTTTATGAAAGAAATTATTCAATCCTCAACAGGGGTAATTAACACAAGATAGAGATGGGGCAGTTGATATCAGAAGCAAAAAGATATACAGGGAGCAGAGAAGAGAATGTGTCCCAGTTGCAGAGCACTGGACACACGCCTGCTTTTAGGAATAGATATGCAGGACTAAAGTGACCTAGAGGTTAAGCAATGTTTAATCCTGGAGGACTTTCCCGCTCCCAGGCTATCTTAGTCTCAAGGTTACCTGGCTATAGAGCTATACCTGTGACACTTTGTTTAGGGGTGCTTCCAAGGGTTGTTCTTAGAGCCTGGGGTCTGCTGAAAGGAAAAGAAGTTTTGCCCAGTGAGCAGATCTAGGACAAGAATGCTAAAGCAATAATAGAAGGAAGCAACTGAAGCACTCGAACCTCACAAAGTGTTACAGGCACACTTCCAGATCTAATTGGTTGGACTAGGAGTCAACAAACTTTTTCTGTAAATAACCATACAGTAAATATTTTATTCTTTGAGGGCCAAACGGTCTCTTGTCATGACTCAACTCTGCTATTGTAGCTTGAAAGCAGCGATAGACAGTCTGCAAAGGAATAATGGGCATGGCTGTATTAAAACAAAGTGTTATTTCCCAAAACAGATGGCAGATTGGACTTGGCCCATTGATGGTAACATATCTAGACTCCTGTCAATGGCAGTGTGCCAACAGCACATGGAACACCTTCCCTGTGCACAACCATGGTATAGGGGTTGGCTCAGGGGAGCAAGGGCCTTAGTCTCTAACTTTATATTTTTCGTTTTTTCAGGAGGTACCAGTGATTGAACCCATGGCCTCCTACATGCAAAGAAGGTACTCAACCACTGAGCTCCACCTACTCCACCTTAGTCTCTAGCTAAGTCGCTTTCTCCTTCTTTGTGTCTTTCTATGTCTTTTGCAGCTCCTGAATTCCAGGGACAGCCTGATAATGAGGGGATGTAGGGTGACAGAGGGCCTGGCTCCTGAGCCCTGCCTCTCCACCCATCTCCTCTGCCTTCTGAAGAAAAACATCTCCTTAAGGTGTGGGAAGACAGTGACAATTTCAAGCAAAGAAAACACCATCTGCAAAGATGAGAAACCTATTTCTTGACTCCACCCATCCTTAAACAAATCCTCTCTCACTGAAAAGTATATTTCTAACAACTCCCACCGACTTCACCCTACCCTGACATGCATGCAACACTGTCTGGTTTTGAAGCTTCTCCCCCGAGCTCCGAGAACATGCACTGACTGCCTCTGCTTGGGAATCCAATCAACATCTCCTGACTTCCACTCCCCATGGACCCCAGACCTGTTCTTCCCCCAGTCTTTTCATATCATGAAAATGTCACCTCCAATCACTCAGATGCTCAGGTCTAAATCCAAGAAATCATCTTTGGCTCCTTCCTCTCACATCCAATCTATCAGCAAGTCTGATCAGTTGCACCTCCAAAATTTATCTCAAATCTTTTCTTTTTTTTTTTTAATTGATTTTGTAAAAATATTACATTAAAAAAATATTTGAGTCTTTTTACTGACAATATGATAACCAGGCCCTGAGCCTCAACAGACTCCAGCTCCTACAATCTGATTTATTGGACTCACCTCACTCAGCTAAGATGGAGTTGAAGAAGGACAACAACCACACCATGGAGCCTAGAGTGCCTACAACTGAAAGCAGGAGAATGCATCCAGTAACCATGTGGAATTTGAGCCTCCTCTTGACATAGAGGTGCAACGGACACAACCAATCCAAGGACCTCAGAGAAAAGGTGGCATTGGAGTGGGAAAAATGGACATGGTGGCTGATGGGTATGGGGAATGGCAGGAAGAGATGAGATGTGGAGGCACCTTTGGGACTTGGAGTTGCCCTGGATGGTGCTTCAGGTGCAATCACCGGACATTGTTAATCCTCCCAGGGCTCACTGGATGGAATGGGGGAGAGTGTGGGCCATGATGTGGACCAATGACCATGAGATGCAGAGATACCCAGAGATGTACTTACCAAATGCAATGGATGTGTCATGATGATGGGAGTGAGTGTTGCTGGGGGGGGAGGGGTGCGGTGGGGGTGGTGGGGTTGAATGGGACCTCATATTTTTTTTAATGTAATATTTTTACAAAATAAAAAAAATATATATATATATGCGGACCCATTCAACCCCACCATCCTCACCCCACCACTCCCCCCCCAGCAAGACTCATTCCCATCATCACAACACATCCATTGCATTTCTCAAATCTTTTCTTATCTCCATCCCACTGCTTTAACTCAAGCTTGCTCATCATACATCACAATGGCTTCCTAACTGCTCTTTTTCTTCTCATGCCCACAGCCCATTATCCATTAATCAGCTGGAGTGATATTTTTTAAAATAGAAAAGATGGGGCTGGTGTCATATCCCTCAGTCCCCTGCTTAAAATCCCTCTTTGGCTTCCAGCTGCTCGAGACTAAAGTCCAAAGTGCTTATGTGGCATCCAAGGCCTGGAATCCTCTGGCTCCTGCCCCTTCTCCATCCTTGCCCTATACCACTCTTCCCATTGACAATGTTGCTTCTACAGTGGCCTCCTTCTATTCTTAGAAGGCAGCAAGGCCTCTCTCACCTCCAGGCCTCTGAGCTTGCTATTCCCTTGGCCTGGAATGTTAGTCCCCCTGTTCTTTGCAGGTTGGCTTATTCTCATCTTTCAGATCTCCATTAAAAAGTGGCCATCTCATAGAGACCATCATGTCCAAAACTTGACCCCAAGGTTTACAACCCTGTATATTTGTTTCAGAGCATGTGTCTCAGTCTGAAACTATCTTGTTCAATGTTTATTTGTTTGTTGTTGCCTTCCCCCACTGGAATCTAAGCTCCATGAGGGCAGGAATAGTCTCTATTTGTTCTTGCCATGCCAATATCTAGAAGAGTACTTGGCACATAGTGTGCTCAATAAGAACTTGTTGATTGAAAGAATGAGTAACCTTGCTCCACCTCATATGGAGAACAATCCAGTGGTCTTCCTTCTCCTTCTCCCTGCCCACCCAGAACCCTTGGTCTTAAGAACTTGGCCTACATTTACAGATCACTAGAAAAAAGAGATATTCTTCTGGAGGTGCGCTGGGGCCCATGTAGATTTTGCCTCAATGCCACAAGAGTGAAGGTTTTAGACAAGTGAGGTGCATGAGGCACAAGGAAGACACAAAGGCCAGGGTTGAAGGTGTTTCCCCCACCAGCCTTCCCCCCCACCTTGCTCCAAGCATATTCCCTCTACTCTGAAATTCAGTGTTCTTTCTCTGAAACAGAATCATTAATAGCTGCCTTATAGGATTATTGTCAGGATCAAATGAAGGAACACACATGAAGCTAACTGGGTACAGAAAAGCCCCAATGCTTGGGGCTGGGGGAGGAACTTGGGGGCATTGCCTTAGCAGGTGTGTTGACCAGGTTTACTTCAGGGAACGACATCCAGAGACACTCTAGGTGGCTGCAGACTCCACGGAGCAGACAATTTTATTTTATTCACCTCTGTCTCCCAGTGCCTAGAACAGCGTCTGGCACATAGTAGGCACTCAAGTCATTTCACTGAATTAGTCAATGGAAGTGAAATGTACCTGTTGTGGTCAAATGGGAATAAAACAAGATTCAGACAAATTCATCTGGTTGAGCACAGCTGAAATCTTTTGTACTCAGTAATAAGTAAGAAAAAGAAAGTAACTGAGGATGGTCAGGGCTGTATGAAATATCTTGAACCTATTTGAGAGTTAACTACAGGTTTTAGCACCTAGGAATCTTGTTCTTCTGGAGTGTTATTTCGCCCCTATCTCATCTCTCTCCTGTTTGGACTCAATATATCTCCCAGCAGCGAGCCTTCTGCATTACTTTTCTACCATGCTTCACTTCCCCCAGACAGACTCTGGGATTAACCTGGGCAATCCATTCTGTTTAGATGAGGGGAATCTTCATTTGGTCTGCTGAATGTGAAAAGAGAAGTAAATTATTCACTCAGGATCAGCCATTCTTTGTTGACTGTGGTGGAGGACACAGCAGTCTGGGTTTGAGCCTCTTCAACTTCTGGTCCTGGTGCCTGGGGCTAGTAGAAACTGGATGACCCCTCACAAAATCATTTGGTCCTGAGAGCTGCCACTTTCCTGCTAGGGCAGTTCCCAAAGCAAAGCAATTTACAGTAGTCATTTTGGGTTTCTAGACATAGCCCAAGGCACAAACCAGTGACTACTGCTGACTTGGGACCTGTGGCAGAGCATTCTTAGCAAAGCTCAGTGTATGAATGAAATTGAGGAAGGAGCAGCCTCGACCCAATCTAAGCAAACCTCAGTTGGAAAATGTTATCTGAGCCTCTGCATGTGCTGTTTACTCTGCAAGAAACACTCTCTTTGTCCTTTTATTCACTTATTTGTTCATCAGGATTTAGCACTTCTTCCTGGAAGCCTTCCCTAATTTCCCTGAGTCAGGGGTTCTTTCCCTGGCCCTTGTGCTGGCCTCTACCACAGCCTTTAATCTACTATCTCCCTCACTACAGAGAAATCCCCAATAGCAGGCACTTGGCTTATTCATCTTTAATCACTATTATCTAAAGAAAGCCTAACACAAGTAGGCATCAGTGAATGTTGGGATTGAATAAATGAAGCATCTTTCTGAAGATCACATTACCCATAAGAGGCAAAATCAGGTGCATTAGTCAGCTTGGAAATATAACCAATAACCCCCAAATCTCAAGGCTTAAAATAAAATACATCTTTTTTGTGCTCACATTCATGTTGGCAGTTATAAGATAGCTGTGGCTTTGCTCAGCTCTCCTCCATGCATCTTGTCACTCTGGGAACCAAGGGGAAGGAGCATCATCCCCTATGTGGGAAATGCCCATTCTTGTGGCAGAGGGAAAGAGCAAGAGGATGACAAGAACCACATAGATAAAGCTTTTGCTCAGACATAGAATATGTCAAATCCACTCACATTGCACTGGCCTAAGGAAGTAAAATGGCCAAGCTCAAAGGTAGTGGGGCTGGAAGATACACTCCTCTTCCAGAGAAAATTTGGGAAGAATGAACAATCTACCATACCAGGGCTGTCTGACTCCCAAGGTCCCTCTATTTCCTGTCTTCTACCTTGAAAAAAAAAAAAACCTCTCCCTAGAGTTGTAATCTAAGGAGATAAGAAAGGGGAGGGATCCAGATGTGGCAGAAGTGGGGGGGTGGGGATTTATAGTGAAGAATCATCAGGGCACCTTCCTGAAAAAGCTGTGTTTATTTTCCATCCTGATGAGAAAAAATTTGCAATGTTTACAGCATCACAGCACAAGTAGAACCATGACTTAAGTCTCACAACTTCCATAACTGATTTCATGTATTTTTTTTTTTAAAGATTTATTTATTTATTTAATTTCCCCCCCTCCCCTGGTTGTCTGTTCTTGGTGTCTATTTGCTGCGTCTTGTTTCTTTGTCCGCTTCTGTTGTCGTCAGCTGCACGGGAAGTGTGGGCGGCGCCATTCCTGGGCAGGCTGCTCTTTCTTTTCACGCTGGGCGGCTTTCCTCATGGGCGCACTCCTTGCGCGTGGGGCTCCCCCACGCGGGGGACACCCTTGCGTGGCGCGGCACTCCTTGCGCGCATCAGCGCTGCGCATGGCCAGCTCCACACGGGTCAAGGAGGCCCGGGGTTTGAACCGCGGACCTCCCATATGGTAGACGGACGCCCTAACCACTGGGCCAAAGTCCGTTTCCCAGATTTCATGTATTTTTGATAGTCCATTCACGTTTCAAGTCATCATAAATTTTCTTTCTCCTTTAGGAACCATGTCTTCACATAACAATGCTCAGAGAAATCATCATAGGAAACACACACAAAATAAGCTCAATCCTCTTCCCAGTATACTTTGCTAGGCCCAGGATGATCAATGGATGTAAGAAAGAGCTGCATTGAACTGGCACCCACAACTAGTGCCAAATTATGACAATAGCCCCTCAGAAACCCAGGCCTGGGTTTCCCTCCCTCTATGCCCTGCCTGTTCAGGGCCCATGTGGTCTCTGGGCAACATTTTGGCTCACTGAGAAGCTGGGAAGGAGAAGAAAGTCAGAAAGGAGCTAATACCTACCTGCAAATTACATTCTCCCTGGCAATGGCCCACTTGTGCACAGGTATTACTTAGGCCCCACAGTGTTCCTTTTGTTTTAATCTGAGAAGCATTTTAAAAAGGTGGAAACATCATGATTTCTGGACTCTGGAAAAAGTGGAAGGCAAGCCTACCATGTGGCAATAGTCAAATCAAGTGGAGTTGTGGTGCAATGATGACTGCTCCCATTAAATGGTACATAGGCTCTGGTCTCCAAATGGACACAGCCACTCCCAGTACCTGCAGATGCATCTACATCTAATCTGATTCACTCCTTTATGGTACCTGTCTGACCCCTGTGAATACCTGTTGTTTTCAATCCCTTATTTATTAGTCCTGCTGTATATGAGGAATTGCATTAGGGGTCACCTATACTCCTTGTTCAGTGGACTTCCCCAGAATCAAAGCAAAGGACCTCTCCTCACTTCCTAAACACTGCACTAATTTCAGTATTTAACTGGGAGAGTCATATAGGTCACATTTCAGCTATGGTGACTGGTACATCTAAGATCCAGAAGATGGTCTTGTTTAGGCCATTGGCACTGTTGACATTTCCTAAAGATTCATCTATTTAAGTCCTCATTGTTCACAACTAGGATGGTGATAGAGCTAAAAGAATATGGAGTTTTGGTCAAATTAACCCAGATTCAAATTCCAGTTCCAAGTCACATCTATTCCTGAACCTGTTTCCTGATTGGTAATATGGGCATATTAATTTGATCTCATTGGATTGCTGTGAAAAGGGAATAAACATGGCCACGTATATAAAAAGGAGAACACACATTATAAATAGTGATTGAATATTAACTCGTATTCAAAATCCCATCCATTTCAAGCCTTGTTAAATGTGTATACCTGATACATGCAATAATTATAGAGTGAAAGTTACCTAACAGAGGTGAGTGTGAGAAGAAATGACTATTCTCTCAAAGGGATAATGGAAATCTAGATAGTTCCTTCTATTTGGGTGATAGAAATGTCTATCAAGTTATTGTCTATTTTTATTGGGTTGTGTCTTTGTTGTTCTTGAGTTGTAAGACTTATTTAATTTGAACTCTAGAAACCCCTATCAGAAATATGACTTGCAAATATCTACTCCCATTCTGTGGGTTGTCTTTTTTTTTCCCTATTTTTTTAATTTTTTTAATGTTACATTAAAAAAAATGAGGTCCCCATATACCCCTCACCCCCATCACCCCACTCCTCCCCCCATAACAACAACCTCCTCCATCATCATGAGACATTCATTGCATTTGGTGAATATATCTCTGAGCACCACTGCACCTCATGGTCAATGGTCCACATCATAGCCCACACTCTCCCACAGTCCACCCAGTGGGCCATGGGAGGACATACAATGTCCAGTAACTGTCCCTGCAGCACCACCCAGGACAACTCCAACCCAGAAAATGCCCCCCACATCACATCTCTTCCTCCCACTCCCTACCCCCAGCAGCCACCATGGCCACTTTCTCCACACCAATGCCACATTTTCTTCAATTACTAATCACAATAATTCATGAATAGAATATCAGTAAGTCCACTCTAATCCATACTCTATTCCTCCATCCTGTGGACCTTAGAATGGTTGTGTCCACTCCACATCTATATCAAGAGGGGGCTTAGATTCCACATGGATGCTGGATGCAATTCTCCTGCTTTCAGTTGTAGGCACTCCTGGCTCCCTGGTGTGGTGGTTGATCTTCTTCACCTCCATGTTAGCTAAGTGGAGTAAGTCCAATAAACCAGAGTGTAGGAGTTGCAAGTCTGTTGAGGCTCAGGGCCTGGCTATCATATGGTCAGTCCAGAGATTCAGGTCCCCTGGGTATACCTTAAACCCCAGCACCAATTACAGTTATGGTAAAAGTAACAGGAGAGGCTTGTGGACAAAGATCACATCTGAGTCCAGCTCCATCACACAGAAACACAAACTCCAAAGTAGGCCCAACTGACATGGCACTGAACTCCATCTGCCATGACCATAGAACCTGTGGGTCTCTGTAGCCCTCAGAAGAACCAATACCTGGGGTTGTATCTACTTTATCTGTCTCTGGGACTCTGCTCAGGTGTGCATAAGGGCAACCTCTCTGATAACCTCCGGGCTCTTTCTGGAGACTCATAGCCATATAAACTCATTTGTCCTTTCCATTTCCCCCTTTTATTCAGGTCAAAAAGCATTTTTAACTCCTGGTATTATATGTAGACTGAAATATTCTGCTGATCTGAGTTGACCCTTTTATTCAAGGTCATTTTCTAGTTACATCATCAGCTGGTACTTGGTAGGAATCCCTCGGCACCAGGGAGGCTCATCCCTGGGAGTCATGTCCCACATTGGGGGGAAGGTAACACATTTACATGCTGAGTTTGACTTTGAGACTGGCCACATTTGAGCAACACGGAGGCTCTCAGGAGGTAACTGTTAGGCACCCTGCAGCTCTAGCCCTTGTTCTTATTTCAGGTGCACAGGCTCACAAGCATAGTCATTAGTATCAAGGGCTCATTGTTGGACCTTCCTTCTTTTTTGTCTTTTCCCTCGCACTTGGGGAATTGTTACTGTTCCTTTAGGGAGTGTGATAGAGCTCCCCTGGCTAGGAAGTCAGCACTCCCTCAGTTGTCTGTGGGTTGTCTTTTCACTCTGTTGATAGTGTCCTTCAATGCACAAAAGTTTTCATTTTTATGAAGTCAAATTTTTCTAATTTTTCCTTATGTTTTTCTTGTCATATCTAGTAAACATTGCCTAATCCAGGGTCATGAATATTTGCCCCTATATTTTCTTTAAAATATTCATAGTTTTAGCTCTTACATTAGGATCTTTGTTCTATTTTGAGTTTATTTTTGTTTATGGTGTGAGGTGAGGGTCCAACTTGATTCTTTCATATTTGGATATCCAGTTGTCTCAGCAAAATTTGTTAAAGAAACTCTTCTTACCCATTGGATGGTCTTGGTACCCTTCTTGAAATCCATTGACCATATATATATATGAGTTGATTTCTGAACTCTTAAGTCTAAATCCTTTGATCAACGTCTTTATCCTTATGACAGCACCACACTGTTTTGATTACTCTAGCTTTTTAGTAAGTTTTGAAATCAGGACATGTGAGTCTTCCAACTTAGTTCTTTTTCAAGAATGTTTTGGCTATTTGGGATCCCTTGCTATTCCATATGGATTTTAAGATTTGTTCTTACATTTCTGCAGAAATTTTAAAAAGCCATTGGATTTTTTTCTTTATTGGAGAAGTTGTGGGTTTACAGCGCAATCATACATAAAATGCAGAATTCCCATATAGCAGCCTACCACCAATATCTTGCATTGGTGTGGAGCATTTGTTACAATTGATTACATTACTATATTTGTACTATTACATTATTATTATTGTACTATTAATTATAGTCTATGGTTTAACTTAGGGTTCACTGTGTATGCAGTGTAGTTCCATGGATTTTTAAAATTTTTATTCTATTGGCATACATTTCAGCACTGTTAATTACATTCACAGTGTTGTGCTACCATCACCACCATCCATTACCAAAACATTTCCATCATACCAGATAGGAACTCTGTACATTGTAAGCCTTAACTTCCCATTCCTTCTCCCTCACCCTATCCCCTGGTAACCTATATTCCAGATTCTAACTCAATGAGTTTTGTTTTTCTAATGTTTCAAATCAGTGAGTTCATACAATATTTTCCTTTCATGTTTGGTTTATTTCACTCAACATGATGTCTTCAAAGTTTATCCATGCTATCGCATGTATGAGGACTTCATTCAATTTTACAGCTGAATAATATTCCATTGTATGCTTATACCACATTTTATTTATTCATTCATTGATTGATAGGGATTGAATTTTGTCATAGATAGCTTTAGGAACCATATTAAGTCTTCTTAACCATATTAAGTCTTCCAATTCATGAACACAGAAAGTCTTTCCATTTATTTAGGTCTTCTTTAATTTCTTTCACAGCACTTTGTAGTTTCCAGGGTACAAGTCTTGCACCTTGTTGGTTAAATTTATTCCTAAATATTTTATTCTTTTTCAAGTTATTGTCAATGAAATTTTTTTCTTAATTTCCTTTTTAGATTGTTCATTGCACGTGTATAGAATACAATTGATTTGGGGTGTTTATTGCAACTTTACTAGATTCATTTATTAGTGCTAATACTTTTTTAAAGTAGATTTTCTATATGTAAAATCATGTCATCTGTGAATAGAGAGTTTTACCTCTTCCTTTCCAATGTGAATGCCTTTTTTTCTTGCCTAATTGCTCTGGCTAGAGCTTTGAGTACAATGTTGAATAACAGTGGTCATAGCAAGCATCATTGTCTTGTTCCTGATCTTAGGGGGAAAACTTTCAGCCTTTCACCATTGAGTATGATGTTACCTACGGATTTTTTCATAAATGTCCTTTCTCATGTTGAGGAAGTTCCCTTCTATTCCAAGTTTGTTAAATGTCTTTATTATGAAAGGATGTTGGTTTTGTCAAATGCTTTTTCTGCATCAATTGAGATGATCATGTGATTTTACTCTTTCATTCTATTATTGTGTTGTTATGCACTGACTGATTTTCATATACTGAAAGACACCCTTGCATTCCTTTGTCATGGTGTATAATCCTTTTCATAATGTTCCTGGATTTGATTTGTTAGTATTTTATTGAGGATTTATGCAACTATATTCAATAAAGGATATTGGTCTGTAGTTTTCTTTTCTCATAATAGCTTTACTAGATTTGGTATTAGGCAATACTACCCACATTTTGAATGGTTAGAAAGTGTTCTCTCTTCTATTTTCTGGAAGAGTTTGAGAAGGATTGTTGTTAATTCTTCTTTAACTGTTTGGTAGAATTCACCAGTGAAATCACCTAGACCTGGGTTTTTCTTTGTTGGGAGATTTTGGTTATTGATTCAGTTTCTTTACTTGTCATAGGTCTGTTCAAATACTTTGTATGATTTCAAATTTTTTAATTTATTGAGTCTTGTTTTGTGGTCTAACATATGTTCTATCCTGGAGAACATTCCATGTACACTTGAGAAGAATGTATTCTTCTGTTATTGAGCTAAGTGTTATGTATGTGTCTGTTAGATGAAGTTGGTTTATAGTGTTGTTCAAGTCCACTATTTCATTATTGATTTTCTGTCTAGTTGTTCTATCCAGGATTGAAAGTGAGGTAATGAAGTCTCCAATTATTATTTCAGAACTGTTTATTTCTCCCTTTGATTCTGTCAATTTTTGCTTCATATATTTTTGGACACTGTTAATAGATGTGTCTATGGTTAGAAGTGTTAAAACAACTTGATGAATTGATGCTTTTATCATACTTTTGTCTCTTGTAATAACTTTTTTACTTGAAATCTATTTTGTCTGATATTAGTATAACTATCCCAGTTCTCTTTAGGTTACTATTTGCATGGAATATCTTTTTCCATCCTTTAACTTTCAATTTATTGTGCCTTTGGATCTAAAGCAGGGGTTCTTAACAAGGGATCCATGAGCTTGAATTGAAATTCAAAAAAAAAAAAATTATTCTTGTGGGGATGTGTTGATGTGAGTATGATATATTTATTAAATAATACACAGTATAGCATGCACTTAGTAAGGGGTCTGCAGTTTTCATATGAAAACTGGCAAAGGAGTCTGTGAATAAAAAAGGTTAAGAACACTGATCTAAAGTACATGTAGTTGGGTCATGTGTTTTTTAATCCACTCATCCAAACTCTGCCTCTAACTGAGGAGAGATTAATCCATTTACATTTAAAGCAATAACTGATAAAGAAGATCTTACTTCAGACTTTTTGTTATTTGTTTTCTATATGTGTTACATCTTTTTTGCTCCTCAAATCCTCCATTGCTGCCTTCCTTTGTATTTGATTTTTTTCTAGTATACTGTTTTATTGTCTTCTCATTTCCTTTTCTGTATTTTAGTTGTTACCCTGGGATTACAATTAACATCTTAAATTTATAACAATCTAGTTTAAATTGATACCTATTTAACTTCAATAGTATACAGAAACTCTGCTCTTATATAGCTCTACCTCCCTAATTTATGTTGTATTGTCACAAATTGTATCTTTTTACATTATGTTAATGAACATAGATTTATAATTATTGTTTTAAGCATTTGTCTTTTAGATCATATAAGAAAAAAAGAGGGAAGTAGATGTGGCTCAAGTGATTGAGGCTACCTACCACATGAGAGACCCTGCATTCAGTTCCCAGTGCCTCCTAGAGGAGATGAGCAAGACGGTGAGCTGGCACAATGTGCAGGCATGGCAAGCTGATGCAAAAGAAGGCACAACAAGGAGACACAAAGAGGAAAGACAATGAGAGACACAACCAAGCATGCAGCTGAGGTGGCTTAAGTGATTGAGTGCCTCTCTCCCACATGGGATGCCCAGGTTTGGTTCATGGTGCCTCCTAAGGAGAAGATGAGCAGACACAGAGAGCACACAGTGAATGGATATGAAGAGCAGACAGTGCAATGGGGAGGGGGGATAAATAAAAAATAGAAATAAATCTTTAAAAAAGAAAAAAAAAGAGAAGTTACAAACCAAAATTTTAATAATATTGACTTTTATCTTTATTCACATAATTACCCTTACCAGTGTCCTTGACTACTTCATATGGACCTTAGTTACTGTTTAATGTCTTTTCATTTCAGTCTGAAGGACTCCTTAAGCATTTCCTGTAGGAGAGTCATGGAGAGATGAACTTCCTCAGCTTTTGTTTATCTGTGAATGTCTTCATTTCTTCTTCATTTTTGAAGGAAAGTTTTACTGGCTATAGAATTCTTTGTTGACTTTCTTTTCCTTTCAGCACTTTAAACACACCTCCTGACTGCCTTCTAACTGCCACACTTTCTCATGAGAAACTGGCTGTTAATCTTATTGAGGATCACTTTAACCTAAAGACTCACTTCTTTCTTGTTGCTCTCCAGATTCTGGTGTTTGTCCTTATCTTTGACAGTTTTATTATAATGTGTCCTAGTGTTTATCACCTTGACTTTATCCTTCTTGGAGTTTGTTGAGCTTCCTGGATAGGTAGATTTATGTCTTTCATCAAATTTGGGAGGTTTTTGGCCATTTTTCTTCAAGTATTATTTTTGTTCCATATCTCTTTCCTCTCCATCTGGGATTCCCATAATGGTTATGTTGGTATGCTTGATGGTGTCCCACAGATCTCTTAGGCTCTGTTCATTTTTTTTTTTTTTCATCCTTATTTTTCTTCTCCTCAGACTGTATAATCTCAATTGACCCATCTTCAAGTTTGTTGCTTCTTTATTCTGCCTGCTAAGGTGTGGAACTCCTCTAGACAATTTTTCATTTCAGTTATTGTTCTTTTCAGTGTCAGGCTAATTGTTTCCCTTTATACAATTTGTATCTCTTTGTTAATATTCTTTACCCAGTAAAACACTATTCTCCTGCTCTCCTTTAATTCTTTGTCCATGGTTTCCTTTTAGCTCTCTGAGCTTATTTAAGACAATTGATTTAAAGTCTTTGTCTAATAAAGCCAATGTTTGGGCTTTCTGGAGGGTAATTTCTATTATTTTTTTTTTTTGTCCTGTGAATTGGTCATACTTTCTTGTTTCTTTGTGTTCCTCATTATATTTTGTCAAAAACTGGACATTTTTATTGTAACTCAAAAATATTTGTGATAACTCTGGAAATTTGAGTCTCCTCCCTCCTCAGGGTTTTTTGTTTTGTTTTGTTTTGTTTTTGCTGCTTATTGTGGATTGCAGATGGTTTGCTTTATGACTTTTCTAAATTATTTTTGTAAAGACTGTATTCTTTATTGTGTTTCACCACTGAAGTCTCTGTTCTGTTAGCTTAATGGCCAGCCAATGATTTGACAGGGATTTCCTTAAATGCCTGGAGCCCTCCCTCTCCCCCATCCTACTCCACTCTCACCTCCCCCCCTCAAAAAAAACCTACTATCTGAGTGTTTGCTGATGGGTTTTGTGTTGGAGCACTCCTTCAATGCTCAGCCAGTCCAGTTACAACTCTGCCTTATCCTTCACTTATTGCTTGCTCAAATCCTAATGGTCACCAGATCTTCTCAAGTCTTTTCTGTACATCTGTCCAGCCCTGGGAATGCACATGGTATTCTAGATTCCAGGTAGCTCCTTCCCCAGCCTCTTCCTTCCCAGGCTTTTTGGTCTGTCTCCTCCATGCCATAATTATTATTTCTTGTCCCTGATGGCTGCAGCTAGTATATTTGTCTTTAAATGCTTTTAACAAACACCACTCAGGAGGCTGTTCAGACTTGAGAATGTTCTGAGGCAGGCAAAACAAAGGCAAGCCTCTGAATCAATCCCTCTGGAAGCTACTAGATAGGTCAAAATATACAACCACAATTATTTGAAAACATCGTCTTCACAACAACAGTTGGACTGGGGACTTGGGTATGATAGAAAGGAGTTAAAATGCCACAATTCTCTCTTACCAAGATTCAGCAGTTTCTTTGTTCATTAATTTCCCCCTCATTGTTGAAAGTTTTTTTTATCAAATTCTAGAGTTCTGAAAAAGATGATTCCAAAAATCTTGCCTGCTTAATCATTGCTTTAGTGGAGGGGTAGAGTGTTGGAGTCCCCTGCTCCACCACTTTCAATAATGTTACTTCCCTATGTCCTTTTATTTTATCTTTTTTTTTAAAGGATACATAGATCACACAAAATGTTACATTAAAAAATATAAGAGATTCCCATATACCCTACTGCCCACAGCCCCCACTTCTCCCACATCAACAACCTCTTTCATCAGTGTGCCACATTCATTGCATTTGATGAACACATTTTGGAGCACTACTACACAGCACAGATTATAGTTTACATTGTAGTTTGTACTCTCTCCCAGTCCATTCAGTGGGTTATGGCAGAATATATAATGTTCTGCATGTGTACCTACAATATCATTCAGGACAACTCCAAGTCCTGAAAATATCCCCATATCACACTTCTTCTTCCCCCTCCCTGCCCTCAGCAACTCCCGTGGCCACTGTCTCCACATCAATGATACAATTTCTTCCATTGCTAGAGTCACAATAATTCTATAGTAGAATACCAGTAAGTCCTCTCTAATCCATATTTTATTCCTCCATCCTGAGGACCCTGGGATGGCAATGCCCACTTCGTCTCTAACTCGAGAGGGGACTTAGATCCCACATGGTTGATGGATGGAATTCTCCTGCTTGCAGTTGTAGACTCTCTTGGTTCACTGGTGTGGTGGTTAATCATCCTCACCTCCCTGTCAGCTGTCCTGGGTAAGTCAAACAAACAGGAGAGTAGGTGCTGCAACTCTGCTGAGGTTCAGAGCCCAGTTGGCACATAGACAGTACAGAGATTCAAGTCTCCTGAGCATACACCAACCCCAGCACCAACCATAGGTTCAGTAAAAGTGACAGAAGTGGCATGTGTAGAGAAGTCACATCTGAGTCCAACTCCATCACACTCAGGAGCACAAATTCCAAAGTTGGGTCCAATGGCAAGGCACTGAATTTCGGAGCCATCTGCCATGATCATAGGACCTGGGTGTCTTTGTAGCCCTCAGGAGCATCACTACTTGGGGTTGTGTCTTCTTTGGCTGTCTCTGAGACCCTGTAGAGATGTGTGTAAGTGCAACTCCTCTGGCGACCTCTTGACTCATTTTGAAATCTCTTAGCCATATAAATTCATTTTACCATTTCCCCCTTTTATTCAAGGTCTTTTTCTAGTTGCTAGTGTGTCAAGCCCTCAACATTATTGCAAGTATCTAAGAATCTTATCCTTCAAGCAGTGAAGCTTGGTTGTTACTGTGCACCTCGAGGAATGGGGGAGAGAGGAATAGAATAGATGGAAGAGGGGGTAATTGGGGGAAAATGGAAATGTTCTGCATGATTGTGCAATGATGGATATAGGTCATGTTAAATTTCACCAAAAATTTATAAAAGTGTACAGTCTGAAATGTAAACCATAATATAAACCATAATGGAACTATGTTTTAATATCTGTACATCAGCTGTAGCAAATATAACATCCACATGTAAAAAGATCATTGCTGGGAAAGGGGGAAACAGGTTTGATGTTGGGTATATGGTAGTCCCCTGTATTCTGTGTGTGACTTTACTGTGACCTAAAACTTTTTTGAAGACATAATTAAAAAAAAAAAAAAGTATGTAGGCACTGAGGAAGAAATGGAAGAGATTGCCTTGCCACTGTACATATAGGGCAAAACATATTACAGTGATGAAAGGCAAAATGTCTGTATTAGTTAGCCAAAGGGGTGTTGATGCAAAATACCAGAAATGGGTTGGTTTTTATAAAGGGTATCTATTTGGGGTAGGAACTTACAGATACCAGGCCATAAAGCATAAGTTACTTCCCTCATCAAAGTCTATTTCCATGCGTTGGAGCAAGATGGCTGCCAATGGCTGCAAGGGTGCAGGCTTCCTGGGTTCCTATGTTCCTGGGGCTTGCTTTTCTCTGTGTTCAAGTTTTCTTTCTTCTTGGAGCTGGCTTCTCTTTCCTCTGTGAGGTTATTCCCTGGGCTCCTCCCTAAGGTTTTGGCTTCAAACTCCAACATCAAAACTCCAACATCAGAAACCCTCAAATCTGTTCTTTCCCATACCTTTTATGGGACTCACAGGGTGGGGACTCAATGCCCTAATCATAACTCAATCATGCCCAGGTACAGATCAGATTGCAAACATAACCCAATATCTATTTTTGGAATCATAACCATATCAGACTGCTACAACATAAAACAATTTTATGATATTTTTCATTTTTTTAATACCCCAATTTTTTAAACTTTATTTTAGTTTTTCTAAATTATTATGTATTTTACTTCTAATCTTTAAACCTTTCATACTATTTCATTTTCCTTTTAATTGAATTTGCAATATATTAGGCTTCATTTTTGAAGAAGTTTTGGATCACAGAGGAGTTCCACTATGGCAGGGAAGCAGCATTGGTGTGGGATGTTATTGATGGGGGATGCATGGGAGTGAGTTCTCCAGGGCATGCATATAGGGTATATAGATATGTTTGGATGTTTGCTGGGTATTGACATTGTGGGTGGAGTTTCACATGACAACTGAGGGAGTGCTGAGTTCCCATCCTGCAGAGCTCTGTTGCATTCCCCAATGGAACAGCAATGATCTCCCAAGTGCAAGGGCAAAGACCAGTGAAGAAGGATGGTCTAATGATGGGCCCTTGATATTGATGACTATGCTTATGAGCCTGTGTGCTTGAAATTTCAACTAGGCCTAGAGCTGCAGGGTGCCTAAGAGTTACCCCCTGAGAGCCTCCATGTTGCTCAAATGTGGCCACTCTCTAAGCTAAACTCAGCATGTAAATGCATTACCTTACCCCCAGTGTGGGACATGACTCCTGGGGATGAGCCTCCCTGGCACTGAGGGATTACTATCCATGTCCTTTTAACATGGAGTTAACCACTAACTATCAATCTCCCACAGCCCAAGCTTGAGCTTTCTGTCCTGGAATCTGAGGTTCCTGTTCACCTGCCCAGATTATGATGCCCAGTGGAGGACATTACAATGGATATTGCATCTATCTCTTTTAGTTTTTCCCATCTTTTGACCATTTTTCTGTGTTTGCTCAACAAAGACAATAAACAGAATGAAAGAGAGGCAAAATTCAAAGAGATAATGGCTTGGAATTTTCCAGAATTGATGAAGAAACATAGTAATGTGGGGAATCCTAATAAATACTGGTTGTACAAAATAATAATAATAACTAATTTGTGAGGTTAAAAAATAATGACTTCTAGTCAGGTGTAGGATAATTGTACCTAACATCCTAAATACCTATGTCATTTGGGTGGAGAATATATATATTCTTTATTCTTTTAAATATGCATAATAAAATTTCTAAGGGAACACTAAGAACAAAAATAGGTGTAACTTCTATGGTAATTAGGGGAAGATAATTAATAAGGTGAAAGGGGAATCAGTTAATTAAAAAGAAGGCAAAAAAAAAATTAGAACAGAGTTCAATAAGCCAAAAACAAAAAAGCATGAGTAATGGAGAGCACAAAATAAAATAGGAGAATAAATTCTAACTCTAGCATTGGTTCCAAAATTATCAAGTGACTAAATTCTCCAGTTTAAATAACAGGTAGCCAGAATAAAACCAATCCACTCTACACTGTTTATAAAACAGATATACCTGAAACATAAATGCACAGAAAGATTCAAGCAGTTGAGAAAGTTGAAAAAAGATGTCAGTCAAATAATAAACAAAAGAAAGTTGACAGTGCAATATTAGTATTATTTCATTAAATAAAAGTTAAAGCAAAAGGCACTATTGAGATAAAGAGAGTCACACATATTCATAAAATTTCACTTCACTGGGAAGATGTTAACTATTCTAAACTTGCATGAACATATAGGCATATAGCAATACTGAAATAGCAGTAAAATAATAAGACAAGAATTGTTAGAATCACAAGGAGAAACTGATATATATGCCTTCATACCAGGAGATTTTAACATATTCTCATGGTACAGTAGCAAATAGATAAATTTTTAAAAGGCAATAGCAATATAGAAGCTGAGAACACAAAATTAAAAAGCTTGATCTAATTGAGCTCTTTAGCAACAATTGGAGGATAATTTTTCCCATATAAACAAGGAACATTAAACAAAGTCTGAAAATTTTCAAATAATTTGTATTACATAGGCTATGTTTAATGATCTCAATCCAATTAAGTTTATAGCAATAACCAAAGGATAAGTAGAAAATAATCATTTTGAAAATCAAAAGTCATAGTTCTAAATAACTCATGAGTCAAGGAGGAAAACATATTGGAAATTAGAAAATACTTAGAATTAAACAATAATGAAAATGCTATATATCAAAACTTGTAGAATATAACTAAAATGGTACTTACAAGGAAAAATCTAGACTGAAATGCTGATATTAGTAAGAAGACTAAATTCTTGAGCAAATTTTATTCCAACTTAATTAATTACAAAAAGGAAATGATAGAATAAATTCAAAGATGATAACATGGAGGAAAAACAATAAGAGAGTACGTGATTGAAATTAGAAATAGGTACAACAGAGAGATCAACACAGCCAAAAGCAAATACTTCAGAAAGAGCAATATAATTATCAAATCTCTGGTAAGATTGTTAGAGAAAAAAGAAAGTAAAACACTAAGAGTATAAAATGGGACACTCTACATAGAAACACAGAAGAGGGTAGTAAAAGACTATCATGAACACCATTATGATAATAAATTTGAAAATTTAGATGACATGAACAAATGCCTAGAAAAATATAACAAAACCGATTCAAGATGAAATAGAAAATATGAACAGTTCTATAACCACTGAATCAGTAGTTTAAAAATTTCCTGTATAGAAAATACAAGGCCCAGAATATTATATCCAAACATTTAAACACAGGTCAATCCAAATTTATGCAAATTATTTCTGAGATTATGAAAAGAGGGAATGTATCAAAACTTATTTTATTAGGCTAGTATAACCTTGACACCTAAACATAAATAGGTCAATGCAAGAAAAGAAAGTCACAGACCAATCTTACTAATACATACAAAAATTAAATAAAAATATTAGCACATGAATGATGAAATATTAGAAAATTTATCAATGCAACTTGCCTCATTAACAGATTAAAGGAGAAATAGCAAAAGATTATCTCAGGGGATAAAGAAAAGAATTTCATAAAATTCAACATTCATTATTAAAATTAAACAAATGAAAAAACAGTTGTAAGCTAGGAATAGAAGGAAACTTCTTTAAACTGATATAGAGGCAAGCAGATTTGGCTCAACAGATAGAGCGTCCTCCTAACACATGGGAGGTCCAGGGTTCAAACCCAGGGCCTCCTGACCCATGTGATGAACTGGTCCACGCGCAGTGCTGACTCATGCAAGGAGTGCCATGCCATGCAGGTGTGTCCCCCACGTAGGGGAGCCCCATGCGCAAGGAGCATGCCCCATAAGGAGAGCCGCCCAGCACAAAAAAAGTGCAACCTGCCCAGGACTGGTGCTGCCAACATGGAGAGCTGACACAGCAAGATGACACAACCAAAAAAAGAGACACAGATTCTTGGTGTCACTGACAAGAATACACATGGACACAGAAGAACACACAGCAAATGGACACAGAAGAGCCAACAACTCGGGGTGGGCATGAAAGAGGAGAGAAATTTTTAAAAATAAATCTTTAAAAATTAAAAAAAAATAAACTGATATAGAGTACCTCCAAAAATCTTATAATAAATACCATAATTAATGGTAAAAAGTTTTTTTTTAATTCCCTTTTGCAAAAGGAACAGATCAAGGATGCTTGCTGCCACCATTTTTATTCAACATTATTTGTAATTTTTTGTTTTTATTCCAGTTTTTTGCTTTCAACATTATACTCTAGGCCTTAACTAGTTGCATAATGCAAGAAAAAGTTTAGAAATCATAAAGATTGGAGAGGAACAAACAGAGTTATCACTATTTGTTAGTGATAAGGTTATCCACCTAGAATACCAAAAGTATCTTGCAGATTCTTCAAATTTTTCAAATTTAATAAAATTTCTAAATAAAAAATTAATATGTATATTGGTTAGCAATTTCATTTCCACATACCAGAATCACACGCAAAAAAAAGTTTAAAATAAACCTAACAAAAGATATGCAAGTCTTGGAAGAAAATTACACAACTGCATTAAAGATATTAAAGAATATCTAAATAAATGAAAATATACCTTATTTATGGATAGGAGAATTCTCAACTAAAACAATATCAGTGCACTGCAACAGGTTTTTTCATGGAACTTGACAAGTTGGCTCTAGAATTCAAATGGAAAAGCAAAGAAAGAGTCAAGAATAACTGAGTCAACCCTGAAGAAGAAGATAGTGCAAATTTTGTTTTATTCTAACAGATAAAAATGTATAACAATATTATAGTAATTATGACAGTGTTTTTTTGATGCAGGGGCAGGTAACAGAACAAACAGGCTAATAAAACAAATTGCAGGGAAGCAGACATGGCTCAACTAGAGTATCCGTCTACCATATGGAGGGTCCAGTGTTTGATCCCCAGGGCCTCCTGACCCATGTAGTAAGCTGGCCCATGCACAGTGCTGCCATGCACAAGGAGTGCTGTGCCACGCAAGGGCACCCCCTTGTAGGGATGTCCCACATGCAAGAAGTGCGCCCTGCAAGGAGAGCCACCCCTGGTGAAATAAGCACAGCCCACCCAGGAGTGGCGCCACATACATGGAGAGCTGATGCAGCAAGAAAACGCAACAGAAAGATATGCAGTTTCCCAGTTGCACTGAATAATGCAAGCAGATGCAGAAGAACATACAGCGAATGGACACAGACAGCAGACAACCAGGGGAAGGGGAGAGAAATAAATAAAATAAATCTTTAAAAAAAAAAAACAAAAACAAATTGGAGAGCCCGGAAACAGTCTCACAAATACTTGGAAACTTAATATATATGTAAGAGCTGGCACTGCAGATAAGAAGAGAAAGAATGGCCATTTCCTTAAATGTTTCTGGGAGAATTGGTAGTCTTGTAAAAAAAAAAAAAAAAGAAATTGGACCCTTCAAATCATATGTAAAAAATCAATTCAAGACATATTAGATATTTCATGTGAAAGAAAGAACTATACAATTTTAAGAAAACAAAAGTAGAAAAGCATATCTTTAAGACATCAGAGTCAGAAAGGATTTTCTAAATAAGACTCCAAGAGCATGAATCATAAAAGAAAAAAACAGATAAATTCCACTTCATTGAAATTAAGCTTTTTTGTTCATTATGAGACATCATAAAAAAAGGGAAAAAACCGTCAATTGGGAAAGCCTTAAAGGATTAATATTCTTTATATATAAAGTACTTCTATAAATCAATAAGGGGGGAAAAAAAAAGAAAATTACCAATTAGAAAAACAGAAAAAAGGTGTGTAGAATCAGGACCTTGATAGATGAAGAAACAAAAAATGACCAACATGAAACCTGGATGTAATTAAAGCCACAATAAGATACCACCTTACACTCACAAGACTTACAAAAATTGAAGTTCATTTATTTAAAAGGTAATTGAAAGCAATAATAAAAGCAACATACTATGAGGTCTTTAGCATATATAGAAATAAAATGTAGAAATGAAAAATCACACAAAGAATGGAAGAGAACTAAAAGTATACTGTTGAAAGGGTCATATATATATTTTTTTCTGATAGCTATTGTTTCTTTTTTAAAATATATTTTTTACATATTTTAAAAAGATACATAGATTACACAAAATGTTACATTATAAAAATGTAGGGGATTCCCATATGCCCTACTCCCTACACCCCCCACCCTTCCCATATCAACAACCACCCCCATCAGTGTGGTACATTCATCGCAATCAATGAACACATTCTGGAGCAGTGCTACACAGCATGGATTATAATTTACATTCCAGTCTATTCAGTAGGTTATGGCAGGATATACAATGTCCAGCATCTGTCCCTGCAATACCATTCAGGACAACTCCAAGTCCTGAAAATGCTCCCATATTACACCTCTTTTTCCCTCTCCCTGCCTTCAGCAACTCCAGTGGCCACTGTCTCCACACCAATGATAAAATTTCTTCCATTGCTAGAATCACAAGTCTACAGCTGAACACCAGCAAGTCCACTCCAGTCCATATTTCATTCCCCAATTCTGAGCACTCTGGGACGGCAATGCTCACTCCACCTCCAATTGAGAGAGGGCTTTGATCCCATATGGCTGATGTATGGGACTCTCCTGCCTGCGGTTGTAGACTCTCTCAGTTCCTTGGTGTGGTGGTTGTCCATCCTCACCTCCTTGTTAGTTGTCCTGGATGAGTCCAACAAACTGGAGAATAAGTGCTGCAACTCTGCTGAGGCTCAGGACCCAGCTGGTACATGGACAACCCAGAGATTCAAGTTTCCCGGGCATAAACCTACCAGCTCCAGCCCAACCATAGGCTCAGTAAAAGTGACAGAAGAGGCATGTGTTAAATCTGAGTCCAGCTCTGTAACACCTAGGAGCAAAAACTTCAAAGTAACACCCACTGGCAAGGCACCAAACTCCAGAGCTATCTGCCATGATCATAGGACCTGGGTGTCTCCATAGCCTTCAGGAGCCCCACTGTTTGGGGTAGTATCTATTTTGCAGTCTATGAGATCCTGCTGAGATGTGCATAAGCACCACCTCTCTGATGACCTCCCAACTCAGTTTGAAGTCTTAGCCATATAAACTCATTTGTCTTTACCAATTCCCCTTTTCATTCAAGGTTTTTTCCTAGTTGCATCACCAGCTAGTGCTCGGTTGTAATCCCTTGATGCCAGGGAGGCTCATCCCTGGTAGTCTTGTCCCATGCTGAAGGGAAGGTAATGAATTTATATGCTGAGTTTGGCTTAGAGAGTGGCCATGTTTGAGCAACATGGAGGCTCTCAGGAGGTAACTCTTAAGTATTCTGCAACACTAGGCCAAGTTGAAATACCAAGCACAAAAGACTCATAAGTATAGTTGTCAGTATCAAGGACCCATCAATGGACCATCCTTCTTCACTGGTCATTGCCCCTGTACCTGGGGAATTGTTGCTGTTCCATTAGAGAATGCAGCAGAGGTCCCCAAGATGGGAACCCAGTACTCCCTCAGTTGACACATGAATCTCTACCCACTGTGGCAATACCCAATGAACATCCAAACATATCTATATATCCTATATGCATGCCCTGGAGAACTCCCTCCCATGCATCTTCCATCAATGACACCCCACACCAATGCTCTCTCCTGCCATAGTTGAACCCCTCTGTGATCCAAAACGTCTTCAAAAATGAAGCCAAATATATTGCCAAATTCAATTAATAGAAAAATGAGATAGTAATGATAGGTTTAAACATAAGAAATAAAACACATAATTTAGAAAAACTAAAATAAAGTAAAAAAAATTGGAGTATTAAAAAATTAAAAATATTTTTGACATTTTACCTTTCATCACTGTAATAACTGTTGTCCTGTATGTACAGTGACAATTTCTTCCATTTCTTCCTCAGTGTCTTACTTTTTTTTTCATTATGTCTTCCAAGAAGTTTTAGTCACAGTAAAGTCACATTTAGAATATAGGGGACTCCCATATACCCAACATCTTCCCCCTTTTCCCCCCTTCTCTACTAATGATCTTTTTACCTGTGAATGGTACATTTGTTATAACTGATGTACAAATATTGAAACATAGCTACTAATCATGGTCAGTAGTTTACATTATGGTTTACATTTTAGACTGTACATTTTTATAAATTTTGGGTGAAATTTAACATGGTCTTTATCCATCATTGCAAGATCACACAGAACAATTCCATTGCCCCCTAACTACTCCCTCTTCCATCTATTCAATTCCTCCCTCCCCCTCCCCTCAGGACCCACAGCAACCATCAGGCATCAGGCTTCATTGCTTGAAGGACAAGACTCATAGATACTTGCAACAATGCTAAGGGCTTGACACACTACTCTGTCTTCCCTTAACCCTAACCCTAACCCAGGAACCCTTCCTTGTCATACTGCTGAAAGAGTTTTCTCAATATTGTAGATTCAACCATGTACCCACCAATTCCCCCATGTTCAACTGCTCCTTCCCCCAATCCTCCCTCCAGTTCCATGGATCATCCAACCCATCCTCCCCACCCTAGTACCCTGTCAAGCTTGCACCACCAAACCCAAGAGTATCCCTACACCCATGTCATATCCTTGCACAGCACAACTACTCACTTCCACCTCATCATAGATGTCACCTCTGCATGCATTGGTTCACAACCTTCTCCCTTTCTATTTCCTGTAAACCTATCTTCCAGACTTTAGCTCTCTGAGATGGCTTGATTTGCTTAATACATTCAGAGAGGTCATGTAATATTGATCCTTCAATACCTGGCTTGCTTCACTCAACATAAGGTCCTTAAGATTCACCCATGTTATCCTGAGTGTTAGTACTGTATTCCTTCTTACAGCTGAATAGTATCATTGTATGTATATACCACAATTTGTTTATCCATTCATCTGTTGATGGGCATTTGGATTGATTCCTACTTTTGGCAATAGTGAATAATGCTGTTATGAACATTGGTGTTCGCATATGTCTGTTCGCATCCTTGTTTTCAATTCTTCTGGATATATACCCAGCAGTGGAATTGCTGCATCATATGGAAGATCTATAGTTAGTTTTTTGAGGAACTGCCAAACTTTCCTCCACAATAACTGTACCATTCTACATACCCACCAGCAATAGATGAGGGTTCCCATTCTTCCACATCCTCTCAAACACTTGTAGTCCTCTTTTTTTAATAGCCACCAGTCTAATAGGAGTAAGATGGTATCTCACTGAAGTTTTGATTTGCATTTCCCTAACAGCTGGTGATGTTGAGCATCTTTTCATATGCTTTTTAGCCATTTGTATTTTTTCTTTGGAGAAGCATCTATTCAAATCTTTTGCCCATTTTTAAAATGGGTTGTTTGTCTATTTTATTTTTGAGATAGGATTTCTTTTTATATGCTGGACATTAGGCTCCTATCAGATATATTGTTACAAAATATTTTCTCCCATTGGAGAAGCTGTCTTTTCACTTTCTTGACAAACTCCTTTGAGATGCAAAAAGTTTTAATTTTGAGGAGGTCCCATTTATCTATCTATTTTTTTCTTTCACTGCTCATGCTTTGGGTGTGAAGTTCATGAAGCCACTTCTGATTTCAAGGTCCTGTAGATGCTTCCCTACATTATCTTCCAAGATCTTTATGGTCTTGGCTCATACATTTAGATCTTGATCCATCTTGAGTTGATTTTTGTATAAGATGTGAGATGTTGTTCCTCTCTCAATCTTTTGCATATGGATATCCAATTCTCCAACCACCATTTGTTGAAGAGGCCATTCTCTCCCATTTGAGTGGGTTTGGTGGCCTTCTAGAATATCAGATGACTATATGCGAGGATCTATATCAGAACTCTGAATTTAGTTCCATTGGTCAGTATGTCTACCTTTGTGCCAATACCATGCAGTTTTGACCACTGTAGCTTTGTAGTATGTTTTAAAGTCTGGTAGTATGATTCTTCTGATTTCATTTTTCTTTTTCAGTATGTCTTTGGCTATTCAAGGCCCCTTACCCTTCCAAATAAATTTCATAGTTAGTTTTTCCAATTCAGTAAAAAAATGCTGTGTTGATTTTTATTGGGATTGCATTAAATCTATAGATTAGTTTGGGTAGGATAGACATCTTAATGATATTTAGTCTTCATATCCCTGAACAGGGAATATTCTATTTATTAAGTCTTCTTTAATTTCCTTTAACAGTATTGTGCAGTTTTCTCTATATAAATCATTTACATCTTTAGTTAAATTTATTCCTAGGTATTTGATTTTTTTAGTTGCTATTGTAAATGTTTTTTTTTTCTTGATTTCCTCCTCAGATTGCTCATTATTGGTGTATAGAAATACTACTGATTTTTGCTCATTGATCTTTTTTTTTTTTAAAGATTTATTTATTTATTTAATCCCCTCCCCCCCCCCCCCCCCCCCCCCCCCGTTGTCTGTTCTGTCTATTTGCTGCGTCTTGACTCTTTGTCTGCTTCTGTTGTCGTCAGCGGCACAGGAAGTGTGGGCAGTGCCATTCCTGGGCAGGCTGCACTTTCTTTCGCACTGGGCGGCTCTCCCTATGGGTGTACTCCTTGCGCGTGGGGCTCCCCTACGCGGGGGACACCCCTGCGTGGTGCGGCACTCCTTGCGCACATCAGCACTGCGCATGGGCCAGCTCCACACGGGTCAAGGAGGCCCAGGGTTTGAACCGCGGACCTCCCATGTGGTAGACGGACGCCCTAACCACTGGGCCAAGTCCGTTTCCCTCATTGATCTTACAACCTGCTACTTTACTGAACTCATTTATAAGTTCTAGAAGCTTTGTTGTAGATTTCTCAGGGCTTTCTATGTATAGGATCATGTTATCTACAAATAGTGAAATTTTGATTTCCTCCTTTCCAATTTGGATGCCTTTTATAACTTTTTCTTCCCTCAGTGTTCAACCAAGTACTTCTAACACAATGTAAAATAGGAGTGATAATAGTGAGCATCTCTGTCTTGTTCCCAACCTTAGAGTGAAAGCTTTTAGGATTTCACCATTGTATATGATGTTAGTTGTGGGTTTTTCATACATACCCTTTATCATGTTCAGAAAGTTTCCCTCTATTCCTATCTTTTGTAGTGTTTTTATCAGGAAATGATGCTGTATTTTGTTGAATGCTTTTTCTGAATCTATAGAGAGGATCATGTGATTTTTTTCTTTCGATCTGTTTATGTGGTGTATTACATTGATTGTTTTTCTTATGTTGAACTATCCTTGCCTCCCAGGGATGAAACCCACTTGGTCATGGTGTGTAATTCATTTGATGTGTTGTTGAACATGATTAGCAAGCATTTAGTTGAGGAATTAACATTTAGGATCATTAGAGAGATTGGTCTGTAATTTTCCTTTCTTGTGGTATCTTTGTTTGGCTTTGGTATTAGGGTAATGCTGGCATCACAGAATGAGTTAGGCAATATTCCTTCAACTTCAATTTTTTGGAAGAGTTTAAGCAAAATTGATGTTAGTTCTTTCCAGAATTTTGGTAGAATTCACTTGTGAAACCATCTGGTTTTGGGCTCTTCTTAGTTGGGTGGTTTTTAATTACTGATTCTATCTCTTTACTTGTGATTTGTCTGTTGAGTTAATTAATTTCTTCTTTCATTAATGTAGGGTGCTTGTGTATTTCTAGGGATTTGTCTATTTCCTCTATATTGTCCTTGTTGGCATATAATTTTTCTAAATATCCTTTTATGCTACTCTTAATTTCTGTGGGGTCAGAGGTGATACCCCCTTCCTCATTTCTTGTTTTGTGTTTTGCATCTTTTCTCTTTTTTTTTTTTTTGTTAGTCTAGTTAAGGGTTTGTCCATTTTATTTTGTCTTCTCAAAGAACCAGCTTTTGGTTTTATTTTTTCTAGTGCTTTCTTATTTTCTATTTCATTTGATTCTGCTCTGATCTTAGTTATTTATTTCTTTTTACTTCTTTTGAGGTTAGTTTGTTGTTCTTTTTCTAATTCCTCCAAGTGTTCAGTTATGTCTTTGATTTTAGCTCTTTCTTCATTTTTGATATTTGAATTTATGGCTATGAATTTCTCAGTACAACTTTGCTGCATTCCATAAATTTTGATATGCTGTGTTGTCATTTTCATTTGTTTCAAGGTAGTTACTGATTTCTTTTGAAATTTCCTCCTTCACCCATTGTTTGTCTAAGAGTGTGTTGCTTAACTTCCATATCTTTGTGCCTAACCTAACTCTCTGGCCCTTGCAGATTTCCAGTTTCATTCCATTGTGGTCAGAGAAATTACGTTGTATGATTTCAATCTTTCTGAGTTAATTGAGACTTTCTCTATGCCCTAGCATGTGGTCTATCTTGGAGAATGATTCATGTGCACTCGAGAAGAATATATATCCTGCTGTATTTGGGTATAGTATTCTGTATATGTCTATTATGTCCAGATCCTGTAATATATTATTCAAAGTCCTTTATTTCTTTTTTGATTCTCTGTTGAGATGTTCTATCTAATGGTGATAATGGTGTATTAAAGTCCCCTGCTATAATTGTAGAGGCATCTATTTCTCCACTTAGTTTTTCCATTGTTTACCTCTTGTATTTTGAGGTGCTCTGGTTAGGTGCATAAATGTTTATGATTATTCTTTCTTCTTGAAAGATTACGCCTTTTACTAATATATAGTGTCCATCTTTGTCTTTTACAATAGTTTTGCATTTAAAGTCTATTTTGTCTGATATTAGTATAGCTACTCCTGCCCTTTTTTGGTTATTGTTTGCTTATAAGATTGTTTTCCAGCCATTCACTTTCAGTCTCCTTGAATCCCTGGGTCTAAAGTGGGTTTCTTGTAGACAGCATATAGATGGGTCATATTTCCTTATCCATTCTGCCAATCTGTGTCTCTTGACTGGTGAGTTTAATCCATTAACATTTAGTGTTATTACTCTCAAGGAATTACTTACATTAGCCATATTTTCTTTGTATGTCATATGTTGTTTTTATTTGTCTGTCTTATTAGTTCTTACACTCTCCTCCAACTCTTTTTCTCCTGTTTTTTCCTTTCAACCTGCAGAAGTCCATTTAGTATTTCTTAAAGGGCAGGTTTCTTATTGGCATACTCTCTTAGTTTCTGTTTATCTGTGAAAAGTTTGAACTCTCCATCATTTTTGAATGCCAGCTTTGTTGGCTAGAAAACTCTTGGCTAGAAGTTTTTCTCTTTTAGTACCTTGACTATGTCATACCACTACTTTCTTGCCTCCAGGGTTTCAGATGAGAAATCAGCACTTAATCTTATTGAGCTTCCCTTGTATGTGATGGTTCTCTTTTCTCTTCTTGCCTTCAGTATTTTTCCTTTGTCTTGAGGATTGGAGAGTTTAACAAGTATATTTCTTGGAGTAGGCCTTTTGGAATTTAAACCGTTTGGTGTGCACTGCACTTCCTGGACATGTACATCCATCTCCCTCAATAAGGTTGGGAAGTTTTCAGCCATTATTTCCTCCAACACACTTTCTGTCCCCTTTCCCTTCACTTCTCCCTCTGGAATACCTATAATGTGTATGTTTGTGCATTTTATGTTGTCGTTCAAATCCCTAATTTCCTGTTGGATTTTTTCTATCTTTTTATCTATCTGTTCTACTATCTGTTTGATTTCAGATATACTGTCTTCCATATAGTTAATTCTTTCCTCTGTCTATTCAAATCTGCTGTTATGTGCTTCCTATGTATTTTTTATTTCTTTGATTGTGCCATTCATCACCATCATATCTGTTAACATTTTTACATATGTTTACAATTTCTTCAGTATGTTCACTCAGTTTTTTCTTAATATCCTTAATCTCTTACTTCACTTCATTAAGTTGGTCCATGATATTTCTTTGGACAGCTATCGTTAGTTGTTCAATATTCTGCTTCTCTTCCTGGTTTTCAGTTTGTTCATTGGACTAGACCATGTATTCCTATTTCTTGGTATGGTTTGTAATTTCTTTGTTGCTGTCTGGTCAACTTTTTATTTTGATGGGTTTATTCAGTTGATTAGCTTCTCCCTCTACTCTGGGGTTTTATTTAGTTGCTATGTGTGTGTGTGTGTGTGTGTTTTCTCTTTGACACTTTGTTCTTCTTATTCTATTTCCTTGTTGTTGTCTATGTTTCCTGATTTGTATGTTTGAGAGGAATAAATGACCTCTGCTCAGTCCATTGTTGTCTCTCTCTTGAAAGCAGCCACTTAGAGAATGTACATAGTTTCTGCTACTCCACCTATAAGCTTATCCATTTATATTATTTTAAGCCACCTTACTTAATGAATGTCTGTTCTCAGCACTTCTAGTCAACTTTGAACTGGAGGTTCTAGCAGTGCAAGAAGAGAGGAAAAGATGTAAATGTTGACATGATCGCTAAGTCAACTAAGTCTCTACAAAAAGCTATTAGTACTAATAAGTGGATTTTGCAGGGTCAATATACAAAATCAATTAACTTCTATAAACTGTCAACATTGAATTGGAAACTAGAATAAGAAAACTATATCATTTATAATAACATAAAAAATTAAATACCTAGTATAGCAGTTTGGTATTATTTATGAATTCCAAAAATAGATATCGGATTATGTTTGTAAAATGGTTTCTTCCTCTGGGTGTATTAGATTGTACTAAATTCAGAGGTTTACTTTTACTTGATTAAATAATGATTCAGGCTTTGATTTGGACACATCAGCAGGACACTGAAAAAACAACATGGCAGAGGAGTTAGTAGGAGTTTTTGGGTGCTGGAGCCCTGGGAAGTAAACACACAGAAAAAGAACACAGAGAATGTCTCTAATTCTCTGACAGCTCTGTAGATGTGGCAGAGGCCCTGGGAAGAGAGAGAGCCTGATAAGACAGCTGACCTTGTGGAGAGACCACGGTAGCTGAGCCCAGAGAGAAATGAGCCCCAGAAGAGAGATGAGACTTATCGCAGCCTACAGCTGATATTGGAAGAAGCTGGGACCATGAGCCTTAAGAGGAAGAGGGAGCCTGAACACTTGCAGATGTCGGCAGCCATCTTGCTCTAACACACGGCAGCAGATTTTACTGAGAGAAGTAACACACTTTATGGCCTGGTAACTATAAGCTTCTACCCCAAATAAATACCATTTATAAAAGCCAACAGATTTCTGGTATTTTGCATCAGCACCCCTTTGGCTGACTAATACTACTAGATATAAATTTAACACAATATGTTCTAGACATGTACAATAAAAACTACAAAACAGCAGATAGAAAGTGAAGATCTAACTTTAATGGAGAGAAATATGTTCATGTACCAGGACTCAATATTGTCAATTTTCCCTAAATTTATCTACAGATTTAAAGCAATCCCAATAAAAATCCTAATAGCATTTTAATATAAAATATTTTTATAATATTTAATAATATAAAATATTTAATATAAAATAATATTTAAAAACTATATCATTTATAATAACATAAAAAATTAAATACCTACTGTAGCAGTTTGGTATTATTTATGAATTCCAAAAATATAATCCTAATAGCATTTTAATATAAAATTTAATATAAAATTTTAATATAAAAATTGGAAAGGTGATATTACCATTTATATTGATTGTAAAATAGCCAAGACATTTAAAAAAATAGAGGACTTATACTACACGAATTCAAGATTGACCATAAAGCTAATCAAGACAATGTGGCATTGACCTCAGGATAGACATATAAATCAATGGAAAAGTAAAGAAATAGATTCATGGAATTGGTTTTTGAAAGAGGTGCTGTATTAGTTTCCTTTTGCCACTGTAACAGATTACCACCAATTCAGTGGTTTAAAACAGCACAAATTTATAATTTTACAGTTCCATAAGTTACATGTCCTACACAGGTCTCAGTAGGCTGAAATCAAGGTGTTAGAAGAGCTGTACTCCTTCTGGAGGCTCTGGGGAGAACCCATTTCCTTGACTTTTCCAACTTTTATAGTTTGCCCACAATCCTTGGCTTCCTTTCTCCGTCCACAACCCTTCTTCCATCTTAAAATTCAACAATGATGGGGTAAGTTCTTCAAATTGTATCACTCTGACCTCCTCTTCTACCTCCCTCTTCCATTTTTAAGGACCCTTGTGATTACATTGGGTGGACCTGGGCAATCTAGGATAATCTCTCCATTTTAAAGTCAACAGATTAGTAACTTTATTTCCATCATAACTTTAACCTTAAGCGCCTACTATGTACAGGAGCTGTCTTTGTGGATGGAATACAAAGATGATGTATCAGACAAGGCATCTTTGCAGAAGGAGCTTATAAAAGGGAGAAAAAAGAAAATGACATTTTACTGCAACACACTAAGTTTGGTGCTTACTGAGTTTGGCACAGAGGAAACAGTAGCAAACTGCTGGGCTCACCAGAGGAGGTAATATTTGACTTGAGGCTCAAAAGAGGGATAGAAATTCACCTGAGAGAAGTATGGGGACAGATCAGTTCTCAAATTTTTATGTGCAGTGAGGATTGCCTGTTGAGTGAAAAAATAACTCTGTACTTCAAATGTAGATGTTACTATTTTTAAATGTAAATAAATATTGCAATGATTTTTAAAATCTAGATTCATTTAAAAGTCATAGTGTTTTCTGGCATTATGCATTTTCCCAGTTGACAGTGACTAAAAGTATAAATGCTGTCATAGGTTGAAATGACAGGGAGAGGTGCCTAGAAACATTTTTTATGTTAAAGTTGGGGGCTGATGATCTCCATAATTGAGGTCTGGGAATTCCCTGAGGAAATGAGGAGAAATGAGACACTTTTAAGCAGGGGAAGGACAGAATCAGGTTTCTGTTTTAGAAAGGTCACTTGACTGCCATGGAGAGCAGAAGGGAGTTCAGAAGGCAAACAATCTGGGGACAGCGACACAAGTTTGGACATTCACAAGTGATGGCAGTGAGAGGTAAAGGTGGCTGGAATCAGACAGTGAAGCTGGGGGGAAGAGGTATATTCAGGAGATAAGTAAAAGGCAGAGGTGATGGGATGTGGTGGCCAAAGGAATGTGGGAGGTGAAGGAACAAAGGAGTCCAGGATGATTCCAGGTTTCGAGCTCTGCTAGCCGCTGAGGCCGTTCACCAGTGCTATCTATATTACCTCCAGGGGACCCGGCAGAGGGGACAGGATGATTAGCCCCTTTTTAGAGATAGCCAAGACCTTTACATTTTGGAAATGACTACACTCTCCAGTTTTAAAAGAAAAAAAATTTGTTTGAGACCTAAAGAGACAAAAGGAAAAAGTGAAAGATTCAGTTACTAACAATTCCTCAAAGGAGATAGGGAAGCTGAATAACAACAGGGAGTAGTCTTTTCAGAGGTCATGGCCAGACAAACAGGAAACATCCTGAGCCTAGAAGCTTGCCTGCTAACTGTCCCTGTTTGCTGATGGAAATGAACGCACTGCGGCAGGGCCACGGTAAGGGTAATTTCGAAGTTAGGACTTAGACTATCACATACCTATGCAAGGTTTCAAAGCTGGTAAATGGTAAAAAAAGGATTTGAATAACAATAATAATATGCAATAATTATCAAACACCTACTAAGTGTCAAACTGTTTCTCAGTCCATAACATGTATGAGTTCATTCAAATAGGCCTCCCCATTCCAAGAGGTAGATAGTATTATGAAGCCCATTTTACAGATGAGCAGACTGAGAGGCTCACAGAGGTGAAATAAACTACTCGAAACAACAGGTGATAAGTGGGAGTGAGGAATTAGACTCAAGCAATCTGGCACCAAAGTCTGCTCCCTCAGCAACTACTCAGTACCCTCAGGTCTGTCTGGCGGACTCCAGAGACTGCAGATATACCACTGGGGCCTACTGTTCTGGCACGAGGGGAGTACCGGGGTTCCGGGGTTCCGGGGAGGTGGGGAAGCCAGTTTAGGGCAGTGAAAAGACAGCAGGAAGGGGTGGAGGCGTCCCTGCTCTTTGAGGCGGGTCTGCCTGGGCCTCTGCCTGGGCCTCTGCCTGGGACACCAGGCGGGAGGGAGGCGTCTGTGCCGGCAGCTGCCTGGGACTCCACACCCAGAATGCTCTCGGGTGCCTGGGCCGCCGAGGGGCCGCTATAAAGTTGCTGGCCGCACTCTGCGCCAGACTGAGGTAGGTGAGGGATTGCAGGGTTCCGTGGGGGCGGGAGAAGAGGTGCCGCGGCGAGGGCTACGAGACTGGGGCGGGGTTTGGGGGAGGGGTGAGTCTGGAGCTTGCTGGGATTCTGTGGGGACGGTTTGCAGGAAGAAACAGGCTTTCCGAGTCTTGTGAAATTGATTTTATTTTTATGTTTTAAGTTTGTGCCAGGACGTTTTCTCAGTTGAATTCTTTTGACTACTTCTATCTCCGCATTACACTCTCATCTGCGTCCTCTAGCTGCGCATTCATTCCCACGTGCAAACAGCACTGCGAACAGACAAGCCTTGTTTCCTGTAGGCTAAGAATGTTGTCTGCCTGTTGGCCATGACCCAGAAAAAGGGCCCTCGTTTGAGTCTAGTAACCTGTGTTAAGTCAAACCTCTCTTAACCAGTCACTTGTTTCACCTTTTTTTTTTTTCCATCTGCCTCATTAACTCTTCACTCCAGGGTCCCACTTTTTTTTTAACTGTAGAAATTCAATGGCTACCGGAGCTTAAAAGTCCCAGGTGCATTAACCTTTGTTTCCTGCCTTTGTCCTCGGCTAACAAGCGCCAGCCCACACTTCAGTGCCCTTGGGCAAGGCTATGTCCTACTTAATAATCTACTTTCCCCCAGAGGCTCTGAGAGGCTCCTTCTGTCTGAGATGCGTCAGGAACCTGGCGGGGAGAGGGCGTTGTTGGAGGGGGGAAGGTGGAGTGCACGATCACTGAGCCCCAACCCTGTCCCTAGCAAATACGGGACATTCTTCAATTTAATACACACATTGACTAGGTGCTGGCCTCTGCTAAGTGTTTTATAGACCACTGTGGTCTTTAAAAGTACAAATCAAGGCCTGTCACCTTCCTGCTAAAAACCGTTCAGGGCGTCCCATTGCTCTTAGAATTGAATTCAAAATTAGTACCTACAAAGCTCTATGTGTTCTGATCCCTGCCTCTATCTGTAGCTTCCTCGCATCACTTCCTCTTCATCTACTAATTTAACTCCTCTAATTACCTGTCAGATCTCAGCTCAAAAGCAATAGAACAGGGAGGCACAGGAGTAGACTGGTTTCTTGTCTAGCCTCCAAAGCTAAGCTCTCTTGGTTCAGATCCCAGCTCTGGACCTGACTGGTCTGATTATCATCATGTGCTCATCCATAAGCCAATCACTGTGGCCACGGTGATGGAAAATGCTGATTGCTCAGACAGGCTCACAGTGCTGTCCCCTGGAGCCCAGTAGTGACATCAACTTTGTTGGGAGCATATGGACTGAGTGAAGGCAAGAAGGCTCTCCACAGCAAATCAGGAAATGGAGCCCCAAGAAAGAGGAGCACAAGCAGAAATAGCAAATGTTGGCTTCAGTGTTGTCCACTTTTCCAGACTTTGATCATTGTGTTCCTCTACAACATTTGCCTTATTCGTGTACCACGTGTGCTATTTAAATAGCATGTTTTCCTGACTCCCTTTATGTAGCATTCATTTTTAAATAAATTTATTTATATCACTGCTGTAAATGGAAAAGAAAAAAACAACCACCAATATTACTTACCATAAATAGGAAGTAAGGCTAAATTTTTTACTTTGTGTGAAAACAAAGCAATGTTACTAAATTCCATCTAGATACTGTGGTCTGCTAAAAATGTTCTGGGACTGTGGCCTTGTTCTCTCTTTGTTAAAAAGAGAGATTATCAAGTGTTAGAGAGGTGTAAAGACATACTAACACCAAACTGAGCCTTTCTCCCTGATGTAATCAGAAAGCCTAAGAAAGAATTGAAAAGGAAATTACTTTCTCACTATGTGATTCAATGTGATGTGATGCCATATCCATAGAGCATGGAAAAGTCATTTTCCATGTCTCTTACAATCATCTGGCATACCACCAGTGCTTACCTGCCTGATAGTTTAGGAAACACTGTCTTGGAGTTTTGAACTTGGCCAAAATGGTTGAATGAATGGTCAGTGACAGTGAGGCTGAGGGCTAGTTGGTTATTAGACAGGAAAGGAGGCATAACAGCAAGCACTTTTTATCAACAGATACTTGTCTCGTTGTCTAATTGGTCCTTCCTGGTGAGGGGTGAGAGGAATTTGTTCAAGTCATCTTGTTTCTCTCCTTCCCTTCCTGGGGAGCTGCGCCTTCTCTGTAGCAGACACTTGCGTTCTAAACTGGGACCAAGCAATCTTCCCAAGGAATGACCCCTCCTTCTACCCATTCAGAAACCTGGGCTCCATCCTTGGCACTTCCTTTCCACTCATCCCCTTCACAGCAACAACTTCCCTGGCATATGCAGTCACTTCCAACTCCTAAATACTTTCCTCAATGTGTCCATTTCTCTTCCCCTCTGCTTCAATCACTGTAGTTCAGACCATTAGGTCCTCTCTGGACTACAGCTGCTTCCTAACTATTGACTTCTCTTTTTTGCCCTAATTCCCAACCCACTTTCCACCTCACAAGTGGGGTGATATTTTTTTAAGTGGGTTGGGACAGTCCCTGGAGTTAAGTCTTCAAGGGTGTTTAGCCCTTGGAGTAAAAGCTGCAGCAAGGCCTGCCTGTGTGGTCTGGACCTGCCTAGATCTCACATCTCATCTCCTACCACCCGCCTCCTCCATCCCCATGGTAGAGAAGTATCCTAATTCTTCTTAGGGTCCTAAGAGCCCTCTTCCCGGCCTATGCCGCTGTTTCTCATCTGATTCATTTTTCTCATCCTTCAGTTCAAATGTCACTTCTTCAGTAACACCTTCCCTGACCCACAATACAAAGCATGTATCCTCGTAAGAGTATCCCATTCTTTGCCTTTATCGCACTTCCCACCATTTAAATTATATATTTATTTGTATTTGTTTAATGTGATTCTTCCTCATCAGACTAAGAGTTCTGTGAGAGGAGGGGATTTGTCTGTCTTTCTTAATAACTGATATATATCCTTAACCATTAGCCCAGAGCCTAGAACTCATTACATGTTTATTAAAAGCATAAATAAAAAATTCTCATAAAGCAAATGATGTTCTTAATGTCTAAAATTGGTTTAGAGAGAAATACGTGATATTAGAAGAGGAGACTCAGTAGACTAAGTATTAAGTGTGTAGAATGCTTTTGGTAAGAGGTTTGGTAGTAGATAAGGTACTATTATGTGGCTCAAGATGTTTAAGGATGCTTTTTGTATAGTTGCTGTAAAGAGAAATCTGTTAAATCAGAGGATTTAAGAAAACATGAAGAGTTCAGGAAGACAAAACAGGCAAGGTAACTCAGGGAACTTACTTCCTTGAGACCATGAGACCACAGGAGTGAGGTGGGCCGTGGGCATGGCTAGAGGATCCTGCAAAGGCTCAACTACGTGATCACTGCTCCACGTGATATGCTTCCCCTGTTAAGTACACCAGAAATGGAAAACCTGCATGCAGAGTAGGCTACTGCAACTTGAGCCAGCTCTACTCGGAGAGGGATTGGGGTAGACTTTGAGAAGGCTTTAGGGAGAAGTTAAATCCATAGGGTTTAACTCTGAGGGATAATAATTAAAAATAATATCCTGAGCCTATGTGCTTGAGAATGTCTTGAGTATGTTACCTTCCTGCCTGTTTCTCTTGCAAGCATATGGGAGCCAGGGCTAATAAATTAAAGATTCATGAGTCCACATCGAATCCACTGTCTTACTCACCACTACTGCTACTTCGAAGAGAACCCCACTAGGAGCAGGGTAAGGAAGTCAATAGTCCCCACCAGATTTTTAAAGTCAGGAGCCCTCTTCCAACTTTACTGATGAGGCAAATGGGACCTGGAGACATGAAATTTAGACAGGACGAGCTCTCGTGAAATCAGTACATGCGCTATTTGTGTATCATCAGTACAAAATCCTAAGAACTTAGAAGTACTGTAAGTTACTGTTTGAAAATTAACCTGTTAAAAGCATCACATAGAGAGGGAGTTTGACCATCAGCACGATGCTCCAGTTGAATACAAGCAGTGGTGTGCTGGATCAGCTCACACCAGCTTGCAAGAGTCAATTATTACATTTTCAGCTAGTTGTTAAAAACAACCATTATTAAAACTTAAATGTTCTAAACCTACAATTAAAAAAGTTTTATTAAAAACAATGAAAATATGTATCCTCAGGTTGTTTATTGCTATTATCTCTATTTGATGGAAATTCTCTCTAATGGTGCACTACTGTACATTTCTTCTCAGCTCCATGTTCAGTAACAGCACATTGGTAGCTTGAAATCAGCCAAGGTGTGAGTATATATACCATGGGAATCAGAAAATCCTACAAATCAGGGCTTGGTTTATTGTTTTTATTGATTGTCTAGACTTAAGAAAATGATGGAGAAATGTTAATAATAATGAGATTAAGCCTAAGAGCCTATTGTGTCTGTAAATGTTACCTTGTGAATAGCACCAATATTAAGGAAATAGTCTTCCAAAATTTAAAGACTATTATCTGGTTCAGCAAAGCAGTCACTCATATCATTGATGAAATGGAGTTTCAGTATGTCTTTATTATTTCACTATCATCTTGTTAATGTAAAAGAAATTATTAGCCAACACTCATGTCAGAACTACTCTCATTCTTCAATTTTTACCTTAGGTTGGCTACCGATGAAAGCATTTGGCAAAAATCAATGAAAGGGTCCTTTGAGAATCAGCTGGCTTTATGGAATTGACAATATATAGTATTCTGTATTCTATTATTATTTGAAAATTGTATGCTACACATCCTTTATTATCAGCAGAACTTATAATAAACTTATGCACTTATGTAGAACATATGCCTATCTTTTTGAGAGGCAGTTGTGAAACATTGACTTGCACAACATGTGGGCATCCCCCAGACCAAAACAAAGGCTGAGTGTAAGAGGTCCCTGGATGCTATTCAATGACGCTTATAGTTTTGCAGAAAGACATGCTAGTGAATGGAAGTTGGAATGCATTAAGCTCTAAGAGGATCCAGCAAAAGGGAATTTCATTGCTTAGCCAACCCTGCCTAATTGAGAGAAACATGACTAAAATGATTAGGTTTAGATAGCTGTTTTTTATTAGGGAGAACAAAGGTTTTATCAGTTCTCACCCTGGCCTAGATAGCGGTTTCTCAACCTCAGAGCTGTTTTGGGCCACATAATTCTTTGTGGTGGGCCACTGTCCTGTGATTTGCAGGATGCTTAGGATCATCGCTGGCCTCTATCCACTAAATACCACTAGCACCTCCATAGCCATGACAACCAAAAATGTCTGCTGTCATTGTCCAATAACCCTTGGGGGGCAAAATTGCCCCTTGTTGAGAATCATTGACTTAGATGAAATACCAAGTGAATTCCATTCAATTCAATGAATAGTTGTTGAGCGCCTGCCACGTGCAAGGCATTCTAGGCACCTGGAGTACATAAGTGCGGTTTCTATATTCCTTTGATTATCCACTGAGCTCCTTTTCTCCACCAGACTGTGAGCTCCTTGCGAGCAGAAATTCTGTCTTATTTTTCTCTGGGTCCCCAACCTGTCACAGAACAAGGCCTAAAACCAAAAAGGTCCTTAGTAAACATTTACTGTACTGAATTGATCTGAACATCCTTGCACTTGTCGAACACACTGCCTACTTGTACACTAGGCAGCCTTATTTCTCCTAGCCCTTTACTCAACACTAGATTTCAATGTACTGAGCTCTTTTGGTTCTCCATTGCTCTTTTAAAATGCTGTTCCCTGGGTGTTTTCATTTTTAATTAATGCGTAACAAATCACAAACTCAGGAGCTCAAAACAATGCCCATTTATTATCTCAGGAGTTCTATAGGTCAGAAGTCCATGTATACTTACTGGTGTTCTGCTGGGGAAATATTGTGATTAGTAAGGGGAGAAATTGTAGTAGTGATGTGGAGAGGGTGGCCACGGTGGCTGCTGATGGTCGGGAGAGGGAAGAAGAGATATGGTGTGGGGGCATTTTCAGAATTTGGAGTTGTCCTAGGTGGTGCTGCAGGGACAGATGCTGGACATTGCGTGTCCTGTCGTGGCCCACTGGCTGGACTGGGGGAGAGTGTGGACTACAATGTGAACCACTGTCCATGTGCTGCAGCAGTTCTCCAGAATGTATTTGCCGGGTGCAGTGGATGTGCCACAATGATGGAAGAGTTTGTTGATGTGGGAGGGGTGGCGTGGGTGGGGTGGGAGGTATATGGGGACCTCATATTTTTTGAATGTAACATTTAAAAGAAAAAAAAAAGAAGTCCACGCATGACGTGACTGGGTTCTCAATTCTGAAACCAAGTTGCCAGCCAGCTGCGTTCTCATCGGGAGCTCTGAGACCTCTTCCAAGTTCATTCAGGTTGTTGGCAGAATTCGGTTCCTTGACAATTGGGTGTGACTTTCCTAGAGGCCAGTCCCTGGTCTTTGTTAAGTGAGCCCCTATATCTTCTCATATCTGTTCCCCCTCATGCTTGGAATCTCTCTGACTTCAAATTTCTTTCTCTGGTCAGACTTGTTCCTTTTGAAGGGCTCGTGTCAGGTTCACTGAGGATAATGTCCCTTTATTGGTCAATGGTGCCATGTAATATAACCGAAATATGGGAGTGAGAGCCCACGTATGCACAGGTTCCTTCCACACTCAGGATGGAGGGAATTATCCAAGGGTGTCCCCGGGGGTCATCGTAGAATTCTGCCTACTAAACATGGACTCGTCCACTCTCCCCTACCCTCCTTCAACTTCACAATCCCAACCCTTTTGCTTTTAGATCTCAGCTTAGATGGCATGATTTAACAATAGCTTACTTTATTGTTATTTCTAAAAGCTTTACATGCTTTACATAGAGTATTTTATTTACTTTTCACAACAACCGTGTAAAGAGGGTTCTATTTTTATTCTTTGCCTTTAAAGTTTCCTCCATCTGGCACAATTCCCACAAATAGCCTTATGTTCACTCCTTCACTGGAGTCGCTTCTCAAACATCACCTCCTCAGAGAGAACTTTCCAATGGCCCACCCAAAAGTAGCTCATAATGAATTGCCAACTAATCCATGTAGAAGGATTGACTGAGCTAGAAAACCACCATTCACTGACCATCATATTTGTAATTGATTTGGGCCAGAATCATCAATAGATGTTATAACTAGTAGGTAAAAAACTGGTGAAAGGACAGCTATACAGGCTCAAAGTATCTCCCCACAAAATATTGATTAATTATAATGGGGAAAATAGTGTCTTTATAATGGAGAAAGTTGACAGCACCAGCTTAACTAAATAATCAGAGTTAAGATCACCAGTAATGAGATAAACCTACCTCATGTGCCTTCTAATATAATCACAGAAAAAAAATATCATGTCTGTGGCTTTCCTGCCTTATTAGATGAGCCCAAATTGAGGGGATCACTCTACAAAATAGCCTGTCCTCTTTAAAAAATGTGAAGAGTATGAAAGACAAAGAAAAGCTGAGCTTTATTCCAGAATAAAGAAGATTAAAGATATGTGACAGCTAAACTGAATGCAATATGTGATCCTGAATTGAATCTTGAACCAAAAAAAAAAACACAGTTGTACTGGTACAACTGTTGAAATTTTTAAAATATCTGGAGATTAGATAATAGAATCAATGTTAACTTCTTGATTTTTAAAATACTCTATATAAAGAAAATGCCCTTGTTATTAATAATATAAAAGAATTGTAAAGCAAATGTGGTAAAAGGTTAATAGAGAACCTGAATAAAAGATACATGGGAACTTTTTGTACTATTCTTGCAACTTTTCTGTATATTTAAAATTATTTCCAAATAAAATTTACCAAAATTTTTTAAAATCCCCTAAAATATAAAATTAACTTACTTTCCCACTCTTCTTTACTTTTCCGCATAGGCTTTATCAGCAGTGGTTCCACCACATATTTCACTTAACTTTCACAATGGCCATATGAAGTAGGTACTGTTATGATTCTTTGTCTTTATGGTTTCCTCTGCCTGAAATGCTCTTCTGCAGGGTGGCTGTGTGGTATTTGTTCACTTCCTTCTGTCCTCCACTCAAGTGCCAATGATAATAGCATCAGTGTTCATTTCTTCCCTCACTGGACTGTGAAAACAGGGACCTTGTTGGTTCACTGCTGAGTCCTTAGCTTCTTGAATGGTACCTGGCACATAGTAGTACTCAAGAAATATATATTGAATGAACTGTCTCCAATTTAGAGGAGAGAAGAGCATGACCTGGGAAGACTGCAGGTGGTAGAATCAGGCAAACTGATTCCAGAACTACTACTAACCACTCTGTTCTACTGCCTCTGCTGCTTCAGAAGGCCCCCTGGCCTGCCCTTACCTGTGTCAAGACAGTTGCAGGAGGCAACTTCTGACATGGCTCCCAATGACCCCCACCTCCTGGTGTTCACACATTGCATACTCCCCTCACAACCCTTACAGGGTACAGAGTGCAGGCTGGACTCTGTAACCTACTTCTAAAAATAGAATATGGCAAAAGTGATAGGATGCTGCTTCCATGGGTAGATTACAAAACCTGCTAGCAGGCTCTTGCTGGCTCTCTTTCCTGCCTCCTTGCTTGTTTGTTGCCATGTTGTAAGACATTCTATGGAGAGGCCCATGTGGCAAGAAACCAAGGGAGGCTTCCAGCCAAAAGCACATAAGGAGCCAAATGCTACCAACAATTGCATGAATAAGTATGGAAGCAGATTCTCCCCAGTCGAGCCTTCAGATGAGACTGCAGCATGGTAGACACTTAGCCTGCAGTCTGTGAGAGAACTTGAAGCAGAAGACCCAACTGAGACATGCTCGAATACTGGACCCACAGAAATGACAAGATAATAAATGTAGTTTTAAGCCACTATGGTTGGGAGTAATTTGTTATGCAGCAACAGGTAACTAATGCAACATCCCTTTGCATCTCCACAGCACCTGCATTTCTTTACCATAGATATACATTTTGTACTAAAATCATTTGTCTATATTGCCCACATTTTCCAGCCCTCACACTATAAACTCTTTGTGGACAAGGTTTGTGATGTTTACTAGTTCAGTTTACTGGTTTATAGCACAGTGCCTGCCTCTGAGTTGGAACACTGTAAATGCTTATTAAAAATTACTGAGAACTCCAATTAGAAATAAATTGTAGTTGGATTTAAGCATCAAACTATGAGTTTGGTTATCTTTCAGGACCCCAGCGAAGTTCTTCAATTTGTAAAACTTAGAAGCAGGGCCGGTATGGTGAGCACTTCACCATTGTTGTGCCACCCATGAGGCCCCATTTGGGTGGCCAGTTGGTCCATAGACAACATCATTATCTCAGCTTCTTCGAATCATAATTCTTGAAAATAGTATTGGTAACACTAAACCACATGAGAGGGCAAAGCGACCTGCCCATTCACCTGTTCTAATTAGTATACTTTTAAATCTTCCAAGAAAACCATTTCTTCCACTTTACACCACGCAAAGATTTAACCATAAAATTTAGGCATAGAGTAATCACATCCTGAATCAATGACTTCTCTTTTGAGTTAAAAAAAAATCCTAACATGTTCATTTTAATTTAAAAAATGCTATTTTAAATGGTAGGGAGCCTTTTAATTCTCCACTCTGGGTTATAAAAAAATAATAGATAGGCAGAAATGTGTTATTAAAGCTATTTTTCTTGGCATTCTGGTAATTTAATAAACTGCTGAAGCTAAGCCTTGAGACTTTATGATGCAGCAAGAAGACGACTTGTCTGTTGATTAATAGTTTCTGATCATCCCCCACCTAACCCCCCTCCTTCCTGGGGTGATTCCTGAAGGACAACTGGTGATTTCTGAAGAATAAAGAGGATTTGGGGAAACACTGTGTAAAAATGTTTTGTCCAAGGAAGGTTAATCTCCACACTCTTCTGTGAGTCTTGAGGTCCTCGGGGGTGGGGGTGGGGTGAGTCTCAGAAGATAACTCTTGGAGTGGCCATTTCCATTTTTGACAATTTCAGAGTATTTTACCAACCTTAAAAAGTCTCCACGTCAAGGTCATTAGGGGTGTTCCAGCTATTAGGGCTTTGTTAATGGGCTTCAAATCTACTCTTAATGATCCTAAAACTCTGCAAACCATGTTCCTGCTTTGCTCATCAGCTCCCTGTTAGGCTCTGTCCACAAAGGCCATTTGAGGGAGACCCCAAAGGATGGAGGAGAAAGAAAGGACTCGCTGGTCCCTGTCTGGCTCCTTTTCCAGTCAGTGGCACCCTAGCCATGGCAATTTTTTCCAGTAGTAGCAGCTTGTAATTTTCCAAATTACAGAAATTTGGAAAAATTTCTGTTTTTTCAAAACAGAAAACCAGCCTCACTGTGCCCCTTTAGCAGACCCACACCATTAGGCAAGTGCCTCTTCCTCAGAGGTCTGGGACCCTGCCCCAAGAGGACCCTCTTCTGAGCCCAGAGACACTAACAGCAGCCAAACAGGACCCTCTTTGTTTGAGTTGCATCTCCTCAAGGCTTCTAAGTTTTAATAATTACAATCTCTTCCCGTTGGGTCATAGCTTCTTCCTGCAGTGGACACCCCTGTGACAATTTTAGAATTACTTTTCTGCCTTTCCCGTTTCAAGCCAGAGTTAACAAGTATTTATATTAAATTATTTATGTTAAAATAACTGATGTGGTTTCTGTCTCCCACCTGTGCCCTGCTGTGATAGAGGTGGCTTAACTTCATTTGGCAGAAAGATGCAATCTCATAGATTATAGATAGGCTAGCCTTGCTGTTTTTAGCCTGGTCTTTTCCTTGTAAAGGAAATTGTTCCAAACATTACATAGATAAGACTGACCCAACTCAGCCAACATTCCATTCTCTCTTGCTTTTGGTAATCACTGGAAAGGATGGTTGTAAGGAAACCTCCCTTGCTGAAAAGTCTTTCTTCTTCCATTGCAGAGAGTTAGCTCTTTGATTGTCCTTCTGTATAACTTAGCACCTAGCCCAGTGCCTGTGTAAAGGAGGCACTTGATAAATAGCTACTAAATGATTGAATAAAATAGAAATATGGATGGATGGGTCTCAACAACATCTAGCAGTGGGAACAAGAAAGCCTTCTTAAAGGAATAGTAGGACTTCATCTTTGAATCTATCTTTTAGGATTGTGTTTGACTCTTTGAAAGAAATCCAAAATAATAGTGGCTTTTAATAGGAGTTCACTTTCTGTCATGTCAACAAAGCCCAGGGATAGGCTTGGTAGGGCTGGTCTGGCACATGCTGACCAGCCCCTTGTTGCTCTACCACCCTCTTAGTGTAGCTTCTTCTTTCAGAAATCACACTTGACACTTCTGCCCACAACCGGACCCTTCCGGGTTTGATTACTAAGGGAAAAGGGGGAAATACATACTTGAGACCAACTGGCCATGCCTGTCATGCCAAGAAAAAATAATACAGAACTGAGGACACCCTCCTGAAGAGGGGAGGTTTGCTCTCCTTGCTTCCCAAATGGCCTCTCCTTTCCTTGCAGAGACTACTACCACTGCTTCCATCCCAGGCCCCTGGCCCTGTCTCCCACTTTTTATGGCAGTGGCTTAAGACTGGAAACAGAGACCTGAGTTGTCTGAAGACTTAATAAGTGTTAACATTAGGATCTATGTTCCACCGAAGTTCATTCACTGTGGGCTGAGTTACTAGAAACAGGGAAGTGGGAGGAAAAGTGGGCAAGAATATCGGCTTTGGGTCATTCACAGTGACCTTAAATCATGTACTTAATCACTCCAAGCCTTAGTTTCTGCACATATAATAAGTATGTATCTCACAGGGTTTTAATGAAAATTATATGAGATAATAAAGTTGAGGTATATAACATTGTGTCTGTTCCATTGTTAAGTGCTCAGTAATTCCTAGCAGTGATTTTATTATTTCTAGAACCAACAAAATAAGCTACTCCTTGACTACATTGCTTAAACTACACATGGACTACTACTAGTTTAAGATTCTCAAATAGCAATACGTCCTGAGGGAGGAGACTGGAGGGATTTGCAAACATGTCATATGAGAACTAGATGCAGGGACCTGGAATGCTAGAAGAGCAGATGTCACTTACCTGACACTTTCACCAGGGCTGGGTGTCCCTGGTATGTGCTCTCACAGCACTCAGTCAACCCCTTTGACTATCTCTTCACCTTTCATAGTAATACGGTGCAATGGCTAAATTTAAAAATCCATGAGGGCAGGCACTCTTCTTCCTTGAAGAGGATGGAGGTGGAAGGAACCTAGAGAAGAGCCAGCAGTTTTCAGGCTCACCCTCAGATTTCATTCAGGGCTCAAAGCAGGATAAGCCCCCAGGGTCCCTGTTCCCCCCACTTTGCTGTGGAATTTGCTGAGAGACAGCAGAGCCAGGCACATAGTGGAGTGTACTGGAAAGGCATTGCCATCAGCTGGAGCCCTTCCTTACCTAAGATTCCTCTTCAAGAATTTCCTAGGAAAAAAATTAAAAAGGCTTCTGGGAAAGTAGTTCTCAGCATCTGAGGATGAGGGCTTGGGCAGTGGGCTCTAGCTTTGTAAAAGGCAACTCAATACAATTCAACACTTTTTTTTTTTTAAAGATTTATTTATTTATTCATTTTTCTCCCCTTTCCCCCCCCACCCCGGTTGTCTGTGTTTATTCGCTGCGTCGTCTTCTTTGTCTGCTTCTGTTGTTGTCAGCGGCATGGGAATCTGTGTTTCTTTTTGTTGCGTCATCTTGCTGTATCAGCTCTCCATGTGTGTGGCGACATTCCTGGGCAGGCTGCACTTTCTTTCGCATTGGGCGGCTCTCCTTATGGGGCGCACTGCTTGTGCATGGGGCTCCCCTACGTGGGGGACACCCCTGCATGGCAGGGCACTCCTTGTGTGCATCAGCACTGCGCATGGGCCAGCTCCATATGGGTCAAGGAGGCCGGGGGTTTGAACCGCGGACCTCCCATGTGGTAGACGCACGCCCTAACCTCTGGGCCAAGTCCGCCACCCTCAACACGTATTTTTGTTACCCACTGTGAACCAGTCATAGTACTAGATGGTATTTTTCATGCATTTTCTTTTTCTTTTTAAATAAACTTTTATTTTTATTAAATACATGTACACGGTTTAAAAGCCAAATTGTGCTAAAAGTCTCCTTACCAAGGCAAAGATCTCCTGCACCCCACCCCCTCAAAACCATCCTGTGTCTCATAGACAACCACTTCAACTTTCTGGTATTTACCTCCAGAATTCCATAACTCAATCATCTCTTGGGTCATCCATTTTAGATATTACCTACAGACTTTTTATTATGATAAATGAGGATTTTTACTCTATTCACACCCCCTTTCCACCTCCATCCGCCCACTGCAGTCAGATCACAGTTTTTGGTTAAATCCATATTTGAGCTTTTTATTATTATGACCACATAAATATCATTCACTGCTGAGTTAATAACAGTTGTTTCATGTTTTAATTGGAATTGATAGTTAAATCTTTCCACCCCCACCAACCACTATAAAACAACTCTCAATACAATTTTCCACATAATCACTTCTGTCAGAATAATCTATCATTTTCTTTTTCTCCAATGCCTTCCCATCCCCCACTGGCACACACCCTTTCTGGAGGTCTCCAACTTCTGGCTTCAGGTTCTGGACTGGTGGTGGTGGCTCTCCAGATCCTGCTTTACAGCTCTTGAGCTAAGACCTTCCTTTTCCTTTCTCATCATTCCTGAGATTTCCTTAGCCTCCCTTCAACTTTGGCCACCTGATTCCTGGGTTCTCTGATTTGCCCACATGTCATAGTGGAGTATAACCTCCCTTAGTTTCTCAACAAATGTGCAAGGAGATAAGTTTTCTGAGACTTTACACATCTGAAAACATTTTCTTTCTACCTTCACAGATAACAGCTTGGGTTTAGAATTTTCAGTTGAAAATCATTTTCACTCAAAGTTCTGACAGCTTTATTCCAAGATCTTCTATGTTCCTATGTTACTATTGAGAAATTTTATGGTATTCTGACTCAGGATCCTTCAAATATGGGCTGTTTTTTTTTCTGAAAATGTTAGCATCTTGCCTTTACCCTCACTATTCTGAAATTTCACAATGATATGCCTTGCTAAGCACGGATTTGAACCATTCAGACTGGGAAATTTTCTTGTACTTTTTTCTTTAATATTTCCCTCCCCCTCTATTTTTACTGTTCTGCCTTGAATGCCTGCTAGTAAGATATTGGGCCTCTTGAATTGATGCTCTCTTTTATCTTCCATATAACTTTTTTATTTTTAAAGAAGCTTTAGTGGCACTCCTGAGGGCTATGGAGACACCCAGGTCTTATGGTCATGGCAGATAGCTCCAGAGTTCAGTGCCTTGCCAGTGAGCCTTACTTTGGAATGTGTGCTCCTGAGTGAGATGGAGTTGGACTCAGATGTGAATTCTCTACACATGTCTCTTCTCTCCCTTTTATTGAATCTGGGGTTGGTGCTGGGGTTGGTGTATACCCAGGAGACTTGAATCTCTGGGCTTTTCCATGTACCTGAGTTGCAGCACCTGTTTGTTGGACTTACCCAGGTCAGCTAACGAGGTAAGGATGGTCAACCACCACATCAAGGAACTGAGAGAGTCTACAGCTGCAGGCATGAGAGTCTCATCCACCAGCCATGTGGGATCGAATCCCCCTCAGTTCAGAGTGGAATGGGCATCACCATCCCTAAGTCTTCAGGAATAAAACATGGAGGAATAAAACATGGACTAGAATGGACTTACTGGTATTCTACTACAGAATTATTGTGACTCTAGCAATGGAAGAAATTATATCATTGGTGTGGAGACAGTGGCCATGGCAGTTGCTGAAAGCAGGGAGAGGGAAAAGGAGGTGTGAAAAGGGGGCATTTTCGGGACTTGGAGTTGTCCTGAATGACATTGCAGGGACAGATGCAGGGCATTGTATATCCTGCCATAACCCACTGATTGGACTGGGAGAGAGTGTAAACTACAATGTGAACTATAATCCATGCTGTGTAACAGTGTTCCAAAATATAATCATCAAATGCAATAAATGTACCACACTGATAAAGAAGTTGTTGATGTGAGAAAAGTGAGGGGTGGGGCATATGGGAACCTCCTATATTTTTTAATGTAATATTTTGTGTGATCTAGGTATCTTTTAAAAATAAATAAAAAATATATTTTTAAAAAAGAAGCTTGAGATTATATCAATGTTACATAAAAAATTTAAGGAACTTCTGAAAAGTAAAGTCTATTAAAAATACACTACAAAGAAAAAATATATAGGGGATTCCCATATACCCCTCCCACACTTTCCCCCATCAACAACATCTTTCATTAGTGTGGTACATTTGTTAAAATTGATGAACACATACTGAAACACTGCTAGTAACTATGGACTATAGTTTATATTATAGTTTACACTTTGCACTGCAAAATTTTAAAGGTTTTGACAAAATGTATAGTGGCCTGTATCTGTCATTGTAATATCATGCAGGACAATTCCAGTGTCCCCAAAATGCCCCCAAGTTACACTTATTCTTCCCTCTCCCTCCCCTCAGAACCTCTGGTGGCCACTGCCTTTATATCAATGATACAAGTTCTTCCATTGCTAGAACAATAATAAGTCTACTTTAGTTCATAGTTGCATATGCCCCTTATGTTTGTTCATTCTCCGGTCTTGAGGATTTGGGGGTGGTAACGCCCAACTCTATTTCTGATTGAGAGGGGGCCATATAATTTTTAGAATTCTCCATCCATGAGCTTTCTCTGATGTTAGCTTCTGACACTTTCATTGAGAAATTAAATCAACCATTACCGTTTTAATGTCCAAACTTACTCTTGTTCTGATTTTTAAAAAATAAACATGTGTACACTGTCTTTATTTTTTAAATGTACTACCTTCTCTTATCTGAGAATATTATGGTCTCTCTCTCTTTCCTTAGTTCCTTCTTACTATTTTTTTTTTAATGTTTGTCTTGTTGGAAGCTGTCTGTTCTTATTGAGTCAGGCCCTAAAGAGTTGGTTGAAAGTTCTTTGTACACAGACATAAATGGAGGGTAATTTTCATTGGTACTTCCAAATACCTTTGAGGAAACTCAGTTTCTCCGGAAAGGCCTCCAAACTCCTGCCTTTCATTGGAAATCCAGCTGCTGCCTTTGGAGTGTGGCGTTCACTAATCCCCATGTTCCATCTGGGACATAATCTCCACAATCCTGATGCATGATCTCTGGAAGTTTCTCCAGAGAGATTGCCTCCTATAGAACTTTACATGGCTCTTGACATTGTGGGGCAGAGATAGGAATTCCTTCCTTTAACCCTTGCTTTCAGCTTTCTCTCCAGCACCACGTCCCACTTTATCCTGCGCCTCCAGGGCTCTACAAGAAGTGTCCCAGATCTTGTTGGTACCTAGGCATGTTGATGTCACCTTCCTCTGTTCTGCTAAGGCATTAACACTCCTCCAGCCCATTTCTGCTTACGTACATAGTAGGTGGGGTTTCAGGCTTCTAATTCCACTGAGGATGGGATTTGTAGATTTATTTGTTTTGTCTTGTTATTTGGGGGTAAATTTCAAGAAAAGAGGGTCAGAAATGTTGTTACTCCACCATCTTAAAGCCGCAAGTCTGGATTATCTTTTAATGTACACAACTATTAATTCTGCCATTAGGGGAGTGGATGTGGCTCAAGCAGTTGAGCACCTGTTTCCTACATGGGAGGTCCTGCATCCTAAAAAAAACAAACTAAGAACAAAAACAAACAAACAACAAGCAAAACAAATGAAAAAACCAACTCAGGAGAGCCGATGTGGCTCATTAGTTGAGCGTCAGTTTCCCACATACAAGGTCCTGGGGTCTGTACCTGGCCCTGGTACCTCAAAAAAAAATTGCCATTAATGTTACTGAGGTTTAGAGAGAATAAATTCTTTGTCCTAGATCAGAGTTGGAAAGTGGATAAGTTGAGAACCCAGGTCTGGCCAAGGACAAAACCAATGCTCTTTGTCTTACTCTCTCCTGCCTCCCCTTCTGAGGTCAAGGGAAAGTAGAGTGCAGCCTGGGTCAATTCCTGTAAGTATACTTTGAGGAAGCTCTTCAGAGAAGAAAAGGGCTCCTGAATTTATGAGAATGCCCAGGTGATTATGTGCAGTTCCTGCACTGTTAATCAAGGATAGCAAAAAGAAATAAGTATGTTTTGGAATTGTTTTTCAGTGCATGTTTTTCTACCTTGTGTCCAAGGAAGACTATTCCTGTAAAAACTCCACCTGGAGTAGGACAGAGGAGTATGCAGTCCTTTTATGTTCATTCCTGAGAAACAGACTGAGATGTTCAGAAGTGAATGGATCACAGAAGGAAAGAAATAAGCCCTCAAGCTTATGATCCCTGGGGTCCCATGTTTAGATAGCAGCACCCCAAGAATTTCAATCCATGGTCTCTTTTCGGGTCCCGAGTAAACATTGAGTCTCATGGGGAAAATGGGCAGGAAATATTGTGCAGAACGATAAAAATAGACAGACACACCCATTTCAAAGCAGCTCATACTTTTATCATAAAATACAAACTTCCTAAATTTAAGTGTCTTACTTCTATGTTACCAACAACAACAAAAACAAAAATCACTCATGTTAGCTAAATACAGGTGCATATGTGGTCGAGCAAGTGGTATGAATGTGAGGGGCAGGGGTCGTGCTGTGTGTGAGGGGGGCTGTGTGTGCAAGTGTTGGTCAATAGATGCATCTGGTTTTGCTGTTTTCTGTCTATGACCTGGTCCGAACCTTGGCTTTCCAAACTTCATACCAAGCTTTTGCAGAATCCAGAATTCCAGAGCGCTTAGCCCTGATCCAAGGGTAAAGGGAGAAAGAGGGAGAAGAGGAGGAGATCTAAAAATTTATGCCATTCCCACTGGAGGAAAAATAGGGGCTGTTCATCAGGGGCCCACCAGACGTCGAGTTGAACCTGGAAGAGAGAGGGGAGGGCGCCATGGTGAAATTCCTACTGTTAGCAGTGATAGGAGGAGTAACAAATACTAATTTGGGGGCTGTCAAAGATTGTGAAGATCATGCCAGGTTTGGAGACTACAAGCTTTAACATAATAATAAAGAAAGCTTTGGCTCTGGGAAAATAAAATATTAAAATGATACAATTCAAGGAAAATAAAGAGCTTCTTGTGCCCACTTAGATCAGGGAAACCCAGGGAGTCTGTAAGGATTTTTTTCTTTGGGGCTAAGACTCTCTCTGAGTCCAGGACCACAGAGTAGGGGGCCCCTCTGGACCTGAGCACCTTACCTGTGTGCCTGTGACCACTCTACCTGCCATAGAGGACCAGGTGTGTTCCTTGGAAATTCCACAAATTAGGTCACTCAGGCCAGGCCCCTGATTAGATCTCAGAATCCCAACAATCCCAGGGCTCCTCCTCCCTTATCGTCACCAAGCTAAACCAGACACTTCATTTCAACACCAGTTCAATAAGTAGGCACTAGGGCATCACTGAGTGTCAGGGGTTTTTCTAGCCACTCTGAGAGGGCAGAACTGACAAGATTTATGCCTCACCCTCTAAGAGCAGAAATAGTTTTACTTTTTCTTCCTGGCACACTCTTATTCATCCTTCAGAATGAAGCCCTCTCCTCTGTGAAGCCTTCCCTGACCTCTTCAGATGGAATCAGTTACCCATGCTTCTGGGTTCCTACTGCAATTTCTTCAACCATCTGCTAGGATACTTTGAATGAATGGGAACAGGGCTCAATACAAACATAGTGGAGCAAATGGCTAGATTTAGCCTAATCCAAGGATTTTTAATCACTTTTCAGCTGGGCAGATGGGTATGGCAGAAGATACATTTATAGCACCCTCCATTGAATTGATGAAACCCAAAAACATGGGGAGGGAGGGGGGAAGGTAATGTAAAAAGCAATGGAGTCAAACCACCATGTTAATTTTGAATGCTCCAGTTGTTAACATTATCTGTCTCGCTGTAAGAATCCACAGACGAGCTAAGCTTTGGGTTAGATTTGATTCCCTTTCTCACTAAAATGAGTTCAATGAGGGCAGGGACCCTGTTTTTGGACTGCTCACCATTTTACACTCAGTTCCCAGCCCAGGAGGTAGGAAGTAGGTGCTTAATGCTTAATTAATGTCAATGATAACTCCATCTCTTTTTCTCTCTTTCAAAACACATGTTAGAATATAAATGATTGAAAGTGACGTTATTATAGAGACACCCTGTAATCCTCTCTGATGTATAAAATAAAGGCCATGACTGATACTTCAGTATATAATACTAATTACTCATGACACCTCATCTGATTACCACACCCAATTCTCTAGACACTCCAGGTTGACAACTTCTGATTGAATCAACTGCCAAGGGCCTGGTATGGGAAGGATATGCTCTAGACCTCTAGACTGAGGAAGAGGAGTAATCCATGTGGACTGGAAAAATCAAGGAGAGCTTCCTGAAGGAGGAGTTTGGGCTGCCCTTTAGAATGGTGACTATAAGTCCAGGTTTGCCTGCGAGAGTTGATCTGCTGGTATTTCTGGTGTAATTATTATTAATGCCCTTTTAACTCTCAAAATTAAAATTGTTTGGAATTGCATGGCTATCCTCCTCTAAGGGATGTGTGAAGATTGGCTTGGCAGAGGGAAGGGAGTGTTCTCCTCCTCCTTGCCAGAGAAAATGGAGGCCCCTTGTTCCTTGCTCTCCCACTTCAGTGTCGCCTCCCGAGTTTCTTTTTTCCTGACCCAGAGGAAGAGATGACTTTCCTTGTCTCCCAGACTAAACTCCACTTGGGTCCATGTATCCTCCCTGCCCAGAGCAGTCTTTGCTATGCCTTGGCCTTCCAGCCCATGCCCACCTGTGCTCCCTGCCTTCATCCTCTGTTGCCTGGGCTTTCTTCCCATGATCGGGGATTGTCTTCCTCCATTCTCCAGGAAACACTTTCCTCACTTGGCTTCCCACACAGTCACTCTCCTGCTTTTTCTCCCACTTTGCTATATGCTCCTTCTTAGCTCCTTTGTCAGTTTCTCCACACCTGTCCAACCTCTAAATGTTGAATATCTTAGTGCTCAGTCCTTGAACAGCTTCTCTTCTCTCTCTACACCCACCACCTGGATAGTCTTATTCCATCCAATGCCTTTCAAAAGCATCTCATGCTGATGACTTTGAAGATTATATAACCAGCCCCAGCCTCTCCCCTCACTTGCATGTTTGCTTGTCTGTCTCTTTAGTGCCTATTCCCCACTTACTCCAGTAGAGAAGTTCCATGAAGAAAGGAAAATCTTCATCTGTCTTGTTCACTTTAGTATCCCCAGTGCTTAGAACAGTTCTAGGCATGTAGACATGAGTGACTGAATTGTCCCTTTTGGGGACACAGGCTTCTACCCTTTGCCTCTTTTTTCTGACCTCGCTTTCCTCACCTTCCCAACCATCCTCTCAAGCAAACCCCCCCAAGACCTGGTCTAGCTCCTGCAGCAAGTCTCTTTTCCCTTGAGCCCAGAGTCACAGCATGGAATGTGGGACATTGCGGCCTGCAAGTAGTGTGTCTTGATCCCTTCACCCTCTTTCCCTCTGCCGTCACCCACAGACACTTGTAAGTACCTCCAGACTACATCCTCTTTAGGCTCCTGTTTCTCTCCCCAGTCAGCCCATCAATTCACTCCCTTGTGTACACATCTTTATTGGATCCCCAGGCCTGGCAGTCAAAGCCTTTGATAATCCAATCTCAGCCTCACCCTGTATTAGCCCTATATCCGCATCTTTTTCAGGGACAAATCTAAACTTCAACTAGATGCCTCTATTGCTCCAGCCTCTAGCTTGCCATGCAGGGCCCTTATACCGGTGGCCTCTTCCAACCACTGCTCCTTGGAACATCCCACCCTCAGCGCACCTATAGTCCCACCAGCAGGGAGCCTGCCTCTGTCCCTGGGGCCACTTTACCCACATCCCACCCACTGCTAGCTGTCTGAGGGAAGAACCATGCCCTGTGCATCGAGGGTGCTCCTCACAGCAAGCTTCCCAGGAACTAAATGAACTAACACAGTGTTTCCTGAGGGGTATTTGGTGAAACACACTGAGATGCGCTGTACAAAAAAAAGGAAAGAAGGGAGGACACAAAAGGGTTTGTATGATGTTCAAATAACACTATCGCTCACTCTCGAAAATTCTTGATGTGCCCTAAAAGAATTAAATGATCAGAGACTTCCTCGTCAGAAAAATCTGTTCATCTTTGCTTCACAACATATCTAACTATTGAAACACCTTTCTAGAATTTGTCCCTTTTAACAAGACATTTGGGGGAAATCCTAATTGAAAGGCTGAGAGTCTGAGGGGACCTAGTTGGTACATGGTGAAGGGACTATGATGAGGAGGTTGGGAGGGCAGGGAATTGATGTCAGAGTGGAGGGTTAGGGCCTGATCCTAGAACTGACTTACTCAAACTGGGGCACACATTCCCCAGGCGTGCTGGGACATGCGAATTCACAGGAATGACAGAGCACTGCCTCTTGCAGCATCAATATTAGTTGAAAATTTGGTGGGTGGAGATGAGCAGCTATTTGTTGTTATATTAAAGCAAACACAAATTTATTACTGAACAGCATGCAAAATGTGTGTGGACTTTTCAACTAAAATGCTGAGTGTGTGCTGGCTGTTTGCTGCTAAGCCTCAGAGTGTTCCAAGAAATATGAGCCCCTCTCCTCCACTATTTGGGGGTACTTTGGTGGAAAAGTGTGAGCAGCCCTGATAAGCAGTTGAAGGCCCTTCAGCAGGGCCTGTCAGGAAGGCAATGGAACATTTGGGAGATTAACCTGGCAAGGAGCTCAGGGTACAGGAGGGGGGCTCTAAGAAGATTACCTGGCTGTTCTTGTAAACCAAGCAAAGGGGAAAGGCAAATGCATCCTGCTCCACTCCACCCTCTGCCACCTCCTATAGCCATCTCTGCTGTGGTACGATGGTGCGGTGGCATTTCTCCATCCAGGCTGTAGGGCCCTAGCACCCGCCAAGGCCCCACGGCTTGTTTCCATACCAGGTTCCTCCAGGAACCCACACAACTCCCAGGCACAAGCACAGGCCCCTCCCTCCCCTCCCCACAGCCAAGGAACACACATAGCAAGAAAGCACCGATGAAGCCCACTGCACGCTCCCCCCACCCCCACCCCGGCAGCTTTCTGGGCATGGTTGGCTCCCAGCCCAGGCCAAGGACTTACCCATATGCCTGGGAGAAGAGGTACTGCGGCCCATCTCCTGCCATAGGGGAAGGGTCTCGGGGGTTGGTGGACAACTTTGGAGGGGTCCTCTGAGGGTATGGATAGTTGGGTTGGACAAAGGGTATGTAGCTCAGCAAGGGGGTGTAGGAAGAGCGGAAAATCTGCTGTCCCATCTGCTGTGGGTTGTACGGTGTCACCTGCAGTTCAGAGAGGAGAGAGGGGTGAGACCCAGCAGAGCCCAGGGCTTCTGAAACATCACCCTTCCCCAGCCCCAGATTTAATCCCAGTCCCCACCCCTCAGTCACTGTGGGGTACACAGAAGGCAATGTGTTGGAATAGAAAAAGCACAGGTTTCAATGTCTGGATGTGAGACTCACTTTCCTTATCTGTAAAATGGGCAAACACTACATACACTGGGTGGTGGCTTGAGTGAGTTGATATGAGACTGGCACATAATAAACAGCAAGTGAAAATTTCCATTACCTTCCCTATTCTCCTGCTTTATCTTTACCTTTGTCAATAGCCACCCCCAAAAGCCTTTAGCTCATTTTTAGGGATTTTACCATCTCCCCAGAGCTGTTGAGGTTTTCACAGCTGTCTTCTCTCTCAGGATCTCAAGAGATTCCAAGTCCAAGCTAACACTGCCCCGTGAAGATCTCCTGAGATGAGGGAATTGTTCTAGATCTGTGCTGACCAAGTCAACAGCCACCAGCTACACGTGACTATTAAGCACTTGTAATGTGGTTAGTGCAACTGAGGCAGTTAACGAATTTTACTTTAAATTTAAACAACATGGCTACTGGCTACCATATTGAATGGTGTGGATCTGGGAGAAAGGACAAAAAGCTGCAATGGAGTTCAGCTCAAACCCTAGACAAAAATAGAAATTCAGTGGTGTTTCTGAGACTGTTGAGCTCAAACTCCCACTGGGATTTGGGAGACCTCCCGCCATCCTCCTGACAAGGCCAGGGCCTCTTCTGCCTTATTCACTGATCTATCCCGAGCCTTAGGGCAGTGTCTGGCACACAGGAGCTGCTCAATAGTCATATGTTAAATGAATGAATGCAAGAGAAAGAGAGAAAAAGGAAAAGAGGGGGCAGGGTACAGACCATTAAGCATCTATTTGATTACCTAGAAAGACAGGGAACTCATTACATTATGAGCACTATATTCTACTACCAGCAGCTTCAAATGTCAGAAAACCCTTCCTAATATGGAGTTGACATTTATTCCCATGTGTTGAGGGCAGTTTCAGTCAAAATTGAGGAAGGTTCTGTATTCCCATGCTATACCTAGCCAAGCTGACACCTGAACTTAACATCACACCCTCTTAATAGCAGGAACCTGGGGCCAAAGTTTCTCAGGTATTAAGCATTGGGACAGCCTTCTCTCACTCTGTATGTCCTTATCTGTAACAATAACAGTATGGGGTTTTTATTGAGTGCTTAGGGTATGCCAGGCCCTTCAAGGACATTCTGTCATTTAAACTTCAGACAACTCTGTGAGGTAGGACTATCATTATTCCCATTCTACGGATGAGGAAACTGAGGTTCAGAGGAATGGAGCAACCTGCTTATTAACTGTTTAAGGGTGGCCGTCAGAGCCCAATGCTGTGAGCCCAGAGCTTGAACTGGCAGCACCTCCCAGCCATGCACCCTCCAAAGTCTGCACTCCCCTCTGGTCCTTTCCACTTTCTTCTAATGGGCATGGATGAGCTGGTGAGCCTGAGCATGGGCACCCAAGCTCTGGGATGATGAGCTAAATGCCAGAAAGCACTTGGGCTCACAGAGGCGACCCAGGAAGGCCTTCTACCAGAACAGACCCCTGGGGGCCAGCGTGACCAGCAGATTCTGCTTCCAGAAAATAGCCCAGTAGTGAGAGGGGTCTGAACCTGGCAGGGATGGAAATGTAAGAGAAGACATAGGTCCCAGAGCTTATATAAGCTCTGCTCAAAAATATACCCCTAATTTCATAAAATGAACAGTCAAACCACAAAACAGAGCTTTGTATACTGATCTGGAACCTTCTCCCAAGATACACTCTTGACATATGCAATGAGAGACCACTGTGCCCAAAAAGTCACCATTCATATAAAAACATTTGTTTAAATAGATATCACTAGAAGGAATAGAAGAAACCATTCACAGTGATTGCTTCTTTGTTTTCGTTTTCACCGTATTCTTCTGTTGCTTTTTTCAGATATATGCACTCCAATAGAATTGTCTAAGCATGTGCTCTTTGGAGCTCAGGGAACAGTGTCACTGCTCAAGGGAGGCCACAACGTGGCTGCATCTCCACGAGCCAGGCTGTCTTTCATCTTTACTTCATCTCAGGGTGCAAAGGGTTTCTACCGCTGAAAAAACAGCCCCTACTCAGGAAATAAAGGAACCCATCCCCCTGAGCCCTTCCTACCCTCTGGGACCAAGAGGAGCACGTTAACATCCTACAGATCAAATGTACAGTTTGTACAGAAAGGGTGAGGCTCCCTGGGGAGACGCGGGAGGCAGCGTCTGTGAGCTGGGTTCCGCGCGTGTCCACCCTCCTGTGCGTGTGGGTTCAGGGCCAGCCTGTGAATGCAGCAAGTTGGTTCTTAATACCCTCCAGGCCTCCATCCTAAGACCCTCTCCCCACACCCCCATCCCTGCCCCAAGAAACTCAGTATCTCCAAATGTGCTTCCGTGCGTGCTTGCGTGTCTCTGTGCCCGAGCAAGCACGGGCAGCTTGGTGGCATGTGTGTAGCTGCGTGTTTATTTGTATCTGTCTGTGTGAGAGGAAGTGTTTGTACTTTTTTGTCTTTGCAGCTTTATTTTGATACTGCAGTTCTGTGTATCTGTGTACAGGCGGCGGTAAGCATGGAGTTTGGGAGATGAGCCCTGAAGCCAGGCTGCCCCAGGACAGACCTCAGTTCTTCCACAGTATCACTGTCCAGCAGGCATTTACCCCCCCACACACCACCTACCCATGAGAGAAGGGATGTCAGATTTAGTAAATACAAATACAGGGATTTGAATTTCATATAAACAATGAACAAATTTTTAGTGTAAGTATGTTCCATGCAAAGTAAACTAAACAAATACTTAAAGGTATTTGTTGTTCATCTGAAATTCAAATTTAACTGGCTGCCCTATATTTTAACTGGCAGCCCTACATGGGAGCAATTTAACTCCCCCACCCCACTGGCGCTGGGCTAAGCCCTGCGATTTGCTTTGGCTAATGAAACATGGGTGGTAGTTAGAGTGCACCAGTTCTGAGCTGAGGTTTTAAGAGGTATTTTTGTGTTTTTACTTGGTCCTCTCATGCTTCTGCCACCCACCATGCAAGGAGCAAGAACTGCTGTACCTTCAGCCGGGGCCCCAGAAAGAGGGACACATGGAGCAGCCTGAACCCAGGCCACAGCCCAGCCGAGCCCAGGGCCTGCAGCCAACCCCAGACCTGTGAGCCAGAAATAAATGTTTACAGCTGAAAGCCCCTGAGATGTGGAGGTTGGTTGATGCTACAGCAAAAGACGTTGACCTTCTGACCTTGGGAAAGGTACCAAATGTCTCTGCCTCAAGTTTCCTCATCTGTGCAATGGGAATGATAGCAGTGATTCACAGGGTGGCTGTGAGAGTTAAATTGGTGAAAGCTGGTGAAGCCTTTGGAGGAGTGTGTGACACAATAAGGGCTCCATAAGGGGCAGCTGTTAGCATCAGTGACTCCAATCACATGTTGCTAAGTGTATCTCTTCTCTGGGGCCAAAGCTGAGGCAGAAAGTATGGTTGGTGACGAGCTGGACAAAGATGGGGAGCTGGGACAGAGGTGGGGTGTCATCTACTCACCTGTCGGGAGTAACACCCCAGCTGGGGGTGCAGGGCCTGCTGATAGGGCATCCTGGCTGTTCTTTGTGGGTACAGGCCCTGGGGAGAGAAGGGAGAGGCTGAGGGCCATGGCACCAAGACCGCCCAGTGAGAGCACAGCAGCTTCGTGCTCAGCAGTGATACATGTTCCTGGATCACCAGACGTGCCCGAGTCTATCCCACCACTCTGCTGTCCAGACCCATGGCCTGTCTCAGGCTGGCTGGAGTCAGGCCTGGGCAAGCACAATTCACAATACAGATAAGCCCTCTTGGGCAGGCCCTTTTTGGCAGGTCATTAAGACAAGAGCTTCAGGCGCTGGCCTCCTCTTAAATCCCAGATCTGTCCTTTTGTGGCTGTGTGACCTTGGGCAAGCCACTTCACCTCTCTGAGCCTCTTTTTCCCCGCCTATAAAGCTACACATGGTGAAGCCTGAGAAGGTACCCCAAGTTGTCTTTGTTGCTGTCTACACACCTTTTTCTAAGTTCCTTTCCCCAAACCCCATTCCCACTTGAAGTCATCTGTGTGTGTGCACCTGCGTTTAAGTATATCTGCGTGCGTGCTTACATTTGTGTCTTTGCAGCTGTGTTTCTGGGTATGCATGTGCCACTCTGACCCCAGTGGTATCCACTCGGGTTTGTACTGCTGTGTGTGCCCATGCACATGCCTGTCTGTGCCTCATGGTGAGGGCTGGTGCAGGGTAATGCATAGCTTCAGACAGTGCCCAGTGCATAGCAAGGACATGGTAAATGTTAGGTCTTTTTATCATCTCTCACTGCCCCTTCCCTTGAAGAAGCTCTCTGGCAGCTTAGCCAAATGGAAAGTGAAAATTTTATTCACAATTATGTCCAGGAGGGCACAGGAGCATCCAGGTGCACATGTGCATGCACACAAGGTGAGCACAGCAGAACTGCATTTCTGTCACTGTGGGTGGGGTCAGCCCAAGATTCCTCCAGCCTCAGACTCTGCTTCTACCTGCCAATACAGAGTGACCTCCCAAGAAGTGGCTCAATGCCCCAGAGGATTTTGTACCCCAAAACGCTGCTTTCCTTCCCGTGCTCAGCTTGTGCCAACTGTCAAAATGTTGATGGCTGCGGCCATGCCCTTGATGACTCCCTCACAACCCTGTTCCTCATAAAAGGCTCTGGAATCCCTGACATGGAGTCCTCAGGGATATCTCCCAGCTCTGCTAGTCCCACCATCATCTTCCAGGTTCCCAAGGCACACATGCTTTCAGGGTCCCTCCCTGCTCTCTGCTCCATGCACTCTTCAGATGTTCCTATGCTCTGGCCGCTCCCACTCCACCAAGACACCTACACCTGAACCCAGGACATTTACTCCTCTGTACTCCAAGCCCTGCAGCCCAGGGCAGCCTCACTCACCACTATTACTGCAGCGTGGCCCTGAGCCTGGCCTTGGCCTGAACCTGGGCAGAGCAGTCAGGCAGGTGGGTTGCTTGCCAGTTTCCAGCCTTCCATTGGAGCTCAAGGCCACTCTGCCGGTGGCAAGTGTCTTTCCCCTGTTTCATCTTCTCCCATCTTTCTCTCCTCACCCTCATGACTACTGCACTTTGTCTTTCACAGCCAACTTCCCAGACCCAAAGAGAAACAGTCCTCCTTCAACCCCACATCTTCCGGATCCTGCCCTTAGGATCTTTGAAGACAAGCAGCTGCCCACCCCTGCTCAGCCCTGAGGCAGATTTCCAGGAGATGGTATTATATCCATCAATATGAGCAACCCTGCATGACTGTAAGAATATTTCTGATTAGAATTGCAATTTTGTAAAATCACAAGCAAGGGTAAATAAGCATTAATTTTTCTTTGCTTATGGTCACAGCCGCTTGCCACACCCCTTCACCCTTAACTGCGAACACAATTCTTCTAGGTCGAGCAGCCCAGTAGCCTCGGAAGCACCTCAATGTTGGGGACTTTGTCTTCCACATCTCTGTGCCCTCCATGGAAGACTGCATTTGAGGCCTCATCTTTATCCCTGATATCAAGCAGAAAGAGACTAGAACACGTTGCTCCCATGTCTCCTCGTCTCCTCAACCTAGTCTGCAGAGGTCCTTGACGCCATTCCTTAGGAATCTTATAATAAAGGCCAACAGCTGTATCATACTTCATAGTTTACAAAGTCCTTTCAATCCACCAGCTCACTTAATCCTTACAGCTGATTCAAGTACATACTGCTGCTGCTCTGATTATCATTGGTCCATTTTCCAAATGAGGAAACCAAGGCTCAGAGCATTTAACTAACCTGCCCAAGGCCACCCAGCTTGAAATCAGCAGAATTCCTCTAAACCCAAGCCTACGAATTCCAAACCCTGCCTTCTTTCTAGTCTGTCAGCCCCTTAGTCAGCTGCCTTGAGGCTGAATGGCGTCATGACATCATGAGAAGGTGGGAGGAGGTAAGTTATGTTGTCCTTTGCTACCACCTGGGAGGATCCACTCCTTTTACAGCAGAGTTTAGCTGGGCCTGCTCAGAAGACCCCATGGGCCATAGCAGCTGGAACCCCAACCACTTATGCCGAGGGCCCGGGGACACTCAGAGCCACCCCTGAGATGTGACCACTGGCATCTCTGAAGACAGAGGACTTTCATGCTCAGAAATGGCTATAGCCATATCTTATCCACTCCAAAAAGGTCAAGTCAGGAGAAAACCACATTACAAAGAAATATTATCTCCTCTTTATAAAATAAATCACTGAAAATCAGCCTTCCATGGTGAACTCTGTGAGTCTACTGGAGAGTAACTCTACTTTAAATAAAATGATACAATTGTTTCTCTTTCAGAGCAGGGTTGTGCACAGCGTGTCCACTGCTGGTGTTGATTTATTCCTTGTTTACACTGGACACCCAGTTTCTTAGTCATCTTTGAATTCCACAATGAATGTCTCGCCAGGGTAAGTATAGGGTTTTTTAAAATTACTCTAGTGAATGAGTCAATAAAATGGGTAAATCAATGAGCAGGTGGTGAGTGAAAAAGCAAGCACAAAAATGCAAGTGAAGAGGAGTACTGCTGACCGAGCCAGAGAATCAGTGAGTGCGTAGATGGATATTCCTCTTAAGATCTGTGTAAGGATAACATATCACAAATGGGAAATTTCCCCTTAGATGGGGTTTCCTTACTACCTCTCACCTCAATGGGGGGACAGGACACTTTCTACCCCTCGGGGGGAGGAGAAGAAGGTGGGCACTTGTCCTCTTTAGCAAACAAAAAGACTTGAGAACAAAATGTTGGTGGAGAGACACTGGCTAAATTCCTTTAGCTTCCATTTAAGATTGAGGGGTTAAATCTGGGGACCAGGTCTGAGTGTCTTTAAATGGAGCAGAGAAGATTTGCCTTCCACATGGGAAAGCTAAGCCTTAAAATTGTCTGCTCTGCTGTAAAGGAGCAAATGAGTGGGGGAGGGAAAGGGCATGGAGGTAGGCCAAGCCAATGCAGTGGTCAGGCACAAAGCTCCATGTCCCCTCTCCGGGCTTTGCTGGACCAGGCTGGGGTGGGGATTTCCTGAGGACCTGGGCCCACTCTTCCCCATCCACCCACAGGCCATCCTAGAAAAGAGCAGGAGAGGAAGAGAGGACTGACGTGGAGCATCTTTCCTGGACAAACGAGCATTACCTAAAGGGACTATGTAAGTTACTTGATTGGACTAGGGTTTAAACCAGAGTAGACATTTATTTAATTTCTCCCTTCTTCTACCCAGTGGGTGGCAGCTCCTAAGGGATATTAAGTTAAATAAACAAAGAAACTACATTTTCCCTGCATAAATCAGTTCATGGAGTGAAATTTTCAAGCCCACTGCAGGTGTTTCATCATCCCCCTGTGTCTGGGCACTAAATTCCTCTTAGTTCTGAACCCAGCACCAAGAACACGTGCCAAGCTGCCTTAGCCAGTACAAACTGACACTGTTCAAATGTGGTGAAATAAGGTGGCGATATAATTTATTATCCAAACTAGGACACTTGAGAGTGAAAGAGGAGGCTATTGATAATTATGCTGGGACAAAGACCTAAACTGGGACTGTTCCAAGAAATCTAGGATATATGGTCCTCCAACTTTTAAAGAAGTCACAGGAGGCAGGTGGGAAACAAGGACTGTGGCATTGTCAAATGCTGGGAACCAAAGAGAAATTCTGTACAAAGCGTTTAACCAGCCAAACTAGCAAAGCAGCTCTGGAATATCCAGGATAGAGTGAACTGGAACTCAGGCAATGGGAAATTAGAAACACAGGTGTATATATGTGCAGTGTATGCAGATGTACATAGAGATGTGTGTGTAGCTCAAGTGGTCAGTGCGATATGACCAAAATGGAGAAAATAATTGACACATGGATAGGTCTCTCCTGTAGCTCCAATGAAGTCTCTCAAGTATAGAAATGAAGTCGAAGGGGAGTCTAATGGCTCTTCGTGAAATAGGCTCCTTAGAAGCCACACTCCCTAATGGTGGGAACCCACCTGAATGACACATGGAAAGCCAGGCCCCGCCCAACTCACTCACCTGATACTGCGGAAATGTGGAGTGATTTGTGAACACCGGTGGAGGCGGGTAGTTGAGGTTGAGCCAGAGTGGCTGATTCAGGGTTGCTGAGGTTAAGGTCGTGGCAAAGCGTGGGGTGAAAACGTTCCCTGTGTACTTGGGGTTGTTCTTATCGGCAGCAGTCACAGGAGGGTTCACTGCAAGTCACAGGAGAGGTGGAGCATTTCAGGGACTGAGGCAGGGAGAGGCCAGCAACCCTTCAGCACCACAGCTACCCCAGGAACTAACAAGGCCAGAGGTGGGTTTCTTGCAGCCATACGAGAGTTCTTCGGAATTCTGGTGAATTTCCAACTACAGGAAAACATCATTACTTCCCACCTGGCCAATTTGGAATGCAGGACAGTCCCAGCAAGGTCTGGCCTGGAGCTTCTCTTTCCATCATTCACTAGTAAAGGAGGCAGTTTAGCAAAGGAATATAAAAGAGTAGATTCCAAGAGCTATATTTCACCTACTTACAAAACCAAATTCTTTCAAGAGCTTTAGAAAAATCCAGCGCTATACAAACAATTGCTATGCCTTTGGAATTCATACATATCAAATTATTAAAGCAGGCCCCCTAAGGACATGCACTTGGCAACACAGCAAATCTTGCACAAGTCGTTGTATCTATGTGGGAACAATTTTTTAAAGTCATCTTTTAAAACATTATAAAATTCAGATTGGCATGACCAAAATTATTCTGAATGAGTGAGGTTTTTTTTAAGTTGTTTCAGGATATGAACCATGGATTTTCTTAACCTATAAGATGTCCTATGGATTTATAGAACCAGAGAAGTCCTCAGTTTCCCCTTTATTGGTATCTGTTTTTAGGAAAGTTTTGACTGAAACAGGCACTTGAAGGAAGGCAAGGTGGAGAAAACAGGGTCATAAGTAATCTCTGTAAACATAATCTAAAACAGGGATGACTGTGGGAAGATGGCAGAGTGGGAATCCCAGGAAACAGTCCCTCCACCAAAACAACCACTGAACTGGCAGGAATGGTGTGAACTAACTATTTTGAAACTCTGGAGTCTAGAGGAATACTGTGCAGCATTCAGAGAAAAGCCAAACAGAGGCTGGTAAGATGCAGTAAATATAAGTGAGTTTCAGCCTCTACAGCAACCCCCATCCCCATCCTCCACCCATGTGGCAGGAAGCAGCGGGGACCGCAACCCAGCTTGCTGGTGCCAGAGTGGGCCACAAGGACCTAGAGCTCCAAACCCTGGAAGAGTGTCACATCTGATCACTGACCACTGCTTTTGGTCAGTTATTTCAGATTGCTGGGGGGCTGGCTCTGAGGGTGGCCATTGTTTCAAACCCCCTCAGGCAAAATTAACAGAAGAGTCTTAAAGAGGCAGTATCTTTTTTTTCTTCTTCCTCTTTTCTCTTTACATTCCCCATTTGAGAGCAAAAACTGTTTGGAAAAGTCACAGATTGATGCCTCTATCCCTCAATAAGACACACACACACAAAAAAAGACAACAACAAAACACTTGCAATTCCAGAGGAGTAGGAGAACCATATTTCCAGAATTATAACAACCTAATACTAAGGATGTCCAGTTCTCAACAAAAAAATTATAAAACAAGCAAAGAAACAGGAAGGTATTGCCCATTCACAGGAAAGAATTTGACAGAAACCATATCTGATGAAGCTTATACTCAGAATTATTACTCAAAGACTTAAAAGCAACTGTCTTAAATATGTCCAATGAGCTAAAGAAAGCCATACACAAAGAATTAAAAGAAATTAGGAAAACAATGTCTTAACAAAATAAATTGAAATTATATATATATAAAAAAAAGAACCAATCAGTAATTGAAGTGAACTATCCATCCCATGGATTTAACAGCAGATTTGAACAGGCAGAGACAGGTATAAGTGAATTTATCAATACAAGATGACTGAAATTATTCAATGTGAGAAAAAGAAAAAACAATGAAGAAAAATAAACAGCCTGAGGGACCTGTGGGACACCATCAGGCATATCAACATACACATCATTGGAGTCCCAGAAGGAAAAGAGAGAGAGAAAGGGGCTGAAAAAGTATTTGAAGAGATAATCACTGAAAACTACCCAAAACTGATGAAAGATACACGCGCGCACACACACACACACACACGCAGGAATCTTGATGAACTCAAAGCAGATAGACTCTCGAGGTCCACATCAAAACGCATTATAAAAAATATACATAAAAAACAAAACAAAACAAAAACGCATTATAGTGAGACTGTCAAACACTAAAGACAAAAAGAAGGTTTTGAAAGCAGCAAGAGAGAAGCAACTTGTCCCATATGAGGGATCCCCAATAAGATTAACAATGGATTTCTCATCAGAAACCATGAAGGCCAGAAGAAAGGGGGATGATATATTTATAAGTCCTTAAGTGAAAAAAAAACTGTCAACCAAGATCTGTATCTGGCTAAATCAGCTTTCAAAAGTGAAGGAGAGGGAAACAGACTTGGCCCAATGGATAGGGCGTCCACCTACCACATGGGAGGTCCAAGGTTCAAACCCTGGACCTCCTTGACCCGTGTGGAGCTGGCCCATGCACAGTGCTGATGCACGTGGGGAATGCCATGCCATAGAGGCGCCCCACGGGCAGGAAGTGCGCCCCGTAGGGAGAGCCGCCCAGCGCGAAAGAAAGCGCAGCCTGCCCAGGAATGGTGCCGCCCACACGGAGAGCTGACACAACAAGATGATGCAACAAAAAGAAACACAGATTCCCATGCCGCTGACAACAGAGGCAGAGAAGGAAGACACAGGGAATGGAGCAGAGAGCAGACAACCGGGGTGGAGGGGGGAGAAGAGGAGAGAAATAAATAAATAAATAAATAAATAAATCTTTCAAAAAAAAAAAGAAAAGTGAAGGAGAGGGAAACAGACTTGGCCCAATGGATAGGGCATCTGCCTACCACATGGGAGGTCCAAGGTTCAAACCCTGGGCCTCCTTGACCAGTGTGGAGCTACTCCAAGTGCAGTGCTGAGGCACGCAAGGAGTGCTGTGCCACGCAGAGGTGTCCCCAGCACGAAAGAAAGTGTAGCCTGTCCAAGAATGGCACTGCACACCCGGAGAGCTGACACAGCAAGATGACACAACAAAAAGAAACACAGATTCCTGGTGCCACTGATAAGGATAGAAGCAGTCACAGAAGAACACACGGTGAATGGACACAGAGAGCAGACAACTGGGGAGAGGGAGGGAAGGGGAGAGAAATAAATAAATAAATCTTTTTAAAAATTTTAATAAAAAGAAATTAAGACATTTACAGATAAACAGAACAGAAAGAATTCATTACCAGAAGATGTATCATACCCAAAATGCTAAATGGAGTCCTTCAGGCTGAAATAAAAGGACACTAGACAGTAACTTGAAGCCATAAAAAGAAATAAAAAACATTGGTAAAGGTAATTACATAGGTAAATATAAAGTCCTTAATTATTGTACTTTTGGCTTGTAACTGCTTTTCCACCCATATGACTTAAAAATGCAAAGGCATAAAATAACACTTAAAATCAATGTTAATGGGTATATAATGCATAAAGTTATAATCGAGATAATGACAATATAAAGGGGAAGAGAAGGTGATATGTAGGAGTAGAGATTATTCTTACTACTGAAACTAGGTTAGTATTAGTTGAACTGGGTTATTATTAGTTTAAGATGTTAATTGTAATTACAAAGGTAACCAGTCACTAAGAAAATAACTAACTAATATAGAGAAAAGGAAAAAAGAAGGGGGAAAATAGTACACCAAGAAAATGCAGCTAGGCCCATGCACAGTGCTGATGCGCACAAGGAGTGCCATGTCACACAGGGGTGTCCCCCACGTAGGGGAGCCCCATGCACAAGGAGTGCGCCCTGTAAGGAGAGCCGCCCAGCGCAAAAGAAAGTGCAGCCTGCCCAGGAATGGCCCCGCACACACGGAGAACTGACACAACAAGATGACGCAACAAAAAGAGACACAGATTCCCATGCCGCTGACAACAACAGAAGCGGACAAAGAAGATGCAGCAAACAGACACAGAGAACAGACAACCGGGCCAGGGAGGGGAAAGGAGAGAGAGAGAGAAAAAAAGTGGTAAGGTTGTGGGGAAACATAGGAAAAATACAATAAAAAAAAAAGAAATGAACTAAGTTGGTATATTTTGACTCAAATCATGAAACAGGGAAGCGGACTTGGCCCAGTGGATAGGGTGTCCGTCTACCACATGGGAGGTCCGCGGTTCAAACCCCAGGCCTCCTTGACCCGTGTGGAGCTGGCCCATGCGCAGTGCTGATGCGCGCAAGGAGTGCCATGCCATGCAGGGGTGTCCCCCGTGTAGGGGAGCCCCAAGCGCAAGGAGTGCGCCTCGTAAGGAGAGCTGCCCAATGCCAAGGAAAGTGCAGCCTGCCCAGGAATGGTGCCACACACAGAGAGAGCTGACACAAGATGACGCAACAAAAAGAAACACAGATTCCCGTGCTGCTGATAAGGATAGAAGTGGTCACAGAAGAAAACACAGGGAATGAACACAGAGAGCAGACAACAGGGGTGGGGGGTGGGGAGAAATAAATAAAAAATAAATCTTAAAAAAAAAAAAAAGACTTAGAAAAAAAAATCATGAAACAATATTTTGTTTTTTAAGTGTTGTTTTGTTATGCCATAACAAAAATTTCAATAATTATTGAAAATAATAAAAGAGAATATTTTTCTTTGTGATAGATTAAAGATAGTATAAGGTAATTTTGATTGAATAACTTTTATATCATTCAATTGGAAATACAGCTATTTTAAGATGTGGTACATTGATGTTAATAAATGATGTAGGTCAGAAAAAAAAAATGCAGCTAAATACAAAAAAGGCCATAATATACTAACTGAGGGGCGCCAAAATACAAGACATACAGAAAACAAATATCTAAATGATAGAAGTAAAACATTCCTCCTCAGTAATTACCTTAAGTGCCAAAGATTAAATCCCTTTATTAAAAGGCAGAGATTGGCAGATTGTATGAAAAAGCAGTATCTATTTACATATAGGCTGTCTATAAGAGACTCACTTTAGGTACAAAGATAAAAAGAGGTTCAAAGTAAAGGAAAAAGATATTTGATGTGAACAGCAATCAAAACAGAGCCCAAGTAACTATATTATCATCAGACAAAATAGAATTTAAGTAAAAAAATTTACAAGAGACCAAAAAGTACTATATATTGATAAGTTTCACTCAAGCAAGATGATATATCAATTATAAACATTAAGTGCACCTCACAACAGAACCCCAAAATAAATGAAGCAAAAACTGAACAGAAGTGAAGGGAGAAATAGATAGTTATACAATAATAGTTGGACACTCCAGTACATGACTTTCAATAATTGATAGAACACTTCAACAAAAGAACAAGGAAATAGAGGACTTGAATAACACTATTAACCTATTAGAGCTAATGGACAGATATAAAACATTCCATCTAACAAGAGCAGAATAAATACTCTTCTCAAGTTCACATGAAACATTTTCTAAGATAGAACATATGTTAGAACACAAATAAAGTCTTAATAATTCTCTAATATTGAAATCATACAAAGAATCTTTTGGACAACATGGAATAAAGCTAGAAATTAATATCAGAAGAAACCCTGGAAATTTTTTAAATATGTGGAAATTAAACAACACACTATTAAGAAAACAATGAGTCAAAGAATAAATCACAAGAGAAATTCAGGATATGAATGAAAACAAAAACAGAACATATCAAAATTTATAAGATATAGTGGAAGCAGTGCTCAGAGGGAAATTTCTATCTCTAAATGCCTACACTGAAAAAGAAATATCTCAAATCAATAACCTAACTTCACATCTAAAGAAACTAAAACAAGAAGAACAAACTAAACCCAAAGCCAGTAGAAGGAAGGAAACACTAAAGATTTCAGGGGTTCTTAACCATTTTTGTTCCATGGACAACTGCCAATCATGTGAAAACTTACTAAGTCTGCATTATACTGTGAATTATTTAATAAGTATATCACACCCACACCATCATGTTGCCACAAGAATGTCTTTTTAAGATTTCAGTTCAGGTTCACAGACCCCTTGTTAAGAACAATCAAAAGTTGTTTTTATTTTAAAAAGATCAATAAAACTGAAAACTTCAGCCAGACTGACAGAGAAAAAGAGATAGGAGAAATGAATAACTAAAATCAGGAATGAAAGTGGGGATATTAGTGATGACTTTAAGAAATAAAAAGGATTATAAGAGGGTACTATGAACAATTATATGCCAAAAAAAATTGGAAAACCTAGATGAAATGGATAAATTCCTAGAAACATACAAATTACCTAATCTGATACAAGAATAAATAGAAAATCCTAATGGACCTATGACAAGTGAAAAATTGAAGCAGTAATTTAAAAACTACCAACAAGGGAAAGTCCAGAACTGGATGGATCCACTGCTGAGTTCTAGCAAACTCAGACTTATCACCAATCCTTCCCAAACACTTGCAAAAATTAGAAGAGGAGGGATTACTTCCTAACTAATTCTATGAAGTCTCTATTACTCTGAGACCAGAGCCAGATAAAGAAAGCACTAGAAAAGGAAATTATAGACAAACATCCCTTATGAATATAGATGCAAAAATCCTTAACAAAATACAGAAAACTGAATCCAACAGTATATTAAAAGGATGATACATCTTGACGATTCCCGGAATGCAGGGACGGTTCAATATAAAAAAATCAATGTACTATACCACATTAATAGAATGAAGGCAAAAAAAAGTGTGATCATCTCAATTGACACAGAATAGGGATTTGACAAAATTCAACATCCTTTTATGATAAAAACACTCAGAAAACTAAGAATAGAAGGGAAGTTTCTCAAAATGATAAAGGATATTTATGAAAATTCCATAGCATAAATCATACTTAATGGTAGAACACTGAAAGCTGTTTTCCTCCTAAGATCAGGAACAAGATAATGATGCCTGTTGTGACCAGTGTTTTCCAACATTTTACTGGAAGTAGCAAGAGCAATCAGGCAAGAGAAAGAAAAAAAAGGCATCGAAATTGAAACAGCGGAAGTCAAATAACCCCTATTTCCAGATTATATGATTGATCTTATATTTAGAAAATCCCAAAGAATTCGTGAGACACTGCTAGAAGTAATAAACAAGTTCAGCAAAGCTGCGGATACAAGATAACCAGAAATTAGCTTTCTGTACACACCAGTAATGAACAATCTGAAAACTAAACCAAGAAAATTCTATTTACAACAGAATCTAAAGGAATAAAACACTGAGGAATAAGGAAGAGAAAGACACTTGTGCACTGAAAACTAAAACATTGATGAAATAAATTAAAGAAGACTTAAACAAATGGAAAGAAATCCCATGTTCATAGATTAGAAAGCTTAATCTTGTTAAAATGTCAATACTACCCAAAGCAATCTACAAATTCAATACAATCACTATCAAAATTCCAGCTGCTTTCTTTGTAGAAATGGAAAAGCTGATCCTCAAATTCATATGAATTGCAGGGGGCCCCAAATAGCCAAAACAATCTTGAAAAAGTAGAAGAAAGTTGGAGGATTCACACTTCCTGATTTCAAAAGTTAAATAAGTCTACATTAATTAAAAGGATAATTAAAATGGACTTCATCAAAAGTGAAAACTTTGTGCATCAAAGGACATTATCAAGAAAGTGTGAAAAGACAATCTACAGAATGGGGGGAAATATTTGGAAACCATATATATGATAAAGGTTTAATATCCAGAATATATAAAGAACACTTACAACTCAACAGCAAAAAGGTAAACAACCCAATTTTTGAAAACGGACTAAAATTTTGAACAGATATTCTTCCAAAGTAGATATTCAAATGGCCAATAACTCTGTGAAAAGATGCACAACATCATTAGTCATTAGATCAATTAGAGAAGTTCAAATTAAAACTACAATGCGAAACCACTTCATAGCCACGATGGCTATTATTTTAAAAACCAAAAATGACAAGTGTTAGCAAGGATGCACAGAAATAGGAATGCTTGTATATCATTGGTGGGAAAGTAAAATGATGCAGCCACTGTGGAAAACAGTTTGGCAGTTCCTCAGAAAACTAATCACAGCATTACCATATGACCTAGCAATTCCATTTCCTAGGTATCTAACCTAAAGAATTGAAAGCAGGGACTCAGAAAGATATTTGTACACCAACGTTATTTGCAGCATTATTCACAAGAGCCAAAAGGTGGAAGCAACCCAAGTGTTGATCAGCAGATGAATAGGTAAACAAAATATGATTTATGCATACAGAGGAATATTATTCAGCCATAAAAAAGAAGTGAAGTACTTTTGCATACTACAACATGGATGGAACTTGAAGACATCATGTTGATGTCATAGAGACAGAAATCAGAACAGTGGTTACCAGGGGTGGAGGAAATGGGGAATTATTGCTACATGAACATGAGTTTTGCTTTGGGGTGATGAAAATAGTCTGGAAATAGATAGTGGTGAGAGTTAAAATGGTTAAAATGAGTTTTATGTATCTGTATTTTACTACAACTAAAAATAAATACATTATTTTTTTTAAAAAGTCTAAAGCATGGATTTTTCTTTGGCCTGAGTATTTTGAAAGAATATGATAATTGCTAGGCTAGGGTTTATTCAAAATTGACCACTAATAATGCCCATGTGACCCCTGAAAGCCAACTGCATTTCTCTAGTAATAGTATTCTCAATAAGGGACCTAGGGAGAAAGTCGTTTTCCCATTTTATAGGTTTGAAAATGGGTACCAAGAGGACAGTGACTTGTCCTTGGATAAGACAGCCATTTGGCAGCAAAGCCACCCCTGGGTCCTATGGGCATTTCTGGAACTCCATTCCTCTGCAGACCCTCCCTAGGTAGGTTCAGCTTACGTTTCAGCTCCAGCCCGTCCACCTCCATTTTGCTGCGCAGCCTCAGCTGCCCACTTGGATTCTTGGTGGCCCCAAGGAACTCGTAGAGCAGGTTCTTCTCAGCTGGCCATGCAGGCTTCTTGGCTGGCAGGGCCACGGACATGGTGCCCACTGGGTCACTGCATCCCTCCTCACCACAGCTGTCCTTTCGGCTCTGTGGCCACTGACTAAGGAAGAGGCTCTCTCGAGCCCTGATCAGCTCCTTGGTGCCAAGGTTCCGTTCTATAGCAGGAGAAAACTGAATCAGTGCCCCAGAAGGCCAAGTGCTGGATGTGAGGAACTTCCTCGGGACTAAGTACTGAAGCTTCCACAGCACACACTGGAGGCTCAGACCACTCTGGGGAACTCCTCCCTGCTCCCAACCCAGTCGCCTCCTCCCTCAGTCCTTTCTTGCTCACTTTACTTTTCCCTTTTCATGCATGTAAACATCCATCCATCTTTTCCTACTTTCCTTCCTTCTTTCTTCATTCATTCATTCCACCCCCTCATCCTTCCATCTACTTTCTTCCTTCCATTCAAACTTCCTTCCGATCATGTTTTTTCATCCTTTCCCCCTTCCTTCCTCCCTTCCCTTCCCTCCCCTTTCCTTCCTACCTCCTTACCTCCATCCCTCCTTTCCTCCCTTCTTTTCTTTCCTCCCTTTCTTCCTTCCAACCCTTCACAGTGTCAGGCCCATGGTGGATAATGGGTATGCAAAGATGACTGGGCACAGGTCATGTCTTAAAGGAGCTCTGGCTTCATGGGGAGACACGTTTCTCTAGGACACACAGTCTGAGCCCTCGTCATGGGCTCCACTCTTGTTCTGTTGCTCACAGGCAATTCAGCCCTTGTTCATCGGTGCCGGGCCCTGACCTGAGTGCTGGGGACACTGTGATGAGTCAGAGCCAGACTCTGCCCAGTAGGGGCTCAAACAAGAGGAAGAGAGAGACATGCCCAGAAATAGCTCTGAAACAAGGCAGATGGGGATCATGAGGTGATGGGGGACAGCCTGGGAGAAGAGGGAGGTTGAGACCGCTTCTGTCTGAGAGGGTCAGAAAAGCTTTCAGGAGGAAGCAGGGTGTCAGCAAGGCCTTGGGTCTAGGAGTGGTGGGGGGGGTGGGGGTGGGAGAGGCTTGTCAGGCATGGGCAAACTGGGCAAAGGCACGGGAGCATGAAAGAGTCACTGGCTACGGCTGGAGAAGCGGGGAGAAATGGTTGGCGCCAGATTCAGGTCTCTGTCCCAACAGGCCAAGACCTCCCCCTAGTGTGAGGATATTGTGGGGCCCTCCCCAGCAGTGGGTTTCCATAATATTTTATTAGCAATGAAACTCTTTCCTCAAACAAATTTAAGTGTGGGTAAAATAAGATATATAATTACAAAACTATTTAATTATTTAAGTAAATAATAATCATTCTCTAACATTTCTATAACTATATAATTATTTATACCATTGTTAAGGCATTGCTCTGATTGAAGCCTGGAGGAGGGTCTTGTCCTCCCAGCCTCTTCCCTCCTTTCCCAGCTTCGGGACGCTTGAAAGCCTTGGTGGAACTGGCTGGGAAACCTGGCTGTGCCCCTGGATGGCCGTGCACCGCCCTGGACACGCGGTTGGCCCCTAGGAGGACGATGTTAGCAGCCTCATCGGGGAGCTGTGCTGGTGTCACTGTGGGCAGTGAACCTGACCCCGCCAGCTCCTGACTCCGCCCTGGCTCACACCTGAGGGGCCGAGCCTGGATGGTGGGAGGAGATGGAGGCCAGGGAGGCTGGGCCTGCCTCCCAGCATCAAACCAGCAAAGGAAGGAGCTGCTCTAGCCTGAGCCAGCTTAAAAGAAAATGACATTTTTACCAAAATGTCTCCCCAGAGTCTCTTCCAAGAGTTCCTCTGGTTGCTGAGTTTAGCCCCCAGCCAGTGTGCTGAAATAATGATACCCAGGAACCATGGCCATTTCCCCAGAGGCCCACAGCCCCGGAGAGATTCTCTCACACACTTACCTGCCTTAAACTTGCTTGCCTGCTCACTCATCTACAAAGCACCCTCTTCCAAAATCTGCATACAAAGACGCACATGTATTTCCTTTGATACACCTGTGCACAACTGCACACACATACCAGACACATGCACAGACACAGACACACTCAGGTGCACCCGTACTTGCAGTCTTCCCTAACAAGTGCACTCACACCTGAAGAGTTCCCTGTCACACATACTTGTACACATCTGCACACACAAATGGTGGGGAGGGTGGGGGGACAGGGCAGCCTCAAACTCAGCAGCCCAATCCAAGAGAGGCACCCACATATCCCTCCTGGGAAAGGTGGTGGAGAAAGCCTTCTCCCTCTAGGCAGGGTTCAATCCTCTCAAAACCACAGCTCATCCCCAAGGAAGCTTCTGGCTCTTAGAGACCTGCCCAGGACCCAGAGCCTGGCTCCCTGTCCACATCCCCAATTCCTCAACCCTCCTACACTGCTCCCAAATACAGTCTGTTCTCTTGCATAACCTTGCTCCTATTTTCTTGGGGAAACTATTTTGGGTCCTCTGCATTCAGGCATCTCCCAGTTATCCATCCAGACCTGCAGTGGGGATGATTTTCTTTGGGTAAATGGGAATGAGCTCCCTTCCTGCTGACCGTAGGCAGATACTGCTGCGTTCAGCCTGCCTTCTCTGAACCACCCAGTTTGATTGGCTGGATCAGAACAGTCACAAAATGCAGAGTAAGGTGGGGGAATTTGGGAAGTGGCTGAATTTCCTGGGAAGGATATGGGTACCCCAATTAGGGGGTGGGATGCACTTTTCCAAGCCCTGAAGTATGAGGGAACAAATCCCAGGGCCAACAGCCTGAATGGCACCTGTTGAATTTAGCCATCCATCTCCCTGCCCAGACACACTGAGGACCAGGCCTCATTGCCAAAACAGGTGCCTTCATGGGGCCCTAGTGGAAGCCAAATGGCCCCAGCTGCCAAGAAACTCTCTCTGCTATGCTTCCCAAAGTCCCCATGCTGTAGTTTCACCCTAGAACCAGCTGGGGTAAACACATCCTTCAGTGTGCTCTGGATACCTGGTGGATTTTAAAAACTGAGCAGTTAACAAATGATGCTTATTCTTCTTCTCAAAGCATGGTGGAATCTGGGCCTCCGTGTATGGCTATACAAGCTGTGCCCTGTACATGGGCATCCAACAAGGAGGCACAGGGGGCCTGTGTCCTTCTCCTAATTTGAACAGAGATGCATGCTGCACTTGCTGTAGCCCTGATTAACTGCCTGGTGAGGACCTCCTCTTTGCAGGCCTCCTCTCTATCCCTGCTCCCAGCCCACTTACCCACCAAGTGGTGCCCCTCTATGGTGGGGTCAGTTTCAGGCTTGGAGCAGATCTTGGCAAACACAGGGAGCTGCCTTTTCTGAGCAGGGAGCTCAGGGATATTGTTGGACAGTGCAGGAGGAGGTGGGGGCGGCAGCAGCAGGAACGGGCCCAGCCCCGCTGGCTCCCTGGGTCCAGGGCCGCTGAACATGCTGTGCTGCAGGAAGTCTTTGATGACCCTCGTCTCCTCCAGCACCATCTTGTTGTCGGGGGCCTTGGACGTTTCGGTGGACTTCAGTGGGAACTGGGCCAGGAGCTTGCTGATCTCGGAGTTAGAGGTGCCCAGGCTGCGGCTCCTGTCCTCTGACCCCTTGATACCTTTGATCTTGGCAGCACGCAGGATGCCTGTGACTGTAGACATGGCAGAATCACAGTCCTGCCGGCTGCCAATAACGGCCACAGCCACCTTCTGCTCCAGAAGCTTGTCACCGGTAATGACGGTGGCTCCCGGGAGTTCACTGCTGCCTGCCACCAGGGGAGGTCCAAGAATGCAGGGAGCTGGCTCTCTGGTCCCCTCAGTGAAGCTGCTGGGTGCCTTCAGTTCACCCGAGCTCTCTTTGACCAGGATGAGGTTCTCCTTGGTGAGACTCAAGAACTCCTGCTCCACCAACAGGGAGATCTCATCTTTGCCAGTGCTGAGCTCTGGAGCTCTGCAAACAGGTCAGAAAGAAAGATGGTGTTAGTGCCAGCTCGCCAAAGGGTGGCTCCACAGGTCCCAGCCCCAGGGAAGGCAGATGGATGCAGGACCTGATGGAAACCATTGCCCAGCAATGCTTCCTCAAGAGAGAAGATGTTTGAGCAAGTAGTGGACTTGCAAAAGGTTTCTACATCCCTGCACATGGGGTGTGGTACAAAGAGTGCAGTTCTGGGAATCAGGATACCTGCTCCTCTCCCAATACTACTTCATGCTTTGAGTCGAGGCAAGTCACAGCCTCAACAAACCTTGATTTCAGTCCATCCTGCCTGTCGTGCCGAGAACCTGAAGCAATAAAAGACTTGGGTGGTCCATGGGGGAATTTGCACAGCAGCAAAGGAGTCAGGCGTGAGCCAGCAGCTCTAAGCACACAGTGCAGAGGGCAGGCACTGAGGCCTGGGGGGCCCAGGGAGCACAGGGCAGACTCCCCAACTCCTCGCTGCAGAACGGTGGTGTGAGAGGCGAGGCTCCTGGGCGGGCAGCCCGAGTTCCCGCTCTGGCTCGGTCACTTTCCAGCTGGGTGACCCTGCACAGGAGCCTCAGCATCTCGGTAGCCCATTCCCTTCACGTGATTAACAGGAATAGTGCAGAGCCTACCTCATGACATGTTGTGAAGGTGCCAAGTACCTCGGACAGCGCCAGTCACAGAGTAAGGGTGATGGCGGGTGTCAGCTCTAATTTCTATCTCTCTGTCACCCTGGCTGCGCCCTGGACCCTTGTTTCCCAGCATGGCCTCATGCATACCAGCGTCCACCTGGTTGGCACAGCCCCCTGACCAGATTGCGGCCTCTGGACTAGGCCCTACTTCCCGAATGGCACCAGTTGTTTGCCATCCAGTTGGTTGCTTCCTGCACTGATTTGCAAGATTCAAATCTTGGACCTAAACATTGGCATCTGATACCTACACTTCAGACCCCTGGACCCCCAACTGGACACTTGATGGCTGGCGCCGGCCTGATGGGACCTGATGGACTCATGGACTCTGGGATACAGTTTGCTGGCTCCTCTCTGGGGGGGCTGGGACGATAGGGGTGACAACCCTGACAGCCTGGCTCATGCCCCAGCCTAACCTACCAGCAGCCTTGGCAAGGGGGTACTGTCCTCCCTGGCAATCTCAGAGCCATGGACACCCAGCTTAGGGCCATTGGTCCTGCCTACCTGATGGGCTCCTAGGAGGGGTAGATGAGATGGCCTACACGGAGTAGTCTGGAACCCATGAGTGCCCAGGGTGAAAAGGGTAAGAAGAGGCAGAAGGAAGTGAAGAGAGCACCAAGAGTGGAGCTCAGCTGCCGCAGCTTAGTCTCTGCAGCTGGTGACAGAGCCGGGGCCAGGCTCAGGCCAGGGAAGGGGCGGGTGGGCCTAGTGCACAGACATTCCTGCTCTGACGACCTGCTTGGAGGGCGTGGTAAGTCCTAGAAATAGTGAATGTGCAATGCCCTGAGCAAGAAGCACGCCTCTTGGTAATGTTCTCTGCGCATGAACGCATGCACACACATGCACAATATACACACACGTGTCTTTTGCACACACGTTTTTGTCCAGAAACATGCCGGCACACAATGACTCATATGCTGACTTACATAGAACCAGGAGAATAGTCACTGCCTCTGACAATCAAACAGAATGGGCACAGGCTATAGTCCTCGAGGCTTCCTCCGTGCCAGGCATTAACCCTTTAGTAGCTGGATCCTAATGAGGCCCAGGGGACACTAGAACAGGGTCTGGATCACCAGGGCACTTTGAGGAGCTTGGGAAGAGCTACATGTCAAAGCTATGGGAGGGTGTCAATATTCTAACAACCAAATGTACCTCCTGTACCTCTAGGATGACACAATTAAAGTCAGGGAATGATGCCAGGGAAAAGCAGACTCTAGCCAGACAGACCTTGATTTGAATTGGGCCGGACACAACTGCATATTGTCAGCCCTTGCAGTCTCATGGTTGCCCCCATGAAATGGACACAAGAGCCCCCACCTCCTAGAGCTCTAGGTGTAGAGCTCAGCACAGTGGCCCACCCACAGGAAACACTAGCGCCCATTAGCCAGTGTGGCTGGGTCCTGGCAAGTTCCCAGGGCCCTCGAGGCTGTGTGGGACAAGGTCCACCCCTGCTTTGATCCTCTTGCCTTCCATTCTCTCTTCTCTTCCTCATCCCTGTCCTCTCTCTCTCCTGCCTTTGGCCTTTCTGCTGTGCCCTGGGAGCAATCACATTAAAGAGGTTGCCAATCTAAGTCTTACGTTTTAGGTCTCCCTCCTCTTCCTCATCTCCCTCCACTTCATCATTGTCCTCAAAGGGAACAGGTGAGTCTTAAGGCACAGAAAACAGACATTTATAGGACCAGTTTTTGCCTTCCCACCCCCTCACCCACAGAAACACAAACAAAAAACTTGCAAAAGCTATATACCAATAGCTTTTCTGAGTCAGAACCACTACAGTTATGGTACTTTAAAAAAATTGTGATCATGGCATTGTGGTTATATTTTTTAAAAAAAGAATCTCTTAGAGATCCATACTGAAGTGTTTACAGAAAAAATTATGCCTGGGATTTGCTTTAGGATGAATGCAGCAGGGGGAGGGGAAATGAGGAGGGTAGTAGATGACAAGGGGTTGGCCATAAGCTGGGTGAGTGGTGCATGGGAATTCACCACGTCCTAGTCACTCGATGTCTGTCCATGCTTGGTTTCTTTCTTTTTTTTTTTTTTTAATAAAAATGCTATACACAAAAAACATTCACCACTGAACCCTATAAAGTACCAGTCTTAAGGGGCAATCAAAGCAGCTTCTAAGACCTGCAGGGCCCTGAGGCCCCTATACCCCAAAATACCCATGTGGTAGATACCTCTCACCATCCAGAGGATGTTCCTGCCCCTCTCCCACCTGTACTCAGCCTGGCAGAGGGACTCCCTGGAGCTTGGGTCATCAGCGCTGTGTGTGGATCCTGGCTCTGCCCCCTCAGTAGCTGCCTTCTAATCCATCACATGGGCATAACAGCTGCCTCACACGGTTATATGGTGAGGATTATATGAGATAAATTGTGCAGAGTCCTCAGCACAAGCCTGGCAGAGTAATTCACAGTGTAATTATTATAATGTTATTATCAGTGATTAGACCTTAGCTGCAATGAACCCAAATATGCCTTGCCATAATGTTCACTCCCTGGCACCAGCGCTGCCCCCCAGAGCAACAAGGAATACTTCTGCACTCCCACCTTGCAGCGCTTTTTGTGTCAGAGCAGACACTGGTGTCGCAACTGTCTACTCCTCTCCTTTTGGAACTCACCTGTGCTTTGGGCTGGTTCTCAAGGGACGTGGTTTCCAGACCTTTCCCATCCTATCCTGTTCCTCTGGACATACCATGGAAGTCAATGGGGCTCCAACAAGAGCTGTCCTTCCCAGAGGGGTGACACAATGCCAGGAATGGGGAGCCCTTCCCTGGCTGTGGACCTTACATGGGCCCCAGAGCACCACTCCCCAGAGGGCCAGCCTCCTTAAACCCCCATTCCACTGGCCTCTGCCATGAACCCAAGTGTCCATGACCAGCCTCACATTTAATCCTCTCCACACCTCTGGGCAAAGGACAGTGTCCTCCCCACTTGAGGGATGAGAATAGTGACCCCCAAAGAGGTTCCGGGCCTTGTCAGGACAACGTGCAGAGGCTGGTGTGGGGATACAGATTTGCCCAGCTGCCTTCACTAACTTTTCCCCATGCCCAGGTCTCCCTCCCGGGAATGGTGTCCAGCTGGGTCTCCCTACTGTACGGCCTGGGCTGGTTTCCCAGTTGGAACGCCATGGCAGATATTGTTGGTCTCGCCCCGTTGCTCCAGCCTGTGGATGGAGAAGCATCACAGCAGCTTGATCCTATCATCCGTGGCATTAGCTGTCCCTGACAGCTCGTGTCAGCCGCATGTCTGATGAGCACGTCTCCAGGGTCTTCTGCCAATTTACGGATGAAATGTTGAACAGGAGAGAGTCTGGGGCATAGTGTTGGGGACACTGTGAGAAACCCTTCTCCCAGCCCGACAGGAATCTGGGATCAACACTTTGGGAATCAATCAAGCCAGCTACTATCATCCGGTCTCCATCTCCATCTTCGTGAAAGCCTTCGTCAAATACCTCATGGCAAGCAAGATTCACCATATCTAGGATTCTCCGATCAAGGCTTTCCCCTGCCCTGTTCCCTCCACCCCAAGGAAACGGGATCTATAAGTTCGTCTTTGTTCTAGAAAACTTCATGCCCTCAGAACTGGGATATTCTCAGAACTCAGATCAAACCATTGTTCTATTTAATACCCTCCCTTAGTCTCTCATTCCACATAAGATAAAAACCAAATTCTGTGCCATGACCCATGGGCTCGCCACAAACTGACCAAGCCTCTGTGCCCTGAGGTCCTTTCTCTTGTTCAGCATGTTCTGGTCACACTGGACTTTTGTCTATTCTTTGAGGCCAAGTTCATTCCAGTCCAAGGGCCTTTGCATTTCTTGTTCCTTCTGCCGGGAATGTTTTCCCCCAGACCTTGCCATGCCTGGCTCCTTACCATCCAGGCCTCAATTCAAGTTTCATTTTCTCAATGAATGGGCAGCTTTTGCTGCCCATTTGTTAAAGTGCCCTCCACCAACTGGCCACTCTCTACTCCATTTTCTACTTCATTTTCTTCATAGTATTTTTCACTCTCTTATTGTCTTTTTTTTTTAATTTGTCTACTCCCCACAACAGCATATACTCATTGTGGGCATGGCTCAGCTTTTGTTCACCACACTGGCCTCAGGGCCCAGAATAGTGCTGGACACATAACTCCAGCTCAATAGGTAGTTGTTGCATAAGAGAATGAACTAGCTTGGTAGCCTTTGCCATCTCCATCCCTTGGATCTCCTGGCTGCCCTGCTGCCTAGTCTTGCTTCTCTTCCAGGCAAGGTTTGCTTAATTCCCCATATCCTCCATATCTGGCCTTGGTTCCAGTTTCTGGCCTCCCATCTCCTGTCTCATCTCTGCCCTGGAGGCCCTGTGAGCTGATCACATGACACTCGTCCTCCTGTGGGCCCGCTGCTAAGACCTCCCACTTCTGCAGGCAGCCCTAACTAGGCAGCCCTGCCAGAGCATACACCCCCACTGAGCCATTGTCACCCCACACAAAGATTTGAAGGCACCCCACAACGTTGCCGGGGTTCCACATTGAGCCTGCTTGCCTGTGTTTTCTGGATTCTACCTTTTCATCTCTCTTCCTGAGAAGTTTTGCCAGGCTTGGCAGCTCTCCCATATTATTTGCTTTCTCCTTCAGATTGGTGAAAACCAGAAAATCTATCACGAATTCTATCACAGTGAATCATTTAGGGAGGTAAACCCAGGTCCCAGGCTGCTGACAAAGGAAGCAAGTCGGAATTGGTTCCATGGCCTCAGCCACTGCCACCTCTGCTGTGCCCACCTCCAGGAATGATAGGTGTCTGATACGGCTCTATACGCAGAGGCTGTGCATTATTTCTGCATTTGCGGTATACAGAGTCGTATAAAAATAAAGGCTATTGACTGGCTGGCACCCCTTCCCAGAATAATGACTAAGCAAGCATGCTGTTAGCTCCCCGACAACAGTTCTGTGTACATGATAACACAGAGCAAAGATGAAAACTGCTATTCATCTGAGCCAAACAACAGAAAAATGCAAGCAGAAAATTGTTAGTGCTGGAGGAAGACACCAAAACAAATATTTCCTTCCAGCTATGGCGTTTGAGACCGACGGCAAGCACAGTATACCCAGGCCCAGTGCCCAGGCAATGTGGCTGACAGGGAAGTGAGGGATGGGAAGGGCTTCAGAGTGAGGCGTGGACCTGGGCTTGAACTGTGGCCCATCGGCAGACTGACCTGCGAGCTTTGGGTGCTCTTCTGGCTTCATTCATGTCTGTGTGGGTGGAGCAGCACAGCAGAGTGACCAAGAGCTTGGGCCCTAGAGTGAGGCAGAACTGGATTCAAACCCCCACTGTCTTAAGGGTGGCCAGACCTTGAGCACACTGCCCATCACACCTAAGCCTCAGATCCTATTGCGTAAAACAGAGTAAGGGCTCTCTTTACCGAGTGTTAAAGGACATGTCAAGCTCTTTACATACAAAACTCTCATCTTGACCTATAATAGCCCCAGTGGGTAGTGTGGTGGGCTGATTACAGGAATGGCCCCCATTTTATCACACTTTCCTGTATTCATGCCCTTTGGTAGTTCCCTCCAATCTTGATTCTGGGCTTGACCATGTGACTTGCTTTTTCCAATGTGACAGTAGCAAATGTAATGCAAATAAACTTGAAAAGTGATCGGGCATTAGGGCTTAATTGCTTGTTTCTCTTGGAACCTGCCACCTCCATGTGAACAAACTAAGGCTAGCCTGCTGGAGGGTGAGACATTAGTAGAGGAAAGCTCCAGTGTGCCTCCCTCTTTAGTCAGCAAGCTCCCAGCTGATGGCAGACATGGGTGAGCACAAGCCAAGTCTGGCCAAGCCCAGCCCAGACCAGAGGAGCCGTCCAGCTGAGCCCAGCCTAAGTCACTGGACTATAGAAATAGGAGGTAATAGTTGTAGTTTTGAGTCCCTAAGTTTTGGGATGGCTGGTTATATAGCAAGAGTTAACTGACACAGATGGATAAAATTGTCTCAATTCTAAAAATGAAAAAGTCAAGGCATGGAGGGGTTAAGTAATTTTCCCAAGGTCACAGAATTAAGATGGAGCAAAGCAGGTGAGCCCAGGAGATCTTGCCCAAATGTCATTCTCTTCATCACTAGGCTATACTGCTCTGAAAACCAAGAGTGAAATGCTGTGAGAATATCCAAAATAAGAGGTGAAGAAAGACCTCTTTAAGGAAGTGTCATTTAAGTTGGGGCCTTAAGGTGAAAAATGCATGGAAGAGCTTTCGAGATACAGGGAACAGCATGTGCAAAGGTCATGGGGTGGGAAAGGGCTTGGTGCTGTTGGTGGGACTGATGCTCACGTAAGCGGAGCACACAGATGGATGGGGTGTGGAATCACCTGACGCAAGGTTAGAGATGAAAGCAGGCATCAGACCATGCCAGGCCTTGAAGGCCAAGCTAAGAAATTTTATTCCAAAGACAGAAGGGAGCCATTGGAGAGAATGAAGCAGGGAAGTCACAGGCTTGGATCACCTGGATGGTGAGTATTTCTCCCAGAGAACAATCCAGAGGAGTTCTGGGAGGGAGCTGAGGCTGAGCCAATATCTGTGATGTGTCTACCAGGTACCAGGTATTATGCATGGGCACTTGTCCCTAAAGCAGCCAAGAGGGACAGGAAGCATCTTTCTTCCCGTTTTAGAAAGAGGAAACCGAGGCTCAGAAAGGTTCAAAACACTTAGGTTCACACTAGAAAGTAAGCATTGGAGTAGCATCAGAGCCCAGATCCACATGGCTCCAAAGCCTCCACTCTTACCCTATAGTCCCCAAAAGAGTAGATGTGGGAGCAAGAGCAGGGGCTTTGCAGTCAGGGGCCCTGGATTCAGACCCCAGCTCTGCCTTTCTGATGGGCTCAGAGATAACCTTCCACAATTCAATTCCCTTCTTTGAACCTGAGCTGAGGGAGGCCAGGGAGCCAGATGGGAACCAGGAGGACGAGGCAGCAGGAGACAGAATGAGGTGGGCAGGCGGAGGTGGGGGGAGAAGGGTAAGGAGGGAGTCACCAAAGGGTCTCCTTGTGGAGGCAGAGAGGGGCTTTGGTGTCCGGTCTCTCTTGGGCTGAGGTTGACAGACATTTCTGGGTCTTTCTAAGTACTTGGAAAGCAAGGCCCCATCTTCTGTTCCCCTGGTGAATATGCCAAAGCACTCAGGGCGGCCTGTGCCCACTGTGGAGCAGGGGGGTGCAGCCATCTCTGTCACAGCTACCTAGTGTCTTCCCCCATCTTCCCTGTATGCTAGACCCAGGATTCACTGAGCTGCTCTAGTCTTCCTTAGGCACACACCACAGCCATGCACATGCACACTTCAGTCATGCACACACACATATACAAACCAGTCATGCACACACATACACACCACAGCCATTCATGCACACCACAGTCAACACACATACATACACCACCACCATGCACACACATATACACATACCAAACCATACACACACACACATGTAGACACACTACAGCCATACATACACATACACAGTCATGTATGCACACCACAGCCATGCACACATACATACACTACAGCCACACACACAAATCACAGTCATGCACACACATATACACACACCGCGGCCATGCACGTACATGTATACGCAGACAACAGCCATGCACCCACACATTTCAGTCATGCACATGCACATACACAAACCACAGTCATGCACACACATACACACACACCACAATCATGCAAACAAACCAGAGCCATGCATGTACACTACAGCCATGCACACATGCACACACCCACATACATACTCCACCACAGCCACGAACACACACATACACATAGCAACACACCCACACACCCACCACAGCCAAATACACACACCATAGCCATGAATATATACACGCACATACACACACACCTGCACACCAATCATAGCCATAAGCACACACACAGCAGTCATTCACTCAAACCACAGCCTTGTGCAAAACTAGCAGGAAGGAAAGGAACCAGGGAAGGAAGGTGGATTCCACTCCTCTCACAACCCAAGGAGCCTTGTCCAAGTTCTTTCAGTTTGGGGGTGGAAGGGCTGGTGAGCGAAGCTGTGGTTTCAGTTGCCATCCCAGTGACTGGACTCCTGTGTCCCAAAGATCCCTGCAAACCTTCAGAGCTCTATATGCTGAGTCCTTTCTGGTGGAGGTGGGGTGGGGTGGGGAGTAGGAACCGTGGGAAGAGGGCCTTGGGAAAGGTTTGACCTCCCCACTTCTCACCCCTCCTCTACCACTCACCAGGCTGTTGTGAGGATTAAGTGAGATGAGGAAAGCGAAAGCACTTGGTAAATTGTAAGGAGCTCTATGCAAATGTTAGCTGCTCTTGACTGAAGATGGGGGTGTGGGAGAGCCAAGTTCAGCTGCAGCTTCTGAGCCACACTGACCTCAATTCACATCCCAGATCTGGGCTTATGAATGATGTCAACTTGGCAAAGTCACTGAAACCTCGGTTTCTTCATCAGCACAATGGGGGTGGTGAATCTACCGGGGTTAGAGGAGACGACACTGTGAAATTGCCCAGCTCTTTGAATGCCAGACCTGGATTTCATGTTCATCTCATTTCTTAGTGTAGTCCTTCCGACACATAGTAGATGCAATTATAAAAATGCCCCTGGCCTACACTTAGAGCTCAAGAAGTGGTAGGCTCCTCCCTTCCACGCCACCTTCTCAAAGCTGGTCCCACTCTTCCTTTTTAAACCTGCCTCCATCACCTTTGACCCCCAGACCTGAGAGCCTTCTGAACATCTGCAGAAGAATCACCTGCGGAGCTTATTTCACATGCAGATCCCTGAGCTCCCTTGGAGAAGGATGATTCAGTTCATTGAGAATGGTGCCCAGGTATCTGGATTTTGAGCAAATTTCCCTGTGCCCACCCAGTGGTTTTGATGCAAATGGTGTACTTGGAGACCCCCGGCCAGGTGCAAATTTCTCTTTAGATGCTTTCCAGCTCCTCCCTGCCTATCAGTCAGGGAGGTGGGGGAGCCCGAGAAGGCAGGACTGGCACATACAAGTGAGACACCTGGACAGGACCCCGTCCCTGTCCCTGAGGCAGGGAAAGGAGGAGCTAGCAAACAGGGAGCAGCCCTGAGTTGGGACAGGGGCTAGGAGGGGTGAGGAGGATGAGGGATTCAGTGAGCTGGGGAACGAGACAGGAAATACTGGGGAATAACTACAGCAATAAAGGAGCTTCGGCTGGGAGCTGCAGAGTGATTCTTATTGTTCAAATTATCTTTAAAACTTTTCATTTGAATCTGTTTAATAAGGGAAGGCTTACCCTAAGGAAGAGGTATTTTTTTTAATGTGACTTGGGAGCTGAATTGGAAAGAATGTTGCAACAAAGATATTAAAAAGGGGATTAAACGAAACCACTGGTGGCCCATCTCTGCAGGCTCCCACAACCTGCGACAGAGCTCCCGAAACCATAAAATTAAATTAAAAAGGGGGACACGGGAAGTGGGACGTTAATCATGATTCATCTTCCCTTCACTTCTTGTGGCTCCTGGTGATAAGCAGACACCAAAGGGCTATTCAGGAAAGAGCTCAGGCTCTAAGCTCCACCAGGCTTCTATCTCCCTTTTGCCCCTTCCAAGCTGGGTGATCCTGGGCAAGTTGCCTAGCCTCTCTGAGCCTCAGTTTCTTCATCTGCAAAATGGGAGTAGTATCAACCATCTACTGTGAAGGGCCTCTAAGACAAGGAAATAAAATAGAAAATTAAAATATAGAAACTGGCAAATATCAAATACTCAAGAAAATTGCAGTTCCTTTCTCGGTAGGCTAAGGCAGAAGGAGAAATAAAGCTGCAGTGTTTTGGCAGTTCTGTCCCTATGTCCCTCACTGCCTCTTCTGACCCCTTACTTGGATCCCTGCCACCTCTGGGCCTCACCCTCCTTGAGGTGACATTTTTATGGCTCATCTGTTTACTCATTGCCTCATTCATTCACACATACTGCAGAGCCACCAAGTGCCAGGAACTGGGCTGGCAGCTGGGGAGACAAAGATGAGTAAGACACAGGCTTTGCCCTTAAGGGACCCATGCTCAAGTGGGGGAGAAGAATTGTTGCCACAAGGCAGAGGCCACCAACAGCCAGGTGACCGCCTCATCAGAAAGCTCATGCTGGAGCTGCAGTGACAGTTCTGCCCTGGGTGCGTGCCCTCCCCTCTGACCAATGACTAGAGCCAGAGCTGATGCTAACTAACTCTTCCATTCCATCTCCCTCACATAAACACCCATACGAGGTGGTCCTCATTGCTGGGGAATGCTTATCTCTCCTGATGATTTTGTCTTCTTTTATTAGATAGTATGAATTATGGAAACCAACTGTTAGGTTCCCCATTTTTTGCTCTGGTTACCAAGAAGCTCAAAGTGAAATCTTCCTCAGTTGTGTAAGCTCCCTTAGCCTAGGTTTTCTGGAATATGAGTCTCCTCTCCTCAAATCATTCTTGATTACTTAATGCCTGTCATTTTATCTTTAATAACAACAATGATGATGATGGCGACGATGATGATGCTAAACACGAAGTCCTTATTTATGCCAGGTGCTGTGTAAACTTACATACATTATTTCATTAACCACTATAATATCCCTTTAAGGGAGTCACTATGATTTTTTTCCATTTTTCAGACAATAAATTGAGGCACAGAAAATTTGAGGGACTTGGTTACATAGGTGCAATTCTAATTCACCCACCTCCTTATTTTATTGTATCTGAGCCTTCTTAAATCCCTTAGGAAGGAGATGGGATATAATTGTTTTTATTTAAATTAAAAAGAGGAACCCAAGAGGAACGGGGAAGAAAAAATGTTGAATGGGATGAGAAGTGAAAAATTCACAGGATAACACACTTACCCTAGATCTTCAAGGAGGGATAGGGGTTTGAAACACAGACAAATGGGGGCAAGGCATTCCTTGTAGTGAGATAACCTGAGCAAAGACAAAGAGGTGGTTCCCTGCTGATAACTCAACTTGGTTTACAGAAAGCATGAAGTAGAGCTTTCTATAAATGAGCATCTAGATACAGGTGGGGTCTACTACAGAGACCCTTAAAGACCAGGCCAAGGGATTCAGAGGACAATGGGGAGCCATGGGAGATATTTGAGCAGTGCTGCTGATGTACTTCCAGGAGGTGAAGCTGGAAGGAGTAAAAAAAGGTGCCCTGGAAGGCAGAAGGGATGAGGTCTGTAGAGGAGGGAAGGGTCAGGATGACCCTGAGCCTCTGTCTGCCAACACTTAAATCAGTAACAACGCAAAAACTAAATCATATCACAGTTTAAAGAAATACGGTTTGTCTTGGGGCAAAGTCCTGTCTGCTACAGACCTCTCTGAAACTTACAAAACAATTCATCTACTTCCAGTACACAAATGGACAAAGGATAAACATTTTCATTAATACGGACAAATTGGGAGGGAAACATGAGTCACGGGTCCTCTACAGATCAGTAAACCTGCAGAGCATCCTCCATTGGATTTTAGTCTTAGAGTCATTCTTAAGAATATGGTTTCTTCTCCTTGGTGCCTTATGGGAACCCACATTTCCACAGGCTTGCCCAATGGTCATTTTCTTGGTTCCACCCTCATTAAGCATCTGGGTGTTGACCAAGATCCAGACCTCTCCCTCCAAGATTGTTGGGGTGATTGCCACACTTTACCCCCTAGTAGAGTGATGTGAAGACAAATTTCCCCTACCTTTGGCATACATGTTCAACCCTCTTAAAGCAATGAGTTGAACACCTGGCCTTCCCTAAGCTTTGTCATATAGGCTCAACCCTCTCAGAGCAACGAGTTGACCACCTGGCCTTCCCTAATTCAGAGGGGGAAGGTCCACCCCTCCCAGACCTGTGGGGTGCTGACCTTAACAGTCCTAATCTTTGGTGAATGTACCCCATCCTCCCTGTACTCTGGAGCAGCAAAATTCTCCCAGAACATCAGGCAGGAACATCCACCCTCTTCAACTGCTGGGGCAAACTTACCCTCTCTGTACACATGGGTGGGGTTCCTCTCTTGGCCCAAAGTGATGTTTTAATTCCAGATCTCAGCTTCCACGGTTTTCCTTCTGAAGTCATTTCCCCTTCAATTTCTCCTTTCCATATCCCTTTTATTCCAGGCTCACAGTGGTTTTGTTCATACATCTCTCTCAAAAAGTCTGTTGGTTTAGCATGCAGGAAGCAGGGGTTCAAGCCATCAGACAGTAAGACTTTCCACAAGTCTTTCTGAAATAACTGCATCTTCAATCCTGATTTACAAGTTCCAAGTTTAGTTAAGCCCTCCAATGGGGCACTTTCATCTGGAGCTTAATTTCCAGAGGCTTGAAATTTCCAAAATCAGTTTCTGTTTTCTTTGGGTCCAACAGTTCATTCCTCAGTATCTCTCTCTCTCTTCTAGCATTTTGCTATAAGCTACAAGCAGAAGTCAAGCTGCATTCTCCAGGTTTACTTTGGAAATTCTGCCTTCCATAAAACACCAAGAGTTAATCTTGCTAATTTCTCTGCAACTTTAAAACATGGATTGCCTTTCTTCCAGTTTTCAATAATAGTTTCATCATTTACTTCTAAGCATCATAAAAAGTCTCTTTAGCATCCATATTTTTATCAACAGTCTCTTGAAAACACTGTAGGTCTTTTCTTCCAAACAGCTCTCAATTCCTAAAAAAATACCCCTTACCCATTTATAAAACCATTCCAGCATTTTGGTAATTGCAAAAGCATTTCCCCATTCCTCGGTACTAAATTCTGTATTAGTCAGCCAAAGGGGTGCTGATGCAAAATACCAGAAATTGGTTGGTTTTTATAAAGGGTATTTATTTGGGGTAGGAGCTTACAGATACCAGGCCATAAAGCATAAGTTATTTCCCTCACCAAAGTCTGTGTTTTATGTGTTGGAGCAAGATGGCTGCTGATGGCTGCAAGGGTTCCTCCCTTCCAGGGCCTTGCTTCTCTCTGGGTTCAAGTCTCCTTTCTTCCAGGGCTTGCTTCTTCCTGGGCTCAGGGTTCCTCTCTTCCTGGGGCTGGCTTCTCTTTCCTCTGTGAGCTTATTTCCCAGGGCTCCAGCATCAAACTCCAACATTAAAACTTCAACATCAAAAACCCTCAACTCTGTCCTTTGCCATGCCTTTTATCTATGAGTCCCCACCAACCAAGGGGTGGGGACTCAACACCCTACTGACCTGGCCCAATGAAAGCCCTAATCATAACTTAATCATGCCCAGGTACAGACCAGATTACAAACATAATCCAATATCTATTTTTGGAATTCATAACCATATCAAACTGCTACAGTCCCCATGTGTGAGTTTTGCCCTCATCACTCCCATCACCAAGTTTCAAGATTTAAAAAATAATAATAAAAGTAGGTATATATTCCTAGCAACTTTTCCGGAAAAGTCTAAGCCAATTGTTTAAATATCAGTAGCACAAAGGATCAGTTGGCTTGGAGAGTGATTCAAATGAGGCAATGCTTTGGGTTGCCAAGTCTCCTTGGCTCCAGGAGCATGGAGGACTGGCCAATGGAGTCAACCATGAACATCTACTAAAGTAGATGCAAAACAGTCACTTTGTTTTCACAACAGATAATCCCCAGAAGGTTGCCAATTGGGAAATCGTTTTGTTTGTTTGTTTGTTTGTTTGTTTGTTTGTTTGTTTTTAATGCTTAGAAGGATTTCTTTTCTTTCTGCAGCCTTGTCTTCCTACTGGGGTCTGGCTGGGAATGATGCCCACCAAAGCCTTTCAACTCTGCAGACCAAGCTCTGTCTCACTCAAGGTGAAGACGTACTGGAATCAGGGGAAATGGGATGGCCTTGGGTAGTGGAATGGACCACACCCAGAAAGCTCCAGTCCACTTTTCTACTCCCAGTGACCTCACACACCCTACAATCAATCTCTAGGGAACTTCCTATTCTACCTGCTGAAAACTTTTTGTAGGCTGTTCCTTCCCTCTTCTCAAAACCCACCAAGGGGGCACCTGCTATAGGGACGTTCACAATTATAATTAATCATGCTGTTCTCTGCTCCCAGAGAAATGTACCCATGTCTTTTATCACACTCACAGTGCAGGGGTCTCATCTGTCAACCCTTCAGTTCGCCTTCTCCAGGGAGCCTTCCCTGGCCCAAGTCTGGGTAACAAGTCCCCTCAGTGTGCTCTCGTGTCACTGGGATGTCTTCTTCAGGGCACTTATCATAACGTCCTGTGGTAGCTGTCTTGAGAGAGTGGTGGTCCAGGAAGGAGGTTAGAGACTGCCTCCAAGTTTTCCACCATTGTATTTTTTCCACACAGTGCCTGGCACATAGTAGGTGCACAGTGAATATCTGTTGAATGCTATTGCTGTTGTATTTGTGTCCATCTCACCCACTAAATGGGGGAGATTTGCAGGAAGCGCCTCTGTTGTACTCATCTTAGTAGCCCTGGGACCCAGCACAGGGCCTGGCACAGAGAAGGCAACTGTTTATTGGATGAATCAATAAATGAAGGAATGAAAAAATGCCATTCCATAGTCAGGACAATTGAGACAGCAACGAATTCAAAGTCTCCATTCTGAGGCTGTAAGTTTTAGTGATGAGGGAAATGAATGAATAAGTAATCCTAGGATGTGAGTCAGTAAGTGACTTGCCACAACTCTCTAAGCCCAAATTTGAGACTAATTAAAAGATAACTGAATAAGATTCTGGGGTTTAATTGACAATAAACAGAACTATTGATTTCTCCCCATAAGCCCATTCCTCCCCCTTTTCTTCCCCACTTTAGTAAATGGCAACACCAGCCAAACAGCGGCACAAGCCAAATCCCCAAATTCAGCCTTAGTGTTTCTGTTTGCAAGCCCCAAAGCTCAGCAAAGCTGTTAGCTCCTCTTAACGCACATACTGAATCCCTGCACGATTTCTATCTCCACTGCATTAACCCCTCGCTCTGGTCCAAACACCACCACCATAGTCTCTCACGCGGACTGCTGTAAGGTCTTCCTGAAACCTACCAACTTCCTCTCGCACACCCCGCAAACTATCGTCACACACGGATGGGTAGATCTTTAAAAGAAAAGCCCCTATATATGCCTCATAATATGCAGAGTAAATCTGAAATTCCTACCGTGATCCCCAAGCCCCCATGACCTTCCCCCTGCCTGTCTCTGATCTCACCTTAACCCACATTCCCATCACTCACTATACTCTGACCACAATGCCTCTCTCAAACCTCACTCTCACCACAGCATCTTTGTACTTGCTCTTCCTTCTGCCTGGAAGCTCATTCCTGGATCATTGCCTGACAGGCTCATTCTTGGCATCCAGATCTCAGCTCAAACATCACCTCCACCCAGAATCCTCCCCTCTATTATTTTACTGTTTTATTTCCATCACTGTTATCTGAAATCTTCTTGTCTATTTTTTTTAATACTTGTTATCTGTCTCTCCCAACTAAAATGCCTGTTGTTTTCATGTTCTGAAGTTATCATCCTTATTTGTTTTCTGTCTCTCTCCCTAAATAGAACATAAGCTCTAAGATGACAGGGCCTCATCCCCCTAGCTCCTAGCACAGTCCTGGGCACATAGCAGATGCTCATGAATATTTCCTGAATGAATGAATGAATACAAAAATGGATTCAAAATGTATATACAGAGTAATGTAGGCTTGGGGAGAAAAGCGAATGTGGTCTTAATTGCCATTAACAAGAATTCAGAATATAGATGGGAGGAAATTGCCCTACTCCATTCTGTACTTATTCAGTTATATCTGTATTACTGTACTTGGTTCTGGAAGTTGCACTGCAACACAGCAGGCAGTATAGACAAGAACCTGACCAAAATGGCACATAATGAGAAATTCAGAAAACCAGAAATTATGGGAAGACTATTGTTACTGTCTTTAATATCTAAAAGACTATTGAGAGAAAGAGAGGACAAATTTGGTTTGGAGCCTGAAGGGGCAGAATCCAGTCTAACGGGTATTAGTTTGATGGAGATAGATTTCAGCTACAGGGAAAATGAACTTCTGACAGTCAGGTTTCAGAGTAAGGGAATGCACTACCTTTGGAAGTAGTGAGCTCACCATCTAAGAAAGTGTAAAAAGTGAATAACAATTTGGCAAGGATGTTGGGGAAGGGATTCCAGCAGGAGAAGATGACCTCCAAGATCCCTTTCAAACTTGAGATGTCTGGGTTTCTATGTACCTAGGTTCACAGTCAAGAAAGGACTTCTGTCTGACCCTCCTCTTGACATAGAGGTGCAATGGACACAACCAATCCAATGTCCACATAGAAGAGGTGGCATTGGATTGGGAAAAGTGGACATAATGGACAAAGGGTATGGGGAAAGGCAGGAAGAGATGAGAGGTGGAGGCGTCTTTGGGACATGGAGCTGCCCTGGATGGTGCTTCAGAGGTAATCACCGGACATTGTAAATCCTCACAGGGCCCACTTGATGGAATAGAGGAGAGTATGGGCCATGATGTGAACCAATGTATATGAGGTGCAGAGGTGCCCAAAGATGTACTTACCAAATCCAATGGATGTGTCATGATGATGGGAACGAGTGTTGTTGGGGGGGGGAGAGGGGGGGTGGGGGGGTGGGGTTGAATGGGACCTCACATATATATTTTTAATGTAATATTATTACAAAGTCAATAAAAAAAAAAAAAAAAAAAAAAAAGAAAGGACTTCTGGCTAACAAGAGTGGTGGAGATTACTTATCCAGCTGCTCTGACAGCAGAAAACTGTTGTCAAAACCAAGTCTACAAATCAGGGAGTAGAAAGATGAGCTGGGCAGTGTCTTCTGGACCCTGGACAGCTCCCAATATTTGAACTCGGTTATCTATGTGTGATCATTCAAAATATGGGACTTCCAAATGTTTTGACTACCCGAAAAGATGCCTCAGATTCTAGGGGAAGATAGCCAACATTAGATGGCCCTGGGTTTGATTTCTGAAATTCCACCACTTCTTAACTGTAGGACTTTATGCAAGAAATTAATTCCCCCAAATTTCAGTTGCTTCATCTTTAAAACTTATTTCATTAAAAAATGGGGAGACAGGCCAATTGAAATAAGAGTGGAACAAATCTGATAATTATTGAAACTCAGTGATAGACATATGCACATTCACTATACTATTCTACTTTTATGTATTTGAAAAATTGAATAATAAAAGTTAAAGAGGGGGAGTTTAATAACAGTATCTACCTTATGGAATAATTGTAGGGCTTAGAGCAATTATCATCAATGTTATTACAAGAAATTTTTATGAATTCTAATTATTGCCAGGAATTTTAAAATATCACATTTAATTATCCCAATAATCCTGTAATATATCCCAATCATCTCCATTTTGCAGGTGAGGAAACCAAAACTCAGATAAATTAAAGAATCACAAATCTTACAGCTGGAACAGGGCTGAAATGTGATCCAAAACCAAAGTTGTCTAACTCTCAATCACAGCTGCCTTTATCTCAAGAATAGCTCATTGCATTCTACTTGGTTGACACTGACGCAATTATGATATCATTTATTCATTTAAGCCAGTAGTTTGCTAGCTCTTTTCTCAGCAGCACAACTTTTTTTCCAATGCAGCCTTACTCAGAACCCCAGAGAGTAAAACTGATAAAAGTTATACAGTTCTGTTGACATAGGGGCTGGGCCCCAGCAACCAGTCCACTGAACTCTTGGGTGGCCCCTGGAGCATAGTTTGAAAAAATCCCAGATTGAAGCCAACAACAACAACCAAAACCCTAAGAATGATACATTAAGGACAGCTTACATTTGTATACTGCATCTTTGTTTTCCTGTGTCCCATCACATTTGATCCTCATTATCAACTCTGAGGTGGACAAGGCAGGGCATATCATCCTCAATTTGCAGATGAGCAAATCAAGGCCAAACGAAGTTAAGCAACTGGCCAAAGGTGCACCAGTTTAAGTTTTGGCCAAGAACAGACTGGAAGGAGTCTGTCTCTATTAACTAAGTGTGACCTGGCAGAGAGGATGTCATCTACTGGAAATTGCTACTGACCCTTGGTCTCCAAAGTAGACCAGCAGCTGCTTGACCACTGAGAGCTGAGCACAGTCCCATGGGCCCCTCTGCCAAGACCCTGTCTCTGAGCAGATGGCGATGGGAAGGGGAGAGAGGCTCACTGCCACCAGACAGCCTGATAACAGCCCTCTGGCTATAGATAGCCCATTCCCATCCAAGCCATATATTCCTGCGCACAGAGCAGGGGAGGCATTAACAGCCAAAGTGCCTTCCACCCTCATCTGCAGCGAGAAGGTAAGTGCAGCAATAAGTGCAGACCCGTGTAGCAGTTACACTTTGCTTTTCTCCCTAGCTCTTGCAGGGAGATGCCTGAATCCAGAGGCAGCCGATAATTGCCTACATGGTTCCTCCACTCCAGAGCATTTCTGAATTGAGCTGGAGCACGTGTTGGCATAGACAACACTTAATTATCACTTAGTCTTTAATTAGCACTTAATTATTAACACTTAATCCATCTGTAAAATGGGGACACTAATACCTGCCTCAGAGGGACTCTAGGAGGATTAATTAATGTTTGCGGTCCACTTTGAAGAAGCAAAGAATTGAAGAAGTGCTCAACAGTGGCACTAACAACCACACTGGATTTATTTCCTTTTCCTAATGAGGTCCCATCTTTCTCTGCTCCTTCCTCTCCTTGCGAATATCTATCCTTCACAATATCTGCCCAATTTTGCCCTGGTAGAGAAACGCTTAGCTCTATGTATCTCAGACACAGGATTTCCCATCCTAGAAACGGGCTATTTACAGCCATCTTCACACACTTTAATTTTCCATTATGTCCTCTGAATATGTCAATGCCTTCCCAGTAAATATTTTGATGTGAGCTTTTGCAGCGGCTTCTGTGGAGGCTGAATGGGACAGCTGCTCCCTGTATTAGGGAATTCCAGATGTGGTTTAAAACCACCAGGCTCATCTGTGTGAATGTCCAACCTTTGGGAATGGGGGGGGGGGTGCAGATCTTCTGGTTGTCTCTGGGGAAAGCCATGGGCCTCTGCGCCACAGGCTTCAAAAGAGATAGCCACCTGTTCCTTGGCCTTGGCTAGGGTGTTTCCTCAAGGACCTAAAACCTAAATCTGGTTTGGCTATGCCTTGAAGATGAAATATGTCGCCTTACTCGGCTGGTGAAAAGGTAGTCTGGAATAGCTCCTTGGTCAGGCTCTGCCCTACTTAACCTCAAGACCTTGATCAGCTCTTAAAGCCCGGATGTAGGACCACGGGGAGGGGGGGAGGGAATGTATACAGCCTTTAGGGTTTAATTGGCCTGAACAAGGGGCAAAAACATTTCCCCAGAAGGTCAGACCTCATCTCCTCCCTCCTCCCTTGGTGCCAACCAAGCAGGGGAACACTCACTCTTCCTGGAAGCTGAGCCCGTTGTCTCGTGGAGTCCCAGTCACTGGGGCAGAGAGCCGCTCCATTGAGGTCCTGGGCTGCAAGGCTGCAGGCAGACCCTGAACCCTCTTCCAGATTTCATGGCAAGTCTTATCTAGGCTGTCTTGGGGTGTGTCCTGGTGGATCCAGATGTATCTGGGGAATGGGCCCAGGGCGGAGGGGCGCTTGGCCACCAGGGCCGAGGACGAAGGGAGCCCATTCCCACTGGCCATCCTCCTCCTCTCTTTCTGGAAGCCCCTTTGTCCTCCCAGGGCTCGCAGATGAGGGGACCATCCACCACCACCCCTCATTCACCAGAAAGGGGGATGAGGATGGGCACTGGCAGAGGCAGGTCAGTTCTGGCTGGCTGTTGCCCCAGCAAGGTGATGACGTTCAGAAGCTCTCGATTTATGCGTGAGTGGTAGGTAGGGGACAGCTTTCTTTTGGGGAGGGGAAGCTTATTTTGATTTGTTTTTATTTGCTCTTTCCTGGCTTTTGCCCCCCTCCCCCTCTCCCTTAGAAGAAAATATTTAAAAGTCAACAAAAACCAGTAGCTTAGTAACCGTGGAATCCCCCGGAGCTCAGGAACCAGGCGCCTGGGCGGGCAGAAGGACATCTGGGAACAGCTGGAGGGGGAGGGCTGGCTCTCCCCACAGTCCCTGGCACTCCACCCTTGCGACACTCCCCTGACACCTTGCGGTGCCTGGGGCTCAGCCCATTCTCGCTGACTAAGCCACGCTGGTCAGTGGTTAGGGGCCTGGCACTGCCCTAGGCACCGTGGGGGCAGGAGCCCGCCATTAGATTCTCAGTTCCAGTCTTGCCAGGGACCCCCGCGCAGACCGAGGCCAACGGCCCCTGGCCCCTCCCCCCGCTGAGTCCCCTCTTTGCTCGATCCCCTACCCCCTGGTGGGCCTTCTCCAGCGGCTGCCCTGCTGCCTCCGGACAAGAAAAGACAAGAAAACTAGTGAGTGTATCCCGGCGGCTCGCTGCCGCCCCCGGCACGCCCAGCAGACACCTGCCGCGCCCCCCGCGCCAGGGGACGGGGCTCGGCACCCCGACGGGCCCTGAAGCTTTAAAAGGGCGCGGTCTCAGCAGGGGAGGCCGGGCACTGCGGCTTGGGCCTGCTTGCCAGTGGCTCCCACACCCTTCCCGTCCAGCGCTGGAGTTCTTTCTGTGCTTTCAAGCCCAACGGCTCGGTGCGCGGGGCGCCGGGGTTCCGGGTCCAAGGCCCTACGGCCGCCGCAGTGGGGGCGGGGGCCGATGGGGGCGGGGTCGCCCGGAGGGTCCCAGAGCATTTTCCCCTGCGATGGAAATCCAAGAGAGCCGGCAGCCGCCTCACTCCGACTCAACACAGGAGCCTCCGCGCCAGCCAGGGGGCTCTGCCCCCTTATCAGCCGGATTTTAACACTAGCAGCCAATTTATTGGGCACTTAACGTGTGCCAAGCGCCAAGCGTTCTATGTTGTCCTATTCAATCTTAGCGAGCTCATGAAGTTTGTGCCATTTATTTATTATCGTTCTCCTTGTGCAGAAACTGGCTTAAAGACATAAAGGGGTGAATTCCAGGAGCACTAAGAAATGGGGTGCTGGGATTGAAACCCAGGCCCTCTAGCCTGCGCCTGGGCTCTGAGCTACTGCGGGAGCCGGTTCCTTCCGGTGCTGGAATTCAGGGGCCCGGAAATGGGTGCCAATGGGACAGAGGCGCAGAGAGAAGGGCTAAGTGTGCTGTTTGCTATTCACTGAGCTCCTGTCCTCGTTGAAACTGCTTCATTAATTTCGGAATTGGCCCAGGACCTCTGCTGGGGGCTCTCCAGCCCCAGGAGTCAGTGGTTGTTCCTGTAGTTGTTTCCCCTGCGATGGAAGAGCAAGAAGGCAGAGGAATGGATGCAAATAAACGAGAAGGCAGCCCATAGACACAGGCCTGGATGGAATCCTGGCACTGCTGATTCCAAGCTGTGTGACCCTGAACAATTTCCTTAAGGTTTCCCATCCTCATTCATTCATTCCCCAAATATCCACTGAGGCCTTCCTCTGGGCCCTGCTGGGATGAACAAAAAACACATGATTCCTGCTTTCCTGTATTCTAGGGGAGGAAGATAGATGGCAAACTCGCAAAGCAAGTATATAAACAATAGTTACAGATGAATTGGGCTGTGATGGAAAGGAATACAGTGAGGCAATGCAGGAGGGGGAGGCAACGAGAAATGATGGTCCAGGAAGACATCTTTGAGGAAGTAACTTCTGAGATGACAGGGAGGATGAGAGAGTCTTTTCTGTAAGATGGTGTGTTAGTTAAGGTTCTTTTGGGAAACAGAATCAACAGGAAATATCTGTAAATAGTATGAGATTTGTAAGACTCTCTCATGTGACCATGGAGATGCACAAGTCCAGGTTCCACATGCAAGTTGCAAACCAGGAGCTCTGATGAAAGTCCAGTGAAGGTCGTTGATGAGTTTCCAGGAGATGTTGGCTGTCCAAAGACAAGCTGGGAAATTCTCTCTGAATGCTGAAATCACTTTCCCTTTAAAGGCATTCAACTGATTAGATGAAACGTCACTCATTGCTGACAGCAATCTCCTAGGTTGATCGTAGGCGTAATCAGCCATCTATGCAGTAAACTCAATGATGACTAAAACCCATGAATGTCCTTATATTACAATTAGCCCAGTGCTTGCTTGACCACACTTACCTGGCCAAGTTGACACATTAGCCTAACCATTGCAAAAGGTGACAGGAAATCATAATAAATCACATGAAAACCGAATTTCTAGCTCCTGGTAGGCACTCGGTAAATACATATTGAATGAATTAATGGTATACTATGTGTAAAGTGCCTGGCATACATTAGGTACCTCAAAAAACTGCCTTACTCTTTACGGAGAGGCCACATTCCTGGAAATGTTGACTCAATTTTGAAATCTGAGCTTCATTCCTTTCTGATTTTCATTATAAAATTGAAGATGGGTTCCTTTGGGTAAAATTCCAAGGACCTAGACTGAATAAAATTATTGTTAAGAATGTAGAAAACCTTTTAAGATAGTGTGTTTAAAGGAAAAATGATCATTTCTGATGAAATATTAATAGTTCTGAAAATGTCACTCAGTGTTTATGCTGCTTGGCATTTGGTTGGCTAACACCTATGCTTAGAACAGAACTCCAGGAACCTTGCACTGCCCAGGCCACAGGATTCTGGAAAGCCAGCCAGCTCACTTACTCCTTCTGTTCTCTCTCCCCTTCAGCAGGAGATAGGGGACAGGGATCAATGACAGGGACATGTTTCTTAGAACATACAGCTGGGGTTTCTAGAAGATGCTGCAAAGACCTTAAGTGATGCACTTAGAGATAATACAAGCTGTGTGCAATACAGTAACCACATGTGGCTATTTTAATTTTAATTAATTCAATGTAAATAAAATAAAAAATTTAGTTCTTTAGTTGCACTAGCCACATTTCAAGTGCCCAATAGCCACATGTGGTTACTGGCTAGCTTATTAGCACAGAGAACATTTCCATGACCACACAGGCTGTAGAACAGACTGCCTTGTTTATATTCTGATTTTGGGTTTTCTGGCAGTGTAGACTTAGGCAACTTACTTAACTTCTCTGTTCATCAGTTGCCTCATCTGTAAAATGGGGATGATAAAGAACACCTCCTTTGTAGAATTGTTGTAGCTATTCTCTTTCTAAGTTATTACTTATCCCATGGAAAATCCCTAGAACAATATTTGGTGAATAAGGGGCACATAAAAATGCTATATATTAGTTTTTTTTTATATATTAGGTTTTGCTAATTATACTGAACATTGTGTCTTGGGTGTTTCTGAATAGCAAGACTCTGTGCTATGCATAACGAGGAAGAACATTTGCTTAATTTTTTATTGTGCTGGGGGAATTGCTCTGTGGCAGAGGAATGGACACCAAACATCACCTAAGCCTTTGCAAGTTTTGTTTGGTTTTGAGCACCTAGCATGGGCTAAGACCAGATAAGGCACAGGGGTTAGGGATGGATGAGACCTCTACTCTAGGCAAAGGCCCAGTCTAGTGCAGAAGGAACAAAGCATTCCACAAGTGCCCTGGTACAAAGGAGGTGTTTGATAAATGCTTCTTCCAGCCTCTGATCAGCACAAGTATATGTGCCCAGGACATTTTGGGACACTGAAGATAGTACAGTGAAATAGCCAGGCTTTCTCCCTACCTTCTTAGAGCTTGAAGGGATGCATTAGATGGTCATGGACAGCATTTCATCTTTGAATTATTTTTAGCTTAGAAAAATTCTTAATTTACTCCTTACTAACCATATTACCAGGGCAGGTTGTTTAACCTCTCTATGCTTCAGTTTGCTCATTTAAGAAATAGAGATAATAAAAATACTGACCTCACACAGTTGTTCATGATAATTGAGATAATACATGTAAAGTGCTTAAAATAGCTTGGCATGAGCTACGTACCCAGTGAATGTCAGCTATAATATTTAGGATTCTGGAATTCTTGCTTCCCTGTTTGGCTCCAGGACAGCCTCAGGAGCTGTCCCCATCTATTCCCCAGCCAAAGCCTGTACTCACTCACTCCCACTCCAGTACGAACACGGCTGGGTTGAAGAACTCAGAAATGTGGGCAGGGCCTGGCCCCACCCCTCATCTAGTAAAATTAAACACACCCACCTTTCACCAAAAATATAACTTTGTGTCTGTGAAGAAAATAGAAAGGATTTTTACCATTTTGCTTTTGAAAATTTTTGGCCATGAGTGATTTATTGAACGTATGATCAGCTATGATTTCTCACCAATCTTGGTGCCTACTTAGGAAATCTTGTGTAGTGATAAAAATCCAACCTACAAATTGTTATCAAATGTAATGAAAGTTTTGTGACGACTAAATTCAACAGTTAATGAAGATGACACAATATTACATTTTGCATTTAATTAAATATTTACCGATTTCAATGTTGTGGCTTTCTTCTTTGTATTTTGCAGCCTAATGGTGACATTTGCAGGCCTAAAATTTTTTAGTAAGCCGCTAAAAATAAGAAACCCCAGTTATCAAGCCTAGAATGCTTAATGGGTTAAACAGCCCGGAGGCAGGGCACATGCATAGGTAGGTCCTGAGCAAATTTCTTTAGGGACAAACCATCAGAACTGGAGGAAGAGGAGGCTGCAACCATGTTTCCTGGGAACGGGCCTCCCCTGGATGCTGTTCTAGCAACGGGACTAGGTTGCAGAGCAGCCAGCCATTTCCAGGACTTTAAAGCAAAGCTGTGACTCTGTGGCTCCTCTTCTGGTGACACCATCAGCAATCCCTGCCATTTCCTAAGGGGTTTTATCCCTTATCATTGCTTTGATTTCTTGCCCACATGTGAGTAAGTGGTTAAGAGCTTGGGAGGGGAAGCAGAGAGGCTCAACTGATAGAGCGTCTTTCTGCCATATGGAGGGTCCAGGGTTCGATCCCCAGGGCCTCCTGACCCACATGGTAAGCTGGCCTATGCACAGTGCTGCCGCTCATAAGGAGCGCCTTGCCACGCAAGGAGTGCACCCTGTAAGGAGAACTGCTCCACGTGAAAAAAGCACAGCCCACCCAGAAGTGGCGCCACACACGGAGAGAGCTGACGCAGCAAGGTGACGCAGTGAAAAAGAGATGCAGTTTCCCAGTGCTGCCAGATAATGCAAGTGGACACAGAAGAACACACAGCGAATGGACACAGAGAGCAGACAACATGGGGGAAGGGGAGAGAAATAAGTAAAATAAATCTTAAAAAAAAAAAAAAAAAGAGCTTGGGAAGAGGCAGCTGATACACTTGGGCCTGAATTTCTGCTCTGCTACTTTCTCACTGGAGGCTTTACACATGCCTAGCCTCTGGAATTCCTGCATCAGTAAAATGGTGAAAACAAAACAGAGAAGTTTGGGGAGGGGAGTCCAAATAGGGAAATGCATGTAGAATCCTCAGTACAGTATCTGCCTCTGTGAGACCTTAATAAAAGATATTGATTACTATTCTTGTTATTATTATCATTAGCTATTCTGAACAACCTTGTAATGTGAAAATGGCATCCTATGAGATCTCCAATTACAGTTAGGGAAAGGAAGGTCATAGCTAGAGAAGAAGAGAAACCAAGCTGGCAGTGGTGGCCTAGTAAACAAGCATCAGAGTCAGTCCCCAGTAGATCCCCTGGTTTCCCACTCTGGGTTTTCTCCACTGAACCAGACCCCAGGCATGATAGATGCCCCAAGAACTACTAGAGGGATCCATATGGGATGCTTGGCTCTTCCTTTCATTTCCATGCCAGCATATTGGTCTTAGGACTTCTATCTACTGACTACTGAAAAGATTTGAAGCAGCTTTCAGATTAAAAAGTTAAAAAAAAAAAAAAGACATCAAAGATTAAAACAAGATTTGACTCCATCCAAAGAAAGCAGGAATAGCTGCTACTTCCAGGTACCTGAATTGGTCAGCTCACATGGAGGTAATAAAACTAAGTATCCCTATTTGTCAGCAAAAGCAAAAATGGAAACACGTCAGATGGCAGAGTTTTTATTTTCTGACAGGAGAAAATACACATCTTCATCTGCAGAGACAAAATGTTTCCTGGAAATAACCCCAAGCATGAATTTATCATGAGTCCTTGTATAAAGGACACCAAGTGACACAGTGGGCAATATATTCAATTCTGTTTTCATAAAAGCCAGAAATGCCATTAAGTTGGTCAGTTTCTCACACGAGGGTTCTCTGAAGGCAGGGAGCATAACATTAAATCATAACTCAGAGAAAGCATTTCTTTAAGGAACTCAGATAATGAAGTCCAGGAGAAATACCTTTGGGTCCATTCCACAAACATTACTGAGCACCTACTCAAGCATGCATGCATTCATCCATTCAGCAAACATCAACTGAATGCCCACCAGGTACCAGGCATTCTGACTGGCACTGGTGAAGATTGCTTGTAAGAGCGGACACCTGGACTGAGTTTTGAAGGACAAATAGGAGAGCACCAGACACAGAAGGAGGAGGAGAGTGTTTCAGGCAGAGTAAGCAGCAAGCACAAGGGCCCAGAGGGTAGGGAGAGCAAGCTGGGCTCATTTCAGGAATTCAAGGGCCTCAGAAGGACTGGAGCCTGGGGGTGGGGATTGGGGAAACAGGAAGGTGGATGGGTGGGCAGGGGCAGGTAATGGAGGCTCTTGTGGGGAGGGTCTTGCAGGGAGCTTGGATTTCACTCCAGACCATGAGGAAAAGTCCAGTGACGGCAAGGGAGCTGTGAGGTCAGGTGAGTGTTTTAGAAAGAAAACTGGTACAATGAGAAAGATAACTGGGTACAATGTTTTGCAAAGATAACTGGTACAATGACTCATTGAAGGGGACCAAAAGCAGAGGAAGGGCGCCTGTAATCCAAAGAGAGATCTGGGTGATATCCAGGAAGCAGAACTGAGAGGGCTCCATGCCTGCCTGGATGTGGAGGCCGGGTGTAAACGTCCTGGACGAGCTCCAGGTTTCTGACTCAGGACCATGGTGGGTGTGGAAACCCTTTCCTGAGGTGGGGAACTGAGCAGAGGGGCAGGCTGGAGTGAGGGACTAGGCTGGGGTAGAGGGACATCCAAGAGGAGAGAATGTCAGGCATGAAATAGGCACTGGGTGCTCAGGTGACAATAACATTTTCCTGCCCTCAAGGAGCCCCCAGCCTACCAGATGAGACACAGGAGCAAGCTGACAGGTTCAGAGCAGGGAGCGTGGCAGGCAGAGGTGTACTTCCCTCACACCATTCCTCTGGAGTCCTGGACTGCTGGGAATGAAGCAGATTTGTCACGCCCGTTACATGCTGCCTCCCTGCCCTTGCCCCCACTGTTCTTTCTTTCTGGAAAGTGCACTTCTCACTTTCCCTTCCCCACATTGAGCTAGCTTTCTCCTTGTTCTCCTTATATTCTGTATCTCTCCTGGAGGACTTCATCATGCTGTGCTCTGTAACTCCCTTCTCAATGATCTACCAGCTCCGTGAGGGCAGGCACCACTGGTAATGCCTTATTCCTCTTTATATTTGTTCCCTCAGAAACTAGCACAGAACCTGGCATGCTCATTAATGTGTGTGGCCTGGACAAATGAATGAATGTGTGAGAGAGGGGTAAGCAAATGACTGCATGTTACAGGGTAAAACTAGTATCTGGGCACTGCTAGGTGCTGTAACCTCAATATTTCAGTGCATTAACACTGTTAAAGATCATTTCTCATATAATAGTCAACTTGGTTTTCCTGGTTGGTGGGTGACTTTCCTTCACCTGGCAATTTGGATACCCAGGTTTCTTCCATCTTGTGGCTCTGCTATCCCCTAGGGACCCAGATGCTCTATATCCAGCAGGCAGAGGGAGGAGTAAGGGTGAGAGGGTTCCACTTCCATTCCTTTGGCTAGGACACTGTCTCAGGACTGCACCTCACTGTAGAGGGGGTTGGGAAATGTCTTGACTGGGCAGCCCCTTCTCACTGACATTTGGGGCTGAATAATTCTTTGTTGTGTGGTGCTGCCCTGTACATGGTGGATTGTTTAGCAACATCCCTGGCCTCTCCCCTCTGGATGTCACCCTCCAGTTGTGACAACCAAAAATGTCTCTGGCATTGCCAAATGTCCCTGGGAGGAGAGCAGAATCACCCTTGGTTGAGAACCATTGCTCTAGACTATGGAAGAGGGAGCACAACTCTTGAGGAACAGCAAGCACGGCTGATGGGAGGAACTTCAAGCAGAGATGATGACCTGCAGCAGCCCCTTCCCAGTGCAGATGGCCTCTGACAAGCAGAAGACAAAGTTGATCTCTATCTTGAGCTCTGGTCCTTTCTTTGTTTCACAAATGATGAATTTTCTGCAAGAATTCAGTGGCCCCTGCATTTAAAACGCTAGAAGAATGGCCAGGCTGTGGGCCTCTTGTCACTTCACCCTCCTGGCCATGGAGGCAAAAAGCCTGACCACAGTTTGTTCTGGGCTTTTTTTCATGAACCCCTTCTGTCACCTTTCCTCCAGAAGGCAGATCACTGCCATTTCTATAGTGACAGCCTCACCTTTGGGAAATCCTAGCTGCTGTCAGATCACTCTCATGATTTAAAAATCAACCCCATCCCCAACTCAGGACCCAAGTTTTCCCTTTGAGCCCTCCCCTTTGCTCTGTGGCCTGCTCTGAAGTCCTGCCTGCCCCTCCATCTCCCTCAGCTGCTGCCTCCATTTCTGCCTTACGTTGCTGGAGGATTGCATTTGTTTTCATCCTATTGACTTCTGAAGGCTCTTTTATTTTCTTCTGGGGCCAGAGTGAAATTTTCAGGGCATGGAGTCTATAGCCCCTACTTGAATCAGGCTGTTCTCCAGAGCATCAGGACCTTGTTTTCTTTCTAAAACGAACTCTGATCTTATCTGGATGTTAGGCTTATCTTGGCGGGTCACTATACTGCACTGGGCTTTTTTACAATGTGATATGGTGAAGAGACTACGACCTGTGGCTGCCTACTGCTAATGGAAGAATGCAAGGGGAAGGGGCAGGCAAGAAGCTGCTCTGGGGGCTGGGCTCAGAGCCATGCTCTCAGAGGCTAGTAGGGGGAGGGCTTGGACTGCTGTGTAGACTCCCATGTGATCTCCCCTTTTCTGCCCCTTCCCTTCCTGTCCCTTCTCCACAGAGGCCAGAGTACATGCCAGGTCTTGTCACTTGGCATCCCTTTCCTACCAATGAAAACCCAAACCTCTCATATTCAAAGCTGTGCACCTTCCCAGAGTATCTTCTGTTAAAACACCGTGCAATAACACAGCCTTAACAGATAACTCTTTAAAGACATATTCTGACAGTCTTGCATTTGCTTTCTCTACTTTCCTTCACCTGCAAAAGTCCTTCCTATTTCCCACCATCTAAGAATAAAAGCCACCACTCCCTACGAGAGCCTGCAGGATCTGGTCCCTGCCTACCTCCCCCGACCCCCCATCTCCTGACCCTCTCTCCTTGCTGGCTTTGAGTGCTCTCCTTCTGTTGGTCCCCTTCCCTCTTCAGGGCCTTTGCCATATTTTCTGCCCCCAAAGTCCTTTCCCTATTCCTTGTCTGTCTTGCTTATTTTTAGATCCCACTCTCAAGGTCAGCACCCAGACAGGCCTTCCTTGACCACCTGCTTAAAGTGCACGCCTTCATTCTTTCTCCTAGCAGCACAGCATTTCCTCCACAGAGCTTTTACTTCATAACTTATCTGTCTGTCTGTCTGTCTTTATTGCCTGCCTCCATCAAGGCAGGAACCATTCACTAGGGTGTATGTTCATTACCTAGACAGCTCCTGGTGCACAATGATGCCCAAAAAATGCTTTCTGTGTAAATGAATCTTCACCTTGTCAGAGTCCCTATGCAGGTCTCAGGGTCCAAATCCTACTTCCCTCCTTAAATTAACCTTCCCATCCCCCAAGTTCAAGGAAAACTCGTTTTCTTGATATGTCCCTAGGTAACCTGCCCCTTCTTCTGGCATGACGATGATGGCTGGCTGAGTTGTACCTATCAGTTATGTGGTGGCTTCCATCTTTGTTCCACATCCTTCCAAGCCGGGCCAAACACTGACATTCAGCAATGCGGGCAGCCTAGCCATCCACAGGGCCTGGAGCACAAGAGGAGTGCGAGAAACACATGTGGACCCAAATAGATCAGAGAGGGGGAGGGATGGCAGAGGATGTGAGCAACCGCGCAGTTTACAGGGATGAAAAAAGGGCCCTGCCCTCCACTTCTTCCCCGTGGAGAAGGATGACAAAAACTCTCCTTTTGCCAGGGAGGGATTTGGAAAGGGGGGGGGGGGGAATCCTCTGCTGCCGATGGAGCCACAGAGCAAAGTTTTGGGACAGAGGAGAGGCTGGAGGCAGGCCAGTGCCCTGGAGCCCCAGGATCCTAGATGAACCCAGACTCCCTTCTGCCCAGCTATGGGTTGCAGAGATGACAGGGCTGTCTCTGCCAATCCTTTCTCTAGAGGAGAGCCCCGTCCCTAAGAGAGGGGACCACCCAGGTTAGGAGGCAGGAGCCCACCCTAGAGAAGGCCTAGCCAGCACCCCCCACCTAGGGCCCACCACCACTCACGGCAAAGGCAGCCCCTCCCTCCTCTCCAGGGGTGGTGGAAAGGCCGTGGCCAGTCCTGGCTGGCTGGCTGAGCCCTCTCCTTCGGGGGCTGGGCCTGGACAATGGGGAGCGAAAAGTCCCCTCCCCGCCGCCCCAGGGACATAAAGCAGGCCTTTCACTGAGGACTTCTGGCTGCTTTGGTTAGTTCTTGGCACCCAGCGAGCCTGCGACGGGAGGGGCGGGAAAGCAAGTATGTTAGGGGGTGGGGATGGGGCCCGAGTTCCTGAGGAGGCACGCCGGCCCGGGTCCACCGGGCTGGCTCCCCAGCTGCGGGATGAGCTCATGCCGGGAAACCGGAACCACTTGGGGGGTGGGGTTGGGGAGAGAGACCGGCATTTGGGAGGCTGGGAGAGCATGGCTCTGGGGCAGCAAGTTTTACGTAGGGGGCCAGGACAAGCATTCACTCCTCCGGCCCTGCCCGCGCCCCGGTGCCGGCAATCTCTTAGACCCTCTCCACGCCCTTCCCCGGAAATTCTCAGGCTCTGCCAGCCGCCTGGTTCTGTCCCCGAGGCCTCTCAGATGCCAGAGGTCCGGTCAAATCGCGCGGCCTCCCTTGGGTGTCTCTGGCAATGGTGTGGGGTGCCCAGTGGCAGTTGCCTCTCCCCTGGGCGCGCCAAGCCGGGGCCTCCTTCCAGGACCCTGTCCACCTCCCGCCCCTCCAGCACTCCCCCTCCCCTGCCCGCAGCGTCTCTCCTCTCCCGCGGAGAGTTTGGCGTAGACAGCGAAGGAGCCATCGTGACTGATGGAGGAGTCTAGGGGAGACGAGACAGTGACGGCGACCGACCGAGTCGGGGTGGGGGACCGAGGCTGAGCTCTATCTAGGGGCCTGACGGCAGCGGCGACGGGGGAAGAGGTGGAGAGAGGCTTACGCCATTGGGAGAAACTCGGCTGGTTTGGGGCCGTGATGGGGAGACGTGGGGGCGGGGTGGCTGTTGAAACAGGGTCCGGTTATTTAATTTTAAGACTAAACTGTGTAAGTAACTCTTGTACTGTCCTTCCACCAATCCACCCCACCCCCACCCCATCGCACATGCATTCCTCCCTGTACCCACAGAATTTGTTTTAGGGGAGGGGTAGGACTGCACTGAGTCAAATGAACGCCCCCCGCTCCCACGCCCTCCAAATCTCTGTCTACGCACGTTTGCCCCGCTCCTGGGATGGGGTAGTAGGCCATTACTAATGGGGCTCGTAAACCTCTCTCCCAGCCTCAGATTTAAAGTTCAAAGCCACCTTCCACGATCAGCTTCTGAGAGCCGTGACTTGGGGAACCGCGTCTTTCTTTGGTTACATTTTCCCAGACAGTATTCCAATTTCCAAACGTGGGAGAGACGCGTGTGTATGTGTGTATGTGCCTGTGTGTTCGAGTGCATGTGTCTGTGCCACATGTGTGTGTGCGCACGCGTTGGGTGTATTAATGGGTGATCTTATAAATGGAAACAGGAGAACTGAACTTAAAAGAAACTGGTCAATTGTAAAACAAACAGGAATAAACAACCTGGTAGATGTAATTTGTGGTTTATCAGGAGATGGAGGTGGCACTGAAGAGGAACCCTCACCCCCCATATTTTCCCTTTGCTGCGCCTCCACCCCCAGCATTTGGAGCGGCGGAGAAGCGGCTCCAGAGTGATTAATCCGGGGATAATTCACCCCCCCTCCCGCCCCCCGGCGCGAACCCCGCGAAGCGGGATTGGAGCGAGTCATTTCCGAGAGCGCAGCGCGCCTCTCCCCGGCCGGGCGGACACTTGGTTCATTCCAGCCGCAGAAGCTCAGGGCTCCCGCGTACCGGGATTTTTCCGAGCAGAAAAAAGCTCCAGAGCTCTCCTGACCTCCTTTCTCCTCGGCGGCGAGCGGAGCCTGTCCCTCGGCGCTGCCGGCCGCGCCATGCCGCGCTCGCGGGGACGGGAGCTGGGGCGCTGCGGCTGCCCCGCGGGGAGGGCTCGCGGCAAAGCCGGGATTTCGGCGCTCCTGCCGGGGGCAGGAAGCCGCTGGGGCCGCCCGCCGCTGCCGCCAACGCCGCCGCCGCTGCTGCTGCTACTGGGCTGGGGGCTGCTCAGCGCCTCGGCCGCCGCGGGTAAGTCCGGCCGCGTCAGGCAGCCGGTGGCCGCCGCGCGCCCCACCCGAGCCGCGAGCCCACCCAGCGCCGACCCGGTCCCGCCCCCCGTCCCCCCCGACCCGGCCTTAACCTCACACCTGTCCAATCGCCCATCCTCAATCTTATCCTCGCCTCCGTCTTCTCCCAGCTTCCCCACCCCCAACTACATCCTCACCTCCACCCATACCCCCAAACCCCAGCCGCAACTTGGCCGGATCCGGCCGGTAAGGGGGGCCTGGGAGACAGGCATCCTCGCCCGGGGTTGCGGGGTACCCGGACCGTGGCATCAGTTTCTCCATCCTCTCAGCCCCCAAGGTGCCAGGCTTTTCCCAGATAAACTTTCCCGGAGCCCTACCCCGTTCCCGATTCTGGTTGGCACGCCGTCTGGGGGCTGGAGAGGAATGGCGTGCCCTCTCCCCATGTTTGCGTCTGTCGGGTCTCGCCTTCCCTGCCCCCGCCCATTTTCCCCGGAATGAAACCCGCGCCCCCGCCGGAGCCTCCGGCAGACTGCGGCCGCCATCCCCCTCCCCAAGTGACCCCCTCCCTGGGCGCTCCCGACTAGGAGAGGGTCAGGTGGACTCGCGCCCAGGGAGGGGGTCCCGCGTACGCCTCTCAGGAGGGCTCAGGTGGGGGCTGAAGGGTGCTGAACGACGGGGAGGCGGGAGCGGGGGTTGTGCCGGGGGCGGGGGAGGGAGTGTCGCCGCCAGGCTCCGCGTCGCCACATCCCCCTCGGTTCCCACTCCGCGCCAAAGTGCCCTTTCCCGCGCCCTGCTGCAGCCGAGCGCCTGGGCTGCGGCAGCGGCGGCGCGGGCGACGGGACCCGCTCCCAGCGACGGAGTCGGGGGAGGGGAGTAGACCTCGGGGGTGCTGTGAGTCCCAGAACTTCGCGGGTGTCTGGCAGCAGCTTGCAGATCCGGGGAGACACGTGGCCCTTCGAGGGAACCCGATTCCCGGTGTGTGGGGGGGTCACTGGTCCCTATGGTGCCCTCCCACTTTATCCCCTCAGCCTCTCTTAAGCTCAGCCCTAGCCACAACCCAGAAAGTTCCGTGTGCCCGGGTGGGGACGGGTCCAGATGGGCGGCGCCTGGAGCTGCATTTTGATTTACCCAGGAGACTGACCACTGAGGGCGAAAACCTGAACACCTGCTGCTAAGACTTGGCCATGGGGCACCTCTGGCCTGGAGCCTTTTTATTAATAATAATAATATTATTATTTTAACTCACCGATTGAACCTCTGAAGGCTTGGCCTCAGCTACCCCAGCACCCCAGTCCCCCACCCCCTTCTTGAAAGGTGCCCCTGTCCCCCGGCGGGCCCGTGAGTGGTCAGCTCTGCGGCCCAGTCTGGGCCCAGCATCTCAGGAGGCCATCCCCGACTGTGTCGCCTGCCTCTTAGCTGGGGAACGCTAGGGTTCCCGGGCAGCGAGGGCGCCCCGAGGCAGCCCGACTCTCATCCCCACTTGACCGGACCTTCCCTCGGATTCTCCTAAGAGTCATAGCTACCGATACCCAGAGAGGGGCGCCCGCGGTGCGCGCGCCTGGGAGCTCGGGCTTCGCACACACCCACACCCACTGGAAGACAGTGTCTACCAACGCCACTGGGCAACCAGCCTTGCCCCATGGGCAGTCTCCTGGCCATTTTGCCTCCGACGTTCAGGAGAGGCCCCTGCTCTGGCTTAGTCGACCGGACAGAATTGCCCAGATCTAACTGAACTGTTTTTCTGGCTAGGTTTGCCTCTGTCCTTGGGGCAAGTCATGCCCCTGGGGGAGAAAAAGGCAGGCTCACTGAGCTTGCCCTCTGCTAGCTGTGCTGGAATCCTGCCTTGCAAACACGTGTTTGTTCTTTGGTCATTGGAGAAGTGGGGGGATGATGGTGGTTACGGCCTGGGGGGTGGGAGTAGTTGCTCTCTGGCAGGACAGACTCTGGTTTCCAATGCTTAACTGCATTTCTTTTTAAAACCTTTCCTGCATTTAGATGTGCTGTTTGGCCTTGCAGGCATCAGAGATTTGGGAATGGACTTGGTGACAGATGATCAGCAGGATTTGGCATATAAGAGGGGGAACACATTCATTTTGTGTTCTTTTCACGCTGTTGACTTTGAAAGATGCTTAGGACTAGACCATCTTCCTTACTTGACTTGGTGATGTTTGGATAAAACGAATATAAGGACTTGAAAAGGGGGAGCCCTGTCACCCACCTTGATCTTCTTGCCAGAGCCCCTTCCATCTGTGCCCTGCCTCATCCACTGTCCCCAGACACTTGCCTTTAGTTACCTCTTCTCTCCACAATCCATCAATCACTCTTCTTCCCTTGGCCTATAAACAGGTTCATGTTTAACCCCAAACAAGCCAACAAAACATCCTGGCCCCACCTGATCTCTTTTTGCCACCATCTCATCTCTCGTTCTCCTTTACAGTCAACTCTCTTCAAAAGGGGTGTTCGACTCATTTTCTTTACCTCCGTTCACATCTTGCAGTCCCCTCAGGACTCTACTAAAACTCCAGGAAAAAAAAAATCATTGGTGACCACCCTAATTACCAAATCCATTTTACTTCCTCCATCCTTGTCTTCCTTCACCACTCTGTGGCTTTGGACTACTCCTTTTAAAATTTCCCTTCCTTGGGCTTCTAGGATGCCTTGACCTTCTGATTTTTCTCTCACTTCTTGGGTGCTCCTCCTCAGTGTCCTTCCTTAAATATGGTATACTACGGCACTCCATTTCTTGTACATTTCCCCATTCCCTTTCACCACTTCTTAGGTGAGCTCATCCATGCCCACCTCATTCACTTCACACTCTGAGGCTTCCAGCTAGATTTCTCCTGCCAACACGTTTCTCCTGATGCATGTCTATTGGCTTCCTAGCCCACAGAAACTCTAGCTGTGGGCAGCCCACATATCCCGCTGATTCTTGGGCACCTTCACCTGGATGTCTCCCTTCCAAGGCAAACTCATTAGCTCCTCTCCCAAGCCTCCGATATTCCCTCTGCAGGTTGATGATACCTATAGTCCAGTTACCCAGCCCAGAAACCTTAGGATCATCCTCAACTCCTTCCTTCAGTCACCTCCCTTAGCAGCTAGCCACCATGTCTGACTCTATATCACTCTCAAATCTAGCTGCTTTTCTCTGGATTAAGAAGCTCTGAGTAGTGAAAAGGTTATCATGCCTCCCATTCCCTTAACAAGTATTCCACAATAAAATCATATCAACTATAAAATAAGTGTAAGAAATTCTGAAAAGTTCTGATTTTCCCCATGTCAACCACCACCATTCATTGCTTTAAAATAAAAATCAAATACCAAATTATGTTTTTAAAAATTTCCCATTTTGCTTTTGACCTAAGTGCTTGTTTAGTTGCCTTTTGCAAATGGAGCACTGACTGTACCTGATGTTCTATTATAGTACAAATTGGTTGTATTTCAGGTATTTGTTAGTCTGCCTCACATATTAAACTGTGAGCCTCCTGAAGGCAGGGAAGGAGAGAGAGCGTTCTCTCTCTCCATAACCCCAGCACCCAGCTCAGGGCCATACTTAGAGTTGCTGCTTGATAAATGGTTGTTAAATCAGTGGATGCTTTTTTATGGTGCTTTCTTTTTCTTGGACAGTTTTCTAGGGATTTATAAGGCTAAATTAGGAGTTTCAGGGGTCAAGGAAACCAGCTGGTTTGCAGAGGTAATGAGATGACAAAGACATCTGGTCCCCAGTTGCTTTTTCCCCAGAACTAAATGTCACAAATTGGTTAGAAAGCTCCCTGGAGTCTAGAACCAGTGCAACAGAGAGCCCTTGGCATTCCCTCTCCTAAGCCCCTCACCCAAAGGGAAGGCATTCAACCGCTCAGTCACCAGTGTGTGTGTGCACTTGAATTTCCCTTTGCAAATGAGCTGGGGGGTTATGCTTTTTTTTTTTAATGAGGTGACTACAGCTAACTGATCGTATGAACAGCTGGTGAATATGTGGCTTTGTTGAAAGTGGGGCTAGAAGAAGATGCAGGGGCCTGGAAGCCAAATTGCAGAGTCTCAAACACTGTAAGGCTTGGATTTGTCCAGAAGAGTCCAGCAGGTGGCTTCAGCAACATAACCTTGACTCATGGGTCTGGTCTGGCCTGCCTCTGTTTCCTGGTTGTTGTCATGTCAGCAGAATTAAGGGGATCTGGTTGCTCAGCAGAGCCAGATGCTCCTTGTTAGAGACCTAGCTGATTTCAGACCTCTTCAAGGCTCAGGTTCCCCACCTGCAAAAGGCACAAGTAATTCCTGCATTGTGGGAAGGATTAGAAATTAGACATACAGCAGGCCCAGCATAATACCTACCTCATCAAATGTGCCAGGTTAATGGAAGCTGGGGCTGAGCAGGAACACTGAGAACCAAGAAATCCGCTGGGCAGTCTTGCCTTCACCATGTCCTTACCCACTTAGTGTTCTCAGATGGTGGTACTGGGCACCCAGGGGAATAACACTGATAGGTAATGTCTGCTGACCTTACCATGTGCCTGGCACTGTCCCAAGCACCAGCTTGTATTAACTTAATCCTCAGAGCAACCTAGTGAAGTTGGCAATATTTTATGGATGAAGAGACAAGTTCAGAGAGGATATGCAATTATCTGTGTAACAAGTAAATGACCAAGCAGAGTTTGAACCCAGGTCTGCCTGATTCCAAATCCCTTATTGGTAGCCACACTGCCTTGCTCTGCCTTACTCTTTGCTTGGGGCTGCCCTCATCAGTTAAGCTGTGCTGGTTTTGGGACTTGAGGCCCAGATCCCAAACTCTTCAAGCAGCTATCATCCATCTGTCTCCAGTTCCTGAGGGGTGACTCGTTTTTGGTTTACTGACCCACAACATTCATCTTGATTGAACTCTGTGTGGGCTCTCGTCACGCCCCATGTTTCCCCCTATTGCAAAATGTATCATGACGTATTAGAACTTCTTGTTTAATGAGGTGGTATCTTCTTTCTTCCCTAAAGGACTATGAACTCAGGCAGAGCAGAGTATCCCAACTCACAGTATACATTAGACACTCAGTAACACCTTCTGAGCGATTCAGAGGCACGTTTTCTGGAATCCAAGGCTCCCTTTCCCTCTGACTGCTCTCTTGGACATCCCCAAGACAGGTGGAATCTGGAAGGAATGGGAATTGGTAAAGGGGCATCCCCAGGTGGTTGGCAGCCCCAGGTCTACCTGCATAATAATAATATTTCTCCTTTACTTAATGCTAACTAACTGCTTTAGAGACATCACCACCAATCAATTCTCAGAATGACCTAGGCACTTTAATATTATATTTGAAGAGAAGACTGAGGTTCAGAAATTAAGCACTTTGGCCAAGGCCATAGAGCAGGTAGCTAAAGTAGGCAGACTCGAACCTCAGGGCCCATGGAAAGGAACTGTCATGGTGCGGGGCCCCTTGTTAGCATTTACAATAGGTTAGATGTCATTGCTATTACTGCTACTACTACACTCTGCTTGCTCTCTGCACCAACTTTTTAGAATTGTAAGAGAAACCGTCTAGGCACTATGATATTCCAAGTTTCCACTATATGCAGCAGCTAGAGTCTTCCTTCTTTGCTGTTCCCACTAAAAATATACTCTTTAGAACCTGTCCAGCTTGTTAGTGTTCCTCTTCCTAGAGGGGTCAAGAGTCAGGACCCTCTAGCTCCTCCTAGAGGCTGGAAGATGCCACAGACACCCCTCACCCTGGGTTTCTGTCCTTGGGTAGAATGTGGCCTCCTGAACCCTGCTTTCTGCCTGAGGGAGAGAGCAGAGAATTTTCCTGACAACTGGGAAACACCTGGGTAAACCTGCAAATGGAGGATTAATTCAGAGTCCTCAGCCTCAGAGACTGTTTCAGGGCTCACTGGCTGAAGTGGAATTTGACTTTCCTTGGGCCCACCAAAAGCAAAGCCTAGGCTAGGCAATGTGAGGGTTTCTTAACTTGAAAATGGGGGTGCAGTCCTTAGAGCCCCTTTCTAGCTCTTGTCAGTTAAGAGAACAGTGGAGACTCATGTTTATTTTCATCCACGACTCTTGAGAGTCCAGCTCCTTGGATTATCTTTTCACCTTCCTTTACAAATGTGACCTTGTATCTTCCTTTCTTTCTCCCACCCAAGTACACAATTAGCTCTTAGGTCCTTGGAGGGATGGTGAGACTTTTTGGCTTTCTCAGGTAGCCTCTTGTTACATGAAGGGTGGTCATTCCCCCTAAATATGCAATTGAGAACTTTCGCCAAGCAGAGAATGAGAGGGAAGGGGATGGAATGGACTATGATGGGATAATCTGAGATGGACTGGGGTCAGGTAGGAAGGGGTGAGTTGGGATAGGATCAAGAGTGGGTTAGGTTATATTTAGATGGGATAGATGGAATGAATTGGGTTGGATTTGAGATAGGAGGTGAGGTAGAATATGTTGAGGTGAGCTGATATAGTTTGGGATGGGATTGAAGGGATGAGATATAGAGTATTCTGAAAGATTGCCTGAGTTGGGATAGGATGGGATTGGGTGGGATGGGGTGGGAATGCTAGTTAAAATGGACTGTGTTGGAATATGATAGGCTAGATTAGGGCAGAATGGGATCGGCTGAGTCATGGGACCATTGAGACTTGGTGGAGTGGAGGTGAGATTTGTTGTGATGGAATAGGGTGAACTGGGAGTGGATCATATGTACTTGGCTATACTGAGGTGATTTAGATTGGGTAAGTGGAGATACGACATATAACCAATTTAGCAGGGAGGGGACCATAACAAAACCTGCTTCACACGATGATAGCATTTTCCTCTCCAGAAATTCTTGAACTTTAGTCAGTTTCTTACTTACCTGAACTATAAAATTTCCAACAGATGGGAGGACCCCAGCAGCTCTTACACTGGAAATGGGGCTAAAACTTTAGAAGCTCCACTCATTTGCTATAAAAGGTTGTTCCTGGAGAGTTGGGAGTCCTGTGTCCCTACCACCATTAACCCAATCAGACAAATATGGCTGGCACATGCCACTTGCAGCTCATGTCAAGCCCTACAACTGAGAAGGCACTGTGTCCACTCTCAGGCTAGTGGGGTGGCTGACCCACAGAATGCAAAGCTCTGGGTGGCATAGGGGCTCACTCCCATGACCTTCCTCTTCTGGGGAGTTTCCCCATTGGAAACTGCTTTTTATTTTCTACCTGTTTATTTCTGTATTGTTGGAAAATTTTAAGAGGAACTGGTCCCTAAGGGGATGTCTGTCCTATCCTTGAAAATCGTCATTACAAAGAACTTTCATGATTCTAAAAATAATGTATGTATGGTTAAATTACTGAGTGCACCAAGATAGCTCTAAGAAATTTATTTGAAAATCTCCTGTGTGTCTAAAACAGAAAATAAGAGATCATATTGTGGCACAAATAGCCTTCTTCCCTGCCAGTGTCTAATTTATACTCAATTAAGTGCAATTATAATCCAGGAACCTCAAAAAAGTATGCGTCCATCTTCTAGATTTTTAAATAGAAAACAGAGTAAGTCCCATTATTAAATAGCTACATTTATTTATTGATTGAAGGTAGGTGAGTATGACCATTGGAACTTTAAAGGGAGAAAGCAGAGACTTTGAAATTTAGACGTTTTGTGCAGAATAATTGATGGTCCTTTCAGAGATGAGCAAGTATGGTAGGGTTGACTCAGTTTTCCGGGTTGGCACCTGATTCCCACCCCTTCCCCCACCCCATCCTGGTCTTACCACATCCTGATCCTCATTGCATCCTCTATGCCCATTGCAGGGGTGGGGGTCAAGGATGAAGAGAGGCTCAGAGATTGGATGAGGCTTCAGGATGAGATATGGGCATCTGGCATGCTACTGGCAATAAAAAGGTGAAAGCTTAATAATTTTCTTTCAGGTCAGGTTAAAGTGTCCCTAGCATGAAAACAGCCATCTCAAATGAAACTGAGGGACCACTGTGGCCCTTCCCTCCTGGCCCTTGTCACATGCTCTGTCTTACAAGGGCTGACCCATGGCAGAGCTGAGGTGTAAGGAAGGCACTGTTTGGCCTGGGAGTCAAGAAACCAGTCTTTCCAGCCTTGGCCCTGCCCTAACAACCTGTGTGACCAGGAGAGAATCATTTCATCTTCTTGGGCCTCCATTTCCTCATCTGTAAAATGGGAATGCTAGTACCCACCCTGGCAATGAATTGCCAGACTTGGAAACTCTTTAATCAACACACAAACTAGAAGCTGGATATTAGAATAGGACCCAAAGGCCACTAGTCTAAGTCCCATCCAATGGTAGGTCCTGCCTTCTGCTCAGGCTGACTTGGCTTATCCAGGGCTGGCTTGCTCACTACATTGCAGTCCCTGATTCAGGCAGGAAGAGACCCCTGGGCATAGGGTAGTAGAGGAGAAGGAGGGTGGACTGGCTCAGCTTCCTGGCCCTCATCATCCTTATCCTCCGATGACCTGGGTGACAGCTCCTGCAAACTGAAAATGGGGGAACAAGCAATCCTGAAACCCCATCCACAGCTATTCGGAGCTCTTGGTTGCAGCCTCCTCCCTGTCCGTCCCCATACAGTGACACCTTGAGTTAACTATGGTAGAGGCAACTACTGGGGCTTCACTCTCACAAATCATCCATCCAGAGCACAAGATCTGCATGGAGAAATTCGCCATATTCAAGGACCGCTGGGATTCAAGGACCAATAAATACTTTGTTCCAAAAAAACAAACAAACAAAAAACACATGGAAGGAGGAAAATGTTTTAGCAGTAGTTTTCCTGAGTCAAGAAGGTTTTGTTGGGTGTTTTTGTTTTCTGCTTTTTCCCCCCCAATCTCAGGTGCATAACATTGAATTAATCCTGCCGTCAATCCATTGTACTTTATCACCATCTGTCTATGCAAGGCTCCTCCTATTCTATTTTAAATGTTTCCTTCTTTCATCCCCAGTCCTCAAGGCTATTGTTGCCGTCCTCCACAGGTCCCCATTTTAATATATTTGATATATGTCTTGAAATATGCATGGATCCTTATAAAATATATAGTGTTGTTTTGTGTGTATATGTATTTTTAATTTACATGAACAGTATTGAACTATAAATTTCATCTCGTTTCTTTATTTACTCAGTGCCATATTTTAAAGCTCTAACCATGTTGCTAGTATGCGTCTAATCTGTCATTTCTACCTATTGCATTATATTATGTCTTGCATCATGTTTTGTGTATACCTCCCCTGGAGATAGACCCCTGGCTTGACTATAACTCTTCCAAGTCTCACAGAGAGTTCTGAAGAACATCCATGCATTGCTCTCTTGGGACCCTGTATGAGAATAACTCTGGGCTATACAAATGGGTGACTGGGATCCCTGAATTAATATGTTAAATTTCTATGTTCTGCCATATTGCTTTCCAGAATGGCTGTACCAGGTCATATTCCCACCAAGAATGTCCAAAAGTTGTCTTCCCACATCCTCACCAATACCTAATGTTATCCAGCTTTCTAATTGTAGCCACACTGTGGGCTTAAAATGCCATTTTATTGTTTTAATTTGCATTTATTTGATTACTACTGAGTTTAAAAATCTCTTCTCTGCTTGCTCTTTGACCTTCTCTTTTTTGAGAAATGCCTATTCATAGCCTTTGCATATTTTTAAATTGGGTTTGCTTTCTTATTTTTAATTCGTTTCTGGTTGATTTGCAGAAGTCCCTTTTACATTTCAGATATTGGATATTACCTTTTGTTGGTTTTAGAGGTCCCAATCAGTCATTTCTCCATTTTGTGTATCGTATCTTTCTTTGAAAGAAAGGCTTCGATTTGATATTTTGCAGAAGGCATAAGTTGAGACATATGGGGGAGCTGATGAACTGGGGGGCAGGGTGACTTCCCAAGCATACCTAATCCACCCCCTTCAGGGATAGCTCCCTGTATGGGGGCTTTTCAGGAGCCCCAGAGCCTTCCTGTCCATCTGGGCTTCCAAATTCTAAAGTAGGTCTCTCTTGGGGCTTGAGGCTGATGCTTCCTTAAGGCCCCAATTAAATTACACATATCTTACTTGATGGGTACAACATAGCTTAACCATTAAGAGAAAGTGAGGGATTATTCAGTCCTTCTCCAGATGATTTTTGAGAGTTTGCCCAGTGTTAGGACTCTCAGATACACTGGGGGCATGGACAGATTTCATGGACAAGGGCATATAAGGTGGGCAAACTATCCAGACTCAAGCTCCTAGAGCAAGTGATGTTTAAGGTGAAGCCTGTGGCTCAGATGAAGAGGAGAAGAGGGGGAACTATTCCAACAGAGGAACCTTATCTGCATAGGCTCTTAGTTGAGAGAAAGCAAGGCATGCTCAAGATCTGGAAGAAGTCCAGTGCGACATGAAGCCCTTGCTAACCTAAGAAGGGCAATGAGGAATTGAGAGTTTTGAGCAGGGGAATGGTTGGCACAGCAGGTCCCTAAAGGAGTGAGACACCCATAGTGTAGAGTGAAAGTGCTGCACAGGATGGCAGGTGTGGATGCTTGGAATCCCATGGAGAGAAGTCAGCAAAGAGTCTCTTAAATGCCTTAAGGCAGGAGGGGATGAGGGGATTCTTTTCCTTCCACTTTACCTTTACTCTGTTCCCCATCTTCCAGATAGGGTAAACATTTGATAAAACATGAAACCCACTCCATAAATTGTGGGACATAAATCACAGTTCTGCGAATCCTGCTCTCAAAGACAGTTATAAGACAGACAGCTTCCAGAGAATGAAGGAAGGGGAGGTGGGTGGCAAGGAAGGTTTCACCCAGGAGATACAAGCAGGCTCTTGACGGGTGAACAGACATTGGTTTAGAGGTGGAAAATATGAAGTGGGACATCTTTTTTTTTTTTGTCTTTATTTATTTTTTTAATGTTACATTCAAAAAATATGAGGTCCCTATATACCCTCCACCCCCCTCACCCTACTCCTCCCCCCATAACAACAACTTCCTCCATCATCATGAGACATTCATTGCACTTGGTGAATACATTTCTGAGCACCGCTGCACCTCATGGTCAGTGGTCCACACCATAGCCCACACTCTCCCACAGTCCACCCAGTGGGCCATGGGAGAACATACAATGTCTGGTAACTGTCCCTGCAGCACCACCCAGGACAATAAGTGGGACATCTTAAACAGAGGGAGCAGCCTGAGCAAAGGCTTAAAAGAGCAAGATGTGTTTGAGGGATGTCAAATTTGCCTCATCCCTCCATCATTACATCATTATCACCATCATCATGGAAGTTGGCCTTTATTGAGCACTCACTGCATGTTAATTCCTCACTTAAGCCTTACAACACTCCTAAGAAGTTGGTCATTTTGTAGTTGAAGATGTGGTGTGGCTTAGTTTGCCAGTGCTGCTATGACAGATACCACACAATGGGTTAGCTTAATCAGTGGGAATTTATTAGCTTATGGTTTTAGATTTTGGAATCTAAATATTGGCAAGGCTTGCTTTCTCCCCAAAGACTGTAGTGTTCTAGCATTGGCTACAGGCAGTCCTTGGAGTTCCTTGGCTTTCTGGTCACATGGCAATGTCCTTTCTCTTCTGAGTTCCCGCTGACTTCTGGCTTCTCCCTGTGGCCTTCTCTTTGTAAGGCCTCCAGTAATCTGGATCAGAGGCCACCCTGCTTTGTTGGCCACACCCTAACCAAAAATAACATCTTTGGGTTTACAGTGGGTGCACACCCAAAGGAATGTGGGTTAAGAGTAAGAACATGTCTACATTGGGGTGCATACTTCAGTCTACTACATGGAGGTTTAGGAGGTTAAGTAATCTGCCCATGACTACACAGCTAGGCAGGGGCAGAACCTGGATTTAACTCAGTCTGATTCCAGAGCCCACAGTCTGAACCACTCTACCAAGGTTTCACATAGTTAAAAATGTTGATCCCCAGGTCCTCTCCGAGGTTTTCTGAATCAGAGTCTCTAGGATAAGCCTAGGAATCTGCATCTCTAAAATGTTGCCATTATTATTAGCAAGTCTATGGCTCCCCAGGTCTGAAGGTGAAACCTCAAAGGAGGCCTGCCTTCAGCCATCCACACTCACGTGCTCCTTTTCATGGCCCCAGGTCTTAACTGTGTCCAAGAATGAGCAGAGGACGGACTCCAGAACCTGCGTGGTTCTGGAAAAAATGCATCCGCCCAGTCCACACCTGGGCTGTCCTTTGTACACCCTTGTTCTTCTCTCCTCTCTTCCCGCTCCTTTGTTATCAGCTTCTGTACTGGTGGAGCTAGGCCCTGTTTCCAGGGAGGCTGGGGGACCCCACAGGTGGTCCCCAGGATGACCAGCTTTGTGTGGATGAGATTAGGCAGCCCTCCCAGGGGAGACTTTGCTGGCCTGGAAGGCCCTGCTGTAGCATTCCTAAACAGCTTAACACACTTAGCAAAAGCCTGTTGGGAGGTTGGCCTGACAGCTTGGAGCTCCTGAATCACCAAGCCCTTTCACCAGCCCCGGATTTGTTAGGTGAGAACATTTACCTTGGGGAGTCTTATCCTCTACTTCCTCTACTATACTAATTCCCATTATTCCAGATTTAAGACTGGCTGGGGAGTGAGCACAAAACCTGGATGCCATTGTCCTCAGACCTGACGGTGGAAGTCACCTGACATTTTAGAACAGAGCCACAGCAGGCTCAGGCAAGGGTTTTCCAGCCAGGGTGGGGTGCGGGTAGGCTCTAGGAGGATAATTCAGAGGGTGGGGCCAAGGACTCCTGGTTCCAGCCCTCTCTTTGTTTAAGGCTGGAGGGGCCAAGCCTCTGGGGAGCGAGAGGCAGGACAGCCAGTGGAGGGGCATTTAGAGGGTCTGCCATCCCACTGAGGAGCCAGGGGGGCTCCACAGGGAAATTGAGGCAAAGGTCCAGTTATGCTATAGGAGTCCTAAGGCAGGCCCAGGGATGGCTGTCATTCATTCATTCATTCATTCAACCACGCGTTTCTTGGGTTCTAGGAAGTGAGGTGGAGACCATTATATAGGTACACTGGGGAAAAAACAGGGTTCATGACCAGATGAGTCTGGGAAATATTGGACCTTTGGTTTCATTGTGTGGTCCAAGGCCTCCCCAGGAAGCTTGTTAGAAATGCAGCCTCTCCGGCAGCACCCCCAGCCTGTAGAATCCAAGTCTGTGTTTTCACAAGATCCCCAGGTGATTTTTGCCCCTGAGAGTCTGAGATGCAGTAGACCTTGCATTGTCTGAGCACAAACTTTGGAGTGAGGCCACTCCAGGAAAATCCTGATTTGAAAATCTAGTTTATTCTGAGTCTCAGTTGCTGCATTAGTAAAATAGACTGAAAACCATGGCCTCAGTCATGCTTGTAAGCACCCATGCTTGCAAAGGGCCTAGCTTTTTGATCTGATGCATTTGTACCATGCTGAAGGCAAGGGGTTTGTCTGTTTTGGTTACCACTGTGTCCCCAGCACCTGGAACAGGGCCTGGAATGTGGTAGATGCTCAATAAATATTTGTTGAATGAATTAATGAATGCTCATCAAGGGGCTGTCAGCTCAAAGCAAACACCCTGCAGGCTGCTTTCTGCAGCGAAGACACAGTGAGGTTTTCCTTTCTATTACTGCACCAAATTATGGCAGATTTCCTGAGGTGAAGGATTGCTGAGGGGCTGGAGCAAGGTTTTCCATACAGAGCAATGAGACGGCTGTTCTGAGTTAGCCTGTGTTTCAGAAAGGTTATATTATTGCTGAAATCTCTCAATTGAAAGCCCTAGTTAAGATGAAACATTAAGGGAGCTTTCAGCTGTTAACACATTAGTAAGGATGAACAGATCAGTATGGAGAGAGTAGAGTTAGATAGGACTTGAACCCAGAACTGGTGTATTTTGCTGAGGGGTGAGGAGAGGGTACACTGTGTATCTGGACCCACATGATGCCACTGGGCCTCAGAGTTTGAACCCAGAATTTGATCCCACTCAGCCCGTTGTTGACCTCTCCCCTCAGCTCAGTCCCTGGTATATCCTGCCCCTGGCTCTGGGCCGCTCTGGACTGCAGGCTCCATCTTGGGACCATTCTCATCTCTTGCAGCAGTCTTACCCACTCACTCTCCTGCACATCCTTGACTCCTGCTTCACAGAAAAACTGGCATTAAAGGAGACAGCTGCGTGAACTTTGCTGTTGAGTTGATGTCGAGCAGTGTGTTATCCAGGAACGTCACTGCTGCTGTTGGCATTCCTGCCTCCCGTGTGTCTAACCCCTCCCTCACCTCTGTTTCTTTTCCATCAGCCCATAAACAGGCTTTTTTCTATATCTTAAAAATACACTGAACAACACCCCTTCCTTGCACCCCCCCTTTGGCTATCACCCCGTCTCAAGCTTCCTGAGAGAGTGTCTGCCAATTCACTTCTCAGCCTGTCATCTGGCTTCCACTCTCCCCACTCCAGGGGAAGCGCTGCAGCCGAGGGCACCATGTGACTTCCTATTTACCAAATCCAAGTCTTCAGTCTGGCCACAGCTTGCCTCTTGACCTCCGGTCCGTCCTTCCCTCTTGCTTCCACCTCTTCAGCATCTGACTACGTATTATTTGCCTAAATATTGGTGCTTCCAGGTCTTTGGCCTTAGCCCTCCTCTTTTTTTTTTTTTTTCTTCATTCTGCACTCCATTCATTCCTGTGGTTTTTAAATGGTACTCTCCAGATGATGATAATCCCTGAATTTAGGTCCAACCAAGACCCTGCTCTTGAACTCCAAACCCATGCATCCACCCAGATGGTCCACTGGCCAGCTCATTCAGCATGCCACAGGTGAACCCTTCATTTCTATTGTCACATATACAATAATCTCCCACCACAGCAATTTTACCATTCGAAGTTCTTTTGTGTCCCACCTCAGTGAATTGACTCACCAACCATGCATCTTCCTAAGCCAGAAACCTGGGGATACTTCTTGAATTCCACTCCCCTTTCACCAATTGACAACCAAATTTTTTTACTTCTACCTCCCAAATGATTCTCAAGCCTCCCCCATCCCTGCCCCCGGCATCCTTGCTTGTTTGGCTGTGGCTTGGACCTCATCCCTTTCCTCCTGGTCAGTTGTAGCACAACATACTCTTGCAAGCACATTAGCCTTCAGCTGGTCTCCCCAGCTCATCCTTGGCTTCTTCCACCTAATGGTCCATACTTCAGTCAGAGGGCTACAGGGGAGTGGCTTTATTCTCAAGGCTAGGAGAGAAGGGGCAAGACAAAGATCTTTGACCAGAAGTTGGTACTCCTTGAAGAAGTGGCAAACATCTGAAGCTCTTAGGTAAGAGCGAGCTTTGAAGGCGTTTAAACTGATATACTGCTAACCCCAGAACCTCTGGGGTTCTGATTGATGGAGGTAAGAACCAAAAACACTAGTCAAATGGAAGGGAAAACACTGATTCATTTAGTAATAGTGGGCATGTGCCTGGTACCCCTCAAAACACGGGTTTTTGGGTACATCATGCTGGAGAACATGGCTTGGGCCTGGGGCCACATGGTGCTTTCCAACTCCCATGGTGAATCTAAATCTTCAGAGCTGTGTGCCCAGAGACACTCACAGACATAGGGGTCTGTCGGGGTTGCAGAGTAATAACTCACAGTGACTTTTGCAACCATCTGCTGGGTTGAGAATGGTAGGCATGCTTTACCCACCCAGTTTCAGGGAGACCAGAGCATCTGGTGGGCATGCTTTGCCTTTCAGTTCAGTGACCTTTCCCATCAGGAAGACCTGGCTCCAGGCAGGGTGGGGCAGAGAAGGAGAAAGAGGTAAAGCTACTTTCCCAGCCCTCTCTGGCATGGGGGAAGGGAGGGCATCCTCTCCTCTTTATGCAGCTTCTGCCACGGGTGGGGGTGGGGTGATGCTCCTACACCTTGCTCCCTACCTGAGCACAACCCAACTTTGTTATGACTTGGGGTCCTCTCCCATTCTCTGGTTTCCTCCCAAGAACCCTGGGTCTTAAGATACTATTGCCACCAGACTGTATTTACTAAGAGGGGCATGAATTCTTTTCCCCAGTTTTATTTCTAAAAGACACATGAAACTGCCAGTTGTTATCAGATATGCTGGCAGGGACCAGCTCCCTCCCTTTCCGCGCACCCTGCACCACAATTGAGGGGAGACTGCTGAGGGCTGGGGCCGGAGAGTTCCCAACCTGGCTCAGACCCGCTCCAGGGTAGCACGCTGCCTGCATGAGCGAACCACTCTTTTCTGCCTTGCCTCTCTCATCACAGAGCCCAGCTCCCTTCCCACCCTCTTATAGCCACACTCTGTATCCCTTCTGTAGTGTCTGAGTCGAAGCAGTGAGATGCTTTGCTCGCTTCCCTAATCCGGGCTGCTCTGTTCTTTGGCCCTGGGAAAAGGCATCTTCCTGGGACCTCATTCGTATTCCACTTAAGACTGAGGCTATCCCCACTCATCCCCCCAAATGCACTTCACTTCAGTTTCCCCTTTCAAAGCCATCGACAGCTTTGCCAAGCAGCTACAGTTTCTCATACAGTTGAGCACAGGCGCTAGAGAAAATGGCATGCCTTAATTGTCAAGCGCCTGGGGTCCCCGGGGGGGCCAGGCTCTGTCCCACCAATCAGACTGGGCAAAGGGCAGTGTGACCTCACTGGTTGGGAATAGTTCCAGCCCAAAGCAGACACTTGGCATTTATTTGGCCTGTGCATTTTGATTGTGGGTAAAGGCAGTTTCTGTTAGGTTCTTTGAAATATGGGGGGAAAAAAAGCTCACACACTCTCATTTCTGCCTTTGAAGAGCCCCAGGGGTCTGGGAACCCCAGGCAGGAAACATTCATCTTGTCCAATTCCTCTTTTATACCCTAACCACCAAACCTTCCCTCCCCTCTCAAGTTTAGAACTAACAGAAAAACACGAGAGAGTCAAATGCAGAGATCAAAATGCCCGCTTTACTACCGATAAAGCTGATTGGAGACTGTGGCAGCCAAATTGCCTTGCTAATACATCACTCTGGAATTAGACAAACTTAGCCATCCATTCACCAGCAGAATGGAACAAACTCAGGCCTCCTGCACAGGGACAGAGCCACCTAGATACATTTAGAGGGTGCAGGATGGAGAGCGAGACTGGAAAAATGTGTGTGCCTCTGGTACTTTGGCCACTGGGGGATGGCATGGGAATTCCTTCCCCTTGGTGGAAACATGAGGAGGTGAGAGTGTTTTCTCCTAATGCACCACAGTAGGCCTGGACCTGAATAGGTCATCACTGCCTGCATTGAAGGGGCCTGGGGCAGGCAGGACCTCTCCCACCTGGGAGGAGTGGTAGGGGGCCTCCCACCTGGCTCTCATGTAGGTGCCAGCTGCTTTGGAGGTTTCTCAAAGCCCTTTCCCAGGCTGAGAGGTGATGTTGACTAAGACGTTGATTATCTGCCCTGCTTATCTCTGTGACATATTTAAATAAGAAAATAAATTGTTCATTTTTCTTTTCCCTCCATTGTCCCCTGGAAGAGTAAATGGAGAATATGCTCCATCCAGGTGAATCGCTAGGAAATGGGACTATGCTTTAAAATGCATCAGCTCTGGAATCAGACCTGATTCTCTTTGGTTAACTCCTTGATAGAAAATGATGTCAGATTAGGGCCAGGCACCATACGTTTGCTTTGCAGATGAAGGGATAAAATTGAATGGAAAAACAGGTCCAAGGCAAGACAAGCAGGCTGGGGATGGCAGAACAGGTGACTAGAGTAAGACTGTAGCAATGCGAAGACTCCCCCCCATCCCTCCTTTCTTCCTCCTGCCTTCCCTCCTTTCCATTTTAATTCCTTCCATCCTTGCAGCCAACCATCCATGCGTCCATTCAGCAGAGTTGTACTGACCTCCTGCTTTGAGGCAGGCATTGTGCTGGTTCTGAGATACAGAGTTGCAGGTAGGCATGCTATCAACCCCCACCCCCAAGCCTTCATTCTTTCCAGTATAACACCCTTGGGGTGGACAATAATTAAGCAGATATTTAAATGCAGTTTGATGCTTATCACAATAGAATTTAGCATGGGGTTTGGATGGGTGTTATGGGAACACAGGGGAAGGACCAGAATCCAGGCAGGGACTCTCTGGGATGGCTTCCCGAAGGAGGGAATCTTTAAACAGAGATCTCCCAGCAGGAGTTAGTCTGGGGAAGATAGAGAATGTAAACTATGGTTTCTCCCCTGGTAGATATTGTTGGTAATTGCCTGGGAGGCTGCTGCTTTGTGGTGACTGTGTGCTGGGACTTAGGGAGCCTGCCTGGTTCTGAATCAGCCCATGTCGACCTTGTTGGTGGACCTAGACTCTGTGCTAGATGCTTAATAGACATTATCTTACTCACCACCATGAGACCCCACTGAGACAGGTACTAGAATTAGCCCCCCTTAATACACAAAGAAATTGAAGTTTGGGGGAATGAAATAATTTGCCCAAAGATCACACAGACAGAGCTGGAACTGTTTCCATGACTCATCACCAGTGATACCAGTCTCTAGACTGGTTTTATGGCTATGGCTCACAACACAGAGTCACTAGATGGAGTCCAGCCCTGGCATTGATCACAAATCATTTCTATAGTGATAACAGTATCTGGACTTTCTGTGATGGTCTGCTGTGCCAATCATGTTATAGATACAACCTAATTCATACAACAACATATAAGACAGGTGACTTGATTCTCTCCATTTTGCAGTTTTGAAAACGGAGGCTTAGCGTTGTTGAGAAACAGCTCAAAGCTATGTATAGCTGATAAATTTTGAAGCTAAATTAGAACCCAGACTGCGTGATTCCAACGCCCATGCTCCTAAGCAGAACATTATTTACCTTATATGATTTCATACAAGCAAATGGGAAGAAGAGACCATTCTTATTCTGCATCCCTCCCTGCACATGATCCTGCTACTTCCAGGTTTCAGCTTCCTCATCTGTTTACAGAGGACACTTATTCCTGCCTGCAAGGCACAGAGACAGGGCAGACTCAATAGAGGTCTTGGATTCCACTGGGCTTGTGCAGTACTTGCAGCTGAACTTCAGGGCTGTTGTCTTCTGGGGTGAGGGGACAGAGAGGAACCACTTCTGGGCTGGGCTCCAGGGGCAAGTTGTCTGATCTGATCATTTAGATCCCTTGTCCCGTGGATGTGCATACCATCAGCTCACCACTGACAGATGTGAGAGGATGAGAACCTATTGGAGACTGGAGAGGGGAGGGAAGAAGGGAGCTGGGGCTGGGCATTCCCATCTCTTCCCTGAAGGCTTCAGCAGCAAAGGAAGGTGCAGAGAAGCTGCTCAAGGACATGCCACGACTCATGCTCTTGGCAGCATTCATGGGCCTGGCTCTATGCAGTGATGCAAAGGGAGATGGACATTGTCCCTGCCTTACATTTCCCTAGAGGACAGGCATGTGGAAGCAGTCACAGTAGAGTGGTACCTGGCAGCCATCCTTGACACCTCTTTTTCTCTCTTTTCCTCTTTCCCCACATGAGTCCATCAGTAAATCCTATGTGCACCACTTTCAAAATATATCCAGACTCCAGCCTCTGCCACAGCCTTGAGTCTGAGCCACCATCTTCTTTTGTCTGGACTATTGTAGTAGCCCCTCACTGGTTTCCCTTCTTCCGTTATTGCTTCTTACCACTTGCTTGACCATCCAGAAGTGGAGACCTGTTGAAAATGTTAGTGAGCTCATTCATTCCTCTGCTTGAAATCCTCCAGAGGCTCCCATCTCACTGGGAAAGAATTCAAGGTCCTTTCCCCATTCTTGCCCCTGGTTTCCTCCCTGACCTCCTCTTTCATAAGACTCCACTCAGCTGCAGCTGGTGAGCCCCTGCTGTTCTTCACACACCCCAGGCATGCCCTCACAGATGGACAGGGGGCCTGCGGACTGCCCAATAGCCACGCAGCTCATGCCATCGCTTCCATCAACTCCTGCTCAGATGCTGCCTCCTCACTGAGACCTTCCCCCCTCCCTTATCTACAATAACACTCCCCTTCACTTACTTTGCATCAGCTTTCTTCATAGCCCTCCTTAATCTTCTGACATATTATCTATGCATTTTTTAAAAAATTTACTCTGTCTCAAGTAAGTTCCTTGAGCCCAAAGAGCTTGTCTGTTTTGTTCTCCGCTGTTTGCCCAACTTTTAGAATAGCGTCTCATGCATAGGGTGGCCTCAGTGAACATGTAGTGGATGTTAAATGAATGCCTGGAGAGGTAGAACAAAGATTTATGGATCCCAGAGGACGGAGCAAACCCCTCCGGCATATCGGGAGGGGGGTCATTGTTGGGTTAGGTGACATTTGAATGGGTCTTACAGGGACAGTTGGCAATTCCCAGGAAAGAAAGGAGGGAAAGGTATCCAGGATGAGGCCCAAGGACCTCAAAGGGCCTGGATTTTCAGGAACAGACGAGAAGTTCATATGGTTGGAGTTTGCCTCTTGTATGTTGTGACTGGGGCTGTGGAAATGGGCTTGGGGAGGGAGGGGGCCATTGGAGGAGGGGGAAGAGTGTCACTGTGGAGCCATTGCGAGCATGAGCTCTGGAGCCAGGCCTGCTGAGTTCAAACCCCAGCCCTGCAGGAAAAACCTGTGCGTCACCATTTGAGGTCGCCATTAGATCAGCACTCAGGACCTCAGAGGACAGGGGTAGAGCCTTGTCAAAGCACAAGTGGGAGGGGAAGAGAGAACAGGCTTAGATCCTGGCCCCGCCGGTACTAGCCTGGGTGAGAGACAGTCTCTTTCCACTGCCTTCCCCATCTCTAAAACCAGAACAATAACCCCTAATTCACAGATGTGGTGAACTGACATACGCGAAGCACCTACCAGGCCTGGCCTGGTACTGGGTCATGGTTGCCACGGCAACAGGGCCTCTAAATCCAGTGGGTCAAGAGCACTGGGATAAAATTGCCCTTTAAACTCCTGGTGGGGCTGCAAATGTTACCTGGACATTTGCTTGGCCTTGCCCATGAGGGGACTCTGCTCTGCCTCCCCTTTGCTCAGAGACCCTGTGCTCCTTCAGGTCCTGGAGGGCCGTGCCTCCCCTGCCTCTGGGCCTTTGCATGTGCTGATCCATCTCTCTGGAGTACTGTCGTCCCCTTCACCCCATCAGCCATAGCTTGTCTTGTCACATCTCTGCTCAAGGTTCACATCCTCTGAGAGGCCCAACCCCAGGCTAGATGTTCTCATAGACGTGTGTTCCTTGCCTTTGGCTTGCTTAACTTAATTGATAACTATATATTGATCAGTGCCGTTAACTGACTGTTACTGTGCTTCGCTTCAGATGGTAACCTTTAGGAGGGCAGGAGCTGCGTCTGGCTTTGCTTATCTTTGTATCTCCGGGCTAAGGGCAGTAGTCCCTGGAGGACCGGAGGTTCTTACTTAGTGTGCAGAATGGCTTAGGGAAGACAGAAGTGGAACACACACTGCAATGACCTTGTCTCCTCCAGTTCCTTTCCCAGCGGGGCTGTGAGGACTGAGGGAGGCGCCTTACCTGTGAAAACTCACAGCTTCAGGGAGGGATTAACATTTTAAAAAATTTATAACAACAACAATAAATAACATGTACTCAGTGCTTCGGTTGCTGTGCTAAGTACTCTGCAGACATTACTTCATTTAATTGAAACGTCATTATTATTGAGTGAGAAAAGCAAGATGCTGAGAAGTGTGTATAATATGATCCAATTTACAGAAGATAAACAATGTCAACCCCTACTATATATGTAAATGTGTATATGGTGGTATGTGAGTTTAGGTTTGCATGTGGTTTTATGAGCATGAATAAAAATATGGGGAGATGCAAACTGGATGGTTAATATGAGTTGCCCAGGAGTACGTGTTGGCCAGGAAGCAGCCTGGATAAGATGGTGGGGAGTGAGGGAGGGGAAGCCAAGAAAAAGTAAAAAATAAAATTGCATTAAAAACTCAATAGGCATAGTAAGATTATACTTATGCATTCAGGCAAGATTATATATGAATGTGTATGTAAAAAGAAATATAAAAATTGTTCCAGAAAAACATATTGTATGCTGGCAAGGGTCCAGTGTGAGGGGCATTTTTGTGACCTGCCTGTAGGAGTGTAAATTGTTACAAACTTTCTGGAAAGCAACTTGGAAATCTATTATTAACAGCCTTAAAATATTCATGTATTGAGAATCAGTATTCCACTTCAAAGAAGTTACCCTAAAGAAATAACCAGAGATGCAGTAAAAAAATCTGTGTATAAAATGTTTAACATTCTTTATGATAGCAAAAAAATAGAAATAAACTAAGTAATCAACAAAAGGAGAAAGGCCAAACAAACTGCTACATCAAAAAATCAATTAAATCTCATGACAGCCCTGTAGTCATGGTGCTGATATCATCTCTGTTTTACAGAGGAAGGAATCTAAGTTGGCCACAATCACAAGAGGTACAGCCAGGAGTCGAACATATTTGCAAAGACATGAGAATCCTTACCTTACTGATACGCTTGTAAACAGGGTAAACACCAGCTGTTCAAGTCCCTCCCCAGAGGAAACTGCAGCTCTTGCCCCGAAGCCCTGAAACCCTGACTTGAGACCTGGCCAATCAGAGTGTATGGAGGGAGCCACAGAACGATCGTCAAAGTAACCTTGCTTTCTCTTTTTTATGAAATAACACATAGAAAATCTTTAGCCAGCACCTGACACAGAGCTAGCACTCTGTCAATATTATAACTTTGAATTCACATGATTATTATTTTTTTCTTGGTTAGAGAAGCAATTAGGAAAATGAGCACTTTTACTTGCATGCCATTCTGAATTCTCCTCCTTGGGGTAGCTTGGAAAGTTTCCTCCTAATGGCAGTGTATTAGAGTGTAACAGCTTTGGAGTCAGATCCAGGTTTGAATTCTGGCACTGCCTCTCAGCATCTGTGTGATTTTAAACGAATTATTTAACCTCTCTGAGCCTATTTGCTTAACTCAGAGAATTACAGTGAAGATGAAACTAGATATCAAATAGAAAGCACGTAACACAGTCCCTGCCTTGGAGTAGGTGTTTATGAAATGTTAGGTTGCCTGCCTCCCCAGGTGAAAGGCACAATCTTCAGTTGAAGCTTTGCTAATGGTATTGGATTATGACTGGACCAGCTTGTAAACTGGACCAGAGGCGTAAACATCATGGCTAGGGCTTCACCCTAGACTAGAGTTCAAAGTTGGTGGAGGAAAAAAAGAAGCATGTGGCTCTGTGCATGGACCCTGGAGTTCACAGGAAGATTTTGACCTGATGTTTTTGCTCTTGCTGAAGGCTGATTAGACACCAGTCTGGGGAGTCTGGACAGGAAGAATGAGGAAGAATGTGGAGCTAAAGACTTGATGTTCAGAGTGCTCAGACACATCTTGGATGAAGAAGATCTTAAGAGACCCTGGGGGAGATTAGCAGTGTTTTCACTCACTTCTTTTACTTTTCTTTGTAGAGACATTAGACCTTGGCTGCCCCAGTCTCCTCACCTCCAGAAGCATAACCAGGTCCAGTCTGTGGGTTGGGATGAATAGATGCAATTGATGAATGGACATAAGGGTGAACGGGTGGATGGATGAATGGATGGGCTGAATAAGATGGATGGATAGTAGATGATGGAATGGTAGATGGAACTGATGGGTATTTGGGATAGATGAATGGATGGATTGGCTGGTATATGGGGTGACAGATGAATGCATGAATTGCTAGGATGGAAGGATAGGGCAGGTTGATGGGCTTGGAGAATGGAAGGATGGATGGGATAGAGGGTATGGAAGGGTAGATGGGATGGATGATTAAATGGAAATACAAATGGAGGATTAAATGGAAAGATGGAAGGATTGGCTTGGAAGATTATACAGATTAATTGAGATGGATGAATGAAAGGATAGATGGAGTACATGATGAGTGGATTCATGGGATGGATAGACTTATGGGTGTTTGACAGATGAATGGATAAAAGAAAGGACTCACAGATAGGTAGATGGAAGGATGACTGGAAAATGAGTGATTAGGGTTTTAAAAATGTCTTGCTCAAGCAAATTCATTTGGGAGCTGGCTGACTGGAAGTAGTGATAAAGGCTGAATTGAGGAATAAAATATATCACCTTAGAGGGCCTGCCTGTGAATAAGAGCCTGTACTTCTCTGCATCATTCTCTTAACAGTTACTATCATGTGCTTAATAAAAACTCTTATTATATTGGGCCTGAAACACAAATGCAGATCGTGTTCACATAGCTTTGTGAAAACAGACTGTGTCTGTTCTAATGCACAGACATAGGAAAAGCAATAAAGTTGACTCTGACATGCAAATATGGGGTTTGCCCACATGGGTGTTTGCATGCACATGTTATTTATAATGGAGGCCTCCTGTTTATACTCTGCTGGCAATGAAATGAGAGCCAATGGCTAATGGTCCATAGCACACCCAGTTGGGTGGGATGGACCAACAGAAAGGAAAGTCACATGGCTCAGCAGTCTTTGACTTATTTAATGGATATGTGTGTGTATGTTTCTTAGTTAAATAATTAATTTTGAAAGGTACCAGATCACTCTGAAAGATATCAGAGTGCTTAGCTTTTCTTTGCCAAAGCAACCCATGTGACCAAGGATAAAGCACTCAAGAGACTTCTGAGATGCCCAATCGGATCCTTAATAGCTCAGATGCGGTTACCCAAATAACCTAATACACCCCCAGATATACTCCTCTCCTGTGCTTATTCTTTCATTTTCCTTTAAGTTAATTAGTTATAACAACTTTTTTTTTTAAAGATTTATATTTATTTATTTAATTCCCCCCCTCCCCCGGTTGTCTGCTCTCTGTGTCTGTTTGCTGTGTCTTGTTTCTTTGTCCGCTTCTGTTGTCGTCAGCAACACGGGAAGTGTGGGCGACACCATTCCTGGGCAGGCTGCACTTTCTTTTGCGCTGGGCAGCTCTCCTTACGGGGCGCACTCCTTGTGCGTGGGGCTCCCCTACGCGGGGGACACCCCTGTGTGGCACGGCACTCCTTGCGCGCATCAGCACTGCGCATGGACTAGCTCCACACAGGTCAAGGAGATCCAGGGTTTGAACTACGGACCTCCCATGTGGTAGACGGATGCCCTAACCACTGGGCCAAGTCCATTTCCCTATAACAACTTTTTAATTCCTAAAAGTAATCTATACTCAGGGCAAATATTCAAACAGCAAAGAGGGCATATAGTGAAAAAGACCTTCTCCCCAGTGCAAATCCCCAGTCACCCTTCTTAAAAGTAACTGCCATGAATAGTTTCTTCTGAATCACCCCAGAAGTTTTCAAAATAAATATAGTAGAAGTATTAGATAAAAATTCTTTAAATCTCACACAACTGGGATCATTCTCTACACCTTATATGTTATTCTGTAATGTACCTTTTTCACTTAGCAATAACTCTTACACATCTTTCTGGGTAAGTGTATGTAGAGTCATCTCATTCTACTTAATGGCTGCATGGTATTCTATAATTATCATAAACTAGTCAATCAGCCCTGTATTATTTAAGCTTTTTCTAGTTTTTGGCTATTCTGAACAACAGAGTCACAATAAAATGTAAATAATTGTGCGTATATATGTGTATGTATACATATTTGCAGAAGTATGTATGTATGTATATGTATGTGTGTATGTGTGTATATCAACATGGATGAACATGTCTACAGAATGAATTCCTTGCCTCAAAGGATATATACATTTATGTTGACAAAAAATATTAAGTTGCATTGATTTAAATACTACCAGTAGTATTTGAGAGTTCTTAGTTTCTCCACCTTAGAATGCATCAGAATCACCTGAATGTTCATTAAAATATAGATTGCTGGGCTCCACCCCAAAATTTTCTGATTTAGTAGAACTGGTGTAACATAGGTTCAGATTGGAAAAAGTCTGGGATAGAACCTGAGAATTTGCATTTCTAACAAGTTCCCGGGTGCTGCTGTTCCCCCAGTAACGGCTCTACACATTTCCAAGATTTTTAAAAGATTGTCAGTCTGATATGTATCAGAAAAGTATCTCAATATTGCATTTCTTCAGTTATAAGTGAAATTGAACATTTTTTCTTGTTTCATAGTCATCTGTAGCTCTTTCCTTGCAATTTGTTTGTTCAAATACTTTGCTCATTTTCTGTTGTGCTTTTCATATTGATTTGTAAGAACTCTTTGTATGTAAAGGACATTAGCTCTTTGTCTGTTGTGTGGAAAATCTTTTCCCCTGTTTGGAGCTTGTCTTTAGACTCTAATATCTTTTAAAAAAAAATACAGAAATTTTACAGTTTCGTTCAATCACATTTATTAATGTTTTGGTTTTGTGATTTTATGTCATATTTAGAGAAAGTCCTTTGTTATGCTAAGATTATATAGAAGTTAACAGTGAATGTGTTCTAAAGCCTGTTTTTTCAATTTCAACTCTAAAATAGGGCAGCAAGTATTACTATAACAATGTATTAATTACTTAATTAAAAATGAAAATGTGAAATCCTCACATTTCTGAATTAACCTGAAGGGATCTTCAGAGCCTCTTCCTCTCTTGAGTCCATAAGAGAGAAAAGAAAACTCCTATTTGATGGTTTCCCCTCTCCAGGGTATTGCTGTAATGAGTTAAGATTAAAAAAAAGTATTTGAAGTTTGGGGCCAAAGTTATGTAGGCTCTTTTCAGGCAAACAGATATTTATAAAGTGATGGAGGCACAAAGAGCACCATGGAGTCCACAAGCAAACAAAAATACCCTTCCCCTTTTGCCAGTCTGACTGCCAGATTTTCATGTTCATACTCTCTGTCCCCAGGGCAGATAAGTCTTATCATTGGGAACAAGGCATGGGAAGAGGGAATTGTGAAGCACAGCACTTTGCACAATTCATAGCAGTGCATGCATCAATAAATATGGGCTGACAATTCATGGAGTCTTCATTGCTTTGAAAACCTCGCTTTTTCTCTTATTTGGACAACCATGTACAGGGTCCTGGCTAGATGCTGGACAACATCATTAACAAGCCACCATATTGGCTTTGGAGGAACTGGCAGCCAAGTGGACAACCACGATAGTGAATCAATGATATTTTAAAAACGGGGAAGAGGCGCTAATAGAAAGTGCTAGACTGCACCACAGCAGGGACCATGGCTTAGCCATCACTCCATCCTGGGACCCAGCACAGGGACTGACACTTAGTAGTGTCAGTGTTCTACCAGTGTTTGCTGATTGAATGAATGAATGTGTTTGAGAGCACAGAGGAGGGAGCAAGAAACTCTGCCTGGCGATGTCACAGAGGAGGGGATATTTGGATCTTAATGGAAAGAAGAAGAAGGATAACAGAGAGAAGAGGCTGACAAGTAAGATGGGTCCCTTTGTATGTGGCTTAGGATGACTTTTACAATGTCGTGGCAGAGGCTTTAATAGGAAGAGGGAAAGCTGATGTTAGCCAGCACAGCAAGATGAGAAAGCACCTGTCCCCCATTCTTCCTTATCTCCTTGGAGGGGTGTGCTGGGGCCATGGCTCTCAGCTGGGCATTCCACCTGAGTTTGTCTTCCAGAGAGGGTCATGACCCTCTGCTGCTCTTCCTCTTGGGACAAGCACGGGAGCTACGTTATCTGTGAAGGGACATACATGCTGCTTGGGTGTGGGCCATTTGTGAGAACTGCCTAGGGAGGCCCACTGGCTGCATCTAGGGCATTTTAGTTCATATGAAGGGCAGTAGGAGTCCCTCTTGCTGAGTGAAGGAAGCCCCCTTATTCTGTGGGAAGCTGAACTTAGGTGTCCCTGGTGCCAGCTCACCCATGGCTTGGGTGACCCAGGTGAGCACTCAGGGATATTTTCAGAGAATCCCCCTCTTCCCTCATGGTGGGGAAGGCAGAGAGACCAGTGTGCGCAGAGATGCTGAGATGAGCTGCTGGGTGGGAGATCTAAGAACGCCTGTCCAGCCAGAGTGGCTGTTTTGTGATGGGAGATTAGGGGTAGAGTTCCACAGGGGTTGTATGCCATGACGAAGGGTTTAGATTTTTATCCAGAAGGAAATGAGGAGTCTTTGAAAGGTTTTAAGCAGGGAAGTGACAAAGTCGGATTTGTATTTTAGAAAAATTACTTGCTCACCAGCAATAAAGTGAGACTAAGGGCAGGGAAGCTTGGCTGGAGCCATTCAGTGGTCCAGACAGGATGCTCAGCTCAGGCATCATGGGCATGAGAGGTGTGTAGGAGGGGCCGGCCGGCAGGGTGCCCAGTTGGACATGGAGGATGAGGGAGCTGGAGGCATCAAGGCCAACCCTGAGGTTTCCAGCTTGTGTGACCTGGAGTTTCTGGCGCAGGGAGCCTGGGGGAGCAGCCGGGAAGCCTACAACTCCCACAGTTGTCTCAGGCATTCATGGGTGGGAAGCTGAAAACCAGGCAGTCCACAGGCAGCCCTCCAGAGGTGGTAGGAAGCCATGCCCAGGGTCAGCAAAGAAGCAAGCATGCCCGGGGCTCCTGCCAGTGGAGCCTCTGGCCAGATGCAGGCAGAGAAGCCCAGCGTTGTCTGAAAGATCCCCCCCCCCCACCACCACCCTGCCTTGTGACCAGGTGAGGTCCTGGGCCAAGATGCTGAATTTAAGGGATTTTTTTCTCCTTGGTCTGTTGTCTACTTCTTCTCCCGAGTGAGAGTCAGCAGGCCCGGAATCTGAGGAACACCGAGTCCTGTCTGTCTGCCCTGGGAGAGGGGACCGCCATGGCCCGGCTGCCGAGGCCAAGATGGTGGGTGGGGCGGGCTCATTACGGGACTCTGCATTGCAGCTCCGCTAAGTGTGCATTGGGGGGCACCTACTGTGTGTCAGGTACCATGCTGGGTGGCTCCCAGACAACTTTTTATTTGATTCTGATAGAAGTCTACGAAGCAGATGCTATTTCCACTCCCAATTTATAGAACTTGAAACAGATGCAGGCACTCAGACACTCGAAGAAATAAAAGCAAACCCTGAGCAGGTCTCAGCATCTCTGGCTGCTGCTGAAGCCCATTTCTGTCCATCAACACACTGCCTCGCAGAGGCTCACCCACTGATGGGGATTCTGGCCTTGCTCAGAGGGACATTTAATGCCTGCACCAGAATGGGCAGCTTGGTGAGGGTGGGCTCCCTGGATCCCCTCTCCCTGCTCTGTGCTACTTCACAGGGAGGCCTCGCCACTGTGGGGTCAGGTGGACACTGTGGCTTCAGCTTGCCCTCCACTTGCTGGGATCCCCACTGGCAGGTGAGCCCCTCAAGCACAGCATCCAGGGAGGATGTGCAGGACGCAGGAACTGATGTCAAGACAAGTAAGCAGCAGGGTGTGGTCTCCACACTCCTAGGGAGAGCAGAATGGAGAAATCCCCAGGCTGGTCAAGCTGGAGCAAATAGCTTGCAAGATATATTCACCCATGTGTTTATGGGGAAAAAAAGGCATGCCCCCTGCCTCCCCACCCTCCCCGCCCCCGCAAGGGAGCATGCTGAAGAGCTTAGACTCTGGGTCAAGTATATCTTAGTTCTCATCTGGATCTGCACATCCAGCTGGCTGTGGCACTAGAGGCAAGTCAGCCAAGCTTTCTGAGCCTCAGCATCCTCATCTGCAAGGTGAGGTTCTTATGAACCCCTAGCTCATAGAATTATTGGGAAGGTGAATGAGAACAAGAGATCCCGCACGTGGAGAAAGTGGCCATGGTGGTTGCTGCAGGTAGGGAGTGAGAGGAAGAGATGTGATGTGGGGCCATTTTCAGGACTTGGAGTTGTCCTGGGTGGTGCTGCAGGGACAGTTACCAGACATTGTATGTCCTCCCATGGCCCACTGGGTGGACTGTGGGAGAGTCTGGGCTATGATGTGGATCATTGACCATGAGGTGCAGCGGTGCTCAGAGATGTATTCACCAAATGCAATGAATGTCTCATGATGATGGAGGAGATTGTTGCTATGGGGGGAGGAGTGGGGAGAGGGAGGTGGGGGGTATATGGGGACCTCATATTTTTTTAATGTAACATTAAAAAAATAAATAAAGGGAAACGGACTTGGCCCAGTGGTTAGGGCGTCTGTCTACCACATGGGAGGTCCGCGGTTCAAACCCCGAGCCTCCTTGACCCATGTGGAGCTGGCCCATGCACAGTGCTGATGTGCACAAGGAGTGCTGTGCCACGCAGGGGTGTCCCTGCATAGGGGAGCCCCACGTGCAAGGAGTGCGCCCTGTAAGGAGAGCTGCCCAGCGCGAAAGAAAGTGCAGCCTGCCCAGGAATGGCGCCGCCCACACTTCCCATGCCGCTGACGACAACAGAAGCGGACAAAGAAACAAGACGCAGCAAATAGACACAGAGAACAGACAACTGGGGGAGCGGGGGAATTAAATAAATAAATAAATCGTTAAAAAATAAATAAATAAAGACCAAAAAAAATAATGTTGGTGAACAAAAATGAAGCATTAGTTGGTGAGGTGGGAGGTGGAGGGAGATAGGGGAGGGTGCAAAATCCTGGGCAGGAGAGACAGGGCCATATTGGACATGCACATTTATTGAACACAAAGGGAAATCAGAGATCATACCTTTTCTTGAGGCCTGGGTAGGATGGTGTTGGTTTTGCCCTTTAAACCAGGTTCTCAGTGAGGTAGATGTGCAGAGACAAGGACCAGTGAGGGCCTCCTGGGGAGGTGTGCTCACAAAAAGTTGGAGAAGAATGTGGCCTTTGAGAGAGAAGGCATCAGGAGAGGAGCTGGAGGGCACATGAGAGAAGAGCGGGAGACAGGGAGAGCCTTGGGTCGAGGTAGGGGAAGGTGTGTCCCGAAAGGCCCCCTTACCTTTCCCCCAGGACAGAAGCTCCCCTGTTCTCACCTGTGTTCCAGGCTCCACAGAACAGTCACAGAGAGATCCAGAAACCTGCGGATCTGATGAGGCCGCTCCTTCCCCGCGCTGCAGGCAGTTAACACCTTCTGGGGGCCTCAGCTTCCCCTTGCTCTAAAAGCCCAGCCCCATCCAAGACTGATCTGACCCGCCTCCTCTCCCCACCCCTGTCCTGTACTCCGACCCCAGTGTGCTGGCCTGCTCGCTGCATCTTGATAACAAGCTTGTTCCCGCCCCTCTGCCTGGGGTGCTCCCCCACACCTCATGCCCTTCAGGCCCCTGCTGGACCACGCTCACATCACCTTCTTCGTAGCACCCATCCTGCTCCTTGTTTTACTCTCTTGTTTACCTGTTTATTGTTTGTCTCCCCACCAGAAAATAAGCTGTGTGAGGATGAGGATGGGGGCTTTGTACCCCAGGGCTGGAGCGGGCTTGACAAGACAGCACTCAGCAAATACTTATCAATTGGATGAACAAAAGGCACAGGGGTGAGCTAAAGGAGAGAATGAGTGGTGATTCAGTTTATTGAGCTGCCTGTGCCTGGAATTTCACACCCCTGGTCTCATTTAATCTTCCCAGAATCCCTGAGAGGGAGGTATTATTATCCCTTGCTTACAGATGAGGGAGCAGAGGCTCAGAGAGGGTAAGCAGGCTGCCCAAGGACACACAGCCAGCAAGCAGGGTTCTGAATTCAGGTCTGCCTGCCCCTATGATCGGTGTCCATGCCTCACGGCTCTGCTGCATGTGCTTGGTGTGCTCTGGGAGCAGTGAGTGGGCCACTGGGTTGCGTGGGTGTCTGTGGTAGAGGGTGGCAGTGCAGATTACCTGCTAAGCCCCGTGGGCTCGCTTTATAATTCCCCCACACTGGTATGTATCCTTGAATATATTCTTACCCATATATGTAAGCACATTTACACACACATGCTTCTGCATGCACATGGGTGTTTACACACACAGTCTCACCAGATACCACACGGTTCTACCACTCAGACACAGCACCCTCAAGAACAAATGTGGTATCTGTTCCCTTTTGTGTACCTATGCACCAGATATAGCACTTAGTAGGCACTCAATCAACATACCCAATGTGGCACCCGTCCTTTCCACCCAGGATTTTTCACTCCCTCTCAGGCTCTCCCAATACCCTCCCACCTTCTAGTCACCAACACCAAACACGGGATACCCAAAGCCTTACTTTGGGTAATTTCTTCCCAGGGGCCTCTGGGGCCCTGGTGGAGGGAGGGGAGCAGCAGGGGGCCCCACCGAGCTCTCCATCCTGGATGGCAGGGGTGTACGCAGTGGAAGTGTGTGGGGAGGCTTCTGTATGGGTGTAGCGGATGAGGGTATCAGGGCTGAAGTGTGGGCCTGTGAATTCTGTGTGCCAGGAGGTGGGCTTTGTGACCATCTCAGCTGGCCTGGGAGCCTCCTCTCGCCCCAGGGGCGGGCCAGGCCTTGACTGTGAACCCTTACTGCCCCCATCCCCCATCACTGCCTGCGCAGTCGGAGCTTGAGGGCCAGCCCCCTTCCAGGCCACAGCCCCCTTCTAGACCACAGTCCAGGCTCTGTGGAACACAAGCCAGGTCCAGTCATTCACCTCATACACTGCCCCCACCATCCCAGGGCCATTTTTTGCACCGTCTCTAGGCAACTTTCTGAACATCTAGAATGTGAGTCTGTGCTTGGCAACGGTGCCTGACAATTGCCAGGGCCCAGCCAGGCCGGCAGCTGCACAGATGCTGCCAGGCCTGTGTGTCCTTCAGGGAGGCACAGGCCCAGCTCGCTGTGCTCAGAAGGACCTCACCTGCTCTGGACCTCAGGCCTCCTTGGACCCTGCATCTCCCTTGCAGTGGACCTGTTGCCTCTTGACAAGCTGCTGGCTTGGAGTCAGGGCTGTCTGGGGTTTCTCGGGTGAGGAGGAAGGGAGAGGGCACATCCTCAGACCTAAGCAAAACAACCCTGTCTGTGGGTGTAGTCGTGGGAGGAGTCTTAGACTCCCCAAGTTCCTACAAAGGGTCTCCACTAGAGCTGAGCCGAGGGACTTTCTGCCTCAGTGCTCACCACGCTGGTTCCTCGGAGGCTCTGTGGGGGAAGCAGGGACACACAGGGGTTAGCTGCCTGGGCTCTCCTCTACCGCCTCTGGAAGGAGCTCCCCTGAGGCATCAGCACCCATCTAGAGCTGGCAAGCCCTCAAACACAAGGTCCAGACTGAGCCGAATGTTCAGAGGGAATGTGGTAGAGGGGATCCGTGGCCTTGGCTGTGGAGCAGGAGTGGATTCGGGGAGCAGCTAAGGCTGATTGCTGGGAAGGTGGAGGGAGATGCCACTCTCCTAGAAAGATGAAACAGGCACCCAGTCCGAGGGACAGATCTGAGGTCATTGCTGCCTGGGGCTGGGCTGGGGCGAATGTGGGAACAAGATGGGCAATGGGCAGCAGCAGGGCCCAGCCATGCAAGGCCTCTTTAGAAGCTGGAGACCTCGAACCCCTCAACTACTCCACTCTCCTGAGTCGCTTCTCCCAGCCCCTTTCCTTTATTACCCAGTCCACTCTCCACTCCATCCCTTGAGTGACTCTCCCACTGAGAACCCCCACCTTTGGCCATTCTGCCGTCCCAGCTCTACACAGGCCAGCCCAGGTCAGTCACAAGGCAGCTCTCTACCTGCCCTGGCCCCAGGCTGTGAATCCTGCTGCCACTGTGTCCTCCCTGCCCCCCACCTGAGCCCAGCACAGATGGCCTTGCCCTCTTTCTACCTGCTCCCTTATTGGCCATTCCAAGATAGAAATTCCTGGGCCCCTCACCTCGCCAGTACCTCAGAAAGGAAATACAGACCATCAAGGCTGGACTTCTCCCACATCCCGATAGCGGTCCTCACGGCCACCTGCGCCCCATGGCCACCTGCTCCTTCTCCCTACTCAGAGAGGAAGAGGGTGGGTCCTTCCTGTGGTTCCCAGCAAAGTGAGCCCTGGATCCCAGGCATCTCTCTCTTCCCTCCGCTCCCCATTCTATTTTTCTGTCCACTGATGTTGAAATTAAACGGGGGGCTCTTTTGGACTGTGAACTCTTCTGTGGCCACTGCGCTGTTCCTCTTCTTCTCTTTAGAGCTGAGTGTCTTGAAAGCATGCCCTGTAGCCTGTCTCTCTTGCCAGTGAACTCCTGTGGAGCCTGCTTGTCTCCTGACACTGACAGAGCCATGTCATGTGACTGAGCGGAAACTCGTGCCCTCTCTTGTTTCTCATTCCTTCTGTGTCCCTTGCTTTCTCTTGGCCTTTCTCTGCCCCTAGTTTGGTGTCTCTTTCCTGTGTCTCTGTCACTTCTCTGTCTCCCTTTCTCTTTCTTGCAGTTTTCCTCTGTGTCTGGCTTTATACCTCTTGTTTTACCTTCCCGTCGCTCCTTGGTTCTTTTTCCCCCACTGTTTTTCTCCACCTTTGTCTTTCTGTCTGTCTGCCTACATGGTCTGCCCTTACCTCTGGGTGCATACTCCTTCCCCTGCCTGTCTCTCTCAGCATCTATATCCCTCTCTCCCAACTTCTCTGTTTCCTTTTCCTACATTCCTGGCCAGAGCTTGTTCCTTCTGCCTGGCCATGAGGACAGCCTGCCCTGCACAGCAAGGTGACTCTGACACCTGGAATCAGAGCTGCTGCCTGTCGTCCCCCTCACTACCATGTAACATAGCCTCTCAGCCCTGCCTCCCTCCCTGGTCTAGACCTGCTGCCGGCCACAAGGGACAGAGGGTGCAGAACTCTTAGAAACTCCAGATAATACAAACTCTGAAGCTAAGTGGGAGCCCAGCACTCACTGTGTCCCAAGGATAATTCTTAGAGAATAGGCAATGGTTTCATGCTGGCCCCCTGACTCATTATTTCATGGCTGTGCCCCCCTCACATAACATTGGCTAGAAGGTCATAGAGGCTGTGCTCACAGCCAAGGATCCTTGGGTTCTGCCTATCCGAGGCAAGGGGAGATCAGCCAACAGTAAGGAGCAGGTAGTGGGTGGGCTCAGCCCAAACAGAGGGCTGTGGAGAAGAGTTTGACTTTATCCATTAGGGAGTGAATTGGGAGCCATTGGAAGCTTGAGCAAGGGAAGTGTCTTAGGTTGAGACAAGGATTTGAGAGCACATAGTTTATTTCAGAGATGATCCAGGAAACATCAGTTGAGGAGTGGGAAGTGTCAGGGAAGAGAGGGCTGTTCCTTTCCAAGTTACTACTGTGGACAACTGGAGCTTAGTCCTGCTGGGGTATGCTGGAGGCCAATGTAGAACCCACGCCTCGAGGGAGGGGTGCGGGGCCTGGGGTGTTTATCCTGACACCCATGACATTGGTTGGGGCTATGTCTGGGGGTGCTGATTTTGCAGCACTTCTGCTTTGGAGGCCAGGGAAAGCACTCAGGCAAAGAAAGGCAGGCACCTGCAGTTGGAAATCAGGCTGCTGTGCACTGAGGTGGTAGGGGAGAGGGGACTGGGGCCACTCTGGCAGCCTGTGGAGGATCCAATGGTGGAGGAAGAGGCACAGGCCAATTGTACGTTTGGAGGCTGTGTCAGTGACGCAGAGAACGTGAAGCGCGTCTGGACCAGGGGAGGGGGCTGAGTGGCCTCCCCGTGCCTCTGCAGTGATGTCTATTGGACCTTTCTATGAAATGGGAGAAGGGAGATGGGGCCCTGCGGACTTCTCCCCTCTGAACTTCATCGGGATGTCCAGCCATGGATAGTGGGAATAGAGGGCGCCTCAGAGGGACCTGGCGTCCCCCGTCAAGTGCCCCTCCACGGCCATAACAGGCAGCATGGGTCTGCCCGTCGGCGACCTGCACAGCTGCCCCACTGGAGGCAACACCTTCCAGGCTGCAATGGCCAGAGAGCAGCCCTCCCCCTGGGGTTTTGTGGAGGAGTGCCGTGCACACGGGGCCGGAGCGCCTGCAGGGAGTGTAATTACATTCTGCCTGCTGACAGTTCCCACCGTGGTCTCAATTGGATGTGACATTCTTATTAAATAACTTTACCAGTAACTAGTAATAATAACCAAGCCCTTACTTCCTGACCTAAATTGCTCATGCTATTTTGGTGATCAGCAAAGGTGCTGCAGGGCTTTTGCAGAGTGCTCCCCCCATCGCTGCCAAACATGTGCTTGCACGCACACACACACACCCGGTCAGGGCTGATGGGAAGTGTGCATGCACCATCTGTGCAGTCTGCATGGGTGTGCCCGGAACACACATGAGGGCTGTACCTATTCCCCAAAGGGGAGAGTCCTGGATGCCTATGGTAAAAGCCTCCCCAGCAGGGATTCATGGTCCCAGCCTGGTTGTTGCAGAGAAGGGAGATTTGACTTCCAAAATATCTCTTGATTCAATTTCCTTTCTCTACCCTGCCTCAGCCTCTGGGCATTTATATCTGCCTTCCCTTGTGTCTAGAGTTTCCTTTCCTTCCTTTTCTACCAGGTGAAATTTCATCCATTATCCAAAGCCTGATGCAGAGGTACTTCTCCCAAGAAGCGGTCTCTGATTCTGCCAGAGTGGATCAGTCTCTCCCCTGAATTGTTCTGCTTTATTTGCCCTGGTCTGGTGCTGTACTCTCACTTTGTTTGCTGGGTATGGGATTGCTTCATGACCACTAGACTGTAATTTCATCAAGGCAGGAGTTATGTTATAATCACTTCTGGGGATGCATCCAGTCGCCAAGCAAGACTCACTGAGTTTACTGCATGGAAGTGGGTGTAGGGTATGGGAGTGGCAGGGGTGTTGCTAGAAGCCTGAGCTTTGGTGGTGGTGGTGGTGGTGGTGGTGGTGTTTCTCCACAATATGAAATGCTTGCAAGGCCTCAACTCTGCCTTTGTTTTTATTTTCCATCTCAACACAAAAGTGAGATGCTCGCTGATGTAGAACAAATAAAACTGTGCCTTGGGTTTCACAATTTGTGTGGCTGATTTCATCTGCTTTTGACAGCTCTGTATTGTTCTTGACAGTCACAATTTATTTCTCTGAGACCTCAGGATGATAAGTTGGGATACCAACCTTGCATTGGTCCATGGGGGGAGCACAGAGCCCCTTCTGGTTTCTTCCCACTCTGCGCAAGTCAAGGAGAGGATGGATGGGGAGAAAATAAAGTCTTGTGAGAGTGTGCAGGAGAGTGTGTGCCAGGGGTAGGGGCATTGCCCAGGTCATCTGGCCTAGGTGACCAGGGCATGGCATTCCCAAGACCTCCTCCCCACAGCTCCCCAAAACAAGTCCAAACTGACTTCTCTGCCCTCTTCTACCCTTGCCTTCATCTCCAGTTCCCCCAGGAGCCTGTGGCAGGTCTCCAAATTAATGTGAACTCTGAGCAGAGGGGTCATGGCTGATTCATTTCTGGCTCAACCATGTGCAGCACAGGCTTAGCCCTCAAAAAGACATATGAACAGGTGGATGAGTGAATGGATGATGCCAGCTTCTAAAGCCTGCAGGTTCCTCCCTTGACCTGAGCATGGAATTTTGAGTCTGTCTTGGATTTGAATCCCACGTGTACTACTAACTAAGTGAGTGATTCAGGAAAGTTATTTGGCCTTTGAGAAGGTAGTTTCCCATCTGTAAAATCAAGAACAGACTCCAAGCCTGCCTGGATCATGTGGGTGTAAAATACATAAGGGACCATATAGTAGAGTGGTTAAATCCATGGGCTTTGGACCCAAACTGCCTAGGTTCACTTCCTCACTCTCCTACTCTCTAGCTCCTACTCTCTTGGGAAATTTAATCTTGGGAACTCAGGCTGCTCATCTGTCCATGGGGATGAAGTGGCTCCTACCCCCCCAGGTAAAGCATTTACAGCAGTGCCTGGCATGTAGCAAGTGCCCAAGATATGTAAGACAGGGTGTCTTGGCTGATTTGCGGCTGAGATGAAAACATTAAGGCTCTGGACAGTTGTCTGCTTAAATCTCACAGAACTTTTGGGGTGACTGGCCATGCCCCTAGTTGCATGGGCTTCAGTGTTTCAACAGGAAAAGCTTGAATCCTGAGCATGAGGAGGGTTCAGAAGTCTGTAGATATGTCTAATGGATTGGGGGAGGCTCGATAGAAGTTGTCAGGTGGGACAAATTGGCATCTGAGGGAAAATTCACCATGGATGAGTAAGAAAACTAGCAGGGTGGAGCAGACAGGGCCCTGTGGCTCAGCTTGAGGGTTAAAGGAAGAGAGGGACTCTGAACAGAGCTGAGACTCCTCTTGGACCACACCCCAATCCATCTGTGCATCCTCAGCACCTCAAAAGGAGATGACCACTTGGAAAGGTGGAAAAGGTGCCCCAAACCCTCAGCTGTGGGACTCCTTTCTAGTACCAGGATAATTCTCTGCTATGGGAATGTTTGGGGCCAGGGGAGAGGCAGATCTGTCTTGTGCGTTGTGGAATATTTAGCAGTATCTCTGGCCTCTATGCACTAGATGCTAGTAGCATCTCCCTGGTCATGATAACCAAAAATGTCTCCAGACAAATCATCCCTGCTTCCTGTAGAGAACTGTTATTCTACTAGAATGGAAAATGATGATAACTTCCAACCAGCTGGGAAGAGAAGTGAGAAATGGAAGTCAGGAGGTGAAAAAGTCAGGAAAGTTCCTTCCAGCTGCCTGAGTGTTAGCACTCCTACAGATCCGTGATCAAGGTGGGTAAATGTCAATATGTGGCCCTCAGCAGAGTCTTAGCAGCAAAATGGAAGTTTCAGAGGTCCCATGACTGTGGAGGAAGGGTGCAGCAACCAGAAGAGGACAGCTGGGTCCAAATCAATGGCTCTGCTCACATGTGAGTCAGCCACCCTCAGGGAACACCTCCAGAGCACTGACCTTGGCTGCACCATTGCCAGGATCCCAATCCCAAAGGTTCTCATTTAGTTGGTCCTTGACACTGAGAGTGTACAAAGCTTTGCAGGTGCCACCAAGGTTGAGAACCAGCCACTATAACCAAGGGTTTGTATCAGTATCACCTGGAAGCTTGTTAGAAATGCAGATTCTCAGACCCCACTTAGACCTACTGAATGCCCAGGTGATTTTTATGCACAATAAAGTTTGATAAGCACAGACTTAGGATATAATAAAAAGTGGGAGGAACTGTAGATCTTTCATTTGACAGGTGGAGTCTATTGATTCAGTAGACTTAAGGAAAACCATTACATTTAGCTGAGATAAGGTTCTCAACCTGGCAAGATGTGGTGATATAGTCTCCATTCTTTGACTAAGCCAGAAGGGACCTTGGGGCAGACACCCTACAGTGGATGATCTTGCCCATTCCTCATACAACAGAACCTGGACTGGCTGCCCCACAAGCCTGACCCGAAGACGTATGCTCATCCAAGTCTGTTACTTGTCTCCTCCCTCTCTTTTCTATTGTTACATAGAAGATTGAAGCAGGGGAGGAGCCAGAGGTTTTGACCCTTTCTCTGGGCTCTTCCCACCTCCATCCTTAGGTCACATTCATTTATTCATCAAATATTCATTGAATGGTGACTATTGGCCATACACTCTTCTAGATTCTGTGGATTCAGTAATAAACAAGGAAGAAAGGAAACAAATTCCTGACCTCAGGGAGCTTGCATACTGGTGGGTGGGACAGACAACATATAAATACATGATGTAAGTTGGGGTGGTGATAAGGGTTCTGGTGAAAACTAAAGCAGGGAAAGGATGGTTGAAAAGACCATATGGTTGAAAAGAACATAGGGGAGAGGAGGGTAATTTTTTTTTTTTTGGCCTTAATTCAAAGGGGTGAAATTAAAATTACCAGTGGTTTTTATCCACTGTATTTCTCATATCTCTGTCTATGATATGTTTCCCAAACTTCCAAACCCTCTTTGAATGGCACCTCCTCCACGTACACCCAGCCCCACCGTGGCTCAGCAGAGGCCACTGGACTGTAAGGGACATGGGGGGCACCAGGGCCTCACACCTGTAGCAATTTTGCTAGACCATAATGAACAATACCTGCTCAACAGGTGACCACAGAGCAGGTAATGGTTGGATGTAGGTGTATTCCTGCTTTATCTGTCCAAGTGTGCTTGCACAGCATCCTCACTGGGAGTGAATGTGTGCTCATGGCCATTTCAGGGACAGAAGTATTTTGACAGATTATTGCATCTTAGTATCTGTCAGGAGATCTTTCCTTGAATGAAGACCAGTCAGGCCAGAACTGGGCATCTTGGGAAATGGCAATGGGATGTCTTTTATGCAGAAGCTTGGAGTCACTGGGGCAGGTTCTGAGCCAAGTGTCATCATGCTTTGCATCCAATGGGTGTAGGGCAATGATGGAGCTCTTGTACTTTCTCTTTATAGAGATTTTAAGAGGAAGTGCATTTCTCCACTACTCCTGACACAGTTTTTAGATTATCTCTCCGCCCACTCAGATATATTTTTTTCCTGCAGTTCATTCAAGATTAAAAGAGAGACGTTTTAAAAAGAATTAAAGTCTTTCCCAGGCCAACACGTGCCAGTTCTGTCCTTCCCCTGGACAGGAAAGGATGGAGGACAGGGCTATAATGGCATCACAGCCAGCCAAGAGGAAGAGCTCCTCAGCTCTGGTTAGCTCCCTTAGACCTCCATGCTTCATAGACTGCTTTCCAACAGAGCCACACCTGCTGATTTGGCTTTCTGGGGCTTTAGAGAGTTAAGTCCATGTGAGCTGTACATTTTGAGTTTATTGGATTGTAGTTTGTTTGTTCATTCAACAACTATTTACTGAGTGTCTTCTTTGTGCCAGGCACTGTTTTAGGCACTTGAGATGTATCAGTGAATAGACCTTTTGGAATAAATGTTCTAACAAAGGGAAACAGACAAACACAATCTATAAGTAAATCCTATAGGGTGCCATAGATTGAAACATGCTAGGAAGAAGAAGAAAAAGAAAAAAGAAAACAGCAGATAAGAAGGATGGGAAGTGCTGAGAGGGGGGAAGCTTACAATTTTATAAGGGATGATCAGAGTTGGCTTAATTGACAAAGCAGTATTTGAACAAAGACTTAAAGGAGGGGAAGGAGTTCTCCATATTTGTGAGAAAGAACTTAACAAGAAGAGGGGAAAAGTAGCACAAAAGCCCTAAGATGAGAACATGGCTGGTGTTTGGGAGGAACAGGAAGGAGGCAACTGTGGCTGGGGAGGGAGAGCAAGAGAAGGGGAGCTCCATGAGGCAGAGACCATGCTTGTCTGTTCCTGGCGTGTGGTAGATGTACAGTCAGCCCCAGCTGAATGAGTGAATCTTTGCCGGTGTCTAGGTGGGTCTGAGCTGGGTCAGGCCAGGACTGAACCCATCGCTAATTTGCTTGAACAGAGGGACCCAATCTGACGTCTCCCTTTTGATAGGAATAATTTCCAAGTCACCAACAGAGTTCATATTAATTAAAATATGCAGTTGGGGGCATTGAAACACAAAGCCCTTTCCTTTGCATGTTAGAAGAACAACACATCTGAAGTTTGGGAAAAACAGAGTGAAATTTCAGGTGACCTTTTAATACCTTAATTTAAAGAAAGGTCTGGATTAAGCTTGTAGGCACTGTGATTGGTTCCATGAGTGAGCCGTTTGGATTCCCGGCAGATGCCCAGTCTGAAGTTGCCAGAAGAATGGAGAGGGGAAGTGTTGTGGTCTCTCGAGGAAGAATAGGCTGCACTGAACAGCTGATGACCACATGCCATGACGTCCTTGGCTCTGGCTCTCAGATTTTGTCTCTTATGCACTGTGTGCATCTGTCTTTGTCTCTCGTCTTCCCACCCCCATTCCAGGGAGCTAGTTTCCACATGCCTGCTTCCTCCTCATTGGCTAGTAAGGGGTAAGTGCCAGGAATATCTCAGGAATACACCCCTGAGAGACCACCCTCTCTCTCCCACCCCAGTCCTCTTTGTGGTAAACAACCTTTAGTGTGGCTTCTGGTTCTGCCTGGCTCAAGGCTGGAACACAGTGTCTTAGGCATTCAGTACCCTGAAGAGAGCTCCAGTGCTCTCTGCTCCTTCTTCCGCCAACCCATCAGCTTCTCTCTCTCTCTCTCTCTCTCTCTCTCTCTGTCGCTCCCCCTCTCCCTACCTCCTGACCTCTTCCTGCCCTCCCCCACTTCCTCAACCTGCCAACTTTCCTTTTTGTTCATCACCTTGTTCAGAAATCCTGGGAGAGATTGAACAAGGATTCCTAGGGTCAGAAGAAATGAGCGCCCCAGGGAGTTATTGGTTCAGGACCATGGATAGCAGCCCTGCACTTCTGACAAGCTCGGCTTTGGTCCCCTGCCTCAGAACATCTCTGTGAAGGTGGCCTTGAGAGCCCGGTTTTATAGACAGAGGGACAGCGGCCTTAAGCAACTAAAGGATTTGACCATATCTCTTGCTATTAAGTGGAAAAGAAGAGCTCTGAAGCCAGGCTTTCCGATTCTTTCGACTGCGCCATGTTAGGATTTTTCATTTTTATTAATTTTCATGTATGGTCTACCTGAAGGCAAAGGACTTGAAGATAGTTGCCTATGTTCCTTATGGATAGTGACAATCTGCTGTGGATGTATGCATTAGACAAAATGACAGCCATGAATTTTCCAAGATATAAAGAAACAAATGAAAAGCCAAAAAAAAAAAAAAAAAAAAAAAGAAAGCGCAGGTGAACAACTGGACAAGATTAATCTATTTATTAAGCAAATATCAATTGAGTATCTATGAAGTGTCAAACTCTGTGCTAGGGATCTAATAGCAAATCAGATGTAGTCTCTGCCTGTGGCAGAGTCAGAAACATAAGCCTGGCTTCATGTACTTTTGAGCATTCCCCAAGTTAGCTCTCCCTGCCCTTCTGCTAAGTCCAATGGGCATAGAACTCCCCAGATACTGTCACTTCTGATGCTCTTCTGGGCCCCACCATAGTGGGCTCATCTCCAAAATGACAGGCAGTAGGGCAGAAGCCTAACAATTCAAGCTGAACTGATTGATAATGAAGAAGGGGCTTCCTAGGGCAAAACACAATGACCTATCAGAGTTCTCTGGAACTTGGTATTGCTTGATATATTGGCCAAAATAAATATCCATCCACCCATCATCCATCCATCCATCCATCCATCCATCCATCCATCCACCCATCCAAGCTGGAATAGTAGTTAAGAAGACAGGATTTGGTACCAGATGATCAGGAATTAAATCCTATTTCCACCATTTACCAATTGTTTAACCTTGGACAGGTTACTTAACCTTCCTGGGTATCAGTTTCCTCTTCTGCAGAATGGAAATAATAATAGTTCCTCTCTAATATACCTGTGAGCTTAGAATGAGTTATTACATTCAAAGGACATAAGAGTACTTGGCATAGAGAAAATGATTAATAATCTATTATTATTACACTGTAAGCCTCATGAGGGCAGAAATAGTACCTGGGGCACAGTGAGTGGCAATAATATTTTTAAAATGAGTAAATAAATGAATCAAACCTTCGCCAAGCCCTGAACTTTCATGTCAACCCCTATTCGACTGACTGTACCCTGGAACAGAGCTACAGCATAAGCATTTTTTTAGCTCAGGAGAACTCAACAATACCTCCCTGTTTCACTCAGAAAGACTCAGCCAGGAATAGAACCAGCCTGGTGGAGACACCCATCCCCAGATACACCTGATCCCTTCTTGGTATTGACCCAGGGATGTGACACTTGATGCATGAGCGGCTCTACCATCATCCATGCAGAGATACCTTTGCTTGTCCAGGATTCCCAAAAAACATAATAAACACCCCTGTCTTGTGTTGGTTCAGAATTATGAAAAATGAACTGCATCTGTATCACCAGTCAGGGAAACTCTTATTTGGACCATAGTGGAAGCATCTGTGTTAAGCATATCCAAGAAAATCAGAGAGCTTGGAGTTAGACTTAGAGTGGTATGGGATCATTCCCACAGAGCGGGTGGATGTGGCAGAGGGATGCTTTGTTTCTATGTTCCTGAGGCACAGCAACTGTGCTAAGCTCATTTTAGTAAATCCCAGGCTCCAACCTGTGGTGCCAGGTGCAGAGTGGAACTAGGACTGTACCTTTGGGGGTGTGTTTCCAAGGTGGTGTTTGGGATCCTTCCAGCCTGGGAGATGGTGGAGCAGTAGGGTGGAGAGCCTGGGTGTTGGTTTTGCTTTCACACTGATCTGGGTTTGAATCCCACCTCCTCCACTGCTACCTGTATGACTTGAGCATGCACATAAACCACAATGAGCCTCAGTTTCTTCATCTGTCAAATGGTACAGGGAAGGGAGGTAGACCAGCCACTTCAAAGGGTTATTGTAACTATTGAGAGAGATAATGTTAGTGAACCATGTGGATAAACATTGGTTTTCTTCTCAGATCTGCAAAAGAGCATCAGTCTTTCTAGGTTTGTTGTATGTATTCTCTGTTCCCCTGAGATTCAACAATATTGTCTCCCTGAACCACTTGTCAAGTGGAGACACACTTAGTAAGATGCAAGGGTCTGTCTCTCTTGCACACTCTACTATGACCTTCTTGAGGGGATGGACCATGTTATATACAATCCATCCCCCACCACCCAAACTCAGCACTCTGCCTTCCACACACACACACAGCCTGGAGAATAGGACAGGCACTAAGCAGCCCTCCTCTAGACCTGCTGAATGAAAGATTGATTTTGACTTGGACATCTGGGGTTCTCAGTAGAATTCACGGATCCCTAATTTGAATGGGGAAATTTGCATCTTTACTTTCACTAATCTCCTACTGAAATTAGCATTTCTATCAATTGTGAATATAGGCAGCAAATCATATTAATATCAGCAGCACCTGCGTTGTCATCGTTAAGATCACAGATATTTTCATAAAACACTACAATTGTTGCAACCATTTTTAAAAAGCGTTTATGCTTTGAACTACAGTATTCATTAGACCCACTGCTAGATCTTGTTGATAATGCATTAACAAAGGAGTACCTATTTTATCATATGAAATATTTTCAGAACATTTTAACTATATTTCTGTACGGTTGGTTTCCTTTGTACTTCTATGTATTTTGTCTTATGCATTTAAAAATAGTATTTGAGAAGGGTCCACAGGCTTCACTACACTGCCAAAAGGATCTATGTCACAAACTAGGATAAGAACTTGTGGCCTAGGAGGTCCAAGCCTAGACTTCTTTGGTATATGAATACCCTGAAGTGAATGCAAAGTTGGGGGTCTTACCTTCCTATGCATAGTATACTGGAGACTATATCTAGATTTTGTTTGAAACCCCAAATGGCTAAGAATTAGACTACGGGGACATTTGACAATATCTGGAGGCATTTTTGTTTGTTTAAGGGGAAGGTTGCTACTGGCCTCTAGTAGGTAGAGTTACGGGATGCTGTTAAACATCCTACAATGCACAGACAGCCGCTCAAAACAAAGAATTATCCAGCTCAAAATGGTGTAGCACTGAAGTTAAAAATGCTGCCCCATTAATGGAAATCTCTCTGATTGTTGAAGCCTCTAGTGAAAAAAATCAGTGTACAACATCATTAGAAACACCTGTGATGATTCTCTCATCTTAATGCACATTTACTATCTACCAGGCTTTGAACTTGGCACTAGGAATATCTCTGGGTCTGCAACTCAGTAGGATGTAGAGTTAGGTGAAAGATGCAGCCATTATACGAATCTCTACTGGACACCTGGTGTGTTCCAGGCAACATGCTGGGTATTGGGAATGAGGATGACCGTGACAGAGCAGGGTCTCTATCCTCAATTGAATCCACATATCTCAAGGAAGACAGAACAAAATAATGACATAATGTGCAGTGAGTGTGATGTTGGGGCTGTGTGAGAATGCAAGATGTGTGTGTGTTGGGGAGAGGAGAGTGCAACTGAGTGTAGCTGACAGTAAGGTCTCCTGGGAGCAGAGAAATTTAAGTTATGATGTAAAAGATGAGGAGGAGTTGGCCAGACCAGAAGAGGGAACCGTATATTTCAAGGCACAGAGTGAGCAAAACAGCATGGAGCAGGAAGTGGATTTGGCTCAACTGATAGAATGTCCGCCTTCCACATGGCAGGTTCAGGGTTCAAACCCAGGGCCTCCTGACCCATGTGGTGGTGAGCTGGCCCACGCAGAGTGCTGATGTATGCAAGGAGTGCTGTGCCATGCAGGGGTGTCCCCCACATAGGGGAGCCCCACGTGCAAGAAGTATGCCCCATAAGGAGAGCCACCCCGCATGAAAAAAGTGCTGCCTGCCCATGAGTGGCGCTGCACACACGGAGAACTGACACAGCAAGATGATGCAACAAAAAAGAGGCACAGATTCCCAGTGCCGCTGACAAGAATACAAGTAGACACAGAAGAATACACAGCGAATGGACACAGAGAGCAGACAACTGGGGGAGGGGAGAGGGAAGGAGAGAGAAATAAATAAATAAATCTTTAAAAAAAAAAAAGAGCATGGAGCATTAAAGGACTGGAGTGTCGTTTATAGGAAAGAGTGGCAAAGAAGTGAAGCTTGGAAGAAGAGTAAGGGCCAGGTCATGGAGGGGTCCTTAGAATCTGGGACTTCATCTAGTCCTAAGTATGAATCTGGATGAATCTGGATCTTCTCTAGATGACGATCCATAGTTCTTCATCTAGAGGAACTATTGTGTATGTGTGTGTGTTTGTTTTTGTTTTAACTCCAAAGAGTGGGAAGCCAGCTTTGTTATTTTGAAAGGCACAGATTGGGAGGGAAGAGACCCGGAGTTGGGTGAAACTAGATGGATAGCTGTCTCAGTGAGAGAGGGAGGGAGAGCTTAGAGAGTAATTCTGCCTGGGAAACCAGGGCAGGCTCCTCAGAGGAGGTGCTATGTGAACTGAATCTGGAGCAGTTAGTAAGGTCTGCTAGGTAGCAAATGCAGGAGACAGACTTCCCAAACTAAAGGCCAAGCATTGTGAAGACCCAAGAGGGCCTGGAGTGTTTGGAGACGATGAGCTCTTTGGTGTGACTGAAGCATGGTGTTCAGGGTAGAGGAGCTAGGATGGGGCTCCATGCCACCATCACTATGACTGAGGTCTCTGGTCTGCTCCTAAAGGAAATGTGTTGTTTGACCTCTGCTTCCCTATCTGCCCAGGCAATGTGCCCCTGCCAGAAGGCATAGAGATGGACTAGAGTCTAATTGCAGATTTGATGTATACAGCTGGTTCTCCATGTGGCAGGTGAGACATCTTCAGTCGCATGATGATTTATCCAACATCCACAACTCTCTTCTGTGTTTCCTCTAAGGGAGTTTTCATTAATTGCATGGTCTCGACAAATCCATATCTCTAGCCCAGAGTGTGCTCCCAAATACCAGTCTACAGCCCTAATTGCCTTCTGGCTATCTTCTCAGGATATCCCACTGGCATCTCCAACTAAATTTGTTCAAAATTGACCTTATCAGTCAATAAATATTTGCAGAATTGAATTGAATTTTCCTTCCAAATGTCTCAAAAAAAGTTATTTCCTCAAAATTATCATTATTTTGTAGACAACATGATTGTGTACCTAAAACACCCAAGGGAATCAATGGAGAAATCTTTAGAATTAATAAGAGTTCAGAAACCTGGTTGGATGCACAGTGAATATATAAAAATCAATGTTTTCTGTGTATCAGTAATAGCCAGTTAGAAAAAATAATGGGGGAAAAACAGTCATTCACTAGAGCAATAAAAAGTGCATCAGTACCCCTTCTCAGCCCTCATCCTATCTCCTAGTAACCTATACTCAAGATTTTAACTCCATGTGTTTATTTTTCATATTTAGTTCTTATTAGTGAGACCATACAATATTTGTCCTTTTGTGTCTGGCTTATTTCACTCAGCAAATTGTCCTCAAGATTCATCCATCTTGTCATGTGTGTCATGGGTCTGTATAACACAGTGAACCATGTGGTGTATGATGGACTGTGGTCAACAGTACAAAGATGAGAGTGTTCTCTCGGGAACTATAACAAATGTACCATATTAATACACGGTGTTAATAATAGGGGGTGGGTATATGGAAAAATTAACTGAATGTGAGCTATACACCATAGTAGTAATATTTTCATGACGTTCTTTCATAATCTGTTAGAAATATTCACCAATAACACATGGTTGGTGGAGGGGTGATATATGGGAATTCTGTACATTGTGATGGTTGTTTTGTAAGTTCACAACTTCTCTAATAAAAGTATGTTATGGAAAAACAGTGTATCAAATGCCTGGGAATAACTTTAGCAAGATGTGACTGAGACCAATATAAAGAAAACTACAAATCTTTACCAAAAGATTAGCTGGTATTTATTCATCACCCCCAGTATGCCACTATTATAACAAGCATTGAACAGACATTATTGCATTAATCTGTACAACCATTCTAAAAGTGGATGTTAATTTTTAAAATGTAGAAACTGTGGTTTAAAGAGTTTAAATAAATTGGCCACAATTTATTGTGTTAAGTGGCAGAACTAAGATTTGAACCTAAATCTATCTGATTCCAAAACCCAAGCTTTTAACCTTTTTACAAAGCTATCTTCTAAACGAACCATACATAGACAAATGAAGCTTGTGGGTATTAAGTTTGAATATTATAAAAAGATGAATTCATTTCATTCTTCCATTCATTCAAAAATATGTACTCAGTGTCTACCATGGATGAGTACTGGGCTAGGTGCTGGAGATAAAAATATGAATAAAATCCAAGGCATGTATTGGCAGAGATAGCCAGATAAGCACATCAATATATGGTGGGGGCAATGATGTTCATAGTGAATGATGAGCAAGCAAAGGCAGAAGACTTGATATTGTGTTGAGGTTCTAACAGGGGAGGACAGCAAATAAACAAAAAAAAATATGTCAGGGTGTTAAGTGCTAAGGAGGAAAATAAAACAGCAACTTGGAGCACCTGGTTTGGGAGGAGAGAGGCCTACATTTTATTTTATTATTTTATTTTTGCATAGAATGCTGAGTTAAGAACAGTGTGGGAAGGGGGATATGTCTGAAACAGAGCCTGGGGTGAGTGAGTAGCAGTGTTTCTATGGTGAGGCCCTGCAGGAGGCTGGAATTTTATTCATACCAGCCAGGAAAAGCCTCTCTGAGGAGGTGATATTTGACTGGAATCCTGAAGGAAGTGAGGGAGTGGGAAACACAGTTGCTGGGGGACATCTTTGGTAGCGAATGGCAGGGTCTCAAGATGGGTGTGCGATGTGCTTGAGGTCCAGCAGCGAGGCAGCAGGGCCAGGTCACAGGTGAGGGGCGAGAGGTAGGGGAGGAGGTCTGGGGCAATGGGGGATCCATTCATGTAGGGCCTTCCAGGCTACAGCAAGGCCTGGGCGTTTGTGCTGAGTGAGCTGAGAAGCCAAGGGATCTTTAGCAGGGAGGAGTCTTTATACATGGAAATAAAGGAAAATATTAGCAAGAAAAAGACAGATGATTGTGATAACATAGAAAAATCAAATATTTTAATTGACACAAAAAAATCTATGCAAAATCAAAACAAAAACACATAATCAGGTAGAAAACAATGTTTGCAACAAATATGACAAAAGAATAAAATCCTGACTCTAAAAAGAGTACAAATTAATAAGAAAATTATTAAGAACTAATTGAACCTTTAAGTACTTAAAATGTAGAACTGTTCACATAATAAACAAAACTGAAAGGCAGAAACAGCTACAAAAATTACCCTTAGCTCATGTGATGCATAGAGAATTAATAGCCATGAAATGTAAAAAAATAAGTGCAACAATGAGAAGTGAGCCAAAGGTTTCATGAACTCCTTTACAGAAGGAGAAATTAAACTTGTTAAGAAAAGTTGAAAACTGTTGAATCTGAGGCATTACGAATGCTAAATAAAACAATATAGCTTTTTTTTTTGCACCTTTCAAGTAGGCAAAAACTTCCCAGTATTATAATACACAAAGTTGGCGAAGATGCCATGAGATAGACATTCCTAGACATGCCGCTGAGAATGTAAATGGTGTGCATTTTCTAGAAAGTGTTTTAGCGATCCAGAGCCAAAGCCTCAGAAATGCTCAGGCCTTTTGACCCAGATTTCTGGAAATCTGTCCTAGGGTAATCATCCCAAAGCAAATGAACAAACACAAAACTGGAAGGGCCCAGTTCTCAGGGATGGTTCCCAAGACTGACTAGGCCTTGCCCTTGTTTGGTAGCTGCCTTGGCGAAAGGCCAAAGGCCTGGGTGAGAGGAGGTGCAGCCTCCTGGGTGCCCAGCATCAGCAGCAGCATTTCTATCTTCAAGGAGGCACAGGCAGCCTTTTTCTTGGATGGAATTCAACATCTCATAGGCATGGAAGGACACTTAGCCCTTTCGCCGTGAGCTCCCAACCCATCAGCCTTTCAATCTGGAGTGGTTGCTCAGGGTCATACTTTCCTCAACTCACTAACATACATTTGGTTTCTGAGAGCCTTCAAACGCCCCAGGCTGCCAGCCCTTTCTTAGCCATCCTCGGCCTGTGCCTGCCACAGACTCAGCCAACCCACTGTGGACATTATTTTCCTGGAAATCAGAGCTGGATGCAGTTACTTCCTTCTGGGATTCTGGCCGTGGAAAAGCCTTTTTTGCTGCACCTACTGGCATCCTATCCTCAAAATTGTTAAGGGTCCAGATCTTATTTATAACCAGAAAAAAAAAACCCAAACAAACTCCAAGAACAATCTAAATGTCTCACAGTAGGAGAATGGTTGAGTAAATTCCTATATAACCAGACGCTGAAATGTTGTAGATCCATTTAAAAGACTGTTTATGAACAAATTTGATATCTTCAGGAAATCTTGGGTTATAATGTTTACTGAAGTGTTGCAAAAGAAAACCAAGAAATGGCCTGAATGTCCATCAACAGGGGAGTGGTTGAGTAAATTGAGATACAGCCATACCATGGAATATTGAACATTTATATTAAAAATAAGTTAGATCTGTATCTACTGACCTGGAAGGTGTCCCCAATGTGCAGTTAAGTGGGAAAGCAAGCTGCAGAGAAATGAGTTAAACTATGATCCCATTTTAAAAAACAGAAAAATAAAAATTCTCCCTGAATCTTTCCATATTTTATATGGGAGAGGAAAAGGCGGGGGGAAACACATACCTAGCTATTAACTTAGTTAACTTCAAGATAAGTGGAAGGGAGTTATACTAGAGATACATTTTTCTTTGTATATCTTTGTGTTGCATACATGCCTATCTATCCTTATTACAAGAGTACATTGTATACATTGTATAATTTAAAATTGAAGAGTAGTTTACTGAAAACAACACATAAATTATATATACAATATTATCTCAACAATGTGAAATATGTGCAGCGAAATCTAGAAAAAATAAATGAAAACATTAACAGCACTTGCCCCTGGAAGTGAGGTTATAATCAAGTTCCTCATTTTTTATTCTTGCCTGTATTTTCTACAAGGAGCAAAACATTTAAATTACATTTAAAATATAATGGTCTCCACCATCTAACGAGTCAATTTTGCCTTTTCCTATTACAGTCTGGCATCTGCTCAGTTCACCTCCCCACCTTCGCATTGTCTTTGCTGTAATTCATGTGTACATTCAGCTAATATTTATTGAGTTCTAGGCACTGGGGATGCAGCAGGGAACAGAGTACACCTCCCACTCCCACCGTTCTCACTTCTAGAGGGACTATTTAGACATCGAACTGAGTGACCTCATCCAAGACACTCTTCTTAGCCTCTGTGGTATTCAAACACATTGAGTCATGCCCTGTATAGAACCACCCCCAGGGTCTCCTCCAACTCTTCTGCCTGCCTTCTACCCAGTCTCTGTCACTTCTCTGTTTCATGTCCCTGTCCCCTTACACTCTGTCCTCAGCCCCCCTTACTCCTTTCTCTGTGGCAGGAGATACAGCTTATACCCAGATTCTGATTTAGAACCTCCAGTCCCAGGCAAGTCTGAGCAAAGGCAGCAGCCTGGGATGCTGGGGATGGTGGTGAGTGTTGGTGTCATTGGTTGTCCAGGACGTGAACAAGGATGGTCTTTAAGATGTGGCCCCTGCAGGGGTTGAGTGTTCCCTTATCAGTATTTCAGAGTCACCCTTTGCACCTTTTTAGCATGGTACTTTTTAGCATGGTACTTACCCTGTGAATTTGTATACCCATGTCTGTTTGTGATTCGTGTCCCATGACCCAGAACAGGAGCTAACCTAGAGGAGGGGCTGAATGAATGAATGCATGATGTGGCTATAATGAAGTCACCGGGCAGGTATTAGGGTCATGAGCCAAGAAGATCTGATTTCTGTGCCAGTGGGGAGATGCCATTCAGGAAATTGCATCACAGAGCACCTTTGAAAGTTGTGCTGATAGAAGCTTTATTTCATTATTACTGTGATTGAGGTATTTTTCTGGTTTTTGGATCATTTATGTCTTCTTTTGTGAACTAACTTATTCATGACCCCATCCCATTTTTCAATTATAGTGCTTGTTTTCCTGTTGATTAGTAAAAGTTCTTTTGATATATTAAGGATATTACTTATCAGTCCAAATTTTTTGTATGCCTTTTGATGTTGTTTATATTTTGACATAAACATTATTTTTATATAAAACTATCAGTCTTGTAGTAGCTTTCTTTTATGTTCAGAAAATCCCAGTTGTATAGTTTTTTCTTTTTCTTTTTTAGATTTTTTTCAGTTTTTTATTTTTTGTTTGTCTTTATTTTTTTAATATTACATTAAAAAAATATGAGGTCCCCATATACCCCCCACCCCCCTCTTCCTCCTCCTCCCCCCATAGCAACAATCTCCTCCATCATCATGAGACATTCATTGCATTTGGTGAATACATCTTTGAGCACTGCTGCACCTCATGGTCAATGGTCCATATTATAGCCCACGCTCTCCCACGTTCCACCCAGTGGGCCATGGGAGGACATATGATGTCCGGTAACTGTCCCTGCGGCATCACCCAGGACAACTCCAAGTCCCAAAAATGCCTCCACATCTCATCTCTTCCTCCCATTCCCCACACCCAGCAGCCACCATGGTCACTTTATCCACACCAATGCCACATTTTCTTCTATTACTAATCACAATAGTTCATGAATAGATTATCAGTAAGTCCACTCTAATCCATATGCTATTCCTCCATCCTGTGGACCTTGGAATGGTTGTGTCCACTCCACATCTATATCAAGAGGGGGCTTAGATTCCACATGGATGCGGGATGCAAAATTCCTTTATGACTTGATTATTTTTAAACCTATAACTCTTTACTCCATCTGGAATGTATTTTAGTATATGGTGTGAGTCTAGGACGTAACTTAATTATCAGTTGACCCAGTAACAATTTTTTTTTCCCCATTTTTTATAATGTCACCTTTGACATATTTTGAATTTTTATGGTATTTAAGGTTATTCCTGGAATACTCTGTTTCATGTTCTACTTGTCCACTTTCATGCAACCTTCACCTCTACACTATTTTGATAAGAGTTGCTTGGTAATGCCTCTTAGTATCTTATAGGATGAGACGGCTAAATTTATACCTTTTTTAAAAAAGCGTCATCTGTGATTATCTGTTAATTGTTCCAGTTGAACCTAGTAAATTTTACCACTTTTAAAACAGAGGTCATTGGGTATTTGATGAGAATGGTGTTAAAAACTTATAAATTGGCTTGGGAAAAAAGGTGACGTCCTTTCAATAGTCAAATTTTCCATTCAAGATATGCTATGTCTCTCTAATTATTTGAATTATCTTAGCCTTCTGTCAATGTCCAAGTGACAGAATAGGTGTGTGTAGAAAGTTCACATCTGAGTCCAACTCCATCACAGTCCAGAACATAAATTCCAAAGTAGGGCCCACTGACAAGGCACTGAACTCCAGAGCCAATTGCCATAATCAGAACTTGTGTGTCTCTGTAGCCCTCCAGAGCACCAGTACTTGAGGTGGTATCTACTTTGGCTGTCTTTGGGATCCTGCTGAGGTGTGCATAAGTGCTACCCCTCTAGTGACTTCCTGACTCTTTTTTGAAGACTCTTAGCTATATATACTCATTTGTCTTTACCATTTCCCCCTTTTATTCAAGGTCTTTTTCTAGTTCCATCACCAGTTAGTGATTGGTAGTAATCCCTTGGTGCCAGGGAGGCTCATCCCTGGGAGTCATGTTCCATACTGGCAGGAAGGAAAGGCATTTATATATGAGTTTGGCTTAGAGAGTGGCCACATTTGAGCAACTTGGAGGCTCTCAGAAGATAACTCTTAGGCACACTGAAGCTCTAGGTCTAGTTCAAATTTTAGGCACACAGGCTCATAAGCATAGTCACCAGTATCAAGGGCTCATCATTAGACCATCCTTCTTCACTGGTCTTTGCCCTTGCACTTGGGGGAGTTTTGCTGTTCCATTGGTGAATATGACAGAGCTCCCTTGGCTAGGAACTCAGCACTCCCTCAGTTGTCGTTTGTTACTGTAATTACTATGAAAATACCCAGCATATATCTGAACATTTTCATGTACCCTATCTACATGCCCTGGAGAACTCCCTCCCAACCGTGTGTCCCCCATCAATAACACCCCACACCAGCATTCCTCCCCTGCCATAGTTGAACCTCTCTGTTGTCCAAAACTTCTTCAAAAATGAAACCTAATATATTGCCAAATTCAATTAATAGGAAAATGAAATAGTAGTGGTAGGTTTAAAGATTAGAAATAGAATACATACAAATTTAGAAAAACTAAAATAAAGTAAAAATAAATTGGGGTATCAAAAATTGAAAACTATCATAAAACTTTGTTTTTGACATTTTGCCTTTCATCACTGTAATAGATGTTTCCCTGTCTGTACAGTGGCAAGGCAATTTCTTCCATTCCTTCCTCAGTGTCTACATCTTTTTTAAAAAAAAAATTTAAATTTTGTCTTAAAAAAGTATTAGATCACAGTAAAGTCACATATATAATATAGGGACTCCCATATATCCAACATCAAACCCTTTTCCCCCTTCCTCAGCAATGATCTTTTTACATGTTCATATTACATTTACTGCAGCTGATGTACAGATATTGAAACATAGCTATCAAACATGGTTCCATTTTGGTTTACATTATGGTTTATATTTTAGACAGTATAATTTTCTAAATTTTTATTTAGCTTATGTTTTACATTATGCTTTTTATTTTAGCCTATAGACTGTTATACATTTTTGGTGTAATTTGACTTGTCCTATAGCCATCATTGTATGATCTTGTGGAACACTTCCCCCACTCCCTTACCCTGCTTCCATCTATTCTATTCCTCTCTCCCCCTCCCCTCAGGGCCCACAGTGACAATCAATCTTCACTACTTGAAGGACCAGATTCACAGATACTTGCAACAATGCTGAGGGCTTGACATACTAGACTGTTCCCCACTCCCCCTTGGGAACCAGCAATTCTCTCGAGAGACAATTCCCTCAATTTGAGAACATCGGTCCTCCCCAGGATATGGGTACACCTTCCCACTCATTGTATTTCTATGTATTATATGTATTTTATAGTTATCAAGATGTATTTTCTTCATATTTTTATTTTTATAGATTTTTGTACTTATTTTGCATTTGGCTACTTTACTGAAATTTCTTGTTAGTTCTGATAGCCTTGTAATTGATTCTCCTGAGTTTTCTAGATATATTAATATATCATCTACAAACCATATTTTTGCTTCCTCCTTTCTTGTTTTTTTTTCCTTGTATTGCTTGGATTAGTGCTTCCAATATTAAGTGGTAACTCCCAGGGGTGATAGTGTCTTCTCTTTCTTATTCCTGGTCTTAATCAGATGTTTCACCATAAGTATGATGTTAGTTATTGTTCTAAAACAGATGTTTTATCATGGTAAGAAAATCTTCTTTTAGAACATTTACTTTAGTCAGGGTTCCCATGTCTAATTTTATCAAATGTACTTTTACCATTTATTCATAAGACCTTATATATTTTTCTCCTTTGACAGGATACTTTGTGTTAAAAGATTTCTTAATATTAAAGTCATTTTAAGGATTAACTGTCCTTTGTCAGTTAACCCCTAAAACAGTCTTTAAAAAATTAGTGTTGAATCGATTTATCAGCATAATAATTAAGAAAGTGGATCGGGAGTCAACCTGCTTATATCTGAATCTCATCTCTGAGTAATGGTGTGACTTGGAGCCAGTTCCTTAATTTCTCTTTGCCTTATGTCCTCATCTGTAAAATGGAAATGATATTAATAGTACTCATCTCATAGGATTAAACAAGCCAATATCTGAAAAGCTCTTAGGAGAGGGTCTAGTCAAACACTCAATAAACATGAGTGACATAGTATCGGTGCTAAACCAGACATGGGAATTCAAACTCACATATGGTTTCTTCTCTCATGGAGCTTGTGACCTGGTGAGAAGACAGAGACTTACAAAACAATCATGTGGAAGCATGGAAATTTGCTTCTATGATAAGTGCTACCAAAGAGGAGTTATGGTTTCATGAGAACATATAATGGGGTGGAGGGACAGTTGATTGAGATCTGAAAGATGAGTATGCCAAGAAAGCAAGAAAATATGCTCTAGACAGAAAAACAGCATATACAAATGCCCTGTGGCTATGGAGTAAGAGAATATGGCAGGTACAAAGGATTAAGAAGGGCAGAGTTTGGCTGGATACCTGGTGGACATGGGGCTGAGATCTCACTAAGGGTCAGACTATGCAGAGACCCTCATAGAACTTAAGTGGCCTTTCCATTGAGAGTTTGGGGTGGGGTGGGGTGGTGGTGGTGGTAGGGTAGCAGTTAGGATAGATGACCAGATCAGATTTCCAGTTTGAAAAGAAACCCCCATCACCTCTTTCCCCACCTCCAGTGTAAAGAACAGGTTGGTGAGGACCAGTGTGGATGTGGCTGAATAGCTAGGAGGCTGTCAGGACAGTCCAGTGAAGAGATTGGGGGGTGAAGGTTGGACACAGACACAAGGGTGACAGATTGGCCATGGAGATGTGAGAGAGAGGAAAGTGTCAGGCATGGCTCCTGCATGGGCCTTATTTTGCCAAAGAGGTGGAGGTGTCATTACATCACTGGGAGAAGGAACAAACGAAGGGGACAGGTGGAGTGGGGGACATCATGAGCCTGAGCATCCCAAAGTGGATGCCAGCCGGTGGTTGGGAATGGGAATATGAGTCTGGAGCTCAGAGGGGAGATGGGGCCTGGAATGTTAAGTTTATCAGCAGTGGCAAGTGGGGAGGTCGTCCAGCCTAGAGAGGAGGAGAGGTACAGACCTGAGCCTGAGAAGAAGACCAAGAAAGAACAGCCAGAGAAGGAGAGCACAGTGGTGTGGGAGGAAGCCGTGGGCCTTGCTGCTGAAAGTGTGGGCCCAAAGCAGCAGCTTCGCAGTACCAGGGAGAGACCTAGAGATGCTCTCTGGCCCCACTCAGCTACCAGGGATGTTCAATCAGAATCTGCACTTTAGCCAAACCCCCAGGTAAAGCTCACGCATTAGAGAAGTTGGAGAAGCTCTGGCCTGGGAGGAGTGTTTCCCGAAGGAGGGTGTGAGCCCTAGTGTTAGAGGCAGCTGAGAAATCAATTAAAATGAGGCCTGAAAACATCCACCAGCCCCATTGGTGACCTCAGTAGACCTGTTTGAGTGGAGTAGTAGGGCCAGAAGGCAGACTGACAGGGCTGAAGAGTGAGTGGGAAGAATGGAGATGGAGACAGGGAGGATAGACAGATGGTGTTTCTAGAAATTTGGCCGAGAAAGGGAGGAGAGAGATAAGACTGTGGTTGGAGGGCGATGAGGAGTGGCATAGGGAATTTTTCCTTAATGATAGAATCTTGAGCACATTTAAGTCAATGGAAAGGTACATTCATTTCCTAAGGCTGCTGTGACACAATGACACAAACAGGGTGTCTTGAACTAACAAAAAATTTGGAACCCTGCATATCTGGAGGTTAGATGTCTGAAATCAAGCCATGGGCAGGGCCTCGCTGCTTCTACAGGTTCTAGGAAAGAGTGGCTCTTGCTATCCCTAGCAATCCTAGGCCTTCCTGGACTGGTAACTGTACCCTCCAGCCTCTGCCTCGTCTTCATGTGTGTGCGTCTGTGTCCTCTCCTCTTCTTGGAGGACACCGGTCACGGTGGATTCAGGCCCACCCTTCTCTGGTATGACCTCATCTAACTAGTTAGGTTTGCAAAGACCCTCTTTCCAAACAAGATCACATTCTCAGGTTCTGAGTAGAAGTGAATTTGGTGGTGATGGGGTCATTATTCACTCTAGTATAGAAGTTTTCAGTGGAGAGGAAATGGTTGAACATATACAAGAGGGCGACAGGGTAGTGCACAGTACCTGAAGAGTAGGGAAGGATGGGATCTGAGGGGCACATGGAAGATTTCAGTGTAGACAGATAGAGGCTGGTTCCCCCAAGTGGGTGTGAGGACAGCGTGGTGCAGACTTGAAGCCTTTGAAACTGGGAAGAAAAGGGAATCCCTATTTGACAGAGACTGCAAATAACAGAGGGGGCTGGAAATTGTCACCTGGCATTGAGTATCGTAAAGGAGAGGTCTGAGTTCAGTTCTAGTTCAAACTCTCTGAGCCTTAGTTTCCTCATTTGTAAAATGAGGGAAAGAAGTGCTTCCTTACTGAGTGGTTCTGAGGCTTGACCATAAAAGATTTTATCACCTCTGTGCCAAGCCCAGGGCTGTCCAGGAAGCCCTTGGAAAAGTGGGTTAATGATTTTCTAAACATTGTTCCTGTCTCTCTGGAAGCTTCTGGGAATTCCTCTGGCTTCACTGAACTTCTCCCTTTCTCTTTCCCAGGCCAGAATTGCACCTTCCAGCTGCAGGGTCCCAATGGGACAGTCGAGAGCCCAGGGTTCCCATATGGCTACCCTAATTACGCCAACTGCACGTGGACCATCACTGCAGAGGACCAGCACAGGATCCAGCTTGTGTTCCAGTCCTTTGCCCTGGAAGAGGACTTTGATGTCCTGTCTGTGTTTGATGGCCTACCCCAGCCAGAGAACCTGCGAACAAGGTACTTCCTGACCTAACTTCTCCAAGTCAACAGCCGGGCCCTGAGGCTTATGGTCATCAACAAAGACCTCTTATATTTTTTATGAGGCCCTCTTTCACTTCCTCTGATTTCTTAAAGTCTCCCAATTTCTTTCTCCTACCTAGAAATATCCAGTAGCTAGGACTGATGAGTAGAACATTTGGGAAGATTAGATGGAAAATATAAAAGGATTATAAGGAAATTACATCTCTGTATTGAAACTGATTTTGAGTGCATAAATCTCTATATTTGTGTGTATGTTTTGCAAGCACAGAGGAATTTATTTTCTGTCCTTGGACCCAGCAGTTATGTAGGTTGAAGACTGTAGTGATGAGTAGTAAATTTGTCTTGCATCCTGTATTTGAAAGACATCAATGCATTGTTGGAATTCGTCTTGAATTTGGGTGATCTTGGCTCTGAATGTAGAGCTGGAAGATTTGGGGAAGTCCCCATCCTCTCAAATTCCATCCCACTGGATGGAAGGGAAAACTATGGAGAAGACCAGGCTGCTTTCCTGTACTCTGGTAGGGAAGTTCACATGTGACAAAGGAGATAGGGAGGGAAGGCTTCAGTCCCTCTGCAGATTTTCTGGGGCAAAGCAGAAGGTCTCACAGTCCTAGCTCTCCAGGTTCTGTTGACCTGGCCTGTAGGGCTCCATAGCAAGCCTTGCCCCTGACCTGCCAGCCACACTTAGGCTTCCCAGGAATCTCAAGAGTTAATGGCTTACCAGCCAAGCCCTGGGGAGCCTGAAGTGCTAATTGCTTCTAATGACATGGTGCACTAATGAGTGGTTCCCTGCCAAGTACTTAACCTCAAGGCTTTGTTTAAGATGCTCTGAGCCCTAGGCTTCCAAGCTCCTGGAGCTGGGTCACAAACAATATTTACAGCACAGCCCCCAGCCCTCTTCTCTCCCTGCTCTCTGCCTTTTCAGGATGGGGCTGAGGCAAGGCAGGCGAGGGAGGTGGGCATTGGGGGCCCCACTGACTATGAGCTCAGGTGGTGCACTACTAGGCCTCATCTTCTTCCCTTGACACTTGGCAGTGTTGGTACACAGTAGGTGCTCAGTAAAACTTTGGTGAATAAACTGGAGTCCTCTCCACCTTCTTATTCATTCCACAAATATTTCATTAGCACCTGGTATGTCTAAGACACTGGCCTAAGTGTGAAGGATACAGCAATGAACCGTAGGTGCTGCCCTCTTGGAGGGTACATGCTAATTGGGGAAGATAGACATGGAAATAAATAACAGATCAGGTGCTATGAAGAAGCAGCAGGCAGGATAAGAGAGTGCTGGCAGGGTATGCTAGTTTTAGTAGGGTGGTGGAAGAAGGCCTTTCTAAGGAGACACCAAACCATGAGAGGGAGGGAGCTCTATGGGTATCTGGGAAGAACTTTCTAGGCCAAGGGTACAGCAGATATTAAGCCTTTTGGCAGGGGGTTCTGGCATCCTGTGACCTGGCTCTGACATAGCACCACTCACCCTGGCCAAGCCATCTATGTTGAGGAGAAGGAGGACAAGGACATATGATTTTGGTGCCATCATTCCAGATAATCCTGGTGTCATCTTTATGATCTGCTAGTTTGAAGTCACTTCACAAGATTTAAGAGACCAGCAGCTAGGGCAGAGCCACTGGGGAGAAGGTGAGGGTCAGGATGTAGCAGGAAATAGTTCCTGGAGCCACAAGTGGACTTTGGCTTTTGCCCTAAATGAAACAGGAAGCTCTTGGGGGAGGGAGGTTCTGAGCAAATGGGGGAACTTTGGTGACTGTGGGAGTGATGGTTGAGGGCAGAAGCCACCCAGTTAGGGGGGAGACAAAGGAGGCTGATGGAAGTGGAAGAGGGGGTAAAAAATTGTCAGCCTGGGCTGTATTCTAAACACAGAGCTGCCAGAATTTGCTGTTGGCTTAGCTGTGGAGCATGGGAGGAAAAGGGATAAAGATGATTCCAGTCTTGGGCCTTAATATCTGGCTGAAAGCAGGAACCGTTTTCTGAGATGGAAATGGCTGCAGGAGGAATATTATCTGTGAGAGGTGGGGTAGGGTGGAAAGCTAAGACCAGATTTGGTCAAATAGAATTAGAGATGCCTATTAGATATCCAGGTGGAAGCAGGTCAAGGGGCCAGTGGTATAATATTGGGGGACTGGGAACTGATAATGCTGAAAACCATGAGATCCTAAGGGCGTCCTTGCCGTCAGATTTAGAGCTCAAGCACCACTGTTTTGGGGCACTTTCATACCTTTTGTTGAATATTAAATGAATGTTGAAAGATTCATCGAGGTGTGGCCAGCTGGAGTGAAACTCTACGGGGGACTGGAAGATAAACTTCTTAGTCTGGCCCTGGCTGGCCCTTTGGCTCCTCAAGCAGGGCCCACACATGTGGTCAAGCCTGTACGTGCTGACTCTGGGCCTTCTCTAGCCTTTGCTTTGAGGATGGAAAGATGGGGGCTTCCATGACCTAAGGAGGTGGTCCTGGCACAGGCGGCTTTGTCCTCATCCTAATCATGCAGAGGAACCCAGGAGGATACTGGGTTTGTACCTTCGTGGGTCATCCCAGGCTCTCTGCTGGGGCACCTCCTCTCTGTCCACTTCATGAACTGCTCATTTGAGTTTGGGTCAGAAGTACATAAGTGTGTGCAGGCTCAGCCAGGAGGAAGGAGCTCACCACTTCTTAGCACCTCAGGGGCCAGAGTTGCTCACACCAGGGGGACACTGGAAGGGGAAATGCCCACAGAGGACAGTCCAAGGAGCAGCAGAGTATGTGCTCCTTGTAGGTGTTGAAATGGGTCTCCTTCAGAGGAGACAGCAAGCATGTGTTGCTGGAGACTCTGGGCTCTTTGAATGTTTTCAACTTTTTGCTGGTTGTTGGTCTATTCAGATTTCTTCTTAGCCATGGCTCAGTTTCTGTAATGTACATTTGTCTAGGAAATTATTTATTTTATTGAGATTGTTGAATTTATTAGTCTGGAATTGTACATTGTTGTCCCATGCATCGTTTCTCTATCTTCAATATCTGGAATTCCATCTCCTTTGTCCATCTGATGCTGCATGTTTGTGTTTTCTTTCTCTGTACTCAATCTCCTCAGAAGTTTCTTTTATTTTACATTTTATTGGTCTTTTTAAAGTTATAACTAACTCTAGGGTTATCAATTTGTTCTTTTCTCTGTTATCTAACTTACTGAATTTTGGTTTTATCTCTATTCATTCCTTTCTCCAACTCTTTTTAAGCTGATTTGTTCCTTTGCTGACTTCGTGAATTGAATTAATGTCATTGTTTTTAGTTTGATAATAAAACCATTGGGAAACGGACTTGGCCCAGTGGTTAGGGCGTCTGTCTACCACATGGGAGGTCTGCAGCTCAAACCCTGGGCCTCCTTGACCCGTGTGGAGCTGGCCCATGCGCAGTGCTGATGCATGCAAGGAGTGCCCTGCCATGCAGGGGTGTCCCCTGTGTAGGGGAGCCCCACGTGCAAGGAGTGCGCCCCGTAGGGAGAGCCGCCCTGCGCGAAGGAAGGTGCAGCCTGCCCAGGAATGGCGCTGCCCACACTTCCACTGCCGCTGACGACAACAGAAGTGGACAAAGAAACAAGACGCAGCAAATAGACACAGAGAACAGACAACTGGGGGGGGGGGGAACTAAATAAATAAATAAATCTTTAAATAAAATAAAATAAAATAAAACCATTAAGAGGTATATTCCCCTAAGTATAACTTTGACCATGTCCCATAATTTTTTTTAAAAAGATTTATTATTTATTTATTTCTCTCCCATTTCCTGCCCCCCAGTTGTTTGCTCTCTGTGTCCATTCACTGTGTGTTCTTCTGTGACTGCTTCCATCCTTATCAGCGGCACCGGGAATCTATGTCTCTTTTTGTTGTGTCATCTTGTTGTGTCAGCTCTCCGTGTGTGTGGCGCCGTTCTTGGGCAGGCTGCACTTTCTTTCGCTCTGGACAGCTCTCCTTACAGGGTGCACTCCTTGCGCATGGGGCTCCCCTACGCGGGGGACACCCCTCGTGACACGGCACTCCTTGCGTGCATCAGCACTGCGCGTGGGCCAGCTCCACACAGGTCAAGGAGGCCCGCAGTTTGAACCGTGGACCTCCCATATGGTAGGGACACCCTATCCGTTGGGCCAAGTCTGCTTCCCTTTTAAAGTGTTTTTAACTTTAACTAAGAATCTTTATTTTTTAAAGGGACAAGTTGAATTCATTCACATTTTTTGGTGGTAACAGATATGTTTGGTCTCCTGTAATATTTTATCCTTTCTATTTTTAAACATTCTTACTTACCATTATTTATGTTTTCTGTTTTCAAGTTCAAGCTTTCTTTGCTTTTTCTGGAATTTTTTTTTTGCTATTGGTTAAAGCTAGTTCTTCAGAAAGCATTTTTTATTGATTTATTTGTTAGAGATGTTATAGGCTTTACAGAAATAGCATGCATAAAATATAAAAAATACAGAGTTCCCATATACCACCCAATTATTAACACCTTGCATTAGTGTGGTATATTTGTGATAATTCATGAAAGAATATTTTTATAGTTGTACTATTAGCTATAGTCCGTCATTTACAACAGGGTTCATTGTGTTATATAGTACTATGTTTTTTATTTTAATTTTTATTCTACTAACATATATATGGCCTAAAATTTTCCCTTTTAACCACATTCATATATACAATTCAGTGCTGTGAATTATTTTCACAGTATTGTGCCACCATCACAGCCATCCATTACCAAAGCTTTACAATCAACCCAAATAGAAAATTCTGTATAATTTAAGCATTAACTCACCATTCCTTATCCCTGCCCCCTGGTAACCTATGTGCTAGATTCTGGCTTTATGAATTTGCTTATTCTAACTATTTAATGTCAGTGAGATCATACAATATGTGTCCTTATGGTTCTGGCTTATTTCACTCAATGTGATGTTTTCAAAGTTCACCCCATTGTTACATGAATTAGAATTTCATTCCTTTTTTACGGTTGAATAATATTCCATTGTATGTGTATTAGTCAGCCAAAGGGGTGCTGATGCAAAATACCAGAAACTGGTTGGTTTTTATAAAGTTTATTTATTTGGGGTAGGAGCTTACAGATACCAGGCCATAAAGCATAAGTTACTTCCCTCACCAAAGTCTATTTTCTTTTTTTTCTTTTTTAATTTAATTTTATTATTTTTAAAATTTTACTTTATTTATTAATTTTTTAAAAAATATTACTTTAAAAAAATATGAGGTCCCCATTCACCCCCACCACCCCCACCCCTCCACTCCCCCCACAGTAGCACTCTCCCCCATCATCATGACACATTCTTTGCATCTGGTGAGTACATCTCTGGGCATCGCTGCACCCCATGGCCTGTGGTCCACACCATAGCCCACACTCTCCCACGTTCCATCCAGTGGGCCATGGGAGGACATACAATGTCTGGCAATTGTCCCTGCAGCACCACTCAGGACAACTCCAAGTCCCGAAAATGCCTCCACATCTCATCTCTTCCTCCCATTCCCCACCCCCAGCAGCCACCATGGCCACTTTTTCCACACCAATGCCACATTTTCTCGATTATTAACCACAATAGTTCATGAATAGAATATCATTAAGTCCACTCTAATCCTTACTGTATTCCTCCTTCCTGTGGACCTTGGCTTGGTTGTGTCCATTCCACATCTACGTCAAGAGGGGGCTTAGATTCCACATGGATGCTGGATGCAATCCTCCTGCTTTCAATTGTAGGCACTCTTGGCTCCATGGTGTGGTGGTGACATTCTTCAACTCCATGTTAGCTGAGTGGGGTAAGTCCAATAAATCAGAGTGTAGGAGCTGAAGTCTGTTGAGGCTCAGGGCCTGGCTATCATATTGTCAGTCCAGAGATTCAAATCCCCTAGATATATCCTAAACCCCAGCACCAAATACAATTCCAGTAAAGTAGCATGAAATGCTTGTGAAAAGAGATCACATCTCAGTCCAGCTCCATCACGCAGAAACACCAGCTCCAAAGAAGGGCCAACCGACATGGCGGTGAACTCCATCTGCCATGACCATAGAACCTGTGGGTCTCTTTAGCCCTCAAAAGAACCAATACCTGGGGTTGTATCTACTTTATCTGTCTCTGAGACTCTGCTCAGGTGTGCATAAGGGCAATCCTTCTGACAACCTCCAGACTCTTTTTTAGAGACTCATAGCCATATAAACTCATTTGTCCTTTCCATTTCCCCCTTACTTTAGGTCAAACAGCATTTTTAACTCCTGTTATTATATGTAGACAGGGATATTCTGCTGGTCCGTGTTGAACCTTTAATTCAAGGTCATTTTCTAGTTACATCATCAGCTGGTACTTGGTGCCAGGGAGGCTCATCCCCGGGTGCCATGTCCCACGCTGGGGGGAAGACAGTGCATTTACATGCTGAGTTTGGCACCAAAGTCTATTTTCATGTGTTGGAGCAAGATGGCTGCCAACTTCTGTGAGGGTTCAGGCTTCCTGGGTTCCTCCCTTCCTGGGACTTGCTTCTCTTTCCTCTGCATGCTTACTTCCTGGGGCTCATGCTTAAGGCTTCAGCATTAAACTCCAACATCAAAACTCCAACATCAAAAACCCTCAACTCTGTCCTTTGCCATGCCTTTTTTCTGTGAGTCCCCACCCCTTGGGGTGCCCTAATGACATGGCCCAATCAAAGCCCTAATCATAACTTAATCACACCCAGGTACAGACCAGATTACAAATATAATCCAATATCTATTTTTGGAATTCATAACTATATCAAACTGCTGTGGTATGTGTATACCACATTTTGTTTATCCATTCATCCATTACTAGACACTTGGGTTGCTTCCATCTTTTGGCAATTGTGAATAATGCTGTTTTGGTGTGCAGATATCTTTTTGAGTCTCTGCTACAGTCCTTTGGGGTATATATCTAGTAGATGGATTGCCAGGTCCTATGGTAATTCTATACTTAGATTTCTAAGGAACCACCATACTGTCTTCATAATGGCTGCACCATTTTACATTGTCACCAGCAATGAATGAGTGTTCCTATTTCCCACTTTCCTTCCCCACATTTGTAATTTTCTGGTGTTTTTTTTTTTTTAATAAAAGCCATTGAATGGTTGTGAAATGGTATCTCATTGTGGTTTTGATTTTCATTTCCCTAATAGCTAATGATGTTGAACATCTTTTCATGTGCTTTTTAGTATACATATATCCCCTTTGTAGAAATGTCTATTCAAGTCTTTTGTCCATTTTTTATTGGGTTGTTTGTCTTTTTATTTTTGAGTTGTAGGATTTCTTTATATCTTCTGGATATTTAAACACGTATTGAATATGTGGTTTTCAAATATTTTCTCCGATTGAGTAGGTTCTCTTTTCATTTTCCTGATAAAGTCCTTTGATTCACAAAAGTTTAAAATGTTGATGAGGTTCTCATGATGATGGAGGAGATTGTTGTTATGGGGGGAGGAGTGGGGTGAGGGGGGTGGGGGGTATATTGGGACCTCATATTTTTTTAATGTAATATTAAAAAAATAAATAAAGACAAAAAATTTTTTTAAAAATGTTGATGAGGTTCCATTTATCTATTGATTGTAAAATCTAAGAAACCCATTTCCTAATGCAAGATCCTGAAGATGCTTCCCTACTTTTTTTTATAGGAGTTTTAGAGTCCTGAATCTTATACTTAGGTCTTTGATGCATTTTTAGTAAATTTTTTTATGTGGTATAAATTAGGGGCCCTCTTTCATTCTTTTGCATATCCAGTTCTCTCAGCACCACTTTTTGAAGAGACCATACTTTTCAATTGAGTGGACTTGGCAGTCTTGTCAAAAATCAATTAGCCATAGACATGAGGGTCTATTTCTGAACTATCAATTCAATTTCATTGGTCTATATATCTATCCTTGTACCAGTACTATGCTGCTTTGACCACTGTGGCTTTGTAATAAGTTTGAAAGTAAGGAAGTGTGAGTCCTCTAACCTCATTCTTTTTCAAGATAGTTTTGGCTATTCGGGGTCCCTAACCCTTCCAGGTAAATTTGGTGATTGGCTTTTCCATTTCTGCAAAGTAAGCTGTTGGAATTTTCATTGGGATTTGCATTGAATCTTAAATCATTTTGGAGGGAAGTGGACTTGACCCAATGGATAGGGTGTCCTCCTACCACATGGGAGGTCCGCGGTTCAAACTCCGGGCCTCCTTGACCCATTTGGAGCTGGCCCATGTGCAGTGCTGATGTGCGCAAGGAGTGCCCTGCCATGCAGGGGTGTCCCCCGTGTAGGGGAGTCCCATGCGCAAGGAGTGCGCCCTGTAAGGAAAGCCACCCAGTGCGAAAGAAAGTGCAGCCTGCCCAAGAATGCCGTCGCACATATGGAGAGTTGACACAAGATGATGCAACAAAAAGAAACACAGATTCCCGGTGCCACTGATAAGGATAGAAGCAGTCACAGAAGAACATACAGCGAATGGACACAGAGAACAGACACCTGGGGTGGGGGGAGGGGAAGGGAGAGAAATAAATAAAAAATAAATCTTTAAAAAAAACCTAATTTTCGATAGAATTGACATCTTAACAATATCAGTCTTCCAATCCATGACCATAGAATGTCCTACCATTTATTTAGATCTTTTTTGATTTCTTTTACAAAGTTTTGTAGTTTTCTATGTATGTGAGAAAATATTTTAACCTATAATTCTCTGTCAACATTGTGTAGCTTTTCTCTTAATTTGGTCTTACTGACCCTACATCTTGTTGAAATTCCTTGGTGTTTGTGACATGTCTCTTTTTCCTAATCTCCAAAATGGATATAGATACACCCTCTTTTTATTTCCATGGAACTTAAGGGGTCAGCTTGTCTTGGCTCTCTTTCTTGGACTGGAGATTTTGCTAATAAATATTTTTATTCTTTTGATGCTATTGTGAATATATTTATTTAAAATGCTCATTTTCAGATTGTTCATTGCTAATATATAAAAATATAGTAAATTTTTATCCTGTATCCCATAAACTTGCTGAACTTGTTGATTAGTTCGAACAGTCTTTTGGGGGATACGGTGAGGTAGAGGACAACTTAGGACTTTATATGTGCAGAACCATGGAGTCTATGAATGAAAACAATTTTGCTTCTTCCTTTCCATTATGAATACCATTTATTTATTTTTTTATGTATTTATGTATTTATTTATTCCTCCAGTGCAGTGTTGTAGATGCCCTTCTAATACAGGTTTTTAAGCAGAGAATTGATAGGATCAGGCTTGCATTTTGCATGATCTAACTGCAGCTGGGAAACTGCACTGGGGTGGGGGCCAGATGGATGACTGCAGGCCAGTCAAGAGACTGTGGTAGCCTGGACTAGACCAATGAAGAGAGAGAAGAAGGCGTGGAATTATTGTTCTGGAGTTGATGGTGGAGTGACAAGAACAGATAAGATAAAGGAAGGGGTGGAAGAGGACTGCAAAGTGTCTGACTTAAAAGCAAAGAACAAGCCCAACTGTCCTACAGTCACCTGGTGGAACAGGTAGGTCACCTCCTCTCACAGTATTTCTGTGAGGCAGTAGGGTTCAGTGAGACAAACCTAGACTTATACCTCATTAGGGCCTGCATTTATCAATGGTGTGACCTCACACAAGGTTTGGTGTCACTGAGCCTCAGTAAACATCATTTGCATCCCTCCCCACCCTTGTGTCCTTAGGATCTAGTACCTAGGCCATTCTAGAGGGCTTTAATGCCTGTTCTGACACTTCATCTGTGGCCCAGCCATCATATGTTTCAGACCAAAGAATTGCAGGTGTGAAAGAAAGACATCATTAGAAAAGGAAGGAGGCTTGGGTGGCACTGGTAGTTGTTGGTGGCATTACTGATTCCATTACAGTCTGTGCCCACCACCCCCAACTTGCACCACAGTGGGAAGAACTAGCAAGAGGATTGCTGCAGATTTCTCTCTGCCTGCCTTAAATCATGGCTTCTGGGTTTCATTTTCTGAAATTTGATAGGCATAGATTTTTTAATTCCTGCCCTCTACTTTTTAAATGCGTCTCTCTTTTCTCCCCTTACCTCCAGCACTCTGACCTTTTTATGTTGTTTATGGATACATTCCAATAGAAGGCTAAAAAGTCATTCCCCAGCCCAATTCCCAGCTCCCTTTGACCTCACTCTTTTCCAGCTGCTTGCTCTTGGTTTGCGATGTATGCAATGCACTCCCCTCCTGGTGCTTTAAATTCTAAACTCTAAGTTCCCTGAGGCTGGGAATCAACGATTCTGCCATTTTTGCTTTGTGGAGCAATGCACTGGTTGTGCTGGAGGACGAAGTGAGTTTTGAGTCCCAGCCGATCCCTAGCTGTGTGCCCTTTACAAGTCATTTCAACTCATCCTCATCTATCAAGTGGAATCTATTAGTACCTCATAGATGGACTGGTGAGAATTAAATTAAGTAATCTGTATAAACTGCTTTGAATTATGATGAGATGTAAACAAAAAGGATCCTTGTTTATTTGTAAGAAAAAGGTTAGAAAAAACAGTTCAGCAGAAAGACGAAAGAACCCCACAACACACTGTATCTGTAAGTTGTGGGGCAGGGCAGTGGTTCTCAACACGGGGTGGCTTTGGCCCCCCACCCCCGGGGGTAGGGAGAAGGCATTTGGCAATGTCTGGGGATATTTTTGATTGTCACAATTTTGTATGGGGCATTGCTACTGGCATCTAGTGGGTAGAGGCTACAGATGCTGCTAAGCCTCCTGCAGTGTGCAGGACAGCTCCCCTCGACCGGCCTTAAATATCAGTAAGTGCTGAGCTAGAGCGATTGAGGAGCTAAGGTCTCTAGTGCCAAACATACTTGGGTTCTAATCCTATTTCTTTGTCAGTGGCCTTGGACGAGTGAGCCAACCCATCTGAGCCTCAGTGTTCTTCTCTGCAAAATGGGGAGCTCTCCGATGCTGCGTGCTGACAGCTGCGTCTGGCATCGTTAATGAAGAGGTGCCAATAGGCACGCTGCACGCAGCTTGTTCTATATGCAGATCCCATTCATCTCCCAACAACTCTCTTTCTACACCAGGAGTACATAGTCATCTCCTTGAAAGCATCTCACATTTCATCTAGAGCTATTCACAAGCAGCAACATCCCAGGGTGCCAGAAGGCAGCGTCTGGCTGCTTGAAATTAAATTTACAATAGAGGCTGATCAGATTCTTCTCAGAATGCATCAGGGTGGGAAATGGGAGTCAGAGCTGGTCCTGAGGGCCAGGGAGCCTGTAGGAGTTTGGAAATTAGGAAGAAAAGAACAATGAGCCTTCCAGATAATGCAGTGTCAGCCCTGCCTGGCTGAATTATGGAAACAACCCCCACCTCTCTGCTATTGCGCAATTAGATGGCCTTTCTGTTCTGGCACACATCCTATTGCATTGCGGTTTAATGTGGAATGAGGTTTTCTAATGGAAAATGAGCAACGTAATCTATGGAGATGCTGCTAATAAACAGCCCCACTGTATATTGGAGGGTTTATAGGGTGCTCGTGATGAGTGCACCAGTTAAGCACAGCTAAGCATCCCTTAATTTAGACATTTGGGCTGAAGTTATGGGAAACGCTACAACTCGTTCCCTCAATTACTGACAATACACATTTTCTCATCAGCCTAAGGTGGAATGTAGTTTTAGTCATTTGGAGCGGGTTGCAGATTTCACTCAACTGGCATTAGACACCTGTTTGGAAGTTGTAAAAACCCACAAATTTGCCAGATTTACTATCTTCCTATGAATATGTGTCACGGCAGAGGCCCCCAGAGGACCTGTCTGTTGGGTTCCTTAAAGTGTGTGCCTTGCATGTCAATGGGCTGTCTTAGAGGACTCTCTCCCCAGAGCACCATAGAATGTGCTCCTGCAAGCAGGAGGCAGCTGAAAGGATGCATGTGGGCAAGGGAGTAGTTCTTTGTTTACAGTTGAATCAGAGAAAGAGAGGCTGCTGGAAAAGAGAAAGAAGAAATGATGTTATTGTATACCCGCCATGGGCCAGCCCCATGCTCGATGCGCTTCCTCATTAATTTATTCATTGTCATTCACTCAGCATTTATTGAACATCTATTAGGAATGCCAGGTGGTAGGGATACAGGAGTCAACTTGACAGCTTCTGCCTTCAAGGAATTTCACTCTTTTTTTTTTTTAAAGATTTATTTAATTTTTATTTATTTCTCTCCCTTCTTGCCACCCCCCCCCCCCGTTGTCTGCTCTCTGTGTCCGTTTGCTGTGTGTTCTTCTGTGACCGCTTCTATCCTTATCAACAGCACCAGGAATCTGTTTCTTTTTGTTGCGTCATCTTGCTACGTCAGCTCTCCGTGTTTGCGGCGCCATTCTTGGGCAGGCTGCATTTTCTTTTGCGCTGGGCGGCTCTCCTTATGGGGTGCGCTCCTTGTGCATGGGGCTCCCCTATGCGGGGGCACCCCTGCGTGGCACAGCACTCCTTGCACGCGTCAGCACTGCACATGGGCCAGCTCCACATGGGTCAAGGAGGCCCGGGGTTTGAACCGCGGACTTCTCATGTGGTAGGTGGATGCTCTATCGATTGGGCCAAGTTCGCTTCCCGAATTTCACTCTTTTGTGGGAGACAGATAAGTACGCAGGCAAAGATGGTCCAGGATGCTAAGTTATAATGTGGGGCAGTGCAAGGGACCCTGACCCAGCCTTGGGCAAGATCTTTGTACGTACTCATCTGTCGGCTGGGGATGCCCTCCCTCCAACTTGCCCTCCCTCCACACTGCCCCTTTGGCTTAGTTACCTCTTACTTACTCTCCATATCTTAACTCAGTTTTCTCTGAGACACCCCCGCCCCGGGATATAAGCCCTGCACCCGGTCAGATCCTCCCACGATGACCATGTGTCCATTCCTCATAGTTTTACCTGTATGCTTGTGTAAGCATTTGATTTATTCCATCTCCCCCACTAAGGCCTAATACAGTGCCTGGCCAGAGTAAGTGCTCAACACATATTTGTGGAGTGAATGACTGAATGCGTCCTGGAGTAAGGGGTCCCTGATGGGCAGGGAAGAAGGGTGGGGAAGAAGGTTCCAAACCAAGAGACCTGTAGATGCACAGGCTCAGGCAAAAGCAAGAGGAAGGTGAGGAGCCGAGTGTAGCAGGGTCATTGTGGCTGCAATGTAGTGGGGAGGGGTTGTGTGTGGGGCCAGGTCCCCAGGGCTCTGCATCTGTGCTGGGGGGCTTGGCACTAACAAAGGAGAAGGAGAGACAGCGAAAGGTTGTAAACAGGCATTATCCGTGTTGCCTAATTTAATTCAACAAGACACCTTTTGCAGAGGTGAAGTGGGTAAGGTCTCTAAGCTAAGTGGCTGCAGGAGGGGTGGACTGTAGGTCTCTCAGAGACAGAAACAAAACTTTTTTTTCCCACCCAAGATGCCTTCTCACTGCATAGAACTCATTTGCGTTCACTCCATTTTCTTTTTTAAAAAATTCATCTCATTTTCCTTTTTTGGCAGATTCTTTAAAATAGTGAAAGTAACTAGCTACTCACTACTTTAAAAAAGTCAAGCAGTGCATGCAGTAAAAAGGTATAAGAACCTCCTATTCCAGGCTCTTGTTCTGGCTCTGCTCCCTGGGGGTCACCGCTGTTAACATTTTGGTGTGTGTCCAATTTCCTTTTAAATAAAGATTCATTAAACTGCCCATGAGGCTTATTGGGACATCCATCAGCCCTTTAAAAATTGTTCTGATGAATTAAGTGTAAACTAATTAGAAACATGGATTCAATTACCCTCGAAACACACAAGGGTTTAATAATTAATAGGAAGAGGGCTTGAGGCCAAAGGCATTATGGATTTTATCAAACCCCTAACATCTGAAAAGTAAATATGTTGGATTTACCCTAAATGCCAGCAGATTTTCCATCTGATGGCAAACCTGTTCGTAGGAGCTGTGTATTTAACCTGGAAAGTTATCGATGATTAATAAGGAGTCAGCTAAAGTGGTGCATAGATGCCAAAGCCCACTGGGTCTTGCTGGACACAGCTGCCTGGGACAGGGCAGGGGTCTGTCTTTCAGGGTGATTGCAGTTGGTTTAGTTCACAGGCCTTCATCTGGCAAGCGAGATGGCAGTGGAAGGGTTGCTGAGGTCCCCAATGAGATCAATGACACTAACTGTAGGCACAGAGCATTGGGTGTGTGTGGGGGGCAATATTGGGTCAAGGAAACATTGTAGGACTTTGGGGGAGACATTCTGTTTTTCCCCTTGAACTCTGAATCTGATGACTTAGATAAACTTAGAAGAAGGTCAGGGAGGTGGAAAAAATAGCTGTTGCATGCCAGGTGCTTTATATACTGTATCCCATTTAATCCTCTTAATTTTCCTGGAAGAATTATCACCCTTGTTTTTATTGCTAGGGAAATTGGAGCTCAAAGAGGCTACATGCCTTGCCCAAGGTCACTCAGCTGGTGAGAGCTGCAGCCGTGTGAAAATTCCCAGACCTGTTTGACACCCAGGTACACACAGGTCAGCATACCATATCAGGCCTAAAGGGGATTGTGGGAAGGGAAGGAACTAAGATCTGCCAGGGCTGGGGCTCAGGAAACCAACTGCAGTGACCCATGTTGCAACCATGTGCTCCATTACCCTATGCCAAAGCGGGGGCTTAGGCATTCGTGGTAGGGGGAGGCGTTGGCAGCACGTGACATACAAAGCCAGGTGGGCGGCAGTGTTGGAGTCCTGAGCAATCTCTCCATTCACAGTAGGACCCTGTGGTTCAAGGACAAAATCAATTTTATGGCAAAGCCTCACTTCGTTCATTCACCAAGTCTGCTATGTAATAGCAGCCAAAATTTAAGACCCTGTGGAGCTTGAGGCTCAGGCCCAAAGGCTGTGCTGCCTACACTCCTTCCCTTGCTCGGTGCTGCCCATGGGGTAATGGCATGCAGGTCCAAGCTTCAGCATTACTTCAGAATGGAGTGGGCCACCCTAGACCGACAGCTGCCACTTCCTTGCTAGTGGTTGCTGACAGGGCTTTTGCTGCTATAGGAAAGTGTTCCCTCCGTCATTCTCAACCCTTAATCCCTGAAGTATGTTTGCAGCTTTCAGTCTTTGGGAGCAACCAAAAATGCTCTGTGCAAGGGACCCTAGTAACCAATGGATGTTGTCCTCAGAGTAGAGGCAGACTTCGATATGTAATTGTAGTCCTCATTCTGTTCCTTTGACAGCAGAAGTGGTGCCCAAATGAACACCTCCCAAGTATTGAGTTTCTCATTTCCTTGGAATTAAAGAAAATATAAAAGTAAATATATGTACATCAATTCTCTGATACACATATAAAGTGTGTATGGATCTTGACTCAGCTTTTAAGTGACCAATGAGCCCAGTTACTGTACTCTCAGGTGGTGCCAAGAGTCGGGCCTGGGGCGAGGAGACCTGGGTTCTGATACAGACTGGCTACCAATTTATTTGTGATCTTCGCTAAGCCTCATCTCTTCTCTGAATCAGCTGCATTTTCCTGACTTATCCAACAAGGACTTAAGTCCAAAGGACCTCCAAAGTTTCTTGCAGCTCTGAAATTGAATAATTGAGTGATGCTAGGGATGCCATGCGGAAGGGCTATAAAATTCGCCTGATCTTCTCTGGTTACTTCTGCCCTACTTGTACATTGCTCTTGGGTCTTTCAACAGTTCCAGCATTTGTCGTTGTAACAAGGGTTTATTTTCTGATAGCCTGTTAAGCAGTGTGACAGAGAAGGCTAACTGTCCATCATCATCCTTGCTTCTCTTCCATAATGTGGCATTGTCGTGGGAAGCAGCTACCCAGGCAGGATCAATATTTCCCAGGCTCCCTTGCAGGTATCTAGGTGGGTCCATGTGGTTCAGTTGTCAGTAGAATGTAGACAGAGTATGCACACCTCTTCCAGGCTTGGCCCTCTCTCTTTCCCTGAACATTTGTGATGTAAGTGGCCTGGTGCCTGGATGACTACATGGAGAGGAACCTACCTGTCCCCTGCTACTGCTGATTGGACTGGATTTTATATAAGTGAAGAATAAATTTTTGCTGTGTTAGGTCTCTGAGAGTCCTAAGAGACTAGTGTTACCTTAACGAGTGCAAGCTTTGGGTCTTGGCATTTAGGGGTTTATTTTAGAACCTAGAGGTAGGTGAAGACTCTAGACCCCTGGATTTCATTAGCTTTCACTTGAAACTGACACTTGATCTTGGTGCTCTTGGGGTAATGAAGCTCCTGGATAATTCAGACTTTGTGCCTAAAAATTAGCCCATCAACCTAGAAAGTACAGTGTTTTAAAGGAATTTTAGTGCTCCTGACTTTTAGTGGCTTCCTTTTGGCACTAACATCTGGTTCTTGTAGTCTTTCTCCCACATACCATCCCTGGCAGCCTCAGCTGAGCTCATGGTGTAGTGTGGTGGTTAAGAGAAAGGCTTTGGAGCCATCCTGCCTGAGTTCAAGACCTGGCTCTGCCTCTTAATCATCATGCGACTTTGAGGCAGTCACTTCTAAGTCTCGTTTTCCATATCCATGAAATAATAGAACCTACCTTGTAGAGAAGTTGTCAAGATTCAACTACCATACAAGGTATAGAGAACTTCTGGATTCATGGTGTGCACTCAGTAAATGTTACCTTTCTTACCATTATTGTCCTGTCCCAAAGTCCACCTCTTCTAACTACACCCACTGCCACCACTCTGATCCAAACCACCATCATCTCTCATCTCCATCATTGCACAGCCTTCTACCTGGACTCCCTCCTATTGCCTTTGTCCCCTTCACTCTATCCTTAATACCTGAGCTAGAGGGATGTTTTATTGTTTCATTTTTTATAAGCCTTTTATTAAAATAAATAAAATAGTACTCAATTTACAGAGAAGTTGTGAATATAGGACAGGGAGTTCCCACATACCTCATACCCAGCTTTGCTTGTTATTAACATCTTACATTACGATGGCATATTTGCCAGGAGTAATGAACTAATATTGATATATTCTTATTAACTAAAGTCCATGTTTTATTCAGATTTCCTTAATTTCTACTAATGTCCTTTTTCTGTTTTGAGAGCCTGTCCAAGACACCATATTACATTTAATCATCATGTTCCTTTAGGTACCTCTGGACTGTGAGAGTTTCTCAGACTTTCTTTGTTTTTAATGACCTTGACAGTTTTGAGGAAGGTCGGTCATGTGTTTTGTACAGTATCCCTCAGATGGTGTTTGTCTGACATTTTTCTCATTGTTAGACTGGAATGATGTCTTTTTAGAAGGGAGACCGTAGAAGTAATGTACCATTTTTATCACATATCAATATTTCATACTATCAGCATGATTTATCACTCTTGATATTGACCTTGAACACCTGGCTGAGGTGGTCTGGCCTGGTTTCTCACTATAAAATAACTCCTTTCCTTCCATCCTATAGTTTTTGGAAGGAAGGCACTATGTGCAGCCCACACTTAGGAAGTGTGGAAGTTATGCTCTTCCTCTTTGGGGACAGAATAGCTACATCAGTTGTTTGGAATTCTTCTGCCTGAGAGATTTGTCTATTCATCCACATTTATTAATTTATTCAATCATTAATTCATATCAGATGGACTTAGAGGAGAGGCAGGAGGTTAGAATAAATTTTTATCTGTTGTGTACCAGTTGCTTTAACATATTATATCTCATTTCATCCTCATAATTTTCCTGGAAGCGTTATTATTCCCACTTTATGACAAGGAAAATTGAGGGTCCAAGAGACTACATCCTTGCCCATGATGGCTCAGCTGATGAGGGCTGCAGCCATATGCAAATTCCCAGATCTGTTTGACACCCACGTTTACACAGGTCAGCACCACCGCGTTCCTCCATCATTGTAATTGCTTGTGTTCTTATTTCAAGCACTTCTTCCCTTTCTGGTATGACAAGATGCTCCAAGCTCATATTGTACATTTCCTGCCCCATACCTAGAATCAACCATTTCTTCAAGGAGCCCTGGTTCATTTGATTGGAGAATGGTATTAGAAACCATGCACTGGATGCTGGACATGCTTATAGCTTTTGGGGTGTTACTATTTTAGGCCCTCTCAGTTGACAGAACAAGGAAATACATGTGTGTCTACTAACTCATGTATATATACATCTATAAATAGTACTGTATTTTTCTGCCTGTATCTGTATTAATTTAAACTCATGTTTAAATTACATCTACAAGTCTAGCTTCATACCCTCCCATGCTTTTCTATAATCTCCACCCTCCAACAATGAGAAGAAACCTGTCACCCACCATTGACCATCTCTTTCCTTAATTGGTCAATTCCAGTATACATCTATAGTTGTTTTGGAATGATTAACCCATACCCTGTGGGGAACAACTTTATCAACTAGGGAACAATGTCTATGTTGTTTCTTTTGCCTTTATTCTTACAGATTCTACTTCTTTTCTTTTTTTTTTCACATAAATGTTACATTGAAAATATAGGGGGATTCCCATATCCTCCACCCCCTTCCTCTTCCACATGTTTCCCATCAACAACATCCTTCATTAATGTGGTATATGTGTTACAATTGAGGAGCACATTTTGAAGCATTGATACTAACTATGGTCTATAGTTTGAACTTTGCACTGCACGATTTTATAGGCTTTGACAAAATGTATAATGACCTGTATCCATCATTGCAGTGTCATGCAGAACAATTCCGATGTCCCAAAAATGCCCCATATTATACCTATTCTTCCCTCTCCCTTCCCTCAGAACCTCTGGTGACTACTCTCTTTATATCAATATTACAAGTTCTTCCATTGCTTGAATAATAATAAGTCTACTTTAGTCCATAGTTGCATGCCACCTGTAGGTTTATTCATTCTTCAATCTTGAGGATTTGGGGATAGTGTTGCTTCCTCTGCTTCTGATTGAAAGGGGGCTTAGATCCCATGGAGCAGACGGATGGAACTGTCTTGCTTGCAGTTGTAGATACTCTCTGTTTATTGGAATGGGCTTTGTCCATCTTCATCCTTTTGTTGATTGTCCTGGGTGAATCTGATAAACTGAAAGGAGTTGCTGCAGCTCTGCTGAGATTCAGAGCTCATGTGGCATATGAACAGACTGAAGAGTTAAGTCTCTGGGACATATATTTAATGAATATAGTACTAATTATAGGTTCAAATAAAAGGGACATAATGTGTAGGGAAATTATAAATGAGTCTAACTCTGTTACATTGCGAATATATGTTTTAAGGTAAGGCCCACTGACAGGATGTCGAATCCCTGAGATTTTCTGCTCTGCCTATAGTTTTTAGATGTCTCTAGAGCACTTGGGATCACCCTGCTTGGGACAATGTTTACTCTGACATTCAATGAGCTCTTCCTGAGAAGTGCATAAGCTTAACCTTTGGAAGGACCTCCCGACTCACTTTGAAATCTCTTAGCTATAAAAACTCTTTTATATTTAATATTTCCCCCTTTTGTTCAATGCCTTTTTCCAGATGCAAAGCTAGTTGGTGCTTGGTAATAATCCTTTGGTGCCAGAGAGACTCATCCCGGGAGTCATGTCCCACTCCAGGGGAAGGTACTAAGTTCATGTGCTGGGTTTGGCTTAGAGAGAAGCCACATTTGAGCAACAAGGAGGCTTTCAGAAGGTAACTCTTAGGCAATATATAATGTTAGACTAAGCTTCAATTTCACAAGAACAAGTTTCATAAGGACAACCGTCAATATAAAGGGCCTGGCATATTGGTCTGTTCTCCTTTGCTAGGCACTGCCCACGTATTCTAGGGATTCTTGCCACTTTACTGGAGAAGGACTTCCCAGGATGGGAAATCAATATTCTTTTGGTTATTTTGTGGGTCTCCACCCATGGAGATAGGACGCTATGACCACTTGAACATATTCATGTTCTATAGAGGCATGCACCAGGTGCACTTCTTCCCACACATCCCCATCACCAGCATCCCACCAGTGATCCTCCCCTGCCACAGTTACAAACCTTCTGCAGTCCAAAACTTCCCCCAAAACAAAGCCAAAAATAATAAAAATAATAAAAAAATAAGAAATAAAACAAAAAAATTTTAAAAATTAAAAATTTTTTTCTCTGTCTTTCATCACCGTAAGATATATTATCTCTTATGTACAGTGACAATTTCTTCTGTATGTTCCCCCAGTGTCTTTTTTGTTTATTTGTTTGTTTGTTTTCAAAGAAGCTTTAGGTTACAGAAAAATCACGTAGAAAATATAGGGGATTCACATATACCACACTCCCTCCCCCTCTTAATTCCCCTGTTAATAACATCTTATATGAGTATGGTACATTTGTTACAATTGATGAACAAATATTGAAGCATTGCTACTTACCATGGTCAGTGGTTCACATTATGATTTACATTTTGCACTGCACAATTTTATAGGTTTTGACAAAATGTATAATGGCCTGTATCCATCATTGCAAGATCATGCAGAACAATTCCAATGCTCTAAAAATGCCCTATGTTCCATTTATTCTATTCTTCCCTCTCCCTCCCCTCAGAGCCTATGTTAACCACTAAGTTTCAATTTTTGACAGATAAGGTTCATAGTTACCTGCATTAATATTTAGGGCTTGACATATTGGTCTGTTTTCTTTTATTAGGCACTGTTTATGTTCTTGAGGGATTCTTGCCCCTCTAATTGAAAACTTAGCAGGACTCGCCAGGATAGATGTTTATTGTGTGGGTCTCTGTCCACTGCGATAACACAGAACGACAAGATGTACACTTTCGTATTCCATAGATGCATGCTCCAGGTGTATCCTATCCCACATATCGCCCAGCCCCCTACACCCTGCACCAGTAACCACCCCTGCCATATTTGCCAAAAGAACATTCCCACTATCATGGTTTCAACCATAGATCTACAAATCCCAAAAGTTCACCTGTTTCTTCCTCCTGCCCTCCCCCTAGTTCCGTGGATAGTGCAACCCAACACCCTACCCCACTCCCCCTCACATTCCAGCACCAGCGACCCTAGTCACATCACTGCACCACTATCATCCCCATCCACTGCCCAATCACCCCTTTCACCTTATAGGTTTGCCCATATTGAGCATTGGCTCAACTCACTCTATTCCCTTTCTGTCTCTTCATATTCTATCTTCCAGACTTTAGCTCTGTAAGTCTGCTCAATTTGCTTAAGTCATATCAGTGAGGTCATGTAATAATTGTCTTTCAGTGACTGGCTTACTTCACTCAACCTAAGCTTCAAGATTCATCCATGTTGTCCTGTGTGCTAATACTGCATTCCTTCTTACAGCGGAGTAATATTCCATTGTGCGTATATACCACAATTCGCTTATTCATTCATCTGTTGGTAGACACTTGGGTTGCTTCTAACAATAGTGAATAATGCTGCTATGAACATTGGTATGCATATATCTTTTCGTGTTCCTGCTTTCCATTCTTTTGGTATATACCTAGTAGTGGATTGCTAGATCATATGGCAATTCTATAGTTAGCTTCCTGAGGAACCGCCAAACTGTCCTCCACAATGGCTGAACCATTCTACATTCCCACCAGCAATGGCTGAGTGTTCCCTTTCCTCCACATCCTCTCTAACTCTTGCAGTTCTCTCTTTTCTTAATAGCCTCTAATTTAATAGGTGTAAGATGATATCTCATTATAGTTTTGATTTGCATTTCCCTAATAGCTAGGGATGTTGAGCATCTTTTCACATGCTTTTTAGCCATTTATATTTATTCTTTGGAAAAGGGTCTATTCAAATCTCTTGCTGATTTTTAAAAAATAGGTTGTTCGTCTCTTTATTTTTGAGATACAGGATTTTTTTATATGTGCTAGTTATTATGCCCTTATCAGATGAATAGTTCCCAAATATTTTCTCCCATTGAATAGGCAGCCTTTTCACATTTTGACAAACTCCTTTGAAGTGCAAAAATTTTAATTTTGAGGAGGTCCCATATGGCTATTTTTCCTTTCTTTGCTTGCTTTTTGGGTGTAAAGTTTATGAAACCATTTCCTTTTACAAGATCTCATAGAAACTTCCCTTCATAATCTTCTAGGAGCTTTATGGTCATGGCTCTTATATTTAAATTTTTTATCCATCTTTACTTAATTTTTGTGTAGGGCCATGGGATGGTGATCCTCTCTTGTTCTTTTGAATATGGATATACAGTTCTCCCAGCACCATTTGTAGAAGAGGTATTTCTGTCCTGGTGGAGTAGGTGTGGTGGCCTTGTTGAATATCAGTTGATCATATATGCAAAGATTTATATCTGAATTCTCAATTCAGCTCCATTGGTCACTATGTCTATCCTTGTGCCAATACCACACAGTTTTGACCACTGTAGCTTTGTAGTATGCTTTTAAAGTCAGGTTGTGTGATTCCTCCAATTTTGTTATTCTTTTCCAATATGTTTTTGGCTATTTGGGGCCCCTTGCCCTTTGAAATAAATTTCATAATTGGCTTTTCCAGTTCATTAAAAACTTCTGTTGTAATTTTTATCAGGATTGTGTTAAATGTGTAAATCAATTTGGGTAGGACAGATATCTTAATGATGTTTAGTCTTCCAATCCATGAACATGGAACATTCTTCCATTTATTTAGGTCTTCTTGATTTCCTTTAACAATGTTGTGTAATTTTCTGTGTGCAATCCCTTACATTTTTAATTAAGTTTATTCCCAGATATTTGATTATTTTAATTGCTATTGTAAATGGAATTTTTTTCTTGATTTCCTCTTCAGATTGCTCATTATTTGTGTACAGAATGCTACTGATTTTTGCATGTTGATCTTATATCCTGCCACTTTACTTAACTCATTTATCAGCTCTAGAAACTTTGTTGTAGATTTTTCAGGGCTTTCTCCATATAGGATCATGTCATCTGCAAATAGTGAAATTTTTACCTCTTCCTTTCCAGTTTGGATGCCTTTTTTTTCTTCTTCTTGGAAGTGATCAAACAAGTACTTCTAATACAGTGTTAAATAAGAACAGTGACAATGGCATTCTTGTCTGGTTCTAGATCTTAGAGGGAAAGCCTTTAGCATTTCACCATTGAATATGATGTTAGCTGTGGGGTTTTCATATATGCCCTTTTTCATATTGAGGAAATTTCCCTTTATTCCTATATTCTGAAGGGTTTTTTATCAAGAAACAATTTTTAATTTTATCAAATGTTTTTTCTGCATCAAAAGAAATGATCATGTGATGTTTTCCTTTCGATCTGTTACTGACGTTTGTAACATTGATCTTCTTATGTTGAACTAGCCATGCATACCAGGGATGAGGCCCACTTGACCGTGGTGCATAAGTCAGTTGATACTATTGGTGAATTCCAAAAAGAAGTATTGATTTATGTTTGTAACCTGCTCTTTTCCTCTGGGTGTGATACCCTTTGATTGTGTCAAATTCAGAGGTTTCACTTTTACTTGATTAAATTAAGATTAGGGCGTTAATTCAGCCACATCGGTAGGACATTGAGTCCCCACCCCATGGTGGCTGGGCATGCCACAGCAGAGGAGAGAGCTTAGTTTTGACCCTGGAGTCCTGGGGACAGAGACGAGCCATTTGCCTGATCTTTTATAGCTAGCCTTGTGGAGAAAGCAGAGTAGATGAACCCAGAAAGAGACAAGCCCCAGGAAGAGAGATAAGCCTATAGCTAAGAGTGAAAGAAGCTGGGGCCATGGAGCCTTAAGAGGAAGAAGAAGCCTGAACCCTTTCAGGGACTGACAGCCATCTTGCTCCAGCATGTGCAACAGACTTTGGTGAGGGAAGTAACTTATTCTTTATGGCCTTGTGACTGTAAGCTTCTTCCTCAAATAAATACCCTTTATAAAAGCCAACAGATTTCTGGTACTTTGCATTAGCACTCCTTTGACTGACTAATACAGATGTGTTGTTGATTATGATTACCAAGTATTTTGTTGAGGTAAAATTTTAGCATCTAAGTTCATTAGAGATATTGGGCTGTAGTTTTCTTTCTTGTGGCATCTTTATGTGGCATTGGTATTAATGTGATGTTGGTATCATAGAATGAGTTAGGAAAGATTCCCTCCACTTCTGTTTTTTAGAAGAGTTTAAGCCAGATTGGTGTTAGTTCTTTCCAAAATGATTGGTAGAATTCATCTCTGAAGCCACCTGCTCTTGGTCTTTTCTTAGTTGGGAGATTTTTGATGACTCATTCAATCTCCTTACTTTGATTGATCTGTTGAGTTCATCAGTTTCTTCTTTCATCAATATAAGCTGCTTGTGTTTTTCTAGAAATTTGTCTGTTTCATCTAAGTTATACAATTTATTGGTCTACAATTTTTCAAAGTATCCTCTTTTGATGCTCTTTATTTCTGTGGGATATTGGTGATATCCCCACTCTTGTTGTTTTTTTCCTAAAGAATTATTTATTTATCCCCCCCCCCCCCCATTGTCTGCTCTCTGTGTCCATTCACTATGTGTTCTTCTGTGTCTGTATTCTCATTAGGCAGCTCCAGGAACTGATCCTGGGACCTTCCGGAGTGGGAAAAGTAATGAAGAAAAGTAATGACTCTCTTGCGCCACCTTAGCTCCCTGGTCTGCTGTGTCTCATATTATCTCTCCTCTGTGTGTCTTTTTGTTGTGTCATCTTGCTGCACCAGCTCTCCATGTGGGCCAGCACTCCTGTGCAGGGCAGTGCTCCTGTGTGGGGCAGCACTCCTGCATAAGGCAGCATTCTGCATGGGTCAGCACTCCACGTGGGCCAGTTCTCCACATGAGCTAGCTTACCTTCACCAGGAGGCCCTGGGTATCGAATCTTGGACCTCCTATATGGTAGACAGGAGCTAATTGCTTGAGCCACATCTGCTTCCCTCTCATTTTTTATTTAATTTATTTGCGTCATCTCTATTTTATTTTGTTAGTCTAGCTAAGGGTGGTCAACTTTATTAATCTTCTCAAAGAACCAGATTTTGGTTTTATTAATTTTTTCTTGCATTTGTTTTATTCTCAGTTTTATTAGTTCTGCTTTAATCCTTGTTATTTCCTTCTTTCTACTTGTTTTGGGATTAGTTTGTTGTTCTTTTTCTAGTTCCTCCAGGTGTGTAGTTAAGTTTTCAATTTTAGCTCTTTCTCCTTTTTTAATATAAGCATTTATGGCTATAAATTTTCCTTTCAGCATTACTTTTGCTGCTTCCCATAGTTTTTATTATGTTCTGTCCTCATTTTCATTTGTTTGCAGGTAGTTACTGATTTCTTCTGCAATTTTCTTCCTGACCCACTGATTATTTAAGAGTGTGCTGTTTAACTTCCTTATCTTTGTGCTTATTCTGTCTCTCTGCCCCTTATTAATTTCCAGCTTCATTTTATTGTGATCAAAGAAATTGCTTCATATAATTTTAATCTTTCTGAATTCACTGATACTTGTTTTGTGACCTAGCTGTGATCTATCCTAGAGAATGATCCATGTGCACTCAAGAAGTGTGTATAGCCTGTTGTCTTTGTGTGTAATGTTTGTACATGTGTACTAGGTCTATGTCCTCTAATGTATTATTCAAGGCCCCTGTTTCTTTATTGAACCTCTGTCAAGATGTTCTGTCTAATGGTGATAACGGTGTATTAAAGTCCCCCACTATAATTGTAGAGGTGTCTATCTCTCTCCTTAGTTTTTCCAATGTTTCTAATGCCCCCAAATACATGAGGCACTCTGATTAGGTGCATAAATGTTTATGATTGTTCTTTCTTCTTGATAGATTACTCCTTTTATTAATATATAGTATCATTCTTGTCTCTCACAATACTTTTTCATTTATAGTCTATTTCTTCTGATATTATTATAGCAACTCCTGCCCTTTTTTAGTTATTGCTTACATGTAAAATCATTTTCCAACCATTTACTTGCAGCTTTCTTGCACCCCTGGGTTTAAGGTGAGTTTCTTGTAGACAGCATATAGATGGGTCATATTTCCATATTCATTCTACCAGTCTGCATCTTTTGATTGGATTGGAGAGTTTACCCATTAACATTCAATGTTATTACTGTTAAGGCAGTACTTATATTAGCCATTTTTTCTTTAGGTTTATATATATATCATAATTTCTTTTTATTACTCTTTTTATATTTTTGGTTATTCTTACTAGTAATTTTCCTTTCTACACTCTCCTCCAAACCTCTTTCTTCTGTTTTTTTCCTTTTAGCCTGAAGAACTCCCTTTAGTATTTCTTGAAGGGCAGGTTTCTTGTTGACAAACTCTCTTAATTTCTGTTTATCTGTGAATATTCTGAACTCTTTCATTTTTGAATGCCAGCTTTGCTGTATACAGAATTCTTGGCTGGCAGTTTTGTTTTTTTTTTTTTTTTAGCACCTTTGCTATGTTATACCTCTGCCTTCTCCCCTTCATGGTTTCAGGTGAGAAATCAGCACTTAATCTTATTCAGCTCCCCTTGTATGTGATGGATCTCTTTTCTGTTGCTGCATTCAGTACTCTCTCTTTGTCTTGAGCATTGGATAATTTAATAATTATATGTCTCAGTGTAGGCCTGTTAGGATTTTTATTTTTTTGGAGAGCACTGCACATCCTGGACATGTACATCCATGTCCCTCAAAAGAGTTGGGAAATTGTCAGCCATTATTTCCTCCAACACTCCTTCTGCCCTCTTTCCCTTCTCTTCTCCTTCTGGAATGCCTATAATGCATATGTTTGTGCATTTTATGTTGTCATTCAATTCCCAGAGTCCCTGCTGAATTTTTTTCTGTCTTTTCATCTATCTGTCTGATTTCAGATTTACTATCATCAACATCACTAATTCTTTCCTCTGCCTGTTCATGTCTGCTGCTATGTGCTTAGAGCATGTTCTCTTAATCCCCCTCCCCTTGCATCTTTTGCTTGCTCTCTGTTCTCTGTGTCCATTTGCTGTATGTTCTTCTGTGTCTGTATTTATTTTTATTTATTCCCGCATGCTTGTGGCTTGCTTGTTGTCTGCTCTCTGTGTCTATTAGCTGCACACTCTTCTGTGTTTTTGCTTGTCTCCTTTTCTGTTGCGCCACCTTGCTGGTCAACTCTCCATGGTGCTTGTAGGCTGGCGGCTCTCCTCAGCATGTGGGTGAGACTGCTTCCATAAGGAGGCTCCAGGACATGAACCTAGGGCCTCCCATATGGTATACAGGAGCCCAACTGATTGAGCCACAGCCGTTTCCCTTACAGTGTATTTTTTATTTTTTGCATTGTGCCATTCATCACCATCAGATCCAATATCTTTTTATGTATGTTTATGATTTCTTCAGTATGTTCCCCTAGTGATAATATCCTTTATCTCTTCCTTCACTTCATTAAGTTGATTCATGATTTTTTTTGGACATCCTTGATTAATTGTTCCATGTTCTGCATCTTCTTCTTTTTTGTAGTTTGTTCATTAGACTGGGCCATGTGTTCCTGTTTCTTAGTATGGCTTGTAATTTTTATTGGTGTCTAGACATCTGTTTACCTTGATGGGCTTATTCAAATTGTTAGCTTCTCTTTCTTCTCTAGGTTTTTATTTTGCTTTGCTTTGTGTTAAGGTTACTCTTTGACACATGGTTCCACTTATTCTATATCCCTGTAGTTGTCTGTGTTCCCTTGGAATAATATTAGGACCACAGAAAAGGAAAGAGAGAAGAAGAGAAAAAGAATAATAGTAATAAAAAGATAGAAGAGGAGCCATAAAGAGCCAGGAAAACATAAGTAATAAGAGTGAAAAACCATAAAAAATACAAAGGAATAAGAATAACAAAAGATGGAATTTAAAAAATGAAACAAGAAAAAAATAGAATAAAATAAAAGTCCAGAAAGATGAGAAGAAGAAAAAGTAGGAAAAAAAAAGAAAACCAAACAAGAGAAGGTGACCTGAAAGAAAAGCAGTAGAAGGGGGGGGGGGGGGGAATAAAAGAAATAAACTAAGGAGAAAAAATAAGGAAGAAAAGAACAGCGAAAGGGCAGAAACAAAAAACAACCAGGAAAAACAGGCTTCTCTCTTAGGCCCCTAGGAACCATCTCAGGCTACCGGTGCTCATCAATCTATCACTCTGTTGCTTCTCCTCCACCAGTAAGGTACTGGATATTAGAGACTAAAATAAAGAATGAGGAATAAAAATTTAAAAATATTAAAAATATAAAATAGCAGATCGAAAAACCTAAAGCAAAAACATCTCAGTCTGTAAGTCCCCTGTCACAAGGTGCTGCCTGGATGCACAGCAACCTGCTGGATCACTCTCTGGATCCCTTCTCTCAAGAGGAACCAGGAATTCAACCAGGGCCCCTAGTGTATGTGAGGCAGGCACTCCTCCACTGAGCTACACCCACTCCACAGGTTAGGTGGGCTTTTGAAAGCTTATCTGACTCTCCTCGCCCTCTTTTCCCTCAGGCAATTTTGGCTTCTAACATGTTGCTGGCTGTGGCTCCTGTTTCCTTCTCTCCCTGGCTCGTTAGGTGCCACCTACCCCCTCACTGACTGGGTTCCTCCCTCTCCCAGGCAGTTGGTTGTGACAGCCTGATTCCTCTCTCCTCTCCCTCAGGCTGCTTCAATGCTGGCTGGGTCCTTTTTGAGATTCAGAGAGGGCTCAGCTGGCCAACTTTGCTCTCCACCAGACCCCTCTTCCTCCCAGGGAGGGCCCTCTTTCCCCACTCAGTTGGCCGCAGTGACCCAGGGGCTTCACTGAGGCGATTCGCATTGAGCGTGGGGGATATGTGCCATTTCCAACCCTAGGGGCAAGTAACTCACGGTTTTCATTTGACCTCTTTGTCTCTCTGTTCCTCTCCTTCCTAGCTGATGCGCAGCACCCTCCTGGTCTGCAGATCCCCAAAGCAGCTCCCTCGGACAGCTTTTTGCCCTTCATCCATTTTATGTGTGTGTCACGTGAGAGAGAGAGTTGAGCCCTGCTTGCCTACTCCAACGCCATCTTCCCGGAAGTCCCCCCACTTATTTTCGAGGTTATTTAGGTTACCACCTCCTGCAGTGAGGTTGTTTCATACATTTGTAATACAGTTAGATTCTTTTGTCACAATCTTCATTCTGTCCTGGGATCCCAAGATCTCCTAAGTGATATTTTAAAAATTTGCATACATAAAGATTCACTTTTTGTACTGTAGGGTTTTAAGAATTGCATAGTGTCATGTACCCACCATTGCGGTTCCAGACAGAATAGTTCTGCTGTCCCAAAACATACATTTTGCACCCCCAGTGTGCTAGATGTGGAATAAACAATGCAGAGTCTTTACCCTCAAGTTGTCATATAAAGAAGCATCGACAATCCAGTGTGTGATCAGCATGCTGGGGTGTGCCTGGAGGCCCAAGACATGGTGCACTCTGCCACGGGAGGAGCTCCCTGTCTTGGGTGCCAGACGGCAAGGGCCTCTGAGGGCCAGCTCCCCGGGATGTGTCTCCCCGGCTCTCACTGGCCTCCCCCTCTGGTGTTAAATGGCGCCACTTTCCCCTGGAGCCTTCCCCTCCAGCCACACAGGCTGCCTTTCAGTCTCTCACTTGCGCAAATTCTTTCCTGGCCTTCCTCCTTGCTCTTCGCCATGCCTCATTCTTTACCTGGCTGAACTGTCGCTTCCTTCCAGACACTTTCTGTGAATTAGAGCCCCCTTTTTTTTTCTCCCTTAGATCACCCTAGTCTTTTTTTTTGCTGGGGTGGGGGGAGCGGAGATACAGTTGCAAGTCTCTCTATATTGATATTTATATATTTCATATACTTGTGCATGTGTACTTGTGTCTCCCCCTATAGATCAGAAGCTTGCAGAGGGCAGTGTCCCCATCTGTTGTGTTCAGCACTGTGTTCTCAGCACCAGGTGCAGTGCCCGACATACAGTAGGTCCCCAGATGCTCACCGTGCATCCTGGAGGCAGTTTGGGTGCTGGGAGGGGAGCCAAGAATGCCTCTCCCACCCCCACTCCCATCCCCCCATCTTTCAGGGCCTGTCTCATTTGGCTCTCCCGGGCCTTTGGACTTCTGCTCAGGCCTTATCCTGTGATTCCTGACATCCCTGCTTCAAGCACTCAACAAACATTTCATCAACTCCATATTTACCAAATGTCTACTATGCAGTGAGAATACAAAAGGGAGTAAAAAGTAAAAATCCAATGCCCTTAGGGAGCTTACATTCTAGTGTCACTAAGAAGGTGACTTTTGAGTAAAAGCCTGGACATGACTTTGGGTCTCTGTCTAGCTGAAGGTGGCCCAGAGGCACCTGTTGTGTTGGATTGTATGTCTTACTTATGTTTCCTTTCTCAGGACCCAGCAGGTTTTATTAAGGAACTTTAAAGGGAAGAAACACGTGTGCATGGGGTCACTTCAGGTGACATGCTGGACACTCAGGCACAGGTGGTGGGACCATGACCCCAGGAGCTGAGGTGGACTGGAGTCACCAGGGGAACGTAGTGAAGGCCCTGCAGACGGGGTAGACAGATCAGGTTTGGGAGGTCATGGACGAGATCTCTGACCTGATGCTCCTGAATGTCTGGGGAGCAGGCTGAGCAGCGCCTTGCCTGTCTGAAGGAAAGAATGTTTTGATGAGGTTCCTGTGGGTGAGCTCCTCTGCACCCTGAACCACCTTTTGTCTTTCCTCCCAGCTTTGACCCTCCCCCATATCATCGCCATCTCTCCATCCCTTGCTAAGCAGTGTCAGCCTTACTGAGCAGCATAAGGAAGGACGGCTCTACAGTTGGCTCTACTTTCCCAGTTTGGTTATTTTGTCCCAAAGGGCTCTCAAACAGTGATCTGGGGGTGGGGGGTGGGGTGCAGCTTTTGTGATGTCCTGGCCAATCATTAAAGTCACGTCCTATCCCTGTCTTCTTCAAAGTCCTGCAGCCACACGGCACAGACAAGGTGGATCTTAGCGGTATCTAAACCCTACAAAGCAACAGAGCAAGAAGAGGGATCCACCTCTAGTAGTACAGTTAGATTTCCATTCTAATGGGAATTCAGCGATGTCCACAGACAAAGAGAGTTAGAAGTTGCCAAAGCCCTTGGCGGATGGGGGAATGGAGACAAGAATTATTCTTGCAGACCAAGGCAGATTTGACAACAGGGACCAGCTGCAAGGCTCCACCCTGTAAGCACCCAGTACTGTTCCTCTCAATTTTGTTTGATGATGAAACTTCCCAAGTGCATTTTAAACATATACCTCCCTCAGTGACCCACTATGGGCTATATTCTTCCCATTTTGCAGAGGAGAGGACTAAGGTTCAGAGAGCTAACAAGCACAAAGCTGAAAAGAGGTGGCTGACTTCTCCATGTTTTTTCCGAGCTCTGCCTGACTCAGGGTCCTCCAGCCACACAGGCTGCTGCTCTAGTAGACAAGGGAGAGGCCTTGGGGGCTAACAGGCTAAGCAAGGAGCCATCCACCCTAAAGGGCCTCAATGGATGAGGCCAAACCTCTCTGAGATACATTTATTCCCCTACTGCCCCCTCCTGCCCCCATATTGGAATTTACCTGTATGTGGGCAAAAAAGAAAAAAATCGAGTAACTCTCTCTGTCCTCTGATGTGCTCTTCCTTCAACATAAGCTAGGTGAAGGCTTCGACATGGCAAATTATTTGTAAAACCCCGAAGGAGTGGGCTCCTTCTATTTTGGAGTATGTAGAAGAGTAAAGATTTTCTTTAATTAGATAGTGCCGGATAGATTTAATTAAAGCTTCAAACCTGCAATTTTCTTTCTTTGATTGATCAGTTGGTGCTGATTGCCTGGAGTAATTATGAAGGGGGAGGTGGAGTTTTCAAAGTCTGATGGCGATAAGAAACAGACTGAGTCAACCCTTGGATACTTGAATGTGAGAGTGATTCTGAAAAGGTTCAAATTGCATAGATGTTTTCCCGCTGGACAGATGAAAAATAAAGTGTCTGAATTGCACTTTCATACTTTTGGCTAAGTTGCACTCCTGCCGGATATGCTTTTGTAGAAAAGTTCTCCCTTTCACTCCTTTCTCTAAATATAACTACACCCCTGAGGCCAGGCAGCATTATGTTATTTTTGTCTTTTATGAAATAGTCAAGGCACATCATTGGGTGTGTCTCATAATGGCCTTTTAAAATTGCCAGAGCCTACTGGAGGGCAGGAGAGAAAGACAGCCTCTCACTATCAGTATGAATTTAGGGAGCTTAGAGGAGTTTTAAAAGTCAGGCAGTCCTGGGTTTGAATTTGCCTCTACCATTTGCTGGCTCTGTGGCCTTGGGAAAGTACCGTTGAACTTTTTCTCCTCATCTACCAAATGGGAGAGCTGTTGAGAGGACCAGTGAGCTGATGTAAGTGTGTCAAGCACCTGGCACAGTACCTGGCCTGGGGGCTTCTCTCTGTCCCTTCTCTTGTCCCTTCCCTTTCCTGTGCTCTGTTGGTCCCAAGATTACGATGGTGAGTAAGGTGGCCCAGGCTCAGGAGCTAGTGGAGCTTTCCCTGCAGTGGTGCGTGGTGGGTCTCAATAAATATTCATCCAATGAAGGGATACCCTGCACATTTAGGTCCTTCGGAAGTTGGTGACAGTGGTACAGGGTAGAAGAGGCAGCTCCAAAGAGTTGCCATATGAATGAAAGCCTCAGGGGACTTAGTCATCACTGGCTCAGTTTGAAATAACCATGGGATTGGGCTCCCCCCCCCCCCAGTTGTCTGCTCTCTGTGTCCATTCACTGTGTGTTCTTCTCTGACCACTTCTATCCTTATCTGCAGCACCGGGAATCTGTGTTTCTTTTTGTTGCATCATCTTGTTGTGTCAGCTCTCCTTGTGGGCGGCACCATTCTTGGGCAGGCTGCACTTTCTTTCGCGCTGGGCGGCTCTCCTTATGGGGCGTACTCCTTGTGCGTGGCTCCCCTACGCGGGGGACACCCCTGCGTGGCACGGCACTCCTTGCGCGCATCAGCACCGCGCATGGGCCAGCTCCACACGGGTCAAGGAGGCCCGGGGTTTGAACCGCAGACCTCCCATGTGGTAGGCAGACGCCCTATCCATTGGGCCAAGTCTGCTTCCCCCTCAAAGCAATCTTAACAGGTAATCCAATCAAGAGGCTCTCAACTGACTCCAACATAATCAAAGGGTATCACACCCAGAGGAAGATTAGTTTACAAACATAATCTTTCTTCTTTTTTAGATTCTTAAAATAAGCTCACACTGTCACAGGGCCCTTCTCGGCTGCTATGGGGTCTCTGGCTCCCTAGAATGGCCGACTCCTTGCTGCTTATGCATAAGTCCCCCACCTGCCCTCTATAGAGTCTGTTAAAAGGAGAGGAACTAAGGAAAGGCTCAGATGCACCTACTCAGACAGGGCTTGAGAACTGTGTCTCAGAAGCAGTAGAACTTGGCATTCGTGGCTGAGATGTACATCTTCCGCTCATGTTTGTGTCTGTGCCCGTGACTGTTTGTCATTTGCAAATAATGCTCTATTGTCTTAATCCTACTTTTATAGCTAATGATGTGTGTTTCATTCCAATCAAGCATAGAATTTGGGTAAACATGCATTTCTCAACATTTCCCCCTTTAATCACTATCCAGGGCCATGAGTCATTGAAAGCAATTGCGCGTGCGGGAGCAGGATCATTTCTCGAGTCCAGCCCCTAAAACCAGCCTGCTCTGGCTGCCGGTACAGCCCTGATGTGGCTGAGAGTGTCCATCCTCGAGGGTGCCTTTGCTGCTGGCCGAGAGAGCCAGCTTCACTTTCTCTGTGAATCCGCAAGGGCCTAACAGGCCTGGTGGTAGCATCGATTGCTGTCCGCCTTGCTGTGTTGCTTCCTCTCATTTCCAGGAATTCATGATGTTTCTGATTTGGTGACTGGGTGTCACTCTGCATGCTCCCCATCCCTGCTTGGCTACAGGCAGCGCTGTTCCCCAGACCCTGAGCCCACCATGCTCATCCTCACAGAGGTGGGGTGAGGGGGGAGCATGCTGCAAGGGCCCCAGCTCTGGGATGCACTGGACAGGTGTGCACCTGCTGTGCTGCAGACAGCCTGGCCTCCTGGCTGGTCCACGCCCTGCCCTGAGCCCTGGCTCCCTTGGCCAGCGCCCGACCCCCTCCTGGCTCTCTACCCCGCTCCTCCCAGCAGCTGCCTTGAGAATCTGCTCCTGCCTCCTGACTGCAGGTCAGACATGCCCTGTCTTGAACAGGCCTTGAACCTCTAGCTTCATTGCACACCTCCCTACACCAGGCTGGTTGCTAAGCCCCAAGGCTTGATTCTCCCCCTCCCTTCCTTCTTCCCTTCCCTCTGTTGGTTTAGAACAGGGATTCTTAACCGTTTTTGTTCCAGGGACCCCTTTGACAGTCAGGTGAAAACCACGGACCCCTTACTAAGTCCACACTCTACTATGTGTTACTTAATAAATACACCACACCCACACCAACATGTCCCCACAAAAATAATGTTTTTGTGAATTTCAGTGCAAGCTCCTGGGCCCCTTGTTAAGAACCCCTGGTTTAGACGGTGTTTCCAGAGGCCAAGGAGCAAGGCATGCCAAGGGGGAGGAAATTCCAAGACAGAGAGGGGATTGCTGAAGGGAAAGAGAAAGGAGGAGAGTGGATGGGGCAAATCAAAAGCAGGCTTGGGAGCAGTAGTTCCTGATAGTAAAAATTAACAATTATATCACCACACACAAAACAATTCTATGTACCTGAAGTCTTCTAGGCTTGAGAGGCAACATCTCACTGTTGCTCTCAACAACCCCATGAGGTGCACTGCGGATGGCAACTGGAGCGAGGAGTAGGGAAGTGGCTTGATCAAGGGTACACAGCTAGCAAGTGGCAGAGCCAGGATTTGGACCCAGGCAGACTTCCAAGTTCATAATCTCAGCCACTATGCAGTGTTGTTTCAAGTTCCTAACTCTGGTGGGGGGAGAGAGTCGTGGACCCCTTTGAAATCTGATGACAGCTATGGACTCTCCCCCCACAAGACACACACATTCAGTTACAATTTGGCATTTAATTTTGGTGGACTCGCAAACACCCTTGGAACCTGTCTTTGAAGCCCACGTTCAGAACTCCTACAGTAGAGGATGCATAATAATAATAAAAGAAGTGTACGCCTTACTGAACATTTGCTGTGTTCCAGGCACAGTGCTATAGGGTCTCTCTGGATTATCTCATTTGAGCCTCACAACAGTTACATGAGGTTGGCATTATTTCCTCCATTGAACAGATAAGAACATGGGACTTGAGAGAGAACAAGTCCCTGTCCCAAACTTGAGCATCTGGTGAGCACTGGAAAGGGGATTAAAGCCAGGTCTGCTGACTCTCAAGTCAGTGCTCTTACCCTCTGTAGCCGGCCCAGCAAGGGCTGGGTGGTGCCCTTGGTACATGGTCAGACCTAGCCCCAGAGGAGAGAAGTGGCAATTCCTTGGGGTGGCTTCTAATGGAGGTTTCTGGGCTGCCTAACCCAAGACTGATGGCATCTGCTGTTCGGCATCTTGGATGCTGCGCTCATTTGCCAGAATTAGTCCCATCTCTGAGAGTGGAAAGACTGAGCAAGGCAAAGAAGAAAAATGTTGGAGGCCCAAAGGCATAACAGGGCACTGAGCAAAGAGGAAGGTTTGTTCCAGAGAATCCAGCAGACTCGCTCGGAGGAAAGAGACCATCAGGAGGGAGGGAGCAAAGCCCAGGGGAAGGGGGTGGCTTAGGGTGTCCCCTCTCACAGATAAGGCTTTGGGCATTGGTTTGTTTTGTTTTGTTTTTTAAAGATTTATTATTTTTATTTATTTCTCTCCCCTTCCCCCACCCCATTTTCTGCTCTCTGTGTCCATTCTCTGTGTGTTCTTCTGTGTCCGCTTGCGTTCTTGTCAGGAGCACTGGGAATCTGTGTCTCTTTTTGTTACAGCATCTTGCTGCGTCAGCTCTCTGTGTGTGCAGCGCCACTCCTGGGCAGGCTGCACTTTTTTTGCGCTGGGCGGCTCTCCTTGTGGGTTGCACTCCTTGCACGTGGGGCACCCCTACGTGGAGGCACCCCTGTGCGGCACGGTGTTCCTTGCACGTGGCAGCACTGCGTGTGGCTCAGCTCACCACATGGGCCAGGAGGCCCTGGGTGTGAACCTTGGACCTCCTATATGGTAGGCGGACACTATCAGTTGAGCCACGTCCACTTCCCTTTGGGCATTGGTTTTTACAGCCTGTTTTCTTGCTGTGCTTCCCTGGGGACTGTCAGCTGTGGGGTTAGAGGATGGGGTTTTACAGACCAGCTGAAGCAAGGATGGAGCTGGGGGCCATCAAACAGGTGACCACAGCAGAGCCAGGTCCAGGCACCGGGGTGTGGAGGTTGCCCCACCCTCGGGGATGGGCCCTCACACATGGTTCTCATGCCCCTCTCCCACCCCTGGTGCCCTCCCTCCACCCTCCCCACCACTTTCCCCTCCCGTGCATCCCCACATTTCAGCTCAAATGATATCCTGAAACGTGGCCACAGTGGGACTTCCTGATGTGGCCATTTTAAGGCATCCACATTAAAGTGCCAGTGTCAAATGCATAAGCCACTCCTTTGTTACCAAGTTGGATGTTTGTTACCCCGATGGATGTCAATGGCATGCATTACTTGGTAATAAAAATAGCCAAAAGTGTAGGGATTTATTTTTAGTTTGGGTCCTAATGTTGATGCCTCAGAAGGCACTGTAGAGTCTCGGAAGACCTGGTGGGTACTTGCTCAGGCTCGTTCCGAGCTATTGCCAGCACCTGGAGCCCAGGGAATCAAAGGCCATCGTAGAATGTGCTCACATTGATTTCAGATTCACCAAGGTCAGGAAGTTGTGGGTCCAAAACACCACATCCATCCTGCTTAACTCTTCTGGAGGGAAGGTCAGCAAATTCCCTGCATGCTGCTGTGGGGACCACACACGGGTGCACAGGGAGGATTGGGAGGTGCTTTAAGTGAGTTCTTTCACTGACCCAAGCAACAATTTCCTCATTCAAAAAATCAGGATAATACTTCCACCCTGTTGGTGGTTGGAAGGCTTCCAAGAGGTCATGCAGAAGCCAGAGGTGGTGTACGTTTGTGTGTCTGTATGTGGGAACACACTGCAGTTTCACTCATCTGGTAATACTACAAATGCCTGTTATTCATTGAGCACTTACTGTGTGCCAGGTGCTGCTCTAAGCACTTTTTTAAAAAAGATTTATTATTTATTTATTTCTCTCCTCTTACACACACCCCCACCCGTTGTCTGTTCTCTGTGTCCATTCACTGTGTGTTCTTCTGTGACCACTTGCATTCTTGTCAGTGGCACCAGGAATCTCTGTCTTTTTTTTTGTTGTGTCCTCTTGCTGCATCAGCTCTTTGTGTGTGCGGCACCACTCCTGGGCAGGCTGTGCTTTTTTGCACAGGACGGCTCTCCTTGTGGGGCACGCTCCTTGTGCATGGGGCTCCCCTACGTGGGGGAAACCCCTGTGTGGCACAGCATCCCTTGTGTGCATCAGCACCGCGTGTGGGCCAGCTCACCACACAGGTCAGGAGGTCCTGGGTTTGAACCCTGGACCTCCCATGTGGTAGGTGGATATTCTATCAGTTGAGCCAAATCTGCTTCCCGCTGTAAGCACTTTTCATGTATTAACTCTTTTAAGTCTATAATAACCCTATGCAGTATGTGTCCCCATTTTGCAGATGAGGAAACCGAGGCACAGGGCAATTAAGTGACTTGTAGGATTTCAATTCAGGCAGTTGGGCTTCTGAGCCCCATTCTCAACAATGGGATGACAGCAGGAAGCTTTGGTCCTTGGTTCTCAGGAGGTGCCAGGGCCTGGTCTGGTGCAGTAAGGCAGCTTCAACAAAGGTCCAGCTGTCAGAGTTGGAGGCCACCTGGCAGTCCAAGTGAAATGATCATGGCACAGAGCCTGGCACCCTATCGGGCAGGCTTTCTCTGCCTCAGTGCTGTTGATGTTGTGGGGCTCTCCTGTGTGTTGTAGGATGTTTATCAGCATTGCCAGCTTCTACCCACTAGATTCCAGTAACAATCCCCTCGCCCAGTTCCAGAAACAAAAAATGTCCTTGGACATTGCCAAAGGTCCCCATGGGGAGGTGGGAGCAAAATTGCCTCTAGTTGAAATTTTCTCTTCTGTCCCAAGGTCTCTTCCTACCCATGGGCATGGTCTCTTGTGCAATCAGCTGTCTAAATTGAGGCAAAAAGCAGATGCCATGGGTGGGGTCTCTGTGCATCTCAACTTCCTGGTGGGAGCAGGGGGAGGACATCATGAAGGTGAGCCCCAGCCCTGATGGGGGCTGGGCAAGGACTGCTGCCCTGGCCTTTGTGGTCTTTTCACCCTTTTCCATTAAAAAGATACATGGCACTTCTGTTACTCCATTTCCACCGAGAATCAATTGCAAAGATAAAAATATGGCATCTGGAGAGTTTAAAATTAGATTCTTATAAAATACAAAGTGGAAGAGAGGGAAAAAAAATAGAAACAGGGAGTCCCATGACCTACATAAATCCTACATTTGTTGCCTGGTTGCTCAGCAGTGGGCTCCAGATGAAAGGGAATTCCAGGATGCCGCGGGCAGGCTCACTGGGGAGCAGGGAGGCACGCCAGCCTCCTCCAGGGCAGCCTCGTCCTCTGCCTCCTAGTCCTTCTCCTTCCCTTCTCCTGTGTATTTTTAGGGTTATATAAATACATCCTAATTATAGGAAACTTGGAAAATGCAGACTACAGTGAAGATGAATTTCTAAAAATCAGCTCTCATGTTGCCACCCATAGAGAACCATTGATGACACACGCACACGCACACTTACACATTGATTTTACCAAAATTGGATTCTATTGTACATCCCATTTTATAATTGTTTTCTTTTCCCCATTTAACCTGTCTTAAACCAGTGGATGAAACCCAGGCTTTCTGGGACCCCCACCCCCTCATCCTGCCAACCACTTAGCAGCTGCATGAGCTCCCCTGGGTTCAGTTCTACAGGGGCAGATGAGGAGACAGGAGCCAGGGAAGGCGACACTGCAAGTTGCTGCAAGGCAGGGCCATATCTGTGAAGGCTTCCTGGAAGGACCAAGCTGGGCTGCGAAGAACCCATCGGACTTGGCTGGAAGGACAGGACAAAGGAGGTCATTCCAGGAGCAGGATATAGTGTGAGCAATGGCTGGGATGAGGGACTATTCAAAGTATGTTTGAGGGGACCTTGAGAAGTGGGGTTTGGAACCTACGTGCAGCAAGGACTCTGTCCTTGCTGGTCTGGCCAGTGGTCCTGGGATGAGCAGCAGGCTGGAGAGGCTGTTTAAGGCCGGCTGATGGAGGAATTGGATTTTCCTGGAGGCATTGGAGAGCCATAGAGAGAGCATAGGACTGTCAGGGGGGATTGGAGGAAAAGGCCTGGAGCCGTGTCTGCCCCTGCCACCTTCGAGATTCCCCTCTCTGCTCCATTTCAGAGTCCTCTGCTGGCCACCTTGGTCCTCCCTGGGGCCTAGACCTAGGCCATGCTGCGTCACATGCCCTTGTTGACCTCTCCCTCTTCTCCTTTCTCCCTTCCCGCCCTTGTGTCCAGCCAGGGCCGGCTCCAGGGCTGTGTGGCCTGCACAGTCATATGAGGTCCCGTGCTCAGTAGGGCTTTGTACTTGGTTGAATGCTCTGCTGCCGCCATCTTGAAATTCTGAATCATTTTTGAACAAGGGCATTTTCATTTTGCTCTGGACCCTGAAAATCGTGTAGCTAGTCCTAAACTTAGCAGAAGGCCTCCATTTTCATTTTACAGAGATGTTCCTCAAAGGCTCTCCCTGGGCCACAGGCAGCCTCCTGGTTTCCATCTGTCCTTTTTCCCTGGGCTCCCAGGTCCATTCCCACTTGGATTTTCCCACCTGAGTGGCTGTTATCTCTTGGATATCTCGCTCACCTTTTTTCCGCTTCTTCACTTTGCCCTACACACATGCTCAGCTGTTATTCTTTAAAAAGCAGATTTTAAAAAGCCACCGCTTGCCACTGCTACCTGCTCCTCCCCCCAACTGTCCACACTCTCCTCCCTTCACTTCTGAGGTGCTCCCTGGGGAGTCTCTGCTCTCTTTGTCTATGTCTACATCTCCTTGGGCCTTTGCCCCCTGAAGTCTGGTCTCAGAGGCCCCTCCCCTGCAGATGCCCTTCCCAGGATGTTCGCTTGCCTGACCCAGGGCCTTTGCTTGGCCTCACCCTGCTTGCCCTCCCTGGTGTCCGCCTCTGTTGAGCCTTCTGGGTCTGATCCTCCCCTTTAGCTCCTGGGACTCTGCTTTCCTGCCTTTCTTCTTCCCCTCTCCTCCGTATCCTCACGGTGTCGTGAAATCCAAGGGGTCAATTCCAGCCACTGCAGTGGCTTGGGCGACCCAGAGGCAGGCCTGCGAAGGTGAACTGAAGGTTCCACATGGTGGAAGGAGGGGCTTTTGAGCCATCACAGATGCAATGGGACAAGCCAGGTAAGATGTGAGGGGTGGTGCTTGACGAGGATTCAAACCACAGGGGTCTCGGGAGGGGATTAGGAAAGCAACAGGTACTAAGCACGATCTGGGGTGTGCTACGATCCACACTAGCCGGTTCCTCTGCTGTCGTTGGTTCATCCGTTCATTCATCCGTTCCCTGCATAGTCACTGAGCACCTGTCAAGGGCCAGGAACTGAGGGTGACTGTGCGATGTGTTAATTATGCTGGGTGTGTGGTCACCCTACAGGCGCCGTAGCTGGCCCTGGGAAAACAGTGGGGGACAAGACGTACAATCTCCATCTCCCCCGAAATTAGCCTCCCGTAGGAGAGAATAATCAGTAAACAATCAGACCAACAAAAAGATGGTAGGTCTGGTAAACTTTCCGAAGGAAATAAATAGGGTGCTACAAGAGAGACCGCCCTGGGGAACACCTGGTGGGGTGAAGATTGGCGGAAGGACTCGCTGGCATCGCAAGGCTAGAGCAGAGCTGGCGAAGAGGCCGCCAGACAGAGGCCCCGCTGGTGAAGAGGCCCTGAGCAAGGCCCCTGCCCTGTCATCGGGCTGAACCGCTGCTGGCTGCTGGTGGTCCTGCTGGCTCTGTCCTTTTCCACTGGTAGCAGTGACCTTGTGGTCGCATTGTCCCCGAGTACTTGAGCCCATGACCTGGGGCACGTTACCCTGCTCACTGCTTATCTCTTCCTGTCCTGCCATGACCCCTCAGCGCGGTAGCTTCTGTCCCATGGGACTTGGCAGGCCGCTTAGTCTCCAGATTCGCAGGAGCCTCAAATATGGGCGCGCGTGTAAGCAGGTGGGAACCAGGGCGGCTTTTGTAAGCAGGTGGGAACCAGGGTGGCTTTTCATAAGCAGGTGGGAACCAGGGCGGCTTTTCGTAAGCAGGTGGGAACCAGGGCAGCATTTCGTAAGCAGGTGGGAACCAGGGCAGGTGGGAACCAGAGCGGCATTTCATTGCCTGCGACGTTCCCCTCCCAGGCCCCAGAGGCAGAGGCTCCTAAAGCCGGGATTAGGCTGGGACTCCACCCAAGGCTGGGATCCAAAACGTAGCACCCAGGCTTCCAGCTTGGTGAAAAGGCTTTCTGTCTGGCCAGCGGCAGAGACGCCTCTTCAGGGCTGTGGCGGGGGGGAGTGGCGTTCAGTTACGTGGCAAGAGGACTAAACGGAGCTTGATAAGGCCAGAGGAGCAGGGCAGAATTCCAGGTGCTCCCCGGGAGCCAGGGCCCGGCAGCTCCGTGGGCCCTCGGGCCGGCGCCCACCCTCCTCTGCCCGGCGGGGCTGCAGCCCCATGCAGCCGCGGGTCCTTCCATCTTTCCGTTCTACCACCACAGCCTTGCAGAGTGGCCTGCTCTCTTTTTTCTTAGAGGAAGTCTCAGCTTATTTGTCTTCATCAGTTTTGTTTGGTAGCTGTAGGGTTTTTAAAATCATCATCATATCAAGCACTTGTGTGTCACGCATCACAAGAACCTCTGAGGTAGGTACTGTTATGACCGCCGTTTCACAGATGAGGAAAAGAGGATCAGAGAGGGCAAGTGACCTGCCCGGGGTCACACAGTACTTAAACGGCAGAGCCACGGATCTGGTTCAAGCCTGTGAGTGCTCTTCTCTGACCAATTCCTGTATATATAATGGGTGCGTCTGTGCAGGGGCAGAAAGGGAAGTCTTGGAGTTAACACTCTCCACTACAGCTGTGCCCATCTCTGCCCCCGACCAGGGGGCGCTGCATGGCTTCCTCTTCTCCCAAGCCCCTATCCTCACCGTCTCTGCTTTTAGGCCGTGGCACAACCAAGCCCACCTGACCCTCTGGGTGAAAGAGGGAAGTCAAAAGCCTTTGTGGGCTAAGTCCTTGCCAGCCCCGAGCAGGGCTCACCTCCTCACCCCAGCCCCTGGCTTGCCTGCCAGAGCTCAGATGTGTAGTGCTATAAAAAGCCAAGTAGTAATATGCAAATCACCCTGATTATTTATGGCCAAGTTAGTAAATAAGCCGAGAGACAAGGTGGGTTGTTGTTTTTACCATCTCTGCAGTCCTCGCAGGAAAATCTATGGTGAGCAGAGCTGCAGCCCGTGGTTTAATAAACTCAGCCTAATTATCAGGCATAGGGGACAAACACGCAAGGGGGCAGGGGAGGGCCGTGATAGGAGCCTGCAGCCTGGAGGAGGGGGTGGAGTGTGGGAGCTGCAGCTGGAGCCTCGCTCCACCCTGGCCCGCCTCTGAGCCGCCTGCTGGGAAGGGGTGGGGACTGGGCTGCAAATCACTCTAATGGGCTGTGAGTGTCCCTATGGGATACTCCCGGGAGCTAGGGCTTCTCTCTTGCCAGGATACTCTAGCTACAAAATCGACAGAAAAAAATGTCCGAGTGGGGCAGCTGAGGGAAATGGGGGGACTTAGGGTCCAGGAGATGGGAGAAGGCAAGCTCGCTGCTGACCATCAGCCTGGCATCAAGGACAGCGCAGCCTACCGGCTGCTTGCCCAGTTCCGCTCCCAATGTCGTCTCATCTCTGCAGTGGCAGCCTTGGGAATTTGGGATCGGGATGGAGTGAAGCTGGAGAGAGAGTGACACTCGAGGATCTCGAGGACAGCAAAATGCCACACAGCCAGGGGCCCAGTCAGAAGTCCTGCTGCACACCACCTGCTCAGGTACACATGGAGTGGAGACTTCATAGGTAGGGGAGGGAGTTGGTGACTCCGTACCCCAGCCCCCTCTCCCTCAGCTGTACCCACGCCCAGCCCTACCCAATGGGCGTGCCACCTCCTGTGACTGGGACCCCTTCCCTGTCTCACTTCCCCACACCCTCCCGATGCTTCCTGGGTTCACATTCCAAATAAACTCACCTGCCCCCAAATCCTTAACCCAGGTCCTGCGTTTATAGAAACCCAGGCTAGGTGACGGTCGCTGCCAGGAGCTAACCACCTTGATAGCAATACTTATAATGGTAGCCATTGAGCACGTGCTAGTACCCACCACCAAGCGGAACATTTTCCTGAATCAGCTCATTGAATCATCTCAACTACCCTATGAGAGAGAAGTCATTATTAATTCCCATTTGACAAAGAAGAAAATGAGGCACAGAGATGTTCAGTAAACATGCCCAAGGCCACACAGCTGATAAGGAGCAAAACCAGGCTCAAACCCAAGCAGTCTGGTTTTACGGACTGTTTCCATCATCGTTTCGCTGTGCCATGGGCCTTCCATTCCAGGTCTATGCTTGGCATTCAGGATCCAGAGGTGAACCGGTCATGGGCTCCTGACTTTGGAAATCTCACACTCTCGAGGCAGAAACATGACAGCTAGACAAGCCAGTGCGTTTGGAGAGCTGTGACCTGAGCACCTGGGGAAAGCAGGGAAGGCATTGCTAAGGAGGCGAGGAGCAGGGGGTGAATGGGGTGGGGAGAATAATCCAAGCAGGGGAAACGCACCAAGGGAAAGAGCCGTGGCGATATTCTGGGGATCGCCTCTTTTCGTCTGCCTGGAGAGCTGGGGCTGGGCTGACCTTTCACTTGTTTGTTTACTGTTATTGTCGTATGTGGTGAGGGTGACGAGTGACAGGAGAGGAGTCAGAGCCAGCGTATGAAGGGCTTTGTCACATGCCAAGGGGAGGGGGAGCTACCCAGGGGTTCCAAGTGTGTTTGCAGTGTTTCATTTCTTTAATTGGTGGGGGATACAGGGATGCTCCTTATATTATTGTCATCCTTTCTTGTGTTTCTGAAAGATTTCTACTTTAAAAATTATTTAGAAACATAACAGCATTTAGGAGGTAAACAAGCCCGCAAGTTTAGACCAGAATCATTGCCTCCTTCCTCTGTACGCTCTACTGCTGGGAAGGTATCCCAAGGTCTCATAATCTTTCTTGGCACCATGTTGCACCATCAAAGTCAACCATGAGTTCCAAGATTGTTTGGCAATGGGCCGTTTGGAAACAACTTTTGCAGTTGGAGATCTAGGATCCAAGGACAAAACTTTACTTTTATCTGTCTTTAATGCAATGGCTCTAGATTAAGCCCAAGGGGCTGTTTAGATTCCGGTTTCGGTCATTGAGTGCATCCCTGCCAGCTTTATACCAGTTGTTAGTTGATCAATGTGCCATCCATGTCCCCATAAAAGATATTAAAAATGATGGCGCTAAATGCAATATGATACCCTGGATTGGATCTTGAAATAGAAAAAAGGACATTTATAGAAAAACTGATGAAATCCTCATAAAGTCTGTAATTTGTAGTAAAATACCAATGCCAATCTTAGACTTTGGTTAGTTTTGAGTAAAAGTGGTTTTGTAAGATTTTCACATTAGGAGAAATTGGATGAAGGTATATAGGAACTCTGCACTATTTTGCAACTTTTCTGCAAATCTAAAATTATTCCAAAGTAAGGAGCTTATTTAAAATAAATTTCTGGTGGACAGACCAGGACTGAGGATGTAGCACTGCCTCAGGCCGCTAGCACCTTATTCCCAGCTGACATCTGCACACTGTCGGGAACCAGTAAAGTATCGATCTTTTTATGGTAATGTCTAGCCCACTGTTAACCTTCTGTTTCATTTGTAAATGGCTCGTTGAAACCTGGATATTCCATACCTGTCGCAGTTTCCTGACTTTCCCACCAGAACTTTCAAAAAGGAATGAAAACAATGATTGTGCACTTTGCAGAGAACATGTCTCTTGATCAAAAAAGATGCACCATGGGTTGCTTTGGAATTGTATGCTTTCTTGTTACACTTAAAGAAGTTCATCTACTTGAGTTGTAATTTCATCTGCGTTTTCAGAAATCTCTAGAGCAAGGCACACCTGTTGTCCCCAAGGAAGGAAGGCAGGAAGAGGGGCTCAGGGGCAACAGACCCCTGCAGCAAAAGTTGGATCCATCCTGAACCTTATGTTTGGCACTAAATTTTAACCTTCCTTGCAGATTTCTTGTCTTTGCTTTGCCTGGAGGGTCCCAAGAAGGTGGACTAATGAGGAGCCAGTCATGGAAGTGTCCTGTTCTGACTCAGAGACAGTGGTGACCTTTCAATCTTTCCCAGTCTACACGCAAATTGTCCCCCGCTTACATCATTCTAATTGTTCCTGCTGATTAATGAGGTCACTGATGGTATCAATTGTTATCCCACCAAGAGAAGGAACATCAGGCTAAAACAAACGCCCATGAACTTGCTTCTTCTATTAAAAAATTAAGTAATGGGAGATGATTAATGGTGCATACCCTGAAAGAAGCCACAGGAAGGGGTGGGCAGGAGAGAAAGCTAGAAACGAGCAGGTTCTGATTAGCAGGCAATAAAGGCTTTTGTTTAAAAGGGGCTTGCCATTGCCCTTCTTTCAAAGCCACTTCTTGAGAGAGCTGTTAAACTTGGTGACTACAGCTCAGCTCAGAGCCTTTTAACAGCTTAGCCCTCTCTAATCCTGGTTTCAGTCCCACCACACCCCTGATACTGCCCTGGCAAAGGTCACCACTGTTCTCCTGTCAGGGCCACTGACCCTCTTGGTCCTCTCGTACTGGTCTTCTCTAAAGTGTTTGCTGATATTGACCTCATTCCTCCTAAAATGCTTGTTTTCTAGCTTCTCCATCCCCGCTAACTCCTCATTCCTTCGTTCAATTTCACACATATTTATCAAGTGCCCCTTTGTGCCAGGTACAGGGCTAGGCACTGAAGATACAGAATAAGCAAGATGGACAAAGTCCTTGCTCTAAGTGGAGCGGACATTCAAGCAGAGGATGACAGGCAATTAACAAGCAAATGCATATAAACATGACATTCGGTTAGAGGTAAGTGTCATGAGGAAGACAGAGCCGAGTGAGTGATGGATGATGACGGGGCAACACGGGGGGTGTGATGGGTGGGAGTCTCTCTGTGGAGGTGACAAGTCCTCCTTTGCTTTCTCCTGTCAGTCCCTTAAAGCGTGCTGCTGTCTCCGGGGTCCCATCCCTTCCCGGTGTCATCTCACTCTGCACAGACATGGGCAGGATCCTGGGGATGAGGCGGTTGGGCAGGGCCAGTCCTTGCTTGGCAGAGTGTGGCACTAAGGGGACCCAAACGGTGCCATCCAAAGTCAACCTGGCAGTTGCCAAACCCCGAGGGCCCAGGCAGAGAGGTAGAATCCAGGGACAGCACAGTCCAGAACCCAGGGCCAGCAGCTGTGACGCAAACGGCTTCCCTCCGCAGTGGCCCCGAAAAACGGTGGAAATGAGAGCAGACCCTGGGAAGCAGAGCCTGCGAGAGTTCCCAAACGACCTGTAGAATTTCTCAGGTAGCCCGCCTGTCTCATTGTCCCTGGTCCCTCTCCCGTCTACAGACCTGTAGGAGGCTTTTTACTGTCGACTGCCAAAACTCCCTTGGGGGATGCGGCAACTCAGACTGTCCTTCCGCTGCCCACCCCACCCCCGCCTGGGGCTCTGGCTCCCACGGCACGCCATGGGCTCAGCTGGCCCTGTTTCCACAGCCCTGGGTCCTAGCCTGGACAGAGGCCCTGGAACCTCTTGCTCAGAAGGGAATCTCCACAGCTCCTCCCGAAGGCTGTGGATCCAGAGGCTTCTACTTATTCTCGTTCTGTGGAGAACGGGCAGAACATGGACATTGTTTCCCAGGCTTCGGGGTCTGCCTCTGGCCTCCAACCATGTCCAAGAAATATTTCTGTCCAGTTCACAAGGATAGGCCCTGAGCACCTGCAGCTCCATGTCCAGTACCTTCCAGTGGTGGGTGTGCAGGCGATTATGGTAGTCATTAACGTGGATACAGGTGCTGTAGGTGGCACATGAGAAAGTGCTGTCTTCAATGTGGAGACCCAAGCTTTGTAGACCAGGGTCAATGCTCCGAACGGGCCCTGGTGGCCAGCAGGAGGGGCAGCATGATGCAGGAGCAGGCCACTCCCTCAGGGCTGGTGCACTCCATTCTCTCCTTCCAACCTCCCCGTGCTCTGCAGACCTGTTACCCATCTTAGGCTTCCCCAGAGCTCTCAGGTGCTCCAACAGCTGCCTTCCCATGTGGCCTCCATATCTGTCAGAAGGGCTAGGACCCCAGGTGGAGAATCTCCAAGTGGGGAGACACCGCCAACCACTGTAGGGTATTTGGACAATGCCTGGAGGGTGTGTGTGCTTGGCACGAGAGGAACAGAAAACGCAAAGCTCCTCCAAATGGTGCCGCATCCTAGGCCGGCACCACCCGAGGGCCTGGATCAGTCTCATTTGCTCATCGAGCCCCCAAGGTGGTGTGTCCAGTCTTCTAGGGCAGTCTTGATGGGGAGGAGCAGCCATTCCCAAATGGGTGACATCGCTGGGCTGATTCTGGGAGAGGTAGATGTCAGAGGTGGCAGTCTTCTGGAACATGAAGTCTCCTCCTCCTCGAAGTCGCCCTCGTCAGTCCCGCTCCCACCCCCACACTCAGTGCTCTGTCATGGAAGACCACAATGGGTCAGGGTTTTCCAGGATCCCATGGAGGTAAATAAAATCTGCATCTGCTGGAAGGCTGGGCAACCTCCCAAAAAAAACCCCTCTCTTGGGGAGACTGGTAATTAAGCAGTCACAGCAACCAAGTGGAGATGAACAGCTGGTTGCATCCATTTGTTCTCCTGTCATGGGCTGGAGAAGAATTTCATAAATTACATGTAAAGTTAGATTTTGTCTTTCTTCTGCTTATGCCATCCCTTTTGCTTAAAATGACCTCCCTCACCTTCCATGCCCCTCCATGCCCCTTTATTAGCTAGTAATTTATCCTTTTAGATCATCTCAGGCAAGTGATGTCAAAGTCCTTGGGCCCATCACTAGCATTGTACTTACTATGTTGCATTAACATTATGTCTTCACGAATAATCAAATTATTAACTCCTATTGAGTGCCACGGGCTGTTCTATAGATCAGTGAGCCAAATGGTTAAAAATCCCTGTCTTCATGGAATTTACATGCTAGTGGGGGAAAGCGGACTTAATAAATAAGCAGTAATCAAATATATATGTCAAAAAGTAGTAAGTGTTATAGAAAAATGCAGGGCAGGGGAACCAGGAGCCAAGAGATGGAGCCAGGAGGAGGCGTGCAGTTTTGAGTAGGGTAATCAGGGAAAAGGTGGTATTGAGGCAAACAGCTGAAGGAGGTGAGGCAACTAGCCATGCACATCTGGGAGAAGAGATGGGATGCTGGCCAAAGCTGTGGGAATAGCAGGTGCGAAGGCCCTGAGGCAGAAGCTTGCCAGGTAGGTTTGAGGTATCAATAAAGGCCAGTATAGCTGGAGGAGGGGGACACTAGTTAGTGGTCAGGAGATAGGTAATGGAGTGGGAGTGGGTGGTGGTGGCAGAAGATTGCCTAGGTCATTATGAAGATTTTGGCTTTATTCCAAGCCAAGTGGGGCACTTTTTGAAGGATTCTGAGCTGAGAAGAGACGTGATCTGACTTACAATGATCAATCATATCCGCTGCTGTGTTGAGTGGACAAGGGTTGAAAGCAGGGAGGCTAGTTAGGAAGTTATTACAGTAATTAAGGCAAGAGATGGAGGTGGATTGAGCCAAGATGGGATAATGAGGGTGATGAGAAGTGGCTGGATTTCTGCATAAATTGATGTACACATTTTCTTTTGATGGTAGACTCCTTGAGGGCAGAGTCCATGACTTAGGAATTTCAATGCTCAGAATCAAGCACAGTACATGATACTTAAAAGGGCATACAATCACTATTTGTTGAATGAACGATTGATGAGATGTTAACAATGGGAGTAAGTCAATCTCTGGGCTCTTTTTTATATATTTATATATTTATTTATTTATTTTTTAATTCATTTTTAAAAAATATTACATTAAAAAATATGAGGTCCCCATGGAACCCCCACCCCCCTCACCCGACTACTCCCCTCATAGCAACATTCTCCTCCATCATCATGACACATTCATTGCATTTGGTGAATACATCTCTGAGCACTGCTGCACCTCATGGTCAATGGTCCACACCATAGCCCACACTCTCCCACGTTCCATCCAGTGGGCCATGGGAGGACCTACAATGTCTGGTAATTGTCCCTGCAGCACCACCCAGGACAACTCCAAGTCCTGAAAATGCCTCCACATCTCATCTCTTCCTCCCATTCCCCACCCCCAGCAGCCACCATGGCCACTTTCTCCACACCAGTGCCACATTTTCTTCGATTACTAACCACGATAGTGCTCTTTTTGAATCTGTAATCATAGAGCAAATTATGGGTAATATCAATCCAGATTTCTCATAATGAAGGCTGATCATAATGAAGGCTGTTTATGGGGGTACTGAGCTGGGGACAGAGAAGTGTGGGACATGTCGGGTTCAACTGCATTTGTCTATTTTCATGCTGCAGGACTTCTCAGAGCTTTTAATAACCTAATACAGAAGTTCCCAAAATTTCTTAGTTTAAGGTGCCATTTGTGTCTTGGTAATTTTTTCATGGTGTCTCTGGGATTAAAAGAAACACTTGACAGCTCTGTTTATTAAGTAGTTAGGCCCAAATAACTGAATAAATATTTATGTCCTAACAACTTTGCAGCTGTTTGAAAAAATAATGAATACAAATTGAAAGAGAAAGTAGTATTTTTATTTCATCCTTAAATAAACTCAGCTACTTATTAATGGAATGTGTGTGCTTGTTGGGCACCACACAATTTCTCTAACCTTGAAATCAGACTGGATACCACACCCTCAAATTCTCTCCACCTTGACTTTCACACAGTACCAACTTTATAGCACACCCACCGCAGACCCCCCAGCTTTGGAAAGATATGCCATCAAAATGAATGCAGCTTGATGTTGAAACTATAAATGACCTCAAGTGAATACTTGCATGTCCAACAGATGCTAAGTATCACCATTTCCCTTGAAAACTTAAAATATCTCATGGCACCCCTTTAAATTCCCTGCAGTAACCTGGAGGCACCTTGGTATACAGTTTGGTGATTGTGGTGCTACCTTATATTTAGTTTTCCCCCAAATTATTGGTCCCTTTTTCCAGGCCTATCTACTAACATTGCATTGACAAGCATTTTATGGAATGCTGTTTGTGAACTGTTGGGATGGAGAACTCAGAGCTTATGCCTAGGAATTTCCTGCCACAGCTGTGGTCGCTGCAGTTCTTTTGGAAATACCCTGGGTGTTGACAAAGGGCGTGTGCTTAGAGAATTTGCATTCTGAATGGACAAAGCTGCTCCCCTATTTTTAGAACTCAGCAGGTGGGCCTGCTATGACTCCAAACCTTTCTTCGAAAGTCCATACATGTCTTAGAAAGACTTTACGGATCTTTGGCAGCCTAGCATTGCTCCTACGCAACCACATTCAGGACAGTTACCCAGACCTTCAAAAGCTGCACATGTGCAGCTGAAACCAGAGGTTTGCAGAGCCACTGGGGGTTTTCTGGATAGGCTAAAACATTGGAGAGAAGATCCTTTGGACTTAATTTGGGGGTTTTTCAGCAGGTATCTGACATTAACACTTAAAGGCAGGGCCAATCCAATTTTTCCAAGTTTTCTGTTTTTAGAAGCTTTTGACGAAATGCAAGTGGGAATAACCAGAGAGAATATGTGTTTGTAGGGGTGTGTGTGTGTCTGTGTATTGTACATAATTATGACTAATGTCCGTCAATTACCTGCAAATTACTAGATGATGCCTGTAATGATAATTCTGTTTTAAGCTTAATGGTTTATGTATCTAACTAGTGGTGGCTGTCTGGAGTGGGGCTGCTGGTGAATCAAAACACTATTTGCCAAGCCTGTCAGTGTGACAAATGTTGCTTACATTCACTCTTTTGTTCCCAAGGTCAATTGACATGTCTTTTTCATATCACTGTTTGATGTGCTAAGAGCCTTAAATGCGAATCATTCAATAAAGGCCCAATTTGCTATATTACTGTTTATTCAAGGATAATTCTATATTAGTTGGGCCTTTTAAGGCTGCAAGGAAGAGCCATGCATGATCACTGTAAAAAATGGGGGTTTGTGACAAGGATCCCAGATCTTCAGATTTTTGGTTACTCTGAGTTTTAAGACTTCCAAGACCAGGAACATCAGTGGCCTCCTGGTCAATGTAGTAATGGCCTAAGTTCTGTGACCTGCCCCCTTTGGACATACCATTTCCCAAAGAGTATTCCATAGGACCCCAGACCACATGGTGCTCTAAAAATAAGAGTTGAGGAACAAGTGAGTTTGGGAGTTATCACGTAATCTATTCCTGCCTTGGAGATTTAAGTGCAATATTACCTTTATTAAGAGCCCCAGAAACACTTTATTTTTTTGCTTATGTCCTGCTTAATTTTGTTTAACTCAACATTTTCTAGTTCTGTATAACCAGTGAACACCCATTCATATCCTCTAGAACACACTTTGGAGTATAACCTACCAATTGTACTTTCCAAAAGAATCTGGTTGCATTACTTTGTCACCATCTCTGTTGAGGGTCACCAAGACCACCCCCAGGTTTGATATTTGCTAAGAGGACTCACAGGAACTCAGAATATAGTCAACCTCTCAGGTCTGATTTATTATGGCACAAGGATACAAAGCAAAATCAGCGAAGGAAAAAGGTGCATGGGGTAAAGTCTGGAGGAAACCAGGCACCAGCATCCAAGGGCTCTCCCCCAGTGGAATCACGTAGTACTCATTTAATTCCTCCAGCAATGAGTTGAAATGCTGCCAACCAAGAAAGCTCATTAAGAAACTCAGTGTCCTGGGTTTTTACTGGGAGCTGATCATGTAAATAACCTCTGCCTGGCCTGCACCAAAATTCCACTTTCCCATGAGAAACATAGGTGCTCAGCATAAACCATATGACTTTTCATGAAACTGATAAATGACATACTCTTATCAGTTCTGGGAATGGTGGGAACCTTATACACTGGCTTTTCAAAGGATAGCAGTCAGGCCTGTTATGTTAACTCTTTTCTGTCTATCCTCTAATAGTAAACATTCATTCATACATTCATTCATTCTATTTTGCACCTAATAGGTGCCATGCATTAGTGATGCAGTGAAAAAATTAAACCTAGTTCTTGATTTCAAGGCACTCACCATCAAGAAGGAAAGATAGATATGTAACAAATATTCAATTACTAATTAATTCATTCTGAGTTTTCAGAAATAAAAGTACTCAGTGCTCTGAGATCATTTATCAGGGATCTCTTAGTCCTTTCTCAGAGGAAGTAATGTTTAATCAAAAAAATAGTGTTAAACATTAGAGGGACAGTCCACCTCTGTCATTCCTGGTCTTTATGCCCTTGGATCTGGCCCTAATCTCTAGTTTCACCTAATGCCTGAAGCACAAACCAAAATGACATTTATGCAGGGACAAACTCACAATTCTGCTCCTATCCTCAGAAGATCGCCACTTTCCTCGAAGACATTGGATGAATCCCTAGTCTTTAATTTCTCCTTTCCACCTGTGTTTCTCTATCAAACTGGAATAAAGATTTATGCACATGCAATAATGGGGTCACTCTGATATACAAACGGACTCCAAAGTTCAAGATTGAGATCAGTTGCTCTGATGGTCCCTCTCACTGACAGAATCAAAGTCATATCCAGTTGAGTTTGGCCCAAGGCACAGGCAAGGATAATCTAGTATGTTTCCACACCTTCTCAGATCTAGATCCATTGATGCTTAATAAGTATTTGATTAGTGGCTGTGTGTTGCAGCAGATCACTTAACCTCATTGAGCTTGAGAATTCCCACCTTCAAAGTGGAGATAATAATGCCTACTTTGTAGAGCTATTGAGAAAATTGGAAATAATATATGTATTAGGAAGCTGGCTGTCATATTTTAATAAAATGGAAATCACTGCTAAAAAAAAATTGAATTGAGCTTGTGAGGCAGCCCATTCCCTCCCTAAGCAGGTATGACTGACAAAGCACTTTTTTTTTCAAGTTTCAAATGAGTGTTTATTAATTCCCATAACAGAGTTGCTAACCAATTGTGATTATAGAAAATAGTTCTGATGAAATGTGTTTCTTTTTTTAACTTATTTTTAAAGAAGTTTTATTTTCAGAAAAGTTACATCGAAAATACAGGGGATTCCCATATAACCCATTCCATCCCCCTTCTCACATTTTCCCTGATTAATAATATCTAACATTAGTGTGGTACATTTGTTACAATTGACGAACAAATATTGAAGCATTCAATATTTCAATACACTACCATGGTCTATAGTTTACATTATGGTTTACACTTGGCATCGTACAATTTTATAGGTTTTGGCAAAAGGTATAATGGTTTGTATTCATCATTGCAATGGGTTGAGGACTGTGATTGAGAATACAATTGTGGGAGTATTCTTTTGACAACTGTGGCAGGGGATGATCACTGGTCAGGGTGTCAATGGTGGGAGGATGTATTAGTCAGGGTTCTCTACAAAAGCAGAATCAACAGGAGATATCTGTAAATATATGAGATTATATAAGGGTCTCTCATGTGACCATGGGGATGCACAAGTCCAGGTTCCACAGACAGGCTGCAAACCAGGGGCTGCAATGAAAGTCCAATGAAGATTCTAGGTTAGTTTCCGGGAGATGTTGGCTGTCCAAAGATGAACTGGGAAATTCTCTCTAAATGCTGAAATCACTTCTCCTTTTAAGGCATTCAGTTGATTGGATGAAGCGTCACTTATTGCTGATGACAATCTCTCTGATTGATGTAGATGTAATCAGCTATTTATTCAGTAAACTCACTGGTGACTAAAGTCCATAAATAACCTTGTATTACAATTAGCCCAATGCTTGCTTGACCAAACAGCTGGGCACAATTACCTGGCCAAGTTGACACATTAACCTAACCATTACAAGGGATATGTGGGGAAGAGTGCACTTGTGTCATGCCTCTATGGAACATGAATGTATTCATGTGGCCATAGGGTATTATCTCACTGGGTGGAGACCCACTAAATAACAACAACAAAAAATTAAATTCCTTTCCTGGGGTGTCCTACTATATTCTCTAATAGAGTGGCAAGAATCTTTAGAGTACATAGGCAGTGCCTGATAAAAGAAAACAGGCCAATACATCAATTCCTTGATATTAATGCTTGTACCTATGAACTTTATTCTTGTAAAATTGAAACTTAGCCTAATAATATCTATTGCCTAAGAGTTACCTCCTGAAAACCTCCTTGTTACTCAAATGTAGCTTCTCCCTAAGCCAAACTCATCAAATAAACTCATTACCTTATCCTGGGCATGGAACATGATTCCCAGGGATGAGCCTCCCTTGCACCAAGGGTTTAATACCAAATGCTAACCAGTGAAGCATTTGGAAAAAGATGTAGACCAAAGGGTGGAAATATTAAATACAAAAGAATTTTTGCAAGATCATAGATACTTGCAACAATGCTGAGGGTCTTGACACACTAGTCTGTCCTCCCCAGTTGGGAGCCACCATGCTCTTTAGAGATATCCTCTCCTCTGTCTGAGAACATCAAGCCTCCCCAGAATGGGGGTACAATTCTTTCCCACTCATGTCCTTCAAGCAGTGAAGCTTGGTTGTCACTGTGGGCCCTGAGGGGAGGGAGAGAGAAGAATAGAATGGAGGAGGGAGTAACTGGGAGGCAACAGAAGTGTTCCATAAAATCGTGTAACAATGGATGTAGGCCACATTAAATTTCACCAAAAATTTTTAAAAATATATAGTCTAAAATGTAAACCATAATGTAACCAAAAATTTATAAAAGTGTACAGTCTAAAATATAAACCATAATGTAAACCATAATGGAACCATGGTTAGTTGCTATGTTTCAATATCTGTACAACAGCTGTAGCAAATATAACATCCACATGTAAAAAGATCATTGCTGGGGAAGGGGGAAAAGGGTTTGATCTTGGGTATATGGGAGTCCCCTATATTGTATATGTGACTTTACTGTGATCTAAAATTTTTTTAAAGAAAAATTAAAAATTAAAAAAAAAGGATGTAGACACTGAGGAAGGATTGGAGATTGCCATGCCACTCTACATGCAGGGAAACACCTATTACAGTGATGAAAGACAAAATATCAAAAACAAAGTTTTATGATATTTTTCATTTTTTAATACCCCAATTTATTTTCTACTTTATTTTAGTTTTTGTAAATTATTATGTATTTTATTTCTAATCTTTAAACCTATAGATATGCTATTTCATTTTCCTACTAATTGAATTTGGCAATATATTAGGCTTCATTTTTGAAGAAGTTTTGGACACAGAAGGTTTCAACTATCGCAGGGAATGAGCACTGGTGTGGGGTGTCATTGATGGAGGATTCATGGTTGGGCAGGAGTTCTCCAGGGCATGTATATAGGGTATATACATATGTTCGGATATTTGTTGGGTATTGTCATAATAGGTAGAGTTATACACGACAACTGAGGGAGTACTGAGTTCCTAGCTGGGAGAACTCTGTCACAATCCCCAATGGAACAGTAACAATACCGCAAATGCAAGGACAAAGACTACTGAAGAAGGATGGTCCAATGAAGGGCCCTTGATACTGATGACTATGCTTATGAGCCTAAGTGCCTGAAATTTCAACTAGGCCTAGTTGCATGGTGCCTAAGAGTTACCTCCTGAGAGCCTCCATGTTGCTCAAATGTGGCCACTCTCTAAGTCAAACTCAGCATGTAAATGCATTACCTTCCTTCCAACATAGGACATGTCTCCCGGGGATGAGCCTCCCTGGCACTGAGGGATTACTACCTGGTGGTGCAACTAGAACAAGACCTTGAATAAAAAGGGGAAATGGGAAAGACAAGTGAGTTTATATGGCTAAGAGACTTCAAAATGAGTTGGGAAGTCATCAGAGGGGTTGAGCTTATGCACGTCTCAGCTGGATTCCAGAGACAGCCAAAGTAGATACAACCCCAGGTACTGGTGCTCCTGAGGGCTAGGGAGACACACAGGTTCTACAGTCATGGCAAATGGCTCTGGAGTTCAATGCCTTGCCAGTGGGCCCTACTTTGGAATTTGTGTTTCTGAGTGTAATGGATTTGGACTCAGATGTGATCTCTCTACACATGCCTTTTCTGTCACTTTTACTGAAGCTGTGGTTGGTGCTGGGGTGGGTGTATGCTCAGGAGACTTGAATCTCTGGACTGTTCATGTGCCAGCTGGGCCCTGACCCTCAGTAGAGTTGCAACACCTACTATCCAATTTGTTGGGCTTACCCAGGTCAAGTAACAGGGAGGGTGAGGTGGTCAACCACTACACCAGGAAACCAAGAGAGTCTACACCTGCAAGCAGGAGAATCCCATCCATCAGCCATGTGGGATCTAAGCGTCCTCTTGATTTAGAGGTGGAGTGGACATCGTCATTCCAACATCCACAAGATGGAGGAATAAAATATGGATTAGAGTGGACTTACTGGTATACTACTATACAACTATTGTGACTCAAGCAATGAAAGAAATTGTAGCATTGATGTGGAGACAGTGGCCATGGGGGTTGCTGAGGGCAGGGATAAGGAAGAAGAGGTGTGATATGGGGGCATTTTTGGGGCTTAGAATTGTCCTGAATGATATTGTAGGGACAAATGCAGGACATAATATATCCTGCCATAACCCACTGAATCAACTAGGGGAGAGCGTAAACTACAATGTAAACTATAATTCATGTGGTGTAGCAGTTCTCCAAAGTGTATTCACCAAATGCAATAAATGTGCCACACTGATGAAAGAGGTTTTTAATGTAGGAGGAGTGGGATGAGTGGGGTATATGGGAACCTCTTATATTTTTTAATGTAACATTTTGTTTGATCTATGTATCTTTAAAAAGAAAGACAATTAAAAATTTGCTAAGAAAAAAAGAAGAGTTTTTACAGCTAAGAGATTTCAGAGTCAGTCAGGAGGCAATTCCAGAGGTTACACTTATGCATAGCTCACATGGATCTCACTATTTGACATAGTAAACAAAGCCTCAAACAGTGATGCTCTTGAGGACTCTAAGATATCTGAACACTATAGGCAAGGCAAAAACCCCATAAAATCAGCACCCCAAGGTAAGACGAGCCTTGTCTTGAGATATATGATAACCTATTTCCCTAATGTAACAGACTCATTTATAATTTCTCTATGCATGATTTTCTCCACCCTTTTTATTTGAGCCTATAATCAACACTATACCCATATAATGTGATATGTAGTTCTGTTTATCTCCAGACTATACACACCGACTTCCTTCATCTCACCTAACAGGATTCCTTCATGTCTTCTGGCCCCAAGCCTGGAGCCTCAAAGCAAAGCGATCCCCAGCTAGGGAAGTTGATAGTTGGTTAAATCAGAGCCCCAGAGTTCTAAAAAATTGGGTACTGACTCCAGAAGTCAGAAAATTAGCTTTCCTTTTCATAGTTAGAAATTTCCAAATACTTCACTTGAGTGGAAGAATTTGTCACATTGTTGCATTTTTAAAATTTGACCTTGAGTCCCCTACTCACTAGGTTGGGGAGAAATTCCATTTCATCTATCACTGAGAGTCTCCTAGTCAAGGTCTTTCACAAACCCAATGTTCCAGGAGGACCTCCTAGTCTTGAGACCACACTAGACATGGTTGATCTGCTCAAGGCCTCAGGGTTATTTGAAGGTGGGCACCTTGGTTATGCCTTCCAAATGGGTGGGTGAGTATAAGCCCTGCTGCTTTGGACAGGAGTTCTTCTGGGTGCCCCATGCAGTTATTCCTTTCTGAGGTTGTGTACCTTTCCTAAATTCACAAAGAAGGAGGGCACAAGTCCCATTGCTGTGGGATCAAACCCTGTGCTGGTTCCAGCCATGGCAATCTCATCTCCCCACCTGGGCTTGCTGCTCCCTCTTTATACTCCAAGCACATTCCTCTCCCCTTTAAAAGGTCCTACTTTTCATGGGTTGGTTGGGAAGAGAAGGAGACATTCAAAGCAGTCAGCTATTTCTTTTACTGGCCACTGTGTTTCATGGTATAGTAGGGGAACTACCGAAGTCAATAAGTATTACTTATCCCATGTCGTGGTGTCTATCCTACCTGTTGCCTGTACTGCTAGCATCAGGATGAACTACAACACATGGTTGCTGGCCTGAAAATACCAGGTAATCTGCCATTCATTCATTCATTCATCCAAAAATAAATGTCCAAGGACCTGGGGATACAGAGCTGAGCAAAACAGAGCTGCTATTCTCATGGAGATTTTAGGCTAGTCAGGGCATAAAAACAATAACAATATTTGCTCCAATAAACATCTAATTAGGAAGTGTGATAAATGCTATGGAAGAAAGCAAAATGGGATTTTATCAGTCAGGATGGGGTAGGTTATTCTGGGATAAAAAAAATAACCCCCAAATCTCAATGACTTAACTCACCAAAAGTTCACTTCTTGCTCATACTATTAATACATGTTCAAAAAGGGCTTGTAGGGGATCTCTGTTTAGTCTTGTCACTTGGACCCCAGAAGACAGAAACCAACAATCACCCATCACTGCAGGAGTGGGGAAGGGAAGGAGATATAGCATAAAGTACACCAGCTCCTAAAGGTTCCCTCCCAGAAATAGCACACATTTTGTTGGCCCAAGTCAGGGCCATGGCCAGGCCTGAGTTCAACTCCACCATGAGCCTGGAAAGACAACTGGAATGCAACGGGGACTAGTACTAGTTTCCTTGGGGATCTATGAGAATGCTCTGTCAACCTAGTCTGGGGGGTCAGGTTTGCATCTTTCCAAAAATAACATTGAGACATTCTATATGTGATTTGAATGTTGAGAGGGAGTTAATTAGACAAACTGGTGAAGAGAATGTGAGAAAATGTTCTAAAAAGGAAATAGTGTCTACAAAGGCCCTGAGGATGGAGGTGTGACAAATGGAAGGCACTAAATTGGTGGTATACCAAGTGGGGCTGGAGAAAGGCAATGAAGACTTTTATCACTGACATCATTTAGGTGGTGACTTGTTGAGTCAGTTTTATTATTGTTTTCAGGTTCTCGACAGGTGATGCACCCTCTTATTATTTGCACTGTGAGCTGACCACTCCTCTGCCCCCCTCCTTGGTACACCCCTGGCTGGAGAGCACTGGAGGGAGTGGGTGCAGTAAGGTACCTGGGCAGCAGATGGGGCAGAGGCTCCAGTGGAGACCAGCTCATGCAAACTTTTTGGACCACACTGGGGGATCTGGTGTCTTAATCCTAAGGGCAGGAAGAGGATGTGGCTCAAATGATAGAGCATCCCCCTACCATATAGGAGATCCAGAGTTCTAACTCAGGGCTTCCTGGTCCATGTGGTGAGCTGGCCCATGTGCAGTGCTGCCATGCACAAGGCATGCCATGCAGGGGTGCCCCCCACATAGGGGATCCCCACGTGCAAGGAGTGTGACCCGCAAGAAAAGCCACCCCGAGTGAAAAGCATAGCTCACCCAGGAGTGGCACCACACATACACAGAGCTGACACAGCAAGATGACACAACAAAAAGAGACAAAGAATCCCAGTGCTGCCTGACAAAGAATGCAAGCAGACACAGAAGAACACACAGAAAATGGACACCGAGAGCAGACAATGCAGGAGGGGGTAGCGGGGGGTGAAGGGGAGAGAAATCAATCAATCAATCAATCATCAATCAATCAATCGTAAGGGCAATGGAAACCTTTTGATGGATTCCAAACTGGGATCACATGGTTGGAAGCCACTGAAATCATGTTTCCAAGACTCTGAGTTAGTCTGGACAGAGGTGAAAGCAAAGAAAAGGTGATTGAGGATGTGGGAAAGACACTACCTTGATAAAGCAGAAGATGAGCATCATTCCGTCAGTGGTGATGCTGCCGGTTTGCAGAGGGCTATTTTCTGCACACTTGAGAGTCCACAGGGAGCATAATGAACAGTAATGGAGGTCTCTTGTCTTTCCTGCCATCATTTTACCCTGCTTCTCTAAGAAGTCTGGATTCCATTACTGAGGGATGCTTCATTCCTTTCAGTATGGTATATAGACTTGTCAGGTAAAAGACGGAAAGTCTGAGAGTTTGTTTGTTCATTCTGAGATGAAACATGATAGCTCCTCATGACTGCAGGGTCATCATCTTGTCTAATGCTGAGTGGCCCCTGGAGCAGCAGGCCATGGGGTAGGGCCAAATGATGAATCAGAAATCCAGATGGGAAGTTTCCAGTGCCCACCCCCACCCTTCAGCTTTCAGGCTTTGAGGAATCCAGTGTATTAGAATTTATCTACCGAGCCTGGGAAATAAGAGAGCAGTGGTAAATATCTGATTAGAGGAAATGCCTAGTAAGCTGCAATTCCATATATTGCAAGTGATAAAACTGTAATTGTTTGTTGACAGTATACATTAGCTATTCACAGTTTGTGTCAATAGAGTCCCAAGAAATTAGGGTCTAGGAATCTTTAATGGCAGCTCAAAAATATTGTGAAACTAACTTGGGTAATAAAATCAACAATTTCCACTTGGTGGGAAGAATGCCATTCTCTGATAACTCCATGGGAGAAACCCTGGCAAGGTTTAGGATTCCTCCATGAAGCTGTATGTTGTTGAAGGAAAAGCCTCTCCCAAGATTGAGTTTCTGGGGAGGCCCCCCAGGGCATCATTCTGGTGGATGTGGGTAAGGGGCAAGTGGTACCTGCTGTGAATTAGATCTACTTGGATGTAGAGGTAGCCAGGGGCAGCTGGGCTGGGGACATCTGGGATGGGGCCTGGGGAATCATATCCAGATATAGGTATGGCCCCATTAGGGACAGTTTGGTATTTTAATGCTCAAGGTCCGAAGGGGTGCAGCAACCCGGCAGAAGCAAATAAGGATCTCTGGGTGTCGGGGAGGATACTGGTACCTGGGTAAACCACCATGTGGCCAGGGGACAGGTGAATGGTGGCCCTGAGGCCTGGGTTATGGCGCAGTGAGGCAGGTGGGAGAGGGAGGGGGCAGAGTGGGGACTGGAGTGAACAGAAAGCAGTTGAAGGGAGGGAGGGGCTGGGCAAGGAGCAGGTAGAACCCCTAGTCCTAATCCTAATCCTAAAACTGAGTTTAGGTCAGATCCATTGTAGGACTGTTGTGTTGTCCAATAGAAATAAAATGTGAACTACTTATGTAATTAAATTTGTTTTTGAAATAATTATAAATTCACAGGAAGTTGCAAAGAGAGCTCCAAGTGCCCTCCATCCAGTTTCTGCCAGTGGGACATCTTATGCCACTACAGTACAATATCAAAACCAAGAAACTGACACCAATACAATGTGTGTATATATTTCTGTGTCACTTTACCACACGTGTAGATTTGTGTAATCAGCATTACAATCAAGATATAGACCCCCCGCTCTTCCATCATCCCTAACCCCTGGAAACCACTAATCTGTTTTCCATCTCTTTCATGTTGTCATTTCAAGAATGCTAAATAAATGGAATCATACAGTTGTAACCTTTTGATATTGCTTTTTTCCCCTCACTCAGCATAATTCCCTTGCAATCCATCCAAGTTATTGCATCCCTTTTTATTACTGAGTAGTGTTCCATTGTATGGATATACCAGCTTGTTTAATCATTCACCTATTGTAGGACCTTTTGGTTGCTTCCATATTTTGCCTGTTACAAGTAAAGTTGCTATGAAGAATCATGCACAGGTTTTTATACAGACATAAGTTTGCATTTCTCTGGGGAAAAAATGCTCAGAGGTATAAGTGCTGGATTAAAAGAAAAGTGTATGTGTTGTGTTTTAAAGAAACTGCCAAACTATTTTCCAGGGTGGCTGTACCATTTTAAATTGTATGTATGAGAGATCCAGTTTCTCTGCATCCTTGCCAACATTTGGTGTCACTGTTTTTATTTTATTTTAGCTGTTCTAATAGGTGTATGGTAGTGTCTCATCATGGTCTTAATTTGCATTCCCCTAATGGCTAGTGATATCGAACATCTTTTCATGTGCTTTTTGTCATCATATATCCTCTTCAGTGAAATGTCTTTTCATGTCTTTTGCTGCTTTTCTAATTGAATTGTTGGATCCTTGCCTTGTTCTCAGTCTTAGGGGAAAAGCCTCACTCTTTTACCATTAAGCATGATATTTACTACGATGTTTTTGTAGATGTTCTTTATCAAGTTGAGGACTTCTCCCTCTATTCTTTTTCTTTTTTTAAGATTATGGTTGAGACATTTTTTAAAAAGATTTGTTTATTTCTCTCCCCTTCCCCCCACCCCCAGTTGTCTGCTCTCTGTGTCCATTCACTGTGTGTTCTTCTGTCTCCACTAGTATTCTTGTCAGTGGCATTGGGAATCTGTGTCTCTTTTCGGTTGCATTGTCTTGCTGCGTTAGCTCTCCATGTGTGCGGCGAAACTCCAGGTTGCACTTTTTTTGCATGGGGCGGCTCTTCTTACAGGGTGCACTCCTTGCATGTGGGGCTCCCATACATGGGGGACACCCCTGCATGACACAGCACTCCTTGCACACATTAGCACTGTGTGTGGGTCAGCTTACCACATGGGTCAGGAGGCCCTGGGTTTAGACCCTGGACCTCCCATGTGGTAGGCAGACGCTCTATCAGTTGAGCCAAATCCACTTCCCTCCTCTATTCTTAGTTGTTTTTGTGTCCTCATTGTGAATGGGTGTTGAATCTTGTCAAATGCTTTTTCTGCAGCAATTGATACAATTGTGATTTTTCTTTCTTCAGCCTGTTAGTGTGGTGGATTGTATTGATTGATTTTAAAATGTTGGATCATACTTGAAATAAACCCCACTTGGTCATGATGTATAATTAATTTTATATATTGCTGAATACTATTTGCTAAATGTTAAGGAATTTTTTTACTTATATTCATGAGGCATATTGGGCTGCAGTTTTCTTTCTTTGTACTGTCTTTATTTAGTTTTTCTTTAGAGTAATACTGGCTTCATAAAATGAATTTGGAAAGTATTCCTTCATCTTATATTTTCTGAAAGAGATTATGTAGAATTAGTGTTAATTCTTCTTTATACATTTGGTAGAATTCTTCAGTTGGAAACCATCTGGACCTAGATATTTCATTTTGGAGAGTTTTTAAATTACTAATTCATTTGCTTTAAATAGAGGACTATTCAAATGATCTGTTTCATATAGGGAAAGTTATGGTAGTTGTTGCTTTTCAGGAAATTGGTCCATTTCATCTAATTTATCGAATGTGTGTATATAGACTTGTTTGTAATATTTCCTTATTATCCTTTTGATATCTGCAGGATCTGTAGTGCTATCTCCTTTTCCATTCTTGATATTGGTAGTTCTTTTTCTTTGTCAGTCTTGCTAGAGGTTTGGAATTTTATTGATCTTAGAAAAGAAACACCTTTTTGTTGCATTAATTTTCTCTATTATTTCTTTGTTTCAATATCATTGATTTCTTCTCTGTAATTTTCCTTCCTTTGTCTTGCTTTGGGTTTATTTTGCTCTATGTTTTCTCAGTTCTTGAGATGAGAGTGTAGTTATTGATTCAAGACTTCTCCTTTCTAATGTAAACATTTAGTGCTATAAATTTCCCTCTCATCACTGCTTTAGCTGTATACTACAAATTTTCATATGTGATATTTTCATGCTCATCTTCATTCAGTTCAGTGTAATTTAAAAATTTTCCTTGAGACTTCTTCTGTGTTCCATGGTTATTTAGACATGTACTGTTTAGTTTCCAAGTGTTTGGAGATTTTTCTGTGATCTTTTGGATATTGATTCTAATTTTATTCCATTGAGGTCAGAGAGCACATGCTCTGTGGTTTCAATCTTTTAAAGTTTACAAGATATATTTTATGGTTCAGTATATGATTTATCTTGGTATATGTTCTATGGACTCTTGAAAAGAATATGTATTCTGCTTTGGTTGGGTGGAACATTCTATAAATCTGTTAGTTAATGGGGTTGATTTTTTCTATATCCTTGGTTGTTTTCTGCCTTAGTTTTTCTGTTGAAAGAGAAATGAAGTCTCCAGCTGTAATTGTGGATTTGCCTGCTTCTCCTTTCAGTTCTATTAGTTTTTGCTTCACATATTTTGCAACTCTTTTTCTTGGTGCATATACATTTAGGATTGTTTCATTTTCTGTAGATTGACCCTTTTATCATTTTGTAATATGCTCTTTGTCTCTGGTAATGTTCTTTGTTCTGACATCTACTTTTTCTGACATTAATGTAGCCATCCCTGCTTTCTTTTGATTAATATTTTCATGGTTTATATTTTCCATTCTTTGACTTTCAGCCTACCTATATTTATATTTGAAGTGGGTCTCATGTAGACAATATATTTGGGTCATGCTTTTTACCCACTCAGTCATTCTTTGCCTTTTAATTATTGTATTTAGACTATTTATGTTCAATATAGTTACAGATATGATAAGGCTGAAATCTACTGTTTAAAAATTTTTTCTGCTTGGTCCTTTGGTTTTGTGCCTCTCACATTTGTAATTTTAAGTTTCCTGGTTGACATATTTTAAAAGTAAAAAACAAATGAATTTAAATTTTAGGGTCAATTTTCCTATGGCTTTTTTTTTTTTTTTTTTACATTTTTCTTTATTTTTAAAGAAGCTTTATTACATAAATATTATGTTGAAAATACAGGGGATTCCCATTTACCCCACTGCCTACCCCCTCCCATACTTTCTCCCATCAACAACATCTTTCATTAGTGTGGTACATTTGTTACAATTGATAGCTACATATTGAAGCATTGCTACTAACTGTGGTCTACAGTTTACATTATAGTTAACACTTTGCACTACACAATTTTATAGGTTTTGACAAAATGTATAATGGCCTGTATCCGTCATTGCAAATGCAGAACAATTCCAATGTCCCAAAAATGCCCAATGTTACACCTATTCTTCCCTCTTCCTCCCCTCAGAACCTCTGGTGACCACTGCCTTTATATCAATGTTACAAGTTCTTCCATTGTTAGAATAATAATAGGTCTACTTTAGTCCATAGTTGCTTTCCCCACTATGATTGTTCATTCCTCAATCTTGAGACTTTGGGGATGGTGATGCACACTCTGCTTCTGATTGAGAGGGACTTAGATTCCATGGGACAGATGAATGGAACCATCTTGCTTGCAGTTGTAGATATTCTCTGATTTTTGGGGATAGGCACTGTCCATCATTAGCCTTTTGTTAGTTGTTCTGGGTGAATCTCATGAACTGGAGAGTAGGTGTTTGCTGCAAATCTGACAAGATTCAGGCCTCAACCAGCATATGAACACACAAAAGATTTAAGTGACTGGGACATATATTTATTGGGTATAGTGCTAATTATAGAATGAAATGAAAGGGAAGGAGAACCATGTGCAGGAAAATTATAAATGAGTCTAACTCTGATACATTGGAGAGATAGGTTATCATATATTCCAAGGTAAGGCCTAGTGATGGGGTGCCAATTTCCTGGGGTTGTTTGCTTTGCCTATAGTGTCTAGATGTCTCTAGAGCTCTCAGAAGTACCCTTGCTTAAGGCACCGTTTACTGTGACCTCTCAGAAGAGATCCTCCTGAGATGTGCATAAGCATAGCTTCTGACTCACTTTGAAATCTCCCAGCCATAAAAACTCATTTGTATTTGATATTTTCCCCTGTGGTTTAGGTTTTTTTCCAAATGCATAGCTAGTTGCCAGGGAGGTTTATCCCTGGGAGTCATGTCCCAGGAGGGGTGGGGGGAGGAAGGTAGTGAGGTTATGTGCTGAGTTTGGCTTATAGGGAGGCCAAATTTGAGCAAGAATGAGGCTTTCAGGAGATAACTCTTAGGCAATATATATTGATAGGTATATATTAGTCAGCCAAAGGGGTACTGATGCAAAGCACCAGAACTCTGTTGGCTTTTATAAAGGGTAGTTATTTGGGGTAAAATATTAAAATCACAAGGCCGTAAAGTTTAAGTTATTTCCCTCACCAAAGTTTATTGCCACATGTTGGAGCAAGATAGCTGCTGGTCTCGGCAAGGGTTCAGCCTTCCTCTTCCTCCTAAGGCTCTGTGGTCCCTGCTTCTTCTGATCTCAGCTACAGGCTGGCATAACATTTTCTCTCTTTCCCTGGGGCTTGATTCTTTCCCATCTCAGTTGCTGTGGTCTCTCCACAAAGTCAACTGTAGACTATCAGGCTCTCTCTCTTCCCAGAGCCTCTGCCATGTCTGTGGAACCATCTCTATTCCTCCGTGTTCTTCTTCTGTGTGTTTACTTCCTGGGGCTCCAGCCTCAAAATGCCAACTGTCTCCTCTGCCTTGTCATTTTCTCTACTGACATGGCTGAATCAAAGCCTTGATCATAATTTAATTTAATCAAGTAAAAGTGAAACCTCTCAATTTAGTACAATCTAATATGCCCAGAGGAACAGACCAGTTTATAAACATAATCCAATATCTACTTCTGGGATTCATAAATAATATCAAACTGCTACAGTAGCCTAAGTTTCAATTTCACAAGAACAAGATTCATAAGTACAACAATCAATATCAAGGGCCTAATGTATTGGTGTGTCCTTATTTGCTAGGCACTGTCCATATACTCTAGAGATTCTTGCTACTCTTATTAGAGAATGTAGCAGGACTTCAGGAATGGGAGTTCAACAATCAGTCAGTTATTGTGTGGGTCTCCACCCACCGAATAATACCCCATGACCACAATTCCATAGAGGCATGCCCCTTACCATACATTCCCCCACCACTAACACCCCTCACCAGGGACCCTCCCCTATCACAGCTGCAACCCTGCTGCAATCCAAAACCCCCCGAAGAACAAAGCAAAAAAACACATAATAATAAAATATTCTTTTTTGCATTCTGCTTTTCATCACTGTAAGATCTATCTTTTATATATATTAACTATTTCTTTTGTATGTTACCCTAGTGTCTTTTTTTTTTTCCACCTTATTTTCCAAGAAGCTTTAGGTTACAGAAAAGTTACAAAGAAAATATAGGGGATTCCCATATACCACCCCTCCCCACATCCTCCCCTATCAATAACATCTTACATGAGTATGGTACATTTGCTATAATTCATGAACAAATATTGAAGCAGTACTTCTAATTATGGTCAATGGTTTACTTTATGGTTTACGCTGTACACCACATACCTTTATAGTTTCTAACTAAATGCACAATGGCCTGTATCCATCGATGTGAAATCATGCAGAACAATCCCAATGCCCCCAAAATGCCCCATATCCCACCCACTCTTCTCTCCCTCTCCCCTTGGAACCTGTGGCAACCACTGTTTAAGTTTTTGAAGAGGAAGTTTCAGAGTTACATGCATTAATATTGAGGGCTTGACATACTGATCTGTTTTCTTTTATTAGGCACTGCCTATGTACTCAAGAGATTCTCCCCGCTCTATTTAAGAACATAGCAGGACTCCCCAGGATGGGAATTTAATTCACCCACTGAAATGACACCCTATGACAAGATGAACACATTCATATTCCATAGTATCGTACCCCAGGTGCACCCCTTCCCAGTTATCCCCCCACCACTGATGCCCTGCACTACTGACCCTCCCCTACCATATTTGCCCACTGTTTCATTTTCAACCACAGACCCCCACCTCCCCAGAGTTCACCTGTTCCTTCTTCCATCCCCCTACGCTCTATTTAATTTTTTATAGCCCCCCTTTGTAGCTTTTTGCATGCTGTCTGCATTCTGTGTCCATTCACTGTGCATTCTTCTGTGTCTGTATTTATTTTTTTATTTCCCCTCCCCATTTGTGGCATGCTTACTATCTGTTCTCTGTGTCCATTCACTGCATGCTCTTCTGTGTTTTTGCTTGTCTCCATTTTTTTTTGTTGCATCACCTTGCTGAGTCGGCTCTCCATGACACTTGCGGGCCGGGCAGCGCTGTGCAGTGTGCAGGTGAGCCTGCCTTCACAATGAGGCCCTGGGATGCGAACCCAGGGCCTCCCATATGGTAGACGGGAGCCCAACTGGTTGAGCCATAGCCACTTATTCCTATTTAATTTTTTTATGCGTTTACCCCAAATGCATCCATGATGTTACCATTTCAACATGTAATCAATTAAAAAATATACTGAGAGATTTTAAACTCTTTCCTGTGAAATCTTCAAAATATAGTGTGTGCATTATACCCCCAACATATCTCAATTTGGGCTCGGTACATTTCAATCCCAGTAGCTACAATATTGGACAGCGCAAGGCTAGACAACTAGAAACCCTATAATGATGATGAGGCTTACATAACTGGATCTAGAGCAATATACTAACCTTAGAAATGATAAGAATTTGATTTTAACAAGTATTTGCTGCTATCTATTTTGTGCCAAGCTTCATGCCAAGGACTGGGACCCCAGGAATGGTCCAGCCTTTCTGCTTTCTTGAATACTCCACCCTTGGCCCCAGTTTTGGGAAGAGACAGCCAGGTCAACAGATGGTTACAGTCCAGTGTGAACAGGGCATTACAAATGTACTGCTTTGTCTTGGATGTGTGTGTGTGTGTAGCTAGTAGTCATGGGATGTGTGGGAATGCTTCCAGAGAATGTAATGCCCAAGCAGATACTTGAAAGATGATGCAGAGCATGTCTGGTAAAGGAATGGTGGTTGGGCAGCCCAGGCTGAAGAGCTACATGAACACAGATACAGGGTTAGAGACTGTAGTGTTGGGGAAGGTTTGGAGAGCAGGACATTTGAGTTTGGCTGCTGCTGCAATGGCCAGTCCCCAGAGTGCTCAGGCTGGTTTCTGGGGCCCCAGGGGCCCACATGGGAGGCTTTGTTTTATAAATTGGAAAAGAGAGAGGAGTGCTAACTGGAGTGATAGAGATAGATTTGGAATTTAGAATAGCACTAGTTCCCAAGATCTGCGTCCAAGCCCCGTGGTTAGGAGGGTCAGGGCTGGAAGTTAATGGAATTGCTTGAGAGTGCCTTGGTGAGTCTGGAATTCTTAGCAGCCAGGGCCAGGCAACAGATGTTGAGGTGTGGGATGAAGTGAGGGAAGAGGCCGTCTTACCCTACTCTGCGTAGACTTCAGTTCTGCAGAGAGCCCCTTGAGACAGCGGTCATGAACCCCAACCACACTGGCCAGTTGGTCCCTGACACATACCTCAAGACACATCGTCTGAGGCATTGGGCTGTGGGCATGCTTCTGCTCAGGTCAGCACTTGCCAAGGATTGATTAGGCTGCGCCTGGGAGAAGAACTAGAGAAGGCTGAGACCAATCTCCTGCTGCCCACTAGGGAGGTTCAGTTTACCCCAGGCAAGAGGAACTTCTTCAAAAAATAGCTTTATTGGTTTTCTTCTAAATATGAACAGATTGGAAAAACTCAATATGGAAGTGAAAGAACCAGAAAGAAAAGGAAAGTCCGTAACTCCAATAACCATGTTTAGCATATAACCCTTCTATGCAGTATTTTTTTTCCTATACAGTATTAAATTAATGTAGTTATTAAGAAAAGGAGTTGTAAGTTCAAATCCCAGTTTAACTACTGAATAACTGTGTGGTCTTGGGCAAGTTACTTCTCTGTGCTTTAGCTGCCTCATCTATAAAACGGAGATAATAATAGTAACTAGGCCATAGGGAGGATTAAGTAATATACTCCAAGGACATCATTTACAACATTGCCTGTCAACGTTAACTATTGTGCGTATATGGGGGGGGGTAGGTTAACATGGCTGTATATTATTCTTACTATCCATAGTTTCTTGTTTTTATTTCTCAGCACTATGTTTTGGATATTTTTCATTTCAGCCCAAATATATCTGCCTTATACTTTTTAGAAGCTGTATTGTATTCCATGGCACAGTTCTATCATATTTTATCTAATCCTCCATTGATGGGTGTTTATATTGTTTCAAATGCTTCTCAGTTGCAAGCAATATTAAAAATGAACATTCTTGCTCATGTATCTACATGTTCTTGGAGGAATAATCTACATGATCTATATCCTCGAAGTAGAAATTTCTGGGTGAAGGAGAATGTAGATTATTAGTGTTGATAGACTATATTACTATATTACTTAAAGTTTTAACAAACCCCCAAATCTGAGTGACTGGGCACCTCTTCTCCAGGCAATGATTCAGAGGCCTACCCTATTTTCATCCTGCAGCTCTGCCATCTTCAGTGCAAGGATTCCCAACCTTGCTGGGAATCTTCTGCATCCCAACTAGCCAGACAAGGGAAAGCGCAAAGAAGAGTGAGTATAGACGTTCTGTTCTTATGGACCAGACTGGAAAGTAACACACATTTTTCTATTCATCATTTCACTGGCTAGAACTAGTCATGGTGCTTCTCCACCTAGGAGCAGGGGCTTCTGGAAAATGAAGTCTGTGACTAGGCAACCACTTTACAGCAACAACCCTGCACTACAAAAAGGAAGCATGAATCTTTAAGGAAAGATAGCTTTCTATACTGCTTGGAAATTGCCAAATTATCCTCCAAAATGTAGCAATTTACATACTCAGGAATGCATGGAAATATCTGTTTCCCTTGACCCTTGCCAACTCTGGGTATTTGCCAACCTGATAGATGAAAACTGAATCTTGTGGATTTAGTTTGCATTTGATATTAATTAGGTGAATCATCTTTCCATTTTTGTTAGCAATTTGCATTTCATATGTGGATTGTTCATGGCCTTGCCCTTTTCCTCTTTAGCTGCTTATCTTTTTCTTTTTGATTTGTTAGTGATCTTTGTAGATTATGGGTATTAACCCTTTTTTAGTTTCCTAGGCTGCTAGAAGCAGATACAATGAAATGGGGTTGGCTTAAACAATGGGAATTTTTTAGCTTAAAGTTTGAGGCCAAGAAATTGTCCACAGCAAGGCATCATCAAGGCAATGCTTTCTTCCCAGAGACTGGCTGCCAGAGATCCTCGGCTCCTCTGCCACATGGCAAGACACATGCCAGTATCTACTGCTCTCCATTCTCTTCCAGTTCTCATTGCATTTAGCTTCTTGCTCTGTGGATTTTTCTCTTTGTCTGAATTCACTCCATTTATAAAGGACTCCAGGAATAGGATTAAGTCCCATTCTAAATGAGGTGGGTCACACCTTAACTGAAGTAGCCTCATCAAAATATCCTACTTACAATGGTTTTTTACCCACGGGAGTGGATTGGATTTTAGAACATGCTTTTCTGGGGTACATACAACCACGAGCCTCTTCCTATAATATATATTATACGTTACCTTTCCAGTTTGCATTTTTATCTTTACCTTTTAGCAATTTCCAGCAATTTCTTTTCCATGTATATGTACTTAATTTTTACAAAGTCAAACCTGTCAAAATTTTCCTTAAGGCCTTCAGGGTTTCATATTGTATCTGTCATTGCTCAGTCAATGTTAAGAGATAGAAACCCAAATTAAAGTAGCTTAAGGAAAAAAAAAAGAAAGGAAAAGAAACAAAGAATTCATGTAACTGGGCATTGTAGAGAGAGGTCTAGTTTCAGACATGACTGCATCAAGGAGGTAAAAAATATATCATCAAGGCTCTGTCTCTTCTCTTCCTGCTGCTCAGTTGTGTGTGTGTATGTTTATCCTTTGCTCCTAAACCAGAAAGGTTCTATGTGATGATAAAAAGACTACTGGTAGCCCCAAGCTTACATCCTGATGATATAAATATACAAAACTCAAAAATAAAAGATACTTTCAGAGTCTATATATCCACAGAGGGCTTGGAATGGCCCTTGTTGTGTCACGTGTCCTCCTCTCTCTTCTCCATACCTTTGACCAGTCCATGAAGATGAGGCATAGCATGCCATGATTGGTCACTTGCCCACTTCTGTGGCTAGTGGGCAGTGGGGAGCCCATCAGAACTCCATGCAATGGTCAGGTCCCCAGAAGAATGATGGGCAGGTAGAAGAAAAAGTAGTTCTCTACATGTGCCATGCTTAGAAAGACTGTCTTCAGTGTAAGATGATGACAGAAAAACCTTTGTTTCCTTCTAATATGTACAGTTTTATTATTTTATATACAAATTTTTGACCTATGTATGTGCAAGAGAGAGTGACAGATAGGGATCCTCTATAAATGTCTCTCTACTTGGAGAGATGAAATTTATTTGGCTATGCATTTAAGCTTCATCGCCTTTCCTTCTCTTTTCCTTGAGATCATTCTGAGTCAACATGAATCCAGTAAGATTAGGGCCATGGAAGGGGCACAGGGATTTTCACCGTAGGCAGTAACGCAAACCTGACCCAAAACTCATGCTCTCCAGGGGCCATCGAAATGGGCATCGAGATGTTAGATTAGAGTATGGGAGGTCTACGGATAGGCCCAGAACTCCACAGAGAGCCCAAACTACCTGAAAATGGGGATAAAGGTGGATCTTGAATTCCCTCCAAGGTCTCTGATGGGGGAGAGGGGGAGCAAGGCTGAGCCTCAGGAGACAAAGGGCAAAGCTCTGGGCAGGGGCCTGGCACCTCATCACCACCTCTGTGCACAATCAGGCCTCCTGTGGGGGTCAGCAAGTATGAAGGCTCAGCAGTGACAAATTCTCTTTTAAAATATGTCCCCAATTGTTCAATGAAAACCTCATCATTTTCTCTTCTTAACAGTAGAAGAATATTTATAAAATGACTCTCTTGTGCTAAAGACATATTTATCTCAGGTTCAACAATTCCTTCAGTTTCACCCTCATTTCTTTTTCTTTTCTTTTTTTTTATACGCAATATTTTTATTAACAACAGCTGGTGCCCTGCTTTCAGATACTGGTTACCTCATTTCTTTTTCTTCTAGAAAAAAAAAATGAAACACTTTAAATTTAAAAGCAGGTATGGTATGATCCTGTTTGTATGAAATCCTTTCATTGAATGTGATCCTGTTTATTGATCCTTCCTTCTTTTTGAATGTCAACTGTCAAGAATGATGATTTCTAGATGGTATTGATTTTGCTTCTGCCTTCTCTTTAAAAGAATAAGCACATATCATTTCTATAAAAGCAGTAAACCTATTCCTTTTAAAGAATAAATTCTATGATAGCAAAGCCTTCACATTCTTCCACTTAGAGCTGGATATGTTTTTCTCAATACACAAATAACTGTTATTTGTTGGCAATTATTAGAGGTAAATCTGTGGGTGACCTCTGCCCACAGCCTCAGGAGGGAGGAGATGGAAGAGGAGGAAAGAGAACAGACGAAAATGAGGCAGGCGTCCAGGTCAGGGAGCAGCCCCTTCCGCCACTTCCCGATCTCTCCGCGAGCCAGTCACCTGTCTGCACATCCCGTAGGTGCCTGGAGTCCGGCTTCTGTCATAGCCCTCTCCGTGCCTAGGTCAGCGCTGTGCGTCCAACAGGTGCTCAAAACACGCTCAGCGTGAAATGTAGCTCCCCAAGCAGAACTCTGACCTTAATGGCACCTTTTGTCTTTCAGGCTCACGGGCTTTCAGCTGCCCGCCACAATCGTCAGCGCGGCCACCACCCTCTCTCTGCGCCTGGTCAGTGACTACGCGGTCAGCGCGCAGGGCTTCCACGCCAGCTATGAAGGTAGGTAGGCTGGGAGCCTTGGCCCCCGGAGCCCGGGGCGGGGAGTGTCCCGTGTTGTCGTGTGTTGTCGTGAGAGCCACGGGAAAGAGCGGCTTCAGTTTCAGAGCTCGCGTCTGTCCTAACAAGCTAGTTACTAACCGCTAACTCAGTTACTTAAATTGCCATTTCTGCGTATCCAGGAAACTGAGAATTGAATTCAGAGCTCAGCAGCACTAGCTTATCCTGGGGGCTTGGTTACATCTACTTCTCTGTCCCTTTAACTGGGTTTTGTTGGGTTTTTATTTATTTTAAATTCGGTTTTATGTCAGGCTTAATTGTGTAAGGTACCTCAGCTTGTTTTTAGAAATAAGAGAGAGAAAAACCTTAAGTAAAAGAAATCAAATAAGTAGCTGAAAAGTTTCTACTCAATATAGTCTGCAAAGAGTCAGTGTTATATCATTCAGAGAACGTTCAATTTTTTTTATTAGCACTGGTTTGAGCTATGCAAATAATTTTCACTTCTCTCAGCCTGTTTAAATATGGTGTTAACATTCAAATTAACACTAATATCTTCAGATTATACACTATTATTATTATTAATTTTATTATGTTAGTTCAGAAGGTGGTACTGTTAGATCTCTGTCATTTCACTGGGAAATTTGCATCTCATTAATAGGTAATTATGCTGCTCTTGGCTAAGACCTGAACTGCTATTTTGTGTTGAGCTCATTAATAGGCATATTTTAAGACTGGTTAATGATAATTAATAACACTAATGATATAATACACTGGTAAAGCATGCCAATTACTAAAAAGCTTTCTTTCCTTGCTTTTAATCAAGAATTTAAAGAATAAGTGATGCTTTCTTGAATTAAGCTATGGGAATATGGAAACAGATACTAACTTTGTTTTGGCCAGGACTACACCATGGAAAGAGGGTGGGTATACCTCCTTAGCAAAAACCATCCTGGGTGAAGGGAGCTTGGGGCAGGCAGTTCAACACTTTAACCTGAATAACTGAGGGCTCCTGAGATGGTCCCAGTTATCTGTAACTGAGGGTTCCTAAGAAGGCTCTGGAAAAAGTTCCACATGCCTTTAATTGAGAGCTCCTGACATAACCCCAGTTGCCTTTAAACTGAGGCCTCCTGACAAAGATCTTTAAAGGATAGACTCCTGAGATAGCCCAATTTAAAGAAAAACAAAAACCCAATCAGCTCCTTCCAATGTCAAGCCCGTGGTCTTGGTCATCCTGGCAATATCTTTACTCCACCCCTGAATCCAAACTAATTCTTTCCAAGCTTGAGTGACAACCTCCTTACCTAGCGAGATCTCTTCAGAAGCTTCATGAAGTCTCTCTGGCCATTAGCTCTTGCCATGATTTGTTTGTTGACTGTGTTGAAGACCCAGGGGACCTGAATCTCTGGACTGACCATGTGATAGCCAGGCCCTGAGCCTCAACAGACTTTGCAACTCCTACACTCTGGTTTGTTGGACTTACCCCACTCGTCTAACATGGAGGTGAAGAAGGTCAACCACCACACCAGGAGCCAAGAGTGCCTACAACTGAAAGCAGGAGAATTGCATCCAGCATCCATCTGGAATCTAAGCCCCCTCTTGATATAGATGTGGAGTGGACACAACCATTCTAAGGTCCACAGGATGGAGGAATAGAGTATGGATTAGAGTGGATTTACTGATATTCTATTCATGAACTATTATGATTAGTAGTAATCAAAGAAAATGTGGCATTGGTGTGGAGAAAGTGGCCATGGTGGTTGCTGGGGTAAGGGAGTGGGAGGAAGAGATGTGATGTGGGGGTATTTTCGGGGGTTGGAATTGTCCTGGGTGGTGCTGCAGGGACAGTTACTGGACATTTTATGTCCTCTCATGGCCCAGTGGGTGGACTGTGGGAGAGTGTGGGCTATGGTATAGACCATTGACCATGAAGTGCAGCGGTGCTCAGAGATGTATTCACCAAGTGCAACGAATGTCTCATGATGATGGAGGAGGTTGTTGTTATGGGGGAGAGGAGTAGGATGAGGGGAGTGGGGGGTATATGGGAACCTCATATTTTTTGAATGTAACATTAAAAAAACAGACAAAAAAAAAAAAAAGACCAGCTGAGCCAGGGATGCTAGAGGAGGGGCCTGCAGAGATGCACTTGGGGCCAGACAGAGCTTCTAGTGGATCCTGTGGATCCTTGTATTAATATGAGGTCTGGATTTTCATGAGGCTTTGGGAAGTGTCCATTGATCCCTATCTACACCTCCCCCTCTGGGAAATAATGCCGAACACTGCTTCGCTGAGGCAAAACAGATTTGAGGGTATATTCCTAGGGTCCTTTTAAAATATTCTAACCTGGAATTTATGGGCAGGGTCTGCAGTTTATTAATATAAGCCCCTGAAGGTATATACAAACTTTCAAGTGTATGAGGTATAAGTAGTTTTTTCTAGGGAGGTTCTAGAGCAGAGGTCAACAAACGGTGGCCCCTGGGCTAAATCCAGCCCTTGGCTTGTTTCTGAAAATACAGTTTTATTCCACCACAGCCACACCTATTTGTTTGCATACTGTCTGTAGCTGCTCTCAGGCGCTACTGCTGCAGGGTTGAGTTCCTGGGACAGAGATGGAATGGCCTGCAAAATCTAAAATATTTAACTGTCTGTCCCTTTGTAGAAGAAGTTTTGCCAACCTCTGGCTTACAATAAACATTAGGCACCTGTGGCTATTCAGTTTAAACTAATTAAAATTAAATAAAGGGAAAACCTGAGTTCCTCAGTCACATTTAGCCACCTAGCGAGGGCTCGATACCCACATGTAGCGAGAGGCTACCAAATTGGACAGCACAGACATAGAACATTTCCAACATTGCAGTAAGTTCCATTAGACAATGTCTTCATTCGCCAGGGCTGCTATGTCAAATACCACAAACTATTTGTCTTAAACAGTGGGAATTTATTGCCTCATGGTTTTAGAGGCTAGAAGTCCAGCGTCAGGGTATCGGCAGGGCCTGCTTTCTCCCGGACAGACCCCTCCTCTTCCCACTGCCAGCATTATGCCAGTCCTCCGTCAGAGGGTGACCTCTTTTTTTGTGACTGCTCCTCTGGTTTCCACTGACTTCTGGCTTCTGCTGACTTCTGGTTTCAATTTCCTTGCCCAATTTCCCTTGCTTCTCAGGGCATCGACCATGTTGGATTAAGGCCCACCCTGATTCAGTTTGGTCTTATCTAAATAGGATATTGGAAGGCCCTATTCACCCATGAGCCTGCACCTTAATTAATAATATCTTCCAACACCCTGTTTACAAGTGGGTTCACACCCACAGCCACAGACCTGGGGGTTAGGACATGACATGTCTTTATGAGACCATGATTCAGTCCCCAGCAGATAGCACTGAGCTGGCACTGTCATCTGATTTGCAGGGGGTTAGGATTCAAAAGAATTTACTAAACACTAGGATAAAGTAAAGGCCAATGGGTGCCTCCTCACACCTGCCTGGCTCAGGTGAGGCAGCCCAGGCATGAACAACTCTGTATTCCATGGCAGGACCAACCGGGAAGTAGGAAGGGCCTATCCTACCTTAGCCTCATAGTGGTGTCAGGGCCATAGATCACTGGTGCTAAGAAAACAAAGGGCAGAATGACCTGACCACATCCAGTCAGCCTTGCTGGGTCCTCCGCTCCTTGGGCAGGCCTGGGTCTTGTCTATACAGGCCAACCCTGGCCCCAGTGCAGATAGGTTGCTCCAGTTGAGCAAGTCCCTTTGTGGCCAGCCTGTGCAAGGTGTCTGCAGATTTTTTAATGTGTGTGGCCAGCTGTCTTGGTACACTGCCCAGCAAAGTGGATCATTGAGGTCTCTGCTAACAAGTGAGTCAGGGAAGATAAACCAAGGCTGTGACTATTACCAAATCCCAGTGGCTTGGCTTGGGACTGGATTATGGGGCAATTTGTGCATCCGGTAAAATAGGAGCTCCAAAGTGGAGGGGAAGGAGGTAAGATGGGAGGAGCCAATAGGGACAGCCACTGCGAGGAATATGGCCCTGTGGTATATGCATCCCTCTCTATCGCTGGGTTTATTCAGGAAAAGCCTAAAGAATCCCATATTTGAGGATGCATTGATGGACACAAGTTTCTTGTGCTTATATCTAACTAACTGGGTGACCTTGGGCAAAAAGACTCTGAAGATTTGGCTTTCTGGGAAGGAGGTCAACCCCCTTGCTCCATTGCAGAATCCACCTTAGTCATATGTGCTGGATGACACACAGACAGACAGACAGGCTCTAAAGGAGAAGGTCTCCTGCTGGCCTGGGCTGCCCCCAGTTAGGACGGCTCCCTTATACTCTCTTCAGATGTCACTACATCCGTGCAAAACATCAGGGCCCTGCTCTTTGTAGGTCCCCTTGGCTGACAGTCCTGAATGTCTGCTATCAAAGGGAATTTGATCCTCCCGCACCCTCTTGCAGAGTGTGAAAAGTGCAGATAAGGACCTGAACTGCTGGAACTGCTGGTAGGGATTTTGGAGAAAGGTGAAGTCAGGTGAAGAGTGTCAGCTCAACAGCTGCTGCGGCTTCAAGGGAAGATCAAAAGGGCCAAGAGTCAAACCCCGAGACCACAGGAGATGCTTGAGTTGTAATCCCTGGGGGCAAGAGTGTGGGCTGCGGGGATCGGCAGGAGGGAAGGGATCTGCCCGTGTTGAGCTCTGACTGTGTGCCAGGCACTTTACACATGGTTGCTCACGTGATCCCCACAGTGCCCCTGTGGGCTGGTGTGCAATCGCCATCTCACAGCTGTAGAAGCTGGAGCTCGGGCGGGTTTGCGGCTCAGCTTAAGGCCACCTGATGGCCAGGAGTTCCCATGTGGCTTTTCTGACACCCAACACTATACTCTTGCCCTGCCCTACAGTCTTTGCAAAACGCCTGGCTTGCGATGCAGGCTGGCGGCTCCGTTTCATGGCAGGTAATCTGGAGCGGGATTAGAGGCACACGCAGACGCCTGCCTTGGGCTTCAGTGGGGCTCCGGGTGGGCGGGGGTCATCCCCTGGAGGTCACAAGTGATGTTTCCAGAGCATCTCAGCCAATATCGCCAGATACAACACAGGGCGTCCAGATAAGTTTGAATTTCAGGTCCACCGTGACTCAGAATTGGAATTTACTTATACTAAAACTTAGTTGTGGTTGATCTGAGATTCAGATTTAACCAGGCATCTTGTGTTTTATTTGCTGTGTCTGGCAACCCTCTTATCAGCATTGAGTCTAAAATAAGTCCCAGCAGTCATCACCCCACTCCCCTCCTCCTCTTTACTCCCAAATCTGCCCCCAACCTGCTCTTTCCAGCTGGGGGTACCTGTGCAGCACAGACAGCCTAGCCTCACCTCTGCTATCGTTGAGGGTACATCTAGATAGCTCTCTGCACACGCACACACGTGCATGCACAGATCCATGGGCACCTGAGAAGAGGCTACATGTGCAGGTCTGTAATCTGGCTAATGAGGCTGGCATCTTTCTGTGTTAATAAAAGTAGCCCTGATTTGTTCTTTCTAATGCATATCAGTAACAGGAGTCACTGTGGTTGATTCTACCCCAATTATTTAACCGATTATCTTCTGTGGACATTTAGGTGAAGAATATCCTTGTACACACAACTTAAACTTTTATCTAATTACCTTTGTAGAGGAAATCCTTGAAAATGCAATTGCTGGGTCAAAGAGTACATAGTATATCATTTGAAAGTGTCTTTAGAAATGTTGTACTAATGCACACTTCCCTTAACATTGCACGAGAGGGCTTATTTGCCCTACCTTGCCTACATTGCATTTTGGTGAGTTTTAAATCAGTTTCATTGATTAAACTGGACGAAAAAAGAAACCTCATTTGTTATCATTTGCATCTCTTTGATGATAAGTAAGGTTGAGCATGAAATATCGCTTACTAGCCGTTTTTTGATCGTTTGTAAATTGACTTTGTCTTCGCCCTGTTTTCCATGGGGCTGTTAGTATTTTTCTTATCTCTTTTTGTAAGTGTTTTTTTTCCCCCTTCATATTAAGGATATTAACAGAATGAGTTTCCTTTTGATGGGCAGCATTTTTCATTTTTATGCCACTAATTTTCTATTTTAATTTTAAATTTTTCTTTTAGGATGCTGCCCTTGGGCATCATGCTATTCCAGATCTTTTCCATGCCACAATCAGACAAATATTAATTTAAATGTTCACCTTATTCTTTTCTTTAAGTTTTATTTTTACATTTCACTTTTTTTGTCTTTATTCATTTTTTAAAATATTACATTCAAAAAATATGAGGTCCCCATATACTCCCCACCCCCCTCACCCCACTGCTCCCCCCATAGCAACATTCTCCTCCATCATCATGAGACATTCATTGCCTTTGGTGAGTACATCTCTGAGCATCGCTGTACCTCATGATCAATGGTCCACATCATAGCCCACACTCTCCCACGTTCCATCCAGTGGGCCATGGGAGGACCTACAATATCTGGTAATTGTCCCTGCAGCACCACCCAGGACAACTCCAAGTCCTGAAAACGCCTCCACATCTCATCTCCTCCTCCCATTCCCCACACCCAGCAGCCGCCACCGCCACCCTCTCCACGCCAATGCCACACCTTCTTCAATTACCAATCACAATAGTTCCCTCTGGAATTTAGTTGCGTTTCTTTTGGATTCTTTAACTCTCTCTGTCTAGGGCTTGGTGTGTGTATCATTTTGGTTTTTTCCTTGAGGATGTGGAACCCTGTGTCTTCTCCACTTGGCCCCCCCACATAGTTCTCCCTGATGTTTCTAGTCCTGTTGCTCTTTGGACATTTTTTTCTCTCACCTCTGCCTCCAGGCTTCTCCCCCTCCCCTCAAACAATTCCTCAAAGATTATTTGGATTTGTTTTTGTCTCTTCCAGACAGATCAGCGAGAGTTATCAGCAGATCAGAAATGTTAATTAGGCAAGAGTCTGTGCAGGTTTGTAATGCCTAGTCCTGGCTGCGCCTCTGAATTTTAGCAGCGTTCATCTTGAGACGTCACTGACTTGAAGGAAAGCGGTCTCTGCGAGCTGCATCTCAGACTCTTTGCTTTAATAGTCTAGATCTCAAGATAGGTATTTCTCTGGTTGACAAAGTCTGTCCATCATCGTGGTAGCTCACTATCAAAAAGCAGGAGGCCTCTGTAGAACTCAGGCTATTCTCTCTACTTAGTATCTCCACAGTGAAGCCAGAGAATGAGGGACCCTTATCCTTGCCAGACTCCTTGGTAACCATAAAAGGAGAGGTGGTGTAGCCCAGCAACTAAATTCTCAGATTGTGGCCTTCAGGCCTATATAGAATCAAATCCCATCTCGGCCACTCACTTGCTGTGTGGCCTTGGACTCGTGACTTCATTTCTCTGAGCTCCATCTTCTGCACCTATCAAACCAAAGGATAAGAATCTTGCTTCACAGAGCTGTTGTGAAGGTAAGAGGACACGTGAGTCACGTGGTGTGCTAAGAACACAGCCTGGGAAGTTCTCAGTGCTCGGTAAATGCCAGCTAATTAATCAAGTGACCCTCAGTCTAACCTTACTTGATTGGGATTATTTCAAGAGATGGGAGAAAAGACACGTCAACTCCATAGGCCGTGAGTTTGCGTAACATCCTTAATCTAGTTGCTCTTACAGTCTTACATCAGGCTGAGGCTTCTCTGAGGATGAAACTCGAGTTCTCCATGGCCATGAGCCCTCAGCTCTGCTTGAGAGAGGGCCCAGTGGACAGGGATGAGGTCTCGGCCCCACCACCCAGTAAACTGAGCGAACGAGGCCAAGGCCATGAGCCTCTTCTCTTTGTGCCAGAGGTGGTAGCTTTAGAGCTAAGGGTCCTAGTAACAGGCCCAGAGGATGTTAGACTTTTGGAATCATTGGCTTGGTGAGGACTCTGTTTAAATCGGTGACTCTTTCCCCAGATATACACACACACACATACACACATTCACACACACAAACACAAAAACAACCATTCTCCATATAGTCCAGGGGCAGTCACAGGTGCCCTGAAGCCCACGCATGAAGCCCTAGTCCACCTGAAAAGCTGAACCCAGAGAGGCTGACCGCACACCTAATGTTGGTGGCAGGGATTCTTTGGTTCACTGAGCTAGTATGTATTGAGTAACCACTGTGCAGAGGCCCTGTGCTGACACTGGAACTCATACCTGCATCCCTGAGCTTTCATTCAAGCCTCATTTTCAGTCCCAGTTTGTGGCCTCTACCCCTCTCCATCCACCCCCGAAGGAGACAGAACAAAGGAGAAGAAAGAAATGCTCGATTTAGTGTCGCTGCAGAAGAAAATTCCCTGGTCTACATTTGCCACCAACAGAAGGTCAGCAGTGTCATCTCTGCATAAGGACCAAAGCACATTGAAAAGAGGGTCAGATAGACAGACACATCTGTGAGGGACAGACAGACACAGACGTAGCTGCCTGTTGTTGCAGGTTAGGAGCAAGCTTTGGGACAGAGTGTGCGCTCACAGCCTTGGAAGGGGGAAGGGGGTACAGATCACTGTGCACACAGGGAAACTGGGGTCCAGAGAAAGAAGTGGAACGGGAGAGATGGGCCCCCCTGGTTTTATCCCACCCTCTAATGAGTCCGGCTGATTCACCTCTCCCAGCTCCAGCCTCTCAAAACAATTTCCTCATTCTGAAAGAATTCCCCAATTCTGGGACATTATACAGACATCTCAAAACTGGGCTAATGGAAGCTATTTGCTAATATATATACTGCATATGCAATTTTCGCCATTTCGGCCACTCCAGGCCTGAGCGCCTGGCCTGCCGAGGCCTCCTCGCGGGGGCAAGGGCATAAATGCCCATTTCCTCTGCCCAGGAGGGACGGCGCGTGCTTCCACAGTGAACCTGCTCTATTTCTGATGGCTCTGCCTTGGGAGTTGAAGAACATTCCTTTTAATCAGTCCTGTAGAGGAGTAAATTAATACATAGAGATGTGACATTTAAGACAAATTGGGTAGTGCTTCTCAATGAGTGAGGAATTTCATATTACATCCTCAGTGATCCCACAAAGCGTTCATCGTGCAGAACAATGCTTTCCCCCTTTGGGGGAGAGTATTAACATAACTTTAAGATGAAATTACCCCAACTCTGCACCCCGACCCTCCTTAGTTCAGGCTGTCAGAAGACTTGGAGGTGAGGGGAGAAAGAGTATTTTTGGGCAGCTAGACTGTCTGCAGGTAAAACCCATTTCTTCTCATGGCTATTCCTATTTATCCTTCCAGTCTATATATACTTCTCTGCCCCTGTTCATTCATTCATTCATTCAGCCAGAAAATATTTACTTAACCACTACTTTCTGCCAGGTCTCATGGTAGGCCTTGAGGATATAAGGATAAATAAGAAATGCCCCCTACCTTCAAGAACCTAAAAGGTTGGAGAGGAATAGGCACAGGGGTCAGAAAGACCCGGGTTCAAACCCTGGCTTTCCTGCCTACTAGCTGGGAGATTGTAGGCGAGCCTCCCAACTCCTCGGAATGGTATTTCTGCAAAACAGAAACCAAAACGCCTCCATGGGTACAATGAGGACTAAAGGAGTTAACTCACTGAAAATACCTGGCATAAAGCAGGTATCCAACAAACACCAGCCCCCTACCATGCAGAGAAGAGTACTCTCGTGCTTAGTTGGGTTTCGGGGATCAAGTTTGCTCTCTGCCACATACCCTCTGTGTGTACTTTGGATAAGGCACCGCACCCCTCAGTCCCTGCCTCTGTAAAATGGGATCACCCCTCAAGCTTTCCAGGGGTGGTTGTGAGCATTAGTGGTGAGAGATGGGATGTACCTAGAATGGTATTTGGCATCTAATAGACACTCAGTAAAAGCATGATATTATAACAGAGCATGGTGTGTTTTATGAGAGCGAAAAAAATTTTCTTTCCCCAGTCAAAACCTTTTTGTCAAACCTTGTGGCTCCCCAAGGGCAGGAGCTGTCACCTAATTTTGTTTCTTCTGCCACCATGATACCTTAATCCAAGGGCTTTGCACATAGGAGGGACATTGCAATAATGGCTGGCACTTGTCACACCGTCCCTCCCCCCCAGGATCCCTGCTAGTCCACTTAGGGCTTTTAGGCAAATTAACACAAGTGACTAGCTCAAAGGAGATACATAGATAAGTGAATGGAATATAGGCTGGTTTTTAACCCCATAGCCCCCTCTGCCTGGGCACCTTTTTCTTTTTCTTTTATAGTGCCCAACCTGAACAACTGTACACTGAAGCCCTGCTCTGAGTTTTCTTCTTAGGTGTGTACAGTCAGTTACTGTTCAACAAAAAGATTTCAGGAATCATTAGATACTTTGAGGCAAGGATCTCAGAGAGCTCGTACTTAAAACCCTCTCACTGTTTCCAGGTTGGAGTTCCAACTCTTTGCCTGGCCACCAAAATCCTGGCCCTCAGTCCTGGCCCCAACCCTTCTCCTACTCTAGCCACACTGGACTTGATCAGGTCCTCAGATAGACTACATTCTGTCTCCCCACTCATCCTTCAGACATGCTGAGTCCCCTTTCTCCCAGACCTCCTCCCCTCACCCCTGCCCTTCTTTTCCCAGCTATTTCTCATTCTCTTCCCCGTCTCTCTTAAACCATATGGGGGAGACCGCAGCAGGTGCACCACCCCCGTTTTACCTTCCCGTGGCTCCCTGGGCATCTCCCTCCATCACCCGCATCACTCGTGTATGAACTAGTCCTCGCCTGCCTTCCCCACGCTGTGTGTGCTTGCTGACAGCCAGAACACACAGTCGCACATTGAGCCCACAAGCTCAGGATCTGGAGGAAGGAGGGAGTCCCTGCTCAGCCAGTCAGCAGCCAGCCGTGGGGCTTTGAGCAAGTCTCTGACCCTCCTTTTACCTCCCCTGTTATATGAGGACAATGTAAAAATAATCCCTACTTGATCGGATTGTTGCTGGGAAGACAGGCAGTCATGCCAATCAAATTGTTCCTAACAGGGCCTGGTATGGAATCAAGACTCAGAAAGCATACATGTGTGAGCTATTATGATCACCATTCATAGCTGTGCCTAGTCCAGAGTCTGACACATAGTAGATGCTCAATAAATACTGCTGAAATAAGGGAATGAAAGTAAAAGATCAATGTAGAATAACCCAGACAAGAAGAGTGATTTGCTCAAGGTACTTGGTGCCATATTTCATTGACTCTAAGATGCCCTCGGCTGTAAGATGTAGCTTTATTTGATGTACCTCTAACAAAGAAAAAATGCTGCCAATTAAAATATGGCATGCCATCGACTGTATGACACATCCCAATTTCAGAGATACTAAAATATGAAAAAACATGCATCCCAGAACTGATGAAATACTGCAGCTGTTTAATTGCTTTGGATCATACCCTCAGCCTCGGTTTGGGGCGGGCCCCTCATGCTGAGCCCTTCCTTGGCACGTGCTCTCTGACTGCCATGGCCACCCCCTTTTCAGCATTCAGGTGGAGGTTCTCTGCCTGCGTGATCACCTTTAATTTGTTCTCTCACTCCAAGTCTCATTACTTCTCAATTTTCTGCATTGAACTCTATTTAACACCGATTAGCACACGTCTTCAGCTGATAAACGCCCTTTTTGCGGGAGGCAGCTGGATGCCCCGGTCTTGACCCTGTTTCCCATAACTGTGCCCGTGGCAAGTGGCCCCATAGAACCCAAGCAGACCCCTCCCAGGACCACTGCCAGCCCACTCACCTCCCACAGTGGCCCCGTGGCACCTCCATGGAGTTCCAGATCTCCACGCAACACAGGGGCCAGGACTCCTGTTTAAATGGGAGGGTCAGCTTCAACTGCACTCCGGCAGTGACTGTAGCTAGACACACACATCTCCCTCCTGTACCCCTGGGTCAGGGGACCTGTCACAGCTTTCTCCACTGACCCCAGCCTGGACCCCAGTTTCGGGGGCCTCATACCTATCTACCACCACTTCCCTGGGGTGGTTACCTCCCAACCCAGAGGCCGAGCATCAGCACAGAAAGAACCCTCCCAAAAGACGTAGCAAATTGAGTATTCCAACCCCCCCTCTGCCCATTAATTGATGATTTGGGGGTGATTAGCCACTGTTTTGGATTATTCTTTCCAGGCCTTCCTTCATTAGTGTGGATAATTGAGGGTTAAACCCATTGACATTTCATTTTAACAGCAGGAGCAAAAGCTCTTAGTGCATTCAGTGGGAGATTCTGCCTTGAGATGGGGCAGCAGACACATCACATCTCCATCCTTCCCCTTTCGGTCCCATTAATGAGAGGAGTTTTTCCCCCACACATCCTGTACCCTTATCCAAGTTGGCAATATCCCTAAGTCTGGGCCTCCGGGATGAAGGAAACAAAGGAACCTGCATTCGTTGAGCACCTTCTACATGCCAGGCAATGCAATGGGCATTTTGTAGACACTGCCACTTCAGCACTGCACCAGCAAGGCCTTAGGATCCCCATTTTCCAGATGAGAAAACTGAGGCCCAGAGAGTTAGTTACCTTGCTTGGGGTTACACAGCGAGTAAGTGCCATCCACGGTTTGGAAATCAGTCTGATTCCAAAAGCCATGCTTTCTCCGCAATGGGCTACCTCTCAAAAGGAGTCCCCCACAGGCCTGCCCCTCCTGAACCCGCAGAAAGGAGGGGCGCAGGAGAGTCGGGTGGGCCAGCAGCACGATGCCGCAGTGTCTCCCAGGGATTTGCAGTTTCTGGAACAGGCATCACACAGCGTCCTTGCTGCCTGGGATCCTGTCTTGTGATGATGGTTTGCCCTCCTGCTCTGTGAGCCTTCCTTTCAGCTCTCCCCTCCCTTTAGGTTTTTTGTTTGTTTGTTTTTTTAAAATTTTTTAATTCATTTTTTAAAAACATTACATTCAAAAAATATGAGGTCCCATTCAACCCCACCGCCCCCACCCACCACTCCCATCATCATGACACATCCATTGCATTTGGTAAGTATATCTCTGGGCATCGCTGCACCTCATGGTCAATGGTCCACATCATAGCCCATACTGTCCCACGTTCCATCCAGTGGGCCCTGGGAGGATCTACAATGTCCAGTAATTGTCCCTGAAGCACCACCCAGGACAACTCCAAGTCCCGAAAACGCCTCCACATCTCATCTCTTCCTCCCATTCCCCGCACCCAGCAGCCACCATGGCCACTTTTCCCACACCAGTGCCACATTTTCTCTGTGGACCTTGGATTGGTTGTGTCCATTGCACATCTGTGTCAAGAGGAGGCTTTGATTCCACATGGATACTGGATGCAATCCTCCTGCTTTCAGTTGTAGGCACTCTAGGCTCCATGGTGTGGTGGTTGACATTCTTCAACTCCATGTTAGCTGAGTGGGGTAAGTCCAATAAATCAGAGTGTAGGAGTTGAAGTCTGTTGAGGCTCAGGGCCTGGCTATCATATTGTCAGTCCAGAAATTCGAATCCCCTAGATATATCTTAAACCCCAGTACCAACTACAATTCCAGTAAAGTAGCATGAAAGGCTTGTGAAAAGAGATCCCATCTGTGTCCAGCTCCATCACACAGAAACACCAGTTCCAAAGAAGGGCCAACTGACATGGCAGTGAACCCCATCTGCCATGACCATAGAACCTTTAGGTTTTTATCTGACCATAGTTTAGAAGTAAAACAGGGAAGTGGACTTGGCCCAGTGGTTAGGGCGTCCGTCTACCACATGGGAGGTCCGCGGTTCAAACCCCGGGCCTCCTTGACCCATGTGGAGCTGGCCCATGCACAGTGCTGATGCGCGCAAGGAGTGCCATGCCACGCAGGGGTGTCCCTGCGTAGGGGAGCCCCACACGCAAGGAGTGTACCCCATAAGGAGAGCCGCCCAGTGCAAAAGAAAGTGCAGCCTGCCTAAAAATGGTGCCGCCCACACAGAGAGCTGACACAAGATGACGCAACAAAAAGAGACACAGATTCCCATGCCACTGACAACAACAGAAGCAGACAAAGAAGAACAGGCAGCAAATAGACACAGAGAACAGACAACTGGGGTGGGGGTGGGGGTGGGGGTTGGGGTGGGAAGGGAGGAGAAATAAATAAATAAATAAATCTTTTAAAAAAAAAAAAGAAGTAAAACAGATGGGGCTTGGTCATGAGTCAAAGTCTAGGAGTTAGTCCTGTGAAGTGGAGAGGGGCAGAGGAACGGCAAGCCGGGCATTGCCACCTCAGGGCCTGCGTACCTTCTTTGCCTCGGCCTGCACCACTCTCCCTCCGTGACCCCTAGCTCTCTCCTTTGCCTCATTCAGGTCCCTGCCCAAACATCCCCTACCAGAAACCTGTGACCACACCATGTAACAGAGCACCCCCCTCACTCCCTATCACCCCCTGAGATACTGCACTTTTTTATCTTTTCTTTATTTTCTGTCTCTCGTATCAGAATGTAAGTTTCCTGGAATCACAGGTTTTGTCCTTTTTGCATTTGTTGCTGTTGTTCTCTGATGAATCTTTAGCTCCTAGAATAGGTCCTGGCACATCGTAGTAGGTGCTCAATAAATATTTGTTGACTGGGAGGGAGGAAGAAAGGAAGGAAGGGAAGAAACCAAAGGCTACAAGAAAGAAAGAGCATAGATATTCGAGCAACAGCTGGAAGACTCTAGGGGCAGAGGTATAGTGTGAGAAGGAGGAGCAATGATAGCTGAGCCCATGCAAGGGTCAAGGGCCAGCTCGTGCAGGACCTTGGAGACGACAGGACAGAGTTTTCACATTGTCGCCAGAGAGAGGACAATCACTGAAGGGTCTCAGGCAGGGAGATGACCCCATGAAATTGGTGATTTAGAGACAGTGAGAAGGGAAGGGGACCAACTGCAGGCAAGAGGTCCAGTGGCAGGTTGGGGCCATCGTCCAGCATAGAATGTGCCTGGACCTTTACCAACACCGAGGATGGTGCCAGGACAAGGACCAAGCCCTGGGCTCACCTGTGTTCCTCACCTTCCTTTTGTGGATGGGTCTCTAAGCTGATGGAGCAGAAGGAATGCCCTCTACTGAGAGCAGCTTGGCTTTCACAATTGTTTAAGGAAAACATTGATGACATCTTGTCTCTTCTGCTGCATTCATGGTGTGACTGTAACTGACTGAACAGGCTCACCCTGAGAGTCCTGATGAATAGATGCACGTTCAAGTGCTGGGGTCTCCAGTTATAAGTGATGTGGAGGAAACCCTAGAGAACACACTTGGATCTTTAGCTCCTAGAATAGGTCCTGGCACATGGTAGATGCTCAATAAATATTTATTGGAAGAGAGGGAGGAAGGAAGGAAGAGAAGAAATCGAAAGCCAGAAGAAAGAAAGAGCATGGATATTTGAGTAACTCCAAGAAATTCCTTGGGGCAGAGGTATAAAGTGTGAAGAGGAAGAGCAAATGCATTAGATGGTGCTGACTGAAAGGATGAAGATGAAAGCTAACGTTTCTTGAGCCCTCACCGGGTGCCAGGCACCCTCCTCTGTGCCCTACATACAACAACATTCATCCTCATGACAAGCTTCTGAGGTAGGCGCTGTTTTTATCCCACTTTACAGATGAGGTTAAGTAACTCACTCGAGGTCACACTGCTACTAAGAGGTAGAATATGGTTTTGAACGCAGGCTCTTCCAATAAAATAATTTCATGGATCCGGACCTACTAGATCAAAATAAAATATTTCAAGCTCTGCACCTAAGTTTAAAGGATTGATCAAAAGAAAAAGCTGCACTAACCTGCCTATATTCAAATGTAAAAATTCCGTGCAATAAAAGCCATCTGAAATGAAAAGAGAAACAACCGACCATTGAATAATAGGACACCAAAGAAAGGGTTAAGCGCTGTATTATGTAAGGAGTCCCTATAAAAGTGGTAAGAAAAGATGCTTGGGTGTTCACAACAGAGGAAATAGAGTTAACAAGGAACTACACAGGAAAAGGCTTCGGTTTTGCTAATAATGTGCATTAAAACAATGATGTAGCACTTTATCCTTATTAGATTAGCCTGAAGAACCTTGAGAAGGTACAATGCAGTGCTGGAGGGGCACGCTGGCATGTCGCTGGTGGTGATGTAAATTAGTCCTTTGGGAACCCAATTTGACAGCATGCATCAAGAATCATAAAATGCTCATGTCGTTTGACCCAGTAATTCGCCTCCTGGGAATATATCCTATGGAAATAATTTAACAGAAGAAGAAAGTTATATGTGTGAAAGTTTTGATTTCTGCATTATTTAAAGTGATGATAAATCGGAAACTGTAAAAGTGTCCAACAATAGGGGAATGGTGAGAAAATTATGGTATATCTACCTCATGGATTTATGCAGCCATTTAAATTATAATAACATTATTTAGTAATATGGAAAGATGTTTATGATATCATTTTCAGTGGAAAAAAGCAGAATACAAAATTGTTTCCCCATATATATTACAACCATGTAGAGTAGGTCTTAATACGGACAGGGGCTGAATGGAAATAAAAGGGGAAACAATTGATATGAGGAGGCAGTGAGCTTGTGGGTGATTTTTTTAGTTCCACTCCATGGCCGCTCTGGTGTTGTTTGTGTGATTAGTAACAAAGAGGAGAAAATCCAAAACCGAAGTGTAAACTAAAACCAACTGTCCAGCAATATGTCCCAGCTTATATAAAAACTATATAAAGGTTTTGGTTGGCTGTGAATTCAACGTGAGTCAAATGTCACATGGCTCTATTAATAAATACAGACTCCAGATCTTGGGAAGTGAATGCATTCAGAGGAATGAAAATCTATGTAATAAAGAATTGCAGAGTAGCAAGATATTTTTGAGGGGTATGGCTTTTTCGCCAGCGCAGAGTGGGTATTTCAGAAGAATGAGGGAGAGAAATGATGAATCAACATCAGGGATGATTTTAAAGGAAAGACCTAGAAGTAATATGAGAGTTTATTACATAGAAGACAGAATTAAGATTTATTTTGGGTTGCCCCAGAGAACAGCAGATGTTAGAGGAAGGCCAATTTCAGCCAAGAATCAAGAACAAATTTAAAATAACTTTAATGACCATAAGTTGGGATGGGCTCCCTTGTGAGATAATGAGTTCCCCATTTCTGGGAGTGATCAAGAAAGGTTTGCCTGATCAAACTCTGCCAGGAATGCTGTTAGCATACTTCTCAAACTGGTGTATGTACTGGATTTTGTCAAATTTAACATTCCATCAATTGTAAGGTGCAACATTTTATGTACTGCTAAGAAATACAAATGCTGCCAATTAAACTATGAGACACCTTTGATTGTAAGACTCATCCCAATTTCTGAGATGCTTAAATGTGGGGAGAAAAAAATGAATGAAGTATTTCATAGCCCCAGTGGTACATGGTGTATTGGGAGTGCCAAAATCTACAGGCTTACCAAGGCCCATCTTCCAATTTTGTCAGGGTTGGCAGGATTAAAACCACCATCTACATATATGGAGTAAAATGCAAATAGTCATTTTAAAAAAAGACAGGGCAGGATACTTCAGAGACATGTCCTGCTAGTGGCTGGCTACCCCAGCTTGGTGCCCCCACCACCACATTCCTCTCCTTTTGAGGGTTTCTTTGGTTTGAGAAGCTTAGCTGAACTGGAGAGGGGGTTGTGCTAGATGCCTTCTAAATTTCATGACAAATATAAGACTCCCTAATTCAATGGCTCTATGATTCTGTGACTCATCCTCTCCCCATCCATTAGTTCAGTGGACTTTGGTGCCAGAATGTTTTCTAATCTTTGGTATTGGTTGAGGCCTTGGCTGTTGAGCCCTGTTAACACCCAGGCTGCAGGGATGCAGGGACGTGGCCAGTCCCCATCTGCCAGATCTCTTCCTGTCCTGTGTTCCCAATAACCCCTGGAACTGCGGAAGCCCTTTGTGAACCAGGAAGCAGCTGAGGACCTGAAAAGGCATGGCTAGCCATTTCCAGGCCCAGATGAGCCAGAGCCCAGTGCCCGCAGAGGCCCCCGCAGTCCGTTCCTGGAGGCAGGAGGAAAGCAGGAAGTAGCCCAGGCAGTTTAAGAAGTTTGTATTTTGGAATCAAATATTTCTTGGGTTATTCTTCCACTCACTGTGTGCTGTCTGGGAATAATCTCTGTAACCTCTCTGAGCCTCAGTTTTCTCACCTGTAAAATGGGGCTGTTGTCTGAGCACAAGATAACAGTAGTGCTCACCCATAGCCATGCCCATTGAGATCGAGCTTGCTTCTTACTCCAGTGTTGCTTCTTGCCTGGAGAACACATGAAACTCTTCTCTTACAGCTTCCATGTCCATCTCAAATGGAGGGTGAGATGCAGGTGGATTCCTTTCCTTTCTTGGGAAATGTCTGGAAGGCTGAGGTTTAAACAGCCTACTCCTCACAAACCGTGGAGAGTTCTGTTTCTCATGCTGCATGCCCAGCTGCCTTGGAGAACAACATGAGCCTGCTTAGAGGCAGCACATGGACTGGTTGGCTTCTGACGAAGGCTTCTTGGAATGCTGCATATCTTTCTTGGTTTCTGTTTGTTCAATCAACCAGTCAGGAGAAAATGCCCCAAACACAGTAACAGTTATGAAAACCTGGCTTTCTTGTTAATTTCATCTACCCAAGCAGCCAGTCATATACCCATCCATTCATTCATCCACAAGCATGCCTTGAAGACCTACTCTGAACAGGGCCTAGGAAAACTCAGATGAGTAAGACCCAGTCCTTGCCCTTGGACACTTGTGATCTGGTTGGGGACTGTGGCAGTTTGATATTATTTATGAATCCCCAAAAAAGAGACAAATTATGTTTGTAAACTGGTCTGTACCTCTGGGTGTAATACCTTTTGGTTGTATTAAATTCAAAAGTGTTAAGTTTACTGGATAAAAGATTAGGGCGTTGATTTGACCATGTCAGTAGGGCATGACTCAGAGTTGAGTCCCCACCCCCTTGGTGGGCTGATATAAATGGACACTCACTCAAGAAGACACAGAAGAAGATACACAGCAAGAAGAGAGAGCTTCATAGACACGGAAGAGGAGACAACTTTGCCATTCATTTTTTGATCCTGGGGAGAGATAAGCTGATATTGGAAGCCCTGAGAGACAAGCCCTATGCCAGCCTACAGATGAGATCGGAAAAAGCTTTGTCCACGGGGCCTTAAGGGGAAGAAGGAAGGAGAGACCAGGCAGAGATCACCTGCCATCTTGTTTTAACATGTGGCAATTGACTTTGATGAGAAAGTAGCCTTGAGTTGGACTCTTTAGGGCCTTGTAATTGTAAGCTTTTCCTCCAAATAAGTACTGTACAAAAGCCAACAGATTTCTGGTACTTTGCATCAGCATCCCTTTGGCTAATACAGGGACACAGACAAGAAATCAGACAATTGCAACGTGTGTCATGATCACTGCTGGAGAGGTTAGGGCATGGGGCACCATGCCACTTGCTTAGTTCATGGAGAAAAGCTCAATAGATGGCCTTTGGATTCCATCCCACAGCTATTGGGGAATCCCCAGGCCCTGAGTCAGCAGCACACACACTCACGAGGTTGGAGTTGCCTGGCACCTTTGAAGAACTGCAATGAGGCCAGTGTGACTGAATGAGCAGGGTGAGGTGGGAGTGGGGGTACGAGGAGGTGATGGAGTGAGTCAGAGAGAAAAGAAGGGACCAGGTCATGTGCAGCTTTTGAATTATGGAAAGGACTTTGGCTTTTACTCTGAGTAGAATAGGAGCCATTGGAGGGTTTTGAGAGGATGGCCTGATCTGATTTACCTTTAAACAACTACTTTGTTGAGACTGTCCTGAAGCTTTAAGTGAAAGGGTAGAAGCAGAGAGACTGACCAGGCATCTACTGCCAAGATCAAGGCAAGAGACAAGGGAGGTTTGGACCAGAGCAGTAGTAAGGGAGAGGAAGAGAAGTAGACATATTCCAGATAGATGTTGAAGGTGGAGCCAACAGAACTGTCTGACAGCTTGAATGTAGGGTGTTAGCAATAAGGCAAGGGTGACTCCGAGAGTTTTGGCCCAAGCAACTGGAAGCTTAGAGCTGCCATTAGCTGAGAAGGAAAGCCTGTAGATGGAGCAGGCTTGGGGATGCAGAGAACAGGAATGCAGAGAACAGTTTGGACTGTTAGGTGTCAAGTGCTGGTTTGACGTCCAGGAGGAACCGATGGCAAGTAGTTAGACGGAGAGGGACTATCTGGAGATATAAATTGGGGCATCCGCAGCATGTAATGTAGATTACATGTAATGTAGATAGTATTTAAAGCCATGAGGCTGGAGGGGATTACCTTGAGAGGGACTAGAGTTAGAAAACAGAAATTCTCTTTTCTCCCCAAAGCCACACAACCTCATGGTATTCAGAGAGAGATCATCACTCTTCTTTTCCCAGGTACAAGACTGGGAAAGTTACATCTCTTTCCCAGTTCTTGGAAGAAGCTGTAGCTTCAGTTCCTTCCAGGGAAGGGCAGGTCAGCCTACAGAGAACTGGGGACCAAGGTCAGCAATGGCTCTGGCAAGGGAGACCTGGGCCTGCCCCAAGGGGCTTGTGGGTTCCCTTCCTGTAGCAGGTGTCAGGAGGCAAAGGGACCTGAGCCTGCAGCCCCCAATGAGAGCTCAGCAGTGGCTGAGTGGAGGGATGCAGTCTCTGAAGAGCTGACGGGCTCTACCCCATGGTCCTGAGAGACACAAGAGAAGGTTTGTGCTGCAGAGAAGATGCCCCTCTGAGCAGAGGGGACTGGCTCTGTGTGTGTTGGGTGTTGAGGGAGCTGTTGACAGCACAAGCAAAGGATCGCCTGCAGCACAGGAGCAAAAGCTCGGCTCTGCCTGGCAGGCACCTCTTGTCCAGAGAACTATGGATTGAAAAATCCATAACGGGCATGACAGTGCATGATAATACTTGAGAAGAAATCCACGACGTCTACTTTCAAAGCAACGCCATGCAACGCGGGACTTCCATTCCCCAGAATGCTGAGCTGTGGCTCCGTTTTTGTAGCTGCAAACACATTCCCCTGTCAGCAGGGAAGGACAGTTAGCACACCTGTGGGTTGGGCTTGGCCTTGGGCTTCCTTCTGAAGGTTAATGAAAGTGAGACCTGGGGGACCATTCACAGGTGGGGCACCAGGAAAGCAACAGCCAGTCCTATTTGCTGCAAAATGCAGACAAGCTTGGAGAAAGACAGGCATGTCCCCTCTATCTGTGAGCCCTGGCACCTACAATGGAAGGAGCTATTTTGGATTTGGCAGTATTTCATTGGCTTCATTTATGTGATTGTGTGGGCTTAGAGGAGAATCTTCCATTTATTTGAGAAATATTTATTGCGTGCCCACTCTGTCGCAGCCACCGTTTAAAATTCTGACCTTAAAGTAGTGACAAAACCAACAAAAGCTCCTGCCTTATGGAGCTTGCATTCTGGTTTATGGAGCAGGTAATAGACAAGCTGAATAAGTAAAATATAGTATATAGATGTTGATAAGTGCAAAGCAAACTCAAAAGCAGCAGAGGCTAGGATGGGTCCAGGGTAGGGAGATTACGGTTTTAGATTGGATAGCTGGGAAGACCAGCTTGAGAAGGTGATATTTGTTTTAAGACCTGAAGGGGTAAGCCACAGGGATATATAGGGGATGAGCGAATAGCAAGTGCAAAGGCCCTGGGGTGGGGCATACCTGGCATGGGTGTTTGGTGTTTTTTCTTCTTTTTTAAAGGAGCTTAGATTACATAAAAGTTACATTAAAAATATGGGGTATTCCCATATATCCCACTCTCTTCCCCCTCACCTTTTTCCCAATTAATAACCTCTTTCATTAGTGTGCTACATTTGTTACCATTGATGAATAGATATTGATGCATTGCCACTAACCAAGTTCTATAGCTTACATTATGATTTATACTTTGCCCCACACAATTTTATAGGTTTTGACAAAATGTATAATGGCCTTTATCCATCATAGCAATATCATGCAGAACAATTCCAGTGTTCCAAAAATGCCCCATATTACACCTATTCTTCCCTCTCCCTTCCCTCAGAACTTCTGATGACCACTGTTTTTTTTTCTTTTTTCTTTTTTTTGTAAATTTATTGAAGTATATGACTCATACATAAACAATAAGTGTGTAGTAATAGTTGTGAACTTATAAAACAAACATATATAACAGCATACAGGACTCTCATAAATCACCTACCACCAATACTTTGCATTCTTGTTAAACATTTTTAACTAATGATTAAAGAGCATTGTCAAAATATTACTACTAATCAAAGTATTTCCCCCAACCCACCCTATTATTATTACCTATATCATTTATATATGAACATACATAAGAAATTAAGTGTATAGTAAAAGTTGTGAACTTAAAAAGCAAACATGCATAATATGATACAGGGGTCCCATACATCAATCCTCCATCAACACCTTGCATTATTGTGAGACGTTTGTTACAAATTATGAAAGAATATTGTCAAAATCTTACTACTAATTATAGTCCTTATCTTATATTTGGTGTATTTTTCCCCCAACCCACCCTATTATTATTTTTTTAATATATTTTTTATGATAGAAGTTGTAAATTTGTAAAACAATCATGCACATGTGCAGAATTCCCAACAACACCCCTCTATCAACACACCACACTGTGGTGGAACATTTGTTACAGATAATATCATCTGATTGTTACCATGTCCATAGTGTACATTTGGCACACATTTTCTATACTGTCCCATTGTCAACACAGTACATCTTTGGCATAGATGCAAGAATATTATAGTATTCCTGCTAACAGTCCATAGGTGACTCCAGTTGTATTTTTCCCATACTTCTTCACATTCCCACCACTCTGCAGTAGTGATATACATTTGCTCTAGCTCACAAAGGACACTCTTACATCTGTACCATCAACTACAATTCTCATCCATCTCTTGGTTTACTGTGCTGTTCAGTTCCTAGATTATTCTCTAGCTTTCTATCATATGGCATTTACATAACTAGACTACCATTTTCAGTTACATCCCCATTTATAAACTAGCTGTTACTCACAATTTGTTACCATCCGGGAAGCGGACTTGGCCCAGTGGTTAGGGCATCCGTCTACCATATGGGAGGTCCACGCTTCAAACCCTGGGCCTCCTTGACCCATGTGGAGCTGGCCCATGCACAGTGCTGATGCGCGCAAGGAGTGCCGTGCCATGCAGGGGTGTCACCTGCGTAGGGGAGCCCCACGCACAAGGAGTGCGCCCTGTAAGGAGAGCCGCCCAGTGCGAAAGAAAGTGTAGCCTACCCAGGAATGGCGCCACCCACACGGAGAGCTGACGCAACAAGATGACACAACAAAAAGAAACACAGATTCCCATGCCACTGACAACAACAGAAGTGGACAAAGAAGACAACACAGCAAATAGACACAGAGAACAGACAACTGGGATAGGGGGGTGGAGGGGAAGGGGAGAGAAATAAATAAATAAATCTTTAAAAAAAACAATTTGTTACCATCCACTCTATACATTTCCACACTTTTACAGTAAATTTCTACATACATTAAACATCAGTAGTCTATCTCAGTTCTCCTCTTATCTCCTTGAAGAATCCACCACCTACCACCAGGTCTTGAAGATATTTTCCTACAATTTCTTCTAGAAGCTTTATGGTTTTTTTTGTTTTGTTTTGTTTTTAGGTTTTTGATCCATTTTGAGTTACTTTTGGATAAAGTGTGAGATAGGGGCCCTCTTTCCTTCTTTTGGCTATGGATGTCCAGTTCTTTCAACACCATTTGTTGAATGGACTATTCTGCCCAAGCTGTGTGGGTTTGACAGGCTAGTCAAAAATCACTTGACCATACATGTAAGGGTCAGTTTCTGAAACATCAATTTGGTTACATTGGTCTATGTGTCTGTCTTTATGCCAGCACCATGCTGTTGTTACCATTATAGCTAGGAAATATGATTTAAACTCTGGAGATGAGGGTTCACTTTTCCTTTTTATGATGTTTCTGGCTTTTCAGGACCCCTTGCCCTTCCAAATAAATTTGATAATCATGTTTTCAATTTTTTAAAAATGCTGGTGGAATTTTTATTGGGATTGCCTTGAATCTGTGTATCAATTTGAGTATAATTAACATCTTATTGATATTAAGTCTTCCAGTCCATGAGCATGGAATGTTCTTCCAGTTATTTAGGCCTTTTAAAATTTCTTTTAATACTGAGTTGCAGTTTTCTGAATACAAGTGTTTTACATCATTGGTTATGTTTATTCCTGGCTATTTGAGTTTTATCTGTCATATTTTATTTTCACCACTCTTTTGATGCTTTTAGTTACTTTTACTGATATAATCTTTATTTCTAGACTCTCTTCCAGGCCCTTTTCTCCTATCTTTTCTTTTCAGGCTGTAGCACACTCTTTAGTATTTCCTGAAAATCTGATCTCTTGCTTAGAAATTCTCTCAGCTTCTGTTTATCTGTGAATTTTCTAAACTCACTTTCAGTTTTGAGAGATAGTCTTGCCAGATATAAGATTCTTGGCTGGAAGTTTTTCTCTTATAGTATCTTAAATATATCATATCACTGTCTTTTTGCCTCCATGGTTTCTGAGGAGAAATCAGCACTTAATCTTATTGGATAGCCCTTATATGTTATGCATTGCTTTTCTCTTGCTGTTCTTAGAATTCTCTCTTTGTCTTTGGAATTTGACATTCTGATTAGCATGTGTCTCAGTGTTTGTCTATTCAGATTTTTTCAGATGGGAGTACATTGTGCTTCTTGGACATGGATATCTGTGTTCTTCAATAGGGTTTGGAAATTTTCTACTATTATTTCTTCAAATATTCCTTCTGCCCCTTTTCCCTTCTCTTCTCCTTCTGGGACACCCATGACATGTATGTTTGCACATCTTTGCTGTCATTTAGTTCCCTGAGACCTTGTTCAATTTTTTTCCATTCTTTTCTTCATATGTTCTTTTGTATGTTCACTTTCAGAGGCCATTTCTTCAAGCTCACCAATCCTTTCTTCTGCCTCCTCAAATTTGCTATTATATGATTCCAATGTTTTTTTAATTTGAGCCTTTCATTCCCATAAGATCTGCTATTTTTCTATGTATGCTTTCAAATCTTCTTTATGCTCATCCAATGTCTTCTTAATATCCTGTCTTCTTAATATCCTTAATCTCTTTAGCCATCTCATTGAAATTATTAAGGAGATTTGTTTGAACATCTATGATTAGTTGTCTCAACTCCTTTATGTCATCTGGAGGCTTATCTTGTTCCTTTAACTGGGCCATATCTTCCTGTTTTGTGGTGTGGATTGTAATTTTCTGTTGGTATCTTGGAATCTGGCTTACTAGAATACTTATTCTGGGTGCAGTTTTTCTCTTTAATTTAGGGCTTCCTGCCCTTTCTCCTTTGCTGGTTGTGCAGTAGGAGCCAAGGATGTAGTTGGTGCTATATGCTGTGGAGGCTCAAGCTGCCCTTGTTGGCCAAGGAATGATGAAGCTTCTCTCAACTTTCTCCTTTGCCAGAGGTAGGGACAGAGTTACAGCTGTGTGGAATAATCCATGTCATGCAGGCCTACACTGTAGTTGCCCAGAGAGACTGATGAAGCTTCATGCTCCTTTCGTCCCTGCCTAAGGCAGGGATGGAGCTGTGGGTGTGGGCACCAATCTATGCAGTGTGAGTCCAAGATGACCGCAGTTGCCCTGGTAGGATTCTGATTATTCAGTCCATGCCAGCCAAGTGTACTTGCAGTTGATAGGCTGCTGCAGAGTGGACCAGCCTTCTCCCTGCCAGAGGTGGGGCTGAAGCCTAGCCTAGGGCTGCAAGCTGGTCTGGGTGAAATAAACTAGTTCCTATAATCACTGTAATTTTTGCTCAGCCGGGGCTCCCCTCCTGCTGGCGGCAGAGTCAAAATGGCAGCCACCAGCCTCTTTCTGACTTGGACGGGTTCAAACTTTAGCTGCTCCTTGAGCTGTATCTTAGCCAGCCAAATCTTCTAATCAGTAGCCAAAATCGGTGGCCAACTGTCTCTTCCTCCCCTGTTTTTGGAAAGTGGAGCTTCCAATTGCAGCCACAGAATAGCTCCTGGGGCAGCTTGTACTGCCAAAGTAGAATGATCACCCGCCTCTGAGGCTTGGCCAGTAATTTCCCAGAGAGTCTAATGCAAATCCCCCCAGCTTCCTCCCTGCTGGAGGTGGGGTTGTGGCTTAGGCTAGAGCTGCAATCTGATCTGGATGGAAAGAAGCCAGTCCCACCAGCACTGTGATTTTCAGTCCACCCTACTTCCCCTCGTGCCAGGCGTGGAGTTAAGATGGCGGCTACCAGCCTCTTTTTGACTTGGACAGGTTCAAACCTAAGCTGTTCTTAGGATTATACTTTAGCCCGCTAAATTTACTCATCAGAAGCTGAAGTTGGTGCCCAACCGTCTCTTCCTTCCCTGGTTTTGGGAAGTGGAGCTTTCAATTCCAGCCACAGAACAGCTCCCGAGGTAGCTTGTTCCTCCAGTGGAGGATGGGCACTGGCCTCCATGGTGGGGAATGCTCTACTTAGGAATCTTCTCTGCAAATGGGCAGTTTCCTCCTTCCATTCCTTCAAGGATGCTGCAGAATACTCTTCTGGTCTCCTGGAGCCCCCAAACAGGTTATTTAGATAGCTCCAGAGAGCTCTGGGTACTCTGGGTATTTACTAACTGCCTTGTAGCAGGAACTGACTCTAGGAGCTCCTTACTCCGCTGCCATCTTGCTGGTTGTCCGGTGACCACTGTCTTTATATCAATGTTATAAGTTCTTCCATTACTAGAATAATAAGTCTACTTTAGACCATAGTTTTATTCCCCCCTTATGTTTGTTCTTTCTTAATCTTGAGGATTGTGATGCCACTCTGCTTCAAATTGAGAGGTGGCTTAGATCCCATGGGACAGATGGATGGAACTGTCTTGCTTACAGTTGTAGATACTCTTTTTTTTGGAATGGGTGTTGTTCATCATCAGCCTTTTGTTAGCTGATGAACTGAAGAGTGGGTATTGGCTGCAAATCTGTTGAGATTCAGGGCTCAACTGGCACATGAACAGAACGATGATTTGAGTCTCTGGGATATATATTTAATGGGTATAGTTCTAATTATAGGTTCATATAAAAGGAGCAGAAGAACCATGTGTAGGAAAATTATAAAAGAGTCTAACTCTGATACATTGGGGAGATATGTTGCCATATAATCCAAGGCCATATATTCCAAGATAAGGCCCACCAATGGGATCCTGGGGTTGTCTGCCCTGCCTACCATGTCCAGATGTCTCCAGAATCCTCAGGAGCACCCCTGCCTGAGGCACTGTTTACTGTGGCAATCAGTGAGATCTTCTGAGACAGGTATAAGCATAACCTCTGGAATGACCCCCTGAATCACTTTACAATCTTTTATCCATAAAAGCTCATTTGTATTTAATATTCTCCCCCTTTCAGTCAAAGTCTTTTTTTGAATGCATCTTTTCTTGGCTCTTGCTAATAAGCCCTTGGGTCCAGAGAGGCCCATCCCCAGGAGACCTGTACCATGTAGGGGGAAGGGCAGTGAGCAGCAAAAAGAGGCTTTCTGGAGGTAATTCTTAGGCAATATATATTAGTAGGCTAATTTTCAATTTTACAAGAATGAGGTTCATAAGTACAAACATTACTATCTAGGACCTGGTGTATTGGTCTGTCCTCTTTCTCTAGGCACTGCCTATGTACTCTAGAGATTCTTCCCACTCTCTAAGTAAATACAGCAGGACTCCCCAGGATGGGAATTTAATATTTTGTTGGGTATTGTGTGGGTCTCCACCCACTGAAATAACTCCCCATGACCACATGAACACATTCATGTTCCATAGAGGCATGCCCTGGGTGCACCCTTCACCATACATCCCCCCTACCACCACCACTGACACCCTGCACCAGCGATCCTCCCCTGCCATAGTTGTAACTTTTCTGTAATCCAAAACCTCCCCCAAAACAAAGCCAAAACAAAAAAAAAATTTTTTTTTTGCATTCTGCCTTTCATCACCATAAGATCCGTTATCTTTTATGTATATTGACCATTTCTTTGTGTGTTCCCCAGTGTCTTATTTTTTTGTTTTTTAGCTTTATTTTCAAAAAAGCTTAAGTCTACAGAAAAGTCACCTGGAAAATATAGGGGATTCACATATATCTTACCCCTCCACCTCTCACATTCTCACCCTTAATAACATCTTAAATGAGCATGGCACATTTGTTACAATTGATGAACAATACTGAAGCATTACTACTAACCATGGCCAATGATTTACATTATGGTTTATACTTTGCACTGTATACTTTTAGAGGTTTTGACAAAATGTATAATGACTGTATCTGTCATTGCAAAATCATACAGAACAATTTCAATGCCCTAAAAGTGTTCTATGTTTCACCTATTCTTTCCTCCTTCTCCCCTCAGAACCTGTGGTAACCACTAAGTTCTACTTTTTCAAGAATAGTGTTCAGAGTTACATGCGTTAATGTTGAGGGCTTGACATACTGGTCTGTTTTCTTTTATTAGGTAGTGCCTATGTATTCAAGAGATTCTTGCCACTCTATTTGAGGATGTAGCAGGATTCCCCAGGATGGGAGTTTGATATTTTTTTGTTTAATGTGTGGGTTTCCTCTTCACCCACTGAGATAACACCCTATGACAAGATGAACACATTCATATTCCATGCCTCAGGTGTGCCCTTTCCTACATATCCAACCACCACCAATGCCCTGCACAGTGACCTTCACCTGCCATATATGCCAAAAGGACATTCCCACCATTATAATTTCAACCACAAACCTACAAATTCCCAGAGTTCACCTGTTCCTTCCTCCAGCCCGTCTCCTTGTTTCATGGATCATCCAACCCATCCCCCCCTACACTCATCCTCACATTCTAGCACCATCAACCCCACTCACATCCCTTCACCACCATTACCCCCATCCACTACGAAACCAATTCCTTCCACCTTATCATAGATTTTGCCCATATTGAGCATCAGCTCACCACACTCTACTCCCTTTCTGTCTCCTGATAACTTATCTACCATACTATATCTCTGTGAGTTTGCTCAATATGCTTAGGTCATATCAGTGAGGTCATGCATTATTTGTCCTTTAGTGACTGGCTCACTTCACTCAACCTAAGGTCTTCAAGATTCATCCACATTGTCACATGTGTCAATATTTCATACCTTTTTGCAACTGAGAAATGTTCCATTGTATGTATATACCATATTTTGTTGGTCCATTCATCTGTTCATGGACACTTGGGTTGCTTCCAACTTTTGGCAATAGTGAATAGTGCTGCTATGAACATTGGTGTGCATATATCCATTTGTGTCCGTACTTTCAATTCTTCTGGGTAGATACCCATCACTAAGATTACTGGATCATATGGCATTTCGTAGTTAGCTTCCTGAGGCTAAACTGTCCTCCAGAGTGGCTGTACCATTCTTTATTCCCACTAGCAATGGCTAAGTGTTCCCTTTCCTTCACATCCTTTCTAACACTTGTAGTTTCTCTGTTTTTTTAAAATTGCCACTAATAGGTGTAAGATGATAGCTCATTGTAGTTTTGATTTGCATGTCCCTAATAGCTAGTGATGTTGAACATCTTTTCATGTGCTTTTTAGCCATTTGTATTTCCTCTTTGTAAAATGCCTATTCAAATCTCTTGCCCATTTTTTAAGTGGGCTGTCTTTTTATTTTTGAGATATAAGATTTCTTTATATATGCATGATTTTAGACCCTTATCAGATAAGTGGTTCCCAAATATTTCTTCTATTGAGTAGGCTGCCTTTTCACTTTCTTAACAAATTCCTTTGAAGCACAAAAGTTTTTAATTTTGAGGATGTCCCATTTATCTATTTTTTCTTTCTTTGTTCGCATTTTGGGTATAAAGTTTATGAAACCATTTCCTACTTTAAGTACTTGTAAGAACTTCCTTATATAATCTTCCAGGAGATTTATGGTCTTGGCTGTTATATTTATTTAAGTCTTTGATCCATTTTTATTTAACCTTTGTATAGGGCATGAGATGGTGATTATCTCTCATTCTTTTGGATATGGATATCCAGTTCTCCCAGTACCATTTGTTGAAGAGGTCATTCTGTCCCAGTTGAGTGGGCTTGTGAAACATCAGCTGACCATCTATGTGAGGATCTGTATCAGAAATCCCAGTTTGGTTCCATTGGCCAGTATATCTATCCTTGTGCCAATACCATGCAGTTTTGACCACTGTAGCTTTTAAGTATGCTTTAAAGTCAAGCAGCATTATTCCTGCAATTTCGTTTTTCTTTTTTAATATGTTTTTTGCTATTCAGGGCCCCTAACCCTTCAAAATAAATTTCATAATTAGCCTTTCCAGTTCAGTAAAAAAAAAGTTGTTGTAATTTTTGAAATTATATTAAATCTGCAGATCAATTTGGTAGGACAGACACCTTAATGATGTTTAGTCTCCTAATCCATGAACATGGAATGTTCTTCAATTTATTTAGGTCTTCTTTGATTTCCTTTAACAGTGTTATGTAGATTTCTATCTCCAAGTCTGTAACATCTTTAGTTTATTCCTAGATATTTGATTATTTTAGTTGATATTGTAAAAGGAATTTTTTTCTTGACTTCATCCTCAGTTTGCTCATTATTAGAATACAGGAATGCTACTATTTTTGCATATTGTTCTTATATCTTACCACTTTACTAAACTCAGTTATCAGTTCTAGAAGCTTCGCTGTAGATTTTTGGGGGCTTTCTATGTATAGAATCATGTCATCTGCAAATGATGAAATTTTGACTTCTTCCCTTTCAATTTGGATTCCTTTTATTTCATTTTCTTGCTTGTATGTTTGAGCAAGTATTTCTAATACAGTGTTAAATAAGAGCAGTGACAGTAGGCATCCTTTTTTTGTACCAGATCTCAAGGGAAAGCCTTTAGCATTTCACCCATTGAGTATGATGTTAGCTGTGGGATTTTCATATATACCCTTTGTCATGTTGCGCATGTTTCCTTCTTCTTCTCCTTCTCCTTCTCCTTCTCCTTCTCCTTCTCCTTCTCCTTCTACTTCGTCTTCTTTTTTTTTTTTTTTTAGTATATGTGCTGCCAAAGCAAGCACAGGACGTTTTCTTCAATCTTTCAAAGTGCTTTTATCAAGAAAGCATGCTGTATCTTGTCAAATGCTTTTTCTATATCAATAGAGATGATCATGTGTTTTTTCCCAATCTGTTGATGTGGTATATTACATTGATTTTCTTATGTTGAACCTTCCTTGCACACTAGGGATAAACCTCACTTGATCATGGTGTATAACTCATTTGCTATGTTTTTGAACACAATTAGCAAGTACTTTGCTGAGGCTGTTAGCATCTAAGTTCATTAGAGAGTTTGTTCTGTAGTTTTCTTTTCTTGCAGTGTGTTTATGTGGCTTTAGGATTAGAATGATGTTGGCATCACAGAATGAGTTAGGTAATGTTCCCTCTGCTTCTATTTTTTGGAAGAGTTTTAGCAGGTTTGGTATTAGTTCTTTCTAGAATGATTGGTAGAATTCACCCATGAAGCCATCTGGTCCTGGGCTTTTCTTGGTTGGGAGGTTTTTAATTTCATCTTTTACTTGTGATTGGTCTGTTGAGTTCATCAGTTTCTTCTGTTGTCAATATAGGTTGCTTGTGTGTTTCTAGAAATGTGTCCATTTCATCTGAGTTATTCATTTTGTTGGTATACAATTTTTCAAAGTATCCTTTCATAATAATCTTTATTTCTGAGGGATCAGTGGTGATGATACCCCCCCTTGCTTTTTAAAATTTTATTTGCATCTTCTCTCTTTTTCTCTTTGTTAGTCTAGCTAAGGGTTTGTCAATTTTATTAATCTTGAAGAATAAGCTTTTGGTTTTGTTAAATTTTTAGAGCTGTCTTTTTTTCATTCTCCATTTCATTTAGTTCTTCTCTAATTATTGTTATTTCCTTCTTTCTGCTTGCTTTGGGATTAGTTTGTTGTTCTTTGTCTAGTTCCTCCAGGTATGCAGTTAGGTCTTTGATTTTAGCTCTTTCTTCTTTTTTATGTGGAAAGGTAGACAGAGAAAGCTGAGGGAACTCATACTCAAATAGCTTCAATTTCCTTAGTGAGAGACTGAGATGAGAAGTGTGGTGATCGCTTCAAATTGCTGTTCATTCATTCAGCAAATCTTTATTGTGCACTTACTGTGCAAGGTTCCAGAAAGGCATTGTGGCTACAGTGGTGAAAAACATATACTCTGTTCTCATGGAGCTTATAGTCTACTGGGGGAAGAGACGTTAAAAAATAATCACACAAAAATATAAAAATTAATATATTAATGAATAAATGAACATGTTAATAAATGAATATATTAAGATCCCACTGTAATTCCTAAGCTTCATTTTAATTAGAAACTATGTGGTTAATTGAGAAGGTTTTTTTGAAATGGAATGGATTTTTCTGCTTAGCTCTTCTGTTGAACAGGACAGGGTCAATGACAGAGCCCTACATCAGGCCACTCAAGACTTCCTTCAGATGGACAAAAGTCCATTGACTTAATCTACTTTCTTTCCCACCTTGGGTACACTTATGAGTTTAGGCACTAGGACTCCTCTTTTGGAATCTACCCACACTCCAGGACTAGTGTCTCTCCATCTTGTTTTGCAGAAACTTCTGCCCATCCACCAGGCTCCAGACGACTAGAAAGAGTATAGGATCTGGAGTCAGGAAATCTGGATTAAAGTCCCAGCAAGACCCCTCACTTGGGAGAGTTTTCAATGGGACATTTTAACCTTTCCAAGCCCCCACTTTCCAGATCTTCCTCTGTGAAAATGAAGTTAATGTTAATGCCTGAGTCTTCTTCACACAGTATTGGGAAGGTTAAATGAGGGAACGTGTCAAAAGATGGGTGGTAGAATGGAAAGTGCTAGCACAACTGTGGTTTTTATTCCTCACCTGTACCCACTTGGAGCCAGAGCCACTAACTGATGAGTGTATAGGTCTACCAACACATTTCAGGATCCTCATTTGGTTCTGTATGCTTTATAAAGCAAAATCATTTGGTGGTTTAAGTGAGATATCCAGGCTTTTTCAAAGTGTCAAGCTACAGCTTGATGGCCAGACTTGGGTAAGCTTGTCTTTTTTCAAGACCACATGTCTAGCTTTTCCAGATTATAAGTGTTCCGTGTTTATGGGAGAAAATTGGGAAATGTGCAAAAGCATGAAGAAGAAAATTATAATCAACTATAATCAACCATATAGATATAACCACAGTTAATATGTTGATATTGTGTTGGTATTTATCCTTCCAGGTATATACAGTATATATGTGTATATATGTGTATTTGTACATAAAGTTAGAATTATATTCTATATACAATATAGAACTATAATTATTTAACCAATTTCTTTGTGCTTAAAATTTTAATTGTTTCCCCTTTTCCACCATAACAGATAATGCTACTGCAATGAAAAGTTTCTATACATAAATCACTAGATACATCTGATTGTTTCCTTAGAATAAATCCATTAGGACATGGCCATTTGAAAGACTTTTGTCATTTCAAATTGCTTTCCAGAAAGATTTATGTTCCTACCAGCAATGTATATCCTCATACTCTCCACAGCACAGATACTCACATTTTTAAACAATGGTTCACTAATCTGATGGGTAAAAGAAGGTTCGCCAACAGGGTTCTGAGAAGGCCAGTCTCCAAATGTTGCCTGTGTCCCAGCAGCTGTAGGAACAGCCCTCACAACAGAGCTCCTATTTCCCAGAAACCTCTTGTTCCCTAGCCCTCCTTGCCTGGCCTCATTCACTGTGCACTGAGTCAGTGCTCCCTGGGTTCTTGACTCAGAGCAGGTCACTCTTGGGAGGCTGAGGTCAGGCCTGAACCAACAATGATGCTCAGTGGCATCTGAGTCCTGAAGAGAAAGAAAGAATGGAAAAGCCTTCAGATCAAGGCAGGCCAGTGCCCTACATACCACCTGGGTACACTAATCAGCTGAGACGCTAAGGCTCCTGTTTTGGAATCTTCCCACACCCCAGGCTGTTCAGTTGTTCAAAGGACCTGCTTGTTTCAGACTAGATTCCATCCTCTAGAAGCAGCAAGCTAGCATCTTGCCCCTAGAGAGGACATTTTCATGCCTAGATGGCAGTGCCAGGGTGTCCATGTATGTGCAAGACAGCCTGGCCAGCTGGCTCCCGGGGGTATGCCCACCCTTCTCATCAGTGCTTGCTTACTCCTTGACTCTCATGCTCTCAAACCTGGGGCTGTGCCCTGCCCAACCTAGAGGTAGTCATGACTCTACCCTGGACATGGTCTGAGGCCTATGGGAGAAAGGGGATAGAGAGCATAATCTCCCTACATCAGTACCCAGCTACAGGAAGGAGCTGTGGCACATTAATTTATTCAGCCCTCCTTCCATCATGCTGGATGTTAGGAGAAAAAGGAAGAGGAGCAGGACCAAGTCCTTTGGTGTCCTCAAGGACTAGTAATGAATTAAGACAGACTGGCCATACCCAGTGATCATAAAATGGGGTAGGGAGTGAAAAGCCCTAGAATAGCTTTTCCCTGAGACTCTGGAAGTCCAATTCTGGTTACCGACCTTTGTCTGTTGTTTCCACGTTAGGAAAAATACCTCTGGCAGCAGAATGGGTTGGTGAACTGGAGTCAGGTCCTGAGAGCTGGGGTGGGATGGAGTGGGACATGTGTTGGCAGTCCTTGGTGAAGCTCCTGGAATAATAAAAGAAGGTATGGGTGATGTCTAGAGGTCACAGAGTTCTCTTTGGCATTGTGCATTGCCCCACCCCCACCCCGAAGGAGCTAGGATGTTAGCCTCTGGGTTAGGAACTGAGGGGTCAAGTGACACCTGTGAAAACTGCCCCAAAGGTGTCCCGAAACTGAGGCTTTCATTAGAAAAGCGATCTCGCGATCTGGTTTGGGTGGATATCAGGATGGGGTTAGTGACAAACCAAGTAGGGTTAGCGTACTAAGAGTTAAGGGGCCAAGCACGTGCTGATATAAGGATCTGGGCAGAGAGGGCCAATTGATTTCATCTTGTGTGCCACTATCAGTCAATTGGTTGTGGCTGCCAAGAGCCATGTGTTGGAGCCACATCTAGAATTACTGAGAAGAGTGCGGAGACCAGTTGGTGATGTCTGAGTGGGGGTGGATGATAGAAATAGTGGAACCCATGCCATTTTTGTCATCCCTGATCTCGGGCATCACAGAAGATATTGCTGGATGGCAGAGAGGTCAGCATCAAGATGGTGTGCCTGGTTTATGCTTGTCCTTGGGAAGGGGGCTGCATAGTCCCTTCTGGAATACAAATCTTAGGTGTCATAGGAACAGGAGCCACCCATGGAAGAGAGAGTGCCTGAGCTCAGCAGATCATCAGGGTCCCAGCCTTGGTGATCAGTTTCAGATAAGTTTCCAGTCCTAGGGAAGCTATAGCACCAGTCAGGGAAACTGGGGCAGATGAAGCTGGTGAGGGGCAAGAGAGGCTTCAGCTCAGTAGGCTCCCTTCAGCTCTCAATATGGGCTCTGTGGCTACCTAGCTATTTGAATTTCATCTTCTCATGACCTCCCTGCTCTAATCAGGATCCAATCAGAACCTGGGCAAGCCTGAGCCTACAGGGGCTATATGGATTATACCAAGTCTGCCATGGCCATATATAGGAAAAGCAGGAGGATTCCTGGCAAGTGAGATTTTTAGGAGCATTTAAAATCCTCCCTTTTCTGCCCACCAAATCCTCTCCTTGCCTCCAACCCTGTTAATATTTCCACTATCAGAGGTGGTTCCATAAAATTTCCAGTCCAGAAGCGGGTGATGATCAAGCTCTCAGATGCAGGAGAGAGTTGGGAACAACAGAATTGGATGGAATTAAAATGGTGTAAGCCAGGCTACAGGAATACCTAGACCCAACCTCAGACCATCTCTTCCTTCAAGTCCCCTAGTGAGGCTCCATAGCTCCTTGACTCTAAGATGTATTCCCTGCCCTCATGCACCCTACCAATAGTTCAACCCTTCTGAAATCAAGATGAATCGTAAAATCAACACATGCAGTTCATGCTGTGGGTTTTTTTCCCCAAAAAACTCTAATTGACAGCATATGCCATTACTGGTGACATGCATGAATCAAAGAAATATGTTATATGCACAAAGAATAAGGCTGAAAAAGAAACCCTTGATTACTAGATAGAGCTGAGGCTTCAAATACTGTTCCAAGTGGCTGGATTCCAGTGAAAATGTCTCACTAACCAACTGCCATGAGCCTTTTAGTGGTACGTGGGAGAAAGCCAACTTGAAGAAACTTGAGCATGAAAGGGAATTTGCAGGGAAGTCTAGGGTGATGGCTTCAGGAAGAGCTGGATCCAATGTCACTGGGGCTCTGTTAATCATAAAGCTTAGCTTTATATCAGGCAGGCTTCTTTATGTGGCAACGAGATGGCCTCTGGCAGCTTTCGATGTACACGATCCTAAAGAAAGAGAGAGATCCTATTTTGCTCAACAACCCTATATGAGAAGTCACAGAAAAATGGTTATTGGCCGTGCTTGAATTATGTACCACCCGAAAGCAAATCTCAGTGGGCTGGGAGTTGAGGTGCCATATTGGTGAATCACGTGTGGCCAGAGGGCTGGCAGGGCATTGCGATTTGATGCACAGTCTGCACAGACCCACATGGGATGGGGGCAGCCATTCTCCAATGGAAAGAGAGATGCTGGGCAAATAAAACCAACAGCTGCCCCTGCTTGGGTCAGCCTACAGGGCCTAACCAGAGTTCTTCCACCCAGTGCTCAATCTGAGACTTGATTATTCCTGCTTCTGCTTGAGAAAAGACCACTGTGGAATATACGGTCAGAAGGACAGAGGACAAGGTCAGAAAGAGGCAGTGCGGCCCTGCTCCGGTGTCTGGGTGGTACAGGAGGGTCCCTTCCAAGTGTGGGCTGCCTCTGGACACTTCTGCACCGAGGCGACAGTGGGGACATAGAGGGAAAAAAAGAGCTGGAGAAGCTTAGAAGCAGCTTCATCGGTACAGCAAGGAAGGAAGGAGGAGCCACCACAGCCTGGGAAGATAATGCCGGGGTTGCTAAGCCCAGTGCCTGAATCCCGGCACCCAGTCAATAAATGGTAGCTATTATTATTACCCATTAGGGATCATCCCTCAGCGCCTGCAGCCTGGCTGTGATGGATGCAGACTGCGTTTGTATAATAGGGATTATTTATTAGTCACCTTGTAAAAAGCAACGACAGAAAAGGCAGAAAACTATGTTAGCACAGAGGGATCTTATCTCATGGAAATCAAAAGCTTCTGTTTCCCACTAGGAAACAAGAGCACTTGTTCACAGAGATTGAATCCAATTCTTCTATGAAGACCTCCAGGGAAAGGAGGAGATGTAATTCCCATGGATCTCCACAACAGGACACATTGCTTTTAGGATAATTCTCATCCTGTCCCTAAATTCCTGGAGCCTGGGCAGGTGGGGGGAGTGAGAGGGGGCTGGAGAAGGGAGAGGAGAATTGGCATGAAGAGGCAGAGAAGTCTCCACGGAGCTCCGTCCTTTGCCCTAACCTTTCTACCTTTGCATGCTCAGAGCAAAGAGGCAGAGATGATGTTTAGGTGGATCAGCTCCTGCTGGTTGGGGGAACCACTCTCCCCTTTCCTTTCCCATCCTGCCAAGGCATCCCTGCTCTGAGTTTCCATACCTTGTCTACTGCTGACCAGTGCCCATATCACAAAACTGACCCACTTCTCATTGCCATCTAGCTACTACATACACCATTTTAGAACCACCTTTATTTTTTAAAATAGGTTTTTAATTTATTTTTAAAAGATACACAGATCACATAAAATGTTACATTTAAAAATATAGGAGGTTCCCATATGCCCCATTCCCATCAACCCCCCCCACACACACACACACTTTTCCCACATCAACAACTTCTTTCATTAGTGTGGTACATTCATTACAATTGATGAATTTTGGAGCACTGCTATACAGTATAGATTATAGTTTATGCTGTACTTTATACTCTCTACCAGTCCATTCAGTGGGTTGTGGCAGGATATATAATGCCCTGCATCTGCCCCTGCAATATCATTCAGGACAATTCCACGTCCCAAAAATGCCTGTATATCACACCTCCTTTTCCTTCTCCCTGCCTTCTGCAACTCCTGTGGCCACTGTCTCCACATCAATGATATAATTTCTTTCATTGCTCCAGTCACAATAATTCTACAGTAGAATACCAGTAAGTCTACTCTAATCCATACTTTATTCCTCCGTCCTGAGGACCTGGGGTGGTGATGCCTACTCCACCTCTCAACTAAGGGGGCTTCGATCCCACATAGCTGGTGGATGGGACTCTCGTGCCCACAGCTGTAGACACTCTTGGTTCCTTGGTGTGGTGGTTGTCTATATTTACCTCCCTGTCAGCTGACCTGGGTAAGTCCAAAGAACTGGAGAGTAGGTGCTGCAACACCACTGAAGCTCAGGGCCCAGCTGGCACATGGACAGCCCAGAGATTCAAGTCTCCTGGGCATACACCCCTCCAGTGCCAACCACAGGTAGAACCATCTTTATTTATTTATTTATTTATTTATTTATTTATTTATTTATTCTTTAATAGATTTTAAAAAAATTTTTAGATACATAGATCATACAAAATGTTACATTAAAGCATATAAGAGGATCCCATATACCCCCACTCCCCACCCCACCCCACTCCTCCCACATCACCAAATTCTTTCATCAGTGTGGCACATTCATTGCCTTTGATGAATACATTTTGGAGCACTGTTACACAGCATGGATTATAGTTTATACTCTCTCCCAGTCCACTCATGGCTTATGGCAGGATATATGATGTCCTGCATTTGTCCCTGCAACATTATTCAGGACAACTCCAAGTCCTGAGAATGCCCCCATATCAAATGTCTTCTTCCCTCTCCCTGCCCTCAGCAACACCCATGGCCACTGTCTCCACAGCAATGATACAGTTTCTTCCAAGGCTCGAGTCACAATAATTCTATAGTAGAATAACAGTAAGTCCACTCTAATATGTACTTTATTCCTCTATCCTGAGGACCCTGGGATGGCAATGCACACTCCACCTCTAACTCAAGAGGGGGCTTAGATCCCACATGGCTGATGGATGGACTTCCTCTGCTTGCAGGTGTGGACTCTCTCGGTTCCCTGGTGTGGTGGTTGGCCATCCCCACCTCCCTGATAGCCAACATGAGCAAGTCCAACAAACTGGAGAGTAGGTGCTGCAATTCCGATGAGGCTCAGGGCCCAGCCAGCACACAGTCCAGAAATTCAAGTTTCCTAAGCATACACCAACCCCAGTGCCAACCACAGCTTCAGTAAAAGTGACAGAAGAGACATGTGTAAAGAGATCACATCTGAGTCCAACTCCATCACACTCAGGAGCACAAATTCCAAAGTAGGGCTCACTGGCAAGGCACTAAACTCCAGAGCCATCTGCCATAACTTTAGGTTCTGGGTGTCTCTGTAGCCCTCAGGAGCACTCCTACCTGGGATTGTATCTACTTTAGCTGTCTCTGAGATCCTGCTGAGATGGGCATAAGCGCAACCCCTCTGATGACCTCCCAACTCACTTTGAAGTCTTGTAGCCAAATAAACTCATTTGACTTTACTGTTTCCCCCTTTGATTCAATGTCTTTTTCTAGTTGCATCACCAGCTGGTGCTTGGTAGAAATCCCTTGGGGCCAGTGAGGCTCATCCCTGGAAGTCATGTCCCACGCTGGGGGGGACGATAATGCATTTACATGCTGAATTTGGCCTAGAGAGCGGCCGCATTTGCGCAACATGGAGGCTATCAGGAGGTAACTCTTAGGCACCCTGCAGCTCTAGGCCTAGTTGAAATTTCCAGGACACAGGCTCCTAAGCATAGTCATTAGTATCAAGGGCCCATCCTTGGACCATCCTTCTTCATTGGTCTTTGCCCTTGCACTTGGGGAATTGTTGCTGTTCCATTGGGGAGAGCCACAGAGTTCCCTGGAATGGGAACTCAGCACTCCCTCAGTTTTTATGTGAAATTCTACCCATTATGTCAGTACCCAAGAAGCATCCAAATGTTTCTATATACCCTATATGCCCTGGAGAACTCCCTACTACCCATGCATCCCCCACCAATGACTCTCCCCATAAGTGCTTGTCCCCTGCCATAGTTGAACCCCTCTGTGATCCAAAACTTCTTCAAATATGAAGTCTAATATATTGCCAAACTCAATTGATAGGAAAATGAAATAGTAATGATAGGTTTAAAGATTAGAATAGCGTACTTACTAATTTAGAAAAACTAAAATGAAGTGAAAAATAAATTGGGGTATTAAAAAAATGAAAAATACCATAATACATTTTTTTTTATATTTTGTCTTTCATCACTGTAATAGGTGTTGTCCTGTACATACAGTGGCAAGGCAATCTCTTCCACTTCTTCCTCAGTGTCTACATTCTTTTTTTTTTTTTTAATGTCTTCAAAAAAGTTTTAGGTCCTAGTAGAGTCACGTATAGAATTAGGGAACTTCCATATATCCAACATCAAACCCTTTTCCCCCTTCCCCAGCAATGATCTTAAAACATGTGGTTGTTACATTTGCTGCAACTGATATACAGATATTGAAACTTAACTACCAACCATGGTTCTGTTATGGTTTACATTATGGTTTACATTTTCAACTGTACACTTTTATAAATTTTGGGTTATATTATGGTTTACATTTTAGACTATACGCTTTTATAAATTTTTGGTGAAGTTTAACATGGCCTGTATCCATCATTGCAGGATCTGGTAGAACAACTCCATTGCCCCCCAGTTACTCCCTCTTCCAACTATTCTATTCCCCTCACCCCCTTCCCTCAGGGCCCAGTAAAACAGATTTTTTTCCTGGTTAATCCATATAGCAAGGACATTTTTATGTGGCAATCCTTATATGAATTTGGAATGACCACAAAATCCCCATGCATGGTATTAGATCCTTGGTTAATTATTTGTTTAATAACAGCTCTGCCTAACAACAGTCGAAGACCTAAAGATAGCTATCAGAAACTGGTCCCCAAAGAACATGGGGAATTTTTCATTTATTTGGAGAACAGCAGGGAGCATATGAATCACTTCTAGTTAGCATGCTCTGGAACTTTGTGGCCACTCTGAACATAACATTTATTAAACACTTCACATTGCCCGATACTTGAGGGTCATTATTTCACTTAATCTTCATAACTATTCTCTGAGATAGATACTATGAGCTTTAATTTGCCCCCATTTCACAGGTAAGAAAACTGAGGCCCTGAGAGGTTAGTTACCTGGGGGAGTGGTAGAGCCAAGTTAGAGTCAGATAGACTTCAGAGCTGGTACCTGACTGTCTCCTGGTATGGGGCCACCCGTCAACATGTAAAAAGGAATAATGATATTATTGTTTTTTTAATGTCCATGCCTATTATAAACATTCAAGCAATATAAAAATATTTAAGTACAAAATGTTTTATAATCACACAGAAGTTCAACCCAGAAATAAAGCAGCACTAACATTTTAAGAGCATCACGCTGGACATCTAGCTACCTAGGGAGATAAGCTAACAAGAGAATGAGAAGAAAAGAATTTTAGGAAAAAATGGGATTGCTCACCATGTTACTTCTACTTTTAAAAATTTTATTTGAATTCAACAAATGGAAAAAATTTAAGGAAAAATGGTAAGAATTATTAAACTTCAGGAAATAGTCATTTGTGCCGAAAATATACCTCTAATGCTAAGATTGAAGATTTAAAAAGCACATTAAAAAGTTGTCATTACTACTACTATTACTATTTTTTAAATAGTTATTAATACTCTGCCTTGGGGATGAGGAATATAGTGCATTTATACTTATTCTCATTTCTTCAACCCTCCTTTCCTGGTTTAAAAAAATTCATGGTTTTTATATTGGCAAGGTCTATAACATTTATATTCTGTTTTGTAAAGAATTCTCATGGTTGTATAATCTTAGCTCCATATTTAAAAGGACTTTGTACTCATCACCAATCATCTTAAAACATATTTTACATTCCAGAGTTCTCTATTTTGATTGATCACTTGGTGTGCTAAGTCCACTATCAGATACTTTTTACAAGAAGGGCTCATGGGTGTTGTATTCCCTGAATTCCTACATGCTACAGAATGTCTGCCTGTTGTCTAAATACTTCAATGACAGCTGCACCGGCTATACAATTCTTAAGGTGTACTTCTTCTCAGAGTGGGAAAGGATTGATCAAAGGCCAACTAGACTTCTTTCTCGTTTGTTTAATTTCTGTTTTCTACTTGGATGCTCCTAAGGCTAATTCATTTTCCTTGAAATTTAGTAACTTTATCAGGATATGTCTTGGAGGTGATTGCTATATATATATATATAAAACATTTTCAGAGGCATAATGAATGTATACTTTCGATCTTCAGATTCAGCTTTCTCTATTTCAGGAAGGTTTCCATTGATCCTATCTTTGATCATTTTTCTCTATGGTTATGTTGGATCTCTTCTGTCAGTATTCCATATCTGTGATCTTTATCTATTTGATCTTTTCCCTGTATTTATTTAATTTTCTCAAACTTATCTGCCCAGTTTGATTTGAGTTTTGGGACATGCTGAATTCATTGTTTCTTTTTTTTTTTTCTTTTTAAAATTGCTGTCAGTGATCTTTCTCTGACTTTCCCCCAATCTGCCAGCTCACCTTTTATGTGTTTTGGTTATCTTATACTTTCCTTTTAGATGCTTGAATCTCTTTTTTGAACTCATTATTTTTTTAAACAGAGTTGTCTGTAGTTTTTTTGAGACTGAAGCATCATGATTTTCTGAACTCATCTTGTTATATCCTTTGATAATTCCTTCTGGAATTATGTTTTCCATAGCCTTTATTTCATTTCTCATTTTATTTACTCATTTCATGATTTTTTTCTTGTATTTCTCTAGCTAGTCCTTACTAAGTAAGTTAGTTCCTTACTAAGTATCTCTTCTTGTGAATTGGACCAAATATTTGCAAAAGAGTAGTATGTGAAACTCTGGGGCCAGGAGAGTGGGGAATTAGGAATTGGGCAGTTCTGTTTTGTGGTTCAACTATCCTTTTACCAAATTGGTGTTTCTGTTTGACCTGTGAGCACAGCAAGACCCCTCTGTCTTTGTGGGGTGGTTTGGGACTGGACGTCTCACTGCCACTGCCCCCCCCTACAGCCTCGCTGGGACAGAGGCAGGACCTTGGCGCGTTGAAGTGGAAAGGCAGCATGGCTGTCCTGCAGCCTCCCCTGCTGCCTGTAGCTGACAGTCTCTAGAACCATCCCCCTGGCCGGGCCACACTCTGACCTCTTGTCACTCTAATGAAAAGTTCACGAAGGCCTTTGGGGCTGAGATGCCTTGTTTCAGGGAACTCTGTGCTTTGCTGAAGGACTGAGGATGCCTGTGTGGCTTCTCAGCATTCCTCCTCATTTAGGTCCAGATTTTGCAGTAGTTTGCTAATATACTTAATGGTTTGTGGTTGGGACCACTTCCTTGTTTAATTGAAGATAGAGTTGTTACACTCCTATGTTTTTGTTCTTTTGTTGTTTTGTCAGTGGATTTCAAGAGACTAAAAGAGTGCAAATGCCTTTACTTGACATCTGTATTAGTCAGCCAAAGGGGCGCTGATGCAAAATACCAGAAATTGGTTGGTTTTTGTAAAGGGTATGTATTTGGGGTAGGAGCTTACAGATACCAGGACATAAATCATTAGTTACTTCCCTCACCAAAGTCTATTTCCACATGTTGGAGCAAGATGGTGGCCGATGTCTGCAAGGGTTCAGCTTCCTGGGTTCCTCTCTTCCCAGGTCCTGCTTCTCTCTGGGCTCAGGTCCTCTAGTTTCTCCATGAAGTCAGCTGTAGACTATGAGGCACTCTAGGCGTTGCCTCGCTCCACGAGGTCAGCTGTAGACTATCAGGCAAATGGCCCTGTCTCTCTCCCCAGGGCTTCTGCTGGGTCTTAAGAGCCATCTCTATTCCTCTGTGTTCTTCTCCTGGCCCAGGTCCTCTATTCCTAGGGCTTGCCTCTCTTTCCTCTGTGAACTCACTTCCCAGGGCTCCAGCTTAAGGCTTCAGCATTTAACTCCAACATCAAAAACCTTCAACTCCATCCTTTGCCATGCCCTAATGATGTGGTCCAATCAAAGCCCTAATCATAACTTAATCATGCCCAGGTACAGACCAGATTACAAACATAATCCAATATCTATTTTTGGAATTCATAACCATGTCAAACTGCTACAATATCTTTAAAAAGAATTATTCAGAGGTTACACAGAATTCCACTGTTGAGCAACACTTAATTCACTAAAATTCTCAGTTGAAGGATACATTTGTTTCCCAGCTGCTAAAACAAATACCAGAGAATGGATTGACAACAGAAATTTTTGGCTCATGATTTCAAAGACTTGCTTCTCCAGGGGTGGTATCTTTTGATTGGCTGGCAAATGTTGGGGTTCCTTGGCTTGTCACGTAGGCATGCACATGGCAGCATTTTCTCCTTCCTCTTCCCAGTTCCCTTGATTTCCAGCCTCTGGCTGCTCTCTGTGTCTTCTCCTTCTGTGTTCAATTTCCTTTGCTGATAAGGACTTCTCGTTGTCCTGGATGAAGGGCCACCTTCCTTCAGTTTGGCCACACCTTGACTCATATGTCTTCAAAGGTCCTGTTTGCAAATGGGTTCACACTCCAGGACCAGAGGTTGGGACCTGAGCATGCCTTTTGTGGGGGACCTGATTCAGTCCCGAACAAAGGACATTTGTGCTGTTTCCTTTTCTCTCTTCTTTTCCTATATCAGTGCTGGGATGAATAGCCTTAGACACATGCATTTGTCCAGGAGCCTTCACTCATATGTTAAAGAACTGGGGGAAATAAGGGAGGTAAAGGGATTTTCCCAATGTCAAGAATTTCATTACTGCTAGACCTGGGAAGGTGAGCCTGGCCTGAGATCCCAATTCGCCCCAGGCCTGCCTCTCTCCAATGCGGTAAAGACCCTTCCCACTGCTCATCCTCTCCAGTTTTACTGCCTCCTCCTCTGACTCCACAGTCTTGTAGATTTAGCCCCTGTTCTCAGAGGGATTAACTGTAAGAGGATTTCTGTGCAGCTTTTCTCCTGGATTCACACAAAAGGACTTAGATAAGTCTTGGCTTAGGGGGCCTTAATGGGCCATTAGGGGAAACTGGAATGTCTGGGGCCAGCTCTAACCAAGGAGGGAGGTGCAGAGAAGGCTCGGACATACACGGGGAGGGACTACCAAAGCCTGTTCTCCAAAGTCGCATTAAAGGCCTACGCAGCGAGTCTGGGCTGTTTGTGCAACCCAGAAATCTTTGCCCTTTCTTATATTGAGGGTCAACTCTTTGGGGACAGTCACACACAACTGACAAATAATGAAGTACCTCACATGTGCCCAGGACCCATAGGTGCCGACCTGTGCAATCAGAGCCCTGCACTTGAAAGGCCTCCACGCTCGGTTCAATGCGCTGCTGCCACCATCTTGAAACTCTTAGTCGTGCACAAGGGGCCCTGTGTGTTTATTTTGCACTGGGCCCCGACTGTAGAGCTGGACCTGTCATGTACCTGAGACAAGACTGAGCTCTTCTCCTGAGCTGGCTGAGGCTGCCACCGGGAGAAGCAGAGAGCTGGATCCGCAGCCATCCTTCCAGACTGGGAGGCTTCAAATCTGCAGGCTGTGGGGACACAGTCGGTCCGGGCAGCCTGGTGGGAGAGCAACAGGGAGGCTGGTGCAGCTGTGCAGATGCAGGGAGACCTGGGCAGGGCAACTACCTCTGGGCTCACAGTCACAAAGGATCAGACTGCACAGACCAGCCACTGGGGGGGCCCAGGCTGCACCTCAAGGGCAGACTAGACGTCCAGGCTACCTTCTCCACCATGTGATGGAGCCTGCTAGGAAAGAAGGCATTTATCAGAGTCTCACTCCATTTTCCTCCCATTGCCTATAGCTTCACCAAGGTGCAGAAGCCGCATACCAGGCATTGTGCAGACAGACCCCAAATTCCATCCTGACTGGGGCTGGAAGATGGCCTCCTTCTCCCCCGCTTCCAAGTCTCTCTCTTCCTCTCCTTTCTTTCTTGTGTTTATTAGCTGCACGCACGAAAAAAGATTTTTATTACTCAAATGAGCTCTCAGCACGTCTGCTAATACACTTCTAATGGGTTTTAAGACTTAAAAGCAACAGCATGGATCACCATTTGCCTGCTCAGCAAGAATTTGCCTGGTGGGAGGGCGGGTCTGAGGGAAGGGAGGGAGGCAGGGAACAGGAGCTACCTCTGTGGGCCAGACCCACCATGCAAATGAGCTGGGCTGTGGTCCCAACGTATTAAATGGATCAGAGCAGCTTCTCGTTCACATGTGCAAATTAGATTAATCAGACCAGACACACAAAGAGGAGAATAATAATGCCGTTACTAAGGACATGCAGGCACCCGCAGGGACAGGCCCTGGCCAGACTTGGGCTGAAAATCATCTTTGGGCAATGGGTCATGCCCTGCTTCCCTCACCCTGCCATTCAGCCAAGTCCAGATCCACTAGATGATCCCTCCTCACCGGCAATCTGGCAGTCCACATCCTTCCCTTTGGGCCCAGCCTGCTCAGGCAGCAGCCAAGGCACGGATGGCCTGGCCCCAAACCTAATTCCGATTTTCACTGCCTCCCTTGGTGCCTCAGACTGAATCACACACACAGACATGGGCCAGGCTTCCTAGAGCTACAAGGTGGTCTGAGAGTTGGAGCACAGGCACTGGAGCCTGAGGATGAAGCCCTGTTGATCACCAGTGCATGGCCTTGAACTTCAGTTTCTGCCAGTGCTACTGTTAACCCCCTCAAAGGGTTGTTCTGTGGATTAAATGAGCTAATATATGCAAAGCCCAATGGCAGATGTAATAAATATTGACTACTGTGTCCTTCCTTCTTCCTGCTCTCCCTCCCTCCCTTTCTTCCTCCTTCCCTCCACCTCCCTCCCTCTCCTTTTTCCTCTTCTGATGCCTAGAATCAGTTCCAGTGTTCTCTAAGTGGGTTCATAGAATCGATTTCATAATTTCTATAATTTGACCTTCCAGGGGATGCACACAAACCATCTCACCCCGAGATGGCATCCTCTGGAAACTCCAGTTGCCTCCAGTGCAGCCCCTCGGGTGAGCAACCCTTCCCTCCTGGGCTTCGCAAGCTCCTCGGTTTCCCTTCTCAGGGCTGGCTCGGCCCTCTTGTCTGCTCAGCTCTCGGTAGCCCCTGCATGATTAGGACTCATTGCCAGGACATTCTGTATTTCACCCACCTGTTGTGCCCTGACAGCTGACACATACAGAATCCACACACTTGTGCCAGGATCTGTGGGTAGAGGTTTTAGTGGAAAAGCTGGAAGTCAGGAGAGGGGGACTCAAAGCTTGACATCCTCTCCCAGCTTATTTTCATCCCTCTGTGCCAAGTTTTATTTCAGCAGGCAGTGTGGGCCCTGGTTTGGGGCAGGGTGAAAGGGTGTGGTAATTGCACAGTGCCTTGCTGATCAGCCAGGTGGAGCATCTTTCTGTGTTTATCCATCATTTGTTTTTCCCTTCCTGGGAATTTTCTGTCCATATCCTTTGCTTGTTGTTTTTGGGGGGTTGTTAGAATTTCTTTTTCATATTTTCAGTAATTTGTAGGTGCTCTTCATAATAGCTGAGCATTCATCTTTGTTTATGTATGTTGTGCATGTATTCTTCCTGTTTGCTTGTGTTTCCTTGGTCAGTTGTGCTTTTCACTGTGGATAGCACCCCAGCTGACCTCATCCAGGCATGTACCAGCCCCTGGGTTGTGGACACTCACAGATGGTTGGGGCCACACCTGGGAATGTTACCTATCAGGTGTGCACTAACCTAGATGAACCACTGTTACAGGTTAACAGATATTAACCCAATGGACTTGGCCATTTTCAAAGCATTGCTTTTCCTATTTCTTTCCCAGTTCAAAATAGAGCAGAGATATGATACATTCTCATGGCCCAGCTGTAGCTAGGAACTGAACATGGACAAAATTGTTAGCAAGTAGGCTATGCAGGGGGACTCTTGAGACAGCTGCAACCTTGATTTTTTTTTTTTTTTTTTTAAATTTCTTGAGCACTAAGCTTCATTTAAGAGCTCCGGGAGATGCAAAGGTTCTGCACAGACCTAAGGTCTTGGACAGGAGGCCAATTACAAAGGCAAAGTCACTCAGACAGGAGGCCAGGCAGTGGCTTATGGGAAGTAACCTCCAAGGGGGCCGGGGCCAAAGTCCCAGAGCACAGTCCTGTAGCCACCAGGTCCTGCCTCACAGCCTGCTGGCAACCTCTGATGATGGCCAGGCAGCCACCTGCAGTTTTGGGTTTAAAATAGGTGTTTCTAACCTTGGTAAAGCCAAAGGCCCCACATATATTTATAATTTAGGGGTGGTCATTCCTTGAGAAGCCAAGACCATACAGAGTAGTCCAAGGATGAAATTCATGGAAGTCTACCTGGATTCAAGCGAGAACTTACAGTGTTACAGAACTCTTCCTCTCCTCTTCATCACTGGGAAATCCACTGAAACACATTTACCAAGAGCCTGTTGTGCCTGGGTTCGTGGGAATATTTCTTAGCCACGTAAAAGCATTGGTTATTGGCTCAGGCCAGTGGGGTTAGAATCGTGAGGAGAGTGTCTTCAGGCAAGTGGCTCCAGATGTAGGCAATATCAACTAAAGAGTAACTTCCTTCCTTTTGATGAACATTAATGGAGTACCTACCTACCACATGTCAGGTAATGGGTTGGACTCTGGAGATACATTGAAAAACAAAAAACAAATGAAATCCTTGCCCTCGTAGAGCTTAAAGAAGAGAGGGAGAGACAGACATGAATCCAGGAAGAGCATAAATACATGTAAAGGACAACTGTAAGAAGGGCCCTGAGGAGCAACTCACAATGCTATCAGTGTGAGATAGACTGGGAGAATTGCCCGGGACCAGGCATCGCTAAGCCTGGCTCTGGGCAGAGTTCGCCAGAGGACAAAGGCAGGCATTCCCAGATCAGTGAACCACCACCTCCCATCACTCATCCTTCCTCTTTCCTCCTGCTCACCTACCCCACTCCCTTAACTCAAAATTTTCATATTCCCCCATTGTCCCTGCCTTGATTGTCATCTTTTTATCTCACCTCCAGATGACTTACTGATGTATTGACTTCTAGCATTTCCTTTCATTAATTCATGCATCTTGGAGCCAGAAGATTGTATCCATCCATTGGTAAAAGCCTTCTGAACAGAACAAGTTCTTTATTCATCAAACCAACACACCATGAAAGGTTGTTAGGTTCTATAAGACACAAAGGAGGGCATGAGAGAAAGTACTGGGTTCCTGGGAAGGAGAAGTATTTGAGCTACACTTTGAAAAATGGGTAGAATTTGGATATGAGGGGTGGGTGGAGGAGGCCATTGTCAACAAACAGAAGGGTCTAGGACATGAGACTTTAGAAGAGGCAACTGGAGGGGGCAGCTAGGAGGTGAACTTCCAGAGAAGCATTTCGTTAGTGCGCTGGGGGCAGAAAAAAACTAGATAACTTGAAGTTAGGAGTCGTGAGAGCCATAGGCAATGGAGGTGGGCTTTTCTTTCAAGACCTTTGGTCAGTGAGAGGACCATTGGGAGATGGTGGCTAGAGAAAGTAGAAGCGAGTGAAGAGTGTATTTAGAATGGGGGTGTTTGGGTACATTTGTGTGAGAGAGAAAAGACTCAGGATTGAGAGTGAGAGAGAGAAGAGATGGAGACAGCGAGAGAGGTGGGGGGAGGGGGATAAAAGAATGATGGACTAACTGATAAAGAAGGACCCGGGAGAAGCAGAATGGACAGAGATGGCAGAGGTCAACCTTAGAGGAAGGCAGCTGTGTTCTGAGAGAGGAGGCAAGCGGAAGATAGTGGTGTTATAGGGCAGTGTGAGATGGAGAGAAGCAAGGTGAGGGAGCCAATTTGACCTCATCCCAATTCTGTAAACCAAGCTCTTAGGTGATAACAGTAAACACATTAATATTATAGTTCACTGTAAATTTTTCAAACGCTGCAGAAATCTCCGAAATAAACACTCCCTCCAGTATTGGTGGAGTCTCGCTCCCCCAATCCTTCAACAACCCTTCACGAGCCCAGGATTCATAGTTTGGTGTATGATCTTCTAGATCATTTTCTATATATGTACAAAATCGTATATATTTATTTAGATATAGATATATACAGATATCGAGGTTTTGCTTTTTTTTTTAACATAAATGGGATAATCCAAAAGGCTGTATTGTTTTCCAAGTGCCATCGGTTATGTCTTTATAGATCTTTCTGTATTTGTAGTCATTCTTCTTGGGGATTCTATAGATTTCTGTGCCATGAATTATCTATCTAATTTATTGATGGACATTCAAGTTGCTTACAGTTATCTCTGTTAAAAACAATGTTGCAACGAGTGCCATTGTCTGTGCATCTTTATGGGCATATGTAAGAGTTTCTGTAGGATCGACAGCTAGAAGTAGAATTGCTAGGTCAAACAGTACACAGGCTATACTTTTTGACCTTGTCAAAATGTCCTCACAAAAAATCATACCAATTTGCCTTCCCACCAATAACCTAAGTTGATTCCCCTACTCTCTCCAACACTTGATTTTCTCAGTCTCTTTCATTTGTCCATCTGATTGTCAAATAATGCTGCCTCAGTGTTGCCCAGAGTTGCACTTTCCTGATTATCAATGAGGCTGAGTTTCTTTTCATATGTTTATCCTCCACTTTTTCAGTAAATTGCCTGTTCATGTCTCCTGACAATTTTCTTTCCTTATTGGTTTTTTTGCCATTTTCTTAGTGACTTGTTAGAGCTCCTAATATATTTTGGATATGATTCTATTGTCCATTATGTATGTCATACTTTTTTTTCCTCCTAGGCCATAGCTTGTCTTTTTACTTTGTTTTATGGTCCATTTTAGAGATGAAAAAACTGAGTCAGAGAGAGGTATTTCAAATGACTTGCCCAGGGTCACTCTGGCAGACCTATTCTCTGACTTCCAGGGCTTTCTCCACCAGAACCAGAATTCCTCTGTAGAACAGCAAGGCTGAGTCCTCTTCTGGCTCCCAGTGAGGGGGATTTGTGAAATTAAACACCCTCCTAGGAGTGAGCCCAAGTCTCAGCAGACCTCAGAGCTTGATGGGGCAGGGAGCCCCACAGCGGTGGCTCCTGCTCAGCTTCAGTCTACCTCCTCTATCTCCCTTTCTTTTGATGTAAAAATTCCGAAGATTTACTAGCTCACAGTTCTTGTTCACTTAAGAAATGCTGCTGTAAACTAGAGGGTTTCAAACTGCATTCTCTGAACCCCTAAGTGTTCTCTGCTAATGTAGCAGGGGTCACCTGGCATAGGTTTCCCACATTTAGTAAATAAAAATACAGGACACCCAATTTAGTTTGAATTTCAGATAAACAACAAATACCCTTTTTAGCCTAAGTATGCCCCATGCAATACTTCAGCATCAGTCTGCCCCGTGCAATATTTACTATACTAAAAAAAAAAAATCACTAGTTTATCTAAAACTGAAATTTAACTGGGTATCATGTATCTTATCTGGCAGCCCTAACCTGGAAGAAAAGAGAAAGGGTAGGGGCATATCCCAGCCACATCTGAAGGGTATAGATACTTTGTTTATCCATTCACCTGCCACTGTGAAATGTTTTAGATATTTAGCTTTAGGAAATCAAGGTACAAAGAGACCAAGTGATTTGGCAGGGCTGGGAGTTGGATCAAGGTGTGTCTGGTAGACGAGCCCTTGAATTTTCTGTTGTACCCTGAATTTGGGTTGACCCGCTCCCCTCTTTCGACCCCTTACCATGCTAGGAGAAAAGACCCCAGAGAAGCAAAAGGTGTTGTAACACGGACTCTCCACAGGGAGAAAGCATAGGCTGAAGGGGGCCGATGGAGAGAGAGTAATGTGTGCTTCCTGCAAAACTCTCATCGCCTTAAATGGAGTGAATCCACATTAATTCAAATTAAATAACTATTTAATTGGCTCTAACTCCATTTCCAGGAGGGAGTTCAAAGCCTATGTATGGATCTTTGCATCTCTGATTACCACACATCTTTACACATCTTATCTTGTATCCTTTTTTTAAACATAGCTATTCTAAATGTTTCTTTTTGAAATCACCTCTAATGAAATATATACACAATTAAATGCACCAAAATTAAATGTGCAACTTGATTGGTTTTGGCAAGTTTACACTGGCATCTAACTACCACCACAGGAAGACATTACATATTTCCATCAGCCCAAAAAGTTCCTTGGTGTTTTTTCTTAGTCGTCCTCTCCCCCCCCACAAACTCCCCCAGGCAACTGGTCTGCTTTCTGTCACTTCAGATTAGATTTGTCTTTCACTTAAAAGGAATCATATAGAATAATCATAAAATATATCTCCTCTTCTGACTTTCACGTAGTGTAATGATTTTGAGATTCATCCATTTTGTTTCATGTTTTATTAACTCATTCATTTTCACTGCCGAGTAATATTAAATTGTAATAAAATACCATACTTTGTTTATCCATTCACCTGTTTTTTGTTTTTTGGGTTTTTTTCCATTCACCTGTTAATGGAACTTTGGGTCGTTTCAAGTGTTGGCCCTTTGTAAATAAAACTGCTATAAATGAAAATTTATATATAAGTTTCTGTGTGGGCCTTTGCTTAACATTTCTTGTCGGTAAACCGTTAGGAGTGGGATTGCTGGAGCATAAGGTAGGTACCTGTTTATAACTTCATAAACAGCTGCCCAACTGTTTTCCAATGTAGCTGACCATTTCATCTTCCCACCAATACTATATGCTGGAGCCAAGTTGCTCCACCCCTTGCTAAAACTCTGTATTGTCGGGAAACGGACTTTGGCCCAGTGGTTAGGGCGTCCGTCTACCATATGGGAGGTCCGCGGTTCAAACCCCGGGCCTCCTTGACCCGTGTGGAGCTGGCCATGCGCAGCGCTGATGCGCGCAAGGAGTGCCGTGCCACGCAAGGGTGTCCCCTGCGTGGGCGAGCCCCACACACAAGGAGTGCGCCCCGTAAGGAGAGCCGCCCAGCGTGAAAAGAAAGAGCAGCCTGCCCAGGAATGGCGCCACCCACACTTCCCGTGCCGCTGACGACAACAGAAGCGGACAAAGAAACAAGACACAGCAAATAGACACCAAGAACAGACAACCAGGGGAGGGGGGGAAATTAAATAAATAAATAAATAAATCTTTAAAAAAAAAAAACTCTGTATTGTCAGTTTTGGAAATTTCTAATAGGTAGTATCTCCTTGTGGTTTTAATTTGCATCTCCCTGATGGCTGGTAATGATAAGGATCTTTTCATATGCTTATTGGCCATCTGGATATCTTTTGCTGTGCATTATCTATTCAAATCTTCTGCCCATTTCTTAATAGATTGTTTGTCTTCTTATTAGTGAGTTGGAAGAGTTTATTTATACATATATTTGGGATACAAATCCTTTGTGATATATATATCTATATAAAATATTTTTTCTCAGTTTGTGCCTTTTGAAGAACAGACACTTTAAATTTAATAAAACCCAAGTTATCAATATTATTCTTTTGTGGTTCATACTTTTGTGTTGTATCTAAGAAATTTTTGCCTATCCCCAAACTATGAAGCTTTTGTCTTGTTTTCATCTAGAATTTTATAGTGTTAGCTTTTCCATTTGGATCTATGATCTATTTTGAGTATGGTGTGAAGGGTTGAGTTCATTTTTTCCCATGTGGGTATCCAATTATTCCTATACCATTGGCTGAAAAGACTGTTGGATCTTTTTTTTTCCCCAAAGATTTATTTTTTATTTAGTTCTCTCCCCTTACCCAACCCCCCACCCCACCCCACCCCCGCCCCCAGTTGTCTGCCCTCTGCGCCCATTTGCTCTGTGTTCTTCTGGGTCCGCCTGCATTCTTGTCAGCGGCACACGGAGTCTGTGTCTCTTTTTGTTGCGTGATCTTGCTGTGTCAGCTCTCCTTGTGTGCGGTACCACTCCCGGGCAGGCTGCACTTTTTTTGTGCTGGGTGACCCTCCTTACGGGGCACACTCCTTGCATGTGGGGCTCCCCTACACAGTGGACACCCCTGCATGGCATGGCACTCCTTGTGCGCATCAGCACTGCATGTGGGCCAGCTCACCACGTGGATCAGGAGGCCCTGAGTTCGAACCTTGGACCTCCCATGTGGTAAGCTGACACCCTATCCATTGGGCCAAATCCGCTTCCCTCATTTTTTGATTAAGATGCAGCCTGATTGATGCCCTATCAGCCCTTTTACTTTTCAAGCAATATTTTTCAATCAACAAATATCTGCTGAGTTTCCATTACATGTCAGGCATTATTTTAAGTGCTGAGGATCAGCAGTGAAAACAAAGTGGAACAAGTTCCTGCTCTTGTGGAGGTAATAGTCTAGTGGCAGGAGACAATCAGCAATTTAACCAAAAATAATAATAGATCAGATACTAGAAAGAAAATACAGGAGAGTGACAGGACATGCTGGCATGAGGCAGGGAGGAGGTCAATTTTAAGAAGGCAGCATGTGAGCAGAGACCTCAAAGATGGGAGAGAGTGGGGCTGGGGCTCTCTGCAGATGGGCATTTAAGATAAGAACATCACTCCAAGCAGCTCCCATTGCCATGCCAGCCAGTTTCTCAGAAATCCCCTTAGGGTTCTTTGCTCTGCAGAACCCCATGTCCTATCAGATGTCAGGTCAGTCCTCTTCTGTGTCTTACAGCGGTGGTTTTATTGCAGGTCAGTTGGGAATGCCTTTAGCAGAATTCACTCCTTCATTCATTCCTCTAATAGAAGGAAGGCCATATAATGAGCACACTAAGTCTACTTGTCACTGTGCTGGACTCTGGGGAGATAGAGGTAAACACAAAAATGGGAAGAGGTGGGGGATGAGCCTGAGCTCCTGCTTCAGCAGTAGCCAGGCCACGAAGAGTCTTAAATGCACTTAGTACACTAAGTCTTTCCTGTGCAGACAGCGAGCTCCATTCAGTGGCTGAGGCAGGGGAATGACCCCTCTTGAGCTTGTGCAGCTGCTGCATTTGGGGGCGGGCAGGGGAAGGAGGGGACTTAGAGGACGAATAGGGCTGAGATTAGGAGAATGTTGCAATAGCTCAGGCCAGACATGATACAAGTGTGAATGAAAGCAGTGAAGACCGGGAGGAGGGGAGATAGACTCAGGTGGCTCCAGATTTCTGACTTGTGCAAGGGGGATGGTGCTGCCATTGATTGCTTTAGGAAATACAGGAGGCAGAGAAGATTTGGAATGGGTGAGGGGGGAGAGCAATGATGAGCAAGTTTGAGGGCATGTTGGGAGGGAGGTGCCTGCAGGACCTCCTGGTAGAAATGTCCAGGATGTAATTGCCCTTGAGGGTCTGGAGCTCAGGAAGGAGGTCTATACTGGAGGTCATCCACAGAGAGATCATGGCCAACACCAGAGATGGGTAAGCTGCCCCCAGGAGGTATCTAAACAGGCTGTTGGTCTGTGTTAGACTTTGTGCCTTGACTCTGTGGCACTGGGGCTGCCGTGCTTACTTGGTTTGCATGTGAGGGAATAGAAACCTTTAAGCCTCATCAAAGCTGCCTTGTTTTCATGGATAGGCTTCATAGTAAACAGATACAGTGCATTTGTAGGATACGTTAAGTTAATGTCACCCCTTTTATATGCTGGGGTTCTGTGCAAGGTTTCTTTTGAGAGGGGTTAGTTGCCTTAAAAAAATGTGCAATGCAAGGTGCAAACCATCATGTAAAGTATAGACCATGGTTGGCAGCAGTGCTTCAGTGTGTTCGTCAATTGTAACAAATGTACCACGCTAAGAAAATATGTTGTTAATGTGGGAAAGTGTGGAAAGGGGAGGGGGTGGCGTATACGGGAATTTTCAGTGTAGCATTTATGTAATATAATAATAATAAAAAGAAAAACAAAATATTGGTCAGCACGGGAAGAATGTATGTTGGATGTATCTTACCATTGCATATGTACCTAAATGTGTAAACAGTGGTTACAGTATTGGGCCCTGGCACCCTACTCTCTGGGTTCAAATCTCAGCTCTACCACTTAATAACAGGGTGATATTGGGCAAGTTGTGTCACCTTTCTATGCTTCTACTTCTTTTTTAACAACCAGTGACAGTAAAATCTGCCTTGTAGGGGTATGGTAAAAGATTAAACGATTTAATATATCTGTAGCACCTAGAATAATGCTATACTCTGTGTCAAGTATAATATCCTGTAATTCTCACAGCACATCCATAAAATAGAAATTTTCAGTGCCCACTTTGCAGATGGGGAGTTGAGAGTCTGGCAGGACCTTGTCCCGAGGTCATGGAAAAAGAAAGAGGAAGCTCTAGGACTTCAGCGCAGGTCTGAGTATCCAGAGTCCACCATGTAAGACCATCTCTATCGTGGCAAAAAGGCCTGTGCATTCGTTGGCTCTTCAGCTAACAGCCTGTCTGGGCAGTGGGCTTCCAAGGCTTGGCTGAGCCCCTAGCCCTGCTGTATGTCAGCCTGTGGCCAGGGGACCCAGCCGGCCAGCCTGCAGGCCTTTGACTTGCCTGGGTGGGGCGTGGTCTTTCTTACCCCTCCCCAGGCCCCTGGGGAGGCCTTCAGGATCCAGAACCTTTCACCTCTCCCAGGAGGCCTTTGCTTTCCACTCCAGTTCTGGAAGCCCTCTTTCTCAGGGCATCCTTAGGCCTGAGGGCGCATCCCCTCTCCTGGGGCTTGCCTGCATGCAGCCCTGGGACAGTCTTGTGGCATTTCATGGCAAGGTGTTCATCCTGCACCTCCTGTGCCACATCTGCATTGGGCTCTGGACCGAGGAGAAAGGAGCCCTGGAGTCAGTGCTGATGGAAGACCATTTCCCATACTCAGTGCCCTGGGTCACGCTCCAAGCGCCCCATTTGGAGAGAAGAGCAGGTCAGGAGCCCTGGCAGAGAGAGTGTATCGGCTTGGGGTTGATGCCAGAAGAGTGGACTTTGGAAGGACTTGAGGCTATTAGCAAATGCAGCTCAAGTAGAGTCCGGGAGTTGTGACAGATGCCAGCATTAAGGGACAGGCTGAGTCACGGCCCAGCAGGCAAGCAGGAAGGCAGTCAGCCCAGGGGAGGGTCCTGGGAGCAAGCAAGCCTGTTGGAAGCTGGCTCCACTTACCTTCTGTGGGACCTGATGCAAGATGCCGCACCTCCCTGAGCCTCTGTTTCCTCATCTGTAAAATGGGCATCCCTTATCAAGATCTTGTGAGCCCTAGGTGTGGTGCTGAGTGTGTTATTTTAGCTTCCTTCCCCTTGCCTGTGTCTCCCCAAGGAGGGGAGACCTCCCGCAGAGGGCAAGCCTGGAGCAATATTTGGGAGATGAGGAGGGACGTGGTTTGTCAGAGCAGAAGAAGGAGGATATTGTTGAAAGGGCATGAGCCTCAGCAGCCCCTGAAACTGTGACTGGGAGGGCTCCAGATTGGAGGGATTAAAGGGGCATACGTACATAGAGAGGGAAGGGACTAGCTGTTACCATTCTACAAACCCCATCCTAGGCGAGTGCAGTACCACCTCTTCGTTAATGGAGCATCACCATCCAGGGTGCTAAGTGAGAGCAGGGGACCACAGAAACTCAGCAGAGAGCGATTGCTTCTGCCTGGTCCTTCAGCAAGAGCACTGAGTGCTGTGCTCTCTAAGGATGGGGGAGCAGAGATGCTCTAGGCCGCATGCTGTGTAGACGGGCTGATTGGCAGCGAGCACAGATTTGTAGCAGCAGGTCCAAGCTGGGCAGTGCTGGTCCTGGGGGAAAACAAGGGACCAAGGTCTACTGGGGAGCAGGGACTTCTATGTTCATTATCCTACTTCATCCCCCTACAGTGCAGAGAATCCCTTTTCCATCCGAAGCAGAGAGGTCCAACAACTTACCTAGAGCCACACGGAGAGGAGAGTGAGCCAGCACTCCCCCAGGATTCAGTCAGAATCTCCCGGGTCCACAGGAAGCTCTGTCCCACCCCTCACTCGTTCCAGCCCCAGCGCCTTCCCAGCAGATGGGGCCGCTCCGCCTCTGCCTAGCCCAGCCTTCCTCCCCAGCTGCCAAGGCACTAATTAGTATGCCTGGACCCGGCTCCAGGGCGCGCTAGCAGTTGCTCCTCACCGCTTCCCTCTCCCTCTCGCCTCCCCTAGAAAGCCTGGCTCTTGGCTCTATTCAGCTGTGCCTACTTCTCAGGGAGGGACGGGGTGGATGGAGAGGGAAGGCTAAGTCCCCCGTCTTACAGAGAGAAGGGGCAGCGGGGGGCTCCATCCTCCCCAACCGACCGCGTCCCTCCAGGGCAGGCGCCTCCGTCACTTTCCAGGTGCAGCCTCACGCTGGGGCCCCGGGGCTGCCGCCCTTACTGGTTTGCATGTGAGGGAATAGATCATCAAAGCTGCCTGTTTCCATGGATAGGCTTCATGGGAAACCAACATTACGCATTTGTAGGATACGTTAGGTTAACATCGTCTCTCTTATGTGTTGGGATTCTGTGCAAGGTTTCTTTTGAAAGGGGTTTGTTGCCTTGAAAAGTCTGATAACATTGGTTAGCATGGGAAAATGTATGTTAGTTATGTGTAACCTAAAATAAAATAAAATTAACGGTAATACTGAACGTCCTTGAAGGGTTGCTGTGAAGGTTAAATGAGGTGCGTGTGTATATATATGTGCGTGTGTGTGTAAATATATATATAAGTTTGGAATTCAGAGTTTCAAACTTCAGTGTCTCTCTGTTCAAAATGTGGTGGGGGACCAGCTGCAGCAGCCTCACCTGGGCTGGTTAGAAATGCAGCCTCTCGGACCCCACCCCAGACCGAATCAGAATACGGGCTTTACAGGAGCCACAGGCCATCCTTAGGCTGCTTGAGAAGCTCTGGGTTAGTGTGAATCAGGGCAAGAGGAGAGAACGCAGATCTCCTGGATTCCAAATCTGTCCTTACCTTAACACCCAGAGGTTTCATATGCCCTCAGAGACGTGCAGCGTTCGCTCTCAGCTGCAGCGTCAGGGAGGCAGGCTGGCGAACCAAAGGGAGCTCGATTTCCCTCCTTCCCAGAGACGCCGTCCCCCCAGGGCCCCGAGCCCAGGTCAGTGGGGAGAGGTGACAGGCAGCCTAACATGCTTGGCCCGGGGGCAGCACACCTGCGACTCCTGGCTTGATAAGTTCCCACTTCGGTCTTGACCCTGGAGACAGCCCTTCAGGCACAGGGAGAAAGGGCCTAAGGCAGGGCACACTTTGCGGGCACAGGCCTGACCCCAGGGGAGGCAGCTGTGGTCACACACCAGCTCTGCAAAGTCCCTGGAAGACTCTTGGAAATGGCCAATTTCCCCTTCTAAAAGGCCAATCACCAAGTTGTTGAGGGCAGTTCTTTCCTTGCTTCTTGCCCTGACCCAACCTTCCCACAAGGAAAAGTGTCCCCAAGTAGAGATCTGTCCCCAAGGAGTGGCAGGGAGAGGCAGGTGAGCAGCCCAGCCGGACCCTCCCCGTTCTGGAGAATGAGGCCCTGAGCTACGTCTTGGTACCTGCTCATTCCTTGCATGGAAAATGAAAGACCCACCCTCGCCTGGATGGGCGCGGGAGCCCTGTAACCAGCCTCGGTACCCTTGAGTCCATCTTTCTTACAGGTCTTGCCGTCCTCGCTCCGAGTCCTTCTGTGGGTCCCTGGGACGTACAGGTAATGGTCCATATGCCTCAACAGGACTTCCAAGACCTTTGCATGCTGGGTCCTGCCCCCCTCTCCAGCCTGAGTTTTGCTGGTCCTTGCCTGTGTCTTACAAGCCACCTTGCCTTGAGGGCTCCCCTCTTTCGAGCCTGTCTGCCTGTGCACTGCTGTTCCCAAGCCAGGTATGCCCTGCCCTCTGCTCGCTGGCAGGTCTCCCAGGGGCCCCCTCATTTTTCTCTCACTCATTCAGTTAGTCAACAAATATTTAGTAAGTTCCTCCTGTGTGCCATGTGCTAGCCTAGAGTCTGGGGATATAAACTGTAGACAATAGCTACAGTCAATTTAAAGTACTTACAGATCTACGGGCTTCAGAATAATCTCTCCTCCCTTGTCAGTTTACTGATGAGGAAACTGAGGCACAGGATGGTTAAATGACTTGCTCGAGGACACACAGCTGAAGGTGGTAGAGCCAGGACTTGAACCCAAAGCCTGACTCCAGCACTCAAGGCTTCGGCCCCAGGCCATCCTGCAGCCCTTTTGTAAAGACCTCTTCCTCCATGTCATCCCACACATCATCTCATGCCCTCCTGCCCCACCTTCCTCCTCCTCAGGTCCTCTTCCATGTTCCCATCTCAGAAGATGGCACCCATTTTCACCCAGTAGCCCAAATGAAAGCCAGGAAGCCGTCTTCACCTCCTCCCTCTCCATCGGCAAGTGCTGCCTGCTCTGCTCCTGAATGTCTCCCACAGCCCTCTTTTCTCCACTGTCCCCTGCCACCCCCAGCTCAGGGTTGTCACCTCCCACTTAGATGACTGCAGTCACCTCTTTATTGACTGCCCTGCTCTCACTGCTTTCACTCTTGCCCCCACAATCCTTCCTTCCCAGAAACCAGCAGATTTGCAGCCAGTCTGACAGGTGACCCCAATCTGGCTCCCACGGACTGTCGTTGTGCCCTGTCCTCACTGTTGTGCTCCGGCCCTCTAGCCATTTTTCAGCCCCTCCCTCCTAAGCATCAGTCCCCCCTCCCTAGCCCCAGCCAAATCTAACTGAACCCCTTCTCTCCACCTCAGCTCAAAAGCCATCACCGCAGGGGGCCTCCTCTGAGGACCTGTCCCGCTCCAATGCCTTTGCTTCATGACTGCCTCCCATCATGGTTACACACTTAATGTGTAACATATTAACCCCTTTCTCCCTTGTGGGACCGGAAGCTCCATGAGGGCAGGGACATGTCCACTTCTCATCTTCACAGCGGACCCAGCCTGGACACAGAGCCTGACAGATAGCAGGAACCCCACAAACATCTGATGAACAGACCAAGGGCTGTTATGATATAGTGCCTGTAAAAGCACTCGGCGTAGGCCCTTGCGTAAAATAGACACTCATTTACTAGCTAATAATAGTTGCTTTTGTTGTTTGAACCAATTCTGAGCAAGCCTTACCTGATGCCCAAAGGGAGATAGAAATTGCAAAGAACTGGGGTGGTGACTGCAAATAGTCAGACAGGGGCTGTGAAGAGCTGAGGGTGGGAGCTGCGAGCAGCTGGGGTGATGACGGCTCGCTCCTGAGGATCATGCCGGCAAATAGCGGAGGTAGTGGCTGCAGATAGCTGCAGTGCTGAACTGCAACTCCGAGTAAGGACTGCACACAACTTGAGTGGAGTTTGCAAGTAACTGGGGTGCAGACCAGTATTCTTACATGCACACATGCACATGGGTTCCCCTGTTCACCCGCCCTGGCCCCAGAGCCTACCAGCCAAGGCAATTCCCTGCCCCTGCCCTTCCTCCACTCTCTCAGCACAGTGTACCATGGGGACCCTAGAATGTGTTTCTCATGAACCCACCAAAAGGCCACACCAGCCGTACCTCCCTCCATCAGGTCCTCAAATGGGCTGTGCTTCTTCCCACCACCTGGCCTTTGCACATGCCATTCCCTTCACCTGGAAGCCCCCACCCCGTCCTTCAGAGCTTAGTGCAGGATCACTTTAGCAGAGGGACTTTATCAGATGCCACGTCATCATCTTCCTTTTTCATTTTTCATCCTCAAAAAGAACCATTATCATTTCTTCATATACTTGTAGGATTTTCTGATTAATGTGTCCATCTCTCTTATCAGATGGCCAAGCTTCTAGAGATCAGGGAACACCCTGTGTTTATTTGCCACTGTATCCTTAGCACCTCGTTCAGGGCATGGTACATAGCAGGTGCTCATAAACAGGAGCTGGATGGAGGAAATGAAGCAATGGCTAAGAGTAAACTGAGAGTTCCTTGAAGGCAGGTGCAAAGAAAATGAAAAAGACTCTCATTAATTGAGCGTTTGTGTATCTGGCCCAGGGATAAATTATCTTCTTCAATTCAGTTCTTGGAATACTATAGTGAGCTGAGTTGTTCAAGGCAAGATATGTTCTAGTCCTAAGGCCACGTACATGTGGATGTGGCCTTATTTGGAAACAGGGACTTTGCAGATGGGATCAAGTTAAGATGAGGTCAGGCTAGGTTAGGGTGGGCTCTAAACCAATGACTGGCATCTTTCTAAGAGAAAGAAAAGGGAGATGTGGGTAGAGACCCAGGAAAAAGGCCATGTGAAGACAGATGGAGACGGGAGTGATGCAACTGCAAGCTTAAGAAGGCCCAGGTGGCTGACAGCCCCCAGAAGCCAGGAGGAGGCAAGGAGGACCCTCCCCAAGAGCCTGCAGAGGGAGCAGGCTCTGCTGGCACCTGCACCACAGGCTTCCGGCCACCAGAACAGCGGGAGAATCAATTTCTGATGTTTTAAGCCACCCAGTGTGAGGTACTTTGTTAAGCAGCCCTAGGAAACAGATGCACGTGCATATGAAGGAATCATTCTGTGCTGAGAGTCAGATGACCTTCATTCTTGCCTTGGTTTAGCCACTGCCTCCCTGTGGGTACTGCCTGGTCGGGAAAAAAAATGCACCTGCCAGTGCTCTGCACTGACGGCCACCCCCTCTTGCACAGTGCTTCAGGCAGTGGCAAGGAGGGCCTCAGCTACCCTATATCTATGAGGACTTTGGGCTCTTAAGATGATCCCTGAGACTGTGCCAGGTGTGGCCATCTGTGAGTCTGTAACCCAGGTCTCAGGGAACTCCCTGTCTTCATCCTGCAACCAGCCAGGCCCTTCCCAAGAGTTCCAGTCCCCAGACCAGTTTCAAGGGGTCTGGCCACTGCTGCCCACCCCTAGGCAGGAAAGGGTCCACAATGAAGGCTGTCTCCCAGTTCCAGGTCACACATTCCATCCACCATGTTGCCTACAAGAACTCGCAAATTCATATAGCAAGGTGCAGAACTCACACTCGCACAGGCACATCTACCCCATAGGAGACCCTAAATGATAATTAGAATCGAGCCTTATAGGATGCCAGGCTTTACTCTAAAATGATGCTCAGAGAAATTAAGGAACTTGCCTAGGGGCACACAGCTGGTGAGTGACAGAGCTGGGCTTTGGACCAGAGCCCCTGCTCTTACCCTCTGTATCATAGTGTGAGACGCCCAGACACACCCATCCCAGACACGCAGGCTCACAAAGTGCACACACGTAAAGCACGTGCTGAATTTTTCAGGGAAGCCAACAAAATGGCCTCTGTGCTCTTCCTTTTTCCTTTCTTGGAGGACACTTGGGCTCTGCTGGCTACAGGCACTGCACAAAGCCAGAAAGGGTCGCTTGTCACGAGCAGGCTTCCCTCTCGAAAGGACTGGCATTCCCAGTCTCTCTGCCAGCCAGGCTGGAAATGAGTCTTGGGAAGGGCTGAGCCTGCAGTCAGTTCCCTTGGATACTGGTCCCCACGGCCGGGGGAAGGGGCAGGGCTACTTGTCAGCGGGCTCCTGGCCTGGCTTGACATCACTTTGGATGGTAGCTGAATGCCTCCTTTACCTCTGTCCCATTAATTCAAAGATGCCCTAGGAAACGTGTTAGGAAGAACAAAGCAGGTCTGCTGGCACTCTGAGCCAACAGCCGCGCCTCCTCCCTCCTGCTTCAGGCACAGCAGGGAAGAGAACCCAGGCAGCTGCAAGGTGGGCAACGGGGCCTCTCACCTGCAGGGGCTGGGGCGTGGGGAGGGCACAGGGAAACCGAGAAGGATGAGAAGGGGCAGCGCAAACCAGCGGAGAGACAGGAGTGGGACAGAGGGGTGCAGGGAACACCAGAAATGGGGGGATGACATCTCGAAGCTTCCAGAGAGGGTGAAGGTGGCCGCTGTTGATCTGACTTTGGGCATGGTATTTAGCTCTCGGTGCTGCAGTTTCCTCTTCTATAAGATGGAGATGGTGAGAGTGCTCACCTCTTAGGGCTGCTGAAAGGATTTAATGAGATCGTCTTGTAAAGAGCATAGTACAGTGCTTGGCATTTAATAAAAGTTTATTGGCATGCAATAAATGTTAGTTCTTATTATTGGTAATAATGAGGGCAATGAGAATGGCCCTGGGGAAGGAGAGCTAGAAGGGACTGTGCCCGGGGCAAAGCTGGCTCCTGGAGCATCCTTCCATCACTCCGGCCTCGTGGAGTTTCTTCAGTCTTTGGACATGCTCTCCTTTCTGGGTCTTTGCATATACTGTTCCCTCTACCCTGAGCACCCTTCCCAGCTCTTCTTTTAACAACCTACTTATCCTTCAGGTCTCAAACTCTGACCTCACCCCATCTGGGAAGCCATTCCTGACCCCAGCCCCACAGGATGGCCTAGGTGCCCCTTCTTGGGACTCCCACCTCTATGACCCCTGTCCTGGCCTGAGGTGAGAGTGTGAAGGCATCGTGCGGATCTGCCTTGCTCAGCACCCCGTCCTCAGGGACTCACACAGAGCCTGGGCCCAGGCGCTGCTGAGTGAGTATGTTTAGAATGAAAGAATGACCCGTATGTCCCATAGCAGAATCTTGCCCATCCAACCTCCACCTGGATGTTTCTCAAAGACTAAATCTGTCACCGTAAAACCCACGCAGATGCCGAATGCGGTGCGGTCAGGAGCACAGACGCTGAGTGACCCTGCTTGAGTTTTACTCCGCTCTCCTCCACTAGTGGCTGGACCTGGGAAAGTCACGGAAACTTTCATTCCTCAAGTGGGCATAAAGTCTCCACCTCACAGAGCTGTTGTGAGGATAAGCAAGTTAAAACTCATAGATTCCTGAGGACAGGGCCTGGTCCAGAATGTTCCGCTCATCCTTGTTACACTCCAGGGCCGCCCAGCGCCTGCCCCGCCAAACCGTGACTCATGTCTGCACTCGCCTGCCCCTTTCCTTCTTCCGTTGACTCTTTCCGTACTATTGTGGAAGCCTCAGTGAGTTTTCCTAATTAGATGTTGATATCCTTTTATGTCCTAACCAAAAAAAAACAACAACAAAGAAGAACAAGGCTTAAAAAGAGAAGTGGAGCCACCTTGCGTAGGACAAACAGGGTCTCAAATTCCGGCCTCAGTGGAGAGGCTCACCGGTCCCAGCGTGGGTGGCTGGGCTGCAGCCTCTGGTGCCGAGCGAGTGGTGGCCTCAGGTCATCCGGGCCCCCAGCACCACCCGGGCCCGGCCAGCCCTGCTCGGGGCATCTCGGGACAACGAAGCCAGCTCAGAGCCACAGACTGTTGGGTTGGTCTCCATGGCCCTGTGGGTGAACGCTGGCGCTTTACAACCGGATTTATTAGGTTAAAAGCTTACAGTTCTGAGGCCGTGACATTATCCAAATCAAGGCATCATCAGAGATTCTGTCTCACTGAGCTACAGCTGTGGGTAATCAAGCACATGGCAGGGCGCTGTGGTTTTTCACTTCCTGGATACTGCAACTTCTGGAAGCTTCCTTGTGTCTCTGGGCCTTCTTTCTGTGGCTGCTGCTTTTATTCCTCCATTTATAAAAGACTCCTGCAGTAAGAGGATTAAGACTTATCCTGGGCCATGCCCTACTGAAGCAATCTAATCAAAATCTAATCCAAAGGGCCCATCTACAATGTGTTCACATGCATGGGAATGGATTATTTTTAAGAACAGGATTTTCCAGGCTCCACCCAGCTCCAAATTGTCACACATCCAATACTCTAGCACGAATGCCTCCCCACGTCAGATCTGAGGGCAGCACTCCCCACCTCCCACGAAGGCCCCAGCAGGCCTCAAGGCCAAGCCCACAAGGCTCAGACTCAGGATCAAGACTGAAAGCCAGGCGTGGCCTACAAGGTCCCCCAGGCTGGGCCCATGCTCGCCTCTCCCACTGCCCTCTTGCCAGGCCTCCCAGTGCACCCTGAGTCCCAGCCATGTGGCCTTCTTTTAGTTCCTGGAGGGCACTGTGCCTCCTCAGGGCCTTTGCACTGCTGTTCCTTCCACCTGAAATGCTATTCCTCCTCCCCTTTCCTCTTCCTTTTTAACTCCCTCTCATCCTGCAGAGAGCTCACAGGTCACATCTTCAGGGAAGCCTTCCAGACCCTGAAGACTAGATACGGTCCCCCTGCTCCTCATTCCTGTGGCACCCAGAGTCTGTTCCCCATTGCTTAGCTAATCATTAACTAATTAGCATTTGCATTTGACTCACGTCTGTCTGCCCCCTAGACTGGAATCTCCATGAAGGCAAGGCACATATTTGCTTTCCTCACCCCAAAGCTCAACCAGTGTTTGTTACCTACAAATATTCCCTGAGCACCCAGCATGCGCCAGGCATTGAGCTAGGGTCTGCAGGTACAATCGTGAATGACTCATGCTCAGGAAGATGGGCCATGGCCAGAAAATCACCTGCCAGCTGATAAAGGATGGGGTGAGCGGGATGCTGGGGGAAGCACAGCCCAGGAGCCACAGCAGAGGGACCCCCAGCCCGCAGGGAGGAGGGAGCATCTTGGGTCAAGTCCTCCAGCTCATCCATCACAGTTCTCTGTTGAACGCTCAGCCATGTGGAGCGTCTCAGGGCCAGGGAGGGGCATTTCAGCAGGAAGAGACAGCAGGAGCCAGGACACGGAGGTGGCATGCTGAAAATACACGCTACAGCGGCTCTGTGTTCTGGAATGCAGAGCAGAGTGTTGCAGCAGCAAGGAGTGGGGAAGGAGGCTGGAGGCGGAGGGAGGGGTGCCCTCGATCACCAAGGGCCGTGCTGGGTTCTGCTGAGGAGGATGAAATTCAGCCAGAAAGCAACAGGGAGACATAGAAGGCTTTAAGCAGGGGAGAGGGGCAGACAGCTGTAAAAGAGATGGCCCTGCTGGAGAGAGGGTTAGAGGAGAGCTGGCTGGGGGATGTGGTGGTCTGGAGCTTCCCAGGGTATGTGCCTTCTGTTGCCCCAGTCGTCATGCTCCCCACCCCTCACTAACAGAGACAACCAGCTGATCTGCCCACTCCCCACCCCACCCCTGCACCCACTGGGAGTTCTGTGCTCAGGGTGACACCTGGTCAGCTCCTTACCCCCAGCGCCTCAGATGGGACCTGTCTAGAGCAGGTGCCAGTATTTCCTCCGTCCCTCCCGCCCCTCCCCTCCTTCCTCCTAACTTCCTTCCCTTCTTCCCTCCCTCTCTACCTCTTCCCTTCAGCAGCAGCATAGGCTGCGAGCTGGCTTCTCTCTTCTGGTTTCCTCCCCCCTCTCCCCAGCCCCTGTCATCTACCACTTTTTTCCTGGGAAAACTCTGAGCTCAGCAACATTGACCATGAGGTGCAGCGGTGCTTAGAGATGTATTCACCAAATGCAATGAATGTCTCATGATGATGGAGGAGATTGTTGCTATGGGGGGAGGAGGGGGATGAGGGGGGTGGGAGGTATATGGGGACCTCATATTTTTTTAATGTAATATTAAAAAAATAAAGACGAAAAAAAATAAAGTCAAGGGAAGGCAGGTGAGAAGAACCAATATCAATTAAACGCCTTTTCTATGCCAGGTAATCTGCCAAGAACTATGCAAGCGTTCATTTCATTTTTAAATCAAGCCAAGGAGGTGGATGTTAGTGTCCCCATCTTATCCGTGAGGTTCAGTGCTGCCCAGTTTCCTCCTGCGGCAGCAGGACTTCGGGCCAGGTCTGCAGACCTCAGCAAGAGCACGAACAGGTCTCTGTCGACCAGACTTCAGGCACCTGATGGGGCGGGGTGGGGAGGTTTTGGAGTGAGGACACCTTCCTAAGCCACTCGCATCATGCCTCAGAGGCCTTTGTCACTGTGCCTTGGGTAGGGGGTCCTGGTCCCCAGCCCTGCTCTGAGCGAGGCCTAGACCCCGTGACCCCCACCAGGCCGGATGGAACTCCAGGCAGGAGAGTGATGTTGGCTCAGGCAGGGCTGGTGGTGGAGTGATGGATCCAGGGGTGGGATGAGGCCCGGGCCAGGACCCAGGAGATGGACTGCAGGGCCAAGCCACCCCCTAGGCCAGGGATCCCTGGGTCTGGAGACCCTTCCTGCTCCCCCTTCCGTTTTGACTCACATCGCCATGTCTTTGGGCCTCTGCCCCAGTCACGGCCCTCAGCCGAAGCAGGTAAGCTTTTGCTGGGGGCCTCGCCGCTGCAAGTGGAAGCCCGAGCCTCCCATGTCCCGAGCTTTCTCTGAACATTGAATCGGCACATTCCATGCAGGTGAGAGAGCCAGCCAGGTCCCTGGGCTCGGCATCAAAGGGCCCGGAATTATCGGCAAGTTGCTTTTGAAAGGGGAGAGAAACGAAACGTGTGGGGATATAACTTTTCACTTAAAATGCGGTGCCCTCTACATTTGGATGTCAGGAGGGATGTTGAGTGACATTTGTGGAGCTGCTGGGGTGAGCATGTGAGGTCAAGCATACTCATTAGCCGTGCTTAGAGGCAGCGGCAGAGGGAGCAGGGAATAAATCGGTTCCACTGGCCAGGTTCCTCCCTATCAGGAGAGAAACAGAGCTCACATTTACCCAGACAGAGTCACATTACCCAAAAGGCAGGGCCACAGCCAAGCTCAGAGAGACCATCCCTGGGGGGTCACGGTGGAGTGTCTAGAGGTCCAGAGAGGCCACCCCAGCTGCAAAATATCCTTGGCCCACTGGAGAAGGAGTACCTACAGGTAAGTCCTTTAGATGGCACCTGTGTGGTCTCGTTCCTGCTTAGAACAAACAAAACTTGGACTGTCATAAATTTTATCATAGCAGGAATTTGGATGGGCAGGCATTATGTAGAATTTCCTAACCCATGGACAGCTGGAATTTATGCAGTGTGAATGTGCACACGAGTGGCAACATTTGGAAGGAAGAGGATCCATAGATCTATTGAACTAATTCAAATTCTCAAAGGTGTCCATTTATTGGTTTTAAAAACATTTACTGAGCAATCACCATGTACCTGGCACTGTTTGGGACACTGGCCATATAGCAGTGAACAAAACAAGTCTGTGTTCTAATCCAAGAGGCAGAAAAGAAGTACATAAGCACACCGATATCAGGTTTGGTGGTGACAGGTGCCCTGTATAAGCTTGGTAAGGCAGTAGAGAGGGATGGACAATAGTCAATATTGCCCTTTGGGCATGTGACCCCCAAACTGCAAGGAGCCCTTGGTGAAGACAGTAAGTGGATTCCAGTCTATGTGAAGGGTGTCCCAGGATCTGTTCCACCTGGCAAAGCAGGCATAGGTGTCAGCTGAATGCTGTTGGAAGCCAGGTCCTGTGGTGATGGAGATGGGCCCCCTGGAGAAAGGCAGTGACCCCTTCCCTCCTTCCTGCACCCAGCCCAGTGCCCAGGCTCCTGCAGGAAAGGGTGAGAGGCCTGCCCAGCCAGGGCAAGTGAGCAGAGCTCAGTGCAGTCGGAAGCACCTGGCCTCAGAGTGGGCCGAGCTGGCTCCCATCCAGCTCCCCACCCCCACTGCCTGGAGGGGTGAATTGGATGGAGCACTCCAAGCGCCTGGCGTAGGGTCTGACTCCCAGTGGCTGCCCAGTCCACCTAGCTCCCCCCTCCTTCCCCTTATTAGAGACATTCACAGGTGGCAAGTGTGCTGGTGTGGAAGGGGCAGGTGGCTCCAGTCCTAAGGTTGGTCCTGGAAGCAACCTCTCCCCTGCCTCTGGGCCACATAGGAGTGCTGAGATGGCCCCGTGGGCCCTTCTGACTCTGAAGTTCATGCTCAGACACTCCCCAGTGTTTTCCTGGGGGCTGCTCCAGGCTGAGCCCTGGGCTGGATGGCCTGCACTGGGCTCTTGACCTTGGCATGCTCACAGTCCAGGGGAGGAAACCTGTAAGAAAAGCAGCTCTGCCACTGACCTTAAGCGACTCACACGCCTCCTCCCAGCCTCAGTCCCTTCACCTGTAAGTGGGGATAGTCCAAGTACCTTCCTTATGGGGCCTTGGCAAGGGCTCAGTGTTTAGGACACACCCAGCCCTTAGAACAACGCCCAGTAGAACCCGCCCCCTGGGGCCAAAGAGCCGGACTTGCTTGCTGCCTTGTCCCTAGCGCCCGCCCAGTTCCTAGCTCAGAGAAGTGCGTCCAGAAGGGGGAGTGACCAAATGGGGACAGACCCTCTTCTGCAGGCGGGGCCGTCCATTCCTGGAGCCACATGAGATTTGTGTGGACCCATGTGACTTGTGCAACGATATTGCCAACCCCTGTCCCGAAGAGCCTCCTCATTGAGTATTTGAGCCTTTGATATACGGGCGATGTTTGCCAAGGGGGAGAGATGTTATTGGACATTTTTCCGGGTTGTAAAGATTATTTCTTGATGAAAACACACACAAAGAAAGACTTACAAGCTGCCCTGAGGTAGGCAAATGAATGATGTGTGTTTACCGCCACGGAGCCGTTCCTCAGGGCTGTCAGCTCCGCAGGCGCCTCCCGGGGCTGAGGCAGGGGAGGGGCGGCCGGCGCTGCACCTGCGGGGAGCAGAGGGCAGGCGCGGGCTGAGCCTGCAGGGGCCGGTCACTGGGATTCGTCCCTTGAGCCTCCTTGCTCATCTCTGCTTGAAGACCCTCCCCCCGCCTCTATGTCCTTCCCGGTCACCCCTACCTATGCTGGGGCGCCCAGGGCCTGGAGCGTCTGCGCCCTGCTCTGGGCCCGTGGGGGCTGAGGCCCTTCCTGGGGGAGCCCCCCTCAGCCAGATCCGCCCTCCTCCAAGGGCAGGGTCTGCAGGCCCTGCAGCGAGAAAGGGCTGTGGCCGTGGAGAGTCATCTTCAGGCAGCCACGTGCGCTTTGCTTCCTCCTTGGGCTTAGCACCCCAGCTAAAGTAACCTGGGAGCCCCTCAGAGTGGGCGGACCGGATCGCGTCCGGTCCAACCCCAGGACCACTCCTGGCCTGCTGAGCCGGGGGAAGTTGCCAGAGCGAATGAATGAGTGAATGAAGAGAAACATCTTCTGCCTCCTTGCTGACCCATCCCTTTTGCTTCCCCCTTCCTGCCCCTCGCCCCGGTGGGAAGGGCTGGCCGCCTCCTGCAGCCTGTGCCACGTGCTGGCTGGCTGCATGGTGCCCTCCTTTGGGCCTGCTTACTCTCGGGCTTTGGGAGGTCTTCCTGCTGTGGTGACACGTTGGTGCCCTTGGCTGCAAAGTTTGGGGCCCTGCCAGGGTTCCAGGGAATAGGCTCAGAGCATCCCAAGGTGGGTCAGAGGCCAATAAGGCTTGGGTCAGGCTGGGTAGCTGGGAGCTGGGTTGACTTACAGCTGTGCAATCTTGGATGGATGGCTTACCCTCTCTGAGTCTCAGCTTTTTCTCAGCCTGCAAGGGTTTAACTCCTTTAACTGTGGGGCTTGTCCTCCTGCTCCAGGTCCTGTACAGGACCTACAAAAACTCAGTAGAGAAACTCAGTAAATAGTCCGACATTCCCTGCCTTGGGTAGCTCATGGCATGTGTGTTGATTTCCTGTGTAGGCCACTGTAACAAATTGCCACAAACTTAGTGGCTTAAGACAACACCAATGTATTCTCTTATGGTTCTAGATGTCAGAAGTCCAAAATCAGTCTCACTGGGCTAAAATCCAGGTGTGGGCAGGATTGGTTCCTTCTAAGGGCTCTAAGGAGAGAATCCACTTCCTTACCTTTGCAGTTTCTAGAGGCCACCGGCATTTCTTGGGTCATGGCCCCTTCCTCCCACCTCTCCAACCTTTTTATTCCATCACGTCTCCTACTGCTGACTCTGGACCCCCTGCCTCCTCTTACAAGGACTCTTGTGAGCACATAATCCAGAATAATCTCCCCATCTCAAAATCCTTAACTTTTTCACATCTGCAAAATCCCTTTTTCTATGGAAGGTAATTATATTCACAGTTCCATGAATTAGGATTCAGGCTTCTCAGGGAGCCTTTATTCAGCCTATCACAGTATGATAAAATATAAAATGATCAATCAAGTAATGATCAAATGAATATGTTAGAATGAACCCAAGAGCACCAAAGCAGCACTGCGCTGCAAGAAGGTGTAACGGGCTTGGCTTAATCTGGGGGAGCAGGGAGGGCTGGGCCTCATCTCCCTTTTTCTCAAGCCCCCTCTCCCCTCTGGCAGGCCCCAGGAAGTCCCTTTCTGTGGCTATCCACCATCCACCTCCTAGCCCCTTCCCCTGGCCAGGACAACCATTCTCTAAGGACTTCCTGGCTGTCAGGAACGTTGACAATGGCTCGTCTCCTAAGCAGCACGTGGCCCTATTAGAACCAGCTTCTTGGGGAATGGGTGACACAGACATTAATTGTTTGTCTCTCAGGTTGTAAGGACTATCAAACTCATTTAGCCAAATGTGCTGCCTCTCTCCACCCCACCCATATTCTCCAGAAAATCAGCCCCCACCATCTCTGAACGATACATTCCTTCCTCTTCGGAAGTCCTACAGAACAGGTTTTGTCATCAAGGCTCAACAGCTCCCTGGTGAGGTCAGGGTCCACGGTCCTCGGGAATATTCTCACTCACCCACCTCCCAAAATAGATGCCGGCTCGTCCAGCTGAAGGCAGCCTGACCCACAGCTCCCGGAAATGGCACGGGACAGTCATCCTCCTCCCCACTGGGCTCCGCGCGGAGAACGGCGCCCCCATCCGTGTGTCACACGAGTGTCGCTCTGCAGGTGCTGGCATGCTGGTGGCTCTGCACACAGTGGAAAGGGGTTTGGAATCAGCTTCACACAGATGCTGAAATGGTCAGGCTTCAGAAAAAAGGCCCAAGACAGGCACACTGCTTCCAGAAACCGCAGACATCTTCATCTGCGCGCAGCGTCGGGCAGCAGCCGTGTCTGCCGGCTTGGAGGGAGACTGGGCCATGAGTGTCCGCTTCCATAAAGCCACCTGTGCTCGCTCATCCATGCCAGCAGGCCCCTTCTGTGGGGCTGGGGGACTCGGGAGGTCATGGCTAAAGTGACCTGGGCAGAGTGTCTGGAGAGGACAAGACCGGAGTTCACCCACCACGTATTTATCTCGAGCCGCACTCTCTGGGAAGGGGTCCTTGGCCATGCCAGAAGCCTTGAAGAAGATCCATCCTCTTAACTGCCAGCCCCTCCCCAACAGTCCAAGAGCTGCCGTCATGATAACGATCATGAACTTGATAATTGTTCTCAGCTACCAGGTGTTTGTGCTGTGCCAGGCCTTGTGTGGAGCCCCTTACCTGTATCATCGCGGTAAATTTCCCGGCAGCCCTGGTAGTATCCTCTCCATTTTACTCATGAGGAAACTGCGCCTAAGAGATATAAGCAATGGTGCTGGTAGTGGACTCAGAGGAGAGGCAGCCTGTGTGCTGAGAGACGGGGCATGTATTCATGTATTCGGAGCTCAGCAGATCTGGCCTGGAATCCAGAGTTTGCCACTTAGTTGCCTCTGGTGCCGAGTCTTAAGCAAGCAGGGGAGAAGCAAGTGGGCACGTGTGGGTCTCCCACAGCGGTCCAGCCCTGGGCCCACCCCCACGTACGCTGTGTCCCTGTGAAGCCAAGGACAAGTCTTATGTGCTTGAGACAATGCAGGATTGAGAAGCTGCACATACGCTCCTCACAAGACTCCTGGAAGCATCACTTGTTTGTTTTTTTGTTTTTTTTAAAGATTTATTTTTATTTATTTAATTCCCCTCCCCTACCCCGTTTGTCTGTTTTCTGTGTCTTTTTGCTGCGTCTTGTTTCTTTGTCTGCTTCTGTTGTCGTCAGCGGCACGGGAAGTGTGGTGCGGTGCGGGCGGCGCCATTCCTCGGCAGGCTGCTCCCTCCTTCGTGCTGGGCGGCTCTCCTTATGGGTGCACTCCTTGCGCGTGGGGCTCCCCTACGCGGGGGACACCCCTGTGTGGCACGGCACTCCTTGCGCGCATCAGCACTGCGCATGGCCAGCTCCACACGGGTCAAGGAGGCCGGGGGCTTGAACCGTGGACCTCCCATGTGGTAGACGGACGCCCTAACCACTGGGCCAAAGTCCATTTCCCACTTATTTGTTTTTTTTAGCCTATTTTTCTTCTTCCCTCCCCCTTTTCTTTGCCTATAAAAACCCTCAGCTCCCATTCTCACTTTGAACTGGTTTGGGAAAAACTCCCGCAGTCCCTTGCTTGTGTACTTGCAATAAATCACCTTCTCACTGAGAGACAAGCTTCTCCTCTGTGGTGCCAGATCGGGCGGGCCCTGCTATTGGAAGTAGCTGTGCTTTCGGTAATACCTGTAGGTTCTTCCCTGCCAAGAAGGGCAGGGAGGGGCAGGTGCCAGGAGAGATTCTGCAGAACTACCGCTCCTGCGCGACAGGCCTGAGGCTCAGACTCCGATGCCATCCAAGGAGGCTGGCTCCTCCCAGGCAAGATTCCTGCCCACCCTGCCAACCTTTACAGAGCAGAGCTCATGCACGGTGGATCAGCAACTGCTGACACCGGGGTGCCCGGGGGCGAGCGAGAAGCAGCCTCATGCAGGGCAGGTCGGTAGGAGCCGGAGAGGGTGCGTCCTGGGGAGCCTTCTCTGTGCGCAGGCTGGCCTCGGCTTAGAGATCCAGGCAGCAGGAGCTGGAGTCCTTCCACAGCCTGTCCCACCTGAAGCAGAGTGTCCTGTTCACTCACTCATCTAAGGAGCCACGGAGCACTGTGGTCACCAGCACAGGCTCCTGAGTGAGGCGGACCAGGCTCACTTTTACTTTTTCATGTATTTTTAGTGGGATCTTGGGAATGTCACATAACCTTCCAGAACCTCAATTTTCTCTTTTGTCAAATGGAAATAATACATAATTCACAGACAAGGTGAATATCAGATGAGATGATGTCATAAATTAGTTGGCACATTACCTGACACTAGGCTTTATGCTCAATAAATCATTTAAAAATCCTCTCTCTATATATATATATATGTATATATATATGTTTGTGTACATATATCATCATCTCTGTTAGCAGAAATAATAATGTAAGCCAAAAATGTGAGTATAGCAGTTTGATATTATTGGCGAATTCCAAAAAGAAATATTGGATTATGTTTGTAAACTGGTCTTTTCCTCTGAGCATATTGAAGTGTATTGGATTCAGAGGTTTACTTTTACTTGATTAAATAATGATTAAGGCTTTAATTGGGCCACATTGGTAGGATGTTCAGTCCCTGCCCCCTTGGTGGGTGGGGAATCTAAGAGAAACTGCACCACAGAGAAGGGAGATGGGAGTCTTGAGCTGGAGCCCTGTGATATAAGCACACAGAGGAGCTTGGCTGTGAGGAAAGAGAAGCAAGCCCTGGGAAGAGAGGAACCCTGAGCCTGGAGAGAAGGAAGCCCTGAGAAGAGAGGAACCCAGGAAGCCTGAACCCTGGCAGACAACAGCAACCATCTTGCTCCAACACGTGGAAATAGACTTTGGTGAGGGGAGTAACTTGCACTTTATGGCCTGGTAACTGTAAGCTTCTATCCCAAATAAATACCCTTTATAAAAAGCAACCAATTTCTGGTAGTTTGCATCAGCACCCCACTGGCTGACTAATACAGTTAGCCGCATCTGTAATTATAAATTTCACAGTAGCCACATGAAAAGAGTAAAAAGAAACAGGTAAGTTTATCAATATATTTTTATTTAACCCAGTATATCCAAAGTATCATTCTTTGAACATGTGATCAAAATAAAAATGTTAATGAAATATATTACATTCTTTATCTCATACTAAGTCTTTGAAATTGGGTGTGTCTTTCACAGTTACTGCACATCTCACTCGGACGTACTGCCTCTAAATGAGAGCATTCCTTGGGGTTTGGTCCTCAGGTCTCTTCTCGCACCATGCCTGCTCTCTTCTGATCTCTTTGACTCCCACTGTTTCAGTTATCACCTCTGTCCCAGGGTCTCCAGCAGGGAGCTTGGGGATGGACAGGGTGTGCACAGAACATGCAAAGAGGGCACATGACCATGAAGGGAGAGAAGGGGGTAGCAGCAGGACAGCAAAGGTTCAGAAGAAGCTGAGTGCTTTAGCTTCCTGTTAGGGCATAGCAAATTATCTCAGACTTAGTGGCTTGAAACAACATGTTATAATCTTCCAGTTTCTGTGGGTTATGAGTCAGGGCACAGCCCGATGGGGTGCTCTGCTCAGGATTCCCTAGCTTGCCTTCTATTCTCATCTTTCGAAGTGTTTTTATAAAGAAAGTTTGCTGTATCTTGTCAATGCTTTCTCTGCGTCAATAGAGATGATCATGTGATTTTTTTTTCTCTTGATCTGTTAATGTGGTGTACTACATTGACTGATTTTCTCATGTTGAACCATCCTTGCATACGTGGGATAAAACCCACTTGATCATGGTGTGCCATTCATTTGATGTGTTATTGAATACGATTAGCAAATACTTTGTTGAGGATTTTAGCATCTAAGTTCATTAGAGAGATTGGTCTATAGTTTTCTTGTGGCATCTTTAGGGTGATGTTGACATCATAGAATGAGTTAGGTGATGTTCCCTCCACTTCTACTTTTTGGAAGAGTTTAAAGAGGATTTAAACAGGATTGGTGTTAGCTCCTTTTGGAATGATAGGTAGACTTCACCCATGTTTTGTGCCCATTTTAGAAATGAGAAAGCTGAAGCTCTGAGTGGTCAGGTGACATTACTAATGAATTGCTTGGCTGGCCCTTGTACCCATGTCTTCCAGTTCCTTGTCTTGTCCTATTTCCACTCTACATTATACTGGCCACAGAACAAAGAGAGAATGCAGAGCAACCCAACCCCTTTCTCACTCATACCTGCTTTTATTTTTTATGTCAACCTAAGGGAAAGTTTAGCAAAGATTGTTAAATAATAGCTGGAGAGCATCTAGGAGCTGAACCAACACAGGTGCACTGAGAACACACCACATCATTTTTATCTTGCTAGTGACAGCCAGGGGTTGAAAAAGTTAAAAATGTGGGTAGTTTCCATGCTCTAGCATCTAACAATGTTCCTCATCAGTGGTTTCTGACCTCTTTGTGAAAATGGTCCGAGGAAGAAATGATATCCTTCTGAGTTTCTGTTATCCCAGAGTATGGTGTCCCCCAAAACAGCCCTTCTTCCTTTAACTCAAGGTTTATCCTGCTCCATGAATGCACTTCTTCACAGACTAGAGGCCTGAAAGTGCAACAGGAGCATGTGACCTTGGGGACTTCTCAGGCATATTGCCCCAAGTGAGGCTTTTGCAGTGGGGCACCCCAGGTCAATAGACTCCGGTCTCAACTCGAAGGCCCTAAGGGGCATTTCTTTCCAACACAAAAGCTTCAATTTCCTGGTTAGCGCCTGGGGTGTGGGGTGGGGGTGTGGGGTCACAAAAAGTTAGTGCATTTGCCTCTAGAACACCCTCTTGAGTGACGTTTATGGGCCTTTGGCCAGAATTCGACCAGGACTTGACCCGAGAGAGGAGGAGATGGGATTGCTGTAGAAAGAGCAAGAAGTCTGTAGAGATATGCTTGTGGGGTTGGTGTGCATGTGGGAGGGGGGTGTGCACAGGTGAGCCTGAGTGCACACATGAGTGCGTGGATGCTGGGTGATTAAACAAGAGCAGACATGTGTGTTGGGTGTGTACCTCTGTGTGTAGATCCTTGAGATTCAAGTCAACTATATCCAGGGAAGGTGCCATTCTCAAGTTCTTAAATATCTTCATAGCTTATTTCCCTTATTGAAAAATCAGTAAAGTGTGTACTTGAAAAGAAAATGTTTTAGTGACCTCTTCAGACCTTTAATGATTCTGTAACTGTAAGGCCAAAGTCATTTATAAAATATTAAAAATCAATTCTCTACTAAAATATCTCCCCCGCCCTGCCCCTGCTACATTGCCTCACATCATTACTCAGCTAACATTCACGCAGTTGGTCTAAACCAAAATGGGATCCTGATAAATGATGCCACGCCCCTATTCACTTCTCCTGTGGTAGGAAGAACACTTCACAGAATGTTTAGTCCTTTCTTTGTGCTTAAAGGTCGGTTAGAGCCACACTACTGCCCCCACCACCTGGCGCTTCATGGAAATATTTACACCAGCTCTCAGCTGTACCCCAAGCACCTTTCCATGGAGAATCATGGGTTTCCTGGGCATAGCCTCACAACACTCTCAGCCGCCTTTTCAGCTGTCACCAAAGTATTCATTCCCACTCAATGGGCAATTTTTGCCCTGGCTGAAGCACTTGCTGAAATGATTTTATAAATCATCTTTTTCTTGTTTCCAAACACTCGCAAATCAGAGCCACCATCAAATTCAACATCCTCTCCTTAATTCACCCACAGCTTCTATTTTGTAGCTAAAAACCATTACTTTCTTAGACTCCCTCACTTACTTTTCACTTTCCATTACCACCCCGGCAGTTGGCTCTATTTTGGGAAATGATTTTTCACAATAAAATAAAGATTTTCATCACTTTTGCAGGAGTTGTCGCACAAGCCCAGGAACAAAATCCCGTAGGTCCACAGATGGTCCTACGGTTTTCTTGCTAGCCAAAGGCCCTCCTCACTTGCCAGCCTCTCAGTGTGTGTGACTCAAATTTAAACCTCAGCATAATTAGAAATTATGATCTCTTCAAAGTTTCGCTTTGTGTAGATGGGCTTTACCATCACAAGGGTAGAAAACGTGCACAGCTGCTGTTCAGAAGGTGCGGGTGGGACCAAGCTTGGCCCAGATTCATGGTGGAGGAGGCATCACTAAACGGGCTGGGGTCAAGGCCAGCTCTGCAGACCAGGGAACCCTGTGAGTTCAGGAGCCTCGTGAGCTTCCTGTCCTATAATTTCAGATGATGTGTCACTTCTTTCTGGAAGCCATCCCTGACGCCCCTGTCACCTCCCCCAGCAGGTGAGCTACTCCTGCTGAATTCATTCATGTGCTCCCATCACCCATGGGCTGTTGAGCTTACCGCTCTGGGCTGTACCTCCCTGTTGACTTCTGTCTGCTCCACTTCCCAGTTAGACGGTGAACTCCCCGAGGGCAGGGCCTGCCCTTCTCGTCCTCCTCAGCCTGGCCTTCATTATCTCTCCACACAGTCCATGGAGAGGATGGGCCCTTTTTGGAAATGCCTGAATTCAGGGCCAGTTTCATGGACGTGTGATCTGTGCTCAGAAGGGCCCCCTATGTGGTTTTGTGCTCTACTGCCATCACTTAAGGGTTTTTTTTATCACAAGGGGCCCTGCACACTGGACCCACAAATTATGTAGCCAGTCCTACCTGCACTGAATACATTGGTGGGCAGAAAGTATTTTGGAGGGTTGGTTTGCCTAAATCCCTGTGTAACATTATAGAAGAATCCCCTGGGGACAGGGATTGCACTGACCCAACACTTTCTGACAGTCTGGGCATTGGCTTAGGCACAAGGGCATCCTCTATCCTTCTAACCCGGCCTTGGCTGGTGCAAGTAGAAAATGGGGAGAGAGATGCCTGCACCCAAGGGGCCTGTCAGCGAGGACCCCAGACCCTCTCCTGAAGGTTGTGGTTGACGGGGCTAAGCATGGAATGTGGTTATCCTCTGGCATAACTTCAAAGCCAGACAGCCACAAAGCTAGGGATGATGGACTCTGATGAGGCCTCACAAATCAGGTAGACAGACCAAGATCTGGAGCGTTTTATCAGGTCTTGCCCCTAGAGGCCTTCAGTGAGCAGCAGAAAGCAGAAGACCTTAGCAACATGGTCTAGAGGACCAGGGTGAGTGGCGAGAAGATACCTAGCTCCATCCTGACTGACTTGGACTTAGTTCCATAAGGTTTACCAAGGGGGTCGCTTGCTGGGTAGAGGTGACTGAGAGGGACAGAGTCAGAGAAGGTGCTGGGGGCAGCTTTATAGCCTCTGAACCACAGGACTATAAAGAGTAGCAGTGACTGTGTCCTGGGCCTTGTGTCACAGAGCTAAGTGCTTTACATTGCAAGTTCTCAATTTTATAAAGGAGCTATAATATTAGTATTGCTATTTTACAGACAAGGAAACTGAGCCCAAAGTGGTCTGGAGACATGTCCATGGTCGTCACCCAGCTAGTTAGGGGCAGGACAAGGATGAAAATTCAGATCTGCCTGAGCTGCCTGGTAGTGAAACCTATACTTGCCATCCTGCAGCCCACTGCTCTTCACCCTTCTGGGGTGAGGACATTCCTGTTCTACCTCAGAGGGAAGAGGGGCTTTCCTAGGAGAGGAGGGCCAGCAAGAGGGCAGGATTAAAAGCAGAAAAGCAGAAGTCTTGATTGGGGACATCAGGAACCCAGAATGTAAGAAATTTGAGGGTTCTAGAAGCTCTCTCATTCCTCCATTCTAGGTGTTTATTTGATCATCCAGAAGCCATCTCCTAACAGCTCAACATGTGCGAAATAAATTTTACTAGGCACCAAGAGTGCAGAGATTCAAGACCATTGCATAGATTTACTAGGTGCTTACTATGCGCCAAATCATTGCATGTACTTCTTCCCATCACCCTATGAGGCAGGTACTGTTACTATCATCTGCATTTTATAGATGAACAAATTGGGGCATAGAGAAGGTAAGAAAGGAGCTTGCCTTAAGCCTCACAACTAGATAAGCAGCAGCACCAGAATTTGAACCCAGCCTGTGCTCTCTAAGCACTACATGGCACCACTTCAGTATCAAAGAGCTTCCAGTTTATTCCATTGTTCCACACCTTAACTGCACATTAGAACTACCTGGGGAGTTTTAAAAGTCTCCACACTCATTGGGACTCTCATACCTGCAGGTTAGAAGTTAAAATGGCACAACCATCTTGGAAAAACAGTTTGGCAGTTCTTAAAAAGTTAAACATGTGCCTGCTGTCTTCGTTTGCCAGTCCTGCTCTGACAAATACCATGAAATGCGTTGGCTTAAACAACAAGCAGTCATTGTCTCACAGTTTTGAAGGCTAGAAATCCAAAATCAAGACCGAGGCAAGGTCATGCTTCTTCAGAGTCGGTAGAATTCTGATGATGGCAGCCCTACCTCATGCTGAACTCTCTACTCACTGGCTTCCGGCTTCTTCCACTGGCTTTCTTTGATTTCATTGTCCAAACTTCCTCTCTTCATAAAGCCTTCAGAAGTATGGATTAAGATCCAGTCACAGTCAGCTGGCCACACCTAAATAGGAGCTTTGAAGATGCTATTCACAAATGAATCTACACCTCAACTGATAATATATCTTCAAAGGGTCCTATTTACAAATGGGTTCATACCACAGGAATGTGGGTTAAGGACACGTCTTTTGTAAGGTACAAGGTTCAAACTCCAACACCTATGATATGACCCAGCCATTCCACTCCCCAGCACTACCCCAAGAAAAAGAAAAGCATATTTCCACACAAAAACATGTGCACCAAATGGTTATAGCAGCTTTCTTTGAAATAACCCCCAACCTGGAAATAATCCAAATGTCCATCAGCTGGTGGATGGACAAAAACATGTGACACATTCATACACGGGAATACTACTCAGCAGCTGGTGCTTGCAACAACATGGATGACTCTCAAATGAATTATCATGAGTGAAAGAAGCCAGACAAAAAAGAGCACATCTTGTATGATTCTATTTATAGAAAATTCTAAAAATTACAAACTAATCAGGGGGGATGGAGATCAATAGCTGCCTAGGGATGGGGGAGGGAATACAGAGGGGCACGAAGAAACTCTCAGGTGTGACTGAGAGCTTCATTGTCTTGATTGTGGTGATGGTGTCAGAATTTATCAAACTGTAGAATTGTCTGTCAATTTCACTGCAACAATACTATAAGAAAATGCTCAGGCCTCACCCCAGACCAAGTAAGTCAAAATCAGGGATCAGTATTATTGAAAACTCCTCGGGATTCCAATGGGCAGCCAAGGAGCAGAACTGCCGAACTAGTGAGAAGACAGGTGCACAGGGCAGTCTGGTCAAGAGCTGGACATTGCTCTAAGCTCTGAGGCTAGGAAATGGGCAGAACAGACAGAAATCCTTTCCCTCGTGGAACTTGCATTCTAGTGGAGAAGAAAAACAATGCAATTACAAATAATATGTTAGATGCTAATGAATGCAATGGAGAAAAATTAATCAGGGGAGGGAGATGGGGAGAGACAGGATAAGGGGCAGGATTTGTAATTTTAAATATGGTGGTCAGGAAAGATTTCACTGAGACATCAACATTTCAGGGAAGCCCTGATGGAGGTGAGGAAATGAGTCTTGCTGATATCTGGGAGGAATGTGGTTCGGGGCAGAGGGACTACAGGTACAAAGGCCCTGAGGCAGGAACGGCCTGAATCATTAGTACCAGCAAGGGGATCAGTATGACTAGAGCTGGGGGAGTGGTTTGTGTGAAGCCTTGAGGGCCATTGCCAGGACTTAAGTGTTTCTCTGAACGAATTGGGAAGCTATGGGAGCATGTGTGCAGAGAAGTGGTAATGAATCTATTCCTGCAGCCTTGTTTGAAATTCACATGTTTGTCAAGTGAAATCTGCTTAAAATCTCTGGAAAGGACCCAGGCTGACCTAATGGCTGTGGCATGGAGATGGCTGGTTCCTGCAGAACAGGCATGTTTGCAGGGGCATGACACATGCTTTTCCCAAATTAAATCTTTTTGCGACCCCCAACACCCTCTGGATGAGAGCGTGAGCCCCTCCAAGAGCAATACTGCCCACACGCAGGTCCCACTTCCCCTCCCCGAGGACAGCTTCCAGGCAGATCGGCTCACCCTCATTAGAAGTGGATGAGGCGAGGAAGATGCCGGTTGTAAGAGGGAGGCCCTGCAGACCTCCTGAACAAAGGAGCCTGAACATCCTCTCTTCTACCCAAATTGCATGGAATTTGCTGAAATGATTTCTATGTCCACCCAGCCTAAACAATGGGTATACCACTTCCTGAGTACTTACCATGCACTAAGATCTGTTACAAATGCTTTACACGGTCTGTCACATTTAATCCTTTCACGTAATAATGCCCGTTTCACAGATGAGGATCAAAGAAGTACAGCGCATTATTCAAAGTCACACAGCTAAAGTAGAAGCCCAGGTCTATCTGACTCCAGAACTGTGCTTGGAACTGCTGCATGGCTTTGCCACCCTCTCGAGCAGCCACTGAAGCATGGCCATACCCTGCCTTCCAAATGGGCAAGGCACATGAGGCCAAGAGACCTCGTTCCCAGAGAGCGCACTCTTCAGCCTTCCCGGTGTGATGGGACATGGTATGAGCTGTGAGGAGGGGCTGGGACTTTGGCCTGGCCTGGGGGAAGTAGCCAGATTGCAGGCCCTTAGGGGGCTGCCTGGCAACATCAGCTACGTTGCCCCAAACTTGCCCTGATCTACACGCAGCGGGTCTGAGGCTGGCAAGGAGGTCTTGGAGTGCTTTCTGGGCATCTGTCCTTTGGAAGTAAGACCCCAACTCCTGTGGAATGAGCTGGCAGGGGAAGGGCCTGCCTCCTTCCACCGTGCTGGTGGGCTAGATTTAGTCCAAGGTCCATGGCCAGCAGGGAATGGAGAGAAGGGCAGAAAATGGGGTCAGAATCCCTGACCACACTGCCTGGGCCAACGCAGGAGTCCGGAAAAGGATGGGCGCAGCAGCACACTGCAGACCACGGGCATGCTTCCTGGAGCACTTTCCCAAGAGCAATAGCTCACTTATTTCATGGTCACCTCCCAACCAGATATGTCCCCAAGCTAGCTAACGAAGTCATATGCCCAGACCTGTGCAAGCCTCTCGTCCTCCAGAGAGCTCCTCTTAGCTGGGAGGGAGACACTCTCCTAAGCTCAGAAAGATTGGCAAATGAGAGTTTCTGTTTCCATGGGCGTTGAACACGGCCCCTCTGGGCTCCCACAGCGCCTGCTGCAAGCTTCCGCCCCGGTACTTCCCTCGCCTTGCTGTAATTATTTGCTCACACATCTGTCTTCCCCACAAGACCACGAGCCCCTTGAAGGCAGGGCCAGTGTCTGATCCATGCCCGTGTTTCCCAATGCCTGGCGCAGTCTGCTCTGTAGAGTTATAAGATAAATTAATGAATAATTAAGGAGAAACCGTTTCCAGAGAGCATCAGGGTTCCAAGTCAGTGGTCTGCTAAGGTCTCTGCGAGGGAATCCGGCTCCCGTGGATTCTGTGTGTTGAATAATTGAGAGAGAAATGCCAGAGGCAGAGCAGATGTGAGGTTTCTCAACCGTCTGACAAAGGAGAGACATGAGGCCGAGGCCAATCGGGAGACGCTCCTCTGGGGATCCCAGGAGGCAGGGCTGAGGAGGGGGTGGGGGGATGCGGGTACAGCTGTGGATGGAGGAAGGGGTCCCAGGGATGACAGCAGTGGGTTAGCAGTGGGCGGGGCCTCTGCAAGGTGGGTTGTTGGAGGAAGGCCACTGCTGGGGACCAGTCCCACCCCCTGTGGCCCGGGGGGCTTGGGCGATGTGGGGACCAGCATCTTAAAGACACCAAAAGTCAATTTAGAAGATTCATTCACTCATTTGACAAAGGTGGCGAAGACAAAGCCACTGCCCTCCTGGAGGTGGCCTTCTAGTGTGGAAATCGCCAGGAGGTGGGTCAACAAATAAATCGTCTCATTGCTGATTGGGGAAAGTGGCATACAGACGGAAGCGAGGGCCAGGGAGAGAGGGTGAGAGAATGACTTGAGACAGGTTGGTCCAGCGAGGGCTTCTTGGAGGAGCTGACCCTCGAGCACAGACAGAGGAAGAGGAACCAGGAAGCATTGCCCTGACATGGGGATGAGCTTGGCAAGCTTGAGTTGCTGCTCGAAGGCCAGTGCAGCAGGAGTCAAGTGCACTGGGAAGGAGGTGCTGGGCTGACCAGCTGTCTTAATTTGCTAGGGCCACTGTGACACCGTATTGCAAACTGGGTGACTTACAACAACAGAAATGCATTGTCTCCATCTGGAGGCTTGAAGTCTGAATTCAGGGTGTCAGCAGGGCCTTGGTCCCTCTGAAACCAGTTGAGGAGAATCCTTTCTTGGCTCTTCTAGCTTCTGGTGGTTCAGCAATCCTCAGAGTTCTCACTCATAGATGCCTTACTCCACATGCCTTCTTTCCAGACTCCATCTTCACATGTGGTCTCCTCTTTGTGTCCATCTGTGTCCAAATTCCTCTTCTTACAGGGACACCTATCAAGCTCATGTGGTTGCTATTAGAACCACGGCAGCTTGCTTCTTCAAGACCAGTAGGAGAATCTCTGATGCTTCGAGTTTCTGACCGCCAAACTCTTTTTCAAAGGGCTCGCCTTACTTGGTCAGGTCCACTGGATATCTCTCTTTTGATTAACTTGAGGCCAACTAACTTGGGAGGTCTTAATTACACATGTGCAAAAATCCCTTCACCTTGGCCATGTAATATAACCTAATCATATAATATAATCGCAGAAGTGACACCTATCTCGCAGGTCCCGCCCACACCCAAGAGGCAGGGATTAGAGGATTATGCAAGGCATGGACACCAGGAAGTAAGACTCTTGGGACCATTTTAGAATTCTGCCTACTACATTAACCATGGAAGTGTAAATACTAACTCATTTAGTACACAAGAGAGCCCTGTGAGAGAGGTACTAGTACAGTCTTCATTTTACAGATGAGGAAACTGAGGCACAGAGAGGGTAATTAACAGCCCAAATTCCACAGTTTTGGCAAAGCAAAGCCTCATGGAGTGTGGCTCCCTGCGGCAGTCGGGGGAGGGGGAGGGGGAGGGGAACCCACTGAAGTTCTCATTGCTGGTTCCTAAATCGTTGCCATGGAAACCTTGCACGGAGCGTCACTTAAAGAGCTGTTTGATTATTTTTAAGGCAGCGTCTGCAGACACATAGCACAGACACATGCACACACTGTGGCTGAGTTCACGGGCCCTACAATAAGCATATGGCAGGAGCTTTGGAGGGCCCGTTGATAAAGGAGTATGCTCAGGCCTGCACCTCTGGTCCCATCCCCGCCTGGGCCTTCTCATTCCAGCAATCTGTGTACCTTGGTCCAAACAAGATGGGGCTAGAACAGTGCAGACACGTAGAAGTCTGGACACACAGACCTGAGGAAAGCCCAAAACCGCTGATGAATTCTACCCCTTGTCATGACCCAGACAGAACATCCTGGACACAAAAGGATTTTGTCCCGGATCTTACACAAGGGCCAGCAGGGAGATTGAGGCAGGAGGTCCAGGGTGATAATTAAGATGACAAATGAGGATGGTAATGACTGCCATCTAGCATGATTTCTTGGCAGGCCCCATGCAAAGTGCTTTGTGTACATTACATCTAAGTGATTGTTGATTCCTTCAATAACCATTTCCTGAGCAATGACTCTGTGCCAAGTTCTGGGTAGACACTAGTGAATGGATTAGGCAGGGTACCTGCTGTTATGGCGCTTGCATTCTAGTGAGGGGAAACAGACAAGAAAACAAAAGTGACTCAATTATGGTAAGTGCCGTAAAAAGAATTAAAATAGAACAGTGTTGCACAGAGGACCCCTGGGCACTTCTTTGATTTGTATGTCAGGAAACGCCTCTCTGAGAAGGTAATAGGTAAGCAGATATCAGAAGAAAAAGCTGTGCCAGGGCAAGGGCACAGCTCATGCCAAAGCCCCAAGGTGGGAGCTGGCTTAGCAAGTTGGAGAAGCAGACAGAAGGCCTGTGTGGCTGGAGCATGGTGAGTGAGCTTGGAGTGATGCTCCTGCAAGCCAAAGGATGCCAGCAATTGCTGGCTGCCATGAGAAGCTAGGAGAGGCAAGGAAGGATTCTCCTTATGTTTCAGAGAGGGCATGCCCAGTTGAAACCTCAATTTTGGACATCTAGCCTCCAGAAGATTTGATCAGTCCTTACTATAAACCCACAGTGTAGGCACTTTCATTACTCCCATTTTACAGATAAGCAGACTGAGGCCAAGCAGTAGTAAGAGACTTGGGTAAGGCCATCTGCAGGTAAGTGGAGGAGCAAGAATTCAAAGCTTGGTCTGCGTGTCTCCAAATCCTTGATGTCTTAGTAATGTCCCAGGTTAAATGAGGAGACTAATTAAGAAGGTATACCTGGCTTGCTCCTTGGTATTGCATTTTTTGGACCAACTTGAAGGGACACAGAGTAATTATTTCCTGGAATGAGCATCTTCGGCACAGGCCCCAGGATGTTCCGCACTGGCCTCCCGCGTGGAAGCTGACACCGCGTCTGGTTGGCGACAAGTCACAACAAGGCTGCGCACACTCCCGCCCCGCCCCGCACAGGCAGCACCTCACCGGGGAAAATAAGATAAAACAAAATCAAGCTGAGCTCCTAATTCGCATTCCATCTCCGGCAGCTCCTTGATGATAAATAATTCTGGAATAGGAAATGAGGCAGGAGGGAGGCGGATGGAGATCCGGGCAGTGTGGCTCTTGGATGGATTCCACTTGGAGTCACCCTCTCTTCCTTCTCAGGCTTTGAGTGGGTAGGACCCCACCCCCTGGGGATGAGCTGGCACCTTTGCCTCCTCCTCTACCCCAGGCTCGACCATGATCATATCCGATTGTGGGCGTTCAGGTGGCTGGGGATGAGTCAGGGTCCCCCCACAAGACTGCCACCCCTGGGGACACGCCTGCCCTTGCACCGTGTCCTACTCCCCTCTCCCCCCCCCCAACCTGGCCTCACCAGATCTGAGCTTCAGGCCCTGCAGGTTTCCATGGCATCCCTTTGTCAGTCAACTGTGAAAGACAAAGACAGAGTCCCGGCTTTGCGGCTTAGCAGGTTTGTGGCCTCAGGAGGTTATTTCATGTCTCTGCCCTTGGTTTTTGTCACCTTAGAACTGGAATATCATAGTACCTATCATGGATGGGGGAGCTTGCAGGAGGTAATGCTAGTGCTTCTTGTGCACCTGACATCATGCTGACAGCTTTGTGTGGCTCAGTGAACTTGGACCTCACAACAACCCTAAGAACAACTGACTGGTATTCGCCTCTTAATGGAAGAGGAAACTGAGTCTCAGGAAGGGACGGACTTGTTCAAGGTCCCTCACTAGTGACTGGTGATGCAGGATTCTGGCCAGCAAGCTTGTACTCTGGTCTAATACCTGTCCTGTCCCCGGGTGCAGGTAAGACACCTACCAGGGGATCTGACCCACCGAAGTACTCAGCACGTGAGAGCCAGTCTGGCAAAGTTCTGGACATGATCATAACTGGCTCCTGGGTCGGGGAAATCAATCACCTCTCCCCGAGGAGCAGAGTCGACTTCACAGCAAGGCCTCTTCAGGCCTGGGTGTTCTGAGCGGGGGCTGGACCTGCCTGGCTGGGTGGAAACCAGGGATCCACACCTGTGTATCCCACCTGCCTGGGAGGAGAGTCCGTGGGGTTTATCCTTCCTCAAAAGGTTCCTGACTGCAAAATGGTGAAACCCACTTAGACTTGAAGCCCGTAGATCCCAGGAGGCTTGATAAGGCTTGTGAGGAGCAGAGCTTGTGTGTCTTGCTGAAGGCTCAGACAGGGGCAGGGTCCTGGGAACACAGCGAGTCAGCCTGGATAGTGGCAACAGAAGAGAACCAGCCAGAACCCGGGGTCACGTGGGAGCGGCTGGGCCTGGCTCTCTGAATGATTGGATCAGAGCACAGAGAAGGGTAGGCTGGATGCGGGAAACAAAAGGCACCCAAATTCTGTGGCCTAACACTGGAAGTTCATTTCCTGCTCTTGTATCAGTCCCAGGCAGCAGCCTCCTTCTGTTTTGGGGCCCCCATCCCCGTGGGTCTGGAGCACACATTGGGGAGCCAGGCCTGGAAGTGGCACATATCACTTCCTCCCATATCCCCTCAGAGAGAACCTAACTGCAAGGATGGGGAATGTAATCTAGCCCTGTGCCCCAGAAGGGAGAATGAATTTCAGCATACAGCTAGCTTTATTTTGAATTTTTTTGTGGTAGCATATATATAGCACATAATTTGACATTTAAACCATTTAAAGTGTACAATTCAGTGGCATTAATTACATTCACAAACTTGTGCAACCGTCACCACTTTCTAATTCCAGAATATTTTTTATCACTCCAGAAGGAAACAGCCATTAGCAGTCCCTCCCCATCCCCTACTCCCCCATTCCCTAGAAACCTCTATCCTGCTTTCTGTCTCTATGGATTTGCCTATTCTGGGCATTCCATGTAAATGGAATCATACAATATTTGTGCTTTGGTATCTGGCTTATTTCACTTAGCATCCTGATTTCAAGATTCACCTATATTGCAGCATGGATCAGAACCTAATTCCTTTTATGGCTGAGAAATACTCCGTTGCATATATAGACCCATTTTAAAAATCTATTCATCTGTTGATGAGCACGTGGGCTGATCCCATCTTTTGGCTATTGTAACAGCTAGCTTTTCTCCCCACATATAGCCATTCAACAAACTTCAGCTGATGCCACTGCCATAGACAATGTTTAAGGAACAGAAGCCCACAGATGTGAGTTCAGTAAGGTGAGGTTTATGATAAATATATAGAAAACAGTCCCACAGGAAACTAAATACTCTGAGGTTGCCATCCTTTCACTCATGCAGTCATACATTCAGCAAATATTTCTGAATGCCTCCTGTGTGCTGGCCACTGTGCTGCACACTGGGATTCAAAGGTGAAAGTCAGACAAGGCCTCTTTTCATGGAGCTTACACACAAGTGGAAGGGACTAACAACAAAAGCAAAGAACATGTAAACCAATTACACAGGTGGTAAAACAGGGAATAATTGAGAATGGATTAGGAGTCAGGGTGGGCCTCTCTGAGGAGGTGAATTTGGGTTGAGATCTGAAAGATGAACATGAGTGAGCCATGCAAAGACCAGAAGCCAGAACATTTCAGACCCAGGAAAAGTGGTGTAAAGGCCCCGGGGCAGGAAGAGCTTGATGCATTTAAAGACCATCCACCACTTCCATTGTCCTTATTCCTATTTCTGTTTGTGCCATTATTTTTCCTCTGGTTAATACCCCTGGTTTTATAACTGGGCCATCAAATTCAATGACTCTCTTGGGGCCCCTCCAGCTTGAGCCCTCAGTGGCCCCTCAGTATGTTCATTCTCAGTACACTCCTGGGCACCACAGTCCCTTGACCCACCCATCCCTATCAGTCAGTTTTCCCAGACTCAGCCTTTATCTCTGCTCTTTTTGCCCTCTTTGCCTTGGCTGCTTTGGCCTTCCTACCAACTTTTCATGCTAGGTGCTTCCTCAGAGGTGTGTGCAAAGCAAAAGGGCTGTTGGACTCTATAGAAGAGAAGGGAAAGGACTTTCAGAAGTGACATTTGGGAAGAAAGGCCATTTGAACTGAATCTTGTGTGGTTGAGTAGATGTTGCCAGATGAAGAAGAGAAGAGCATTTCTGAGAGAGGGGCAGTAAATACAAAAAGGTCTAGGAGAATGAAAGGGCATAAAAGAGAAGGCAGGGAAGGAGAGGTTACAATTCCAAAGTGTGCACAGTTGAAGATGGGAAGGAATTGTGCATAGATGAGGAAGGCATATGGTTGAGGATGGGAAGGGATTGTACATGTATGAGGAAAGTGCATGGTTGAGAATGGGTAGGGATTGCACATGGATAAAGAAGGTGTATGGTTGAGGATGGGTAGGGATTGCACATGGATGAGAAAGGTGTATAGTTGAGAATGGGAAGGGATTACACATGGATAAGGACGGCACATGGTTGAGGATGGGTAGGGATTGCATATGGATGAAGAAGGTGTATGGTTGAGGATGGGTATGATGAAAATGGTGGAAGAAAATCTGGGCATGTGGACTGATCAAGGAGCTTGAATGGCTTGCTATGAAATTGAGTTTGTTCTGCCAGCATCAAGAAGCTACAGCAAGTGTAAGGATGGTGAATGGATTTGTTTTATAGGTCGGTGGATTTGGAAGTTGTGCAGAGGACTGGGGAAGGGTGTGAGGGTGACAGGGAACCTGCAGTAAAGACTGAGTGGAGAGGCGGGAGAAGGCCAGGCAGGAGATCCATTTTTCTTAAAGATCAGGAGAGACAAATGCAGGCATAATACTTGGCTCAGAGTAGGCCATCAAGTGTGATTGCCCCCACCTCCTTGTGGGCTGCAGCCTGGGATGGGCTCTGGTTGCTTCATTGGGTAGGAGTGAATGAATGGGTGAGCAGCTTCTGCAAGCCAGCATGACAAAGTGGAGGGATAGCGCCCCCACCATTCAGACATATTCTTGTCACTTTTGTTCAAGGGAAAGCAGAGAGAACTAGGCCTGCTTCTGGAGTCCTCCTCCACCCTGGAGAGGAGTACTGGCCTAAGGAAATGAGGGCAGGAAGGTCAGAGATTGGACCAAGGTCAGGACTGTGGGTCAGGTTTTCAGAAGTGGGAGAAGGAATTGAGGTCATCGGGTGTCTAGAAAGCAAGTTCTGAATAATGTCACTCCTTGGCAAACTATCACAGAGGTAGAGTGATTGGGTCACCATCAGCACTTTGGAGACATAAAGGGAGGTACAGACTCTCTGGGACCCTCTCACCCCATCCTTCCTTAAGCAGGATGGGAGACAAAGCACATAGGGACCTGGTGCGGGAACCAATCTCCTGGAGGGGGTGAGGGTCTCTTGACGCTCCTTGGCAATTCCTGACTCCCAAGTCCTGACTTCCTTGGAGCAGTCAGCAACCTGACCTCCCCTGCAAACATCAGTGCTACCAATTCTGCTTCTCTTGGTTCCCATCCTCAACAGACTCTGAGGATGTCTGCGTCACACCCACACATGAGCATGTCTGCGTCAGAACCACACATGTCTGTGTCATACCCACACATACCCACACACAACCAGATGTGTGATAAACACACATACAAGCATACACAAATTATATTATACACAAATACACGCAAGCATAAAAACACCAACCAATGCACCAGCATGGCTATTGAGACACATGCCCAAATTGATACACAAATACACACACACACACACACAACCATTGCACAGGAGGAAATGTAAGAGGTTCAGTGCTGCTGTGACACTGGGTATGAGGAATGAGGTTGGAGATGTGGGTGAGGCCAGCTCATGGAGGACCTTAAGTGATATCCTAAGGAATTTGAATCTCATCTCATTATGGAAGTGATGAAAAGCCACTGAAGGACTTTGACAGGGAGGTGGCATGGTCCTGTTTGCTGATGAGAGAATGAATTGGACCCAGGGGGTCTAAAGACAGAGCAGCAAGAAGGCTTGTCTCCAAGTTCAAGGAGAGAATAGGAGAACCAGGGGGCCTGCCCGGGGGCATTAGCAGTGGGGGTGGGAAGGATGGTTAGGAGAGGTGAAAGGAAGCAGACTCAAGAGAGATTGCATGCAAAGAAGGATGTCCCTATCAAAGACCCAAGGAACACAGGAGGAGAGGTGGGTTTGGGGCAAGGGCGTGAGTTCAGTTTGGGCCACGGGCAGGTGGAGGTGTCTGGGAGACTTTGAAGTGGAGAAGCCCAAAGGTAGTAAGACATAGAGTCTGGGGTCAGGAGGAAGGGCCAGGCTAGGACTTTGTAGACAGGGATTTGAGAGTCAATAGCTTTAGGGACAAGAGCCTGGAAGACAGACACACTACCGTCCTTCTGGCCATGTGCCAGCTCCTTTACCTGGAAGGCCCTCCCTTCTGTGCCAAGGCCGTGCTGACTCTTCCTCCAGGAACTTGCTCCAAGTTATTCTTTCCCATCATCACTGCGAGTGTGCTGCTGGCTGATGGGCCCAGGAGCACAGGGCAGCTGAAGAGAGGGGCAGAGGGACAGGGTCCTGGCACAACAGACACCTGATCTGAAGGCCAGAGCCTCGTGCTGGGCCCAGAGACACACAGGGTCATGCCCTGGGCCTCTTGGTTGCTCTGCATTTCCCTAGTCAGTGTGGGGCTGGGTAGGACCGTTCATGGATTCCTCTTCTTAGGACCTGGGGAAGCCCTGTAGACTCGAAGCAGAGGCTCCTGCCTGGCTCGTACACAGGGGTCTTGGTCCAAGCCATGCCACCTGCCTGGCAGGGCCAGAGATGGATTCCCGTGTTCCAGCTCCTGGGGCCCCTTTATGCTCCCCAGCTACCATCGCCAGCTTCTCTCTATTTCAGGTCTGGCCTCTCCCACTAGCAGCTTCTCCCAGGGAACTCCAGGGATGTACAGGGAACAGCATCCAATTTTGTTCAGCACTTATGGTGGGCCAAGAGCTACGCGCTTTGCCCAGCGGACTTTAATCCTCTCCGTAACTCTCTAAGGTGGGCACAGTTACTATCCCCTTCCCCTAGGTGAGGAAACGGAGGTGCAGCAAAGTGAAGTTACACGCTAGTTAAGTCACAGAGCTGGCATTAGAACCTGGGCCCTCTGTCTCCAGGGTCCATTCTTTAAGCGGTATGCTCTGCTACCTGCTATACAATAACTGCTAACCACAGCTGCAAGGGGCACCAGCAGGTTAGGCTTAAGGTGTAGGGTTTGGGATGAGGGCTAGTGCCCAGGTCTTAGGGGCCAGAGCCACGGCACTCTATGCCTCCCTGTCCCGGAAGGCCCTCCCGCCCGCCTTGTAGGTGGGGACTGAGCGAGCAGCTGCAAGAAGCATCTCCAGGGAAAGAGCAACCCCACCCCCACTGCTGCATTCCACGCTGTACCTGGGAGGCCACGCACATGAATCCAGGGGCCAGGTAAGCCCCTGAGTGTGGGGTAGTAAGCCTGGCCTCCATGGGGTACGCTGGAGGTATAAGGAGACGTCGGTGAGCAAGGCTGATTAATCCATAAGGGGCTATACAGAGAGAAGAGGGGGTTTTAAACCTCTTTATGGAGACTGAATTCACACACCATTCAATTCTCCCATTTAAAGTGTACTCTTCAGTGGTTTATCATAAATTCACATGCAGGTGCAACCATCACACAATTTTAAAACATTTCATCACTTCAAAAAGAAACCGTATACCTTTTAGCCATTCTCCTACACCCCTACCCACCCTGGCTGTAAACAGCCACTAATCTATGGATCATTATTTTTATACATCAGCATGGACTGTTTTTTTGTATTTGCAGGATAGTTAAGTGTGTTGTGTCTGTTGTCCTATGTGTGAATACAAAAGCTGTGTACAGATGCATCATGGGTTTGTCAGTTTTTATATGTGCATGTTTACCTTTATGTGTATGAGAAGGTATATGCGCGTGTGCATGTGTGTGGTGTGTTTGTATCGGTGGATTTGTGCATAATAGGTATGAAAGCACATTCCTAAGCCAACATGGAGAAGTGTGCAGCTTCTCCAGGGCACAGCCCACTTTGCCTCCCACCCCTGTGACCCTGGGGAACCAGAATGAAAGATCTGCACCTGCCTGTGCACAGGGGCCTCCGTGAAGCCTTTGGGAAAGTAGTCGGGCTCCAGAGATGAGAACAAATGAACCAATGAGCAAGTGGCAGGGCCTTTCTTTCCCCACTGCTCCTGATTCTCAAACTGCAAAATGCTCTCCAGATACCATCCTGGACCCAGTTGGGGGCGCCCGTAGGAAAACAAGCCTCAGAACAGACTTCTCAGCTGGTGGGATAGTCATGTCCTCACCAACCCTTCTCGTGCTTCTTTGCGATGATGTAGCAGCTGAGAAAGGAGGTGCAAGAGTGAGGCCGGCTGCCATGAAAGTCCAGCTCCCCGCGTTCCTAGCCATGTGAATGTGAACACGGTGTTGCCCTCTCTGAGCCCGTTTCCTCACCTGTGAAATGGGGATAGTGGCCACTTCACTCTTTTGTTATTAAGATTAAATGAGATCAGATTAAACGTGAAGTTAGCCCAAAGAAATGGTCAGTAAGTGAAGGTGCCGCTGCTGGAGAAAGCTGGGAGGAGGGTGCGTAGGACTTCCTGGGGGAACTCAGACGCGTCAAACTATTTTTTTTCTTTATTAGAGAAGTTGTGGGTTTACAAAACTACCATGCATAAAATAACAGGATTCCCATGTGTCACCCTATTATTAACACCGCGCACCGGTGTGGAACATCCGTTACAACTGATGATAGCACATTTTTATGATGTACCATTAACATAACCGTGGTTTAACATAGAGGTTCCTGTTTGTGTTGTGCCCTTCCATGGATTTTTTAAAAAGATTTATTCTTATACCGTATACACAATCTAGCATTTCCCCTTTTTAATCATATTCAGATATATATTTCAGTGCTGTTAACTATGTTCACCTCGTTGTGCTACCATCACCAGCATCCATTACCAAACCATTTCCATCATTTCGAATAAGAACCCTGTATGTTTTAAGCCTTAACTTCCCATTCCCATTCCTTTTTGGTCTGGCTTATTTTACTCAACCTGATGTCTTCAGGGTTCATCCATGTTGTCGCATGTATCAGGATTTCATTCCTTTTTGTGACTAAACCATACTCCTTTGTATGTATATACCACATTTTATTTGTCCATTCATCTGTTGATGGACACTTGGGTTGTTTCCATCTTTTGGCAATTGTGAATCATGACACTATGAACATCCATGTGAAAATATGTTTGAGTCCCTGCTTTCAGTTCTTTGGGGTAAATACCTAGTAGTGGGATTGTTGGGTCCCTTAATAATTCTATACTTAGCTTTCTGAGGAACTGACAAATCATCTTCCACAGTGGCTGCACCATTTTATATTGCATAAGTGTCACTGTTTCTCCACATCCTCTCCAACAATTATTTTCAATTTTTAAAATAGCAGCCATTCTAATGGGTGTGAAATGATATCTCATTGTGGTTTTGATTTTCATTTCCCTGATATCTACTGATATTGAGCATCTGTTCATGTGCTTTCTGAACATTTGTATAAATTATTTGGAGAAATGTTTATTCAAGTTTTTGACCATTTTTTATTTGGATTGTTTGTCTTTTGTTAAGTTGAAGGATTTCTTTATACATTCTGGATATTAAACCTTTATTGGATCTGTGGTTTTCAAATATTTTCTCCCATTGTGTAGGTTGTTGTTTTACTTTCATGATAAAAGTAATTTTGATGAGTTCCCATTTATCTTTTTTTTTCTTTTGTTACTTGTGCTTTGAGGGTAAAGTCTAAACATAAGGTTCTGAAGGTGCTTCTCGGTGTTTTCTTCTAGGAGTTTGATAGGTCTGGCTTTTATATTTAGGTCTTTGATCCATGTTGAGGTTATTTTTGTATAAGGTGTGAGGTAGGGGACCTCCTTTTTTTCTTACAAATGGAGATCAGGTTTTCCCAGCCCCATTTGTTGAAGAGACTATTCTTTCTCAATTTAGTCTTTGCTCCTTTGTCAAAAATCAGTTGGCCATAAATGTGAGTGTTGATTTCTGAGCTCTCAATTCAATTCCTTTAATCTATATATCTGTTCTTATGACAGTACCATGCTGTTTTAATTACTGTGCCTTTGTAACGAGTTTTAAGATTGGGATGTTGAATCCTTAAACTTTGTTCTTCATTGTCAAGAAGAACTTGGCTAACCCAGCTCTCTTCTAGTTACTATTTGTATGGTGTGTGTGTGTGTGTATATATATGCTTGTATATTTCCAATATTTCCATCCTTTCATTGTCAACCTATTTGTATTTCTTTTTCCTCAGAGTTGATTTTTTTTTGGTTTCCACTTTTTAAATTTTTTAAATGATACTTCAAATACGCAAATGTTACAGAGAATATATAGGGGATTCCTATTTGCCCCACTCCCTAAACCTCCCACATTTTCCCACACTAGCCACATCTTTCATCAATGTGGTACATTCACTGCAATTGATATACACATTTTAGAGCATTGCCACTAAGCATAGATTATAATTTGCATTGTAGTTTACTCTCTCTCCCATTCAACTCTGTAGGTTATGGCCATATATATAATGTCATTGTATCTATCACTGTAATGTCATTCCAGATGATTCCCAAGTCCCCAAAATGTCCCCCTATTACACTTCTTTTCCCCTCTCCCTAACCACAGAACATTTATGGTCAACCTATTTGTATCTTTGATTTAAGGTGAGTCTTTTGCAGATAGAATATGGTTGAGTCCTACTCTTTTATCCATTCTGCCAATCTCTGTCTTTGGATTGGAGATTTTAATCCATTTATGTTTAAGGTCACTACTGATAAAGCAAGACTATCTTCTACCATTTGGTTATTTAGCTGTTGTATGTCTTATATCTCTTTTGACCTTCAATTCTTCCATTAATGCCTACTTCTATATTTATTTGATTTTTTGCATTAATCACAAGAAAAAATTTATTAAACTTCCATTTATTTACATGTTTTTGCTGAGATATGAGAGAGTAACCAATATTTTTTTAAAAAAACATACAAATCTAATTCATTAAGACACAGTTCTATAGGAGAAGTGGATTGGACTAGAAGTTCATTTAAGGAATAAAAGGGAAAATGCAGAATATTCAAATATTAAATAACACATATTTTTAAGATTGAGGATGGTGCTTATCACATGATGAAGGTGTTTAGATACCACTTGCTACACTTAAAAGAACATGTCACAATTTTTTTCATTTTATCAACTTTAATGAAACATTCCAAAACCATACAATCCATCTAAAGTGTACAGTCAATGGCATTTTGTGTTTTGTTATCATAGTATGTGGCTTCCCTTTTCTATCTGGACGTATATTTCAGCTGTTTGTTTGTGGTTACCATGGGGTTAATATTTAACACAATAAATATATAGCTGTCATATTTGGTTTGATAACTTACCTTTGATAGCATGCATATATACTTTTTCTATACCCTTCCATCTCTACCTTTTTTTATGCTTGTTACCACTCATTTCTTTGTACGTTGTATGTCCAAAACCATAGATTTAACATTACTTTTTATGCGTTTGTATACTAGTACCTGTAGGAAATTAGAAATACAGTTACATACAAAACAAGACACTATAATAATGCTGGCATTTATAATTACCATCACAGGTTTTTATTTCTTTATGCCACTTTGAATCACTGTCTAGTGTTCTTTCCTTTCAGTCATAAAATCCTTTTGGCATTGCTTATAGGGTGGGTCTGGTGGTGATGAACTTCCTCAGCTTTTGTCTACTTGAGAATGTCTTAATCTCTCCCTCATTTTTGAAAGAAAGTCCCACCAGATATACAATTCTTGGCTGGCAATTGTTTTCTTTAAGCACTTTTAAGTATTTCAGTTCACTGCCTTCTTACCTCTACGGTTTCTGATGAGAAATTGATACACAATTTAATTGGAACTCCCTTGTACATAACATGTTGCTTTTCTCTTGCAGCTTTCAGAACTCTCACCTAGTCTTTTGCATTCGATAGTGTGATCAATATATGATAGAGTATATTCTTCTTTGTGTTTATTCTGTTTGGTGTCTTCTGGACTTCTTAGATGTACATATTCACATCTTTTCTTAGCTTGGGAAGTTCTCTATCATCATTTCTTTGGATATTCCTTTGGCTCCTTTCTCTCTTTCTTCTCCTCTTGGGTTCCCATAATATGTATAGTAGTATGCTTGATGGTGTCTCAGAGGCGTCTTAGGCTATTTTTGCTTTTTAAATTATCTTTTTCTTTCTGCTCCTCACCTGACTCATATTAAGTATCTTGTATTTGAGTTCATTGATTCTTTCTTCTGCCAACTCCAATCTGTTCTTTAAACCCTTCTGGGCATTTTCATTTCTAGTTTTTATGGTCTTCAATTCCATTAGTTCTTTTTAGTTCCTTTTAAAATTTCCATCTCTTTACTAAGATTCTCATGTTGCTCATTCACTGTTTTCCTGATATCCTTTAGTCCTTTTTCTGTACTTTCCTTCATCTCCTTAAACATTTTTACGATCATATTTTTAAAGGCTCTGTTTGGTATGTCCACATTCTGATGTTCTTTGATGGTGTTTTCTGGATTTTTATCCTCTTCCTGTGGATGGACTGTCACTTCTTTTTCTTTGTTTGATTTGTCCTCTTTTATTGCACACAGTACATTTTAGTATTTTTAAATGTTAACTCTGTGATTTAATTCTTGAGGTGACTGTTGCTTGATTTTGAAACCAGCTGATGATAAAACAGGTTTTCTTTAGCTTCAGCCCAGCTAGCAGGAAGGTCTGCTCAAGGCGAATCCAGTGCCTAGGGTTTTCCCTGACTCGCGGGCCCTCTGTCTTGTCCTGCGCTTTTGCTTCTTAGCTGTTTCGAAGTCCCCCTGTTTACAGGAGTTTGGTTGTCCCCTCTGTTTCCCAGGAGACAGACTTCCCTCTCCTGGGTGTTTGAAGCCAGAAGGCTTTGCTCCAGACTTCCCACCTTTACACTCCTTTCATTGTTTCAAGCTGTTTTTACCTGAAGGGCAAATTCTGAGAGGAGGGGCACGCCTGAGAGGAGTTTCCCAAATCTGTCTTTGGCAACTTAAACAGGGCCAGGGGCCCACAAGGAGGGTGCAGACTGGCTCCACAGTGCTCTGAGGACGGAATCAGGGAGGCCACCAAGAGACTCTTGCATGGCAACCCAAAGCTGAGCTTTCCAGGCCTGCCCAGCAAGGGCAGCCCTCCAGCTAACTGTCCGCGCAGCCCTGAGGAAGTGCTGCATCTTTAAATCTCCACGCCACCCCCACTCCTGTCTGGGTCAGCTTGAAATAATGGCTGCCCTCAGAGCTGGGCATCCCACAACCCAAAGGTACTGATCAGAGGCTGTGATCAGTGATTGGCTGTGCCCACCCCTGGTCTTGAAGAGGATTTTATGTCCCCTTCTGTCAGCTCCAGGGGCTGGACCCCATGGCTGCATGCCATGAGACTGGAGGATGGGCACTGTAGCCACTGTGTGGAGAAAGCAATTTACTGTTCTTTATCGTGATTTATTAGCCTCTTCCTCCTAATCTTCCCTGGATTCTGTACAGCCTTCTTTTGGCCTCCAGAGTTTCAAAATAGTTTTTTTCAGGCAATTCCTGCCTGTTTAATAGTTGTTCTGTTCAAGGACTGAGTCCTGGAGGTCCCTACGCAGCCATCTTCCCACAATGCTCTCGCAACAAGCCTTTGTCTTTATGGTTACTTTATGCACCATACTTTGCAGAGGGTGCCAGATACAGTTGGACAAAGTGGCTGAAAGCTTCCTTTCAGCTTTCCAGGTCCCCAGGACCTTTTCAGGTCCCACTCTCTAACTCTTCTCCTAACTCCCATCAAGACTTATCTTTTCTCAGTTTTCTTTCTCTATTGTGGGGAGATTGGAGGTCCTTGAGATATAAATCATATACCCAAGGAAAATACACTAGTTCAGAGGGTACCAAACTACAGCCCATGGGCCAGCCACCTGTTTTTATAAATAAATTTTTATTGGAACACAGCTTCTCCCATTTGTGTATTGTCTGTAACTACTTTTGCACTATATTTGCAAAGATGAATCATTGAAACAGAGACATATGGCCTGCAAGTCCACACGTATTTACTCTCTGATCCCTGAACTAGTCTATTTCTTCATTTTTTAAAAATTCATTCAGTGCTCTTTTCCTGCAAGGCATTGAATCATATTCTAGATATATAAAGAATACAATCTCATTCCTGCCCTCCCAGGAGTCCAGAGATGAAAGCAGATACCATAACAATTGCAAGTGGTCTCAGTTCCTGCTTAGAAGCCAGAGTTTTATAAATTAGTGAAGGAATACAATGTTGTATGAGCCTGCAAAAATTGAGGTGCATATAAATCCCAATGTAATTCCACAAGTGGGGTCCCAAAAATTCATGTAAAATGTGGGATTGTGAGATTGCAAGGTTACTGAAATGTCTAGAGTAAGCCTACTATAGCGTATGGACCAGGGGCTCCAGGATTCTGGGAGCCACACGCCATTCACAATATGCCTGCCTTTACATCCTATCAGGGTATGTTCTCATGGGATGTTCTGGATTAAATAAAATACTCATGGTATCAAGGAAAGCTTCATGGAGGAGGGGACATTTAAGTGTGGCCTTGAAGGATGAGTAGGAGTTTGCCAGGTGACGAGAACAGCTAGGTATGTTCGAGGAACCTGTGGTTTGGAATAGAATGGTGGAGGGAACAAGACAGGGGAAGCAGGAGATAAGGCAGAAATGTCACAGGGGTCAGATCATGAAAGGATGGAGTCTGTGGAATCCAAGATTCTATTTATCCTGATAGCAGTGGGGAGGTTCTGAAGGTTTCCCTTTTCTTTATCTGTATTAATCTTTAAAAATCATTAATTCTCATGTGTGTCGCCCAAAAGGCCAGAGTGTTGCCCTTGCCTCGTCCTTTGACGGTAAGGAACCCACTTCAGCAGGTGTGCTCCTGACGGGGTTAGCAGGGTGGGCCACAGTGAATTTGCCATTCTGGAACACTCCCTCCAGCATCAGGGGGACAAAGCTTTGGAGGGGCCAGGTCAGCGATGGGGAGATGAGCCGGGGAGAGATGATGAGGTCTTCAAATGCGAAGGAAGGAAGGGCAAGATTTATGGAAGGACAGGGAATTCCAGGGGAGAGGCCAGGCTTGCTGCCCTCAGAAGTAAAAGCCCAGCAACTAGAAAGGTCCTGGGGATTTCATAGTTCAGAGTTCAGGGAGATAAGCCAACTGGGTTAATGAAATGATTTATGTTAATAGCTTGCTATGTGTTATTTTCAATCTCAGCTCTGCTTTACAGTCCCCAGGGGGAGCCCAGGCTCTACCTCTGAGATTCTGACTCAGTAAGTTTGGGGATAGAGTCTAGGCATCTGTAGTCTTATAAAACTCCCCACATGACCCTGATGCTGAGGGTTGCAGAATCACCAGCAAGAGCCAAGAGAATGGGCTCAGGGTGGAGAGCTTAGGCCTGGCAACTGTCAGAGCGAGAGGGGCAGGGCAGGTCCCAGTGGGCTGGCTATGGGTAGCACATGCCGTCTGATGCCCTGGCACCCTGCCTTTGTGTGATTGGCACGTAGCTGGAATGTGCAGGACCAGGCAAGGGATCGACTTGCCTCGTAGTCACCCCAAATTTCCCCACCCTCAGGAGAATGAATGGCAAATCCCACGTGAGGGCATTTCAAGGTGTATCAGCTACCAGGGGCTTCATGGGGAATGGTCAATGCAAGAACAGCTCAGTACAGATGGAAAATACATGGGCTCAGCAGCCAGGCATTTCTGTTGGAGACCCAGCTCTGCCTCCCCTGCAAGGAGATGCATGGCCTTGGGTAGGTGCCCCAACCTCCCTGGCAAGTTCCTGATTCATGACAAGCATGCTCATCTCAACAAGAGACAATAATAGCATCTTTCCTAAAGGAGTTTTGAGAGAATTAAATAAGATTGTTAAGTCATTCAGCAAACTTCTATCAAGAACTTACTGTATGCCTAGCACAGTTCTAGGAACTGGGACACAGCAGTGAGCAAAGCAGACCAAAAAAATGCCTGTCCTCAGGGAACTGATATTTTAATAGGATAAGGCAAACAGCAAACAAATGGATACACCATAAATGTGTGAATAGTATGTCAGGTGGGAGGAGAGGGGGTGGAGACTGCAACTAAGGACAATTCTTTGGGGATGGAAATCTGTGAAAAGCACTTGACATTGAGCATGGTACATAGTAAGTATGCAATAGATGATGGTTAAAATGCCAAATAGCTAAAAGGGAGTTGTGAAGATTAAATAAACTAATGGGTTTCATGGAAGTGCCTAGCACGGAGGAGGCACTGAAGGAAGGTAGTGGGTTTTTTCCCTGAGACCCTGCTCACTGCCCTCCACCCCACACCTAATACATGCATACGCACACATACGGCACCCTCTTCTTTCAGGGCTGAGCGTTGTGGGAAGACTGAATCCTTCTCCCTGAATCCTTCTTCCCAGCCATCCTGCCACTTTGCATCAACCGTATGGCCATGGAGATGAAACAAGTTTCTTGATGGAAGATAAGAATTGAAAACATATGGAGGGTACTTGTCCAGAGAGCATAAATGACTCTTCATTATAATATAGCAACCAAAGCCTCAAATTAAAAATAAAAGAAGAGCAGCTTTTGCTGCTCTCCAACCACAGAGGAGATTCATTGTCATGCAATCACTAAGAATATTATGTTGATTGGCAAGAGCCAAGCTTTGTAGATGGGACAGAGTTCCCCACAGCTAATCTACAATGAAATTATTCAATGTCAGGCAAAGCTTTAATAATATTGTTCTGGTCTGCGTTGGATGTAAATATCCCACTCTTCATTTTGTAAGCAATCAAAGGGAAGCTTTATAGATGGGGGAGCATGAGTGGTTATAATATCTGTGCTGAAGAACACACGGGCAAAACTGAAAAATCAAAGAACACTGTGCCTTAGGAAGTCTTCCCTTTGTGGCTTATCTCCCATCTCCTCCGTCTGTCCAGTAAGTTGCACATCAGACACATTACAAAAGACCGCACTTTAAATGTTGCCCTTGACATTAATAAACAGTAGAGAATGGGCAAATCAGACTGCAAAAAAAATCACTACTAAGTCCTGGCAATACGGTAACCATCCTTCATCTTGTCTGAGTGCCTAGAATACAAAGGCAGAAGGGGAACTCTTGTTATTTGGGGACCATTGTGTGTTGGGGACTTTATCGGGGCACTGTCACAATTCCAATTAAAGTGCTTGATTGTCACATTCCAGTTAAAGTACTAGACCGTGGAGCTGGGAAGACCTGGATTCCCACCTAGTTCTGCCATGTTCTAGCTGTGTGGTCTTGGGCAAGTTAAGTTCTCTGTGCCTAAGGGTTTTCATCTGTAAAATGATGATAATACCTATCCCACAGGATAATATTGAGAACTAAGTAAAAGAACCTTGTTGCCCAGGGCTGAAATAGACCAGGCTCTCAGTGGTAGGTGTTGTCAGTCACCTGTCATTTTAATCCATCCAACAATCACCTACAGAAGCAATATGTGTCCTCATTTTCAGATAAAGGAATTGAAGGCCAGAGAGGTAAAATTTATGGCTCAAGGGCACTCAGCTAAGGCCAAGCATTGGGATTTAACTGTAGGTCTCTCTGAGCCCAAAGTCTGCCCCCTTTCCGTTCACCATCAGCCTCCGGGCAGCAGGGTTTGGGGTGGAAAAGAAGGTGGGGTTGGAAACGAGTCCCCATTCATCTCCTCCAGGTCCCGGCGGAGGAGCCAGGTCAGCGTGGTCTGATTATGAACAGCTTGTTAAGTAAAGAGCAGTGAGCGTCTGAGAGGGACTTTTTAAAAAGGATCGACTTTTATTTATAGTGACGTTCCAGTCATTAATTTCGAAGGAAGAGAGCCCAAAGCAGAAGCAGGTTCATTAAAAATTTGACATTAGTAATTTAATTAAATTGGGTCTTTGCGTCTCGTTGCAGAAAATGAAACGTTAGTTCTACACGGCTTCTCAGCCCATTTCCCCTGGTTGGCTCCCTCCCCGCACTTCAGCTTGCTTTCTTCTCCAAATGTTTACCTGGCCCACCCCTCCACCCCCAATGCTCAAAAGCACACACGCATCACTGTCACCTCCTCCCTGGCTTCATCACCACCTCTAAGAAAGCAGACCGCAAGGGCGTGGGGGGAACGCTGACTGGGGTGAACAGAGCGGTGCTGAAGGTTAGCTCTTTCATGGGGGCATCTCACCTGTGGCAAGAAAGCATTCTTTAGATTTTTTTCCAGAGATTATTATTTTTTTATTGTCTTTTTTTAAAAAAGATAAATAGATCACATAAAACGTTACGTTAAAAAACCCAAGAGCTTCCCATATACCCCACACCCCACCCACCCACACTCCTCCCACATCAACATCCCCTTTCATCAGTGAAGCACATTCATTGCATTTGGTGAACACACTCTGGAGCACTGCCACACCACGTGGACCATAGTTTATATTGTAGTTCACGCTCTTCCTCCAGTCGATCCAGTGGGTAATGGCAGGATAAACAACGTCCTGCATCTGTCCCTGCGATATCATTCAAGACAACTCCAAGTCCTGAAAATGCCCCATATCACACCTCTTCCTCTCTCTCCCTGCCCTCAGCAATTCCTGTGGCCACTATCTCAACATCAATGATACAGTTACTTCCATTGCTAGAGTCACAACAGTTCTATAGTAGAAAACCAGCAAGTCCACTCCAATCCATATTTTATTCCTCCATCCTGAGGATTCTGGGATGGCAATATCCACTCCACCTCTAAACTGAGAGGGAGCTTAGATCCCACATGGCTGATGAATGGGAATCTCCTGCTTGCAGATGTAGATTCTCTCAGTTCCCTGGTGTGGTGGTTGACCATCCTCACCTCCCTATTGGCTAACCTGGGTAAGTCCAATGAACTGGAGAGTAGGTGTAGTAACTCTGCTGAGGCTCAGGGCCCAGCTGGCACATGGACAGTCCAGAGATTCAAGTCTCTTGGGCATACACCAACTGTAGTGCCAACCACAAATTCAATAAAAGGGACAGAAGAGGCATGTATGGAGAGGTCACATCCGAGTCCAACTCCATCACACTCAAGAGCACGAATTCCAAAGTAGGGCCCACTGGCAAGGCACTGAACTCCAGATCCATCTGCCATGACCATAGAACCTGTGTGTCTCCGTAGCCCTCAGGAGCACCACTACCTGAGGTTGTATCTACTTTGGCTGTCTCTGGGATCCTGCTGAGTCGTGCATAAGCGCCACCCCTCTGATGACCTCCTGGCTCATTTTGAAGTTTAGTTCTTAAGATGAACTCCCCCACAGAAAAGCACATGCCTCTGGAGGGCAGGGCCTCGTGTGGTCAGGCTCGCTGCTATTGTCCCAGTACTCAGAGCCGTGAGCCTGCAATGAGTATTTGTTGCGTGAAGGAATTAAATCATGAATGAATGAATAACTCCCCAAACAACTAATTAATGAACACACAAATAGCTCCCACAAGCACCAGGCACTGCGTTAAAGGCTCCGTCTCAGTTTGCTAGGGCTGCCGTGACAAAGTACGCCTCTCACGAGGTGGCTTAAAACTGCAGCAGATGTACCGTCTCGCAGCTCTGGAGGCTAGAGTCCAAAAGCGGGGTGTTGGCAGGGCCATGCTCCCTGAGAACCTGGAGTAGAGAGACCTTCCTAAGCTCCTCCGGCTCCTAATCCTTGGCAGTCCTTGGTTTGCAGACATATTACCCAGTCTCTGCCTCTATCTCCTGATGGCCTTCTCCCTCGTGTCTGTCTGTCTCTGTGTCTGTTTCCCTCATCTTATAAGGACACCAGTTGTACTGGATTAGGGCCCACTCTAATCTAGTTTGGCCTCATTAACGATTTACATATTCACAGACCCTATTTCCAAATAGTCACATTTTTATGGGAGTTGGGCAATATCTTTTTGGGGGGACACAGTCTCCAGGAGATGCCTGAGGGCCAGAGCAGCCCTCCTTTGTGACCCCTACCATTCAACAGAGTGGTATCGGGGCCCATTTGTGAGCCCCTACTATGTGGTCGGCGCTGCGCCTGCCCCATGGCATTGATTATTGGTTATCCCTGCAATCGCTTGATGTTATTGTCCTCAATTCTTTCTCCAAGGATTGGAGGAAACCAAGGGCCAGAGAGGTCACATGGCTAACGGTCACACAGAATAAGTCAGGGACGGTGCCTGGGTTCAGACCAGATCAGACTGAAAAGTCTGCTGTTTCCCTCCAAGCCAAACTGCCTCTCCCTGAAGAGGAGGAGAGGAAGCAGGAGGGAGAGGCTTCTTTGCAAGGTTCTGAGATCATTGAGGCTGGTAGATAGTCCTGTAGGGCCACAGAAAGAGGGTGCTACAGGGGTCTGGGGACGCCTCTGCAGACCAAGCCCGCTCATCTCCACTCTCTCATCTTCATCATCAACAATCCATCACTTCAGGCTTCCTGACCTTCTCAGCTCTCTCAGGCCTCAGGGCCTCTGCACATGCCATTTCCTTTATCTGGAACTGGAATACCCTTTTTAGCCTGGATAAATCTTACTGTCACCTCCTCTAGGAAGTCATTCCTGACCACCCAGAATGGGTTAGGTACCCTGCCTGTTCCCTATCCCATCACAACACCTTTTTTTTTTTTTGGGGGGGGGGGTTGGACATTGTCTCTCATCATACTTTTTTTTTTTTGTCTTTATTTATTTTTTTAATATTACCTTCAAAAAATTTGAGGTCCCCATATACCCCCAACCCCTCTCACCCCACTCCTCCCCCCATAGCAACAATCTCATCCATCATCATGAGACATTCATTGCATTTGGTGAATACATCTCTGAGCACCGCTGCAGCTCGTGGTCAATGGTCCACATCATAGTCCACACGCTCCCACAGTCCACCCAGTGGGCCATGGGAGGACCTACAATGTCCAGTAACTATCCCTGCAGCATCACCCAGGACAACTTCAAGTCCTGAAAATGCCTCCACATCTCATCTCTTCCTCCCATTCCCCACACCCAGCAGCCACCATGGTCACTTTATCCACACCAATGCCACATTTTCTTCGATTACCAATCATTATAGTTCATGAATAGAATATCAGTAAGTCTACTGTACTGTGGACCTTGGAATGGTTGTGTCCACTCCACATCTGTATCAAGAGGGGTCTTAGATTCCACATGGATGCTGGATGCAATCCTCCTGCTTTCAGTTGTAGGCACTCTTGGCTCCATGGTGTGGTGGTTGACCTTCTTCAACTCCATGTTAGCTGAGTGGGGTAAGTCCAATAAATCAGAGTGTAGGAGCTGAAGTCTATTGAGGCTCAGGGCCTGGCTATCATATGGTCAGTCCAGAGATTCAGATCCCCTGGGTATATATTAAACCCCAGCACCAACTACAGTTCTGGTAAAAATAACAGGAGAGGCTTGTGAAAAAAGATCACACCTGAGTCCAGCTCCATCACACAGAAACACAAACTCCAAAGAAGGGCCAACTGCCGTCACAACACTTAGCACACCTTTAATCGTCCACATCTGAACTGGCCTGGAAGTTTAAATTCACTTGTGTTGGTCTCTCTGTATGCCAGTCTCTGTCCTAAGCACTTCATGTGACAGAACTCATTTAATTCTCACAGCAACCCATGTGAAAGGTATTGTGGTCTCCATCCTGCAAACAAGCTGAGTCCCCAAGAGATTAAGAGACTTGCTCGAGGTGCCACAGGTGTGAGCCGGTCAGGCCAAGATGTGACTCCTGAGTCTGCACTCTCCACTCCCTAGAGCTGCTCAGAGATGGCCTGGAGAGGGACTTGGACAGAGGTCTGGACATGGCTGTGACCCCTTGCCCTTACCCTAGAGGGGACAGCCAGGAATAGTGGGGGAGATCAGGGCAGTTCCAACTCAACAGAGAAGACAGAGGGCAGGAGAAGCTGGGCCACAGTTGAACGGGTGCAGCACCAGCACAGAGGAGCTGCATCCTCCTTCCCGCCCTCCTAACTGGCAGGTCATGATGATCTTGCAATCACACAAAGGCCATTTCCTTTGGCTAATGAGCATGCACATGGGATTGCTATTGCCCTGGCTGCACATTGTACATCGTGTTCCTCCACTCCAGCTTTTCCCCTGTAAGCGGGTCAAGCTGATCAGACCGCGGATCTTTGTCTTCCCTACTCACTCCTTATTCTCGCACAAACCACCTCTACAACTCCCTCTAACCTGCTGGGCCACAGTACCCTCTGGCTGCCAGGGCAGACCACCCATGAAAGAAAGGGCACCTACTCTAGACCATGCACTGTGACAGGCCCTTCCATGGTGTTTAATAAGGAAGAGTGTAAAGTTGAAATGAGGGCACCCTCGCCCAAGAGATTAAAGTCATTTCCCTGCCCGGAGTCTCTTAAGTGATGGAGTTAGACAGAATTCAAATCCAGGGCTGTGCATTACAGAAAATTGGAGACCTGGACGTCCAGTTATAAATCTCATGTGTGGCCCCTTCTTAGCATTTGCCCTCTTGCAAGTAACCCAGTCTTGGGGAACCGACATCCTTGAGAGGCGGGCAGGTGGGCTGGGCCAGCTCTGTTTTACCGAAGAAGAATGAGCCCCAGGGGCCTGACTTGGGTCAGGAGGTGCTGCTGGGAAGGAGGGTATCAGCCTCGAGCTCACGGATGTGTCTCCCCTCTCCTCACAGTTCTCCCCAGCCACACGTGCGGAAACCCAGGCAGGCTGCCCAACGGCGTCCAGCAGGGCACCACCTTCAGCCTCGGAGACAAAGTCCGCTACAGCTGCAACCCTGGCTTCTTCCTGGAGGGCCATGCCGTGCTCACCTGCCACGCCAGCTCCGAGAACAGTGCCACGTGGGACTTCCCGCTGCCCTCCTGCCGAGGTAGGTGGTCAGAGAAGGGTCTGAGGGAGTGGCTGGCCGCTGGGAGGGAACTTCAGTATGCCTAGATGGGGTCATGTGTCAGGGGGCAGCTGCTTCTCCATACACCCCAGGAGGGTCCTTGGGGTCCCCAGCCTCCCCAGACCTCCTGGTGTGCCCTCCCTCAAATTCCTTCCCGTACACCAACATGTATTTTCAGCCAATCTGCCCTCACCTCCTGCCCTCCCGTCTCAGAAGAAACATCATCTCTCTTCTCATCTCTCTCTCGGGCACTGATCTCTTCCCCTGCCACTTTAGTACTGATCTCTCCTCGACTGTTAGTCTTTTTTCTTTCCTATAATTTCAGCCTCTCCTTATTTAGTGGTTTCTTCCTCTTAACCTCCAAATGTCTTCACAGCATCTTTACCCCAACCCACTCCCCCCTCCCCAAACAAAACCCTATCACCCTTCAATGCTATGGCTTCCTCCCGTCCCAGAAAAGGTGACCAACTTGTCCCAGTTTTTCCAGGACTTTCTTGGTTTCACCTCTGAAAGTCCCATGTCTTGGGAACCCCTTAGTCAAACCAGGCCGGCCAGTCACCCTACTTCCAGCCTATTCCTTATTGCCCTCCCACCCACTCATAATAACCAAGCTTATTTCTAAAACGTTCCTAATGGCTCTTGTCTGATGATAAAAATGAGAGCTTAGAAAATACAGAAAAGAATAAAGGAAACAAATTTCACTCACTTTAAACTAGATGTGCATGTATTTCCTTCCTGTCTTCTTCCAAGTAGTATATAAAAACATGTTCATAGTTGAGATTATGGTGCATGTAGATACTTTATAACCACATTTTTTAGGAGGTACCGGGGATCAAACCTAGGACCTCATACATGGGAAGCAGGTGCTTAACCACCTGACTACATCCACTCCCCTAAAAATACCTTTTTACAAATCTAACATCGAACTGTAGGGTTTTCCCATGCCACTAACAAAGCCCAGCCCCTTGAGAGCGCCATCCAACCTTGTCTCTTCCTTACCTCCCGTTTACTCCGCTGCAGGCTGAACTTTGCCTCCAATATTCTTCATTATGTTGCCAAATCAGGCGGGAATTCTTAGGGCCCTTATATTTCTTGACCTCTCAACAGCCTTTTGCACTATTGACCACTCTTTTCTGCTTGAAACACTCCTTTGTAAATTCCATGGATCTCAGAACACCAAGATATAGGTCTGGGAGGATCATTTTTAGGAATTGAGAAATGGTTGGAACAACTAGTTTCTCAGTTTCTCCTTTGATTTAAGTTTTCTCTTCCTTTTGGAGGAAGCTTTTCTGTAATTACTATCAAAAGGCTAGCTCCTGGGATGAGGCGCCCTCTTCTTCCCCCACCCCCATGCCCCCGTCACCATACACATTTTTATGTCTATACCAGAGATGGCAAAAACTTGGCACATACATCTCTTCCCCTTCTTCCCACTCCCATGGCAGACATAACTAATTGATCAAAGCACTCCTTCTGCTTGAGTACAGACACAGCTGTGAATTCCTTCTCAAGGCAAGCTACAACAAGTTAATCACTGGCCACTTGACTTGACATTTGGTTAGCATTCCTCATCCAATAGTTTCTGCCTCAGTTGTGTTGACCCTTGTTGGTGGAGCCCAAGAGAATCAGAGTCCCCTCTCTGGCCTTCCTAAGTGCCATCCTAACCCAGGACATGCCTTTGAGTGGCTGACCCCAGAAATGACCAGGCCAATCAGGTGAGACCTTGGCCCCCAAACACATGTGTGAGGCCTTGTGGGGCCTAACCATAGCCTGAAGTTCTGTTTGCCCTTCCTTATAGCATTCCTAACCATCCCCCCAAGTTTAACATTCTGACCTTCCAATGAGGGGTGTCAGAATTGTGACATGATGATAGAATATGAAACAAGTATGAAACATGATAGTAAATGAAAGCAGGTGTTTAATTTGTCAAATCTACACCATTCTCTTTCTTTCTACCAGACCATAAATATCATTCTCTTTTAATTAAGACAGAAACTAAAAACAAATGTAAACCAATTATTAGATACAGAAGGAGTGTCAACTTACTCTTTGATATTTAAGTATAATGTGGACAAATATCCATCCATGGGAAAACCACTGTCCCTCCGATATTTAGAAATTGTCATCAGTTTAAGCTTCCCCTAGCTCTTGAACTCACTGCTAGGCTTTACCTCTCTTGACTCTGCTCTGCCAACTTAGGTGGGGTAACTTGGCCCATTTTTCTTGACCCGTCCCCTCACCCCACAAGACACTACTTATGCGTGATGTTGACATGTAGCAAAGTTTTTATCAAAGGTTTATGGCAATGTGGGAGCTTACATGGCAAAAATGCAAATGACTTAAAGTATTAAGCATCATGATCTTCAAAGTCTTTTGGCCCCTTCTCCCTGGAAACTTCTCCTTGGCTTCCTACTTTGCAGATTCCAACTTCCTGTCTGGAGTCCATGCTGCCCTCCCTTCTTTTTTTCAACTCTCTCCTCTTTGCTCCCTCTTGCACTAAGTCCCATTTCAAGACTTCAGTCAAAGTCTTATTCAGGGAAGGCTGAGCCACTCCTGGTTTTGCCATCAACTTCCAGTCCAGGTATCTGATGCTTTCCTTTCCCACCCAAACCATTTAGGTAGAGAGTTCTGAGCAAAGAGAGTTCTCACCCTAAAGGAAACTTTGACACTGACTGTTATGTTTTTTGATGATCCCATTAATCAAAGGTAAGTGATGAGAGCTACCTCATGGACATCTTTCTCTGCCAGGTCACAGGTCAGGCCATGGCCTTGCTTGGGGTATGTCAGGGGATATGGGACAGTGAGGGACCTTTCACTGCCAGGAGCCTGGCTTGGCCTTTTCTCTTGGAACTTGCAGTGCGTTGAGCAATGTTCCTGTCTACCCGGAACCTCAGAATGTGACCTTGGTTGGAAATAGGGTCTTAGCAGATGCAATTAAGGTTAAGTTCAAGGTGAGATCATCCTGGATTGGGGTGGGCCTTCAGTCCAATGAGAACAGCTTTCTAAGAGACAGAGAAGGACACACAGAGGCAGGGAAGAAGGCCAGGTGAAGACAGAGGTGGAGAGCAGGTACGTAATGCCACCAGCCAAGGAATGCATGAAACTGAAAGAGGCAGAAAAGGATCCTCCCCTAGAGACTCTGCAGGGAACGTGGCCCTGCTGACACCTTAGTTTTCAGACTTTTGGCCTTCAGAACTGTGGGAGAATGAATGTCGGTATTTTCATCTGGCTGGTTGGTAGCGTTTAGTGAGGACAGCCCTAGGAAACAAAGAGAGCTTCTCACTCCTCTTAGAAGATTTTATCTCTACATGGCTTCTTCTGTTTGGAGTTGGGGGATGTCTCCTCAATCCTCCCTCCAAGCCTATGCTCTATCCTAAGCTTTAGGTCAATAGGTATATCAAACTCTCCCCTGAACCCCTCCCTGAAATGTCCTTCCTATGCTTCAAACTAGGTATATCCAAAATCTAACTCTGTTTTCTTCCAACCTGCTCTTTTTTGCTACCTTCCCTATGTCAGGGAAGAGTGTCACCATCCACCAAGGTGGCCAAGCCAGACACCTTAACTCCTCACTTTTCTTTACCTCCTCCTCAGTTACCAAGTCCTGTTGAACTGCCCCCCTCCATGTCACTATTCAGGAGGTCACAGCAATGGTCCACTCCTTGCCCCCAACCCCTACACCCTCCTCCATTCTTCAGTGCCTAGTGAGCTTCCTAAAATGCACATCTGATAAAATCACTCATTACTTAGAATCCCTCAAGCGAGTAGCTCTTCATCACTGGCAAGGTCAAGTTCATCTACCTTAGTGGGGAACACAAGGACCTTCTGACAAGAGGTTTAGGCTGATCTTTCTCATCTTCCTCTTAGTCCTCTCTTAAGTACCTTCCAATTTAGTCTCACCAGAGTATACTCCCCCCTCAAACATACTAGGAAAGCCAGGTAAGGGTGTCAAAGCTCGCTTTCAGGAGGGCTTCTAGACTCACTTCTGCCCAAGGAGCTGAGAAGTGGTTCTGCTCAAAGGCCGGGATGGAACAAAATGGTTCTCAAGTCTTCTGAGCCCCCAGCACACCCCCTCCCATTCCCTGTGCTCCAGATCCACACCTCTATGCTAATTTCCCCTGAGCTGTAAGAATATACTAAAAATCATTCTCAATAACATCAGTGATTCTCTGAAAGTGATTTTGCAAGATGCCCTTCCTTAGGAGGCCAGGCTAAACAGGAATGAAGCATGCTCACCATGCTCTCACTCTGTGCCAGGCACAGCAGTCATACCAGAGTTAACATTTCATACTCAGGAAAGCTAAAAGCCTTTTGGCCTTTCTACCTCTCATGTAGAAATCTCAAGGGCTGGCATCTGTGAGCAGATAAACCTCATCCACTGGGCAGTGGTCCGTAAATATTTGCTGAATGAATGAATGGTTGGATGGGTCTAGTTCATGATCAGGATCCTACAAGCTTACAAGCACAAAGGGGAAATTACTGCCCTGGATTACTGCCACCTGCCCAGCAGCTCTGAATGACATAATCTTTTTAAGTCCAAAACTTCCCAGAGCAGGCCAGAGAGTTGTATGTACCCGCTTTGTCCTGGAAATACCATGTGCCTGACCAAAACGTGGGCTCCATCTTGGGACAGGATGCTCAAGGGGGAATAGGGAGCAGCTGTGATCAGGAGGGCAGAAGAGAGGTGAGGCTGACCCCCAAGGAGGTAGCCAGTTGACCTGCGTGCCAAGTCCCAGGAGCCTGGCCCATCAAAGCTTAGTCCAGCTGACAGAGTGAAGGAGGCATAGCCAATGACCTCCCTGCACTTTGTGTCACTCAGAGCCCAGATCAAAGCACAGGTCTCAGCTTTGTGGAAACTCTTTGATCTAAGAAGAGGAAGATCACATGGATTTCAGCAACTGGCCTCTGACTTGAGAGAGCCATTGGCCCTAGATCAAACGAGGCCACATGGGGAAGGAATGGTGTTTGAAGGCTCTGAGGGCCGAGAGGCAGGTGGTGCTGAGAAAGGTGGCCAGAGCAAGAAATGCTTGGCCTCTGAGGTTCAGCCAAATGCAGCGGGCAGCCACCAGCCTGTGGAAAGAGGCACTTGGTCTGTAGAAGCTTGGACTACAAGAACCGAGTTGCATTCCAAATGTTCTGCCCCGGGGGAGGAATCTGCAGAATATGAAACAGGTAGCGGTGACAGGTCTGAAAGGACAGGTTAAGTTCAACCCTAGCTGTGCTAGCCATAGCTCTGTGGCTGCCAGCATGTTCCAAAGTGGGAACACAAACAGCAGGCTTACCAGGTTGATTCTTATTCATTCATTCACTTAGTTATTCAGCAACTTTTTATTGAGTACCTATTTCTATGTGCTAGCAAATCAGTTGTTGATTCATTCATTCATTCTTTTTTTTTTGTCCAAGTGATCTTTTTTTTAATTATTAAATTGTCTTTTTTTAAAAATATATATAGATCACAAAAAATGTTACATTAAAAAATATAAGAGGTTCCCACATACCCCATGCTCCACCTCCCCACTCCTCCCACATCAACAACCTCTTTCATCATTGTGGCACATTCATTTTATATGGTGAATACATTTTGGAGTACTGCTATACCACAAGGATTATAGTTAACATTGTAGTTTACGCTCTCCCCCAGTCCATTCATGTTGTGAGCGATTAAGGCAGCATGCATAGAATCTACCTTTCAGCAATGCCGGTAACATGGCCGCCCGGACTGATACAACAATAGCTTAGGTCACCCTCTCCCTTCTTTGCGGAACTAGTTCGCGCCAAAAGTGCTTACCCGCCTGTCTGCCTTCTGCCCTAGCAACAGCAGCTGCCAACCCCAGACCGCCACCTATCCTTACCCGCCACCCCCCTCCTCCCTAGAGTATATATGCTCAGTCCCCTCAATAAAATTTTGCAGCTTGATCAGAATACTGTCTTGCTGTCGTTCTTTGTGTCTCTTGTCCCATACCATTCTTCCCTCATAGGACCTGGAGTCTCCGTTGATTGTCCCGTGGGCCGGGACACATTCAGTGGGTTATGGCAGGATATATAATGTCCAGCATCTGTCCCTACAATATCATTTAGGACAACTCCAAGTCCCGAAATGCCCCCACATCTCATCTCTTCTTCTCATTCTTCATTGAGCATCACCTTGAGTGCCAATGACTGATCTTCTAGTACGTGCTGCTTGTGTCCAAATTCCATGATTTCCTGAAGTTCCCATTCTAACAATAGGAAAGTAAAAAATGCAAAAAAAAATGAATGAGCAAACAAATGTCAAGGTGTAATAGAAGCTATGATGGAAATAAAGTAGGTATGGATGAGGAAGGCTATTTTACACTGAGCAGTTCAGAAAGGCCTCTGTGAGTGGAGGACATATGAACTGAGTCATGAATAGCAAAAAGGAGCCTATTATGTGAAGACTCAGTGAAGGACATTCCAGGCAAAAGGAACAGCAGGTGCAAAAGCCCTGAGGTGGGAAAGAGCATGACTTGTAGAGGAACAGAAAACACATCCACGTAGTAAAAACAAGAGGTTTTTTTTCTTTCTTTGTATTAAATTTTATTGGAATTATATATTTACACACACACACATCCAAAAATTTGTCATTTTAACTATTTTTATGTGTACAGTTCATTGACACTAATGACATTTACAAATGTTGTGCTACCACTACCAAAACTTTTTCATCACCATGAATAGAAACTCTGTACCCATTAAGCAATAATTCCCCCTTCCCTTTCTTCACGTCTCCTGGTAACCTCTAATCTACTTTCTGTCTCTATGAATTTGCTTATTTTAGATATTTCATATAAGTGGAATCATACAATGTTTGTCTTCTTTTTTCTGGCTTATTTCACTTAGCATGTTTTCTCCATTCATCCATGTGGTAGCATGTATCTGATCTTCATTCCTTTTTATTGGTTGAATAATATTCCATTGTGCCTGTAAACTACATTTTGTTTATGTATTCATCTACTGATGGTTACTTGTGTTGTTTCCACCTTTTGGTCATTGTGAATAATACTGCTATGAACACTGGCATGTAGGTATCTCTGTTTAATCCCTGTTTTCAGTTATTTGGGGTATATACCCAGTAGTGGAGTTGCCAGGTCATATGGTAATGCTATGTGTGTTTAACTTGTTGAGAAATCAAACATTTTTCATAGTGGCTGCAACATTTTATATTCCCATCAGCAATGCATGAGATTTCTAATTTCTCTGCATCCTCACCAACATTTGTTGTCTTTTTTTTTTCCTTGATAATAGCCATTCTAGTGGGTATGAAGTGGTATCTTATTGTGATCTTGAGGTGCATTTCCATAATTACTAATGATGCTGAACATCTTTTCATGTGCTTATTGGTAATTTACATTTTTTTGTTGGAGAAATGTCTACTCAAGTTCTTGGTACATTTTTTAAATTGGCCTTTTTGTGGTTGAATTCTAAGAGTTTGGACATTAAAACCTTATCATATATATGGTTTCCAAATATTTTCTCCCATTCTGTGGTTTTTCTTTTCACTTCTAGATCCTTTGATGCACACACTTTTTAAATTTTGATGAAGTCTTATACATTTTTTCTTTTATTGCTCATGCTTTTGGTTTTATAGTATAAATCCATTGCCAAATGCAAGGTCATGGAGCATGCAGGGGTTTTAAGCAGGGATGTGATGTAATTTGTCTTATTTTATAAATGATCCCTCTTGATGTTAGAAGGGAAAGGAATTGTAATTGGGCCAGAGACCAGGCAGCAGGACCAGTTAAAAGGCTATTGCAGACATCCAGCCTGGAAATGATAGATCTTGGTTAAGGTGGTTATGAGAGATATGGAAAGGAGTGGAAAGATCAGGCCACAGTTTGAGGGAATAGCCAAAAGATCTTGCCAATGAATTAGATGTAGGTGCTGAAGGAAGGACAGGCCAGGGCTGACTCCTGGGCTCTTTCTGGAGTGCCTGGGTGGATAGGGAGGCTGTTTAGCAGGGGTTAGGGGGCACATGCTCTAAGGAGAATCAAGATGAACCATTTTATCCAGGTAAAGTTTGAGAGGCCTGTGAGACAGTCAAGTGAGGATATTAATTCTGCAGCTGGGGAGAGCCCTGAACTAAGAAAAGATACAGGAGAGGGATAAGAGACCTTGGGACAAGGATGTAGATAGCCAAGAGGATCTATGCCACAGGCTGGGCACTTTTGTCAGATGAAATTAAACAACATGCAGAAAGCACTGAACACTGTGCCAGGCAGAGTAGATGCTGAGTGATTGAGTACTGTACCTGTGCCCATGGTAACCAGGCACCTCTCCTTACCCTAGGGTTCGAGTCCCACTACTGGGATCATCAAGACTTCTCCCACCACCCTCGTCATCACTGGTATCACAGCACAATATTAAGAATGTAGGCTTTGGCGTCCAATCACCTGCATTCAAATCCTGGCCTTGCCACTCACATACCTCTTGATTGAACAACATGGGGCTACTTACCCCAATCTGTCTCTGCCCCAACTTCCTCATCTGCAAATGGGAATAATAATGTTACTTACCTTATAACATAGAAGTGAAGATCAAGTTGTTAAATGCTAAGCATGCAGGAGAAGGCCTGTGCATTGTAATGACTCAAAGAGGGTTAGCTATCATAGTTCTTACTATTACGACAACTACCGGCCGGCAGTGATTGAGCACTAACTATTCACCAGATACTGCACTAGCCAATTGAATCCTCTCCAAACTCCTAAGAAGTTAAGGTATTGTTATCCCCTACCACAAGCAAAGGAACCAAGCTCAGAGAGGTGATGTACTGTTGGAGCTGTTCCAGCCAGGTGGTCCAGAGCCTGAGAGCTTGGCTCTCAGAGGTCCATCCCTGCACAACTCAGGTCAGGGGCTACCCAGCCCCCATGCCTCCCCTCAGCCTTCCTCTTTAATTTGTCCTGGGAGCTCTTTAAGAAAGAAACATCAGGAAGAATATCAGTGAAAAGGTCATACTGGGAGAGCTCTAGACTGCCAAGGACTACTTTTCATTCTTGTCAGGGAAGTCTAAGGCCGAGGCTCAGCCGCCTCCACCTGAGCACAGGGCAGCTGGCCCAGGACGTTTGAGGCAGCACAAAGTGCCCTGTGTCAGGCTCCTCAGACAGAGGAGAGGAAGAACAGGAGGTGACTTTTCACACCCAGAAACCCCCATCTCCAGGGTCTGGTGCCTCCAGGAGCCCACTCAAAGCCCTGTGTCAGGGCTGCACTGCAGTGACCCAGGTCTGAGAGGCAGAGAAATAGATGGCAAGGGCATGGGTTTGGGATCAGACTGTCCTGGGTTCAAATCCTAGCTCCCACATTTAGTAGCTGTGTGACCATGGGCAAGTTCCAAAACTTTGCCGAGCCTCAGTTTCCTCACTCTGTAAAACAAGGGTGATAGTGCCTATCTCTTCGAGCTGTTTGAGGATGACATGAGAAAATGCAAGTAACACATGTAGCACAATGCTTGGCCTATAGTAAAAGCTCAACAAAGACTAGTACCATAGTTGAATACTGTCTCGTGCCCACATGCATCACCTCAGAAGGATTGGGTGGCAGTATCCATAGGAGGAGTCTGGGGGTGGGGCTACAGCAGCATTCGCAGGCAATTGGCAGTTTCTTAATAAGGGGAAGGAGTGTCTTTGAGAAAGCCAAGGATAAAGGGGCAGACTCCAGAGCCCCAATAAGAGGGGACCAGTGAGGTCTAGCAGGTTATTGGGACCCCTGTAGGAATGGGACACTGAGCTCCACAGCTGAAGATCAGAGTGGGGCTCTACAGCTTTGGGGTATCTATGCCCAGACTCCCTCAGTCTTGCCCTTGAGTTCAAGATGGCGGCTTCTCTCCCAGCGTCAAATGGGCTTCTCGTTTCCTCAGAGGCTGAGTGCTGCTGGGGAGGGAAGATGTGGACAGAAGCCCAATACTGAGGACTCTAGACTTCCTAGCACCCGAGATTTTGCACTGGAGTTGGCCTGAAGAGGTGGGGGTGATATGATGCAGGTGCCTCCAACCCTACCTGAAGTTTGTGAGTCAGTGTAGAGTTAACAGGCTTTAAAGAGGCCTGAGGGATAGTTTTCTAAAAGGATAGCTAATTGAAGAAATTTCAGTAGAACTTAAAATTGATCATAAATAGTCATAACCTTGGGAAGGCAGCTATCAGCATAACCCACCTGCACCACAGAATACACATGACTTAATGGCAGTGCAAAATACCCCATCGCAAGAGAAGGAAAAATGTAAATTAATATTTTAAGACTGTGATGTCAACTGAAGGTTATATTTTATGACTCTGAAGTTGTAACCATGAAATATGATGCCTTGTTTAAAGTGTGAGGAAGTCTCCAAATAACTTTTTACAGCATCTTCAATCAAAACAGGATGGTACAAGAGTGAGGGTGTCAGAGGAGCTGGAGGCACCGGGATGGCTAAAATGGCAGAGGTGCCATCTTCAGAGTAGACTGGTAGCTTTGGCTTAGAGGGTCTCAAGCTCTTGAGTCCTCAGTCCCAGCACCATCCAGAGTCATTGACTAAAATTATAAAGTTTGAAAATCACAGGATGCCTTAGAAAATGACTGTCAAGCAGCAAGTAGTGGAGGAGACCACAGTTCTGGTGCCAGAGTGACTCAGCTGGAGTCTTGACTTGGTCACTCCCTGTGGACCTTAAGGAAGTTACCCTCTCTGAATTTCAACTTACTATTTCATTTATTTGTTCAACAGATATTTATTGAGTGCCTTCTGTGTACCAGGAAATAAACAAGGTTCTGGGGACAGAATAGAAATACTCCCTGCCCTCATGGGGTTTACTATCTAGACATTAAATCAGTAATGACAGAATTAATGAATTAAAGTAAGTACCACCAAGAGAAAGTATGTAGTGCTCTGAAAGTGAGTAATGGTGGAGAGCATAGAGGGAGGGGCATTCTTTTTCAGGGAAAAGTCCTTGAGGAAGTGGTAGTTAGATGAGTAACTAAAAGCTAAAGAGGCCCAATGAGGTAGGAAAGAAGGTTCCAGGGAGAGTAAACAGCCCTTTCAAATGCCCTCAAAAAGGAAGACAATGTGAGTATCAGAAGTACCAGGAGGAGGCCAGTGTGGTTCTGGGAAGTGGGGAGGGGGAGACTGGTATGAAGTGACATCTCATAAGGTCCTTGTAAGCCATGGGATATTTTACTTTATCTTGAGTAAAACTGGGAGTTAGGGAAGGTTCTATAGAGAGGAGGGGCATAACCAGGTGTGTGCTTTCTGATATTACTCTGGCCTCTCTGAAGGCTGGCCTGGGGCAGGAGGGATGGTCATGAACCTGGTAGGAGGCTTCACGCTGAGGCTGACCTATAATACCATGTGGCTTAGAATAGAGCAGCACAGTGAGGACAGAGATAGAGCCAAGAGCCATGTAGAAATGTTGACACAATTTGGTCACTGGTTGGGTACAGGGGTGTGGGACAACTTGAGGATGTACCCCAGCCTCTGGCAGGAGGAATGGATTGATGCGTGCTGATACTCTCTGGACAGGAAACTCTGGAAGGTCAGGTTTAGGCGGGTCAAGGATGAGGTCAGTTTTGGTGAGATTAAGTTTGAGAAAAATGCAGGATATTGAGTTGGGTTTGCAAGACTGAGACCTGGCCCAAAGCTGTGGAGTCTTTAGCTTTCTCCAAGACCGGCTTGTCCTCTGGCGTTCCCTCCCTGTTGGTCAGTTGACCACCTAGACGCTCAAGCCGACTGAGCAAGACAGTGTGGGCCGGGTGCCTGGTTAAGACCTCAGGCCGAGGGCCAGGCGCCTGCTGCCCAGCCCTGCACTCCTGAGCCTGCTCTGCCCGCTGCTGACCGCTCTCCTGCCTTCGACCCCTGCCCACTCCACACTCCCCAGCTGCTGCTCTTGGCCTCCTTCAATGTGGATTCTGTCCACAGCCATTCCCCATTCCGGTGGCACCAGTTCCCACCTTTATCCCACTGAATCCTACCCTCCAGTCTCGGGGTCCTCTTTACTGAGCTCCGAACCCCCAGGGCCTCCCCTGTTTATTCCTCGGCACACGCCCTCAATGCCATGTGGGGGAGGGGAGAGAAGGGGGGCCACTGCTCTTCCCGCACAGCCACGTCTCTTCTGGGGCTTCCAGATTACTCAGCAGCATCACCTCCGTCCTGCTGCCCATGCTGAGAACCACGGCGTCTTCCTGGTGCCCATTCCCAGCTGGAGACCAAATGGGATTCCGAGTCTGGCTCTGGAATCCCTTCCACTCGGTCCTGACACCCCCACTGACAGTTGTAACCCTGTCTCCGGGGCTCTCCCTGACTCGGCCTCCACCTCCCCCCACCTCCTGTCCATCCATCACACAGTTACAAGAGTCACTTTCTAAAGCAGGTCTGGGCTTTGACTCCCTGTGTAACACCCTGCGATCTTCTTCTCATCACCCACGGGGGCTCCCCAATACCTGCCGGGTAAATTCCAAACCCCTTAGTGGGACCGTCAAGCTCTTTTAGGAGCTGATCTGTACTGACCTGTTCCATTTCAAGACCCAGAACTCATCTCAGGCATCCTGCGTTTTCATCACTGGCCACCGCCGGCCGTGGCCCAGGCACACCACGTCCGCTCAGCCCCTGCCTCTGGGGCCCCTTTCTCCCTTCTCCCTCCAGCACTCCCCTCCTTTTTCAAGGTTCAGGCTAAATGTCCCCTCTTTCACTACACTCTCCCTAACCCCGCTGCCATCAACAGGGCGAGTGGCGGGATGGTGGGCTCCGGCAGCCCCAGTGACATTGACAAACCTGGGGCTCACTGACAGGCTTCTGCAGCTTATCTCCCTGGTAATGTTCACAATGACATTGTTTACATCAGAAGACAAAGCTGCCTGGGATGTCAGACTCCAGAGCTTCCTGCCAGAGATACCCAAGGTGGAAATGCGGTGCAACCCGATACAACAAACAGCGTCGAGATTGACTAAGCCCAAGCACGGCAAATCTTGTCTACATCCCCTTCCTTCCTCCTCCCTTAGGGCCTGGGCACCTGGGCTGGGGGTGGCAGAGGAGGAAGGGGGGAGCAGAGACGGGGAATAGAATCGCAGCCCGGTCACTCGGCATCTAAGACCCTGCGTGGTCCATCTCGTGCCTTCCTGCCCAGCCCTGGCTCCACCCCTTATTGTCTTTCTGTTTATATTCAGACAATCCCCAGTGACTTGTACATCCCTAAGCATGCAATGTTCACCAACTCCAGCTGCCTTGCTTGCTGCTCCCCCTGCCTGGGATGCCCTCCCCTCCATCCTCACCTGCCAGCTCGGCTTTCAGAACACAGCTAGACGGAAAGGCTCGCTATTACCCCCTGGCCCAAGCCACCATCGCTTCTCATCAGAATCATTGCAACAGCCTCTCCGAGCTCCCCTCCTCTGCCCTTCACCCCTCCAGTCCACATGGCAGCCTGAGGTACCCTGTTAACACTCACATCAGAACACAGCACCTTCTGCTCAGAAGCCTCCGCTCATCTCACTCAGTGTAAAAGCCCGAGTCTCTGCTTGGCCTCTCGGGCCCTCAGCAGTCTGTCCCGCTCACCTCGCCCCCTGCCATATTTCTTGCTCCCTCTTCTCCGGCTGCTTGGGCCTCTTGATGCTCTTCAACCATTTCAGGTCTTTGCAAGGGCTGCCCCATCTTCCTGAGTGCTCTTCCCCCAGATAAGCCCAGCGCTCCCTCCTCACTTCCTTCAGGTCTTTGCTCGAGCCTCAGCTTCTCAGGGAGGCCTTTCCTCACCACCCTCTGGAAAGCCAACACCCTGGCTCTCCATCCCTCGCCTGCGGTCATCACTACCTCTTGTATCAGAGAGGGTGCTCTTTTATCTTGGGCACTGTCTGATTCCCCCCGCCCAGAACGTGAGCTCTGAGAGGGCAGGAGTTTTCATTTTTTTATCCACAGCTGAATCCCAGCACCTGGAGCACGCCTGACATGTCGTAGACTCTCAGTAAATACTTGTTGAGTGATTGAATAAAGGTCTCACCCTGGGTAGCATGGCTCGCTTGCCAGCCCATCCCCACTCTGATATCGTTTTCAATACTCTGAGAAGCAGAGACAAAAATAGGCTTTCACACTCTGGTCCGGTCCCGGCCCAGTGCTTGGTGCTGGTGCTCAGTTAATGGGTGTGGGAGGGAAGCATTGACAAGCACCTGCACCAGGCTCATTTAGGAATAGATTCATACTTCTATTGAAATGGCCCTTGACCCTGTAGAATGACATTAAGGAGAACAATTCAGAGCCACTAAATAAGCTTATGTTTACCTCCTGTGTAATCCGCTCCTGTAACTCCTTCCATCAGGTCCATCTCTTCATGAGGATGTCCACAGACACACCCAGCTCTGGATGGCCAAACCTCAACTCCTGCTCATCCACCCTCCAGAGGAAGCCCCAGTTAATGGCAGTTTTACCCATCCAGATACTGATCCAGAAATCTGTAGTTCTTCCCTCCCATTTCCTGAGTTCTGTAAATTCTACTTTCTAAAGAACTCTCAAAGAAGTCCCCTACCCAAACTCCCATGGCCTTAGCTCACTTTGGTGACTGTGTCTGCCAAGGCCATCCTGCCTGCTCCTTTGACTCAGACCTCCTCTCAGCCTCAGCCAGAGTAACCTTTCTAACATGCAAATTTAATCCTATTTCTTTACTACCTTTGATCTTCAAGATAAAGTAGGAGGAAAAGGAGAACTGAACATCTGTTGGGTAGCTACTGTATGTGGATCACTGGCAAATGTTAGTGACTTCCACATTGATTCTCTCACTGAGTTATCACAACAAACCATTTTACAAAAAGGAAACTGAGACTTAGAGAAATAAATTGCCAAGGTCATGTGGCTGGGAAATTGTGAAGTATAAATTCAAATCTAAGGTGTCCTGATTTTACCTCTTCTTTCCAGGATGCTATACTGCTTCCAAATATGTCTGCTATGATGTTCTCTATCATTTGGCCCTTTCTGCACATCCAGCATCATCACCCATCATTCCTCTCCATTTATGGTGTGATAAGGCACCTAGAGCAATTTGTCTAAGACATGCCTTACACTTTCACACTGCAGAGTTTGTGACTGTTTGTTCCCTCTGCTATACAATTCCCTTCCTTTTCTTCTCTAGCTAGTAAACTCCTATTCATCCTTCAAAACTCAGCTCTCATGACACCTCCTCTGTTAAACCTTCCCATACTGACTCACTCAGGCAAAGTTATTTGCTGCTTTCTCTGTATCCTCACAGTGTAAACTGTACTCTTGGGAAGCAGAAGAGTATAGTGGTTAAGAGCAGTGGTCCTGGTATCGGACTATGGGGTTTAGAATCCCATCTCCTTTATTCACTATGATCTGGGTCATCTTTGGCAAGTGCCTGAATCTCTTTGTGTCTTGGTTTCCTCACCTGAAAAATGGAAATGATGCTTCCTGGAGTCATACTAACAATGAAATGAAATATGCAGAGCTTTTAGAATAGTGCTTGGCATAAGTGCTCAATAAATATTAACTTTTATTATTGTCACTCTGGTGCACATTTGAACACTGATATTGCATTTTCCTTTCTTTGTGATTTACTCTATATCTCTATTACAGCGTATGCTACAGTACATTATATTTACTTACTTGCATATAGGCTCCCAGAGGGCAGACTTAGCAAGTTTCCCCTAGGTCACTAACTAGTAGGTGGCAGAGGAAAGATTTAAACTGAGGTCTGCAATATTCCACAGCCAGGGATCTTAACTAGTGTATACAAGAGCATGGTCCTCAGATCATTTTTTCTTAATATCAAGTTTCAGCTGGGATTTAGGCTGAGCAGCAAGACTGTGCCAGGTTGTGTTGCAGGCATAAGTAAGACATGGTCCCTGTCTTTGGAGATTCCTGGGGGAGCTCAGAGCCCAGAGAGGAAAGGCAGGTGTGAGACCAGGTCATTCACGGCAGTAAGTGCTGTGCAGGGCTTCAGAAGGGTTCCCTAGACACAGGGCCCCTAGGCCGAGGGACAGCGTGAGTCAAGGGCAGGAGGTCGAAGATGCACAGCACCAAGCCGTAGCTGGCTTGGGGACAGGGGCAGGGGGGAGGATTACAGAGCCCTAGAATGCCCTTGGGTCTCCCTCCAGGGAATCGTGTTGGGTTTTTGTTTTGTTTAAATCACCTCTGAGTCTTACAAAGATCTGCTGGAATGAAACATCCTGTTCACAGCAGTTTGCAACCATGGAAATAATTGTGGCAGCGGGTTTCCCCTTCTTTCCTGGTCGCCAAGGGCCATCAGGGTATAGTAGTGAAGTGTGTGCCCCCTAGAGCTAGAGTTCAAATCCCAGCGCTGCTGCTCATTAGCCGCATGACCTAGGGCAGGTTACTTAACCTTCCCGTACCTTGGCTTCCTCCCCTGTTAAACGAGAACGACGATAACATCTAATGTTCCCAGAACAGTGCCTGGCACTGGAAATGGCTAGGTCAGTGCTTGGTATCGTGATCATTCAAACCAGGACCTCCTCCACTGTGTCTGAGCATCACGCTCCAGGATCCTCTCTTGCCCCACGAGTGAAACCCACGGGGAGAGTAGGGGACCGGAAGGCAGACCACTGACATGGGCCTCTTGTCTCTGTGCCCACAGCGGACGATGCCTGTGGCGGGACCCTGCGGGGCCAGAGCGGCATCATCTCCAGCCCCCACTTCCCCTCGGAGTACCACAACAACGCCGACTGCACCTGGACCATCCTGGCCGAGCTGGGGGACACCATCGCCCTGGTCTTTATTGACTTCCAGCTGGAGGATGGGTATGACTTTCTGGAAGTCACCGGGACCGAAGGCTCCTCCCTCTGGTAAGCGCACCATCCCCCAAGTCCCTTCCTTCCTTCCGTCTTCTCTGTAACTGTGAATTACTGGGATCCACTGTCTCCTTAGTGCCTGGACCCACAGCCAAAGTCCTCTTTGCCACTTCCTTCTCTCTACTGTGGTAGTGTCTTTATTTCAACATAATGAGAAATCACTGCATATTCTTAGAGCTGATATAAAATTTTACAGCAATTTTGGTTTCTGATTTGAAGCATGGCCTTGCTGCAGAAATTCATGATGGGCTTTGGTGGAGTAACTTGAATTAACACTAAAAATGTTCTAGTCTCAGGACATGGACAGAGTCTCAGTAAAATGATTTGAAATATTGTTTCATTTCTGGAAGACATATTTATAGCATCCAACAAAAGGAAGAGAATCTTAAGTGATGATTGCTTTTCCCACTCCCAAGGTACTGAGACATCTGCGAGGTATTATGTTGCTGTTTTCAGAAGGAAAGACAACCCTTCCCCTGTTGTCCTGGCATGGCTGAAAAGAGAGTGTGGAGTTTTATGTAGTGTGCTCCATCTATCATGGAGAGTTTCAGAAAATTGATGGGCTCAGGAGGAAATGGGGGATTAAAGACTTCCCAGCCTCAGTTGCTTGTTGTCTCCCCAACTCGTGCTATAGGACATGCCCAAGCTGAGGTGGGCTGGAGAAAGTGTCCCACTTCCTGTGGTTGACAAGCCTCCCGGGTGGTGATGTGGCATTTAGAACACTCTCTCGTATTCTCCTCGTGGCTGTGTTATTAGGAACAGGAAATCAGGAGCACCTTTGTCAGCTCATCAGGAGCCAATATCAGGCTGCGCCTCAGACGTGCTTCAGACAAGAATGGGGCACCTCTGCAGCCTTCGTTGCCATAGTGCCAGCGGAAAGGCAGGGCTCTACGCAGTGGGGTGGAGGGCAGAGTGGAGTCACTGAGGATTCTGAATGGAGCAGAAAGTAGGTGCTGCTAGAGTCAGTGAAGGGCAGTGCCTAGGAAAGGCAGAGGCAGGGTAGCTGGTGGGGTAGAGAGGGAGGGAGAGGGCAAGGGAACAGGAGGAAGGGGCACATTTTCTTGAACACCTCTCACATTGTGCAATGTGGTAGAAATACCTAGTTGAGTAAGAGATTGTCCTTTGTTCTATTGGGTTAGAAAATTAGACAAGCCCATAGTAGAAGCCAAGAGTGACTATTTGAAAGGGGGACAGTGGGAATGGACTCATCCCCAGTATAGACTCTGATATTTGGGGTACCCATGAGCTTGGTCAGGCCTTTCACTACCCTGGATGGGGTGTTGGGAGAAACACAGGTAAGCCCGAAAACTTGACTCTGCAGAAGGTAAAATGCTGCAGACACGTCTAGGAGCAAAGGCAAATCTAAAGGCATTTGGAGCTAGGAAAATCTAGCTCATTTGGCTGAAAATCGAGACAAGCCTATATGAACTGGAATCAGAAAAACCTACTCAGCCTGAAGCCCCTCTGACCACTCTTTCTTTTTAAAATACTTATTTTTCTGATTATAAACATAATACATGTGCTTGTTATAGAAAAACATGGAAAATATAAAAGGTATAGAAATATGAATAACAATTATTAAACTTTCGATGTACTCCCTTAACCTCTTTGCTTCTCCTAGATCAAGCTAGCTAATATACACACACACACACACACACATATATATATATATATATATATATATTTTTTTTTTTTTTTGAGCTACCAAGGCTGGGAATTGAATCTGAGACCTCATATATAGGAAGCTGGCACTCAACTATTGAGCTACACCAGCTCCCCCAATTTGGTTTTTCTCTTTGTTTGTTTCTTTCTTTTGTCTTTAGGAGGAACAGGGGATCCAACCCAAGACCTCGTACATGGAAAGCAGGTGTTCAACCACTTGAGCTACATCTGCTTCCCTATATATTTTTATATTAAGAAAGTAGACTTTTAATATAACTGTAGTTACATATATTTTAACTTGGCAGTACATCATGAAAATGTTTCCTGTATCATTATAGATGCCTCCAAAATATAATTGATGTGATGATAGTATCATTTATTGAACCTATAATGTCCATATGTGCCAAACTACTTCTAAGTTTTTGGCAGCTGTAATTTCACTTCATCTTCTTAGTATCTCTGTGAAGTAGGTACTATCATTTTTTTCTCATTTTACAGAGGAGGAAAATGAGGCCCAGAGAGGTTATGCTACCTGCTTGAGATCACTCAGCTAGTAAGTAGCAGAGCTGGGAGTCACCCCTAAGTTAGTCCAACTCCGGTCCCTGTCTTTTTAGCCATCACAGCACCCTACATCACACTCCACCCACAGAGGCTGTGTCCCCTTGTAAGACTGTGCTATAGTTGACTTACCAGATCCCCTGGTAGGTCGTTTGCAAGTTTTCACTTCCAGAAAAAAATGCCAAGACAAATATCCTTGCCAGTTCCCTCTTTTGCAGCCCCACAGCCTCTTCGACTTACTTGTTTATCCGTGGGCCAAATGGTCTCCCACATCCTCTGCCCCCCTCCCCCCCAGGTGTAAGCCTACACGTCCAAACTTCTGGAGTGAAACAAATCTGAAAGAGTGTTCCTTTTCCTATTAAGTCACTCAGTAGGGAAGGAATTAAGCAGAGGAAATCGTTAAGGGAGTCATTCAGAACTCTTTGCTATAAGATTAAATTATAATTATTTACAGGGTTGGTGTCACCACTGCCAGGCAGGATGCATTTGTTGTTCTAATTTATACTTGCAAAGCAATTATGGATAAACAAACTTGGAGATGCGGGATGTATGTGTGAAGAACCAGTTCTCTCCCCGGCCCCTCTCTTTATGGCTCCCTGGATTCCTGTGAGAATGTGATGTTGCTGGTTTATGAGTGCATGGCTTTTATTAGCATACATTAAGATTTTAGGATGTTCTCTTGAGTCTTGTGCTGAGGCATAGAAAGAAAGACAACAGATCATGTTAGAAAAGATGGATTTGAACACCTGGGTATTGCCTCACCTGCTGGGAAGACAGAGACTCCTTTGAGAGGAAAAACTCCTCCCTTACCCAATACTAGCTTCCCACTGATTCAGGAGGGAAGGGTGGCATGAGAAGGTCCCTGACTCAGTTTCCGTACTCTTCCCTTCCCCCACGTCCTGGTAGGATAACAACAGGAGAGTTGGAATTCAGGGTTCCAGTTGTACAGATTTCATGGACTAGTAAAATTCCCAAACAACTGGTGAAACATGGGGTCGATACTATTTTATTTTAGCAGGTAAGCATATTAGGGGGGAAACTGACAACTCCTCAAGACATTATTTCATAAAACGAAGGACAATTTAAAGCTAACAAATGTGGCAGGACATAATCAATCAGCGGCCTCTCTCTGACATAACGAAGCGGAAGGTGGGAGCACACACAAACAGCCGCGCACACCCATAACTGCGGAGCCCAGCGATGTGTGTCAGGCCATCCGTGTCCTCTTTTCCTGTTTTGCTGGTCTGTGACCGGCCTTTGGGAATCCAACAATACGCTATTCGAACAGGAAAAGGTTGTTACTATGGTGAGCACTGAATCCCGACGTGTTGAGAGAGTCCCAAGTATTTTAGCCTTTTTAGCCTTTCTCTCCTTAAAGTTAATTGCTTTCTTTGTGTGATTGACCAAGAGCAGGGACTGGGTTTGAACTGAGAGTTACAATCCAGACAGTGGATGTGGTATTCCTTCCCCGCTACACACACGCACACATCCACACAGGCACACACCCCACCTATTCACCTCCCTACACACACACACTACCAAGTCTCACACACATACTATGCACTCATGCCGCCAGTTCTCCCTTCCCACACACACCACCAACTCACCCACTTACACACTGGCAAACCACATGCCATCACCCTCCCCACACTACCAAGCCATGCACACGCACACGCGCACACACACTGCTAAGTCATTGCCATATCCATGCACTAGCCAGGCCACCCCATCACAAACACAGTCTGACCACCAGCCCTTCTTGGGGAGTCTCTGTTCTCTGGTCCAGCCTGCTGGCTCTGACCGTGATGGAGCCCTGTCACTTCCCCCCGATTCCTAGGAAAGTGCTCTCACCACTGCTAAAGTTCCCCATAAGCCCATGGACTTTTCTCTAGGCAAAGGGCTGGCACTGGGGGATACAAAAGACCCTTTTAATTCGTGAGGATCTGGGGTCCCTTGGAGGGGTATCGGCTCACACTCAAAGAGCAAGTGGAAGGCAACCGCCAGCCCATCAGAGAGCAGGGCTCTCTGTTGGCAGAGAAAATCAGTGACTTGAAGGCCACTAAGCAGAGACCCAGGACGTTTCCCCTGCTCCCTCTTCCTGGCGCTCAGCACCCTCCACCTGAGCCCTTCTGCCCTGGCTCTGTTCTGTGAGGAAGGAGAGAACACCACAGTCTCCTTGATAAATGTGGGAGAGCAGGTCTATGCAGTTCCTCCAGTGTGAGCCTTGAGCCTGCTTCTTGGCATCTAACAGGACAGCAGGCTTGGGAGGCAAACCATCTGGAGCTCAGATCCCAGGTCCACCTTCTCCGTTGTCATCTTGGGGTATTGACTAGCCTTTCTGAGCCTCGCTGTGCACATCTGAAAGATGGGGTTCGTTGTACCAACCTGCAGAGTGTGGTGAGGGGCTGAACGTGTAAACTGCCCCGCTCAGCATAGGTGTAGCACTCCCGGATGGGGGCCGGGGTTAGGCGCACAGACCCTGAGGGGACCTGGGTAAGGTGGGCTCTGTGGTGGTCCACGGAGGCCGTCCTCCCAGCCTGCCAGGCCAATGGCATCTCAGCAGGCGGAACGGCATAGCCGGGCCACGCTGACTGGTCCAGCTGACAGGGGAATGGCCTGGACACATTTTAGGATGTGCGTGCAAGGACAGCCCCGGGTTAGACTGGAGGATGTGCCTGCCGAGAAGAGGTGGCAGGGATTTTGTTGAAACCGTCTTCCCAGAACTGCGCTTTGTGGGCAGTGTGCGGCCTGAAGTGGGACTGTCACTTCTCTGCCTGGGCCTGGACCCCAGACTGGCCAATCAGCTGCGCTGTTAGAGGAGCAGACAGGGAGTCAACTAGTTCTCTGTGCTGGGCTAGGAGCAAGAAGACACTCAAGAAGACAAGACGGGGGCCAGGCCAACTCAGCCTGGCTGCCCTTTCTGCCTGTCAGTGGGCTGGAGGGCTCAGCCGAGCCTTCCTCTCTCCCTCCTCCTTCCACGGCAATTCCTTCCTAGCGCGAGGAGGCAGATGGGGCCAGGCCCTGGCCAGCACTCGGGCCTGAAGCCACCCTTGTCCTGGGGCCAGCGGGTGGGCTGGCCACTGCACAGGAGAGTGTCTGTGGGATGTGGACGGGTGCAGTTCAATACTCTTTCCTGCCTGTGGGGTTTCTGTGTAGGCCTTAGACCCACCGTGCCAGCCGCTTGCTGTACCTATGGGCCAGTTCCTCTCTCCTGGGGATTCCCAGCCTCTCTTCTTGACTTCCCTCCACTGTACTTTGCTTTTCCTTCTTTGTTTCACTCAGACAATTGGGGCCTCCCCTGTCCATTCACTATTTCCCCACATCCCAGGGCCCAGACCCTTGCACCTGTATGTGACTAACTGTCTCCATGAAACATTTAAAGTAGGAAAAGAAAGGACAGCATCCTCCAGGGCTTCAGGGAGGATGCTGTGCTGTGGGGATCAAGACCTCAAGGAGAAGGTGGCATTTGGGTCCGTGTTGCTAAGGGAGATGAGGCCGCAAGAGGCTTTATTCTGGTGCTGTTCCCCTGTCCTCCTCACCAAAGTGCTGGATTTTGCCTGAGGCCTGAGGCTGGAGTCCAAGAGGAGGTGGCCTCAGAGGTTCTCTAGGGAAAATTCTTCCCACCCTGGGGTCTACCATCTACCTCTGAGCCACTGAGAAGATAAGAAGGTCTGGGGAAGCGGACTTGGCTAAACATATAGGGCGTCTGTCTACCACATGGGAGGTCCAGGGTTCAAACCCCGGGCCTCCTTGATCCGTGTGGAGCTGGCCCACGCACAGTGCTGATGTGCACAAGGAGTGCCGTGCCACACAGGGGTGTCCCCCAAGTATGGGAGCCCCACGTGCAAGGAGTGCACCCCATAAGGAGAGCCACCCCACGTGAAAAAAAGTACAACCTGCCCACACACATGGAGAGCTGACGCAGCAAAATGACACAACAAAGAGACACAGATTCCAGTGCCGCTGACAAGAATACAAGTGAACACAGAAGAACACACAGCGAATGGACACAGAGAGCCAACAACTTGGGGGAGGGGGGAGGAAATAAATAAATAAATCTTTAAAAAAGAAGAAGAAGAAGGTCTGCACTAACTGTCTCTATTTCCCAGCTCCTGGCCCGGAATTGCTGGATAGACTTAGGCTGTTTTTGGAAAAATAACTTCCCTGGAAAGCAGACTCAGCTTACTCCTCTGGATCTAGCAACTACCCCCTTAGGAGTTTTGTCGTTAAATTACCTCCTAAGAGCTTTGAGGGTTTTTCTTTACTTTGAACCCCTTCATATGTTTCTTTTGTTTTTGTAGGTGTGAATACAAAATCTCCCATCTACTTTATAGACAATTGAACTGAAAATTTTGCTAGCAACACTCTGTCTCCTTTAGAAAGACTTTGCTTTAATTATTAGGCATTTTACACTTGGAATTTGAGCCAAATAGAGCCATTTGGTCTCAGTGATTTCTAACTAGATATTTCATTCAGGAGCCATTAGATTCAGATATAATTAAAATGAGACTAGCATGTCAATGGGGATTTGTTAATAATAACTACTCACTTATTTATTCATTCGCATATACTTTATCAAACCATTGGTTTAGATCATTTACATTCTTTGGAACTTTTTCCTTATTTATTCTCACTAATCATTTATTGAAAGCTTTCTATGAAGTATCCATTCTTCTAGGTGCTAGGGAGACAAAGACACAGTTTCAGTTCCTAAGGAGTTGTTTATTCACTTCACAAATGTTTGTTTAAGAACCATGTACCAGGCTGGACCCTGGAGCTTACAGTCATGGCAAGAAGCAGTATATAATTAAATGCTTACAATATCATGTTAAGGCATTTTCTAAGAGGTTTAAAGAAGCTCCCAGGGGACTGAAAGAAGTACTGTAGCTTGAATTCTTTGGGTTCAAAAAAATAGAAACCCTCCTCCAGCTAGTCTAAGCTAGAAATGAACTGTGTTGGCTTCTGCAATTGAAAAGTCCAGGCATAGGCTTCAGGCACTGTTGGATCAAGGTATGCAAGTAATGTCACCCAGAATCTATTTCTCTCCCTCCCATGGCTTTGATTTCTTACATATTGGCTTCATTCTTAGGCAGACTTTCCATGAAGCGGCAAGGGTGGCCACTATCAGGTCTCACCATTCTGGTTTAGCAACCCCAGCAGAAGAAGTCTCTTTCCTAATGGTTCTTGCAAAAGCCTTCAGAGAAACCTGGGTTGGACCAGACTGCATCATGTGCGCATTCTTGAACACCAATGTAGCCAGGGGCAGAGGGTGCTCTCATTGGCCAGGCCCGGGTCACATGACTGTCTGGCCCACCAAGACTGAAGAAGGAATGGCTCACCAAAGGAAAACTGGGATACTGGGAAGACAGAAACAAAAGATGTTCTGGACAGAACGTTGTATAAGTCTTCCTGCCATGATGGAGGGAGAGGGTGCTGGGCGTCCCACAGGAGATGACTTTTGAGTTGGACCCTGAGGGGTAAGTTTGCCACCAGCAGGACCATCCAATGCCAAGGGCAACACACAGGCCAGAGGCAGGAAAGAACCCAGGTGTTCAGGGCATTGCAAGTGGGATGCAGAGAGTAAGGGGCAGGATATGAGGCCTCAGGTGAGGGCAGGGTTGGCATGGGTCATGAATAACCTGCCCCCATGTTATGGAATAGGAGAGAGTTCCATAGACTGGAAACTTTTGAAGGGATTTTTGCAGGAAAGTAACATAATCATTCCGAATTTGAATGGGGAAGAGCTAGGAGGCCCCAAAACTAGTGAGAAACCTTTTTTGTGACCACTTAAGTGAGAGATAATAGAGGCCTAACCTATGACAGCTGCGAAGGGGTAGAGAGCAGGGGTTTATATCAGGAAACATCTCAGACAGAGTCATCTGGACTAAGTGTATCACTGCAAAGAAGGAATAAAAGTAGGATGGGAATCTGGGATGATTCCCAAGTTTCTGGCTAGATGACTTGGCGGGACTGTTCACTGCACCAAGGGAAGGGGCAGGGCTAGGGTGATGGAGAAATGGTGATGCCAAATGGCCTCTCCAACACAATGAGGACAGCTAGGGACATCAAAGCCCCAGTAGAGAAGGTGAGTCCAGATGCAGGAACACAGCTGCCCTTATTTATTGATATATAGTTTCTGGGATAAGATGGGAGGAGATGATCAAACGAACTCAATAGCTGCCCTTGAAATTTTGGTGTTCAAGATGGCAGAGTGGTGAGAAGCCATCTTCAGGATCAGCACCAGCATCAATCGCATCCCCTGTATCCCCTTCATCCTTGTCACTGCCCATCTTAACATCTCCATCTTTACTACTGACATCTTTCCATTGTAGTTCATTCATTCAAACAAACTACTTAAGTCCTTCTGTTGTCCAACATTGGACTTAGTGCCTGGAATACAATGAAGGAGAAGACATAAGGCCACTGCTTTTCTGGAATTTTATGGCCTATTCGGGGAGACTGATATTAGTAAACTAATCACAGAGTTAATGTAAAATGCAACTGTAACAAGTGCCATGAAGGAAATGAACAGAATGGAGAATAATAGCAGTGGGGGACTCTATTAAGAGAAAGGGATCAGAAGAGGCCTCTTGGAAAGGATGACATCTAAGCTGATACCTGACTGCTGAGAAGAAGCCACCATGGGAAGGACTCAGGGGCCACATTCCAGGCAGAGGGAATCATATGTGTAAAGGATCACAATCACAATGCTCTATTTGCCCTTGGATTTCATCCTTGGAAATGACATAGGCCTTGTGCCTGTCCCCTGGGGTTTCAGCTTGTTTGAATGTCAGGAACAAGGCAGAGTCTGAGGTCCCAAGCTGGCAGTGATGCCCATGAAGCAGCTGGGACGATGCATGACTGAGGATGCTGAACCCAGGGGCATCGTGAGCCAGTACACGAGCAGGCCTATTCCAGCGGAGATGCACACTCTCCTGCCTTCCTCGGGGGTTGATGACGCCCTTGCTTCCCTTTCCTTCCCCACGACATCACAACTCCTCTTTAAGCTGCACCAAGAAACTGCTCTCTTCTGATAGAGCCCATGAAATTGCATCTGTTATATTCATCAGGAGCCAGGCCATAAATAACCAGCCCTTTAAAATCTCATCTCCCTGTATCTCTCAGAGTTGAAAATAGCATTACCAGCTCCACAGCCGAGCAGTAGGAAAGGATTAGTGCCCTAGCATGCTGCTGGCACAAATGTATCTGGAGGGGTGAGGGCTGGGGCTCCTGCACTCCCGGCAGCGTTTCAACGTGACTTCCTTGCTTGTACCAGGAGCACTGGCTCTCAGAAAGAAAACAAAAGCCACAGCTGGGAGGAGCAGGACATGCATCCTCACTGCCTGCAGTCCTCACAGCAGCTCCGTCAAAGCTTGTGATTTGACAATGTTCTTCGCATGGGAGGCTGAGGTTGGGCAGCTGGTCTACAACCCCCCACCCGCCCGCGGGTCTGACTCCTGTGCAACAGGTTTGTACTAAGCTCCTCAACTGTGCGGGGGCTTCTGCCAGGACTGCGAAGGGCACCAGGCAACGAGATGCTGTCCTCCACCTCTCTCGAGGAGCTGCCAGATAGATGACTGATGCTGCCTCCAAGACTGATGGAAGGAGCTGTTCTGGGCCTTTCCAGAGGCACCCCACTCTGGCAAGACCTGTCTTCCAAAAGGACTTCAGTTCATTCAGAATGTTCAAGGCCCTCCTCCTGGTCTCCAGTTTCACACTTGGCCACAAATGGGTGCTCCACTTGCTCTTTCTTTATTTTTTAGTCCAAGCAGAAACTTCATACCCTTAGTAGTAACTCCTCATGACCCTCTCCCACCCCACCCCCTTTAGCCCCTGGTAAACTTGAGTCTACTTTCTGTCTATATTCTAGATATTTCATATACATGGAATCATATAATATTTGTCCTTTTTTATAAACTTTATTTTTAAGAAGTTTTAGATTACCGAAAACTTACATGTAATGCATAGGAGATTTCCACCTCCTCCCCCTCTCACATTTTCCGCTATTATATTTGTCCTTTTGTGTCTGGCTTATTTCACTTAGCATGATGTCTTCTAGGTTCATCTGTGTTGTTGCATTTATAAGAGTTTCATTCCTCTTTATAGCTGAATAATATTCCATGGTATGTATATACCACATTTTGTTTATCCATTCATCTCTTCATGAATAGGGTTGTTTTCCCCTTTTAGCTATTGTGAAGAATACTGCTATGAACATTGGAGTACAATTGTCTGTTTTCAGTTCTTTTGGGTATATACCTGGAGAGTTGCAAGGTGATATGGTAACTCTATGTTTAACATGTTGAGGAACTACCAAACTCTTTCCCATGTCCCTGAATCATATTACATTCCCATCAGCAATTCCTTTTCCTGCACACACTTGCCAACACTTGTTTATTTTCTGGGTTTTTGTTTTGTTTTGTTTTGTTTTGTTTTTAATAATAACCAGCCTGGTGGGTGTGAAGTAGTATTTAGTGGTTTTGTCTTGTATTTTCCTAATGACTAATGATGTTGAGACTCTTCTCATGTGCTTATTGGCCATTTGTATCTCTTCTGTGGAGAGATGTCTATTCAAAGTTCTTTGCCCATTTTTTTATTGTGTTGTTTGTCTTCCATTCACTCGTGACATCACCCAGCCTACATTTCACTCTGGTTTTGCCTCTCTCTTGCTGGCTTTCTAACGCTGACCTAAGTCCCTGATTCTAACCCTGAGCCTAATTCCAGCTTCTTCCCATGAATGGCTGGCATGTAATACCCAAGATTCACACAGAAAACTAGCATTTCACTATCCAATGAAATGACAGAATGCTCACTGTTGAACTCGATAACTTTGACATTTGAGAAGGGAGAAGACAGTTTGGTTTACACTGTCATGGAGAAGGTAGAACTCTAGAGTCTCTGGAAATTTCTCATCCAAACTTCTTGGAAGAGTGGTCTACATTGGCTGGCCCCACGTCTTCTCCTTCTATTCATTCCTCACCTACTTCACTGCAACTTCTACCCCTTCCTCCCACTGAAACCATTCACATTAAGGTCATCATCAGAACTCCCACCACTCCCAAACACCATTACTTACAATTGCCAAATCCAGAAGATACTTTTTAGGTCTCAGCTTACTGGACTATTTTGAATGATTGGTTATTTTCTCCTCATGGAACTCATTCTCTTTGTGTTCAAGTTGCCACTCTTCTCAATTCTTCTCGAACCTCTCTGATCATTCCTTCTCCCTCTCCTTTGGTGTCCCCAAGGCTCTGCTCTTGCCTTACTACTCTGCTCATGCCACACATTTTCCCTGGTTAAGCTCACCTGCTCTCATGGTTTCAGATAGCACCTATTTGATTATGACTCAAATCTGGATCCCTAGCTCTGACCTTCCCACCAAGCATCACACTATAGAGCCAGCTACCTGGTGGATATCTCCACCTTGATGTACCATCGACAGCTCCAATTCAACATGCCCCAACTTCTCTTATAAGTTACCCCTAAAATGGTCAGTTTCCTTTCTTAGCTTATGGTACCATGCTCTTCCTTGTGATCCAGTCCAAAAATCTGGTAATCATCCCATTTTAATCCTTCTCTCTCACCAGCCACATTCAATCATTCAGTTAGCTTCAATGTTCTTCCAATGTGCTTCCTATAATATGCCATCTTTGCTCCCACTCCCTCAGTTCAGACCATCATCTTTTCATTATTGTGGAATGTAATAACCTCCTTACTGGTCTCCCAATACCTTGCCTCTCTCCACTATTACCAGAATGGTTTAAATGCAAATCTGACTTGCAAAAGCTTTCCGTCACCTTCCATTATATACAGAATAAAATTCATACAGGACCCTTCTTTCTCTAACCCTTGCCTACTACACCTGCCTCATCTCTTGCCACAGCGGTGTCCACTGCAAAGGTTTATTTCTTTTTCATTCTATGTTTGCCATGGAACACTGGGAATGTCTCTTCAACGTAGTCATGCAGGTAGATAGCCAGGCTCAAGAAGGCCCTTCCATCTTGTAGCTGCACCATCCTCACATGCCATGACAGGGTAAGAGACTAGAGGATCGAGCATTGCCCTCGCCCAGATCTGATACATATCACCTCCAACTCACATTTCATTGGCCAGAAATAGTTAACATGGTCTCTCTCAACTGCAAGGGAGCCAGAAGATGTGGATGAGCAAATGGAACGTACTTGGTGAGGCACCATCTCTGTCTTCCCTCATGATTCAGTGGACAACATGTCCTTGCCCTATCCTGGCCAACCCCCTTGCCTTATGCTCCAGATCTCATTTTCCCTCGAAGACTTCTTTACTGCACTCCTCCTGTCTTTCTTGTATCAATTCCCCCCTCTGTTGAGCATTCCTACCAATACAGAGAGACATTTTCTAATATCTACCATGTCAAATCAACCACCCCCCAACTCCCCCTATTACTCAGCCCCATTCAGCTACCATCCTATTGCTTAACTACCACCAATTGTTGAGACAGGTTCCTTTTTCAGTTTCTGACCCTCTTTGCTGCTAAAACTGTGCTTACTAAGATTGCCAGTGACCCCCATTGTGCCAAAACCAGGGTCACTTTTCTATCCTCATCTGACCTCTCTCTAGCCTTTACATGTGAAACTGCCCAGTGGCTCCTGGAACTCTCTTCTCTGTCTATCCTCTTTCCCAGATAATTTCAACCAATCACAGGCTGGCTTTCAACACCTTCTATATGCCAATGTCTCTCAATTTACATTTCAGCCCTGATGGCTATTTTGGGCCCCAGGGACATATAGCCAGCTGCCTCCCCAATGTCTAACAATAAATACAGATAGACTTTTTATCACTCTCACCCCACCCTGAATCTGGTCGTCCCCCAGCCTTTTCCACTACCTCCTACATCATTCTGTTCCCAAGAGGAAGCTGTTTTTGCTCATTCTAAGCCACCAGCATCCTTGGGCTGCTTAATGGCCTATCTCCCTGCTTCCCTTCTTGCCCCCCTGTAACCCATTCCCCGCAGAGCAACTAGAGTGACTTATGTTTATAAATCAAGTCACGTCTATCTCCTATTTAAACCTCTCCAATGGCTTCTCATCCTACAGGGCCCTATACCTGTTGGGCCACCACCCGCCTCTCTGGCTTCCCCTCCTCCAGCTCACACCAGCTCACTGTGTCCAACTGAACTCCACCCCCTGCCCCCCCAGAAGGTTCCTTCCTAGGGTCTCTGTGATAGCTGTTCCCAGAGCTTAAGAATCCTTTTCCTTCAAAGATTATTTTTAAAAAAGAAAAAACATGACTTTTTTGAAATGCAGATTTCCATTTAAATTTCTCCTCCTTACAAAGGCCTTCTCTATCCATGCAATCCAAAGCAACCCCTCAGTCTATCACAGCATATTGATTTATTTTCATCAAGGCATTTATCACAACCTGACATTTTCCTGCTCACTTATGCACTTGTCATTTTTCTAAGCACCCTCCTTATTGCTAGCAGAATGCTGGGAAGGCCCAGATGCAGTGCTTGGTGCATAGTAGGTGTCCAAGGTTGGTATGTCTGGAGTAGAAATCTGCTTCTGCTCTCCAGTAAAATCCTGTGGCTAATTGTAAAGGTTAACATAGAGTCTCTTCACCAAGTATTTTAAGTAATAACCTTCCTGGGGGACATGTGCAAATTAGCCCTGACTCTTGCTGATTACTCATCCTAAACTCAGTCTGATTAATAATTAATCAGCAAACTGCTTGTCCAGAGCAGGCTGATCAGTGCTAGGAAAGGATCTTAAATTATGCAAGTCACTTGGCCAGTCTTTAAAATAAAGAAAGAGAAAAAGGGGGGGGGGGGAGGAAGAGAGAGAGAGAGAGAGAGAAAGAGAGAAAGAAAAGCTCAGCAGTCAACAGACCTGGAGAGGTTTGATTGCAGTGTGAGGTAAGGTTCCTCAGTTGTTTGTTTTTCCTTTTTGTCATTTTTATCCTTTCCTTTTGACTAAGAAATCAATTAGACTCAAACTTACAACCTTAGAGAGAGACTATAGCACTAAAATAGAAATGTGTTAAATATCACTTTCCTTTTCTTCTCCTTCCCTTTAAAAGAGTTTTGGTCCGGGTGACAGAGGTTAAAATTAGCCAATTTGTTAAGCAAATACCTGTCTGGCACTGAATGTCAATTTCTGCAGCTACATCAGTTCCAGCTCTTCCTTCACTTCCTTGGAGCAGTTGCCCATGGCGCCTGGCAAACAGGAGGCCAGGGACCTGGGAGGAGGAGGAGGCTTCATCAAAGATTCGACGGGCACTGCTCACTCCACCCCAGGGCTGGGGCTCACTCCTTTGCCAGCAGCCTGTCTCACCAGGGGTCCTGATGGTGCTCTTTGCCTCCTGCCTACAAACCCCAGGGAGACAGGAAAAAGGACAATCAGAAGGTGATGAGCAGGCGTCGCACTGCCAGGGAGTGAACTCCGTGGCCACCGGGAACCCTTTTGAATCCTCTGTCTGCAGACTCCATCCTCAAAGGTCTACCATCCTGGCAGCTTCAATTTTCTTCTCAGATGCCCCTTAAGGTCATCAGAGGGGGAGACCCAAAGAGGGCAGAGAGCTCTGTTGACTCTGACCTCTGGACCAAAGACAAGGGGTGGAGATCAAGGATTCGGTACAGTAGGGCCATGCTGATGCCTGTTAGAACCACCAGGGATGACAAGGTGACACCCCATAGCAACTAAGTCGGAGTGCCCAGGGGTGGGAGCCAGGCATCAGTACTTTTTACAGCCCCCCATGGGATCCCAGGGTGTGCCTGGTAGAGAACTACTGGACTAAAGCATGGTAGACTTTTGGGAAGGAGATTATGAAGGGAAATCATAAGAGGAGGGAGGAAACGGGCTTTTCAGGAGTTGGTTATTTGTGTTGTGACAGGCAGGATAAGGGGAGAAGAGGTAGCCAGCCCCAGAGCTTCCGATTCATTTCAGTTGTTCTCCTACTTTAAGAAATTCCTTCTAGAACATAACATGTGTTTCTCAAATTGTGATGTACTAAACAACTTTTTACAGCAGAAAACTTGCCTGAAAGGCTTTTTAGAATGCAGGTTCCTGGGCCTTACCCTAGACTCCTGATTCCAAAATTTCTGAGGATAGGATCTGAAGTCAATATTTTAAACCACCCTCACTGGTGTTCTAAAAAAGATTTAAAGTTTGAGAGCCACACTAGGCCTAAACAGAATACTTTACAGAGCAGTAAGGTGGAGGGGGTCATTTTGTCCATTATAAAAAGAACAGCCTTCTTATGAAAGGATTCATTATTGAATTTCTTGCATAGAAATACCCCAGTTTAGTTTGACTTATGTATTGTGGCTTATGCATAAATCTGAGCAAGCACATCTATGACATGAAACAAAGCACACTGACTCCTAATGGACTTTATTAATTTATTTAACAAATATTTTTTGCCTGCCTATTATGTACCAAGTTCAGTGAAAGGCCTTAGGGTCTCAATGCTGAACTAGATAGTCTCAGTCCTTCAAGGAGCCTCTGAAGTCTGTCCTTGAAGTCTAGCCTTACCTCCTTATCTATCTGGTGTAGGTCCAAAGGACATCTCCTTCCCCAAAACTTTTAGACATGGTTGAGTCTCTGCCCTCCACCACTTCCCCTTTCCCACCCCAATGACCCACCCCAAGCTTCTACTTCACTGACACAAGCCACTTAGCTTTGTTAGCATCCTTCTCCCAACCTGAACCTTTTAAAAGCATGGACTTGCCCCATCATCTCCGAATCCCCAGTACTCAGCCAAAGTCCTGGCGCAGACAGGCATAAATATTTCCTGACAAATTGCTGAATAAATTTTTTTGACAACAGGACAGATGTCAAGAAATATAAACAGACTGAGAACTATTGATTGCCTCTGGGAGCCTGGTGGTGGCTGTGCTGAATACTGTCATACACTTGTCTCATTGGCACTCCACCAGCACATGCAAGTTAGGTTTGACCATACCCATCTTGCAGATGAAGAAATTGAGCCACAGAGACTTAGCTTCCTTCTTACCTACACACTCTCTTTTCCCATGGGCTCTTCCCATTCTGCTCCCTCTGCAGGTCTGGGGCCAGCCACTCCTCGGGTCATTCTTGCCTTTAGTACAGTCTACCTGGTCTCTCAGAGTCTCTGATGATCCCCTCAGACTGTCCTTCCTCTGCTTTAACCTATCTTCAGGACATCACAGTCCTCAAGAGCTCCTGTGTGTCAAGCATTATACTAAGAGTTCCATGTGCATTAATTCATTTAATCCTTATAAAACTCTTGCAAAAGAATGTATCATCATCCCCATTTGGTTTTTTTTAGATGGAAAAGCTAAGACTCCAAGAGGTTAAGAAATTTGCCAAAAGTCACATACCTAGTAAGTGCCAGAGCCAGGAGCTGGGCTCACGGCCTCTGGACCTCTGGTCTACCCTGACTCTTCTGCTCCTCTGGGCTCTGATTCACTTTCTGTCCTGACCCCAATGGCTCATGTGGCTCTTTGGTACTCTTTTCTTGGGCTACACACCCTCTCTGCTCTCCACAGGCCTGTGGCAAGCCAGTCCTGTGTCACAGCTGGCCAAGAGCTGCCCCTACCCGCTCTAAACTGCCAATGTCTCCAGGATTGCATCTTCCAGCACTCCTTCTCCTGTCCCGGCACACCACCCAGGACTGAGCTGTACTGAGTCCCTGGCCCTTGAATCAAACATTGAGCTCTGCCCAGAACTAGAACTGAAGTCCTGTTTTGTCCCTATGGGAGGCCATTGAAACATTCAGGCTGCTCTTCAGCCGAGGGCTGGGGTAGCAGGGCTCCTGCCAGAAGCTTCTCACGTCTCTGGTTTCTATACTGTGATTCTATGACATGGACATGAAACTTCCTTGGAGGATTTTTGTGGCAGGTACAACCTGGATTGCTAACTACAAACTGAGTGCTGACCACTCACAGCCTCGTGCTGGGTCAAACACGGAAGGCTTGATTCTCTTACTTCAATGCCCGTTTCCCTTCCCCATAAGGCCCCAACTTTGTCCATGGCCCTAGAGTGGGTCAGTAGCAAGAGCTTGACCTGGTCCATCTCCAGCTCTGGTCTCTGAGCCCAGGACTGCAGACCTTGCAGAGAGAAGGACCAGATATCAGCATCTGCCTTCCAGCATCCTGGGAAAGATCCCCAGCACTCCGTGCTCACCCCTGAACCTCAAGGAAAGCAGGTGGGCTAAGGGATAGAGCATGGCTTTGGGAGTCAAGGTTGGGTTCAAATACTGGCTGTGCTGCCAACTCATCATGTGACCTCAGTTAACTCGCTTACCCTCTCTGGGTCTTATGCAGAGCTACAAGAAATATGTAAGGTCCAGCGTCCCAGCTTTTAAATCCTGCTTGTGTCCTTCCTTAATGTTGCATAGCTGAAGCACCTAGAAGGCCTGCCCTGTCAACCTCCCTCTGCCCCTCCTTGCCCCTCCAGAGCCTCCCAGCAGGCTGTCCATGCACATGTCTGGTCACAGCTCCCCTCAGAAGTTCCAAAGGTGCTGTGGGTCTCTTCCTCTCCAACTGATGAGTCAAGGAGGCAGCTTCAGATTAACCCTGGCAGGAGGCCACAGCAGGAGGCTGTCATGTCCCTGTGGATCTGTCAGCTTTGAGATGCCAGGGCCATTCGACAGGACCTGACAGGCCCAGGGAGAAAGTCAGGGGGTGAGCCATATGACTGACTTTTCCCTCTGAGCAAACTGCTTACTTTCCTGGACTTCAGTTGCCCCATTTTATAAAGGAGACGTTGGGTTCTCTCCATCCCCACTTGCAGTCTGCTGGGACCATAGAGCTTGGTACACAAAGATTCCCAGATCCTTCCCATGTAAACACAGCACCCCAAATTCCCTCTCCAACAGGATCTTACCAAATTCCCCTCCATCAGGATCTTTGCCCTAAGGTGAATTTTCTGGGACAGGGAATGTTTGAAGAACAACAGCTATCATTTGTAGAGTGGCAACCAGGTACGAAGACTTTGCACGGCTTATTATTTCCTTTGCATATGTGAGCATCTATAAGAGACTGAGACTCAGAGAGGTCATGTGTCCAGGGCTGCAGAGCTCTGAAGTTTCAGATTGAAGCTGGAGACCTTTGCCCTCTGCCCTCTTGCTCTTTCTGCTTCTCTGGATCTTGGAAGTTGGAAAGAGTTTTCCTGGAAGGATGCCCCCGGGCCCATGCCCACGGCTCACAGAGCCCCTCCCTGCTTTTATCTCAGTTGGAGCTGCTGCCAGCTCACTTCACCATCAGCAGGCTCAGTATGGCCTCGTGGGTCACGTGCCACCAGCTCCCTCAAAGCCAGCCCGGTGAGCTTGGGACAGACTGCAGGCAGCCTTCGCCTTGCAGGAGAACCCTGTCACTGCAGACAAATGGCCGGTGTCATTCAGCCACGTGCTTTTCATTACCGGTCTCTGGCCTGAGTTATCCCGATAACCCTTCTCATTTAGCATTGTCTCTATGGACGCCACCAAGGTCCACATTGTAACGACAGCCAGCTCCTGCCCTGACCAAGAACGGGCACAGGCAGGCCTGCTTCCTGAATTCTGTCTGCTGCAGCTCTGCCGATTATAGGAATCTGTCAAGCACCATCGAGTGAGGTTTTTCACGGGGGGAGGGGTGTGTCCCTTAGGCCTCATTCTGAGCTGGAGATGACATGCTGGAGGCCGATGTTGCCTCCATCCCTCCACCAACAATTTCCTGCACCATTGCCAATCCTCTCCCCCGCCCCCCTTGCCTGGTAATGCCCTCCTAAGCTCCCCTAAAATTTCTCCAAACCCTTTGCTTATAATTACCTTCCCCCAAGCCCCTTCCCCAGCTGCACCTCCCCCAGTGCCTTAGCAAGTAATTACCTTCAGAGGAAAGTTGACAAGTCTCTGGTGACTCCTAGGCTGGCTGGAAAGGACTCATTATTCTGCATCTGGAAATAACCAGGCCCATCAGCAAGGGGCTGAGATAACACCAGTGTAAAAGTTCTCTTTTCAGGGGAATTAATTAGGATTCCTTAGTAAAGATCCAATTAGGCAAAAGGGCATTTTTATCTGTGATAGTCAGCTGCTCCTGTTTTTCTAAAGCTACAATTCCAAGTTAAAAGAGAAAGAGAGAGAAAAAGCCAGGGGGCTGTGTTTTTCCTCTGAAACAATTCACTCATTCAGCATCAGTTATGTCTTCATCAGGATGTGAAAATAGATTTTCTCATTCAATTTGCAATGCTTTATCTCTTCAGAGTCTGGTAATGATTCCACTCTATCCCTTTAGCAAGAGAGACAGCCCCAGATTAGTATTTGGGGAGTGGGCGGCTTGGTTAAGATGACTGCATGATAAACAGCTCCTTTTAGCAGCCCTATTACTTGGGCTGGCAGGAAGGGCCACATGCTGTCACTTTGACCTTGGGCAAGTCGCTGAGCTCTCTGAGCCTCAATTTCCTCCTTCCTAATGGAAGGTAATGATACCTAGCTCCCAGAGTCAGGGCGAAGAGGAAGCGTTAATCCATGTAGTAGAAGACAGTAGCTAAGAACCCAGGCTCTGGTTCTGCATCAACAATTACCACACAGCCTCGGACAGGTCACCTCTCTGAGCCTGGGCTTCTTCATTAGCAAAATGGGAGGAAAATCCTCTCCAGAGACTCCCGGGAGTAGATGAAATGAAATCATATGAGAAAGCACCTTGCCCAAGGAGGGCACTCCATATGTGTTTGTCAAATCCAAATCAACCCATTGTGCATTTCCCCCAAAGAAGCCCAGGGAGGCTCACTGGAGGGAGCTGTTCCTGCTCCCCACCCTGAAAGAATCAAATTCTTTTTGTCCTGGGTGGAGCCTGCAGATCAGTGCCTGATTAAAGGTGCTGTAAAGTACCACTGAGACTTACTGCTCTACAGCATCCAACTGAGCTTTGGTGATTGGCAACACTGTGTCCTCAGTGCCTCCCAAAGAAAGCAGTATAGGAGGGGGATTGGGGAGGATGACCTCTGACCTTGTCGGTTGCCCTGCCCTCAGCCAGGGACCCCATATCCAAAGTCCACCTGACCATGTTAGCTGGGTACCTATGTGGACATTCTCATTGTAAATCCCACAGACGTTTATTAGCACTGTTAAAGAGAGTAGTGGCAGGCTCATTTACCCCAAGGAAAAGAAAATGTGATGGAATAACAGAATGCAAGAGAACTGTAGAAAGTGTGCTGTGCTTCAACTGCCTCATTCCACCGATGAGGACGCTGCATCGCACCACCACTCAGCCAGCTAATGGCAGCACAGGATGGAACCCAAGCGCTCCAAATCCGATCCAGACCTCTTGCCACCACCTGAGGTGTTTCGAGGCTGCCTATCACCCAGCCAGCATTTGGCAGACTTCACATCAGAGCGTCACAGCAGTGCCTGACTGTCTTCTGCAAGATCTGTTTCCACACCACACCTACTTCCCACCCTGTCTACCTGTCCTGGCTCCCCCTTACTTGAGCCTCAGTGCCTTGTTTATCCTTCAGAGGAGCTACTTTACTTCTGGATCCTCTTCTCACTTTTCCTCAATATTGATTTGGCACCCACACCATATTTTCTTAAAATAAACTTTTTATTTTGAAATAATTTCAAACTTATAGGACAGATGCAAGAATTACACAAAACCTATTCAGAGAAATCCAACACACTCCCCACCCCAGATATCCAGTCCACCAACTTTTAACATTTTGCCACATTTACCATATCATTCTATATCTATGTTTCTATGTACCTGTGTATCTATCTATCTACCTACCTACCTGTCTGCCTGCCTATTTATCTATAGCTATCCTCGATCTATATCTTTCTATCATTTCATTGTCTATATAATTTGTCTATTTTCTAAACATTTGAGAGCAGGTTGTATACCTCATGCTCCTTGAACACTTAATACTCCCATGCACTTTTCCTAAGAACAAGGATATTTGCTTATGTAACCTCCTTAACTACAATTGTCTATACCCTCTTTTAAAGGCCCTGTACCCCAATAGGTCTCTGACCTTACCCCCTCCTACTCTCCCTTTCATTCACTCCTGCAGCCACACTGGCTTCCTTGCTGTTTTTTAGACTCCAGGGATGCTCCTCTCGATGTAGGGCCTTTACACATGCTGGCTCCTCCTCCCAATGCTTCCCTCCTCCCGGAACCTACATAAGTCACTCCCTCACCTCTTCCAGGTATCATCTCTAAGATCCCCTTCTCAGTGAGGCCTTCCCTGACCACCTTTCTTTTTTTTTTTTAAGATTTTTGAAAAATGTATTACCATCCCCCTCACTGCCTGCACTCACTGTCTGCCATGTCCGTTGACCGCACATTCTTCTGTGTCTGCTTGTCTTCTCTTCTCATCTTCTCTTTAGGAGGAACCAGGAACCAATCCTGGGACCTCCGATGTGGGAGAGAGGCACTCAGTCACTTGAGCCACCCCAGCTCCCTGGTTCGTTGTGTCTCTCATTGTCTTTCCTCTGTGTTTCTTTTGTTGCATCATCTTGTTGCATCAGCTCATGGCATGGGCCAACTCTCCTTGGCACCAGCCAGCTTTCCTTCACAAGGAGGACCTGAGAACCAAACCTGGGACCCCTCGTGCGGTAGATGGGAGCCCAATGGCCTGAGCCACATCCACTTCCCCTGACCATCTCTTTAAAATTCCATGTCCTCATCCTTCACCCCTCTCTAACTCCTCTCTCAGCCTTGCTCTTCATAGAACTCATGACCATCTTTTTTTCTTTATTGTATCCCTTCCCATGCCTACACAGACCCCTCCAATGTGCCCTGTCTGAGGGCAGGAGTTTATGTCAGTTTTCTTCTCAGTGAATCCCCAGCACCTAAAAGAGTGGAACTGGAATTTGAGGGTTCCAGCCCCTCTCTTTGATTCCAGCCTGGGAGCTCCAGATGAGGAAACCACAGGAGGGGCTTGCGCTGCCCAAGGTGTCTGGGGATATTGGTGTCACAGGAGGCACTGTGCCCGGGGCCATCCTAAACCATCTGTAAAGGCAGCTGCACGCACAGTATTTTTCTGTCTCTGTGGTTCTCCCTGGGTCTCGAGGTCAGACTTCACCAGGGGATGTCCTCAGGCTTCACCGAGGCCTCCAAGATAGGGCCATGTTCAGGACAGATTTTCCTGCTGCAAAAACATGTTGCTGAAAGAGCATCCAGCCGTGGCTAAGGAACGAGCAATCCTCTCCCCCTTGCGACTCCCCTCCTCACCCCCACTCCCCCGCCCCCACCTCTCTGCCAATTCTCCCATCAAATAATTCCTGATAATGAAGTTAGGATGATTCATTGGTTTTCTGATGAGCATGAATTCATCATCAAAATCTACATATTTCAATCCCCTGATATGTTCTCTCAGATTCCTAACCTGATTAATATGTAAAGTGCTTTATCCTGTGACTTAACAAGAGTAAAAACCCAGCTTGGTTTTAGGAGCCCGCGTAGCCTCCTGCCTCAGGTTCCGGAAGGTGGGAAGAGACTGCTGGCTCCCCTTGGGGGAGCTAAAACTCGTTCCACTGGGCACTTTGGACCCTCAGTGCCAGGACCTGGGATGCCCCAGCACTGCAGCTGCTGACCCAACCCCCCCCCCCCCACCCTGCCTTCTCATAACCCAGAGGCTGGAAAGTTGTTCAACATTCAATTCCCCACAAACCATGAGGGCTGGGAATAGCCCCCATGTCAGAACTTACAGGAGAGGTAGCAGTCCCATTCTGAGCTTTTCTGCCAACAGCATCTGAGCCTGATCCCTGTCCCCTGTCCCCATGCCTCTCCAGAGGAGGTGGGCTCCAGCTCGGCAAGCAACCTGGAGCTCCTGCTCCTTCAATTTCCCTCCCATAGCCCCAGCTTCTGCTAACCTCTTGTCTTATCTAAGATCCCTCAATTTAAGATCCAGCCCCTCCCCCACAAAAAAAACTTTGCCACTTTTCTCACCATACATCCCCACTCTCCTCTGCCTCCATATTATGCATTTTGCCCAGACTGGACCCATTTTGGCCCACACCTCCTTGGTCTCAGACTATTGCCTCATACCCACAAGCACGCCAACCTTTGCCTCCTAACCTCCCTCAGCCCTGACCCACAAGCCCATACACACACCCATGTACCCCAGAGGATTTCCTGTCAGGTCCCATGGCTGCATGTTTGTGAGTGACTCTTTGTCTCTAGGGTTTGAGAATCGCAAGTTCAAATCTCACCTTCAGAATTTGGGCAAGTTATTTAACCTCTCTGAGTACCCTTTTCCTTTAGCTTTACAATATAGATATAAGGAGTAATAATTTCTACTTCTTAGGGCTGTTCTGAATTTCAGATTAGCACTAAGTGGCATGTCTAGCATATAGGCAACGTATTCAATATTATAGCTTATTGTTTTTCATCCCCGAAACCATTGACCGAGGTGGGTAGATATTACTCCCATTTTTCTCTTGTGGAAATAGAAGCTCAAAGATGCTTCCCCAGAGAAGTACCTGGAGTGTCCTAGGAGAAAAGGATTTGGGACCCTGGGGAAGATGGACATGCCCTCTCCTGCAGGAGATGGGGACCAGGACACCCCATCAAGACTGAGGCCCCAGCAGAGGAGGGCTGGTTATTGGCACAACATGGTCTGATGCTGGAACTCTTACAACCACCAGATACTCTTACAAGCACCAGAGTATTGTCCCAGTTTGGATTTACTTAAAAGCAGACCCTGGGCCCAGGATTCAAGTGCAAGTAGTTTATTGGGAGTTGCAGGTAACACTAGTAGGTAAGTGGAAAGTGATACAGGGAAGGCAGGGCAGCCAATAAAATGTGCATTATTGCATCAGTGACCATAGTGACAGCCGGAGGCATAAGCTGTAGGGAGACTGTGGCAAACACAGATCTGCAGAAGCCAGGTCTTAGAATAACCCCAGTAAATAGAATAACCCAAGGAAAGAGGGAGTTGGGGGGTTTATACACCAGTTCCTGAGAGTCATTGAATGAGAGCTGCTGCCGGAGGATTATTAATTCCCTGTCCCTTCCGGTCTGCTATGAGCAAAGTGGCCTTCCACAGTCTAGAAGAGCCCTCAGGCACAGGGGTGCAGATGCCAGTGCTTGGCAGTCAGCCCTTGCACTCAGAAGGGTCAAGGGTTATGGTCACTGAACTACTAGTACCTGCTACAGATGTAAATTTAGAAAAAGGCTGTGAGGAAGGCGGGCTGGGCAGCTTTGTGATGGGATACAGCTCACTGGCCATGAGCCTGGGGAAGGAGCATTTTCCCATGAGTCTCAAGGAACCACCAAGCCCAGAAAAATACACAGAAACCTGCAGAAAGGGTAACAGCACTGGGGAGATGCACAAAGGACAACAGGTACCCATTATCCAGGCAGCCCCATTGCTGTGACCCTGACCCCCACCACAACTGTCAGATAACTCTAGAGACCTTCACGATCAGGAGGAGGGATAGACCAGATATCGGGGTTTATTTGAATCTCCCACTCTTCCAGCAGGCTGCAGCTGGTAAGCAAGAAAGAGGGCCAATTAAACCACCCTGAGGATTCTGGGAAGAGGCTAGACTTTCTGCTAGTTTGGCAATTAGACCCTGCAATTTGGAAAATCAGAGACACAAAACTTATTTTGTAGTGACAGAATGGGAAGTTCTCTGGATTGAGGGCACACACACACATACACACACCAATTAGTTACTGAAATGCAAGAGAGTCTGCTATCAACATTCAAATATTTTTTGGAAAGTTCTGTTTGTTTGGTTTTTCTGACTTTGCTTCGAATGGAATTGTTCTTATTTCACAAGTGAAGTCACAAAAGCTCATGCATAATTGAGCAGGAACGCCCACTTGGGGCTTTATTTAGACATGCCCCAGTGTTCCCCGCATCACTTTCTGGAACCACCGTGAGAAGTTTCAGAGCTCAGCCTGGGGGAGGGAAAAAAAAGGCTCGGAGTTCAAACACATCCATAACCTAGTTACTCTTCTTTTCCCAAGTATGTGGGTGAAAGCACCCTCATGCTCCACTTCCTTCTCCATTCTCCTCTCCCATCCTCTGGCTGGGAGGACAGTGGGAAGAACCTGAACCTCGAGTCACTACCTGAGTTCAGCTGGCACCTCCCTTCTGCAAAGTGGACAAAATGGCACCAGATCCCACATGGTTGATGGATCGATTCTCCTGCTTGCAGTTGTAGACACTCTTGGTTCCCTAAGGTGGAGTGGACATCACCATCCCAGGGCCAACAGGACAGAGGAATAAAATGTAGATTTTATTTCTCATAAGAGTGGACTTACTGGTATTCTCTACCATAGAACTATTGTGACTCTAGCAATGGAAGAAATTTTATCATTGATGTGGAGACAGTGGCCACGAGAGTTGCTGAGGGCAGGGGAGGGAAGAAGAGATGTGATGTGGGGTCATTTTCAGGACGTGGAGTTGTCCTAAAAGATATTGCAGGGACAGATGCTGGACATTATATATCCTGCCATAACCCACTGAATGGACTGGGGGAGAGTGTAAACTACAATGTAAACTAAAATCCATGTGGTGCAGCAGTGCTCCAAAATGTTTTCACCAAATTCAATGAATGTGCCACGATGATGAAAAAGGTTGTTGATGTGGGAGGAGTGGGGGGGTGAGGTGTGGGGTATATGGGAACCTCTTATATTTTTTAGTGTAACATTTTTTGTGATCTGTGTATCCTTTTTTGTTTGTTTATATGGTTTAATCCGAGTCAAATGTAGTTTACAAAGGGAAAGGACAAGTCCCTTTGTAGAGAATATACAGACACAGCAAAAGCATGGGACCCATGTAGGAGGTAGGGGAGACAACGCTTTTCCCTGGGAGCAGCAGCTCTAATCCCAGGAATGGTTCTCAGTAGAAGGCTGGGTAGCCAGCAGCACCCTCATCCAGTCCCAATCTTGGCCCCTGCTTCTGCTCGGTTCCCATTTCCTGAAACCCGCCCCCCCAACTCCTTATAAAGAGCCTCACTAGCTAAAACTTAAGGAGAGGATCATGTCCTTTGCGGCAAGTACCTCATGTCTGAGAGAAGAAATATACACCACTGAACACCAAGCACATGGGAGAGGCAAGGGCACCATAGGGGGAGAGGAAGCAGGCACCCAGGAGGTGGATGGGCCGAGCCCCCAGCCAGCTCTGAAGGAGGCACTGCTTCCAGGTGGTCTTAGAAAAAGAAGGAAATCATACAACCAAAGGGGGAGGGGATGGGATAGAGGGGGAGAAGTTGCCCCATTTATACACATTGTAAACATACACAGTCTGGATTACATGTGCTTCAGTGTAGTGATTGCATGTCTGTCTGTCCGTCAGTCTGAGGGCTAGATCTTAGGAGCCTTGTCCCCCTGCTCCCCTGACTGCTGCCTCCCTGCTCCACCCTGGAGCCTGGAACAGGTGTGGTTCCTAAACTTGGTGGGAACCTCCCTTCTGGCTCCAGAATCCTAGTGTTGTGTGTGAGAGAGAGAGTATGTGCATGTATGAACACGGGGAGCTGTATGCAGGTACATACAAGGGGAGAGGGTCACTGTCACAGAGGCAGGCGGAGCTGCCAAGGCAAGGCCTGCCTGGGGTCACTAGCCCACAAGTACATCCCCTGCAGGTCTCCGAGTGCTGGGATGTACTGCACTGAGGGCAGAGCTTCTCGGCACCCAGGGTCCACAGCTAACACTCCTCGCAGTGCACATGCCAACACTGGATGGATGTTAGGGGCATCGAGTAGGAGTCCATGCAGATGAGGCATTTGTACTGGTCCCCACGAGATAGCTGCTGTTCAAGCTCCCTGACTCGAGCCTGGGGCCTCGAAGGTGGTCACAGCCAGATCTTTGTTGATTTTCTCCATGTCACTATTCTGCTTGCTGCTCCCACCGTTGCTGGTGGATGGCATCTCATCACTGGCCCATTTAGAAAACTCAGGTGCGGTAGGTGTGCTGGGAGGGCCACCATTTAGGACTGTACCCCGGAGCGCCTCTCTGTCCTTGGCTTCACCAGGCTCCTCACCTGTGCAGGGGATGACGTCCGCCTCTGTGCGTTGTGGCTTCCCACACTCCAAAGTGTCATCCCCATGCACATCCAAGTCGGCATCACTGTCCGGGTTCTCTGCCTCTGCACATGAGGAAGCCAGAGCCTGGGATGGGGGGCGGGGCTTCCACTGGGCCAAGCCACACCCTTCCAAGGAGCTGCGGGGTCACTGGAGATGGGCAGCCCCTGCAGACCTCTCGGCAGCAACTGGGAAGAGCCCAGGGGAAGCAGGGAGAAGCTGGGCCCTCTTGCGTCAGGGCAGAAGGTGCCTCGGAAGCCCCCTTTCAGAAGAGTGGTGCCCGTATCCGCTTCTGCCCACACTGCTCAGATTCCTCAAAGCGGTTGCTGTTCTCATGCTCAGCGACCACGGCATCATCTTCTGCCATGCAGGAGCCTTCCCTCTGCCCTTCATCCTGCGTCCTCCTTTTAATTTTCCCAATCCAAGCATTCAAGCGGATCTTCTGGTTGGCTCGCACTCACAGGAAGGTCTGCTTCCTCCCTGCCGCCGGCCCTCCTGCTCTAACCGGACCGTGGCCACCGCGCTGGAGCCGCCCCAGCCCAGGCCTCCAGCACTCGGACCTCGCAGCCTCCCAGCTAAGGGCGGCAACGCAGGCAGGTCCCCCCGCCCCCCGCGCTGCCCGTGTTGAACCTCTTACAATTTTTAATGTAACATTTTTTGTGATCCATGTATCTTTAAAAAAAGAAAAAAAAAAGACAATCGAAAAAACGGCACCAGAAATGGTGCTCAAGGAACAGCAGAGTAGGTGCTCAGTGAGTGCCCATGTTTAATTTTCTGCCTGCCTTTCTAATAAATCCTGTTAGTTCTCTCTCTGCTTTAATTCCTCTTCCTTCCCCAGCCATTCAGGTTGTTCCAGGCGGCGATGTGACCCGGATGTTTCTATTGATGTGAGGATTGAATGGATAGCATGATGATCCGTTCATAATTAAAATAAATCATCATCAATTTATTGCACACCTACCATTATGCTTGGAACATCCTATTAATCATTTTCAATGGGATAATATAAACTCTCTCACCAGCCTGGTTTGTTCCTGTTCCCATTTGCGTTTGGTTATTCATCTCCTTCAGATGCTCTCGAGTCACCACTTGGGACCCAGGGATGTGGCATCTCACCTTCTGCTTCACAGTCACCCGACCAGCCCTAACAGAAAGCAGGGAAAGGACAATTATTTTACCGAACTGGCTTCCAGCAAAAAGGAAATGGAATCTAAAAAGAACAAAAAGTATTGGTTTTTAAAATTTCCATTAAAAACATAAGACAATAAGAAAATTTAGAAAATAGAGAAAAACTGGGGGCGGGGAACCTCTTGTATGAACACATTGATGCATTTCCTTCCATTTTTTTCAGGCATTTCTTAAGAGCTCTGTTCATACAGTGTATATATACTTTTTTTGTTATTTAAAAATGCCGTTCAGGAAGCGGACTTGGCCCAGTGGTTAGGGCGTCCGTCTACCACACGGGGGGTCTGTGGTTCAAATCCCGGGCCTCCTTGACCCGTGTGGAGCTGGCCCATGCGCAGCGCTGATGCACGCAAGGAGTGCCGTGCCACGCAGGGGTGTCCCCCGCGTAGGGGAGCCCCACGCGCAAGGAGTGCACCCCGTAAGGAGAGCCGCCCAGCACAAAAGAAAGTGCCGCCTGCGCAGGAATGGCGCCGCCCACACGGATGCAGCAAGTTGATGCAACAAAAAGAGTTTCCCTTCAACAAAAAGAAACAGAGATTCCCGAGCTGCTGACAACAACAGAAGAGGACAAAGAAGACGACAAAGCAAATAGACACAGAGAACAGACAACGGGGAAGGGGGTGGGAGGATAAATAAATAAATAAATCTTAAAAAAAAAAAAAGCAATCCATACACCTTCAAAATATACTGCATAACAAATGTTAAGTCTTCTGTTTATCAAATGCCTACCCTAATGTCACATTCCTCTCCAGAGGCAACCACTATTAACAAGTTGGTATGTAGCCTTGTCGGTCTGCCTTTACACATTTGAAACATACATACACACATATATACAGGATAGGGGGTTAAACATAAACATACTGTACAGCTTGCTTTTACTGTCTTAATTGCTTACATTAGATGTTTTTCCATGTTGGTACATATATCTGTCACATTATTTTTTTTTAAGATTATTTTAATTTATTTGATTTCTCCCTCCCCCCCCCCCAGTTGTCTGTTCTCTGTGTCTATGTGCTGCGTGTTCTTCCTTGTCCACTTCCATTGTTGTCAGCGGCACGGGAGTCTACGTTTCTTTTTGTTGCGTCATCTGTGTCGGCTCTCCGTGTGTGCCGTGCCATTCCTGGTCAGGCTGCACTTTCCTTCGCGCTGGGCAGCTCTCCCCATGGGGCACACTCCTTGCCGGTGGGGCTCCCCTACATGGAGGGCACCCCTGCATGGCGCGGCACTCCTTGTGCGCATCAGCACTGCGCATGGGCCAGCTCCACATGGGTAACGGAGGCCCAGAGTTTGAACCACGGACCTCCCATGTGGTAGATGGACGCCCTAACCGCTGGGCCAAGTACGCTTCCCTGTCACATTATTTTTTAACAGTTGCCTAATATTGCATTTTTCACCATTTCAAACAATGCTACAATTTAAATCTTCCTATATATGTCTTGGTATATATGTCGGAACATTTATAGCATCTCTTCCTAAAAGTGAAATTTCTGGGTCAAAGTGTATGTTATTTTAAAATTTTGATAGGTCTGCTCAAGTATACTCTAAAAAGGCTGTGCCAGTTTGGTATTTCCATAAACCATGTAAGAGAGTGCTATTTCCCTATATCCTTCCCAAATTAAAGTGAAAAATAGCACTTCATTCTTGTTTGAGTTTCTCCAGTTTTAATGTAGTTGATAATCTTTTCATGTGTTTATGGTCATTTTAATTTTATTCTCTGAATTGCCTATTCCTAGTTTTTACCCATTTTTCTGTGGGGCTGTATGTGTTTTTCTTACTGATTTACAGGTGGTTTTTGCATATTTTGAATATTAACCCTGTGTCTGTCATATGTTACACAAATGTTCTTTCAACATTGTTTTATTATCTCTCAAAGCAGAAAGTTTAAATTTTTTCTTTTAAATTTTTGTGTGATCAAATCAGTTCATCTTTTGCTTTGTTTCTCTTGTATTTTGTGTCTTGGGTAGGAATACTTCCTCACTTTAAGATTATAAAAATCCTCTTCTCTATTTCTTCTAGGACTTTCAGAGTTTTGTATTTTATGGTTAGCTCTTTAATTATCTGAATTATATTTTCACACCAGGTGTGAGCTATAGATCTAACTTTATTTCCAAATGAATAATGAACTGTCCCCAAAACTGCCCTTTCTGATTTGAAATGGCTCTTTTATCATAAACTAAATCCACATCTATTCTTGGATCTGTGTCCAGATTTTCTCTTCTATTTCATTTATCTATTCTTCTATTTCTGTGCTAGAATCACATAATTTCAATTACCACGGCTTTATAGTCATTTTTTGTTTCTAGTAAGAAATGTCATCCCTCATTATTAGTTTTAAAACTAAAACTTATATTGGCAATTTTTGGGCACTTAATTTTGCCAGATGAAATTTAGAATAAGTTTCTCAAATTTCCACCAAAAGAAATTCCATCCTGATTTTGTTGGAATTTCAATGAATTTATAGATGAATTTGGAGAGGATTGACCTCTTTACAATATTGTAAGAGGCTTGGTGTGCCTCTTATTTATTCAGATCTTTATGTTCTTCAATAAAATTTCATAGTTCTCATCAAATACGCCTTGTGACTTCCTTGTTAGGTTTATTCCTGGGTATTTGTATGGTTTTTATTGTAATTGTGAATAGGATCATCTTGCCTTGGCATTTTCTAATTGTTTATTGCTAGTAAATAAGAAAGCTATTGATTTTTGTGCATTTCTTTTATACCCAACCATTTTCCTGAACTCTCTCATTAGCTCTAACAGTCTTAAAGCTGATTATTTTAGATTTTCTAGGTTAGACAGTCATATTGGCTATGAGTAATGTAATTTTGTATCCTCCTTTCCAATATGTATGCTGCTGTTGCTGCCTTTCTTTCTCCTTCTTACATGGCTGGTATCTTCAAAAGTATATCAGAGAGGAATGATCATTCTCTTAGCTTCAGAATTTCTGCATAGGACGGACTTAAAGGAAAGTATAGTGTTTACTGAGATTGTTCATTGCAGATCAATAAAAAGAACAGAATTTCTAGAGATGTTTTTATTCACACTTGATACAAGATTGAGAAATCATATATTGTCCATATTAAAAGAATTTCACTCTTACTGTTTTTAACTTGGAGTGATTTGGAAGGGACTGATGGAGACTGAAAGGGGAAAGTGCCAAAAATTGGAAGTGCAGGCTGCTCCATAGTACTGCCCCTGGACGATGCTATATAAAGTTTTGTTTCCTGATTATTTTGTGCTTAAAATTATAGCATTAGCATTTTCCTTGTTATTATAAACCCTTGGCCCCCAAATATTCCATTAAGTGGATATGTCGCAATTTACTTGACTATTCCTCTTTCTGTGGCCATTTAGATTGTGTCCTGTTGTTCAGGGCTATAAATATTGCTGTGAAGAACATTTTCGTGCATAGAGCTTTTTTTTTCTGAATTTATGATTATTTCTTTAGGAGAGATTCCCGGAATGAGTATTTTTTAAGACTCTTGATTCTTATTGCCAAATTGCTTCCTAAAAGCATTCAATCATTTTACACTGCCACCGGCAGTATGCAAACGTCTGAAGAAATGGGGCATTTAAAATTAAAGATTATGAAATATGTCGTAGAGGAAAGAGAATGGGCTTAGGAATCAGAGAGTTGAGTGTGAATCTTGGTTGCTCCACGACAAACCTAATCAGCAAAAAAAAATGTCCTCTCTGGGCCTCAATTTCCCTATCTGTTAAATGTGGGGCTAATTCGTTCTGTGGTCATGGCAAAAGCTGAGAGAACAAATAGATTGTGGTGTTGACATAAAGTAGCTATAGATAAATGGGAGTCACCTTCTCTTTATTTGAACTGTTTTCAGAAGTTTTTACTTTCTAACCAGGGTTGAATCTTTCTCTGCAAAACATGCTGGAATTAGCAAGGACTTCCATCTCGTAGCTGAGATGTGTCTGTGAAGGGGAAAACCCTTTCCCACCACTGGCCATTGCCCCACTGTAAACTCCGAGGCCTATTATATGGAAGTACTTCCCATGGGGCTGCCCAACATGCCCAGATCTGTGGATGGGCTACTCACAAACCTCCTGAGCCCTGCAGTCACATCTGCTCTGTACAGGGGAAGAGAAAAGCACAGGAAGCCCAGCCTTCCCAGTGAAAACTGGCCAGGGGCTTCTGGAGAAGCCAGCAGCTTCTCACCTGGTTCACTAACTGCATTGTCTCCTTCATGGACGCTGCCCAGAGCAGGGCAGTTTCCATCTGCTCACAGCCCTGAGCCACAAGTCCTGCCAGTTCTGCCTCCTAAATAGCTTTCCAACTCGGACCTTTCTTGGCAACATCAGTACCCCAACCTTGTTCAGGTATTCTCACACTTGAAACATGGACACATCCTCCAACTGGCTTGCAGAATTTCTTCTGCCCATCCATCCTCTGCTCTGGCCCAGTGTGAACTTTCTAAATCTCCAACTCTGGCCATGCCTTTCCCTGGCTGAAAATCCTTGGAAGAATGTCTTCTTGTCCGCCAAGGAGTACAGTTCAAGCTCTCAGCTTAGTGTTCAGGCATCCAGGTGGCTGCCACTCCTAAACGGTGCATTCCACATGCGTTCATTAGTCAAGAAGGGTTTATTAAATATTCATAACCAGGGTTGGTATTGGAGTTTTAGTCATGATCTCTTGTAGCCAACCAGTCTAGAATAAGGATTACATTATAGCTAACATATTTTTGCACTCTTTCTAGGCACTTGGTGAGTACTGTGCTAAGCACTTTATATACATATTCTCTCCTAATCATTTCAACAACTCTTTGAGGCAGGTATTATTTTTCATTCCCCTTTTACAGATAAGGAAACTGAGGCTCAGAATATTGATATAACTTGCCCAGCAAGGAAATGGTAGGGCCAAGGTGTAAACCCAGGTCCTCCATCTCAGAACTCATGCTTTCAACCACACATCAATCCTAATTTATTTCTTACATGTTTTGCCTGAGAATACCTATTAGACTAAACTGGTGATCTCTTACCCTATATATATATCCTGCAAGAAATGTGTGCATGGAATTCACAATTCTAATTAGAAAAATTTCAAAACATGTCATTAATCAGAGACTAACACAAGAATTTGGCAGCATTTCCTCCTTCTAGTGCTCCAGGGCTGATCTTGAACCCTGGTGCCACCACCTCAATTCCTGCCTCCTTATGTGTACCCCACACCTGTGTTATTATGTTTTCCCAAGAGGGGCCTCTGCCTTTATCTCTGACCCTCCATAACCAGCACTTATGGGGTGCATAGTCAAGACTCAATAACTGCACTGAATTAAATTGGATCAAATTGAGCCAAATTGAATTCAGAAGCAGATATTCTCCAACTGTGGCTGGGATTTAAGCTCATTGTTGTCCCAGTCATCTTGTGGTAGATAACATTGGCTCCTCCATAAGCCAGGCTAAGCACTTAGGTCTTTGAGGACAGTACATCTTAAGGGGTTTCAGTTCAGGCAATGTAGCTTTTTCTGCATAGACCATTGGAAAAAGCCTGAATTGTACATGTTCTTTGATGTAGTTTCTGATAGACCTTGGAAGTCAACCAGTCTGGGCTTAAGGGTTGTCTGTGCCACTTGTACTGCTGTATGACCTTGGGCAAGTTACTTAACCTCTCTGAGCCTCTGGTCCCTCATTTGTCTTTCCACAATAGAGATTTTACAAGGATTAAAATGAGAAAATTTAATGTGCTTGGCACAATTCATAATAAGAGCTCAACAGGTTTTGACAATAATTGTACTTTCTTTTTCTACTATCCGCGCTGAATTGGATAGTGAGGTGGATTGCTGGAAGCAACAGGAAGGAAAGAGCAAAAGCAGGTAATTGGAAAGCATGGTCTTTGTGGAGCCCAGTCAGCCCAGGGACCCTGGAAGGAGGGAAGCCCCCACATTCTAAGTCTCGGAAGGTGGCTGAAGGATGTGGAAAATGGAGAGGGGATGAGGTTGGAGAAGTAGATGGAGACCAGATTATTTGTTTTTGATTCTGAGAGGAATATGGAGCCAGTGAAAGATTTATAGCAGGGGAGTGGTATGATCATCTTTGCAGTTTGGAAAGCCCACTCTGCTGTTGGAGCACAGGTTGGAGGGTTGAAATTTCAGCACAGACATAAGCCATTCCCTGTCACAGTAGCCCAAGTGAGAGATGATGAGGCCTCAGCTAACACAGGGTCATAGAAGCTGAGTGCAAGGGTGGACTTTGGAGACTCGAAGAAGGTAACAGCATTCCCTGGTTAGTGATCCCACAGACCTGAGGCGGGGAAGAGAAGGGGTAATAAAGACAGTTCCCAGCTCTTAGTTTGAGTGGCTGGGTGGATGATGGGTGGACAAATAATAGGCTTGGTAACATGAAGTTTCAGATGCCCATGGGACATCTGTCATAGGTGAATGTAAGGATCTGAAGTTTTGGTGAGGGGAGTGGGTTGTAAATAGACGTTTGTGAGCCATAGGCATAAAATTGGGTGCAAGGAGAGAGCTTAAAACCAGGAGACAGTAAGTGTTCCAACTTACTGGGAGCCCCATCTCTATCAAAAGGTGGAGTCTGGAATTGGTTTCACCGACATCCAAAGTGCTGTAAAAGGACTAGGCATTCTACTGTCCACTGTGCCCAGCATTTGTGACTATGTGTCTGCTGTACTCGAGGGCGGCCCTCCAGCTCCCCAACTGGCTGAACACGCCCTAAATACCACTCTGCTTGGCTGATCCATGAGTCCCTGCCCAGCCCTGCTTCTGCCCCTCCCAAGGGCTGATCCTCTGCTTCTGGCTATATGAAGATTATAAAAATAGTTTAAGCAGAGACAGTGCCTTTCTCTATCGCCTCTCAGGACATTACAAATCCCATAATGAGGTGTGAAGACCTCAATCTATTAATAGATTGAGCAGAAGAGTGAGACTCCTGAAAACGAGACTTTCCTGCTTGCTCAGAGGCGGTGTCCTCTTTGGGGTATCTCACCCAAGGACTCTCTGAAAAGCTCTGGAGAATTTCCATTGGTGTCAAAGCCTTCCAATTTGTTGGCCCCAATTTGTTGTTGTTGGTTCTTCTCGAAACCAAACAAGCAGAAATTTCCAGATACCACTCTCAAAGAGTGCAACTTGATAGATTAGGAATAGGACCCAGAAATCTACATTTTAAACACCTCCTCTTGGCCATCTAATGCCATGGGACAGAGATCACCTTTGACAAATACTGGTTTAAAGCAAGACAATTGTGAGCGGACCCAGCATCTGACAATTGCCCACCATTTGCCGTATTACTGATATTTCATTTATTCCTCACTCCTCTGTAGTGAGGTAAATGGCATCAACATTTACAGTGCAGGAAGTAATCTGAGACTCAGAGACGCTTAGCAACTTGCTCAAGGGCACACAGCTGGTTACTAGCAGAGTCAGCATTGGAACCCCAGGTCTGCCTGATTACAAAGCCTAAGTAAGACATTTAATCACCAACATGGCACCTACTGAGAGAAAAATGGTGCATGCCTTTGGGTAGTTAAAAGTCCATCATATGAAAGAAGGTTTCGATAATTGACAAAAATAGGATCAGTGGGTAACTGCAGGAGTCAAACCTTGATTTAATGCAAAGATCTAATAGAATAAAATAGCTTCCCAGGGGGAGGATTAGGTTCCCCACCACTGGATGTGCTACATAGGTAAGACGATTGAGAGGGCTATGGATCCTGAATCTTTTATCCTTCTCTGAGTCATTTATTAATTATAAGACTACCAAGAAAGCATGTTGTGGCCCTGGAGACACGGATATCTCCGATTTCCTTGATGACTGATTGAAATGCCTGCCTGCTATTGCCCTGTTCGGTGAACCCAGGGCATTAATGGGGAATCCTCCCTGGACCAGATTTCAGAGATGGGCAGGGAGAAGTGCAGTTCCGCTGCTCCAGCCCAAGACGTGGGTGCTACAAAGGGATAAATCATCAAGAAAAAGGTATGCCTTTCATTCCTCTCCAGTCTGTACACCCTTCAGTGGGAAGAATTGTGACATAGGCAGCACTGAACAGAGCGCGAAAGCACATGAGTTGCTCATTGAACAGCCTGGCTTTTGAAGCTGCCTCATTGGATCATCCATATTCACAGGGGTCATTTTCAGTCCTCCAAGTGCAATTACCTGTGGCTACCCCCCCCTCCCCATCTAACCATTAAAGTTCTGCCATAACCTTGTGGAGATCAGTGTCCACATTTGATTCCCAGCTCTCCAGTCACAGCTGTTTAATCTTAGACAAGTAATTTAACCTCTGGGAGCCTCATACACTGTTGGTGGGATTATAAATTGGTACAACCTTTTTGGAAGGCAGTTTGACAGTAGTGATTAAAATGTAAAATGTGCTACCAGTTTTAGGAATTTATCCCAAGGAAACAGTGCTAAGTCAGTGTAAAATGATATGCACAAAGATGTTCACTGCAGTGTTATTTATAATAATAGGAAAAGGAAACACTACATGTCCAACTATAATGATTAAATAAACTGTAGTCCATAAGGTTGATAAAACATGTAGCAATTAAAACTATAATTTCAAAGATAATTTAAAGAAATTGGAAAATATTTAAATATGATATTAAGTGAAAAAAGATACAAAATTGAATATATGTAGCATGAGCTAATTTTTTACACATATATTAATCATAAAAAGAAAAGATAAGGAAAAAGTGTTAACACCTTTATCTCTGAACAGGGTGTTAGGATATTGTTTTTCTTTATATTCTTTTAGATTTCCTAAAAGTTTTACAATGAGCATACACTACTTTCTGAGTTAGAAAAAAATAGTAAAATAAAAATATATTTTGATAGTTCCCCACTGCCTATTGTATGAAGAACAAATTTCCTAAAGGATTTTCATAATCTGACCCCATCCTAACTCAGCAGTTTCATCTGCTGCCACTTCTCCCCTTTATAAACAGCTCTCAGCACCACTTTTTTTTAAAGCTTTATTTATTTTATTTCTTTCCCCCTCCCCCTCCCCCCAGTTGTCTGTTCTCTGTGTCTATTTGCTGCCTGCTCTCCTTTGTTCGCTTCTGTTGTTGTCAGCAGCACCAGAATCTGTGTTTCCCTTTGTTGCATCATCTTGTTGTATTAGCTCTCCGTGTGTGCAGCACCATTCTTGGGCAGGCTGCACTTTCTTTTGCGCTGGGCAGCTCTCCTTACGGGGCGCACTCCTTGTGCATGGGACTCCCCTATGCGGGGGATACCACTGCGTGGTTTTAGCACTCCTTGCACCCATCAGCACTGCGCGTGGGCCAGTTCCACGTGGGTCAAGGAGGTCCGGGTTTTGAACCACGGACCTCCCATATGGTAGACTGACACCCTAACCACTGGGCCAAGTCCGCTTCCCAGCACCATTCTTATGCCCTTTGCTTTAGATACCTCAAGCTTCTTGCCATCCTATAAACACATCATATCCTTTCATACTGCCATGCATCTATCCTTCCTGTTTACTCTTTACGGAATGACTTGTCCACGTTTTTCAAGAGCTAATTCAACTGTCCTCCACCTCTTCCTTGGTGGTTAATTGCTTCCTGCTCTTTATTCCTACAGAACTTTATATATAGACTTAATAGATATTTAATTAGTGTCTGTTCCCTCCACTTCCCTTTTCTTTAAGATACTGTGGGAGCCACAAGAATAGAAGACTAACTCCATCTTGGAGAGTCAGGAAAGGACATCTCCAGAGAGGACATTTGATTGGGTCCTTAAAGAATGAGTAAGAGTTTGTGAGCTAGACAGAGGACAATAGATATTCCATACAATTCTGGGATGAGCTTCCTGCTGACAAGCTTTTGTACATATTTTGTCATATCCCTAATCACATTGCTTAGTGAGTTGGATATCTGTCTCTCCCCTATCAGATGGATATCTGTCTCTCCCCTATCAGATGGCGAGATCAGTGAAGGCAGGAAATATGGCTTGTTTGCCTTGGCATGCTTTGTCAATATCTTGCACATAGTGGGCATGATAAACACATTTTTGTCCCAGAGTATGAAGAGCTGAAAGTCACCAATCCAGTAATACTCTGTTGCCTTTCCTTAGCATGAATGGGGAGATCACACCTTTGTTGCCTCATCACTGGTTCCAAGTACAGGGCCTGAGATGCTGAAAATGCTTTATAGTCTGTTGATTTGAATCAAATTGAAGAATTTGCTTACCTGGTAGGCATTTAGAGTGTCTTCTGAAACATTTGGGCTTTATTCAAGTATAAGAATTCCATCAAAATGAGCTTTTCTTCCCCTTTAAACAACATGGCCATGGTTTCCAAACGATGCCTTTGAAATAAACCCCATTTGAGTAATGCTTCTATTGGACTCATAAAATCTTTATGGCAATATTTTCTCATCTCGTAGACTATGAGAGTGAATAGCAAGCCAGAACCACTGAGCTAGAAGTATGGAATGCAGTATTTTCTCATATGTGGGTCACACATTTAATGTAAATATTTTTTAATGTAAATCCAATCTGACTACACGTTAGCTCAAAAACTCTAGCACTATCCAAAGTGCTGAATCTTTGGATTCTATAGAAACGATGTATCAATTCAGATAGAAGGTTCGAATATAATACAAGAACTGGTAATAGCTGTACAAGTGATAATACAAATACTGGCAGAAATACACAGAGGAAGAGCTTAGTACAAAAAAAAAAAAGGAGAGGAAGAAGAAGAGAAGGAAGATGAGGAGGAGGAAAAGAAACAATAAGTTGATAGAACTGAGCTCTTACCCCAGTTATACAAAGGACTACTGACATGAGAGTCCATATGTTCATTCAACACGCATATCTGGGTGTCTACTATATATTAGGCATTATGCTATGACTAAAAAAGAGATGGATCATAATCTTTGGTTTCCATGAGGTCATAATCAATGCTGGCTAAACCACAGACCAGCTGGTGATCTTGGAGAAGGTATTTAAAATTTTCTAGCCTCATATTTTCCATTTAAAATTGGAGATAATAGAATCTCATGAGATTTTTGTGAGGATTAAATAAAGTAAGGCTTACAAATCACTTGACAGAGCTTAACATATTGCAAGTTCTCAATGAATGTTGCATGTTAGTAACTGTGATGCTCTGTACTAAGTTCTTTACATCCATCATATCATTTGTCTCTTGTTTATTCAAAACCAGTCATGTAGGGTAGGTTTTAATGTCTCTTTTTTACAGGTAAAGAAATTGAGGTTCAGAAGAATGAAAATTGGGTAATTTGCCCAGGTTGGCACAGCTAGCTAGTGGTAGGACATTCAAAGCAAGCAAGTCTGTATTACTCTAAAGCCAGTGCTCAAACTTATGGTAATGTTGGTTAGAACAGAGGTTAGGGACAAACTATCCATATCATCCATCCAAGGAAGTAAGGTAAATTCTGACCTTATCTGGGTTAGCATTTTTTGAGAGGGCAAATTCTAAGGGACTGCTTAGACACATGACTTAGGGGCTTGTGTGAATTTTAGATCAGGGACACTGGTATCCAACTCATAAAGAGAGGGCCAAATCCCAGTCATCCAGAAAGGCTTACCAGACTCTCAGCCCTTCAGGGAGCAGGAGTAGAGACCAAAGATGGGAGCAGATCAGTCAGGCAGATGGGCCACACTTGAGGAAGGGGGTGGTTAGCTAGAAATGCTACAGGGGCCCAAATGGCTATATCCCTCAAGGCACATGGCACCTTGGATGTCAAGGCAGCAGATTATTTCCAGAAGCTACTCACAAGAGGAGGGGACTCATGATGAATTGCCTGCTGGCAACTCATTGGAACTGGGACAGGGCAGGTTTGAACCTGAATATGTGACAGAGCAAGGGCTGGACCAAAGCTGGCATAGAAATCACTGTCTCACACACTCCATATGGAGCCTCCAGCTGAGAGAAATCTGTGATTGTGCTGGGCTGTGTCCCATGGAGTCCAGGACAATAGAGGTTCTGAATTAGTGATAACATACTGCTGCCTTGGTGGTAAGAGTGTTCACTTTTAGTCCAAGAGTTTCTGATTCAGTCCTATGCCCTTCACATAAATATTCTCTTTGTAGGAAACACAAGGTCACAAAGCACAACAATGCCCCCTTCTCCCTAAGGCTGCCTAATAAACAATGGGGCTATTTGCAGTCTATTTAATGAAATCAGAAAGGCCACATTCACAGTATTGTCTTTGGGATTTGCTTTCCCACTTGTGAAAATTCTGGGCTGTCCTGTCTTTAAGGTGGCCTTCCAGCTCTGACCTCCATGGGTGTCTTTCAAACATGGCACACTGGAAGCCTGGCAGGCCATCAGACAGGTAAACGGATCAATGAGGACTGTTCATCGAATTGTGCTCCCAGAGCCTTTGCATCTGCTGCCTTTGCCCTCCTTGCAGCTGGCAGATCAATGTGGGGAGCAGATGGCTGTGATGTGTCATAACAACAGCTCCTTTACAGAGAGGCTCAGTCCTTCTCCTTCAAGCTGGGAAGGTCAGTGGCATCTGTGCCCTATACCTTGGAAGCTCTGGGGAGACCTATGTTGGCTTCTGATAAAGGTCAACAAGGGTCTCCAGAATGGACCATGTGCTGGTCTTCCACTAGCCCATGGTGCTGTCTGTCCGTATTAGAGGGAAAGTGTGGTTGCTCCCATTTCATGTACATGGAGCTTTTGGGGTGCTGGCCTTGTCTTCCACTGAAGAGAAGCCATGTGGAGGGAAAGCAAAGCAGCTCAGGTCATTTCCCATGCCTCACCTTCAGACACTACTGGCCCAGGATGGCTCCTGCCTTAGGAATCCTGAAGATTTATTGGATGGATATATGGGACAGAAATGGTGGGGAACAACATTCTCAGTCATTATGTGGTCCATTTGCCTTCCTCTCTCTGCTTGTTAATCACTGCACATGGTCCCTGATGTTCACTCCAGCCCCTGAGTCTGCCTGATCTTCTAACTCTAGGGATCTGTTATGGGTTGAATTGTGTCCCCCAAAAAGGAAGGTTCGAGTTCTAACCCCTGGTTCCATGAAGATGATCCTATTAGGAAGTGGGATCTTTGAAGATATGATTCCTACTAGCCAAGGATTGCTGGCAAGCCATGGAAGCTAGGAAGAGGCAAGGAGGGATTCTCCCCTACAGGTTTCAGAGGGAGCATGGTCTTGCTGACACCTTGATTTCAGACTTCTAGCCTCCAGAACTGTGAGGCAATTCATTTCTGTTGTTTTCAGCCACCTAGTTTATGGTACTTTGTTGTGGCAGCCCTAGGACACTTCCAAGATAACATCCAACTGACTCCAGATTTCCAAAGCTCTTAATTTAAATCGTCAAGAAACAGAATCTGGTTGGCTCGCTCATCAGTCAAATGCCCACTCCTATGCAGTCAGCTGAAGCTAGAAAGGGGCAAGCTCAGTGGTATAAGCAGAGCTGCAGGAACCCCTGCTGGAGGGAGGGAGCAGGGCAGTCTTGAGAAGAGGGCACGGGCTGGGCAAGCACCCCAAGGCATTTGCTCTACATTAACTTAACTAGCTCACTTCTCTTTGGTCTCCTTCTGGAGGTAATGGAGAAATCCACACTTTTCATCTACCTCCTTAAGCTAAACATAATAGTACAGACTAAGGGCCCAGCACTCTGAGAGAACTTGAGAGCAATTTCATTGTTCTTGCTGCTATCCATGTTCTCTCTCTGACTTTCACAGTCTGCAGAAGGGAGCTTTGTAAATACCAGTGATTACAGTGATTTTTATGAATCCTCTTAAGCGGCAAAATTTCCTAAATTCTCAGAGTTTTAATGCCGTGGGATTTAAAGATATAATTAAGAGCAGATGAGCTTCAAAAAGTCTGATATTGGGCAATATCTTGGGTTGCATCAAAGAGCAGAGAGAATTGCAATGGGAGTTTCGGGCCTTCCTTTCCCAGTGGTGGTGGAACCAGGACTAGAAGATTCCCGTGGTGTGAAGGACCTTGGTTACCTGAGTCACTGGGCCCAGGAGACCCTGCCCCCCAGTCTCCCAGAACTCATGGCACCACATGACACCACCTATAAACTAAATCAGTAGGTCAGGAATAGGCAATGCTGAGTCAGGCTTGGACCATGGCACTGTGACCACTTTCATAGCTTTCTGCTGCTGCAGGATCCAAAGAGACCAGCCACGTCTGGCCCATTTCTTCTTGGGCAGCCATTTGCCTTCTGTCCACACAACAATCTTGCCAAAAGAGTGCTTGTGCTACAGGGATGGGTCACTCCCTGCTCTTCCGTTGAGTTTTTGCTCATTTCCCAGTGTTTTCCTCTGACTTCTGTACTTACTAAAAGGCAGGGAAATACTGAGAAGGCAATACTGTGTATTATTTGATCTATCAACCATGGTGACCTGAATCTATATTATCTGTCATGCCAAGAATATTTTGACCTTCTAAAAGGAAATGAGTGCTTCCCAGACCAGAGCCAAGTAAGCAGCTTAGACCCATTCACAAGCAAATGTCTGGTGCCTAGCAAACTCCTGGGCATTAAATAACAGTCAAGACATGACTAGAGCCTCAAAGCTCATGATTTGGAGCATTAGGGAAGAAAGGAAGAGAAGAAGCAGTCATCCAACTGCTGATGCAAGAGGTAGTATAGTGAGGGCACTGGAACTAGAATGTCAAAGCTTAAATCATGGCTCTTCTTCTTGACAGTTATGTGACCTCAGAAACATTGCTTAACTTTTTTGTGCCTCCATGTTCTAATCTGCAAATCAGGAATTAAAATAGAAACCTCCTCATGGGGTTGCTGTAAGCACCCAATGAGCTAGTACATGTGCCTGGTATGCAAGTGTTCAGACTGGCATCTGTTATTCCCAGGTGTAGCTTGGGAACCTGTACTAAGCTTTATCATTTTATTCTCATAATAACTCTAAGAATACGATTTTGGTATTCCCACTATGCAGAAGAAGAAATTGATTCTCTGATGTTAAATACCAGGCCCATGACCATGAAAAAGTGAGTAGCAGGGACAGATTTCTAAGGTAGATAGATCTGACTCCAAACCTTAGTTCCTTCTGTCTTCCCACCCTGACCACTCCTCTTCATGGATACAGGCTAGCTTCCCAGAATCGCATGCCCTCCCCTCCTGTCCCTCTGCTTAGCCTCTCACTTCCCACCCTACTTTTAAGGACCCTGGAATCACAATACCACTTCCTAGCTAAGACAGCATGGGCAAATTATTTGATCTCTCTGAGCCTTGATTATGTTATCTGTAAAGTGGGCACAGTAATGGAAGCTGATGAGAAGGAGAACAGCAGCCCACAGCCACTGGAAATGGTCCTGGCCCCACATTAGTTAGGGTTGGATGTTTCTAGATGCTGACCTGATACCCATACCTAGACCTTGGTGTTCTGCTAAACATAAAACAGTTTCACAGAACATCAACACCAGGCAAGGCCACTCTGTAACACTTCATACTCATGCCTTAATTTAGACAAAAACACGTGCATTAAGCCAAAATGCAAAAATGACCAAACATGCCCCTTTTTCCACATCTTGTTAATGAGTGGCTGCTGCTTCCTAACCAATTACAACTCCAGTCTTGCTTTATCCTTCCCACCTTCTAGGTAAAATTAAGTGCCTCACCTTAGAATTACATCTACTTCCTGACTGCCTCCAGTCCAGAGCAAAGCTCCATTTCCTTGAATCTTCCCCCAAACCACTTACAACAAGCCCAGATCCTACAATAAGTTCTTCCTGAGACTCCCCACACTTCCATTCTCCCTGGCTGCCAGGAGTCAATCAACGCACCTTGTTCAACCACAGGTGGACCCCTGGTGGTCTTTGGCTGTGGTCATAGATCGTGCCTTCTGGAATTAAGTGTGATGATGCCTGGGAAGCACTTAGAAATAGAGTAATGCCCAATAAGTGTTAGTTACTGGCATTATATTTACCACAAAAAAAAAGAAGTTTTTCCCCTTTGGACAGAGCCAACAAGCACCCACATCCTCTCATTAGCCCCTTCTCCTTTTCTGTGCCCGTGCTGACACCCTGTTACATTTGCCCTGAGCACAGCAGCATTCCCTTTTTGCATTTCACAGACCTTTACCTGCACCCCAGGCCCCAAGCCTCTTCACCCACGACCTGTCTTTGGGGCCTCCCATGGTGGGTATTCTATCAGGGTGCTGAGACAGCTTTGCAGAATCACAACAGCATGGTGGGGTGGGAGCGAGGCCATGGCAGAGTGAAGATTGGGCTTCTGCAACCCTCTTTCCACTTCCTGGCAGAATAGTTACTCTGCAAATGGAAGTTCCCTCACCCACTTGCCAGGGCTGCAGGGGCCAGAGGAGCTCAGCCAGAATCTTCAGCGAAATGTACTCGCAGCTGCGTTGGCGAAGGCAGCCCCAGGGACCGCAGAGTTCTTCCACGCCGTGGCTGCTAATTGCAGATAATGCATTAAAAATACAGAGCCGCATCTGTTCGTTTCAACATTGGTGTCGAAGAATTTACGTGGTTTGTAATGACAGGGTGTGAGAGTAGGAAAGCCGCTTATAATTCCTGCGGCCAGAGGCACAGCTGCGAGCTGAGAGCTGGAGGTGTGGTTTCCGGTGCCCATCAAATTCTGTGGGTGCCGGCCAAGCCCTTCCTCAGAGGCTCTGAGGGCTCTATCCAGGTAGTTCTCTGTAAATACTAAGCGATTAAACCAGCCAAGCACACAGAGACCCAGCAGGCCTTCTGGCCCACCTTTGCCCATTTCAAAGAGTTCCTGAGAGAATGCGAGTCACCTACTGCCGGGCGCCAGGAGAGGGGCAGGCACCTGCCTCTCATATGATCAATTGTTCAAGTACTGGAGGAAAGACTGTGTAGCAGGACCTTAGGGTGGGTGGAACAAATTATGCCATTTAGCTTTCACGTCCTGTGCGTTAGAAATCTGCGAGTGGCTTGGCTGGGTTCTCTGGCTTAGGGTTTCTCGCTAGGCTGCCACCAAAGTGCTCACCAGGGCTGCAGTCATCTCAAAGCTTGACAGGGTGGGGGTCAGGATTCACTTCCGAGCTCATTCGCGTGGTTCTCTGTGGGATTCAGTTCCTCAGTGCTGTTGGCGGAGAGGACCCTCAGCTCCTTTCCATAGGACAGCTTAGAGAGAAGAGCCAGAGAGAAAGAAGCTGGTTTTTTATAACCTAATTTCAGAATTGACAGCTCATCAATCTTGCTGTATTATATTAGAAGCCAATCACTAGGTCTAGCTCACACACACAGGGAGGTTATTTTACAAGGGCTTCAACACTAGCAGACAAAGATCATGGAGAGCAACTCAGAAGCTGCCCGCCACCACACTCCGCCCTCTTGCCCCAGTGATTCATGCTCCTTCCACAGGCAAAATACACTCAACTCCTTTCAAGGCCTAAGAGTCCCATCCCATGGCAGAGGCAGCTCAAGATCCAGAATCTCATCATCGAAATCAGGTCCAGGTATAGATGAGGCTCTTGAGTATAGTTGCTTAAGCGCAGGTTCTAGAGGACTGTTATTCCAGCTCAGCAGATCTAGGAAATTAAAGAGATAAGTTACCTGCCCCCCCCCACATACCCCCCAAATTCAATAGTGTAATAAGCATAGGGTAATGGCTATAGACATCCCTACTCAAAAAGGGGGTAAATGTGAGACACAAAGGAGTCATTGTCCCATAACAATTCTGAAACCAGCCAGGAAACTATTAGATGTTTCTTAATGAGCTTTCAAAGCTTGGGAATAATTTTCTATGACTCTTAGCTCCACCTTTTTCACTCTTGATCCTCCCTCTGAATTGTTCTTTCTTGTTCATGAAAGAAAGCATGGGTTTGCAACTGACTTGTTTTCTCAGCTTGCTTCCTGATGAAATTTTCCATTGTTCAAAGGCCTCTTTATTTTGTGCTATCCCTCTTCCTTTCAGTCAAAGTTGGCAGTGATTTTGCTGATAACCATTTTCTCAAAAACTTTTTGGGTCTTCTGTGAATCTTAGCTGCAATCTATTTCACAAAAGCCACATCCACAAATTTCTTTGATATAAGGCCTTCTTTACCTTGGGTTTCTGGTAAAATGGCCAAGGGACAATGCCCTCGTGCTCCCAGAAGCCCTATTATTTAATTTAGAGGGTCTGTGAGGCTCAACCTCATTCTTTAAAACACCCTTTGTGTGACTGAATTTAATACTATGATCCTTTGATCTTTCCAAACTCTTAAAGTCACACCTTCTACTTTATCTCCAGGCTACCTTTCCTTGACATTGTTCAAAAGTTATTTCATTTTAGAATCTTTTGCTGTCTTGAGAGGCTGAGTTTGCAAAACTATCAAGTCCTGTCTCCTTCATGTTTTAACATTATTCCTTCAGTTTAGCGCTCTCTTCTCACATTTTGCCATCAGCTTCAAGAAGAAACCAGACAGTACCTTCAACACTTTGCTTGGACATCACCTTAGCTAGATCACCAAGTTTATTAGGCATGTGTTCTGCTTTCCACATAACTGCAGGTGACAAGTGTTACTAAGCTTTCTGCCACTACATTACAAGGAAGGCCCCTTCAGTTTCCAATGACATGTTCCTCACTTTCTTCTGAGTTCTTGCTGGAAGCGTAATCAAAGTCCAGATTTATACTAACAGTCACTTCAAAGCAACTTAAGTTTTCTCTAACCAGCCCCTCAAAATACTTCCAACTTCCACCCACTGCCCAGTTCCAAAGCCATCCCACTTTTTAGGTATTTGTCATGGCAGCACTCCTCTTGATACCAAAATCTGTATTCATTACCTCTTTCTGTTTGCAACACTTTGCACCAAAACTTAGTGGCATAAAACTGTGCCCATTGCCTTACCGTTTCTGAGGGTCAGGAATCAGGTACACCTTCACGAGGCTGCAGCCAAGGTGTCCTCTGGGGCTGTAGTCACCTCGAGGCTCAGCTGGGAAAGGGTCTGCTTCCAAGCTCACTCACCAGGTTGTTGGCAGGACCAGGTCCTCGAGGGGCCTCAGTTCCTGGCTGCATGTTGGCGAGAGGCCACCCTCAGTTCCTTGCCACATGGCCCTCTCCATAGGACAGCTTTCAACTTGTCAGTTTTCTTCAAGCAAGCAAAGAGAGAAGAGGGAGGGAGGGAGAGGAAAGAGATAGAGGTCGGCTTTTTATAGCCTAATTTCAGAAGTGACATCCATCACTTTTGCCATATTCTATTTGTTAGCAGCAAGTCACCAGTCCTAGGACTGCATGATATAGTACCACATACTGGGTGACTTAAAACAACAGAAATGTATTCTCTCACACTTCTGGAGGCTTGGAAGTCTGAAATCCAGCTGTCAGCAGGCCATGCCCCCTCTGAAGGCTCCAAAAGAGGACCCTCCCTGCCTTCCTCCTGGCCTCTGGAGGTTGCCAGCCGTGCTGGTGGCAGCTCACCTCAATCTCTGTCCCCATCTTCCCATCGCCGTCTTCCCTCTCTGGGCCGAGGTGTCTCTCTTCTGCTTGTCTCATGACACCAGTCATGCGGGATCAGAGCCCACCCCAATTCTGTATGACCTACTTTTAACTTGACTTCATCTGCAGAGACTCTACTTCCAAATAAGGCCACATTCGCAGGTCCTGGGGGTGAGGACTTGATCATATCTTTTGGGGGACACAATTTGACCCAGAGCAGTGGGGATGACTGGGAATGGCCTCAGAAGCTGCTGCGCACAGTGAGTGTGGGGGCAGTGCTGCTGGCGGGTGGGCCATGGCCTGATTTTGGCCAGTGGGTAACCACTGAAACATTGCACTGTGGAAAGGCAGGAGTCTTAGACAACCATGGCAGACAAAGGAGTGGGAAGGGAACAGAGGGTAGGGAGAGCAGCTACAAGGAAACCCTGTGGAGATGGCCACGTGAGCATGTTCAGTGGTCCTGGCGGTCCAGCTGGAGCTCAGGGCCTGCCTGAGGGTCACGTGCCACTTTGGGATTTTGGCCAAACTGTCTCCTGCTTGAAACTGCCTTCTGGCATGTTGCTCTCTCCTTCTTTACACTATCCGTTAGAGACTAGGACAGGCACCCCTCTTTGCGGGTCGCTTCTTACACTCCAGACTTGATTTACAACCATGTCTCAGGTATTTCCTTTATTTGTCAGCACTCCTATTGTTGTTTGTGGTATTGTTTGTGCGAGTGTGACTGGGTGACATAGGGGTGCCAGTACCTTTGTGACCTCACCCCAAGGCCCTCACCCTGCTCTAGGACCTGACCCCCAATTTTAAAGACCCAGAAACCAGACATTTTTACCCCAAAACAATCAATTATTTAGTAAAGGCTGAAACCATCTGGAAGGTCCCAACACGGCTGTGCAGCTCTAATGCTAATCGATTGCTTTGTAATCGATCCTCTGTTGGGATTTGAGGGAAACCCAATAAATAGATAAACTTAGTTCAGAATCATCTGGCGGATGCAGGAGAAAGGCAGAGGAGGCCCAGCCTGTCACCTTTATTACTGATGAGCTGATTGGAGACCAAACCGGGGGAAGGGGGCTTGACCCCCAAATGTGCCAATCGGGTGTGTCCCTCCTCCTCTGTAGGATGAAGGAGGGGCTGGAGGGGGGAGAAGAATGCCTCTGCGGTCCTAGAACCAGCAGCAACAGTATCACTGGGAACTTGCTAGAAACGCATCTTCTGGGTTCCACAGGCAGAAATAGTAACTCAGAAGCCCTGGGGTGGGGCCCAGCAATCTGTTTTAAAAAGCCCTGTAGGCGATTCAATACCCCCTAAAATCTGAGGAACACGGGTCTAGAAGAAGCTGTTCCACATGGAATACGCAACCTAGGAAAAAACATTCCCCTGGAACATTCTGCCATCAAGGTACACCCTTCCTCCCGTCACCTGGGAAAATGAACCGCAGTGTCTGCCTTTGCTTCATATCATACAGCTGCTCCAAAGAAGACCACAAGGAGACTCCCCTCAAAACGGGAAAATGCCATGGGTTTTGTGTTTTCTAGGCTTGGCTCTTTCTCTTGCAGACCTTGGAGGAGGTGGCATCTCCATTTTCACACTCGATAGTCTCTGAAGGCTATCCAATAACTCAAAGTCAAGGATAGAAGTAAATGGCACTCCCCTGCTACAAACCCTCCCGGGCTCCCCATTGCTCTTAGATTTCCTAAGAAACTTGCCAAGCCTCCTTGACGTGTCCTTGCCCATCACTCCTGCTGCATCTCACCCTCTGCCCTCCCACCTGACTACTCACACACCTTCAATGACTCTGCCTCCTTTCTTTCCTTCTAAGATACCAACCCACCCCTGCCTCAGGGCCTTTGCACTTGTTGACCTGCTGCTTGACAAACCCTTCCTTCAGTCCATGGCTTGCCTGGCTCCTTCTTGTCCTTTAAGTCTAAGCCCAAATGTCATCTCCACACCTCCTTTTCTGATCACTCCATTTATAGCACCTCCCCTCCCACCTGCCATTGTTTATCTCATTACACTGATTTCTTTCCTTCAGAGCACTTGACATTATCAAAAAACGATCTAGTGTGTTTGCTGGTTGACTGACCTATTGTCTGTCTCCCTCTCCCCAGAATGTAAGAGATCAGGGACCCTGCTGTAGCCCTAGCACCAGAACAGTTTCTGGTATATTGTAGGAATAATATTTGCATAGATGTTTGTTGATGAATAAATAAATTGATGCCTGGACACCGGAAAAGGTTCTAGTTCAGAAGGGATCAGAGTGGAGAAATTCAGTCATCAACAAGACAGCGATGGGCCCAGAGATTCTGGCCTTTTCCCAGGGCAGGGGTACCTGAGCCAGGCCGAGTGGGCCTGGAATGCTGGCATTGTGCCAAATGTTCTGCCTGCTTTTCCTCTCCCCCATTGTTCCAGGCTCGGTTCCAGGCCACCCCTACTACTCCTCCTCTTTCCCTCCCTCCCTTTCACTGTCATTACGTTGCAGTCATTAGAAGCCAGCAGATTCACACCTTCCTGTTGTCTTTTCCATAAAGGAACGTTAATGATGTGAGTTTTCAGCAGGGGTGGCTGCAAAGTGTTGTCAAAACTCCGACTTGGCCACCCACATTCTTGTAATTAATCACACAGGAAATCAGAAAGGGGTGGCATAAGGCCCGGGCCGGGCTGTGTGGGGGTCCCTTGGCATGAAAGAACACAGCCAGAGCCCACGGTGCAGGTCTGAAGGAAGACAACCCAACTGGAGCCACTAAGAGGAGTCCAGGCAGGGCTGGGGGGCGCTCCACCTTCAAGAGGTTGATAGGAAAGGAGGGGGGGGGAGGAGAGGGGAGGGGAGGGGAGAGGAGGGGAGGGGAGGGGAGGGAAGGGGAGGGGAGGAGAGGAGAGGGGAGGGGAGGGGAGGAGAGGAGAGGAGAGGAGAGGAGAGGAGAGGAGAGGAGAGGAGAGGAGAGGAGAGGAGAGGAGGAAAGGAAAAGAAATCAAGCAACTATTCGGTAGAGGCTGGAGGGAGAAACAAGGTTAAGGCAATTTCTTCTAGAATTGTAAGGAAGCTGCTGTGTATTGAGTATATTGTATTAGTGACCCAATACTGTGCAACAAATGACCACCAATTTAATGGCTTCAGAGAATATGCATTCATGATCTCACCATTTCTGTGGGTCAGGAGTCTGGGAATGGGTCAGCAGGCCACCGCTTGGGGTCTCATGAGGCTGCAATCGAGGTGGCAGCCAGGGAGTCCTTGCAGTTTTTTTTTAGTGGCTTTTGGTTGGAGGCTGCCCTCAGTGCCTAGAAGCTGCAGTTCCTTGCCACATGGTTTTCTGCAACATGGCCAATTCCTTCATCAAGCCAGCAATAAGAATCTCTAGAGAGACTCAGCTAGCAAGATGGAGTTGTATGGTTTGTGACATAATCACAGAAGTGACATATTCCATTGGTTAGAAGCAAGTTGCTGGCCCCGCCCACACTTAAGGGGTATGGATTTGTAGCAGTTTGAGATTTATGAATTCAAAAAAAAGGTATTAATTATGTTTGTAAACTGGCCTGTTCCTCTGGGCATGATACCCTGTAGTTATATTAAATTCAAAGGTTTTACATTTACTTGATTAAATCAAGATTAGGGCTTTGATTCTGCCACTTCATTAGGACAACTCAGCGTTGTGTCCCCGGGCCCTTGGTGGACTGATAAATGGATACTCAATCAAGGAGACAGAGCAGATATGTGAGAGGAGAGAAAGCTACATAGACACAGAACAGGACTTTGATCCTGCAGCCCCAGGGAGAGAGAAGCCATTTGCCTGATAGTCTGCAGCTGAAGAGAACAGACCAGCTGAGCAGCTAAGGAAGGAGGGACCAGAACCACCGTCTTGCTTCAACATGTGGCAGCTGACTTTGAATGAGCAATCAACCTTGAGTTGGACTCTTTAGTGCCTTGTCACTGTAAGCTTCTACCCCAAATAAATACTCTTTATAAAAACCAACAGATTTCTGGTACTTTGCATCAGCACCCCTTTGGCTGACTAATACAGGATTATATGAAGATGTGAACACCAAGAGGCACAGGTCCCAGGGGTCCAGCTTAGGTCTCTCCACCACATTGGGTATCAAGGACTGTGTCATATACTTCATTGTGTGATATCACATTGAATCTCTGGAACAAGCCTGTAAGGTAGATCTTACCCCACTGCAAGATGAGAAGCCTGAGTCAGAAGAGTGAGGAACTTGCCCGAGGTCCTGCCAATGTTAGCCTTGGGACCACCATACCATATCATCAAGATGGCGAGCCTGGTCTCTCCTTCCTTGGCTGCTCAGCTGTTCTGTTCTCTTTGGCTACAAACGTGTACCAGCCTAGAGGCTGAAGAGTCAGCACCTTACAGTGAGGAATGAGCTCTGAGGGAGGCAGCAGAAAGAGGTATAGAGGCAGGGAAAGGGGATAACAAGAGAAGGAGGGTTAGATCTCCCCATGGGACATACCAGGAAGAAAGCATGGGTGTGGATTACAGTTTGAAGAATAAAATGGAGAGCCCTTCTATCTGATGATGTCTATTTTCTCAATGAAGCAGAAAATGAGGGCATCTCCTGAGAAGGTGGGGGTTGGACTGGAGGGGAAGCAGAGCCAAGTGGTAACTGCAGCTGTGGGATACAGGGAACAGGAATTTTTCCAGCAAGAGTGTAAGATTGCCAAGTAGGATAAGGCTGCTTCCTCCATGAAGGCTTCAGCAATCAACTTGGTGGATGGAACCCACTCCTTCCCCCAGGACCTTATGAATTTCTCACTTTCATCATAATGCCTTGTAGAGCTGACTTACTTCCCAGTCTGTTCTTGCAGGGCAGGAAACTAGGGCCTGGTGCATGGGAACCCCCATAAAGGGCTGGTGAATTATGTAATGGGGAGGGGCGGAACACTGGGCAATTAGCCTCGTGTATTATGGAGGGCCTTGAAGCACAGGCAGAGGGGTTTCCTGTGGGAAAGTGGGAGACATGTGCAGTGTTAGAGTGGGGGCACAAGAAGCCCTAGTTTTGGAAGGTTCTTATGTGCCTTAGGCAAGAAGAGTTAGGGACTGGAGAGAGTGATGCTGGCAGGGATACCAGAGAGACTGAGACTTAGAGAAGTGGTATGGTCAAGTGGTCAAGGGCACAAACAGAAACAGGTCTTGGGACTCTTCCATCACCCCTTCCCAATTGCCTGTCATGTAACAATCTCTGGATCCCTGGAAGATCCATCATGATTCTTCTGTTCCAGACTTTCTCTCTTGCTGCCACTGTGGGTATGCAGACATGGAAAAATGTCCAACCTCCGAAGGATGGCTTAAGAAGCTAGGCCATCTACAAGGAGGGGAGGTGACCTCTATATAATTCTAGGAGAATGGCTATGTCTATGAAAGCACATTCATATGGTATCCCATTATTTGATTTTGTAGACCAGTGAGGGTTTGAAAAACATTATACTTACAACTCTTTACAACAATTTTAAGTGTTATACAGAATGGATATCCTCAGTAGGACCTTAAATCTCACTCTAAAATTGGGTAGAACCCAGAATGGGCTGCAGATCAAATGTAAGGTGAGAGTTAGGCATCATCTGGTTGACAAATTATCCATTGCCTGAAATCAAATATTTCATCTCAGAAGGATCACCACTAGTAGTTCTATGTGAAACATCTGAACGTTTGCTAAGAGCTCCCCAGTATCCTGGTCTGCATCTCAAAGGGTCTGAAGGTTTCCACTGAAAAATCTATTGGATGGAACTTTGTTTTGTAGGCCAAATTGATTTGATTTGATTTGATATATATATATTAGACATGGTGGGGCAGCAGGGAGGGAAGAAGATATTGGGGCTGCAATATAGTCCCTTTGTGTCAGCTCCAAACTGTACAGAAAAACTTTAATGACATGTGCAACAATTCCTGTTATGATAATTACTAGGGAATTATCATTGTTGCATTTAATAAAAATAATAGGAAACATGCAAAGTATTTTTATTAATATTTATACTTTATGCTATACTAAGTGATTTACATACTCTCACAGTAATCTAAAAAGTGAACATGACCCCATCTTCCTGATGAAGAGGTTAAGCTCAAGGTCACTCAATGTTTAAATGGCAAAGTTGGAATGCAGACCAAGGTCTCTGATTCCAGACCTTGGATTTCTAAACCACTCTATTACCTCTCATTCCCTTAAAGGCACACCCAGTTCTTCAAAAAAAAAAAAAAAAAACTTTTCAAAAATATATGTTTTTACTTTTAAAAATAAAACTTCAGACAGTACAGTGGAGTAGAAAATATAAGTCTTTCATCATGGAATAGGGGTTAGAGGTAGATTTAGGGTAGTCTGTTGCACACATAACCTAATAACAAAAAAGCAATTTTGCAATTTAACCCAGACTTTTTGATGTGAGGATGTCAAAAGAGCCATTTCCAAATGTTCCATTTCAATCTCTATTGATTGGTATGAGACAATGTCCACAGTAATTGCCTGGAAAGATCCTGTTACAGTACAAATACTTACAGCAAATCCCATTTGTGTCAAATTTCTTATCAGTATGAAGTGGCAGGAAACCTAACTCAAACCATTTTAGGCAAAAATTGAAATGTGTTGGCTCATCGTCCATGAAAAGTCCACCTGTGGTGCCAGTGGGAAAACATGGTGGTTCCATTCTCAGGCTCTATAGGATGGCATAGTTGCCGCCAACAGTCCCCAGTTGGACCCACTTGGGTCATGAGCCCATCACTGAAGCCATTCCTGTGGCCAGCGGCTTCTGTGCTCTGACTGACCAGGCTTTGGTTGTAAAAGGGAATCAGGGTGCTGTGACCAAGGGGAAGAGGAGTCGGTGTCGTGGCCATAAAGGCAACAATGCCCACTCACTTATGTGTGCTATGGTTTTATCAGTAGAAAAATGACCAGGGGGCTGCGCAACAAAATGTTCCCGGTTTCCTCCAGGGTATGGGACCTGGGATGGTTTTTACCTCAGGCTCCAAAGCTGGTCCTCCTCCACCCAGTCACGGAAGCCTAAAGGGTCACTCTGACTTTGGTAGGGAATGCCGCTGGAGTCCCATCCCAACCCACCGGTGGTTTCTAGGTCTTGCTGGAGGCCTGGGATTACTGAAGAAACCTCGAGACACCTCAGGCCCACCTAAACTCTACCTCCCCAACCCCTACTGTCTTGGTGCCCCCAAGAGACTGAGTTCCAGCCTGAGCTTCTTAGCTGTCATCTCTCTGTTGGGGCCCAAATCGGGAGGCTGATGTGAACGCAAAGCTGTCTATCCCTGATATTCTGCCCAGCCCCGGCCACCCTTTACCAGAGCTGGACCCAGGGACTCAGGACCTGACCTGAGTTGGATCCTCCAAACTAGATGACCACTCGGATCCAGAATTCTCCTACCTTCCTGACTTCCAGCTTCTTTACACCTGGAGACTCGCGCTCCACTTGCCCTAGCATATTCCTTTGAACATGCTGCCTCCCCTCTCAAAGCTAACCCTTCCCCAGGGTCCATTTCCCAGCTACGGTCTCTTCTACCACGCCACTCACGTCCCAAAAGTAGCAGCAAAGACTGCTTAAAACCACTCAGGAGACCAGGGATATAGGCAGTGCAGTGGAATGGCATTTTATTTTTTCAAATTGGAGCCATTGGCTTTGCGGGACGCAGGTTTCCCTCTGCGCTGCTTACTCGCTGACACTCGGAGGCTCTTCCTGGTGTTATGCTGCTGGCGGTAGGTGGCGAGTTCCTCTCTGTACTTGGCTCTCAGGAAAGCCGCCCTCTCTTCATAGGGCTGTTTTTCCGCATCCGTCCTGGCAGACCACATCTTCCCCGAGGCCTTTGCCATCTGCACCACCGACCAGTTGGGGTTGTCCTTCTTCATTTGAGGGTAGTGGTCATGGCAGAAGAGTATGAAAGATGATGGAGGCCGCCTGGGTGCCTGGGGGTCCCGCTTTCTCCTCCTCTTCCTCTTGCCAGCATAATTCATCATCTCTTCCTGATAGCGGGCTTTGTCGAGCTTGGCCAGGACTTCATATTTGGCCTTTTCATGCTTTGAGATGGACTTCCATTTTTCTGAACACTTTCTAGAGAACTCTTTAAAGCCAAGGTAGGAATTTGGCTGCTGCTCCTTGAACTTGTTTCTGTAATTCACCAAAAAGTGGATATAAGAAGAGACATTTGCCTTGGGCTTTAGCTGGCTTTCTTTTACCATGTTCATAAAATCATTTTTTTTTTCTGAATTTAGAAGCTTGGACAGCAGAGACTTCTGTCCCCCACGCTCCAGGAGCAATCTAGAACGTACTCTGCCTGCGGTGAATTTTTCTCTCTGCAAGAGCTGCAGCCAGAGGATGGCCTTTTCAGTGGTGGTAGCATTGTTGGGTCAGAGGATGGAACTGTGACATCACCCACAAGCTGGCCAATCCTGGCCAATGCCCATTGGGATTTGCCTATAGCTACTCTTATATTTTTGAGGGTCTAATTTTGCCTCTCTGGAAAGGTTGTTCATTCAAAGCAGGCTATGGGACAACTATTTCTCCTGGAAATATTTCTTCTTGGCTTCCTGTAGGCAGTGGGCTTTGCATAGCTTGGGGGGAGGGGAGCTTTATATCTCTCAGGTGTGGTAACAAGCCATGGGGATCTGCTTTCCTCCCTAGAAGACTGTCGAGATGCTGCATCATCCCAGAGACAGGCTGGAAATAATGAATGTGAGGAGGTGGATGGCACCCGAGCTGTCATGATAAAATGTGAAGTCTTTCTGTTTGCCTTGAACAGTGGCAGCTCATAACGCACAAAGAGTTTAGTAGTAACACTAAAAATAATCAGGTATGACAGCTGTGACTTGGTTCCTGTCAGGACAAAGTTGTCTAATTTAAAACCCAAGCACTTGGGCTATGAGTCTGAACTCTTCATTTCTGTAAAGAATTTTGGGAGGGAAGGAGAGAGGAGAACCTTAAGATTTTACTAATTACACCCAAGTCCATGAAAATGATTAAGTTCTTAGCCCATCGGGGGGCTCTCTCCATGCTCACTTCCCGGGTCCCTGTTTCCTGGGGTTAGAGCACAGAGCTATATAACAGATACACTCAAACTAGTAAGACATTTGGTTGGCTTCTAGCTTTTTATAAAAGCAGTTGGAGTCTTTCAAGTGGAAGGAAAAGACAAAGCATTGTTTACTGACCTTGGGACACTGTATTGACACTAACTTATATAGTATTGAATTTAATACAACTCAGTGGCTGATAATAGCTCCCAATTTACTGGACTCAAATACTGAATCTCATTAACACGAAAAAACAACTTGTTTAATATCAAGTAGCCACTATCAGGTGGGAAGCTGGATTTTACCTATGACTGCCTGACTCAAGCCTGTACTTCACCTTGCCTGTGCAGAAATCTTTCCTTGGGAGCTGAAGGTCCATATGCATGGCCTCAGCAGCTGAGCCTGACAAGGAAACATGCCTAAAATTATACCATATTTTGAGTTTTTGCCAAATCTATCCCCAGGGCTCAGACTGACTTCTAACTTTTATCTTCTGTAAAAGAAATAGGGGAATTGATCAGCATCCCCAATCCTGATCCAGTTCTGCCAGCAAGGTGGCTGGGCTACCTTGGCCATCGCCTTCCTTCCCATAAGCCCATGAATTCTTATCTATAAACTGGGCACTTTGGACTGGCTAGAGAAGGTATGCTATAGTTTGGGGGCTGGATTCAGGGGCCTGCAAGATAGCAGATGCTAGCAAAGAGCTGTGCAAGTGGAGGTGGAGGAAACGTGCCTCCGTCAATGGGAGTTGATTACTCTGGGGACATTTCTCAACCTAGGCAGCTTTATTCCCTCTGGTTCTTTCTCCCAAAGGGCCAGAGATTGGTCTACCTATTCCTTGGACTTGAACTGTGTACTGAGATTAATGGAGCATGGAAGGATGGGATGTGAGAAAGAACTTGTATAAAGTCCAGAGATATTAATCAGACTCTGTTCAGGCTCACACAGAAAACTTAGCAGCTTATCTCTTTCTCTTCATAACCTTCCACCTCTTCCACAGTGATACATCTAGGATGATTAACTCCGTTAGAGCCATCTGGAGACTAGCAGACATAGGAAGAGGAGGGAGGAAAGGGACAATAGATGGCAGTCTGGGTGTTTAGGCCAGACTCCCGACTTGGAGGGATGAAGCAAGGAAATTCCTTGTGTAGGGCAGCTGAGTCGGTAAACAAAGCTGCATTCTGAATTGGTCCTATGTGTCCTGTGTGCCTGAGTTCCCCCACCCCAGGACCCTTTTCCAACCTTCTCCACCCTGCTTTCTGCCTCCATCCTGCTCTCCACCAAGCCTGCCCATATGGACCATATCACCGGTTCCTGTGCCTTCTGGATTCTATTTCAGTTTGTCCAGTGGGAACCCCCAACAGAAGATCAAGGAGGGAGGGAGGCTGGCACTCTGCCTCTTGACTAAACATCTCCACTCTTCTCAAGGCAACCTTTCTAAATGACTCTCTCCTAGATTCAGTAATTGCTCCATCCCCTTGTCCTCTGCTGCTGGGGTGGAAACAGCCCTGCTTTGACTAGCCTCTGAGTACTTGGCTGCCCCATGCCTTACCTGCCCTGGCCTTTGTAAATAGTCTTAAAGAGGAGTAAACACTCCTCGAATTGAGTGGGCCATCTATTTCCTGCTGGGTCCCTCACCAATACACCCTGTCTCTTACCTTCCACCACTGAAGAGCTGTGGAGGTAGATAAAGAAAGCGACTGTGGGCATCAGCCCCAGGTAGAAGGGCATTGCGCTTCTGAAGACCCAGGTGCCCAGTGGCAGCCTAGGGTGCTCCATAGAGGGAAGAGAAGAGGGCTTGTGAGGGCGTTGGGAAGACAAGGGTTGCATGGCCTAGGAAGAGGCTCTAATACACTCTTAGAATGGCATGGCTGCTAGACAGCGGCATCAATCTAGAGGGCCAGAGAGTAAATATTTTAGACTCTGTGGGCCACAGTCTCAGTCACAAGCACTCAACGTGTGGCTCACAAGTAGCCATAGACAATGTGTAAACAAATGAGCATGGCCGTGAGCCAATAAAACTTTATTTACAAAAACAGATGTTAGGCTGGATTTGGCCTAAGGACTGTAAATTTGCTGACCCCTGGCCTGAAGATGTCAAATCAGTATTTTCAACCTTTTTTTATTACAATCTACAGTAAGAAATGCATTTTACATCGTGATTTCTTACTTACATCCATACTTAATAATATTTATATAATGCTTAATATGTGCCCACCTCTGTTCAATATCCATTTAATCTTCATAATAGCCCTCTGAGGAGAATGCTATTTTTATATCCATTGTAAAGATAAAGGTAACTAAGCACAAAGAGTTTACAGAAACAAAAATTTGCTAAATACTTACCCTTGCTGCATGTGTGGCATGCTCTTTTATTTTCTATTCTATGCTGTTATACTCTATTTTGTTATTTAAAAATACAGCTCATGAACTGAACTCATGACCCAGGAATGGGTTGCAGTCCATGGACTTATTTGGAAAGCACTGTCTAGACAAGCTGGGAGGTAGCACTCACCTCTGGGATTGCTGGAGCCCCTTTTACCTGGTGGCAATAACAGGAAGAAGAAAGAGAAGGCGTTGAGATCCAGGCAAACATGAGCTGAGATTCTAGCTTAGCCACTTACTAGCTGGATAACTCTGGACAAGTGTAGTTTGTTTCACGAAGTAAGAAAATAAAGCTGTGAAGGTTAACTTGATTGAAATAATGAGAAAGCATCTTGGTTGACGCTAGGAGACAATCCTTTTCCTTGCTCTTTCCAGCTTCTCTTGACCTCTGGTTACTGAGATAGAATATATACAGCACTGGCACATAGTGGGACCTCAATAATAATAGCTGTTCATTTTTGAGCCCTTGCAGTGTGCCAGATTCTGTGCTCAGAGCTTGTATGTGCATCATCTCATTTAAACCTAACAACTCCAGGAGGAGGGTCCGCTATTAAATAGATGGGGAAACGGAGGCCCAAAGCAGGTCAGGCACTTGTCCGAAGTGAGACAGAGAGTCATTTTAGGGCTGAACTTGAACCCAGGCAGGTTCCTTCTGAGGCCCATGCACTTAATCTCTATTCCAGATGGCTTTCTACTTAGTCCCTTTGCCCACAATTCACCCCTGGTGCATGGGAACACGACATGAGCAAGAAGCGCAGCTCCTGTAATTCATCACATTTAATCCTCACCACTGCACTATGAGATAAACATGAGGGAAAGAGGCCTGGAGAGGTGAAGCCACAAGGCCAGAGCAGGGTGGAGTCAGGGCCTCCACCTAGACTGCCTCTGGGATTCCTTGCATTGTTGACCTTAGCATCCCAGGGATGTTTGACCCAGCTATCCCCCAGCAGACTGGGAGACTCAATCCCTCAGTCAGAGCTTCATTGCTGCTGAACTCAGGCAGGGTGGGCTACCTGCCTCCTGGGGGAGGTTGCAGGGAGCATCAATGCTGCTCAAACACAGAATGGCAGTTGCAAGGCAGGCAAACACTGGTGTGGCTGGCACCACCATAAGCCATCTGCAAACATTTCCCCTGAATGAGAAGTATTATCCACACGTAATTCCCAGAGGCCTCTGCAAGGTATACATTGCCATGCTTCCCAGAAGGGGGCAGATTCCTTCTCTGAGTCAGGTCTGGCAGGGGTAGGTGGGAGTTGGGCCACGCCGAGGAGGCAGGAGCCGATGGAGGCCAGGCTGGGGGCCCCCAAAGGAGAAAGGGAAGGTGACAGCCAAGTGTATCAGCCACCCTGGGTGCCGCTGGGCACCCCCACACCCTTACTTGCCTGGGAAGTCTAGGCCAGGCGGCCCTGGAATCTGCTTCACCCCAGCATGACCTGGAGGGTGGGTTCAAGGCACTGATAAGGTCCCATCCTATGTTTCCTCAGACCAAAGCAAGGGAGTAAGACAACTCACATTTGTGAGGCATCTCCCAAGTGCCAGGCACAGTCCATACACGAGCATGGCTATTTGCAAGAATGCCATCATAGGTGGTAATTCCTCATTGCACAAATGTGGAAACTGAGGCTCAGAGAAGTTATGTCACATGCCCACTTTCACGCAGCTAGTAAACCGGGGAGCCAGGATTCAAATGTAGGACTGTGTGATCCCAGAGGCCCACCAGCCTTTAACCTTGACTTTCTTAAACCTATTGCCTCCATGTTGGGGACCAAGGCAGATGATGAACAAGACAAAAAGCATCTCCACTTGGGCAGACAGCTCAGCCAGGAAGGGGAACGTGCCCAAGTAGAGGATTCGTCTGCTGTCCTCACCTGGCTCTTAAAGCTTGCATCCTGCTTCTGGGCCAAGCCTGATGCGGGTTCAGATTTAACAACTTAGGGTCTGGGGGCCACCAGGCCTCAAGGCTGTCACAATGGATCTTGGGTCTAATCTGCAGTAACAGTGATGACGTCCATTCTTTCCCAGTGAGACTTGTGCAGGACCTGGAGGAGGGTGAGTGTTTAAGGGGCAGACCCTGGTTATAAAGAGTGGATGGGGGCTGGGGGCCAGCAGCAGAGATGGCAGAGATGATGGTGGGCCACCCTTTTCCCAAAGCTCCTCTAGGAAGGCCAGGTCTGTGGGGCTTTCATTTTCATCCAACGGTGTGCTCAACCCCTCTCTCCACAGAGTAACCTCATACCGAGAGTCACAGGAATCTACCTTCCTGATGGCAGCCGTCCCAGCTGATAATTGATGGCCCAGCTTGGGTCAGGGCCACCCCGATCCAATAAGTGATTACCTAAGGGCCACCTGCTGTGCAGGGCTGCCTCTTTCAGGAGCTCTGGATAGAGGAAATCCACTGGTCTTCCAAGGCTATAAGCCATCAGAAGAGTGGACCTGCCCAATTTTGACTAGGAGACAGAAAGGAGAGTTGGTGGGTTCCACTCCTTCCTGGGGCATCCCCTGAAAAGCGGCTGGAGATCCACCACCAGCTGCTGCCTAGAGCTTGGCACCCTGCTGCCATCTCCAGGCCTAACCCCATTACGTTCCCTGCAGCATCATGGGCTGGTCCTCACCACAGACATGGGAACGCCTCACCCAGCAGCCCTGCCGAGCAGGCAGCTGAGCCAGGAGTGGAGGAAACTGACAGCCCCAAGCCTTCCCCCTAGAGTTTCTCAGTGTGCCCCTCCGCGACACACAAGCCCAGGGTGTCCGCGAGGAAGCCCCCATCCCGTCTGCCAACTCGGCCCGGAACGCTGTCCCTCAGGACTCACATGCTCAGACACACTCTCCAGAGAGGGTTGCATCTGGTGGAAAAACATTTACCTGATACAGTTTGTGTGAGTTCCCTGGAGCTAACAATTAGCTGAGCAGGGAAGAGCCCTGACGATTTGTTGAGTTTATTGAGTTGCTTCTGGGGGAGAAGGAACATTTGCCCACATTGATTACCAGGCTTCGCTGTTGCTGCGTGCGGGACGTGTCATCGTGAGAAGAGTTCCCAAGAAGTTTCCAGTGACTGCCGAGTGAATGGGAGCACAGTGAGGGCCGAGGGACCAAGGGCTGGGGGGCGCGTAGTCAGGACCGGAGAGGGCGGTGCAGGGGAAGCCAGGAGGAAGCCCAGCGTGGCCTTCGAGGCTCTCCTTATTGCCTCCCGGATCAGCCGCTCACCTGCCTCTTCCTCTGCTTTTCCCCATATATGCCCTCTGTTTCCACCAGCAGGATCTCATTCATTCATTCACTGAATCATTCATTCATCCAGTCAGCAATGTTTATTTAGCATTTTCCATGTGTGGTGTGAACAACAGGGAGCTCATAGTTGGGTGCATGAGCCACATCCCTGAGCAACATGTGGAGAGACAAGCACTATGGTAAAGTGCAGGGAGCCAAGGGGGAACGGATCAGGCTCCGAGGTGAAGGGCTGGGTCCCTTGGAGCTAGTGTTTGTAGGCTGAGGCCTGAAGGATGAGTAGGAAGTTCCTAGGAAGAGGGTGAGGTGGAGCAAAGGGGCAGTTGGCAAAGAGGGGAGTTCTTAATTACTGGGAACGTTCAAAACAGCTCTTGACTAATCATTTGTCAAGGATGCTATAGGAAGGATTCATACATAGCTTGGGCATTAGACCTAGGAGAACTCTGAAGTCCTTCTTCAATCTAAGATTATACGGTTAGCTGGTTCCCACTCTCCTGATTGGAGGAGATGTAATTAGAAAAGATGCCCCACCATGAAAAGCAATCAATTGCCATTCATTCCCTCATTCATGCATTCATTCATTCATTCACAAAGCATGCATAATGCAAGTGCTCTTAACCTATCTCCACCAAGGTGACTGCCTGAATTAGCTGCACTCCTCTGGCCCCAGAAGCTCTTCCTGGCTGATGCCCATGGCACCTGAATGCCAGCTGCTGGCTGCCCCTCTCCCACCCTTATTCTCGAGGCCTGTGCACTTCTGCTCCCACCAGCTGAGCCTTGCACTTTCTGAGACTCGGTTGGGTTTGTTGCCAACTCTCTCTGTGCCAGTCATACTTGTTATTGTAATTATGTGATTTAAATTAAACATCACATAAACTGATGAAATATGACTGTGAAAGGAAATATAGCTGCGTCTATGGAAACTAAATTGAATGCTTTGGAATGACTCCGTGAAGGAAAGTCTCTAAAAAGAATTACTTCCTAAATATTAGGTGTGAGTGAGACATCTGCACCCCCTAGGCAAATTCCATGGGGCAAGGATTATGTCTGTCTCATTCAGGCTACATCCTAGTACCTAATAGGATGCCTGGCACATAGTAGGTACCTAGTAAATTTTTGTTGAAAGGACGACCTGTCCCAGAATTGGAAATGGTAAATGACACGTTATGGGTATAGTGTATATAAGATTGACAATGCAGAGAATGGACCCATGGTCAAAGGAGAGGCCTTGGTCCTACATTAAAAGAATTAGTGAACAAAGGTACATTTAAATATTTTCTATTATAATGAAGTGACTCAGCTATGTATGTATTCTTTTGTGGTTTCCTATTTAGAAAATAATTTTTCAATTTACCAACCAACCTACATTATCTGTGAGGCTTCTATGGTAGAGGTCAGTAAACTCTCTATATACAGGGCCAGATAATAAATATTTTACAGCCACAGTCCCTGTCATAACTTCTCAACTCTGCCTTTGTGGTGGGAAAGCAGCCATAGATAATATGTAAATGAATGGGCATGGTTGTGATCCAATAAAACTTTATTTACAAGAACAGTCAAGGGGCTATAGTTTGATAACCCCTGTTCTATGGTATCCATTCTGTGCTTTGTTGCTGGAGATACTCAACAAAGAAAATCCTGTCCCTGCTCTCATGGAGTTCAATTCTAGTAAGGGAGATGGTCAAGTCGAAAGATGATTACAGTTTGGTGTTTCCAGTGCAATGCAGGGACATGTCCATGCAAAGGGGAGGGGATTGTTCCTATATGGGGGGCAGGAAAAGGAAGAGGTCAAGGAAAGACATCTGGTTAGATATGTAGGAGTGGCAATTTCTCAGGTAGTTAGGAGTAGAAACAGGACAGTGCATTCTAGGTAGAGGGAATAGAGTATGCAAAGGCTTAGAGACATGGCAAGCCCTTGGCATGTTCTAGGACATACAAGCCATTCCCTGTGGCTGGAGTTCAAGGATGCCATTGGGGAGGGAAGGCAGAAAGGGCCCTTACATCTCACATTTAAAAATTTGAACTTTGTCCTAAAACCAGTGGACCCCCTCCTTCACTCCCCCAACCCCATCCCCTACCCCTGCCCACTGCAGGCTTTCCAGCAAGGCAGGGACTTGATCAAATCCCCCTGCAGAGTGTAGAAAATGGATTGGAAGCAGGGGCAGAACAGAAGCTGTCGCTATAGTCCAGGTGAGAAATAATTGGGTCATGAGGTGGGGCAGACTTGGCCTCAGTCTTTCGTGAGGGTGGAGAGGAGGGAGAAGTTGAAGATGATGCAGATTATGGGGAAAGGGAAGGCTAAGGAGCATGAAAGATTGGGAGGAAGCTTTGGTTTGTTCGGGTCATTGTAGCCAACCCCAAACATAACATGTAGCTACGAGTCGAATCTTTCTAAGGTGCCCCAGGCCTCTGGGGCCTGCCTGCCTAACTGGATTAGACAGGTACTGCTGGAAGCAATAGCCTTAGGAGACCACGGGTCCTTTTTAATATAAGACTGGATAATGGGGAGTTCAGCAGCCCATATCCAAAAAAGACTTGCATTCATCCTATGCATTCATCCAATTCTTGAGAAATATAAAACATCATAGGATTGTTTAGGGAAATGGGTTTATCTTGATATGGCAGGAATCCTAGGGGTTTGGCTAATGGAAAACTGATGTGGAAACCATTTCCAATGAGCCTGGGTGTCAGAGCTGAATCAGTAAAGGTTTGCTTTGAGGATGAAAGGTGGCTGGGGGGTAGATGAAGAAGCAGAAATTGGCCTCCAACAAGGGCCTTGGTGCCCTTTGCCCACTGCTGACCACTATGTTTCCAGAAGGGTTCCCTGTTTGCATCATGGTGTCCTCTCTCCTCACCCAAGAAAAGGGCTGGCAGGACAGAAGGGAAGAGGGTTCAGGAACTGGTACAGAGTGGTGAGCACCTCCCATATTTCACATTCACCCAGGCTGGCATTGTTTTGTGCTTGGCACTGCACTGCAGATGTACTTCAACCCTGAAGCAGACACAGATCATGTGCATAGTTTAGTGAAGAGATAAACCCCACAGGAGATGCTCTGGGAGCACACAAACCAGAGGCTACTGAGCAGGCAGGAGTGGAAGCTGCATAGAAGAGAGGGCATTTCAACTACCTTACAGATGGCAGGCTTCACAGGGACGCCTCACATCCAGGGAGCCACAGAGGGGGTGGCACCCACTGGCAAGTACACTTACACAGGACACACTTGGCAAGTGAATGAATAAAGGAATGAGTGCATGGTCTCCTGAGGATGTCCATTTCCAGGGGTGCTGGGATTTAACAAGATCTCTTAACACTCCTTTTCCTCAGTTGGCAATTAGGCAGCAATTCCTCACCAAGTGTCATTGTCATTCCTCACCTTGTGTGGGGTGTCTCTTGGCACCCAACATCCTGACTCTACAAGAAGCTTCTTAAGAAGAACAGCTTTCCACGAAAGTCTACTCCAAGCTCACCTATTGCCAGGAGAAGGGTTTAGAACTTTCTGCAGAGAAACTCGACATCACATTTTCCATAATGAACTACATTAAAAAGAATGATTTTTTTTTTATTCTCCCCAAGCCAGATCCCATTAATGAAGCCCCATTTAATGGAAGTCAATTTACCAAAAAGAAAAAAAAAATGAGCATAATTGCTTAAATACATTTTATGTTGTACTGCAATCACAATTTTCTGAGTGAACTTGGAATTCCCCAGGACCCCCATAGTCAAGTTAATGTGGACAGAAATGTTTGAAGGGGAGAATCTCTCATTGTGTTTCTCTCCTTTAATTATGATTCTTCAAGAGAGCAAAATTAAAGAGGAACCTGGAGAGAGAAGAAAGGAAAGAATAAGAACAGAGTGGAGTTCAGCCTCAGCTGTTCCACTGCTCCCCTTTATCCTCACAAGTGTGTGTCTTATAATGCAGTGTCTGAGTGCATAGGCTCTGAGCTAGACAGCCTGGTTTTAAATCCTTCCTCTGTCACTTAATAACTGTGTGAACTTGATCAAGTTTCTTAGCCTCTCTGTGCAACCAGGTGGTACAGTGGCAAAGGGCATAAAGAGCAGCAAGCACAAAGACAGAAAAGCACAAGAGTAACGTGTGTTCCAGTACATGTAAGATGTTCTGTTTGACTGGTGAACAGTGTGTGTGCACTCAAGGAAGGATGGCAGAGGTCAGACCAAGAAGGCTTCTCCGAGAAAGTGACATTTGATCAAAGCCTTTTGAGGTCTGGCAGAAAAGCCAATGTAGGAGGTAGAGGTGATGCCAAGTGCAAAGGCCCTGTGGCAGATGCACACCTGGCCAGTTTTGAACAGCAAGGAAGCCATGTGACTGGAGCATAAAGAGACGAGGAGAGGTGATGGGACACTAGCTCTTTTATGGTCTCAAAGACTGTAGTAAGATCTTTTACTCTGAGAACAGGAGCCATTAAAGGTGGTGTGTATTTTTTTGCTGTTGCTTTGGTTTTTTTGTTTTTCTGTTTTGTTTTTTAGTTAACTCTATTAAGGCAAATTTTGCACACAATAAAATACACCCGTTATAAATATATAGTTCGTTGGAGCTTTGACAAATACAAACATCCCATAATAACAACCATCTCATTCAAGATATGGAGCATGTCCATTGCCCCAATCTCCACCCCCACCTTCACGTCCAGCCCTGGCAGCCACAGATCTGCTTTCTGTCGCTACAGATTAGTCTTTTCTATAGTTTTATATAAATGTGTCATTCCGTATATCCTCTCTTACTGCTCAGCATAACGCTTTGAGATCCCTCCCTGTAGGTGGCATGTAAATGTGTATTGGGGGGTGTAGGCAGGAGTTTGATGTGCTGGTTCCATCATTGTGTGAGCCCCCAATGCTTGGATAAGTTCCAAGAAAATTTTCAAACGCTCAACATTTATGTTCAAGGAAGCAGGAGCAGGGCAGGGGAATTAACAGGAAGTAAGCGAGGACGTGGGGGGCTTGGGAGGCTGGAGATGCCCCCTTGGGGGTTAAAGCCTTCATCCTTCCAAGCCAAGGGCACTGGAAGCCTCAGTGACTTCCCTTTAGCTACCGTCCCGGCCTGCAGAGATCATCCTGATCATTAATCTCCTCCTGCTCTTGGGACGGTCACCTTCCTCTCATTCCATTGCTCAATAAAGTCTTTGGTTCTGAATTATTCAGGTGAATCCCCCTATATCTCCTTTCCTAATGTAAATAACCTCCAAGCTTTGTCATTGAGATAGAATTGAATTTGGCCTGGGGTGAAAAAAAGGAAAAACCCCCACAATACTGTTTGTGGCTCCTTAGAAAACTTAAATGACTCAGCCGTAATAAACTATTTTAAATGGGATCTGGTGAACTACAGTAATTGGTTTCTATAATATCTTACCATAGCAATCCGGGCTGTGTTCCTGGAGTTTGGTGTGTCAGCATTTTCATTATAGTAAGAACTCAGTTTCACAGGGTGTGAAGCTCCTGGGTTAGCTCTTCCATTTCATACATACTTATAAAGACCATCTCCACTGGATCGCTTCCATCCGCCACTCGAAATCCAGCCTGCTTGGTGCCTGAGACTTACCCTGGGGCTGCCTCTGTGTGCTCCCGCATCCTCTGGCTTCCTGGTGAGTTCCATCAACAGGAGCGCCAGCTGGAGGTTGGGGAAGGAAGAGGGGAGAGTGAATTCAGCTTATTCATTCCTTGCCCCCTCCTGGTGGGATTTTAAAAAACTGGCTGACGACCTGGGTCCTAGAGGGTGGCCCTTTCCGTGCAGCCTCTCCTTTAGGGGGAACCATTTCCCTCCTCTCACTTGAGTGCCTCCTGTCTTCTGCTGGGACCCTAGCATGCCAGCTGTGTACAGGTGTTGTGTTAGGTGCTAGGACCCAAGGTATAGCTGTCGTTTACAGAGGGCTCACTACTTACCAGGGTCTGTGCTAAGGTGGGTTTTTTTCTTCTTTAATAGAGAAGTTGGGGGGTTACAGAACAATCCTGCATAAAATCAAGGATTCCCGTACACCACCCTATTATTAACACCTTGCCTTGGTGTGAAACATTTGTTACAATTGAAGCTAGCACATTTTTATAATTATGCTATTAACTATAGTCAATGGTTTAATATAGGTTTCACTGTGTGTAGTGTAATTCCCCGGATTTTTTTGAAAATTTTTTATTCTCTTACCTTATATATATTCTAACATTTCCCCTTTTAGTGACATTCAGATCTCTATTTCAGGGCTGTTAATTACATGGGAGCACAACATTGCTAAGGTGGTATTGGTGTATTACCTCATTTAATCCTTGCAAGCCATGGAAGAATTTTTATCATTGACATAAGGGCAGTGGTCACCAGAGGTTCTGAGGGGAGGGGGAAGGTGTAACATGGGGGCTTTTGGGGGACATTGGAATTGTCCTGCATGACATTGAATGACAGATACAGGCCATTATACATTTTGTCATAAAATTGTGTGGGACAGCATGTAAACTGTTAACATAAGGTAAACTCTAGTCCACAGTTAGTAGCAATGCTCCAGTGTGTGTGCATCAGTTGTAACAAATGTACCACACGAATGAAGTTGATGCGGGAAAGTGGGGGACGGGCGGGGTGGGGAAAACGGGAATCCGCTGAGCTGTGCCCAGGCCAGGGCGGAGGGGCCGGCAGCTGGGCGACGCAGGAGAGAAGGGCGCTCCGGGCGGTCAAGCAGGCTGAGCAGCAGCCCAAGGCAGTGCCCCTGAGCTGAGGTGGCCATCCTGGAAGGCTGGGTTGGCTAGAACCCAGAGGAGGCTGGCCGAGGTTAGGGGTCCAAGAGAGGAGGGGGAGGGCCTCGGGGAGGGGTGGGAAAGGTGGTTGGGGGCAGCTGGGTGGGGGAGGAGCCAGAGGAGACCGGGCCTGGTGAGTGGCCTAACATGGGCTCTTAAACTGGTGGGTTGCCCAAGCCCTGACTCCTGGAGCCTGGACCACTGCCTGAGGGGTGGGTGCTGCCCCCCTGCCCAGGCCTGAAGGACCCGCGCCCTCCACTCCTCATCTCAGGGAAGCAACTCCAGTGGATCGAGCCCCTGGCCGCGGCCACCAAGCCTGCCTCAAGCTGCTCGGGCCCCAGGTTCCTGCTACCAGGCTGGGCTGAGGCCCAGGCAGGCCGGGGAAGGAGGGAGACCCCTGGAGGCCCGAGCCCCTGTCCTGCCAGCTGCGGCCCCTGACCCCGCCCTCTTCCTGTCCCCGCAGGTTCACCGGAGCCAGCCTCCCAGCCCCCGTCATCAGCAGCAAGAACTGGCTGCGGCTGCACTTCACATCGGACGGCAACCACCGGCAGCGCGGCTTCAGCGCCCAGTACCAAGGTAGGCGGGGCCCTGGGACCCACCACGCTTCCTCGGTGGGCGGTGGACAGGGAGCCTGGAAGGGCCCGTCCTGTCCTCACATTGGGTCTGACGTGGCTTCAGAACCTCCGTTGTCTTTCTCCTATTTGCTGACCCAGAGGTTTGCAAATCTGCATCTCTGTATCTGGCACTGCTGATGCCCGGAGAGTGACAGTTCTCAGCCTGTGTAGCCCGAGCCACCCCCGTTACGTCCCCGTTAGTCATGGTGGCTAATACTCACCGAGGGCCTCTTGGAAGGTGTCATCTCACTGAAGCCTCCTCATTCCCCTGGGAGGTAAATACTCTCACCATCCCCATTTTATGGGCGTGGAAGCTGAGGCTCAGGGAAGTTAAGCCAGTTGCCCCAGCTCATCTGAACTCCTGTCCTGAGTCCGGTATCTGCTCTTAACCATCGCACTTTAGTTTACCCCAGTATAAAGCAGGAGAGCTGCCCAGGTTCAGCGTTTTTTCATTTTAACTGGAACACGAATGTATTATAAGCAGAGACAAAAATAACTTGTGGGAGCACTGTAGCTTAGATGCTCCAGGCTGTAAAGAGAGATCAGACCTGGAAAGGCTGGTGGAAATGGCAGGAAGCAGATTGCTACTAAAATAATTTTCCTAACCCCAAGAGCTGCCTATAAAAAGGTCAACCCCAAGAGAAGGGATGCTCTCTGCAACTGGAAGAAATTGAAACCTGCCTTGAGTTTATTTGGAGTATACAGAGTTTATAGAACACCAAGGGTGGGCCTTTCACTATCGCCAATCACAGTCAATGTTGGCTTTAATCGAGTCAACAGCGAGCTTGTCCTGCACCCCCTCTACGTATAAGGCCCTGCTCACGGCCCTGGGGATAAAAAGAGGAGCAGGTTTCGGGGTGGTAAGTCGCATGTATAGGAACAGCTACCATCCAGGCCAAACAGTAGTGAGCGAAGTGAAACAGAAGCCCTGCGGAAAGTGTGCTGGAGAAGCAGCGGCTGAGTCCAAGAGGAGAACCGAGGGAGGTTCCCAGAAGAGGTGGGGCAGCTTGCTCCTCCAAACCCCACCCGGTGGGGCCCCAGGCCCAGCGCAAGTGCAGGGCCCGCCTTCCCCGGGCCACGACAGCCCAGCGCCTGGGCCAGCCGGGGAGCACCGGGCAGAGCAGAGCCCCGCCACGAGGCCTCTGGGGCCGGGCTTTCCAGCAGGAAGCCAGGATCAAAGCAGCACTGGAGGTAGAAGCGTTACTTCTAAATCTGAACCTTTTATGAATGGCCTCGTTTACTTAGCCTCGGGTAGCCAGAACACATTTGAAATATTTAAACAAGAAACAAGAAACCAACTTGGTATGACAAGCTTAACAAAGCCTTGCCCCGAGAGCGTTGCTGGAGACGCGGTTCTTCACGTGAGGCGCCGGTCTGAATCCTTCCGTGATGTTTTCCAAAATAGAAACACGGAGATGAATGCCATCGTTCTGTCTGATTAAATAAACGGTGGTGTTTCTAATATTTCAGTGACTGAGGGCCAGTCATCATTATAGTGGGTTACGGTTTGATGGCAGATGATAACCCAGACTAGACGTTCATTCACCGGGAAGGGAACACCCCAGTGCACGCAGGCCCAGTGCTAAGCACTAAACGTGTATTGCCCCATTGGAGCCTCTCAGCATCACACAGGTATTTTTATTCCCATATATCAGCTGAGGAAGCTGAGGCTCAGAGAGGCTGGTTCACTAGCCCAAGGTCACACAGCCTATAAGTGGCAAAGCTTGAATTCATTTGCAGGCCTATGTAACTCTGCACACTCACAGGGCCGCTACTTAAAGTGCTTTGGATATCTTTACTTTCTTATTCAGCTGGAAGCTCTTAAACTTTGTTAATATTCCAATTTTTTTTGGCATCACAACCCAGTACACACACACATCTACAGAACTGAAAGGAAAGTTCACCACATGGTATTTATCTTTACTGGCTGCAATGCACCCTGAAATTTTCTTTTCCATTATTTAATGTTAGTTGCCACCTCTAAATTGATTTCACAAGCCTATAACAGGGAACAGCCCACAATCGGAAAGACAGTTTTTGTTGTGAATTTCTTGAGAGCAGACATGATCTTATCCTACCCTCCATCTCCCTTATCACAGCCCAGAACTGGGTTTTGCATGTCAGTGCACCAGCATTTACAGAGGGCTTTCTAGGTTTCAGGCACTTGACGTTTATCGTTTCATTCCACTCGAGCAGCAGTAGTGTGATGGGGATACTGTCATCAGCTCATTTTACAGATGAGGAAAGAGAGGCTCAGAGAGGCCCACAGCCAGCTCCCAGTCTCGCAGATCGTGTGCTGGAGCCAGAGCTGGGCCCCCAGCAGTGTTCATCTGGATCTGGCAGGCTTAATTACTAGGGCACATGCCGATTGTGTTAATAAATGGTTCTCCCTAAGACCACTGTTTTTAAGTATTTTCCAGACTGATGGTACAGGGTGCAAGGAGGCATGATGATGATTGAGCAGCTCGGTTGGTGACTCTAAAGCAGGGTTTCCCAACCTCAGGACTATTGATACTTTGCAGCTGAATAATTTGTTGTTCGGAGATGGCAGGAGGGGGGCGCTGCCCTGTGCACTGTGGATGGTTTAGCCGCTTCCCTGGCCTCCACTCATTAGATGCCTGGAGCAGCTCCCCCACCCCACCCCTGCCCTCATGACAAGCACAAATGTCTCCCAGATATTGCCAAATGACCCTTAGGGGGCAAAATAGCTGCAGGTGACAACACAGGGGCTGTAAAGGAATGAAAACTTGGGAGACATCAGACCAATCTTCCCATCGAGTGGCAGAGATAGGTTTCCATCAAGGGCCCATCAGGAGGCAGAAGCCTTTAAGTGAAGAGAGTTTAGTGAAGGGACTATTTACAGAGATAAAGGTGGCATTAAAGGAACCCACAAGAGATAGCGAGGCCCCAGGGACTAAGCAGCAGGGAGAACTTTACGACTACCAGGCATGAAGGAGCCAGGGGAGGGAATGCAAGAGCTGGAGCCATGGAAGGGGGCCACCTTACAGAGCTGTGTTCTTGAGGAGCCTGGCCACTCTCAATTCAAAGCACCCAGTACAGCAAGGGGGCAGGAACAGGGGTCAGTACCCAGTGTAGCAAGGGGGCAGGAACAGGGATCAGTACCCAATGTAGCAAAGGGGCAGGAACAGGGGTCAGTACCCAGTGCAACAAGGGGGCAGGAACAAGGGTCAATACCCAGTACCCAGGGCAGCAAGTGGGGAACCACAAGGGTCAGTACCAAGTGCATCTAGCAGAGTGTCCGAGGGATCCATACCCACTGCACAAGAAGGGAGACAGAGAGATCTCTACGCAGTGTAGCACTTTTACCTCCCTCCTTCCTACTGCTCTTCTTCCCATTGGCCAGCTCAGCTGAAAGCCAGAGACAAGAAAACTGGGTGGTATCATCCACAGAGGCCCTCCTCTGCCCTGCCCTATGCCCCAGGAGGCCAACCCGCTTTACCCAACAGTCTCCCTTGCTCTCTCGCAGTCCTCACAAGTCAGCCTTCCAGGGCACAGAGCAGAGGAGGTGTTGGAAGAATAGATCCAGAGGGCCTCGCTGAGGAGTATCAGCACCGATCACACTCACCTGTGCTCAGGTTTTTGGCATTAGTGTCTCAAGTGATTTATGGCCCTTTGGAGCTCATAATAACCAACTCCTAACTGTGCTGATGGATGTTTTTTCCCCTCCCAGGAAAGCAAGAACTACCTTAATTAATTGGAAGATAACCCACAACAAAGCATATTACATTCTTGTCTCAGGCCAATCAGAACTGAGGTGTGTTGGTGCCTGGACACAATTTTAACTAATACCACGGGATGTGAGAAACCAGAGCACGAGCCTGGTTCTACCTCTAGCTGACCATGGGAAGGTGTGCGGTTCTGTTTGATTTAACAGACATTTTTTGTGTAACATTACTATGTGACAGCATAAAAAGTTGTACATGACAAGGCCAATCTTTGCTCTCAAAGAGATTTAAAGAGAGGAACAGACTTAAATCTATAACTTCTGTACAGCAGGATAAGAGTTATAATTGAAGCCTGATTAAGAGTTCTAGGACCAGAAAGATAAAGGAGCAATTAATTTTGCCCAAGGCACTTAAGGAAAGCCAAAAAAAAAAAAGAAAAAAAAGAAGTGACTGTAATGTGGGCCTCAAAAAGATTTCCAACAGAATAGGAAGAAGCATTCCAGGAGATAAAGGTAAGAAACTTGAAACTGGTAGGTCTGGAGAATCACAAATATTTATGTTAGTCCAGAGCAGGGGCCTGTAAATGATAGTCCACCAACCAAATCCAGCCCTAAGAACTTTCCCTTTTTAAAACGATTGAAGGAAAAAGAACAAAAGAACAGCATGTGGTGACACTTGAAACTTGTATGAAATTCAAATTTCAATGTCCATAAACAAAGGTGTATTGGAATACATTCATGTATGCATTGTCTATAGCTGCTTTAGACAATGGCAGAGTTGAGTAGTTTACAACAGTGAAGGATGGCCTACAAGGCTAATTTACTTACCATTGGGTCCTTTACAGAAAAAGAAAGGAAAGCTCCAAGCAAAGGTGAGCAGTCACTAGTGAGTCCTGAGGCTGGAAATCAAGGTAGGGGTCAAGTTGTGAAAAGGCTTGTGCATTAGTCAGCCAAAGGGGTGCTGATGCAAAATACCAGAAATTGGTTGGTTTTCATAAAGGATATTTGTTTGGGGTAAGAGCTTACAGATACCAGGCCATAAAGCATAAGTTACTTCCCTCACCAAAGTCTATTTGGAGCAAGATGGCTGCTGACGTCTGTGAAGGTCCAGGCTTCCTGGGTTCCTACGTTCCTGGGGCTTGCTTTACTCTAGATTCAAGGTTCCTTCCTTCCTTCCTGGGGCTGGCTTCTCTTTCCTCTGTGTGCTGACTTCCCGGGGCTCCAGTTTAAGTCAGCATCAAACTTCAACATCAAAACTCCAACATCGGAAAACCTCTCACTCTGTCCTTTGCCATGCCTTTTATGTGTGAGCCCCCACCCACTCAATCATGCCCAGGTACAGGTCAGTTTATAAACATAATCCAATATTTCTTTTTGGAATTCATCAATAATATCAAACTGCTACACCATAGTAAGGTTGGACTTGACCCCTTGGGTGATGAGAGGTTATCTGAAGTTTTTAACAAGTTGGGAGACAGGATCATTTCAGAAAGATCTCTGACTCTTCTAGAAGAAAAATAGGAGGACCAGTTAAGGGACTTTGAGAATTAGAAGATGATGAGGCAAAAATAGTGGAGATAGAGGGAAGGAAACAGATGCAGTCAAAAGATTTCCATGGTAAACAGCCCTGGACTTGGAGACTGGGTAGAGGTGGTGGGAGATGGGAAGGACATGAGGTATCAGGAATGAAGCCAAGGTTACTAGCTTGAGTAAGGGGGTAAAAATGATACAACCAAGATGGTCCAGAGCACGGAGGAAAAGAGCAGCCACCATGAGCCTCAGGTCCCGCAGGTGAGGAGGGATGTGCTTGGTTGACCGGAGGAGCTGAGGGGCTCCCACGTGAGGAGCAGAATGTGAGGTCGGGAAGGAGAGCCCCTGGGTGAGCAGAGGGAGGGAGGGTTTTGTCAGGGGCAGGGCCATTTTCTTAATATAACTAGAGTCCTTCAGCTGACAGCCCTCCTACGTGCCCATGCTCTCAGCCACTGTGTTAATGGCACACGGGTGCTGGAGGAGGCAAAAAGGAGCACATAAACTTTTTATGTGAATGTTTTCTCATCAAAAAAAAAAGATGGTCTGGGGCAGAGACAGATGGGAGATGAATTTTGCCTGGGACACAAAGATTTGGGGATGGTTTGGGGATGCCAGGGATTGGGGTAGTGTCTAGCAGGCATTTGGATGTTCTGTGGGTGTGTAGCTCAGGGAAGAAGTGGTCTGGGCTAGAGTTAGAGATGTGAAAGGTTAGGGGCAGAGTAGAGACTGAGATCACCGTTCTGCATTTGGGCAGGAGTCCCTGCGTGAGTATCACATGAGAGGATGGGCCCCAAAAGAGTGGTTTTCAAAATGGGGTCTTTGAGGCCACAGTGTGTTCCCCCAACAGCTGGTGTGATGGAGCTGAGTGGGTGGAACTCCAGGTTTCAGCCAGAAGCATCCCACTTTGATGTCTTTTGTACAGTGGGCATTTCCCTAAGCGTTTGTTAAAAGGGTAGGTTCCTGTAGCTGAAGTGTTTGGCAACCCCAAGACTTAAAGTTCCTTAAGACTTCTTCCCATTCTAGGAGACCAGTGGTGGTATAATCAATCCTTCTGCCTTCAGGCAAGGAATATTTCCAGTCTTTCTTAGAGTATTAATTGCTTTCTTGGTTTGATTCCAGCCTACAAGGAATGACAGTGAGAAGGACCTTTTTCAAATGCACCCAATGGCTGATAAATCACCATGGGGCTTTCAGGGCAGTAAGGACAAACCATCACCACTAACCTCCTCCTCTGTACAGAGGGAGTGATAGTAACCCCATAGGGTTAATAGTGAACATTTAAGGAGATCCTGGTAAAACACCTGGCACGTGGCATCCCACCAATCATCTGAACTCCTTGTTAGATGGTGAAACCCTTGTGCAGTGGGGAGCTGCTGCTCTGGCTCCTCCTCAGATACATGCCCTTTTCCTTCCACTCTGAACTGATGATCATCTTCTGATGCCAAATCCTAGCCCAGTCCTGCTGTCCCTCTCAATGTCTCTCTTATCGAGACAACCCTGGTGACCAAGAGGTGGAAAACATTCCACAATGAAAGCCTTCTAGAAGTCCTGCATTGAATCTCAATTGTCTGCATTATAAACTTTTCTATTTGAAAACACTTTGCATTCACTGGGATGCTTGAGGCTTTTCTTATAGTAACAAGCTGAATCTTCTGTTTTCTACATGAACTTGTTGCATTCTTACTTTTGACTTATCTGCAGTGTCAGATCAGAGCAGAAGTACCTTTGGCATCCCACAGTCCAAGCTTTGACTCCTTTGTCCCCTTCATGTTGGCCTGCTGAGCTACCAAACTCTTTCCAATCTCATTTCCAGGTTCGGAACTCCAGGGGTCTCCGAACTGATTTGCAGGTTAGTTGCTACTCAGCTCAATAGCCCAGGGCCAAGTGCCCACAAAGCCAAGCTTCTGAGCTCAATCAAGAGTGAGCCTGTACCAGCAAAAACGACTGCGGCACTCCCCTCACCTACCAGTTTTCAAGTGTAACCCATACCTTTGACCAGGAAATGAATTCAAAGCACATTCTGCTAATAGTTGGTCATCCATCCACTCAGTCATCACACTGCTATTGGGCACCTTGCTTTGTGTTTGTCACAAGATACAGACATAGCCATACCCTTTAGGAGCTCATGGAGCAGAATGACAGGAGAACAGGATGTGATGTTACAGTCTAATGAGGGTTTCAATGGAGGTCCAAGTGACATCTCTACATTTCCTACCTGAGAAATGTAGGGATAGTCACAGAGAGGAAGTAACATTTGAGAGAGCCCTTGATCACTGAGAAGTAACCAGGCAGAGAAGGACAGAAATAATGTTCCAGGTAAAGCTGGCATTGCAAGTCCATTGAAACCAATAGCTAATGGTTATACTGATGGCCTTAAACATCTTTTCTCCAGCTGACTCGTCTGAAGCTGTTAGTGAAGACATCACACCATCCACTAAAAATGGCAGAGGACCATTCTAGGAATTGGAGCATTCCACCCCCGTCATACCACCTCTGTTACCTCTGCTTTTTCCTCCCACCTACCATACCAGGCCCTTCTCTGCTTTAGGAGTTCCAGTGAGCACAAATTCTGCTGTGGCTAACAGAGAAACCACACCAGAGCATCGAAAGAAATTAATCTTTTTTTTAAAGATTTGTTTTTTATTTATTTCTCTCCCCTTACCGCCCCCCCCCCCCAATTGTCTGCTCTCTGTGTCCATTCACTCTGTGTTCTTCTGCATCTGCTTGCATTCCTGTCAGTGGCACCGGGAACCTGTGTCTCTTTTTTTTCGTTGCACCACCTTGTTGTGTCAGCTCTCTGTGTGTGCGGCGCCACTTCTGGGCAGGCTGTGTTTTTTTCACACAGGACAGCTCCCCTTTAGGGACACACTCCTTGCACATGGGGCTCCCCTATGTGGGGGACACCCCCACATGGCATGGCACACCTTGCACACTTCTGCACTGTGCATGGGCCAGCTCACCACACGGGTCAGGAGGCCCTGGGTTTAAACCCTGGACCTCCCGTATGGTAGGCAGATGCTCTATCAGTTGAGCCAAATCCACTTCCCAAGAAGCATTTCTTCTTTTTTTTTTTCAATGTTACATTCAAAAAAAAATATGAGGTCCCCATATACTTCCTCACCCCCCTCACCCCACTCCTCCCATAAGAACAACCTCCTCCATCATCATGGGACATTCATTGCACTGGGTGAATACATCTCTGAGCACTGCTTCACCACATGGTCAATGGTCCACACTATAGTTTACACTCTCCCCTAGTCCTCCCAGTAGACCATGGGAGGACATACAATGTCCAGCAACTGTCCCTGCAATACCACCCAGGACAACTCCAAGTCCTGAAAATGCCCCCACATCACATCTCTTCTTCCCACTCCCCACCCTCATCAGCTACCATGACCACTTTGTCCATTTCAATGCTCCATTTATTTCCATTACTAATTACAATTGTTCCAGAATAGAATATCAGTAAGTCCACTCTAATCCATACTCTATTCCTCCATTATGTGAACCCTGGGATGGTTATGTCTGCTTCATCTCTGTATTGAGAGGGGGCTTAGATTCCACTCGGATGATGGATGCAATTCTCCTGTGCATCCTGTGCAATTCTTCACCTCCCTGTTAGCTGGCTTGGATAGGTTCAATAAACCAGAGGGTAGGTGTTGCAAGTCTGTTGAGTCTCAGGGCCTGGCTATCACATGGACAGTCCAGAGATTCAGGTCCCCTGGGTATACACTAAACCCCAGCACCAACCACAGTTCCGGTAAAAGTGACAGGAGAAGCTTGTGAACAAAGATCACATCTCAGTCCAACTCCATCACGCTCAGGAACACAAACTCCAAAGTAGGGCCAACTGATATGGCACTGAAGTCTCTCTGCCATGACCATAGAACCTGTGGGTCTCTGTAGCCCTCAGAAGAACCAATACCTGGGGTTGTATCTACTTTAGCTGTCTCTGGGACTCTGCTGAGGTGTGCATAAGGGTGACCCCTTTGATGACCTCCCGGCTCTTTTTTGGAGACTCATAGCCATATAAACTCATTTGTCCTTCCATTTCCCCCTTTTATTCAAGATCAAAAAGTATTTTTAACTCTTGATATTACATGTAGGCTGAGATATTCTGCTGGTTTGAGTTGACCCTTTTATTCAAGGTCATTCTCCAGCCACATCATCAGCTGGTACTTGGTAGTAATTCCTCGGTGCCAGGGAGGCTCATTCCTGGGAGTCATGTCCCATCGGGGGGAAGGCAGTGCATTACATGCTGAGTTTGGCTTTGAGTCTGGCCTCATTTGAGCAACATGGAAGCTCTCAGGAGGTAACTCTTAGGCACCCTGCAGCTCTAGACCTACTTCTTATTTCAGGCACACAGGCTTACGAGCATAGTCATTAGTATCAAGCACTCCTTGTTGAACCATCCTTCCTTATTTGTCTTACCCATTGCACTCAGGGAATTGTTGCTGTTCCATTAGGGAATATGACAGAGCTCCCCCAGCCAGGAACTCAGCACTCCCCCAGCTGTCATTCCCAACTGTAACCATTATGAAAATATCCAAACATTTTTATGCACCCCACACATATGCCCTGGAGAACTCCCTCCCAACCATGCACCCCCCACCAATAACACCCCACACCAGTATTCCTCCCCCCACCACCATCGAACCCCTCTGTGGTCCAAAACCTCCCCAAAAATGAAGCCCAATATATTGCCAGGTTCCATTAATAGTAAAATGGAATATAGTGATGGGTTTAGAGGTTAGATATAGAATACATACTAATTTAGAAAAATTAAAGTAAAAATAAATTGGGGTATCAAAAAGTTAAAAAATGAAAAAGCTTTGTTTTTGATATTTTGCCTTCTATCACTGCAATAAGTATTGCCCTGTATGCACATTGGCAAGGCAACTTCTTCCATCTCAAGAAGCACTTCTTATGGCCTCATTTGGGTTGATAATTCTTTTTTCCACATATACAAAAAAAATTGCCAAGCATGCCACCTTTACCAACTTCTGAGGATGTCTGCATAATTTTCTCAACTATCAGTGATCCTTCAAAACCCACACTCTTAGCAATGGCCATTGCCAGAATTTTGAATGTTCTTTTAATTATTTCTCTATCTTTTTTTTTTTTTTCTCTTCATTAGCTGGGGCAGTGACTTCAAAGCTAGAATGCAACAAAGCAAAGCACCCAGAATATGCCTTTTTCAATAGCAGCTCATGTAGCATTTAGTAAGTCTGTGATTATTTCTTTTCATTCTCTTATGTCACTTTTCCCACTAATCTTCTGCACAGCTACTCCATCTGCAAGTTTTGCCAGATGTTAATTTAGTTTCTCTTTTTCACAGCCACTAGTCACTATTCCCTTGCAAGCATATGCATCATCCTTGGTCACAATGACCTTTCCAACTTCCCTTCAAGATGTAGGGTCACACTCTCTTCTCCAAACATCGCACCAGATTAGTAGTATCAATGTGGGTTATTTCTATGTCACCAAAACCTGGAGCTTTGACTGCCATAACCTGAAATTTAACCTGAAATGAGTGTACTGGGAGCATTTTTAGCAAATATAACCTGAGACTTTCAGGGAAATCAGAAATTTCAAAAATGGATATAATGGGTTGTGTATTGGAAATCTAAGCACCCCGAAATTTACATTGTTGAACTTCTGATGTGTTGCTCAAGTGAAGAGATTCAACCTTGGTCAAACTTCATACCTTCAATTTCTAATTCAACATTCAATGTTTTTCTCACCTTTACTGTGATGGCACCATCCTAACCTTTGTGATGGATTACAAAGCAGGAATTATATTTCTGATTTCTCTGTCTCTGTTTTCAAGAATTATGGCAAACTGAGCAGTGTCTTCTGGGGTGGTCACAGGTTTAGGCTTCTTCCTGAGTTCAGAGACTGTAGCATCAACACACAGCATCACACCTTTTCTGACATCCCCTGGCTTAATCCCTCTGCTAGGCTTGAAGCCTTCCGTGGTGGTCGAGGATGTCAGTATCATAGCAGTGGTGGGGCCTGCAGCCTCTTCACTTGTATTTTGGCAGCATTCTGATCAAGACTGGTGCCAACAGTCTTGTATTTATCCTTTAAGCTGGCTGACCTGGCAACAGTCCCATCATCTTTTGTTGCTTTGATACTTCGCTACTTCTGGTCAGTAATCACTGTTCTTCCCTGTGGCGCCATAGTAAGGACCACAGCATCTTCTAAAAGGTCTATACCTTGGAGCATTCGGGTTTAGGCATCTGCACAGAATTTTACATCTTTGGCATAAATTGAGGTGAAAAGCCAGTGCTCTGGACACTAGGTCATCTGGCAAAGGACTGTGGGTCATCAAAGCATTTTGGCAGCAAGCAAGGGGCAGGTGTTTTTAAGTTTTTAAGTAGGAAGAGGAGGAGATAGATTTCAGTTTTTTAAAAAGTCACCCTCTAGAACAGTTTTTAAGATGGGTTAGTGGAGCTGAATCAGCAAAGAGTAATCTAAGCAAAAGAGGAGGAATTTAGGACATGAGTGGCATAGACAGTTGAAAGGAGGATTCACACAGAGACATTTTCTAAGATTGTACAAACAGGATTTGGTGAAGAAGTAGTTGTTGGGGGAGGACAGGAGATGGTTCATCCAGCAGTACAGCCACAGCAGTGGGGAGAGGGGGGTGATCAGAGTCAATGGAGGGGAACCTGAATTCACTGAGATGAGAAGAGGCAGCAGATTCCATGTACCTCTTGACTCCCAGAGCCTGAAAAACAGGTTAGGCCTCCCTCCCTTTACCCTTCCCCTAACAAGTCCTTGTCTCCTGCTAGCTCAGCCCAATAACTCATGCTGTAGACTGGAGAGGCATTTGTATTGCCAGATTCTTCTAGCTAAATGTGTACCATGTGTCCTGCTAACCTTTACAATGGTGAGGAAATGTCTTGTAATTAACCAGAATATAAAGGATAGATGGAGCAGCCTGGCAGTCTCCTGTAGTGATTATCATTCGGAAGAGATGAATGTACCTGGTAAGATTTCCATCAACCAGTTAAAGCCAGCCCTCTTCTCTTGGGAGTCCTGGCTCCTGACTTTGTTTACATAGAGTGCAAATGCATCCATGTGTGTATGCATTGTATTTTGTATGAGGGTATTTGTAGCCATATGTACACATATGCACGAATATATACTTGTGGGTATACCTGTTGTAGACACAAATGTGTATGTATGCATGGATATGAGCACATGCATGTGTGCATCAAGGAGTGTGCATTTGAGTGTAGACAGAACCATGGTGTCATCCCCATGGTTCTGAATCCTGCTTTTAGAGACCAGGGCTTCTGCGTCATATCATTGGCACAAGGCTAGTGGCTCACTGTGAATGAGTGAATGTACAAACAACAGGAATGGATACATCCCAGGTCCATGCTCTTTTGTCCGTCTGGCTGGATCTGTCAGTACTCCTCTGTGGAGATCTAAAGGGAGTCCTGCCCTTGCCTCCTGACCTCCATGTCCTGGTGTGCCCTGGTCTTCAGTGAGCTCCCCTCATGGCTGATTTCCCATGGTGCTTCATATTCCATGAGCTCTCACCACCCACCTGGCCAAACTGTTTAACAGATAAATTAGCTACGTGATTCAGGGTGTGGCTGCTTCCCTGGGGCTGCTCAGAAACTGAGGCCCAGGCAGATGGTGGAGGTGGTTTCTTGATAGTAATGTCACTGGTGATGTGGTCCTTGCCTAGAGCTTTACTCCCCAGCTGAGAGCACTTTCCTGCCCCATAGATCCACAGCCGCGAGCGTGTGGGTCAGCTGGGCCTGGGTGGACATCTCCTCCCTGTTAGAAATTGTGCTGTTGGTCAGAGCCCTGCCTAAAGGGCTGTGGCCCCTGGATTTCCAGGCTAATGTGAGGAGGTCAGGGATGAATTCGGACATACGTCCTACAACTCTGTGGTGTCCACAAGCTACATGGGGGTAGGTGATGCAACTTCACAGACCAACTCAAAGAAGTGACTGGTCACAAAACCTATATGTAAATAAACTCGCCTTAAAGATTCCTTCTCATTCAGTTCTCGTCACTGTAACAAAGTCCATCCTAGAGTGAGCAGCAGGAACTAAAAGGAGGAGAAGTTGGTTCCTGCTTGGGAGGCATGATGAGGTTATCAGCTACTAGACGTGGCCCCGTGAATCTGAAGCCTTGACTGTGGGATTAGATAGCCCTTCCTTGGGGAGGAACAAGTAGAGAGGATGGACAGAAAAATCAGGAGGCTTCCTCCTGGGGCCTCGAGTGGGGAGAGGAGCAGAAGACTCTTCCTTAAAGCAACCCTGAGAAGAGAGGGACAAGCTCTTCATGTCTATCCATATGTCACAGTCTCCCACCAGAAGTTACAGAGAAAACACAAACTGCGTTTTCCCCTGGGAATGACACCCATTGTGTGCTGCCCCATTTCCTCATTCCCCTGCTTCTAGTGGACACCAGAACCCAAAACAAGGGGACTGTAAAGACTCTGGCTTTACCTCTTACACCTTGGCCAGATGCCTGAGCCAGGTCCTCACACCCTACCTCAAATGGCTGTCCTGGGTCATGGAGACCCCCACCCCACCCCTGCCTCAGTGCTAGGGTATCAGGGAGAAGAGCTCGAACTGTTTTCATGGTGCTGGAGCTGCTCCTGTTCTCCTGGGGATGGTGGAATCGAGAGATTTTTCCCCTGGCACTGCATTAGCTAGGCTTGAATAATGTATGTTTCCCTACTGAAGCCCTCTGTTTGATAATGGGTCCACGTTAGTGTTCATTGGAAATTTTCCTTCTGGATACACATGAACAGTAATGCACATTTATACAAGGGGTTTGACTGCACACGGGAAGCAGTGGCTCTGTGGACATAACTGACTTTTCTCAGGCATTCAGCTTAGAGGAAGGGGGCAAATCCTTGGGAAGCTTTTGATGTAGGTGGAGTGGGATGACTGGGAGACTGCCCCCTCGTGCAGCTGATGCTGTTACTTCAAGTACAGAGCAAGTCCCTGAGTACTCAGGGTCTGAGCTGGGGAGGAGGCCACTGCTCAGGAAGGCTGCCTGTGCTCCTGAGGACTGCTTTGGGGGCAGTTCACAGAAGAAGCCGAGACTCAGATGGAGAGCACGGCTGTTCCTTGACTGTGTGGCCTGCAGCAAGTAACTCAAACCACTTTGAACCCTGATTTTATTATCTATCAAGTAGGTATGATACTTACGGGTCAAGGGTGTTGAAAGGACTAAATGAAGTGCCCCCAATATTCCAGGCACTATTGAGGGTACAGCAATGAACAAAGCAGCCAACAGTCCCTGCCTCTGTGGGGCCTACAGTGCAAGGGAGGTGACAATAGACTAAATAACAAAGTAAACGATATGGTATGCTAGGTTACAAAGATAAAGTAGGGAAAGGGTTAGGGTGAGAAAAGACTGGAGGTGCAGTTTTGAATGGAGTGGTCAAGGCCTCAGTGAAGAAGAGGTGTTTGCACAAAAGCTTGAAGGATAAAAGGGAAAAAGACATATGGATATCTGGGGGCAGAAAGGGGAGCATCTTGGGAACAGCCAAGCCAAAGAAGGCACATGCCTGGCATATCAGAACATTAGGGAGGTCTGTGAAGCCGGAGGAAAGTGGCTGAGGGTTAGTGGTTGAAGGTGGGATCAGAGGTCATGGGGAAGGCAGATTTTGTGGTCCATTTGAAAGACTGTGGCTTTTATCCAGGAGGGATAGGCTGCCACTGAAGTAGTTTTGAGCAGAAACAAAGTATGGCCTGACATGTTTTAGCAGGATCCCTCTGGCTCTCGAGTTGAGAATAAACTGTACAAGGGCAAGGGTGGAGGATGGAAGGTAACACAACAATGCAAGAGTTACTGAGACTTGGATCAGCCTGATAGTCGAAGTTGTGAGAAGTGGTTCGATTTGGAATCTATTTGGGAGGATTTGCTGATGGAGTATGTGTGAGTGTGAGAGAAAGAGATGAGTCAAGGATACTGATTTAAGTAAGAATTTATAAGGCACTCAGCCTAGAGCCTGGCACATAGGAAGTGCCTCGTCATGGTGGTAGTTACTATTGCTGGATGTCGAAGAGGCAGCTGGCTGGAAGATGGCACAGGGGATCTGGGATTGCACAGGTGCACCAAGGCACATAACCGGGAACAGGGTACAGTGTGGAGGCCAGGAGAATGCCCTGGGGAACAGGGCAGTCATATGCAAAGGAGGTGGACAGGTACAGAGCACTGGCCTTTGGAATTGTAGTGTTCTGCTCTGGTACCCTTTGCGTGCTGTTCACCAAAGTCCTGCAAAGCTGTGGACTGAACTTACAGCAACTGGGTCAAAGCCCAGTTCAACCCAGAAGGCATGCACCTGAGCCAGGCTCCATCCCCCTGTGGCCTTGAGTACTTACCTTACCCCACCCACAGTAGGCCCAACCTCTGCACATTTGTTCAAGCCATTCCTTCACACACTCACACACGTGAAAGTTCCTCCTGTCCTCCCTTTATCACCAAATCCTAAATCTGTAAAGCTTGGTCTAAGCAGCATGCCTTTGATCAAGCCCACCTTGTTCTCTTCTGGTTCCTTCATTTGATAAATATTTATTGAGCAACTACTATGAGCCAGGTACTTTCTGGGTGCTGGGGCTATAACAATGAACAAGACAGATGAAGATCCTGCTGTCATGGAGAGAGACGGACAATAAACAAGGCAACAAATAAATAAGATGGTGTCAGATAGACATGTATTCCCCCAAGTGACAGGCTAGGCATTGACTGAGTGGCAACTTAAACTTCTCTTGTGGATATGTGAATTTTGAGGTTTATATTTAAATATCCAAACAGAGGTGTAAAGTAGGCAGCTGGATATTTAAGTCTGGGAAAAGGTAACTGGCAATAGAAATCTGTATGATGTCGGGCCCTCAAAAGAGCTGAACATTTTGCGACAGGCACACCTGGCTTCAAGCCCTAAGGCTACCGCTTATGGACTGTGGTTCCCTGGACAAGTTACCTAACTTTTTGAGACTCATTTGCCTCATCTGTAAAATGGGGTAATAATAGCTACCTCATAGATTTATGTTTAGTTATAAAACATGTCAGTAAAGTACTAAGTAAGGTATGTGGCAATAAATAGTAGTCCCCCCACCCACTATTCAAATTCCTCCTTCTTTACCCTTGATTCTGTGCTGTCTTACTTTAGCAGTTAGTCTTGTTTTCCCTGCCAGACTGTGAGCTGACAGCCACTGGACAGGGACCCTGGCTAGAGCTTCTATCTTTCCCATAATCCTTGTATGTGTTGGTGACAAAGTAGAGACCTATTGATTGATAAAGCAGTGGTCTTCATTCATTCATTCATTCATTCATTCATTCATTCATTCATTCCACAAACTCTCGGTAAGCATCAGACCATGAAGAAACAGAGGTGACAAAGAGAAAGATCCCTGCAGCCCAGTGTGGGGGTCACACGTGGCATGAGAGTCCAAAGGGTGATGAGTGGGATGAAGTCTGGTGGGACCTGGGGCAGTGTAATACATAAGAGCTCAGGTCTGTGAGGCAGATGAGGCAACAGGCAGAAGCGATGCCCAAATTTGAGAGGAAGACAGGGCAGAGCTTCCTGTTGTAGAAGAGGGCCTGGCAGCAAACAAGGAAGCTTTGGGGAAAACTGAGCCTGATGGCCCAGAGCTTCTTGCGTACACATAGGTATGGGGCCTTGGACAGCCCAGACAACTGCAGACATCTCCTACTGGCAAGGGCGAGAGCCCCAATAAGGCTTTTCCTATCGGTTAACAATTGCCATGAAAATGCCGCATTAAAAACTACCCCAAAGTTTAGAGATTTAAAATAAGAGAAAAAAACCTCTTAGATGTGCAGGTCATCTGAGTATCAGCCAGTCTAGGCTAGGCCTGCTCACATGGCTGGGTCGATCAGCTGATCTAGGATGGGCTCAGTCAGGCTGATAGACTGTACGTGTCTCTCACCCTCCTGGGATCAGCCACATCTCCTCACCATGATAGCAGAGATGCAAGAAGGCAAACCTAATAGGACAGGTGCTTTTCAAGCCATCAGACATGTCAAGCCCTTCAAAATTCCAATGGCCAAAACCAAAGGCAAGGGGTAGAGAGAGAGATTCCACATCTTTAATGGGAGGAACTATAAAATCATGTTGCAAACAGGATGCATGCAAGAAGGGGTGAATCCTCGGGGCCTAATCCAATCTACCACACCTGGTATGGGCTGGTTGAGAAATCGGGCAGGGGAGCTGAGCTGCAGAGGGTGGGCTGTGGGGCTTCAACGTTAGATGCTCCATAAAAGTTTGCTGTGGAGCAAATTGGATTCAGAGGTTTTAATGGTGAAATCTGAGGTGCCTATGGGAGGCCAGTGGAGGAGTCCCAGAGCCTCTCAAAGCACTTCCTAGGAGGCCGCCACATCCACCTACCCCAGAAGGCCTGCTTGAGGGGAGCTGTGGCTCCATGCCTGAGATTCTCCTGGGCGTGGATGCTGCAGTTGGCATGCCCCTGCCCAGAGGAGCTCCTGGCTTTTACCCACCGTGGAAGGTCCCAAGCCAAGAGAAGGGAACTGTTCTAGAGGGTTCCAGTTCCTTGTCACAGACAATTCAACAATTTTTCCTCTTTTTTCCCCTCTAGTCAAGAAGCAAATTGAGTTGAAATCTCGAGGTGTGAAGCTGATGCCCAGCAAAGACAACAGCCAGAAGACATCTGTGTGTAAGTGTCTGCCCGCCCGCCTGCCGGGCCTCTCGCCAGAGCTCAGACCCGCCGGTGCTGTGACCGCGGGGAGCCCGATACGCCGTAATGATTTCCCTTCAACCCCGCTTCCTTCCATCCCGGGCTCTGCGCATGGACACACTGACTGGCGGCTGGCGAGGGGGCTGTCTCTTGCCTTCTCTTCCTCCCATGCTCCTCCTTCTCCTTTCTCCCTCACTTCCCATTCTAAGTGCAGTCCAGGGAGTCATTACTGCTACATTTCTCTTTATTTTTCCTTTTGAATCACTTCCACCTGCTAAGACAGTCCTTTTCCTGGCTCCTGTTCTGGAATCGGTAATCTTGGGCTGGGATCTTGGGGATTGCAGCTCCCCAATCCCAGCTCCCGAGGCCAGATTGGGAAGGGGAAGGAGGGAAATGCCCCTATCAGGACCCAGTCACTTGGTCCAGGACTCCCTGGAGAGGGCTGGAGGGTGGGGGGTGATGCCTCTTGGGTGGATGGGGCAGGGCTGGGGGCTCCCTGCTTGGGCATAGGAAGGTTATTGCTGTGGAAACATGTTCCTGCTACTAGTGTTTGTTGGTGACAAGGGGATGGGTGCTGGGGAGCCATCACAAATATCACCCCAGAAACACCTGGTGGGAGGGAGCCTGTGCCAAGGGGTATCTGCGGAGGGGTGCAGGCAGGGCATGGGAAGGTTCTGGGCGCCTCTGAGGGCAGGATTGCAGAGCAGAGGAGATTTTTCCAAGCAGCCCTGTGTTGTCATTCTGGGGAGGAGGCTAGGGAGCCTCCACGTGACTGGCCTCCGGCTTTTACCATCTCCTCCCCTTCCTTTGCTCTCCCCCTGCTTCTCACCTCCTCTTCCCCTCCTCTATTTTTTTTCTCCCTCCTTCCACTGTTCCCTCCATCCTCCTTCCTCACCTTCTCTGTTTTCCCCCTCATCTCCCTCCACCCCCTTCTGTGCCTGCATCTTTCCGCCTCCCCTTCCACTCCTGGCATCCTCTCATGTCCACTGCTCACTTCCCTTGAGATGCTAGAAGTGCATGCGGAGGAGAAAGGGAAAGCAGCCATCATGGTTCTAAGCTCTGCCCTGCTGGGTGTGGTGGAGAGCGGGCTGGGGAAGCCCCGGGCCCAGCTGAGCCTGGATGTGGGGTTTTATCTAGTCCTCAGTCCTCAGAGTGGAAACGGGGTGCCCCTGGCTGCCACGTACAGTGGGGCGCAGGTTTTCTAGTGAGCCTGCCCCAGGGGCCTTGATGGCAGAGAGCTGCGAGGAGACCCTGCAGCCTTCTGCGCTTTGCTAGAGGCTCAGGGGAAGAGCTGCAGGCAAGGAGAGCTGGGGGGTAGGCACAGGCCCGGCAGAGAAGGTGAGTTCCCTGGCCTGGGGCTGCCCAGTCTTTCTTCCTGTAGCCACGGGAGATCTGATGAACTAAGGCTGACCCTAGAGCAACCACCATACTTTATAGAACTACCCCTGAGCTGGGAGACTGAGTTTTCATCCAACTGTGTCCTCAAGTAGCCGTGATACCCCCGACACTAGCCTCTTGGTTTCATATCTGTAGAACTGGGCTGCCAACCCTAAGCCCACCTTCCTCCCAGAGGAATCTAAGGTGGGGCTTCTTGACCCAGGACTTCCAGAGGTTCATGAGCTTCTGAAAAATTTCATGTGAAGTGTGGGTACATGTTTCTGGGGAGAAGGTCCCTGGTTTTCATTAGCTACTCAGAGATGGCCAGAGTTCCCCCAGAAGATGAAAAAACCCTGTTCTAAAGAAACGATGCACAAACTCTTTGAAAAAACATACAGCTCTCTTTCTACCAACAATCCAGCCTAAGATTTCCCAGGAAGAATGGGTGAGACTCAAGCCACCTCAGAGGCAGTTGTGCCACATGTCTGCAGGTGTCTGGCCCCTTGTGTTCTGGCCACATTCCCTGTGGACAGGTGTCCTGAACTTCAGAGAGGAGTGGGCCACCTTCCCATCTCCTCGAGCCTGCTTACTGCCGTCACCAGGCAGCCCCTGGTACCACTGGGCCTGACCACCCCCGTGTCCGTGACTTCCTTCACTTTGGGTCAAAGTCGTTGCTTTTCTGAGCATGTGTGGAGAGTCAGGGTGACCCTTGCTTCTGTCCTCTCTGCAGCCAACAGCAAATTAATGCTACAAACAAGAGCAGCCAGTTTTGAACAGGCAGGGAGGGCCGGAATTAAGATAAAAGGAGGTGTGTGTGGGGGGGGGTATCCTCCTGCATCAATAATTTAGACAGTAAACTGGTCACTGAGATGTAAATTTGCTTGTTTCCTGGGAGGTCCACGTGGGTGCCGTCGCCTGCTCCACGGGAAAGGGGACACGGGTGGGTGGGAGCTGCGTCGCTGGCTGTGTTGGTAACGTTCTGGATGGTGCCTGAGCCTCAGTTGTATCTGGCTGATTACAGGGGAAGGCAGCGGGGCCTGCTCCATATGTCAGGAATGGTGGTTCTGTCCTCTCTGGTCCAGCCCCATCTTCGTCTGTCAGCCTTCTGCGCTCTTTGCTTCCTCATGGTGTCAATATTAAACAAGAAGGCAAGAGAAGGGGATAGGAAATGGTTTATTTTCCTAGTGCAATACCAGAGATCGGTGTGGTTACTGAGCAGTGTTCGGCAGGGACTTTGGGATGGGTGGGGGACATGGGCAGCCTTGAGTAGACAGGATATAAAGATAGTGTGTGCTTAATTTGAAGTCTACATTAAAGATGCATCATGGTGCAGCTGCAAGGGCTGACTGACCAACAGATAAACCAGCTTGCAGAGCTCAGGACTGTCTTCCTCAGCTCCTTAGAAGGGAGCCTCGTCTCTCCTTTCCACCTCCTGGAATATCCTGGAAGTCCCAGGTATCTTCTCCCTGTGCTATTTCCTTCTTATTATTTGCAAAACTCTAAGTCTTCCAGAAGGGAGGATGCCAGCTTGCTCTGCTTGGGGGGATGGCACGTCCATCTCACTGCCCCAGCCTGAAAGGTCCTGGACTCATGGGAGCAAATGGTGACTAAGTTCAGGGTGGGAATGCCTTGGTGAGAGAGCTTTGGCAAGAAAGGGGATGAAGGTAGGGCTCAAGCATCCGTCACTGTAGGGGACAGTGCCTTAACCTGGCAGTGGAGAATGTTGAAGAAAGGGAGGCTTCCCACGGGGCCTCAGACTCATGGCCAAGAGGGTGCCCAGTGTCTGGCTTAAGGATGTAGTCTTTCCAAATCCCCAGCTTCCCTTGGCCAGTCGCACCTGGGTACCTGGAGGTTTGAACAGGGTCTTCACCAGGCTTCTGACGGTAGAAAGGAGCTTCAGACTCAGTGAGTCTGAAATGGGACTCCCCACTTCCCCTCCTTCTATCTTGGCACTCATATCTTCGCAGGTGCCCAGGCCCAGGAAATCCACACCTCCCTCTCTCCCATTCCTGAGTCCTCCATGAGCCCTGGTGATTCTTTCTTTGCCACGTCGCCCATGTCCATTCCCACTACCTCATGTTTGTCCCCACTCCAAAGCTCTTGTTGCCCTGGATGGTCACAAAACTTCTGAACTCGTCTCACAGTGGCCAGCCTCCTGCCGAGCAAGCCAGATCAACTGTGCCTTTCTCCCACTCAGAACTCTTCAGTGGCTCCCCATGGTTTTCAGGATCAGACTCAAACCCCTTAAAAGTCTGACCTCTGGAACCTCACCTTCCTCTCTTCTGTGTCACTTGTCATCCTCCCTCCTACTCTGCACACATACTGGGCAAACCCCAGTCCTAGGTTCTTGTTTCCCACCTTGCTCCATGTGCTCGTTTCTCTCCTGAAATGCCATTCCTTTGTCTCCATGTGTTAAAATCTTACCATCTCAGAAGAGCCATGCTAAATGCCACCTTTTCCCAGCAGCCTTCCATGCTTCTCACAGCAATATGATAGCTGACATCTTTGTAGCTGTATCTTTCATTAGACACACCACATGTCCCATCACAGGTCAGCAGTTTGTGGCCGGGTTCATGTCCTCACTTGACTGGGAGCTCCTGAGGACAGGGGTCATATCTGACTGCCCTTGACATTTCCCCTGGTACCTGAAATAGGGCCTTGGGCACAATAGGTGCTCAATTAACGCTTATTGTGTGCCCACATGAGGGAATGAGTGAGTGGATTAGTGAATGATGTAGCACTTTGCTCACATCATGGGACATTGAGTGGGGAGGGGAATGGGCAAGTTCAGGGGAACTTTGCTCCAGACTCCCTTTAATCCCTCATTTTGAAGTTGCTGTTGGCATCGTGGGATTGGTGGGTCCTTGACCAGAACTCCTGGCTCCAGAGCCAGGAATCCAAAGGTGTATGTGGGTTCCAACCTGGTCAATACTGGAGCCTCCTGAGAACAATGAGCAGGCAGGGCAGGGCAGCTTTCCCCACCCTCTCAACAGGAGACTGGAGAAAACTAACTGCACGTGTATCTGCCACTCCCTGACAAAGCTTCTCCTGAAGCTGAGATGACTGTGCACACAGTCTTTGTAAAGAGGACTCTGGTGTTGGCTTGTGCCAGGGCATCATGCCACCTGTCAGAGTTACCACAGGCACCATCACTGCTCAGTGCCCTTGGCTGATGGCATGGGGCAGGAGATGCTCTGGTTACTGCTTCCTCTGGCTTGAGATGTGTCTGATGGGAAGAGGTCTCCCAGGAGAAATATCCATGTTGGGGCTGAAGTCCCAGCTTTGAGCTTCAGACTGCAGCATTCCTCTTACATTCTTTACCGTTTCTGATCATGCATCCACCTTTTATTTAACTTTCTTTGAGTCATTTCTTCATTGGGGGCAGAGGTGGGGGGGGGGGCTCATCTCATCTAGAGTCGCCCTACCTGGTTCTGAAGCACAGGGTGGGGTGGTCACTGGGGGCTGTGGATGTTCCACATCTGTCCGCTGGGGTGGGGTGAGGGAGCCGGGTGGGTTGTTGGGGTGGGGCACCTGCCTCTGAGCCCACAAGCTCTTGATGAATTTCACTTGGACTTGGCTCTCAAAGGAATTTGTCAAAAGCAGCTCTCCACATGGCACGCTCAGGAAAGGCCAGCCCACCAGAGCCCAGCGAGCCCCCCAGGACTGCTGTCTCTGCGTCCTCCTCCCACCCTGAGCCTCTGCCCCAGGGGGTGCCTTTCTGTAACTGTCCATCTCTGTATGTGCTGTTTTTTTGCCTTGTAGTAACTCAGGTTGGTGTGGCCCAAGGGCATAATATGTGTCCAGACCCTGGCATACCCGAAAGGGGCAAAAGACTAGGCTCAGATTTCAGGTAAGATCTGTTTGGGAACCTTCTGGTTGCATGAAGGGTGGGGTGGCTTGGTGGGGCAGGGGGAGCAGGGCTGGTTCTCTGGAGGTGGAATGGAGAGCATGGTGCAGATGCAGGAACGGACACTTTCTGGAGATGGGATGTGGCCTATGATGTTCTTTTCTGGCCCATTTCTGGGAACCGTGCCCATGCCTTAAGTGGGGCCTGTAGGCTACCAACGTTGCCCCATAAACCCAGGTCACAAAGAGCTGCCATCATCAATAATGGCAGGCCAGCAAGCAGCTCACACCGCTGCTAATGGAGATGCTAGTGCCCCAAAATGTTGCATTTTGCAAAGTTTCTAACTATCAAGGCATCTTCCCATCATCCTCCATCTTCGTGAAAGTTTATGGGTATCATCCACCCACTCTTAGCTGCCCTAATTGATACTTATCTCAGAGGGTTGCTGTTTTGTTCACAAAGTCACCTTTTAATTCAAATGCTAAAGCCATTAAATTGTTCAAAGAAAAAGAAGAAGATGATGAAGAGCAGATGTTCCAATGGGATTTTAAGTGATAAAATCATAGAACAGAGATTAAGGGTCAGAAGGAAGAAAAAAGTTCAATATGGCCCTTCCTTGTGGAACCAGGAAGGACTCGGGGCAGGAGTGTGGAAGGCCCAGGGTTCAAGCTCACAGTCTTCCCTTGTCTCTCAGGTTAGGATCCAGCGTCCAGTTCACCTGCAATGAGGGCTACGACCTGCAAGGGTCCAAGCGGATCACCTGTATGAAAGTGAGCGACATGTTTGCAGCCTGGAGTGACCACAGGCCGGTGTGCCGAGGTGAGGATGCTCCGGGGAAGGGAAGCCGGCCAGAGCCCTTGGCTGGGCAGAGAGGACAGAGGCCAGACCACGAGACCCAGGCTCTCACCCAGACTCCCCTCACCTCACTCCCAGGTGGTTCTCTGGGCCTTAGTTATTAATTAACTTACATTCATTTAGTGCCTCCTCTGTCTCCAGGCTTATGCTAGGATCAGGAGATGCAGAGAGGGGAAGATAGATATTGTACCTGTCCTGCACGGACCTTATATTCTAATGCATAGAGGCACCCATGAAGCATGTCCCTAGCTCATTGCACAAAGCTCCTGGACAGGAAGGAAAGCCACCTTTTGTATGTACCTTGAATCCCTCCAGTATAAAACATACACATCTTGAAACCTTGATCGCAGCACCCTTGTTTCTCTCCCCACTGTGCAATAAACAGACTCATCATTCCTGCTGGAAGAATGCTCTGCCCTCAGCTGCTCAGTGGTGATGTGGGCCGTGGTGGCAAAAAGGCTTCCCCGCGGGGTTCTTCTTAGCCCACACCTATTCTCGAGGGCCTGCCACCCCCATGCTCAGGTTGCTCATGGACCAGGCTGGGCTGGCTCAGGCCCACCTACCCAAATCATCTTAAAAGAGCAGACCTGAATGTATTCTTACAACTGTTTTGTAATCAAGAAGCCCCTGACCTCATCCCCCAGAGCATCAGCAAAGAGAGCCCTGAGTGCTGGGCCATGCAATGGCCTTAGATTTGCTTTGCTCTTCATTCCTCTCTCCTCTTCCATTGCTTGAACACATGAACAGGACCCAGAGTTCTTGGAATAAGCATAAACAATAGCTATGGAGTTTATAAACAAAGCCAAGGGCTGTCCTTTTAAGAGCCCTTTTGAAGGAGAATGGACATTGCCAACTATAAAGTTACATTCTGGATCCTTTTGAGTCTAAGAAGGAGATTTTTTGCCTCTCTTAAGACATAGCATCAAGATGACATTCATGCAGAGTGGGATGGCTGCAGGAAAAAGAACTTAGATAATTATTTCTCTTAAGAAGGGACAAAGTATAAGCTGAGACTCACCCCTCCCCTTCTTTTTTAATGTGTTGATAAGGAACCTGGGAGAGGGTCATAAAAATATCTTTCAAATAAGACTAGATGTATTCATCCTCACTCAACTTTGAAGTGTCCAGGATCTACAATTTACAATGTGCTTTGCAATTCCACTGATTTTAGCTATGTTATTTTAAGGATTCTACATAGCTATTATTTTTCTTAAATCAAACGAAAAGAAGAATTCTTAGGTACAACTCTCAGCTTTGCCACCAACTAGACATGGACATTGGGCAAATCACCTCTTTTCCTGGCCCTACTTCCTTACCTGTCAAGGTAGATAGTGGTACCTGCCCTATCCAGCTTGTGTCCAATGTGGAGGTCAAATGGATTGTGGATGTGGAATTCATGTCTGGTGGGAGTTGTTTACATACATACGCCCAGGGCAGGGAAGGGCTGGTGCTTGAGAAAGAAGTTCACAGTCAAGTAATATGCCCACACTTTTTCTACTGACATTTTGTATGCCCCATTCAAGCCATTTCCAATGATTTTGATCCACTGGACTCTGAATTATGCTTTCCCACATCCATTATGTCATCCATCCTTCTGCCGCTGTGGAGGGGTGGGGAGGATAATAATGGAAAGCAGAGCCAGGCATAACTGGGTCCAAATCCAGGCATCATCATGTTTTACCTGTGTGTCCTTGGGCCAGTTTCTACACCCCTCTGAATCTCTTTTTTTTTTTCCCCTGCTAAAATGCTGTGAAAGTAAAACATTACTTCATGGCTTTACAGTGAGGTCTAGATGAGACAATGAGGTCCTCATTTAGAAATGGTCCCAGCATGTCTTTGTAGTTTATGTGCAAACAAGTTTATTTCAAACTGCTATGGGGTTATAGCATCCCCAAGCCCCAGAACAAACCCTCCCATCCAGTGTGCATGGTCTTCTAGGAGCCTGTTTCCTCACCCTCTTGACCATGGATTCTGGTTGCACAGCTTCAAAGTCACACAGACTTTGATCCAAATCACATCTCTGTCCCCTATTAGCTTGGCCTTGAGGGGGAGGGGGATTCGGTCATCTTTTTAGCCACAGGGCCCTCATCACTGAACCTGGAAAACAAAACTTCCCCTTACCTAGTGATTGTGGCATTTAAACAAGTCAGTTTATAGCAAGGGACCAGCACAGTATCTGGTGGAGATTAGATTCTCAGTGCAGGTTAACCTCCCTCGCTTTCCTCCCTCTCTTTTGCTCTCCCGTAGGTCACTGTGTGGGAGAAGGAGGGAAAGCAAAGGCTTTTAGGGTTGGACGAGGATGCTCCATCCTGGAACTCCCTAAAAGCCAAGGGCTGAGACAAATAGCAGATTCACAGGGCTTTTATTTTGGCAGTTTCTAAGTTTTCTCCTTTTATATCTTTTGTTCTTAATTAATCAGAGTTGCTATTCTAATTGTGATTTTTTAGAAGCGCTTATATGAACCCCACTTTAATAAAAAACAAAAGGCACAAAACTCTTTAAATCCCAAGCTAGCTTCACAAAGAAGCCGATTACCCAAAGATCACATTCTAAGAAGAATTCCTCACCATCCATAGTGGTATTATTTTTCCTCTAATGCATTTAAAATATGATTTGATTTTAAATATTCATTTTCCACACAATTACTTCTACTAAAATGCAGAGCCTGGCAAATAATAGGCTCTCAGCAAATGTTTGATGACCACCTGAACGAATCAGTGACTGAAATGAGTGAACAATATGGGGCTCTGTCCTCGTCTTGGAATTTGAAATTAGATATCCACAGGCCTTTCTTCTTTTCCTCCCACCAGAAGAAATAAGTTTCTAAGTTGACGCCTAGAAAAATTTGATTATCTAAGGGAGAATGGGAGCAACTGAGCCAATGTTATACTGATTCATTTCCACCCTAAATGGAGGCAGGGGTGTGTGGTATAGGGTTTAGCAGACTGATTTTACGTATGGAGTCCAATGTTTTAAAACGAGGTTCTGCCAAGGCCCAATAAATAAAACAGATACAGGTGAGCTTTTCTGATTGAAGCAGGGTGGGGGATTTGGAGTTGTCCCCTCCCTCACCACTCTCAGCAGCCCCTAAGCCACCTTGAGGAACTCCTGGGGCCTGCAGCAACGCTGTAAACCACAGGATAGTAAAGAGAACCAAACTGACAGCCAGGACACCTGATTCCTTGTGGCAAGTTGGTGTTGAGGATAGAAAGGGACTGAGTACCCAGACCTGGTTGAGATTCTTAGACACATGTTCACAAATAGATGATTAACTCAAAGACAATTAACAAATCATATATTACTCTTCCCTTGTGGATAAAACTTGTAGTTCTCCGGTACGTTTTTTTCTCTGCTGTTTAGAATAAAGACCTTTCTGATGAATATTCCTCGGGACTCAGAGACCCAAGTTCAAGCTCCAACTTTGCTATTAACAAACCACATGGCTCAGAGCAAATAATTGAAATGCTCTGAATCTTCCTCTTCATCTTTAAGCCAGGAGAGCAACTTGGGAAATATGACACAAAGCAGGCTTCATTAACTACTATAATAATTATATGATAATTACAGGTGTTTGTCTTCCTGCTTGGTGGCCTTCACTGGATCAACTTCCTGAGCCTACGCCTGAAACACTCCATGTTTTCCAGAGTTCTGTTTTCTGTTCTCCCCTCCCCTCCTCTGCCCTCCCCTCCCCTCTCCTTCCCTCCTCTCCTTTTCTCCATTTCTTCTCCCCGATGTTGCACTGATTTCACTAGAATATACCCCCCTCCATGCTCCAGCCTGAGAATATCCCCAAACACTTTACCTTTATGCACCAGTGATAAAACTCCCACTTATTAAGCTGTTTATACTTGTATAAAGCACTGTACTAGGCGTTTTTCATAATTTATTTATGGGGAAAGTGGCATTAACCATATTTTATGTTTGGCTGAAACTTAGAGTGGTCAGCTAACTCGTCAATGGGCACAAAGCTAGTTGGTTGAGCTGGGACTCAAACCCTAACTCCAAAGGCTTTACCCTACACCTACCTGAAAATTGCACCTGGACATCCTTCAGAGGCAATATATTGGATGGTACCACCCTGAGCCATTCCCCTTCCTCCTTTTTATTTTGATATCATTTTAAACTTACAGAAAAGCTGCAGAAATGTACAAAGATTTACCCAAATTTAAACAACCACTTTTAAGAAGTACATGGATAAAAAGGAAACTTGGAAGGGCTGGCCAAAGAGATAGGACCAAAACCAAGCAGCGTCATGGAAGCCAAAGAATGTGAGTCCGTAGGGTCACATGTCCTCCAAAAGGATCGGGTACAATAAGGAATGAGAAGTAACTATCCAGGTTAAATGGGTCATTCAAGTGAGGAATGCTTAAAGTGACCTCAGGAAGGTGCAGGTGAGGGGGCTGAACACAGGCAAGTGAGAGGACTGACTTGAGCTGAAGGTTCAACTATGATGGTAAACCATGGATCTGTGGAATTACCATGGTTCTCCTGGCAACCCCCAGGATTAGGATAGAGAAGGTGGATGGTAGAATTGGTCAAAGGCAGGCATTTCACCAAGCAGATCTGAGAGTGTCTGAGGGAAATGAAGATATTGATGAGTGGTCTTGCAGTCCAGACTGGATAGTGAAAGAAAAAATGGCTAAGAGTAGTCCAACAGACAGGAGGAAATGTGAGAGCCAGTGGGCTGGAGGAACAACAGGTACATATGGACTGACATCACTTGGCTGGGATCTTAGGAGGTGGTGGAAGGAATGGAATGACTGAGTTTAAGATCTCAGAGATGGATATCCCTGGTTCTCAGGATAGCAGTGCCTTGGGTGTGGCCACAGACATGGTTGCCCTTGAGATTGTGAGAGGGCAGGGAGCTAGATTCTCACAAGTAGAAGAGGCTATCCCTCTGTCAGAACAGGAGGGAAGAAGATTAGCACATAAGCAGGTAGGTTTGTGGATTTGGGTGGTTAGAGAAATTGTGTGCCTGCTAGATGACTTGTTTCTTCCACAAAGAGTGAGGCAAGGACAACAACCGAGAGTAAGGGGAGCAGTGGCAAGAAAAAGAGTAAGAGGCCCAAGGGGCATGCAGGAGGCATGAAGGAGCTTTGAGCAGAGGGAGAGAGGGAACTTAATAGAACTCAATGGCAAGACCACTGGGCAATATCTAGTATCCTTTTGAGATGCGTAATCATGAAGTTTTAGTGACATCCATCTTCCAACTTTCTCCAGCAATGCTCAGCTTTTGTAGGGGCAAGTATGGAGAATGTAGACAGAGGGATTCATCCACAAGTGATGTTTTCTAGGCAATTGGTTTACAAAAGGGATTAGGGAGGATTTGCAAGAAAATGATCATAATGATGGACCTTGGGATTTAAGTTGGGTAAGTACAGAAGAGAAGGCAGGAGGAGGCTGATGGGTGGCAGGTTCAAGAAGAGTTCCTGTGTAGGTTCAGTAAAGGTTTGTAGCAAGAAATAATAGAGGATAGGAGATGGAACACCACTGGAAGGGGCTGCAGAAGAAGCAGTGGCCAGAGGTGGAGGAGACAGTCTTCAATCAAGACAGACGTTAGAGCAGGAGGTTCTGAAAGATGTTGCAGCTATGGGTAGGGATCTGTTGGCCTTAGAATCGGTGGAGGAGAGGTGGTTCCAGAGGACTAGGGAGAGGGTGGGGAAAGAAGGTCAGTGATAGAAGAAGCAAGGGGAGGCAGCAAGGAACACTGTGGGAATAAGATTTGGGGAGAAGGTAGGAGACGAGAAGAATTTGCATCTGGAGCATTTGCCTCTTTGGTGCAAAGTGGCTTTAGTGTCAGAACTTGCTACAGGTCCAGATGGGATTCTGTCTGCCATTATGTGGTGTAATGATGTCTAGAGGAAAAGGGAGTGGCTGGTTGTGGAGCTCAGGCATGGCAGACTGCAGAGTAGTCTCCCCTGAAAGCTAGCCAAAAGAGCAATTTGTGGGAAAGGCAACTAGAGAAACATAAAGATGTGTTCACTCATTTATTCAGACATTTTCTGAGCACCCACCAATTGCCAGCTGGTGTGGGTTGCAGCAATAAGCTATCTATCTGTTGGTGAGAACACAGGATCTGGCTGCCCAGGGAGAAGTCTGTCTGCCTGCAGACCCCCCGACCTTGCCCATAGAGCAGAAAAATAAAATAACTAATGCTCCATTCTGAACCCATTTAAAGGCACTCCATGCTAATGAGCTGCAGATTGTAATGTTATAATTAAACCCTTCTAAGCCCTTAAAGTGGTAAATGCCTTTTTGACTTGTTCTCTCTACCTCCAGCACGTCTCAACAGGCTGCAAATGTCATCTAATTCTTAGAAACAAGTACAGGATAAATAGAGTCTGAATCTGAGAGCTTTGGGCAGGAAAACTTGACTTTATAGAAGAGGTGTAAGATGGTCCTGATGGAGATTTGTAAGGATTTCCTGCAGGGTTAGTGTTCTGAGTCCACAAGTCCTCTTTGCAAAGGTGGGATGGTATGGTGTTTGGAATGATCTTTCTCTAATTTGTTTAGTAGTGTCGTCAGTCTCAAGTGAACAGGGCATTGGGATTCTGATGGTCCTTTACTGAATATTGACCATGCCCCAGGCCCTGGACTGAGGTTGCCCATCCATCATCTCATATCCTTCCATCCTCAGCACACCTCCATGGAGCCATATCACCAGCACCTTTGTACAGATGAAAAAGCAGCATCAGAGAGTTTTGGTAACTTGCTCAGATTTACACAACCAGTAAAAGGATTTAAACCCAGGGGGCTAAGCTGGTAAACCCCAAAGCCTGCATTTTCTGCACCCTGCCAACTGCCTTCAGATTCAGGTATATCAATGACAATGTGTGAATGGAAGTGTTTCTCAGCCAGAATAAAGGAGCGATTAGATGCATACCAGGGGCATGGAGGAGAGGGTGCCCCTAGAGATTTGTTCAAACTTGATTCAACTGATAGTTGAGGTCAGGACAGGGCGAAGCAAATCCTGCAGGCACAGGACTGGAGTGAGCCAAGGAACGTCCTTGTGGAAGATTGTGAGACAGCAGAGACGAGGGAGCACTTCTCGTCCATTGGCCCCCTACAAATAACTGCCAACACTCGCTGTGCTCTCTCATACCTGTTTACATCCCTATTTCCTCCACTTGCCTGTGGCCCTTCATGGAAGAGGGTTTCTGTCGTAGACATTTTTCTCTCCCCACACTCCGCCTGCCCCATAATAAGCACTCAATAAATGTTGGAATGAGTGAGTACAAGAATGAGTGTATGAAACGAGAAGAGATTAATTATCTCCAGGAGCTGTGGAACCTTCTGGGAAGGGTTTCCTGGGAAAGGTTTATCATGGCCTTGTCCATGCGGAAAGGAGCCTGAGGATATTTTGCCCCATCAGAGGAAACCAGGTTTGACACCACTTTCATTTTATATACTTAGGCTTGTAGAATTTGCTCACTTTTTCTTTACTGTTAGGCACTTTGCCTACAATTAGGATAAATTGCCATGTGGGCAGCAACAGAACAGGCTCATAGAACTCTTCATTAAAATAGCTGAGCACTAACATTGAAGAATGAAGTGGCTAGAACTAAAGAACACTTTTTTAAAGCAAGCAAACACCTAGGTACAATGTAGTACCTTAACTGTTATCAATCGCTACTTAATCTAATTAGTTTAGAAGCTATTTTAAAGAGCTTAATTAGATTAAGCTGTGATTGATAACACTTTATATCTACTTGAGTAGAGCACTTCTTCTAATTCACCTTGAATCTTTATGCCTCCAATCAGAAGCCTGCGTCGGGCATGCGCTGAGTGTGGGGAGGACTTGGACTCAGTCCAGGTGCCCGACACAGGGCTGAGCGGAGGGCCGGGCAGAGTCCTTGGGCATAGATGCACTGAGACCTAATGTGGTGGCCTTGACAAGGACATCCTGAGATTCTACTTGGGAGGACTGGGAAGTCACAGAGGGAGAGTTGAGGGCTTGCAGGACCTGGAGAGAGGTCAGAGTCCTAGCCAAGCAGACTTGAGTCCAGAGCAGGGCTTAACGGTTCTGGTGACCTGGAGGGGAAATGGGAAAAGCACAATGAGCAGAGCAAGGGATGTGCGCCTTAGCAGGTCCTTAGGTGCCTGAAATGCCCTCCACCCACCAGCTTTAGGTCAGTGTGAGTAGTTCCAGCCCACACCCTGTGGTGGGAAAACTGCTCCTTCACAGTGGGGTCAGGGTCAGGGAAGGGGTTGTATCAATCAGGGTTCTCCAGATTTATTATAAGGAATTGACTCGCATGATTGGGGGTGGGCAGTGGGCAGGCAAGTCCAAGTTCCACACAACAGTTTGGAGGCTGGAATTCAGGAGGGAGTGATGATGGACAGTTTTCATCCAAGTCTATAAGGGAGCCAGGAAGGACTGAAAGGTGTCTCGAAGCAGAATTCCTTCTGATTCTTGAAACCCTCAGTTCTCACTTTTAAGAGCTCCAAATGATTGGATGAGGCCCACCCACATTACAGTGGGATGTCTCCTTTACTTAAATTCAACTGATTGTAGATGCTGATTCCACCTACAAAATAATGCCACAGTATCAACTAGGCCAGTATTTGACCAAACAAGTGGGCACCAAGTGGACCCGGAAAATTAACCATCCCAGGGGTGATTGTTTAGCCTGCCTGCGGAAAGTCATCATTGCCTACAGAGCAACAGGACAGGGCATGTAGGGATTGCCCCTACCCCAGTGCTCCAGGGACTCTGACCCTCTGAGCCTACTGAGTACTGGGGGAAGGGCACAGGAAGCAAAAGGTTATGTCTGCTGTGAGGCTGTACAAACTTCAGTCTCTTCTGGGAAGGAGGTGAGAGGTGTGGAGGAGAGGTGGACCTGGTCTAGACTAAAAGGCTTCTCTCTCATATCTCTGCAGCTCGGATGTGTGATGCCCACCTTCGAGGCCCCTCGGGCATCATCACCTCCCCCAACTTCCCCATTCAGTATGACAACAATGCACACTGTGTGTGGGTCATCACAGCACTTAACCCCGCCAAGGTAAGGCTCACTGGGAGCGGGAGATGGTAGCCTATGGGCAGGTCTGGGTTGGGGGCAGCTGGGGCCAAGAGGCTTCAAACCCAGTCTTGGTTATGGTAGATTCTCTGCAGACAATTCCTCAAAATTGTTTTTATTAAATATAAAGTAGTTAAAAAGCATATTTATAAAATTAAAAGTAATACATAAAGAACATCAATGCAACCATCATCCAGGTACTATCTCCCAGCTTAAGAAAAAAAATCAGTTACCTTTCTGATGCATGTCCCTCACCAATCTCATTCCATTCCCAGCACCCTCAAGGGTAACCATTTACCTCATTTTGTGTTTATCATCTATAGTTAGTCTGAAGTGTGTCTCCCTAAAATACATTGTTTAGTATGTCAGCATTTGAACTTTATACAAATGTCATCATGTTGTATATATTCTTCATCAACTTCACTTAAAATTCTGTTCCTAAAATTTACCTGTCATGTGCATGTAGTTTTACATTGCTGAATACATCTTCTCATATGTTTATTTCCCATTTTGGGTTTGTTTGTTTTTTTTCCGTGAAGTGATTTTTTTCTCTCTCAGAAATTTTTCAATTTAGCTTGTCAAAATGTCCCAAACAACCTGTTAACATTTTTATTGTAATTATATCAAAACCATAGCTCAATGGGAGAAGAAATGTTGTCTTTAAGATAGTACCTCTTCCAATCTGTGAATGTGATATCTCTCTATTTAATCCTTCTTTATCGTCTTTCAATAAAACTGCATAATTTTTTCCCATGACAGATCTTGTACTCTTTTAAATATATTTACTCCTAGATATTTTATATTTACTGTTGCTGTTATAAATCCTATCTTTTTTTTAATCTTATCTTTTTTAAACTGCATTTTCTACCTGTGTCTAGCTGGTGTTTAAAATGCAATTGATTTTTATCTTTTGATTTTTGTATATAACAACTCTTCTAATAATTTATCTGTGAATTCTTTGGGATTTTTCATATTGACATTCATCACCTACAAAGAATGATAGATTTATTTCTTCCTTTCCAATCCTTATACCTTTATTTCTTTCTTTTTCTAGCCTCAGTGTTTTGGCTAGACCCTCCACTATGATGTTTAATTATTGTGGCAGTGGCAGGCACTTTTGTCATTGTTTTATGTAGAATGTTATTTATTCTTTCACCATTAAGTACGATGTTGGCTGAAGGGTTTTGTTTGTCTGTTTCTTTGTTTTTCAATTTATAGATACTCCCTTTTAGGTGGGGGAAGTTCTGTTCTATTTCCAGTTTGCTAAGATCTTTCATAGCAGGTGGATGTTGAGTTTTATCAAGTACCTTTCTGCATCTATTGATACAATCATATGAATTTTCTTCTTTGTTTCTTTAATGTTATAAACTTCACTGACTGAGTTCACTGTTAAACCAAGGGCCTTGCATTCCTGGGATAAACCAGGTCAACTAGTATTACAATTTGTTTACATGCCTATATTTGATTTGCTATTATTTCATTTAATAATTTACATCTGTCTTATTATTGAGATTGGCCTGTCATTTTTTTTCATGTTAACCTTGCCAGATTTTTGTGTCAAGATGTTGCTGGCCTCATAAAATTACTTGGAGCATTTGCTCTGTTTCTGTCCTTTGGACTTATTAGTGGAAGACTGGAATAACTTATACCTTGAAAGTGTGATAGAACTTTTAGTAAAACTGTCTCGGTCTGGTGTTTTCTTTGCTGGAAGATTTTAATCTATAAATTTAATGCCTTTAATGAAGAAAGGGCTATTTAGGTTGGTGGTCTTTTTATTCTTTAGTCCGTTTCACCAAGGTTTCAAATTCATTGTATTTAAATTTGTACAAACTATCTCTTATTATATTTTTAATCCCTGCTCTTGCTGTATTTCTGTTCCCTTTTTCATTTCTAATTTTGTGTCTTCTGTTTTTTTATCCAGATTGCCAGAAGTTTTCACATTAGTCTTTTCAAAGAGCCAACTTTTGGCTTTGTTAATACTCCTTTTAATCTATTTCATCAATTTCTAGCTCATCAATTTCTGTTTCATCAGTTTCTGCTCTCATCTTTATTACTTCCTTCTTTTACACTTGGGTTTGCTCTTTTGCTCATTTTCTAGATCTTTATTGATGGTTAGTTCATTATTTTACAGTCTTACTTAAGCATCAAAGGCTATAAATTTCACTGTATGGATGGCTTTGGCTACTTTCCTACATATTTTTATATGTAGCATTTCTGTTATAGTATAGTTCTGGATATTTTCTCATTTCTTTTCTTTCATCTTTCAACAATGAGTTATTTAGAAACATTTCTTAATTTGCAAACAAAGGATTCATCTTACTATGTTTTTGTTACTGGTTCCAAAGCTTATAGTCAGAGAACATGATCTATATTTGAATTGTATGAAATTTGTTGAGACATGCCCTGTGGGCCATAACTGGTCATTTTTCATACATCTTCTGTGTGTGCTTGAAAAAAAACAGTATTTTGCAATTGTTGTGCTCTAATATATCCAAGCTTGTTAATTATGTTTATATCTTTTATATCCTCATTGATTCTTTTTTGTCTTCTTGGTCAATCAACTGCAGAAAGAGGAATATTAAAATCTTTCACTATGATGATCGGTTTTTCTAGTATTCCTTAAAGTTCTGTTGATTTTGGATCAACAGAACTTTAAACTTTGAGAGTGTTTTATTAGAATATGCAAGTTGAGAATTATTTATCTCCCTGATGAATTAAACTTTTTAAAAATCACTATATAAATGACTCTTCATATCTAGTAATGTTTTTTACTTAAAGTTTTTTTTCCTGAGCTATTCTATCAGTTTTATTTTGTATTTTAATAAATCTTTTCTAGTCTCTTACTTTCAACCTTTCTGCTTTCTTATGTTTTAAATGTGTTTTTTATATAGCTGGATTTTCTTAAAATCCAGTGTGATAAAGGAGTGGATGTAGCTCAAGTGATTGAGAGCCTGATTCCCATTTATGAGGTCCTGGGTTCAAACCCCAGTATCTCCTAAAAAAAAAAAATCCATTGTAACAATCTATCTTTTAACTGGAGAATTTAGACCACTTAAATTGTACAATTTATACCATTTAAACCCTATTCTTTTAGAGTTACCTCAAATACCATAGAAATATTAACGTACATATTTAATAAAGTCTAATGTTAAATAGTAACTTTATGTTCCTCCCAAAAAGTCAGGAAACTTAGAACACTATAATTTTAATTACCTCATCCCTCCAACTCATATATAAAGGTGTCTATATTTTCATTTTATCTTACTTTTTCTCACATCACTGTTATTAATGTTTAATAAAGCTAATGTACATTTCAACTTACATATTTACTGTTCTCAGTCCACATTCCTTCTTACATCAGTTCTTCTTTTTTAAATTATTTTCTTTCTGTCCAAAGTACATACTTTAGAATTTATTTTTATGTTGATTGCAAGTGTTCTTTATTTTCCCTTTGTTTTTGTAAGAACACTGGTATTTACCGGATATTTGATTCTTGGTGTTATTTTTTCTCTGTACATGGGGATATTATTCCAAAGTCTTATAGTTTCAGCTTTTGCTGTCAGTTTATTCTCATTCTTTTATGTGATATCCTCTGGCTGCTTTTATGGTCTTTTCCTTGTCTTTTGTGTTCTGCAGTTACATTATCATATGTCTGGGTGAGGCTGTTTTAGTATCTATAACACTTAAGATTCATGAAGTTTCCTAAATTTATAAATTGTGTTTTTCATCAGTTCAGGAAAACACTTAGCCACTGACCTTTCAACTTTTGCTTTTGCTTCATTCTCTCCCTTTTCTCCTTCTGAAAGTCTGATAAGTCATGTTAATCATTCTCAACCTATCTTCTAAGTTTCTTAACCTCTCTCATCTTTTCTATTTCTCATCCTATTCACTAATTCTCTTTTCAGATGTGTTGAACCTCTGTTAAATCCATTCACTTAAGTTTCTTATTTCACATATTATACTCTTCACATTATGAAGTTCTGCTTGTTTCATTTTCAAATGTCATATTTTAGAGTCTCTTGCTCTAATGATGTTTAGACCCTTTTTTAATTTTCTATATATACAAAACATACCTATTTTATATTCTGTGCCTGCCAATGCCACTCTCTGAAGTCTTTTTAAGGTCAATTGGGTTAGTTGTTTCTTTTCTTTAACTCCCAGAGCCATCTTCCTTTCTTTCTTTTATACTTTTTGACCATGTAGTTGCAATAGTAAACTTTGCCTGTGGTAATTCATTGAGACTTGAGTAGAAGGTGGATTCTTCTAGAAAGGATTGCATTTGTTTCTGCCTAGTACCTGAGGGAGAGCACAACCAGTTGCAAACCTCTACAGACTAAATTCTCAGAATGAAGGGTTTTCAAGCTGCCCTAGTAACATGGAGGCTGCAAACCCTTGTGAGGACTGACTTATAGCCGTGGACTTGCTGGGTAAATTTTCTGTTCCCAGACCACTCAGTGTCATGGTCTTTTACCTCCAGATTCTCACTCCCACTCCTGCTCAGAGAGGGATTGTATCAGGAGAGAAGGAGGAAATTCTACTTTCCCAGTTTTTAAAAATGTCCACAAAATGAAAGCCAACATTACGCTCTTCATTCTTTGGGTCCCTATAGTCACTGTGTTTTGTACTCTGAGTATTCCTTACTAACATGTAAATCATATTTTTCTCTTTTTCCTTTTTAAGTTTCATTCAACATTTTAAAATTGTTTGGGCAATTTTAGCACTGGGGACATAGTGCTAAAAACACTGGAAATATATTTCCTCTACAAAGCATTTTACAAATAAGGAGTCATAATTTATCAAACCATTTGATGATGAACCTAGTCAATGGGAAAAAGATGCTTCACCACATGGGTTGGGGATGGAGGCTAGACCAGGAGAAGGATTTATTACCATGACGTCATTAAGTTCCTCCTTGGAGAATTCTTTCCTGGGCTTTGTTAAACATGCTTATTTTTCTCTTGTAACCTGAAGATGGAGTATAGTGGGAAGTCTAGGGGAGGCCTGAGAATTTTCTGAGAAGCTATTTGATTTACCCCAGAAGGCCTAGCCCAGGCTGGTGTGTGGAGATCATTCCCCCGTTGCCCAGTTCCTGAAGTCAACTTCCTAAAGGCATAGTCTCAGAGTCAAGCTATTCAGAAGGGTGTTCCCAGCATCTCTTATGTTCTTGGCAGCTTCAGGTAGTGCCAAGAGAACCCAGAGGACTGAACAGAGTCCCATCCTGAGACCAAGTGGAAAGAGTGACAGGGACCATCCAGTGTAGGTACAGGTGAAAGTGTAGAAATTTAAAGTCAAAGAGTAAGGAATAGAAACTTCCTCCCTGAAAGCAGCAAGAAAAGCACATGCTGTGTTCCTAACCCTGATCATGGAACTGGCCCACAGGTGAGATACAGATGTATCCAGGCCTGCCTATCCAATTGCTTTCAGCAAAAAGTACTGCCTTTACAAGTGCACAAGTTTTTTGAGATGATCATTCATTCATTGATTGGAGGTATGATCTCTGCCCTTGAGGAATGTGCTCATAGGAGAAAAGTCAGGCATGCAAACACGCAACTAGAGTACAGCTTAAAGAGGTGTCTCCAGAGTGCTATGGGAAAACCAAGGAAGAAGTTGTAACAAAAGGTCAGGAAAGTTTTCACAGAGGTGGCAGGGTCTTAAAGGATATGTAGGCTTAGAAATCACTATCTGAGTGGTCACATGTGCAAAGGCACTAAAGTTTGGATCAGCTTTTTATTTTTTATTTTTTTAAAGATTTATTTATTTATTTATTTAATTTCCCCCCCTCCCCTGGTTGTCTGCTCCTGGTGTCTATTTGCTGCGTCTTGTTTCTTTGTCCGCTTCTGTTGTCGTCAGCGGCACGGGAAGTGTGGGCGGCGCCATTCCTGGGCAGGCTGCACTTTCTTTTCACGCTGGGCGGCTTTCCTCACGGGCGCACTCCTTGCGCGTGGGGCTCCCCCACACGGGGGACACCCTTGCGTGGCACGGCACTCCTTGCGCGCACCAGCGCTGCGCATGGCCAGCTCCACACGGGTCAAGGAAGCCCGGGGTTTGAACCGCGGACCTCCCATATGGTAGACGGACGCCCTAACCACTGGGCCAAAGTCCGTTTCCCAGCTTTTTAGAATTGAACATAATTCAGCATGCCTGAATCGAGATGAGGATGGAAAGGTAAAAAGGATCTAGCTCATGGTATGCTTGGCAAAGAGGTTTGAGTTTTATTCTGATAAAGATTTTTTTAAGGGTAAAAGTGTTAGACTGTTGGTAATGATAATAACGAACTCTTACTGTTTGCTTATTCTGTGCTAAGCACTGAGAAAGCCCTCTATGTTAATGATTTCATTTCAGTCTCTTAAAACATAATGAATTAAGTTTTTGCCTCCCCCCCCCCACCCCCCTGCCTTGTCTGCTTTCTGTGTCCATTCGCTGTGCGTTCTTCTATATCTGTTGTATTCTCATTGTATTCCAATAACCCATCCTGGGACCTTCCAGAGTGGGAGAGAGGTGACCATTTTCTTGCTCCACCCCAGCTTCCTAGTTCATTATGTGTTTTATTGTCTCTTCTCTGTGTCTCTTTTTGTTGCATCATCTTGCTGCATCAGCTCTCCATGTGGGCAGCACCACTCCTAAGCAAACTGCACTCTTGTGCAGTGCACCACTCCTTGCACGGGGGGCACTCCATGTGGGCCAGCTCTCCATACGGGCCAGGAGGCCCCGGGTATTGAACCCTGGACCTCCCATATGGTAAGTGGAAGCTCTATCAGTTGAGCCACATCTGCTTCCCATGAATTAGGTTTTGACAGACCCATTTGATGAATGAAGAAAATGAATCATGGATAGGTTAAACTATCCATGGCATCTTAGCCATAACATATAGCCAATAAGTGGCAAAGGCAGGATTTAAGTCCAGTCTTTCTGGCTCCAATGTCAGTGGACTTCAATAGCTGTGCTATGCTGCTCAATGGAACAAAGTCTCAGAGTAGATGAGCAAGGGTGGGATTCACAACACTGGATTATAGCTTTGGGAAGGATGAGGGCCAATTTCTCTTCTGAACCAAAGTTATAAAATTTAAGTCTAAGGTTTTGAAATATTATTCCGGTAGCACTTTAGAGGGTTGGAGAAGATACTGGAAGGAGGTAGACCACTTAAGAAGCTGAAACAATTAGGTAAGAAAAATGGAGGTACCAAAAAAGGCTTTGGAAATATGGAGGGGGAGAGAGATTTGAAGGAGATTTGGGGGACAGAATGGGTCTTGGTGGTTGATTGGATGTGCAGTTGAGACAGAAGGAGGAGTCTTAGTCAACATTGTATCCCCAGTGCCCAACCCAGTGCCTGGCACATAGTAGGTACTCCATAAATATTTGTTCAATAAGAAAATGATGAGTCAGTGCTTTCAGGGTTGGACAAATGGGGGACTTAAAAAGGAAACACCAGAGGAGAGACATTTTTTGCAGGGACTAAGAGGTAAATATAGCACATTTATTTATTTATTTATTTGTTTGTTTGTTTGTTTGTTTTACTTTATTTTTTATTTTTATTTCTATTGTTTTTATTTTTTTAATGTTACATTAAAAAAAATGAGGTCCCCATATATCTCCTACCCCCCCCTTACCCCACTCCTCCCCCCATAACAACAACCTCTTCCATCATCATGAGACATTCATTGCACTTGGTGAATACATCTCTGAGTACCGCTGCACCTCATGGTCAATTGTCCACACCAAAGCCCACACTCTCCCACAGTCCACCCAGTGGGCCATGGGAGGACATACAATGTCTGGTAACTGTCCCTGCAGCACCACCCAGGACAACTCCAACCCCCAAAAATGCCCCCACATTGCATCTCTTCCTCCCACTCCCTACCCCCAGCAGCCACCATGGCCACTTTCTCCACACCAATGTCACATTTTCTTCGATTACTAATCACAATAGTTCATGAATAGAATATCAGGAAGTCCACTCTAATCCATACTCTATTCCTCCATCCTGTGGACCTTAGAATGGTTATGTCCACTCCACATCTATATCAAGAAGGGGCTTAGATTCCACATGGATGCTGGATGCAATTCTCCTGCTTTCAGTTATAGGCACTCTTGGCTCCCTGGTGTGGTGATGGACATTCTTCACCTCCATGTTAGCTAAGTGGGGTAAGTCCAATAAACCAGAGTGTAGGAGCTGCAAGTCTGTTGAGGCCCAGGGCCTGGCTATCACATGGTCAGTCCAGAGATTCATGTCCCCTGGGTATACACTAAACCCCAGCACCAACTACAGATCCAGTAAAAGTAACAGGAGAGGCTTGTGGACAAGATCACATCTGAGTCCAGCTCCATCACACAGAAACACAAACTCCAAAATAGGGCCAAATGACATGGCACTGAACTCCATCTGCCATGACCATAGAACCTCTGGGTCCTGTTGGATATCTAATGGCATTTGAATGCATTGGTTAGAAACTCTGGATAAATTTGGGTTCAAGAGAGAGATTTGGGTATTATCTCACCAGCCCATGGGCAAGAATGGAAACCTAAGGAATGGGCATCATTTCTTGGAAAGAGTGAGGAGATTAAGGAGATTCAGGGAAACAGACTTGGCCCAGTGGTTAGGGCGTCCGTCTACCACATGGGAGATCCGCAGTTCAAACCCCGGAACTCCTTGACCCGTGTGGAGCTGGCCCATGTGCAGTGCTGGTGCACACAAGGAGTGCTGTGCCACACAGGGGTGTCCCCTACATAGGGGAGCCCTGTGCACAAGGAGTGCACCCCATAAGGAGAGCCGCCCAGCGTAACAGAAAGTGCAGCCTGCCCAAGAATAGTGCCACCCACACAGAGAGCTGACACAACAAAATGACACAACAAAAAGAAACACAGATTCCCGTGCCACTGACAACAGAAGCAGGCAAAGAAGACGACACAGCTAATAGACACAGAGAACAGACAACTGGAGCGGGGGATGGGGGGAGGGAAGAGAAATAAATAAATAGATAAATCTTTAAAAAAAAAAAAAAGGAAGATTCAGAATGCAGCTGGGTATTCATCTGCACTCTTTTAGAATGGGAACAACATCCTAATAGAGGGCAGATGAAAGAAGGGTATCCAGGGAAAGAAAGAGAGAAGCAAACGTGAAAGATAGGATGGGAATTATGATGCACAAGCAGGAGGAACTTCCTAGGTGGCCATGTTTGAAATGACAATGCTGAGAAAGCTCTTTTGGTAAGAACTGAAGAGGAACTATTGGCTTTGGCCTTGGAATAAGACCTTTCAGTGGAGGTATGGGGGCAGAAGCAGATAGCAGTAGGATGAGTAGTAAATGGATGAGAGTTGAGGTCAAGTGTACAGGCAACTCTTCTGAGAAGTTTTAAGAGGAAGTGAAGGAAGGAGTGAGGGCAGCAGCATGTGACAGAGGTAGGGTAGAGAGAAAATTGGGGCTATTTCAAGGTTTTTGTTTGTTGTTTAGAATATTAAAAACTTGAATGTCGTAGTCTGAGGGCAGAGGAAAAAGAGGAAGAGAGTGAATATGTAGGAGAAAGAGGATGGTGAGTGAAGGGAGGTCCTGGGATGAGTGCAGAGAAATGGGATTGAAAGCACAAGAGTTCCCTTTGCAAAGAGGAGGTGGAGAAAGATGATGCCATGAGAAGGAGTTGAGAAATAGAAATACTCTGGTGTTAGAATGACCAGAACGTATATCAAGATACCAGCATTAATTGAGCACCTATAGGCTCTGCATCTCTACACTGTAGGAACAATAAGAACTCACAGTCTAACTGGGAAGGAAGGTTAGGGATTTTTCTCTCCCCAATAAGCCAGAAAGAAAACAAATGAAAATGCCCCATCCATGTTTCTGGAAGGTTGACAGTCTCAGAGCAAAGGGAAAAGAAGTTTCAGAGCCTACTCCTTTTGCAACCTTTCCACACTCGCTTGGATTGGGAATGCCCTTGAGCATTTACACCATCTCAAAACCTGTAGTCAGTCTGCCCAAAATAATTTTCCCCAACCTTGGTTAATCATCAGAAATACCTAGGGAGACTCTAAAAACAGATTCCCATGCTCTTTCCACAAAGACCTGATTCAGTGGGCCTGGGACTGTCAAACTTCCAGAAGCATGGATGGGGCCTTTTCATTTGTCCCTGCTCCCCACTCAAGAGCTGATTCTCCAGCCCTGCTTTGGGCCCCCAGCAAGACCCCAGCAGAAACTACCTTCTAGCTGTGCCCAGAAAAGTGCCCTTCCTTTCACAGAGCTAATAGTCAAGTTGGCAGCAGGATTAGTAAACCAAGACTGAGTGAGCCAAGGTCAGCCCTCTGGAGGTCAGAGAAGGGCCCCAAGGAGGAATCCAGAGGAGGGACTGAAGCAGGACATTATGGAGGGGTCTCTGCCTAGCTGGGGAGGGCAGGGGAAGGACTACCTGGCCCAGAGTTTCCAAGCCAAGTCACTGAACTTCATCCCAAGGGTTGGTAGCTAACAGACTCTTCTTTGGTGAAGGAAGTCCTTCCTCAGGACCTATGACAGTCGGGTTCAGATGGCTGTGAACTGCAGAAACCTCCCCAGCAGCTTCGAAAAAATGGGCCTTGTTTTCCCCACATCTCATAGGAACAGAAGTAGAGTGACCAAGAGGTAGAATCCAGGGTTTGTTTGGTGCCCCAGCCAGGGCCACAGGCACCTTCTCTTTTGCCATCTTTGCATCTGGTTATCATCCTCATGATCACAGGAAGCGTGCTTCACCCCTGCCCTCACATCTGTACTCCTGGGAAAAGGAACACTAACTGGAGGACTCCTAGCCCATCTCTCATTGCCTGGAATTCTGTCATGTAGGTGACCTTCGCCGGTACATTGCCAACCCTCCAAAGTCAGGGTTCTGTTAGGAACAATTACCCAAGATGTGAGCTAGATCATAACGGAACTACATCAGTTGCAATAGGGCCCTGCCCACTCTGGCTCCTTCTTCAGCTTGGTTGGTGCCCCTTGAAGTACCTTTATGGAACCCTGAGATGCCTGGGACCCCAGTTGAAAACCATTGCTCCAGGGAAGGAGTCAGCAAATATTTTATGTAAAAAATTCAATGGTAAATATTTTAGGCTTTGAGGGCCACTTAAGGTCTTTGTGACATATTCTTTTTTTCTTCTTCAACCCTTTAAAAATGTAAAAACTATTATTCTTAACTCAAGAGGTCCAAGATCCATGTTGAAACAGGCCATCGTCCAGACTTGGCCCAAGGACCATAGTTTGTCAACCCTGCTCTAGGGTATAGTGAGGCACTATACCCTATGGAGTACAGAGTGAAGGATGGGTGAAAGGCCAAGAACCCATTAGAAGGCTAGGTGGAAGGACCATCATTGGGCAAGATAACCTCAGATCTCTTGGGACTCTGTTTCCCATAAAATGCTCTGGAGTGGTTGGGTGTTCTGCAGCCTCACAGAGACCTTGAGCACAGGCTGGCAGGGCTGGGAGCCCTGTCTGTTGGCTGGTCCTAAGGAGTACTCAGGAAGCAAAGAATTTCTCCAGGGTCTGGAGTGGGTGTCCTCCAATCCCCTGTGTGCTCCAAGGGCCCTGGTCTCCAGGGCTCTCTCCCCATACCCACCCTCTGCCACAAACAGTTTGTGCCAACTCCAGCCTTAAACCCTCATCCCACTCCTTGACCTGTACCAGCCTCCTGCCTCTAGTCAATCCTTCATGTTGATTATTTACTCTTGCCCACCCACAACGTTCAAACTTACCATACTCTTCCCAATGAAGTCCAGAGTGGTTGCCCTGGCCTGCCAGGATAATGCCAGCTTCAGACTAGGTTCTCTGCCAGGCTGGTGTTCACGCCCCACCTCCCCTGCCTTGGCCACCCACCCTTCTTTGCCTTCCCCTGTTCATTGCTCATGGCATTTCTGGAGAGACCTCACACCTTCCTGCAAGGCCCAGTATGAGCATCTCTGCTCTGGGCCAGCTCCTTTAATCTCTCCTTTCTTTGTGACCCTTCAGCACTCACCAACTACACCAGGCACTTGGCATTTAGATTCTGCTCTAAATTGTCAGGCATGTGAGATAACTTATGGGAAGCAGCTAGCTCAGTGCTTGGCACATGGCAGGTGCTCCGTAATTACATCTAGCTGATGGGTTCATTTATTCGTTCATTTAATGGGTTTAAATTTGGCATCTAAGCTGTATACAAATGTGCCTCTTTGATCATGCCTATTTCATGTGCTGCCATCTCTCCTACTTCAGAAAGGGCTTTGTGAGCTTGATTGATCTGGTGTTCGTTAATGAGTCATTATAAGTTCCTGTCTCTAAACAAAGACCAAAGCAGAAAAGGGAAAATAGAGAGGATCAGTACATTGTGCCCTGGGGGCCTGTCCCATTGCTGCAATGTTATGCCTGGTGTACTGTCTACTTGGTGTAATTAGCTCCTACATTAGGGTCAGGTGCTCAAAATATGGTTTACATCAATGGCTGCTCTAAGAGGTAAGGTGAACCATTTCGCGGCTCTGGGTTCTGGCCTTCAGAGCAATATTTCCCCATTATACGCATCGTAATCCTGTGCTCCCATATTGGGAGGTGGCTCAGTGAGCTGGAATCCTCCAGCCCAGGGCTGACTGGAAGGGATGGATATAGCGAGAGCACACAGTAGGACCCTCACTCTTTGCAGAGCCCAGGCCCCCTCCTTCTGCAGAAGGCACTGCATGCCTGGTGCTCTTTTAAAGATTTTTTTTTAAATTTATATCTTTCCCCCACCCCTGTTGTCTGCTCTCTGTGTCCACTCGCTGTGTATTCTTCTGTGTCCGCTTGCATTCTTGTAGGCAGCACAGGGAATCTGTGTCTCCTTTTGATGGCTCATCTTGCTGGGTTAGCTCTCTGTGTGTGCTGCGCCATTCCTGGGCAGGCTGTGCTTTTTTCCCACAGGGCAGCTCACCTTACAGTGCGCACTCCTTGCGTGTGGGGCTCCCCTATGCGGGGGACACCCCTGCATGGCATAGCACTCCTTGCGTGCATTAGCACTACGCATGGGCCAGCTCACCACACAGGTCAGGAGGCCCTGGGTTTGAACCCTGGAACTCCCATATGGTAGATGGATGCTCTATCAGTTGAGCCAAATCCACTTCCCTGCCTGGTGCTCTTTTATGCATAAAAGGTGTTTGCTGAGCACCAGCTGTGACCCAGGAAAAGTGCTCATGGATCTGAGACCTCCTGGGACGTTGTAAGGCAGTAGAGCCTAGTGGCTAAGAGCCCGGCCTTTGGAGTCAGACTACCTGGTGTGAATCCCAGCACTAGCACTTAGCTGTGTGGTGTTAGGCAAGTTTTTAACTTCTCTGTGCCTCAGCTTTCTCCTTTGTGAATTGGAGCTAATAATAATCCCTATTGTTTTTATGAGATTTACGTGAGTTGATACATGTATAAAGTGCATAGAACAGAGCCTAGCATGATAAAAGTGTCAGCTACTGTGAAGAAATCTCACAAGAGATTATCAAAGACTGTGACTGTGACTTAAAGACTCTCCTAACCAGGAGTTGGCAAACTATAGCCAGTGGACCAAATCCAGCCCACTGCTTGTTTTTGTAAATAAAGTTTTATTGGAATTCAACCACACCTGTTCGTTCACATACTGCCTGTGGTTGCTTTTGCAGTACAACAGCGGGGTTGCTTAGATGCCACAGAGATTGTATGTCCCCCAAAGCCAAAAAAACTTACTATCTGGCCCTGTACGGAAAACATTTGCCGACCCCTGCCCTCGCTGAGCCCTAGATAACAACGGTGAGGGACCTGAGATTGTCGCAACCAGTTCAGACTGGAGAGTCCAGAAAGGCGTCTTTTGAGAGATGGGGTTTGCAAAACGCCCTCCCATCAACATTTTTGAGCCTTGGCATGTGCTTGGCACATGCCAGGCACTGGTGGTACAGAGGCAGTGAGGCCTGACCTCTGCCCACCTCTTGGCATAGTGCAGGAACAGGTAGACGGAGCAATCACAGTTCAGCAGGTAAGCTCTGAAACAGAGGGGAGGGAAAGGTGCTGAGCAGGGGGCACCCATCTTGTCAAGGGTAGAGGGAGCTCTGGGGGGAAGGAGCACTCAAGGATGAGAAGAAATTCACTAGGGGAGCTAGGGGAGGGAGGAGCCTGTGCAAATCTTAGTCGCTGATGGGCGGGCCCACATCAGGTGGCCTCACTGGATGTGAGGTGTGGAGCTGGAAGGTGCAGGGTGCATGTGTAAGGGCTAGGAAGCAGCGATGTCATTCTCTAGGGCAGGACTGGGGAGGATGAGGGATGGGACAGAGAGGCCAGCCTGAACCAGTGTTCCCATAATGGTGACATCTGGGAACAGAGAACACACCTGCTGGATGGGAAAACCAGAAGGGCCAAAGAATCTGCAATCACTCTTGACAGTGCCGTTCCATCCCCTCGTTCCTAACCACCCCAGCCGCTGCCTGCCACAGGCCCACAACCCCATCATCAAACCATTGCTACAGCTACTGATTGCCCTGGTTTTCAAACAACTCTCAATGCAGTTTCTCCTAAAACAAGCAAACAAACAAAAATGTCATGTTACACCTTTGCTTAAAACTCTTCCATAGCTCCCTCTTGTCTTCAGGACGAAGCCCAAGATCCTTAGCATGGCAGACAGCCCTGCTGGCTCCTCCTGCTTCTCTCGTTTCACTGCCCTCCACTTCCCTCTCCCTTAAATAGCTTCAGATTAATGAGAAGCCTCTGAACAAGTCGTGGTCCATACCGCTGCCTGTTTACCTGCTCGTCCCTCTGCCTGGACTGCTCTCCCTCCCTTACCCCTTTGCTGAACACCAGTTCATCTTCCAAACAGCCTGGCTGTCCTTTCTTCCACGGTTTCACTGCCTCCTCTGGCTTTCTGCAGATCCACTGAAGCGCTCACCAAGGACTTCCGCAGAGGCTCTCCTCTCTGGATGCCCTGCCTGGGGCAGAGGGGTCCTGCATCGGCGGGAGGGCAGTACCTGTGCGCTTCTGAGATGCCTGATGGCACCTCAGGGCAGTGTCCACATGGACATGGGTGCTGGGCTGTTTGGTGTGGACAGAGGAAAGCTACGGAAGGCGTCAGTCAAACTGAGGAGAAAATGCCCATGGAAATTCTACATTCCTTAGATTCAAGACACCAAGGAGTAACTTCAGCCTCTCCACTGGGAGAGTGAAGAATCTCATGGGATTGAAATCAGATGAAACGGGCAAAAAGAGACCCAGATGAGGCAGTGGGCGCATGAACCTTCTGTGTGTCCTGTCTCCATGAATGGTACCCCCCCCACCCACCCAGCTGCCTCGCCAGAAACCTGCAAGTCACCCTAGACCGCTCCCTCTCCCTCACCCTCCCCATACCCATTCCTCGCAAAGCCCTAACTCTGGGAGAGCCTGAGCCTGTTCTCCGCCTCCTCTGCTACCCCTCCATCACTCCCCTAGACTCCCACCAAAGCCACAGGGCCAGCCTCACTGCCTCTCGCCTCACTCCTGCCAGTCAATTTCCACACAAGCCTCCAGACCGATCGTTTTCTTAAACATCTACGTGATCTTGTCATCCCACTTTTTCAAACTCTTCTACCACTCCTCCCTCAGGATAAACCCCAACTCCTTGAGGTGGGGGGAAGGGGGTGTTATGAGTCCTTCTGGACCTGGCTCCAGGCAAACGTCTCAAGTTCCAGCTCTTGCCCACTCACCTCCTTGCACTGGATGTCCAGCCACATCGTCCCACAGGGCAAGGCACGGCGCTTGGCAGCTAAAAGGTGTACTCAGTCAATGTTGTAGACCTGCCACTGACAGACACAAACAAACTGCCATTTCTGGAATGTTCCCTCTCTGACACAGCTCTATGTCCCTGACTCCTGGGAACGTTCCCTCCCTATCCAAACACCCACTCTGCCCTGAAGGAGTCATATATCCTTTGGAATTCCCTGAGATGACACCATCATAAATAGCCTCTTCCCCTTACTGCGAGCAGAGACTGTGTCTTGCTCACTGTTGAAATCCCCTCATACCCTGGCATATGGTGAGTACTTAGCAAACATTTGTGGACAGCAGGAGTAAAACAAGTTAAGAGGGAGGAATCATCCTGTGCTCTACTTCTTGGAATATTCATTTATAAAACAAATAATAATAATAAAAAGGATGGAGAAAAGCAGGCCTAGGAGAGGCTGAGTGAAACTTCTGCAAGGTAGCTAAGATTCCACATGTGGCTTGAAAAATTGCCACCAAGCCCATGGGGATGTCTGTGCTCTAAAGCATGAAGGAAGAGTCTAACCACCTCACAGCCAGCCAGAGTGCCTGGTGTTGCCATGACAGCCCCTGGAACTGGACAGATGTGCCATGAACATCTTTGGAAAAATCAGGGGGCCCCCGAGACTTGGGAAGAAATTGTTCACTCTCATAAAGTTGACAGAGAGATGGTCAGTTTGGTTTGGGAGTCACCAGTGACTCTTGGGCATCAGGACCTGACCAGGAAAATGCTTTCCATCCTCAGGCTATGGAAGTCTTTTTTTATTTTCTTTTTAAACTAAATTAAGGAAAGATGGAAAGTCTTTCCTGGCAGCCACTGCCTGCTTCCTAATTCTGTGCTCCCCCCCTAGGTGATCAAGCTCGCCTTTGAGGAGTTTGACTTGGAGAGGGGCTACGATACCCTGACAGTCGGGGATGGTGGGCAGGACGGGGACCAGAAAACTGTTCTCTACATGTAAGTGAAGAAGTGTGTGTGGTCAGAAGGGCGGGTGGCATGTATAACCTGGCTGGGGTGGGGATGATGGGCCTACCCAGTCATGCCTGGCCTCCCAGACCACCCTGCAGCGATGCCCCTGGTTTCAGAAGCAATCCCTCTGACTCTCTCCAAGGAACTAGAGAGCCTGGCCAAGTTCTCGCTGGGAATTCACATGGAAAGTGTATACAAGAAACAGTCTCTTAGGGAACATGAGAAAAAGAGGCTTTGTGTGTGAACCTGGAGCTTCCCACTTTGCTGTTGGCTTCTGTGCTGACCCAACTTCTGCCACCCAACAGTTTTACTCAGGGCCACATAAGTCCGTGGCAGTCTGACTTCAGGAAAAGATAGCAGAAGTCTTTGCTGACCTCCCTGAATGTACAACACTATCTGGACAATGGATGGTTTCAAAGAATTGGGATGATTTAGATGTTGTGACCACGTTTTTGAGCCCAGGAGGGACAGTCTAGTAAGACCTGGTCTAGAAGGGATGGGCTGATCACCAGTAGGCTGTCCTGAGATTCCATTATGTTGGATCTTTGCTCCTCCTTCTTTGCCCAACACCATCAGCCTAAAATGAAGGCAGGAAAATGCTCTTGTTCAGGGCATGTGGCCAAGCTTCAGAGGGGCAGACAGGTCTGACCAAGGAAGAGGAGGAAATTCACATACATTGGGCATCTGCTAAGTGCTCAAGTACTGTGATGGGAAATTTCACATCAGTTATCTCAGTTAATCCCCACATCAGTCCAGTGAGAAAGGTATTATTATCCCCCATTTAACAGAGGTCCATTCAGTGTCTTGTAGAAATCGCAAAGACAGTTGGTGGCAGAACCAACAATCGAGTTCATATCTTTTGATTTCAGCCAAAGCCCGCTCCTATACCTCACTCCTCACAACCAAGCTAACTCCAATCTGACACCTTCTGGTTTTAATGCTGAGTTAGGAATGGCCATTCAGTAATAGGGGGCTTATCCAGGTGTTATTCTGCTCTGGGTGCTTCCCATACCTTCCCCACAGCTACCTCAAGAAAATGCTAAAGGGACAGTTCCTGTGTTATCCATGGAGTTAGCAGACATGACTGGACCTTGGGATTTCTCCCAATAAAAGTATGAAATGTGAGCCAGAAGGGTGTCCCCCTGCTCTGGGATCCCCCCACCCCAGACTCCCCCATCCTCCAGCTTGGTGTATCCCCATCATTCACCTTCTGCCCTGACTTGCTAACAAGTATTGTGAGTCAGCTCAGTGCACCCAAGAGGCCAGCATTCCAGCTCTGTCTCCTCCCATTACCCACTGTGCTTTGTCAGAGAGAGAGCTTTAGAATGTCAGAGCTGATAGAAGATTTGGGGATCATACAACCCAACTATCTCATTTAAGGCTAAAAAAGCCCAGAAAGGCTCAACCACTTGCCCAAGGCCCAACGACAAATTAATGGTAGAGCCAGGACTTATACTCAAGTCTTTGGACCAGTCTAGTTTGAGGGAGCTCCCATCCAGCTATAAAGCAGTCCCAGCTATGAGGTGCTGGGGGTCTCCCCAAAGCCCCTAAGTCTCCTTAGACCAATAGTCATCTCATATCTTCAGGGAAACACATGCAAAATGGTTGGGTTCCTTGGTTGTCATAATCCATCAGAGGAAAAGCAGAGGCCTTGGTCTTCACCGCTCACCACCACTCCTGAGTCAGGAGCTAACGTTGACCTTGCCTCAATCTGTCTTCGCTTCAGAACATTCTACTCAGGGCTAAGAGCCCCCATCCCTAGGATGTCACAAAGGCCAAGCTGGCTCTATGTGGTCTATCCCAACTCCACCCCTATGAAAGGGGCTCTCATGGTTTGCTAAGTATCTCTCTGCAGCTTACTCAACAGCTCCTCAAGCTTTGAGAGTCCAGGGTGGGGCAGAGATTAGGACCCTTTAATCTGCTCCTCTCCCTCCTTGTCTTGGCCAACTGTCTGTTCTCAACAGAAGGAGGGAACCAGGCTAGAAAGGGGCTAGCATACCTGAATAGGGTTTCACTTCTGGAAACCCCTGGCCTTTGCTGCAGACTCCTGGTTCTGCTGCTCTCCAGCAGGCTGACGTGGGGAAAGTCAGTCCTTGTTCCACCTCTGCTTCTCATCTATACAGAAGGGATGACCACCCCTACCTCACTGGACTACTGGGGGGATTAAATGAGATAACGGATGGGAAATTGGTCAGCACAGTGTCTGACTCAGGTAGGTGCTTGGTAAATGTCAGTTGAATCAGAATCCTCCCCATGTTTTAAAATCCCTTCTTCAGAAAGCATATGGCCTTAGGGGGATGGTTGCACTTTAAATCTTGCCTCTCACACTGAAATAGAAGGATTTTCTTGTTAAATGAATGTCTGAGTAGTAGGAAAGGAGGTGAGAGAAGTGACCAAACCAGGTCATTTCCAGCCCAATAAGGCTATTGTAAGGACTTGGATTTTATGCTAAATGAAATGGGAAGGCTTTGCAGAAGTTCAGTGCCATAATCTGGCTTTCATTCTAAAAGATCATTCTGTGAAAATACATCCAAAAAATTAAGGCGAACTGATGGATGGAGAGATGGGTGAATATGTGATAAGACAGATATGGCAAAACATTAAGTGTAGAATCTTGGTGTGGGTAGAGGATGGTCACTATTTAATGCTTTCAATTTCTCTGTGTGTTTGAAAACTTTTGTAAGAGAATATTTGGAATAGAAACTAAATATAATGCTGAAGGGCCATAATCTAACTGATGTATTTCACTTTATAGAATGATTTTAACATGTCACTGAAAACTGTCCTATAGAGAACTTCTATAAGCCAAATCTTATTTCCTCCCTAACTTTCATCATGGAAATAGATTATATTTCTTTGGAAAGAACCTGGATGATAAAATCCAAGATAAAAATCATATCTAGGAATGTAAACACCTTGAAATTATATGTTCTGTATGATAAAGTGAATGCCTGCAGGTAGGCAAGATAAAAACATCAAAGCCTGCAGGAGAGTAGACAGGCCCTTGGTTAGATTTGGCTCCCGTTGTCCCCATGCCCTGAGCAAGCAAGGGCAGAGATCTCCCTCGTGAGCCCAGCGATCTGGGCTAGGAAGTCTCCGTTGACAGGCAAGCTCTGCCCACAGCCGAGGGGAGGTTCTGTGTCTTCCCAGCACATGGAGCACGTGCTGCTTGGTCCAGTGTCAGAAGCAATGAGAGACCCAGAGTTTGTCCCTGAGTGGGCCTGACTCCTGGACGTTCCTGTGGAGTCGGTGGGGCCGTCGTTGGATATGGGCACCGCGGTAGGCTTCCGCCTTCTAAAACTCTCTGTCCTGACAGTCTGACAGGTACGTCAGTCCCAGATCTGATTGTCAGCACCAACCATCAAATGTGGCTTCTCTTCCAGACCGACGGCAGCGGCAGCTCCCAGGGATTCAAGGCCTCTTACGAAGGTAACTGCTCTCGATGAGTTCTGGGGTCTGGATTTGGAAAGGAGAGCCCTGGGTCTGAATACCAGGTCTTCCTGTACTAGCTTCTACTCCTTGGGCAAGTCATTTGGCTTCTCCAAGCCCCAGGCTTCTTTGTTCAGTGGGTCTCTCAGCTTCTTTTCAGGATTATGTGAGATAAATTTCTTAGAGCCCTGGGCACTCCGCATCAGGCACATACATTTTCATTCCCTGTTCATATCTTGCTCATGTAGACCTTGAAAAGCCTCTTAAACTTTTTGAGCTTGCTCATTTTAAAAAAATCTTTAGAGTGGGAACTATAACTTCCCAGCCGAATCTATTTGAGTGTTGTAACGATAAAGGAGAGAGTGTGTGGAGGGCCAGTGCAGGCACACCCCATTGCTGCTGGCCCAAGGAAGATGTTCCCTTATCGAGAACAGGTATTACGGGAACCACAAATGCTGGGACCCAAGAGATACCACCACCCTCACCCTTCCCACCCATGTGCTTCCAAACCTTCATTTGGTCAATGAGTGCTAATGCTGATCCCCTGAAAAGGGGAGGAGAAGCCATTCCACGGGATTTTTTGTTTGTTTGTTTGTTTGTTTTAGGAGGTACTGGGAATTGAACCCAGGACCTCATATATGTGAAGCAGGAGGTTAACCACTGAGCTACACCCCTCCATTCCACAGGTATTTGTTAAGCACAAAGGTTCCGGCATGAAGGGAACAGATGCATAAGATCTAGACCCTCTCTTCTAGGGGCTTGCACTCTAGTGGTGAGACAAAGGAGTAAATGAATAGGGCATTAAATAAGACAATTGCTGCGAATAGAACCAATGGGAGCTCAGAGGGGGGAGCAGCCATTCTTTCTGGGGGATCAGGAAAGACTTTCTCAGTAAAGTCTGCCTTATGTCTTCACAATGAATAGGTAAAGGTGGGAGGCAGGGGGAGGGGGAGAGAAAGCTTGCTTTTTTTAACCCCCATTCAGAGACCTGATAATTCTACAAGGAAATATTTAGAGAATTAAATTCTATGCTGAGCAACTCCAGTGGAGTCCCTTCCAGGCTCCCACACCTGTTTCCCCACCCCCATGTACTAAAAGCAGGTTCTGGGTTCTTGTACCAGGACATATACTCTGTTCCCAAAACTGAGTGCCCAGGAGGCTAGCCCATGCTTCCTACATCGACATGATTGTACGCATCCAAATGCCCATCGGGGCTCGGACGTTCCAAGAAGAGGAAGTCTATGCCTCGGTGGGACAGAACTGCCAACAGAACATGTTTCTGGTGTGATGAATGCTGAGTTCAAAATCCCGATTCTGTCACTTTCTAGCTCTGTGGCAGGTCATAGACCCTCTCCAGGGCTCCGTTTCTTCATCGGTGAAATGGATATAATATTGCAGTCTAGGAAGTAGGGCTACCTTGAAGATTAAGTTAGATAAAGAATGCAAACACAAGAAATGTTGCAAATTGCAAGCAGTTAGAGAGTAACTAAAGAGTGAGTAAATGAGTAGTTAAATGAATGGGCTCTTCTGGTACATAAAGTTATATGTGAGCAGCTGTAGGGAAATGGAAAGAGCACTAGATGAGAAATCAGGAGACCCTGATTCCGGTCCAAGCTCAGCACTCACTACTTTAAAAATGCAGATGAGCATGACTTGGTCAGGGATGGATTTGGACTCAGTTTCTAAGGTTTCACTATTTCTGAATTCCCATGGATGTTCAGCAACAAATGTTCCCACAAGTGGGGAAGAATGCTCCGTGACATCCACATGCCCTCATTCTGTCCATATTTTATCAATGGCTTGGAAAAGACATGAATAGCAAGTGCTTGGAAAGAATGACAGTATACCAATGGGCAAATGCAGGGTGCAGAAAGATCTTGGTGGGGAGAGCTATTGGCTAAATTAGCAGCATAGATGGAATTGGAATAAAATATGAAGCCCTGTTTTAAGGTTCAAAAAATTAAGTGCTAGGATTTATGCCAGGGAGTTAGCTGTGCTTTGTTCTACCCTGATCAGGCATCAGATAATCGAACTTAGATATAGGGACCTCAGCTTGAGATGGATAAGGAGAGGATTTGAGCCAAGTCCTGTGGGAAGGGTTAACGTCCCCTGAATGTTTACTCAGGAGAAAAGCTAGAGAGACCCAAAAGCCATGTCCAAATATTTGAAGGTTGTCACGTGGTCAAGAGGAATTGTATTTGTTTGGCATGATTTCTTTGGAAAAGAAAGGGACATAACATTTGTCGAGAGCCTACTGTGTGCCAAAAGCTTTATGTGAATGATCTCAGGGTTTTCAAACAGTATCATGAGAAAACCTGGTAACCACCACAGACCACCCAGATGAAGCAGGGGATGCCTGGCAGGGAGCACTCTGACCCAGCCTCCATTTCATTCAAGAAGCGCTTCTTCTCTTTTATTCCTGTAAGCTTTCTTCTAAGAGGGGGCTTATAGCTAAACATTAGTTTGAAAAACACTCATTCATCTCATTCAGTGTTCACAACTATACGACGACTGCTGGTCTACAAATGAGGAATCAGACTCAGAAGGGTAAATGAACTTGTCCAGGGTCACAAAGCTAGGCAGTGGTGGAGCTGGGATTCGAGCCTGTGTCTCTCTGGTTCCAAAGCCCATGATTTTCCCACTATACCAAGAGCCTCCTAAAGTTTCAGAATTTCAACTCCTCATAAAATCTTTATGGAAGTCAATGGTTTCCCCCAATCAAATGAGCCTGGATTCCATGTTAATAGAGGTCTAGTTTTTGCTTATTTCTTCATTTGTCCATTTCACTCATCCCACACTGATTAAGCTCCTCCTGTGTGTCCAGTACTGCATTAGATACTAGGATTACAACAGTGACCCAAACGTTCTGTGCGACTGCTGGTCGTGGACTAGGTGTTGGCAAGACTTCTCGTGGGACCTGTGACAAATTAGTCAGGAGAGGCCAGATGCTTAGGGACAACTCTAACCCACAGGGTTAATGTCAGGTTTTACTCACAGAGGCAGTGGGTTCCATGAAAACAGGACAGACTGGAATTGGACCACCCTGGTGAATCCCAGCTTGATCCCTTACTAGCTGTGTGGCCTTGGGCAACTCATATGGTCTCTCTGAGACTGTTTCCCTACCCCTAAAAGGAAGACAAAAATGGCAACCTTACTGCCTTGTTAGGAAATGTGGTGAAATTGCATGGGGTGATGTGTATAAAACTCTCCTGGGAGCATGGGGGCCACTAAAGTTCCTCTCCTCCCTAACCCCTTCTTGGGGATCAATACTGCCGTCTCCTCTACCACTAGGCCCCCTCCGCATCTCCTCATTTGCCATCTCCCCAGCTCTAACCCCCTTCCCAGATTCTCCCAGTTTCCCTCGCCCAGGCTCAGTCCCCCATCACCTCTCACTTTAACAACTGCACGGTCCTCTCCTCCACAGCCCTACCCTCAGCCACATGCAGCAGACTGGTCTTCCCAGAATCCAAATCTGGCCACGATTCTCTTTAATGCCAATTTCTCATTGTCCCAGGATAAAGTGCAAAGTCATTTGCATGCCATGCAAGGCTCACCATGAGAATAATTTCAAACAAGTTCAGTTCCTATGAATCCATTCAAGGCAAAGACAACGTTTCCTTAACTCGTCAGCCCTGCAGTGCTGAGCTAGGTGTCTCACTCACAAAAGTGCTCAGAAAAGCTCCCCAAATTAAACTTAGTGATTGTATACATGCACAACCAGGCCCCCTTTCTTGGCAACCTCTCAATTCCTTTTGGTCCATTTTACCACCTCCTAGCTCTCAGGTGCTAAAAGCCCACACATTCTCTAATGTCCCCAAAAACTTAGGGGTCAGACAAACCCAATTTATAATCGGATCCTGCCATTGACAGCCTGTGTGACCTTCAGCCAGTCCCTCCTCATCTCTGAGCCTCAGTTTTCCCATCTGTGAAGGATTGCTGATAAATATTTACGTTTGAGTCTTAGGAGGATTCAGTGTTGTGAAGCAGCCAGCATGGAGCCTGGCATTTAGTAAACACTCGGTTGAAACCATCCCCCTTGCTTCCCCGGTCCTGCAGCTCGTCTCCCAACCTGCATCTGTCCCATCACTCAAACCTTCAAAATTACCTCTGCCTCCACCTTATTCCTTCTTTTATCCCAGCTCCTGGGGAATCCCATATAGGATAGATAGCTTGGTTCAGGGATGAGAGGCAGCCTGGATGCAGGAAGTACCAGACTGAGGGCAGAGACATCTCAAGGCCATTGCTTCCACCTCTCCCCCAGGCTACCTGGCCCCACATTGTCAATACCACCTCTGCCCGAGTTCAAATAGGGAGAAACTTCCTTGGGGCATGCAGGTGGCACTTCAGTATCACCACCACCCTCTCACCCCCAGTTTAAAGCATGAGCCCTGGGTGGGCACATTGGGGGATTTATTTCCCAAAATTTCTTCAGTTCTTCTGCTTGTCAGAATCCCAGGTTTGGGGTGGGGGCTCAGGATCTGTCAATATCTGAACACTCTGAGCCTAGAAACTCAGCCCCCCTCCGTGGGGCTGCCAGCTGTGGGAAATGCATTCATGGTTGCAATTGCTCTGCTTCCCAGTAGAACAAGAAATATTTAAGGAACAGGCAATTAGCACTTACCAGAAACATTATAAAATTACACACAACTTGCTAACAAGTTTGAGCATCAATCTGGGAGTCTCCTTTCTTCCTGACGCTGAGCCTGGAATCTGGCAGCCTAACAGAAGGCTAGACCAGGCAAGGCAGGAGCTGGGGCCCTGACTCTGGAGATGCAGAGGAGCAGAGCAGTAGAGATCATGCACAGAGGATGCCTAACAGTTCAAGGATTCGTGTCAGAAATGAGGTCATCGGTTGACTCAACAAGCATTTCCTCATCCCCTCTTAACCTGTTACAGACAGGACACTGTGAGGCCAGGACACTGTTGAGGCCACATGAGTAATAAGACACTACCTGCCTTCACTTAATCCATAGTCTGTTTTCACTGCAGTAGAATGTGTGCTAGAAGGTGGGGAAATATAAAGGAGGAACAGCTAATCTAGCTTGAGATAATCAGGGAAGGCTTCCTAGAGGAGGTAGAATCTGAAACTGAGGCCTGCTTACAGGATGAAAAGGAATTTGTCAGACACTCCAGAGAGCGAGAACAAGTTGGCTTAGAAAGGTGATTTATGGATGGACATGAAGCTGAAACGTCCATAGAAATAAAGTTTGAGAGAAAGTAAGGAGAAGATGGTCAAGACTTGCCTTCTCAGGCAGTGCCCACATCCCCTTCCTTAGAACGTAACTCTGGTGGTGGACACAGGTGAGCTGTGAGCTTCCTGCAAGAGATGGTGGGGCTGGGCTTGAGACGAAGCCAGCAGCAGTGGCCCAGCATCATTAACTCCACTCCTTTTTGGACACTGTGTTTCCTCCTGTTGGAATGTTAGGTACATAGCCAGATTTAGCCTCAAGTCTATTTTTGGTACACTACTAATTCTTACTTGGTCCCTGAAAGGGGGCATAGGGGCCGAACCTTCCCACTTTGGGCAGGAATAACACCAGGTGTGTTTGTCAGACTCTCATTGAGTTCCCAGGATACCCTTAAATTCTATTCTCAGAAGAATCCCCGATCGGATCCAAGTCTGCTCTGGCACCTGGCGATAGGGGTGGCAAGCACTAGAGGGTGCTGCCACATTAAAATTTGGCAGGAAGTAATTTGTCAATGAGATATACTCTCCACATACCTGGGCTTTTGCAAATGGCAAGCTCCAGCTCTTGGCTTCTGTGGACAGCTTGGGGGCAACCCAAGTGTTCTACATGTCCATATCCACTCCTGTTTCCCAACATCCTTCAAGCCTGTGACATACCCATGTGGAGGAAGGTGATGGGGAAAGAAGAATGTCACCCACTTCCTACTTCCATCCACACCCCCCTCCCATTCATGAAAATCATATACAGAGAGAGGCACGAATACCAGAGGTATATTTTGTAGACACACTGTCTCTTGCTTCCTTGTGTCCTTCCCATCATCAGTATTAGAAAAGTGGAGTGGTGTATGGGTCCAAGGAAATACAGATCCAGGCATATCCTGGGGGTGGTCCTACTGCACTGAAGTGCTCCTGGCCACTCACCAGAGTTGGAACTGATTGAACAATAGGTCTGGAGCACTTAGTATGCCTAAGGCCCTGAGCATGGTGCAGGAGATGCAGAGCACAGAAGCATGGGACTCCTGGCTTTGAGCAGCTAACAAACTACAGGAAAGAGCTTAAACAACTTAACACTCATTGAGCCAGGCCCCTCATGGTCTCCCTCAGACCATTTCTCTGGCCTCATCTATCTTTTTTTTTTTTTTGTCTTTATTTATTTTTTTAATGTTAAAAAAATGAGGTCCCCATATACCCCCCACCCCCTCACCCCACTCCTCTGCCCATAGCAACAACCTCCTCCATCATCATGAGACATTCATTGTACTTGGTGAATACTTCTCTGAGCACCGCTGCACCTCATGGTCAATTGTCCACACCATAGCCCACACTCTCCCACAGTCCACCCAGTGGGCCATGGGAGGACCTACAATGTCCGGTAGCTGTCCCTGCAGCACCACCCAGGACAACTCCAACCCCCGAAAATGCCCCCACATTGCATCTCTTCCTCGCACTCCCTACCCCAGCAGCCACCATGGCCACTTTCTCCACACCAATGTCACATTTTCTTCGATTACTAATCACAATAGTTCATGAATAGAATATCAGGAAGTCCACTCTAATCCATACTCTATTCCTCCATCCTGTGGACCCTAGAATGGCCGTGTTCACTCCACATCTATATCAAGATGGGGCTTAGATTCCACATGGATGCTGGATGCAATTCTCCTGCTTTCAGTTGTGGGCACTCTTGGCTCCCTGGTGTGGTGATGGACATTCTTCACCTCCATGTTAGCTGAGTGGGGTAAGTCCAATAAACCAGAGTGTAGAAGTTGCAGGTATGTTGAGGCCCAGGGCCTGGCTATCACATGGTCAGTCCAGAGATTCATGTCCCCTGGGTATACACTAAACCCCAGCACCAACTACAGTTCTGGTAAAAGTAACAGGAGAGGCTTGTGGACAAAGATCACATCTGAGTCCAGCTCTGTCACACAGAAATACAAACTCCAAAGTAGGGCCAACTGACATGGCACTGAACTCCATCTGCCATGACCATAGAACCTGTGGGTCTCTGCAGCCCTCAGAAGAACCAATACCTGGGGTTGCATCTACTTTTTATCTGTCTCTGGGACTCTGCTCAGGTGTGCATAAGGGCAACCCCTCTGATAATGTCCCGGCTCTTTTTGGAGACTCACAGCCATACATTTTGCCATCACTTCCTGCCATATTGAATATCTAACTATTCTCCAGAATCACATTGTCTTTCTCCATTTCTTCTTCTCTGCCTCTTCCCTTCCATCCTTCCCTCCAGCCTCTCCTTAAAATTTCTCAAACATTTATCAAATGCCTACTGGTGCCTAGAAGCTGGGAATGTAAACATTTCAAAAAACATTTCAAAAAACTCTGACTCGGTCCTTAAGAACCTCACCACTTAATAGGGAGAAACAGGTACCCCAAAATGCAGCACCATTGCTATCACAGAGAAATGTCCAAGGTGGGTGAAAGTATGAGAGAAAGAGCAACTCAAGCACAGTCCCAGATTGGGAAGCTCTTGGGCTGACACAAAAGATGTTTGAGTCTATTGAACAGACCAGCGCAATGTGTTCATTTCAGAAAGAGAGAGAGCACACTTGACATAGGTGTGCAATGGACACAACCAATCCAATGTCCACAGAGAAAATGTGGAATGGGTGTGGGAACGGTAGCCATGGGGGCTGCTGGGTGTGGGGAACGGGAGGAAGAGATGAGATGTGGAGGCGTTTTCGGGACGTGGAGTTGTCCTGGATAGTGCTTCACGGACAATTACGGGACATTGTAGATCCCCCCAGGGCCCACTGGATGGAACGTGAGAGAGTCTGGGCTATGATGTGGACCATTGACTATGGGGTGCAGTGATGCTCAGAGATGAACTTACCAGGTGCAGTGGATGTGTCATGATGATGGGAGAGAGTGTTGCTGTGGGGGGAGTGGGGGGCGGGGGCGGTGGGGTTGAATGGGACCTCATATTTTTTTTTAATGTAATTTAAAAAAATAAATAAATAAATAATTTAAAAAAAAAAAAAGAAAGAGAGAGAGCAGGTGCCAAGTCAGAGCCATGCCAGAGCTGGCTGGGCTCAGCCAACATCCACCATAATGACCAGAGGAAACACCATTGCAAACATTATTTTATTTGCATAAATTCACTTAGTTCTCCAACCTTGTAGAATAAGTATTATTAATACCATTTCCATTTTACAGATGAGAAAAGTAAGTCTCAAAAAATGAGTAACGTGCCCAAGGTCTTAGAGGCAGAGTCAGGAAATTAGAACCAATTGTCATCCCCAAGGCACTGTCCCTACAGATTGTCCAGTTTTGTAACATATAAAGCTCAAGGAAGGTGGTGGCAAAAGATGAGGCTGGGATAAGGGGGTGGGGAGGTAAATGAGGGTACTGCCATGCCAAGGAGTTAAGGTTTTAATCTGTGGATTATGGGAAGCTATTAAGCAATCAATGAACATAGGACAGAAGTGCCTGGATTTTTCTTTTCAAGCAATCTCCGACCACTTTGTAGAGTTCAGAGTACAGGAAAGAGGCAGGGGAACACCTAGGTAGCTATTTCAGTCCTCTAGGAAAGAAGGGATGGAGAGTGGAGGGTACAGATATGCTTAGAAGGAGAAGCCAACAATAGGTGGTGAGTCAAAATCGTGGGTGGGAAGGGAAAGGGCAAAATCCAAGCTGGTTTCCGAGATTCTGGTTTGGGAGCCTCCATGAAGCCTGTCCAACTCTCTCAGCCACAGTAGGGCGCATCCTCCTCTATTCTCTCACATGTCGTGGAATCATGTCCACACACCTCCACTGTTCTCATATTGACTTTGGAATATTTCTATATGTACCTGATTGTGAGTTCTCCAAGGGTGGGGGCTGTGGGTCAGTCAGCTCTTTATCTTTAGTCCTTAGCTTGAAATTTGGTGGTTTCTGTCCAATAAATATTAAAGAGAGAGTTCCCTAAGTCCCAGGCACTAGGCAAAATTCTGGGTGTACAGCAGGTAAACAATATATATTAACTCCCTGGCTTAAATTATAGTGGTGGGGAGTCAAGAAATAAGGAGGCAGGCCTGGCAGCTGGGGGTGGAGTGGGGGTGGGGGAGGTAAGTCCCTGGATCACCTTGTTCCTGATGCTCAACCAGGTAAAGCTCCATGAAGCAGAGATTTTTGCCTTTTTTCCCACTGCCACACACCCCCAATGTCTAAAACAGTCATCAGTAAGATATTTCTTGAATGAATAGATATAAAGGGCAACCAGTGGTATGAAGAAAAAGAACAAGGTGTCAGGGGAGAAAAGAAAAAGGGATCTATTTAAGATGCATAGCCAGGGAAAGCATCTTGAGGAAGTGACATTTTAAACTAAAGTCTATAGCATGAGGAGTTGGCCATATATGAAAATAGGGGAGGAGGGGGTAGGCAATAGGGAGCTATAGCTCAGGCCAGAGCAATGAATAAGTGAATGAATAAATGAAGTCCTACTACTTTGGATTGGCATCACATTGCAGCCCAAACTTGGACTTGGTCTTCCTCAAAGCGATGCTTTCCTCGTTGGAGCACATCAGATAGTTAGTGAATTTACAGAGAAACACGATGCAGTTCCTTCTGTAAAGACATTGTCAGAAAAGTGGATTCCAATTTGGTATTAGAAATTGAAAAACCTGGGAGAAGACAGTGAGGTTGATCACAGATGATAGGGATAAAACAGCCAAGGAAGGGGAGAGCAAATACTCTTGGCAGAGCCCAGTTTTGATGAAATTCTGAAGCCCTCATCTCATGTTTCCCAGCTCATTTTTGGTAGAGAGAGAGCGAGAGAAGGAAGAAAACATTTATTAAATGGAATTACATTAAGCCAGATAACAGGAAATTGTAGGCATGATTTTCTCCAAGTCAAAATTCGGTTTATCTATTTGGACTCCTGGGCCCTGACATTGGGCTTAGTCAGCACCAGCCCAGGAGCCCGAAGGTCACGCACCTTTGAAGGGGGCAGTGGAGCACACAGACCCCTCTGCGGGAAGGTGGAGGGCCTCGGCCCTTGCATTCCCAGCAAGGGGTGGTGCTGGGCTTAGACAGAAGACCCAGAGCAGGACACAGGGTGTCCAAGGTCAGAAGGCATCCCCAGCTCTCTCTGCCTTCCTGGCAAGGAGCTCCCAAACTCCTTCCCCTCCCTCCTCCCTTCTCTGTTCTTCCTCTCCCCCTACGCAATCCTAGCTCTGTGGCCAACAAATTCCCCTATGACTTAACTCTTTGCTAATTGCTCCTTTAAATCCGACTTCCCCCTGAGGTCACTGTTACCCAAGAGCCCACTCCGATGCTAGCAGCCCATTTCCCTACACCCTGTGAAATGCACATTGGAGAGGTGTGCCATGTCCTCACCCCCCTAGACATCCCATCTATGGGTAAACCCCTTCTCTTTGGAGCTTGTGCTCTGTTCAACTCTATCTTGTTCTACCCCTCTTCATCAATGTCATCAGTCTCTTCCTCTCTGCTCCATGTCTTGCCATCATCTTGTCCCTTACTTCCTTGACCATCTCACTTCCTGTCAGTCAATTCCATTGTGGTTGCAGCTGACCTCGTAATTCAGCAGCTCTGGAATCTTAACTTCACAATCCTATTCCGGGGCCTTTTGTTCCTTCAGCTCTCACTGCTGCTCCCTCCACTCTTGTTCACCATCCTTTCCCTGACCTTTCTGTCTTCGATCGCCTCCTGCAGTTTTCACTTCCTTCTTCTTTAGCCTAAGCTCCTTGTCTAACACTTCATCCATTCTTTTAATAAAATCCTCCACTCCTTACCCCATTGTCCTTCCATTCTCCTCCAAACAAAACTCATTCCTCAATCCATCCTGCTGTCCCTTTCTCCATTTCTTCATGCACCAAGGTACTGATAGTTGCTGGGGAAAGTCACACGGTTCTGCTCAATTAGAGCTCCTATAAATGAGTCGTCCCCACCTTCAGTGGGACCCCAGAGCTGCTTGTCAATCCACATAGCCATGACTTCCTCTTCTACAGGGTGACTTTCACACATTCTTGTCAATGTCATATCTTTTCCTACTACTAGTCCCTCACCTTCAGCAATGACCATGACCTGCTCCTCCACTTAGAAAATAGAGCCTATGATCACCAAAAGCCCTCCCTCACTTCCTGCCATCCTACCAGAAAGCTCATTGCAAATACCCCTTTCCTCTTCACCCCTGCCACAAAGGAAGAAGAAGCCCTCCTGGCCTCTAAGGCGAATGCTCTGGAGCCTTCTGGCTCTCATTTCTCCTCCAAATCTTCAGGCAACATTCAATCTCTCCCCCTTTGCTCTTCCATAACATCTAAGTAGCGTCAAGTTTCTTCTATCATCTTAAAAACATTTTTATAAACCTTCCCTTAAGATCATACCTGTCTTGTGCTACTGCCTACTTTCTCTCTGTTCCTTAACTACCAAAAAATGCCTCCTTTGAAAATCATCTTCTCTTCCTGTTTCTCTTTCCTCATCTCCCACTGGACACTGGGCCCATCAATACCCTCATTCTACTCCTGCCAGTATCACCAGCAACCTTCTGCAGGCTAACCTGCTTTTCAGTCCTATCTGAATTTCCTGGCAGCATTTGATGTTGTTGAGCTCCTTCTTGGAAGTCACTCTTCCCTAAGCTTACGTGACACCCCCCTCCCAAAGACTATTGCAGCATCTGAAAATGTTATTGTTCCTCACTGTTCTGACCTGAGACATCACCTCTTCTTCCTCTCCTTGGATGGTCTCCTCCTTCTTATGGCTTCATTTACCATCCATGAACTGAATCTCAATTCTGTTTTTCTAGACCAGACTTTTCTCTTAGCTCAAAGACCCATATAGCCACTTTCTCCTAAATGTTTCCGCTTGAAGGTCCCTCAGTCACCTCAAAACTCATCATGCCCTACTAATGACTCTCTTTTTTCAGACCTGTTCTTCCTCCTGCCTTCTGGCCTCAGTGAAAGCACACCCAGGTTCCCAGGCCAACCTTCTATCATTGTAGACCCCTGTCTCTCTTGTACCTCCTATATCTCAACTCTCACTATAACGTCTTCCTTCTTCCTGCTTTGGATCTCCAGATCTTTCTGCCTCTCTCAATGCCCTCTCTTGTGCCCTGGTTCTGGATGCCATCATATCTCCCAATTACTGCACCAGCCTTCTAGTGAGCTTCCCACCAGAATGGAAACTCCATGAAGGCAGGGCCACGTCTGCCTCGTTCACTACTGCAACCCCAGTGCCCAGCATGGTGGCTTACACTAAGCAGGCACTCCAGTATTTGTTGAATGAATGAATGGTCTCCATGTCTCTAGAATTGTTTCCCCCAGACCATTCTCGAGACAGCAGCCAGGGTGATCTTTCTAAATATGAAATATTGAACACTAAAGAGAATGAAATCCTTTCATGATTCCCCATTGCCTCCTATCTAAAGTCCAGGCTTCTTAACAAATTGCACAGGCCCTTTTATGGGTTGACCCCTGTGTGCCTTTTCCAGCCTCAACTCTCTCCCCAGTGCCCTAGTATGGTGTGATTAAGAGCCCTAGAGCTAGGCTGCCAGATTTTGAATCTCAGATATACCACTTGCCAGCCCTGGGAACTTGAGTGAAAATTCCATGATCTCGCTGGGCCTCAGTTTTTTTCACCTTCAAAATGGGAATGATAATAGGACCAAAATCATAAGGCTACCGCAAGGATAAAATGTGTTGAAATATATAAAGTACTCTCGGTGGTTATTATCAGCCCCACAGTCTGCTTCTGGGCCTTTTCTTGTTGTATCAGTCAGCATTCAACCAGAGACACAGAACCAGTAAGAGACAGATGTTAAGAGATTCATTGCAAGGAATTGGCCTGCGTGATGGTGGGGCTGGCTGAGAAGTCCAAATCTTAGGGTAGGTCTTCAGGAAGTGCAGGCTGAACTCTCGGTACAAGCTGAAGCTGTAGTATGCAGTCAAAATTTCTTCTTTGGACACCTCAGTCTTTAAGGACTTTCAATTGATTAAGTCAGGCCCACTCAAATTATCTGGTGTAATCTCCCTTACATAAAGTCAGGTGATTATGGACTTCATTCACTTCTACAAGAATCCTTCACAGCCACACCTAGCTTTATGTTTGATTGAACACCTAGGAGCTATAGCTTAGCCAGGTCAACGTGCAAAACTGACCCATCACACCTGGGTTCTTTCCTCCGCCTGAGAGGCCCTTTCTCCCTCTTCTGCTCACTTCTTCCTCTCACCTTCCTGGTTCCTACGAAGCCTTTAGGTCTCAGTTTAGGCATCACCTCTTCGAGGAAACCTTCCATGACCCCAGGGCCGGGAAACTTTTGCCTCAAGCACAAAATTGAAGGGAGCACTAAAAAATTCAGTAATCAAGATAAAAAATATTTAGATGCAATATTTTAAAAATCAAAATTGATGCAAAAATCCATGACGAAATCACATACCAACATTTTAAGTAAAGACAGGATCCAACAGGACAGGACAAAGGTGCGGTAGAGAGGCACGTCGTACAACCACAAAGCCAGGTCTAGTCTTTATTTAAAATGTCGATGTTTTGTTCGTTGTGAAATTTTTTTTGCATTAATCTTGATTTCCAAAAGAGCATTGCACTAAAATATTGTTTATCTTGGTTACTGAGCTTTCAATGGCCCTTAGATTTTGTGCCCAAGGTGAGTGCCTTACTCTCTTCACCCTATGCTGACTGCATCATCCAAGTTTGAGCTAGGTGCTCCGTCTGGGGGCTTCCGTAGCACCAACTAGCCCTGTGTCATACATACCTGTTTCCTTATCAGTGCCATGCCTAGATTGTTCACTCCTTGGGAACAGAGACCATACCCTCAACCAAGTGTCCAGCCCAGGGCCTGGCACACAGTAGGTGCTCACCATGCTCATTGGTTGCATCAAGAAGGAGAAATTGGGTGGGCGTGGGCAGGTGTGAAGGGCTGTGTTTACAAAATTGGGAGGGCTGAGCAGATTCCTTCCTTCGCCTGAGGTCGTTTGATCTCTTGAGCTGATGACAGCTTCAGAGAAGCCACTCTGGGCAGGAGCATAGGTGGGCGGCCCCCCATTTTTGTCTTCAGCATGGTGGGGCCTCTCTGGGAAACCTTACGCCTGGGTCCTGCCTCCTGGTAGCAGGATCCAGCTCTGTCTTCAAACTCTGGGTCTTTTTAACCAGGTCACTAAATGCCTGGCTTGCCTGCAGTGAGTCCTTGCCAGTCTCCTATCCCAGGAGGGCACACCTGTGGGGACACCCTGGATGTCGACTTGTCTCAGCGGCCCTCATCTCATCTTGCTTTCCTTCAGATGCCCTGAAGTTCTGGGGCCTGGAGCAAAGGAGCCACCTTCCCAGGAATGCCTCAGTGCCTCCCTTCCCCTACCCCTGAGCAGGAGGAAGTCCAGTTTGGAAGAAGGGTGCAGATACACTGTCAGCAGATATGTGCGTAGAGGGTGAGGCCAAAGAGATGCGGGAAATGGGAGATGGGTGACCTGACCTATGCTTGAGACCTCAGACCTACATGATGACTTTAGACACACAGGCCCCCCTGCCCCTACACTCAAGGACCCTAGAGGCTTTCCTTATATACACACCTACAACACAATCCCAGGCGGAAAATGCCTTGTCCTGCCAATTGCACCAGAGGGCTGGAGGCCCTGGTTTTCAGGGTAATGTGAATGTGACAAGACAAGCAAGAGCTCATGTAAGGCAGTGCCTGGGGCTACACAGGCAACCCCGAGGGGCCCACAGAAGCCCAAAGGTTGTGGCAAGAAAGCATTCACAGAATCAGCCCTGTTAGGGTCACACATAGCAACTGGGAGCCATGGCTGCTGACAGCTATAATGGTGTCTACCAAAAAGGCAGGGTCCCTTTTGGTCATACTCACAGTCCTCCTCTCACCCTGTGGTACTTCCTTCATTGCTTTCTCCCTCCTCCCTCCAACCCCTCCCTCCTCCCCCACTCCTTCCTCCTCTCTTTCCCCCTCATCCTCCCCTCATCTCTCATAGCAGGAAGCACAGGATCACTTCCTGACCGACTGGTCAGAGACAGAGGTAAGCACCTGATTTCAAGATTCTGGAGCAAACTCCAGGAACTTGGCCAAGGCAGACCCTTTCCAGAAGCATCTGGGTGCTAATAGACTCTCCCATGTGGCAGCCAGTCTGTTCGTGGCTGCAGCGTCCAGGCTCCCAGAGCTGTCTCAGGAAGCCCACTCTACGTCTGATGCACACCTATTGAATGAAACAAACTTTAAAACATACTTAATGAGTCATTCATTTCCTTTTACCTGCTGCCCTCTCAAATTGAATTATAAAATATCTCCATGAAAATGCTTTCATATCAGATGGCAGTGAATCCAATGCTTACTTAATCTCTGGTTTGGGGGAAAGGTGGGCAGCAAAGAATCTGCTTCCCTACTCATCTTTTGCTTGCCTTTACTACTCAGGAATGGACCATGTTTAAGATCTATCAAAGGACTTTAGTCATCTGAATGCAAAACCAAGTTCAGTAAGGAGGGCCCCAAAGTTTGGGAGTACAGACTTTTGACAGGTAACCCACAAAGAATATAGATCCACTTTGCCTGAATAAAAGTATACAAGCATCTAGAACACTTTCTGTAGAGCAGGCATTTCAGACCTGGAAGGCCCATTCCCCCTAGGATGCTGTGTTTACATCGGACATTGCAGGATTTCTCCTGAATCTAATCCCTTATAAGAATATGAAATGTCTGACCTGTGACACTTGGAGCCCTGGGTCACAGGAGAGGCACAGCAGAGAATGTAATGTGGACCTCCAGCTCCAGGAGAGGTATAAAGTCATCTTTGGTCTTTGTCTTCTTGTCTTCCTGTCTTTCAGAGATCGAGCAGGGCAGCTGCGGGGACCCAGGCATACCTGCCTATGGCCGGAGGGAAGGCTCCCGGTTTCGCCACGGTGATACACTCAAGTTTGACTGCCAGCCTGCCTTTGAGCTAGTGGGGCAGAAGGCAATCACGTGCCAAAAGAATAACCAGTGGTCGGCTAAGAAGCCAGGCTGTGTGTGTAAGTGAGCAAGGACGAGGCCACTTGGGGAGTTCCATTGAGAGGCAGGGATCCCATTTCCCAGCTAGTCCAGGGGCCCCATCCTTGAGCCCCTTGCAGGGTCATGACAACAGCTTCACTTTGGTTGGTTTCTTCTATTCTTTGGGGCATTGCTGGTTGGGTCCTCATTTCTGGCAGTAATGTAGACCTTAGCACCGTGAGTGATTGGTTTGACATTCGAAGAGGGACTCTCTTCAATGCCGTCTTACTCTCCCTGGTGATCCTTGAGAGCAAGGCAGTGGCCACTTGGGCTTGGTCCACCTGACTCAAACCCAGATTTCCTCCTCGCCTTTGTTGCTCCTGGGGAAACCATACAGTTAAGCTGGGGTGGAAGAGACTGGAAAACTTGTAAGAGTGTGGACTCTGTACCAGCATCTGGGCACTGTGGTAAACCATGGTCTTGATGGGATATAAGTTCCCTAAAATCACCTCCTTGTGGACTGGATTTAGGGTGGGATGGGGTATCAAGCTATCTTTGGGTTGTTGCTCTCTTGGGGAAGGAGTCCGGGTTGAGTGCTGTGTTGTAGGGAGAAAATAAGGAAGCCCTGCTTCCTTCCTCTTGGATGGTATGCCCATACTTTCCAGCACAAATGACATCTTAAGTCTTGGGTGGCGGTGGGATTGGCAAGTGTGGGATTAGCAAAAGGAAGATCAGGCGTATTCTCTGCTGGGAAGGCAAAGGCTCTAGCTTCTCTAGGCTGTCACTTCTTCTCCCAACCCTTACTGCTTCACCTCTTCCATCTCTTTCAATCTGCTTCTCTTAGGGAAGGGCAGACAGCCTCACCCTCTGATCCTTCACCCACCTCCCTGGGCTTCTTGGGGCCTCTGAGTTCTGCAAACTGAAGAGCAGCAGCCCCTTGGGGCTCGAGGAGGGATTGACTGGGAGACTAAGGGAGCATCGGTGATGACTGAGAGTTTGTGCATGAGCTGGTGAACTGGGTCATTCCACAATGATTATGATTCTCAAGCCAAACAAACAAACAAACACAAAGCATTTTTGATGACTTGTGAGGTTATTTAGTTAAAATTCTTGCAGAGGTCTAAAGATCAAATCGCTCTCAGATATGCATTTAACAAATCACCTGTATTGAAAGGAGTAAAATTGTGTGAAATCTATCAGTCTCTGCTCCCTGGTGGGGTTAGAATATAGTGCCCTACAGTGTTAGCCTCACAGTGCCAGGAGCCAAGGGGACCTGGAAGGGCGAGAAATGTTAACAGGAGGCACCTTAGCGCAAGCAGGAGCAAAGGGGCTGACAGTCCTGCGAACCAAGCACAGTCAGGAGTGGGTAAATGGAGTCGAGTTCTGCAGGGAGCAGATTGGAAGCAGAGCATGCCAAGTTAAAGGGACACACTGTGGGAGTCCCAAGTAGCCAGGGGGCATACTCTCTGAAATTCATCCAGACTAAGTAAGGCTGGGAGAACTAGAATAGGGCCAGGCCCTTGGGGCAGAGAGCCAGTAAGAATGAAATGGGAAGCAGACCCGGCCTGCTGCTTAGGACCAGGATCAAGTCTCCTGGCCTATAAGCCAAGAGACGCAGGTAGCAGAGCACTGGGAAAGGCCTTGGGAGGGAGGGAGAGGGGCTGCACCGCTACTCCTGGAGTATTCCAAGAATTTGACACCTTGGTTCTAAGGAGTAGCTTATAAATCTTTTTAAATTTTTTCACTAAGACCAGAAGACCTTGAAGGGCTGCTGTACTGCAGGCCCTTCCCTTCCAGGAGCCAGGCTGGCAGTATCCAGTGAGCTGGCCACTGATTGCTAACAGCTAAGACCACCAGCACTGTACCAGCAAGTATGGCTGGTGCTCACGCTGTAGTTTAAAACAAGGAAGAGGAGCCCAAGGCTTACTGATGAGCACTGTGAACCAGACACTCTGGGGAGGTCAGCACGTGGTATTTCTTCTTCTGGACAATTAGGAGATATTAGGGGATGATGTCACCAAACCACTCCCATCACTCAGGTGGGACTGGGGATTTGGGTGTAACAGAACACAGCTTGAGTCTCAGATGCTAGCTTCAGAGGGCAGAGGCTGTGGAGCGCCAACTGTCCCCACGCCCTTGCACCACATTGCAAGGTCACATTTGCATTTCATGAAGGCAAGGGGTCCCCTAAGCAGCTGCTTCCAAAAGTGCTGGTCTTTGGCCTTAGGGAGCTTGCAGCCCAATCGGTAGTGAAGAGGAAGAGGTGGTGATAAGAAATGGCTGGTGCACTGAAATAACTTTGGATTTGAATTCTGGGAACCTGATGTTAAATCCTAGCTCAGCGCCTGACTGCAGCCTGGGCACCTCCTCTCTGGATTTCTGTCTACTGATCTCTCCAGTAGGGTAGCACTCCACTCTGACTCCAGAAATTGTAAGCTTCTATGATCATATTCACAGACAAAGATAAATATGACATGAATATTCCCCGCAGTCTCCACAACGAATGCTTAGAAACCACTTCTTGAAGTGGATCATTACAAAGCGTGTCATACTTGGATTTAGGGGTATCATTAAACTTTGGTCTTCTTCTCCTGACTCTGTATCAAATATATCATAGTGGGCAATCAATAGACAAGATGTAATGTCTGTAAATGTGTATAAAAATATAACATAGTAACATCGGTCTCTGTGCTTTATAAAGTGGCCATAAATGTACACACAAAAGTGCCGTGAGCAAAAGTCAACATAGCAGTCCTACATTTTACCACACATGTATTCACAATAAATATCAATACAATATTTAGCTAACAATAATGTTCATTTCTTCTTAGGATTTAGAAGGGATTGGGGAAAATTATTTTGATAGCTCAAATCTCTTTGAACATTTGTCCAAAGCAGTGTAAACTGGTTCATTCTTCTTCTCTTGAAACATTTTCTTCGAACAGCTCCTTCCTGGGGAATCTCCCTGCCGAGACTATACAAATACACTTTTTCCTTCATGTTCCAAAACATTTTCTGTAGCAAGCAGATACTTCAGAATCATTTCATTGGCTTTTACGCTGCCCTCTCAGTAGTGGATACTCAATAGATGGTCTTTTTTCACCTAGGTTTTAAAGAAGAGGATGTTTCTCACAGCGAAAAGCATTTTTAAAGACAAGATGGAGCCAGCTTCTGGCCTCTTATTCTCTCATCCTCCTTGGTTGATGCACATCTCCAGGTGCTCAAAATCTGTTGGAAATAGTACCACTTTCCATCCATTCAACAATATTTTTTGAATGTCTACCCTGTGCCATGCACCATGCATTGAATTCAGAGCTACCCAGTCTCTCTGCCCATGAGATTTGCTCAACCTGGCTGTCCTGGTGAGAGAGCTTTGTGCAGGTTGCACACATTCTTCACCTTCCCAGAAGCTCCCTTCCTTAAAAAAGAATAGAGGGACCTTCCCCTTTCCCATACAACTGTATCCAGTTATTCTGCCACAACATGTGACACAATGGGAAGGAAGATACAAATAACTCTGATGGTGGTTTGCACAATACTTGATGCTTTGTTGACAGACTAACAGAAAGCTTCACACTTCATAAGGAAGCCAGGAAACCAATTATCAGTCCATTAGCAGCCACTTTCAAAAGACATTTCAAAACAACTTTTACCAGAGAAATGCTTAGACTGCACAAATACACTCTTTCCTTCGCCATTTTGTAAACCAGCAAGAGAAAGTGTGAATCCTAATTGCTCGGTTCCTAGCATATATGGCACATGTGTGAAATGTGACGGCAGGGCCTCCTGGAGTCTATATAGTATAAATTGCAAATCGGCAGCTGAATCTTGAGGTCAAGAGAGGGAGAAGTGAGTCCTTGGGTGATCAAAAAAAGGATCACAGAGGATACAGGACATGAGTTCGACCTTGATGTGTTGGGAGGTAAAGGGGGAATTTCTAAACAGGGGAGCTAGGAGAAATGGCCCTCTCCTAGTACTCTCCTGCCCCCACACACCCTGCACACGCATGCATATATGTGTTCCTGGACAAAGAAGTGTGTTGTGTCATAGGGTCGTCAGGAAGCTGGTCTCTCCCAGACTCTAGGACAGAGTTACTCAACCTTGACCCTATTGATCTTTTGGACCAGATCATTCTTCGTAGTGCTGGACCATCTTGTGCATTGTAAGATGTTTAGCAGCATCCCTGGTCTCTACCCACTAGATGCCAGTAGCACCCACCTCCACCCCCCAGTTGTGACAAACAGAAATATCTCCAGACATTTTCACCAAATGCCCCTGAGGGCAAAATCACCCTAGGTTGGGAACCACTGGTCTAGAATAACCTGATCTTGGCAAATTCCAAGTATGAAGAAATTTGTGGTTTCATATTTTAAGTGGGGCTGTGATTAAAGTATGTAGAGGTATAACAGTAAGAAAGTGTGGGACAGGGAAGGATCCCAATAATTGATAAATGTTTTATCTCACCAGGAAGATATGAACCTTTCCAACAACTTTATGGAGTATTTGTTCTCATTTGCAGATGAAAACAAAGTTCAAGGAGATTAGATTTGATTAAAACTACTTGAAACGTGTGCCCATGGGTACACGTGTGCACATGGGCTGAAATGTACACTATTTGTTGGCAGAGCAGCAATTTGAACCCAGGTTCCTATCCCCAAATCTTGCACTAGGATCTGAGGGTTCGTCTGCACAATAGAGGCAAGGAAGCTTAGGACAAAAATACTGGACCAGAGTACAGAAGCAAACCATTGTCTGAGTTACCCCCTGAAGTAACAAGGGTAGAAAGGAGTTAAATTCATGGAGGAGAGCTTATTGGAACTATATGGATATTGAAGCCTTTTTCCTCATTGTTACTTTTTCTCATTCCTCCTATCCATCCAGTTATGCATCCATCTTTCACTTATTGAGTGCTTACTATGTGCAAAGTCAGATGCAGGAAAGGTTATGACTCTTTCTGATCAGACACAAAATTCTAAACTGGAGGACCCCTGGGGATGACTGTGTTGAGGTCTAAGGGGAGATGTCTTCATGCCATGCCTTATAAATAATGTGCAGTAACTCTATTTCAAAAAGTGCCTGGAGCGTAATTGCTCATACTTAACACAAGTATTTGGTATGTCCTAGTATTAAAATCAATAAAATACTCCTATTCTCACTACCTTAAACCAAACTGATCTCAAATTTGTCTATTCTATTTTGATTTGTACCCATGTGCACATGTTTCATGTGATTTTAATCAAAGTAAATCTACTATTTTGCATTCTGTGTTTTAAAGTTAGGTTATCTTACCATGTTGCTACGTCTCTCAAATCTAGTGAATGGACCATGGCTTGTTAAACCAATTATGTTTAATTATTTTTTCTAAAATTGTAATGGGCATCCTCACACTTATGGCTTTTTTTGCTTCTGTTAAATTATTTCCCTAAGATAAACTTCCAGAAGTGAGGTTATTGGCCAGGGTATAACATTTTTATTACTCTAGATGCATATTGTTACGTTGTTCCCAAGAAATGTCCCATCAGTTCATAATGCCAATAGCATTACACTTATACAAGATTAAGTATAAAGTTTGTATAATACGTGGCCTTTCCATTCAGAAACATGGCATGCCTTTCATTTTGTTTTTCTGCTTTCATCTTTCTAAATACAGCAACTCGTGGTTTTCTTCATGTTGGTGGCATATATCACTTGTAACCTTTATCAGCTTCTCCAAACCTCCCCCAGTATTTGTGCTGCCTTTCAAAAACTGCTGCTTTCACAGGTATACATTGTGTGCATGCCTGCAGCCCACCCTGGTTGATGACTGCAAAGTGCCAGGTGTTATGATAAGCGCTGTGAAGCCAGCGAATGAATTGGATGCAGTCCTTGACCTCAAAGAGCTCTCGCTACTGTGGAGATAGACATAATTATGTAAATTACAGTGGTATCTTGTGGTTTAAAATTTAGTTTTTCAATTAGAAAGCCTCGGTGCAGATGTATTTAGGATCTGCTCTCTCAAGATTCACTTTTATTCGCCGCATATTTATTGGGACTTTCCATAAGGTGGGCATCAAAGTTGTTGCTGAATGGGAGAGCAATTGTCCCTCCTCTCATAGAGCAGAGACTTGATGTCATGTGTTTGGTGTAATGGGCATTGAAGGGGGGGAGGACAAAGTCAGGGCCCTGTCGGAAAAGGAGACAGCTAAGTGGCAGTAGCGGGTGCTGCCCTCCACGTAAACCTTGCATGGGAGTAGGAAGGCCTGAAAGGGAAGCCATGGGGCTTGGGCCTGGGTGAAAGGGGGGCGCCCCGTGGATACGCCGATCCATGCACACACATGTGTACACATGCGCACTGCCAGTGTGGACACTTGGTTTTGCAGTGGTTCCTGAGGGAGCTGGCTGCTGCCAAACATAGGTGAGTGGAAGAAGGGAGGTGGGCTCCACGGGAGGAGGGGCTGGAGGGAGACGGCTGGGGAGCCCCTGGCCAGAGGGATGACCCTGTCGTGAGCCAGAGCCGTGAGGATTTCTACCACATCACTGGACAGTATCTTCAGCCCTGGCCTTCCTCCAGCTGGGCTGGGTCCAGCCCTGTGTAGCAGGACCTGCGGCATGGGCTCTTTGCAATCCTTGTGTGGTAACTGCCCATACTGACAGGTAGCTACTAGGTGCTGGTATTGTCCTTTGCAGTTTGAAGGAGCTCATTCTATACTTGGGATAAAAACCTTGTGAGACTGAATATTCATATTTCCCCAATCATTTTTTTCCCTTTATGTTTTCTTTTGTTGTTTTGTTTGTTTTGCTATTTTGCATAGTATAGTTATTTTACATTTTCACATAGATATCTCAGTGTTGGCAGTTCCTTGTCAAAGTAGACAAAGTTATCATTCAGCCGTGGATCTGAGGAACAGTTTGTTCTATTTGGGGTTATTTGTCAGTACCTTGATTTTTTAAATGTAATTCGTTAATCCATCTGGGGTTTATTTAGGTGGATGTACAATATTGTCCAAACTATTATTCAGTTTTCCAACACAGTTTATTAAGTAATTCATTTCCCTTTTGATTTGAGGGAAATTGCATTGTTTTATCACGTACTGAATCCTCAAATGTAGTTAAGTCTATTTTTTGAGTCACCACTTTGTTCAGCTGCTCTATTTTTATCTTTGCACCAGTATTGAATAATTTTCATTGTTGTTTTATAATATGCTCTGATATCTGGCAGGCCTAGAAAGTATTCCTTCCTCCCTTAATTATTTTCTCTTTCAGAATATTCATTGTTATTCTCAAATGTTTGTTGTTCATGATAAATTTTAGAATCATTTTGTCAGAGTAAAAAAAGCATATATATCCTATTAGGATTTTGTATGTGCGCTCCTGTTAAACTATAAATTAACTTGGGGAAAATGGGCATCTTATAATCCTCAACCTTCCCGTCCAGAAATATGGCATGTCTCTTTTTGTTCATCTGCTTTCATTTTTCTAAATAGAACATCTTCATGGTTTTCTTCATATAGGTCACATATGTTGCTTGTTACCTTTATTTTTAAATAAGCAGGTACTTATTTCACTTCCCTTACATTTCTACCTCAATGCCCTGTGCACAAGCAGAAAAAAATCCATGTACTCCTTTCCCAGGGCTTAAAACTGGTATCCCTGTAAATAGCTATTCCCAGATTTTCCAGAATGAGTGCAGTTTCAAACATCCTTTCCTTTGACCTGGAAAATATGATCATAATATCGTCTTTGGAAATTGCCTCTTTAAAAATGTTAGGACTCAGCCAATGCTTGAAAGCGTCGTGCTCAGTGTGTGGAATGGTATTCCTGGAAATCGCTTGCTATGGGCACATGAGCTGTGATAAGGATGGCGCACGCTTCCTCTGCTTGATGTACATTCCTCTCATTCCTCCAGGTTTCCTTAAAGGTGCCATCAATCCACAGGTGGCCCCAGGACAGGAGAAGCAGGGAACCTGGAGATTGCTTTGGTCCAAATTTGTATTTCAGGCGAGTTCCTAGAAATTGAAAACCAGCATGTGCTGTTCCAGGGTCCCTTTCTCTGTGACCCAGTCCTAAGTACTCCAGAGACTGAACACTTGTGGTATTGCTTTGTTCCTGATGGGCAGAGCTGGAGATGGCCTGCTCTGCAGAAGGGCCCTCAGTTACCCAAAAGGTGTCGATCCTCTGAGCAGAAAGTCTGTGCTGGTGGCCAAAGCTGGGCAGATTTGTATCTGCCCCTGCACTGAAGAATCCACACCATGGTCAGAGTCTGTCGGCATGCCGGGACCTTGGGGGCCCCTGGGAAGTGGGTGAGCCAGACCTGTGGGAGGCCAGGCCTGGGAGAACTGACCGTGGATGAAGGATGGCTCCCAAAGATAGCTGCCAGCATTTCCTATCCAAGTGTCTAAGGAAAGTAAAGTCAACACTGGTCCTAGCAAGCGTGTGGATCCCACACACCACTTATCATAGGCAGGTATCCTCTGTGGAAATAGGGCTTCTGGGTTGAATCAGGGAACAGGGTCTACCCTGCAGGGATCCTTGTCCCAGTCATTGGCTGCAGTTTCAGAGAGGGCTTTACTCACGGCAGGGACAATAGAGGAACCAGGGTCCAGAGGAGAAGTGCCAGTCCCTGGGCTTGGGCACACATGGTAGGGCTGGCATGGCAGGAGAGAAGGGTCCCATAATTCATTGGGCTTACAGGTGAGCTGGGCTTCTCACAAGCCCACCAGATACTGCCTGTGTAACTATACTCACTGCATACCCCACTGATTTGTGGATACAGAATTTCCCAAAGTACCATCAGACTTAGCTGAGCTTGGCTCAGAACTGAGCCCATGGAATAAAGTTCTTCTGTGCATCAGGACAGGGTCAGATCAGTCAAAAACTGACACCTAAAGCTAGTGTCTTTGGCAGCCCTGCCTAGTCTAAAATGGACCAAAACCCAGCTGATTATCAGAATCACTTGTAGGCCTTCTAAAATTCAGAATCCTGGCCTTATCTGAAATTCAGATTCTGAATTCTGATTCAGGTAGTCTGGGATGGAGCCCAGGAATAGTAATTCTAAAACCTTTCCAGGTGATTTAGATGTTAGACCAGCTTTGTGAACCACTAATATGGAAAACCTGCTGAGAAGACACTAAGTCAAGCATTTGGAGGGCCCCTACAACATCCCTGAGAGGGTTTGGTCCCCTAACAGGAAGGCAGCCCCATGAGATGTGGCTATGATGCATATAGCTGATATGTTGTGGTCATGTGTTGCTGATGGTAGTGAATTCCTCTGGCCAATGTTGATGTCCAGTGTGGAGTGGAATGCATGGCCCCATACTCTGACATCACAATTTGATGTTGTGATCACCTGCCTTTCATTCAATTTGAAGACAGCAAAATGTGGAGGAGAAAGGCTACTATGTACTAGGCATCACACTAGGCACTGGGAGAGCACTGGGGAGTATTCTGAAATGCTTCTTGCTCTCCAAGAGGTCATAGTCTTGATGGTGAGATGAATACATACTTCTGATATAAAGCAGTTTCTGGATTATTACAATAATAGATGTGCTTACAAAGTGCTACCAGAATATATAGGAAGAAAAATCCATTCTAAATTTGCAGATTCCCATAAGTCTTCCTTGGAAGATAATGATACAGCCAAAAAATTCAGCCCAATCCAACCTAGAAATTGCCAGAACCAAACTGAAAATACAACTTAGTCCAGGGCCAGGTCCAAAGGTCATATTACAAAAGTTAAGATGCCCTCACAGCTACATGGTTGAAACAGGGGCTGGGAAAACTCACCAAGCTTTAAGAATTGACCTGAGCAAAGAGAGCTGTGTTCGCTAAGTCAGTGTCTGAAGGGCATGGCAGGCCCAGGCATGGTACAGCCAAACACCCATTCCAAAGAGTCTTCCCAAGAAGGCAACTGTGTGCTTCTCCCAGTTTACCTGCTCATTCATATCAAGATCTTCCCTAGAGACTGTGATTACAGGGAGCAGAGCCTATAAAAAACAAGGAAGGTGCTAGGGACCCAGGGAAGTGAAATGGCATTTAGATATTCAGCTCTCCACTCCTATGCTAGGGAACTCTAGCATTGGAGTTATTAGGAATTTGGAAGCTGGATGGAGTCTAGACCTGCAGAAATGACAAACATATTCAAGGTTTATGTTTGACATAATGTATACTAGGAGCTGGAAGGAAGACTTTGAAGTTGGGGTTGTTGATTCATTGCCTGCTTCAGTCCTGATTGCATAAAGATCTTAAAACAGACAGGACCAGCAGAAGAGGGCTTTGAGAAGGCAGATACAAGACCTTACTCTTCTCAGGTCTCAAGGCATCCCGATCCCAGAGAGGGAGAGAAGAGATATTCCTCCTTCTTCCCAGATTTTCTGTTTCCCAAGGGTCTGGTGATAGGCTCTAGACCAGTCAAAGCCTGTTAGGTTCCATTTACCTGGGTGGCTGATAACTTGTACTAACTTCTCATGATTTCTCTTACCATCCTCTCTTCTTCCACCCAGCTGGAGGCAGCAGGCATTACCAGGAGGGTCTGTCACTGAAATATAGAATTATCCAGGTCAGGGTCTCTGCAGTTTTAGAGGGAGCACTTTGGAGGGATTCCTTGCTGGGGGTACCCTAAAGGCACAAGGTGCTGGTTCCAATCTAATCTTGGGCTGTGATCTCTGCTTGTAGAGTTAATGTTTCTGCCCTTCTCACTTCAGCTTTTGCCTTCTGAGTTAGAGCCCACTGATGTTTTTCTCTGTAAAGTTTCCGGTCATGTAAATGTCAAGTGTGTTCCCATGGCCTCTCCCCAGACCAAGCTGTCTCCTGCACTCTGCACTGACTCAGAAAGCTCTTGAAGCAGACATATGGTTTCACCAGCATGGTCTGTTTTCACAGCTATTGCCTCAGGAGCTGGGGTTTGAAGTTCTGCCAGTACCCCTCTTCCATTCTTTGAGTTCCTTGACTTATTTGGCCTGTCCCTTGGACATAAGCACCTCACCATCAGCCCAGGGCTTCATGGGTGTCTTCAGGCTCTGTGGTTCTCAGGAAAGATAACTTTGTCCTTCTCTTGGCCTTCGAGGAGAATTTTGAGTTACCCTTTGGGTTTATACGCCTTTACTTCAGCCCTTAGGTACAAAGGCAGTCATTTGAGGGAACTCAGTGGAGATGGATTCAGGAATAGGGCTGCCACCCCGAGGCTACCTGATTAATTCTCATCTTGCTTTGGGAGTCAAGTCTCTCCCATTGTCATGAGGGTAACTCTATCAGGATAACTGTAAACTCCCCTGAATCATCATGGATTTAAAATCCAAACATGCTTCCTTATGATCATGATGACCAGCCATTAAGTGTTCTTTTCCAGTCTTCCATGGGTGGTGGTCTGAGGCTTACAGTGGGCAAGACCACAGCTGGTTCTAAGACTTCCCAAGTGAAGGTGCTCTACTGAAACTTCCCAGAGGAGATAATGCAGCTCTCTGACAGAGTTTGGGGGTTTGAGCGAAAAGAACAGGCTCTGAGGACTTCAAAGACCAGTAGCCTGGACCTGCAGTCCCATGAGCACCTTCTGGGTTGTTGGCAATGTAGTCCACATCCTTTCTTGAGTTCCTCTGAGCAATGGAAAGGCCAGGGCATACATCATGAAAAGATTCATTTCTCCTCGGCTAAAACTTGTGTCTGGCTGACAATGTTAATAAGAGTAGCTGAAGCTGACACCATCACCCTGCTACCCTGGTGGCAACATTAAAACCCTACAAGGACATGGGCATCCATGATACCTCATGGGAGTAAGAAGCAATTTTGAGTAGCTTTTGCATGGGACATGGATGGACTGAGCCATCAGAGCACCCACTATTCACCCCACATGGCACAGCTCATCAAAATCCAATCCCACAATGAAACTCAAGACTGATAACATCGAACACTCAAATAGAAGGCTCTTCAGCACCAGGTGTTCCCTTTCAGGCAATAGAGGGTCTCTCCTTTCATAAGCTGGTCTACCCTCTGGGTGGGATACCAGATCATATAGTTAGCAACCTGAACAGTGAATCTGTCCTACAAACGGGGAGTTTCATCAGAATCTTCTCTGAGGATAAGAGGGACTGAGGATCAGAGATCAAGCCTTTTGGTCTGAGGTCATGCTTGGTTGAGGAGCAGGCTATGCTGGGCAAAGGTAGGGAGACCCCTTTCTTGCAGCCTCAATAGATGGTAGAGACTATGTGAAACACTGAGTGGATCCATGCATGGAGACAGCTGTCAGCAGCAGAACTGGGACATGTCTCTTCTTTCAAATTCAATGGATATTGAATTTACACCTTCCATGCTCCAGGCATTGTGCTATGCTGGATGCCTTCACAGGCATCATCACATTGAATCTTCATAACAAAGCTGTGACTTAGAAGTTATTAGCTCAGTTTTTATACATATGGAAATAGATTCAGTGAAGTGAAGTAGCTGTTTTCCACCCCTTTCCTCATACTTCCAAAATGGTGTACAGCTAGTAAGGGAAGGACAACACACAAACCAAAATTGTTCAGGATTCACATTTGATCCAGCTTTGGAGTGGTGGTGAGATTTGGCTACTTGTATTTTCCCAAGAAAGTATATAGTCAGTTTTAAGGTAAAAGCTGAGTCCCAGGAGAATGGATGCAGCTTATTGCCAGGAATGCAGAGCAGGGGACTTCATGCTTTGTTGCATAAGGTATCAGAAGGTGTCACCTGAACTGGTAATACAAGATCCTCAGCTAGCAGCTGAGAGAATCATGAGACCTTAGTGCAGAGCCAGGCCATGACAAGGGCCTCCAGATATCTCAATGAAGAGGGTCTAAAGGTTTGGATGGACATTATTCTAGATTATTCATGGCTGCAGGGTAATTCCATGCCAGGAGTCATTCCTAGAAGTTGGAAGGAGATGTCATTGTGCTGATACTCAGAACTTAGCCAACTGCTGAGGGAGTATAAGGAGCAGGGTCCAGCCATAGAAAACAGGAAGTAGAAGTCAATCAGATCCTCACCAGTTAACATTGGTTTAGGATTCCAGTTCCAGAAGGTTATTGAATTATGAGTGAGGAGCTTGAAGCAGAAGCTACTCCCTCGGGGTAAAAGATAATTTTGTGGGAGGGGAATATAAGAACTATGGGTAGTGTAACCATATATCCCCATTTTCTGAGACAAAAAGATACCATGCAGTGGCACGGCTAAAACAATAGTCTTTTATTTACCCACAGTTTTGAGGTAAGGAAAAAAGTCCCATAGAGGCAACATCAAGATGATTTTTTCTCCCCAAAGACTGTGTCATTCTGGGGCTGGCTGCTGGTGATCTTTGGTCCTTAGCTTGTCACATAGCAAGGCACATGGTGGCATCTCTTGGGCTCTTCTATCTCTTCTGGGTTCCACTGATATTCAGCTTCTGGCTGCTCCCTCTCTGGCTTTCTTTCTAAGAAAGACCCTAAATTCCCTCCTGCCTCAAGCCTTTGCCCTTGCAGTTTACCCAGCTGGCTTTTTCTTCTTGTTTAAGTACCATCTTAACCATGATCTCCCCAAAGAGGCCTTCTCTGACCACCTTATCCAAAGGACTAACCCTTCACTTTTTATTTTCTTCCTATCACTTTCACTAAGTTCATTAGTCGACTTTTGTTCTCATATCAACATCCCAAAAGTCTCAGTAGCTTCCAACAAGAGAGAGTTATTTCCTGCTAGCATTCCAGAGATGTAGCTCTGCAGGGCTCAGCTGAGTTCCACATAGGATCTCCTTCTGGGACCCAGGCTGAAAGACCAGCCCATATACCTAGGACATGCTATGTCATGGCATGAGATCAAAGCTCAAGAAGACAAGGGCAAACTATTCATGCACATTTAAAACCTCTGTTTGGACATGCATATATCATGTCCACTCACATTCCATGAGCAAAAGCTAGTTACAAGGCCAAGTCCAAAGTCAATGGGGTAAGGAATAGGGATCTACCTAAAGGGAAGGGTGGCAAGAATGATTATGAACAAATAATGCAATCTACCACAATAAACTAAGCTTATTTTATTTGTTGATTGCCTACCTGTCTCAGTAGACTGTAAACTATCTACAGGCAGGACTGTATATGTCTTGTTCACTGTAGTATCCCTAGAGCTAATCATATATGGCAATTTTTATTAAGTTTTGTTTAACTATTTTTGTTATATTTGCTATTAGTAGTATTAGTGTTGGTGTTATTATATAGGCAGAGCCAACATGGTAGGGGTAAGAGAGGCTCTAGTTTGGAAGCCACTTGAGGACCCAAGGTCTATTAGCAACAGGATTTCATTATACAGCCCTCAGTCTGGTGGGATTGTAGTTTAAGCCCTGGGTGGGATGATCCTGATATACGGCTGATATACAACCTGATATATAGCCATGACTATAGCTGTGAGGGATAAGTGGGGGTAGGAAGGCCCCTCAGCATTCAACAGAATGCACTTGCAGTTTATCCAGCTTACAGAATCAACAGAAGCAATTCATAAGAGAGTTTTCCATGTGGACAGAAGAGAATATTCTAGGAAGTTAAATTAGCCTAGGAAAAAGTACAGACATGGGGTTAGCATCACACATTTATGGGACTGCAAATAGTTCAATATGGCTGGAATATAGGATGCAGCAAGGGGATGGGAAAATGAAGACAAAATAGCTTGGCAAGGGCCTAACATCATTAAGGGTCTTTTGTGTACCTTGGGGAAATTAAACTCTATACTGTGTGCAATGGAGTGTCTTTAAAGTTCCAAACAAGATGTAACATCATGAGAATTTGTGATTTATGAAATTCACTCTGGAACCAATAGGAAGTATGGATTCAGGAGGATAAGATTTAATGCTGGAAGACCACAGAGACTAACTATTCCGGTCATCTAGGAGGAGAGCCTCAACTTAACAGGGGAATGATAAGGTTGTGACAATTACAAGAGATGTAAAGAAAAAGAAAAAACAGAAGTTAGTTACTGATTGAATATGGGAGTGAGAGAGAAGGAGTTAATATATTTTGCTTGGGCAAGTGGGTGTTGTCATTCATAGGAACTTAAGAAAACAGATAAAGAGTTCAGTTATGAACTCACAACTTCTCTAATTAAAAACAGAGAGAAAGAATTTAACTTTGGACATGCTTTTGAGGTGCCAGTGCACCCTCCAGTAAAGATGAACATAAGAGAGTTTCTCAAGTCTGGAGGATAGCAGAAAGGTCTGGGCTCCCAATATTGATTTGGGAAGCAACTGTATAAAAGGAGAGAAAGTGGGGAAGAAAAGAGGGCCTAGGGAAAACCCGTAACAGGATGACGGCAGGGATGAAACATTCACTGATACCTGGGAACATTTCAGGTCCTAGAATCTAGGACAACCAGGTTTAGAGAAGAAGACCAGGAGTTCTGTTCTGGACACATCTAGTTTAAGAAACTGTGATAAAATCCAAACTTTTCATGGTCTCAAAGACTTGAGGCGAACTGATCTTTGCCATTTTCGGCAACTCATCTCCTATTCTTGGCTCCATTATTCACCATGCTTCTGCCATACTGACTTATTTGCTACCTATCCTGGCATATAGCAGCTGCTCAATCAATACTCAAGCTTAGGTGGAAAATTTTAAAAGAGCATTGGATATACCTATCTGGAGAGAGGTCTGATCTTCAGGTGTATATTTAGGAGTCATGAGTGGGGAGAGGTGCCCTAGAGAAAACATCTAATATGAGAAGAGGGCCCTGAAATAGAATCCCTTAAAATTCCAAAATGTTAAAGTCAGGTATTAAAAAAAAACAAAACTTTCAAATGACTGCAAAGGCTTATTCCTAGCTAGACCCAGAAAACCCAAAGTGGGTGTCATGGAAGGCAGGAATGGAGATGCTTTAGGAATGAGGGAGGGGTCAGCTCTATGGAACATTCTCCTAGACTAACTCAGGACACCAGCACCCAAATCCTGCCTGCTGAGAGGTGGGGAATGAACAGAACAAAGGAACACAAAAACTTGAGCACAATTCTTGGTTTTTGAATTGGCATGCATCACTTATGAATTCAGGAGGACACACTATTTGCTCGGGAGATACATGACCAGCATTGTCCACTTATCCTTGATGCTCTTTTTTGAATGTGTGTGAGTTTCTAGATGGCATTTTCAGTATTCTCCTGAGAGAGAACCAAGCCTAAAGTTAATGTAAGCTTTTACGATTGTAAGGATGAGCCTTGCCAGGTGATCAGCTTTAGCCCTGACAGGTGTGACCTTGAGAACCTCACACTGCCTCCTTGGGCCCAACAAAGTTAAACGATAACGTTCAACGAGCTCCAGTGCCAAAGATGATGTGACGATAACTGAGATGAAAATTAGCGTATTTTCTGAATAGAAAGAGGCTAGCAAAATTCAAGGGCGAGTTTGTAAAGACTCTGCTTTCAGCTCAGCTTTAGCATTAATCAGCAATGCCTCAGTTTACTGGTCCAGAGACAGACAATGAAGCAAGAACAATATGATTGGGCTGTTTCTGCTTGGGTGAGCACTGCTGAAGAAAAACGTCTGACCAGGCATATTGGCACTGCTAGATATTCACGGTCACCAATCTCAATCAAGGCTGCAACACCGGCTGGCAATCCATCTTGTGTTTCTCAAGTCAATCTATTCTCCTCTTCTCTGTGGAAGCCATCCCAAGCATGCTCTGCTCCCTTAAACCTATGAAGAGCCCTCGCTCCTGACCTTGCTCTCAGAAAATGACCTTACCTCCCACCTTACAGGCAACGTACGTGCAAGTACTAAAGACAACGAGCCTCCCCACCCTATAGTCCATCCTCACCCTGTCTCTTTCCTTCCCACCTTTTATAATGGAGGGATCATCAGTCCTTTCCCTCACCAAAAATCATCCCCCTAACCAATTATATATCAAGAAATAAATTTTTAACATACCTCTATTTAGGCTTTAGATCAGGAACTTTCAAATGCTTTTGACCTCACAACAAAAGGGAGCATTTTCACATTGCACGTCAGTACACACACACACAGTCACACATAATTGAAACACAAATTTCACAAATAGCACCTACCCTTACTATCTGTAATGCACTCGGATATTTCCGTTCTTTTCCCTTTTTTTTTAACATCCAATTCATGCCTTGCCACGTCGATTTCATGACCAGTGGTATAGATTCTCCTTCATCTCCCACCTTCTTGGAAACTTAATGCCTTGTCTCTTACTCCCTTCCCTCCTGCCAGATACTTCCCAGAAAATTTTAAATTTTTCTTAGATTTCTCTCATCTTAAAAAAACTTCTTTCTTTACACTCCCACATCCCCTTTCAGGTTTCTTCAATATTCTTTCACACCCACACTTCTCTGCTGGGTCATCTGCCCTTGCTGTGCCCAGCCCTCACCCCCCAATCACTCTTCACACCACTCCATCCTCACTTGCGTCTGTGGAAACCATTTCTTACTAAGGTTTCCAATGGCCCTCTTGATCCTAAAATCCAAGGAATCATCTTCAGTCCTCATATACCTGGTGCTGAGCAGGATTTCAGAACAGGTGACCCTTCTCTCCTTCCTGGATCAGTCTTTCCTAGCCTCTTATGCTTTTCCTTCGATCTTAACCTACTTCATCTCAGTCTGCCCTGTGGCTTCTCTCCATTTTCTTACAATGTCCCATGTTATCTTCTTTTTTCTTTACCAATTTCATGGCTCTGTTGTTAAAGTTTTGTTTTCTAATAAGAGTGTACATTTCCCCCATCTTTATTGACGACCTTTATTTATCCTGTTAATTGCCTCTTAATTTCCTTTGCCAATATTTCTACTTTGAGTGTTTATCTTTTATTGAATTGTAGTTCTTTGGATATTCAGGATAGTAAATACTGAATTGTAATAACTTGCAAATATTTTCTTTCTGTTTGTTTCCCACTAGTTAGCTTCAGTTCATGGTGATTTTTTAAACACAAAGTTTGCCGTTTCTGTATTTAACAATATTGTTTGCTTTATGGTTTCTCACTTTGGTGTAATTCTAAGAAAGTCCTTCCCACCTTTGAGATTATGCAAATATTTCTTATATTTTCTCCTAGCACTTCCATGGCACATGGAGTGAGGTGTGGATGGACTTTCTTCCACAACTGGTTAGCCATTTGTCTTAACAGCATTTATTGATCAGTCACCTCTTTCATTGGTAATTTGGAAAAGCCCTCTTTGTCCTATATTAAATTCTTTCAATCTTGTGTTTGTTTTTGGTCTTGCCCTTTGGTTCCATTGATCTTTTTTTTTTTTTTGAAGACAACACCATTCAGATTTTACTTTGCAGTATATTGTAATATCTGGGTTAGGCAAGCCCTCCCTTCGCTGGAGGAAGTAGATGTGGTTGAGAACTTGAACTCTGGAACCAGCCTGACTGGGCTCATATCCCAGCTCCTTCACTTACAGGCAGGGTGACCATGGGCAGCTCCTGGGCTCTGCTTCCACATCTGTAAAATGGGATAAGAATAGCATCCACCTCAGAGGGTTTCTGGGAGCACTAAATGAGTTAAAGTATATGATAGTCTTAGAGTGCCATCCAACACCTCATGAGCTATTCATCTATCTGAAGGAGAGCTTAATTATTTTCACTCGTTTATTCCAACAAATGACTCTTAAAATTGTTTCAAGTCGGGGGACATGAAAGTGATTGAGGATCTTACCTAGAATTGTGTTAAATTTATGCAATGATTTGAGGATAATTGTCATTCTTAGAATATGAACTCTTCATCCCAGAACGCACTTTGTCTCTCCATTTAAAAATTTTCCTTCTGCCTATCTGTAAAGTTGTGTTCCCTTCCTTACATAGGTCATGTTTATTTGTTATTTTAGGGCTGAATTTTATTTGCTACCACTTTGAATATGGGATTTCTTATTCTAGTCTATAGGTATGTCAGTGTGTGAGTTGGTAGATGAGGGTACGTGCATCATATCAACGTTATCCCTATGGTGTATTTGTTTCAAGATGAATTTAAATAGCATGTCTAAGAGTTTGTTGAAGATTTTAAAGCACTGGCCATGGAACCATCCATCCACTAAGTAATTTTCCGTTTCTTCTAGGTTTTTACTATCACACTTATTTTGGTAATTCAAGATTTTCACGTTTATTAATATCTTATCCATGTTATTGTTTATACTGATATATCTCCTTATTTTTTACTATAGCCCCCCCCCCCCCCTTCTATCTCTCTCTCTATGTATTTTGTCTCTTTTTATTTCTTGGGTTTACTGACCAGACTTTTCTTTTATTCGTTCTGCATAAAGTAGGTATTGGGTTTTCTAACCCATTTATTTCTGGGCTTATCTTTCCTAAGCTTATTCTTCTGGCTTTCCTCAGTCTTGTTTAATTCCCTTTCTAACTTCTTGAGTGTGAATACTCTTCATTTAGTCTATGACTATGAATTTTCTCCTATTTGAACTTGTACCACCATTATTATAAGTAGCCTGTACTTTAGGAAGAAATTTCTGAAGATTTTCTCATAGTCTAATATAAGATCCCCTTGTGAGCACTAGTAAAGATGGTTGTGTTTCTTGTTTGAGGGCTACAGAGAGTTGTCTAAAACATGCACATTCATAATATTAAGATCTTCTATATCTTTATTTGCTTTTTTACTTCAAATTAGTGCATTTTTCTCAGTTTCTTGAATTTTTAAAATACTTTATTTTGTCTGTTTCAGTGCCTTGGGGCCTAAAGTTTCATAATTGTCATATCATCATCTTGGAATGTGCCCAGCATCCCATTTTTCAAATGTTCTCTTTGGATTTTTTTTTTTTAGAGCTCTACTAGGATTTAATTTTGTCAGGCCTCAAGTAACTGAATTATCTAAAATGATAAAGCAGTGAAGCTAGCAGTGACACCACCAAGAGGAAAAAAATAGTAAAAATGAGTTTCTCAACAAGCCTTTTATTTTCTATTCAAGATAATATTAAATAATAATCATATGTTGTGTGTAGTAATTACTCAGCCACTTGTTAATGAGTTTTCCACCTTTATTTTTCAAAAGACTGAGCTATGTGAGACCCCTCTGGCTTAAATAAAGGTTTATTTTCTGTCAAGATCCAGCAACACAACCTGGTAATATTTCTGAAGGGTAAAGTCTCCTGACCTTCCTTTTTTAACCTGAGTATTGACAGTGGTATGATCCAATCACACGCAGGACCTGAGAAGCAGGCTTCTTCTATTCTCTAATAGAAGCCTTGCAAAGTAGCATGCATACATAATTTTCCAGAAAGAGAAAGAATAGACCCTGTGGGACAATTTATGCTTCCTTCTCCTGTTCTTGTTGCAGCAGGTATGAATTATCCCTTGGGATGGAAGACAGCTTTGTAGCACCCCATCTTCATTCTGTTCATGTTAGCTTATCAGCCCCATCTCTATCCAGGTAAAAGAAAAAGTGTCTCTTGGCAGCTGTCCGGAAGACTCTTGACCTGAAAAAAGCTATCCAAGAGTTTGGTATAATATAATATCCACAGGTCTGTCTGGTATGAACATTAAAACTCTAATTCGTTGTTGTTCACATTTGCCTCCTTCAATAGTTCTCCAACTTTGGCTGCACATAAAGTTCACCTGGGGAGCTATTAAAATCTATGATGCCCAGAGACTACACCAAATCTTTGGGATCTGGGCATTGGTAAATTTTAACATTCTTCCAATGTGAGCCTCCACTATCTTTGCCCATTTCTTTACTTTTGATTATTCTGAGTCCCTTTGTTTTAGCTGTGTGTCTTGTCCCAAAATGAAGGTTATATTTTATAGGGTAGATTAACCCATATAAATTTGTCATAAATCACATGTTTCTTTTAACATCTTACTATATGCTTCCCTGCTGTTTCCTTTGAATTCTTTTTTTCTTTTCTTTTCTAAAGTGACTGCTTTGTTTTTTCCCCTTTAGTATTTTTGAAGATAACCCATGTTGTAATTTATTAATAATTATGCTTAACATCTTTAAAAATATACTCTAACTTATATTTCTCTAATTAACCATAGAAACTATGTAACAGATTTCCTGCAAGATGAGGAAACTCTCCTATTTCCTTCCTCCAACTTTACTCTTTTTATCAGTATAAGCTGGAAATTTTAGCTTTGGGTTTGAGCAGGAGTGATATTTTCTCTCTTCCAAGGTCTGTTACACTTGCATTTCTTTTTATAACTATACTTAGAGAGCGATTGTTTAGATTTATTACTATATCGGGGTTTTTGCTCAGTACCATATTCTTTTTAATTTTTATTAACCACAAACTTCTCATACTTGGAGCTTCATTTTTTTTTTCTCTCTCCCCTTCCCCCCCCCACCCCCAGTTGCCTGCTCTCTGTCCATTTACTGTGTGTTCTTCTGTGACTGCTTCTATCCTTATCAGCGACACTGGGAATCTGTGTTTTCTTTTTGTTGCGTCATCTTGTTGTGTCAGCTCTCCATGTGTGCGGTGCCATTCTTGGGCAGGCTGCACTTTCTTTTGCGCTGGGCAGCTCTCCTTACGGGGCGCACTCCTTGTGTGTGGCGCTCCCCTACATGGGGGACACCCCTGCGTGGCAGGGCACTCCTTGCTCTCATCAGCACTGCACATGGGCCAGCTCCACACGGGTCAAGGAGGCCTGGGGTTTGAACCTTGGACCTCCCATGTGTAGGCAGATGCCCCATCCATTGGGCCAAGTCCACTTCCCTTGGAGCTTCATTTTGATTCATCTCTTGGTTGGACAGAGACCATCTTCAACTGATTTTTCAGAAATATTGTGGGAACAGTATATTTTCTAAGGCTTTCAATCTTTGAGAGCAGCTTTCTGAAGTCACCACTCTTCCGGATGATATTCATTGAGTCATTCAGCAAATGTGGATTTGGAACCTATGCTGTGCCAGGCCTGGGGATTGGCCTTTAGGGATTCAGAGATCAAGCCAGCAGATGAGATTTCTTGGAGTCTATGAGTGTGTGTTGAGGAGGGGAAGGGACAGACCATCAACAATTAAGCAAGTGAACAAGACAATTTTAGGGAGTGATAAAAAGAGCTGCTGCATATAACTTCTCAAGTCCCCCAGTGGTGTCTGGGAGCTGTACAATCTGGCAATTCTGGAAAAAGTCTATGGAGAAATAAGAATAAAGTGATGGAGTGACCAGGTGAGGATGGGGACTCAGGTGATGTTAATTAAATTCTCCGCTGCAGCAAATCCATCTGTTCCCATTTTTACAGTGCCCCTCTCTGATCATTTTCCCACTGAAACTCTAGGATTATTCTTTTCCTTCAGTGTGCCTTGGTGTTGTTCTTCGGGTAGGCAGATCACCGAGAATTGGGTTTAGGTTATGATCCCTCACTATTTTCATTATGCTCTCACTGACTACCATAAAACTGGAGACAGGATGACAGTGTGCAGGCATCCATGTCCAGCCCAGAGCCCCCAATTCAGCATTGATATTATCCTTGGAGTTGACAGATGGATCTTCAGCAGCATCTAGGAACATTGCAAGGACTCCACCTTCAGAATTAGCCTCATGGGAGAGAATCATAATCCTACTAGGAGAAAGAATTGCTAATGGCTAAGAGTTTGGTCCCCAAAGTCAGTCTGCGTGGATCTGAATTTGACTGTACCATTGACTAGCTGAATGACCCTGGCAAGTTACTTAACCTCTTAGCCTCAGTGTCTTCAGCTTTAAAGGGAGTTAATAACAGTACCTACCTCGTAGTATTATTGTGACAATTAAATTGGGTAATTGATGAAAAGTGCTTCAAACAGTGCTGCTCTTAGTAAATCCTCAATACATAAATAATAGTAATTACTATGAACTAGATTTTGTGTTGCCTAAAAGCTTTTTTATGTCCTTCTCTGCCCTTGCCTGGAACTCTTACTATACATAGAAGTTACAGGGAGTACACGGATAAGACACTTACGGACCAGACTTAACTGAATTTTCTGGAAGGGTGTTCAGCAGCAAGTTGGAAAAGAAATACCTAACCCAGAAAAAGGGAAAGCGGGTGGAGTCAGGGAAGAGGCAGGAAGAAACTCAACATAAGGAGCCACCAATTCCTTTGTTTTGTGTGCTTTTCTTTTGCAAACATGATTTTATTATTATTTTTCCTATTAGCATCATTACAATTAAGAAAACAAATACTATACTTTCTTTAGTATCAATGTCATTCATACCAAACATCGATATAACTTTTATAAATGGATTTAAATATTTACCCACATTCATTTTTAACCTTTATACTCTTATATATTTATACAAAAAAAACTGTTAGAAAAATTTGACATCATTTTTGCAATCAGAAAAAAATTAGATGCTCTTTTCACTTTGAAATATTGTCCGGAAACCCACTACCATAATACAATTTTTGCTTTTTGAGGTTCAATCTTTATCTATATATAAATAAATATTTAATAGCTGTAATCAAATGTGTACATAGAATTTTATGATCTCCATTTTACTTAAAATGATTTTTAACAATCTTTCTATGGGGTCATATTAATCACTTTAATGATTACATTCAAACTGCACCACATTAAATGTTATAATTTACCTTACATTGTTGGGCAGACATATAGGTTGTTTGCATATTTTTTCTGCAATAAAATTATGTTACTATAAACATCTTTGTCTATGTGGCTTCTTTTCTTTTGAATTAATTTCTAGGGATTAGTTGTCAAAGTATTTGAGTAGTTTTATGGCTCTTAATACAAATTCATATGCTCCCTTCCAAAAGGATTATATCAACTTTATTCTGCAACTAGCAATGAATGCATGTATTAGTTTTCATGAAGTCTCAACAGTATTGGGTTTCATTTATTTATTTTATTTTTATGAAATGGACTATGTTTTTGTGTTAATTCTATTCTCTCTTATGAATCCTCTGATCATACTCTTTACTCATCTTGGTGATGTTCTTAAACAATTATAAAGCTCTTAATTCAGTGTTGATGTTTGCCCTTTGTCATATTGTGCTAATTATTTTTTCCAACCTTTTATTTTTCCTTGTAATTTTTGTTTGTTCATTTCTTTGTTTGTTTTTCCATACACAGCCATTTAAACCACGTTGCTTGCCTTGTCTTTGTTTAGGGTCTGCCAGTAATTAGCATGAAAAGGGTTTGAAATTAGCGGTTTTCAGAAGAGTAGGTGCTTAGGGTAAAGTAGCTGAGAGAGAACAGGAAGTGGGCAGGCTCTGTGATGAGGCTGTCACTTCTCCCACCCACTATCCTGAAAAGCAGTGCTTACCTGGTACCTCCTCAGCATAGCTTTGTAGCTTGGGGTGGGGGAGTCGAAATTCCCATGGCACACCTACTGGTTTCCCCACCAAAATTGTTAAAAGGAGAGAAATGAACAGGGTTACCATGAGGGGCATTCCTGCCACTAGGTCTAAAATACTTTCATGGGAGTCTCTTCTGAGCTTAGCAGTGTCCTTTCCTGCTGCAGCCAACCAAGCTGATAGGGGTTGCACACTGCGACTCTGCGCTCAAGCTTGAATGATGGTTTTCCCCAATGCCAGGGACCAAAAGCATGCACAGCCTGCCTGGGGTGAGCACGCTGAGCTGGGAAAGGGGGCCGCAAGAAGACAAACGCCACCACGTCTGCTGTTTGCCAAAGGGACCCTTCCCAGCGTGATGCCCAGCATGGAACCCAGCATGTTTCCCGCCTAGAGCTCAGAGCCCAGCCGGTCCCCCCAACGCTCGTGTCACCCTTTCTTTCTGCAGAGCTTTAGACAGAGAACGCTCCTCCCGCCCGCCCTCAGTGGCCGAGGCAGAATGCCGGCGGTGCGTACTGACCTCCGCTGCTCTTCTCTTGCAGTTTCCTGCTTCTTCAACTTCACCAGCCCCTCTGGGATTGTCCTGTCTCCCAACTACCCCGAAGACTATGGCAACCACCTCCACTGCGTCTGGCTCATCCTGGCCAGGCCTGAGAGCCGCATCCACCTGGCCTTCAACGACATCGACGTGGAGCCGCAGTTTGATTTCCTGGTCATCAAGGATGGGGCCACCGCTGAGGCCCCTGTCCTGGGCACCTTCTCAGGAAACCAGCTCCCCTCCTCTATCACAAGCAGTGGCCACGTGGCCCGTCTCGAGTTCCAGACTGACCACTCCACGGGGAAGAGGGGCTTCAACATCACCTTCACCAGTGAGTCCTCCCTCCCCGAGGATGGCCAAGGGTGCTCCCAGGGAGGAGTGTTGACGTGGGTGGGCAGCTGCAGGGACGTTGCTGGGCCATGGTGCTGAGACACGGAGCTCTAGTATGACCAGAATAAGCTCTGGCTGCTGGGGAGGGTGCACGTTTCTGTGGAGTCACAGAAAATTTATTTCCCACAGATGTGGTCAAAAGAGCCTGGGGCCTCGTCTTTCCTTCCCACGCTCCCCTCCTAGAAATCACAGCTAGAACCAAGAAGGGTCCAAGGGCAAGAAAGCCCCTTCTTGCTCCTGATTCTCTCTCTGATGTACTCCCCCAAACCCTGAATGCTATTTACTGTTGACTTCTGGCTTTACTGATAGGGCGGTTCGCACATGCTTTGCCTGGTCCCTGGGCCCCAGAAACAAAAATTTGGAATAGAGTTTCTGTTTGACTCTGCGGCTCATTGGAGCCCTTCCTCACAGCCCATCTCAGAGCCTCAGGCTGAACATGGTCAGCCCCAGCTTTCATCCGGGCCCTTCTCTAGAACCTAAAGCTCAGTTGGGATTATTTTCATGTGCCTCATGGGTTGACACAGGGGTGCGGTGGGGGCAGAGGCTTGGCCACTGAAAATGGAATCCAAAGTAGGCAGATGACAAACCATGAGTGGGGATGAAGCTGAGTCTGCCCAAGAAATTAACCAGGTCCTTTCCCAGAGGTTGCTTATGAAACGCAAGCCCACAATTCAAGCCCTGCCTTGTGCACACACAAGAGAGTTCTTCCCTCTCGTACTTTTTGACAGAAGTGACCCTCCACCCCCACCCCCACCCCATTCTGAGCCTTGGCATGGAGGCCTCTTGTCACACTGGACCCTTTAGGCCAATCGGGCTGCAGATAATAGGTGCTAACTGGTGGGCCCTTTGGGACCCCAGATTTCAAAGGACCACCCAGGGTAAAGCCCTTCCCTGGAGTTCCCCTCATCACCCTTCTTCAGGACACCCAGGCTTTCTAGAGCCATAGACTGTGAGGGGCACATCTCCTCCAGAAGACTCTTCCCACCATCCTCAGGGCAGGAGGAAGAAGAGCCAAGTTCTGTGTTCCCTACTCTTAAGATGATAATACTAGCAATATGGTTTTTAGCTTACTTATCCTTATACCTGCTTTTTCCATGAGATCATGAGCTTTGCAAATGTAGGGTTATAGATTACTTATCTTTCTCTCTATCCCCTCTGCCCAGTGCAGAGTCTGGTACATGGCAAGGATCCATAAATATTTAATGTATGAAAAGATCCACGAATGACTAACCATTCTTTCTGCACCCTGATGAGTGGGAGGGGAACGGTTATCCTATGGAAGTCCACTTACCCAGGATGGTGAGAGCTGAGAATGCTGCAGGTTCAAAGTAGGAGTGGACATTGGCAGAGGACTTAGGACACAAATGGATACTCCTGCCTCGTAGGAGCATCGAATCTATTAAAACCCTACTTTCAGAAAAGGTGCAAATGCTGAGTCATCAGGAGGCAAAGGCAGGTGGTGCTCTAGAGGGTCAGCTTCTCTCTCTTTAATGGACCTGCCCCAAGGGCTATGTGGTTATCTAGTATTTCCCTCCAAGATTTCCTGGCCATTATCAAAAAAAATAATACATGTCCAAAATTAAAATAAGAGAGAAAGGGTCAAGGAAGAAATTGTAAATGCAACCCAAAATCCTACCACCGAGAAATGACTCTTGCCAACATTTGGTGAACACAATTGCACACACGAGGTATTTTTTTCCATGCGCTTACGTTGGGAAGATAGGTGGAAATAATTTTTTCAATTCCAGTCCCCATCCTCAGCCTGCTGGTTCAAATCTCTAGGGGGATAAGACCTCTGCATCTACATTTTTAATAGGTTTCTGTGGTGATTCTGATGCAGCCAGTAAATCAGTAATCCGTGGACAAGTGTCTGGGAACTGGCATAATCTCCCCTGCAGGACATTTGTCTCCTTCCTCACCTCCCAACTGGCCATCATCTAGGCTGTGCTTGCCCAGCAGGAGGGAGCTTATCCCAGACAGCTCTCTCCACAGCTAGAGAGTGTGTGTTCCTTGTGTCGAATTGAAGTCCGTGCCCCTGATCCTGGTCCCCCCACCCCTACCCCCCACCCCCACCCCAGAGCTCCTTCTTCCATGTGGAGCATCTTGGATAATGATGAGAGCAACTACCAGTTCCTGAGTCCCTGCTGTGTCCTGGGCCCTGTGCTGGGTACTTTCAAGTCATCCCGAGTGACCCCCAACAAAACCTCTGTAAGCTAAGGGCTATCCCCCTACACAGACTGGGAAGTGGGCTTGAAAGGAATACAGGTAGAAGTGGGTGGCATTTAAGTCCTTCACTTAAAGCTTTAGCTCCCAGATGTTTGAAACACCCCTCCTCTGTGTATTTGGTGTTTAGATAGACAAATGCCAAGACTGGACTTCTGGGTGCCAAGCATCACTTTTCTTCCTACCCCATATTTCTAAACATCAGCACAAACTCATGATCATAATACCCAGTGAAGAAATGTCGGGAGGCCTTGACCTTGCTTTTCAGTGAGACGCATGTTGGGAGCTCAGTGGAGGCGCTCCAAGTTATCATCCCAATCAGCTCCATGGCAAAGGCTCCCAGAGCTCCTATTCAGCAGGAAGGATCTCCAGGTTTGCAGGCCTCCGGCCTCCAGCAAGATTCAGCAGCCTCAGGGGCTGTTTCTCTTTCTGACAGTGCAAGTGTTCCCATCACTAGGGAATTTCAAAGGCCTGTAAATTGGCTTCTTTAAAGGGGCACATGCCCGTGCAGCCAGGGAGCCTGGTGTCCACTGGAAAGCCGGCATCTTTCAAACAGCGGGAGGCAAAGAGGGCCTGGCTCCAGAGAGATTTAGTGCGAGAACCGTGGCAGCCCTGCGGGAGGAAGACTGGGGACGTGCTTGGTGGAGACGGAATAGGAAAGGGACTCTTGGTACCATATGAGGAAGGGAGGAAGGAAAGGAACTCATACTTAACAAGCACATCCTATCTGAACCATACGCTCACCACTTTTCCATTCATATCCACTTGGATTTTATATTTCTCTCAAAATGACCCTGCAAGTGAAGTATGGTCCCCAGTTTAGAGGTCAGGAAACCGAGGCTCAGCAAGGTTATGTAAGTTGCCCAGGACCAGGGAGCTAATAACTGGCAAAGCTGGACTGAACCCAGCGTTCTGGCTCTGTTCTCTCTCCCTTCTCACTGCATTATCAGTTACCTGGGCAGAATGAGAGGCAGCTCTGACAAGAGGCAAGGAAATGAAGGCAATGGCTTCAGGCAGGGTTAATTCCAGGGCATCTACTTTGTGATTCTTAGTGCTTATTAGTGGCATGGGATTTAGAGTTCAGCTCACTTGCAGCATGAATGATCCCATAACTGATGCCAGTTAGGGAAGCAGGGAATGGATTTGACATTGGAAAGACAAATCTTTGGGCCTCAATTTCCTCATTTGTAAACTGGGGTGAAAATATCTATTTCATGGACTCATTATGTGGTGTAAATAAGCTAACATGAGAAGTACTCAGCTCCCTGCCTGATCTATACATGTTCATTAGTCTGAAGTTGAATTAGGCGTCCAGGAAGGCAGAAGATCATGTTTAACAGGCACCTGCTCTAAACCCCATGTGGCACCTTATAACCCTGGAGTCCCTAATTGAAGGTACCCAGGCATCTCTCCAGCATGGCAGGTTCTCAGGGAAATATAGAGGTCTAGGTTCAGCCGTAACAATGAAGCTTATTGGGGCAGGGGCAGGAGTGGGTGGGGTGGGGGCAGTGCACACCAGCCCTGTCTAACCGTGCCCGTGACCTCCATCCACACAGCATTCCGACACAATGAGTGCCCGGATCCTGGCGTTCCAGTAAATGGCAAACGGTTTGGTGACAGCCTTCAGCTGGGCAGCTCCATCTCCTTCCTCTGTGACGAAGGCTTCCTGGGGACCCAGGGCTCGGAGACCATCACCTGCATCCTGAAGGAGGGCAGCGTGGTCTGGAACAGTGCCGTGCTGCGGTGCGAAGGTACGAGGCTGCTGGGCCAGGCCGGAGTGAGCCCAGGCTCACCCGGGCTGTCTGGATGAGCTCCCTCCTGCTGGGCAGGTCATGCCTGGACCTGCCCTTCCTCTTCTCCCAGGACTCAGGGTGCCCTTCTGGCCCTCAGGCTGGAATGGCAAGGGCTCTCTATGTCCACTTTTTAGGACTTTCCTTTGTAACCAGAGATTAATACCTGGAGAAAAGCTAGTCCTGGAACGTCAGGCATCAAAATCACCTCCTTTCAAGCAGGGAACCCTCCCACTATCACAGAATTAGGAGCCCTGCTTCCAGCCACAGCCCAGGGGAGCTCTGCCAGCCCGCAGCAGTGCCGGCAGAGCTGTGAGTTTTTGAGGCTTTCAAGCCACCTGCCACTCTTCTCTGCACATGCCAATTTTCCTCCAATTCCCTGGGACGTCTCCCAGCCTTGGCCTCTATGCCGTTGTTAAATGCTGCCTTGATCTCCTTGGGGTCAGACTCCAGGAGAGGAAGAGCTGACCAGCCAGAAGCAATGCAGCTGGAAGCAAGCACACAGTTCATTTTGCCATCTCTTCAATCCTGCCTCGTCTGACGTGGTTTCAGAGAGCTGCCATCTGTCCCGCCAGCTGGCAGGAATTTTAACAGATTAAGCTTCTTGAGGGCAAGGATCATGTCAAATCTATGTCCTAAGCACAGTGCCTGGCATGGAATAGCTGCTCGGCGAATATTCGTGAATAGTTAGTAAATACCCCACAGGCGCCTTGGGGCAGCGAAGGTGCCCACGGAAGCAGAGGCTGTGTGGTTCTCACCCTCTGGGGAGCCAGAAATCTTTCTCTCATCTCATGTGATGGACAGAGGGTGAGACCTCTCTGCTTATCCAGTCCCTAAACTGTATCTCCACACTCTGGCTGGCAAGCGGGCAGGACAGGAGGACGAGAGGTGCCTTAGGGCGAGCACTGCCCCAGCACTGACGGTGTGAGGGTGAGAAAGGAGAGGCTTCCCAGCACACGCCACACATGGCGGTGACGACGGGGTCCAGTGGGCTTTGAGCCAGAGGCTCTGGGCTGCATTCCTGTCTCTCGGCTAGTCGTTTTGTCCCTCTGAACCTGGTTTTGTTTTTCAGCTGAAAAGAAAAGGGATAGTAATAAGATGTATGTGTAAAGGGCTGTTCTGGCATAAAGTAAGTCCTCAGAATGTTAGCTGTGCTCTCAGTGGCATTAAGCTTCATGAAGTCGAATCCCCAGCATGTGGCATATGGCTTGGCACTTAGTGGTTGATGAATCACTGAATGAATGAATGAATGAATGAATGAATGAACGAACGGATAGCCATTTCAGGAGGGGGAGGCACATGTCAATGAAAAACCTCTTGAGCCCTGACTTTAGCCAGTCACAGGCCCCACCTGAGACTTGCCAGGACAAATGACTTGACCTCTCTGTGCCTCAGTTGCCCCATTTGTAAAACGCAGATTAATAATGGTGACCTTCTGCCTGGGTTGCCACAAACACACACAGCCCTTGAACAGCACCCGGCAGAGAGGTAGCGCTCAATACGCATTAGCTGTTAGCATTATTTTAACTTGACTGGAACAGCTTCTTCATCAAACCATATGGATTAGACCCTTCCCTCCATGTATACGGCGTACACGAGCTGACATGAGAAGCACTCAGCAACCTGAGCTGGAGGAGCAAGCAGTGAGTTTCCATCCTTCCAGGTGCCTCCCTGACAATGACAGACATTTCCTTTTGCCCTCCAAAGCCCGCACGATGGATGGAGTGCCAATGACCTCATCTGCTCTTCTTCCTCAGCACAGTCAGCACTTTTGGAAATAACACAAGCTTTGGAGTCAGAGAAACAATGTGAAACTCCTGGCTTTCCCTCTTCCCAGCTTCAGAACTCACAGGCTCTGTAACTCCCTGGACCGCAGCTGCCTCTTTGACAACAGGGGGATAACCTCACAGATCTGATGGAGCTGAAATGAGATGACCATGCAAAGCAGGCATCCAGAACCCAGAAGCTGGAGGGCTGACAGCCGGCTATGGCTCCCCTTTCCTTCAGGCTAGCCCCCTCATTCTCCTCTGTGCTCATCCATCTCCTCTGGTGTCTGGTTTGCCTCAGGTCAGGCCACCTGATCTGGGAGGCCTTTCCTGCTCTCTCTAGCTCACCGCATCTCTCCCTTCTCCTATTCCTGCTGTCCACTGGGCCACTTTATCACACATTTTCTCTCCAGTTCCATGACCTTGGTCCTACCATCTCCCTGCCAAGACTGTGAAAGGTTCCAGGGCAGAAGCCCGGCCCCCCGTGCCCTGGTTTAGACCTGCAGGGGCTCACTCCCCTCCCACTGAGCCCACTGAAGAAGCATCAGGACTTGGAACTGCAGGATCCTCCTTCTTCTCCTTCTCTCTCCGCCTCCCGCCCTCCAGAATCAGGTGCTGCTAGACATAGTTCTGCCTGTGCAGTGAAACACAAGGCCCTCGGTGAGCACAAGAGAGAATTCGACCTCTGATAAATGGATTTTAAAGCAGCTCTCACTATTTCATACTGTGGGAGAAATGGAACGAAATGAAAAGTCCTAATTTGGAAATTAAAACCATCTTATTCACTTTGTCCCTGGAGGGGGAAACGCTGTAGGTCTGGGGGAAAAAAGCTACCAGAAACGAGACACAGCTTGTTGGAGACCCTGACTTGGCCTAGGGAAGCGGCTGCGGTGTGTTCTGAGTGACGGGCGTTTGAAGCCGACCTGGTTTTGGGGGACCTGGGGAGCAGCATATCAGAGCAGCAAAGGGAGAGCCAGATGCCACCCAGGGTGGCCGAATCCCAGCACTGATACAGTAGAGAAAAGCCGGAATAAAGGAAACCCTGGCGAGGCTGCCTCGCTTTGGCCCCTTTCGCTCCATGTGCCCTGGCCTTGGGAGAACCCTGCTTTGTAATCAGCATCTTTATCTTTTCCTTTTTTTTTTTTCTAGTTTTGTTTTTTATTAAGTGTCCCCACCTTGTGGACAATTAAATGCAGAAGCTAATGGTCTTTTTAACAATCTTTTAATATATGCTAAGAGCCACTTAGCTTTTGAGAGGCCATAATGGGACAAGGGGGAAAATGGCTGCTTCTCCTAAATTTGGAAAGAAGGAGATGCTCTGGGGGATCTAAAGCAGGGGTCAGCAAACTTTTTCCTAAAGGATCAGAGAGGAAATATTTTTGGCTTTGCAGACCATAATTGTCTACTCAACCATGCCGTTGTAATGTGAAAGCAGCCTTAGATACATACATAAACAAATGGGCCAGATTTAGTCTGCAGATTGTTAGTTTGCCAACCCTGAATCTAATGTATAGAGGGCATAGGGGATCTATATGACTAAAATCAGGAATTTCCAGAGAAAGTTTTCTAGGTTGTGAAGGCAGCTACACAAGAGTGCCCAATTTTCTCTACGCCATATTCACCTCTTCCTTTTGTCTTTTAACCCATTATGATAACTGCTTTATAACTATTTCATTTCAGCCTTGCACCAGTCCTAGGAATGCAGAATGACTTTTATCCTCACTGGGACACAGAGAGGTGTCGTCACTGGACCAAGGTCCTCCCAGCATGTACCTGATGGAGCTAGGATTCAAACCCAGGCTCTCAGCTGCTCTGTCACAGTGTTTTTCTTAAATTATAGCACTAGAGAGAAAACCATTTCAAGCAAGTTTATGAAAGAACTAAAAGTGTCCACAAATAAAATTAAAAGCAGGTCGACCACTTTCCACATCCCAATAGACAATTAAAACAAAGAAAACATATTGGCTATTACAAAACATATAGCAGATAGGACATCACATGGAAGCATCAGAAATTGGCAGCATAAAACAAAATGACAGCAGTGAGACAAATATATCAGTTATGACAATAAAGGTAATTAAACCCCTTGTTAAGAGACAGAGACTCAAACTACATTAAAAAATATGCTGCTTGCAAGAAATACACTTAAAAAGTGAGATAAATTATCTGAAGCAAGCATGCATTTTTATTTTTTAATTTTTAAAGTAATACTGGGTAGTTTTGAAATTTTTCACACATCACACAAGGGTGATAAAGTTCAAAGTGAAAATACTCGTTTACCAATCCCACTGCCCAGAGGAAAATGCTTTAACAGTTTGGTGTAAACACAGCTACATTTCCTTCTCTTATGTACACAAAATGTGGTACTTTCATATCTGGGGGTGGGGGTGAGGGGAGTCCCTGAAAAAGAAAGAAAGAAGGTCAATTCTCTCCACTCTGACAAAGAAACCTAAGTAATGGTTGTAACTCATGTAGGCCTCCAAGGTAAAAAGAATAAGGGTAATTACTGAGTTTCTAACATTATCTCATTTAACTTACATGTCACTCCTGTGAGAAAGATATTATTATTTAGGAGAAATCTGAAAACCAGAGAAAGTAATTAACTTGCCCAAGATCATCCAGCTAGTAATAATTGAGCACTTACTATATACTAAATATTAGGCCAAGTGCTTTACATATATTGTCCATTGACTCCTCATGATAGCTCTGAGTTAGTAATGGTAATTATCCTCATTCATAGATAGGGGAACTGAAGCATAATATGGTTAAGAAACCTGTCCAAGGTCATTCAGCTTAAGTGAATGGGAGAGTCAGGACACAAATCCAGGTGTTCTGACTCCGGAGCCATCTCTTTTAACATTCAAATGAGATCTGACTCCCAAGTTTATTGTCCTTTCATTCTACCACAAAATAGAGGGAGGAGGATAGACTGGCGATGCAGGGCTGGAGGGAATAGCTGTCAGGCTTCCAAGCTGCAGGACTGAGTTACTCCAGTGTCGTGCTGGTTAGAGGAAAAAGCTTTCACCACCTCTGGTCACTCACTCTGGACAACTAGTCAACTAAAACCTCTTTGAACATGGAAGATTGTGGGAGATGGTGGAGTAGGAATCTCCAGGAATCAGTCCCTCTTTGAAAACAACTACCGAAGAGGCAGGTGCTCTCTGAATCAACTATATTGAATCTCTGGAGTCTAGTGGAACACTGCGTAGCATCCAGGGAAGAGTTAGAGGAAGAGGCTGGTAAATTGTGGAAAATATCAGTGAATTCCACCCTCTGTGCAGTGACAACTATCCCCCATCCTCCAACCACGGTGCAGGCACAAGTGGGAACTGAAGCCCAGGCGCTGGTGCAGTTGCTGCCACCATGGTGGACTGTAAGAACCTCGTCCTCCAAACTCTGGGGCAGGGCGGGGGAGGAGTATGACCGCTCGTAAGTGCTTTTGATCAGCTATTTCAGATCACTGCGGGTTGCTCACTCTGAGGGTGACTATTGTATCCAAGTGATACAGTATTCTGTTCTTTATTTCACTTTGCTTTTGCTTTTGATAAATTGCTTATCACGTTTAATCTTTCATTTTAATTATGTGTAATTTTAACATAGTTCCAAAGTTAAATTTATAAAAGAAGCTATATTCTGAGATGTCTATCTTCTATGTCTGTCCTCTTTACCCTGCTCCTCTCCCTTCCCATAGGTAACCTTTCCAGGTTTTGGTTTACACTTGTCTTGATGTTTTTAATATGAGTAAATACATGTCTTCCACCCCACTCTTAGATAAGTAGAATCATACTCTACCTGCTATTCTTTATAACTAGCTTTTTTCACTTAATAATAGATTCTGGAGACCACTTATTTGAATTATATAGAACATTCCTCATTCCTTTTTATAATTGCATAAATCTCCATTTTATTGATTAACCTAATTTATTCAGTCAGATCCCTAGTGCTGTTTCTACTCCTTTGCTATGTAAATGGTGCTGCCTTGTATAGCCTGGTATGTATATATATCTATGTATATATCTGTAGCTATATATCTATCTCTATCGAGCTATATCTGTATCTATTTCTATATCTGTATCAATATATGTTTTCATGCTTTTGCCAGTTTACCTTTGGGATCGAGTCCTAGAAGTAGGTCAAAGAGTGAAAGCATAGAATTTTGCTGATTGTTATCTAATTTCCCTCTATAGGGCTTGTGTCTTTTTGCATATGTACCAGCAAGGTAATAGAATGCCTGGTTTCCCATGGCCTCAAGTGTCATCAAACTGACTATATACACACAAGCCTCAGGCCTTTCTCAGAATTTGCTTGTCTAGTCACATGGCCGCATGGACCTCTGCAACCTTGAGTTCCCTGGCTGTGGCGTTTGTGTCCCTAGGGAATAGCTCCTCACATGAACATAATCCATCATCTTCAAGGTCTATCCTTAAAAAAACCCGAAACAGCAGATGGACAGAAGAAGCTGTACTGCTTTTATATGTATTATTCTTCTTAAGAGTGAGGTTGGGCATCTTTGCAGATGTTAAAGAGCCATTGCATTTAGGAATCTTCCACTTCTAATCCCTGCCAGGCAAGTGCCACCCTGGAATGGGATGATGAACTATGGAGAGAGTGGAGGACTGACTGAACAGAAAGGCCATTTGGCCCTTTCAGGAGAGTGAAGCAAGAGTAACCAGCCGAGATGAAAAAGCAATTGAGTAGAGAAAGAAAACAAAATGGTGCCCACCACAGGAGGGACTCGAGTTCCCCTTCCTGGAGACCTGTGATAGGGTTTTGCTGATGCCTGTGACCTGAATGGAAAGTAGCCTTGGCAGAAAATAGTGATTCTGTGGGCTTCCTGGAAAGTTAAGAAATGAGAACATGGCTCAGCAACCAGAGACATTGGCCTGTGCTTAATTGGAGCCAAGAGTCTCAGTGCCTGCAGGGGAACCCAGGGGCATAGCAGTAGGCACACCCTTCCCCATTGCCAAGGTCTTGCCAAGTCCATTGGAGAAATGAAGGAAAGCATCAGTGTTTTCAATCAGTTGGATGGATGGGTTCTGAAAACTGGGGTTACCCACGAGGAATTTATTCTCTCCATGTTTGATTGTTCAATATTGGTGCTATGTAATTTCTTAGTTTCGCCCAGTTTCAATTTACTGAAAATGGGTACTAATCCCTGCTTGTAAAATAGGATACTGATATCTGCCTTTTAATATCCCAAGGACAATCCACTTAAGCCTTGATACTTTGTAAGTTCTCAATGTGAGCTCATCGCCATCAGCAGCCATGGTAGTTTTTGTATATGCCTCGGGTATTTGGAGACAGAGATCTTGAGACTGAGCCTTAACTCTAACTTTATGGTCTCCATGTCCCTGATCTAGCCTCTTAAATGTATTCAGCCTTGGTTTCCTTCTCTGCAAAATGAGGATCATAAGTAACTTCATAAATGTGTACGTTTAAATGAGCTAACACGTGTAAAACAGAGCAGAGTAGTGTCAGTATGAGTTAACTACCGTTATCATCACTATTATTGTTCTTATTTGTGTTATCATCTTTGTTAATTAAACTTTCTACTGTAATTTTCCATTAAGAATGCTTGATAACTATTTCAGTTATTTCCAGGAAAGTTATAGAAATGAGAAAGGACTGGTGGGATAGACTGTGCCATGTGGCTATAGTGTTAGCAATTGATTACTTAGGGGAAACTTTGCAGAGAGAGAAGTGCTATGGAACTTTTTATCTCCTTCCTGGTCCTTTTCAGGGCATTTTTGGTGTCTGGTAGCTGCTTAGTAAGAAGTTCCTTTATAACTGGGAGGCTACTTAGCTAGGTTTATTTGGTCTTGCTTAGGTCTGATTCCAGGCTCTACCACTTGTTCTGTGTGTAACTCTGTGTGAGTTGCTTAACCTCCTTAAGCCTCTGTAAACTGGAAATAATAATGGCACTGACCTCAAAGGGGGTGGTGTTTTGTGAAGAGTAAATGTGTAAAGCTTAATTCCAGGCATGGAGTGGTGCAATAGCAGCATTGGTGGTGATTGTTATTCTCATCATCAATCTTGGGGATTTGTATGAATCAGGGTGGACTATAGACCACAATAACAAATATCCCCAAAATGTCATTGGCATAAAAGAGCAGGAGTTACTATCTCACGTAAACTACCACAGCTACATGTTTAACATGGTTGTCAGGGGCCTCTGCTTCTCAGAGTCATTCAGAGATCCAGCTAATAGGACCTCCACTTTTTTAACACATTTTTTAATCCCCCCTCCCCGCACCCCCGTCAGATCGTTCCCTTGTTTGTCTGCTCATCTTCTTTAGGAGGCACCGGGAACCAAACCCGGGACCTCCCATGTGGGAGGTGAGTGCTCAACCACTTGAGCCACTTCTGCTCCCTGCTGTTTGCACCATCTGCTAGTTGCAGTGTCTGCTGGTTGCTGAGTCTGCTGGTTGTGGCAGTTGTGATATCTGTTGGTTGTGGTGTCTGCTGGTTGTGGCATCTGCTCATTGCAATGCAGCATCTGCTGTTTGCAGCATCTGCTCATTGCAGCATCTGCTCATGGAATCTGCTCATTGCAGCAGTTCCAGTGTCTGCTGGTTGTGGCATCTGCTCATTGCAGCATTGCAGTGTTTGCTCATTGAGGCGTCTGCTCATTGCAGTGTCTGCTGGTTGCAGTGTCTGATTATTGTGGCATCAGCTCATCTTCTTTTAGGAGGCAATCAGGAACTGAACCTAGGACCTTCCAGGTAGGAGGTGAGCCCCCAATTGCCTGAGCCACATCTGGTCCCCAGGCCCTCCATTTTGACACCTGCTTCCACAATCACCAAGGCAGAAAAAGGAAACTTTGCAAGTCATGTACTGGCTCTTAAAAAATTTCTGTGTATCACTTCTGCTGGGATTTATTGACCAAAGCAGTTGAGTGGCCTTGCATAACCTAAGAAGGCTTGGGGCAATGAAATCCTATCCTGTGCCTGGAACAATGCTATCGACCACTGCAAGGGTCAAGGATCTGGTTACAGAAAGAAGGGAAAGATGCAGATGGGAATGGGGAAACTCAGTGCCCGGGAAAGTGGGCAAATTGATACTAAGAGACTGAGGTAACAAACAGCCTTTGCAGGATCAGAGCCAGGCACGAGGTATGTATGCCTAGACCATCCAGTATGCTGTCATGGACTGTATTCATTCATCCTTTCACTTCTTCACTTACCATTTATCTGCTAATTATCAAGGGGCCCTATGTGCCAAGCACTATGCTGAAATGCTGGGGATACCAAGTGTGTAAAACAAAATTGAGGTCCCTGCCCTCATTGCAAGCGGAGCAGGGATTGGCACAACTGGGCTGAGCCTCCTGGTCAGGGGCTCACTCTGCCGAGGCAGGGGCTCTGGGTGCTAGGAGGTGAGGGGTGGGCTGGCTGTGTGCCTTTGCCTGAGGCCTAACAACTGAGTGAGGAGCAAAGAAAAACACAATCTGACCCAAATACTAGCTGCGTTTTGGCCCTCCTAGAATGACGAAGGACTTTGTTTAAAGGATTCTTTTCATTTCTCCCCTCTGGCCTTTAATAAAACTCCGAATGGTTTTACTGGATATATCCATAAAGATCCCAATAGACAAAACTCACAGTTTATAGGTTATGTAATTTTCCATTGAAACAAAAACAACACTTGTTGGCTGACACATTTTATAGAGAAGATATATTTTTGTTTGTTCATTTATTTGTCCCCCCCCCCCCCCACAAGAGAGCCGCTTCTCTCCCTTCTGTCCCTCCAGCTCCCTGCGGCGGCCATCTGACTTCTCCCAGTGGCACCATCCTCTCTCCAGGCTGGCCTGGCTTCTACAAGGATGCCCTGAGCTGTGCCTGGGTGATCGAAGCCCAGCCAGGCTACCCCATCAAGATCACCTTTGACAGGTGCCTGTAACCACAGTCGGGGGAGAGGAGGGGAAGGGGTGCTTTCTAAGGTGTGGAGTGGAAGGCAGTTGGGGTGGACGTGTCAGCAGGATGAGAGTGCTAGAGCAGCCTCGCTGGCCTTGCCTTTGGGTTTGGTTCCATCTCGGCAGTGGGGTCTGTGCTGGGGAGGGAACTAAGACTCGAGGGGCAAGAAGACTGGGGTGTCACATGGGACGTCAGAGCCAGGAAGGGAGAGTGAGCAGACCGATGCCATCAGATGCTGGAAACATGGCATTAGCATCTGTGGAGCATAGCCCCAGTGCGGAAAAGCAGCTGCCCTGGGCACTGGCCCAAATCCTGCTCACTCGCCCCACTTCTAGCTCCCACCCTGTGATGGAGAAAATAGCCACCTAAATATGACCACAGACTTTTTCTGGACAAAGCATTTAGGCCCTAAAGTAGCAGCCAGTAATTTTTTTCTGAAAGGACCAGATAATAAATATTTTACTTTTCTTTTTCTTTTTTTTTTTATTAAATAACCCCTTAACATGTAAAACCATTCTTAGCTCACAGGCCATATCAAAACAAGCTACAGATCATATTTGGCCCTAGGACCAAATAGCTTGTGACCCCTGGCCTAGAGCATTCTCACCCCCATAAGGCTAGTCCTTGTCTCTCGAAGTTTTAAGATGGGTAGCGGCCCAGGCCATAGAGAGGACTGAGAGAGCTGCATCTGAGCACAGAAGGAGAAGGAGGGGTTAAATACAGTAGAGAAGGGCCTTCAACATTGCTAATGAATGTGAACAAATTGTATAAAAATATCCCAGGCCACCAACATCTGGCTGTTCTTCTGCAGCCCTGGGTCAGGCAGGGCCTTTTGTCATCTGCAAATAAATAGTGCTGGGTTTCTGGAGAAGTCTTCATTTCTGTCTTTGGCAGATTTAAAACCGAGGTCAACTACGACACACTGGAAGTGCGAGATGGAAGGACCTACTCAGCACCCTTGATCGGGGTCTACCACGGGACACAGGTGCCTCAGTTCCTCATCAGCACCAGCAACTACCTCTACCTCCTCTTCTCTACAGACAAGAGTCACTCAGACATCGGCTTCCAGCTGCGCTATGAGAGTGAGTCTTGGTGGGCACAGGGAGGAAATGGCAGGGTTTGCCTGGGCAGAGGAAAGAACTGTGGAGCTTGCCCCAGCAGCAGGTCCCAGCTCGGCCTGTCCCCACAGTGTGCTCCCTAGCCTGTGCCCCCCAGGGCTTGGAGTGACTCTAAACCTTTGAGAAGCAAAGAAAGCTCATGGCCTCACCCAAAGCCTCTCTGGGTGCTGGCCCCTCTGGGAAGAGGGCGTTTGACTAGCCACCAAGTTGGGGTGAGATGGCATCTCCCAGCTCGCTCTCATCATCTTCTGCCTTTGCTCTTGGTGCCTCAATTTAAGGGCCAGATGTCACTTTAATTCTTTGCAGACCAATATAAAGTTATGGTTGAGAGCTCTCTGAGGATGAGATCATTTTCTTACTCATCTTGACTTCCCTAAGCCCTAGTATAGTGCCTTAGCCATCGTGGACACTCAGCTAAGGTTTACTGAGTGAATGAATGAATGAATGGTCAGCCATTCAATGACAGCCACATTTGGGGAGTGGATAATTGGCAGCTCCAACCTCTTATAAATCAGGACATTCTCCTCCCTCTCCTTTTGGAGACAGCTGGGGTCCCTCCATGCCGACAGTGGCCTCTCTTTTCCAGCTATAACACTACAGTCAGACCACTGTCTGGATCCAGGGATTCCTGTGAATGGGCAGCGTCACGGGAATGACTTCTACGTGGGTGCACTGGTGACCTTCAGCTGCGACTCGGGCTACACGCTGAGTGATGGGGAGCCCCTGGAGTGTGAACCCAACTTCCAGTGGAGCCGGGCCCTGCCCAGCTGTGAAGGTGAGGCAGCCCATGAGGAGGCGACCGTAGCAGATTCCTTTCCTGCCATGATAAACCAGGAGCTGGAAGATGCACTGACTCTCCCCATCCGTGAGGGTTGTGGGGAGGAGTCCAGGGGGCCATGGGGGAAACACCCCCGGACCACACCAGTCTTTCACTGCCTCTTCGCTCCCTCCATAGCGCTCTGTGGTGGCTTCATTCAAGGCTCCAGTGGGACCATCTTATCACCAGGGTTCCCTGACTTCTATCCCAACAACTTGAACTGCACCTGGATTATTGAAACGTCACATGGCAAGGGTGAGTGTTTGGGTCCATAGCAGGTATTGGGATGTGACATGGTCAGGGCCGCAGGTTCCCCAGGTCAAGGTGACCTCAATGGGGATCCACCTATACAGTGACCTCTGGTCTCAGTCTGAATATTTTTCATCAATAGGAAAACTCCAAGAAACTTCCCATCTTTTTGAATCACAGAATTCATACAATATATATATTTGAGAATCCAGAATCTCCATAGTCAAAGAGATCTTGGAGATGACTGGCTCTAAAATCCCACTCAATGGAGAAATCTGCTCTAAATCAGTCCCCACAACATGGCGACACACCCTCTGCCTAAGCACCTCCTTGTTCAACAAATGGGGACCGACTATCATTATTTTAATAGTTCTGACCCCTCCTAGTTTATTAAGTGACCCTGAAACGTCTGCCCTGTACTGTGCCTTGAGGAACATAGGATACATCTGTTCCCTCTTCATCATGTCCACACTTCAGATGTTGAACAGAGCGATCCACTTCTCACAGAACACAATTGTTCCTTGATAACACGTTTTCAACTTCCTCACCAGGCTGGGCTGTGGGAGCCCAAGGGCAGAGTAAGGGTGTTGGTTTCGAATAAACATGCATTAATGTGCTCTTTCCCTCGACAAATATCATTGAATGTCCCCCATGTGGCTAGGCACTGGGGCTGCGGACAAACAGCAATCAGGCAAGTACAGTCTCTGTCCTCGGAAGCTTATTCTGAAGTTCCTCCAGAGTCGAGGTTCTTAAGCTGTCTGCGGTTTAGCAAATGCTCTGCTCCTGAGCCCCCCACTTAGAGGTTTTGCTTTTCTTCATTAGAAATGAATGGAATGTAGGTGGCACCAGGCATTTATGTTCTTAGAACACTTCACTAATAATTCTGTTGCATGACCTCTGCTCTAGAAGAATTAATATGTAAAAGAGCTAAGAACAAAATTCTAAGAGTAACCCTTCCATGTATTAAAATGCTGTTTAAAATAAGTTTAATGATGTGGTGTCCATACAGGAGTGGACATACAGAGCTGAGGAGAAGAATAAAGATTCAGAAGTAGATTTGTCTGTATATGTGTATGAGGGTATTTAGTAATGATTAAACCATCATTTCAAATATGTTGAAGAGAAGATGGATTATTTAATAAATGGTTTTAAAACAGTGGGCTTAACCATTTGGAAAAAAAGAAAAGCAAATCCACACCTCATACATTAATTCGTATAAATTCCTATACTAGAAGAACATGAATATCTGACCTTGGGTGGGGCATTTCTTCGAGTAACAACAAAAGTGGAATACATACAGGCAAAGACTGTCAGATTTGATTAAATAAAACTTTGGACAAATTTATGTCAAAACACTGTAAAAATTCAAAGTCAAATAGCAAGTGGGGAAAGTGGATGTGTCTCAGCAGATAGAGCATCTGCCTACCATATAGGAGGTCCAAGGATTCGATGCCCAGGGCCTCCTGGCTCATGTGGTGAGCTGGCCCATGCAAAGTGCTGCTGCACGCAAGGAGTGCCAGCCCATGCAGGGATGCCCCCACATAAAGGTGCCCCCAGAGCAAGGAGCGGCCCCCGCTCAAAGGAGAGCTGCCCCGCGTGAAATCACAGCCCACCCAGGAGTGGTGCCACACACACACAGAGCTGGCATAGTGAGATGATACAACAAAAAGACACATATCCCCAGTGCCACCTGATGAGAATACAAGCGGACACAGAAGAACACACAGCAAATGAACACAGAAAGCAGACAATGGGGTGGGGGGGAGAGAGAAATAAATAAATAAATCTTAGGAAAAAAACAGCAAGCAGGCAAAAATATTTGCAACATATATAACCAACAAAGGATTACCAACCTGGTGCCTAAAGGGTTGGTAAAAATCTTTAAGAAACATATGCCTGGTCCACCAATCTGCAAAATGAACCAAACTATTACATAAGCTAACATTGCATGATAGAGGAAATGCAAATGTAAAAATATCAACCCCTCTAATATTTAAGGAAATGCAAATTCAACCAGTAGTAAAATACCATTTCCCTTTTCAAATCAGCAATGTGGTAGAGGATGTAGAGACACGGGCACTCTTATTACTGCCGATATTGTACAAAATGGTTCAGCTTTCCAGAGAATGTTCTGGCAATATGAATCAAAAGCCTTAAAAATGCACATGCCTTTGTACTCAACAATTCCACTACCTTCAATTTGTCTGAAGAAAATTTAGTTACAAGGATGTCCCCTAAAATATTGTGTATTATACTGAAAATTAGTAACTACTCAAATACCCATCAACAGGAAAATGTTAAGTAAATTTATGGCCCAGCCATAAATTTATAGCACAGATACACAACTACTGAAAAGAATAATGTGAAAGAATGTTTCAAGACCTGCAGAGGTGGTCGCAATACATTCTTAGGTAGAAAAAAAAAGATGTTTGCAAAAGAATATGTTCTATTTATTAAAAAAAAAAACAAGTACATGTACATAGAAAGCAGTCTCAAAATACACACCCCAGCATCTGAAGACGAGTTGTCTTCTTTCAATCTTTTGGGTTTTTTCTAATTTTGAGCAATAAACATGTATTACATGTAAAATAAGATAAACATACTCTGCATGAAATGGCAATCTAAGAAAAAAAGATCGTTTATACTCTTACATGTACTCAAGTTCTTTCATTTTGCCTTCAAAAGGCTGACCTAAACAGGACTAGGATGACCTGGAGCTTCTTAGGGCTAGGCAGGACTGTCCAAGCAATCAGGACAGAGATGGGGAAGGGAGGGATAAGAGCAGCATCTTCGCTTAGCCTGAAAACTGTTTTCACCAAGCCTGGTCAGAGGCCATTGGAGGAGCCAAAAGCTACTCTGTGGCTTCAAGAGGGATAGAGAGGCAGCTCTCATGACCTCCAGAGGGTCAACTCACGATTTTCTCTGTGTCTGGGCATCTGTAATTCTAGGGGTACATGTTTCTCTATGTGTTTTGATGTGTCTTTGCCAAATCAGTGCAATTTAATCAATATGCAACAAATGCTTATTTTATACTTACACAGAGCTGTGCAAGCAAATAGCAGGTGCTGGGAAAACACAGCTGAACAAGTCACTCTGCCACAGCCTGCCCTCAGGAAGTTTATAGTCTAGTGATGCAGGCAGACAAGCTAAACAGTTCTCTCCATGTAACATGGTCAGTGCTGTGATAGAGCAGATGAAAGTGGGGAAAACATTTGGAGCCCAGCTCAGAGTTAGACATGGGTCCTGGAGATGAGGCTGGAGTCAAGTCTTCAAAGATGAGCAGGAATTAGCCAGGATGAAGGATGTTCCTGGCAGAGGAAACAAGAAGAGAAAGGATACAGAAGTGTGACCAGGTCACTCCACCCATAGAACCATTGAAAGACATTACATAGCCCTTAGCATAAAGCTCCCACTCACAAAAGGCTTACCTTTGCTTACCTTTCTCAACCTCATTCTGAGCCATCCAAACACTAGGTCCCAGCTCACTGCACCTCTTTCCTTTCCTAGAACTTTCCAGGCTTTGTCCTCTAGAGTTTCGCATTTGGCTGAGTTTCTTCTCCCTGGAAGGCTCCTCTCCCTGCACCATCCCCACCAGCTCCCCTTGCATGCCCAGCTCCTCTTCTTTCCACGCAGGCTTCCTCAGTGAGACTTCCCCCACCCCTTTCCCCAGAGCTGGGTCTGGTTTGAGTTTCCATTGTGTTCCCACAGCATCCTGTACCTTCCAGTCAGGCTTTCCCCACTGCATCTTCACCTTCTGTCTGTTGGACAGGCTACAACCTCTTGAAGAGTAGCAGGATAATGCACATCTTTTGTCCTGCAGTTTCCCCCACTGCTGGCTCTGTGCCTGGTTCACAGGGAACTCAAGAAGTATCTGGTGATACTGGATTCAGTGGAGCCTGGAAGCTCCTCCAGAGAGCACTCCTCTGCCTCTGCTTCTCTGAGCATCCCAGGTGAACACACCTATTAGGCTGCTAATTCTGGTTGCTCCATAACAGGCAGAAGCACAACTGGGGACACTCAAAAGTTGGTGAAATTCAGAATCATTCAACTCGCCACACCCCCAGCCTGTAGGAACAGTTAATTCAAGGTCCAGAGAATGGACCCTGGCTGAGCTGCCAGGACTGACATCGTTGTACCCACAGGGCTGTCTGCAAATTAAACTGAGCCAAGAGAAACACCTACTCAGCTCCAGGCACCCTACCGTGTGTTTTGCATACATACCCTGCCTTGCTTATTCCTCATTGCATGAACCAAATTTCACCTGCGAGGGAAGTACTATCATCCACATATTATAGTTGAAGAAACTGGAATGTAGAGGGACAAGCATCTTTACCCAAGACAGCAGATGGGCTCTGGCCCAGGGCTGTCTTAGGCTGCACTTCCTGCTCCGGCGTTGCATTGATTTCACTCTGGGGTTTGCGCATCGTTCAGTCCAGTGAAGTATGGGTTTGGGTGTGCTTCTTTCCCACCAAATCCAGATTCACATTTGAACGTGGGGCCTCTCTAGTTCTGTGACAAAGTCTTCATTTTCTCACAGTGGCCAAAAGAGCCCCAAGCAATCAGCACTGCTGGGAAAACTCAGAGATTTCATCTCAGCTATTTACTCACCCTGAGAATCCCAGCAGGTTTACTGCCTTGGAGGGGCCATATTTGCATGCTGGAAGAATAGAGTGGAAAGCGCTTGGCTTAATCAACTTTGTTTCCACCAGTTACGTGCTGGACCTACTCTCCACCTACCAGCTGCTCCAGCTAGAAGGAAAAGTGTATCTACTCCAGCCAGGGTTTTTGCAAGTTCTCTGGACTGAGAGCAGTTTCCTGATCTGCACTCCTGCTTCTGTGTTGGATTACGTGCTACATGCATGCACACCTACCTGTGCGTCTCCCCAAGCATGCTCGCACTCCTCACTTCAAGGATTTGGACCTCTGTGAAGCCTTCCCACTCCTCGGAGTGCAGTCACCCACCCTTCCTCTGTGCTCCCACTCTGGATTCTCACTGCTCTATGTCTGTTTCCCCCTAAACTGGGCGATCTTCCTCAGTGCTTAGCTCGAGGTCTGGCACTTACTTGATGGGTACTTAGGACCGGGTTTTTTTTTTTGTCCCTCTCTTTTGACCAAATAAATAAATGGCTGCAACTTAGTTGTCTGGGCACAGGGCATTTACAAACTACATCCCTGGTCCCCCACACCCACACCCTGGAAGCCCAAATGCTCCAGGAGCACCAGCTCATATCAACAGGGAGGCTAGAATATGAAAACATCTAAAATGCTTTTGCATTAAGGGCTTGGGTCCAACCGTCCAAATGCTTTTGCATTAAGGGCTTCAATCCAACCATCAGTTGTCAAAAAACATATCAGTAATTATCTAGAAAGGATTTCTCAAACTCGATGTGCCTACACTACCGGAAGATTTTTAACATGTAGATTTTGATTCAGTAGATCTGCAGTGGAGGTGGGGATTCTGCATTTCTAACCAACTCTCTTTCTGGAGACCACCCCTTGAGTAGCAAGTGTGTCCAGCACTCCTTGTCTATCCTCATACTTGCCCCTGCACTCTTCATAACGCCTCTCCCATAGGCACACTCACTGGTGAGCATGCATTTGCACACATGCCCACCCAAACACAACTGTGACCTGTACGAGTTCAATAGCTGCTTTGAATGTTAAGATTCTGCCTGCCCCTAAACTTTCTTACCTCCTGGTTACTCTTACTACCTGCTCTCTTTCTGTAGCGTTGGGAGGCACTGTGATGTGGCATCTGCTGACACATTGCCTCGATTTGGCATCTGCTAGCTGGGTGATCTTGGACAAGTGACTTCATCTCTTTGTCCCTCAGTTTCCTCAAGTGTAAGATGGAGATGACCATAATCATACCCACATCACAGGGCGATTGCTGGCATTAAATGAGTTTTCCTATCTTACCTTCCAGTTGATAGGGGCCAGCTCCTGAAGCAGCTGAAACATTTAGGACAGCGACACATGATTTAATGAGTGCTCAAAATGTCAATGGATTCTGGTATTTTTATTTGGAGCTCCTGGCCCCTTCCTCCTTAGTGGAGTGCCCTTCTCCCTCTTTCTACCTCTCCGTTCCTGGCCAGTCTCCCTGTCTGCCATTTACTATTGCTCTCCCAGGCTCCCCTCGTGGTTCTCCTAGACCTTCACTCCGTCTCCTCTCCTTGGGCCCTCTTCTCCATGCTTGTGCTTCAAATCTCACCTACACGCTGGCGACTCACAGATCTATCTCCAAGGTAAACCTGAATCCGGAACTCCAATCTCTACTTCCCCTTGCCCACCAGATAGCTCTGTTGGATGCTAAAAATTCAGGGCACTCAAAGCCCATGCACTGCTCCTCTATGGCCTGCTCTTCCTCCTATATGTCCTGCCCCAGGCAGCATAAGACATCGCCGTCCTGCTGGTTAAGGCCCTCCCGGTCAGCCTCCTCTTTCTCCTTGCATGGGTCACCTAGTGATTCCTGCTCCCTCTACCTCCCTACGGTCTTGCTCATATCTGTTTCTGCTCTCCATCACCCTCAGTCAAGCCTCATCATCTCTCAACCAGAGCGTGGCCACCGTCTTCCCCATTGATTTTTTTGCCTCCTCTCCCTCCACCTGGTCCTTCTCACAGTCAGCAACATTTTTAAAAACTGAAATCTGATCCACTCCTGACAGGATGGCTCCTCATTGCCTCCTGGAAAATATCTGGTCTGGCACAGCCCACCTTTCCCGTCTCAATTCCAGGCATTTCCTGGTATTTCGCAGCCTCAGTGTGCACTGCCGGAGTCCTGGAATTGACAGCGCCTCTTTTCCTTTCCACATGGCGGTCCCCTGGCTGGAACATCCTTCCCCTCTTACCTGGCTAATCCCTACGCTTCATTTTACCACCCAAATCACATTTACTCTTTAGGGAAGTGATTCTTCCCGCATCGTCCCTCTTCTTGCAGGAGCTGCTTTCTCTCTGCCTTCCACACACTCTGGCCTCCGTTTGTTACAGCATTCATCACTCTGTGCTGTAGCTATTTGTTTGATGTCTTGTATATTCCCTTGAACCTTGCCCAGGGCACACAGTAAGTACTCAAGAAATACACAAATATTTGTGGAATGAAGTACCGAACGGCTATGAAGCATTCTCATAGGCCTAGCTGGAATCTCCCTTTCACGTGTTGACCACTATCTAGTCACCTTTTCCCTGACTGGCTCTGTGGGCGATGGGGTGTTCAGGTCCATTCACTTTAGGTTTGCCTCTATGTGTTTATCACCACATGCTTTTAGTTGTGCACACCCACAGGCATTTGCAAATTGGAAATGTTCATGCAGATCCTGTCTTGCAGCTGGGAAGGTCCAGCCTTCTCACCGTCATCGACCTCACCCTTCTGTTCTCTTGGCAGGTGTGTTCTTTACTTTCCACACCTTCCACCTGGAGAGCGGCCACGACTACCTCCTCATTACCGAAAACGGCAGCTTCGCTCAGCCCCTGAAGCAGCTGACCGGCTCGCGGTTGCCAGCTCCCATCAGTGCTGGGCTCCACGGCAACTTCACCGCCCAGGTCCGCTTCATTTCTGATTTCTCCATGTCTTACGAAGGATTCAACATCACCTTCTCAGGTACAGAATGTGAGGATCCCTGGCGGGGAGAGGAGGGAGAGACCTCAGGATCCCCCCTCTGTCTCTCCCTCTGCCACCAGTCTCTTATCTCCCTGGCCAATAGATATTGATCCACTATGCAAGAGATATTTAGGTTAGATGCAAGGAAGAACTTCCCTACAATGGGCTTGGAATCTCCTTCTCCACAGGTATTTTAAGACTAGCTCTGAACATAACCTACCTACCTGGTTGGACTAGAAGTCCTCACAAAAATCTCTTCCTGCCCTAGTAATTCCAAATAATTCTTTTGGTTCCATTTCCACTATTTTACCACCCCAGTAATGTTGTTTTTTTTTTAAATAAAGATTGGGGCTTGAAATTAATATATTTGGGGTGTTGTAGTCTCACTTGGGGTCATCTCCATCAATGCTAACTTTGTAGTAATAGATACTTATCTGTGTTTAACAATCCTAAAAATAAAAGTTTAGCACCTCTAGTACAGAGTCCCCCAGCTGCTCTTGTCTTATAGAACCCCAGGGTTCCTGCCTTCTTAGCCCGGAGCAGAGATATCAGGTGGATGCCTCCCGGGACAGGCACGACGCATGAGGCCCTTGACCCAGCTTCCTCCATGCTGGCCCTCCAACGGGAGAAGCCCCTGCTAGGCTGGCTCGGCAGGTGGAGCATATCCAGCCAGCAGACCTCATCCCTTCTGAGAGGAACACTCCCACCGGCCACGCAGAGCCTGTGGGGACTGCCTCCTAGAAGAGCGATGCCGGCGGGGCGCGGGGCGGGGCAAGGGAATGGTCATGTCTGTGCTGTTCCTAGAGGCACCAGGCAGGCATCTGACCCCCACCCTGGGATGTTCTTCATCCTCCTCCAGAGCCGGCATCACCAGGCTTGGCTTTGCGAGAAGGCTGTGGGTTCTTTTTCACAGTGTAAGCCGCTCCAGGCCAGGTCATTTATTCTGACCCTCCAACACTAGAATGGCTGAGTTTATCTGGGCTTGGAGTTAAAATGGAGATGAAGGGACAGAAGAGGGAAGGTCCCCGGCTAAGCATTTATCCAGAATGCAGTGCCTCTAACCCATGGCTCACAGTAGCAAGGGGCTCGGTCCCCAAAGCAAGACTTGGCCTTTTCCTGGGACCCTGCCCCTGCTCCTCTCTTCTTTTCTCTTTACCTTGTGGATGGGTGTATGCATATCCTGTAGCTCTGTTCCCTAGTCTCAGGCTCTTTGCTCCTTGGCAATTTGACCCGTGTGCTCCCTCTTCTTTCACCAACTCCCCCAGGTGTCTCTGACTCCAACTCTTCTGCTCCCTTTCCAGAATATGACCTGGAGCCCTGTGAGGAGCCAGAGGTCCCAGCCTACAGCATCCGGAAAGGCCTGCAGTTTGGCGTGGGCGACACCTTGACCTTCTCCTGCTTCCCCGGGTACCGGCTGGAGGGCACCGCCCAGATCACGTGCCTGGGGGGCAGACGGCGCCTGTGGAGTTCGCCTCTGCCAAGGTGTGTTGGTAGGTGGTCACGTGCTTTCATTTTGCTTCACTAGTGGGGTGGGGCATGGAGGAGCACGCAAGGGCCGAGCGTCAAACAGGCCTGGGTCGGAGGGCTGACCACCACAGCCTAACCTGCAGCGGGGCCCTGGGCAGGTGGCAACCGCCTTCTGCGCCAGCCTCTGGTCTGAAAATAAGGATGGCGTTGCCTGCTTCGCTTTGCTAAACAGGCCCACCGTGGGTGCCCAAATGAAGCTGACTTCAATGCTCTTGCCTTCCCTTAGGCCTTATCACATAGGCTAAAGGATGCCTCTTGCAGAGAAATCTGGATGGGGCGCTGAGAGGACCTATGGGAAGGAGGTTGACCTTGGCCCATGGAGAGTCCCTGTCTGGGGGAGTAGGTGGGCGCGTTGATGCATCTCATGGGGGCAGATGGAATCTCCCTTGGAGAATCCTCAGGAAGGCTTCTCCCATTCAGCTGGGAAGAAGAGTGGGGAGCCAGAGTTGGGTTCATTTATAAAGCACTCATTATGTATCAGACACTGTTCTAGGTGCTCAAGATACAAAAATAAACAAAACAGACAAGGTCTCCCCACTCACCGTCCACATTCTGGCTGGGGGAGACAGGCTGTTAACACATAGCTGTGGAAGGTGCTGGTTAGTGTTGAGGACAAGCCAGCCCTGAGCGTGCTGGAGGCAAGGTTGATCTTCTGTACAGTGGTCAGGGAGGGCTTCTCTGGTGAGGTGACCTTACAGTAGAGGTCTGGGCAAATTCAAGGAGCCAACCACTTGGGTGTCTGGGAGAAGAGGGGACTGGGAGCCAAGGGCCTGCTCCCCAGGGAGGCCCATCCCTGGAGGAGCAGCTCAGAGGTCACAGGGAGACCAGCAGGTGATGAGGTGAGGGAGGAGGCTGGGAGGACCTTGGAACCAGGGGCCCCGGCCCCAACTTCCTGCCCCCCTCCTTGCCTGGCCTTCAGCAAGGCTCTGCTTCATGCTGCAATCTGTTCAGAGCTCCAGGCCTGGAGGGTGGGGGCAAGGAGGGAGAGATCCGGGGAGTGGGGACAATTGCTGGCTGCCCCTCATTTGTGAGGTAGATGGGCTCCACACTCCCAGCACAGAGCTGAGTGACACCCAGGATGGATTGCTGGAGTACGTACCAGGCTCATGGGAAGCCATGGAACGGGGGCTCTAAGTGACCCCAACATACACAGCCCATCAGAGCAGCCCTGCGCTCACTAACATGGGAGCCAGCCTCTGCAAGGCCCATGGTGCCAGACCTGCCTGCAAGAGCGCCAAGGAGCCTTCGGACTCTGCAGCGGGCAGCTGAGAGAGGCGGGCAGGCTGCGGTGAGCCCGAGGTTGAGTCTCCGCTTTGCCACTTTCCAGCTGTTAGAGCACAGGCAGCCACCAAACTCCCCCTCAGTCTCAGCTTCCTCCTGTGGAAAACTGAGGTAACAGCAGCCCACCCACAAGCTTCAGTCCAGGATTAGGTGGTGAAATGTGCATGCACCAGGAGGCACCAGGTAATTATTGTTATTTTGCCAATAACTTTTTGCAGACTCAGAAAGGAAAAAGTCATACAAGTCACTAATGTTGTAGAATTCCATGTTTTTAAAATAATTTATTGAGGTGAAATTACATAGCAAAGTCAACCATTTTAGAGCGAACAATTCAGTGGCATTTAGTACATCACAGCTGTGCGCACCCACCCCCCCACCCAGGTCCAGAACATTCCCATTGCTCCAAAGGAAAACCCTTCGCCCATTAAACAGTTTCTCCCTATTCCCTCCTCCCGCCCATCTGCATTCTGTCTCCATAGATTTCTCTAGTATGGATATTTCATAGAAATGGAATCACACTCAGTGTCCTTTCAGGCCTGGCTTCCTTCACTTAGCATAATGTTTTGGAGATTCATCCACGTTGCAGCATGGGTCAGTAGAAAGTTTTTTTTTTTATGGCTGAATAATGTTCCATTGTATATACATATGGAATTCTATGTTTTACCAATTAAATAATACCAAGGTTTATCCCTTTTCCCTTACACCATCCCCCAAAGCATCCACCCAGCCTGACCTGGGCACACGCACGCACCCATAACCTCCCCCTTTGTAAGTTCAGTTCATATGCTTCACAGTTGGAGCCAAAGTGAGCGGCTTAAATAGCAAATTAAATAAGAGCCAACTTAAGTTGGCATTTTGAAGGCAGTACCCCTTTCCTCAGAGAACTTGTACATCGATGAGTCTTCTAGACACTCTATAAGGACTTACATGAGCTCCGCGTTCTATTGGCTCTTTTCTTGGATTAATTTTGAAGGACTATCCACCACATGGCTGTTAGGTTGGGGGTATTTTTCAGGGCTTTATCGCACTCTTTTTGTTTGTTTGTTTGCTGTTGCTTGTTTTACCAGTCCAGCTGCATGGAAAGCCCTTTTGTGTTCTTGCTTAATGGGTCATCTTGGCTTTCTGGCTGCTAGCAGCTCTTTTCATCCCCGGGAAAATGTCCTCAGCTAGGCATTTCTGGGGGAAATTTTTCTTGGACCACAGGTACATATATTCCTTACACTCTTGCCTCCCTGATCGCATTACATAAACTCATTCTTTAATTTATTATTCCAATTACTGTTCGTGACACCTCACAATATTTCCATTCTTATATTTGCCTTCTGTTTCACATGTTATTAATAACACGTGGCAATTATCATCACCTCTAATTACCACAAGCTCTGTAGCAGAGGCTGGAGATGGAGGTGTCGTGGGAATGCCCACCCAGGAGATGCTACCAGTTGTCATATGTACTGTAGGTGTAAATTGGATGGTTTAGCCCACACAGTGTTACCAGGAAAATTTCTAGCTGAGAAGGAAATGAACACCCCTAGGCTCTAATTCATGGTGCAATGGGGCTGACACAGCCCGTGACCTCAGAGACCCCTGAATCTGACATAGAAGCAACACCCCTGACCCCAGAGGACCCCAGTATGCAGCAGGAGCCATGGCCCTATCCTTGGGAGCCCCGATGTGATGGAGAAGACCTCGCCCTCCACCTCAGGGGCCCCAGACTCATGGATAAGATACAGCCCCTGCCCTTAGTACAACCTCTTCTGATGGGGGTTACAGAAGTCACAGATGTCTAAATCAGCAGCAGCACTTTCCTGTACAAATGACTGTTTCTCCAGAACATTTATTTGTGTCCACTTACACTTGTGTTTGGCTTTTCAGTGCATCTGCTCATCTCCCCTATTCCTTTGGGAACTATCTCAGAAGTGAGCACCATGTCCTTCTACCCTCCTGTACCCTCCATGGTGCCCAGGACAGGGCTCAGGACCTGGTGGATGACCAGGACTGACCCATCTGAAGCTATCAGTTTTCATCCTCATGAAGGTGTTCGGCACGTGGGAAAAATGAAAGGGTCATGCTAGAGCAGAGATGGGCTTATAGCTACTGATGGGGAGAGTCCAAAAATATACCAAAACCCATGTTTAAGGGAAGCCAGCCATCAAGAACTAGGCAGAGGATGCCAGGCATCAGGAACCTTGAGGATGCTGTGAACCGTGGGCTTCCCAAGAAGCCTCTCGGCATTTTGCTCATCCCAGAGCACAGGCAGCTGGTGCTCCACATGGAAGCAGGTGGACTGCATACACTCACCTGGGATGGATGGGGAGAAAGAGGAGGAAGAGGACTTGTTGAGGGCCTCCTAGGCTAATCCATGGACCACCAACTTTATATATAAGATCTCATTCTTTTCATGAGATGCTCTTCTTGTCCAGATGAAGAGACCTAGGTTCAGAGAGTTATTAATACTATAACTTGTCTGTCTGACTCCAAAGTCCCTGCTCATTCTACTGCAACACATAAATATCTAAATGTGCATAGCCCTTGGCTTCTTCCGAAAATCTCTCCATCTCAGGTCTTTCACTCAAAAAATGTATACACTCTAGACATATAGCTACCTGAATTATCACTAGTCATCACTCCTAGGGTACCTGCCCAACACTGTCTTTTTAGTTTCATGCCCCAGCTCAGTACACTCATCCTGAATATTTAGTTACTTTAAAAACTGGCTTAGTTTAAGGTCCCTCTGAGCTAGATTTCTCCTCCAAGACAAATGATGGTTTGTATAAAGTCTTAGGAAACTGAAGCTGGTCCTGAACTAGACAGAGCCCAGGGAGTAGGGCCCTTTGAGAAACTAAGTACTTGGTGGTGGAGCAAGGTCACCATCTCCAAAAGCCTAAGGAACAGGCTTTGGAACTAGAGAACACACTGGGCCCGTGGGTCCCAGGGGCATAACCAAGGCCACCACAGGGTCATCTCTGAATGTTCCTATACCACATCCTCCTCCAGATTGCCTCGGCCAAAAACATTTCCGACTTAGGGCAATTAGAGTTGAACATGTTGTCAAAGCCAGGTCCTCTGGGTCAATGTCATGGTCCTTCCAGCCAAGGACTCTGCCTAGAAAAGGGCTGCTGACAGACTGTTTGGAGAAAGCAGAATTGCTGCCATCGACCTCAAAGATTCAGGACATGCTCCAAACTCCCCATATGTCCAGACAAATATGGGCCCACCATCTGGACTTGTATTTAAATTCTTCTGGAACTTAATTATTTTTAGGACTGTATGTTGTCGGAGCTCAGGGTACTCCATATTCATTCATTCATTCATTCATTCAGCAAATATTTATTTTCCTGACAATCTGGCTAAGCCTTGGAGTTTCATAGATTCATAAAGCATGACCCCAGCCCTCAAGTAACTCACAGTTTGGTACAAAACTGTGGTAAATTGGTACAAATTTTGTCAGATTTTGGTACAATGCGGTAGGAGCCCAGGGCACTTTTAGAGCACTGAGAGGGGCTTCGCAATTATTCAAGATCTAGTGAGCCAACTTCAGCCTTGGTTTTTTCAGTACATGCAGGGCTACTGAGTTCTGTCCCCATTCATCTGCTAATGCCTGCCCTGGGTGGGACATTGAGTGCGTGTTAGAGGTATAGAAATATAACCAAGTCCCCAAAGGATCACAATGCAGCAGAGGAGATGGAAATATTAACAAACAACTCAAGTGAAATATGATAAGTGCTATAAATAAGAGCATGTAAGTTATGTGGGAACAATGGGGAAGAAATGACTAATCCTGGGAGTGGAGAAACCGATTTTGAGAGGGGAGAGTGAATGAAACAGGATTCTGGTATGTATATGCTAAATTTTCTCCTGAATCTTGGGATTCCTTACTTCCAGAACAAAGGAGTTCTTATTCCCCTGCTCTTCCTGAATTGCTAAGCCCCAGGTTGGTTCCTTTTAAAAGAGGGATGATAATTGTACCTCCCTTATGGGGTAGGTTTTTGAAACAACTTTTCTCCTGGTGTTTTGCACATAAAATCTTAGAAGATGCTAGCAATTATTATTTGATACTCTCCCTCCTTAGTGTCTATCCTCAAACACTAAAAAGATTCATCTATCATCGCTCAGCTGCCCACACCCCCACCCCCACATCCCTGACCCCAAACCTCTCAGTCATTTCTGTTGCTGATACTCTATGAACAGGTGTGGGAAACAATTGCTTACAACACGGTGAAAGGAAAAGGCACCTGTTGAGTTCATTTCTGCTTCTGCAGAAGAGAGGCAGACCAACAAACAGGGAGAGAGATAAGAAACCAGGAAGAAATGTAGGTGGACAAGTATTAAGAAAAAAAGTCTGACAGGAATTCTCATAGGCTGGCAGACAACGGGCAGGTAAACAGGATGTGGCTGGTAGGCAGACAAACAACTTGCCCCCTTTTTTAAGGTTCTCCAGAGTTGTGAGTTCTGTTTCCTGGGTGTGGCTGATGGGGGTTAATCTGAGATTATTTATGGTTCTCTTTCCAGCCAAGTGTGGGAATTCAGTCACGGGCACTCAGGGTACTTTGCTGTCCCCCAACTTTCCTCTGAACTACAGTAACAACCACGAATGCATCTACTCCATCCAGACCCAGCCAGGGAAGGGGATTCAGCTTAAAGCCAAGGCGTTTGAACTCTCTGAAGGAGATGTCCTCAAGGTAAAACTGATAGATTTCTTAGAATATGTATGCTGCAGTATGTACACTTGTGGTCAACGCTCACGTATCTCTGTGTGAGTTATCCAAACTTTTCCTTTCCTCCTGAATCCCAGATATTATCCTATCTCATCCGGGAGAAAGTGAGGAACCCTAGAGAAGGATATGTGAGTGTCTCTGAATGTGACTTTTGTGTTTGATTAAGAGCTGACTGCTCTCAAATACGTTGTGATTGAGTCTGTGTTGACCGCATTATAAAAAAAACAATGAATTCAGATGGAGTGGCCAGTGGTTTTCCATTATAAATCCTGACCATCAACATGGGTAATGAAAAGCTATTAAAATGTGTGTATGAGGGCATAAGTGGGTGCATTTGTGTAGATATGTGTTTGTGGATATAGCTACTTTCATATATGTCTCCATATTGTGTGAGTCTGTGTTTATGTGTCTGTTGGGGTTTCAGGATCTGTGACTGTGCATACTTGTCTCCGTATATGTGTTTGCAGTTTGCTTGTCTTTGGTGTATGTTTTGGTAGAATATAGGCCATTATAGTAGTCTCAATGTCCCCTGGCTGGGTGTAGCAGTGGGGTTAAAGCAAGTGGAGGCAAGAGAAAGACATGATAAGGACTTGGAATTTTGGATGTTATAATATGAGTTGTTAAGAAATAGCACGTTTCTTTGAGTATATAATTAAGTGGGTATCTCCAATAATTGTGTGTGTGTATTGTACATAATCAAGAGTTGACTTTGAAAAATTGTTTTGGAGAATTGTCTTATTGAGATTGTTTATAAGGAACATCTCACTCAGTGTATGTCCACTTTCATCTCGAGTCAAAAACTTTTTTAGCTTATTCTAATATAGTTTTATTCCCTGTAGTGAGGGAAGTCCTAACAATAGAAAAAGTTGAAACACTCATAGGTCACTGCTCTGGAAATCCAAAGAGAATTACTAAATCCCTATTGTTTAGGTGTCTCTCTAGATGTGATGAATGCACTGACTCTTTTATGCACAGGTGATGCTCTTGACCAACCCTCCGGGGCATGTGTTTTCTAGTATGGTGTATGCGCATGCGTGTGTGTGTGCATGTGTATTTGGAAGGCATTTCTCACTCTTACCTAATCCTTCTTGAACCCAGGAGTTTGCAATTCTTGAGATACAGTTGGGACTAGGTGTACATGAAAAACAGTACAGAACAATCCCATTGGAGTTTGGAACCCTGTCATTGGCTTCATAAGCTCTATTTTTCAACCCTGAGCTCTTCAGACACAGGAAAACACAGAGCGTCTCCCTATAAGTGAGCACTAGACAAGGGCTTTCTACCCTTCCAAGGGCCATTGCCCTGATCCTCACTGCTCTCCACCCATGTGTTCATCATAGACAGCAGACCCTCAGAGGGTACAGTGGGGGACAGCCAGGCTAGAGTGACTTATGCTCTGTAGTGGTACAGGAGGAAGTGACACCATCTGGGCAAAACTGAAGCCTTCTTGCATGAGTGCCATGGCTAGCCCTGTAGAAAAAGGTATCTTTGAGGCATAAGTTTTAATTTGCAGGTTTTGAAGGGAGGGTGAGCAGCAGTCCTGGGCATGTGGCCTGATGGGTCCAGCAGAAATGGCTCCTAGGTGTTCAGACCACTTTGCCAGAGTGGTCTAGATTCAGAATAGCGCCCACGACATAAACGGCACATGCACACACCAGCTGCACGTCAAGGTTTGGTTGAAGGGTCAGGTGAGAGGCTTAATAGACAGGCAGAAGAGGGACATTCTGAGGAAGTCAGGATAAGAAGGAAAGAAAGGAGGGGCATGGAGCACAAAACTCAACTCAGAGGTCAGGAGCGGCTCGACAGGATGCAGAACTCCAGAAGTCCTCCAGGGTTTGGGAGCCGGGGGCTGAATTTCTGTGTTTCTTAGAGAACAACTTCCCAGCCATCAGACTCTGTCAGTAACGTGCCCAGCTAGCCCTGACACCTAGCCCTCTAGTACTAGGGTTGACCTTCTTGGCAAAGGCATCCTTGTCCTGTGTCTCAGCCTCCCTAGTGTCCTCCTCAGAAGGCTGGGCTATGGCTTCTGACCCAGCTGAAGGGAACCCTGGTACCACTAGAAATGGAATAGAACTGGGCCTTGGGGAAGGGAAAGCAAGATAAGCAGGAAAGCAGGATGGTATCCTGTGTTGTCTTCCTGGTCTAAGTTCTCAGAGCCCCTTGGCCACCTAAGGGAGAAACTGGGGCACCGGTAGGTACCAGAACTGTTTCAGAACTAAGAGAAACGGACAGTTAAAGTTTCAGACCAACTGTGCTTCTATTCAGCTGCAGAGGCACTGCTGCTTGAACCTGATGCTTTTGTCTACCTCGACAGGAATGTGGCAGAAGGAACCCAGAGAATCCGACTCACCTCCAAATCCATCTTGCCTATGCTGTGTTTGTTTCCTAGCTGCTAATATAAGTAACACGCCATGGGTTGGCTTAACAAGAACTTATCTGGCTCTAAGTTTCAGGGACTAGAAGTTACTTCTTCCCGAGGTCGGTTATCTTCTGGCTGCCCTGCAGCCTTTGGGGTTCTTTGGCTTTTCCATCACATGGCAATGTACCTGGCAATATCTCCACCTTTCTCCCCCTCGATTCCCTTGACTTCTGGTTTCTGGCTGCTCCGGACGGCTTCTCTCTCTATCTGACTTTCACTCTGCTCATAAAGGAACCCAGTAATCCAGATTAAAGTCCAACCTGATTCAACTGGGACACACCTTAACTAAACTAACATCTTGAAGAGCTTTTATTTGTAATGGATCCTCTCCCACCAGAATGCAGAACAACACCAAGAACACGTCCAAACTGGGGTTGTCATTCAGTCCACCACAAGGAGGCCTGTCACCTCCTCCACAGCCAACTTGTCCCCCAAAATACAATGCCACATGTACCTGCAATCCTCCAGGACTTCCATACAGTCCTATATTTCTGACCCATGAAATTTGCCCATTTTCTTGCATTTGTGACTCTAGGCCTGTTCCTTATCCTTGATAATTACAAATTTCTTAAACTTCACTCCCCCCAACCCCAGCTTGTTTTCCAGAACCAGCCACATTCCTTTAGACCTTGGCCCCAGCACCCTCATTCTTGCTGCTACTTGCTGCTTCTCTGGCATCAGCAAGAGACAGGAGGGGCTTTTAAATGCAATGCTATTGAAAGACAACTTGCAGCTCAAGATGGCAAATGAAACACATGCATATAATTACCTCCTCTACAGTTCCCATTGAAATGACTAAAGGAATATAAAAACAGGGAAATGTGGTCTTGGCACTGGAAATTAGGGCAGGGTCTTTCACATACCGCTTAAAGGAAATCTTGCCAATTGCATCAGCCAAGAAAGAGTCCAGACTGAGAAAGGGGTTACACACATGACAGTTGACACATGTGAAGTGAAATCCTCCTTGTAAAATAAGTGGCAGAAACCTTAGGGAAAGCCTAAGATCACCTGACTCAGAGCAGCAGAGCCTGGGGTCAAGGACATACCGTGGGCACATTGGCAGACACCAGATCTCAAACCTACTGGCTCCTCGGAAAGTGTACTAAGTTTGGGAGACCACACAGAGCCACTATTCCCACTTGACATGACACTGTGACTTTTATTTGGCTTTTTTTATGTGGCCAATACCTAACAAGAGTGGGTCAGTCTCATTAGAGAAGAGGCTGCTGTGATGGCATGTGTGCGCATACATGCACATACACATGCTTCCACACCAAGGAGATGCCCCAGCTATGGCCTCTTCTGACCTAGCTCTTCTGCTCCCCCTTACAAAGGACTGGGTGTTTCCATTCTCCCACCTTAATCATATGCCAGCAAGAAAAATAACTGGGTAGATGAAAATATACAGGAGATCAGAAGTAGTAGATCTGTCTGAAGACTCAGAGCCAATTGTTGCCCTCTAACCAACAAAGAAAAAAGCATAAGTTCCTAATTTGTATTCTTAACAGGATTTGAGAGAATATTATATTTATGACACAAAAATAGGCAATCATGAAAACAGAGCAATCTGAGATGAGGAAAAATTGAGTAGAGATGAAAAACATGATCACCCAATTAAAAAAATGGAATGGAGGCAATGAAGGGAGATTAGTAAACCACAGAAAAATGAAATCAGTTTATTATAAGATAAATTTGAGAACTTCTCCCACATCTCATAAAAAAGGGAAAAAGAGGATTCTCTTCTACTAATAAAATGTACAATCAATCCACAGTAAAACTTTATGCGCCAAATAACATAACAGAAATAAATTAAATAAAACCTGCGAGAAATGTTAAAAAATTTAATAAAGTTACAGTTGTTGTGGAAGTTTTTAATATACTCTGTTTATGTCTGCCAGATCACGTAGGTTAAAAATAAATAAGGTTTTAGGTAGCTTGAATAATTCAATTGAATAAATCCAAAGAAATTTATTTATAAAGATAAAAGCAGAAATGGCTGAAAAAAGAAAACTGAAAAACAACAGCAATTACCAACAAAACCAAAAGCTAGTTCTTTAAAAAATAACTAATAAAATAAGTGAATCTGGCAAGAGTGACTAAGGACTAGAAGTCACAAATACATATTAGAAATGAAAAGAGAGAATAACTACTGATAAAGTAGTGATTATGAAAGTAATAAGAAAATATTTAGGAACAATGGAAAGATAAGAAATTTAAAAGCTTAGATGAAATGGAAATTCTTACAGAAAATAATACTAAAATCAAGAAAATATCGAAAATTTGAATAGGTGAATAACCATTAAAAATTTGGAATTCCCTCTCATACCCTCTGTCAAAGATCCCAGATCTAGACTGTTTTACAGGTAAATTTTAACAAAGCTTCAAGAAACAATTAGTCCTTGTAATAACTAACTGGTTTCAGAAAAGAAAAATAAGGATCTACCTCTCAACTCATTGTGGTTTTTTTCTTCTTTATTTTCTTTTAAATGTTACATTCGAAAAATATGAGGTCCCCATAAACCCCCCACCCCACTCCTCCCACATCAACAACCTCTTTTTTTCATCATCGTGGCACATTCACTGCACCGGGTGTATATATACATTTGGGAGCACTGTTGCACCACATGGACAGTGGTCTACATTGTACATTGTAGTCTACACTCACCCTCAGTCCACCCAGTGGGCCATGGCAGGATATACAATGTCCAGCATCTTTAATGAAGCAGGTAGAAACATTTATACCAAACTGAATGAGGACAGTGTAAGAATAGAAATTATTAGATGAATTCCAGTTATCAGCACAGATCTGAAAATCCTAAATAAAATATTGTCAGATTGAATCCAGCTGTGAATTAAACAAAAATGGCCACGTGGGATTTATTCCCATGTGCAGATGAGCCAATATTAGAAAAGTTTGTAAACTTATGTATTAGGGGAACTACATGAAATTGCCATTTTATTTTTGGTCAAAACAGGTCAAATATTGGTAATTTCATGTGGTTCACTTTAATACCCTGTAGACAGATTAGAAGGAAAAAAGATCGTACCAATACACCCCAAAACATCATGTGATGAAATTCAATACCCATTCATGATTTTTTAAAAAATATCTCACAAAATGATAAATAGAAGATAATTTTCTTAATCTGATCAAAGGTTTCTACCAAACACCTACAGTAAATGTTATACTTAATGGCAAAACTCCCTAAGGATTCCCAGGGAAGTCAGGAATAAGACCAGTTTGTCTGCCATCACCCATAGTATTCAATATTGCTCTGAAGATCCAAGCCATTACAATTATATTTTTAAAGGTATTAAATTTGGAAAGGGATATAGAAAATATTATCTTTCATTTAGGAAATTCAAAAGAATCAAATTATTAACTATCAGAACCATCAGCCAATTTGGCAAGGATGCTGGTGTCTCCATAGCAATTAAAACATAGAGTGGGGTGGGGGCGGTGGGGTTGAATGGGACTTCATATTTTTTGAATGTAATATTTTTAAAAAATGAATAAAAAATAAAAATAAAAATAAATAAAACATAGAATCAGAAAAAAAATCAGATTCATAATAGAAAAAACAATACAGTAAGGCATCTAGGAATATGCTTACCAAAAGTGCATGACCTTTACTGACAAAATCATAAGTCTTTATTTTAAGGTCATAATTAGGTAAATGCATATTTTAGGAACATAAAACATAAAAAACATATTTAAGAGATGTAAAAAGTGTCATTTGTCTTAAAGGACATTTTTGATGAATGTAGGGAAATATGTTCATGAATGAACAAAAGACAAGAATAGGCAAGAAAAAGAAAGTAGAATTGTTGATAAACCATGTAAAAAGATGCTCAACCTCAGTGGTAATCTTAAAAACACAAAGTAAAACAAGGTACCATTTCACACCTATCAAACTGGGGGGAAAATTGTCGTCTTGGTACTACCAAGTATTGACAAGAATATCAAGCAATGAAAACTCTCATACATTGCTAGTGATAGTAATTTGGTACTACTCTGGCAATATGTAATAAAGTGAAGATTTGTATTCCCTGCAACTAGCTTCTCTGTTCTAGATGTATGCCTTAAAGAAACTCTCCAGCACATGTGTGTAAGCCAATGTGCAGGAATATTCATAGCAATGCCCACATTGTTTGTAATTGTGTACAAAAAGCTATCCATTTAATATATTCGTTTTGAAACCAACCATCTGTTAGGTATAGTGGATGTGCATAGATTTCCTTGGATTTCTCAGGAAGATAGTGCCATCACCTGTGTATAATGATAAACTGGACCACCAAAGCAATTTTCCTATATATTAGCAATATTCTGTTAAGAAATAAATACAAAGGCCCAATTCCCAATAGCAATCAAAAATATATAAATAACCAGAATAACTACAGAACTTTATTGAGACATAAAAGACAACTTGATTAAATGGAGCCAGACACCATGCATTTATATAGGAAGAAATATTTCATAAATGTATGGTTGTCCTCAAACTAATCAATACATTTAATGTAACTCAGACATAATTATACAAAGATATTTTGTTATTTGGGAATATTCTTCTCAAATGTATCTAGAAGAATAAATATTGGAGAATAATGAAAACAAGGAGACGAATGAGGGAGATCTTGCCTTATTAAATATTTGAATATATTATAAATTACAGTAATGAAAACAGTGAGGTTAAGCACAGGAATAGACAAATAGACTAATAGAACAGAATAGAAAGTTGACAAACAACGCCTAGTGTATTTCATTATATATACAGGGTTTGGTCTAATGGCTAATCAACCAGGGAGAAAAGGTAGACTCTTACCCCATATGCAAAATAAATACCAGGTAGATTCAAGGACAAAAGTAGTAGAAGGAAGCACTCGTTCATTTATTTATCATATAGTATTGAGTGCTTACTATGTGCCAGGCACTACTCTAGAAACTGATATATGAATATTGTGGGTTAGGTTAATTTTTTAATAGAAATCCCTGCAACTATTTAAATGCTATTAAGGAAAAATATCTAATAACTTGAAAAATATGTTTATTATATTAAGTGAATGAGCAGTTTACTATACAGAATCTATAGCATGACCTTGTTGTGATAGAGAAAAAAACAGATATAAACTATACATAGAATGAAGTCTGGAAAGATAGTCACCAAATGTTAAGAATGCTGAGTTGTTTTTATTTTCTTTGTGCTTTTATGTGGGTTTTTTTTTTTAAGTTTTCTGCAATGAATATTTTATTTTAATGAGGAAAAGAATGCTTTTTCCTTAATGAATTAGGATGAAAAATGCTTTGAAATTAAGGGAAAAATCCTGTTCCCATTATACTTTTTATTAATTAAAAAAGTATCTTATGATTGTTCTGTAAACCCACAACTTCTCTAATTAAGAAAAAAAGTATCTTTTTAATATCATTATATATCCAGCGAGTGTTTCACTTCCAATTGTCTCATATTTTTTAAATTTGCCATATTTCGCCATGTTTTTTAAATTTATAGTTTGTTTGAATCAGAATCCAAATAAAGTCCACCCTTGGATTGGTAGTCCCTTATGTGCTTTTTTATCTTTCAGGTTCCCCCTCCATCTCTTTTTTCCCCTTGTAATTTATTTGTTGAAGAAAAAAGGTCATAGGTCCAGTGGAATCTTCCACATTCTGGATTTTACTGATTGCATTTCCAGGATATCATTTCATATGTTCCTCTCTGATCTGTATCCTATAAGTTAGAAATTGGACCTAGAGGCTTGATGTGATTCGGTTGGATTTTTTTGGCAAGATGACTCCATAGGTAATGGTGCATCTCCCGTCATAAAACATATGCTGTCTGTCTCCCTTTTTGTGATATTAACAACTGTTGATAATTAATGCCTTGAACCATTAATTTTAGTATAGATTTTATGGACAAAAATATTTTTTTAACAATTTGGATGCAGCCATGGGCTAAACTATTTGGACTGGTGATGTCTCAGTGTTTGTTGGATCCCCACAATTCTCTCTGGTCTATCAGTGATATAGAGCAATTGCATATCTGGAAACAGGCTTGAGGCTCCCAGGAGCCTAAACAATCTCTATAATATACAGCACTGTTAGCTTGAAGAATGGCTTCTTTTAGAAAGCATTGCTTCATAAATAGTACAATGGAAATATTGTTCCAATTTGCTGGCAGCTGGCACCACATCGAGTGCCGTCTACAAATATTCATCACCCACCCATAGATTCCATCTTTGATATTTACCAAAGCACCAGGGGGTCTTTCACTCAATCACAACTTCTGTTGCTATCTGTGCAATTATCCAGAAAGGAGCAGCGACCTCGAAACCTGGGGAGTCAGTGCATATTTGGATGATTGCTGTCTTAGCTGGTGTTCAGAAGTTCAGGGGACAGATGGGAGTCAGGAAAGCCAGATGCCTGCTTGAGCCCACCCCTGGCAAGCCCAGCAGGCCCTGGCTAGAGCCCTCATTTTAGGGGGAAAGGGGCAGAGGCTGAGCTTAGGGAGGAGAAAGGCACCATGACAAGCGGGCCAATTTAATTAACTCCACCCTGCCTGGATCCCACGGGCTGTACTCAGCAGCCTGGTCAAGATGGAGGCCACCTGGTGGGGTGGGGTCATGTGAGAGGCAGGCTACCTTCTCTATTGGAAGGAGTGTTTAGCAATGTAGAGATGCCACCTGCTTTCAGCCTGCCTGTCTGTAGGAATATAGGGTTTGGGGGACCTGACAGCCCAGCGTGGCCTCCCCTGGCTGTTGAGGAGTGAGCTACTGCCATACGGGGGCTGAAGGAACCAAGAGCAGATCTCCAGTGGAAAGGCTAGATGAGCAGTCAGTGCCTGGAGACTTGGTCCACCCTGGGTGGGGCCCGGCACAGAACTGATGCCAGGTGGACAACAGACGGACTGAGAACTCACCTAACTGCTAACTCCACTCTACCATCTCCCTGCACGGAATGACCCCCAGTGCCCCTCCAACAGTTTTTATTGGTGCTAACTTCTGCAAATGTGGGCTGTGGGGTGAGAGAGAACCGATTATTTGAAAAAAGACCTCGCTGATGAAATGGGTCGGGTGTCTCTCCGGTGTGCAGGTCTATGACGGCAACAACAACTCTGCCCGCTTGCTGGGGGCATTCAGCCGCTCTGAGATGACGGCGGTGACTCTGAACAGCACGTCCAGCAGTCTGTGGCTTGATTTCATCTCTGACGCTGAAAACACCAGCAAGGGCTTTTTGCTGCAGTTTTCCAGTAAGTCTTTCTTGCTTCTGAGTGGACGATGAAGTCAGGCTTTCCCTGGTTCCACTAACAGCGGGAGGACGGGCTGTGGGATGGATACTGTACTAGTTGGTGCTTGCTTAGTTGGTTGTTGCTTCTGGGACACCGTGCCCGTGGTTCGGGTATGCCACCACTCAGCATCAGCATGCAGCTTCATGGTTTCAACATGGGTGGACTGAGTTGAGGGTCACAGCACACTTTTTGTCCACTAATACTTTAAAAGTGAGCAACACCAAAACTTTTCATTAAAGCAATTAAATATGGCCTTTCCTAATCATGGCATTTATAAAATAATGTTCAGCTGTAGCCAAATTTTAAACCTACAAACATGACGTACAATTAAGTTATTTTTATTACTCCCTAAAGACTTGAGTCTTTCCCTCTTTTTTCATGATTTTCATTTTCACCTTTACCCCTGGGATTTTGTAAAGGGTAAGCACTCAGGTTTAGGGCAGCCCCAAGGTAATTGGCATTGCATTCTCCATACTTTGAATACACACCCATTTTATTCACTTATATGAGCATCTACTTGTCCATTAGAACGAAGAAATGTGAAGGTCTAGACTATTCTTAAAATCCAATGAGTATCTATTTTCAACTGGTAAATGGATAAACAAAATATGGCATTTCCAAACAATGAAATATTATTTGGCAATAAGAAGGAATAAGTTCTGATACATGCCACAACGTGGATGGACCTTGAAAACATTATGCAACGTGAAAGAAACCAGATCCAGAGAACCACTTATTGTATGATTCCATTTATATGAAATGTCCAGAATAGGCAAATCCATAGAGACAAAAGATAAATTGGTGGTTGTGTGGGGCTGAGGGAATTGGGAGGAAATGGGTATGAGACTTTTTTTGGGGGGTAATAAAAATGTTCTAAAATTGGTTATAATGATGATTGTACAACTCTATGAATATACCAGAAAAACACTGAAATCTACATGTTAGATGGATGAATTGCATGGTATATAAATTATATCTCAATAAAGCTGCTGTTTTTAAAAATCCAGCAAGTATATTCAAGATTATCCTGCCTGATCTCTAGGCGCCTGGTATAGGGGAAGCTTGCCTGTTACAGCAGGTGGTGGAGTGGAATCAGGTTAGACAGAGTGGCTTGTGAATTCCACTTCTGTCATATGACAACTGTGTAGCTTGGGGACAATTTACTGAAGTCTCCCAAGTCAGTGTTCTCAGTTGTAAAATGTAGGAAATTATACCTATCTATAAGACTCTTGTGAATAACAAATGAGAGAGAACGCATGTAAAGTACCATCTAGTAGGAGCTTTGTATAAGTTGATTTCCTTCCCCAACCTTTTTTTAACAGAGTATATCTAAGCAGAACATAATTGAGCTTTTAAACATACATCCAAAGTGACTTTTCCATATTGCACTATCCCAGCAGAATGTCTCAACAAGCAAAATGGAAAGGACAGCTCCTGCTAGCAAAACGGCATGGGGTCAAACAAAGAACTGGTGAAGGCAGGTCCTATGCCTGAAAACTGTTAAAAGCTGCCCTGGAACAAATAATTGAAATCATTTACATACAGCAACAGGAGAAAGAATGCTTTTTTTTTTCCATTTTTATTTTAATGTACACTCAGCTGAGCATAGAAATGTGGAGGGAAACCAAGCAGGGACACCACTAAACCTGGCAATGCGTACAGGGCGTCTTCCTCAAGCACGTGGGGCTCCTGCTGCTTGCTCACTCTACCTCTTCTCTCTTCACCAGGTTTTGAACTCATCAAGTGTGAGGACCCAGGAACCCCCCAGTTTGGTTACAAGGTGCATGATGGAGGTCATTTCGCGGGGAGCTCCGTGTCCTTCGGCTGTGACCCCGGATACACCCTGCGGGGCAGTGAGGAGCTGCTGTGTCTGAGTGGAGAGCGCAGGACCTGGGACCGGCCTCTCCCCACCTGTGTCGGTAGGAGGCCTCTTGCTGCTCAAAGGACCCCTGGGGCTACCCTCACCCCACACTTCCAACTCTGCTTCCATGAAGGCTCTCAGAGCCTGGCAGGCCATCTAACAGGACGGAACCCCCTGTTCACGGGGGATTCCCCCGCTCTGCCCCCCCAAGCCCCCTCCCCCCGGTTTCCTCACTTTCACACCTCATTACATCTATGCAGCAGCCAAGCCGGGTGGCTTGCCATGTCACACATTTAGCAAGTGGGATCAGAGCCAAGTCACGTCCTCAGGACTGTAGCGCTGGAGATGGAGAAGAGCTGGAAGAGTTCATTAGAAAGGGAGAGGTGGGCTTTTGACTGGGCCCTGGCACGTCCTTCACCACTAAGACTCAAACAAGTCTCCAGCTCACCCTGGACCTCAGTTTCCCTTCAGCAAAATGGGGCTTATGCTCCTTCTGTGAGGGAATGTTGAAAGAAAGAGTGAAATAGTGAGCTAGCATCTATCTTACCCTAAAGAAAGAATAAGATAATGAACTTACGTCATCTTAAGCCTAAGGTGCTTCTAGATTGTCAGCAGGGGCTCAGTGGAAGCCTCATCCATGTGTCACAGGCCACGTGAAGGCTGGTCAGGGCAGAAGTGTGACGCAGACAAGACCTGTTGTTCTGTCTGTCTGGCCTTTTCGTCTCTCGCCATCACCTCACTGTGCATATTACCCTCCTGCTGATCAGGAGTCCCACAGCACTGCTTTGTTCTGCTTCTCCAGCCCGGGAAAACCAGACCTGTGCTCTCCCCATCCCCTTTCCTGAGCTCTAGGACCTCAGTGTGTCCTCACAGCACTGCTAATCACATAAGAAGCATCCATTGGGGGAAAATTTCAGTGCCTACCAAGCACTGCATATCACAGTTGGCTCTGGTGTGTGTTTGGGTATGTGTGGAGGCAGAGAAATAAAAAATAAATTTAAAAAAATATGTTCACTTCCCTTGGAGGATCCACACTCCTGCAAGAGGAATAAACATAAGATAAGCACGATAAAGGAGTTACATGCAGAGTATTAGAGGAAGACCAACATAGCTCTGCACAGGAGGTGATGTTTCAACTGGGCCTTGTAAGGATGGATAAGAATTCACCGATGGAGGGGAGAGTGGAAATTCTAGCCCAAGTCCATGCAGGGACTGAAAATATGAACCAGCATGATGGAAAGGGTCAATGGCCAAGGTTGGTTCTTTTCCCCTAAATGACCACATTTTAATAGGCTCTTCAGCACTGTTGCACAGCAGCAGGATTGAGGGGAGAATTTGAAGCCTGAGAGTGAACAGACTAGGGTAGTGGCTTAAGTGGTCTCTAGGGTCTTCTTTGCCCTTTGTTCTTGAAGCTGAGCCAGTCAGCAGGCATGCCACATCCCTTTCCCCCCCATACCTCTTTCCATCCTCTTCTTTCATTCATGTGCCAGGTCCTGTGTTAAGCATGAGAAATCTAGAGGAGAGCAGATCCCAGGCCAGTCGGGGAGACACATACCCAAGCAGATGATGTATGCTGCCATTGACAGCCAGAGCAAGAAAAGTAAAAAGGAGAGGTGATGGTTCGCATTATAAATCAGTTCTTGGCTTTGCAGAAAGGATTGACTGTCAGCTTCTCTTGAATACCAAACATCCCAGTCAGACTGGACTTAGAGCATCCAAGGAACCAGTAAGACTATTTATACGTAGGACTTTGGAGGCCTTCTCCCGTGAGACTCTCAGGCCCAAATAGCTCTGAAATAACTCTCCTTTTCATGTTCACTTGCTGTCCTGTTCAAACCCTTATTGTAATTTGCCTGGAAAACAATTGCTTATTTCATTCATTTGATCACCCATCCGTCCGTTCAATCAGTAAGCATTTAGTAAGCATCTGTAATGTGCCAAACACTATACTAGGCACTTGACGTGCAAGTATGAGTAAGACAAGGCCTCTGCTGCCGAGAAGCTTTTATTCTTGTGGAAGAGATAGACATACCTTTAGTAGTATGTTTCAGATGCTAGGATAGAAATGTGTTTGAAGTGTAATGGAGGCACAAAGGAGGACACTTGGGAGGGGAGGGGGTCACGGAAGGTTTCGTAGGGAAGACAATTGGCAGTAGAGGCAAGAAGAGGCCCCGTGTTCCTGAGTGTGTGGAGTTCATTAGACTGGAGCGAGCGGGGGTAGATGCGGGGCCGAGAGGCCAAAGGGAGCTCCTCTGGAGGGTTCGATGTGCTCTGCTGAGGAGTCGGGGCTTCATTCCGGGAAGGACAGTGTAAAGCAGGCAGTAACGTGGTCAGTGCGTTTCAGGAAGATCCCTCTGGTGGCACTGCTAAGGGTGGAAAGGTCTAACTGGTGTCAGCCTAGACACGAGGAGGTCCTGAGCCAAGGCTCTAACAATGGAGGGCAGAGGACGGCCCCATGTGCAAAACGCCACAGAGATTCGGGCTTGGGGGGCAGAGTAGATGTGGGGGAGAAGGAGGAGTCACCAGTCTCTGAAGTAGGAGCCTGCTCTGTTGAGGAACATACAACGATGCGCTCGTCTTCCCACCTCCAGTTTCACCCCTTTCTGGAGCCCTTTAAACTGCTACAAGAATGACCTTTCTACTCCGTAAAGTTGATCGATTCACTCACGGGTTTAAACACGACAGCTATTCCCCGTGGCAGAGTAAATACCCGGCAGCCTGGTGCTCAGCGCCTTCAGGGCCCGGCGCTCACCCACCTTGCCAGCCAAGTCTCTCCGCCGCCCGGTCTCATCCCACGTCTGCCAGGCATGAGGAATGGCCCGGCTGGCTCGCAGCCCCAGGGATTTTGTGCCGGCTCGACTCTGCGTGTGGTGCCCTCTTCCGCCGTCCTCCCCTTCCTGCCCCTGCCACCCAGCCAACCTGGTCAGCTCTTGCCTCCTTCGGGACTCATTTGAAGCCAGGGCCCTCCCTGCCTCTCCCTACCTGGTGGCCTCCATGCTGCCACTTGCCGTGAGTGTGGCCCTGTCCGGCACGTGGCACGTGCTGTGGCTCTCTCCTCCACTGGGCCGTAAGCGCTTCTGGAGGAGCGACAGTATCTGGTTTGCTTTCGTCCTCCTGGCACCTAGCACAAGCCTAGTGCTGTCGAGGAACAGGTTCCGGTGCCTGTACAGTCCTCCCTGTGGGACCTGGTCACAGAGTAGGCTACTGGCCCTATACTCAGGGAAATTTTTTAATTGCTTTTTTTGTGATATAATTCATATATATTACAAATTCATCCATTTAAACTGTACAATTCCATGGGTGTAAGTATATTCACAGGGTGTGCAACCATCACCACAATCTAATTTTTTAACTTTTTCTTCCCCCAAAGAAAATCCCATATGCATCATCAGTCACCCCTCTAGCCTCCCATCCCTTCCAGCCCTGGCAACCACTAACCTACTTTCTGTTTCTGTAGATTTGCTTGTTCTAGACATTTTATATAAATGGAACCATACAATATGTGGTCTGACTTCTTTCACTTAGCATAATATTTTCAAGTTCATCTGTGTTGTTGCATATAACAGAACTTCATTCTTTTTTTATGGCTGAATAATAGTTCATTGTGTATATATGCCACATTTTGTGTATCCATTCTTCATTTGACAGACATTTAGGTTATTTCAGCTTTATGGCTGCTATGAACATTCAGGTACAAATTTTTGTATGAACATATGATTTCAATTCTCTTCGATATATAACTAAGTATAATTGCTGGGTCATATGGTAACCCTATGTTAAAATTTTAAGAAACTCCTTTCCAAACTATTGCATTCTCACCAGAAATATGCAAGCTTTTCCACATTCTCGCCTACATTGGTTATTTCTGTCTTTTGGACTATAGCCATCCTAAGTGGGTGTGAAGTGGTATCTCATTATGATTTTGATTTGCATTTACCTAATGATACTAAGTATCTTTTCATGTCCTTTATGGCCACCTGTATATCTTCTTTGGAAAAATGTCTCTCTAAATCCTTTGCCCAGTTTTTCAATCGGGTTGTCTCTTTATCGTCAAGTTGTAGGAGTTCATGTTTTCTGGGTTCAAGCCTCATCCAGGGAGGGACCTGCTTATATGCTGTGCTCAGTCACCTGGAATGAACAAGGGGGACTCAGGGATACACAGGCAAGAGGAACCACTGAGTCACTCCTGTCAGCTCAACCTCCCTCCCCCCCAATGAAGCTCACTCTTTTGGGATTTCTTTCAGCTGAGTGTGGAGGGACAGTGAAAAGAGAGGTGTCGGGGCAGGTGCTGTCACCCGGGTATCCAGCTCCCTACGAACACAATCTCAACTGCGTCTGGATCATCGAGGCTGATGCCGGCTGCACCATTGGGTAAGTGTCAGGGCCAGCACAGTAACCCTGGGGAGTTGTCACCAGCATTGTCTCCGGGCCACTTGGCAGGTGCCTGGTCCTGCAGGCCTTACCTGAGACCCTTGTGACCAACAGGGTTGCTGTGTCCCCAGGCTTGTGCTGGGCCCAAGGAAAACAGAAAACTCCAGTCTCGGCCTCATAGGGCTGCACCCTAAGGTCATAAAACTCCCTGACATAGACAGCACAGCTACCACAGAGCAGCTGGGGGCACATGCCTTAAGTCCAGCAGACCCCAGTTTAAATCCCAGTCCTGTCACTGACTATTTGCAAAACTTTGGGCAAGTCCTTAATCTCTCCAAGACACTCTATCTTCTTGTGTTAATCAAGGATGGGTTATAATCCCAGCTTCCCAGGATTAGCAGAGAGTGCTTTAACAAATTAATGCATGCAGTGTGCTCAGCACAGTACTTGGAGTCTAGTACATGTTTACTAATGCTTGCTGTGGTTATTGCTCTGGCAGTAAGTAAGGGTCAGCTCAGGAGCAGGTGATCCCGGGCAGATTGCTTTTCTTTCTCAGTCTGAGTTGCTTCATCCAAAAAATGAGGACAAAAACACCTGTCTTTTTAGGATTATGGAGAGAACAAATAACACGAGTTCCACACAGTGCCTTGTACTTGGTACACACCCCCTCAAAATGAGGGTCTCTTTCTCTTCCCTTCCTGACAAGCACCAGACTAACAGCAATGACTTCCTGGAGTTTAAAGGAATCAGAGAAGAAAGGAAAGTCACCATTTAGCAAGCACAGGGCCTGGCACAAATGTATCCCTGTGAACTCTTCACACTGGCCTTAGGAAATAGACGTTATTATTGTTCTCATTTTGTACATAACAAAACTGAGATTCCAGGAGAATGCATAACCTGTCTAGGTTCATACAGTGGATCAGCAAGCTGGGATAGGAACCCAGATTTTTCCAAATCTTCATATTATGTCACACTCCTGGCAAAGCTGACCCTTTGCTTGTGGTTCAGATGAGTTATAAGGAAGAGAGAGCACTTTGCAAGTTAGAGTGGCATGATAAACAGAGGTGTGGAAGGAGGATCACAAGGGAATTAGAGAAAGGAATAGGATAGAGTCCAGCTGGAGTGGGGGATGCATATGGACAAGGAATGGGAGAGATAGAGTTAGAGTGTGGCCAGGTTATAGAGGACATTCAATGCAAATGAAACTAGAGAGCAAGAACAGGTTCTTGAGCAGGGTTGGTCCATCATGGTTATTTGAAGTTGAAAACTCATTGGAAAGTCAGAAATCTGTTGCAATGATCCAGGAATGAAGCGTTAAGTAATTGGTTTAGTGGGGAGCCAAGACAATAAGCAGAAAGCATAGCTCAGAGAAGATCCCTGTCCTTGAGAGTTTTCAATTAAGGGGAACTGGATGGAAGGGAGTGTGGCTGCACAGAGATATACATATTCATGTATTTACTGATGTACACATGTCCTTAGTCTCAGTTCAATTACAATCAAGGAAATAGATAAGTGTTTGCTATGTGCAAGTTTTCAAGCTAAGCCCTGTGCAGGATGAAGATGGCAGAGCTCTCAAGGGCCTTGCGCTATTAGGGGGACAATTTAAATATACAAATTCATGCTACACACCACTGCTGGAATAACCTTCTGGAAGCACAGCTCTGATCAATTCATCCTCTGATTAAAATCCTTTCATGGTACCCTATGCCCACAGAATAAAAGCTAAACATCCTATCTTGGCTTTCAACACTATCACAACTTCACCTTACCTCTCCAGTGTTTCCACCCACTTCTCTTCAATGACATTCCAGCAAAACTCAGTTGCCTATGATCCTGTACATGGGCTCTTGGTAGCCTAGTTGTATGCCTTTGTTTCCACTCTTCCTCTCCCCAGAACACCCTTCTCCCCCCAATGTCTTCTGTTCAAAATTTCCCATCCCTCTAGGTCAAGAGCAACTATCAGCACACCCAGGACATTTTCCCCCAGTGCCCTCTCCTGGGAGGTGTTTCTCCTTCTTCTGAACTCCCATTGTCAGTTGCATGTATTTCCCCTACGACAATGACCACTTTCTCTTTTATCTCTGTCCTATTCATCTTTACACTTTCTTTGGGCTCTCAGCCCAATACCCCTGGTGGAGTTTCCACTAATCAATTAATGTTTGATGAATGAATGAATGAATGAGTGAGTGAATGAATGAATGAATGAATGTTACAGGACTTAGTATACAAGTAGTTACATGCCTAGTGGAACCATGATAGTCCCTCAGTAAATATCAAAGGAATAATGAGAATAAGAGCATACATGATTATTTTGCTCTAGCGTACACATATGCAAATCAAGAGACGGTATTCCCACTTTGCTTCTTTGGTGCACCCTTCAGTCATTCCCTCATGAAACAACTATCTGTTTGTTTAATTCATGGTAGTACCTGGTTGAATGAGACCTGGTCACTCTTCACAAAGAGCTAGGAGCTGTGTGTATGACAGAGCTCTGTGCACAGCACAACGGTGGCTTAAAGAGAAAGAGGATCGAAAAGGTGGGGGGTGGGGGTCAGGGAAGTCACCCTGGAAAAGGTGTGCTGGGCCTGGTCCTGAACGGTAGAGAGAGGTCACCAGGTGGCCCTGGAGGAAGGTCGGCGGGGAGGGGGAGGGCCTCCTCAGCAGAGGAAGTGAAGCAGTGCAGTAGGCTCGAGGAGCTGGGAAGGGGCTGGAGCTTGGCTTGCAGTCTGGTGCGTGAGGGGAGCCGTGGGAGACAATGCTGGTAGAGCCAGCCCCGGCCAGAGCAGCAAGGGCCTTGGGGGCTGTGATGCGGGGATTGCACCTGTTCTGGCAGCCTGGTGGAGAATGGGCTCAAACGGGACTGACTGGGTCTGGGGGAAAGTGTGATTGGGGGCTCCTGAGGCCTGAATCCAGGCAGTGGGAGTGGGGATGGAGAAGAGGGGACAGAGCAGGGACATGTTGAAGGCGGATACACCAGGTAGTCTTGCTCTCCTCAGTCAGTGTGGAAGTTGGGGTTTCTCTCATTTCCCAGTGTTTTTATTATATGATATACCTTATGTATAAGATACAGAGAAGTTGAAAGTACAGTACAACATCTGAATACCTACCACCTACATTCAACCGTTGTTAATATTTTACCACATTTGCTTGCTTGCCTCTTCTTGTCCTTCTGTGCGTTTCTTTTTCTTTCTTTTTTAATCACTCAAAAATCCATTGTAGATTTGGTCATCCCTAAATATTATGGCTTGCCTCTCCAAAAAATAAGGATATACTGCCCCATGGTGCAGCAACATTAGCATACCTAAGAGAGCAGGCAAAGCTTCTCAGGGAATTAAGGTTTAGAATGGCTAGAAGAGAGCAGGGGAGGTCTTGGAGCAGCTGATGGAGGAAGAGCACGATAAGTATGTGAAGGGATTTCTGGGCAGGCGCAAGAACAGTTATCACTTAGGAATGGTGAGCCTGGGGTGAGGAGGACGGGAGACCTGAGGACCCCTTCCTAGTTCTAAGGAAGAGAAGATCAAGCAAATACAGGGAATAGCCTTTCCAGAGCAACAGAGCAAGAAATACAGCGTCACGGGGCATTCTGAGTGAGTATGTGAGGACCCCAAGACGGGATGTAGCATAGAGGAGGTGAAGGTGACATCAGTCCTCAGTTCTGGAAGGCTTCTTGGGACCATAGCAACCTCAAAGGAGCTAATGCTAAGGAACAGAGGAGAGCCGCGCAGCCTGTGGGGGGCTGCTGGGCCCAGGAGCAATGGGCCCCTCTCCCTTCCCCATTCACTTCCCCGTCTGGGATCGAGCTACCCGTGTGTGCTGCCCCTCCCCCTCACATATACACACACGTGTGCACACACACACCTCACTTGAATAACCAGCAGCAAACTTAAGGAACCCATGATTAGTCAGAACTAAGACTAACACAAAGCCCCTTCTGTGTCTGAGCCCTTATTCAGAGTAAGATCTACTTATTATTTGTTCAAAATGGGAATATCGTCACAGAATTTTTCTATATTAAAAATAGACACTCACTTTTTGAAATTCACACTTCAAACAATAAAGATATTTCTAAAGTCGACATCAAAAATCCCCATTATCCTACTCTAGTCTCCTGCACACACCCCCAAAATAGATAGCTACAGTTATCAGTTTCTTCTACTTATTCTTTTAGATATTTTATACCAATATATACATAAAGAAAATGCAATAAACATGTTTTCTAACATAAGATCTGTATACATGGCTCAGTAACTTGCTTTTTTTTGTTTTACCACTTAATCTTACATCATTATCATATTATGTCAGTATATATAGATCTACCTCACACAGTTTGACAACCACCGGGAATTCTGTTGCATATACACCATAATTTATTTAACTACTATGCTATCGATAAAGTGCTTATTTTCCATCTTTATTCCAGAGAATATCCTTACACATGAGTCATTGAACAGTTGTCTGATTCTTTCCTTAGGAAAATTTTGATTCTTGGCCTCATAAATTCCCTGTAGATATTGCAGCAATTTATACACACACCAAAAGTCTGTGAGTAGGCCTAATTCCCCACATAGCATCGCTAGATGTCACTCCTTTTAATGCTTACCAATGTGATGGAACAAAGGCTATTTAATTGTCTTTGCTACTTCAAGTTATTTGTCTATTTTTCTTCGGGGGAGTTTGTCATTTTCTTATAGAGTATTCCACTTTGTTAATTTCTAAAGAGTCTATAATTTCAGGTTAGATTTCTTTTTAACTCAAGAATATTTGAGTTTCTAAAAATTACTATGCCGTTATATTTTTTGGTTTAGCATTCTTTTTTCTTTTTTTTTTTTTTGCTTTTTGAATTTTTGTTTTATTTATATGCCATGAATATTTGAAGAAACTGAAAAATATACTGAGTTCTATATATTTCTATTGCATCACATATCTTACGCTTTCTTTCAAACGAAAGGTACTAGCCTTCTTTATTGTTTTATTTTTTTTCACTTTGTGTTATTAGCTAATTTGATCAAATCAACTTTGTTTTTCTTCTAATGATTTGGAAGCTCTATATCCCACTTTTATTCTGCCAGTGATCTTGTGTTTCATTAATTCAGTTTTCAACATTTAGCCTATTTACTGGCTCTTTATGTTGGCAATCTTTGTTTTATTTGAAGGAAACTCCATTTTTGTTTTCAGATTGCCCTTGATAGCCTACTTTTGTTTTTATCAATGTATTATCATCCTACATCCTCAGAATACTATTCATGTTTCACTTTACAATGTCTCTTGTTTTTCCGTACATCAATAGCATTTTGCAGTTGGGCCATTTATTCTGATTATTCCTCTGGATTCCTTTTGAAGGGCTAATTCTCTTTGTGTCCCAGGAATTTCATTGTTCAAATAGCATCCACTTGTAACTAAGAGCTAGAGTCTGGTACCAGATGGCCTACTCCTCTTATTAGCTACGAAACTTGGACAAGCTCATTAAGCTCTCTGTACCTCCATTTTTTAATCTATAAAATGGAATTAAAATAGTACCTACCACATAAGGTTGTGGTGAAGATTAAATGAGCTAACATATATAAAGCACTTAGAACAGTGCCTGGCACATAATTCCCAAGTGATGAGAACGCCCACCAGGAGTTGGGTTCATTTTCCCCAAATGGAGCATCCCAGGTCCTAGGTCACCCCTTAAGTTTCACAAGTTGTGGGTGCTGTGCTGTGGGTGGGAGCAGGTGTCAGGCAGGACTTCCCCTGGGTGCACCGGGGGGAGGAGAGGTGGGGTAACCATCAGGCCAGCCCATGAGACTGTCCCCAGGTACACAGGCAAGAGAAAGCTTGCAGACCCCTTCCCCCCACCCTACCTCACCCAACCAAGCAGAGAGGGTGACCAGAAGAGTCTGTGGTCAGAATCACCCAAACGAGCTGGGAAAGGATAGTTCATTTCCAAATGTGCCAGAGAAGGGCAATGGGTGGCTGCAGGACCACCACTGGGTATGGTCTAAGCAGGAAAATGGGCCTATCCTGGGTGAGCCTGGCAAGAATGGGCTGGCAGGCAGGCCCTTCCCCTGAACACAGGTGGCATCTGTGCCATTTGGCAGGTGTTTCTCCCTGAGTGCCAAGAATGGGACAGGTTGGCTGATGGACTCCCTCCAGGCCTGGCCGCTGACGGCAGGAGAATGGGCCAGTGCACTCTTACCTGCATCATCAGCACATAGAACTTGGAAGTTTCAGGTATTTGGGTGGGACCTTTTCTCAGTTTCCAACGTTGGGTCAGAGTTTTCCTTTTTATCATCAATGGACCAACTCTGGTGAAAATTGGAGAATAGAAAGAAACAAAGCTTTTTGCCCTGGCCCCGCCTCTCTAGCTAACATATATTTGATAAACATATGAAGTTCTATACATAAATATACCAGGTTCTGGGTCAGTTGTTATTGTCCCCATTTAACAGATGCAATAAAGCCCAGAACAGCTGACTGTGAGGCCTCACCATAGCCCAGTGGTACAAGTTTTGAACCCGTTCTGCTCTTTCTATCCTGGCTCTGGTTTAGCTCCATTTGACAAAACATGAATTGAACACCTTCTCTGTGCCAAAGACTGTGTGATGCTGTGAATAAGAAGCACAGAGAACAGGCTAAGTCCTTGTCTTATCTTCCAGAACTCACATTCTAGTAGGGAAATGGGAAAATACACAGGTACTTCCAAGGTAAGGTAGGTGCTGTAAGTGCAAGCCACGTTCAGTAATGGGGAAGAGAGAGGGATTCTGCCTGGGGATGTGGAGGCAAACGCTTCAATTGAGGGCAGGGGAGAAAAAGCATGAACATGGGGGAAAATAATACAGGGTCTGTCAGTGAAAGAATACTCATTTGATGTGACTGGAGCCTATGTGTGGGAGAGATAAGGTTGCATGGGTACAGAGGGGTCTCTGGACAATGCTAAATGCCAAGATGAACACTTTGAATGGATTTCTCAGTTTAATGAAGAGCCATTGGAATATTTTGAAGGTAGTAATAACATTCAGTTCAATTTAAAAACTTGGAGCATTTAATCAGTGCCAGGCATTTTGCCAGACCCTGAGGATACAACAATAAATAGGAAGCCGTCCTTTCCTTGAAGATATTAGTTTTAGAGACAGAAATTATGTCAATTAGGAATAGAAATAGAAAAACTGAATGACACTGGCTTCAATAAACAGTTCATTTTTCTCTCTTGGAACAAGAAGTGTGAAGGTACCATCCAGACCGAGTACAGCTGCTTAGAATGCCATTCTCGTCCCTTCTTGCTCTGCCACCTTTAAGTTTTCATCCTCCTGGTTACCTCTATGGCTGCTGTAGGTCCAGGCTAAAAGAAAATAGGAGAGGAAAGGGCACACAGCTTTCTTTCTCATCAGGAGGGTTTGCACATTTATTTAAGAAGAACTCCCATTCCCAGAGGAATCTTCCTACATCTCATTGGTTAGAACTGGGCACCCATGGCTGAGGAAAAGTGGGCAATCAATTTTGTTTTGCTTTCACTGCCACAATAGTAGAGACAGACGAGGGGTTTGGAAATGGGGTATGTATCAGCAACCTACGGCGCCATCTACAGATTCTAATGTAATGTGATAAATGCCATAGTAGAGGTAGGTATAAAACACAATAGAAAAGCATCTGCAGGGATATTTCATGATTTCAGATGGCAGTTGGAAGTGGGGTGCTAAAAAGAGGAAATGCTTTGTTAGTTGCACTTTAAAGGACGGTAGACATTCACAGTACAGAGGTGTAAGGACCAGAGGCATGTAAAAGAGAGGACAGTGTGAATGCTCATGGCTGCTTCTGGGAGGGCTCATCATCTAGTGTGGCGTGATGGTTTCTGCACTTCTGGAGGATCAGCAGCAGCAGTGCAGAGAATACATTGGAGTGGAGAGAGGCTGGGAAAGTAGGGAGGGGACTATAGTCATTGTTTGAGGGTTCCTGGTTACATTCAGAAGAACTGAGTTTTGCTTCTTATGTACAAATTTGTGGAGGTTGAGAGCTATAAATGGCTGTTTACATGGAAAGGGAAAGGAGAAAAGTCCTTTCCTTCCAGGTGTGCTTTTCCTAAGAGAGATCCATGGAGGGTGGAGAATTTCTTGTTGTGGGACTCTCTGATTTCTGCTTCTAGTACCCATATAGCCATAAAGCTCATATTTGGCAATAATTCTAGTTTGTTGATTTTTAGCTTATTTTATGCTTCTTAATGATTAATGGAGACAACTCGTTAGAAATTCCATCCTTGAATGTCGGTCACAAATCAGCAGGATTACCGAGAGGGAAGCCACCATGTTGATTAACCAGAACCCCTACCCAGTGGAACTTGTCTTCCCGGGAGGATGCTGGGCTAGACAAAACATCTGGCTGTGCCCAAAGCCCAGATTCCCACACTGGGTTTCAGATCAGCCACAGGGCAGCAACTCCCCACTGTGTCCGGTGCTGCTTCCCTTTATCCAGGCAGTGGGCAGCTGTCCCAGAGTAGGCAGAAGGCACCTGAAGTGAAGCTTCTGTTCACAGCACTTGCCAGGAATCATGGCCCAGGTTTAACAGCTTCCAGAAGATTTATTTTTGAGCAGTGACAGTAAGTTAAACCTTAAACAGAGAAAGTCTATGTACTTTCATTTTGAGAGCTGACCTCCTGAAGGAACTGAACATATAAGCACATACGCTGTAGGGGTGTCCCTTTGTCAGATTCAAGGTTTTAACAGATAAGGAAATATCCCAAAAAGAGCTCAGAAGTTTTTTGGCAGAGCAGATGTGGATACCCTGGTAGGTATAAATGTGGTATGACAGCTTTAAGAGTGGTGGTGCTCTCTGGCAATATAGTTTTTCAGGCATCACTTCTGGAGAAAGAAAACAAACTATTTCAAATTACCCAAGAATAATAATCCAACCCAGCTACCTGATTGTTGGATTGGCCAGAATACATCAACTTCACTGCCAATTTACCATCCCAGAAATGAATTCCATCATCTCTTAGGAGGAGAATGAAGAGCTCAATCAAAGAAATGCAGATACCCTGTTGGGTGGACACACTGAACCAGTATAGATCTCTTCTTTTTAAAAGATAAGCAAATGAATAAGGTGGTGCAACCAAAAAATTTGCATGGTGCCACTGAAAGTGTGCCATATGATATGGGGCCATTTCCCTAAAGAAATAAGGGACAAAACATATTTTCTGAAAAGGTTTTTACTGTAGAACACAGAAGGAAGTTTAAAGTGATTATGTACATTGTGTTCTCAATCAAATATAAACATATATTTATCGATAGCAAGTAGCGGAAGATGGAGAATGAGATGAGGAGGAGGAGCTTCTATGATAAAAAGGTACTGACAAAGACAAGTAAAAAATGCACAGAAACTAAGTACACAGTAACAATTAAAATCCACAGCAGCAATGTTTGCCTTATAGGAAATAAAATCATGGAAATAGGAGATAACCTAGAGAGTCACAGTAAGATTGCTGAGGGAAAGGGCAAAGATATGGAAGTATTGAAGAAAAAGTTGCCAAATATGGAGGACAGAGCACTGAGCTAGTCAGCATAAATGAGAAAGAACCATGAGCAAATGGAGCAGAAGGAACAGTTAGAAAGGTCCTCTAAGGAGCGGTGGGATATGGGATAGAGTGACCAGTGTTAAAACATCCACAGAGAATTGAAAGGAATCAAGGAGTTCCAGGCAAAATGAATTAGATGCAATTCCATGAAAAATGTCACAGTTCCAAGTATAATTTTTTAAAAATTCTACAAGCATTTGGTAAAATATATTCACACAGACAAGCACACAACCAGCTCTCAGGAAATAAAAGTCATTTACAAAAGAATAACAACATCACAACTAATCTGACTCTACTTAAAATTTCTTTTCCTTAATACCATAGTTCAAATTCAGTGGTGTTATGAGATCCAAGAACTCTTGATTCACCCAGATTTAATTCACTAACAAAAGTAATAAAGATTTTTCTCAGATAGGCACAAAAGCCACAGAAAATTGCCTCTCATGAAATTCCTGAAAACCCTGCAAAGGTATTTTAGTAGTTTTAAGTAATAATTTCCAAATAGATCAGACCCAGATCGCTGGAGCCTATGAATGTTACCATATTTGGGAAAAGGGTCTTTGTAGATATGGTTAAATTTAGGATCTCGAGATGGGAGATTACCCTGGATTGTTCAGGTGAGCCCTAAATGCCATCACATGGGTCCTTATAAGAGGGAGGCAGAAGGAAATTTTACACACAGAGAAGGTGACATGAAGATGGAGGCAGAAATGGAAGTGATGTAGCTGCAAACCAAAGAATGTCAGCAGCCACCAAAAGCTGGAAGAGGCAAGAGCAGATTCTCCCCTAGAGCTTCCAGGTGGTGCTGTGCCCTGCCAATACTTTGATTTTGGCCCAAAAGTACCAATTGCAGCCTTCTGGCCCCTAGAACTGTGAGAGAATGCATTTCTGTTGTTTTAAACCACAAGGTTTGTGGTAATTTGTTACAGCAGCAACAGGAAACTAATACAGGCATATAATTCTTTAGCCTATTGAGATGTTGGGGAAAAAGAAACTAAAGTATGAACTGATGACTGTTAAAGAATATGTTTAACTTGGTGTCTGCAGTCCCTCATTTTATTGTCAGCAGTTTGATAGTTGATGAAACTTTTTTAGATTTTCTCTTTTACATAAGGGGAGTTAAATGGTATATTATTTTTCTTAAATTTGATCATTAAAGAAGATGTAAAATTTAGGAGTAATTTTTATTTTTTATTTTTTTCTTTATTTTGAGTGGCATCTTTTTTTTTTTGTCTTTATTTTTTTTTATAATGTTACATTCAAAAAATATGAGGTCCCCATATATCCCCCACCCCCTTCACTCCACTCCTCCCCCCATAACAACAACCTCCTCCATCATCATGAGACGTTCATTGCACTTGGTGAATACATCTCTGAGCACCACTGCACCTCATGGTCAATGGTCCACACCACAGCCCACACTCTCCCACAGTTCACCCAGTGGGCCATGGGAGGACATACAATGTCCGGTAACTGTCCCTGCAGCACCACCCAGGACAGCTCCAACCCCCGAAAATGCCCCCACATCACATCTCTTCCTCCCACTCCCTACCCCAGCAGCCACCATGGCCACTTGCTCCACACAAATGCCACATTTTCTTCGATTACTAATCACAATAGTTCATGAATAGCATATCAGTAAGTCCACTCTAATCCATACTCTATTCCTCCATCCTGTGGACCTTAGAATGATTGTGTCCACTCCACATCTATATCAAGAGGGGGCTTAGATTCCACATGGATGCAATTCTCCTGCTTTCAGTTGTAGGCACTCTTGGCTCCCTGGTGTTGTGGTTGACCTTCTTCACCTCCATGTTAGCTGAGTGGGGTAAGTCCAATAAACCAGAGTGTAGGAGTTGCAAGTCTTTTGAGGCTCAGGGCCTGGCTATTGCATGGTCAGTCTAGAGATTCAGGTCCCCTGGGTATACACTAAACCCCAGCACCAACTACACATCCGGTAAAAGTAACAGGAGGGGCTTGTGGACAAAGATCACATCTGAGTCCAGCTCCATCACACAGAAACACAAACTCCAAAGTAGGGCCAACTGACATGGCACTGAACTCCATCTGTCGTGACCATAGAACCTGTGGGTCTCTGTAGCCCTCAGAAGAACCAATACCTGGGGTTGTATCTACTTTAGCTGTCTCTGGGACTCTGCTGAGGTGTGCATAAGGGCAACCCCTCTGATAACCTCCCAGCTCTTTTTGGAGACTCATAACCATATAAACTCATTTGTCCTTTCCATTTCCACCTTTTATTCAGGTCAAAATGCACTTTTAACTCCTGGTATTATATGTAGACTGAGATATTCTGCTGGTCCGAGTTGAACCTTTTATTCAAGGTCATTTTCTAGTTACATCATCAGCTGGTACTTGGTAGTAATCCCTCGGCGCCAGGGAGGCTCATACCCGGGAGTCATGTCCCACGCTGGGAGGAAGGCAACACATTTATGTGCCAAGTTTGTCTTCAAGACTGGCCACATTTGAGCAACATGGAGGCTCTCAGGAGGTAACTCTTAGGCATCCTGCAGCTCTAGGCCTTGTTCTTATTTCAGGTGCACAAGCTCACAAGCCTAGTCATTAGTATCAAGGGCTCATTGTTGGACCTTCCTTCTTCTTTGGTCTTTGCTGTTGTACTTGGGGGATTGTTGCTGTTCGTTTAGAGACTGTGATAGAGCTTCCCTGGCTAGTAACTCAGCACTCCCTCAGTTGTTTTTAATTGTAACCACTATGAAAATATCCAAACATTTTTATGTACCCTAGATATATGCCCTGGAGAACTCCCTGCCAACCATGTGTCCCCTGTCAGTAACATCCCATACCAGTATTCCTCCCCTGCTGTTGTTGAACCTCTCTGTGATCCAAGACTTCTTAAAAAATGAAGCTCAATATATTGCCAGGTTCCATTGATAATAAAATGGAATATAGTGATGAGTTTAAAGGTTAGATATATAATACATATTGAAATTAGAAAAATTAAGGTAAAAATAAATTGAGGTATCCAAAAATTAAAAAGTGCAAAAGCTTTGTTTTTGATGTTTTGCCTTTTTGCCTTCCATCACTGCAATAAGTGTTGCAGGAGTATTTTTTAGATGCTTCAAGGAAAGCACTAGTAGAATTCCAAATAAAATGTATACTTTCCAAATCATTGAAGAGAGTTTGAAAATTAAGAAATATTTTATAAAGGGGAAAACAAGGGAAATAGTGAGAAGTATAATAAACACAAAAGCATAAAACAGGATGATAGAAATAAGTTTGTATTAGTCAGAAGTAATAGTTGATTGCTATAACAATAGCCCTCAAAACTTGGTGGTTTAGCTCAATAAAGATTGATCTCCTGTACTTCACAGTCCAGTGCTGGTCTGCAGCAGCCAACAGGACCCCATGGGGAAGAGGGAGGAGAAGGGCTAGTACCTATTCCACAAAGTAATCCAGGCTCTTTCCATGTGTGGAGGCTCAGAATCCTCCAATGGATCCTGTGCATCTGGCCTGCTAATGCGTGCACATGGAAAGCATGAAAGATTGGCAGGAAGGTTTTTAGGAGCTGGACCTTCTCTCAGATGCTATTGATCGGAACACATTCCACTTCATTGTAAAGGAAGCTGTGCCTAGAAAGAGTAGGAAACGAGAGTGGTGAAGGCATAGGAATGTCTCGACCACAAAAAGCAAACATATCAGTTCTGATAATAAGTATAGATTCACTTGCACCTGGCCACCCATTGTGTGAAGGAGAGGGATGAGTGGAAAAGAGGAAGCCTCTGAAGCAGCCCAAGATTATATATTATATATATTATAAGATTATAGGAGCTCAAAATGGACAGGGGAATGGAGATTCCATGGATGTAGGGGCCAGAGAAAAGGAGAGCTATAATTTGACACCTGGTTTAAGGGTCAGTCATGAACCAAGGACAAGTGGGGGAACAGAGTGGGAGAATCAGATGCAGAGCAAAAGAGCAAGCAGAGTGCTGTGTGGGGCATCCAGGGAGAGGCCCTGAGATGATGGCACACAGGAAAAAAAAGCTTCTGCTGTTACATGTGGAGCAACTACCAGTCAACCTGCGGGCAAGAACAAAGCTGTAAGGAACAAAGAACTGGCCCATAAGTTAAACTCCTGCATTGCAAGGCAATTTTCAGATTGAGAAAATGCTGCCAAACAGAGGAACACCAAAATATGGCAAATAAAAGATTGGGACAAATAAATAAAAAGCGAAGATCACAACATTAGTTTTCTTAAACAGATTAAATTAAAGATTAAAAGAAAGCAAGAAAAGGTTTTTAGTTTTTAAAAAAAGGAACAGAGGGAATTATTTTATATGATAAAGTACATAGTCTGCAATAATTCACAGTCCTGAATCTTTATGCACCAAATAACCTAAAGAGAAAACATACAAAGCAAACTCTATTGGAAATATAAGGGGAAATTGGCAAATTGTCATAGGAGACTTTAACACATCTCACTTAGTCAAATATAAAAATAGAGCAAAAGTGGGATTATTTTGGCATGATTTTAACATTTGTTGTCTTTATACTGTATATCAGGCTCAGTGCTAAGCCTTTATCATACGTGTTTTCATTTACAACAATCCTCTTAGTGACATCGCTAGAGCAATGATGTTACTGCCATTGTGCAGATCTAGTCTTTGAAAGCAGGTCTTTTACTTCCTGGCCAGTGCTTTTTCCACTTTGTTATACAGCCTCCTCAGGAAGCCTGAGCCTTTTATTTTATGGAAAATATATCTTCCAAGAAGGACTAAAGATCAATCTGCCCTCACAGAATCCCGGACACCCACAGGGCAGGCTCTGCCTAATGACAGGACACCACAGGCCTCCAGTTACAGGGTGATGATGAAGAGGTGATAGACAACTGGTCTAAGGACACCCTGCCATCTCCTAAGCCCTGCATTTGCTGCACCGCCCCGACCTTCCAGAATACCAATCACCACCCTGGAATGCTATTCAGCCTTTTCAGCGACCTGAAGCCCCATTTCATTCTTTCAGTTTCGAAAATAACAAAAGAATTTTTTTTTTTCTGTTGCCTACCAGCTGGCCCCAGGAGAGAAAATCCTCTAATTTTGCTCTAGACACCAATGCTTGCTTTGGGCTTTGTGCTGTCTTCTTGGTTTTTACTCTTTGAATAGCATGATGCTTTAATTATTATTGTCTGCTATTATGATCATGGTTTAATTGTTGGTTTGCAGTCTGGGTGGCTCAGAGGGTGGCATTTTGAAAAGCAAGTATTATTTTCTTATTGCCATTTCCGGTGTCACTGAGGATAATTTAAGCTACATTCTCATGTAGGGACAGGAATGATTTCTGACCCCCTGCCCCCGACAGCAGCTGTTGGTTCCCTTGCCATTTCCCCCTGATGTAGAGAGCCGCTGTGATGACTGGTATCCCTGCAGCATCTATAGTGTTCATGCAGTGTTAGCAGTTGCTTGGGACAGGCCCGAAACCCTCTAAACATCCCAGTCAGAAGACACGTGAAAGTGACATGTCAAGATGCCATGTTTTGTCTCCTCTCTCATTTTTGCACATCTTTCAGTATGCAATGGATACAGGTAAACCACTTGTAAACAGCAAGGTAGGCAGTATCCCAAAAAGCCCAACATGTTAAGATTTTCGATGGAGAGAACTGAGGACCCTAACCTAGAAGCAAGTTTAAACCGCTTTACGGCAAGTCGGTACGTGACCTGCTCGTGACAGTAGCAGGCTCCTGCGGCAATAATTCAGTCTTCTCCTGGATCCTTAGATTCAGACTCTTGGAGACAGTGTCTTCCTGTCGCTGAGGCTGAGTGTCATGCATCTTGCCAGCCTGGCAGCAAAGCAGGAGGGAGCCTGGGTGGTGGGCTGGTGGGCCGAGGCAAAGGGGTGAGGATCAGGAGGGAGCCTCTTAGCCAGGGTCCTGCCAGCAGATGACTGTGGGAGGTGGGCCTAGGTGAAAACACCTTGAAAAGGTGTGTGGGGACCCCAGACTTGAATGGGGACAGCCCCGCCAATCTGGAGCACCTCTGCAGTTGAAGCAGGCTGCAGCCAGGTGTGCGTCAAGATGCAGCCCCTGGGAGAGAGCTGGCAGTTTCAGGGCAGCCCCAGAGGGGAATTGGAGAGAGCCAGGGCCCAGGGGCCCAGTTACCTGGGCTGGCATGCTTGTTGGCATCGGACTGCAGGTTATCATGAGTGCCCAGGGGGCCACCCGAGCTAGTCAGGTGGCCTACCAGTTTCCAAGGGTTGCCGAGCAAAATACCACCAACTGAATGACTTAAAACTACAAATCTCTTTTCTCGTGGAGGCTAGAAATCCAAAGACAAGGTGTCAGTAGGCCATGCTCCCTCTCGAGGCTCGGGAAGAATCTGCCCCTGGCTGTTCCTGGCTTCTGATGGTGGCACACCATCCCCCTTGCCTAGTAGACACGGCACTCCAATCTCTGCCTCCATCTTCATGTGGCCCTTTTCCCTTATCTGTGCCTTCCCTTTCTCTTAGAGGGACACCAGTCATTGGATTTAAGGTTCACCTGTCATGCTAACTTGATTCCATCTTCAAAGACCCTATTTCCAGTAAGGTCACAGTCATGGGGACCAGAGATTAGGGCCCGAACGCATCTTTTGGGAAGGACACTCTTCACCCCCCCACAGGAGGTATGGGGGCGCATGCAGTAGTGTGTGCCTTCTAGGCAGAGGAGAGGCCCAAAACAAGACAATAAGAAGGCGGTGGATGAAGACGGAAGGGGTGACAGAAGGCGCCTGGGCTGCTCCCTGGAATGGTCAACTTTGAAGACTCCTATGTAAAAATACTTTGCTAAATGCAAAATTAGCATTACCTGTGAACTAGTTAGAAATGCAAATTCTGGGGCCTCATCCAAGAGCTACTAAATTAAGAAATTCCTGGGGTGGGACCCAGCAATCTGTATTTTTAAAGTTCCCCATATTGTATTGATGCATACTAAAATTTTAAAACCAATGCTGTGGAGGAGTACGGGGAAGGGTAAGTAGAAGAATGGAAAGATAAAAGAAAGATAGATGGATGTGCAGCACACGTTTGAGGAAGCAGAGAAAGAGGAGCGATTGGGGCACATGTGTGGTTCTGAAGATCAGCCTGGCCGTGATAGAAAAGGTGGGTGGAAAGGCTGGGAGGAGCCCAGATCCCGAGGCTCTTGACCTGCTGTTCTTCTCTTGGATCTTCTCCTTCTCTCTCAGTCTCCTCATAATTTTGTTTGCTTTCTCTGAAACTGTCTCAAAGTCACCTCCTCCTTGACATTTTCCTTGATTCTCTCAATCAAATGAAGAAGATGGTATGAGAGAAAGGCCTTTTGTACCAGGCAGATATGGTATCGATGCCGCCCCTGACCCCAGGTGAGTTTCCTCTATTTTCCCCTTAGAACTTCAGCTTTCCCATCAGCCAAATGGAGATAAGAGACTCTAAATTGCAGGGATTTTATGAAGATGTTAGACAATATACATAAAGTACTTGGCACACAGGAGATTTCCTGCAAATGTTTAGTTCTCTTTCTCCTCCAGTTATTTTGATAACACTTTATCCCACTCTCGGTGCTTATTGCGTCTATTACCGTGTTTCGCGTGTCTGGTTCAACAAGCAGCCTAATCCTCCAGCACGAGGACAGCGCCTCCACGTTTCTGCAGCTCTCAGCACAGGACTCCACACACAAGCAAAGCCCCACATCCTTGGAGTCGGCCTGTTCACGTCTGTGGCCCAAAGAAGCAAACAGGCATAGAAGTGATACATCAATACGAAGCAATGCTTTTTCACCACTCCCCTTTCTTTCATTACTTCCTCACCTGCGGGGAGAGTGGGAGTTGAATTCTCAAACTGTTTTGAGTGTTAGAAGCCAAAAAAAGAAAGAAAAAAAGGCCACTCACTCACCTACAGGGTTGCTGCTTCCTGCTCAGGATAACCCAAATGTCTGTTTTGGCCTGGAATATTTCTATTAATTAGAACCTCTAATTAGCATTTATAAACTTTGATTTCTACAAGAAATATTCAGTAAGGGTCTTTGTAAACATGGTCATTTAATTTAAACTGCATCTCGTGTGTGTGTACATGTGTGTGTTATGCAATGGTTTCTTTTTTTATTTTTATTTTTTATTTTTAAAGTAGCTTTAGATTACATAAATGCTACGTCAAAAACATAGGGGATTCCCATAGACCCCATCCCTTCCCCCTCCCACACTTCTCCCCATTAACAGCATCTTTCATTATAGACTGTATCTTTAATGGTGATCGCCAGGGATTCATAATAAAGAGAATTAGGAGACTCCTAACAGCAGCCTCCTAGCTGATTTCCCTGCTTCCACGCTCCCTTGCCAATCCACTCTCACCTGGGCAGCAAGAGGGATCTGAAACTGTAAATCGGTTCCTATCAGGCCTCAGCTTAAAAGACTTCAATGACTCTCCTTAGCTCATAGAATAAAATCCAAACTTCTTGCCTGACCCACGAGGTTCCACATGACCTGACCTCTGCCTGCCTCTCTTGGCCCAGCCTCAGTGGCCTCTCCATTGCTCACATGCTCCCGGCTGGCTCCCTTTTAGAGCCTTTGCACATGCTGCCCTTTATACATGGAAAAGTCCCTTCTGCCCCTTAGATTGTCTGGATCTTTCCATGGTGGGCACCCTTTGAGCCTTCCTTTTGCTTCAATGTCCCCTTCTTAGAGATGTCTTCCCAACCACTCAAGTGGTTACACCGTCTGAGCACTCTGCTATTGCCTTCCTTGCCACATTGATCATCTTTTCATGGGTTTATGAACGCAGATGAGCACCAACAGCCAACACATAGGAGGTGTTTAAATAAATGAATGCAGGAAGAGGTTTGCAACTTCAGCTTCTGTCTTTTCAGTTGTCAACTTATATTGTTTCTACATTCAGAGGATCTCAGGGCTGTCTCCTCTGCCCAACTCTTGACACTTGTCTTCACCTCATCAGTGCCAAGTTTTTGACTTTGGCTGATTATCAGATCAACGAGGCTGAATGCAATGAACTGGTATTTTTAATCCCCGATCTTGAATACCAGCCTGTTAACCTTATGTATGATTCACATGTAAACTCCCCAGTGCACTCCTGGCTCTTGGCCATAGCCTGCTCCTCCTGGAGGCGTAGGCAACGTCATCAGGGGATAGCGTGAAATCTGATGTGATTGTAATTATATAATAATTTCTCCTTGCTCTTTAACCAGCCCTTGATCTTGGGCACGTTACTTATCCTCTCTGAACCACAGTATTCTCATTTTAAAGATGGAATGATGCTATCTACCAACTAAAGCTGCTTGTGAGGATTAAATGTGATCATGTGAAAGCCCCTCGTATACCATGGTTGCTATATAAATGTGATTTCTTTCATTTCTTAGTCTCTTCTCGACTTCATCACAGTAAATCTCCTATGATTTCATTCCTTCATTCATCAAACCACTCACTTCCTTACTCATTCAATTATTCAACCTCCGGGACTTCAGTAGGTCTTTATTTCTAGTAAGGAAAATAACACCCAAACTCCTCTACCTGATTTTGAGATGCTCATTATCTTCCCTTTGACATCCACCGTTCTTCCCACATGCACCTCAACCTCCCCTCTGCCTCTGAGTCTCATCTCATGTTACTAAATCCAGAGAAAGCATACTCCCTTTCATGCAACCAAAATTCAAGTCTCATTCCCTCCTTCCTTCCCACATGAACCTCTCTCTTTTGAGAGTGCATCCCTGCGTGCCGCACAGCTCCCTGCTTGGTCTGCCTCGACCATCGCTGGCCTATTTCACAGTGCTGTTGAGTAACCTGGTGAACGCAGAGAAGGAAGGGGGCAGCTTGGCACAGCAGTGACGCTGCTTATTTTCTCCCCTCCTGGGAACTCCTTCTCCCCCTTTTCAATCAAGTGTGGCCCCAGCCTGCCAGCTTGTTTCTTCCTGAATGCCCTAAAAGGAAGCAGCCCATCTGTCTTGAGTTTGTCTGAAGTTCTCAGAGGGGAGGGCAGCCAGAGGAAGTAAAACAAAATCCAGCCGCTGAGGGAAACCACAACCACTCCTGGTATTGAGCAATCTGTCCACCTGTACCTGAAAAACCTACCTAGGAAATCCAAGAGGATCACTTGGCTTCTATGAAAACTAAGTAGCAACTAAAATATGATGATAGATGATAGATAGAGATGATAGATAAATATAAATAGATCCAACAATAACTAGAAAATGTAGCTGAAACTTTACTCCCAATGACAGTTGTACCAAAAACCCATAGTTTATAGATTGCCAAGGAATGAATTTAATGAAGTCTTTTTAAGGAATGAAGTGTGCAAAGAAAAGAAACATAAAACTTTACCAACATAAACTAAGCCCTAAATCAATTAAGATATCTACAATGTTACTGGTTGGGTAAAGGAGTAACATAAAGGTGTCAGTTCTCCCCAACCCCCAGATTACTCAATAAATATGTGCAATTCCAATCAAAATCTCATTGGGATTTTTTGAAACTTGATAACCATAAAGTTTATGTGAACAAGTAAATTTGGGAAATTAGCTAATAAATTTGGGAAGGAAATATGAAGGAGAACTTGCTCTGAAACAGGATCAAAGTAAGTCTATCAAAACTGCGATAGTGTTGTTCCTGCTACCACAAAGGGGGGAAGCCCTGGAACCCTAGGAGAGAGTCTATAAGGAGACCCACGACCAAGGTGACATTTCAGACCAGTGAGGGGAGCCTGCACGGTTGAGTACCTTTTGTGTCTCCATTCCACAGGTGTCCACAAGTACCATCCACAGGTGTCTGGCATATCCTAGGCACTGAGCCCCAATAGTGAGCAAGATCTGGGCCCACACCCATGAAAATTGTATTCTATCAAGGTGACAGATAGTAAACAAATAAATAAAGTAAATATAGACAATGATAAATGCTAAGGAGGATGCAAACTGTATTTTGAGGGACAAAATATTCAAGAAGAGAGAATTTATAGAAATTGGGACAATTGAGTGTCCATTTGGAAAAATAATGAACCTATAAACCTCGAAAAATGAAATTATACAAGTACTGGGAAAATATTAAAGTTTAGTTCTTTAATCATTTTAGAGGGAAGAGGGTTTTCCCAAGGACAATATGACAACCCATTATCCTTAAAGAAAAAAATTAACCTATTTAATTACATAAACGTGAATTACTTCTATTCTAAAATAGATACCATATACAAAATTTAAAGGGAAAAGAGGCACCAGACACTAAAAGAAAATGTTAGCAATGAATATATAAAAGAAATAAAATATATACTGAAAAAAAGAGAACTCAATTAAGATATGTAAAAGATAAGATGTATGAATAGCCAGTAAATATATGCAAAGATATCCAACTGTACTGAATTATCTAAACTCAAAACACCAATGTGATTTCATTTTGGTCTAGCATATGGACAAATATTGGAATACAGAATATTCTTTACAAGGTCAGAATATCATATTGGTCAGGTGAGGATTGGGGAGAATAGCCACATTAATAATGTTTAAGGAGAATATAAATTGGTGCAATCATTTGGGAGAACAAATTTTTTAGAATCTATACCCTTCCCCCCCCAAAAAAAATTATTCCTACAAGTCAAGTGAATATGAAGTACACAAAGTCATGCAAAGATTGGGGTATTCATTTTGGACTGATGTGAAACAGTGAAATATAATAATGTCTTTCTCTGTAGAAAAAAAATGAAATAGTTGCATATGTCCAAAATAGCATATTAAGTAAAGAAAGTAAGTTACATGAAAATCATAAAGCATGTCCTCATTTGGGGGGGAGGGATAATTTTAAAAGATAATTTTAAAGAGAGAAAGTGATAACTGAAACAGAAAAAGGACATTAGCAGAAAAACTGATGCAATCCAAATAAAGTCCAGAGTTTAGTTCATAGTAATGTACCCTTGCTGGTTTCTTAGTTGGGAAAAATGAACCATGGAAATGTGAGATGTTAACAATGGGAAAAATAGTGAGGGGTTCATGGGAATGCTTTGCAACTTTTCTGTAAACCTACAATTACTCCAAAATAGGGGGAAAAAAATTGTTTGGGAGGGAGGCTTGTAACCAAAGTAACTTTGGCTGTCAGGACCCTTTTGTCCCAGGAGAATTAGAGTTCCTACTGAGCGTGCTGGCTCCAAGAGCTTTGTCTCTGGTCTTCTGAAGTTTGCAGAGATTAGCTAAACCAAGGCTGTGTGTAGCTGAAATCCCCTGAGTTCTGCTCTGAAAATCCACGGTATGGGCTCACCAGGCCCCTACTACAGCTGGGCCAGCTTCTCAGAGACCCTACAGCTCCCCCTACCCTTATCCCCTTTTATTTTTAAACATATATCCTTTTTTCAACCCAGACCCTGCCTTCTCAGCAACCCTTCTCCCCAAATCTAGAATGATACTGGGTATGGGCTTAGGAGTGAGGTCTCGGGTCTGTGTGGGGTCGAGGAGAGGAGTGGGGCTCTGAGAGTGGCAACACGGAGCTCAAAATAATAAACAAGGTGCACAGAGCGCACTCCCCTGGCCCTTCTCCCCCTTGCTCGTGGCCCCTGTGCAAGAACTGGAAGGACGGGACTCATGAGGATGCTGCCAGGTACCACCTGCTCCTCCTCCTTGCAAGTCTTCCCGTAGGTTTAAGACCTTCCCTGGGGGGAAACCCCTGGGAGGAGGGGACTGAGCCCCGGTGTAAATGCTGCCCCCTTCTCTCCATCCAGGCTCCACTTCCTAGTGTTCGACACCGAGGAGGTCCACGATGTGCTGCGCATCTGGGACGGGCCTGTGGAGAGTGGGGTTCTGCTGAGGGAGCTCAGCGGCCGGGCCCTGCCCAAGGACCTGCACAGCACCTTCAGCTCAGTCGTTCTGCAGTTCAGCACCGACTTCTTCACCAGCAAACAGGGCTTTGCCATTCAGTTCTCAGGTCTGTGCTCGCCTCTGCCAGCCCCATCCCCATTTGTCCCACCACCTGACACCACCTGCCTCCATCCCCCTTTCCTCCATCTCTCCACTCATGTAAAGACATGTACGGAGCCTCTGCCATGTGCCTGGCACATGATAAGCATCATTCAAATGCCATGCTGAGATGACTCGGGTGGGGGAGACAGTCATGTAAATATACATTTATACACAAATGGATAAGTGTCTGCATGGAGGAATTTCAGCTATAATGGAAACATGTAGACCAGTCACCTTGGAGCATCAAGGAAGATGTTCCAGAAAAGGTGAGCCTAAGCACAGACCTGAAATATGAGTGGAAATTACTTGAGTTTCAAGGAGGGTGTGGTCAACAGTGGCACATATGTTGTGCCACTGAATTGGACTTTGGAGAGTCCATGGACTCCACTTAGATCGAAAGATGGAAAAGGGCATCCTAGGCACAAAGAACTCATGAAGATGAAGAAGAAAAGTGGGTTCTGGAAATGGAGAGCTATTCATTGGGGTTGAAACTCAGGGTTCAAAGAGGAACCTACAGGAGGTACAAGTTGATGATGGCTTCAGGCACCATTTTGGAAGAGCCAATGTTCTGATTCTTAGTTTAGTGCAGGTCTCAGTAAGGACTGGAAGCCAAACACAAATAATCTAAATTCAATTAATTATATACGGCAGTAGCCAGATATGGAGGAGCATGGCAAAGAGCGACCCAAAATGAGCAACACTCAAATGTCCAAGTCTTGATATTAGATAATTTATATGATTGGTCCTGCCTCCTCCCTGGGATGCATCATCTCATCTCCTCTGAAGTGCCTCTTCCATCACTCATCTCCCTGAACAAGTGACTCTGCCTGGGCTTGGGCTTGTGTTTATTATACAGCAGCTGTCTTCATTACCATCTCCTTACTCCACTGTGTTTGAGGTGGGGGCAAGTTTCCACGGTGATTCCAGAACCAATCTGCGCAGCACCTGTGCTGTGCTTCTGCCCTCACACTTTCACCCAGTTGCTGTATCAGCAAAGGGTGGATGAAGCATATCTCTGACCCCAGTGACCCATTAATGGGGCTGAAAACCCCACTTCCAGCTTCTTTATGCCTCTGTCTTCCCTGTGGAGCTGAGCATTTAGCAATGTGTGGAGCAGGTGAGGGTCTCCAGGATCGTGTACCTTTATTCTGATAAAGGCCCCACCCCCTTAACACTCATGCGGGGACTATCTCCTTCCAGGGTTCACTGGGAGTCCTCTTCCTGAGAATCCTGGCACCCGTTCACCCATGGAGAAAGTGCCTGGGACCACTGAACCCCACCTAAGATTAGGATCCCACCAGAGGGCAGCAAAGGGGGTGCAGGTTACATAAGCAGTTCCTGTTGCCTAGGGTCCATGGAATATTCACTGGTATTACAAGAAAAAGAAGTTTACATGGGCAAGTAATGTTGAGAAGGTCCTGGGTTGAGGCTGACTTAAAGAGCTTATCTCAATGGGGGGCCTTGCAGAACTTGCAGTATACCAGTGCATAGGAATTCCACAGAGGTCTGGCATGTCACAATTCCCAAACATATTTGACCATGGATGGCTTTTTTCCTAGGCCAGCTCAAGAGACTAGCCTTTGATGGAACAAACTTTGGAAATTGCTGGGATAAGCAATAGAAGGATCTACCAGCAATAAGAAAGGTAGCATGCTGAAGAGACTGCTTGGTCCCTCTCTCTGGAGGAAAGAACATGATGAATAATTAAAGCCAGACATGTATTTTCTGAATGTTCCCAAGCTGAGGGTATGGCTTTAAAAAAAAAGCCCGTAATTGCCCTGACAAATCCCCCCACAGGTTTGCATTATCTGACACCCGCCGTGTCCTCCGTGCTGCCTTGCGGGACAGCTTCCCTGGGCTCACTGGTGCTGCTGTGCCTTTCTCAGGCTGCATTCTGCTGCATGGCCTGCCCTGTAGAAATCCTATTCTTCCTTCAAGGTTCATCTCAGATGCCACTTCCTCCTAAACTCCCCTCAGAATAAATCACTGTAGCGTCTGGCTGGAGGCATTTTACGTCTACATCTTCGGCACTTTGTCAGTGCCAGAATTCTGCCTTTTCGTGGAGTTGGCCACCTACTTGCCATCCCCTGGAAAGTTCTTGGAGGTAGGGGCCCCACCATGCCTCCTGAACTCCCCTACAGTACGTGCATACAGCAGGTGCTCACTCAGTGCTTTCTGTATGAATGAAGAAATGAATGGATAGTTTATTCTAATATGAGAGTGTCCTTGGGCCAACTGCCCTGAGCATTGGGTGGGTCCCGAGAGAGGCGAGTGGTCCAAGCTCCTGGCCTGGGCTCCAGGCCGGCCGTGACAACCTGACCTAGTGTTCTGGGCATAACCGAGTTTTGGGAAAGGTCACCTTCCCTGTTGCTGTCATCAATTAGCAAATGCCAGGACTACTCTGGGGAAGAGGGAATGGCCCACCCCCATGTTAACTGTACAGTGTGTATTTGACAGGGGATTGTACAGAAATGCCAGGGACGATTAGTACAGGCTTGGCTTTATTAAGTAAACATGACTGTGCAACATCTAACATCCTGTCTGTACCACGTGGATCCAGCCTTTCTCGGGGCTTACCAAGCAGCTCACATTCAGGAGCATTAAGGAGGGGAAGTGAGAACAAGAAAGGGTGGGGTGGGGGGAGCACTGAAGAAGAGAGAAGCATAATCACTACCATCTATTGAGCAGGCGCCTTGCTAAGCTCTCTGCTATATTATCTCTTATAATTTTCACAAAAACCTGACGGTCTGGGTACCGTTGTTAATCCATGTTGCAGGTGTGGGCTCAGAGGTCGAGAGAGCTCTCTCAGCCAAGGCCATCTAGTTAATAAGTAGCAGAGCCTGGATCAAAACTCGTGTGTCTGACTCTCAAACACAGGCACTTAATCACTGCACTCTATTGCCTCCCGTATAAATATTCTTTTTGAGTATGGCCAGAACAGTGAGCTATTTTTCTTCTAGGGAATCATTTACATTTGTACAGTGCACTGTAAAGCTAGAGAAGAAAGCTAAGTCTGTTTTTAATTGGGAAGAAAGAAGATGAATCTCTTTATTTGACTTTACAAATAAATTCAGTGTCAGGTGATGATTTGTTCATCCATTCAACAGATATTTTTTGAGGGAGCAAAACAGCCACGGTCCCTGTTCTTATAGAGATATGCAAGTGATAAGCAATAAAAAGCAAACAAATAAACTAGCAAGATTATTACATATTGTGTTAAAGGAAAAGAACAAAACAAGTTAAAGTGATCCGATTTGCTAGAAGGGGATTAAGGGATGAGCTCAGAAGAAGGTGATCAAAGAGGCCTGGCCGCCAAGGACCCATTGGCGCTGAGAATGAATTGACAAGATGGAGATGGCAGAGGAAGAGCTGTGAGTGCAGGAGGACGTGCAGGTGCAGAGGCCCTGAGTGGTACCTGAACTCACTGTGTTGACAGAACATTTTACAAATGCGGCTGGGGCATCATGATGGCAGATCATTGTTGGTGTTAATGACTAAGGCTGGATAAAAGCAAAGACTATGCTCTTGAAACCTGATCTCAAAAGAGGAAGACTTGAGATAGGACACCATATACTAGAGTCTGGCAGACTTCTGTAAAAGGCCAGACAGTACATATTTTAGGTCTTATGGGTCATATGTTCTCTGAGGTAATGTTTCAACTCTGCCATCCGAGCCCCAAAGCAGCCATAGGCAATATGTAAACAAATAAAGCTTTATTCACAAAAAATTGACAAAGTGCTAGATTTGGCTGTGGGTGGTAGTTGGTGGTATACTGTCTAAAGGCATTGTGAGATATAAGGTGTTAGATACTGTAACTTCAGACTAGATCCTATAATTAGTAACAGTGTACACAGTTGTCCTAGGCCAGCACTTCTCCAACTTTTCCACTGGAGCCCTCCTAATAGCAGACGGATTGACTACATACCCCCAAAACTGACATTCCAAGCAAATAAGCACCCTTTATCCTGTGGCCTCCAAAACCTTCTGCATTCAGGATCTACAGCCACAGTTTGCGAATGATGTCATAGGTGAGGACCGAGCCCTGTCACCAGCTCTGGGTTGTGGCAGCAGCCTCAGAAAGTCAGTCTTTCTGGACTTTCCTTTTAGACCATTTCCTTGGGTGCACACACATGCTGCATTTGTTCGCTCGTGCGCTCACTCGTTCTTTATTCATTTATTCCTTCCTTCCAGCATTCATACCATGTTTGGAAACACCTGTCCTGTTAGACTCATTTAAGTATTAAGACTGCAAGTATCCCACAAATTCCTGAGTTTTTGAATTAATACACCTCAGTCATTTGTGTTTGTGTTGAACTCTACTTTGCTGCTTCCTAAAAAGTAACAACTGATTTTTCTTTGAGCACATTTTTAACATGATGGGTCCTTGGTTGTTTGCCCTGCAAAAGAGAGCACCCAACTTCAGTAATTCCCTGCAATTTTACAACCACCGCTCAACCACCATCCCCCAAACTCCTTTGCAAAGCCTTCTGATTGAATACATGGAGTTATACTTAATTATCTTGTCACTCCCTCTTACTGATAATGTTTGTTACATTATACAAAATTGCAAGGCTTTGTCTATGTAGCAATGCTTGTGTTCTCAAATCAAATTGAACTGAATTCTACATTCATAACAGTGCAATCACAACTGAGTCATGGTATTTCATGAAAGGCTGATGATGGGAATGATGAAGGCGCTGGGAGATGGGTGGCGGTGGTGTCAGTGAGAGTGACAGTGTGATCACAAGTGGTGATGGAGCAGTGGCAATCACTGCGGTGAGAATGGAGGTGGTGGCACCAGTGCCGCAGCTAATTGCACAGTGTGGAGGTGATGGCGGCAGTCGCAGCAGTGGCCCCGGGAAGGAAATGGTAATGTCTATGAGCCGGGAGCCCCGTGGTCTGTCAGGCACCTGGGCAGTCACACGTCCTCTCCCGTTTCCCTGTTCTAGTGTCCACAGCTACATCCTGCAATGACCCTGGGGTGCCGCAGAATGGGAGCCGGAGTGGTGACAGCTGGGAGGCTGGCGACTCCACAGTGTTCCAGTGTGACCCCGGCTACGCGCTGCAGGGAAGCGCGGAGATCAGCTGTGTGAAGATCGAGAACAGATTCTTCTGGCAGCCCAGCCCGCCCACGTGCATCGGTAGGGCTGGCGAAGTGACCCGAGAACCCTGCCCTCTGGTCTCGTGGGGCGCATGCTCCAGACCCCTCCCATGAGTGTCAGCTACACCTTGAGCCCGGGACCAGGAGAATCTGAATAGCTGAAAGTTGCAGAAAACCCAAAGTTTACCCTTGCTTTCCATGCATATGCGCATGCACACACACTCATGGTCACACTCTGCACACTGCACACACACACACACCACAAATTCTTCTCTCTCTAGCCCTGACTCAAGATTTTTGTCAGGCATGCCTGTCCATTTCTCCCTGGCCCAGACTGTATAGTTGGAAGGGGGGTGACAGACCACCCTGAGCAGTAAGGGTCAGCAGGTTCCAAAGCGATTCAGGACACCCACTGCTTGGGGTGTAGAGAACAGAAACTTGCTCTTGCTCCTTTCAAGGAAATTATTGGTCGCCGGGGTGTGGTTCTCCAGCTCTGTCCTTAACATCTCCCCCATATGACAGATGAAGAAACAGAGGCTCAGAGACATGCCCGAAGTCAGGTAGCTCATAAAGGATGGGGCCTGGATAATTCCACTCCCTAGATGCCTGGATCTGAAAGGGGGAGGAACGAAAGAGAAATAGCAACAAGCATTCCAGGTGCTCCCATCCACATGGGTTTTTTTCTCAGGCAAGATAATGAATGCATTTATCTCCCATTTCAACACTGGGTGCTGCAAGAGAAGAGAACGATAGTGACTGAGCCCTCCTGGGTGCCATCCCCCATACCGGATGTTTGCTTACATACCCTCATTTCACTTTCCCTGCAGCTCTGTGAAGTAAGCACCCTTCCCTCATTTTACAGTTGGGGACCCTGAGACAAATCCAAATAGCTTGCCCCAAATCACAGAACTGGGCGATAGCAGAGCCAAGATTCACACCCACATCAGTCTGGATGCATCCTCCTACCTCCAATATGGCCTCCCATGCTGGAGGTGGGTTTAGAGACCCCAGCAGTGTGCCCTGCACCCTTTTCCAAGCAGCCTCAATAGGAGGCGTGGTCCAAGCATCTGAGGACCGGCCTTTGCCAGTCATGGCTCTGTGGCCTGGCACTGAGGGTGAAGAGTGGGAGGAGGCCTGGTGAATGGGCAGTGCATGGGGCATAGACACCTGGGCTCTAGACCCAGCTCGGCCCTTAACCACACATTTGAATCACACAGATCCGGGCTTGGCTCCCCGCTCTGTCGTTTACTCCTTTGGTGGCATTGGAAAAACTGCTTTGACTCTCGAGCCTCAGTTTCCCCACCCATAAAGTGAGGGTAAATATACTTCCCACAGGGAAATACCTAACCCTAATCTCAAGAAATACTGACTTCCCACTCTCCTTTCTACCGTCTTTTCTTTGATTCCTTCTTTCAAGTCTCAGACTCACTTCCTGTCCCTGAGCGAGAATTCCCTCCACTGGTCCAAGGAATTCTGGTGAGGCTAGGCAAGAATCAGGCGACTTCTGAGGTCCCTTTTAAATAAGGTGTTCTGTAAGGCTGTGATTCCTGAAGCTTATCTTCCAGAAAGGCAGGTCCAAGATGAGACTGCCCCACGTGGGAAGGAGGGTTTCACTGTGTTGAACTGGTGAGAGCAATAGACGTGCAGCAGGCAGGACAGAGAGGTTAATTCAGCTTTCATTACCCGTTCCTCTACGCTCAGCTTTGGGAAACGTTCCTCAGGCAACAAAATGAATGTCTTTGCCTCTTCTCTCAAACAGACTAGAAATCCTAGTGACAAGCCCCTAATTTCCAGCTTCCTTGGCAGCCTGCCATGACTGGGACTAGCCAGCCTTGATAACCCTTCATTACAGAGAGAAAGAAAGGAAGAAAACAAATATTTATTGAGCGTCATCTCCATGATAGACACAGGGCCACACATTTTAGCTACATTCTTACAGTTTAAATCACCGCACGATAAGTTAAGAGCTCAGATTCTGGGATTTACCTACCTGGGTTCAAATCTGGCTTTACCACACAGGCTATGTGGCCTTAGACAAATAAATTAGCCTCTCTGTGCCTCAATTTCCTCACCTATAAAATATAGAAAATAGCAGTACTTACCTCATGGGGTAGTTCTGAGGATTCAGTAAAATAATACTGTAAAGGACTTAGAACTGGGCCTGGTATATGTTTGAAGCCATTGTCGTCATCTTTTTTTTTTTTTTTAAGGATGAGGAAACAGAGTCTCAGAGAGTTTGGATAAGTTACCCAAACTCACACAGCCAGTAAGTGACATTGTCAGAATTTTAACCCAGGAATGTGTGACTTCAAAATTGATGCCTTTTTTTACAACTTTCACCACTCAAGGCAGTCTGCCCACTTCTTGGCCATCTGGAATGATTGTCAGCTTGCGCTCACTCCCATCTGGGCCTCCACGGTTTATTGAGCCTAAGCCTGGGACGGCAGGGCGTTCTGCTTCTAACTAGTAGTGGGGAGCGGACAGTGGGGCATGATCAGCACCGGGGGACGTGCCCTGGAAGGGGAGCAAGTTCTGGCTTCTAGTTCCAGTTTGGCTTCTCAGCCCCGACCCCAAGTAAGACGATGCCAAAGGGGGGAGGGGAGGGGCAGGACCCCGCCGGGGCCGCATTTGGGCTCCTACTGCTCAGCTGCTGTGCTTGCCAGTGCCTGGCCTCGGACATGGCAGGGGCCCTGCCTCCCCTCGTGCCCCTCAGGCAGCCCCAAGCAGTGGGAGCGCTCCAGTTGGGGAAGCTCTTCCCAGGACTCCATCTGGAGCCTTGAGCACAGCTGGCAGAGGGCCTAGAAGCCCAGGCCTGCGTCCCGAGCAGGCAGCAATTGCTTGACTGCAGGCCTGGCAGGCCGATGCCAGGGAGCCATCTGGAAGGGAGCTGGGCCAGCCCAGAGGCCTAGAAATTAAACTTTGTGGATTGGCAGAAGAATAACAGGAGTGGTTTCAGAAACACCCAGGCTCATCCCGTCTGCAAAGAAATCCCTGAGCTGACAAAGGGGAGTCGAGCCAGGGAACACTTGCCCAGGATGGGGCATCCTTTAAAAAGACCCACCAGCTGGGACTTCTGACATGGCGTGGACTTTCTATTCGCTTGAGCTACTTCAGACCGAGTCTCCAGGCTGGCCTGGACAGGCCACTCTCTGTGGACTGGAAATAGCAGTCTTCCTTGGTTAAGTAGCCCTCCAGTCCATCCTACTGAGCTAACAACACTCAGCTCCAGAGGGCGTTCAGTGGCAAGAAGGTAAAACACAAGCAGACCTGACCCAAGGAACATCCTCGCTCATGGAAGTTTCCTCCCCATTTGGGGTACAGGAAGACATACCCTTTCCTCTCTACTCCCACTTCTACCGACGATGCTGAGGCAATATAGGCAAATGGGGGAATCAAAGGCTTTGAGTCTCAGAGTGACTTGAGGCAATTTACTTAACCTCTCTGAGTTCTAGTTTCTTCCTTTGTAGACCAGGAAGAATTGATCCATAGCTCATTGGAATGTTAGAGACATAAGCAAGATCAAGTTATCTGTCTTCATTTCCTAGGTAGCTGTAACCAAGAACCACACATTGGGCGGTTTAACTCAACAGAAATTTACTGCCTCCCAGATCCAGAGGCCAGAAGTCCAAAAGCAAGGTGTCAGCAGGCCACGCTCTGTCCTAAACCCAAGACTCCTTCCTTGCCTCTTCAATCTTTGGTGTTCCTTTGCTCATGGCAGCATAATTCCAAACTCTGCCTCTGTCTTATTTTTTATTACTCTTACTTTAATTTTTTTTATTTTATTTTTTATTAGAAAAGATGTAGGTTTATAGAAAAATCATGCAGAAAGTAGAGTTCCCATATTAACCATACATATAAACATACATGCAGGTTTCCCCATTATTAATATTTTGCATTAATGTGATACCTTTGTTACAATTGATGAAGGAATATTAATATAATTGTAGTATTAACTACAGCCCATACTTTACATTAGGGTTCACTGTGTTGTACAGTCCTATGTTATCTTAAAATTTTTTATTCTAGTAACATATATACAACCTAAAATTTCCCCTTTAGCTGCATTGAAATCTATAAAGCAGTGGTGTTAATTATTTTCACAGTATTGTGCTACCATCACCATCACCAAAACTTTGCCATCACTCCAAATAGAAACCGTACCAACTAAGCAGTAACTCCCATTCCCTTATGTAACATAACTAATTCCATTGACAGTGACCCTATTTCCAAATAAGGTCATATTCTGAGGCACTGGGGGTTAGGACATCAATATGTGTTTGGGGGTACAAATCAACCCATAATGGTATCTGAAATGCTCTTCACGCCTGACCTATAGTGGGTATTTCTGGGTATTTCTGGGACTCGGGTCGTATTTTCCCGTGGGAAGAGCCACTGCTGTTCATGCCACTCAGGTCTTGGGTTCCGCCATGTTAGGGTTCTGTGACCTGGCCTGAATGCTGCCATTTTTTGAAGAGACCCTGTCAGGGGCTAATCCAGCCCTTTAAATCTTAGGGAGATAAGATCCAGCTCCCGACAAGCTCTCTGGGCGTTCCGGGCTGCGCCTGGCTCTGAGTGCTCCCGGGGGATCACCGCTGCTGACTCCACGGCCAGCCTCCAGGGCGCCCGTGGCTTTCAGACGCAGGCGTGTTGAGAGCCGCAGCCGTCTTCTCCTCTTAAAGACCCCGCGTGCCTCCCAGCTTCACTCTGCCAAGCCCCTCATGCCTCAGGGTGACAGCCGGCCGCTTAGGAGAACCTGACTCAGGATCCGGGGAAGCTGCCCAGGGGTCCCTGAGCGGCAGCTCGCTGTGTCACCCAGCCACCCTCCCCCTCCCCACTCCTGCCTGAAAGGCCTGTGAGCCAGGGGCTCGGAGACCACCAGGAACTAACCGAGGATGTGTGGAATCTCCATACAACCGAGGTACAAACAAACTCTTGGACAAGGCCTTTTGGAAAACTGGAAGGTGTCTGCAGCCCCGAACAAGAGCACTGGCAGCGTAGGGGGCCAGCAGCACTTGGCAGGTAACGCGATTATGTTTCCCGCTCCTGACATCGAGTGCGCGGGAATGCGTGGCCAGCGCCTACCAATCTCACCTGGAAGCTGGGTATGGGACAGTGGAAGGAGACCATGTACCTGATGTGTCCAAAGACAGCTGATGGCTGTCATGTATTGGCTCTTTAAGCCAAATGCTTTAGCAAACATCTCCAATCATCTTTACAACTACCCCATGAAGAAGATACTACCTCTTTTTACAATAGAGGAAAAGCACTGAGGTCCAGGGAGGTTAAGTAAGTTGCCTGAGGTCACAGAGCCTGGAAGTGACAGAGCCAGATTTTAACTTAGATCTATCATATTCACCCCCTCCTCTACTGTGCCTTATCAACACCTGTTAAGATCTGACTAGGAGGAAGTAAACAGTCTTACCCTCGTCTTCCTCTCTCCTCAGCTCCCTGTGGGGGAGACTTGACGGGACCATCAGGAGTCATTCTGTCACCAAATTACCCAGAACCCTACCCGCCAGGCAAGGAGTGTGACTGGAAAGTGACCGTCTCGCCGGACTACGTCATCGCCCTGGTATTTAACATGTATGTACCTTTCCCCCGGGTGGGAGATGAAGGGTCAGCCCCGCTAGGGGTTTCTGGACTGGGGTCTCTGGGTAAGTAAACATGGCCTTCTGTGAACAGAGTTTGCAGTTCAGTGGGAGGTGAAGACATTGAGAAGAGAAACTAGCAAGCACAATGCTCAGTGCTTTTACATATATTCTCTTATGTAATCCTTAAAATAATTTACAAAGAAGCTGCCTCTGAGGAGAATGAGATTTAGGAAGCAGAACTTGCTGGACCCTGTTCCTCTCCCTCCTGTCCTTTCCCTCTCTGTTCTCCTGGCTCCTTCCATCTCTCGGGCATCTCTCCTGCCTTCCCCATCTAGCTAACGCTCTCTCTCTCTGCTCTTCCATTTCTCAGCGAGCTCTTCAGAAGAACTGTCTCTGCTTTGCTCTACACTCTCCACGGCTCACTCTCAAACCACTGAAATCTGGTTTCTGCCTCCACTGTTCCACTGGAAACTCCTTTTAAAAGACACCAGGAAGGCCACGTTGCCCAATAAAAGGGAGTCCCTCCCCGTTTCATCCTCCTCCACCCCTGCAGCAGCTCTCCACCCTCACCCTGCTTTCCCCTCGGTTTGTGTGATGTTACTCTCCTCTAGTTCTGCAGCAGTTTCTGTGACGTCACACCTGCCTTTTCTTGCCCCTTTTCGTTTGCCAGGCTGAACTCAGGCCCCTTCACTTCTCAGCCCTCACGTCCTTCCTGGACAAGCGCATCCACTCCTGTGGCTTCAACTTCCTCCTGCAGGTGGAGGAGCCCACTGTCTGCGGCCCAGCCTGTCCTGAGCAGCAGGCCCCCACATGCGGCTGTTGGAGCCTCTGCTGTCTTCACCTGCCTCCCACTCCCTCCTTGTCTCCATCCTCCTGTCTTGGACCAAGCCCTTCTATTGCCCTGTCTAAATGACTACCATCGTCTCCTCACGGGACTCTCCATCTTGCCTTCTGGGCCATTCCATTCTTTAGCTGGGTGTCAGGGTGATCTTGCCATTTGAAAATGTTTCAATAACCACCCCATGTTCCATGTTAACATCCTGTGATGGGACTGCTTAGCAATAAAAAGGCAAAAGGAATGAACTACTGGTCCCTGCACCAACATGGATGAACCTCAAGTTGAATGAAAAGAAACTCAAAAAAGTGCATAATGTGGGAGTCCACTCTACAAAAGTTTAGAATCAGCAAAATTAACCTATGGTGATGGAAATCAGATCAGTGGTAGCTTCTGGGAATGGGGAAGAATAACTGGGAAGGGGGAACCTGGGAAGGTTTGGGGGAAGTTAGAAATGTTCTGGGTCTTGCCTGTGCATTTGTCAAACCTGATCAAGTGGTACCCTGAGGAGCTGCTCATTTCACAATGTGCAAATCATCCCTCAATTTAAAAACAAATAAGCCTTTCCTATATTGCTTCCTTCTTTCCTGTAAATTTGACCCAAACTTCTGAGATTCGTTCCAAACAGCCTGGCCCCTGCCTCTCTCCAGTCGTCCCCCACCCCCTTCTGAGCCCTCTACAAGTCTGAACCTCTTGCAGTTTCTGAGCTTTCTCTGACTATTTCATGCCGTTGTCACTTCACCTCTGCTTCTCCCTCCCGGTGACTTCTTTTTCCCTCCTTGTCCAGCTGGTGGGCATATTCTCGTCTTCCAAGACTCAGCTCAAGCTTGACCCCCCACTGTGAACACCTTATTTTCCCTCCTCCTGAGGACCTTTGTTTCATGTTCCCACTGTGCTTGTAGAGACATCATACTTTTATCTTTTTACTCACTCGTCTGTCACTTCCTACAGCTCCATCGACTTCTTGAAGGCAGGGGTGGTGGCTTGGCATCCTGCGTGGTGCTGGCATATTGAGGGTACTCAAGTAAAATTTGATGATTGGGGGAAGGAAGAAACAGATGGGAGGTGATTAGTTAGGAAGAGCCAGAGCCGTACTTTGTGACCACGTTTGATTCACCTTTCCCTGGTGACTTTCAGAGAGCAGGTGGGTGGAAGCTGAACTCAGGGTCCTTGAAGACTGCATCATCCAGCACTGGTGAGGTGATGATGTCAGCACCAGCAGGGAAGGGTGCTGTATCGGAAGGAGGCCAATGCGTGTCTGGCTCTAGTCCTGTGCCTCCCTGTCCTGTCTCTCTCCCAGCCCTACTCTCTGTCCTAGAGATGTCACATCTCCCTCTCCCTGCCATATGTCTTAGTTCAAGTGTAGAACAGCCAAATTTAATAGCTGAGTATCCCCAGCCTGTGGCTAGGCTATGAACGAGTTTAGTTGAGAAATCTCTTCTCTGCCAACTCGTTTTCTTTTATTCTGTTGTTTTCCTTTTCACACACTTGATTAGTATCGATTGCCTTTGTTGGCTATAGACCTAAAAGGAGAGTCACTGCATTGTAAGGAAGGCATATGTTCAGCTTTAGTAAATCTTGCCAGTTTCCCAGAGTGGCTGAACCAATTTACCCTCCGGCCGAGAATGAGAGTTCCAGTGCCTCCATATTCTCCTCAGTACTTGGTATTTTCCATCATTTTCATTCTACTCATCCCAGTGGGATGTTACATTCAAAACCTCTAATATTCTGTTTTCTAAACAAAGATAATTTTTAAAATGGTTTCCTCCATGCCAGTCAGGATAGCTGGGAAGAAGTTGCACTCGTGCATCTCAAGTATGGGGTGTGGCAGATTTTCTCTCTGAGAACTGAATAACTGGCTCAGGGACAGAGGAATACAGCTAAGGTCCTTCATGGACCCCTGCCTGCCTGGGAATGGCTCCCTAGGAGGCTCTTTCTCTCTTGGTGAAGGAGATGCAGTACCACAGAATATAAAGAACATTGGGATCTGTTGAGAGACTTGGGCTCTGGACCTGCCTTGGCTGACCATTCTTGGTGATAAAGTTGGCAACTCATTTTCCCTTCTGTTAAAGGAAGGCATTAGCTTTTCAAAGCTCCAGCTTTCTGGACACTGACTCTGGAACCTTCCCCCTCTGCCCCTGAGCCTTCCTTATCCATCTTCTCAACTGGCTGGGAGGTCATCTGGGCTTCATTCTTTCCTTCCCCACCCACCTGTCATTGACACGTAGACCCAGGGCAGGGCTCTTTGGCTGAGTCTAAGGCAGAGCCCAAGCCTTTGTTTGACCTTAGTGGGGTGGGGTATGTGTTTTTGTTCCCCAGCTTTACCTTGGAGCCTGGCTATGACTTCCTCCATATCTACGATGGACGGGACTCTCTCAGCCCTCTCATAGGAAGCTTCTATGGCTCCCAGCTCCCCGGCCGCATTGAAAGCAGCAGCAACAGCCTGTTCCTTGCCTTCCGCAGCGACGCCTCCGTGAGCAATGCCGGCTTCGTCATCGACTACACAGGTAAGGGCTCTGGGTCAGAGGTTACCGAGGGCAGGGCCAGCCAGACCTGGCAGAGGGGGCCAGAAGACAGTGAAGTGCAATGCAGAAGGAGCTGGGCTGGACTATGGAGTGGGGGGACTGCTCCAATCCTGGTACTGCCGCTCCTGGCACCTCTTCCCTGTGGCCCTCCAGGGGACTTAATTTTTCACCCCAGGCCTGGGAAAGGAGGGGGCCAGAGTTCTGTTTGAGTCGTATTTCTATTTCCAAATCATTACCTCTCTTCTCTCCTTCTCCTTTGAGGCTCGTTGCTTCTAGCTTGACTTCACTCTCATAGACTTCCCCCTTACTTACCAGCTAATATCTTCATGTTCACTCCCCTGCATTCATTGAAGGTTCTTAAGCCTCCCAACATCCTGGGCAATTTCAGGGTCCATGGGGACAGCCTGTCCAACTCCTAGCATCACAGCACCTGGGCTTCTCTCCCCAGGACACTCCATGGCCATATTCTGGAGTCTTGTCATAAACTGGACATTTTCTGATACTTCCTAGTCACATTCTCCTATTGTTCCAGCTGTCCCCTTGCACTCCCATTGCACTTTTGAATTAATTCAAGCAAGCTGAATAGTGTAGAGGTCAAGAGCAGGGGTCAGCAGATCTTTTCTTAACAGGCCAAATAGTAAATATTTTAGGCTTGCACCCAGCTCTGCTGTGGAGCTCTAAAGCAGCCACAGGTAATATATAAATGAAAGGGTATGTTGTGTTCCAGCAAAATTTTGTTTACAAAATCAGGCCCCAGTCCCTGTCTGGTCAAGACCATGGGCTGTTGAAAGCTCATGCTTACCACTTAGCAGTTGTGTGATCTTGGGCAGATTTTTTTTTTTTTTAAGATTTATTTATTTATTTATTCCTCTCCACTTCCCCCCACCCTGGTTGTCTGTTCTCTGTGTCTATTTGCTGCATCTTCTTTGTCCGCTTCTGTTGTTGTCAGCGGCACGGGAATCTGTGTCTCCTTTTGGTTGCATCATCTTGTTGCGTCAGCTCTCCGTGTGTGCGGTGCCATTCCTGGGCAGGCTGCACTTTCTTTCGTGCTGGGCGGCTCTCCTTACAGGGCGCACTGCTTGCGTTTGGGGCCCCCCTAGCAGGGGACACCCCTGCATGGCCCGGCACTCATTGCGCGCATCAGCACTGCGAGTGGGCCAGCTCCACACAGGTCAAGGAGGCCTGGGTTCTGAACCGCAGACCTCCCATATGGTAGACCGATGCCCTAACCACTGGGCCAAGTCTGCCTTGGGCAGATTATTTAACCTCTCAAAACCTGTTTCTTCATCTATAAAATGATGATAGAATAATTCCTACCTCATAGAAACATTGCAAAGATCAATGAGTCCATACATTAAAGCCCTTGGTACAGTGCCTGGCACATACCAAGCATTCTTTAGGGTTCAAATATTATTATTATTAATAGTAGTTCCAGGCTTCAGCACATTCCAATTTCTTCTACTCTGTTGATCCTTTTTTGACCTTTTCTTCTTCCCTAATTGTCCCAGACACCATTATCTAAATCCTAGCTCCATTTCTTGCTTGATTTGTGAGCTTGGCGAGTAATTGTCTCTTGGAGCCCAGTTCTCCATCTATAAAATGGTGTTAATAATAATTATGCTACAGAAGGTTGTTTTAGATGAAAAGATATTTTATACATACATATTCTATATATATCGGTGTAATACTCCAGAGATGGTCATTTTTGTTACTGATAATATAACCCAAGTCCACCCTGACCTCATCAGCCTATGTACACTAATGAGGTCGCATTGCCAGTTAAAATTTTAAAATAATTTTGGCTTATGTCCCCCACTTGCATAATGCAGGACCTCAGTAACCTTTTAAAGTTCCTTTAATTAAATATTTCTGGCAACCCCTGGCAATATCTTACATGATCTCACAAATAATGCTAATCATGATAAGAGCTAATGCTTATTTAGTGTCTAAAAAGTGCCAAGACTGGTAAGTACTTATTGAAATCTTCATAACTGTCACTTATCTGTTATTTATCAGGTATAGTTCTAGAAGATACTTGTTGCATAAAACAGAGAACATTTTGCTTGCAGTCTTTCCTCATGGGGCTGGGCCTGGGAAATGGATATTTTGCAGTTCTCTCTTCCACTAGGCACCTGTCATTTTGTAAATTCCTTGTACCTTCTCCCTTTTCTGCATGCTAATATCAGAGCAAACACAGCTAGACATTTTGGAATGCTAACAGAAGACATGATTTAGACTTAGACTGGGACCCCCATCATTCCACCCAGCTCCCTCCCCACTGCCATATTATCATCATTTTTCTTATTCATCTCTTCACTCTCATTAGTACCCTCAATTTCCCTGCCCTCTTGTCCTGCTATTGCATAAACCTCACAAAACTGCAGCTTTGTTATGCCCATACCTAGAAGTCTGAGCACTGCCAGAAAAAACTGCACCCCCATCAGATTGGGAGCCACTACAGTTATATCCTTTGCTCTCAGCTAAGCCATTGCAACCACCAGACATGCCTCTGACCTGTCCCAACTGGGTCTTCTCCTTGGTGGTGAATTCATACTTTCACCCCAATGGTCACCACTTTAAGCCTCATTCTTAAAAGAAGACTTCATTTCATTTTCCCTGGATACAGTGAGCTACTGGGTATAGACTCCTGCAGCTTCCTCCCCAGCCATCCTGTTATAAACCTCTGGTCAGCCAGCCCATTTGGTGGGGTTCAGGGATCTCCCTGCCCTACCACTGGTCTCCTCCCCATCCTAGATTTCTGGATACCTTGAACGAGTCTGCTCTACTACCAGGACCTTTACAATGTTGCCCCCTTGCTCAGCAACTTTGTAGGGCTGGGTTCCATCACTTATTAACTGTATGGATGCATACAAGTTGCTTAACTTCTCCAAGCATCTGCTTCTTCTCTATGAAATAGGGATGGTGGCACTACATGGAAGAGTTCTCATGAACATTAGTAAATAGATAGGGTGCCTGGCGATGGCAGTAGGCACTTGGGTACTTTGATCCTCCCTCTTCCATCACATTACCTTGTTCCTGTGTAATCAGTATTTAACTTGCACTTCCCTTGTTTGGAAGGAAAAAGGGTACGAACCCCTCTTCAAGCAGCTAACCCTACAGGACTTAATACATATTCTTTTCTGTTTACTGAAGATATATAGTATATGTTTTGCACACATAGAGCATGAATGTTTATGGTGTATGTGTGTGTCCTGAATACCCCTCCAGTCCATGGAAAGAATTTGGACAGTGTACACTCTGTGAATCCACAAAACACTGCAGATGGAGATGCAGCCTAATAAGGACTTGCACACTGGATCCTGTGGAAGAAAAGAAGTGGCTTCATTCATCCAGAAGCCATCTGTGCCTCTGTCCAAAGGCAGAATCCTGTCTTTAAGAGAGATTTGGGATCAGCTAATGCTGAAGATCTGAGTCTCCTTTGAGCTGTCCTGATTTGGGATATGAAGGGGGTCCCCAAGAACCCCACTGAGTTTACCAGACTCAGCAGGGCTTAGCACAAGAAAGCCACTCTGGGGTCAGCCCCTCCTCTGATTCAAGGTAGGACTCCAGGAGCCTTTCCCTGCATCCTGCCAGCTTCCCAAGGAAGCAGTAACAGTTTGGTTGTATTTTAGTCAAGGATAATTTTGTTTCAAATCAATAAGCCCACTCCAACTAGCTTAAGCAGGAATAGGAGTAATTTATTATAAGAATGCTAGAAACAGAAATGCAATCAAACCAATTTGAGATCAAAAGGAGACTTTAATATGAGAAAACTAACAACTAACAGCCAAACTAAGCTAAAAGGAGCTTTTTCTTTTAACAATACAAATAACACAAACTCACTCTAACTTAACACACACACCGAAAAAAAAGAGAACATATTTTCAGAATATAAAAGCCCAAGGGCCGGAAGCAAAACCTCCAAGGGACTGAAATCAAGATGGTAGAATAAGGGGTTGAGATCACCCCTCCAAATTCTCTAGCACCACTGGGTCTCTTCTTCTTTCTTTCTGAGTATTTGCTACATTCTCTCTCTGCAGCTCAGTTGTCATTTCTTCTCCATTCTCCTAGTACAAGCATGGTGGCGCCAACCTTAGCTTTGAATCACTTCCTAGCTTTAGATTCCAATTCCAAATCCCAAAGAGATCATAGGATTGACCCAGCTTGAGTCAAGTATCCACTAGCAGAGTCTTGGGATTAGGTTTTTTCACGAGGAGCAAGGACAGAGCAGACGTTTTTATTCATTTGTTCACTCAACAAATATTCACTGAGCACCCACTTTGTGCCAGACACTGTTCTAGGGGCTGAGGATAGAGCCCGGGAGCAAAGCAAAGTCTGTGCCTCTGTGGAGTTCATATCCTGGTGACAACCAGGCTGGTGGGCATTTCTACTACAGATGAGAAGTTAGAGGCCCACCTGATTATCAGATGAGGACGGGTAGGTTTCTGGGTCATGCTGTTCCCTGGATATCAAGGCTACACTGCTGAGTACACTGGTGGCCCCTTCCCTAATGAGACTTAAAGGTGATGAGGGAAACAGACAGTAAATAAGTATACAAGCAAGGAGTAAGAAGTTAGAAAAAAACAGGCTTCTCTGAAAAGAATCATAGGGAGCCCACTTCAAAATAGTAGTTGGTGAAGGCCTCATCAGGCAGGTGACCTTTAAGCCAGACCTGAAGCTGGAGAAGAAGCTCGCTGTTCAACAGGTGAGAGGGAGAGTGCTTCAGAGGGATGAGTGTGAAGTATGTGTTGGAAAATCTGAAATAACTCAGAAAAGGCCAAAGCAAATCATCTTTTACCTGAAGTACTAAAAAGCATTCTATTTTCTGTTTCAAGCCTTTGGGAGTAACATTATGGGTCAGAGAGTTACTCCCAGAATGCCACACTTTCCCCTTCCCCCACCACCCCACCACCACTTCTCTTTTAAATGCAAATGGGAATATCTTCATTTTTGCCTATTTTGAAAGACACACATATTTGTTGAGAATTTTTAAATGATACAAAACCATATAAGATGTACTTTTTATAAACTTAACATGCCCTATTGCTATCATCCCCTGAAGTACCATTGTTAACAGTTTGTTAGATCATTCCAGATGTAAATATATAAATAGAGATAAATGCAAAGTAATGTAATGGGTTAGCAAACTTTTTCTATAAAGGGTCAGTAATAACTATTTTAGGCTTAGCAAGCCAGACAGTCTCTATTGCAACTGCCCAATCCTGCTATTGTAATGTGAAAGCAGCCATAGAAAATATGTAAGTGAGTGGGTATGGCTGTGTTCCAATAAAACTTTATTTACAGAAACAGGGAGTGAGCCGTAGGTTGCTGACTATTGTTCTAAATGAATGAGATCAAACCATATGGACTAATATATAACCTGATTTTTTTTGCCCATACATACATCTAGAACATCTTTCTGTATCAGTGTACAAATACTTACGCCAGCCTTTTTAAAGACTGCTTGTATTTCAGCAGATGTTTGTAATCTACCTTTTTAACCAGCTCCTCCCTGGTTGGATGCTTGGGTTGTTGTTTCCAGATTTTTGCTATTACAAACAATGTTTGGAAACAGACCTTATCTATTAGGACTAAAGAGCAGCCAGTTCTTTTATCATTCCATTTTTGGAGGGCTTGGGTTTTATTTATTTGTATCATAATGTTTTAGTCATTTAGTTTTACCATTCATACCTATGTTCTGGTTTGGCAGCCTGGAGACTTGATTTGGGTTTTAACTCTACCTCTTAATTGCTGAATGACTCAGAAAACTCATTTAGCCTCTCTGATCACCACATTTCTCATTTACAACCTGAACATGAGTGTATCTGGCCCTGCCTGCTGCAGAGGCTGTTGTGAGACACAAATGAGATAACAGATTGGAAAGTGTTTTGGAAATTATAAAGTGATATCCCTGTGTAAGGGGTTATCATCATCATCATTATCCTTCTCATCATTACTAATGTTATAATGCTTGGAATGATGAGCTCTTCTTCCTCTGACATGTGAGTAAATACAGAACGGAGTCTGTATTGGAGTCGTTGATGTGGCTGTTGACTCTTCAAGCCCTGGGGTGTTTGGCTAGTCAAGGCAGCAGCATTTCCTAAGCCCCTGTGATGTGCCCCACAGGACTGGCCCTGGTGCCAAGTTCCATGCTAGTTGCTGGGATTAGGAAAAGTATAGGTGATGGTCCCCTCTCCTCTGGGAGTTCAGAACCCAACTGTAAAGAAATACATGTATCAAACTCACCAAGGTCATGCAATACATGCTATCATGAAGAAAGGAAAAACAGAATTCTGCCAGAGAGAAGGCAAAGTTGGGAAGCTGCTCAGACAGGGTGGCATTTAAAAGTGTAGGGATTTACCTCATGGAGAAGGGAAGAAAGGACCTCAGGCACAGTGAGAAGTTCTAGGGCAGTCACACACAGCTGAGGCCCAATGCCTGTGCAGTGGTTACCCAAAAGTACAGTTACTTAAACAAAGTCAAAGTTTATTCTCCTTCCTATCAAAGAAATCCAGAGGTGGGCAGTCCAGAGCTGATAAGGTGGTGTTCCCTAGGCTCCTTTGTCTTTCTGCTCTACCATACTAGTACATGACTTGCATCTGCAAGGCTATCTCAGGACCCAAAATGGTCACTGGGGTTCCAGCCATCATGTCTGAATTCCGGACTGTGAGGAGGAAGAGAGGAACGAAAGAAGGGTCAATGAGCATTTTCTCAGCTAAATCACCTTCCCTTAACTAGCCTTTCCAGAATTCTCACATTTGTCCATTAAAGAGATTTATTGAGTGCTTACCACATACCAGGCACTAGAATACAGCAGTGAACAAAACTGAAAAGTTCCTCATGGAACTTGCATTCTAATGGAAGGAGGTAGATAAAAAGAGATGGAGAGTACATGAAATAGTATCAGTGCAGTGGTAAAAAAAAAAAAGAAAGAAAGAAAGAAAGAAAAGAAAGCAGGGAAGGAGGAGGGGAAGTGTTGAGGAGAGGAATATGGCAATTTAAATAGGTGGCCAGGAAAGGTGTCCCTGAGACAGCGAGCCAAGTCCTGAAAGAGGTGAGAAAGGAAGCTGTGCAGATGCAAGTCCTGAAAGAGGTGAGAAAGGAAGCTGTGCAGATGGTGGAGGCCAGTGTGGTTGGAGCAAAGTGAGCAAAAGGACAAGAGGAGCCAGGTCATAGAGATGAGGGTCAGGGCCTTGTAGGCCTGTAAGGATTTGGGCTTTTACTCTGCATGCGATCGGAAGCTGCTGGTCATTTGGAGCAGACCTGCTCTGACTTCGTTTATGTTTCTTTGGTCAGATCTAGCTGCATGAGAGGCTGGGAAGTATAGGATTTAGCTGGTGCCTTGATGCTCTGGATGAAACCTGTGTTCTCTTGTTCAAGGATAAAGGGAGGAAATGGATGTTGGGTGCCACTTCTAGTCCTGCCTCTCTTGAGCTGTGCAAACTTGGTTCCAAGTTACTTAGCCTCTCCGAACTTGGGGCTGACTGGCCTCTGCTGTGTCCTGACTCTGCCCAGCCCTGATGGCACGTCACTTGACCATCCTTGATCTTAGAACTATGAACACTGAGAAAAGGCAGCAGTGGGTGGAAGTGAAGGTCAGCTCCCAAGAGCTGTGCGGGATTTTCAGCCACTGGGAATTTGCAGAGATTCAGGCTCCTGACTGGTCCTCCCAGCCAGACAGGGTCAAATACAATCTCTTCTGGTGCAAAGAGTCTCTCACCTCTTTCAGGACTTGGCAGAAACCAAGTTTGTAGATCCAAGAGGAATGGGACCAGCAGTCTTGAACTTGCCTGTGCTCCTTGGCTAATGAAGGTCAGGCTCTCCTCCTGGGAGCTGCACCTGGGACACGGGCCACCAATGAGCCTTGTGTGTGCACATGTGCTTGTTTCTCTCTTTCGCCAGAAAACCCTCGGGAGTCGTGTTTCGACCCTGGTTCCATCATGAACGGCACACGAGTGGGGTCGGACCTGAAGCTGGGCTCCTCCATCACCTACTACTGCCACGGGGGCTATGAGGTCGAGGGCGCCTCCACCCTGAGTTGCATCCTGGGGCCCGACGGGAAGCCCGTGTGGAACCACCCCCGGCCAGCCTGCACAGGTGCGAGCCCAGGGCTGGAGAAGGCGGCAGAGGGATTGAGGACATGCCGGAGGCAGAGGGGCCATTGGCCCGGGAAGAGGACACAGGACACGGTCCTCCAAGGAGGTTCCTGTGAGCAGGGCCTGGCCAGCGTGAATGTGCTGTGAATGACGGGGGCTCCCCCTCACCAGGCACAGCGGTCCCTGCCCATATGTCACCCCTCTCAGGTCACATGGTGCCCCCACCCCACCCTCAGATCCCACAGATGCTCACGCCCTGAACACTGGCATGCCATCAGCTCTCTCCAGGGAGAAGGGAACCTCAGCTTAAAGGTGACCCCTGCCTTCATCCTGGAACTAGGGAAATCAATGAGAGATCAGAAGGGTGTTGCTACGGCCACGGGAGTGGGGCAGCCTCAGTGCAGGATAAGCTGGAGGGTCAGAGCATCGAGAGCACGGTGGCCACCCAAGTTGGAAAGCAAGCAGTCTCCTTTGCCCAGGGAGAGAGGCTGGCTCTGAGATCCACCCCACCATGGACAGGAGCAGAAGGCAACTGGGTCATGGCTGGCCCGTGCCAACGGGGTTAGTTTGGGGAGCCTGCAGCTCCTTGCTCATGTGGACACTGCCCACATGCCATAGGGCCCCACTTGTAACCAGGAGTCCCTCACTAAGGTACTCCCCAAGGCCGCTGCCCAACGCTGTGCCTTAAGGGGCTGATGCCAATTAACAGAGGCCAGGGACTGAGAGCAAAAGGACAGGTGTCCTGGGGCATGGCAAAGTCCTCAGAATTGCCCTCCTCCACCTTGGGGCAGCCTACAAGAGCCAGGAGCTCAGGACGGGTGCAGAAGGGAGGACGGACAGCTGTGAAAGGCCCAGGGTCACCTGGCCCTCACTCTGTTTCTCTTTCAGCCCCCTGTGGGGGACAGTACGTGGGTTCAGATGGAGTGGTCTTGTCCCCCAACTATCCCCAGAACTACACCAGTGGACAGATCTGCCTGTATTTTGTCACCGTTCCCAAGGATTATGGTATGTTTGGGTTTTATGTCTGCATGGATTCTTTTTGATTGTATGTTTTCTGACTCCTCCTCTTCCTCACTCCAAAAAGGACAACTCCTCAGGCCCTGCCCAATCATCCACTCCCATCGTGGGAATAGGAAGAGCAGGCTCCCAAGCTCGACACCTGAGTGCTGACTCCGTGAACCGGGCTACAGGGAAGGGCACAAGGGAAGCCAGCTGGGACCAGGGGAAAGCAGTAGAACAGAGGGAAGGTAGGGGCAAAGGGAGGAACTACCTGGCATAGCCCAAGTCTGAATGGAGCCCCCTTGGTCTCAGGGGTTGGTGGCCAGGGAGAAGGAGGAAGGGAAGGAATGGGACAGAGCCAGGGCTTGAAAGTGCAGGTGAAAGAGACAGGACCTCTGGCTTCAGAGCCCATTATTCCAGGTATTCCACCTGAGAACTGGAGCTGGGGCCAGCAAGTGCCCTGAGAAGACAGAGAAACCTCCAGATTCTAAGAGATCCAGGCAGAAAGATACCAGTCTAGTCACCTGGCTCCAGTGGGTACATGTCATGGGCCCTGCCAATCCTGGGGGCAGTGACCTGCCTGGCTGCCTCCTCCCTGGATCTTCCCTTGTAGAAGAGTAACAATCATTTCTAAACATCATTGGTGGTGGGTAGGGCCACAGGGATTACTATCTTAACCATCTAGGGGAGGATGGGGCAACCTGCAGAGAGCTGGCAGCTTATTCCCAAGAGATAGGGCAGGTGCGCTCAGGGGAAGGCCCCAAGCTTTAGTCATTCTCCATACACTTAGTGATCACCTCTTGGAGACCATGCACTCTGCTGGGTATCAGGGCCACAGAGATGAGAGACATGTTCCCTGCTCTCTATAAACTCCCAGTCTCATCTTCATCCACAGCTCTAGCCACCAACACCCCATTCGCCCTGCAGCGACCCACACTCCCTGCAGCATACATACATACACACTCGCCAGCATACTGATGTGGCAGAAGCTTTGGCCCTGCAGGATCAGAGACTAAGTTCTGAAAGGCCATCCAACCCAGGCTGCTACCCAGCAGATCCTTTGATAGGTGGCCATCCCATTTGTGTTGAATCCCCAGTAACAGGGCACTCATCCTTTGCAAGTAGCCAACCCCAAGGTTGGTCCATTACACTGAACTGAAACCTGTATATGGAGAGCTGGTTCTAGGAAGGGCAGTGATCTCTCACAGCACCTTCTCTCTGCCAGTGGGGCTGAGCCTGGGTATTTGGGTGAGATTTTCTCCTCTGGGTCTATCCCCTAGCTCAGGTATCAGCTCTAACATGGTTTTCTCAGAGATGCCTTCTGTGATACCCTATCTAAACTGACCTGACTCACCCCATCATTCTATCCCCTTATCCTGTTTCATTGGACCCCTAAAACTTAACACTATCTGGTATTACCTTGTTTACTTGTATGTTTTTTATTGTCTTTTCCCACTAGTATGTAAACTGTGAATGCAGGAACCTTGCCTGTCCTAGTCACCATTGTAGGGGAGAGAAAAGGGACAGCCCTACCATCATCCCTAACTCAGTAGCCATTTGCAGAGTACCAAAATGTACTTTTCTTGTTGCTCTTCTCCCTCCTGCTCCCCCACCTGTGACACACACACACACACTACTTCCTATATGTTCAATGCTCTGAACCAAAGTAGAGAAGGGTCTACCTGGTTCATTCCCTCAGCTGTGCCAGGCCAATTGGGAGACCAGAAGGTATTGCTGCCTGATCCCAGCCCTTCCATCAGTGACTGGCAGAGAGGGGATGGTTGAGGAAATCCCCTATAATTCATATTGGTGCCCCAAATGGTCATGAAATGCCAGGGTCCTTAGAACTTGTCTGATAGGAGCTGGGTCAGGGCTTATGGCCACTGGCTTGTCAGCCCCTCTTCCTCAAGCTAGCTAGTAGCCTTGGAGAACCATCTTCATCTCTCTGGTCCTCAGTTTCTTTGTAAGATGGAAATTATCCAGAAGAGTCATATCAGAGAAGATGATGCACATGGCAAGCATGTCACTGGACACATAGCAGGTGCTTAATTAGCGTCATTTTCCCTCTTCCCTCTGGGCTTTGCCAGAGGGAAATGAGGTGGAGACCTTTTTCAGCGCCATATGTAGTCCCTCCCTCTAGCAGAGCAGGCTGCTACTCAGCCCCCTCAGCCCTCTTAACTGTGGGGGGGTCTTCTATCCAGGGGCTCCCCTACTCAGCTGGGTCTTTGAAGAGAAGGTAGGGCAAGTGCAGGTCCTGAAATCACATGGAAAAGGGGGGATACTGCCAAAAACCTTGCATGTCCTTGAGTAATTGCTGCAGTTGATCTCTGGGAGGAGGGGGGAGGCTTGCTTGGTGACACCTGTAGCAACCTAATAGTTCGGTGCAGTCTTCAATGTCATCTTGATCCATGTGGGATAAAGGCAGCCCAATCCTTCCCGGCTCCCCAAACCCCTGTCCCTGGGTCTCTGTAGAAAGGCTCAGCCAGTGGTTAGCCCCATGAATGTCCTCCAAGGTTTCCTTCATCCTGGCCTGGGGCCCGCAGATCACCACCCCACTCCTTGCCCCCAATGTGGTGGCCCAGTCATCCCCCCTGAGATCTCCATGCCATGTCTCCTCCACAGTGGTGTTTGGTCAGTTCGCCTTCTTCCATACGGCCCTCAACGACGTCGTGGAGGTGCATGACGGCCACAGCCAACAAGCTCGGCTCCTCAGCTCCCTGTCGGGCTCCCACACAGGTACCCGGGCTCTTGGCCCATGTTGGGGGTGGCAGTGGGCTGAGGGCTTTGCCAAAGGGAAAGAGGCCCTATAAACATCTCCTGGCTGCTGGTGGAACTACACAGATGTGTGCTTCTAACGCTGTGGTGCCAACTCCTGATAGCCCTTACAGCAAAGGGGCTTCCAAAGCCACCCTCAGCCCTGTGTCTGCACACCAAGTGGTGTAGCCTTCTCCTGTTTGTTTATATTAAGACCCAACACTCTCACTATAAACATATTACATTTTCAATGTAGAATACTTAGGGGCAAAACAAAAGAATTGCAAAAAGAATTAAAAGAAAAACCACCCACAATGATTAAGATTTAGTGCCTTTCCTTCCAGGTTTTGTATCTATTTAGAGTTCCATCATTTACATATCTTGTTGAACAAATTGTATGATTATTTTATTAACATATTCACTGTGAGCATTTCTCTGTCATTACTTTTCTTCAATATTAAGATTTTTAAATGTCACATAGTAGTCTATCATATAGTTGTTCAAAATGTATGTAATTATTTCCTAATTATTAAACAGTTAGATTATCTCTAATGAACAGTGATTTGATGTGTTATACATCTTTAAACACATCTCTGGCTGTTACCTTAGAATATATTTTTAGAAGTAGAATTTCCAGGTTAAAAGATATGTGATATTTTTAAAAAATTATTTCTTTTCTGTATGTGAGATTTTTAAGGTTTTTTATACAGATAGCCAGCTATCCACTATCTTGCCACTTTTTCACTAACAATGAGTAAGAGGACATGTTTTAGTCTCACAAAAACTAGGTAATTTCTTTAAAAACTTCATCAGTCTGGTAAATGAATATATCTCATTTTTTAATTTACCTTTTTTATTACCGTTTAGATTAACCTTTTGATAATATGCATATTGGCTCATTCATTTTTTTTATTTTTTTATTTTTTATTTTATTAAAGTTAATAGATTACCAGGAACATTATATTGAAAAACATAAAAAAACAAAAAACATGAGGTTCCCATATAACCCACTCCCCACCCCCGACCTTGTCATTTTTGTAAACTGTATTTTTTTGAAGATATATACATCACAAAAAAATTATATTAAAAAATATAAAGGGGAAGCAGACTTGGCCCAATGGATAGGGCATCCGCCTACCACATGGGAGGTCTGTGGTTCAAACCCCAGGCCTCCTTGACCCATGTGGAGCTGGCCCATGCACAGTGCTGATGCGCGCAAGGAGTGCCCTGCCACGCAGGGGTGTCCCCCATGTAGGGAAGCCCCACACACAAGGAGCACGCCCCGTAAGGAGAGCCACCCAGCGCGAAAGAAAGTGCAGCCTCCCCAAGAATGGCACCGCCCACACAGAGAGCTGACACAACAAGATGACGCAACAAAAAGAAACAGATTCCCTGTGCTGCTGATAAGGATAGAAGTCATCACAGAAGAACACACAGTGAATGGACACAGAGAGCAGACAACTGTGGGGAAGGGGGGGAGAAATAAATAAATAAATAAATCTTTAAAATAAATAAATATATATATATATATATATATATATATATATATATATATAAGAGGTTTCCGTATAACCCACACCACATCCCACCCACTCCTCCCACATCAACAACCTCTTTCATCATTGTGGCATATTCATTGCATTTGGTGAATACATTTTGGAGCACTGCTGCACCACATGGATTATAGTTTACAGTATAGTTTACACTCTCCCCCAGTACATTCAGTGGGTTATGGCAGGATATATAATGTCCAGCATGCATCCCTGCAATATCATTTAGGACAACCCATCCCGAAAATGTCCCCACGTCACATCTCTTCTTCCCTCTCCCTGCCCTCAGCAACTACCATGGCCACTTTTTCCACATCAATGCTACAATTTCTTCCATTACTAGTCACAATAATTCTATAGTAAAATACTCATAAGTCCACTCTAATCCATATTTTATTCCTCCATCCTCTGGATCCTGGGATGGTGATGTCCACTCCATCTCTGTATCGAGAGGAGAATTAGATCGCACATGGTCGATGGATGCAATTCTCCTGCTTGCAGTTGTAGGCACTCTCAGTTCCCTGGTGTGGTGATTGACCATCTTCACCTCCCTGTTAGCTGACCTGGGTAAGCTCCAAACCAGAGAGTAAGAGTCGCAACTCTGCTGAGGCTCAGGGACCAGCTGAGGCTCAGGGACCAGCTGGCATATGGCCAGTCCAGAGATAGAAGTCTCCTGAGTATGCACCAACCCCAGTGCAAACCACAGGTTCAATAAAAGTGACAGAAGAAGCATGTGTAGAAAGGTCACATCTGAGTCCAATGCCATCACACTCAGGAACACAAATTCCAAAGTAGGGCCCACTGACAAGGCACTGAACTTCAGAGCCATCTTCCATGACCATATAACCTGGGTGTCTCCATAGCCCTCAGGAGCACCAGTACCTGGGGTTGTATCTACTTTAGATCCTGCTGAGGTGTGCGTAAGCGTGACCCCTCTGATGACCTCCCAACTCTTTTCTGAGGACTCTTAGCCATATAACTTCATTTGTCTTTCCCATTTCCCCCTTTTATTCAAGGTCTTTTTCTAGTTGCATTTCCAGCTGGTGATTGGTAGTAATCTCTCGGTGCCAGGGAGATTCATCCCCGGGAGTCATGTCCCACACTGAGGGGAAAGTAATGCATTTACATGCTGAGTTTGGCTTAAAGAGTGGACACATTTGAGCAATATGGAGGCTCTTAGGAGGTATCTCTTAAGCAGCTCTAGGCCTAGTTGAAATTTCCAGCACGGCAGGCTCATAAGCATAGTCATCAGCATCAAGGGCTCATCATTGGACCATCCTTCTTCACTGGTCTTTGCCCTTGCCCTTGGGGGATTGTTGCTATTCCATTGGGGAATGTGACAGAGCTCCCCTGGTTAGAAACTCGGCACTCCCTCAGTTCTTGCCTGTAACTCTAACTACTGTGAAAACACCCAACGAATATCCAAACATTTTTATATGCCCTGGAGAACTCCCTCCCAACCATGTGTCCCCCATCAAGAGCACCCCACACCAGTGTTCCTCCCCTGACATAGTTGAACTCCTCTGTGGTCCAAAACTTCTTCAAAAATGAAGCCTAATATATTGCCAAATTTAATTAGTAGAAAAGTGAAATAGTAATGGTAGGTTTAAAGGTTAGAAATAGAATACTACTAGTTTAGAAAAACTAAAATAAAAAATAAATTGGGGTATTAAAAAATGAAAAGTGCCATAAAACTTTGTTTTTCATGTTTTGCTTTTCATCACTTTGATAGATGTTGCCCTGTACGTTCAGTGGCAAGGCAATTTCTTTCATTCCTTCCTCAGTGTCTACATCCTTTTTTTTTTTATTTTAAATTTTTGTCTTCAAAAAAGTTTTAGATCACAGTAAAGTCACATATACAATATAGGGGACTCCCATATATCCAACATCAAACCCTTTTCCCCCTCCCCCAGCAATGATCTTTTTACATGTTCATGTTATATTTGCTGTAGCTGATGTACAGATATTGAAACAAAGCTACCAAACATGGTTCCATTTGGTTTACATTATGGTTTATATTTGTGAATGTATTTGGGATTTGGGGTAGATTTTTCTGTTAGAACATATTCTCTTATTTATTTAGTAGAACTCCATATTATTATTATTATTATTATTATTATTATTATTATTTTGATATGAAAACTGTGACCATATTATATGCTATTAAAAATGTTTCCCTCCAGTTTGTCATTCACCATTGAATTTTCTTCAGGGTGCATTTTAATGTCAGAAATTTTAATTTCCTATGAAAACAAATCTATCAATATTTTCTTAACAGGTTTTTTCTTTGCTTTTATACTGATCAAATAAATATTTATATGTGATTTTTTTCACTTCATTTAGTTTCATTATTTTGCTCTGTTACCTCTGAGATTTATTCTGATTTATTATTTGATATAGGGAATCTAGCCATAGTCTTTCAAATGTAGTTAATCAGTTAGCCTAACACTGATACTATATATATATATATATATATATTTTTAAAGATTTATTTATTTATTTAAATCCCCCCCTCCCCCGGTTGTCTGTTCTGTGTCTATTTGCTGCGTCTTGTTTTCTTTGTCCGTTTCTGTTGTAGTCAGCTGCAGGGCACGGGAAGTGTGGGCGGCGCCATTCCTGGGCAGGCTGCAGTTTCTTTGCGCTGGGTGCACTCCTTGCACATGGGGCTCCCCTACGTGGGGACACCCCTGCGTGGCAGGGCACTCCTTGCGTATCAGCACTGCACGTGGGCCAGCTCCACACGGGTCAAGGAGGCCCGGGGTTTGAACCGCGGACCTCCCATGTGGTAGACGGACGCCGTAACCACTGGGCCAAGTCCGTTTCCCTAAAACTGATACAAAATGCCAGTTTTACATATACTAAATTTTTATGAAGTTTTACATCTGTTTTTAGACTTTTATACATTTCCTCTATGTGTCTATTTATTCTTGTAGCAGTAACACGAAGCTTTAATTATTGGAACATTAAAATAGTTTTTAATGTTATAATGATTTTTAATATATGCTAGTAAAAGTCCCTATTGTCATTCTTTGTTTTGAATTTTTATTGGCTATTCTGCATACTTTTGCCTCTATATAAAGATCAGAATTATTTTTGTCAAGTTAAAAAATTTTGCTGAATTTTGACTGGAATTTCATTAGACAAAGTTAATTTGGGGAGAACTCACAAAATTACAAATATTCTTTACAGTATACCAATATTACCTTTCTTCCAATCTAGGAACATTTATTTAAACCTTTTGTAACCCTTGTTATGGTATTATATTTTTATTTGGGCAGTATTCATTTTTGGTAAAATGTATTCCTAGATATTTCACAGTGATTTTTGTTGCTACTGTAAAGGGGCCCTTTATTCTATTATATATACATATTTTTTTAAAGATTTATTTATTTATTTAATTCCCCCCCCCCCCTCCCCTGGTTGTCTATTCTTGGTGTCTATTTGCTGCATCTTGTTTCTTTGTCCACTTCTGTTGTCGTCAGCGGCACGGGAAGTGTGGGCGGCGCCATTCCTGGGCAGGCTGCTCTTTCTTTTCACGCTGGGCGGCTCTCCTCACGGGCGCACTCCTTGTGCGTGGGGCTCCCCACACGGGGGACACCCTTGCGTGGCACGGCATTCCTTGTGCGCATCAGCACTGCACATGGCCAGCTCCACACGGTCAAGGAGGCCCGGAGTTTGAACCGCGGACCTCCCATATGGTAGACGGACGCCCTAACCACTGGGCCAAAGTCCGTTTCCCTATTATATTTTTTAACTGATCTTTGCTAGTGAAGTACGTAGAAGACTGGCATTTTTGGTGTGTTCATTTTGTAAAGTCATTGAACTCTCATATAGTGCTAACACTGCCAACTGTTTCTCCTGCGTCCTCCAGACAGAAGCAGTATCATCTGCAAATCAATTTGTCTCATGATTTTCTTTCCTCCTTTTCAGTAGTTTTTCTTCAGATTTCACTCCATAGTTGATCTATTCAGGTATATTAAATTAATATCAATTTGATCATTTATATTTCAGTAAAAAATCCATTTTGTAATTTTTTTCAATTTAGCAGCATAACTTATAAAACATTCAAGGAAAATGTTTAATCTCCTTTGTGTTAGTGGTTATAGACCCTGCATTTATAATGCTGTATTCCTATTTCTACTTTTTTTCTCAGTTAGCTCTGTCAGAGGTTGTTGTTGTAGGTTGTTTGTTCGTTTCATTTTCATTGGTCTTATTTATCAATTCTTCTGTAATCTTTGTTATTGTTGCTGTTTTCTAATTAATTCCTGCTTTTATTTTTATAATCTCTCTCCCCTTTTTTTCTTCAGATTATTTTGTGCTTCTTGTTCTAACTTCTTGAATTGAGAGCTTTATTCATTATTTTCCCTGTGACATAAAAAACATGTTTATTACGACATAGTCACCTTTGAGCATAATTTTTATTTTATGCCATAAATGTTGATACATACTGTTTTTGTCATCATCCCTTTCTAAATAGTCTATGAGAGTGTCGTTTTGCTCTTTGTCGCCCGAGATCTATTTAAGAATGTCGCTTTCCTCCAAGAACTTGGATTTTGTTCTTTTTGTCCTTTAAACTCTTTCTTCATTTTTTATTATCTTTATTTAAAGATACATAGATCACACAAAATGTTACATTAAAAATATATAAGAGGTTCCCATATACTCCACTCCCCACACCCCCCACTCCTCCCACATCAACAACTTCTGTCATTGGAGTCGGTACATTCATTGCATTTGATGAGTACATATTGGAGCATTGCATTATAGTTGCATTATATTGGAGCATGGATTATAGTTCATGTTGTAGTTTACACTCTCTCCCAGTCCATTCAGTGGGTTATGGCAGGATATATAATGTCCTGCAACTGTCCCTGCGATATCATTCAGGACAACTCTAAGTCCTGAAAATGCCCCAGTATCACACCTCTTTTTCCCTTTCCCTGCCCTCAGCAACTCCCGTGGCCACTGTCTCCACATCAATGATATAATTTCTTCCATTGCTAGAGTCACAATAGTTCCATAGTAGAATACCAGTAAGTCCACTCTAATACACATTTTATTCCTCCATCCTGAGGACCCTGGGATGATGATATCCACTCCACCTCTAAATTGCGAGGGCCTTTAGATCCCACATGGCTGATGGATGGAATTCTTCTGCTTACAGCTGTAGACTCTCTTGGGTTTAAACTTTTTTTGTTAATTTCTTTTTTTATTGCCATGTGGTTTGAGAATGTGGCCTGTACCATTTCTACTTTGGGGAATAAATCTGAAAAATACATTATTAATTTTTAATTCCCTAAGTTTTAAGATGAATGTGTGTTCTCTGTTGGGTCAAGAGTCGATGCAGACTAGAGATGACGAGGTGGCGTTCTGGAGTCAGACTGGTCTCTAATCCTACTTGCATGCTGACTGTCTTAAAGCACACAGCTTAACCTCTCTGAGCTTCACTTTTCTTGTTGGTAAAATGTAGAGAATAAAAGTTCTATCTCTTACAGTTATTGTTAAGATTAAATGAACTTTGTAATAAGCATTAAATAAGTCTTACTCAATTTCATTATTCAAATCCTTTATACCAGTGATTCTCAACCAAATTATTTTTATACCAGCCACCCCCACACATCTCCTGGGATAAGATGCCTTTCAAAATCTCTTTATTCATAGATAAATAAAGATAGATGACAGATTGAAGTAGAAATAAGCATAGATATAGAAATGAAGGGATAGGTACAGGAGAGAGAGAGAGAAGTATACATACATCTAGAGATCTAGATATGGATCTAGGTACAGGCATAGATATAATGTATAGGCATAGGATGTATCAATATGGAGATGAGGATGGAGACAGAGACATACACTCAGGTAGCTTGGTATTCCTTTTGGGAGGAGAACAATGATAATTAGCCACTAGTGCTGATGGGAGTGAACTGTGTCCTTGTCTCTAAAGTGTGCTGGGGGATGCGGTTTGAGGACTACTCTTCAACAGTCATTTAGTTTTTCTCTTTGATTGGCCAGTGATTGAAAATGTTGTGTTAAAATATCTCCCACTACAATTGTGGTATTTTGTTGTCTTTTTATGTTTCTAACAGTTTATAAATTTATGTTGCCTTGTATGTCTCTACTCATCCTCTTCTTAAAAGAGTCTCTGTCTTCTAAGGGGAAATATAACATTTATTTTCTGAGTGAAATATTGGGTCTAATATCTACATCGTATTTTGTCCTTTCTGGACTTTTGTTTGTTTTGTTTTGTTCTCCTTCCTTGCTTTTCTACCCCTACCTGTCCCATCTCCAAGTCCCAAGTTTTGGTTGATATATTTTGACTTGTATATTAATATTATCATTGGTTATTTTAACATTATGGACTTCTACCCTGAGAGTAAGTTTTTGCACTGGCATTTACTTTCTTTTACCTCATTAGCACTTTCCTGGTTGCATTTATCCTTGCCAGTTCTTGATTTCCCTATTTTAAGTTCCGTTTTCCAGTAAAGTTCATAACTACAGAAATTACTTGTCACCTTGCATGTATGAGAATGCATTTCTTTTGACATATCATATAAATGACAGCGAGTTGCAAATCAAATCGCGGGTCACAAGCTTTTTCTTTCAAAACTCTGCAGCAGTTGTTCCGTTCTATTTCAAAATTTAATATTTCAGAAAAGATGGAGTACAACATGGTTCTTTGTCCTTGTAGATGCCCCATGCTCTTCTGTCTACCTGCGTTTTTTTCTCTATTCCTATTATTAAAGAGCCCACTAGGATGTGTTCTGGCAGAGGTCTCTTTTCATTAGTTAGATCTGACACTTAGCAAAACTACTTCAGTCTCAACCTCAAGTCTTTCTTAAATTATTTTTTCTCCTTTAGTTTCTCTGTCTTCTCTCTGGAATTCTTGATATATGTGTATTGAATTTTTAAAATCTCTCTTTTGTGTCACTTGTTTCTCTCATTTTTTAATCTCTTTATCTTTTTCCTGTGAAATCTGGGAGAATTTCCCAAATTTTTCTCGATTTTGCTTTTCAGTTTTTATAGGATCCAACTGCTGTGCACTTGTGTTTCTCATCAACCCTTACTGATCTCAGATCCTTCCTTTGGCATATCTTTCTCCTCTGATTTTCACAAATACAGTCCTAGATTTAATCTTGTGATAGCCACGATTGAAAATCTTCCAAGAATTTTGCTTGTTCCTTGTAGTTCACAGGAAAAATAATATTTACTTTGACTTTTCAGACAGCTCTCTTCCTTTAAAACTTTGGAATCTTTCCTTATGTCCATTGATTTTACTGTGTTTTTACCATGGAGAGAAAGGCCTGCACTCATCCAGGATTGGATGCTGGAAGGGGTTCTGTGAGAGATTGCAGGGTCCTTGTCCAGATCCAGCAGGCCAGATGCGGGGAGAATGGAAAGTTAAGTTTTGCTCTGCTCACATCCCTTGGAACTTAGAGGAGGAGGTAGAGATGGAGGTGATACAGGAGGAAAGCTTTGTCTTTCTGAGTTTCATTTTTTGTTTGCTTTGGCAGCCAGATGTTAGCTGGGGCAATGACCCTTAGGCAGACTCAGCCATCTGGGTCAAGCATAAATCTAAGTGGGCCATTCCCCATAACCATTAGCATCACTTGGGCTTCCTGGATGCACTGCTGGGGCCCAGATGTGCCTCCCACTGTCTTGTTGACTGGTCCTGGCCCAGCCCTCACTGCAGTGGAGATGTAGCCTGGCTGCCTGTAACCCCTTCTTCCCGTCAGATGGTGGAATCAGCAGCTGCTCTCCAAGACTAAAGCTGTGGAGGGGCAGCATGCAAAGTGGCCATGCCACCGTCTACCACCCCGTGTTCCCAGGGCCCCCACAGGAAGATAATGACAAACAAGACTATGATTCATGGATACAGGTTCATTTGGTGCTGTCTTTACTCTCATCCCATTGGTGCCACACCAAGCAGAAGATACATCTTTATCTTCTAATGTAAAGGCTTCAGTCTCCCCCAGTTTCCAGTGCCAATGCAGGTTTTCACCAATTTACATGGTATTAGTTGAGTGATAACACATCTTGGTTTGCCTGGTTCGGTCCCAGTTTATACTTCCTTGCCCCAGCATGATAATTAATAGCACTCTCTTTCACGCTCAGAAGTCTCCTAGTAGAGCAATAAATTATACGATCACTCTGGTTATCGACCTTCTCACTGGGCATCTGGGAAAGGCCAGTGACTCCCAGATCATCATGCTCCTTCCCAGAAGCTGTCCCATTTTTTTTCCCATCAGATTGATGTGAATTTTCTGAGTAAACCACCAGTCAGTTTGATAATGGCTTTTCTCCCCATTCCCATGAGCCAATACATCTTTGGGAGCTTTCTCTTTTCCAGGCAGGTCATTCAGTTTTCCTGAACCTCTCCTTCTTGGTCTTTTAAATGGGGTACTGGCCTCTGTCCTGCCAACCTCTCACTGACATGGGCCAAGTAATGACCATGGATGTGAAAACCCCCTGTGAACCACAAAGCACAGTAAAAATGTGAGGTTTTATTTCAAGAGTAAATAAAGAATGTGGAAGGAATTGCTGTGTGGGTTATTGGCAGCCCTTCCTGGCCTAGATTTTATCTCCTGGGCCTCACTTTTGGACTCACTCTCTTCCTCTCCTCCTCGCCCCTTACTTTGGCAGGAGAATCACTGCCCTTGGCTACCTCCAATCAAGTTCTCATTAAGTTCAGTGCCAAAGGCCAATCCCCAGCCAGAGGTTTCCACTTTGTCTACCAAGGTATGTGGAACGTGGATGTGGGTGGTGCAAAGACAGTGTCTGTTCTTCAATGATTCAGTGACCCAGGGAACAGTGAGCTTTGACCCTTAGTCTGAGTCTCATTCTTAGGGCAGTTACTTGTTTCTGGGGTACTACCCTGAAATTCAGTTGAATTTTATATATTCGTTTACTTAGCAGACATTTCTTGGGGCAAACTCTATGTTAGACAAGGAGAGAAATCAAACACAGGAAGCTAATCCCCCAGTCAATTGTCTGGTACAGACCAGATGGCACTGGGAAAACCAGCCCAGGCCTCTTACCTATACCAGAATCTCTCCCATGGAACTTGGTTTTATCTGCAGTGCCCAGTAGAGGTGAGGGGAAAACACGGGCTCTGAAGTGAGTTGGACATAAATTTGAATCCCATCTACACCACTTTCCAGCTCCACCTCTTGGAGCCCCAGTCTTCTCACCTGTAAAATGAAGATGATAATAATACTTACCTCACAGGGTCACAGGTAGGATTAAGAGAGAGCTCACAGTGTAGCTGACCCAAAGCAGATCATCAGTGTTAGTTTGTTTCCTGCCTGGCCCTGAATGGCAAAGGTTTGCAGCACCCTGACTTGCACCTGAAGGCCGCGTACCCCTTTCCCCAGGAGACTGGCCACCAGTCCAGGTCCCAGGTTCTAGGCCTGGGTGAGCTGCATTTCCCCGTGTGGCCTAATCCTGCCCCAGAAGGTGCCAGCGAGGCCTGGGTTAGGGGGTCCTACCGGCATTGTGGAAACGGGGAGAGGAGGTTCACGTCATGGAGAGTGGGGCAGGATCTGAAGGGCTTCTGGGGAAAAGAGGCCAAAGGCAGAGGGAAGGACTCTGAGAGTGGAGGAGGAAGGGGCCGTTCTCCCTCTTAGCAGACGTGGAACCCTGATGAGCAAAAACAAAGAACAAAATTGGGTCTGACATCTGGGCCCGGTAGGCTTGTACTGCTTCCGTGGTTTCCAGAAGCTCTGGTGCAGCACTGATTGTCTAACCAGAGTTCAGTCAAAAGGCACCATTCTAGAGAGTCCCCAAGCATCCTCTAAGCAAAGGGGCTCAGAGCCCCTCCGTGGTCCCGCCCAGAAGGGCTTCATTCCAGTCCTGGGCCAGTTCCCAGGGGGTGAAGCCTGCCCCTCATGCCCCTTTCCCCTGCAGCGGTGCCCCGAACCAGCGCCACGCAGTGCAGCTCTGTGCCGGAACCACGCTATGGCAAGAGGCTGGGCAGTGACTTCTCGGTGGGAGCCGTCGTCCGCTTTGAATGCAACTCCGGCTATGCCCTGCAGGGGTCCCCCGAAATTGAGTGCCTCCCCGTTCCCGGGGCCTTGGCCCAGTGGAACGTCTCCGCGCCATCGTGTGTGGGTGAGTGCTTGGCCAGCCAGGACGCGGGGCGGCGGGCGGCACACGGTCATTCCTCTCTGGAGAGGCAGCAAGCCCCGGCAGGTGCCCCAAGCCACAGGGAGCCCTTCCCCGCTAGCGTCGACTAATCAGGCTTCCTCTCAGGCCGGGTCCCACAGGGCGTGTGTGGAGGAGAGCAAGGAGGAGGCCGGGCATTGGGGACGGGAGGCTCCGAGTGTGGAGGGAAGTCCCAGGGTCCAGTCCCTGCGGGAGGCTGTGTGGGAGAAGGCATGGGAGGACGCGAAGGCCAGAGGGTGAAGCCAGCATAGGAAGAGTCACGAGGGGAGCCCGGGGGCCCTGACGGAAGAGCCCACTTGGGACGAACATGGGAGCACCCCAAGGCAACGGGGGGAGCCCTGACAGCGCCACTCCCCCCCAGTGCCGTGCGGAGGCAACCTCACGGAGCGCAGGGGCACCATCCTGTCCCCCGGCTTCCCAGAGCCCTACCTGAACAGCCTCAACTGCGTGTGGAAGATCGTGGTGCCCGAAGGTGCCGGCATCCAGGTAGGGGCCACACGGGTGCCAGACACCACCAAGGCCTGGATTAGGGGAGCAGGGAAGAGACCTGTCAGCCCAGTCCCTTTCCCTGCAGCGAGGGAGGCTCAGTCCAGGTGTGGGTTGTGGTCCACAGGCGGAAAAACCCAAGAATTCACCAGCCAAAGGCGCTTCGGGGGCAGGAGGAGAGGAACAGGTAACCCAGAGGAAGGACGAGGGGTGGGCACTGTCTCGGCCCGTGGGAAGGTTAAAAGAAGGAGGGCCTGGAGCTTGACTGTGACACGGGGCGGGATTCATAGGAGATTGTTTCCCGTGGCTTGAAGGGCCTCTTGAGGTTGGTGGGGGATGGTAGATGGTAAGGGGGACACTGAGCTAAGGGAAAGGAGCACAGCTGAAGCAGGAGAGCCACCGGCACACACCTAAAGCATCACACCTACAGCCTGAACTGTAGGAGAAGACTTGGGGGCATAACTGGTGTCCAGTGGTGGGAGTCAAGTGGAGGGAGCGCCCAGAGTAGCTGCTGTGGCGGGGAAGTGGCCAGGAGCCTGGAAGGCCGGCAGAGAGGCAGCAAGCAACTTGGGCTGGACAGAGCTGGCTGGCAGAGGGCTACGGGTCCTCCCTGCAGAATGCCTGAGGCAATCAAAGCAGGAAGGTGGGGAAACCCAAGGAATGTTCAAGGGATGAGAAGGCCAGTGGGACTGAAGTAGTCCCACTTCCTGGAAATCTCCTTCCTGCATCCTCTACCTTGCAAAGTACACCCACTCTCTTTTCATCGTTAATTTCACATCTGTCTCCCCCAGAGGACAGTGAACTCCTCCTCCATAGGAACTGCCTCTTGCTTTGATCTGAAGGGCCTAGCACAGTATCTGTCCCAGAATGGGTGCTCAATAACTGAATGCATTACTAGAAGAGAGGAGAAGGAGAGAGGGAGGGGCAAACTAAGGGACACAAGCAGCTGCCTAGCCAACAACTCAATCCCTCTGCCTTCCCAGATTCAAGTCATCAGTTTTGTCACAGAACAGAACTGGGATTCCCTGGAGGTGTTCGACGGGGCGGATAACACCGTAACCATGCTGGGGAGTTTCTCAGGTAAGGCGGGACTTTGAGGCACCTCAGCGGGGAGGACAGTGGTGGACTACTAGTTTATTCATAAAGTTATGCAACAATCTAATCCCAGAACATTTTCATTATTCCAGAACACATCCAGATACCGATTAGCAATCATCCCCATTCCCTCCCCCTCAACCCTTGGCAACCACTAATCTACTTTCTGTCTCTGTGGATTTGCCTGTTCTGGACATTTCATATGAATGGAATCATACAATATGTGACCTTTTGTATGTGCCTTCTTTCACATAGCGTAAGATTTTCAAGGTCCATTCATATTGTAACATGTATCCGTTCTTTCTTTTTATGACTGAATAATATTCCATTATATGGATATACCAGCTTTGTTTATCCATTCATCAGTTGATGGGTATTTGGGTCTACTTTTGAATATTCTGAATAACGCTTCTATGAACATTCAGGTACAAGTTTTTGTGCAAACATATATTTTCAAGTCTTTTGGAGAATTCCACCTAGGAGCAGCATTTCTAGATCTATTTGAGGACCTAGCACACTGTTGGGCGAAGTGGCTGCACCATTTGACATTCCAGAGGTGGACTTTTGACCAAGTGTGGTGTATGTTTTTGCCCAATGGCCAGAGAAATTATCTGAATCTTTTAGGCTCCAGAACTCCATGTCACCAAGATATAAAAAGGAGCTAAGTGCTCCAGATAAACTATCTACTCTGCCTGGATTTTCCAGACAGTTTCACATGCCAAAGTCATTTGGAAGATGGCCAGGAGGGGATGAAACCACCTGGGGAACTCTTCCTGCTGCTGGTGTCTGGCTCTGCCCCTGCTGGGTTTCTACGGAGTTGCTTGGAGTCTCCCTTCCTCTGCCTAGTTCTGTGTGGGGTGCTAATTAGTCATTGAGTGTTTTTGAGAATTAGGTTCATTTGGGGTCTTGGTCTTGGGACAATAATGCCAGCAGGTAGCATAAAGCAATGCTCTTGGGGGCCTGGGAAGGCAGAGCCTAAATGACTCCTGGTTTCCTTGCCCTAGGGACAACGGTGCCTGCCCTTCTGAACAGCACCTCCAACCAGCTCTACCTTCACTTCTACTCAGATATCAGCGTGTCTGCAGCTGGCTTCCACTTGGAGTACAAAAGTGAGAATTTGGGGTCTCAGCTATGCATTGGACTCAGGGTGGGAGCTAGCAGTTACCAACCACCCAAAAGGAGCAAGGGTTATGCTGGGTGCTTTATATATCCCACTTAAACCTTACTTCAGACCTGGATGAGGATGCTAAAGCTCAGAGAAGATCTGTAACCTCCCCAAGATTGCACAGCCAGTAAATGGTAGAGCCGAGATTCTCACCCAGGTGCTCATTACTCAAAAACCTGTCTTTCCCCTGTCCAGGAACAAGAATGGGAAGGAGGTCTAGCCATTGGCTAGGCCTCAGTATATACTTTGAGATGGAGGAAAATGTTGGTGTTCTCCTCCTTTAATCGTAAAATCTGAACTTTCCAACCCCATTTCTGCCCATGCCACTGCCTTTGAGTTTCCTTCCCACATAGGAATCTTCACTCCTCTTTGGCCAGGTTTCTCTCTCCAGGCTCAAACCCTTACATCCTGGCTTCCAACATCCTAAATGGTCCCCGCTCAAATCTCTTAAAAGACAATAAGTCTTTATTGCCCTCTGGGGAGAACAAAGAAAGAGGTTGCCGGGGAGACTGCTTTCTCTGGGGGAACTCACTGGGTATAGGAAAAAATAGGTAAGCAGGTATGTATTCATTCAGCAGATACTGAGAATTTACTATATTCAGGTGCTATGCTAGGTCTTGCTAGGACTGTATAAGATCAAAATGTGTAAGACCCCTCACAGCCCATTGGAGGGGCAGACATGTAGAGAGAGCATTACAGGTGCTCTCGTGGATGTCTCTAGATGGTTGAGTAGCGGTCACTTTTCCTTGGGGTGGGTGAAAAGGTGAATGCCATGAAAAGTTTCAATAAGATGCTTGAACTGGGTCTTATAAGTTTAGTTAGAAAAACAGAGTGCCTACAATATATCAAACCCTGTACTAGGTGCCCATGACACAAAGATAAATGACATGGTCCTTAGCCTCAAAAACACAATGTCTAGGGGAAGAGATGGTTATGGAGATAACCGTTTTCTTACAACATGATATGCTAAGGAAGTAAAGAAGAGAGGTGCTAAGATGGTCAAATAAGGCCAAGTTAGGTTTGTAAAGAGAGGTAAGAAATGTGGGAAGGCGTGGTTGGCTTGGCCATCTTTGACGTTGTGAGCCTCTGCTAATTGAATCCCCAGTTGGAACAAGAGGCCTGGCAGGGTCAGCACTAGATGTCACACAGATGCTCACCTGGGTCTCCAAAATGGATGAACTTTATCTGGATGGTTGGGAGAGGATTAATTGGATTCCAGGTTGCTCATCACCTGAAAGAACTGAAGGGTGCACCTGGTAGAAAATACCTGGGACAACTTGAAGCGAAGTACCCTGAGAGGTGGAGGACAGGACAGGACAGGCCCTCCGAGACCTTCCTCCCCAGAGGTCTGAAGCTTCACTCGCCTCATAGAGAGGAGTATCTGGTTGTCTTGAATCTTTCATGTTTTTCCTTTTACCTTCTTTTCTCTGTTCTCTCCAATTGTGTTTTCTTACCCAGTATTTTTTCCTTTTTTTATTTTAATATATTTTTTATTTTAAAAAAGCTTTAGATTACATAAATGTTACATCAAAAATATAGGGGATTCCCATACCCCCCTCCCGCCCCCTCCCACACTTTCCCGCATTAACAACATCTTTCATTAGTGTGGTACATTTGTTAAAATTGATGAACATATTGAAGCATTGTACTAACCAAGAACACAGTTTACATTATAGTTTATACTTTGCCCCACACAATTTTATGTCATTGCAGTGTCATGCAGGACAATTCCAATGTCTTAAAAATGCCCCCATGTTACACCTATTCTTCCCTCTCTCTCCCCTCAGAACCTCTGGTGGCCACTGCCTTTATATCAATGATACAAGTTCTTCCATTGCTGGAATAATAATAAGTCTACTTTAGTCCACAGTTGCTTTGCTCCCTTATGTTTGTTCATTCCTCAATCTTGAGGATTGGGGGATGCTTACTCAATATTTTAGTTTGAGTCCTAAGCATCCCCTATAATCATCTCTGTTCTTTAATCTTCCACAGATACTTCCTTCCTAAATTCCTTAGTCATTTCACTCTCTCATTCCCATGAAAAATTCACCTCTTCTCTGTTTTCTTTGTCTGAGGGAACTGGCATTTTTCTCAGTAGCTAAGGTTTATCATGCACTGTCCCCTCGTGGTTGGAAGAGCTAGGGGAAAAGAAGTTTCTTATTAATACTTGGAGACTGAAAGTCCTAGGGAGCCAGGAACCCTGAAGTCATATTTTTGTTTTTTTAGATAATCCATAAGGAGGGTGACGAAGATGGCAAATTAACTGTTATTGTAGAGGCAAATGGTTTTGAAGGGTACTGAAAAGTCCCATCTACTGCTATGACTCATATTTAATGTTTATATAATTGAAATGGAAATGAAACAATATGTTTCCAAGAGCAATAAATTGCATATGATAAAAAAAAATAATACTTCCTTTTTTGTAAGCATGGCTTAAATAAAACCGAGCTGTGCAGTATAAGAGAAATTAGAACAGACTTTTCTTGGTCTCTTCCTTTTTTTCTCTCTCCCTCTCTCCTTGGCTTCGTCTTTCTCTCCATTCCGTTTTCCACGTACCACACTCATTTGCTCTCACTCTCCTTTCTCTCTCTCTGCCCCTCCTTTGCTTTCTGGTGATCATTTCCTTTCCTGTTGCCTCTCCTTTGCTTCACCAGTAAGTAGGTCTTGATTGACATCTGCGGTCACCCCACTGAAAGCCTTCTACTAGGAGTGCAGGAGGGGTGGGGGTTAAGAGGCAAGAGGAAGAACTTCTCATTCAGTCTGATGGTTGTTCTCATCTACATCCTCGGGGTCTTTTGTCCCGGCTGCTGGGAATCGGGGGCATAGGCTCAAACAACCTTGACTTCCAGGCCTTACAGTCTCTCCTCAGAAGCACATGTACGAGAGGAATTGACTGGGAAGGGCACGAGGGAACTTCCTGGAGTAAGGACAATGTTCTCTAGTTCCAGGAGGAGCCTGGGTTATACAGGTGCATGTGTTAGTCAACACTCAGCATGTGTACACTTGGGATTTGTGCACCTCATTATACCTCAGAAGGGGAAAAAAACAAATGGACTTATCAGAATGCCAGCCAGGAAAGTGGGATGAGATTTCATCAGCTGCTGCTCCAGAAGATGAGGCTACTGGGTGGTGGCCCAGGTGGCCAGGTCTTCTCCTTTCGTTTTACACTGGCAGGCACATGGGTGCCCAAGGAGCTACTGAGAGGGATGAGCATGCCCTCTCCTGTGCTCTCTGGGCCATGCAAGTGATCCAGGGTCAGATCCAACCACAAAGGCCTCCGTCTCCTTTCTGCCACCTTTGGTGAAAGAAGACTTCTTTGGGGTGGGTAGAAATCTTGGTTTATAGCCAGCCTTCTGCCTTGTCCCGATTCTTCTAGCCCTCATCCCTGGAGAAGGGCACTCCAAGTCCAGTCCCTCAATGTGCAAGAATTTATTCAGTGCATCTTAAATGCCAACACCTGCAGGTGACTTCCAAGGGCATCGGAGGAGATGCCACACTCCCGTGGGCCATATGGGAGGCAGTCAGGAGGTGATTCCAAGCAGGAGGTGAAGGGCGAGGACGGCTTCAGAAGGGCAGGGGGGGACGAGCATGGGGGCAGGATGGGGTGTGGGCTCACATGGCCTCAGTGCTCAGCTCCACTTGGTGGGCAGGGTCAGACCTGGAGTCAGGCAGGGCTTATATTTTAAGAAGTGTGAACAGCCTGTGAGTGCTGGACAGGCACAGAGTGGGAGATGAGAGGGAGGCTGTTACAGGTCCTGCGGGGTTTTGAGGGCCAGGTCCAGCGCCGGCCATGGGAGGTGAAAGAACGAGGAGCCACCAAGCGCTGCTCCCGGAAAGGAGCTGGCAGGAGAAATAAGGCAGCGGATTCTTATTCACTGGCCAAGTTTTCTCAGGTCAGTCAGTCCCAGGGAGTCAGCTCTTTCTGGGCCCCTGAGCATCACAAGGATACCCCTTCTGATAGCTTCTCTCCATCCTCTTGCCTTCCTTTTGCTTTTCTCCCAATTTCTTGGCCTGCGGGACTTGTCTTTTTAGGGTGCAAATGGAGGGAAGTTGGGAGCAGGAGGTGGGAGCGATGTGGGAGGAGCCCCTGCAGAGAGCTCCAGGGTTTAGAGCTGGGGTTTAGGGGAGATCCCTAGCTGTCCCCACTCTGCTCCAGGGTCTGCGCTGAGCCCAGTGGGTGCGCACAGCCTCCGGGCCGTGGTGGCTCCACGCTCCTGGCTGGGCAGGCAGCAGAGTCCCAGGGATGTCTCTTGACCCCCTCTGCCATACAAATATTCAAATTTCCTCTGTGGTGAGAGGCGAGGAAGCGCTGCGCGGAGGCACCCCTTCTCCCCGCTGTCCGCTTCCTCGCCTTGACCTCCTGTCCATCTGGGTGTGTCTCGCCTAGCGGTCGGCTTGAGCAGCTGTCCAGAACCCGCCGTGCCCAGTAACGGGGTGAAGACCGGCGAGCGCTACCTGGTGAATGACGTGGTCTCTTTCCAGTGTGAGCCGGGATACGCCCTCCAGGTAGCGCCCCTCTGCTCCCAGGGCAGGAAACAGGTGTCCCTGAGACGGGATTGCCGGCCTTGCACCCAGAGCCGCAGCCACCAAAGACCGGGAAGCAGCCTCCAGCCACCCTCCTGCCGCTCCCCTGGGGACCATCATCCCCTCCTGGAGCTGTTCAAGTGAAAGACAAACTGCTGACTTGAGCGATTTGGTGCCAGCCCGCCTCGAATGTTCCTGCAAAGTTGGGTTTGATTAGACTCTAGGAAAATTTAATTTTCCTTCGAAGGCCATGAGGGAATTTAGTAATTAAAGGAGTCTCACAAGGAAGCCTTTAGTAATGAGAATTCCTTAATAATGGCAGCTAATAACTGTCCTTGCCAAAAAATCGCTCTTCTGCTCCACTCCCTGTCCCACGGAGGGCCTATTTTATAACATAGTATCTTTGTATGTCTTGTTCCTTCAAACGAGGCCCCTGAACAAGCCCCCGGGGCGGGGGGCAGGGGGACGGTGGCCTGGGGACAGCTCCCCACCCTGTTCCTGATTCCTCCAGGGCCACGCGCACATCTCCTGCATGCCCGGGACCGTGCGCCGCTGGAACTACCCTCCGCCGCTCTGCATTGGTAAGACAGCCCGACTGCCCCACTCCTTCCGCTCCGTTTTCTACCCTGGATTTGAGCTGAGTGGCCTATCGCGGGGTTCAAGGTCAAATCAGAAGAAAGTGTGGTATTCTGGGTCTGTTCCCTGTCCGTGGCTTTAGACTGGGGTTAGCTGGACCCCTCACTGAAGGCTGCCGGGCGTTTGGAAACCTCCACCAACTGAAGGGGAAAATGACAGCAGGATCGCCCATTTGAAAGCATTACAGGTGACCCTTTTGATTCCAGATAATCAGCCAAGCTCTTAGTAAAACTTCTGGGCACTTTGGGCTTTCCTCCAGGGCTTTTCCTGGGACTGACAGATAAGTCTGCAAATGCAGAAATGCTGAGGGCTCGGTGTGAAGCGGAGGCTTGGCTTGGCTTGGTTTCTTACTCTGTGCTTGGTGATGATGAAGAGATCAAGGGACACGAAAATGCAGTCTTGTTCCTCAGAATCTTCTAGTCAATAGGGAAGGGAGAGGCTAACGTGTTCTGCGCCTCACATATGCCGTTTCTTCATAGCAGCTCCTGGGGGAGATATTATTAAGCTTACTTTTTGCAAATGGGAAAACTAAGGCTCTTTGGGTTAAAAAGAAAGTGGCAGCATCCAAAACAGAAGCCCAAGTTTGTCTGACGCCCAGTTCTAAAGTGAAGCTTAGTGCTGACGTTGGGCTGAAGCCCCTTGAGCCAGGGGGCGTCACTTGGGCAAATTGGCATTTGCCTTCTGCCGTGTGACCAGGGTGCAGCCGAGCAGGTCGCAAGTGTGATTTGCCAGCCCAGGGCGCTTTCCTACATTACACAGGATGACGGTCTTGCCAAGGAAACCATGGTAATAGCTGCCTCTGTTCATGGAGGGCTTGCTAGGTATGCCAGCCCCTGTTCCAAATGAGGTACAGGCCTTTCTCATTTAATCCTAAGAGAAACCCTGTGAGCTAGGTGCTGTTGTTAGTCCCATTTCACAGCTGAGGAAACTGAGGTTTGGAGGGGTTTAGAACATGCCCAGAGTCACACCAACAGTGGAAGCATTGGGATTCCCACCCAGGCAGGGGGATGCTGGAGCCCCCACCCTCCAGCTCCCCTGGTCCAAGCCCTGGGTCACACTCTCCCTGGAAAGGGCTGGCCTGGGTACTGCCCTGCCTTCCCTCTGCTTCTTTATTTGGGCGTCCATGAATAACCAACCCCTTCCTGCACACGCACCCTTTTCCTAAAAGGATGCGAAAGGAAAGCATTGATGCCCACTGACCAGGCTGCAGTCGTGCCCTAGCCCCGCATCTTCAGGCTTCCCTCAAGTCACCTCGGCTGGGGATTCAGATGTCCCTCGCCTCTAAGGACATTCGTTCTCAGACAGCCTTGGGGCAGCCTCGCTCCCTGTGGAATGCTAATCACTGTCACTCTGTATGAAGTTCGAGAGCTACGGCGACCATGTGGCAAAGTTCTGAGGATGGGCTCACAGGCGGAGGGGGCGTACCTGCTGAACCCCCTCCTCTTAGGACATCTATTTGTAAGAAGCCTGGCACCGAGTAGGGATCTGGTGCTTGCCAGTCCCTTTCCTTCTTCAATCTTGAAAGAGTCAATTGGCAGTGAGGAGAGGGAGATTGGGAGGAAAGTCGAAGAAATGGCCTCACTTCTCACGGAACTGACCTCTGAAGGGTGCACTGCAGGTCAGGAACCCATAATTTGGGCCCGTGGGCTCCTAGGCAGTCCCCGTTCCTGAATCTACACACTCAATTTTGCCTGTGCGTGCATTTTTTAGGGAGAGGGAGAATAGATGCCTTTGGATTCTTGAAGGGGTGCGTGACTCAGGAAAGATGGGAAGCTGCTGAGCAAAGGGAGCTTCCACACGTGGGGGTGGTCCTGCATTCTTGGGGATCTAATTCTAATCCCCTGTCTGGTCTCATTGTCACAGCGCAGTGTGGGGGAGCAGTGGAAGAGATGGAGGGGGTGATCTTGAGCCCGGGCTTCCCGGGCAACTACCCCAGCAACGTGGACTGCTCCTGGAAGATAGCACTGCCCGTGGGCTTTGGTGAGTCCCTGCAACCCCTTGGAGGCAGGGGGCTTCAGCCTAGGCCCCTGGGCTTTGTCAAAGCAACTGTCTGCCACAATCTCCCAGCACAACCTTAGCCAAATCACATTAGCTCTCAGCCTCTCTTTGTCCTCATCTGTGAAATGAGGATAATGCTGCCCTGTCTACCTCTTGTGGAATTATGAGATCAATTAACAGTAGTAGAGATAAAAGTGCCTTGAAAACATAAAATGTGGGGGGAAAAAATCTTAGGGATTGCCATTATTATCGTCTGAATAGTGAGCTAAGATCCAAGAATGTAGAATGAAAAATTACTTGTGGACGGTTAAGAAAGGGAAAAAAATCTATTTTACAGAAACCGGACCTCAAGTTGTGCTTTTAACTCCAATATCAGATTTCTCATCCTAATTAAATTGAGCCAAGGTCAATATGAAATTGAGTTTGCATTCTTCATATGCCCATTCTAGCCGGCCTCGAGATTAGTAGAGGGATATTTTGTGGTGACAGAGTGTGCCGGGTGCAGGAGAGAGGGGGGACAGACACTGATAGGAATCACTGATGATTCCTATCTTGTGCACTAAGCCCACATTTCTCTGTTGAAGGGATAAAGGATGTGTGTTGACCCCGAGCTGATGAGTTTACATGGGAAGCTTCTTGCTCCCAGTCCTCGTTTTGCTCTTAAAAAAGAAATGCAGTAATGGTGGAGCCCCAGGAATGAGCACCTCCTATTTGTCCCTCCTTATTCAGCCTGGGGTGGGTCTCCTGGTTAGGGAAGGGGCTCCTCTCTAACCAGAGAGAGGTTGGTGGCCCTCCCAAGGGTGGAGTCTTACACTTAGTGCCGTATTCTGAAGGGAGCCGGGGAGGAATGATACGGGTTCAGACTTTGGACAACTTAGGCAGCTTTGGGAAACTCCAGATTTTGAGACACTGGGGAAAAAGGAGTCAGGAGTCCCTACAGCTCTGTACCCAGGTCTGGGACAAAAGAACCTCTGATGATAGAATGGGGGAAACAGCAACAGCCCAGGGAAAACAAGTTTAGATGGGAAGTATGTCACTATCCTCTGTAAATCCTGATGTTCAACCTCCAGAACCCTCTCTCTAAGTCCAGGGTGCTCACCTTGCCTCTGGGGCATAAGTATACCACAGGACCCCTTGCTTTGAGTGAGTTTTAGATTCTACCATGGTCCTAAATCTGGCACCTGTGTCAGGGTGTGCCTAAAGAGCTGCTGCACTTGCATATTTTTGCCTCTAGGTGGGGGTCACATTCCAGTTATTTCCATTCTGCCCAATTCAGAAATTCTTCAATCCTTAAAGAGCCCCTTTGGATGCATGGATGGTGGAATGGAATGCACAGATTCCACAGACAATATGAAGAAAGATGTTCATTGTAAAATTATCTGTAACCTGGAAACATCTACATGTCCATTAGTAGGGGAGTGCATAAAGTGTGACTGGGTAATCCATAAGATGGAATCAATATGTAGTTAAAACGGACAGACTATCTTTCAATATCAGCCTGGATAGATCTTGAAAACATAATGTGGAGTGAAAAAGAAGTTTGCAAAACTGTTTTTACAGTGTTATATCATTTATATAAATGTTTCAAAAAATAATATATATTTATTTTAAGAATCTAAAACTGTGAACTGGATGTCTTTCAAATTCATGATGATGGTTGCCTCTGTGGAGGGAAGGAGGGGAATGGGACAGGGCAGAAGACAAAGGGTCTTCAGCATTATGTGTCAAACCTTTATTTTATTCTTTAAATAATCAGGTGCAAAAAATTTTACGTGTATGTACTCAGTCTAAACAAACTAGAAAATACAGATGAGCAAATCTCAAAACTTAAACTCCATCTATGATCCCACCATGCAGAGCTAATCGCAGTCAGCTTGGTCCTCTGTCATTAGCATGCCATCCTTCTGAACAAAAGGCCTGTAGATCTTGTTCATCCCAGTGCAATGCCTCAAATGGCCCTGATGCACAGTAAATGCTTAGGAAATATCCGTAGGCAATGAATCCATATTCTTCCAGTTTTTAATACAAAAACTGGAATTATAATGCACATGTATTTTGTAATCTGATTTTCACAATTGACATACAGTGGACATTTTCCTATCCTCAGTATCATTTTTTTTTATTCAAGAAGTTGTAGGTTTACAGAAAAATCATGCAGAAAGTACAGTGTTCTCATTAACACTTTGCATTAATGTAGTACCTTTGTTACAATTGATGAAACAATATAATTATACTATTAACTATAGTCCATAGGTTATATTAGGGTTCCCTGTTTATGTTGTAAAGTCCTGTGGGTTTTTAAAAAATTTTTATTCTAGTAATATATATAACCTAAAATGTCCCCTTTTACCCACATTCAAATATATAATTCAGTGGTGTTAACTACATTCACAATGTTGTGCTACCATCACTACCATCCATTACCAAAACTTTTCTATTACCCCAAACAAAAACTCTGTACCAATTAAGCACCAACTCCCTATTCCCTACCCCCACCCCAGCCCCTGGTAACATGTGTTTTAGTTCCTGACTTTATGAATTTGCTTATTCTAATTGTTTCATATCACTGGGATCGTATAATATTTGTTCTTTTGTCTCTGGCTTATTTCACTCAGGATGATGTTTCAAAGTTCTTCCATGTTGTCACATGTATTAAGAATTCTTTCCTTTTTATAGCTAAATAATATTCCATTGTATGTATATACCACCTTTTGTTTACCCATTCATCTTGATGGACACTTGGGTTGTTTCCATCTTTTGACAATTGTAAATAATGTCACTGTGAACATCATTGTACAAATAACTGTTTGAGCCCCTGCTTTCAATTCTTCTGGTTATATGCCTAGAAGTGGGATTGCTTGATCATATATTTAACTTTCTGAGGAACAGCCAAACTGTTTTCCACAGCGGCCACACCATTTTGCATTCCCACCACAATGAACAAGAATTTCTATTTCTCCACATCCGCTTCAATATTTGTTGCTTTTCTGTTGTTGTTGTTTTTAATAAAGGTCATTCTAGTGGGTGTGAAATGGTATTTCATTGTAGTTTTTATTTGCATTTCCCTAATGGCTAATGATTTGAATATCATTTCATGTGTTTATTGGCCATTTATATATCTTCTTTGGAGCAATGTCAAGTCTTTTGCCCATTTTTAAAGTGTATTGTTTTGTTTTGTTTTGTTTTTGTTGTTGTTGTTGTAGGATTTTGTTGTTCAGTTGTAGGATTTTAAAAAATATATTCTGGATGTTAAACCCTTATCAAATAAGTGGTTTCCAAATATTTTCTGCCATTCTGTAGGTTAGCTTCTTTTTGCTTTCTATTGTAGTAACTATTATACAACTCAAAATTTCCTATTTTAATCAATTTCAAGTGTATAATTCAGGAGTGTTAATTACGTTCACAATACTGTGTTACCATCACCAATATCCATTGCTCCAATTTATTCATCTCCTGAAACAGAAGCATTGCACCCATTAAGCAGTAACTGCCCCTCATCCTCTTCCCACCTCTCACCAAGTTACCTCTGGTAGCCTATAATCTACTATCTGGCTCTATGAAATTTGTATATTCTAGGTGTTTCATATAAGTAGCATCATCATACTACCTTTATTAGTACCTGACTTATTTCACTAAACTTGTTTTCAAGTGTCATCCATGCTGTAGCATGCATCAGAACTTAATTCCTTTTAACCACTGAATAATATTCCATTGTTTGTATATACCACTTTTATTTTTAATCCTTTCATCTGTTGATGGACATTTGGGTTGCTTCTCCCTTTTGGCTATTGTGAGTAATGCTGCTATCCACATTGGTGTAGAAGTATCAGTTCAAGTCCCTGTCTTCAATTATTTGAGATACATACAGAGAAGTGGGATTGCTGTGTCATATGGTAATTCTATTTTCAAATTTCTGAGGAAGCATCAAACTGATTTCCACAGTGGCTGCATCATTTTATAATGCTACCAGCAATGTATAAGTGTCTTATTTCTCCACTTTAACACTTATTATTTTCTATTGTTGTTTTCTTTTAATAATAACCATCCTAGTGTGTGTGAAGAAGTAGCTCATGGTGGTTTTGATTTTCATTTCCCAAATGATCAATAATGGTGAACATCTTGTCATGTGCTTGTTTGGCCATTTGTAGATGTTCTTTGAAGAAATACCTTTTTGCCCATGTTTAAATTGTTTTCTTTTTGTTGTTGAGTTATAGTAGATCTTTATATATTTTGGATATTAAACCCTTATCAGATATAAGGTGAGCAATTATTTTCTCACATTCTGTAGGAAGAATTGTCTTTTCACTTTTTTTGACATATAAAAGATTTTAATTTTGATGAACTCTATTTTATCTAATTTTTTCATTTGTTCCTCATGCCACCAAATCTTTTTGATTCTTGCTCTCTCAAATCCTTTTCTTTTCACCATTGCCATTGCCATTATCTTAGACCTAGTCCTGGTAATCTTAAACTGGTTCTCTATGTTACTTCTTTTGCTTGTTTTGAAATAATTTCAAACTTAAGAACAGTTACAAATATAATGCAAACCCCATTCAAAGAATTCCTACATACTCCCGCCCTGCCTCCAGATACCCAGACCCACCATTTTTAACGTTTTGCAACCTTGGCCATATCAGCCTGCCTGTCTGTCTATCTATGTCTATCATCTATCTATTTTCTGAACATTTGAGAGCAGATGGTACACAGCATACTCCTTGACACATAATACTTCCATGTACATTTCCTACTAATAATGATATTCACTTATGTAATCACCTTAAGTATGGTTATTTAATTCCAGAAATGTAACATTGATATAAAGCTTACATTCTATATTTCAATTTTTTCTTATATCCCAATAAACTCCTTTTGAGCCTTTTCTCCTGCATTCTTAGATTCCATCCAGTATCATGTATGGCATTTTATTGTCATTATCTCTTTAGTGTCTTTCTTTTTTAATTGTGAAAAGATATATATACGATATAAATCTTCCCATTCCAACTCCTCCCCAGCATACCATTCAGGGGAATTAATCACATTCACAGTGGTATAGCACCCTCACCACCATCCATTCCTATCACTTTCCCTTCACCCCAAACAGAAACTCTACACTCATTCTGCATTAACTCTCCATTGCCCCTGTTCCCTACCATGGCAACTTGTACTTTATTTTCTGTCTTTGAGTTTGCATATTAGCTGAAATTTTCTTTGTGGTTACTGTAGAGATTAAATTTAACATCCTAAATTTTTAACAGTTTCATTGCTTTGATACCAACATAACTTCAATAACATACATAAACTGTGTTCCTATACCCCTTCATTCCACTTTCATGTAGTTCCTGTCATAAATTACATGTTTAAGCATTATAAGTCCAAAACCATTGATTTATCTTTACATTTTAAGCATCTGCCTTTTATATCTTGTAGGAAGTAAAAAAGTGGAATTACAAATCAAAAATACAGTAATACTATATTTATGTTTACCCTTGTCATCATCTTTACTGGAGAACCTTCTTTGAGTTGCTTCCGTTAATTGTCTGTTGTTCTTTCTTTTCATCCTGCAGAACTCCCTTTAGCATTTCTTGTAGGAAAGGTCTAGTGGTAACAAAATACCTCAGCTTTTTTTATCTGGGAATGTCTTAATCCCTCCCTCATTTTTGAAAGACAGTTTTGCCAGATACAGAATTAGTGGCAATTTTTTGCCATCAGCACTTTAAATATGTCATCCCACTGCTTTCTTCCCTCCATAGTGAGAAATCTGCATTTAATCTTATTGAGGCTCCCTTGTATGTGACAAGTCATTCTCTTGTAGTTTTCAGAATTCTTGTTATCTTTGGCATTTGGCAGTTTGACTATCGTATGTCACAGCATGGATTCATTTGGATTTATCCCATTTGGAATTTGTTGAGTATCTTGGATGGATATATTCATGTATTTTGTTGAATTTAGGAAATTTTCAGCTATCATGTCTTTGAATATTTTCTCTGCCCTATTTCTTTCTTCTCCTTCTGGGACTCCTATAATGCATATACTGATACACATGAAGGTGTCCCTCAGGTTCCTCAAGCTCTGTCCTATTTTATTCATTTTTCTTCTTTTGCTTCCCCAATTCCAATATGCTGTTGAACCTATCTAGGGAGTTTTTAATTTCTCTTACTGTGGTCTTCAGCTCTGTTTAGTTCCTTTTCATAATTTCCATGTCTATATTGATATTCTTTTTGTGTTCATCTTTTGTTTTCCTGATTCCTTTAGTTCTTTGTCCATGTTTTCCTTTGCTCTTTGAACATATTTAGGATGGGTTTGTTTTTTTTTTTTAAGTCTTTGTCTAGAATGTTCCAGGTCTGATCCTCCTCACTGATGTTTTCTAGTACTTTAATCTTCTTCTTTGACTTGGCCATCAGCTCCCCTTTCTTTGTATGTTTTATGATATTTTCCTCAAAGTTGGGCATTTTTTTTATTTTAGTGTATAATCACTGAACTTTATACTCAGAGGCATGGGTTCCTTAAGCTAGTATCCAGACAGTGTTATGACTGAACTTTCCTTGAATGCCCACTAACAAAAATAAAGAAAGAAAAGAAGGAGAAAAAAAAAAGGAAACACTTTTCAATCTTTGAAGATTGATCTGTGCTAGTGCTGTCCTGCAGGGTTTATCCATACAATGAATTTGGAGAATAGCACCAGGTTTTTACATAGGGGCCTCCCTGATCCTTTCTGTACATGCATGGGTGGACCTAGGAATTCCCTTTTACACGAATATGAATGCTCCCTCTTCTCTAGGAAACAATTTCCTCACATCCAAGGCACTGAACTGTATATCTTACAGCCAGCAATCTCTTGCCCCAGGCAGCACAACTTGGCCTCTGTCCCACAGTCTTCTGCAGAGGAGCTCTCTGACCTGCCTTCTACACACAGGGCAAGTTCTGGGATATCAAGTGCTGCTGGATACCACCAGACAGTTTGGGCTAGTCATATATGCTCCCAATGTGTGCATGAGGAACTCCCTGAGGAACTGGAACCAGGGATGCACACAAGGAGCATGGGCTGGCTCCCATTCAAGCTAGGAACTGAGGAGGGGCCAGCCAGGGCACCATGAGATCCTACCACTTTTACGTAGTCTTTATTGTGATTTGGTGCTTACTCTATTACTGCAGTTCTTTATCTGTTGCTGATTATTCAAAGCTTCTTTAGGGGAACTGGGCCCTGATTTGGGTGGGGCCTATAGGTTGTCTTTTTCTTTCATGATAAAGTTCTTTGATGCACAAAAGTTTTTAATTTTCATGAAATCCCATTTATTCATTTTTTCCTTTTGTTGCTTATGTATTTGGTATAAAGAGTAAGAAACTACTGGCTAACACAGGTCCTAAGGATGCTTCCCTATTTTCTTCTAGGAGTTTTATAGTTTTGGTCCTTATATTTGGGTTTTGATCCATTTTGAGTTAACTTTTGTATAGGGGTCTACTTTCATTCTTCTACATGTAGATATCTAGTTTTCCCAGGACCATTTGCAGAAGAAACTCTTCTTTCCCCACTTGAATGGACTTGGTTCAATATCATTTAATAGTAATCTAATTTTGAGAAACCTTATCAGTAAACACATATTAATGTTCCCACTTCCATTTTCCAATAAGTGTATTAATATGTAAGTTAAGGGTTTAACTAGATTCATTTTACCTCTCGTGATGCCAGAGATCTTGAGAAACCCAATAAGATTCCAAAGTATAATCTTCACTTTGCTTAATAACCCAGATAAGACCCCTAAATCTTGTATTTCTGAAGTACCTTAAGAGTTCTAGGATATATTAGTAGTGAAGGTCATGTCTTCTGCTGGGGTGAAGATGAGGGTCTTATTTTTAAGTAAAAAAGTTTATTTTAGCAAACCTATCTTTATATTGATATTAGACATATGAATTATAAATTAAATCAAACGTTGGCCCTGAACTTTTTTTTTTCAATACAATAAATGGACTTGTGATGGAGCTCTTAAATGATTAATGACTTTATTTTTGCATGAACAACTTATTTTTAAGTTCAGTCCTGCCTGAAGACAAGAGACTAGACTAGACCAGCGTCTCCCAAAGTGTGTTCTGGGAGCCCTAGTTCAGTGTGAATTCAGTAGGGACGTTTGGATGCTCAGAGCATTAGGGACCCTGGCAGGAAATGCTCTCATGAGGCAGCCCATCTGAGCAGGACTGTATTGCTTTGGGTTCTGCTTCTGTCTTGCTCCCAGGAGCTTACATCCAGTTCCTGAACTTCTCCACCGAGCCCAACCATGACTTCATAGAAATCCGGAACGGTCCCTACGAGACCAGCCGCATGATGGGCAGATTCAGTGGCAGCGAGCTCCCAAGCTCCCTGCTCTCCACCTCCCACGAGACCACTGTGTACTTCCACAGCGACCACTCCCAGAATCGGCCGGGATTCAAGCTCGAATATCAAGGTAAGGGCTACAAGGACCCACTTGCCCTTCTGTTCATCCCATTCCTTACCCACAGCCTTGTTCCCAGCCTTCCATGTAAGACAACGACAGAACGAGAGAAGTGGTGAAGGGTGGGGAGGCAGAACTGTGCATGAGGCTTCCTTCTGGTGGCAGATCTCTCTGCCACCATCCCCCCCACCTGAGGCTATCTGACCCCTATTTGACAAGCTTTAAATTCTCCTACAACCTTTTCCAAGGTGGCAGGCCCAGCAGCACCTCTGAAGAGACCCAGTAGCCAACAGCTAGCCCTGGGCAAGTGGCTGTTCCCTCTCAGGCTTCCCCAGAGTGTCCCACCAGCCACTTGCCCCCAGGCTTGATCGGCTTAATTATTCCCTGTGGTTCTTCTCCTGGGTGTCCTGACTGATTAGGCTCAGCAAGTCTTCTGCTGTGACAGAGGATTCCTATTACAGTCCCTGGAGCTCCCATTGAGCCTTGCACAATAAGTCAGGCCCTTTTACTCCTGCGGAGGCTTTTCCTGCTTGAGGCACAGGATGGATTCGCCCTCAGAGCCTCCAGAAGAAACCAGCCCTGCTGACACCTTGATTTCAGACTTCTGGCCTCCAGAATTGTGAGAGAATTCAATTTCTGATGTTTTAAGCCACCTGGTGTGTGGCCATTTGTTACAGCAGCCGCAGAAAGCTGACAGGACTGTTGCACGTGGGCAGGCTCAGAGGGAGCAGCTGGGCCTGTGACTTGAGGGCAGCCTCAAGGGTTTTCTCCGGGTAAGTCCTGAGGGTTAAATATATGTGGCGGAGGAAGGCCCATTGCAGAGGGGAGGCCCCAGGGAACAGCTGGGCCCCTCACACAGGGACGCTGGGGGGCAGGGGGCAACAGCCCCTGAAGGCACCTTAGGATCCCTCCTCTCCACACACAAGACAGCGAAGTCCTCAGCAGGAGGAACGGGCCACTGGCTTACACACGGAAGCGTCAGTGGGAGGAACAGCGGGTCACAGAGAGGGACGCTAACAGGAGTGCAGGGCGTCATTCCCAGAAGCCTCAGAGCATACCTGGACCCTGTGTGCAGGAGAGGCCTCCACAGGAGAACTTCCCAAAGGTGAGCTCAGGGAGTGTGGGGTTCCGAGCCCGAGGCTGGGGCCCTGGGGGGGCAGTGAGGTCTCTTCTACAAGGAGGTATAGATGGACAGTCTGGACGAGGACAGGTGGGCTTAGCACACAGGAACTGCAGCAAGAGTGGCTGGTCCCGTCACACTTTATTCAGTGAAGGGAGGTACGGTCCATGGGGGTGGATCCGGGAGCAGCTGTCCCTGTTTCATTTCCTCTGAGAGGAGAAGCCTCAGGGAGAGCGCCCAGACCTTCCAAAGGAGACACCTTGGTGAAAGGAGCCGCGTCTGCCCAGAGAGGAAAGCTGGGCACCTACGTGGGCCCCGGCCTCCCCTGTGACAGAACACGGCCGGCCGGTGTGGCATTGCCCCCTTGAAGGGCCCCCTCTTCCAACCGGGGCTGCACGTGCTTGGAGTCAGGGTTTGCCGAGACAAGCCCCCACTGAGGCCGCTGCCTCACCCCAGGTGGCTTACAACATCAGAAATTGTATTCTCTCACAATTCTGGAGGCCAGAAGTCTGAAACCAAGGTGTCGGCAGGGCTGGTTTCTTCTGGAGGCTCTGAGGGCGAATCCATCCCGTGCCTCTCTCTAGCTCCTGGTGGCTGCTGGCAGCCCTTGGCATTCTTGGCTTACTCCGATCTCTGCTTCCATCATCCCATGGCCTTCTCCCCAGTCTGTGTCTTCTCTTTGAAGGACACTCATCCCCAGATTTAGTGTCCATCTAATCCAGGGTGATCTCATCTCAAGATCCTTAACTTAATTACATTGCAGAGATTCTTTTTCCAAACAAGATCACATTCACAAGTTCCAGGTGGACACATCTTTGAGGGGCATCATTCAACCCACTACAAGTACAATTGGCTTCACATGGTGTCAGGCCAGCTGCTCTCCCTCAAATTCAAGCTCTGTGGCAGGGCAGCTTCCATTAAGGCTTCCCGTTTGTGATGATCTCAACCTCTAATACCAACTTGCCACTAAGTTCAGAGGACTTCTTCCACTGAGGCCTCCCAGTTTGTGACAGGCACAAATAATTCTCCCTCACTGGGAGGCCCACATCCTCCACCTCGGCTTCCTGTCTGACAGCCCCACTTAACCCTGTGGAGAGGTGCCTTGTGAAACAAGCTCCAACCACTCCCCCCTGGGTTTTCCTTTGTGGAAAGTCCTGACTTCATGATAAAGCCACCCGTCCCACTGAGGCTGTTTCTGCGAGCAGGCCCAGCTCTCTGCGGTTCCTCAGCTTTCTTTGGAAGAGGTCCAGCTCCTTATCCTGTCTCAGGATTCCTCCAGTGAGACACTCTGAGCTGGGCTGGGGTTTTCTTTTCCCTTCTTCAGGTAATTGTTTCTACAAAACTTTTAGTAACAGCAGAAGCTACTCTTCCCAGCCTGACAGGCTTACCTTCTTTCATTAAAACTTCTCAGGAGGATCATGTTTATAAAGAGCTTAGCAAAGTGGCTAAGCCATGTAATTGTTACAAAATGTTAGGTAGCATATTATTTTTAGTTTTATTTGAATTGTATCTTTTCCTCCTGTATCATCTCCCTTTGGGACAAAGCCTCCTCTCACTGAGAAGTTCTTCTGTGGGAAAATTAATGATTCCTACTCTTGAGGTTTATTTCTATCCTATAGGCCCAACCTCTCCCTTTGAAGCTTCTTTGGGTGTAACAGACTGAGATTTTTCTCAAGATGAGAGAAATTCAGGTACTTTCTCTGGAGTGGCTCCCTTTGAAACATCCAGTTCCTTCCATTTGAGACAGTTCCTGTGAGAGAGACCCCACTACTCTCATTAAGGCTCCTGGCTTTTCACGTGCCGCCACTCTCTCTAGGCTGCTCGCTGTCTTAGGATCCACCTGTTCCCACTGAGGCTTCCCTTTATAATAAAGGCCCAGCCCAGCCCATCTGGCTACTTCCTTGTGTAACTGGCTACTGCTTCCAGCAAGGCTTTCATCTCTGAATTCACCCAAACCCCTGCTGCTTCTCTCCTTAACCTGACCAGCCCAGCCGTGCCTACCACAGCTTCTCGATTTTTATGTGCACCCAATTACCCTGATGATTCCCAGTGAAACCTGCCCAGTTCTTCCCACTGGGACTTCGCTCTATGATATTGAATGAAAAATACATAACACAACCACCATTAGAGTGAGTGCATGGGAAATGGTAGCTTTGTGGCTGTTGTTTTTTGTTGCTATTACGTATGATAAATGCATCCACTCTCCCAGAGGATTCCCTTGGTCTCAACACTCCCACTGAGTTTCCACTCTAAAAATTTCCATCTATTCCCACTACTGATCTCCAGTGTAGGCCAGACCCAATTACTGCCACAAAAGCTATTCTTTGTCCTGTGGACCCAGTTAATTGAAGGCTTTGCTCTGTGGCCCAGCAAATCCCTCAGTGGCTTCCCCTTGTTTGACAACCCCCAGCTACTTCCACTAAAGTGTCTCATTTGGGGTCAGTCCCACCTATTCACATGGAATCAGCTTTCCTGCCATTTATACAGGGGTTCTTAATCTTCTTTGTTCTAAAGACACCTTTGCCAGTCAGGTGAAAACTACAGACCCCTTACTAAGCCCACACTATACTATATATTTAATAAATATATCAAATCCGCACCAACACGTCCCCACAAGAAAAATGTTTTTTTGAATTTAAATTCAAGTTCATTGACTCCTTATTAAGAACCCCTTGATTACAGGGACTTGCCTTGCGTGAGAGTCATGCATTCCTTTTAGCCCAGCTCCTCCCTCTGAAAAGTTTCTCTCCCTGCCTACTCCCACTTAAGTTTAATTCTTCCTGATAGGTTCTAATTTGTCAGAGTCAGAAAGACCCCACTTAAATCCTCATTGCACTGCTTTCTATGTTTGTGATCTTGACCATTGTTGTGATGATTAAATAATAACGTGAAAGAAACTAGGTCAATGGCTAGCTCCAAGGAGGGAAACAATAAATATTGGTTCTATCTAGCAGCAACTTCCTTGAGTCTCCTTTTCCCCTGGAAATAATAATAGATAACATTTATTGAATGCTTAGCATGTGCCAGCACTGTGCAAAGAGCTATGCAAATATTATCCTACTTAATTCTCACAGTAACCAGCTTATAAAGAGGAAAACCAAAACAGAGAGAAGTTGAATAACTCACCCAAAGCCAAAACAAGTACATGACAAAAGTCTGCATCCAAGTCTCGGTGCTTCAACGCTATGTTAACTCTCTGCTGCTCTTATGTCCTGGTTGGGGAGAAAATACCCAGACAGAATAAAATCACTTTCTCTCTTGATCATTTCCAGCCTATGAACTTCAAGAGTGCCCAGACCCAGAACCCTTTGCCAATGGCATTGTGAGGGGAGCTGGCTACAACGTTGGACAATCAGTGACCTTCGAGTGTCTCCCAGGATATCAACTGATTGGCCACCCTGTCCTCACATGTCAACATGGCACCAACCGGAACTGGGACCACCCCCTGCCCAGGTGTGAAGGTATGTCCCTCTCTCATCCCTGGTGATTCTTCCTGTGAGGTTAGAGAGATTGATCCAGAACAGTCCCACATTTCCCTGCCTGTACCATGGGATCAACCATGCTAGAAGGTCCAAGCACACATTGTCCATCCTATTCGCCTATGTATGGGACCAAACCTAGCTAGGTTAGTGTCCTGAGGACAGAACTCTGGGCCAGTACTAGGGAGAAGATGTGGTCCCATTCCTAAGGAGCCACAGCCAAAGGGAAGAAAATACCCAGCCCTTGGGAAGATCCATCCTGATGAGCTAGATGTCCCCAGTTGGAAAGGAAAACCACATGAGAGTGGAGTAGCCTAGTGGTGGGTTAAGATTCCCAAAGGGAGAAGAGTGTGATGCCTCTTTCTAGGAAATCTCCTACTCTACTCTTCACCTGCCTCGTCCCCTTATTCTCTTTCTCCTACATGTGCCTGAGAGAGCTGAGGTGTTATCAGGGAACTGGACATGGCACTTTCCTGGGTCTTCTTCCTTAACCACAACCAGGACAGAAGAGGAGCAGGAGGTCTGCTCTGCCTCTACCCCCTTCTGCAAACCTCAGGTCTTCATACCTCAGTTCCATTTTCCTTCTGTTTTCTCTCTTAGAGCAATTTCCACAGAGGAGAAGTTAGGATTTACCTTGAAAGGGGAAAAGTTGGCTGAGGCAGTGGAGCCCAGGAGAAAGTGCCTTGGCTCTGGGCTCATATCATCCTAGGCTCTATCCCTGGCTATATGACTTTGGCCAAGACACTTCACCTTTCTGAGCTTCAGCTTCTTCATTAATAAAATGGGATTTATCATCTCTCCTTCACAAGAGCCAGGAGGATATAATAGACAGCTTGTGTAATGCACCCAGCAGAGCAGCCAACTCACAGACAATGAAATCTAGAAAAATAGGGAAAAAATGACCTTTTTTGCAGCACTGAGCTATTCTGGTGTTGGAATACTAGCACCTCAGTTTGTAAAAATTTTAAACCTCAGTTAGTTTTTCAGATTGTGAGAACCACCCCTGTGCATAACCAGTTGATCTTTCTGGAATATTGGTTGACTGTGTACTATGTTACAAGCTTTTTGCTGGTGTCTCTCAAAAGGCTAGAACTTCCCACAGCTTCCTTAGTGTCCCAGGGTGTATCAGTAGGACCACCATGAGAGGATGGTAGGGTCATCTGAGGAAAGGATGTTAAATTCTCCTTCCAGTGGTAATCCGTGAAAGGACAGCGATGGCAAGTGCCTGCCACTAAGCATCAATGAAGAGATGACTTCGTTGAAAGCAACTCCCACAAGGTGGAAAGGGGGAGGATATTGTCATATTTTCCAGACAGGGAACTCATGCAAGATGGAGGGGAAGTGTCTTCCCCCAGAATAGCTGGATTGAGTGGTAGTGCCAACAACTTTCTTTATAACCACCAATGGGAGAGCCATAAGAGCCCAGCAGTGTCCTCCCACCCCCTTCAAAGTAGCCAGGAAAGCATGGTTTGAGGACCCTCTCATAGGGCAGGCAAGAAGGTGTGTTTTCCCATCCTTAGCCTCTCCTCTTGGTAGCCTAAAGGATGATGGTTTCAAGTGCCCATAAGGCAGGCTAGAGGAGCAGACAGTGACAGGTTCTCCGCACCCCTGGGGAGCTGTGAGAGGATGGCAGGATCAGGGTCCCCTGGTCTGCTCTGTCATGAAAGATTCTCCGGATCCTGCAGTCTTGGCCAAAGAGGGGCATGGCCTGACTTCACCAGTGCCATGCTGGGCCCTGAGGCAGCAGCCTGAAGAGCCTGGGCCAGGGCTGGAGAGCACCAGATCCCTTTCCCCAGCAGAGTCGAGGGGCCTCATGTTGAGCTGATAGGGATCTGCCATGCTGTCTTACACTTTCGGATACAATTCAACAAACATGTAAGAAGCACATCATGGTGTCATGCAGACGCCACAGAGAACTAAATGCTGCCTTGATCTCAGTGAATGTCATCGATTGTGAATGCCACTTCCTCTCTTAGAGCCTCTCTTTCCCTCATGACTATTGGAAGGATTAGGTAGGAAGAGAACTTTGAGCCCCTGAAGCTAGTGGGGAGCTGGACATGGTGGGAGGCTGGCAGGGACAGCAAGGGGAGCTCCTGTGGAGGCTGGCATACAAATTTGAAAATAAAATAAATCAGAGCCTTACATGCATACCCGTCAGAACGGCCCCTCCTCTGATATCTTCAACCAACACCTCCCGCCTCCTGCATGTCAGTGTCCTCTTCCTTCCAGTCTCAGTGGAAAGGGGGCCCCCCTCGCCCCCAGACCCTCCTAGGGAGCTGTATTGGAAGCCAGCCCCCTCTGGTTCATGTCTTTCAAACTCCCCCTTGCTAAATGTGCTGAATTCTCTTTTTTTAAAAATCCATCTTGACCCCACCTTCCCCTTCAGTAACTTACTGTCTCTCTTCCCCTCACAGCTATGTTTTATGAAAGGGTATCTTGAAGACAAACCCCCTTTTTATGTACGATTTTAATTCTTCAGTGGTTATGCCTATAACTCTAGATAATATACATGTCTTTTTTAAAATCAAATTCATCTTTTAAATTGAAGTGTAACATACATACAATGAAGTACATTATATATTAAGTTTACAACCCAATTAATTTTATTTATACGTGTGTGTGTATTTATATTTATGTGTCTACCACCCACATCAAGGTGTTGAACATTTCCAGTACCTCAGAAGGCTTCCTCATGTCTCTTTCCAGTCAGTATCCTTCCCCATAGGTAATCGCTATTTTGTCTTCTACCTCCATAGATTAGTTTTGCTTCTTCTTGAACTTTATATAAAAGTGTCTGCCTTCTTTGGGTCATCATTATGTTTATGATAAGACTTTACAAAATATAAATACAAACATACAAGAGAGAAGGATGTAATCCTGGCACAGGACTTCAGACAGCATCAAATCCTGTGCCAGGATTACATGTTATTTTATGTGGACTCAATGCCATGACCCCTGGGCTACTTGAAAAGGAAAGTGTTTCTGGCATCAGGTCCCCTGAATTCATTTCCCTTATACTTCATCAGTTGCTACAATCATATCTTGCAGTTTGCTTCATATTTGAAACATGACTGTTTTTAACAAATAAATTTTATTGATTCATATTAATAAAGCATAAATCCATCCAAAGTATACAACCAGTGGTATTTGGTATAATCACATATTTGTGCATTCATCACTTCAGTCATTCTTAGAGAACTTTCATTATTCCAATAATAATAATATTAAACAAAAATAGACAAAACTCATCACTACCACTCAGTCTCTTCATGCTTCCCCTGCTATAGATAGCTATTCTTTTTCCTTCTCTCTTGTATGTTTGTATTTATATTTTGTAAAGTCTTATATACAAAATATCACCCATATTTGTGTTGGGTTTTTTTAAAGGTTTATTTTATTTATTTCTCTCCCCTTTCCCCATTGTTGTGTGTTCTGTGTCCACTTGTATTCTCAACAGCACCGGAAATCTTTGTCTCCTTTTTTTTTTTTAAGATTTATTTTTTATTTATTTCTCTCCCCTTTCCCCCCCCCCCCCACCCCAACCTCCCATTGTCTGCTCTCTGCATCCATTTGCAGCGTGTTGTTCTTTGTCTGCTTCTGTTGTTGTCAGCGACATGGGAATCTGTGTCTCTTTTTGTTGCATCATTCTGTGTGTCAGCTCTCCGTGTGTGCAGCACCATTCTTGGGCAGGCTGCACTTTCTTTCACGCTGAGCGGCTCTCCTTACAAGGAGCAGGCACACTCCTTGCGCATGGGGCTCCCCTACGTGGGGACACCCCTGCATGGCTTGGGACTCCTTGTGTGCATCAGCACTGCGTGTGGGCCAGCTCCACCCAAGTCAAGGAGGCCCAGGGTTTGAACCACGGACCTCCCATGTGGTAAATGGTCACCCTATCCACTGGGCCAAGTCCGCTTCCCATCTTTGGGTCTTTTTGGTTGCATCATCTTGCTGCGTCAGCTCTCTGTGTGTGTGGTGCCACTCCTGGGCAGGCTGCACTTTTCCCATGCCAGGTGGCTTAATGTGGGGTGCACTCCTTGCACATGGGGCTCCCCTATGTGGGGGACACCCCTGCGTGGCACAGCACTCCTTGTGCACAGCAGTGCCATGCATGGGCCTGCTCACCACATAGGCCAGGAGGCCCTGGGTTTGAACCCTAGACCTCCCATATGGTAGGCAGACACTCTATCAGTTGAACCATGTCCACTTCCCCATATTTGTGTTTTATATGAAGGTTTACTCTTATTCAATCCCAAAACCATGACCTTTTCATATTTTTTCTTGTTTCTCCTGCACTAAATGCTTTTTTTTCTTGCATGGTTTGTTTTTCTTACATCCTCAAAATCTTGGTGGCTTAACACAATAAAGGTTTATTTATTGCTCCCATAAAGTCCAAGGCAGATTGGGCACCTCTTCTCTATCTTCTAGCTGTAGCCCTCAGGTTCACTTTTGCAGGGGAAGAGAAGAGGCACACTAATTCTAAACTGTCTTAACCAGAAGTGACACATATCACTTCTGCTCACAGTCAATTGACTAGAGCTAGTGTGTGGCCCTCACCTAACAATAGAGAGGCTGGAATGTGAGGGAGCACATGCAAGGCCTTTGTTCTAGTCCTGCCAGATGTTGCTTTCAGCATCAGAAGTCTAGTTTTATAGATTATGATGGCAATGGTGCAGAGTGTGCCACTTTATTAAGTACCTAAGCAGAACACGTGCTTAATCTTTGAGATGCTGAAGGAGATGCATGAGCTTTGGAGTGAATATGGCAGTTTAAAAATACTTTCATTTTTTGGACCTGCATATTTAGCTGTTTGGAACTCACTTGTTTCCTTCTTGAGTTTCAAATATAAGATTGCTCCAATTATATCACAATATTCAGGGGTGAAATCTTGTTTGTTACTGTCATTCCCATTTCTTTTCATTTAGAACCAGAATAAAGAATAAAGTTGGATTTTAAATACCTGAAAAATAGAGATTTAAAAAACATCAGAGCATTCTAAAGATGAATTCTCCCATTTTTCTTGTTTGTTCTGGTTTGTTGCTTGGGGAGGGCAGGTAAGCCCCTGGCTGCCAGGTGCTCATCTATAGAGGGTGGTGATGAAAGGGCGTGGCAATGTCGATTAATCTGTCTACAGATTTTCAACTAATCCCTATTCTCTTTCCCATATTCTCTTGCCCTTGATGCAACTCTTATTTCTGAGGCCAAAGCTTCTCTTGGATTTCTTAGAACAGATCAGCTCCCTACGCATGTACCCTGGGCTGAAGGTTGTCTTTTAGAAATTTGTTGGGCTCTTCTGATAGTGTCTTCTCATTCTCTTCATTATGGACTTTATTCCCTTTTACTCCTCATCTGAATGGCACCACAGGAGACGAGCACAATGCTTTTCTTAGTTTGCCGTCTTGAACGAGAAGCTCTGCTCCCTCCTTGAGAAACTCCCTTCTTCTCTTGGCTTCTTTGATTCCGCATTCTCTAGCTTTTCCTTTTACCTTTTTTACCTGCGCCACCTATTTCAGCCATCTCTTCCTTTGTCTGCCCCTTAAGTGTTGTTTTTCTCTGAAGTTCTTTCCTACACCCTCTCTCCCTTATCCCCTCCCATGACTCCAAATGCCCTCTTTATCTGCAACCTTTGTCTCTTTCCTAAGTTCCACACCTGTATATTCAGTTGCTTACTAAATACCTTCATTACCCCAGAGGCCTATAAATCTCAGCATAGTCACACTGAATTCATCCTCCTTCTGCCCTTAACCTGAAATCTCTTATCAGTAAAGAGCCTGGCTACTCAGCCCTTACGTTGGGCACCATCTTCAGCACCTCGCTCTTGCTTATCTCCTACACTTGTCAAGTCCTATTAATGCCACATCCTAAATATCTTTCAAATGCATCCACTTCTCTCCTATCTACTACCTCTCCCTAAATTGAGGCATTATATAGACGAGCCTCCTCACTGGTTTCCTGAACTTCAGTCTTCTACTCCTCAACTGTTCTTCACAATGTAGCAGGTCAAGCCTTCAAACCATCAATGTGATCCTGACACGCCCCTGCTCAGATGCCAGCAAGGCATCTCCACCTGCCTTAGCGTAAATTCTAAATCCCTTCATGTAGTACACCGTGTCCCTTGGGGTCTGGACCCTGCTACCCTCCTAGTATTCTCCACTTTCATGCACTGGATTCTCCAGCTGAGCCAAAATACCTTTGGTTTTCCAGATGTGGCATGTTCTCTGGCCTCTGGTTCTTAGCACATACTGTTCCTTCTGCATATAACATCCCTGCCCTCTCCTACCTTACCTACTTGGCCCTAGTCATTCCTTAAGTCTGAGTCTAAATATCTAAATGTGAATTCTACCAGGGATCCTTCCCTACCCTGACAAGACCAGATAAGGAGTTCCCTGAAATATTCCAGGGTGTCATACTATGATGGCAGCTCTACCCTGTGATGTGGATGCCACTATCCTTGGCTGCTTCCCCAGTGGACTGTGAGTGCCATGGAACAGAACAAGAGTTTCTCTGCACCCCACTGTCTCCCCAATGCCCAGCTCATGCCTCGCACCAAGTGGATGTTCAGTGTTTATAGGAGAGATGGCATGGCCATGTGGACCACTGTCAGGATACATATGCTTGGAGGCAATTGGAATTGTTTCTCCTTAATCTAGTCTGCTCCCATCCAGATACCTACTTGATGTCCCATGACAGCCAAATACACTCATTATTCCACAGCGGGTTTGTGGTGTTTTAGCTGTAATTCCCATTTTATTCTCCTCCCTGGTGACCAGATCTGAACACCATAGAGACTTCGAGGCCTTTTCATCCTTCTGCCTAAAGCCAAGATTAAAGTGAGGCTAATATTGGGAGTTACTTTTGGGGGTCAGGAAGCTAGGGAGGGAAGATCATATGTATGTAGCAAATGCCACCTCAGAAAGCAAGATACTGGGATGAACATTTTCAATGTATCATTTTACCAAATTTCCCACCACAGTCCAATTAGGGGTATATTCTTCATCCCAGTTACAGGTCAGGAAATAGATTCTCAGACTTGTCTAAGGTCCTTTGGTCAATAAATGGTTTAGCCATGATTTGAACCCAACCTTAGACTCACCTCATAAATCCCCAACTCTAAATCAAGACCAAATTACCACTCCAAGAATAGCAAATAAAAAGAGAAATAAAGAGAGACTTTTGTACTTTCTTAGCTCTTCCCAGCAAAAGTACTGCTGCCCTGACCCCACTAACCACTATCATCCCCATTCCTAGGAGAAGAGGGAAAGTCTCCATGTGTCCTTCCTTCTTATACAAGAAAGAGAAAGAAGGAGGCTGGGGGTGGAGACAGGCCCACAGAGGCACCTGCAGTGAAGACTCGGGGGCCAGCAGGGATGTGGTGTGTTGGGGCTGGTAGAGTGATCCAGGCACAGTCATCCTCAGCCCAGGCTCCTCATTCCATCCCCCCGGCCCTCCTTGAGCAGGGACTTCACTGAGAAGTCATCTGAATTCTCAGGTGGGTGGTGATCCCCAGCACTGACCCGTGTTTATATTCTTCCTTGGCAGTCCCCTGTGGCGGGAACATCACCTCTTCCAATGGCACCGTGTACTCCCCGGGATTTCCCAGTCCGTACTCCAGCTCCCAGGACTGTGTCTGGCTGATCACAGTATCCGTTGGTCAGGGCATCCGTCTCAACGTCAGCCTGCTGCAGACAGAGCCCTCAGGAGACTTCATCACCATCTGGTAGGGCCAGGTGCCATGTCAGCAGCCAACTAGAAGGGAGAATTGGTTGGGTTCTAAACTGGGTATTCTATCTATTTTTTTAGAAAACTAAGAACTGAATCATTCTCAACAGCTGTTAGCTCTGGATTTCAAAGAGACATGGGGCATTGGTGCTCAGCTTTGATTAGCCCTTATGATTCCTTGAAAGGAGAAGGATAGGAGGACAGTGGCCCCCAGCCTAGGATCCAGGCCCTGCTAGGGGTCAGTGAAAACACCAGTGGATGCGTGAATGGGAGTAGGCATGGATACATACACCATTCTCAGTATTCCAGAGTTCAAACCAAAATTCCACATTTACCTAAAACAAGCTACTCAGACTCATAAAAGTGTTTGGAGATAGAATTTTGTCGAAGTCCCACTGGTCATTCCTGCAGATGAGAAGCTCTGAGTCAGCACTGTCAAACAGAACTTCCTGCAATAAGGGAAATGTTCCCTAACTGTGCTGCCCAATATGGCAGTCAGCAGGTGGCTCTTGAGCCCTTCAAATTGGCTAGTGGCTGAAGAGCTGACTTTTAATTTTTATTTAATTTTAACTAATTTAAATATAAATAGCCACATATGTTAGTGGTTACAGAATTTGGCAACTTAGCTTTGAGTTACATAGTTAGAATATCTTGAGTTAATCTTAAAATGGGAATCCAGGTTCTTAGTTGATAAATGTAATTTCCTAGATGGTTTTTTCCAAACCACTGAGTTGGCCAAAGATATAATTTTTAAATTCCTTGAGATTACTGCCATTCTGGGGTAACAGAGGATAACAGGATCTTTCCCAAAATTCCCAGGACCGAATAATTGTAATCGGACTTTTCTGGGTTAATTTCTAGCTTAGTTCCAGGCAATGGCTAAGAAGAGATGGGAAGAACTAGATAAGGTTCCAGGGAGAAAATGCTTTGCCCAAAAAAAGGCACCATGGGTTTGTCTTTTTGCTTGGGGGAACAAGGAAATGAGGGAGGTGAGGAGAAAGCAGCATGAGCTTCTTACACCTACTCCCCAGCCCTGTCTCAGTGCTGCCTCTGACAGAGAACCTGCTATAAGATCCACAGCCCTGCTCTTGGCACCTTTTCTTGGGTGAGAACATTGCTACAGAAGCCCATCGGGGATGCAGGCTGGAGAAGACTCAGATGGATGAGGAATCAGCGTGAGCCTCACCTACTCTATGAACTCTGTTTGGAGACTGAGTCAGGAAAGATCAGAAAGCAGTGTGTAGAGCATTGGGGAAAAGAAGTGTTGGCTGCAGAAAGTGTCACAGCCACCTAGGCCAGGTCTGTCTTCAAGCCACTGGTGGCTCGGGTGGAGCAGACAGCCATGGTGACGTGTCACATGCCAGGACCTTCTTTCCTACATGCAGGGATGGACCACAGCAGACAGCTCCACAGCTCGGAGTCTTCACCAGGAGCTCAGCCAAGAAAACCATGCACAGCTCATCCAACCAGGTCCTGCTCAAGTTCCACCATGACGCAGCCATGGGTGGGATCTTCGCCATAGCCTTCTCTGGTCAGTATGGAAAGAGCTGTCAAGTCCAGGCTGGGCTTGAATCCTGGCTCCCCTGTTCACTAGAGGGTGACTTTGGATGAGTTATCCTATCCCTCTGAGCCTCCATTTCCTCAAAGATAAGAGAGTTGAAAAAAGATAAGCACATGTGAAAGCTCCCAGCCAGGGTTCCTTAAATTTAAGTTTACCTCCCCTTCCACACTACCAGGGCAGAGAGGAACACAAGGGCAATCCTTGGAGCCAAGTCCATGCTTGGAGGCAGCAGGGTACGACTTCTTGTACCACTTGTTCACAGCCAATTCACTGACTGGCTGATCCATTTTCCTGTGCCCAGCTTGCCCCTTAGCACCTTCGAGTCCTTTCCCCCAGCCCCAAAGGAATCCCAGGGCCTCTGCTGACCTCACAAGGAGGACTGTGTCTTTGTGCAGAAACAAAGGCATGGAGATTTCAAACAGAAGGAGGAGTGAGAATGATCCAGGATGGATCTGTCCTTAGCAACAGCCTATTTTCCAAGTCTAGTGTTATAAGCCTAGGTATAGTTTCTTCATTTTTGTTACTGTGGACACTGCATAGAAAAATTTAGGGAAAGTTCTCAGTGGGCTTATGCCCATCTATGGAATTATCCTGCATGTTTACAGCTTACAGAGCATTACACATATTTGAACGGGAAACCAGGAAGCCAGATTTTATTCCTGGCTCCACCTCAGGCAATTGTGTGACCTTGCACAGGTTCCTTCCCCACCTGTGCCTCAGTTTCTCCATCTGTAGTATAAGGGGTTTGGAGTCTGTGACCACTAATTCTGTAGTAAGGGCAATATGATTACCCTTATGTTACAATTGAGGAAATGGAGGCCAAGAAAGCCTCAAGGGCTTGCCCAAAACCACAGGGATGGAATTGGGGACAAAACCCAATTCTACAGCATCTGCTCCTGTGTGACTCTATGGCATTGGTGCCTCCTATGTGAATTTAGAGAAAAGAGAACACATTCAGCTCCAGGCCCTCAGAAGAGGTAGCCATGGAGAGACAGACAGAAAGGGACAGAGAAAAAGGATCATGTAAAGGCGTCAGCAGCCGTGCCCACCACCCTCCTTGGGGGACTCTGCCCCAGGATGAACGTGATGAGGGAGGTGAAACTCAGCCAGTTCAATCTGCCTCAGTCCCTGCCCCTCTTACTGGTCACACTAATGGGACCAGGGACCTAAGGCTTTGAAACTTTGACTCTCTGGGACTTCTGCCCTGCATGTTGGCTTTAGAAGTCCAGGAGGGCTGCGGCCCTACCTTATGTGGGAATGTGGGTCTGCTTCATTAGGGGTGTGCACCTGTGATGCTGTGTGCCAGATGCTGGGTCAGAGCCATAGAAAGTGACAGATGGAAGCAAAATATATTACTGGTGAAAAGCAATAGGGAACGGATATAGCTCAGTGGTTGAGCACCTCCTTCCACATACGAAGTCCTGGGTTCAATTCCCAGTACCTCCTAAAAAAAGCAAAGCAAAAACTGTTCCCTCTGTGTCTTCACTGGGATGCTGTTCGCATTACTGCAACACCGGTTGTTGGAAAAGTGAGTAGTTCTGATTTCCTCATCTGGTTCTCACTGTTGCAGCATTGGCATCGCTGCAGCATGAAGGGCCAGGGCCTTGGCACAGGTTTTGCTCGTGTATTTATCACTCACTGGGGTCTGCCTCTGTACTAGTCAGCCAAAGGGGTGCTGATGCAAAATACCAGAAATCTGTTGGCTTTTTTTTTTTCCTTCTTTATTTTTTTTTTAAATGTTGCATTCAAAAAATACAAGGTCCCCATATACCCCCCACCCCCCTCACCCCACTCCTCCCACATTAACAACCTCTTTCATCATCGTGGAACATTCATTGCATTTGGTGAATACATTTTGGAGCACTGCTGTACCACATGGATAGTGGTTTACATTGTAGTTTACACTCTCCCCCAGTCCACCAAGTGGCCCATAGCAGGACATACAATGTCCAGCATCTGTCCCTGCAACACCACTCAGGACAACTCCAAGTCCTGAAAATGCCCCCACATCATATCTCTTCATCCCTCTCCCTACCCTCAGCAGCTACCATGGCCACTTTCTCCACATCAATGCTACAATTTCTTCCATTACTAATCACAATAGTTTCATAGTAGAATATCAGTAAGTCTACTCTAATCCGTACTCTAATCCTCCATACTCTAATGGTTATGTCCACTCCCCCTCTATATCAAGAGGAGGCTTAGATTCCACATGGATGACGGATGCAATTCTTCTCCTTGCAGTTGTAGGCACTCAGCTCCCTGGTGTGGTGGTTAACCTTCTTCACCTCCCTGTTAGCTGGCCAGGGTAAGTCCAATAAACCAGACGGTAGGAGGTGCAAGTCTGCTGAGGCTCAGGGCCTGGCTGTCACATGGACAGTCCAGAGATTCAGGTCTCCTGAGTATACCCCAACCCCAGCACCAACCACAGGTCTGGTAAAATTAACAGAACAGGCATGTGTAGAGAGGTCATATCTGAGTCCAACTCCATTACACTCAGGAACACAAACTCCAAAGCAGGGCCAACTGACACGGCACTGAGCCCCAGAGTCATCTGCCATGACCATAGAACCTGTGGGTCTCTGTAGCCCTCAGGAGAACCAGTGCCTGGCCTTCTATCTACTTTGGCTGTCTCTGGGACCTGCTGAGGCATGCATAAGCATTACCCCTGTGATGACCTCCCGACTCTTTTTTGGAGACTCATAGCCATATAAACTCATTTGTCCTTTCCATTTCCCCCTTTTATAAAGGGTATTTATTTGGGGTAGAAGCTTACAGGTACCAGGTCATAGAATATAAGTTACTTCCCTCACCAAAGTCTATTGCCATGTGTTGGAACAAGATGGCTGCCAATGTCTGTAAGAGTTTGGTTTCCTCTTCCTCGTAAGGCTCCATGGTCCCAGCTTCTTCCAATATCAGCTGTAGGCTGTGATAAGTCTCATCTCTCTCCCGGGGCTCATTCCTCTCTGGGCTCACCTGCCCTGGTCTTTCCACAAGGTCAGCTGTAGACTATCAGGCTCTCTCTCTTCCTGGGGCCTCTGCCATGTCTGTGGAGCCATCTCTATTCCTCTGTGTTCTTCTCCTGTGGGTTTATTCCCAGGGCACCAGCAGCAAAAAACTTCCTTGTGTCCTCCACCTCCATGTCTTTACTTCCCCAGGCTCCCCATCAAAACTCTCTCCTCTACCATATAGTTTCTCTGTCCCTAGGGCAGGAACTCAACATCCTACTGATGTGGCCCAATCAAAGCCTTAATCACTTAATCAAATAAAAATGAAACCTCTGAATTTAATACAATCTAATACACCCAGAGGAACAAACCAGTTCACAAACATAATTCAGTATCTATTTTTGGAATTCATAAATAATACCAAACTACCACAGCCTCGCTCAGCTGACTGAGCCTTGGCCTGCCCTGGTGCGCGCACCCTTTCTCTTCTCCACCTTGGGCCCTTTCTGAATTTCCAGCTGGAGAACCAGGGTAAGAGAACCAAGGCAAGAGCCCCTCATCTCCAAACAGCTCCTCCAGGAGAGGCTGTGTGTCATAGAGGGGACAGCACCCGCTTGGCCCCCAGACAGTCTGTCTTCACACCAGACTCTGCTGCTTCCACAACTTGTGCCCTTGAGCAAGTCACTCATCCTATAGCAGTTTGATATTATTTGTTCCCAAAAGAGATATAGATTATGTTTGTAAACTAGTCTGTTCCTCGGGGTGTGATACTCTTTGATTGTATTAAATTCAAAAGTTTTACATTTACTTGATTATGTTAAGATTAGGACTTTGATTCAACCACGACATTGGAGTGACTCCAAGTTGAGTCCCCACCCCTTTGGTGGGCTATATAAACAGACACTCAATCAAGGAGGAAAAAAGCAGATACATGGGACTAGAGAGAGCTCCATAGACATGGAAGAGAAAGAAATGAGCCATTCACCTGATAGTTTGCAGCTGAAGAGACCAGAGCCCTGAGCAGCTAAGAAGACCCAGAAGGAAACAAGCCTTCCAGACTACAGCTGAGATCAGAAGAAGCTGGGCCCATGAAGTCTTAAGAGAGAGAGGAAGGCCAAATCCTCGCAGGTATGACCCCCCCCCCCCCCCCCCCCCCCCCGTCTTGTTTCAACATGTGGCTACAGACCTAGGTGAGAAAGTTAACCTTGAGTTGGACTCTTTAGGGCCTTATAACTGTAAGCTTTTACCCCAAATAAATACCCTTTATAAAAGCCAACAGATTTCTGGTTCCTTACAGCAGCACTTCTCTGGCTAATACACACCCTCAGAACCCATCCCCTCATATGGTGGTTGTGAGACTGAGTTAAATACAACAATACTTTTAGAACCTAGTAAGTACTTAATGAACGATAGCCACCTGAATAAGTCCCTGCTCTGAGCCTCTCTGCAGCAAAGCATGGGGCTGAGGAGCAAATGCAGCCACATGTGGAATGCTCACGAGAGGCGTTCAGTGGGTAGGAACTTTCCCCCCCTTTCTTCAGCCACCTCCTAATCTAGACTCCGCTCCTCAGACCAAGTCAGCTGAGTCAAGAGAGGCAGAGTGTGGACCCCAGTGTCACACAGATTTGGCTTTCATCCTTGGCTCTGACACATAGAAGCTGTGGGACCTTAGGCCTCTCATTTCTCCCTTCCACATTTTCCTTATCCACAAAATAGGAATGGTGTCAGTACCTAACCTCATGGGGTCAAATGAAGTAATGCCTAGAAATCCTTGACTCCTGACACAGAGGATAAAAGGTACTCGATCAGTGGTGGTTTTAATAGCCATCACTGCAATTGCTATGATATTTAGCTGCCTGCAGGCTCTGTGTGAAGTCACCTCAGCTCTAGGCTGGCTCTCTTGTTCCTGCTCCTGTCCCTTCAGCTGTGCCAGGACTGGGTGAAATAGGGGCCCCAGCCCCAGGCCGTCCTTGCTCCTTCGTTCTCCTAAGGAAGCCTTCCCATGAGCACTTGATTCAGGGTGCGTCCTGGGCTCAGTGCACCTGCTGCCAGTCAGAAGAGATGTGAGACCCAGAAGTACTAACTCCGATGGTCCAAGGCCTCATTGACCAGAGGACAGGCAAGGGCTGGGGTGAGAGAGGAACACTGCTATACCCAGGCCAGCCGGCGTGGGCGGGAGAGGCACTGGGCTGGCAGCTGAGTGAGCAAGAGAGGCTCATGCCCTCAGGGAGCTTATGGTAAATGGTGAGCAACATTACAGGTATAAAAAGTGTTTGTAGTGTGTGGAGATGAAAGAATCATACTAAATTAAACACCCATCACTCAGCCCAAGAAAAAGAGCACCGGCGCCTTTTCCCTAGTGCATTCTCCTCCCACCCTCAGAGCCAATCAGGATCCCAAATTTTTGCTAATCATTCCTTTGCTTTTCTTTCTAATTTTACTCCATCTGTGTGTGTCTCCAGAAAAACAGTGTTTTCATCTACCTATTACTTCTTTGATGTAAATAGGATCGTTCTATAAATATCCTTCTGTGACCTACTTTTTCCACTCAAAATTAGGCTTTCAAAATTCCTACTGATGTATGTAGCTATACTTGGTTCATTTTTCAATTCTGTTTAGTATTTTATTGCATGAAAATACAGCAATTTACCTAGTCTACTGTTAATGGATGTTTAATTTACTTTCTTTCAAGCAATATACATTTTTGCATATTCCTTCTTATGAACATATGTGAATTTGTCTAGAGTATATACCTATATGGAATTGTGAGCTTGTAAGTATTCACATATTCGGTTTCACTAGGTAATACCAAATTTACCTTACAGGGTAGTTATAATAAATTACATTTTTCCAGCTACTGAGTTGACACTCCCATTGCTCTACTTCCTTGGGACCACTGGGTTTTATGGGATTTTTAAATTTTTACCCATCTAGTAGATTATGAGGTGGCATTTCCCTTTTATGTTAATGATGAGGTTGGCCATCCTTCTATATCTGTATTGACTGTTCGTCCTTCCTGCTCTGTGAAATGCCTGCTGCCCAAAGAGCTTTTTCCTCCAAGGACAGAGAGAGAACAAACAAGTAAGTGGACAAATGAAATATTTACAACATGCAATAAGTGCCTTGAAAGAAAGAAATAATAGGCTAAGATAGAGAACAAAAAGGTGGAGAATTCTACTTCATGGAGAGTAATTGTGGAAGGCATGTCTATGAGGTGGTATTTGAGACAAGAACTAAAGAAAAGGAAGGTGCTGGACTTGTAAAGAGTGGGAAGTAGGAGTGGGTGCAGGAGAGAACGTACCCTTTCAATAGGTAAACATCAGACCTAAGTAAATTTTGCTTCATATAAGCATAAATAAGCAGAAAAGTAAATACCTGAAGGAGGCCTGTGAAACAATCCTGTAACATTTAAAACAATATAGATAGGATTTGAATTGCAGGGAAAAATGTCCATAAAAAGATACAGTTTAGGAAATATAAGTTTTGAAAAGCATCTGCATCTAACATCAAAGTCTAGAAAGCCTGAACTCTAAATAAAAGGTGAGATGTTGTGAAGTGGGTATAGCTCAATGGTTGAGTGCCTCCTTTGCACATATGAAGTCCCGAATTCAATCACTAGTACCTCCTAAAAAAGAAGATATTAAAACATAAGTGAAAGAGATCTGGCTGAAAAGTAAATGAAAGGAGATAAATCCCTTCCCTTCCTGTATTAGTCAGGGTTCTCTAGGGAACAGAATCAACAGGAGATATCTGTAAATAGTATGAGATTTTATAAGATTCTCTCATGTGACTGTGGGGATGCACAAGTCCAGGTTCCGCAAACAGATTACAAACCAGGGGCTGGGATGAAGTTCCAGTGAAGATCCTTGATGAGTATCCGGGAGACGTTGGCTGTCTAAAGATCAGCTAGGGACTTCTCTCTGAATGCTGAAATCACTTCCCCTTTTAAGGCATTCAACTGATTGGATAAAATCATCGTTCACTGCTGATGATAATCCCCCTGGTTGATAGTAGATGTAATCAGCCATCTATGCCATAAACTCACTGAAAATTGGTAAATGTCCTTGTATTACATTTAGCCCAGTGCTTGCTTGACCAAACAACAGGCACAATTATCTGGCCAAGTTGACACATTAGCTTAACCATCACAATTCTCTTCCCATCCCTTTGCTTGCCTTCCTTCCCATCCTGAACAATTCAGTTCAGTCCTAAAGTCGTTAGAAGGGGTAAAGCAAGGTAGGCATCCACACCTGTCAGAGCAGAAGGGGGTGGGAACCACAGTGGCACAGACCAAGAAGTAGAGAGGAGGGAGGCCATCCAGGGATGGCCTGGCATGGGGAGTCAGTGCCATGAGGGGTGAGAAGTTACCCATAAAGGGAGAAGGTTGGGTATCAGAGCTCTGAGCAAGATGAAGGGACAGCCTCATAGGGATGGAGCCCAAGCAGGGTGAGGAGGGCATTCACTCAAGGAGACAGTCCAGTGAGGGTAGTCCTGAGTGGGGTGAGGAGGGCACTCATGCAGAGGAGGAGTGATAGCAGGGATAGGAATTCCATATGGGCAATTGATCGAAGAAGTTAATACATTAATGCCAATAGGAAGCCAGTGTTTTGCTGTCAGGGTTAAAAACATGGAAAGAGAAAATTAAAATATACCAAGTGGTGCTGGATTCAAACTGAAGATAGCAGTGTGGGCTCATGGTCTCCAATATACAGAGATAGATATGGAAGGAAATAGGGATACATATGTGTGTATGTGCACATCAATGTATTCCTTAGGTCTTTCCACTGAGAGGTCTTGGGAGCAGTGACTCCTCAATAGCAACAACATGTCTAGCACAGGTTTCTAAATACCACTAAAATGGGTGAGAGCTCCTTCAAAAATTGGCTGATTTCAGGGCTGGCGTAGGCAAAGGACAAAAGGAGCCTGGAACATCTTATGGCAGAAAGCAAAGAAGTACTGAAGAAATAATGGAGACATGTAGAAAGGACATAGACACTGACTTGAATGGTGTCCACTGATCATATTGGGGACAATCTGAACATCAAAGTAGTCAATGATAGTAACAAATGGTAGCCCATTGAATAAAATAGAAACCCATGAGTCCATACAGATTGAATGAATGAATAAATTTAAAGTTTAGTGAGGAAAAGCGTATTTTTTTATTAAATTGTCCTTTTTTTAAAGATACATAAATCACAAAAAATGTTACATTAAAAAAATATAAAAGGTTCCCACATACCCCATACCCCACCCCACCCCCACTCCTCCCATATCAACAACCTCTTTCATCATTGTGGCACATTCATTACATTTGGTGAATACATTTTGGAGCACTGCTGTACCACATGGATTATAGTTTACATTGTAGTTTATACTCTCTCCCAGTATATTCAGTGGGTTATGGCAGGATATATAATGTCCTGCATCTGTCCCTGCAATATCATTTAGGATAACTCCAAGTCCCGAAAATGCCCCCACATCTCATCTCTACTTTCCTCTTCCTGCCCTGCCACTACCATGACCACTTTCTTCAGATCAATGCTACAGTTTCTTCCATTACTAGTCACAATAGTTCTATAGTAGAATACCAATAAGTTCACTCTAAACCATATTTTATTCCTCCATCCTGTGGACCCTGAGTTGGTGATGTCCACTCCACCTCTATATCAAGAGGGAGCTTAGATCCCACATGATTGATGGATCCAATTCTACTGCTTAGAGTTGTAGGCACTCTCTGTTCCCTGGTGTGGTGGTTGACCATCTTCACCTCCCTGTTAGCTGACCTTTTGAAGTCCAACCAACCAGAGAGTAGGAGCTGCAACTCTGCTGAGGCTCAGGGCCCAGATGGCACATGGCAAGCCCAGAGATTGAAGTCTCCTGTGTATACACCATCCCCAGTGCCAACTACAGGTTCAGTAAAAGTAGCAGAAGAGGCACGTGTAGAAAGTTCACATCTGAGTCCAATTCCATCACACTCAGGAACACAAATTCCAAAGTAGGGCCCACTGACAAGGCACTGAACTCCAGAGCCATCTGCCATGATCGTAGAACCTGTGTGTCTCTGTAGCCCTCAGGAGCACTTGTACCTGGGGTTATATGTCCTTTGGCTGTGTCTGGGATCCTGCTGAGGTATGCATAAGCGTGACCCCTCTGATTACCTCCTGACTCTTTTTTGAAAACTCTTAGCCATATATTTATATAGCTTCAAACTACCTCTTCACACAATAATTAGGGAAAAAAGAAGAATTTCCCTAGAGAAGCTTGAAAGCCACCTTGATCAAGTGATAGCGGTAAACATCATCAGTGATGGGGCATGTGGCCCCACCTGATTGGAAACTGTGAGAAGAACCCAGCACACTGTCTGTGATAATCCAGCCAAAGATGCTTGAATCCAATCATAAGGAAACATCAGATAAACCTAAATTGAGGGACATACTATAAAATAAATGTCCTGTGATCTCCAAAAGTGTAAACATCATGAAGTCAAGACAAGGTTAAGAATGTGTTCCAGACTGAAGGAGACTAAAGAGACATGACAACTAAATGCAACATGTGGTTGCCAGCTGGGTCTTTTTGCTGTTAAAGACTTTATTGGGACAAGTGGTAAAACCTGAATGAGATATGATGATTAGATAGTAGTAACGTATCAGTGTTTATTGCCTATTGTTGATGGCTGTATTGTAGTGGGAGAATATACTTGTTTGTAGGAAAAACATGCCAAAATACTCTGAGGACACAGGACATCATGTTGGCAACTTTCAAATGCTTTAGGAAAAAAACGTTTTTTGTACCATCCATCCCACTTTCCTATCTATGTTGTTTCAAATTTTAAGATTTATTTACAAATGGAGCTAAATGAGAAAAGAAGATTGAAAAGAAATGCAATAGTAGAATTTAAATCTCGTAAGACTCAGCAAAGAGCAGAACTGACACTGCAGAAAAACAATTCAGAGATGTAGAGAACAAACCTGAAAAGCTCAACAAAAAGGAAAAGTGCAAAGACATTCAGACAGAATATGGTAAAGAAGGAGATCCAGCGAGCAGAGAGCCAACATACAGTTAAAAGTGTTTATGAAGAAAAGGACAGAAAAATAGAAACTTTCTGTGATGAAGTAAAACCTGTTTATATCTGGAAATAAAGAGATTACCAGATACCAGAAGAAATTTAAAACAACCTGGCAAAATTTTCTAATTATAAGGCTAGAGGGGAAGGAAAATCTAACTAAAATCCAGACAGAGAAAATTACCTATAAAGGAACCAAAATCAGGCAAGCCTCGGACTAATTATTTTTGACATCTGTAGATTTCTATAGATATTTAAGAAGGAAAAATGTTTGTGGTTTCATGTGTGAAGGCAAGAGACAGTCACTTGCAGGTATTAAAGAGCTTAAAATTGGTGCCACCCGTAGTCTCAGTCTGAACTGTTATTCATCCCAATTAGGGATGAACCACGGACTCTAAATTGAGAAGTTGTAGAAAAGAAAAGATTAAAAGAGAAGCATTGACACTAAATAAGCAGAGATTTAAGTCTAAGTAAACATTGAAAATATAGATTCAAAGCAGAATACAAATAAAGGAATAATTCTTAAAATACTAAAAGAACAGTCTCATATTAATAAATGCTGAGGTAGATAGAAGAAGTTATCAGAGAAAGGGAATATTCTTATCTCTTTTTTTAAAAAGATTTATTTATTTATTCCCCCTCCTCCCACCCTGCTGTTTTTGCCATCTGTGTAGTCTTCTGTTCTCATTTTCTCTCCTCTAGGATTCAATCCTGATGGAGAGAGAGTTTCCCTATCAATTGCGCCACCTCAGTTCTTGGTCTCTGCTGCACTTCACCTGGACTCTCCCCTTGTCTCTCTTTTGATGTGTCATCATCTTGCTGCATGATTCACTTGCACAGGGCACTGGTTCACCACTGGGCACTAGCTTGCCACATGGGCATGCTTTCTCTTCTTCTTTTTCACCAGGAGGCCTCAGGGATCGAACCCAGGTTCTCCCATATGGTAGGCGGAAGCTCTATCACTTGAGCCACATCCACTTCCCAATATTCTTATCTTTCAAGAAGGTGGAATGAATGGATATATTGAAATTTTGACTTTGATAATTAGAGAAATAAGGGTTTCAAGTATATTTTTTATATTTTTTAGCCACTGATAAAAAGTAGACTATAAAATCACTGGAAGGAAAAATCAAGTAAAACATAATCCATATTTAAAAGGTAGGGGAAAAAAAGAAACTGTGTAAGAACAAAGATACAGAAAGCACAAAATAGGATAAAGAAATAAAATAAAATTGTTTAATTATTAAAACAAATGCACATTTTGAAGTCCAATTCTCTCTTTTAAAAAAGCACAGACTCTTACATCAGATTAAATAAAATCTAACTATATTTTCTATACCAGGAACATAATTAAGACAAAGTGACCCAGTTAAAAATCAAAGGATGGATAGTGATATGTTGGGCAAATACAAACAACAACTATAACAAAGGAAAAAGAATTCAATGCAAAAAGCATTAAATGGAAAAATTTAAGTATTTTATATTGGAGAACATTGTAATATATCATGATATATTTTTTCAAAATGATAATCTTATAGTGAAGAATGCAGGGAAATGGACTCTTGATGGCGGGCAGTTTGAAGATTCATAAAAGCCATAACCCAGCCTTATTAACTATAGCTAAAACACTTCAGAGTGATCATCATGATCTCCATAACCGCCCCTCTCCCATGGGCACTTGGCAGCCAAGTTTGTACATCGTGACTCCTCCACACCTCCAAGCCGCTGTAGCTGGGACCCAAGGTAGGTGCCTGGCCTGAACTGACTCCAGCAGCAGCAGTAATGATGTTCTCTCTTGAGAACTTGAAACTGGACCTAAGAGATTCTACTTCTGCCTAGACTGGTCTCCCTGAAAAGAGAAGATATAAATTTAAGTGCAGTAGATTGGCTGTCTTCTACTTTCCAGGTGGACTGAGAAACAGAAAAATCCTATGTGCAGAAAGACAATAACGGAGACATGTGGAGAATTTTCCTGGGTTACTAATGGCCCCTTAGTTACTTGTCCTCCACCTTTATGAAGTCTCAGATTCTGATAGGCTTTTTCGCTTATTCTAGCCTGAGTTGATTTGTGTTACTTGCATCCAAAGGTTTCTAACACAACTATCTAGCATCCAGCAATCCTACTTATAGAAATTGTGCAAAGCTGATGAAAGGGGGTTTTGATGTGGGAGGAGCAAGGAGAGGGGATTTGGGGTATATGGAACCTCTTATGTTTTTTAACATAACGTGTTGTGTGATCTATTTATCTTTTTTAAAAAAGACAAAATAAACAAATAAATTTTTTAAAGTAAAAAAAATTGTGTAAAGGTATGTATATAAAGATATTCCTTGAAATGCTATTTATAACGGAAATTAGAAACAATTGAAATGTAAAAAACAATAGGAGAGGCAATATGAAAATTATATTTATATGCATAAATGTATATATGACAAAAAATATGGTCATTAAAAAGAATTTGTGTCAAATACAGTTCACTGATTTAAGGAAATGCTTATTTTATGTTACTCAATTTTTAAAAAGCAGATGATTGGAGTTAGGTACAATAAAACTAGAGGATGCAGCAGCCATGAGCTCTTACACTTGACCATAGCCATTCCTCCTTGTAAGGTTCTTGAGAAAGTGATATATACAAGGGACAATGGGAAAGGAAGCAAGGCAACAATTTATATTAGTTGGGCTTGAACCCCAAACTCAAATGTAGAGCCCTGAGTCTCTGGTAAGCTGAACTGAACCTCGTGATCCATGTTTCTTTTACCTAAACTAATCAGGTTTAAAAAGCATCAGATAAAAGGTCAATCTAACACACTCATCAGCCTCGGGAAGAATGAACCCAGAAAGGGACAGGAAGAAATAGTACAGTGTGCAGTAAAATAAGTGTTAGAAGCTTTAAATGCAAGCATGTGGCTGAGAATGGAAGGTATCAAATTATAAAAAAAAAAGGTTAAGGAAAACATTAATAATATAAAATTTAATATCTCTGCAAATAAAAAGGTACCATAAATAAAAACAAAAAAGCAATAAAGTATGAAAATATATTTAGTAGGCAAAGGCCAATCTTGAATATTGAGTGCTTGATATTTGTTCAAATAGGAACAAAGGACAGGAATAAATCATTAAAAAGAGAAATGCAAATAATCTGTTAGCATAGGGGAAAGATGCTAACCTACTGGTTATCAAATCCCAGTTAAAATAAAATAAATGCCACTTTTTTGTTTGTTTGCTTACTTATCAAGTTGACAAAATAATTTTCTCCCTCAGTGGGCTCTAAATTCTATGGGGGCAAAGACTATGTCTGTTTTGTTTACTCTTTGTCTTAGATTAACACAGGACTCCAATACAAAGTACCAGAAATGGTTTGGCTTTTATGTCACCAAATTCAAACTGTCACACTCTTATATACTCAACACATAACAATACCTGGCACAGGGTACAATCTCAATTAAATGAATTTCATTAAATGAATTGGATGAAAGAAAAATGATATCAGTCAGTATTGGAGAAAACTGTCACTCTGTTGATGGTATAAACTGGAACAGTTTTTCTATAGAGTGGAGTGGAAACATTCATCAAGTGCAAACTGCCTGATTTATAGCAAATCAAGATTAAACCTTATTGATTACACCAAGAATGCCTCTTGGTTTTTTTTTTTTAAGATTTATTTTTTATTTCTCTTCCCTTCCCTGCCCCCCCCCCCCCCCCCCAGTTCTCTGCTCTGTGTCCATTCACTGTGTGTTCTTCTGTGTCCCCTTGTATTCTTTGTCAGAGGCACCAGGAACCTGTGTCTCTTTTTGCTGCGTCATCTTGCTGCGCCATCTCTCCATGTGTATGGTACCACTCCAGTATAGGCTGCGCTTTTTTCACGCCAGGCAGCTCTCTTTGCTGGGCGCATTCCTTGCGCATGGGGCTGCCCTACGTGGGGGACACCCCTGCGTGGCACGGCACTCCTTGCACATCAGCACTGCATGTGGGCCAGCTCATCACACAAGTCAGGAGGCCCTGGTTTTGAACTCTGGACCTCTCATGTGGTAGGCAGATGCTCTATCCATTGAACCAAGTCTGCTTCCTGCCTCTTGGTTTTAATACCAACATTTCGTAGAGCTTAAGTTGCTCTCAACACAATATTGCTCAGCTGATACTTCTGTAGAAAAATTCCTAGATTACATCCCCGAAACATAATACAACATTTTAAATAAAACTATATGCAGGAAAATTCTCAAATTACATTCTAACTACAGTTGGTAAAATGTCAGAATCCCATGTGGATATTTGGGAAAGAGCACCAGTGTCCATGGCAGAATGGGCATCTCAGACGGGCATCTCAGACACTGCTGGCTCCAAGAGGTTTCACACCATGAAGTTCAGTGTGAACTCTACCACTTGTTCTGATCACATTCCCACTGTGTCTTTCAGATTTAGCCCTCATTTTTGCCTACCATTTTATCATGAATCTCAAGCTGGTAAAATCTACATGGTGAACTTAATGTTTACAGTAGGGTATGCAAAGTTTCTGCTACTTACAGCACACAGAGCCACCAATGTGTTACAACCATGTTGTTTGATAATCATGAAGTGATAGTTTAAGTATTTTACATGCAGCAAAATGGTTTGTTGCATATATATAGGTATTTTATTGTGTTTAATTACTTTTTGCTTTTTGGGTTGGTGTACAATGTATTATAATTTTTGTCATTTGAAATAATAGGAAACAGGCTCCCAGTTAGCATCTTTACACAGAACATCTGATTTCCAGGAAAGAGTTACTAGCATTCAGCAGGAGATGCTTGTACTTTTAAAAGTCATGCATTTTATTCTCAATGACATTTTGTATTTTTCAGTGTACAAATTTCAGACCTTTTTATTAAAATAATTTCTGTTTAAAAAAGTCATGCATTTTAATAATTGCTAGTAGAAAGAAAGAAAAGAAAAAGTTCGCAACTGATGCATATATGAGGATCGTCATTCTAGTTTTACTTTAAAATGCAAAATTTTAGAAACCTAAATAGTAACAATAGAGTATCTGATAAATTATAGTAAATCTGTATGATGAAATTCTATGAAGTCGTTTCCATCATATTTTTTAAGAGATTTAACTATTTGGGAAAATTCTTGCAATATAATAGTAAGTTCACAAACATCAATATGAAATATAAAACATATGAGGCAAATCTTGTAAGAGAAAACTATTCATATATGCAGAGAATAGATACTCGAAGAACTTACATTAACGGATTAACAGAGGTTATCTCAGATGGCAATGGATGAGTTGAATTTTCTTCCTAATATGTCCATAGAAAATCTCAGATTTATGTATTTGTAATTTTAAAAGAATACCAGTATGTTTAAATACATTGTTAACAGAGGTTGAGGTGCTTCCAGAAACAATAATAAGAGCAAGAGAAGTACCACTGTCAGTAGAGCTGACAGTTAAGTAGAGCACTTAACTTTGTCCAGGTAATGAATGGAAGCTAAGTTAGGAACTCTGCCTCCGTAACATCAACCTGCATCCAAGCATTATCCAGCCTCTGTCCCGGGGGATGGATTCCAGTTTAGAAAATCCACTGAAGCCAGAAGTGTTTGGCCAAAGATCTGAAGGGAAACAAGCTGATTTCAGTGGGCGTTTGCTTAAGCCACAGACAGAACCTAGAGGTAAAGGAAAGAATGTGGGATCTAGATTTGAATCCTGACTATGCCACTTGCTTCCTGTGGGGCCCTTCTGAACCTGGGTCTCCTTATAAGTAGAGTCAGAACACCTGGCAGGGTGATGGGTTCTTGTGGGAGCTATAGGTGACAGCACCTGCCATATAGAGATGCTCAGCAAGTGCCCCTCCCCATAACCTGGCGTCTTAGAGCCTCCCTCCTTTTTATTGTTTAATACATCGTTTCTGGTTTTTGCATCAAAACAAACAAAAATGAATGACAGCTGAGAAGTAAAATTGTATTTGGCTGAACTTGGCCCTGTGTACAGATGCATGCCCATTATTATCTGTTGCATGAATTAATGATGAATGAGAAAGCAAAGACGTAAACAAAGGAATAACAAAGTGTCCGCAGAACAGTGTTCTTACCCTGACTTGTTCGCTTTTATCTTTTCAGCTTATCCACTCACCAAATGCCCTCCCCCAACCATCCTTCCCAATGCTGAAGTCGTCACAGAGAATGAAGAATTCAACATAGGTACCTCCTTCCAAATCAGCAAGCACTGGGAGTCCAGGGCTGGTGGGGAGGGGCGGGCAGGAGTTGGGGCTCACCAGAATGGCTTGTCTCTCCTCCCATTCATGGAGAGAAGCAGTGGGCCCAGTGCAACAAGGGTGATATTCTGCCAACTGACTTTGCACCCAAAATATAAACTCTTCCTTTTAGCCATCACCTAGGAAGAGGAGCTGAGAAGGCAACTTTCTGTTGTGATTCTAGTCAGAATGTTTTTTGAGAAATACATCCATGCAAGACAGTATAAAAACTTTCTGGAATAGGAAAACATTCTTAGACTCAGACAAGGCACAGCTATGAGAGGGGACTAGAAGTTGTCTGGATCATTTGATTGGAGTTGAGCTACTTACTTAAGTCTGAACAGAACATAACCTGCCACTGATAGTCTTGCCCTGAAGTAGGCTCAAGGTACTAAGGACGGGTGTCCCTCCAACCTTGCCCAGACTTCTCCAGGGACTCCCATGTTGTTCTTTCTTTGACAGGTGACATTGTGCGCTACAGGTGCCTCCCTGGCTTTACGCTGGTGGGGAATGAAATCCTGACTTGCAAACTTGGGACTTACCTGCAGTTCGAAGGCCCACCCCCAATATGTGAAGGTAATTGCACTGTCTCAGGTCTTTATTGGGCCTGTAGTTTCTCCAAAACAAAGCCCTTATTTATACCTCTTTAGAGTCCCTGGTCTTAGCTTAGTCCCTGCTCCATACATTAAGAGGTCATTCAGTGAATAGTTGTTCGATGAATGAGTGAAGAGTGAGTAAGTGATAGTTCTAAGTGGACTCCCTGCCCTTTTCTTAAGTCTGTGGCTGTGAATTGGCCACAATGGCCACATTTATTTCTGTTTTTGTTTTTCCTAAACTGGGTATTCCCTGGGAATTTCATATTGGACAATTGGCAGGAGAGAGTTCTGAGGCCTCAGGAAGGGTGGGCTCACGTACCAACCTTGCCCTAGTAGAGTGCAGAAGTGCTCAAGGTCCTGTGTGGTGGACTAGCAACCAAGAAACCACAGCTGTCTTCATGCCTGTGAAATACCTTGACAGAAGAGGAATTCACTTCACCAGGCTATCAAGACCAAAAACAATCTTCTCCACTGACAAGGAATCTGACCTCGGGCAAGTTACCTAATTGTCCAGCACCTCCTTTTTCTCTTGTGTAAAATGAAGATCATGCCTATGCCATGGGGATCTTGTGAGGATTACGTAGTTTAATAATATAAAGCGCTTTAGAACTATGCCTGGCACAAGTAACTGTTCAATGCTGTCTGTCAGTATTAGTATTAGTACTGCTACTCTTTGCTGTACTATTGCTACCAACAAATATCTAATAGCCTATACAAAAAACAGGCCAGCTTCTTCCCCATCCCTCAGAAAGTAAGAGTAGGAAAAATCTGTACTGTAGAATGTTAGTGAGGAAGAGAGGAGCCACAAGCCCCATAATTAGGTTGTCCCAATACATTGACAAATTCAGTATGTTTTTCTCCATTGAGCTGACCCACTCAAACCAAAACACAGCCCCCAAACTAATCCCAAAGACAAGACAAGTGTAGCAAGAATAAACAGAAGTGGATCAAACTTCTAATTAAAGGGCAGAGACCCACAGGTTAGTTAAACAAAATGAAGCATCAGGCTTTCCAGAAACTGAGAAGTAAATATCTTCATCTGCCTACCCAAAGTCACCTATCCCTAGTATGAAACTATATGTATAGATATACATATATATATATGTATGCCTGTATATGTATTTGAATACACATATGTGGGCACAGCATTTGAGATATATATAAAATATTAGCCCTTAAAAGCTGGTGTAGCAAAGTTAGTGTCAGACAAAATAGAAATTTAGGCAGAAAGCATTAAGAGAAATGAAGAGAGATATTTCATACCAATAAACATATACTCTATCAAGAATATATGATAGTCATAAATTTTTATGCACCTAACAACGTAGTCTTGAAATAAAGTAAAAATTCACAGAATAACAGGGACAAATGGACAAATCCACAATTACAGTGAGAGATTTTTGACATACTTATTCTGATGACAGACAAAATAAGTAGTTATATAGACTATTTGAATAATATGGCTGTATCAATAAGCTTTTTGGCATTAAAAAAAACAAGCCAAAATTTAGAGACTTTAAACAGTAACCATTTATTTTCTATGAGACACACTTTAAAGACCAGGTAGATTTCAAGTAAAAGAATATAAAAAGATGTATCATGCATATGGTACTTATAAAAAGCATAAGATAGTTCTAGTAATACTTCAAGCAAGAAAAAGTCCATAAATAGAAATATTTTATAATGGCAATGGAGTTAATTTGTTAAAGATGTAAGTGCATATGCAAATAATAAGAGTGCTTCAAAATGCACAAAGGAAAAAGCAACAAAACTAAATGTAAAAGTAGATGCAAGCTACGGGATAAGAAAAGATATTCACAATATGTATATTTGAAAAAGAACTTGTATCCAGATGATGCAAAGAACCTCTACCACTCAGTAGTAAGACAAACAACCCAATAAAAATATGGACAAGAGAGCTGAACAGATCCTTTACAAATAAGATGGATGAGTGGCCAATAAGACACAGAAAGATGCTTAGTATCATTAGTCATCAGGGAAATGCAAATGAAAACTATAATGAAATGTCACTATACTACATGCTCACTAGAATGGCTAAAATTTTAAACACAGATAATACTAAGTGTCAACAAGAATATAGAATAACTGGTATTTTCACGTATTGCTCTGGGGAGTGTAAAAAGATACAGTCACTTTGGAAAACTGACCAGAAGTTTCTTTTAAAGCTAAATATACACCTACTCTATAACTCAACAATTCCAATCCTGGTTGTTTACTTAAGAGAAATAAAAATCTTTGTCCAGAAAAAAATTTTTACATGAATTCCATAATAATCACAACCTGGGAACAACCAAATGAATAAATAAATAAACTGTGGTATGGTCATACAAAGGAATACTACTCAGCAATAAAAATGCATGATATGTGACCTAATGGTTTGTGGCAATACACAAAACAACATGGATTGAATCTTACAAACATTATGTTTAGCAAAAGAAGAAAAAAACAAAAATAATACATGTATGGTTCCATTTGTGTAACATTCTGGTATAGGCAAAACTAATCTGTGGTAATAGAAATAACATCAGTGATTGTCTAGAGTATGGACAGTTCACACTGACTGCAAAGGGGCATGGAGGAACATTCTAGGGTGATAAAAATAATATCTATGTTGCCTGTGGTAGTAATTACATGGGTACAAACTCATTGAGCTGTATACCTAAAATCTGTGCCTTTTACTATTAATAAATTATATCTCCAAAAAGTGAAAATTTAAAAAGAAGTTAATGAGCTACAAAACAAAAAAACAGCCTTACTGATAAATAAGTTAAAAAGATGTACTTGAAAAGAAGGTCATCAAAATAATCAAACTATTAAGTAAGCTAATTAAGAAAAGGAAGAAACATGAATATGCAAAAATAAGAAGTAAAAAGTGGGATATAAACACTGAATCAAAAGAAATTTGTTCCATGTAACCAGTGATGAGACTTGAAAACCCTTGTGATCCAGGACATAGCACTCCCTGCCCAGAGACTGGGGTGTGCAGGCCCATGGGAACCAGCCTCTTCTCTCCCCTGGTTGGTGACTGACACAGAAAACCTACTCGTGCTCCTCCAGCTCTGTTTCAAAATTCCACACTCACCTTAGGGTAACATTTCTTCTTTAGGTGATACTATTAATTAGGTCACTGCCCAGCTCTTTTTTTTTTTTCTTTCTTTCTTTCTTTCTCTATTTTTTTTTTAATGTTACATTCAATAAATATAAGAGGTCCCCATATACCCCCCACCTACCCCCCACCCCACTCCTCCCACATGAACAACCTCTTTCATCATTGTGGAACATTCATTACATTTGGTGAATACACTTTGGAGCACTGCTGCATGACATGGATAATGGTTTACATTGTAGTTTACACTCTCCCCCAGTCCACCCAGTGGGCCATGGCAGGTCATACAGTGTTCAGCATCTATCCCTGCAGTACCACCCAGGACAACTCCAGGTCCTGAAAATGCCCCCACATCATATCTCTTCTTCCCTCTCCCTACCCTGAGCAGCTACCATGGCCACTTTCTCCACATCAATGCTACAATTTCTTCTGTTACTAATCACAATAGTTCCATAGTAAAATATCAATAAGTTCACTCTAATCCATACTCTATTCCTCCATCCTGTGGACCCTGGAATGGTGATGTCCATTCCACCTCTATATTGAGAGGGGGCTTAGATTCCACATGGATGATGTATGCAATTCTCCTACTTGCAGTTGTAGGCACTCTTGGCTCCTTGGTGTGGTGGTTGACCTTCTTCACCTCCCTGTTAGCTGGCTGGAGTAAATCCAATAAACCAGAGGGTAGGAGTTGCAAGTCTGCTGAGGCTCAGGGCCTGGCTGTCACATGGACAGTCCAGAGATTTAGGTCTCCTGAGTATACACCAAACCCAGCACCAACCACAAGTCCAATAAAAGTGACAGAAGAGGCATGTGTAGAGAGGTCACATCTGAGTCCAACTCCATCACACTCAGGAACACAAACTGCAAAGTAGGGTAAACTGACATGGCACTGAACTCCAGAGCCATCTGCCATGACCATAGAACCTGTGGGTCTCTAGCCCTCAGGAGAACCAGTACCTGAGCTTCTATCTACTTTGGCTGTCTCTGGGACCCTGCTGAAGCATGCGTAAGCACGACACCTCTGATGACCTCCCAACTCTTTTTTGGAGACTCATAGCCATATAAACTCATTTGTCCTTTCCTTTCCCCCCTTTTATTCAAGTTCAAAAAGCAGTTTTTAACCCCTGATATTACATGTTGGCTGAGATATTCTCCTGGTCTGAGTTGACCCTTTTATTCAAGGTCTTTTTCTAGTTACATCATCAACTGGTGCTTGGTAGTAATCCCTTGGCACCAGGGAGGCTCATCCCCGGGAGTCATGTCCCACGCTGAGGGGAAGGTAATGCATTTACATGCTGAGATTGGCTTAGAGAGTGACCACGTTTGAGCAACGTTGAGGCTCTCAGGAGGTAACTCTGAGGCCCCTGCAATTCTAGGCCTAGTTCACATTTCAGGCGCACAGGCTCATAAGCATAGTCATCAGTACTCATTGTTGGACCATCCTTCTTTATTGGTCTTTGCCATTATACTTGGGGGATTGTTGCTCTTCCATTGGGGAATGTGATAGAGCTCCCCTGGCTAGGAACTCAGCACTCCTTCAGTTGTCGTTTTTAACTGTAACTACTATGAAAATACCCAAACATTTTTATATACCCTGTATACATGCCCTGGAGATCTCCCTCCCAGCCATGTGCCCCTAATCAATAACACCCCACACCAGTGTTCCTCCCCTACCATAGTTGAACCTCTCTGTGGTCCAAAATTTCTTCAAAAATAAAGCCTAATATATTGCCAAATTCCATTAATAGTAAAATGGAATATAGTGATGGGTTTAAAGGTTAGATATAGAATATCTACTAATTTAGAAAGATTAAATAAAGAAAAAATAAACTGGGGTATCAAAAAATGAAAAAGCTTTGTTTTTGACGTTTTGCCTTTCATCACTGCAATAGGTGTTGCCCTAGCTCTTTTGACCCTTTCTGTTCTTGATGCAATTATCATCATCATCATCTACCTTCATCCCAATACCTGAACTTTCTCTTTCTTTCTCCAAGTGCACTGCCCAACGAATGAGCTTATGACAGACTCCACAGGTGTGATCCTGAGTCAGAGCTATCCCGGAAGCTATCCCCAGTTCCAGACCTGCTCATGGCTAGTGAGAGTGGAGCCCGAATTTAACATCTCCCTCACAGTAGAGTACTTCCTCAGTGAGAAGCAGTATGATGAGTTTGAAATCTTTGATGGTAAGTAGACACAGGGGTCCTGGGGCTATGAATCAGAGAGAGAAACCCTCCTCATCACCCGCACTAAACCTAATCCTCTTTGGGGATTAGAGATGCTGTCTGTGATAAGGAAAATCACCCCAGTGGCAGTCAGTGAAGTGGCCTATCCACAGACAAGGCCCTTTAACTGTGTAATCTCATTCCATGTTCACAGCCACCCTTTATAATTGTTTCTATTAGATAAAAGAAATCTAAACTCAGAGAAGGTGAGTAGTTTACCCAAGGTTTAATGGTTAGAGACAGCACCAAGTTTCATTTAATCATTCAATAAATGTTTATGGCACACTTACCATGTGCCAGATTCTGCTTTAAATGCTTTTGACACAACAGTGAATAAAACAGATTCCTACCTTCAAGGAACATAATGCTTACATTATAGAAGAGCAAGTCAGACAATAAACAATAAGCATGAGTAAATGAGTAGATTAGATAGTATGTAAGAAAGGGATAAGTGCTACAGGTAAAAAAAAAAAAAAAAAAAAAGAACAGGTTAAAGGGGGTTGGAGTATGGGTGTGGGGCAAGTAGCAGTATTAAATAGGGCGATCGGCATAGACCTCACTGAGAAGGTGTGAGACTTAACATGAGTTGCATCCCAGAGCCAATAGTCATGAAAGCCTGGGCACTTGCCATTATGATCCATCCGTTCATAGTAGGCAATTAGGCAGGGACTGAGACCTGGTTTGAGCCCAGGCATAACTTCCATCTCTGCCACCATAAGCACATTGTGCAAGCATTGGATGGCCAAGGTTGAGGTTGGCTGACATCTGCTGACTGAGTCATCCTGTCCACTTCTGCAATGAATGGTCTCTAGTGGGCACTAATGTACAGTTCAAAGATTCTCACATTTTGTGCCCACTCACATAGGTTCATCCTCACGTTTCTTTTTCAGACCCCCTTGTCTTGGCCTTTCAGTCTTGCTCTTCCCAGGCCCCTGGTCAACCATCTTAGGTATTAATCACTGCTCATGAATATCCAAGTGTACTCTAATCTCAGGCCTCTTTTCCCTCCCCCCAAACTTAATGACCAAATGCACTGCTCTAAGTGCTTCTCCTTGGAAAGAGTTTCTTTCACCAACTCTCTTTCAGGGTAACCCCTGAAACCCTGGGATTATAATGTAGCAGGAGACCATTTTTGGCTAGCATCCACATACCAGACAACTTATCTGTAAACTGAAAGTCAGGTTTTTTCCTCTTCTATGAGCTAGTCATAGAGAACCCTCATCCCCACCCAGAAGTACGATGGTGTGAGCTAGAGGAAGGTGCCAGAAAAACATGACAGTTACAAGAGGCTACAGCTTACTCATTCAGCTTACTTGTGCTCTTTGGACCCACTTGAGGCTGGTCCCAGATTTGGCCCTTTCATTTTACATTAGATTGCTTCTGGGACCACCTGACCTCATTACTTGATGGGTGGGTCTCACAGTATCCAGATTATTATGGGTAATTCTGGTTGCAAAATCACTTTATGTCTCATGCTCAGACAGTTTCCACCAGGGCCCTGTAGCATATTAGGGAGCTATTTTCAAATGCTGTATAGTTCCCTGTTGCAGATGTGCAGCAACTTCCCTGTTAGGGCTTGCCAGAAGTTCCACGCAATGTCTTTCTCTACCAGAGAAACTCAAATACCATGGGATCTGCCATTTTGTATGGCCCAAACAGCAAGGCTGCTTGTATTGCAGCCTGGACCTGCTACAGGATCCTTTCTTGCTCTGGATTCCACTCAAAGGAAGCACCCTTGAATGTCAACCAATATATGGTTCATAGTATTTTCGAGTGCAGAGTATGCCACCTCCAAAATCCAAAGTTGTCTACCAAATTTGTGCATCTTTCTTAATGGTAAGAGAAAAAAAGATTGAATAAATCACTCCTTAATTTTGAGGGAGTTTTTCAGCATGCCCCAGACCAATGGACCTTTTACACTTCACCTGAATCTTTGTAGAATTTATCTTCTACCCTGTAGAGCACATAGGTCTTGCAAACGCCTTCTCAGAGGTTGCCCCATCTGGCACGGCTACTGCAACTGAAGCTGCCGCTTGGTTTGTCATAGTCCACAGTCATCTGCTGCAATCTATTCAGTTTTTGCAGGGCCAGTCTAGTTAATTACAGGGAGATATGATAGGCACCAACACCCCTATATCTCTTAAAATCTTTGAAGATGGTATTTATTTCATCCATTGTACACAGAATGTGATATTTTTAACTTGGTGGTAGTAGGGGTCTCCCACTTAGCCTTTCCTAATAAACAGCCTTGAGGTGCCAGCTATTAATACTAAGTATGACCATTCCTCTTATACATTTGGGGACTTAAAAAAGACCACTGGGTGGGCTCATGGACCCAGTAAACCCACTCTGAGATGTGCTCTAGGACTCCATTTATTATTAGTCCTAACTCCCACATATCCCTACTGTAAAAGGGGAGCCATGATGGTGCTTTGGGTCCCCAGGTATCAGCACCAATTCACACCCTGTATCTGAAGGTCTTTGAAAGAGCTGGGCTTTCTCCCTCTCCCCCATATTTAGTTACCTCAGTGAAAAGCCATAGATCCCTGTGTGGAAGGCCTGGGGGAATCACTACTATATATACTATATATATATATATATATATATATATATAGTATACTATATATACTATATGTATTTTGCAGGATCCTTTTTCTCAGGAACCCAGCCTTTCCTTCAAACTGTTCTAGGAAGAGAAATGAAAACTGGGTCATGTTTGGACACTGGGCAAAGGAATGTAGCTTTCCATTGGGGTAGCTTATCTCACCCTTCTAGGCATTTATTCATGATCTTTTTTGATCTGCTGCTCTTTTTGGCTGCCCACCCAGGACACCATGTTCTATGAGCCATCTCCATCAATCCCTGCAGGTCAGGCCCCTCCTGGCTGTCATTCCAACCTTGCCACCCATATCTGTAATTATGCCAACCTTGCTTCTGACAGTTAAGTGCTCCCTCTTGGCCTCTGCTTTTCTGGGATCCCTTCAACCCCTGCTATTAGAGAGCACAGTTCTGTGACATCATCTTCACCATCAGATCTGGCCTACAGAAGACAGCCATTACTCAGGTTTTCATTGATGTTAGTGCCCACCCCTCACCAGTGCATTCCTTATTGCCCTAGAAACTGGAGAGTCCTCCAGGCCCTCCTGAGAAATACGTTCCAGCTAGCGAGTGTTCTGGTCTTATACAGGAGACTCATTCTAGCATGCCACTTCTCTGTGTCTTTTGGCCCCTTCCTCCACAGTTCAACACAGCAGTTCTGATGTCTCTTCTTTGTTTAATGTGAGCCATTGCTTTTCCAAGCTTCCAAGCAGCATATTAGAATGATAGTGCAGGGCCCTTTCCAGGGTGATAAATGCTGTGTCATGGGAGCAAAAATCACCTATCCAGCTTTATATTCTGCTTCTCTTGAACCAGCCCCCTAAGGATACACTCCCTGGGATATTCTTTTGATTCCTACTGGTATGTGTTAACTTGGTTCCACATCTTTGGTGTAGTAATCACTCTCCTCCCTTAACACACACATTATTCCCCCAGGTTATACTGAGATTTATCCTTATTATGGTTCAGGTAAACAGTGAAGAGTATGAGCATTGTTTTACAAGACACCTGCCTCATTTAAGTCCTCAACACAGCCTTCGTAAGGAAGGGCCCTGACTTCCAGTTAAGGGTCTGAGGACCAGAAGGCTCAGGGGACTCTGGGTTAAAAGGTCTCATTGGATCTACCAGACATCCATATTCCAGATCTCACGGTCCTACTCCTTCCCTATCAAATCCATGATTTTGGTGTAAGAGGATTGCCTAGAGAATTCAACCTTCTCTGAAGTTCTGACACTCTTACAATTAAGTCCTGGAGGGAAACGGACTTGGCCCAGTGGTTAGGGCATCCGTCTACCACATGGGAGGTCCGCGGTTCAAACCCTGGGCCTCCTTGACCCGTGTGGAGCTGGCCTATGTGCAGCGCTGATGCACGCAAGGAGTGCCCTGCCACGCAGGGGTGTCCCCGCGTCGGGGAACCCCACGCACAAGGAGTGCGCCCCGTAAGGAGAGTGGCCCAGCGCCAAAGAAAGTGCAGCCTGCCCAGGAATGGCACCGCCCACACTTCCATGCCGCTGACGACATCAGAAGTGGACAAAGAAACAAGACGCAGCAAACAGACACAGAGAACAGACTACCGGGGGAGGGGGGAATTAAATAAATAAATAAATCTTTAAAAAAAAAAAATTAAGTCCTGGACCTGATCTTTAGCCATATCTGTCCTCCAGCTGCAGGAGATGAGGATCTCTTTAAATGCTGCCCTCTCACTTTCATACTTAACGGTCTATTAACAGATCTGATCCCATCACTTTCTCCCTTCAGTGAATCTATGACACTTGGCAAAACTCACTCAGTTCCACAGTCCTTCTAATTACTAGTCCCCCCCATAATTCCCACATGTCCAAGACTTTGTACCAGCTAGTGCATCCCCTTCAATCTGTATCCCATCCCAGTTCAACACAGGTGAAGATCTTAGCAATTGCCCTACTACAGCAGGTCAGGAAATATCATTACGCCACCTACCACCAGTGATGGAGTCCTTGTTGCCATCCAGTCTGGAAGTGATCCAGTCCCAGAATAGCATCCTTAGAGGTAGAGCCTGAGATGGAGATGATATTTCAGGTGATTTATTGGTAGAATGCTCTTCAAGAGAAGGGGAGTAAGAAGAGAGAAAATGACAGGAAGAAAAAGCTAAGCAAGAATACGCTCTCAGAGACATGTTTCAGCATGATCCTACTGGGAAGCCCTGGAGCATACACTACACCAGAGGGTTTGTCCCACTTGCAGGCAAAGGGGCCAGTCTTTTGTTCCTTTGTGCCAGTCAGTCATTGACAGATGTCTGCCCTTGGGGACTGGGGGGAATATAGGCTCTCAGGAGAAATGGCTCCTAGAAGAGGGTTGTTGAGAGTTGTTACCTGTCAACACTCTGGCAGCTAGGGGATGGGTGCACAGTGGTGAAGATCAGGATGGGCCATCGGAAGCACCCAGTATAGTATCATATCCAATTTCCATTTTTATAGAACCTAACAAATCATTTAACCTCTCTAGACTTCATTGTTCTCATTTGTAAAACTATAATAAAAATGTTTCGCAGTATTGCAGAGCAGATTAACTGAGGAAATTTAAATGTAGTTGTCTAGAACTTTGTTTTAGGAGGCGCACAGTAATTTTTTATGTGTCCATTAGCATTATCTAAAATATTTTCATTTTCATTGTTTACTTTCTCCTCACAATAGGCACATGATATAAACAATAGGAATTATTTTCCTTTCAACAAAGAAAAAAACTGAGATCTAAAGATGTCAAATCTTTTGGTTTAGGTTACTTAGAAAGCTATTATCAGGTCAGTAGATAAACATAGATCTCTTGATTCCTATATGGTTCATGTCAAAGGGTAAGTTTGGCATTTAAGGTAGGAAAAAGGAAGAAGGAAGTCTTTCTGAAGGAGCCTTAGAAAGGAACATTGAAGACCTTTGTTATTTATGTCATAGAGACGTGACTTTACTTGTAAATTTGCATTCCTTCAGCTTTTTTTATCATAATATTCATAGTCCTTTATTTCACTTAGAAATGTTTTCATGTCATTAAATAATCTTCAATACTATTTTATGATTTAATCATGATTTAGCTATCTATTGATGGAGGATTAAGTTATTTCCATATTTTGCAAGTATAAAAGGTACTGAAATTAATAAAAAATAAAATAGATGAAGATGAACTGAAGAAAGAGACTGAGAAATATCAATCATAGATATTTATTATTAGAGGGAAAGAATTATTAGAGGGATTATTATTATTAGAGGGAAAGAAAGATTCAAGAATTAGAGGGTATTGGTATATATAATAATTGCTTACAAATGAACAAGAAAAAAGTTTAGTATCATTCAGCTTTATTGCTAGATATTCATTCGATAAATATTTTTTCAGGCACTAAGCAGCTCTTCCATTAACCAGCCACTTGACCTTGGGAAGTCCAAGGATGGCCAATAGATTTCATCTCACCTGCTGACTCCTATATGTTGTCAGTGACTTCCTAGAGCACTGTTTCAGGCTCAGGAGGAAAGAGCACCTTGAGCAATGCCTGTGGGTGCAAAGAGAGGAGTGGAAGTACAAAGGTTTTTGCTGACTCTAAACAAGTTACCCAACCATCCTGGGCCTTGGTGTCTTCATTCAAGGAGAGGGAAAAACAGGAGATGGTTATATTAAAGGTATCTAAATCTTTGACAGCTCTGAGTCTGTAATTCATTTCCATCTCACCCTCAGGTCCTTCAGGACAAAGTCCTTTGCTGAAAGCCCTCAGTGGAAATTACTCAGCACCCCTGATTGTCACCAGCTCAAGTAACTCTGTGTACCTGCGCTGGTCATCTGACCACGCCTATAATCGAAAGGGCTTTAAGATTCGATATTCAGGTGAGTAAAACACAAGGACTCATGAAAAGAGGTACAGCCTGAGCCCCTTACGTTTCTCAACCCAAACTCCCAAATAAGTCATGGGTCATCTCCTTACCAAGATGGTGAAACTCTTCCATGGGGACTGGGCAGTCTTTTTCCTCCTCTAAACCCTTCTCACCCAAAGCTATACAAATGGTCCTTGGTATTTTCCTACCTTTCCTTCTACTCCTTTTACCCCCTTTTAACCTCCTTCTCTCCTGTTCCTTATATTGACAGCCTGTGTCTTAAGGATAAGTTTGACTATTATGTACGATAGTTATATGCCTAAAAGTTTTTCTATCCTTAATGCTGTTGAAATGTTAATAAATGTTCTTTAAAACTGAAAGCCCCTAAGACATGGGTTTCCAATTGGGAAATGGTAGGCAGGCAGCAAAGGATAGGCTATATTTTAAGTCCAGCAGCCTCTCTTCTGCTCTGTAAGTCATATCTTATTGGCAGAGTCAGCCAGCCAACTGACCGGGGCAGCCATCTATAAGGAATCCCTGTACATGTAATGAGATGGAAAAAAATCAAATTTATCTGAATTCCCATCATGAGGATTACTTTCTGTGGTTGCAAAGAAAACTTGATAAGCTGCTTGATGCCTACTTTGAAGAATGTGGGTCCAATGAATGGCTGGCCAGTCTCCACAAGCTTGGAGGCAGAAATTAATTGCTCAGGACTGTGGGGCGAGGCCAAGACCACCGCCAGCTTTCCCCTTCAGCATTCTTTCCCCTAACTGCATTTGGCCTGCATTCCAAACAAATGTTGGACAAATTTTTAAAGAGTATTGATTGGAAGCGATGTCAGATTATAGCCTGAGGTACCACTTGTGTTGGTCCTTGTCTTTTCATGGGTCACCTAAGCATTATTTGTTAGGAAAAATTGGACTTGAATCAAAATCTGTAATGTTACTCTCCAAAAAGTATTTTTGCATATTTGATGACAAAATATTTTTTGCTTGCTAAAAATATTAACTCAAATTCATCTGCCCAAACTTAGCAGTCCCATTAGAATGATCCTAAAGAACTCTTGGGTATGACTTCCAGGGAAGAGCAAATCACAGGAAGCTGAAGGAGCCCTGGTAGGAGACAGCTCTTTACTCCCTCAGTCCATTTCTTCTGCAAAGTCGATCCAAACTCTCCTTTCCTGTTGAGCACATGAGAGACAGGGTGGCAGCACAGACAGTTCCCCAGGTTCAGTAATCAGCTCTGTCACCAAGCTGTATGATTTATTAGCCAAGTCACTTAACCTCTTCAGGCCTGTTTCTTCAAGACGAAAAAGAAACCTTGACCCTTGACAGTCCTGAAGGTATCTCTCAGGGGATACTCTGGCTGAGTCTCCGGCAGCTGCTCCCACTAAAGAGAAATAGTCATTTAGTAGCATTTCGCTATGCTGATTGCAAAATTCAGAACTAAAAGCTGTTAAAGAGTTGCTCTTTCCTTGGTGTTTTTAAAAACTAACCACATGTTGTGGGTAATGAGTGAGTCAAAATTAGCTCAAGTCCATTAAGTAGAGAGCTAATGTACATGCCATGTTGAAAGTGAATTAATCACATGGTGAAAAATTAGTACTTAATCATTAAAACACAGTAGACTTGTGTAATTTGCACATGCATCTGTCACTGTGATCAAGTACATTTTATAACTAAGATTCTTGTTCTTGAGATAGCCACAGAGATACAATATGCATAGGCTGCAGATGGCAAAGAAGAACAAAGAAGGGCTTGGAAGGGGGGTGCTTAAGACACCAGCATCACCAGCAGAGGGATGAGACCACCAAGTAAGAGGCCAGAGGATCTCATGTTGGGGAGGGGGGGTTAAGAACCCTACCACCCAACCTGACCTTATCCGCCCTGCCTAGGGGACCCAGCCAGGGACTCTTGGAGTAAATAAGTGACTTGTGATGCTTGTTCCTTTGGTCATCCTTCTGTCAACTTCCCAGAACTTCCCCCTTGCAGGTGTTTTTAATGGGAGTCCTCTGAGGCCAGGATTTTTGTCTGGTCTGTTTAGAATAGCACTTGATATCTAATGCACACTCAATTTGATTTCTTCAATAAATGAATGAATGATACTGAAGCCATGCTTTGAGGGAAAAATAGGACCTTGGATTTGGGGTCCTCAATTCTCGCAGCAACCTCTCCTCCCAGTCCCCTTACACAGCAGAAAGACGGAGAAGGGTCATTTATTGAGCAATAAGGGTCCTGCACCATGCTGGGAGCTTTATAGACACAATCTCATTTAAATTATACAAAACCTAGGAAGGAGGTACCACCAATCACATTTGCCAGGTGAGGGCCCTGGAGCCAAATGAAGCTTCAGTGGTTTGCACCAAGCCACAGACTTGGAAAGGTCAGAAGTGGGATTTGAGGCCAGGCCTGCCTGAGTCCCAAGTCCACTCCCTGTGCCCATGCCCGCTGGAGTCTAATTTCCTCACCTGTTTAAGGGCCGACCGAGTTCGAGAGCCTGAATTCAGCTGAACAAACAGTGCTGCTCTCAAGCCAGAAAGAGGACCCAATGCTTAATGGAGCTGGTTTCCTTTTCTTTTTGTTTTTCATTCCTAAACTGATTGACTGCTGTTCAATACCAACCCCTCAGACCTGGCAGTGGTGAAAGCAAACCCTGACTTTCCAGAGGAAACACTGGGGAGAAGGAAGGGGGAGGGGCATGCCTGAGAGCCCGTGTCTGAGCCCTCTTGTTGTTTAGCTCCTTACTGCAGCATGCCCAGAGCTCCACTCCACGGCTTCATTTTGGGCCAGACCAGCACACAGCCCGGCGGCTCCATCCACTTTGGCTGCAATGGCGGCTACCGCTTGGTGGGACAGAGCATGGCCATTTGTACCCGGCACCCCCAGGGCTACCACCTGTGGAGCGAGGCCATTCCTCTCTGTCAAGGTGAGAAGCAGGTGTGGGAGCGGGTGGCAGGATGGCTCTTGATCCTACTCACATCTTGGGCTTGTCCCAGGAACAGTTACTTCCAGATGGGGATTTCCTGGATGATAATTAATTCATTCGTTCAGCAAATATTTATGCAGCAAATATTTATGGAGACTCTGTAGTATCTCAAACCCTAGGGATATACATATGCATCACACCCAGTCTCTGCATTTTGAGAGAAATAAACGTATAAATACAAAAAGACAGAGTGAGCAAGTGCTGAAACATGAGTCTGAGCAGAGTGTTGGGGGAACCCAGAGGGGAGAGAGGACCTTCCTACTGAGTAGCTGGGGAGCTCCTAGAAAAGGGGGTGCCTGGCTTGGTCTCATAGAACAAGCATATTTTTTGCCAGGGACCAGCAAGGAAAACATTCTAGAGCAACAGAAAGAGTTTGTGCAAAGGCACAGAGCCAAGAGCCAGTCCAGCATGTGCAAGGCCGTTTGGACTGGCCGAAGCACGAGGCTGAGGAGGCAAAGGGACAGAGGGAACCAGGGCTGACCTACAGGATCACCATAACCACCGTTATCAGTGATCAAGCCCGATATGTACCAGGCAGTTTGTATGCATTACCTTTTATAACTTTTCCGGGCGGGGCAGAGGGGTGGGAGCAGCTCTCTTAAAGTAATATATATTCAGACCAAAATGCTGAAAAAGAAAACTAGAGAAAATGCCAAAGAAGAAAGTGAAAATGACTTATAATCCCATTACCCGAGATCTGCTAACACTTCAGCGCATTTCCTTCCATCTTTATATATTGTTTACAAAAATGGGATCATTAGTATACACAACTCAATATTTTATTAACATCTTTCATATAAATAAATGTGCTTCCTCACCATTATTTTCAGTGGTTGCATAGCATCAAGTATCATCTTATTTTTTGGTCATTTGGATGTCTTTTTTTTTTTACTGTATATAATGTTGCCATTAAAATCTTCATAATTCATATATATGAACATCCATATTTATTTCTTTAAATAAATTCCAGAAATTCAATTGTCGAGTCATAACTTACACACAGTCTTACAGCCTTTAGTACATAAAGTCAAATTGCCCTCCAGAAAGTCTGTCCTCATTTATTGTTCCAACAGCAGCATGTGAAAGTTGTCTTTTCTCCCACATTCCCATCAACATTGTGCACCTGAAAAAAAAATCCAAAAAGACCTTTGCCAATGGTTTAGACAAAAACAGGAAATCACATTGTTGTTTGATTTTATTTTTCTTTGATGAAGTATTTTTCAAGTGACATCTGTCGTTTCTGATTCTTTTTTTTTATGTTTGTGTTTTTTTATTTTTAAAGAAGCTTAGATTACATAAATATTACATCAGAAATATAGAGGATTCCCATATGCCCCATCCCCTCCCCCTCCCACACTTACGACCTTCTGGCCTGTGCTTGAGTTTTCTCCAAGAACAAAAACCAGTGTGTTATTTTCTATGTGAAGCCCTTGGCAAAGGCCACAGAAAACCAACCCAGAACCTTCTGCGTTCTGCCTTCACTTCTGCTTTCCATGGACACCAATGTTGTGGTCCTTTCAAGTAGAACATGTTAATCCCCCATTTCCCACATGCACTTGGACCAAGAGGCGCCTGGCATTCTTCTAATGCCCCACTGCTGCAACCTTTACTTCCCCACCCGTAAATACATCTCAGAGATCTCACCCCAACACAAATTTCAAATACTTTAGGATTGTATCCCCTCCTCTCCTACACGTATGAAGTGTCCTTCCATTACCTCTGGATTTGGGGGACTCTGTTTCGGCATAGAGATCATGAGACTCAGGCTTCTAGTCTCTTGGGCTGGTAATTTATTTTCTGTATGCTTAGTTACCCACAAGACAAGGGCCAGGCCAGGGAGAAGAAAGTGTCTGCAACCCAATACTTTCACTTCTTTTCCCCAGATTAACATCCAATGCAGGATGCCGGGAGGTGGGAGGTGAGGGGAAATCTAAATATTTCTTCCCAAAGGGTCCAAGGAAGCAGTCAAAAGAATTAGTTGATTAGATATGAAAATTCGACTAACACATTGCCTGCACCCACTGAAGGAGCTCAAAACCTTGCTATTTAGGCATTTGTAAAGTACCATATTTAAATGCTTCCTTATAATCTTATTCCTTCTATTTTCCTGATCATGATCCTTTCCTCCCATGTCCTTCCTCCATCTTGGCATCCCAACCCCTCTCCTTCTGGACAGTGCACCCTTCCCCATATCATAATGGAGCACTAGCCCCATGCCTCTTCTTGGGTCTTGAAATTCTAGTATTATCAAATATCATTGTTAGTCAGTATGGATGGAAATTTCCTCTGTCCAAGCTTTTCTGGCTCAAAGTGAGAAGGTCTGAGCTCTAGATCAATTACAGAAGAGTGGTGGATAGATGGGGAGCAATAGTTGGTAATTTAACTCTGGATAATCTCTTACCATTTGTAATAGCTTCTCAACTATCAACAGACAAGTATAACTAATAAATATTAATTCTTTCAAAGACACAATTTATTCTAAGTAATATATATTCCTTCTAAAACATGATGTTGACCCTACTTCTTATGAAATAATAATCCTGGCCATTTTGCTTGCTCACCTTTCTCTCCTGAGTTGTCACCTTGAGATTCCTATTCTTTGTACTCTGATGTTAGTTTTATCATTTTCCCCATCTTTCTTGGTTTTCTTTTTGAACTTGTTCCTCGGAAAGAGTTCATGAGAGGTAAATTTTCTGAGTCCTTAAATGTCTTGAAATTGCTTTATTTTGCCCTCACCCATAGGTTGACTAGATAAAATCCTAGGTTAAAAATCGTTTCCTGCATAACTTTAAAGGCATCGTCCCATTGTCTTCAGACCTCAGTATTCTTGATGGAAAGTCTCATGCTAGTCTGATTTCCATTCCAAGTATGTCATATTTTTTCTCTCTCTGGAAACTTACAGGATCTTCTCTATGTCTTTGGTCTTCTGAAATGCCATGATGATGTATGTAACAATGGTTCTTTTTGCATCCCTTTTCTCACTTTCAATCTGAAGACTTGTGTCTCTTTTCAGCTCTGGGAAATTTTCATCTATGATCATTTCATCCCCTCCATTTTCTCTATTATCTCTTCCTGGAGCTCTACTTAGCCAGATATGAGATTCCTGGGTTGATCATCTACATTTTCAGAACTTTTCTCTCATTTTTGGTCCCTGTCTTTTTTATCTATATTCTGGGACATTTCCTATACTTTTAATTTCCAGTCTTCCTATTTAATGTTTAGTTGGGAAGCTCTATTTTTAATTTAAAAGAGTTCTTCCTTATTCTCTTGTTCTTTTCTCAAAGCCCTCTGCTCTCATTTTGTGCCTGCAATAATGTCATCTCAACTTGCTCAAGAAATTACACATCAGAAGTTTTTCAAAATGTATTTTTTCTGTTGCTTGAATTAGCTCTAATTTCTAAGGGGAATTTTTATTGATTTGTTTACCTTGAACTTTCTCTTCCATGCTGGTAGTTTTCTTCATGCATGTAGTAACCCTTGATTGTCCGTTCATATTTGAAAAGAAAAGGTTAAGTTGGCTTTTCTAGGTAGCAGCTGTGGGTTACCTTTGCTTGTTATTATATACAATTATCTTTGCCCACTAGGTTTTTCCCATGATTAGAAAGTCCAACTGAATATATGAGATGAACAGGCAGAGAGCCTTTAGGCTGAGAACCTTTAAATCCTAGAATTAAAAGAACTTTACTTTGGGATGCCAGCTCCCACCCTAGCAACTCTAATTCTCTCAGAGGAGTTGGGTTTTGTTTTTGTTTGTTTTTTTCATTTAAGTAGGAAAGAAGACCCCTCTCTATTTTGTCTGGAAAGTAGACACCTGGCTGCCTCTACACTCTTTGTAGAAAGGGATGAAAGACAATTGGTCTCACCCAGTAGTCCCCTCCCATATATTTTGGGCTGTGGCTTCTTTGCCCCCATTTAATCTGTCAAAATATTTCTATCTGCTTTGTGTTTTCAATTTTTTTTTAACTCCCTCATCTATTCATCCTCCTATTTTTTTATGAGGTTTGCCCCTTTTATTTTTCCTTTACTATAATTTTGTTGGAGTTTTGAGGAAGAGGAAAAATAAAAAATAACTACTCAGACCACCACCTTTAACAAGAAACCCTCATAAATTTTTTCCCTTCGCTAGGTCTTTCCTGCGGAGTTCCTGAGGCCCCCAAGAATGGAATGGTGTTTGGTAAGGAGTACACAGTGGGGACCAAGGCTGTGTACAGCTGCAGCGAAGGCTTCCACCTCCAGGCAGGTGCGGAAGCCACAGCAGAGTGTCTGGAGACAGGCCTATGGAGCAACCACAATGTGCCCCCAAAATGCATCGGTGAGTCCTTGGGTGATAGAGGCTGGTGTAAGGAGGGGCTGGGTGAGCAGCTGAAAAGTCTCAGGCAAGGAGTAACCTAAAAGCCCAGTAATGAGAAAGACCATGTACGTGGAGGTTGGGGGATTCAGGGAGAGGAAATGGGTGGGTGGTATCTTCTGCCAACTTGGATTCTCATTTAAAAGTGGTCTCAAAGCACTGATAGACCATTGTGTCCTGGCATGTTTCCTTAAACCATTATAGAACTTAGGAATGATAAACTGTAATTCAGACAGTTTATATGAATGTCCCTTGATCACAAAACTCTAAAGTGACAGATGTACAATTCAATTTTAAGGCCAAAGTCACAAACTGGCAGCCTAATAAGTCATATCCAATCCAAAGATGTGGTGGTGGTATTTTTTTTTAATCTACACTGTGCTTTTTTTTTTTTTTTTAAGATTTATTTTTATTTCTTTAATTCCCCTCCCCTCCCCTCCCCCGGTTGTCTATTTTCTGTGTCTTTTTGCTGCGTCTTGTTTCTTTGTCCGCTTCTGTTGTCGTCAGTGGCACGGGAAGTGTGGGCGGCGCCATTCCTGGGCAGGCTGCTCCCTCCTTCGTGCTGGGCGGCTCTCCTTACAGGTGCACTCCTTGCGCGTGGGGCTCCCCTACGCGGGGGACACCTCTGTGTGGCACGGCACTCCTTGCGCGCATCAGCACTGCACGTGGGCCAGCTCCACACGGGTCAAGGAGGCCCGGGGCTTGAACCGCGGACCTCCCATGTGGTAGACGGATGCCCTAACCACTGGGCCAAGTCCGTTTCCCTACACTGTGCTTTATAGGGAAAAAATTTGAATTACATAAAAATCCAGATTTCTGGCTTGTCTTGAAAAACAAAGATCCAACCAAATGGAACTTGCAGTCCCACATCCAACAATCAGCATTGCCTAAATGGCACCTCCATTTTCTTGGCAGGACCTGCACTCCTCGGTTTACCACATTCCCCACCGAGCCCACTTCACTCATTTACCAAACCTGCCTGGGAAATAAAGATGCTAGGATTCATCATTCCTGCATTTAGGCTTCCCAGTCCCCAGCTCTGGGCTCTTGCCATGTCTTCTGTAATTAATTAGCTAACCCCCCTCCCTGCCCCTTGTTTCCCCAGCTGTGACCTGTCCTGATATCAGCAGCATCAGCATGGAGCATGGCCGGTGGAGACTCATCTTTGAGACACAGTACCAGTTCCAGGCCCAGCTGATGCTCATCTGTGACCCTGGCTACTACTATACTGGCCAAAGGGTCATTCGTTGTCAGGCCAATGGTCGATGGAGCCTTGGCAACTCTCTGCCCACCTGCCAGAGTAAGCCCAGGATGGGAGGGTGGGCATGTTGGCACTGTGCCTTCTACCCTGAACTATCTCATATGTAGTGTGAACGGGGGAAGGGGGAAGAGAGGTATCACTGGGGTTGTAGTATACCTCTTTTTGGGCACTCACCTAAAATCAGGATCTGGGAAAATGCCTACTCCTTTAAGGGAGTACTTCTCAGCACCTTGTCATCTTATTAAAAGCTGCCTTTGTCTAGGTGAGCATTCACTAATTCATATATTCAGCATTCATTACCATATGCCAAGGACTGTAGAGATATGAAGATAGATTATGGCTCCTGCCCTCAAGGAACTTAAAGTCTACTGGGGAGACAGACAAATAAAGAAGCCATGATAATGCGCTGTGGTAAGAACTGTGATGGGAGTGTGCATAAAGTGGAATGAGGGTATCAAAAGGCCACAAGTCTGTCTGCTCTCTCTTTTTCCATTGTTAATTGTTTGTTCTTTGGTTCTTTAAGATATATATTAAAGGTTGGGGTCCCTGGAAAGCAGAACTCTGAAAGGAAGGTTTATTAGAGAGTGGTCTTGGTATCTTCACCTATGAAAGGGAAGGGAAGAAGCAGGACTGGGCAGAGGAAGAAGTTGAGCTGTGATTTGGCACCAATGAAGACCTCAACAGGGCTGCCCTAAAGCAAGGATGACCCTTCAGAACTGTCACAAGTTGGAGCAAAGGGCTTAAGCCTTTGTACCTCCACACTGACCAGCCATTGGATTCAGGCTGCCCAGGAAGGAACATGACCTTAGGTGAGAGGGCGCTTCAGCTGAGACAATTCTGAAGAGGGCTGCTTGCTAGCAGCATCCAGCAGTGGTGGAAATAAGTCCTAAAGGGAAGTCTGGGAGGCACACCACAGCATCCAGTACAATAGTAGTAGATTCTACTACAATACACCTCTTATTCATATTTCACCAGTAAGGGTGTCATAGAGAAGAAGCACATGATTGTAAAGGGGTAGAAGTGTAGAGCCTGTCAATGAGAAGTGGGAGGTTTGAGACAGATGGGAGAAAGAATGGTATCTTCCCAACACCTATAAACCAAGACACCATTGTCTTTAGGCATCATGAGAGATTGTGGGTAAAATCTTCGCAATGGGATCCAACCATGTATATGGCAAAGTTGAAAGAAGTCATGAGTGTATGTGATGGAAAGCATTTAGAGTGAAACTGCTCACAAGTCAATGCAGCCTTGGTAATTAGTTCTCACGTGGGCCAGCTAGTAGTTGTCTACAGTGCTCTGCTGAGAAGGAATGTTCTTTTCTAGGCAGCAGAAATTGATTGGCAGTGTCTGCCCTGGGTTTTTAGGGGGTTATCCCCAAATCACCATCTCTCTGGTACAGTGATTCCTCACCAGGGCAGCAGGTACAAATCACCTGAAGAGACTTTAAAATCCACATTTCTGGGCCATATTTCCAGAGATTGTGAGTCATGGGTCTAGAGTGGAACCTGGGCATTTTAAAAGCTCCTCAGATGCTTCTGGCAACACCTGCAGTCAAGAATCTCCTCCAGTGTTAACATCACTCATGTCTAGATCATATCCAGACACGAGTTCCAATGGAGTAAGATTAAACATCTTATTTCTGTCATTGTTCTTGCTAATCAAAAAGTATTCATCTCTCTCCTTGGGGGCTAGCTTACTGAACATTTTGTGCTCTTTTTAGTCATCTCCTGTGGAGAACTTCCCATCCCCACCAATGGGCACCGTATTGGAACATTGTCTGTCTATGGGGCAACGGCCATCTTCTCCTGCAATTCTGGATACACTTTGGTGGGCTCCAGGGTGCGGGAGTGTATGGCCAATGGGCTCTGGAGTGGCTCTCAAGTCCGCTGTCTTGGTAAGTGGGCCTATCCTACCCATTATCCCTCCTGAGGTCAGGTTAGAGCTTTCCAAACCTGGGCCACAATCATTGAACAGTATAATTTTACCCACTGTCATAAAATGCTTAATCCAAACTGACTAAACACCAGTTAGTGGACATTTACCATGACTAAATTCCTGAACTAGCTACTCTTGGGGCACCCAAGAGAATGAGAAGACCTTCACATCCAAAGAGACAAATCTTTGAGGGGTTCTCATTCTGGTCAAAAAGACAAACCCCCTCTTATTGGCCTTTGTGTGATGCGTGAAGCCCCAACCTCCATCTTTGAGTAGCTTACAAAGACAAATTCCTATAACACACCTAAAATATATTTTATGTTATATATTTGTTATATGTGTATGTGTTTGTGTGTATTTAACAAATAGCAGAAGTATAAAAAACAACCTGGCTTATAAAGGACAAAGTTATCATCTCTCTATGGCTAATTCATCCCCTACCCAAACCCAGAGAAGTGCCCTATTTATATTCTTAGGTTTTCTCTCCTCTCACTCCTTGCATGGACCCCTGAAGTCCAAAGGAGAATCCAGACACACAGACCTAACAGGATGGAGTGAATGGTCTGTCCTGGAGCGGAGGAGTGCTGCCTTCCCACTGTTTCTGGTCCCTGTAGGGACACTGTCAGGGATTACGACACAGATCCAAAGGATGCCAGTGGAAATGCCAGGAATACACTCGACCGAAACCCCATTTAATAACTCACCTAGTTTTGCATTACTGGCATTCTTCACCCTCAAGGAGAAATAAAGATGATTTTAGTTAAACCACCTGTTTTTAAATGGTTATTTTTAATCCAGCTAGGCTTTTACTGCCTTAATGCAGACTTCAATGCCCTCCACGCAGTAGATGCTTAATTAATGATGGTTGATGAGAAAAAGAGGGGACTGACCCCTGAAGTAGGGAGGGAACCATGATAATTTCTCACCCATGTGCTGACACATGGATCTAAAGTCCAGTGATCAATGGTCAGCGGCATGTATTATCATTGGGATGCAATTTCGTGATGTTAGGGTGCCAATTCCTCAACACCATTTCTATCATGTCTAGGATTCCTGAAGTCACCCCTTCAGGGTTACTCTCAAGGGAAGGTGGGAAAAATACTAGGTGATTGTATAACTGGCCCTTTTTCACACCATCCCTATCTTCTCCCACCCTGACCAAATGCCACCTCATTTTCTATGAGGTCCTTTGTGACTTACTCTCTTCCTTCCTCCTTCTCCCACCAAAGCTGGACACTGTGGGACTCCTGAGCCCATTGTCAATGGACACATCAATGGAGAGAACTACAACTACCGGGGCAGCGTGGTGTACCAGTGCAACGCCGGCTTCCGCCTGATCGGCATGTCTGTGCGCATCTGCCAGCAGGATCATCATTGGTCGGGCAAAACCCCTTTCTGTGTGCGTAAGTATGTTGTCCACTCTCCCTAGTCATGGGATTCAGACTCAACATGGACTGCCTCTCTTTTTTTCTGGCTTAAGTTAGCTACAGGTTTTTGTATACTTTATTAATTTTTTTGAAGATGTGTTCATTACATCAATTGTTTTTCAGTTCTCTAGTTTTCTACTAGTTCTCTGCTTCTGTTCTTTACTAGTGCTTCCACTTTTATTATTCCTTCCTTGTGATTTCTTTTAGCTCACTTTTTGTTTCTTTATCTAAGTTTTTGAGTTGGGGATTTAATTCATTTGTTTTCATTCTTTCATTTTTATTCACTTTTATTGGTGTAAATGTTTAAGGCTAGGAAATTTTCTTCTAGTCACTGCTTTAATATGCATTGTTAGGTATTATTTTTTAGAAATTCTGTAATTTGATATGAATTTCCCCTTTCAACCAGGATTCTTTTAGTAGAGGTTCCTAAAAAAAATTTCCAAGTAGAAGGATCTTCTTTGTTTTTATTTTGTTTTTCATTTCTATTTTATTGTATTATACATATTTCTACCTTATGGAATTTACTGATGCTTTCTTTGTGACCTAATACATGCTCAATTGTTATGAATGTTCCCTGTGCACTTTAGAAGACAGGATATTAGCATGTGAAGTTGTATATATATTCATAAGATCTATCTTACTGTGTTTATGCCTAATATATTCTTAATTATTTTCTTTCCATTTGACCTGTTTTGTTATGAGAGATGTGTGTTAAGGTTTCCTATTATTAGTGAGCATCTATATTTCCTTGCATTTCCTGTAGTTTCTGCTACAGTAAGGTAGTTGCTGTATTATTAGGTGCATAGATATTCATAACTATTATTCTACATTGTGAATTGTGGTTTTTAGCCTTTAAAAGTGTCCTTTGTCCCTTTCAATATTTTGTCTCAAATTCTACTTGTCTGAATTTAGTATTGCAACTCCAACTTTTATCCTTTTTCCATTTGCATGGTATGTGTTACACTTCCTTTTATTTTAGCCTTTCTGAATCACTTAAATTAAGTGTGCCAATAATTTAGGTGTATGTATACAGCATATAGGTAGATCTTGCCTTATAAGTCAATTTGAAAATATTTTTGTTTTAATGGATGAATTAAACTCATTCACCCTATTGATATGAATGATATGTTTAGTTTCAATTCTGTCAAGCATATGTAATTGTTATATGTAAATATTATTTTTAGGAATTTCTTTCTCTGTATTAATATGGTTTCTTTGCTTTTTTTCATTTCTTTTGGTGTGTAGGGAAGTTTAGATTTTTTTGTTATTTACTTTTTTATTTATAGCATTTTTAGTGATACTAGCACCCTGTTTTCTTAATTATATGACTTATCAATTTTAATGGAATATTTTAACTTTCACCTATTGTCTATATAACCATCAATGAGATTTTCTGCTCTCTTTTTTCTCTCTGCCTTTGCCTCCCATTTTTAGTTGCATCATTTCTACATTTTCAAAGCATAAAACATTTTATAGCATTTATATATTATTATTCCACCCTTTCCCCCACCTTTATTTTATTGCTAGATCTACAATTAAATGTATTAAAAGTTCGTCAATGCTGTAGAAGTTTTCCCAGTTCACTTTATTTTTCTTTTTTTTTTCTTTATTTACTTTTAAATGTTACATTCAAAAAATATGAGGTCCCATATAACCCCCACCCCTCCCACATTGACAAACTTTTCCATCATTGTGGCACATCCACTGCACCCAGCGAACACATTCTGGAGAACCGCTGCATCACATGGACAGTGGTCCACATTGTAGTCCACACTTTCCCCCAGTCCAGCCAGTGGGCCACGACAGGACACACAACATCCAGCAGCCATCCCTGCAGCACCACCTAGGACAACTCCAAATTCTGAAAATGCCCCCACACCATATCTCTTCTTCCTTCTCCCTACCATCAGCAGCCACTGTGGCCACCCTCTCAACATCACTACTACAATTTCTTCCCCTACCAATCACAATATTTCCCCAGCAGAACACCAGTAAGTCCACTCTAAACCATACTCTATCCCTCCATCTTGTGGACCTGGGATGGCTATGTCCAGTCCCCCTCTACATCAAGAGGGGGTTTGGATTCCACATGGATGATGGATGCAATTCTCCTGCTTGCAGTTATAGGCATTCTTGGCTGCCTGGTGTGGTGGTTAACCCTCTTCACCTCCCTGTCAGCTGGCCAGGGTAAGTCCAAGAAACCAGAGGGTAGGAACTGCAAGTCTGCTGAGGCCCAGGGCCTGGCCGTCACATGGACAGTTCAGAGATTCAGGTCTCCTGAGTATACACCAACCCAAGTGCCAACCACAGGTCTGGTAAAAGTAACAGAAGAGGCATGTGTAGAAAGGTCATATCTGAGTCCAACTCCATCACACTCAGAACACAAACTCCAAAGTAGGGCCAACTGACATGACCCTGAACTCCAGAGTCATCTGCCTTGACCATAGAACCTGTGGATCATTGCAGCCCTCAGGAGAACCAGCACCTGGGTTTCCATCTACCTTGGCTGTCTCTGGTACCCTGCTGAAGCATGCATAAGCATCACTCCCTTATGACCTCCCGGCTCTTTTTTGGAGACTCACAGCCATATAAACTCATTTGTCATTTCCATTTCCCCCTTTTATCAAAGGTCGAAATGCAGTTTTTAACACCTGTTATCACATATAGGCTAAGATATTCTGCTGGTCTGAGTTGACCTCTTTGTTCATGGTCTTTTTGTAGTTACATCATCAGCTGGTGCTTGGTAGTAATCCCTCGGTGCTAGGAGGCTTATCCCCAGGAGTCATGTCCCATGCTGGGGGAAAGGCAATGCATCTACATGCTGAGTTTGGCTTAGAGAGTGGCCACATTTGAGCAACATGGAAGCTCTCAGGAGGTAACTCTTAGGCACCTCACGGCTATAGGCCTAGTTCATATTTCAGGCACACAGGCTCATAATCAGAACCATCAGTATCAAGGGCTCATCGTTGGACCATCTATCTTTATTGGTCTTTGCCATTGCACTTGGGGGATTGTTGTTGTTCCATTGGGGAATGTGATAGAGCTCCCCTGGTCAGGAGTTCAGCACTCTCTCATCTGTCGTTTCCAACTGAAACCACTACAAAAATATTCAAACCTTTCTGTGTACCCTGTATACATGCCCTGGAGAACTCCCTCCCAACCATGTGCCCCCCACTAATGACACCCCACACAATTGCTCCTCCCCCACCATAGTTGAACCTCTCTGTAGTCCAAAACTTCTTAAAAAGGAAACCCAGGGTTCCATTAATAGAAAAATAGGATATAGTGATGGGTTTAAAAGTTAGATATGAAATACATAGAAATTTAGAAAAATTAAATAAAGGAAAAATAAATTGGGGTTTCAAAGAAATGAAAAAATGAAAAAGCTTTGTTTTTGACATTTTGCCTTTCATCACTGCTACAGGTGTTGCCCAGTATGTACAGTGGCAAGGCAATTTCTTCCATTTCTTCCTCAGTGTCTACGTCCTTTCCTTCTTTTTTTTTTTTTTTTTTCTGATTATTAAGTTTCTCTTGACATAAGCTTTAGGTCACCATAATTCACATATACAACACATATATCCAACATCAAACCCTTTGTCCCTTCCCCAACAGTGATCTTTTTACATGTTCATATTATATTTGCTGCAGCTAATGTACGGATATTGAAATGATAGCTTTCAAACATGGTTCCATTTGGTTTTACATCATATTTTATATTTTAGACTATACAATTTTCTAAATTTTTAGTTATCTTATGTTTTACATTTTAGCCTACAGACTTTTATACATTTTTGGTATAATTTAACATGACCTATATCCATCATGGCATGATCCTGTGAAACACTTCCATTGCCCCACAGTTACCCTGATTCCATGTATTTACACATGATTCCATGTGTTTACACCTCTTTCCCCCTCCGCTCAGGGCCCACCATGACAATCAATCTTCATTACTTGAGGGGCCATATTCAGTGATACTTGCAAAAATGTTGAGGACTTGACATACTCGACTGCCCTAACCCATTGGGAGCCACCGATTCTCTCAAGAGATACACTTCCCTCTGTTTGAGAACATCAGTCCTCCCCAGGTTGTGGGTATACCTTCACTCTCATTGTATGGGTCTCCACCCAATGATATAATCCACTATGACAAAATGAGCACTCACACACTCCCCAGAAGCTTGCCCTGTGTCAGATGTCCCCGCCCCCCCAAGCATCCCAAACATGCAACCTTCCATATTACATTTTCTAAAAAGTTTTCTCTGTACCACAATTTCAACCACATACCTGACAATCCCCCATGATCAAATGTTCCCCTCACCCTCTCCCCAATTTCTTGGGCAATCTGACCCATCCTCCCATCCCTAGCACCCCTAAAGCCTACACAGCCCCACCCAAAGTTATCCCTATGCTCCCATTTTATCCCTTCCCTGTACAAATACTTACCTCCAGCTTACCATAGATTTCACCCAAGTAGCTGTCAGCTCACAACCTTCCTCTACCCTCCAGCTACCTTAAAAGTTTATCATCCAGTCTCTAGCTCTCTGAGATAGCTTGGTTTATTTATTTCATATCAGAGAGGTCATGTAGTATTTGTTCTTCAATGCCTGGGTTGCTTTACTCAACATAAGGTTCTCAAGATTCATCCATGCTATCACGTATGTTTGTACTGTATTTGTTCTTATAACTGAGTAGTATTCCATTGTATGTATATATCACATTTTATTTATCCATTCATCTGTTGATGGGTATTTGGGTTGATTCCAACTTTTGACTACAGTGAATAGTGCTTCTATGAACATTGGTGTGCATATATCAGTCTGTGTTCTTGTTTTCAGATCTTCTGGGTATATACTCAGCAGTGGAATTGCTGGGTCATATGGCAAATCTATAGCTAGTTTTCTGAGAAACAACCAAACTGTACTCCAGAATGGCTGGGTCCTTCTGCATTCCCACCAGCAGTGGATGAGTTTTCCCATTCCTCCACACCCTTTCCAACAATTGTAGTCTTCTGATTTTTTGATAGCTGCCAGTCTTATGGGAGTAAGATGATACCTCATTGTTGTTTTGATTTGCATTTCCCTAATAGCTAGGGATTTTGAGCATTTTTTCATGTGTTTTTTAGTCATTTGTATATCATCTTTGGAGAAGTATCTGTTCAAATCTTTTTCCCATTTTTTAAATGGGCTGTTGGTCTTTTTATTTTCAGAATATAGGTGTTCTTTATATATGCAAGATATAAGTCTCCTATCAGATATATGGTTACCAAATATTTTCTTCCATTGTGTAGGCTCTCTTTTCACTTTCCTGACAAACTCCTTTGAGGTGCAGAAGGCTTTAATTTTGAGGAAGTCCCATTTATCTTCATGTTCTTTTGCTGCTCATGCTTTTGTGTGAAGTCCATGAAGCCATTTCCTATTACAAGTTCCTGTAGATGCTTCCCTACTTTGCTTTCCAAGGTCTTTATGATCTTGGATATTATATTTAGGTCTTTGATCCCCAGTTCACTCTTGAGTGAAGCTCAACCTCTAGTAGAGTCTCAAAAAGGCCTCATTTGCACAATATTTCCCAAGTCATTATATGTTTAAAACTGTTTTTCTGTACGTCAAAACTTGAAGGACAGCTGGCTTGGATATGAAATCTTTGATCACAGGTTCTTTCTTTGAGTTTCTTAAAAATGCTCCTCCATTGTTGTTTTGCTTGCAAATTACTCTTAAGGAATTCTAATGTTAGTTTAATTCTATTGTTCTTATAGTTTATTTGTAGGGTTTTTCTTGAGGTCCTGATTTTTTCCCCTTTAGCTTTAAAACCTAATATTTTCACAAGGATATGTCTCAGAGTTGACTTCCAAGACAATTTCCCAGGTATTTTGTGGTCCTTTCAATATATAGATTCAGGTATTCACTTCCTTCTGGAACATGTTCTTGGTTGTAGTTTTAAATACTAGTTCTGTTCCATTGTTTTGATTTTCTTCTTCATGGACTCCTATTATGTGAATGTTGCATCTTCTTTGACATCTTCTATTTCAGCCTCTTCCTCTCTGATCATTCTAATTTCTATCTCATTTTAAATCTCTTGGTCATTTACTTTACTTTCTTCAATACTCCTTATTAAATCATAATTTGAGAATATTTTCCCTTAAGATATCATAATTTAGTTTTCACTTCTGAAATGGTTTTGTCTTTTATTTCTTTCCTGCATTTCATCAATTATCTTTTAATTTTTCCCCATTTTCTACCCATTTCTGTTTGGGTTTTGATTTTCTGATGCTCAGGGTGATTTTTCAAATCCCTATATGCTTATTTGAGAATATTTAATTCAGTTTAGAGTGTTGTTACAGCTTTCTTTTTTAAAAAAAAAAAAAAGATTTATTTTATTTATTTCTCTCCCCTCCCCCCTTTCCCCCCCAATTGTCTGCTCTTTGTGTCCACTCACTGTGTGTTCTGTGTCCACTTGTTCCCTCAGTGACACTGGGAAACTACGTCTCTTTTTTGTTACATCATCTTGCTACGTCAACTCTCCGTGTGTGCAGTGCCACTCATGGGCGGGCTACACTTGTTTCACGTGGGGTGGCTCTCCTTGCAGAGTGCACTCCTTGCATATGGGGCATGCCCACACAGGGGTGCCCCTGCATGGCACAGCACTCCTTGCTCACGGCAGTTCTGCATGTGGGCCAGCTTACTACATGGGTCAGGAGGCCCTGGGTATTGAACCCTGGACCCTCCCATATGGTAGGCAGACACTCTATCAGTTGAGCCACATCGATTTCCCATACAGCTTTCTTTTGTTCATGCTTTTTTTATTTTGTTTTTGGTGGGGAGATTTTCAGCAGCTGAAATGTGTTGTTTATTTTTGGTCTTCCTCCTAAAGTATCTTTGTATAGATTTAAGCTGATGGTTTTTATTTACTTTTGTGGATTTAGGGTGATTTACAAGAGCACTTTCTTCTGTCAGTGTAGCATGGTACTGTTGTTGCTATGGTTTAATAGAAGGCTTTTTGTAATTTGAAGGGAGTTATATATCCTCCCTTTTTTATTTCTAGTTTGTGCAGGATTCTAAATTCCACATATCCCTCATAGCCTCTTTTTCCCTTCAGTCCCCAATCTCCAGAGAGTATCTATCTATCTATCACCTATCTATCATTTTTCTAATATGTGTGTGCCTTTCTTTCCTTCTCTTTTTCTTCCATTTTTTTTCCTCTATCTCTTTCTTTTTTTTTTTTTATGTCCTTCAAAAGTAATGGGGAGAATCACAGTTCTTTTCTGTAATTAGTGCACTGTTATACCAGAATTCCTTTGCAATATTTTCATAATTAAGGTGGACTTTCTCTTCTCCTCATAATTTTAGATCAATCTTAGGGCTTTCACCTGATTTTCTCTTCCCTTTTCCATACAGATTTTCCAGATATTCTTGCTCTCCATAAAGGTTTGCAACAGGAGCATGAGAGATGGCTCTAAGTTTCGTGTTTGTTTTTCTACTTACAGTTCTTTAAAGTCTGTAGTATTCTCTGTCTACTAGTATGTCTGCTATGTTCTGGGTTTTCTATAGTCATATTTATTCTCCCTGTTTATCTGAATTTTTACTTAAATGGCCACTATTATCCTCAGCTGCCTAGAAGTAATTTGAAAAATTCTTCAGTTTTCAAATTCTCTAAAGTGAACCTTTATGTAAATTGTGTTTTTGTTCTTAAATTTTTTTAGGAGGTACTGAGGATTGAACCTGGGACCTCATACATGGGAAGCAGACACTCAACCACTGAGCTATATCTGCTTCCCAGTGAGAGTTGTTTTTTTTTTCACTTGTTTGTTTCTAGAAGGAACTGGGTATCAAACCCAGGACCTCATACATGGGAAGCAGGCGCTCTATCACTTGAGCTATATCCACTCCCTTAATTTTTGTAAGGCAGGTTTTTGTTCTTAATTTTTCTTCTTAGTTTGGTTTTTCATATGTGGGATGGGGCAATAAGCTAATGAGATTTACTCAATAAGCAATACATAAAAATTAGTATTAATAATCTCTTAAGAAATTAGATTTATGGAAAGCAAGGATTATCTATGTTCAGTCATTCTTCTAGGTGTATCTAAACAAAATATATTTGGTTTCACACAGAAGATGTGAATTCAAATGCCTTCAGGAAATTTGCACACAACTTGCGTGAAGACATTTGGGTTATAAATAATAGGGAAAGTTGGGTTATGGAACTAAATGGAGAATGTCTTCTTAGCCTAAGGACATTCAATTTTAGACCTGTTCTATATTGGAAGGTAATAAAGTAGTCAGGGACTCAGGTCCTGGACCTAGATTGCCTGGGTTCAGATCCCAGCTCTATATGATATATGGTATGGCTATATGACTTTAGACTTTGCCTCTATAGATCTCAGTTACTTCTGCTCTATAAAAGCAGATATCTCAAAGCCTATTATGAGGATTAAATAAGTGAATACATGTAAAATGTCTAAAACAGTGCCTACTATAAATGTTAAGCAGCTGCTGCTGCTGTGTTATGGTGATGATGATCATGATGGTGATGTTGCCACCACCCTGTCACATCACAGAATCCAGGATCTCTTGACCCAAGCCCCATTCCCTCCTGGTGCACACAGCTTTGGGAGGTATCTGGAGGAAGGAAGGTGTTTTCATGTCCTAGCTGATAAAACAAATATCACACGGTAGGTTGGTTCAAACAACAGGAATTTATTGGCTCATGGTTTTGTGGCTAGGAGAAGTCCAAAGTCAAGGTACCAAGAAGAAAATGCTTTCTCCTTGAAGACTTAGGAATCTGGGTCTTTAGCATCTTTTTCTTTCAGGATCTATTGACTTACAGCTTCTTGTTCTTTCTCCTTTTGTGTCCAAGTTTCTTTGCTTGTACATACTTTAGTCATATTGGATCAAGGTCCACCTTCATTCAGTTAGGGCACACCTTAACTAATAACATCTTTACAGGTCCTATCTACAAGTGGATTCACACCCACAGGACCTGAACATGCCTTCCTTGGGGGATATGATTCAATCCCCAACAGAAGGCAAGGGTAGAAGGAACAAATCTTTGTAAGTGTTTATTCTGTTCTAGATACTGTTAGCTGTCATCACATACAAATTCAAAGTTTCCAACATCAACTATACTCTCAAAACTTTCTAGCTATCCTTCTACTTTTACCCCATTTAGCTCTTTCCCATTCCCCACACAGATGTTTTACAATTCCATCTCTATTCTGAAGCCCATCCTCTGTCACCTCACCTATATTCTTGCAAATAGTTAAAATGACCCGGAACTAGAGTAGCTGCATTCCAGGCTCAGAAGAGCCATTTAGAAGCTATGTGTCTTGGACAAGTCTCTTGACTCCTCTATTTTCCTGGGAATAATGATGGTGCCTACCTCATAGCATTGTGAGAATTAAATGAGATAAGGCATATAAGCCCCAATAATTGTTAACTAGGCATACAATCTCACTTTCCTTTTGCAGAGATAATAGAAGCCATCAAACAGTAACTCCTTCTACTTCCTGCTTCCCCACCCATATATCTATCCTTGTGTGTACCCATATTTGCCACCTTCTCAAATGTCTGCCCAAATCACTGGATCACTTTCCTTTCTGCTTCTTTAGTCTATTTTCTCTCTCTTTTATACCATCAAACTTCCCTTTTTTCTACTACGATTTTCCTTCTGCCTATAGGACCATATTCAACAAACATTTCCTTAGCATCTACCATGTGCAGAGCACTTTGTTAGGTGTTTCAGACAAAGGTGGATTGGATGAGTCATAATCTCTGCCCTCAGAGAATCTGGATCTAGTGGTCCATGTGTTCAAACTCCTAGTGAGAATTCAAGCCTCATCAGAAGCCCTGTTTTCCTTTCTAGCAATGCCTTATCCATGGGCTTGAGGTTAATACTCCATGCTCCAGCTATGCTCTTGGAGTGATCTGATGATCTCATGCTGATTCTCCTAACTCTAAATCATAACCACATTTTCAGAGCTCCATGTGGATGTTTCATAGACACCTCAATTTCAACAGGTCCAAACCTCCTCCTCCTCTTTCTGTATTCCCCTTCACAGGAAAGGTCACCAGTCTGTCCAGCTGTGCCAGCATCCTGGAAGTTATGCTTTTATTTCCCCTTAATCCTCAACCCTGGCACATACAGCCAGTCACTGGGTTCTTTTGATTCTGCTTCCATCTCTCCATCCCACAGCCACCACCGTGTCACTCCTGCACTACTGCAGCCATCTGTCTGAAACCCATCTGATGTTCTCTTATGAGTTCTCCAGACTCATTGCACAGAGCACTCTATAGCATGTAAGTTGAATCATGTCATTCCCCTAGTTAGAAAATTTTTCTCATCCATAGGTTTCACAATAAATTCCAAGTCATTTAGCATGGTTTCAGAGGCCCTTTATGACGGGACCCCTGCCTCTCTCCTTGCGTTATTTCTTGGCACTCTCCCTTGCGTTCTTCAATCCAGTGTCACTGACCCACCTGGCGCTCATACAGAGCCATGTTGCTCTGAGCTTTTGTATATGCTGTTGCCTTTGCTTGAACTGGACTTGATCTCTATTGTCGTACTTGCCTTCTTGATCTGGCAAAATCCTACTAATCCTTGAGATCCTTTCAGATATGATGTCACTTCCTCTGGGAAACCTTCCTTAACCCACTTTCTCCTCCCCAAAGGAGGGGAGATGCCCTCCTCTGTGCTGGCTCTATCTTGGCACCGGTCTGCTCTACTTTAATGTATGCTTCCTTTCCTGCTGTCATGGTGATGGGAGCTCTCTGAGACCAGAGACTGTATCATATTCTTCCTTGTATTTCATCAGTGCATAGTGGAGTGCCTTGTACATAGTGAAAAGTAAAGGTAAGAATCTAGCCTCAAAGCAACCCTGTGAGCTGTGTAGCAAATCCCTACTTTATGGATACAGAAACTGAGTCTCAGAGAGAATTGTCCTTGAACACAAGGCCGAAAGGGGCAGAGCTGAGTGCTGGCCTCAGTAGCTAATTTTCATCCCACCACACCAGGCTGCTTTGACCCTGTGTAACCCACTAAAATATCTCCTGCTCTGCCCAGTTCTCTCCACTAGCGTCAGGGGTGCAACTGTTGAGATTCACAAAAGAGGACTGGCCCAGAGAGACACAAGAGTTGGCCACAACAAAGCAGGTCCTACCTGAAATTGCTTCCCTATACCATCCGCACCATTTGGGTTTTGGCTAGGGTCATCATGGATCCAAGGGTTGGGCTAAGAACTTCCCTCATGATCCCTCATCCTCTCACAACCAAAATCCAGATCCAAGGAAGAAACCTGCCAAAACCATCAGGAGGAAGTTCTATCCAAGAAGACTCGGGTATCAGGCAAGTCCTAAACAGGACCCAGGTCAAGGACCAAAGCAGAATCCCAGGCATTCGTCCAGTCATTCACTCACTCCCTCACTCATTTGCTCATTCACTAAGCAAAATTTTTTTCTCTGTTAATTTCTTTAATCCTCACAGCAACCTTTGAGATAGGACACACTATCCCTGGTTTACGGAATGGGAAACTGAGGTACAATCTAGGAACTGCTTCATAACAAAGCCTTAGAAAGTGGTGGAGCCTGGACTTGAACTCGAATCTCTCTATTCCCATCACCTGTTCTTTCTGCTCGTGCACTAACTAACAGAAATATTATCCCAAGGGCTCTTCATGCTTCATCACTGAGTCCCTGTTGTTGCCTTTCCTGGGTTAGTCCTCATCTGCTTGTCTTGATCTTTGAGTACTCCGTAGCGCTGGTTGTCTTCTGGTCCTCAAGCTCCTGTGACTTCATCCCCTGAAAGCAGAGAGAGGCCTAATGGAGATACTGTTCCTCCCCCAATGAGGACAGTTGGTATGGGGGAGGGGGGGCTGTCTGGCCACGACTTTTGCCTGCAACCCCATGACAGGGTCTTCATCATCCATGCCCTGTGGTCCCCCAGCTGCTTGCTTCCAGCAGGCTTTCACTACGCAAAGAAGGCAATGCATTTATCAAGAACTGCTATATGTTAGGCACTGGTACAAACACCAAGGATGCAGCAATAAACAAAACAAAGCCCCTGCTCTCATGGAGCTACATTCTAGTGGAGATAAGCAATAAACAAAGAAGTATATGTATATCAGTGTACACGTTGTATCCATTGATGATAGTGCTATGGAGAAAAGTAGAGTAGGCCATGGGATTGGGCTGTGCTGGGAGGTGGGATATTGGGTAGTAAGGGAAAGCCTCACTGATAAGGTACCATATGAGGGAAACCTGAGGTCATGAGGGGAGAAGCCACGGGATACCTGAGAGAACAATGTTCAAGGCAGAGAGAAAATCAAGTGCAAAGGCCCTGGGGCAGAAACTTGATGTATTCAAGAAAGACCAATGTGACTGAATGGAGTGAACTGTACTACTGGCAGAAAGAAGGGAAACTGGAAGAGAAGGGTAAACACAAGCGCTCTGGGATCAGGCCTGTGAGCACCAGCCTCTTTCTCTTCCTTGCCCATGTTTAAGTAAATTACAAAGTAAAATAGAGTTGTAGGAGGAGACCAAAAAAATCACCTTTATTGTGAATAAAGGTCAAGTTGGAAAATAGAGCTTAATGTGAGGGCCAAACAGGGCCTGCTAAATGAACCCAGGAATGGAGCAGATCCACCCACCCATGAGAGGCAGCACTGCACTGGGGCCTCCTGACGTTGCAGGGAGCACCTGCCTCTTGAGGAGCAGTGGAGAACACATCCTGTCTGCTGGCAGCCAGGTCCTGCGAGGAAAAGGCGGAGCTGAGCCTTCATGCCAGTTCATTCTTTCCCAGTTGTACAGATCAGTCACTCCACATTTCCTGGGGCTGAGTAACTAAAGGAGCACAGAGAGAAGCCAGGAACTGCACTGGTACAATTCCCTTAACATGGAAGGAATGGGGGTGGGAGATGCTTTCCTAACAGCAAGTCTAGTTCCCCACAGCTTGCCTGAGCCACTGGTTTAGCAGGGTGACCAAACTCTCTGCTGCAGGCTTGATTAGTATGGATTCTGGCTCTGTCAAGACTGGCCCAGGTGGGTCTGAATCAGCTGATGGGTTGTCATCACTACACCTAGCAATGAAGAATGGAAGTGGGGAGCCGACAGTATCAGAGGCAGAGGAAAGAAGGCAGGACTGACCTCCTGGACCACAGAGAACTGCAACCCAGGTCTAATGCCCTGTGAGAAGTCATAGAAAGTTGTCCAAGCTGTGGATGGACATGCCTTCAAGGAAGATGGCATGTCCCCATGATGATGTCAGGAAATAAAGATTTTGCAGCAAAGGAGACGAAAGTTAAACTTAAGGATGAACTTCCCTGATGCAAATGAAAAATGCCGGGTGAGAGAAGGATGACCTTTTTTGGGTGTGGAATAAATGGAAGGGCTTACCTGTCTTCTGTTTTGGTTACAGCAATCACCTGTGGACACCCAGGCAACCCTGTCAATGGCCTCACTCAGGGCAACCAGTTTAACCTCAATGATGTGGTCAAGTTTGTGTGCAATCCTGGGTATGTGGATGAGGGGGCTGCCAGTTCCCAGTGCCTTGCCAGTGGCCAGTGGAGCAACATGCTGCCCACCTGCAGAAGTGAGTCATCCTTCCTCTCCCACTTCACCCCACCCCTGCACCATACCTCTGCCATCTGTGATTCTGTAACCCAGGAGCAGAAGCCAGTGAATTCAGTCCTGGCATCCTTTGACTCAGACAGGGAAGACTCAAGGCAGATGCAGGTCATAAATGAGGAACTTTTTCAACCCCATAGCTAGATCCATCTATGTTAAATCTCATCATGGTTTATATAAGGAAACTAAGTGAAATTTGGTTTCATCTTACAAAATAGAAATGGAAAAGTCTTCTTCTGTACATTACACAGAGTAAATAGCTTGTCATTATAATGCAGAGCCCCATTCTTTTTTTTTTTTTAATTTATTTTTTTTATTGACTTTGTAATAATATTACATTAAAAATATATATGTGAGGTCCCATTCAACCCCACCACCCCCACCCCACCTCTCCCCCCCCCCAGCAACACTCATTCCCATCATCATGACACATCCATTGGATTTGGTAAGTACATCTTTGGGCACCTCTGCACCTCATAGTCAATGGTCCACATCATGGCCCATACTCTCCTCCATTCCATCCAGTGGGCCCTGTGAGGATTTACAATGTCCGGTGATTGCCTCTGAAGCACCATCCAGGGCACAGAGCCCCATTCTTGATGAAAGCAAGAAGCAGAAGAGTTCAAATGAAAAATAAAAAGCAGAGAAAATCTAGGGCTTGGAATGAAGGGGGAGGGGAAAAGGCACAGAGAGGAAACTCCAGAGGCCAACTGGGTGAAGGATATTCCTGGGCTATTTAGGAAATAACCCTTAAAGCTTTGCAAGGTGTTTCACAGCAGTGAAATACAAATGGGGCTGTCTGCCCCTTACTGATAGTGACTTGGAGGACTAAACGACGTTTGAGTGAGCAGTTAAATCCAGGATGAAGGTACCCAGCCCTGACCTCAGGACTGTTCAAGTCTTCCCAGGTAGGATAGCTGAGACTCTGAGATGCTCCAGGAAAATAGCTCTTTGTGGCCATGTTTGGGAGTGATTGGCTGTACAATGCGTAACTGACACTAAAGGACCAAACTTTTCAAATGATTTTTTAATAAATAAAAATATTTTCACAACCAATCCTAAAATAACATCCCACTCTTTAACATTTCAAGATGCTATTTTGAGTGAGAGAAGTTTCTGAAGAACACAGCAAAACTTGCTGTGACCTTGTGCTGTGACTTCCTTCCATCATCTGCTGAGGCAGGAAAGAGTTGAGAACTGCTGTTTTGGACTTTTGCTATCCCATGCCCTGCCTTCTCAAACACTGCTCCATCTGCCATTCTCTCCTCTGACTTCAGCTACCTGCCCCTTCACCAGCACCTTCCCAGTAGTATGAGCTCAAAGGCCGGTCTAGGAATCAGAAGGCTGGGTTAATATCCTTGGAAATCATGGCCTTCACTTCCGCGCCCCACCAGCCCATTCTCTATCCTGCCAGAGTGGCCTGTCTAAAATGCAAATCTGCTCAGGTCACTCCCTGTGTAAAAAGACTTCCCGTGGCATTCAGAGTAACCGGCCTCGTGCCCAGCCTCACCCGCTGCCTTTCCTCCATCCCCAGCCCCACCCTTGCCCTGGCCTCCAGCCACACTGACCCTTTTGGTTTTCTCACGTGTGCCGAGGCCCCTCTCAGCCAGGTCGTTCCTGCACACCATTTCCTTGGCTGTGTTCTTCTTCGTCCCCCTCACCACCCCCTCTTTGTCTGGGTGACTTTTACTTCACCGTCAAGAGGCAGCCTAAATACTTGCAGGAAGCCTTTCCTGCTCCCCTCTGCCTTGGGGTAGGTGCCCCACTTTGTGCCTCCTGAACCCTCGCTGCTGCCCCTATCAGAGCACATATCAGATGAGATCCTTGCTTGCTTGTCCATCTCTTCTCTCTAGACCAGGAGTTCTCAACTGGCCCATCAAGGGGGCCAGTGTCATACCAGAAGGTGCTATCAGTGTCTAGGACAGCCCCCCACAACAAAGAATTATCTGGCCCAAAATGTCAATAGCGCCAGAGTAGAGAAACCCTGCTCTAGACTGTAAATTCCGTGGAATCCTATCAGCCCAGCACAATGCCTGGCACACAGCATGTCTCAGTATTGTGAATGAATAAATGCTGCATTTTTTTGTTGTTATTGCTCCAATATCTCTGAGCTTCAGCGATCAAAGAAATATAAAAATACCTTCCCTGCCACTATCCCATAATGAGAATGAGTTCAGGTAAGATAGTGGGTCTGAAAGTGTTTTGAAAGCAAAAGCAACACATCATAGGTTGTAAATAATATTGTCATTATTCTAATATCTCACCCTGATTTTGAGTTAAGCTGCTTTGGAACACGAACATTTTAAAGTCAAATTTATCCCCCAGGATGTTCATTTCTCCCCTGAAATGTTCATAAAAGAGGAGAAAACAGTGGCCAAAAGAACCCAACCCCTGTGCAAGTCAACTCAAATAAATCGGTTTTACAGTTACCGAGCTTTGCTGTGGCTGGTGCCTTGTGCTAAGGATCAGGCACACAGAGAGGAACTCTCATACTAACAAGTCACAGTCCAGGCTGGCAAAGTCAGCCGTAGAGGTCCCTGCAGGTAGGATGAGGGCAGAGAGGTTAGCCAGTCTGGGAGGAGGCAGGAGGGCTTCTCCAAGGAGGTGATGTCTAGCCAGATACAGAGGGATGAGCCCACTGACCAGGTGATAGAGGCGAGGGCAGAAGTGCAGCTACCTCAGCACCAGCTCACCCTCCCAGGCAGGATTTGATCTGTGTCCCTTTGTTTGAGTCTGGGCATTTTGCTGTACTGGGCATGCATGCCTGTTTGTATTTCTGAATTCTCATTTAAAAGCATAAGAAAGTCCTTAGGTTTAGGTTTCTGCTCTGCCACTAATTGTGCCATTTCATTGCAGTCATCAACTGTACAGATCCTGGGCACCAAGAAAACAGCATCCGCCAAGTCCGTGGGAGCGGTCCACACAGGTTCAGCTATGGCACCACTGTGTCTTACCAATGCAACCCCGGCTTCTACCTCCTGGGCACCCCAGTGCTCACCTGCCAGGGAGATGGCACATGGGACCGTCCCCACCCTCAGTGTCTCTGTAAGTAGATAACATCTCTTCAAAATGATGGCCCATGTGGACTGCTGAGACAGTCTTCCCCCTCTGTGCATGAGCATGTGGTCCAGCACGGGGGCCTTGGGTGTAACAGCTCTTCCTGGGGCCCTATTGGGCAGTCACCATGCCAATTTGTGTGTCCTTTCCTCCAGGCCAGGGGCACCTTTCCTCTCCAGTCCTGCCACCATCCTCCTCAGCCTTTAGGGCTCCCTGCCATTAAAACTAGTTGCCAGGAGTCCCCCCAGTTTACTCCTTCTTTGCTTTTTCCAGAAAGATAACAGAAGAGCCCCTTTCTTTGAAGATTAAAACAGAAATAGCACAAACTCTGGAAACAGCCTGATCTGGATTTGAATCCTGGCTTCACCACTTAGCAAGCTGTGTGGTTTGGGGGACTTGAGCATGGGGAAGTCCATTAACCCCTACAGCAGCAGTTACAGTTTCTTCCTCTGTAAAAATGGAGCTAATACCTATTCCATAGGGTAATAGGAGGATAAACAAGAAAATCTGCATAAAAAGTGCCTAATATAGTATCTGATACATAGCACCTACTCAGTAAACAATAACTGTTCCAGTTATTACTAGGAAAAGATATGCACACATGTAAAAAAGAAAAAAATGTGGGGAAAGTGGTGCCAAGAACACTGCCATCCCGTTGCTAGTATCGCATGCCCTTGTAGAAGATCAGTCCCATTGGTCTCCGGCTCTCTCCTCCCTTTCCTAAAGATAAATCCTGTGGCTTCACTCTTTCTCCCATCTTCCTGGTGGTAGAGGTGAAGATGCAACCCAGAGGGATCAGTGGGTATCAAGTTGTGGCCTTTCAACTGCCCTCCTATCTTTGGTGGCCCTCCAGCCTGGTGACCCCATCTCCTTATGCCCCTAGGTATGATAAGAGACCAGCACAGCTACTCATTTCGTGCAATTCCCTGGCTGGAGGACTCCAACCTGGCCATCCAACCCCAGTTATCACTAACAAATTGTTTGGGGTTGGAAATGGACAATCCTTTATGTCAGAGCCCCTGATGGGTTCAAATTATTATATCTTCTGGTGAAGTGAAGCTTTTATCATAAAGCTATCTGTATTAATTTTTTGTCCTAACACTTACTTTATCTAATGTTATTATTGATATTGATTTACTTAATTATTATATTATCATATTAATGCAATATAATTTATAACCAGCTTTATTTGTTTAGTGTATATTTTTCATCATTTTACTTTTAACTATGTAAAAAGCATATAATTATGATTTTTTTAAAACTATCTGACAACCTTTTCTTTCAACTGGTGGATTTAGTCCACATATTTTTTTCTTCTCTTTAGTGAGATATTTCACATACCATAAAATTCTCCCTCTTAAAGTGTACAATTCAGTGATTTTTGTTATGTTTACAAGGTTGTGAAACCATCAGCACTATTTAATTCCAGAACATTTTCATCACCCTGAAAAGAAACCCCATACCCTTTAGCAGACACTCCTATTCCCCACTACCACCCTGCAACCAGTCATCTACTTCTTGTCTCTATGAATTTTCTTATTTTGGACATGTAATTTAAACAAAATCATACAGTATGAGGCCTTTTGTGTCTGGCTTCTTTCACTTAGCCTAAGATTTTCACAGTTCATCCATGTTGTAGCATGTATCAGTATTTCATTCCTTTTTATGGCTGAATAATATTCCATTGTATGAATATACCACATTTTGTTTATCCATTCATTAATTGATGGATATTTGGGTTGTTTCTACTTCAGGGTTATGAATATTGCTGCTATGGGCAGTTGTGTACAAATGTTTGTGTGAATGTATGGGTACATACCTAGGAATAGAATTGTTGGGTCATATAATAAGTCTCCTTAACATTTTGGGGAACAGCCAAACTGTTTTCCAAGTGGCTTTACCATTTTACACTTCCACCAGTAATGCACAAGAGTTCCAATTTTTTCACATCCTAATCTAAACTTGTTGTTGACCATTCTTTTCATTATATCCATTCTAGTGAGTAGGAAGTAGTATCTCTTGATTTGGTTTGCATTTCCCTGGTGATTAATGATGGTCAGCAGCTCTTTATGTGCTTATTGGCCACTGGTATATCTTCTTTGGAGAAATGTCTAGTTAAGTACTTTGCCCATTTTTTAATTGGGTTGTCTTTTTATTGAGTTATAAAAGTTTTTTATATATTCTGGATACTCCACTCATACCAGGTATATGCTTTGCAAATATTTTCTCCCATTTTGTGAGTTGTCATTTCACTTTCTTCATACTGTATTTTGATGTACAAAGTTTTTAATTTTGATGAAGTCATTTCTTTTTTTGTTGTTGCGTATGCTTTGGGTATTATAGTCAACAAACTGTTGCTTAATTCAACATTATAAAGATTTTCAACTATGTTTCCTTTTAAGAGCTTTATAATTTTAGCTCATACATTAGGTCTTTGATCCATTTGAGTTACTTTTGGCATATGGTGTGAGGTAGGGGTCCAAAATCATTCTTTTGTATAGGGATATACAGGTATCCCAGTACCATTTGTTGAAAGATGATTCTTTCCCTATTAAATAATCTTGGCACACTTTTCAAAAATCAATTAACCATAAATATATGGGTTTATTTCTGAACTCTCAGTTCTATTCCTTCTACCTGTAGGTCTATCCTTACACCAGTACCACATTATTTTGACTACTGTAGCTTTGTATTAAGTTTTGTAATCGGAAAGTGATCTAATGATCACTTGAACAAATTAACTTTCTTCTACTTTCAAAATCGCTTTGGCTCTTCAGGGGCCATTGAAATTCCATTTTAAGTTTAGGATCATTTATCCATTTCTACAAAAAAATACAGTTGGACTTTTGTTAAGTATGGCATTGACTCTATAGATCAACTTGAAGAGTACTGCTGTCCTAACCATGAACATGGGGTTTATTTAGGTCTTCTTTGCTTTCTTTTAACAATGTTTTATAGTTTTCAGTGTACAAGTTTTGTACTTCCTTGGTCAAATTTATTCTTAAATATCTTATTCTTTTTGATGCTATTGTGAAGGGAATTATTTTCTTAATTTCATTTTTGAATTGTTCATTGCTAGTATATAGAAATGTCTGGTTTTCATACATTGATATTACAATGTACAACTCATTTATTAACTCTAATAGTTGTGTGGGTATGTGTGTATTCTTTAGAGTTGTCTCTATATAAGATCATGTAATCTGTGAATAGAAGTAGTTTTACTTTTTTCCTTTATAATCCGGTTGCCTTTTATTTCTTTTTCTTGCCTAATTGCCCTGGTAAGAATTTCCAGTATAATGTTGAATAGAATCAGTGAGTGCAGACATCTTGTCTTTTTTCTAGTCTTTGAAGGACAACTGTCAGTCTTTCACCATTAAGAATGATGTTAGCTGTGGGGTTTTCATAAACCTCTTTATCAGTTTGAGGAAATTCCCTTCTATTCCTAGTTTGTTAAGTATTTTTATCATGAATTGTGTTGGAGTTTGTCAAATTCCTTTTCTGCATTTATTGAGATAATCCTGTATATAATATATAATGTAATATACTGTATTAATAGAATACAGTATATTGATTGATCATCATATGTTGAACTCTGCTTGTATTCCTCAAATAAATCCCACTCAGTCATGGTGTATACACTGCTGGATTCAGTTTGCCAGCATTTTTTGAGAATATTTGCAACTAAGCCTATCTTTTATAACCCTAGAGCTAATAACGTGGAGTTATTTTACATTTTAAAAGGGTTGCAAAAAAAATCAAAGAAGAATATGCAGCAGAGACCCTATATGGCCTTCAAAGCCTAAAGTATGTTCTATCCGTCCCTTTATAGGAAAACTTTGCCAACTCCTGGTCAATGACAATGATAATTAATGAACCACTGCTACACACAATATAGATGAATCTCACAAACATAATATTGAGTGAGAGAAGCCAAATACAAAAGGATAAATACTATAATGCTCCATTTATATAAAATTCCAAAGCAAGCACAACTAATTTGTGGTATACAAAGTCAAAATAGTGGTTTCCTTTGGGAAGGGAGAGGGGGTAGTGATAGGCAGAGGATATAAGGGATCTTCTGATATGCTGGTGATATTTTGCTTTTTGATCTGGGTGGCGACTTCATGGGTGTATTCACTTTGCAACAATTCATTATGCTGTACACTTATGATTACTGTGTTTTCATGTGTATATGCTATTTCTATTTTTAAAATCATAAGTTTCTTGAAAAACCATTAGAGAATTTATATTGGACTAGGAACCCAAAAATCTCTAATAAGCAATCACAGATTCACTTAAATTGTAATTAGAGACGCCATTCCTTTCAGAAGGAGATATTTTATTGGTAGTATTAAAACAGTATTACAGATGGGAGTAAATTATAGTGCTTAAAAGTGTGGTCTTTGAAGTCAAACTGCCTGGTTTCAAGAATGAATTCTACCGTTTAATAGGTCTATGATCTTGAGCAAGTTACTTATCCTCTCTGTGACTCAACTTACTCATCAAAAAAATCTATATAAAAATGGTACCTACCTCATAGAGTGGTCTTAAGGGATAAAGACTATAATCCTTGAAAAACACTGCATCAGTAAACTATTGCTATGTGACAAACCATCTCAAAGTTTAATGACTTAACTTTTTATTTTTGTTCTCAAAATTCTGTGGGTCAGGAATTCAGTTAGGGCTTAGCAGGAATGGCTCACCTCTGCCCCATGCAACTCATCTAGGATGGAGGATCTAAGATGGTCTCACTCACATATCTGGGGCCTTGGTACTGGCTGTCAGCTGAGGTCCCTCTGTTCTCCATGAGGTATCTCTCCATGTGACCAATCTTTCCAGCAGGATGGCTTGGTCTCCTTTACATGGAGGCTGCGTTCTTACAGTAAAAGTGGGAGTTATAAGATCTTTTAAGGCCAGAGTTTGGAATTCCCAAAACCTCATCCCACCACATTCTCTTGATTGAAGAAAATCACAAGGCCAGCCCAGGTTCAAGGGGAGGAGAAACAGACTCTCTCTCTGAATGGCAGGAGTAGCATGGTTTTACAGGGATAGGGGAATTATTGGTAGCCATCTTTACAGACAATGCACCACAGTCAGCTGTGGCCACCACATGCAATATACAGCCCCTACGCTCAAGGTCTCCAAAGGTCATATCCATTTTGTTTCAGTTATCTATTATGTAACAACCCACTCCAAAACTTAATGGTTTGAAACAACCACCATTTTATTGCTTATGACCCTGTGGGTTGGCAATTCAGGCAGGGTTTAGAGGGGATGGTTCATCTCTGCTCCACAGGTTCTTGTAGCTCAATTAGGCCTAGAAGATCCAAGAGGGTGACACTCACATCTCTGGGACCTTGGTGCTGGCTGTTGGGTAGGCCATCACAGTTATGCTCCACATGACCCCTCTCTCCATGCTATCTCTTAGCATTCCAGAGTTTAGGCCTGACTTCCTTATATGGTGGCAATACGATTCCAAGAAAATGAAGGTGGAAGCTGCCAGGTCTCTTTGGTCTAAATTGGTACAACATCACTTCTATGACATTCCACTAGTCAAAGCATTTCTCACAGGCCAGCCCATATCCAAAAGACAGGGAAATAGATTCCATTTCTCAGTGGGAGGAGTGGTGTGGGCATACATAGATGGGAAAAATTGTTAGCAGCCCTCTTTGTTGCTAATCAGTACTTAGGACAGGTCTGGCATATATTAAGAACACAATGAGAAATGAAGACACCTAGGATCCAGTCACACCATCCTTGTGCCCTGCCAAAATTTCATCATCAGGGATAGCCTTTCCAACCCAGATTTTACCCCTTTGGTCATCTGTCCTGGTCAGCATCCATGCTATGACCTGAGCCCTTTTTGGGTACAAGCTATCACTACAAATATCTCCTACCAGACCCTAAGATTTAATCCATGCCACCATCATCATCTCTTCTTGAACTGCAACAACATCCTCCTCTTTCTTGCCCCACTGTGATCTATTTTCCATACAGTAGCCAGAATGATCTTGTTAAAATGTAAATAAGATCACATCATTCCACTAACTTCCTACCATACTTATAATGAAATCTAATTTCCATACCATGATCTGGCATCTCTATCCCTGTCTTCTTCCATGCTTTATTTGCTCACTCTATTCCAGCATTCCTGGCTTTCTTGTTCTTCTGGCCTCTGGGCCTTTACACCTGCTGTTCCTTCCCTTGTAATGCCCAGAGACAACATCACCAGTTATATCCCATCTCTAGCCTTTACAGCTCAATTCTTGTGCTCTAATTCTATCACTTATCATAGCTGTTCTTTGGTGTTTCAGGAAAGGGACCTTGAAGACTAAAGGAGACAAGCCAGGGACAATTGATGAGGGCAACTGTAAGATGCAGTTGGAAAAGGACTATAACTGACCCTCATTCTGGAATCTGTGTCCAATGAAGATAGTCCCAGGTTGCAAGATTTCCCATTTTTGTCTTGCATATATTATGAGTATCAGCTTTCTGCCCTTGGATACATCATATAGCAGTGAGAAAATAGAGAGAAATGAGCACAGGAGGCAAGGAAGAAAATAAACTAATATTATTGTGCACCTACTACATGCCAGGCCTTCTCGTATGTATTATCTCATTTGACTCTTAAAACAACAGATATTGTTCTTCATTTTACAGATATGGAAAATGTAGGTCAAGTGAGTAGCATCGTCTCTAATGCCAGGAAGTTTGCTTCAATAGATACCTGAGGGTTTCTCTTCTTCCCTGCCTCCCACTACACAAAACTTAGCATGTGACATGTGATGCCTGCCCATCCCTGTGCAGAGTTGCTGAGATGTTTGCTCTTCCCCACAGTGGTGTCCTGTGGCCATCCGGGCTTCCCGCCCCATTCCCAGATGTCTGGAAACAACTATACCGTGGGGGCTGTCGTGCGTTACAGTTGCACTGGCAAGCGGACTTTGGTGGGAAACGCTACCCGCATGTGTGGGCTGGATGGACACTGGACTGATTCCCTCCCCCACTGCTCAGGTAGGGGGCATGGAGCTGGGGAGAGGGGTCCAGTGGAACATGTGGCTGGGAAGGTGGACAAGCTCCCAGGGTGTGAACATCACTGAGGGATGGGAGGGAAATAGGCCTTTTGAACCCTTACTGCTCACAGAGACCACAGTTCTAAGAGGTCCCAATTGGACTTCAGGTTGGTGGTCTGGTCGTCTGAGCCTAGCTTCATTCCCTTAGGCAGCTGTGGCCAAGCCCAAACAGCCAAGAGACTGCAGAACTAGGGAGGACACAAGTTTGTGAGGTCAGTATATGGCCAGAGTCCAGTCCAGACACATGATTCCTTGAGTTCCCAAGAAGAGCTCAAGCCTTCCTGTTGTTAAGTCCAGGCCAGTCCTAATTTGGGGGGCTTTTCTTCCCTGTTTCGAACCCCTAGACCCTGGTCTGCTTTTCTTTCTTATCACTATCCCCCATCTACTTGTCCTATGTCCTGGCTGTCTAGAGAGATACAGTCTTCTTCCCTAGTGCCCTAAAATACCAATCCCCACCCCTTTCCTACTAATTTTTTCTACTGCTAATTTCTATGAGGACACTGACAGATGTTATAAAAAATAACAAATTCAGAGAACTGCCAAAATTTGAAGAATCTCCTATGTCCATATCATCTAAACCAGAATTTGTCTTTACTGTCTTATAACAGGAAAAAATATTTGGAATTAGATTTGTCCTATCAGTTTAGACAAATATTAGCACCCTGAGCTTTGTCCACTTTAAGTTGAGTCTGCCTGGTCCTAAGAAGGGATCCCAGATGGTATGTCACCCATAACAGGGGCAGCTGCTCATGTAGCTTGACATTCCTCAGGGAGCCCACCTTGGCATCGAAAGTAACCCCTACCCTGCCTATGCTGGTTCCCCCTGGAGGAAAGGATCCTGGCCTTTTACTAATACAGAAGACTTCCTGATATGGGACCTCACCCACAAGACACAAAGATATTCTTGCAGTTTGAGGTTCCCAAACTTTAGGACCCTGTCAGAGTATTGAACTAGATATTCCCCAGAAGGGAGAGATTCCAAAAGTGCTAACCACTGTTTCAAAAAGCTGTTGCCTGCCCAGGACAATCCCTGACACATCACTCTATATGACCAGCCAGGACTTTGGCCCCTAATCCCTATCTAATCTCTGAATGTGGGACTACAAAGAGCCATGAGGACTCCTTTAACCTGAACTAGAGTAACACCTGCTACCCAAGCCCATGACTTCTTTCTGTGTGGACTTCTGTTGGAAGTTATAGGGGAGGATGGCATATAGGGCTGAGGCATGTACACTGGGCCTCCTGAATTATCTACAGAATGAGTTCCAGGAAGGCAAGGCAGTCTGAAGAGGAAAGGGATCCGAGCATTCATTTACCTCAATCCCATCTATGCATTATTCCCTTGTATAAAACTCCTCCCTCTAGAAACTTCTCCAGGACATTGGGCTAATGATGTCCTTAAAGTCTACTTGGTCTATTTTGGGGGTCTTTGTTGTCCATGGGAAGGGAAAGGCCAGGGTAAGGGAGAAAGACACCAAGAAGAAAGCCTTGAGCATACCCTACTTGTTATCCTATTTAACCAGCAACATGGTCAATACATGGTCATTCTCCTGGCCCACTGCATGGAATGCAAAGTCTCTTCTATCAAAAACCATAATTTCTTCTGTTGGAGTTGTGTTATCAGAGGCTAGAAAATGATCTGCTGATAATATTACAGAGGCAATTCTTGTCTGGGATAGAGAATTCATCCAGAAAACTTCCAAAACTCTTTCAACTCTGACATTTCATAATTCTGTGGCATCCTAAGTAATGGTCCTACATATGGAGGACAGGGCTCTCTTGGCAACATCATAAGTCAATAGGAGAGACTAGAAACCTTGAGAGTTTGAAAGAGTAAAAGTCAGGAAAAAAACCTTCAGAGGACATAGACTCCACTCATTAGGAGATCACTTGCATTTAGCTATTTGAATTCTGACCCTGAATATTCTGAAGAAACACCAGTCTCATTTCTCCTATGTATCCATCAAGGATAACAGACAATTAGAAGAACAAAATCATAGGTAGAACTTTCTTGGAGACCTCCAAGGTCAGGATTAGAAGGGGTTCTATAAATGCTGAGGCTGAAGAATAAAAGAACCTTAAATGCCTTAGATAAGAAAATGAGAGAGGAGAAAAAAAGGGATTAGTAAATAACATTAGGTAGGTACCAATGGATAAAATAGATATAGTCCCTCCCTTCCTGAGACTTATATTCTAGCATATTTTTTAAATCCTAAGAAATACACAGTCAAGAATTCCATGGTCAGATTTTTGAGATTTATTCTATACAATCAGTGGACCCCAATGATTCTTAACAAAATCTCCTTTCCAGTATCACCATGCAGTCCCAGCATGTTGGGACATCTTTTTCAGTGATATAGGGAGTCTCTTCATTAAAGAGTGAACAGTTGCTGTATATTTATTCTGTGCCTGTAGTACAATATTCTGTCCCAGATTCCCTATATCATTGAAAAAGATGTCCCAACATGCAGTGGTGGCCATTCCATCATAACAAGTCCCCAGGACTGGAGGGTTCCACCCTCATGTTTTATTTTACAATAGCATTGGCTCCAGCTAGCCAGCATGAGAGTTAGAGTTACTCACCATCAAGTTCACCTTCAAGGGAACATGGTATTACCTGTTGCATGATGTTTTAGTTTTCTAAAATCTGCTGAAAGCAATATACCAGAAATAGATTGACTTTTACAGTGGGGATTTATTAACTTAAAAACTTACAGTTCTGAGAGCATAAAAATATCTAAATCAAGGCTTCATCAAGCAATGCTTTTCTCCCTGAAGACTGGCTCCTGGCAATCCTGGACTTATTCTGTCACATGGCAAGGCGCAATAGCAGCATCTGCTGGTCTGTCCCTTCTCCATCAGGTCTCCTTGCATCAGCTTCCTGTGCTTTGGTGGCTTTCTTCCTCTTTGAATCCATCCTGTTTATAAAGGACTCCACTAGGAGGGTTAAGATCCATCCTGGGTCACACCTTACTGAAGGAACCTAATCAAAAGGCCCTTAACTGAAGTAACCTAATCGAAAGGTCCCATCTACAATAGTTTCACACCTACAGGAATGGATTAGCTCTACGGACATGATCTTTCTGGGATCCATAAAAGCCTCACTACCACACATGAGCTACATCCTGGAAAGCTTCAAAAGATAAAACCTAGTCATATATGATGGGTCTTCTTGTTCCAAATGTTTGAATTGAAAGTTGAGTGACTCCACCTTCCTTGGCAGGGAACAGAATGGGGAACAGAGGTTATACAATATTGTCATAGTCTGACACTAGATTAGTAAAGGAAATGATTCCAAGATTGAGAAGATGGAAGAGACATCAATTTAAGAGGTGGGGTATACATGACTTAAACATTATTGACTGAAACAAACAAAACATAGTCACTAAGGTGTTACCATTTGATACTCACACATGTGGGTTCATGAAGATATATTCCACAGCAGTTGGAAGCGTTATCTTCTCATGCATTTTCTGTTTATTCTTTGACCTTCCTCCTCCTTCATGCCTACTATAGTCTATACCAATGTCTTCTGCACATCTCTGTATTATGAAATGTGCTGGCTCCCAAAAGCTCTAGATCTTGTGACTTTGTCTCCTCTCTTTATCTATTGAATCCTTAGCACTCTCTTGAGTGGGTTCGTAAAATCTCAGAAGCTAGATAAATGCAAAAATGTAGCAAGAGGCAGGGAGTAAAGCAAGAATGAAAGGATCTAAGATATCTAATCTAGAGCTCACACATATTGAGCAATTTGTGAATCCGGAATTCTCAATTAAAGGCCCAGGATCAAGATTCAAGCTGGGCTGTTGGAAAGATGAAGCTATACTAAGGAGTTTGGAGTGTATTCTGTAGACATTTGGATACCCATGGAGATGTTTCAGCAGGAAAGAAACAAGGTCAGATGGCTGTTGGTTGTTCATTTTTAAGATTTGATGATAAGAGGAAAGATTACTTAAAGGGAGAATTTAAGAGGAAGGGACACCAGTTAGGATGCTCTTGTTCTAGTTTAGGTGAGAGAATGTTTAGCATCTAAACTAAGATATGGCATTGGTAATGGATAGGGTAGGATGAAATTAGGAGATTTGGGGGTGGGTAAGAGGTAAAATGGGGAAAGAGAAGATGTGGCCAGACTAGGCCACTGAAATTCCAGACAGGCACAGGCCAAAGAGGAGGCATAATTTCCACATCTGAGCTACATCCTGGAAAACCATAGGACTTTCCCTCTGCCTTCCTATTTCCCTTTGTTGTGTGACTCGTAAGGCCTTTGCCCCTGATCTCAGACTTTTGTGTTCTTAGACCACTGAGTATTGAGGCAGGAACCTGTCCAGGTAACTTAGACTGGTCACCCAGTCAGTTTGAGCTCCTTAATTTGGGAAGCCCACCACTCCCTCTTAGCAATAAGCCAAGCTCTTTCTCTCTCCTTCCCCTCCACTCCCTTTTCTTCCATGCTAAAAACAATAAAGTTTTGTTTGGTTCTGGTCCATAGGAACCAGTATGGGAGTTTGTGGTGATCCTGGGATTCCAGCCCATGGTATCCGTTTGGGGGACAGCTTTGCTCCAGGCAGTCTGATGCGCTTCAGCTGTGAAGCTGGCCATGCACTCCGGGGATCATCAGAGCGAACCTGTCAAGCCAATGGCTCCTGGAGTGGCACACAGCCTGAGTGTGGAGGTAATGTATGTGACACATTCTGCTCTTCCCCTTTGCCTCTCCCCAGTGCTCCTCCCCCTGTTCTCCTACTCCCAAGAACCTGCCCTCACATTCCCAGGTAAAATCCACATTCCCATTGACACCCTTTAGCATGACAGATAATGGACATAAACAGAGAGTCATGTTCATTTTCAGTAGTCATCCAAAGACAAATATATTCCCCACCCTCATCTCAGAAGGATAGAAACCAGAAGGAAAGAAATCAGAAAAAAACACACAGAATTTATCCCATTAATCCCTCTATTTCCCATATAGTTTCATTGAACAACTATGTGCCAAATACTATGGTACTTGCTGGGGACACATCAGTGACCAAGATGGACACTCCTCTTACCCTCTCAGAGCTCACATTTTAAGGGGAAAAGCAAGGTTAACAAACATACAAAATGCAAAAAGAAATCCAAATCCAATTTTTAAAAACCCTTTAAAAATAATATAGGCCCTTAATGTTTTCTGAAGTAGCTCCAAAGGGGGAAATTATATTTCTCCACATACTTCTAAATTTCTGAGGGAAAAAACTTTGTAAAATACTCTCTCTCTAGAGTCCAGTTTTTTGCAGCTGTTCCCCACATCTCTCTGCTTCTCTCTAAAATACAGTCTGCATAGCAGTCTCCTAATTAGAAAGCAAGCTTAACAACTGAGATTAAGTTTATGTGAGAAGATACTGGAAAAGATAGAAGATATGAAATAATCATCTAGCAAGGTAGTAGAAGGTGAATAGAAGGGTGAATGCAATAGGGAAATATATACTTTCCAGGCAACACTGATGGCTCACTCAAAGGAAGAGGTCATTAATTTAAAGTGAGAGCAGTCAGCATAATTCTATGTTTTTGTTCAATCACATTTTGCTACTTATGTGCAGAGTAAGTGAAGTGTTGAGTTTAGGGTTAAGCTTTTACTAGGGAGCTAAGACATTTTTTGAAAACTGGCAAGGGAGATGTGGATTATGTAAGGCAAAGATTGTGGTGGATCTTTATCTAAACTGGGTAAGGAGAGGTCAGGTTGATGAGTAGAATTAAGAGGCAGATGGTAGGATCAATGGATTCTAAGTCCTAGTAGGATCAAAAGTCACCAGAAACCAAACCCCAGAGTGAGTTAGCTAAAGAGATGAAGGCAGTGGTTAAAGAGCAGGCTACTTGAAATTGAGATTAGAAGTAGTCTTGCAGAGCAAAGGGAGATGTTCTGGCCCATTAACAGGGGATGCCTACCCAGGAAATGACACAAATGGGATCATTGTCCTCTCCCACCTGTCTTCCCAAAGTCCTCCCTTTGCTGGGGGTGATATTTGCAAAGTTAACTTCTATAGAACTTTGTGAGTATAACAAGAGAACTTTATGGTAGTGGCAGAGTATGGGCAAGAAGAGAATTTAGCATATTCTCAAATATCCACTGTGCTCTAGGTCCCCTTTTATGCCAACTCAGATCCCAGTCAGAAGTCAGCCAACATGCCAAGAATACTCAGTGGATGGAAGGTGGGTGGTTAAGGAGTTGGACCTGAAAGTAAATCATGGTCTCATGACTTCCCTTGAACAATCCTAGCTGCTCCCCTCTTAGTCCTTTTGTTACTTCGAATATAACACTTATTATGTCATATTTTAATTTATCTGTTTATAGGTAGGTGCAGCAGTTTTATATAGTTCATGAATTCTAAAAATAGATATTGGGTTATGTTTGTAAACTGATCTGTACCTGGGCATGATTAAATTATTATTAGGGCTTTGATTGGGCCATGTCAGTAGGGTGTTGAGTCCCTGTGCCTTGGTGGGTGGGGACTCACAGATAAAAGACATGACAAAGGACAGAGTTGGAGTTTTGATGCTGGAGTCTTGAGCTAAAACCCCAGAAAGAAGCACACAGAGGAGCTTGGGCCTGAGGAAAGAGAGAAGGCCCCAGGAAGAGAAACAAGCTGTTCACCTAGTCTATGGCTGGCCTTGTGGAGAGAGGCAAAGCCTAGAGAGCCTTATAGTCTACAGCTGACCATGTGGAGAAAACAGAGCTACTGAGCCTGGAGAGAAATGAACCCTGGGAAGAGAGGAACCCTGAACCCTGCAGATATCAGCAGCCATCTTGCTCCAACATGTGACGATAGACTTTGGTCTAAAGCATAAGCAATAGACTTGTGCTCTATGGCCTGGTAACTGCAGGCTTTGACCCCAAATAAATACCCTTTATAAAAACCAACCAATTTCTGGTATTTTGCATCAGCACCCTTTTGACTGACTAATACAGTAGGTCTCTTGGGCTCTTAGGATAGACTGAGCTCAAGTTCAGGAGCTCATCATAGTTTCCCCAGCACCTAGGGCAGCTCAAATGTTTGTTGAATGAACAGATGTCAGGGCCTATCTGTCGTGTTAATTATACAGGAATCAATTGGTAGCTTGACTTTGAGGCCACATAAACATTTTCATAGTTACAAAACAAAATTAAATCAAAGATTAAAAACCAAGTAATCTCTAACATCAGAAGCAAAATGGAAACAAATGAACCTAATTATGTATCAAGTTGGTGGTTTAACAACTGAGAGAATTATTTCAACTGATTTTAAATGCAGTAATTTGACAATGATATATCTCTTAAGGACAGAGAGAACCACAAACAAATATTAAATTGTTTTTCAGCAATCATATTATTAGAAGTAACATTAGTAGTACTATTCTGAAATTGTTCCATATAATGTCATAATTTTTGTAGATGAAACAAAATGACAATTAAAGTCATTAAGAAGCAGGATTTTCAACATAAACAGATACAATATAAAAACAAAGAAGTTAAGGAAAAACCCTTAATCCTACATTTGGATTGGTAATATTGGCATAAACTCATAATGTATTTTCCATTTTAAAGTCATTTTCTTCATCTGTCCACTATAAAGTCTAGAATCAGTGACTAACTCAGTAGCAATGAGTAACCTCAAGTCCCAGATTGTAGTCTCTAAATCCATCTCCATTCAAAGGAATCAGGGCTCTTTGAAAAAATAGCTAATTTCAGGTCTGGAGTGGGAAATGTACAAGATGAAAATGCTGCATCTTGTCGTTCCAGAAAGCTAGGGAGCTATGAAAAACAACTGAGATCATGTCAAAGGAACACAGAAGCCAACTTCAAGAGGTTCCCACTAGCCAAAGATGTGAAAACATGAGCACCAATAAAAATAATAACAACGGATGGTAACACAGTAAATAAGTTTAAATCCATGAGTTCATAATAGTTCTTACATAAGTTCATTGGTCACCTTTGGAGCTTGCTAGAGGACCAACTCATTATTCTGACCCCTGATTAAAAAGAAAAAGAATCAAGCATTATCCTGCCTTCTTGTATGAACTCTACTTCAGGGTAAGCAAATATTTGATGAGGGAAAGATCTTTATTAAAGAAAATCAGGTAATACAGATGGAATGATAGAATTAAAATATCACCATTTTGCCACCCCTAATTAAGTAGTGGATCTAGTTCGTCAATTGCTGCTAAAACCATGAGGTGAAAAACTAAAGGGGAACTTTATAATGATGGATTAGGTGGGCAAACCCAATGGACAGTCTCAACACTACAAAGAAGGAAATAGCTAGACATTATATGGCTCCTGGTGTGATACAATAAAGAAGACACACAACCACCCAGGAAGTACACTTGCCAAAAAGTAGAACCTGATTACAGGAACTACAGGGAACAGAAGAACATGTTAAACAAAACCTCACTGATGCAGTTAGTGAAATCCAGAAAGTGGGCAACTCTACAGAATAAATGCCCTGCTTTCTATAGCAAATAAGTTATAGGGGAGGGAGCACTAATCACTGGATTCAGTGATACTTAGAGAAGAGCCAACCAAATGTCATGTGCGGTGCTTTGGATCCTGATTCAAACAAATCAACTGTAAATAAGATATATGAGACAATTAAGGAAATTTAAACAGTGATTGGATATTTGGTGCAATTAAGAGTTTGAGTATGAAAGTAAAATAATAAATTAATTTTCAAAAAATTTGGGTATGATAATAAAAGAGGTAGTGTCTTTATTTTTAGGAAATGAAAAAATATTATTTCAGGTCTCTCTTTTCCTTCTGGACATGAGGTAATCAGGCATGAAAGCAGCATGTAAGCCATTTCCATCCCCAGAACCCCATGTAGCATGTGGTTTTCACTCTGGGCAGTGCTCAGTCCCCCAGGTGATGCTGTCATTGTTCTTGTGAATAATGTGCCCCTTTGGCTTCCTAGTGATCTCTTGTGGGAACCCCGGGACGCCAAGCAATGCCCAAGTCGTGTTCAGTGATGGCCTAGTTTTCTCCAGCTCCATCGTCTACGAGTGCCGGGAAGGCTACTACGCTACAGGCCTGCTCAGCCGACACTGCTCAGTCAATGGCACTTGGACGGGCAGTGACCCAGAGTGCATAGGTGAGAACCCAGGCCCTCTGGTCTCCGTGGCAAATGGTGGCCCAAGCAATCAAACACTTCCTTGCAGAAGAAGGCCATCCATGGCGACCAGGGAGGCTGGCTGGAGTGCTGGGACTTAACCTTAAATGATAATTGTATCAATACCCTCTAAATATTGAGCATATACTGTGTGGCAATTTTTAGCCATTGAGCTAAGTGCTTTGTTTTATAAGCAGATTTCATTTGATTCTCACCCAGCCAAAAAAGTAGCTACTATTAGCTCCACTTTAAACATGAGATAACTGAGGCTCAGAGAGGTTGAGAACATATCCTGGCCATTTATCTGGCTCTAGCCAGTTTCTCGGGCTTTCCTTTTCCCTTCTTAGGGCAAACCCTTGGGATTTGGTTCTCTTTCCACTTTAAAACTGTCACCGTCCACCATCTTTGTTAGTTCCTTTTCTCCTTTGAATTTATCTTCACCCTGGCTTGGCTCCCAAGCATGGTATAGCCTCACAACATTCCTTTCTTGCTACTCTCCAGGACAGCCCTGGGCCCTTTTCCTTGGAAATCAAGTTACTGTGGGGCCCAAATGGGGAGAAATGATAAGGTGAGACAATCTGACAACAGCTCCTTTTCAAAGTCCTAAATCTGGAATTTCAGACCTGGTCTGAAATCCCATGTCAAGTTCAAATTGTTCTTAGGACAAAGCTTTGCAAACCTCACCCTCAGTTGATCCATAACATAGGTTTGACCATTTCATAGGCCGTAAGTCCCTGCTTCTAGGCTCATAGGCCTCTGAGGCAGAAGAGCAGGTGCTATAATATACCCCTCTTGGCAACTAAGTTGTCTTATGTGGTCCTTAGTACAACTTAGGCTCTTCAGCCTAGAAAGCCTTTCTCTCTGGGCCCCAGCCTCACTTAGGAGCTGATCCCTCTAAAAGTCCTCTTAGAGAGGCATGCTTTGGTTAAGAACAGACTTGATAGCCCAAGTTGCTGGGGTGCACAAGGCACAGTGTGGGCAAGGGCAGTGGGGATGTGGGAGGGCCAATGCAGGGCGATTTGGCCAAACAGACTTGAGGATGGGCAGAGCTCAGCTGAGAGTCTTTGAGGAGACAGGGAACCCCTGATAGGACAGTTTTCAGTCTTGGACTTGTGGAGGGAGTGATAGGGTTTGTACTGGAATTCTGAGGTGAACTGGAGTCTGGGCTAGGAGTGAACAATCTGTTTCTTTCTTGTCCTAGTCATAAACTGTGGTGATCCTGGGGTTCCAGCCAATGGCCTCCGGCTGGGCAATGACTTCAGGTACAACAAAACTGTGACATACCAGTGTGTCCCTGGCTACATGATGGAGTCACATAGGGTGTCTGTGCTGGGCTGCACCAAGGATCGGACATGGAATGGCACCAAACCTGTCTGCAAAGGTGAGTCCAAGTGCTGCAGGTCTGGCAGGGGGCCAAAGAAGGTACAAAGATGAATATCTAGAAGGGAGGGGATTGACAAGGCAGACCCCTAACATTTTATCAGGGGGTCATGAAAGGTGAGGACTGGTCCTTGAACATCTGCAAGGAGGGAGTTGGAAGATACTAAGATAAGGCCAGGACCTTGAACATCAAGGGGGAAGGCCGAGCAGAGTGCAGGCTGAGCGCTTGGAGGGACTGTTGTGAAAGGCGACAAGATGAGGGCCTCCAAAAGGGAAGTGGGGGAGGGGGTCTGGTTCTTCCTGCCTAGCCTAGACTCCCATGCAGGCAGAACAGCCAGCGATGTCGGGGCTGATGACCAGGGTCAAGTTTCCCCAGGACAGCTCCAGAACTCAGCCTGCTTTGGTCTCCCCAGCTATCACGTGCAAGCCGCCTCAGCTCATCCCCAATGGGAAAGTGGTGGGGTCTGACTTCATGTGGGGCTCAAGTGTGACTTATGCCTGTCTGGAGGGGTACCAGCTCTCCCTGCCTGCAGTACTGACCTGTGAGGGAAATGGATCCTGGACCGGGGAGCTGCCTCAGTGTTTCCGTAAGTTGCTAATACGGGTCTTTGGTGCATCCCATCTGATGGCTCCCTCCCTTTCCCTGCTCAGAGCTGTGTCACCAGAAGACTTGAAAGAGGTAGTGTCCTCTCCAAAGAAGTTTTTTCAAAGACACTATTGAAAGAGAAAGGAAGTTGAAAGGAAGATAATGAGAACATCTTAACTGAGCTGTCCACAGCCACAGAGGAAAGAAATTAAGCCAGAGATATCTGAGGTGTATCTTAACCCAGAGGTCATTAACTGGATGAGAAAGTGACCAAAGATCTGAGGGTGCACTGTGCTGGAAATGTGCCCAATCTTCATGGGAAATACCCTGCAGAGAAAAGACTTCTGGAGGGCCCATGGTTTTCTTACAAAAGAAAATCCTAAATCCTAAATTGTGCCCAGACAGCCCCAAGCCCATTACAGGGCTCATTCCAACTGAGGTCCCCAGAGAAGAGGTTGAGGGTCACATATACTTGTCAAAACCCATGAATGGGCTCCGGAAGGTTTCTTCTGTGTCCATGCTTTGGGCAGGTAATAAGAACTACTTTTTCTTTCTACTTGGCATTTATCTCATTCTGCCAAAAGCTATCACCATAGTCCTGGCACCATTTGGGTACTTCTGAAAAGTTGCTTTGGTTTGGGAAAATTCAGCAGACACTAAACCAGCAGTTCAAAAGTGGGCACTGGAATGGCAACAGTTGGTGTGTGATTGGCCCCTGAGACCATCAGATGTCACCAGGGAACATTAGGATGGTTGCAAGTCTCAGAATTGAATCTGAACACAGCAAGCATGCTTTTCCTCTTGAGAAACAGCTATGTTGCTTTTTAACAATGAATTATGGCCATCATAAAACATGTGTGTTCCACTTAAAAATACATAAAAGGAAGAAAAAATTATCTGAATGGTGAAGCTTTTACTTATGCTTTCACATTAACCCCTAGGCATTTTTGCATATACAGCAATAAGTATACAATTTTCTATAAATAGTATCAGATCATGTCGCATATGCTATTTCAAAACTTATAATTTCAGTCATCAATATGCTATCAACACCTTTCTATATCATACAAATTGATCCACACATCATCATTTTTATGCCTTTAAAGAATTCTATTGTTGAAGGTACCAGAACTTGTTTAATCTTCTACTGGTGGTGATTTAGGTTGTCTCCAATTCAGTTCTGTAATAAATATTCCTAAAATTGCCTTTCATTACTTTTGTGATAAAGTCCTGGAAGTGAGAATGCTGGTTCAAAGAGCAGGCACTCTATACTTCTTGACACATGTTGCCAAACTCCCACCAGCAGCTTATTAGAACATTTTTAAATTCACACCATCACCAACAGTGGATTTTGCCAATCTTTCTAAATATTTATCAGGCTGAGGAGTCTAAAAAGATAACTCATTATTTTATTTAGCATCTCATTGTTTATTAATAAGGCTGGGCTCATCCTTCTCTACTTGTCTGCCATTTGTATTTCTTCTGTGAGTTGCATCTTCCTGGATGTGGTAACTTGTGGTCAGTTCTGTCTTTAATTGACTTCTGATTTGTCAGCTCCCAGCTTCCAGGGCAAAGGCTACCGATCCAGCTTCCATTTTATTTTGCAAACACACACACACAGTGTGCATCATCACAAAGCACAAGGAATGTCTTCTTCTTGTTTGATAGGGAACTTTTCCTTAGCCAACTTTTTATGATACTTCTGATGTTAGGATAACCTGAATGAAATGGGCACACTTATATACTACCCACTGCAGTATAAATGGGTACCCTTTGAAAAAAAATTTGGTAATATACATCAAGAGCTGTGAACATGCTCAAACCTAGAATATTCTCCTAGGAAATAATTCAAGTGAAAGGAAAAGCCATATGTAACACTATCATAATAGAAAATAAAATAAGGGTTATGATAAAATGTTATGGCAGTACATCTCATTGCAAAATATATAGCCAATAAATGATATCATAAATGATAATATTAAGTGAGCAAAGCAAGATTCACAATCACACGGACTTTGAGTTTGCAACCATGCACAAGTTTACACACAACTGAACAAAGACTAGAAGGGAATGAAAATGAAAAATAGTTTAGGGTAGTGGAATGGCAGTTTATGTTTTCTCAATTTTTTTTAATTGTTTTTGTTCTCAATTTTTTAAACTTCCTATAATGTTCCTCCATTATTTGGATGATGATTAATAAGCATTATCAGTATGGAAATGAAAAGAAACACAGCAACTGCTGCGCTGCAGCAGATGTGCGCACGTACAGGGGGCTGTCCCGATTTCTAGAGCTCAAGAGGACTCAGTCGGGAGGAAAGCAGTACAAAGAGCAAAGGCTGGGGACAAGGTGGATAGACTGGGTTCTAGGAAGCAACTTGGACCTGCCTTTCTTCCGTTTTCTTCCCAGCTGTGTTCTGCGGGGATCCTGGTGTCCCACCCCGTGGGAGGAGAGAGGACCGGGGCTTCTCCTACAGGTCATCTGTCTCCTACTCCTGTCAGCCCCCTCTGGTGCTGGTGGGCTCTCTGCGGAGGTTTTGTCAGTCAGATGGGATGTGGAGTGGCACCCAGCCCAGCTGTATAGGTGAGAGATGATCTGGGTGGAAGAGTGTCCTGGCTGGTGGGCAACTTTCTTTTGGGCCTGAGACAGAGGATTCTTTCCCTTCCTCTGTCTTCAGTAGTCTCATCTCAAGAGTGGACAGGTTCTCCTTAAGCTTCTTAAGGTGGGATGTGAAATCACCAGATCTGATGTGCTACAGGGAAGTGAGTAGTCAGCCGTGGTATGCTTCAGGTGGAGATATTAAAAGTCAGGGAAGTCAGGATGTGGTTCCATCATCCTACCTGCGTCTAGTTCTCAGCCTGAGTCAAGATAGTGAAATTTTCAGTCACCATATGGTGTTTCTTTGTTTGTTTTGGCAATCCAGACCCAACACTGACCATGTGTGCTGACCCCGGTGTGCCACAGTTTGGGATACAGAACAATTCCCAGGGCTACCAGGTAATGAAGTCAGCCGATATTGCACCTTCCTGCCTCCTGTCCCCACCTGCCACTGTCAGCATCCGGGGCCCTGGGGACCTTGCTCAGGACACCATTGGCTGGAACTAGGAGAGAGTAAGACCTTGGAAGCTGGAGAAATGAAGTGCTGGAGAAAGGAGCACCCTTCAGAAACAGGAAGATGTTTACGTCAATCAGAGAAGCTGGTGAGGAAAGACAGACCACACAGAGTTCCAGAACACTTCTCAGCAATCCGATGTAGTTTGGGCAGGAAGTTTATGGAAATAAGAAATGAGTGAGACAGAGAGAGCTCAGTCCTCAAGACATCCCTATCCCACCCACAGACACAGGATTCATACAGAGTAGTGCAAGCAAGATTATTATGCTTCATATCTATATAAGATCCATATATTCTGTATTTATCAAATGGTATATCATAATTTCTTAAAAGAGGAAGGCAGATGCCTGGTCATGTAAGCCTTGAGGTGATGGTAAGTATTGTAAGTTTTTCTCTAAATGCATGGGAAACCATTCAAAGGTGGGCCAATCTGATTCATGATTTTGAAATATCACTCAGGCTGCTGAGAAGATATAGACTATAGGGGTGGAGTGGAAGCACTTAGACAAGCAGGACACTGTTGAATGGCTCAGGTGATAGGTGAAGATGAGTTTAGGCAAGGGAATCACATTGGAGGTACAAGTGAAGGGCTCAGGACATGTTTTATCAGTAGAACCAAGAGGAACTATTAATGGACTGGATTGAGAGGTTAAGGGAAAGGAGGGACTCAAGGATGACTTCAGGTCTTTGATTTGCACAACTGGTTGGATAATGGGGCCATTTGCTGAATGAAACAAAGAAACAGTGTGTGTGGAAGAAGGGAGTGGCAATTAAGGGTTTCACTTTGTGTTTGAATTTGATCCAGGAGGCAATAAGGACACATGCGTGTTTCCTGCATGGGCGAGTGGTATGCTTCAAGTTGCCTTTGGGACACCAATCCGGTAGCATTGTGCAAAATGGATTGGAAAGGGAGAGATGGAGCTGTTGGTTGCAGCAGTGTAAATTCAGGCAGTGAGGGGCTAGGGGAGTGACAGTAGGAAAAACACCTGAGCAGAGAGACTGAGGGAGGGTGATAATTCTTTTCAGCAGATTATTTACAAAACACATAGAAGACACATGCAACAAATCATTTTATTTTGTATAGTTCTTCACATTTCACAAAATGCGTTCAAGACCACCATCCCATTTGAGCATCACAACATTCCAGTGTCAGGGATGGTCATCCCCACTTCATACATAAGAGGACTAAGGTTTAAAGAATGTCAGTGCAGCTTGTCATTCAGTGTGTAAATGGAGAAACCATAACTCAGGTCTAAGGTCTTCTGATTCTGAATCACGCATTCTGTCTACCACAGCAGGATGCAATATGTTCCACAAGAACACCGATATGGCTTTGTGGAAGAGATGTGATATAAACTGCCTTAAAGGATGAATAAGATTTAACCAGGCAGAGAAAGGTGATCCAGGCAGAAGCAACCATGTGGGTAGGGGTTGGGTCATATACAAGGAAGTCATCAAGTGACAGTGTATGGAGCATTGCTGGATAGAGGGTGATGCTGGGGCCTTCTCTCCTGGTTCCAGGTTGGAAGCACGGTGCTCTTCCGTTGTCAAAAGGGTTACCTGCTGCAGGGCTCCACCACCAGGACCTGCCTCCCCAACCTGACTTGGAGCGGAACCCCGCCCGACTGCATCCGTGAGTGCAGAAACTTCACCAGCAGCCCAAGAACACTCCCCTTTGCAACACATTACCTCCCTCAGCTGGTCATCCAGTACATGCTTGAAAGCTTTGAATGTCAGGGAGCTCACACCTTCTCATTTGGATTGATATTGGGCTCTTTGTAGTTCTTATCCCTCGGGGCCCCACAAAACACATTTAATTCCCCTTCCATACAAAGCCTTTCTGACATTTGAAGGTAATTTCTATGCCTTAGGGGAAAGAAAAGGGGGTGGGGGGCAAGGAGCAGCAAAAAATAACTACAAGGTCAGGCCACAGGGTGGCGATAGCAGGCTAATGACCATAATTACTCCTTCTTCCCTCAGGAAAAGTGCTGCTGGCTTGGGTTCCACCAGCCAAGGTCCACATTTTCCATCTTGGCCATTCCTTATTGGCATTAAGGCTGGGTGTGAGAGGGTGGAGAGAGAGGAGGGGGATGCTGAGCATGAACGGGGCCTATAGGGAGAGAAAGGAGATGATCCATATAGGAATAGGGGAATAGCCGAAAAGACCTCCTGAGGATTCTAATCTCCCCAGGTCCAATGTCTTTCTTCTTATCCAGCCCACCACTGCAAGCAGCCAGAGACGCCAACCCATGCCAACGTCGGGGCCCTGGACTTGCCCTCCATGGGCTACACCCTCATCTATTCCTGCCAGGAGGGCTTCTCCCTCAAGGGGGGCTCTGAGCACCGCACCTGCAAAACAGATGGTAGCTGGACAGGCAAACCGCCCATCTGCCTTGGTGAGTGTGTAACTCAGTGAGCCTCTCCATGGTGGGAGGCTAAGGGTGACAACTGAGCTTCAGCCTAAGGAGAATTAAGGATGGAAGAAATAATGATTTCCAGAATCTGGATCCTGCTTCTCATTTTGTGAGGTGTTGAGCCTCTAGGAGACCAGAGAGTTTAAAGAGGCATGTATTGAAGCCAACTCAAGTTTTATTTTGCTACCTTCTACCTGAGCTTAAAGACACTCTTAGAGGATTTTACTTACTCATTAGGCAGAGAAAAGCTCTTTGTTCCACCAAACTGAAGTAACTTATTACACTTAATTTTGATAAAACGGTACTCACCACAGTAATGTTACCATGATGTCCCAGACTTACCTTCCTCTCTTCCTCATTCATTCATTCTCTAATTGTTGAGCATTGTCTTGGAGCCATGCCTAGCTGGACACAGGGGATATGGAGATGAAAGTTTTGTTCCCTGTCCTAAAGGAACTCACATTCATCTCCTGAAGACAGACAAGTTATCGGATATTATATTACCTCGAGGAACATAGCAATGCACTGAATGCCTTGGGAATACAGAGGAAGGGGAGGAGGAAGAGAAGTCAGGGAAGGCTTCCTGGAGAAGGTGATATCAGAGTCTAGTCTTGAAGAATTTTTCCAGCAAGGATAAAAGATCAATTTGGTGCTGGAATGACTTTAAACCCTCTCTTACAGGTGAGGATCTCACCATATGCCCAGCATTGTTCTAAGCACTTGTATGTATTAACTCATTTGATCCTCACAGTAATCCTATGATTACTGTAATCAGGTGCAATTTACCCCCATTTAATATATGAGGAAACAGAGTCACCAAGAGATTAAATAACATGCAAGGTGACCAACTGGTAAGAGGCTTCAGAATCCATGCTTTTAGCCACTTTGCTATACTACCCCTCAAAGAGAGATCAGTCTTCAGGTTCAAAGTCTTTATCAGAGCTAGAATATAATATTATCCTTTATTTTGTATTGTATAAATTATTATAAATTGGTTTTATTTATGGAAAGCAGTGTTTGTTTTCCACATATGGTAGTTACGTAAAGTTTGTTTAATTAAAGTTCATTTATTGTTTTAAAGTATAATTTAATTTAAAGAAAAATACTAAACTAACAAAAACAAAAAGGTGGGCCAGTAGCATGGTGGATGAGCTGGTATGGCACTTTCTCCTACTTCAAACCTATAAATATACCATATCAACAATTCAAAAATGTTATATACACAGCCAAGAACTTTCATTTTTTGGCAATTTGGCACACAGCATATCCCATGCAGCTCTCTGTTACAAAGCACCTAGAAATGCTGAGTAAAATATATAACAAACATTGATAAATGCATAGCTGATACCTCAAGAAAGTAAGGGAAATCCTCAGGGGCCTCAGGAAAACTAAAAACAGAGGAAACTGACAACCTGAGTGGTGAGACAGCCGTGAAGCTGAAACTGCTCCCACAGTATTTGCCGATCTCCATGACCCGGAGCCTTACATTTAACACCCCAAAGTGGAGAAGAGACAAGGCCTTGGGCCTTGAAAGGTAAAGACTTCACAGAGACTCCACATAAAGCCAGAACCCTCAGAGGTCTAACTCTCAGGGGAACGTTGCCTTCCAGAAAAGGTAGACAAAATTGACATTTGTATTTTTAGCCTGAATTCTGAGGTTAGCATGTCTCCCTTGGGAATTTATAATTATGGGTCCACTTTATGTGATTTTGGGGTTTGTAGTAATACTGTCAAATGTTCTGCAATATCCCAAGTCAAGAAATAAATTTGCCCTTAGTTGACTACACCCTTGACTATGCAGTTTTTTATGGAGGCTACATTTTCAACTCAGACCTCACAAAATTCCCAGTTAAGAGTTGGAAAATAAGCCACTTTAGCAAGAGCAAGAAATAAAATAAGCAAGAGAAATGGACAAGAAACACAGCAGAATGGTTATTTTAAAAAATAAAATATGGAATCAAAACAATAATGTGATCAAAAGTGACCTGCAGAGCTTTAGCAACAATGAAAACCAGGGGGGACGGAAGTCTTCAAGTCTTGAAGATAAAGTAATTGTTAACCTAGAATTACCTGCTTAATGGAAGGTTGGATGTGTCCTCACAATGGGACACATCCAGAACTCCTACAAAATCCTCCAAAGCTCCTACAACTTTTTTATATACAATGTCTGGCATTCAATCAAAAATGCTTGGCATGCCAAAAGATAGGATCATATAACTGAAAACCAAGGGGGAAAAGAGACAATAGAAACAGATCTGTAGGTGATATTGATGTTAGGTGATGACTTTAAAATAAATATGATTAATGAGTTCCAAATACAAGCAAAAGATAAAACAAAAGAAAACTGGTAAGAATTTCACTGGAGAATTGGAATCTCTAAGAAAGAATCAAATGGATATTCTAGGAACCTTTTGAGAAGATGAAGTCAAAGAAATCTTGTAGAAAATAGAACAAAAAATAAAGAGATAGGAATAGGAGCAAAAAAAAGAGAGAAAGAAGAAGATAGAGGATTAAACCAGGAGATTCAACGTCCAACTAATATGGAGGAACATATCAAAGAAATGTGAAAACTTTCCAGAAATGGAAGATTTGAGTTTTCATACTGCAAATGCCTCTAAATTTCCCAGCCCAATAAATTAAAAAAGAAAAACAAACGCACATCAGTCCAAACAGCTTCAGAAAGTGGAAAAACAGTTTATACAAGGATAGTAAGAAAATAGTTAAAGTAAAAGGCAAAGATATCCAACAATATAATGGCTTACCTGGGCTTCCCAGTTATCATGGAGCTTACATTTGAAAGTGGGGGGTGGGGTGTGTGTGTGTTCATCTTTTGTTACGTGCTAATTGAAGAGTGGGGTTGTAAATATTAAAGCTACTATGTAAAACAAACACTAATTTTGGCTTCAAAATAAACTCTCACTCAACCACAAATATATATATATATACACACATACATATATATATACATATATACACATACATATATATATATATATATATAATGGCTTAAAAAATAAAGTTTATTTCACTGTCACATAGCATCTAGGACAGAAAGGCAGGCTGCTCTACTTCTCAAGGTCATTCAGGGACCAGAATTCCTTCCACCTTGTTTCTCTGCAATTCCCAATAGTATTTTCCTCATCCAACTAGTTAATGCTAGAATTGCAGGCATATCCAAGTTCTTCCTCTTAGGAAGGGGAAAGAGGACAGAGGAGGGTGAGGACAATGATTTATGAGTCAAGACTAGAAATGGTGCTCATAATATCTACTAGAACTTAGTCACATGGCTATCCCTAGCTGCAAGAGGGGCTGGGAAATACAGCTCTTACCCAGGCAACCATGTGCCTAGCTGCAATGCTCTATTATGGGAGAAGGAAAGGATAGATTTTAGTGGACAACCAGCAGTCTCTGCAAATGTGAGGATTCAGAAAGACATCAGGGGAAGAAGATTTGGCTCGATGGATAGAGTGTCTGCCTACCACATGGGAGGTCCAGGGTTCAAACCCAGGGCCTCCTGACCCATGTGATGAGCTGGCCCATGCACAGTGCTGATACGCACAAGGTGTGCCATGCCACACAGGTGTCCCCCACGTAGGGGAGCCCCATGGGCAAGGAGTGCACCCTATAAGGAGAGACGCCCGGTGCAAAAAATTGCAGCCTGCCCCAGGGTGGCACTGCATACACAGAGACCTAATGCAGCAAGATAATGCAACAAAAAGAGACACAGATTCCCAGTGCCACTGACAAGAATATAAGCAGACACAGAAGAACACACAGCAAATGAACACAGAAAGGGAAGCGGACTTGGCCCAATGGATAGGGCGTCTGCCTACCACATGGGAGGTCCGCAGTTCAAACCCCGGGCCTCCTTGACCCGTGTGGAGCTGGCCCATGCACAGTGCTGATGCACGCGAGGAGTGCCGTGCCACGCAGGGCTGTCCCCTACGTAGGGGAGCCCCACATGCAAGGAGTGCGCCCTATAAGGAGAGCCACCCAACACAAAAGAAAGTGCAGCCTGCCCAAGAATGGTGCTGCAAGCATGGAGAGCTGACACAACAAGATGATACAACAAAAAGAAACACAAGGGAAGTGGACTTGGCCCAGTGGTCAGGGCGTCCGTCTACCACATGGGAGGTCTGCAGTTCAAACCCCAGGCCTCCTTGACCCATGTGGAGCTGGCCCATGCGCAATGCTGATGCGCACAAGGAGTGCCCTGCCACGCAGGGGTGTCCCCTGTGTAGGGGAGCCCCACGCGCAAGGAGTGCGCCCTGTAAGGAGAGTCACGCAGCACGAAAAAAAGTGCAGCCTGCCCAAGAATGGTGCCGCCCACACGGAAAGCTGACCCAACAAGATGACACAACAAAAAGAAACAGAGTCCCGTGCCACTGACAACAACAGAAGCGGACAAAGAACACGCAGCGAATAGACACAGAGAACAGACAACTGGGATGGGGGTGGAGGCGGGGGGGGGGGGGGAGGAAGGGGAGAGAAATAAATAAATAAATAAATCTTAAAAAAAAAAAAAGAAAGAAACACAGATTCCCAGTGCCGCTGATAAGGATAGAAGCAGTCACAGAAGAACACATAGCGAATGAACACAGAGAGGAGACAACGGGGGGGGGGGGGGGGGGGGGGCGGAAAGGGGAGAGAAATAAATAAATAAATAAAGATGTTATTTAAAAATGAACACAGAGAGCAGACAACTTGGGGGGGAGGGCAGGGAAAGGGAGAGAAATAGATTAAAAATAAACCTTTAAAAAAAAAAAAAGACAGACATCAGACTACAGCAACAATACTGGACTCCAGAAGACAAAGGAGCAATACCCTCAGAATTCTGGGGGGAAATGATTTTCCAACCTGGAATTCAGACAGCAAACTATCAGTCAGGTGTGAGGGGGAAAAAAAGTGTGAGGATAAAATATATTTTCAGAAAAGACAAATTCTAAAAAATTTTACCTCCCATGCACCATTTTGAAAAAGCTACCAGAGGCTCTGCTGACCTCAAATAAGGCAATAAAAAATTAAGAGGAAGATATGGGATCCAGAAACAGAAGTCCAACACTCAAGAGAGGGTATAGGCTTCCCACAAAAATGATAAAAGGAAATCACAGAACAATAGATGGGGGCAAATGCAGAGGATGCACAGTTCAGACCGAAGTAGAACGGGGAGGGCTACAAGAGGAAAACTGCCAAATAAATACATAAATAAATTAATAAAGTTGAAAGATACTGATGTGCTTGCTGGTATTGAGAGCAAGTTTGTAATCTTGGAAGAAAAATTGAGCCTGAATTATGATAGATCATAAGAAACCAAGTAAATATTTTTTAAAGTCAGTTACAAACTTCAGGGGAAAAGAAGTTGAAGAAGAGTAATCACAATATACTGCATGGCTTAGCTATGAATAGTAATATCAACACTGTCATCATAATGTAACCACAAATACTAATGCAGCCAAAAAAGCAATGTGAAACCATTGGAACAATGGAAGGAAAGGGAGAGAAAGGGGAACATGATGCAAGAAAATTAAACCTTAATATCCCTAAGGTAAGAAGTCAACAGATAATGCCCAAGATTGAAAATCAATTTATAGCAGGAAAATCTTGTAGTTTGGAAATTCGATAATAAGTCCTGGAAAAAAAAAACATAAAATAATTGAAAGTGGTTGCTCCTAGGAGCAGGAACTGAGAGAGGGAAAGAGAAAGAAGGGCTATTCAATATAAGTATTGTCCTTCTATTTGACTTCTTAAACTATTTCCAGTACTTTGATAAATAAAATTTTAATTAAAATAAAAGAAAGGGAGCCCCTCCCCTTTCATTAAACAATAGACTCTCCTGGGCCCCAAAGCAAGTATTAGCAATCCTAAAGAATTAATATCACACAGACCATGTTTTCCAACCATGAATCATTGATATTTGGTAGAAAAAAATAATAAAATGATAGCTAAATAAAGAGGAAAAGAAGAAAAATGCTGCATTTGGAAACAGAAAAATTTCTAAATAATTCATGGGTCAAAGAAGAAATGGCAACAGAAATGACAAAATATTTAGAACTGACCTGCAACAAAAACACTGCATGTCAGAACTTGTGCAATCCACAAAAAGTGGTCCCTAAAGAGTCTACATCTTAAATGCATGTATTAGAAATGACTGAAAATTAATGAGCTAAGTGTTATGTTAACTAATTTTAGAAATTAGGGAATGAATAAGAGCAGAAATTAGTAAAACAGGGAACAAAGGAATAAAAGGGAGGATCAGCAGACCCCAAAGCTAGCTCTTTGAAAAGGCAAATAACACAAACAAACCTCTCGCAATATTGCCTAAGAAAAATGAGAAAATATAATATTCTGAATGAAAAAGGGGGTAGAATTACAGATACAGTAGAGATTTAAAATTAGAAAACACCACAAACAACTTAGATTGAAATGGTCAATTTTCTAACCATTATATTAATCACTAAAATTTGCCCAAGAAAAAAGGAAAAAAAAGACATAATCAACATACATATAATCAATAAGGGAATAGTAGAATATATAAAGAGCTCATAGAAATTAATAAGAATAAAGACAAACAAGTAAAAAAATGAGTAAAAAGATTTGCAATAGGCGGCGGACTTTGCCCAGTGGTTAGGGCGTCAGTCTACCACATGGGAGGTCCGCGGTTCAAACTGCAGTCCTCCTTGACCTGTGTGAAGCTGGCCCATTCACGGTGCTGATGCGCGCAAGGAGTGCCCTGCCACACGGGAGTGTCCCCCGCGTAGAGGAGCCCCACGTGCAAGGAGTGTGCCCCATAAGGAGAGCAGCCCAGCGTGAAAGAAAGTGCAGCCTGCCCAGGAATGTGCCGCACACACGGAGAACTGACACAAGACGACACAACAAAAAGAAACACAGATTCCCGTGTCACTAGACAACAACAGAAGTGGACAAAGAAGATGCAGCAAATAGACACAGAGAACAGACAGCCGGGGTGGGGGGGGGGGGGAAGGGGAGAGAAATAAATAAATCTTTAAAAAAAAAGATTTGAAATAATATTTCAGACAAGGAATCTGGAGTAGCAATAAGCATGTGAAAAGGTGTTCAACTTTATTAATAATCAGAGAAATGCAAATGAAGACCAAAATAGGATTTAATTTTTGCCAACTAGATGGGAATAATAGGAAGTCTGATAATCATCAAGTGCCAGAAAAGATGGGAACTTTTCTTCATACCTGGTGAGATATGTACATGAACATCTCTAATATACATTGGAGCAATTTCATCCTTGGCGTACTATAGAAAACATGTGCAAGAACATTCCATGAATGTTCATGGAAACATAGTTCATAATAATGAAACTTAGCAAAACCCATTGACAGGAATGAGTTCGTAAGTGTGGTATATTCATACAATGACACATGATATAATAAAAATAGATGAAATGTGATTTTGTGCATAACATGGAGAAATGCTGAGTTAACAAAAGCAATTCCTAGAAGACTGCAGATAGTGTGATACAACCTTCAGCTCCATACAAATACATGATGATAATAAAATAAGTAATACATAGTTTAATCTCACAAACATATGTAATACAATGATTTTTTTTTAATAAAGCAAGAGACTGATAAAAAGTGCAAGGTAGTGATTATTTCTGAGGGTGAAGGGATGGGCTGGGGAGCAGTTCATAGACATGCATTGTAGATAATGTAGATAATGTTCTAGATCTTGGGATTGGTGGTGGGCTCACTAGAGTGTCTTGTGTTGTTTTGCTTTATAAATATATATTCTTTTGTAAATCAACTATTATATTAAAGTAGATCACAAAATAGAAAACCTATAACCAACTGGGTAAGTAATGGTAAAATGTTATAAAAATTTCCGTTATATTCAAGAATAAAATAAGGATGCCCATTATCAGGGCTTCTATTAAACTACACTCCTGGGCCTAACTCAATAAGACAAGAAAAAAAAAACAAGAGCAGCAAGAATCATAAAAAAAGAAACGAGTTTATAATTATTTGCCAAAAATATGATTGTCTATATAGGATACTAAATAGAATCTATCGAGCAAAAAAAGTAGCTAATAAAAGAGTTCAAGAAAGTTGCTGGGTACAAATTCAATATGCAAAATAGTGTTCCCATATAGCAACAACAATGTGAAAACATAATTTTTAGTAGTGAATATAATTAACACTACTGAATGGTATACTTGAAACTGGCTAAAGTAGGAAATTTTGGATTGTATATGTTACCAGAATAAAAAAATTTTTAAAAACCACCAAACTGTACAACACAGATTGAACCCAATATAAACTATGGACTAAAGTTAATAAGATAATTATAATAACATTGTTTCATCAGTTATAACAAAAGTATCACACTAATGCAAAATGTTAATAATAGGGAAAACTGTAAAAAATTTTAAAAAGTAATTTTTAGAGAGACACCATTTGCAATAGCAATGAGGAATATAATGTACTTAGGAATAAGATGAACAAGAGATGTATAGGATCTTTATGGAGAAAATTATAAAACATTTATGAAAGGCATAAGGGAGCTAAATAAATGGAGAGATATATCAAGCTCATGGGTGGGAAGAGTTAATGAAAACATCTCAAAAGAGTCCTTTCCTTGCTTCATGGTATCTTAACAAAACTCCCCCATCAACCCTTCCCCTTCTTAGACTCTTTTTCCATGATATAAAATGCCCAGGATTTTGGAGGCCGGCAGCTGCACCATACCTGTGATTCTGGCCCCTCAAATTGAAGGCATCCAGATCCAACTTCATAATCTTTTCCCCAAGCTTACTTTTATTCCTATGTTCCTAATCTTAACAAATGGCATCATAAATCCATCCTCATGCACTTACTGGGAGCACTTACTAGTCCAATCTGTCTGGTGGTGGCCTGAGAGACTCACCTTCCCAGAACTTGTCCTGCATGTAGAAGGTAGTCCATAAAGCTCTCCTACACAATGCTATGGGAGAGCAGTCAGATCCTGCTGCCTGGTGCAAGGGATTGCTGACTGTAGGATATACAATACAGTTCCTGGGACCAAGAGGAAGTTGTTCCCTAAGGAAGAGGGGAATTCCTATCCATGTAAACAGAGGATTCCCAGGACCATATACACATTCCAAAGCCAAGACACATGCACAGAAAAGACCAGGGAGGCCTCTATGCCTGGGACCCACCAAAGATTTTTTTTTAATGGTCCTAAATATGTTCAAAGAGCTAAAAGAAAATATGGACAAAAGAAAACTAAAGAAAATCAGGAAAACAATAGATGAACACAAAAATAATATCAATAAAGAGAGAAATTATGAAAAAGCACCAAACAGAGAAGACAATAACACTAAAAGAAACTAAAAATTCCCTAGAGGGGTTTAACAGCAGATTAGAGTTGGCAGAAGAAGAATCAGAGCACTTGGAGATAAGACTATTAAAATGATACAGGTTGAGGAGCAGAAGAAAGAATTAAGAAAGGTGAACAGAGCCTGAGGTACTTGTAGAACATCATCAAGAGTACCAAAATATGCACTGTGGCGGTCCACACAGAGAAGAGAAAGAAAAGGGCAGAGAGAAGAGTGAAATATTGACTGAGAACTTCCCACATTTGACAAACGACACGAATATAAAAATCCAAGATGCTCAACAAACTCCAAGCAGGATAAACCCAAATACATCCATGCCATGGCATATTATAATTAAACTGTCAAATGCCAAAGATAAAGAGAGAATTCTCAAAGCCACATTAGAGAAGCAAAGTATTACATGAAGGGAGTCTCAATACGATTAAGTGTCAATTTCTCATCAGAAACAATGGCAGCAAGAAGGCAGAGGAAAGACATGTTTAAAGTGCTGAAAGCAAAAATTGCCAACCAAGAATTCTTTATCTTGAAAAACTCTTTCAAAAATGAGGGTGAAATTAAGACATTCCCAGATAAACAAAAGCTGAGGAAGTTTGCTACCACTAGACCTGTCCTACAAGAGATGTGTAAGAGAGTTCTGCAGGTTGAAAAGAAAGAACACTAGACAGTTGACTGGAGCCACATGAAGAATTAAAGATCTCCAATGAGGATAACAACATGGATAAATATAAATGCTAGTACTATTATATTTTTGGTTTGTAACTTCACTTTTTACTCCCTACAAGATCTAAAAGGCAAATGCATAAAATGCAATGCTACATTAGTGGTTTTAGACTCATACTATTTAAAATGTAATTTGTGACAAAAATTATATAAAGGGAGGGACAGGAACAGAAGGGTATTGTAGCATAGTCTGTAAGTACTATTGAAGTTAAGTTGGCAAACAAGAGTGTTAGAGATTTAGGATGTAGATTTAAGCGCCGTGGTATCTAAAAGAAAATAGAGAATATGCAAGCTCACAAAGAAGAGTACAGTTTCCCAGGAGTGGGGAGCAGGAAGAATAGGGAGTTAATGCATAATGAATGTAGGTTTTCTGTTTCAGGAGATGAAAAGTTGTAATAATGGAAGATGATGAGGGTACAGCAATATTGTAAATATGGTTAATTCCACTATATGATTTTTGGGGAAATGGCTCATCTGGGAAAGTTTATGTTGCATTTATATTCCCACACTTTAAAAAAAGAAAAAGAAGAAAGAGCAACTAAAGAGACAGTGACAATTAAATGCAATACATGATCATGAGTGAGCTCTACAAGGGAGAAGAAAAGGCTCAAAGGGACATTATTGGGACATAGGAAAAACTGGAATATAAACTTTAAGCTTTATATCAATATTAAATTTCTAGAACTTGATAACTACACTTAAGGAGTTGTATAAATGAATATTCTTGTTCTTAGGAAATGCACATGGCAGTGTTATATGTTCAACGGGCATGATGTATACAACCTACACTCAAGTGTTCAGAAAGTGGATTGACAAATGATAGATACTCAGATGATAGATAGATAGATAGATAGATAGATAGATAGATAGATAGATAGATAGATGATAGATAGATAGATAGATAGATAGATAGATAGAATGATATTGCAGATGTGGCAAAATGTGAAAATTGATGGATCTGTGTATGGGGAGGTAGGGCACTTTTGGAGTTCTCTGTATGGGGTTTGTATTATTTTGTAACTATTTTGTAATTTTGGAACTATTTAAATATAAAGTTAAAAAATATATAGAACTATATAACACAAAGAATGAACCCTGGGAAGCAGACGTGGCTCAATTGATAGAGCATCCATCTACCACATGAAGGGTCCAGGGTTCGATTCCCAGGGCCTCCTGACCCATGTGGTAAGCTGGCCCATGTGCAGTGCTGCCACACACAAGGAGTGCCATGCCACATGGGTGCCCCCGCATAAGGGTGCCCCATGCACAAGGAGTGCGCCCCGTAAGGAGAGATGCCCTGCGTGAAAAAAGCGCAGCCTGCCCAGGAGTGGTGCCACACACACAGAGAGCTGACGCAGCAAGATGATACAACAAAAAAGAGGCACAGTTTCCCAGTGCCACTGGATAATGCAAGCAGACGCAGAAGAACACACAGAGAATGGACACAGAGAGCAGACAATGGGGGAGAGGGGAGAGAAAGAAAGAAAATAAATATTTTTTTTAAAAGAGTGAACCCTAATGTAAGCTATGGGCTATAGTTAGTCATGTAATTGTCATAGTATTGTTTCATCAATTATAAGAAAGTTACCACACTAATGTAAAATGTTAATTACAGGGAAAACTGTGTGTGTGAGTGAGGGGTATATGGGAACCCTATACTTTCTGGAGATTTTTCTGTAAACCTACAACTGGTCTAATAAATAGGGGGGGAAGCCAATTGATTCTAAAAGTAAGGGTCTATTTCTAGATACTCACTTCTACTCCAATGATCTATATTTCTATTTTTATGCCATTACCATACTCTCTTGGTTGCTGTAGCTTTGAAGTAAGTTTTTTAAATGTTTTTATTTTTAATGAAGCTTTAGATTACATAAATGTTACATCAAAAGTATAGGGGAGGGAAGCAGATGTGGCTCAACCAGTTGGGCACCCACCTCCCACATGGGAGGTCCCAGGTTTGGGTGCCAGTGACTCCTAAAGAAGATAAGCAGATGCTGCACTGCAGCAACAAGCTAGTTGTTGCACCCACTGCCATGAGCTAGATGCTGCACTGCTGTGACAAGCTAGACATCACACCCACTGCAACTAGCAGATGCCTAAGCAAGCAGATGCCACAAGCCAGCAGGCACCACAGCCCATGGGGAGTGGATGTGGCTCAGGCCACTGGGCACTTTCCTCCCATGTGGGAAGTCCCAGGTTCAGTTCCCAGGGCCTCCTGGAGAAGGCAAGCAAAACAATCAGCAGACAGACAAGGGACCATCTGGGGAGGAGGGAATAAATTAAAATAAATAAATAAATAGGGGATTCCCCACCCCACACACACTTTCCCACATTAACATCTTTCATTAGTGTGGTACATTTTTTTTGTTTTGTTTTTGGTTTTTTGGGTTTTTTTATTATTATTTTTTTAAATATTACATTCAAAAAATATGAGGTCCCATTCAGCCCCACCGCCCCCACCCCCCACAGCAACACTCTCCCATCATCATGACATATCCATTGCACCTGATAAGTACATCTCTGAGCGTCACTGTACCCCATAGTCAATGGTCCACATCATAGCCCACACTCTCCCACGTTCCATCCAGTGGGCCCCGGGGGGAATCTACAATGTCCCGTAATTGACCATGAAGCACCACCCAGGACAACTCCAAGTCCCGAAAACGCCTCCCCATCTCATCTCTTCCTCCCATTCCCCGCACCCAGCAGCCACCATGGCCACCCTTCCCACACCCATGCCACATTTTCTCTGTGGACATTGGATTGGTTGTGTCCATTGCACATCTATGTCAAGTGGAGGCTTAGATTCCACATGGATACTGGATGCACTCCTCCTGCTTTCAGTTGTAGACGCTCTAGGCTCCATGGTGTGGTGGTTGACCTTCTTCAACTCCATGTTAGCTGAGTGGGGTAAGTCCAATAAATCAGAGTGTAGGAGCTGAAGTCTGTTGAGGCTCTGGGCCTGGGTATCATATTGTCAGTCCAGAGATTCAAATCCCATAAATATATCTTAAACCCCAGCACTAACTACAATTCCAGTAAAGTAGCATGCAAGTCTTGTGAAAAGAGATCCCCTCTGAGTCCAGTTCCATCACGCAGAAACACCAGCTCCAAAGAAGGGCCATCTGATATGGCAGTGAACCCCATCTGCCATGACCATAGAACCCGTGGGTCTCTTTAGCCCTCAAAAAAACCAATACCTGGGGTGGTATCTACTTTATCTGTCTCTGAGACTCTGCTCAGGTGTGCATAAGGGCAATCCTCCTGACAACCTCCAGACTCTTTTTTAGAGACTCGTAGCCATATAAACTCATTTCTCCTTTCCATTTCCCCCTTACATTAGGTCAAACAGCATTTTAAAGTCATGTTATTATATGTAGACAGGGATATTCTGCTGTTAGTGTGGTACATTTGTTACAATTGATGAACACATATTGAAGTTTTGCTACTAACCATTGAATATACTTTACATTATAGTTTGCACTCTGTCCCACACAATTTTATAGGTTTTGACAAAATGAATAATGGCCTGTATCCATCATTGCAATGTCATTCAGGACAATTCCAATGTCCCAAAAATGACCCCATGTTACACCTATTCTTCCCTCTCCCTCCCCTCAGAACCTCTGGTGGCCACTGCCTATATATCAATGATACAAGTTCTTCCATTGCTAGAATAATAATGTCTATAATAGACTAATAATAAGTCTACTTTAGACCATTGTTCATTCCCAACTTTGAGAATCTGGGGATGTGATGCTCACTCTGTTTCTAATTGAGAAGGAGCTTAGATCCCATGGGGCAGATGGATGGACCTGTCTTGCTTACAGTTGTGCACATGTAGTAAGTTCTGATATGAAGTGTGAATCCTCAAACTTAGTTTTTCCTTTTTCTTTTGTTTTGGCTATTCTGAGTACCTTTTATTTCAATATGAATTTTAAGATCAGTTTGTCAATCTCTATAAAAAACTGGGATTTCAATAGAAGGTGTGTTGGTTTTTTTAAGACTTATTTATTTATTTTATTTATTCCCTCTCCCCACCCCTACCTCCGTTGTTTGCCCTCTATGTCCATTCACTGTGTGTTCTTCTGTGTCCACTTGCATTCCTACCAGCAGCACTGGGAATCCGTGTCTCCTTTTGTTGCATCATCTTGCCACATCAGCTCTCCATGTGCGCAACACCACTCCTGGGCAGGCTGTGCTTTCCTCGCACAGGGCAGCTCTCTTTGTGGGGCACACACCCTGCGCATGGGACTCCCCTACACGGGGGATACCCCTGCATGGCACAGCACTCCCTGTGCACATCAGCACCACGTGTGGGCCAGCTCACCACACAGGTCAGGAGGCCCTGGGCTTGAACTCTGAACCTCCCATATGGCAGGCAGATGCTCTATCAGTTGAGCCAAATCCAATTCCCAGAAGGTGTGTTAAATGTGTGGATCATGTTAACAATTTGTCTTCCCATCCACGAACATGGGATATCTTTCCATTTCTTTACATCTTATTTCATTTCTTTCCATCATGCTCAGTACACATCTTGCACTTGCTTTGTTAAATTTTTTCCTAAGTATTTTATCCTTTTTTGATGCTGGCTAGGTATGCTTTTGTTTTGTTTTTTTAATGTAAAATATTATAGATACAGTTGAATCCCAGGTCAATCCCTTTCTGCCTGACCTTGGGCAAGTCCCTTCACCTCTCTGCTTTTCAAAAGTTTCCTCTTCTATAAAATAGGGACAATAATCTCTACATCAAAGTTTCAAGAGAAGGATTAAATGAGATGCCATGAATAAAGTGCTTAGCACAGCACCTGGCACATAGAATGCTCTCTCCCTCTTTACTCCCTTCATCTTACAAAACCTAACACAATTAAGATGTTCTGCCACAAGTGAACTTCCACTGTTAGAGTCGCTGTGGAAGACATATTCACAGTCCTCTGTATTTCTGGGCATGAGCTGACCTCCAGACTTGGAGGGGGTTTGCTAAAGCTCTGTAGCCCCCCAACAGAGACAGTAGGGAGAGTTTACCCTTATTTCATGACAAGGCAGATTTTTCTGTTTCTGTACAAAAGAAGATAAGACACTAAAATTTATTGACAATGACTTTCATGTTCATAACTTCATTTACTTAGTATAACTCTATGAGGTACATTTTAGTATTTTCCTATTTTTTAAATGCAAGACATCTGGGAGGAAAACAGAGTCTAGAAAAGGACTTTTTTTGCCCAGGTTTCTTGTTTTAGTTTGTCAAAGGGCTACCAATGCAAAGTACCAGAAATGGGTTGGCTTTTATAAGGGTAATTTTATTTAGGGTAAAAGTTTACAGTTCCAAGGCTGTGAAATGTTCAAATCAAGGCACCGTCAGAGATGCTTTCTCACCAAAGTCAGCAACTGTTGATCCTGGCATGTTGTCACGTGGCAAATCAAGATGGCAGGAGATCTCTGCTGAAGTCTCTGCCTTCCCCTCCAGAATCTACCATCTCTCAGAGCTCAGCCATTGACAACCAGGCATAGGGGCTTGTCTCTTTAGCCTGGGCTTGTCTCCTCAACCTTGAGCTACTCTGTGGGTCCAGCCTCTTGGGGTCTCATTCTGTGCCTCTATGCTGGTTCTAGACTCTGGGACCTCTCTCAGCCCTTGGGGCATCTCTGTTTTCCTGCAGTCCTCTTTCTCACATGGCAGGATCAATAACAGTAGCTTCCTTTTCCTTTCTCTCTCTCTCTGTCTCTCTCTCTGTCTCTCTCCTTGTGTCCCCATTTATATCAGACCCAGCAAGAGGGCAGAAACTCATCCTGAGTCACGCCTCACTGATATGGTCCAAAACATATTCCTTCTTTTTGGGGGGGATTCGTAGAAGAACTTCAGACTGTCACAGTTCTCAATAAGGGCATTCTGGGCACCTATGCACTAGGACAGGAACATATAGATCTTTATTTTCCTTTATCTCTTACTGAAATGTAGCATTTCCTTTAATTTTGAATGTAGACAATAACCCATAGCAGTGTTAACAAAACCTGGTGGCTGGTGTGTCACCAATAGAAATTCCAGCTTTTTTTGTATTATATTACAGTTCTTACAGATATTATGGAATATTTTTATGCTCCTGATTACTTCAAAATTATGGTAAATTACCAGAACTGCTTCTAGATCTTATTATTGAATGCAGTAATAACCACATATATAAGTATATCCTAATACATCATTTAACATTTCAGTAACTATACTTGATATCAGTGATTTCCTCATAGTCCTTTTTATTTAATTATTCTGAAGAAGGACACATAAGCATCATCAGGCTGTCAAAGAGGACCACAGCACAAAAGGGGTTAAGAACCATGGTCTAGGAGGATAAGTCCAAAGCAAGATCTCAAGGAACCCATCAACCTCATGTTATAGGTACCAGTTTCCAGGTTCTTGGCTATATCACATAAAGGAATTTAAAGACACACTATCGGGTAGGCAAGGGAGTAAAGAGTTTATTAAGAAGTTAGAAAAAAGATAGTCCGCAACCCAAGACATGGGTGTGGGCATGTTGCAGTGTGAGAGACATGCGTCCCCTCTCTAGGGGTTTCTGGTTTTATTGGCTATCACTGGCGGGTTAGGGCTTATGCTGATTGGAATATTCAGGAGAAAAAGAGGGAAAATTCATTGGGTGATTTGGTTTCTAAGAGTTTCTGTCCAGTGGTAATTAGCTTCTGGCTACTGTCCTTGAGCCCTGGGCTGGTGTGAGGTATTTACAAAAGTATGTGGATTGTGATGGTGGGGCCCTGTCTGTTTTCCTCTCTTTGTGCAGTGTGAGAATGTTGCAAGTTACTTTCTGATAATGCAGCTGCTGGGTGGGAGCTGCTAACTGTCTTTTGATAACTTGTCTGTGTTAACTTGTCTGTGTGAGTTAGCAAGCAGAAGGTTGTGCCTCAGGATTTTGTTCCAAGTGCTGTTTGTGTAGCTCATTGGTTTTCTGCCCTTCCTCCTTACGTCCGTATTCTGTCCTGCCTCACTAATGTCAGAGAGCTGGTCATATTTTTCTAACAGATCCTGGGCCAGGAGCTGACCCTCTTCTTCTTTTCTCTTTCCCTAGCAGAGGTCCGGCCCAGTGGGAGACCCGTCAACACTGCTCGGGAGCCACCACTCACCCAAGCCACAGGTATATGTATGGCCCAGACTTTGGCTCAATCATCTTGTGTGCCTTCTTTCACCCAGCAACGTGCTCATGAGTTGCTGAGTGCCCAGTGGAAAGGCATGAAAGCTATAGACCCAGACAGACTTACCTACCCACCTTCCAACCCCAGGTAAGCCTGACAGAAACCTCACCTAGAAGAGAGATCCCAGGCCTTCCAGAAACATGTCTAGAGCTTCGAACTCCAGTGCAATTGATTACCACAGCCCCTTTTGGTACACTACCAGCCAGTTTGTAACCATACAGAGCCAGGCCCTGACTGGGACTCCCTTTTGAAACAGACACAAAGACCCAGCTCCTGCCCAGGGAGCTTCCTGGAAATGCTTTCATTTTTAAGACAAGCATTGTGTCATTCAGAGTGTGATATCCAGAACTGGACACAGAACTACAGATGTGGCCTGACTAATGCAAAATTATTATAGACTACCATGTCCTCTTCTGAACCTTGTACTTTTATTTAACACATTAGCTTGTGCACGTGTACTGTACAGGAAGGAGACTAGAAGTAGAGTCATAAACTCGATTCATGTTCCATTTTGGTCACTGATAGCTGCATACTTGGATAAATGAGCTTCACCTCTTGAGCTTCAGTTTAGCTTTTGGTAAAATGGAGATTATAATGTTTGCCCTTAAGAACTATTATAAGGATAAATAGATTAAGTGTTTTAATACGCCCAATACTGAGTGACATACAATTTGCAACATTACATCATTTAATCCCTACAATAATCCAGATGAGATAGGTGTGATTGCCTCCATTCACAGAACTACAGGTGTGACCTGTACAATTCAGCAAGCTGAGATTCTTGCACATGATCAAACAGATAAGGGACATAGCCAAGATTAGATGCACATCTGTCTGCCATTGTCCATGTTCCTATCCACCACACTGTACTGATATATTAGTTTTCTTTCTATTCTCCCCTTTTCACTTTCCCATCCTCTCCCTCCTTTTCTCCCTGTTCTTCTTTCTCCCTATATCACTTCCTTCTAATCCTGTGTGTGTCTCTCTCCCTCTTACTCTCTTAGCCATTTTCTCCTTTGCTCTTATCCACCCTCTCTCTCCTTCCCTCCACCCTTCCACTCTAAGACATAAAAGGATCCCACGAGTGTGATGTCCAGAACCTCTTCCCATGTTAGACATTAGAGAAAAGAATCCATCTCAGTGACCGAGCTGGGACCAATGACCAGATGGCCTCAATTCTGCCCACGCACACTGTCCCTCTCACTTCTATTTATGAATTCCTCTAGTTCCTGGGGATGTTTTTGCCAAGAATTCCCTGTGGAAAGGGGCCTATGAGTACCAGGGGAAGAAGCAGCCAGCCATGCTCAGAGTTACTGGCTTCCAAGTTGCCAACAGCAAAGTCAATGCCACCATGATTGACCACAGTGGTGTGGAACTCCACTTGGCCGGTAAGGAGCAGGCTACCTCAGTGAAAGCAGGGGGTGAGGGGTGGTACGAGTGGAACAGGCGCTCACCCTTTGCAGGGATGAGTCCAATGTCATTGCATTGTACTGTCATGTAAGGTTCAGACTTGTCTGGTGGGCAGGGGAAGGGGAGGAGTATGTCTTTGTTTACATGATAAAAGCACCACAGACTGAAGGGAGATATTCACATGGTAAAGGATAAATAGCTTGAATGTATGAATAATTCATAAATAAAGAAGAAAGAGATCCATATCCCTAAAATTGAACCTAAATTGGGTGCAGAGAATTCCTAGAAGCCAAATACCAACAGTCAATAAAGAAAAAGAAAAAGTGTTTTTTACCAGTATTCAAAAAAGTGAAAGTGAACACAAAATGCCATTTCCCACATATAATATTAACTATGATTTTTTAAAACTGATGAATCTTAGTGCTTGTCAATGTTCAGTGAGGGCTCTCATGCAGGGCTAGCCAAAGTACTGAATGCTGGGGGAAAAAAAAGGTTTGGGAAGTTGTATCAAGATCCTTAAAATGCTTGGACTCATTAATTATCCTTCTAGGAATTTCTACTACAAAAAATAATTATGGAGGGCATCAAATGTTTATGAATAAAGGATATCCACATTTGTATCAAATAAAAATTGGAAGTAGCAAATTGTCCAAAAATAGAGAAGTAGGTATATTAATCATAGTATGGCTGCTGGATGAAACATGCCAATTTAGGAGAAACTGTACCTACCTACTATAATGCATTTAAAATATGACTCCAGATTTTTAAGGGAAAAAATTATATTCATGAGAAAGAAAATTAGAAGTACTTACACCAAATTTTTACAGTTTTATTTCTTAGGAGTAGAATCAGGAGTGCTTTTATTTTTCCTTTTTCCTTTTGCCTCTCTGCATTTTCCACTTTCAGATTTTTTAGTCAGAAAAATTAAACATCTTAGAAAACAAAAATTTATTGAATAGATGGCTAGATCAATGAATGTATGAGTGAATGAATGAACATAATAATATAATCATATCCCCTCATTCACACACATATACACAGACATAATTGAATAGTCACATTCACTCATTTGCTATAACATATTAAAAGCTGTAAACACATTCACACACTCTCATATACATGCCCCTATATACTCCTGAACCCACTGAATTGTAAACATACCCATACATTAACTAACACATTGAAATATACAATACTGTAGTCATTATTTTCTCACACATGCATGTGTAAACAGGATCACAATCACAACACAGTTATCCAGTTGCTTAGTAACACACATATGCACATTCTTGTACATGCTCTCATTCAACCTACATAAATTCACACACAGCTCTATGCTCACAAAATCACAGGTATGTAAAGAATGCTTATATCAACATCCACTGCACATACCTACACATGAAATTCCACTCAGCCACTTACACCCATATACCCACAAATTTGAGATTTGAAATTTTCCTAGATCTTTTGAGTGTACCCTCTGAACTTTCTTTTCTCAGGAATTTACAAGAAAGAAGATTTCCATCTCCTCCTCCAGGTTTACCAGATTACTGGGCCTGTGGAGATCTTTGTGAATAAGTTCAAAGATGATCACTGGGCTTTAGATGGGCATGTAAGTCTAGTGAAATATCTCTCCATCTTTGACCTCCTCTTTCCCTGCTCCATGCCCTAGTCTGAGATCACTGGCAGGGAAGAGAAGGAGTGAAGGGTGTAGAAACTCTCAGGATCAAGGTGGGAAAATTGGAAGGAGGTTTTCCTCGGGGGGAGGGGTGGGACTGGGAGCAAGGGAGTTCTCACCTGATAATAGAGTGGGCAAAGGCAAAGTTTAAATGGCCAGGTGGCTTAGAGTCCAGAGGTTCACCACATCTGAGGGAGATGGAGTTAGTGCTGAAATTAGACAGAAGGCATGAAATTAGAGGTCAGGGATATAATAGTGAATTCAAGCAAGTTGAAGGTAATAGTGGTGAGGTAATTGGGAGCTGGGATACGGTGAGTCCCAAATGACTCCCTCCAACATCTACTCACATTTGAGGATGAGAATTGTGGATAATTTAACAGAGCATGGGAGACCAGAACATTGAGGAAAGGGTAGGGCTTCTTGCATTCCCTTATGGAGAAGACTTACTACATTCTAGGGCATTCTTAAGATGAAAACCAGGTCCCCAGTGATGCTCCTCTACTTTACCTTCCCGTTTCACAGGTAGTTGGTTGAGCATAGTATCCACTAGAAGTACAATATTTCACCTACCACATTCTCAGCATACCTCTTTGGGTTGTTGGGGCTAGAAAAGAAAGGGGTGGAGAGGAAATGGAGTTCATGGTGAAACAGGAGTAGCAAAGAGCTGAGGACTCAGAGCACATCCCCATGGACAGGTATAGCTGGGAGATTGACACAAGGTCAGTGGCTTTAAGGATTGCTTTATAAACCCAAAAGGAGAATCAAGTGGCTTCCCCAGATTGCTTGGTATGCCTGAGAGAAGCTTATGGATCTCCTTGGGGGTAGCCAAGTACTGGCTAACTTCAGTAGTAGTCCAAAAGCTCTGCAGGAACAACAGATGCCACCATGCTGGGAGGGTTGCAAGATGTGAAAGAACAAGGGTCAAAAGTGGGCAGCAGGACAAGGAAGGTAGGCCAGGGGCAAGATGAGAATGGTGCTCTGGAGGGTCAGGAACAACCAGAGCAACTTCCTCAGACAACAGCCAACCATTGGAATTCCCTTCCATGGGCCACCAGGGCATACTTGGGGAAGTAGGTAGGAAGATCAACCTAAAGCCCAATAGATAGAGGGCTCCACCTGAGAATGGAGCATCAGCTGGAAGGTATACCAGTAGCCCAAACCTCCTCAAAGTGTACCCTCAGCTGAGGGGTCCATGAGCAACATGTTTGAGTGTCTGGGTCTGTTATGTGAACATCATGGAGAAAAAATACCAGCAGGGAGTACAGGAGAGTTATACTCCAAATACCCTTCCTTCCCCCCCAAAAAAATTAATAGCTATTGGAACTGTAATGAACTCTCCAAAATACTTTAAACACTAGATACTTTTTAATCCTGGTTCTAGTGTTCTGTGACACTAACACATAAGGTCTATTAAGTGTCTAAGTACTTTATCTATATTAAATCATTGAATCCTCACAGCAGCCCTCTAACCTAAGTACAGTTATTATTCCTGTCTTACAAATAAGAAACTGAGACAGACACATTAAGAGATTCGTCCAGTAGAAAGTAAAAATTTCTCCCTACCTAACATATGTAGTTGGTGCCCCTGCCCCACCCTCACTTCTGCTCCTCAATCAGGCTCTGCCCTTGCCTGGATGTGGGTAGAGAGTCCAATGTCTGTGTGTGGGAGCTGTAAGTGGGTGTGATGCCAGCTCTGTACCTGTGAATGTGTCTCCTTCCTGGTCTGGCCTGCAAGAGTTCTCACTCCTTCCAACCCACCTCCCATCTTGTTCTCGCCTCTCCCCCATCACAGGTCTCCTCAGAGTCCTCTGGAGGCACCTTCATCTACCAGGGCTCCGTCAAAGGCCAAGGCTTTGGGCAGTTCGGTTTTCAAAGACTTGGTAACTAACATTTGTCCCTTGGAAGTGTGAGCTCATGGGTTTGGGGGAGAAATTGGGTGTGTTGGAATGAGGAGGAGGACTGGTGTACGTCAACAGTCTAAGATCGGGATTCTAAGATAGGGATTCTTGCCCTTTTTGGGGTTGGAGATGCTTTTGAAGTTCTGATAAAAGCTAGGCAATCTCTCTCAAAAACAGCGCCTGTACACAAACACTCATACTTTGCAAAACAGTTCACAGCTCGGATATTAAGATCCCCCACCTTAAAGGACATTGAGTCTGAGCTACAGTCCTTGGCAATCTGACCTGGCCAGCCCTCAGGCATCACTGCCTCAAGGTGCAGTGACATCTTTAAGCCTTCAAACTTGGGGTTCTCAGGGCTGCCTTCACTTGCAATGTCCATTTCCTCCTCAGCAGTCCTAGAAGATTGGTATTGTGTCCTTATTTTACAGATAAGGAAATTGAGGCTTAAAATGGTTTCCCTTCCATGTTCTTCCTTGGCATCTTTTCCTTGCAACCTGTGGGTCACCAACATCAAGCCTCTGGCCTCAAAGATTTCCTTGAACCCAGAACCTCTGGGTGCCAACCCTGAGACTCTAATAAAGGAGAGGTTCCTGGTTTTTCAGAAGCTTTAGAAGGAGAGACAGCTCAGTGCCCCGGCACTGACACCTCCATCCCCAAGGGCCCTGTCTGCCACAGCAGTCCATTGCATTTTCTCACAGCTCTGACCTTCAGAAACCATTTCCTTGTATTGAGCAGAAATCTGCCTCCCTGTTGCTGAACTCTATATTGCTTCTCCCACTAATTTGCTTCTAGCTCTGCCCTCTTGAGATGCATGGAATAAGATTGCTCTCTCGTCCATACAGCAGCCCTTCAAATACTTGAAGACAGTTCCCAGGCCCCACAATCAGAAAATGAGGGTTCTTATTCTGACTCCCCACCTGAGTCATTGTTTCCTGGGCAGGCCTGTCCTCCTGTAGGACCCTCAGTTAGGTGGGCACTCGGCAGGGGCAGCCTTGTCTGTGTTCTGCTGAGCCCTCCCACTCATGGGCAGGGGTGGGCGACAGAAGGAGAAGCGTCAGGGTCCCCACTCCCTCTCCATCCAGACCAGTTCTGCTTTTAACTTTTATATTTTCACTTCCTTATAAGTTTTCATCTATAAAAAGCTTCTTTGGCCAAAAGAAGTTCAGAAACTTCTAAAGGTCTCCACCCTTTTAGGATTCCCTTCTGAGACATGGTTTCAGGTTCTTCTCTGATCTGAGCAGTGTGCTGGACACAGTCTGACCAGCAGGAGGCTTCTCCCTCCAGGGGAATGTCTGAATGTGTGGAGGGCGGGAGCGGGTGGGCCCTGGGCACCAAGGCCCCTCGAACTGGCGGGAGTGGGAAGGGCGACAGCGACTGTCAGCCTTCAGACTCTCTCTGTGACTTGAGTTTTATGGTTTGGGACTTTACAGACCTCAGGCTGTTGGAGTCAGACCCCGAGTCCATCGGCCGCCACTTTGCTTCCAACAGCAGCTCCGTGGCAGCCGCCATCCTGGTGCCTTTCATCGCCCTCATCATCGCAGGCTTTGTGCTCTATCTCTACAAGCACAGGTATGGTGAGGAAAGGAGGCAGGGAGGCTGGAGAGGTTGAGGCGACGGGCCCATGCCCTGTCCCCACCCCACACCTGCCCAGAGCCTTCTTGGCTTGGGAGAGCTCAGACCTTCTGAGAGGAGAAATCACCTCTCTGGCCCCCCTTCTGTCTTTTTTATCTGTGTGTTGTACCCTTCTTTTCCATCTTGGTCACCCTCTCCCTCTTCTTCCCAGGAGAAGACCCAAAGTTCCGTTCAACGGCTACGCTGGCCACGAGAACACGAGCGTCCGGGCCACGTTTGAGAACCCCATGTATGACCGCAGCATCCAGCCCACAGACATCATGGCCGCCGAGGCCGAGTTCACCGTCAGCACCGTGTGCACAGCAGTATAGCCCCCAGGCCTGGCGCCACCGCTGCCCGCCGAGAGCCCCGCCCCGGCAGCTGGTGAGGGGGGTGTGGGGGGCTAGACGGATCCCCAGGGGAGAGTACCCACAGTCTTGGACAGGCACTGACATGTACCCATAGAGGCCCAGAGGCTCTAGCTTACAGAGATGCGCACCGTACAGACACCTCCCTTAAGACAAGAACTGTGCGTGTGAGCGCACTGTGTGCCAGGCACTGAGCAAGCCCTCTGGGCAAGCTCCAAAAGCAGCTAACATTGATTAAGCACCCATGATGTGCCAGGGTCTGTTCTAAGCACTTTACAGATCTAATTGAATCTCTACAACACCTGGGAGGTAGATACTATACTATTCCCCATTACAAAAACGGAGTCACACAGAAATAAATTAACTTGCCCAAGATCACACAGCTAATATGGAGTAGCATCAGAATCCAAACCCTGGCAGGTTGCCATTGGGCTTGGCAGACACAGAAATAAATTAACTTGCCCAAGATCACACAGCTAAAACGGAGTAGCGTCAGAATCCAAACCCTGGCAGGTTAGCCATTGGGCTTGGCAGAATATCCAAGTAGAACATAATAGACAGGCTGCCACAGTCCCTGCTAGTGGGTCTGAGGGAAGGGACCCCTCCCCAACATGGGCAGGGGTGGACGCAAGCACACGTGGAGGTTCACAAGTGCACACTGCAACACATAGATATTCTCTCTCTCTCTCTGATGGGCCCACTGGCAAATCTAAAGATGTTGCCTGCTCCTCTCTCTTCTCCCTTGATGAGGGAATTTTGCAAGATACCTTCATCCTTTGGGAGCTGGGAACCTGTGGGAGTTGCACCCCCCCCCCCTAGGAGAACTGTACCTTTCCCCCCAAGCCCCATTTGCTGGGGGTAGGCAGCAAGCCTCTCTCACATACCTCCTCCCACCTTAGAGAGCCCTTGCCAGAGCTTGAGGGCTCTAGGGACAAAAGTCACAGGTCAAGAAAAGTGGGGATTTCAACAGAGCAAGGGTAAAATCGGTGAAATGGATCATCAGTCAACCCGGAAGCGTAATGAAGCTCTCGCTTCTCATGCTCCCGTCTATAGCTGCATGGGCGGCTTTCATTCCTGGGCAGGCACATATGGCAGTTGGGAGGGAACAGGTTGGTGAGGGTTGAGCTGACAGAGATGGTAGGGACTATAAATGCCAAGGGAGTTAGAAGAATAACGTGAGTAATTATCAGTCTCCAACTGCAGACTGTGCCTGGAATGTGACGTGCATTATTCCCTATATCTTCACAACAACTCTAGGAGGATTTTTACAGTTCCATGCAGCTAGTGAGTGATACAGCCAGGACTCCAAAGCCTGTGCTTTTAAACACTTTACTACACTGCCTCCAATTCTTTCCTCCCCATTGGGATCCACTTTTTCTCTCCCGATCATTTCTATGCCATAAATCTCAGCTTCAAATTTTAAGTATTAAGATAATTTATACATAAAGAGAACAAAATTATTTTCAGAATATATAAGGGCAACTATTGAATACAAACAATTAATTTATTGAAGTTTATCTCCAGCCTTTTATGATTCCCAAAAAAAAATAAAGAAGGGGGAGATAATATTCCAGTGAGCTCATTTTTAACGTGCCAAAATTACTCCTGAGGTTTCTTCTTCATGCTCAATCTTTACTCTTTCTCATGTTCAGCACTCTAACAAAAATCCCCTCTGATGACATAAATCAGGGCTTAAAGGTGATCAGTAATGAATCTGAACTTCAAGTCACTACATGAATTATTGAACAATATGAGAAAGAAACAAGAAGTTTCCATCACCTGCCAAGCTGCTCACCTTGGGGTCTGCTGGGTTCAGGCACCTGAGAGGCCAGGTGCTTCCACCTCTGGGGCATCTTGAGAGCTGGTGGCTCCAAGCCTAGGCATCCTTCAGCATTGTCCCCTAACCACCAGCCAGGGCCTCAGAACTTGCTGCCCAGCCCACAGCTCTCCAGCAAAGCTGCTCTGACCGCCTCACCCTGCCCAGACCTGGAGCACAGAGAAAGCACCTCTTGGCTCAGGTTGGGGATTCATAAAGAGCCAGCCTAAACAGAAAAGCAAACATTTAAAATGAGTGACTCAGTGATAAATTCAAATAATGCCTAATAAGCATGAATGAAGTCAAAACCAATGTCTCCCTACATAGGAAAGTAATTGAGACTTGGGTCAATAAGTAAGTGGGTGAAAGGGCAGGGCCGAATTATGATTTTTGTGGGTCCTAGGCACTTTTGCCTTTGTGGATCCTTTCCTCCATTTATATATATATATATATAAAGTGTATATATATATATAAAGTATATTTGGGGAGTGGATGTAGCTAAAGTAGTTGAGTGCCTATTTCCCATGTACGAAGCCCTGGGTTCAATCCCCAGTACCTCCTGAAAACAAAAGCAAACAACCAAAAACACCAACTCACAGGAGCTGGTGTAGCTCTGTGGTTGAGTGCCAGCTTCCCACATATGAGGTCCAGGGTTCAAACCCCAGCCCTGGTACCTAAAAAACAAAAAAGTATGTTTTACAGCTGTGTTGGTATGACTACAAATATAATCCAGGTCGGATTCATTATTGTATACCCATTATTATTATATTCCTATATTTCTTCTGATTTTAAAAGAAACTAAAATTAAAACATTATCGTGGGCTTCAAAAATATTGTGAGCCCTAGGCACCCTGCATAATGGATAAGTCAGCCCTGCGAGGGCAAGAGTCTACATTAGAAAAATCTATGTTCTGCTATGTGTGTTCTCTACCTACAGTCCATTCGCAGTGTGGAAAGGTTAAAAAGCCAAGATAAGGATGAAGGCATCTAACTTGCCTTAATTCTTTGCCCTTTATTTCTTCTTTGTGTCACCTCTTTTCTCTTGCCCTGCTCTGCCCCATCCTATCCCCCACCCACCCACTTTACAAACTCTAGTGTAATCTCTTTGTCCCCAGTTCTCCGGGGGCAGGAAATGAGCTCCCCTGAGCACAGTGCCCAGTGCCCATCTTCGTCCGTCTCTCCACCTGTGTCTGCTACCACTGGGACCTGGGTCTCGCCCTACTGCCATCTGCGCCTGCCACCCTGGAGAGGCTCCCACTGTGCTCTGACTTTGGGCAAGGAAGGATGAGGAGCTGCAGATAGAGGAAGGAAGTTGATGGATTTAAAACGCAAAGCCACTTGTAGATGTGTGTGTGTGTGCAGAAGCCTGTGCATACACAAACATGCACTTCCCTTCATTTAAGCCCTTTGGAAGAGACTGTAGAAGCTTTAAAAAAGAGAAATGTGTGTGAAAAGGTTTCCACGCCCTGTTTTCTGCAAACAGAGAGAAGAGCTGAAGAGGGAACCCACTATCCGCATTGAAACTAACATGCCCTATGTGTCCCCATGTGAGGACACAAGTGACTGTATCAGGGTGCTGTATCCCATGGTGATCAGTACACAGAATCAGATGGGCAGTCCCATCTGCAAATTGACAGCAAGGAATACCTCCTAAGGACAGAAAAGAATCTCAAGAAATAGTTTGGAAATCAGTTGCTTTATTTATTTTTCAAACAATTTTGAGACCCAAACCCATTGAGTTAAAAAGTTACTCTGGGTCAGCACTGGAAAAGAAGGGCAAGGCAGGGCAGGGCAGGGCAAGAATCTGGCCATGAGCCCAAGGTCAAGTGGGGCCATCAACAGACACAAGAGAAAACAAGTATTGTGGCCCAGACAGATACCAAGTCTGGAGACAGTGGGGAGGAGCAAAAAGGGATAGGAGAAAAAGCCTGCCCCAGGATCCAACAATAGTGGCTACTCTGTATTGAGGTTATTATCTGTTTTCTACATTTTAGATAATTTTCTAATCCTTAAAGCAACCCCAAAAGGTAGGAATTATTATTCCTACTTCATAGATGAGAAAACAGAAGCTCAGAAGGTGAAAAGACTTAGGCCACACAGCTAATAAGTGTGGATTCAGGATACAAACCCCTAACTGTTGGACTCCAACGTCCACTATACCAGCTGCCAGAAGCCCAAATCTAGAAACGGCACCAAAGACAGGAGGGAGTTAGGTGAAGCTCTACAGAAACACTGTGGCTAGGTCTGGCAGGAGACCTGTGTATCCTGTCTGGGTACTGCTCTTTCCTCCTGGCAGAAGCAGAACCAATACCTCAGGCCCTTTGCAGGTAGCCCTGGCCCCCTGGTGCCCAGCAGTCCCTGATCACAGCAGGCAAAGACCTGGGAGCTCCTGAATCAAAAGAATGAAGGGAATAAAGGTCACGCTACTGACAGCACCTTGCAAGCAGGATTGACTTATTTTGACAGTTTCATTGTGCTTGGGTCATCAATGAACTCAGTAAAAGTATTGTTGGGAAGTTAATGAATTTAGGAATTAAAGTATGGTGTTATGTATCACTGAAACATCTCTTTCTCTGTCCTCGGGACAGTCCCCATGGGCTTAAGCACCTGTGCATGTGTGACATGTCACATACTGACATAATAAGAAATGTGCAAGAGTGGAGTGGCAGGGACATCTTGTTCTTAAGCAAATTCTGGGTATGAGAAAATGTAAAGATCTGACCAATGTTACGTTTGGCTAAAGTGAGAGGTATCAATTTTCAGCAGATACCATGGGACTGGCAGTGATAGGAGCCCACCCCTGCCCACACCCTCTCTAGGCCACAGCATCCCTGGGGGCTTCCAGAAGAGGGCCAGTGCAGCCACACACACACTCACACTTTCATCTTTTTCTGACCCTGGAGACTAGTGCAGAAAGCTCTTTGGCTGGTCCTTCCCAACTCCTTACACTCCTCTCAGAATTACCGTGGACTCCTCCTCCAGCCTGTGCCTCCCTGCCCTGTGTCTCCTTGTGAAGTTCCATGAGATGCCCAAGGAGCACATGCTCATGGGGCACCAGTTCTGCTGTGCACCACCCTTTCTCACCTCTGGCATTTCCTCTCCACCTCCAGGGGCTTGGAAGGGAGCAGGACAGACTAGGCCCTTCCCATTCCCACCATTCCCACCGTATACCATCACCATTCCATGAGGGAAAAAGAAGTAAAAAAAAAAAAAAAAAACTTTTGTACAGAGATATATTTTTATTATACAAAGTTTGTACAGTACCAAAAAAGAAAGAAAAAAGGTGTAAATTTTTTTCCATTGTTGTAGGTAAAGGATAGTGGAAGCCTTTTTTTGTAAATGTAATAAAATGTATAAATATGGTTTTCAGAAAACATCAAGTGCTGTAAATATGTAATCTACACATCTTGGCTTGTCTGCAGTATATACATTTAATTTATCTGTCTCTGTATATGAGGCTTCCCCCTGGGGTCCTGCATTATGGTACTTTCCTGAATTTGAAAGCAATTTTAAATTTTTTGAATTCAAATAAAATATAAATTTTTGCATTGGTTTTCTTACATTTTATGGCCTTTTTCATAGTTGGGAGCAAGTGTTTGTTGCGGAAGAGGAGATGGTTTGTCAGACTTCTATGAAAAATACCACACAATGGGTAGGCTTAACAAGAGGAATTTGTTGGCTGGTGGTTTGGAAAGCTAGAGATTCAAAATCAAGGCATCAGCCAGACCGTGCCTTCTCCCTGAAGTCTGAAGAGCTCTGGTGCTGGCTTGCTGCAGTCCTCTGGGTTGCTTGGCTTGCTGCTCTGCCTCCTATCACATGACGATCTCTCTCTCCTTGTGTCTGCTCTTCGCTTTCCACTGACTTCTGACCCCTTCCTGTGTGGCCTTGTGTGACTCCTGACTTCAGGTTTCTTCTCTTTATGAGGCCTCTAGTAATATGGATTAAGACCCATCTGATTCAGTGGGCCCACACCTTAACTAAAAATAGCATCTTCAAAAGTTCCTGTTTACATATGAGTTCACACCCACAGGAACACAGATTAAGAATACGTCTAAGCCAAAGTAGATTGAAACCCAGATACTGGTTCTCCTGAGGGCTATAGAGACCCACAGGTTCTATGGTCATGGCAGATGGCTCTGGAGTTCAATGCCATGTCATTTGGCCCTACTGTGGAGTTTGTGTTCCTGAGTTTGATGGAGTTTGACTCAGATATGACCTTTCTACATATGCCTCTTCTATTACTTTTACTGGACCTGTGGTTGGCATTTGGGTTGGTGTATACTCAGGAGACCTGAATCTCTGGACTGTCCATGTGACAGCCAGGTCCTGAGCCTCAGCAGACTTGCAACTCCTACCCTCTGGTTTCTTGTACTTACCCTGGCCAACTAACAAGGAGGTGAAGAAGGTCAACCACCACATCAGGGAGCCAAGAGTGCCTACAACTGCATGCAGAATTGCATCCATCATCCATGTGGAATCTAAGCCCCCTCTTAATGTAGAGGGGGACTGTACATAACCATCCCAGGGTCCACATGGTAGAGAAATAGAGTATGGATTAGAGTGGACTTACTGGTGTTCTGCTCGGGAACTATTGTGATTAGTAAGAGAAGAAATCGTAGTATTGATGTGGAGAAAGTGACTACGGTAGCTGCTGATGTAGGAAGAAGGAAGAAGAGATATGATGTTGGGACATTTTCAGGATTTGGAGTTGTCCTAGGTGGTGCTGCAGGGGCAGATGCTGGACATTGTGTGTCCTGCCATGGCCCACTGGGTGGACTGGGGAAGAGTGTAGACTACAATGTAGACCACTGTCCATATAGTGCAACAGTGCTCCAAAATGTATTCACCAGGTACAGGGAATGTGCCACGATGATGGAAGAGATTGTTGATGTGGGAGAAGTGGGATAGGGGGGTTGGAGGGGTATATGGGGACCTCTTTTTTTTTAATGTAACATTTAAAAGAAAATAAAGAAAAACAAAAAGAGTATTCTAAATTAGAATACTAATTCAACTTATCACGTGAGGAAAGACATTTTGGGCTAAAAGCCAAGAGTGGAAATGTGGAAATCCCTTTCTTAAAATTCATTGCCTTGCTACAGTTACATGTTGGGGACTCCAGCACAAATGATAGTGGAACCCAGAGAAGCTCAGGACAGGACACAGGAGAGAATCATCAGGACAAAGGAGCTCCCGCCTTCAGGGATGGGCTTCAGCTTGGACCGAGGCCAGGATCTAATGCTACATCTCAAGGGCAGGTGGGCTTAGGCAGCAGGAACTCTACAATTGAGGAAGGCTGAATCAAGGTTCGACAGCCTCTAAAGAAGAGGTGAGGAGAGAAAGAAAAGACTGGCAAGAACGAGGAGTCTATCCTTCTCTAACTATACCTATTTAGAGTGCATCATTTTATGTGGAAAATTCATCTAAACTACCTTGAGTTTTCCAACTCCCACTACCCTCAACTTCTGCACTGCACCTTGGCCCCACCCTCCCTCTGGTTACACTGATAACCTGATTTGGACCAATTTCCCCAGTTTTAATAAAGGTGCCTTGTCTAGGACATAAGTTCTGATATTTAACCCCTGGCCACAGAGAACCAGTTGAGTGGACCCGGTCCTCCCATCAGGGACCTCAGGTAGGTGGGAAGATGGATTCAATGCCAGGGATTGGAATGTTGTAAAACACTGGCTGGGAATCTGGGAAGCAAGGTGGCAAATATTAAGTCTATTTTCAGATTATAAATTCATGCCAGCTTACAAACATTCTACAAGAAAACAGCAGACCATTTTTTATGCCTCTTAGAGTGGGAAAAGACTACCAAACATCATGCCAGGATAGGCTTTTATAAGTTTAAGAGCATGGAGAGAGGAGTCAGGCCCAAACTACAATGCCTGTGAGACAAAGCTATACCATTCCCATAAGATCAAACCATACCAAGAGAGGAGGGTACCACTGAACTAAGAAATCATATTAAGAACTCAAACCACTCTCTTTCATCCCAATAGGATTACCTTATTGCTTGTTTAGGAAAATCCTATACATTTTGTCATGGACAGAAAAGGGTCAAATTATCTACAAAATTTCTATAAAAATAAAACAGAAAATGAGTAATAAAAAATTTTAGCTATACTCCCCCTAGAAATAAAGCAGAGAAATACTTTTAAAAGCCATTCCAATATAAATTAAATATCATAAAACAAAGCCATTACAAATATTAGAGTATAATGCAAAACAGAAGTTCAAAAACAGAATATAAATGGCCATAAAACAGGAAGAAGTGAAATGAGAGTTGGCAACAAAAAAAGGTATAGATAGATAGATAGATAGATAGATAGATAGATAGATAGATATAACCCCAGACATTGCCAAATGTCCTAGGTAAGCAAAACTGATACTTCATTGAGAACCACTGATCTAAAGCTAATAAAATAGTAAGCACCTAAGTGGAGAAAGACAACACTAAGAGCATTACATAAATGTATTAGTTTAAAGGTAATCACTAGAATAAAAATTACAAATTTTGTTAACTATTAATGAAAATATTTTTAAGTACTTATATTAGTCAGCTAAAGGGGTGCTGATGCAAAGTACTAGAAATTTGTTGGCTTTTATAAAGGGTATTTATTTGGGGTAGACGCTTACAGTCACCAGGCCATAAAGCATAAGTTACTTCCCTCACCAAAGTCTGTTGCCACATGTTGGAGCAAGATGGCTGCTGACATCTGCCAAGGGTTCAGCTTCCTCTTCCTCTTAAAGCTCCGTGGTCCCAGCTTCTTCCAGTATAAGTTGGAGGCTGGAATAAGTCTCATCTCTCTCCCAGGGCTCGTTTCTCTCTGGGCTCAGCTGCTCTTTTCTCTCCACAAGGTCAGCTGTAGACTATCAGGCTCCTGTGTGTTTACTTCCCAGGACTCCAGCATCCAAAACTCTCACTTTCTCCTCTGCCATGCCATATTCTCTGAGTCCTACTGAAGTGGCCCTGTCAAAGCCCTAATAATAATGTAATCAAGTACAAGTGAAACCTCTGAAGTTAATACAATCTAAAACGCCCCGAGGAAAAGACCAGTTTATAAACATAATCCAGTATCTATTTTTGGAACTCATAAACAATGACAAACTGCTACAGTACCCAAAAACTCATATTGCGAAAGAACCAGTAAATATGACAAACACACAAAGTATGATAGTATAACAGAGCTGAGACCAAACATACCTATTATATCATTAAATGTAATTAGGTTTAACTCATCTTTTTTTTAAAAAAAAGGTTTTCAAACTGTCTCACTAAGTAAAACTCAACTCTGTGCGTTGCAAAAGCATACCTAAAACAAAGTGATTCAAAATAGCTAAAAAACAAAGGAATAGGCAAAGGAATAACGGGCATATGCAAACAATAAGAAAACGTGGTGGGGGTGTCACCATCTTGATATCAGACAAGTTAGAATTCAGGCCCAAAGGCATTAAACAAGATAAAGAAGGACATTTTATGCAATGGATGTGTCATGATGATGGGGGAGAGTGTTGCTGTGGGGGGAGTGGTGGGGTGGGGGAGGTGGGGGGTGCATGAGGACCTCATATTTTTTTAATGTAATATTTTTTAAAAATGAATTAAAAAAAAAAGGACATTTTATAAGACTAAAAGCCACAATTAATACAGAAGATAGAACAGATATTAGCAACTATGCACCAAATAAGAAGCAGCCAACTTCACAAAGCAGAAACTAGGAGCTGCAAAGAGAAATAGACAAAAACACACTAATAATATTAGGGAGCTTTAACTCACCACTCTCAGTCCAAGATAGATCAAGCTAAGAAAAAGCATAGAAAGAAAATTCACAAAGTCAGGCTGTCAAAGATCTAAACAAAATAACCATAATGAAGTATTTAATAAATATGTTAAACTCCACAATCCAATTTTTCAAAAGAAAACTTCCTTTTGAAGCACACACGGAAGATTCATGAAAATTTCTATCACATGAAAAGAATGCTTAAAAATTGAAAAGAAAGAGACTAAAAGTAATGTAACAGTCAAAACTATGGAGGGTGGAGATATGCAAGAGACCCTTAAGTACATGACAAGTTGCTTGATTTCACTCTTTGGAGATATCATTTCTCACCTACTAAATCAGCAATATTCCAAATAGCAAACCACACACTCAGTTGCCAAAGATGTGGGGAGGAGCGAATGTGGCTCAAGCAGTTGAGCACCTGCCTCCCACATGGGAGGTCTCAGATTCGGTTCCTGGTGCCTCCTAAAGAAGACAAACAAACAACATGCAGACATCGAGCAAAAGTGATGAGCAGACAACAAGCAAAAACAATGAGTAGAGAATGAGAGAAAAATGAGGAAAAACAACAAACAGACAATGAACAAGACAACAAGAAAACAATGAGCAGACAACCAACAAAAACAAATGAGCATGGGAAGTGGATGTGGCTCAAGCAGTTGGGTACCTTCCTACCACATGGGAGGTACCAGTTTTGGTTCCCAGTGCCTCCTAAAGAAGACGAGCAAGAGAGCAAGCTTATGCAATGGGCTGGTGTGACGAGCTGATGCAACAAGATGATGTAACCAGGAGACAAAATGAGGAGACACAATAAGAGACACAACAAGCAGGAACGAATATGGCTCAAGTGACTGGGCACCTCCCTCCCATATGGAAGGTCCTAGGTTCAGTTTCCAGTGCCTCCTATAAAGAAGATGAGCAGACACAGAGAGTACACACAAATAAACACAGAGCAGATAGGGAGCACAGTGATGGTGGGGAGAGAAATAAATAAATAAAATAAATCTTTTTTAAAAAATGAGCAGGGAGCGGATGTGGCTCAAGCAATTGAACACCTGTCTCCCACATGGAGGTCCCAGATTCAGTTCCCAGTACCTTCTAAAGAAAAAACAAAAACAGACAATGAGCAGACAATGAGCAAAAACAAGAAGTAGATAATGAGCACAAACAAAGAGCAAAAACAATGAACAAAAACAATGATCAAACAGACAAGGGAGCCATCTCAGGGGTGTGGGATTTTTTAAAAACATGCAGGGAAACTGGCGCTCTCAAATGCCGCTAGTCTAGCTCTTATGGAGGAAGAATATGGTAATATATAACAATTTTCATAATTATTTACCCTTTCACCCAACAATCCCACTTGTAAGGATTTATTCTGAAGATATAGCTACTCAAATATGAAATAACATATGCTTATGCTTACTCACAGCAGCATTACTTATAAAAGCAAAACACTAGAAACAACCTCACTGTGTATCAATAGGAGACTAATTGATTAAACCAGGGTACATTCATGCAATGCATTATATAGCTGTTTTTCAAAAAAGAATGAGGAAGGGCTCCAGGAACTGGAGTAATTCTCAAGATAAAATATTGCACAAAAAAGACTAAAGACAAAAGAGTGTATATTTGGCTACTCTGTATATAAGAAAGAAGGGGAGTAAATTTATAAATCAAAAATAAAATGAATCAAATGTGCCGTTTTATGGAGTTGGTGGGCCACACAGAGAGGAATTATTGCAAATGATTTTTAAAATACAGTAATTTAACTGTATATTCCTAGGATTGAACTAAAGGACAAAAAGAGCTACAAAAATATTTCAAAGCTGCTTTCAGAAGTCTTATTGGTGGTGATGGCATTGGTATTTTATTTAGAGGCTGTTTTGTGTATTTTAAGAAATGGAAAATGAGTAATGCTGTTGATGTCATTGGGAACCAGGATTGTTTTTATGGGAAAAAGGAGAACCATATGCTAGATGGAGCAGGTAAAAACCCTGTAGACCTGAATTTGAATGGAAAATAGTGTGATCTAATAATGGATTTTACTTTAAAGTGGATGGATAGAAGGATGGATGGATGGATGGATAGACGGATGGATGGATGGATGGATGGATGGATGGATGGATGGATGGATGGATGGGTTTCCTAGCTCTGTCTTCTGAAAAGGCCTAAAGAAATGAAAAATCAGATCACAATGAGCACACTTACCCCCCAGATTGTGGACTCTAAATATCATTTCTCAATTGAAGGAACCAGAATTCTTTGGGAAAATAATGGATTCCAGGTCTGGGGTGTAGAGAACATGGAACATCTTGTCATTCCAGAAAGCAAGAAAGTTACCAAAGACTACTGGAGTCATGTCAAGGGAACTCAAGAGCTAACTTTAAGAGGCTCCCACTGGACAAATATGGGACAATTTGAACATCAATAAGAACAATAAAAGAATGGATAGAAATATAGTAAATATGTTTAAATCCGTTATTTCATAAGTTTTTTTTAATCCATTGGTCTCCTATGAAGAATACTAAAAAAAAAACTCATTATTTTGATAACAAGTGAATAAAATGGAAAAAAGAAAGCATTTATCCTGCTTTTCCTATACAAACTGTATGTCAGGATAACCAAATAGTTGAGGAGGGGATGTTTCTCTTTATAAAAGTATCCTATTAATAGCTAATAAGTGATGGAGGCAAGATGGCATCCAAGTGAGTGCACCCTCATCATCTCTCCTACAAAAAACTGGCTGAGTGGAGACAGAATCCTGCCTGAGTAAGCTGTTTTGTGAACACACAAAGCAGGACTTTTCTGGACATCGATCTGGAGAGAGTGCAACAAAAGGTATGATTACTCAAGGTGCTGCTGGCAGTCTTTCTTGTTTGCTGTGCTTTCGCCTCCTTGATTTCCTCTTTTCTGTGTCTACTGATTTTGGCTACCAACGTGACCTCATTTCCTCTTTCTATCTTCCATCTTCTGTTGTTGTTCTTATATTCCACCTCTTTGTTTAGCCTCCATTTTTTCTGGCTTTTTCTTTCTAATACCTCTATTGTGTTTTCTATCTTTTATTCACTCTTTATGTAAATGTCCTTTCTTTTCTCTTTCCCTCTCTCCTGATCACACTGGCCTTTTAATTCATACTATATTCTTCTCCATATTCAATTTCCCATCTCATTGTAGGTATTCCACTTTTTTATTGTTATAACTCTACACAGCTTACAAGAGTTTAATATTCATTCTCCTAGGTCTTATATGGTCTTCTGCTAACATTTACTATCAATATTACTATTATACTTTTTCTTTTCTTACCTCTTTTGCTTTCCCTGGCCCTAATATTTTCCCTTCAAGAGAACTTAGACAACAACAAAGAAAAGAATAAGAAGAACAAAGAGTCAAAGAGAAGACTTAACACACACACACACACAAACAGCACCTAAATAAAACCTGAGACCAGATGGAGAAGCTTATCAACTGAACAAACCCATCAAGAAAAAATAATGACCAGACAGCAACAAAAAATTACAAACCATACTAATAATCAGGAAGACATGGCCCAATCTAATGAACAAAATAAAAACCAGGAAAAGGACCAGAACACCAAACAACTAATTAAAGCTCCCAAACAAATATCATGGGTCAACTTAATGAAGTGAAGGAAGAGATTACTGATATTAAGAAAACACTTGGAGAAAATACAGAAGAAATTGTAAACATACCCAAAAAGATAATGGATATTATGATGATGAATGGTACAATCCAAGAGAAATCAAAAATATGCTCTCAGCAAATAACAGCAGATTAGAAGAGGCAGAAGAAAGAATTAGAGATGTGGAAGACAGTACATCTGAAATCAAACAGATAATAGAATCGATAGATAAAAAGATAGAAAAAATCTAGAAGGGACTTAGGGATCTGAATGACAATGCAAAACACACAAACATTTGCATTATAGGCATCCCAGAAGAAGACAAGAAGGGAAAGTGGGCAGAAGGCATATTGGAGGAAATAATGGCTGAAAACTTCCCAAACCTATTGAGGGAGATAGATGTATATGTCCAGGAAGTGCAACACACACCAAACAGCATAAATCCCAACAGGCCTAACCCAAGAAATATACTTGTCAAATTATGCAATGTTCAAGACAAAGAGAAAACACTGAAGGCAGCAAGAGAAAAGAGATCCATCACATACAAGGGAGGCTCAATAAGATTAAGTGCTGATTTCTCATCTGAAACCATGCAGACAAGAAGGCAGTGGTATGACATAGTCAAGGTACTAAAAGAAAAAAATTTCCAGCCAAGAATACTCTATTAAGCAACTGGCATTCAAAAATTATGGAGAGTTCAAAATATTCACAGATAAACAGAAACTAAGAGAGTATGCCAATAAGAAACCTGTCCTCCAAGAAATACTAAAAGGAGTGCTGCAGGTTGGAAAAAAAAAACAAGAGAGAGCAAGTTGGAGGAGAGTGTAAGAAAAATTAAAAAGACAAAATGAGAAATATAAACAACATATGACATACATAAATCCAAAGAAAATATGGCTAATTTAATTAATTCCTTGAGAGTAATAAGACTGAATGTTAATGGATTAAACTCACCTTTCAAGAGGCAGAGCTTGGCAGAATGGATCTGGAAATACGACCCATCTATATTCTATCCACAAGAAACCCATCTTAGACCCAGGAATTCAAGGAAGTTGAAAGTGAATGGCTTGAAAACAATTTTACAAGCAAGCAATAACCAAAACAGGGCAGGAGTAGCTATACTAATATTGGACAAAATAGACTTTAAATGCAAAACTATTGTGAGAGACAAAGATGGACACTACATATTAGAAAAAAGGATAATCTTTCAAGAAGAAAGAACAATCATAAACATTTATGCACCTAAGCAGGGCACCTCCAAATATGTGAGACAAACACTGGAAACATTAAGTGGAGGAATAGATGCCTCTACAATTATAGTGTAGGACTTTAATACACCATTATCACCACTAGACAGAACATCTCAACAGGGAATCAGTAAATAAACAAAGACTTTGAATAATATATTAGAGGATCTGGACCTAGTAGACATACACAGAACACTATACCCAAATACAGCAGGATATACATTCTTCTCAAGAGCACATGGATCATTCTCCAAGATGGACCACATGCTAGGCCACAAAGAATGTCTCAGTGAATTCAGAAAGATTGAAATCATACAAAATAATTTCTCTGACCACAATGGAATGAAGATGGAAATCTGCAAAGGTCAGAGACCCAGATTTGGCACCAAGATATGGAAGCTAAACAAAACACTCTTAGAAAAACAGTGGGTCAAGGAGAAAATCTCAAAAGAAATCAGTAACTATCTTGAATTCAATGAAAATGACAACACAACATATCAAAACTTATGGGAACAGTAAAAGCTGTACTGAGAGGGAAATTCACAGCCATAAATTCATCCATGAAAAAAAGAAGAGCTAAAATTGAAGACCTACCTGGACACTTGGAGGAATTAGTAAAAAAAAAAAAAAAAACAACAAACCCCAAAGGAAGATAAAAGAAAGCAAGAACAAAGATCAGAGCAGAATCAAATGAAATAGAAAATAAGAAAGCACTAGAAAAAATAAAAACAAGAGCTGGTTCTTTAAGAAGATCAATAAAATTGACAAACCCTTAGCTAAACTAACAAAGGAAAAAAAGAGAGAAGATGCAAATACATAAAACAAGAAATGAGAAAGGGGATATCCCCACTGACCCCAGTGAAATAAAGACTATCATAAGAGGATACTTTGAAAAACTATATGCCAACAAGAAGGACAATTTAGAGGAAATGGACAAATTCCTAAAAACACATAAGCAGCCTACATTGATGAAAGAAGAAATTGATGATCTCAACAAACCAATCACAAGTAAAGAGATAGAAACAATCATTAAAATCCTTCCAACCGATGGCTTCACAGGTAAATTCTACCAAACATTCCAGAAAGAACTAACACCAATCTTACTTAAACTCATCCAAAAAATCAAAATAGAAGGAAAATTGCCTAACTCATTGAATGATGCCAACAGTACACTAATACCAAAGCCAAACAAAGAAAACACAAGACCAATCTCTCTAATGAACCTAGATGCTAAAACCTCAATGAAATACTTGCTAATCAGATTCAACAACACATCAAATAAATTATACACCATGACCAAGTGGGTTTCATCCCTGGTATGCAAGGATGGTTCAACATAAGAAAATCAATCAATGCAATACACCACATAAACAGATTAAGGGGGAAAAGTTACTTGATCATATCTACAAATGACAAAAAATCATTTGACAAAATGCAGCATCCTTTCCTGATAAAAACACCACAAAAGATAGGAACAGAGGGAAACTTTCTGAACATGATCAAGGGTATATATTTAAAAACCCACAGCTAACGTCATTCACAATGGTGAAATCCTAAAATCTTTCCCTCAAGATCAGGAACAAGACAAGGATGCACACTATCACTGCTCCTATTGAACACTGTGTTAGAAGTACATACTCAAGCACTGAGGCAAGAGCCAGATAAAAAAGACATCCAAATTGGAAACAAAAAAGTCAAAATTTCACTATTTGCAGTCATGATCCTATACATAGAAAGCCCTGAGAAATCTACAACAAAGCTTCTAGAATTTATAAATGAGATCAATAAAGTAACAAGTTATGAGATCAATGTGCAAAAATCAGTAGCATTTCTGTACACCAATAATGAGCAATCTGAGAAGGAAATCAATAAACAAACACCATTTACAACAATAAATTTAAAAAATCAAATACCTAGGGATAAATTTAACTAAAGATATAAAAGACTTATAAACAGAAAACTACACAACATTGTTAAAGGAAATCAAATAAGACTTAAATAAAAGGAAGAATATTCCCTGTTTATGGATAGGAAGACTAAATATCATTAAGATGTCTATCCTACCCAAACTGATCTGCAGATTTAATGCAATCTCAATAAAAATCAACACAGCATTTTTTAATGAACTGGAAAAACTAACTATGAAATTTATTTGGAAAAGAAGGAAGCCATGAAGAGCCAAAGACATATTGAAAAAGAAAAATGAAATCAGAGGAATCACACTGACTTTAAAACATACTACAAAGTTACAGTGGTCAAAATGGCATGGTACTGGCACAAGGATAGACACACTGACCAATGGAACCAAACTGAGAGTTCTGATATACTCACATACATAGTCTTCTGTTACTCAACAAGGCCACCAAGCCCATTCAACTGGGAGAGATGGCCTCTTCAACAAATGGCGCTTAGAGAACTGGATATCCATATGCAAAAGAATGAGAGAGGATTACCATCTCATACCTTATACAAAACTCAAGTCAAGATGGAGCAAAGATCTAAATATAAGAGCCAAGATCATAACGACTTTGAAGACAATATAGGAAAGTATCTACAGGACCTTGTAAAAGGAAATGGCTTCATGAACTTCAGTTAAATAGGACCTCCTAAAAATTAAAGCCTTTTGCACCTCAAAGGAATTTATCAAGAAAGTGAAAAGACAGCCTACTTAATGGGAGAAAATATTTGGTAACCATATATCTGATAGGAGACTAATATCCAGCATATATAAAGAACTCCTGTATCTCAAAAATAAAGACAACCCATTTTTAAAATGGGCAAGAGATTTGAACAGACATTTCTCCAAAGAAAAAATACAAATGGCTAAAAAGCACATGAAAAGGTGCTCAACATCACTAGTTATTAGGGAAATGCAAATAAAAATTACAGTGAGAAACCATCTTACAGCCTTTAGAATGGCAGCTTTAAAAAAAAAAAATGGAAGACTACAAGAGTTGGAGAGGATGTGGAGGAATGGGAACCCTCATCCTCTGCTGGTGGAAATGTAGAAGGATCCAGCCATTCTGGAGGACATTTTTGGGGTTCCTCAAAAAACTAGCTGTAGATTTGCAATATGACCCAGCAATTCCACTGCTGGGTATATACCCAGAAGAACTGAAAACAGGACATGAACCAATATATGTACATCAATGTTCATAGTGGCATTATTCACTATTGTCAAAAGATGGAATCAACCTAAATGCCCATCAACAGATGAATGGATAAACAAAATGTGCTATATACATACAATGGAATACTACTCAACTGCAAGAAGAAATTCAGTACTAACACGTGGAATAACATGGATGAATCTTGAGGACCTTATGTTGAGTGAAGCAAGCCAGGCATTGAAGGACAAATATTACATGACCTCTCTGATATGAATTAAGCAAATCAAGCTGTCTCAGAGAGGTAGATACTGGATGATAGGCTTACAGGAAATAGGGGAGGAGAAGAAGGTTGTGAGCTGATGCCTACATGGGTGAAATCTATGATAAAGTGGAGGTAGGTAGTTGTGTAGTGAAGGGATAAAACAGGGGCATAGGGATAATATTGGGTGGGGTTTTACAGGGTTGAGGGGGGCTAGGGTTGGGAGGATAGGTCAGATGGTCCATGGAATTGAGGGGAGGGGTTGAGGAGAGCAGGTGAACACAGAAGATTGTCAGGTACATGGTTGAAACTATAATGTTGAGAAAACTCTTTAGAAAATATGATAAGTAAGGGTTACTCTTTTAATGTGTTTCACAGAGGGCATCTGACAGAGGGTGCACCTGGGTCAGGCTTCTAGGGAGTGTGTGAGTGCTCATCTTGTCATAGTGTGTTATATCATTGGGTGGAGACCCATACAATGAGCAGAAAGGTGTTGTACCCACATCCTGGGGTGGACTAATGTTCTCAGAGGGAAGGGTGTCTCTCAACAGCATGGGTGGATCCCAGTTGGGGAGGACAGACTAGTGTGTCAAGTCCTCAGCATTGTTGCAAGTATCTATGAATCTGGTCCTCCAAGCAGTGAAGCTTGATTGTGGGCCCCAAGGGGAGAGGGAGAGAGGAATAGAATAGATGGAAGAGGGAGTAATTGGAGGGCAATGGAAGTGTTCCACAAGATCGTGCAATGATGGATATAGGCCATGTTAAATTTCACAAAAAATTTTAAAAATTGTATGTCTAAAATGTAAACCGTAATGTAAACCATAATGAAACCAAAAATTTAGAAAAGTTTACAGTCTAAAATATAAACCATAATGAAAACCATAAAAGAGCCATGGTTAGTATCTATGTTTCAATATCTATACATCAGCTGTAGGAAATACAACAACCAAATGTAAAAAGATCATTGCTGGGGAAGCGGGAAAAGGGTTTGAGGTTGGGTATATGGGAATCCCCTATATTGTACATGTGACTTTACTGTGGTCTAAAACTTTTTAGAAGACAAAATCAAAAAAAAATTTTTTTAAAGATGTAGACACTGAGGAAGGAAAGGAAGAGATTGCCTTGCCAGTGTACACACAGGGCAACACCTATTACAGTGATGAAAGGCAAAATGTCAAAAACAAAGTTTTATGATATTTTTCATTTTTTAATACCCCAATTTATTTTTTACTTTATTTTAGTTTTTCCTATTAGTATGTATTCTATTTGTAATCTTTAAACCTATCATTACTATCATTTTCCTACTAATTGAATTTGGCAATATATTAGGCTTCATTTTTTAAGAAGTTTTGTCACAGAGGGGTTCAACTATGACAGGGAAGGAGCACTGGTGTGGGCTGTCATTGATGGGGGACATATGGTTGGGAGGGAGTTCTCCAGGGCATGTATATAGGGTATACAAAATGTTTGGATATTTGTTGGGTATTGTCATAGTAGGTACAGTTACACATGACAACTGAAGTAGTGCTGAGTTCCTAGCCAGGGGAGCTCTGTCACATTCCCCAAAGGAACAGCAACAATTCCCCAAGTGCAAGAGCAAAGACCAGTGAAGAAGGAGACTCCAATGATGGGGCCTTGATACTAATAACTATGCTTAAGAGCCTGTGTGCTGGAAATTTCAACTAGGCCTAGAGTTGCAGGATTCCTAAGAGTTACCTTCTGAGAACCTCCATGTTGCTCAAATGTGGCCAGTCTCTAAACCAAACTCAGCATGTAAACACATTACCTTCCCCTTAGTGTGGGACGTGACTCTTCAGGATGAGCCTCCCTGGTGCCAAGAGATTACTACCAATCACCAGCTGGTGATGCAACTAGAAAAAGACCTTGAATAAAAGGGGGAAATGGTAAAGACAAATGAGTTTATAGGGCTAAGAGATTTCAAAATGAGTCAGGAGGTTATCAGAAGGGTTGCGCTTATACACATCTCAGCAGGATCCCAGAGACAGCCAAAGTAGATATAACCCCAGGTACTGGTGTTCCTGAGGGCTACAGAGACAGGGCTACAGAGGTTCTAGGGTCATGGAAGATGGCTCTGGAGTTCAGCACCTTGCCAGTGAGCCCTACTTTGGAATTTGTGCTCCTGAGTGTGATGGAGTTGGACTCAGATGTGACCTCTCTACACATGCCTCTTCCATCACTTTTACTGAACCTGTGGTTGTGTACTGGGGTTTGTGTATGCTCAGCAGACTTGATTTCTGGACTGTTCATGTGCCAGCTGGGCCCTGAGCCTCAGCAGAGTTGCAACACCTACTCTCAAATTCGTTGGACTTACCCAGATCAGTTAACAGCGATGTGAGGATGGTCAACCACCATACCAGGGAACTAAGAGTGTCTATAACTGCAAGTAGGAGAATCCCATCCATCAGCCATGTGGGATCTAAGCCCCCTTTCAATTTAGAGGTGGAGTGGACATCACCATCCCAGGATCCACAGGATGAAGGAATAAAATATGGATTAGAGTGGACTTACTGGTATTCTACTATAAAACTATTGTGACTCTAGCAGTGGAAGAAATTGTATCATTGATGTGGAGACAGTGGCTGTGGGAGTTGCTGATGACAGGGAGATTGAAGAAGAGGTATGATATGGGGCATTTTCAGGACTTGGAGTTGTCAAGTCCAATGCAGTCCATTGGACAATGCATTGTCAATGCAGAACATTATATATTCTGCCATAACCCACTGAATGGACTGGGAAAGAGTGTAAACTACACTGTAAACTATAATCCATGTGGTGTAGCAGTGCTCCAAAATACATTCACGAAATGCAATGAATGTGCCACAATGATGAAAGAGGTTGTTGATATGGGAGGAGTGGGGGGGTGGGGGTGGGGTATATGGGAACCTTTTTTATATACATATATATCTTTTTTTTTTAAGATTTATTTATTTCTCGCCCCTCCCCCAGTAGTCTGTTCTCTGTGTCTATTTGCTGTGTGTTCTTTTTCCACTCCTGTTGTTGTCAGCGGCACAAGAATCTGTGTCTCTTTTTGTTGCGTCATCTTGTTGTGTGAGCTCTCCGTGTGTGCGGCGCCATTCCTGGGCAGGCTGAACTTTCTTTTGCGCTGGGTGGCTCTCCTTACGGGGCACACTCCTTGCACATGGGGCTCCCCTGCGCGGGAACATGCCTGCGTGGCGTGGCACAGCACTCCTTGCGCGCATCAGCACTGTGCATGGGCCAGCTCCACACAGGTCAAGGAGGCCTGGGGTTTGAACCGCGGACCTCCCATATGGTAGACGGACGCCCTAACCACTGGGCCAAGTCCACTTCCCCTCTCTTATATTTTTTAATGTAACATTGTTTGTGATCTAGATAGCTTTTTCAAAAAATGACAATTTTAAAACTTTGCTGAAAAATATAGCTAATAAGTAAAGAAGAATAGAATTTGAGTATCACCACTCTGAAAGCCCTATTAAAATAACGAATCTTTCAATGATCATGAATGAATGCTAATATAATAAAAAGAGACACAACCAAATATGACATAGTTATACTCATTTTTAATTTCCCTACTCATGATTCTTCTACTCCTTTTATTTGAACCTATAATTTTCAATATATCATTAAATAGATCTCCGAGACTTAAATCTTCCAGATTGTTCATATGCCAGTTAAGCCCTGAATCCCAGCAGAGTTGCAGTCAACTATTACTCTCCAGTTTTTCAGGATTGCCCTAGACAACTAACAAAATGATGATTATGGACAAGTCCCTTCCTAAAAAATAAAAGGAGTATCTACAACTGCCAGCAAAATAATTACTTCCATCTACCCCATAACATCTAAGTCCTCTCTCAGCTTGAATCAATCAGAGCAGGCATTACCCCAATCCCTCAAGACTGAAGAATGAACAAACATTAGGGGGAATGTAACCAAGGACCAAAGTAGATTTATTGTTATTGTAGTTATTATCTTGTGTAACAGAAGAACTTATAAAATCGATGTAAAGATTGAGGTTGCCAGAGGTTCAGAGGGGAAGGTGTGGGATGAATAGGTGAAAGACAGAGCATTTTCAGAGAGGTGAAATTGTTCTATATGATACTGCAATGATGTGCATATGTTATACATTTGTCAAAGCCTATACAAATGTACAGCACAAAGTGTAAACCATAAGGCAAACTGTAGGCTTTAGTTAATAGCATTACTTCAAAATCAGTCCATCAAGTATAACAAATATAACATTAATGTAAAATGTTCATACAGGGGAAACTATGTGGGAGGGGGGGGAGGATTTATGGGAATTCCCTATACTTCTGATGTAATTTTTCTGTAATTCTAAACCTTCTCTTAAAATAAAGTTTATTATTACTAAAAAAAATTGTTAAAAATATCTTCAAAGAAAAAAGAGAGGCAACGAGATATTATAAGACTTCTAATTGAAGTATCCACCACCATCTATTACATACTCTTGCCAAAAAGTCAAATCTGAATATGATCAAGCCTCTAGAACTAAATACCAATTTACAAAGAAATATAGGTGGCGGAGGAATAAGTTAATACCATAGGGATACAATTTACAACATCCAGGCTGTGGAAAACTCAACAAAAATAGCCTGGCTCCTTTAACAAGTAAATTTTAAGATAAATAAATAAATAAATAAATAAATAAGAAGAGAGAATATATAGATTAAAAGAGACTTAAAAGATATTAGCAGCGGCGGACTTGGCCCAGTGGTTAGGGCGTCCGTCTACCACATGGGAGGTCCGCGGTTCAAACCCTGGGCCTCCTTGACCCATGTGGAGCTGGCCCACGCGCAGTGCTGATGTGCGCAAGGAGTGCTGTGCCACGCAGGGGTGTCCCCCACGTAGGTGAGCCCCACGCGCAAGGAGTGTGCCCTGTAAGGAGAGCCGCCCAGCACGAAAGAAAGGGCAGCTTGCCCAGGAATGGTGCCGCTCACCACGGAGAGCTGACGCAACAAAAAGAAACACAGATTCCCGTGCTGCTGATAACAACAGAAGTGGACAAAGAAGAAGACGCAGCAAATAGACACAGAGAACAGACAACCGGGGTGGGGTGGGAAGGGGAGAGAAATATATAAATAAATAAATCTTAAAAAAAAAAAAGATATTAGCCACTTGCAATGCGTGACCATATTTAATTCTGATTCAAACAAATTGTTTTCTAAAAAATTATGAAGCAATCCATGAAATGTGAACATTAACAGGATATTTGATTATATTAATAAATAATTTTTAACTTTTAGATGTGATAAGGATGTTGTGGATATGTTTATTATTTTAAAAGCCATTATATTTTAGAGATATATTCTGAAATATTTGTGAAGTAAATGATACAATGCCTGGGATTTGCTTCTCGGTAATCTTTGGAAGGAGGGAGTGAGAATATACATTAAACAAGAATGGCCAACTCTCCAGCTCATTGGACTCACCCAGGACAACTAACAAGGAGGAGATGACGGATAAACAACATACCAAGGTACCGAGAGTATCTACAGCTGCAAGCAAAAGAGTTCCATCCATCAGGGGACTCTGTATGGGATTGAAGCCTCCTACTACTAAAGGTGGAGTGGGCATCACCATCCCAGAATCCTCAGGATTGGGAAATGAACTATGGACTAAAGTAGACTTACTTTAGTATAGACTTATTATGATTCTAGCAATGGAAGAAATATAATTGATGTGGAGTCAGTGGCCAGTGGAGATTCTGAGGGTAGGGAGAGGGAAAAACAGGTATAATATGGGGACATTTTTGGGACTTTGGAATTGTCCTGAATGACAGTACAATGACAGATACAGGTCATTATATATCTTGCCATAACCTACAGAATTGAGGGGAATAGGGTGTGAACTACAACGTAAATTATAATGCATGCTTAGTGGCAATGCACCAAAATGTGTTTATCAATTGCAATGAATGTACCACATTAATGAAAGATATTGCTAATTTGGGAAAATGTGGGAGGTGTGGGGAGTGTGACATATGGGAATCCCCTATATATTCCCTGTAACATTTGTATATCTAAGTATCTTTTAAAAATTAAAAAAAAAAAAATGAAAAGACAAAAAAAAAAAAAAAAAAAAGAATGGCCAAAACTTGATAATTTATTGAAAGTGGACTTTGATCATACTGTTTCTCTAATTTTGTATATCTATTAGTCAGCCAAAGGGGTGCTGATGCAAAGTACCAGAAATGTGTTGGCTTTTATAAAGGGTATTTACTCGCCTTTTTTAAAGAGCTTATAGTTATCAGGCCATAAATCATGTTACTTCCCTCACCAGAGTCTTTTGCCTGTGTTGGAGCAAGATGGCTGCCGATGTCTACAAATGTTCAGGCTTCCTAGGTTCCTCTCTTCCTGGGTCTTGCTTCTCTCCAGGCTCAGGTTTCCTCTCTTCCCGGGGCCTGCTTCTTTTTCCTCTATGTGCTACTTCCCAGGGCTCCAGTTTAAGACTTCAGCATCAAACTCCAACATCAAAATTCCAACATCAAAAAACCTCCAGCATCAAAAAATTCCAACTCTGTCCTTTGTCATGCCTTTTATCTGCAAGTCCCCACCCACCAAGGGGCAGGGACTCAACACCCTAGTGATGTGGCCCAAACAAAGTCCTAATCATAATTTAATCATGTCCAGGTACAGACCAGTTTACAAACATAATTCAATATCTATTTTTGGAATTCATAACGATATCAAACTACTGCAGTATATATTTGAAATTTTTCTGTTAAGAAAAGAAATATGGGCAAATAATAATTTATATACATATATAAATTACTGCCCAACAAATATAAGAGAAATTAATCATAATTATCTACAGGTGATAAGTAGGAAGAGGATGAAAGGATGGGAATGGAAGCAAGAATCTTGAGTACATCTCTTTATAGAGTTTTAAACTTTATTATACCAAGAAATGTTTCATATATTCAGATATTTTAAAAATAAAAAGGAAAAAATTATTAAATTGAAAATAAAGAGCACAAATGACCTAAAAGTTTATCAAATTGATAACCTAACCACAGAGTGAGAAAATAATTATTTTGTCACTTTTGAAGACAGAGCTCTGACTTAGTTATATATATTGTAAGGACAAAAAGGACTGCAAAGAACTCTTAAACATTACTTAGTTTATTGTTACTAGTAATATTGGAACAAGAATCTTCTAACAGTTGTTTGTATATTACATAATAAATCAAATAATGTTACCATAATTAGCACCAAGATGCTATCTGTAAAAGAGATATAAATACACAATAGAAAAACCTAACAAAAATCATAGGTAATATAAAAAATTAATTTGAATTAGAAATATTGACATAAACTCATGATATTTAAGATACACATATATTTCCTAGTTCTATCCATTGAAAGTGTCCAAAAGCAATGACACCCCAGTAGCAATGAAACATCCAGATCTTGGTTTCTAAACAGCATTCCCCAATAAAAGGACCAGAGCTCCTTGGAGAAATAGTTGATTCCCCATCTAGGCAAGCTAAACATGAGGTGGGTGTGGAAAATCTTGTCAGTGTTTAACTGTGGACTGAGTATTAGATAATATCATTATCAACCCCTCATAAAAAACTTATTGAAATAAAAAAAGTTGGATGGAAAAAACAGGCCAACACTATTTTACAGAGGAGTTTCACCAAACCTTCAAAGAGTATGTAACCCCTATCTCATACAAATTGTTCCAGAGAAGAGAAAAAGGAGAACTCCCCCAAACCATAAGGCTAGAAAAAAAGTAAATAAAACTCTAAAATTGAAAACAAAATGAAATAAATGAACCTAACAATATATCACATTTGTAAATAAAAAATTACTTTTGACACAGTAATCCATCTATACACCTCTGGTGGGATACTTTATAAGTACAAAAAGAAGTGCAAAGAATTTTAAGTATCATTCATTTTTATGGCTAATAAAATCTTAGTATTATAGTTTTGAAACTATGTATAAGATGACATTTTGAAATTTTAGCAGAAAAAGTGCATAAAATTACAAGTAGTCAGCTTAACAAATTTTCTCATAGTGAACATATCCATGTAAACATTATCCAAATAAAAAAAAAAGTACAACATTCCTCAGGCTGAATTCATGAGTTTTCGAAATATTTTTGCACACTTCAGGAGCAATGGACACTCCAAGGACCCAAATATTGGTTTCTAAATAGCATTTCCCAATATCAGGAACCAGAACTCTTTGGAGAAATGGCTGATTCTAGATTTGGAACAGGGAAAATAAAAGGCAAGCTTGGGATGTGTTATTGAGTCAGAAAAGAAAGAAAGAAAGAAAAAAAAAAAAACATTTGCCACCACCAGAGGTGATTATTATATCAATTTCTTCCACTAAAGGGAAAGATTTAAGCATTTATTCTGCCTTTTTTTTTTTTAAAGGAGGAACTGTATTTTATTCTTAACTGATAAGGACGGTCTCTTCTTTTCAGAAGAAATACAGTCAATAAATGTAAAATCACCATTGTACAGGTACCAATAAAATAACTGATTCAGGCAAGTATCGATAGGGGCTACAGCTTTAGCAGAAACACTGATGAGCAGCAGGATATTTGCACAGTGCCAATGGGTTATCACAGAGGCTATTTGCTATTTCCAAAGGGGTAGAGGAGAGGGGACTCTAAACTTCACCATCTTACCCAAATGACAACAGGGAGACATTCTAGCATATGTCTCTTAATGTGTTGCAGTGTGAAATATGCAGCATCACCCATAAAATATTCTTTGCAAAATGTTTAGCCTGAATCTAATTAAGCCTTTAGATTTTACCTCCAATTTATGGAAAATATAGGAATATGGAACAAGTTAAGCATCATACTAGGAAACAATCAGACAAATCCAGAATATGTGGCATTCTGTAAAACATTCAGCCTAATCTTTCAAACAGCATGAAAACAAAGAGGTAGTGAGATGGTTCCAGACTAAAAGAGAATAAAGAAACTGCAACCAAAGGCAATGCTTGAACCCTGGTTGGATCCTGGTTCGTTAAAAAACAGGCTATAAAGGACATTTGAAGGACAACTGGAGAGATTTGAATAGAAACTTGGGAAAGTTTAATAAGAACTGGGTATCAGATTATATTTGGAAACTGTTAATTCTTAAATTTAATAATGATATTGTAGTTATGTGGGATAACATCTTAATTTTAGGAAATGGAAGCTTAAGCATTTAGAGATGAAATGATGTCTGCAACTTATTCTGAGAAGGTTCAACAAAAATATTCATATATTAGTGAGATAAAGTATATGTGCCAAAATGTCAACAATTGTTGAATCTAGAGAGTGGATATACAGACATTCAGTGCATTATTTTTAATTTCTATGTGTCTAAAACTGTTCATAATGAGAAGTTGAAATAAAATTTTAAAGTAAAATATGTGAAATTTAGCAATGTTCCATTATTTATTTATTTATTTTAAGCAGGATTTCAGGCACCTTTATTCATGGCCAGACATTTTTGGTGAGGGGAGACTGCCTTAGAAATCTTTCTCCCAGATTACTTATAGAAGCCAACTCCTAATTAAATCCAGACTACCTTTACAACAGCAATAGGTGGCATCATTTCCATTTGCCATTACTTGGCTTGAAAGCATCCTGCACCCAGGTTTCATCCATTTAAAGTTGTTTCTGCAGCTGGGGAGTAATAGCTATTAATCCATTTTATTACTGAAGGATTTTACTTCTTTGTTCTCATATAACAAATAATTAGGACACATTATTTCATAATATTATTATATTCTTTTAATACAATCAAAACTGGTGATATAGAAAACAATTTTTTCAAAAAAAAGAAAAAAAGAAAAACATATCATGTTCATTAGGGGTTTTCCTCTATCAAGTACCATACTCCTCAACTCGGCTTGTGAAAATGGTGTTCCAGATTTCAGTGTAAATTAGCAACCTTCAACTCTTTTGTGTGGCAGGTATCTTGTTTTCATCTCCCAGGTCTTCCACCCCAGCCTGCGTCATGAGGCCTACAATATTTTTCTCCAGATCATTAATGCGACTACTCATATCATTGGTCAGACATAGTCCGAAATTTATCTTGCATCTGTTGCAGGAGTGTCTGCACCACCGAAGTGAGATCTGACACAGTCTTGGGGTCAGACTCAACCATCTTCCAGGTTCCCAGCTGGGCAGTGAAGTCTCAGACCATCACCTACACTTCTGTTTGTCTGCATAGATGCCCCCCAACATTGTTCCTTTTTTCCCTTGAACTCATATTTCCATCTTATTTCTCCTACAGAATTTTACCCTATTATATAATATATAAATAGTATATATGTCACATATACATTACATTTTTATGCATATAAATTACATTTTATGCATGAAAGTCTTTTATTGCTCACCCTATCATATTTCTCTGCAACAAACATATATACATGTGGCCATTGATATGAAATTTCTTCTGGATTGCATTATCATTACAATTATTAGTAGGCCTGAGTCTGCCTGGCCCTTCCTGAAAATCCTACATAGGCCCAGATGCCATATAGTTGCAGGGGTGGGAGGAGGGTGAGGGAATAGGAAACTTCTAAGGGGACTCCTTAAAAGTTTGACAAGGACTCTAAGCCACCTATGTTTCCTTGCTTTTATTAATGGAAATGTAAATAATTTTAAAATTTATGATAAAATTAATACTGAGTATTACACTAAAATTACAAAGAACACCATAAAAATCTATAATTCCAGCACCCTGAGATTACACGATAGCATTGTGCTGTAAATCTTTCAGAGTGCTTTTGTGCCCACACACAATTTTTTAATATTACTCTTCTCAGCTAACAATTCATTATGGACATTTTTACATGCCATTGTGTATATATTTTTTCCACATTTTAAATGGCTGCTTAGTTTTCCATTGCCTGCTTCTATGTAATTTATATCACCATTCCCCTTTATTGGATGTTTTGATTATAAAATGATTTGCCATCATATTGCTGCCATGAACAACATCACAGGATGATTGCTGAACATGTTTAGGGCCTAATTGACCATGAATTTATTATAGTACTAATCTTTCTGATTACATGATTTTTTTTTCTTCCAGAAAAAGTTGACAACTGTGAATGCAGGCAATAGACAGGTTGCATTACTGGATTCTTTCATGGTTGAGATTATGCCAGGCAGATTTAACAAAACACCGTAGTAAGAAATGTAAGGATATTGGTAAGAATGGTTGGAATTCTGAATTATGGTACCTAAGCTGGGTAGGAAATGTACGAAGACAGGAAGGAGGTAATGGATAGAGAAACAGAGGGGACTAGAGACTGAAGGTCCTTAGGTCTATTTCTCTCAACCACAAATAAGAGGAAACCCAGCTCAAATTGACCTAACAAGAAAATTTCTTGGCACCTCATAAAGTCTGGTTCTGAGTGGGCTTCAGGATTTGCTAAGTCAGTGTCTCCAGCTTCATTTCTTGGCATTCCTTCCGCTGCACAATCTGGGTGAGGCTTTGGCTGTGGGAAGCCTTCTCTCAAGGTAGTAAAAAGGGTTGTAATAGTTATAGGCTTTGTATCCACACCTGATGCCCAAAAGGAGTTATTTTGGCTTTTCCCTAGAGTCAGGAAACTAATTTTTTAGTCCTACATCACCCAAACCTGCCACAACATCTCTTTGGCATAAATAGGTTTATCCACTCCTGAATCAATCCTTCCCATCATGGGAATGTCACCACTGATTAGTTCCTAGATGGAAAATGGGTGAAGAATAATGGGATTTTACCTTTGGACAAAGCAGGCCCATGCCTGGAACTGCGAACAGGAGTACCCCTGAAACACAAGGTCTTTATAGGAGGAACTAGTTACCTAAACAATAATTGCAATACTCTTAGGAAGGGGAAAGGCAACCACAGATACTATTAACAAATAAACATGTAATAATAGACTATGCTGATGGTTTCTCGAAGGCACTGGCCGAGAATGTGCCCAAGGGGACCTGAGGTGTGGGTGGATGAGTGGGCCCTGTCCACTAGGGTCTGGAGGACATGGGGAGTCTGTAGGATGGTACCAAGGTGCTAAGGGAATGTATGTTCCCTTGGCTCATCCCTGTTGGGCCACGGAAGGCAGTAAGGTCTAGGGCGGTCAACCTAATATTCACTAAAGAATTCATGTTGGCAGGGCAAGATGGCATCAGAGTAAGAGCACCCATATCATCGCTCTTACAAAAAAACCGCCTGAGTGGGGATAAAATCCTGCCTGAGTGAGCTGTTTCAGGAATCCACAGAGCAGGAGGCTGCTGAACATCCATCCTGAGAGAGCACAACAAGAAGAGCGATAGCTCAAGGTAAAACCACGGGTTTCTGCCCATCCCCCAGGGCAAGAAGCCATGGCTTTCCCCCTCGAAAGTCATACAGCCAGAGAAGAAAAACTCTGAGAGTGGGAGGGTTCTGGTGAAGGGTGGAGAGGAGTCCTATGAGTACAGGTTCATGTGTCTGGACCCCTCTTTTTTAGCTTTGAGGAGCACACCAGCTGGTCTGAGGAGAAACCAGGAAGAGGGGAGAGGCGAATCTGTGGAGGCAGCCCAATTTACCTAACCTCTGTGGGTTAGGTCTGGGGGAAGGTGGAGCCAAGCAATTAACTAATCCTATGCAACAGACCTAAGGGAGGGGGACAGTAGGAAGTGCTTGGTAGGCTTTAGGGTTCCTGGTAAGGTGTTGGTGCTCTCTCTCAAAGAGTCATTATTTTCCATGGTGATTTGGTTCACCAGGGTCCCATTTGAATTTCAGAGGAGAGCTCTCACACAGGCTTCCTGCTGCCCTGGGAGAGAGAGAAGTGAGAAAGGAAGAAAGGGGAAAGGGCAGATTCCTAATCAGTTTACTCAATTGCAAAGTCTATCCTGTCCCTGGAAGGGAGATTTTTTTGAGGCGCTATTTGACCTGAAGGAGAGTTTGGCTCATTGGAGGAGTTTCAACTTTGAATGGGCAAGGTCTCTGGTTCTATTCCCAGTTCCCCTTAGAGTAGGACCCACTCGGATATTAGCTGTTATGTTGAGACAGGGAAAACACAGATAATATCCTTATATTAGCTTCCCCTGGGTCTCTTATTTTCCCTAAATAAGAGATTAAGAGGGAAGTCTGATTTTTTATTGTATGGTTGACTGCTTGCTTATTTGTATTTTTTTTTTCCTTGTTATCTTGTCATTCCTTCCTCTTTATCCTCCTACCCCATCTCTCTCTCTCTCTCTCTCTCTTTCTCTTCTTTTTTCCTGTTTTTGATTAGGTGCTGCTCCTGGCTTGTTTATTGTTTGCTGTACTTCCTCATCCTCAACCTCCTCTTTTATGTGTCTACTGATTTTGGCTACCAAGGCTATCTCCTTACGTTCCTACATCTTCCTACATTCTACCTTCTGTTGTTGCACTTACATTCTCCCTCTTTGTTTAGCCCCCAATTTTTCAGGCTTTTTATTTCTAACACTTCTATTCTGTTTTCTATATTTTATATTTTATTTATTAACTCTTTATCTTATTGTCCTTTCTTTTCTCCTTCCCTCCCTCCTGACCATGCAAGCCTTTTAATTCATACTATAATCGTCTCCATATTCAGTTTCCCATTTCATTGTAGGTTTTCCACTTTCACATTCCTGTAACTATACATTGCTTACATGAGTTTAATATTTATTCTCCTAGGTCTTATACGGTTCTTCTGCTAACATTAACTACCAATACTACTATTATACTTTTTCTTTTCTTACCTCTTTTGCTTTCCCTGGCCCTAATCTTTTTCCTTCAAGGTAATGTAGACAAGAACAAGGTAACAGAATAAGAAGAACAAAGTATCAAAGAGAAAAATTAACATACACACAAAAACAGCATCCAAAAAAACCCAAGAGACTAGAGGTAGAAGATAATCGACTGAACAAACCCACCAAGATAAATGATCAGGCAGCAAGAAAAAAGTACAAATCAAACCAATAATCAGGAAGACATGGCCCAGTCCAATGAACAAATTAAAAACCACGGAAGCAGACTTGGCTCAATGGATAGGGCGTCCGTCTACCACATGGGAGGCCCGCAGTTCAAACCCCGAGCCTCCTTGAACCATGTGGAACTGGCCCACGTGCAGTGCTGATGTGCACAAGAAGTGCTGTGCCATGCAGGGGTGTCCCCCCGCACAGGGGAGCCCCAAGTGCAAGGAGTGCACCCCATAAGGAGAGCCACCCAGCGCAAAAGAAAGTGCAGCCTGCCCAGGAATGGCACCGCACACACGGAGAACTGATGCAGCAAGATAAAACCAACAAAAAGAGACACAGATTCCCGTGCCGCTGACAACAACAGAAGCAGACAAAGAAGAACATACAGCAAATGGACACAGAGAATAGACAACTGGGGGGAGGGGGAAAGGGGAGAGAAATAAATTTAAAAAATAGATCTTTAAAAAAAACAAACAAACAGGAAGAGGAGCATCCTTGAGAGCAATAACACTGAATGTTAATGGATTAAATTCACCTGTCAAGAGAAGAGATTGGCAGAATGGATAATAAGAAAATAAGACCCATCTATATGCTGTATACAAGAAATCCATCTTAGACCCAGGGATTCAAGGAGGTTGAAAGTGAAACAACCTTACAAGCTGGGAAACAATCTTACAAGCAAACAATAACCAAAAAAGGGCAGGGGTAGCTATACCGATATCAGAAAAATAGACTTTAAATGCAAAACTATTATGAAAGACAAAGATGGACACTACATATTAGTGAAAGGAATACTCTTTCAAGAGGAAAGAACAATCATAAGCATTTATGCACCTAACCAGGGTGTCTCAAAGTACATGAGGCAAACACTGGAAAAACTAAGTGGAAAAATAGATGCCTCTACAATTATAGTGCAGGACTTTAATACACCATTATCACCACTAGACAGAATATCTCAACAGAGAATCAGTAAAGAATCAAAGACTTTGAATAATATTTTAGAGGATCTGGACCTAATAGACATATACAGAACACTATACCCAAATATATCAGGATATACATTCTTCTCAAGAACACATGGATCATTCTCCAAGATGGACCACATGGTAGGCCACAAAGAAAGTCTCAATGAATTCAGAAAGATTGAAATCATACAAAATAATCTCTCTGATCACAGTGGAATGAAGCTGGAAATCTGCAAGGGCCACAGACCCAGATTAGGCACCGAGATATGGAAGTTAAACAAAACACTCTTAGACAAACAATAGGTCAAGGAGGAAATCTCAAAAGAAATCCGTAACTACCTTGAAACTAATGAAAACTACAACACAACATATCAAAATTTATAGGACACAGCAAAAGCTGAACAGACAGGGAAATACTTGGCCATAAATTCACACATCAAAAAGACCTAAAATCAAAGACCTAACTGTACACTTAGAGAAATTAGTAAAAACAAAAACAAAAATAAGAAATTCAGTCCAAAGGAAGAAGAAAGAAAGAAAGAACAAAGATCAGAGCAGAATTAAATGAAATAGAAAATAAGAAAGCACTAGGAAAAATAAACAAAACAATGAGCTGGTTCTTTGAGAAGATCGATAAAATTGACAAACCCTTAGCTAGACTAAAAAAGAAAAAAAGAGAGAAGATGCAAATACACAAAATAGGAAATGAGAAAGGGGATATCACCACTGACCCCACAGAAATAAAGACTATCATAAGAGAATACTTTGAAAAACTATATGCCAACAAGAAGGACAATTTAAAGGAAATGGACAAATTCCTAGAAACACATAAGCAGCCTACAATGACAAAAAAAGAAATTGATGATCTCAACAAACCAATCGCAAGTAAAGAGATAGAAGCAGTCATTAAAAACCTCCCAACTGGGAAGCGGACTTGGCCCAATGGATAGGGCATCTGCCTACCACATGGGAAGTCCGCGGTTCAAACCCTGGGCCTCTGTGACCCACGTGGAGCTGGCCCATGTGCAGTGCTGATGTGCACAAGGAGTGCCGTGCCACATAGGAGTGTCTCCTGCATAGGGGATAGACATACTGACCAATGGAACTGAATTGAGAGTTCAGATATCAATGTCACATATATAGTCATCTGTTACTCAACAAGGCCACAAAGCCCACTCAACTGGGAGGGAATGGCTTCACCAACAAATGGTGCTTGGAGAACTGGCTATCTATATGCAAAAGAATGAGAGAGAATTACCATCTTACACCTTATAAATCAACCCAAGACAGATCAAAGATCTAAATATAAGAGCCAAGACCGTAAAGACCTTGGAAGATAATATAGGAAAGCATCTGTAGGACCTTGTAATAGGAAATGGCTTCATGAACTTCACACTTAAAGCATGAGCAACAAAAGAAAAAATAGATAAATGGGACCTCCTCAAAATTAAAGCATTTTGCACCTTAAAGGAGTTTAACAAGAAAGTGAAAAGACAGCCTCCCTAATGGGAGAAAATTTGGTAACCATATATCTGATAGGAGACTAATATCCTACATATATAAAGAAAATAAAAAGACAAACAACCCATTCAAAAAATAAAATAAAAAGACAAACAACCCATTCAAAAAATGGGCAAGCGATTTGAAGAGATGCTTCTCCAAAGAAGAAATACAAATGGCTAAAAAGCACATGGAAAGATGCTCAACATCACTAGCTATTAGTGAAATGCAAATCAAAACTATAATGAGATACCATCTTATACCCATTAGACTGGCGGCTATTAAAAAAACAGAGGACTATAAGTGTTGGAGAGGATGTGGAGGAATGGGAACCCTGATCCTCTGCTGGTGGGAATGTGGAAGGATCCAGCCATTCTGGAGGATAGTTTGGCGGTTCCCCAAAAAACTAGCTATACATTTGCCATATGACCCAGCAATTCCACTGCTGGGTATATACCCAGAAGAACTGAAAACAAAGACATTAACTGATATATGCATACCAATGTTCATAGTGGCATTATTCACTATTGTGCCAAAAGATGGTATCAACCCAAATGCCCATCAACGGATGAATGGATAAACAAAATGTGCTATATACACATAATGGAATACTACACTCAGCTGTAAGAAGGAGTACAGTACTAACACATGGGGTAACATGGACGAATCTTGAGGTCCTTATGTTGAGTGAAACAAGCCAGGCATTAAAGGACAAATACTACATGACCTCTCTGATATGAATTAAGCAAATCAAGCTGTCTCAGAGAGCTAGAGACTGGACGATAGGCTTACAGGAAAGGGGCGGGGTGGGGGAAAGAAGGTTGTGAGCTGATGCCTACACAGGCGAAATATATGGTAAAGTGGAGTAAGTAGTTGTGCAGTGAAGGGATAAGATGGGGGCATAGGGATATTATTGGGTGGGGTTTTGCAGGTTTGAAGGGGGCTAGGGTTTGGAGAATGGGTCAGATGGTACATGGAATTGGGGGGAGGGTTTGGGTTAAGTGGGTGAACATGGGAGATTGTCAGGTATGTGTTTGGAACTATAATGTTGAGAAAAGTCTTTAGAAAATATAATAAGGAACGGTTACTGGTTTAAGGTGCTTAATGGGGGCATCTGGCACAGGGTTCACCTGAAGCAGGCTTCTAGGGAGTGTGTGAGTGCTCATCTTGTTATATTGTGCCATATGAGACACATACAATGAACAGGAAAGTGTTATACCCCCATCCTGGGGCAGACTGATGTTCTCAAAAGAGGAGAGGGTGTCTCTCGAGAGCATGGGTGACTCCCAATGGGGGAGGACAGACTAGCGTGTCAAACCCTCAGCATCGTTGTCAGTATGAATCTTGTCCTTCAAGTAGTGAAGCTTGGTTGTCACTGTGGGCCCTGAGGGAAGGGGGAGAGAGGAACAGAATAGATGGAAGTGGGGGTAACTGGGAGCAATGGAAGTGTTCCACAAGATCATGCTACAATGGATATAAGCCATGTTAAATTTCACCAAAAATTTATAAAAGTGTACAGTCTAAAATGTAAACCATAATTGTAAGCCATAATAGAACCATGGTTGGTAGCTATGTTTCAATATCTGTACATCAGCAACAGCAAACATAACATGAACATGTAAAAAGATCATTGCTGGGGAAGTGGGAAAAGGGTTTGATGTTGGGTATATGGGAGTGCCCTAAATTGTTTATGTGTAAATTTACTGTGATCTAAAACTTTTTAGATGACAAAATTAAAAAAAAAAAAAAGGGATGTAGACACTGAGGAAGGAATGGAGGAGACTGCCTTGCCACTTACATGCAGGGCAACACCTATTACCATCATGAAAGGCAAAATGTCAAAAACAAAGTTTTATGATATTTTTCATTTTTTAATACCCCATTTTTTTATTTTAGTTTTTCTAAATTATTATGTATTCTATTTCTAATCTTTAAACCTGTCAATACTATTTCATTTTCCTACTAATTGAATTTGGCAATACATTAGGCTTCATTTTTTAAGAAGTTTTGGATCACGGAGGGGTTCAACTGTGGCAGGGGATGGGCACTGGTGTGGGGTGTCATTGGTGGGGGATGCATTGATGCAAGGGAGTTTTCCAGGGCATGCATATAGGGTATATAGATATATTCGGATGTTTGTTGGGTATTGTGATAGTAGGTAGAGTTACACATGACAATTGAGGGGTGCTGAGTTCCTGTCCTGGGGAGCTCTGTTGTATTCCCCAATAGAACAGCAACAATCCCCCAAATGCAAGGACAAAGACCAGTGAAGAATGATAGTCCAATGATGGGCCCTTGATACTGATGACTATGTTTATGAGCCTGTGTGCTTGAAATTTCAACTAGGTCTAGAGCTGCAGGGTGCCAAAGAGTTACCTCCTGAGAACCTCCACATTGCTCAAATGTGGCCAGCCACTCTCTAAGCCAAACTCAGCATGTAAATGCATTACCTTCCCCTCGGGGATGAGCCTCCCTGGCGCCTAGGGATTACTACCAATCACCAGCTGGTGATGCAACTAGAAAAAGACCTTGAATAAAAGGGGGAAATGGTAAAGACAAATGAGTTTATAGGGCTAAGAGATTTCAAAATGAGTCAGGAGGTTATCAGAAGGGTTGCACTTATACACATCTCAGCAGGATCCCAGAGACAGCCAAAGTAGATATAACCCCAGGTACTGGTGCTCCTGAGGGCTACAGAGACACCCAGGTTCTAGGGTCATGGCAGATGGCTCTGGAGTTCAGTGCCTTGCCAGTGGGCCCTACTTTGGAATTTGTGCTCCTGAGTGTGATGGAGTTGGACTCAGATGTGACCTCTCTGCACATGCCTCTTCCATCACTTTTACTGAAACTGTGGTTGGTACTGGGGTTTGTGTATGCTCAGGAGACTTGATTTCTGGACTTTCCATGTGCCAGCTGGGCCCTGAGCCTCAGCAGAGTTGCAACACCTACTCTCTGGTTCATTGGACCTACCCAAGTCAGCTGAGGAGGTGAGAATGGTCAACCACCACACCAGGGAACCAAGAGTGTCTACAACTGCAAGCAGGAGAATCGCATCCATCAGCCATGTAGGATCCACTTTAGAGGTGGAGTGGACATCACCATGCCAGGGTCCACAGGATGGAGGAATATAATATGGACTAGAGTGGACTTGCTGGTATTCTACTATAGAACTGTTGTTGCTCTAGCAATGGAAGTAATTGTATCATTGATGTGGAGACAGTGGCCACGGGAGTTGCTGAGGGCAGGGAGAGGGAGGAAGAGGTGTGATGTGGTGCATTTTCGGGACTAGGGATTTTTCCTGAATGAAATTGCAGGGACAGATGCAGGACATTGTATATCCTGCCATAATCCACTGGAGGGACTAGGGGGAGTGTGAACTACAATGTAAACTACGGTCCATGCATTGTGGTAATGCTCCAGGATATATTCACCAAATGTAATGAATGTGCTTTACTGATAAAAGGGTGTTGATGTGGGAGGAGTGGGGGGTGGGGTGGGGAGTAGGGTATATGGGAACCTCTTACGTTTTTTAATACATTTTGTGTGATCTATTTATCTTTTTTTAAAAAAAACAATAATAAAGAAAAATTTAAAAAAAATTTTAAGTGGTTGAAAAAAGAAAAGATCTAGAGTGGTAAGAATGTGTGGGCAGTACCTGGTGTGCACCGTTTGCAAGCAAGTGTGAAGGACTAGGGTCCTGATGAGAAGAGTTCTAGTCCGTGAGTTTTTTGCCTCCACAGTGGGAGTTGTAATCACCCCACACACACCAGGGCTGGGTTGGTGCAGAACTGCTTGATTCTTTGCAGACCTGGGAAGCAGTTGCCTGCTATTGCCATGGTGGGCAGGGTACCCAGTGGAGGTGACTAGGTAAGCACACTGTAGGGGCTGAGGTGCTGGAGACCTTCACAGGAGGGAGCTGTGCTCTGGGGGTGCTGGCCAAAAGAGGAGAGACAGGCACATGGCTGTCAAAAACCTGGATATAAGTGGACAGCAGAGGTTTGAAGGGAGGGAGAGGAAAGAATAGGTGTAACATGGGGGCGTTTTTTGGGACATTGGAATTATTCTGCATTATACTGCAATGATGGATACAGGCCATTATAAATTTTGTCAAAACCTATAAAATTGTGCAGTGCAAGACCATGCTTAGTAGCAATGCTTCAATACATATTCATCAATTGTAACAAATGTACAATACTAATGAAAGATGTTGTTAATGGGAGAAAGTGTAGGAGCGGGAAGGAGTGGAGTATGAGGGGACCCCCTATATTTTTAAAGTAAATTTTATGTATCTAAAGCTCCTTTAAAAATAAAGAAAAATGCTTTTAAAAAATAGATTATGCTGAGTGCTCTAAGGAAAAACAGCAGGGTTGGGGGCAGTAAGGTCAGTTGGAGGTAGGGGTTGAGGAATTTTTTTTTGTGACAAGTTGATATCTGAAAGATGAGCAGAGTTAGCCAGGTGACATACATAGCTAAGAACATTCTTAAGTAGCAGGAACTGCTTGTGCAAAGTTTTGGAAGGGCTCAGCCTGATGGAGGAACTGAAAAGGAGGCCAAAGTGGCTGAAGTATGGAATAGTAGGGGGGACAGTGTGTGACAGAAAGCGAGGGCAAAATGATGCAAATGTAATGGGAAGCCAAGCGACATGACATGATTTATACTGTGAGAAAATCACATGCTTTTTTTTTAGTTTGGTTGAAGAAGGCCAACAGTAAAAGGAAGAATACTAGTTAGGAGATTGCTGCAGTGGGCCAGGTAGGGGTGATGGTAGCCAGGATGAAAGCAGTAGCAATGAGAATGGAGAAAACTTGGGGAATTCAAGATATCTCTTGCAGATGTAATCCACATGACTTGGTGATTGTTTGGATGTGGGAAAAAAGGATAGGGGAGGTTCAAGGGTGACTCCAAGATGTCTGGCTTGAGTGACTGAATAGATGGTGATACTACCTACAAGCATGAAAAAGAAAGGGGTAGGAGGTTGAGGAGCAAGCTTGGGGTGGGACATATTGCTATAGACCTGCTGAGTCCAAGAGCAGATGCCAAGTAATTAGTATGCAAGTCTGGAGCTCAGAAGAGATATCTGTGGCTGAATTCATTGAATTGTTGATATTAGAGGGGATGGGGAAAGGCACCAGGATGTGGCTGAGCTGGGGTGGAGCAAGTAGCCATGAAGAAGTGAAGGACTGTGTAGTCTTCCTGTGGGTGTTGAGTCAACCAGGATGATGGCAAGAGTTGGGGTGCAGAGAAAGACTACCAGCCAGGAAAGGAACTTTTCAGTGAGTGCAGGAAAAGGTCTACCAGGTGGGAGCTGACCCAGACAGGGAACAGGTTATTAGATGACCCATGTGAACAGCCTAAGCATCCAAGAAGCAGGGACTCACAGGACCTGATGGCAGAGTATAAGGGTTAAGAGTGAGGACCAGACTTCCCCACTTAACTAGCTGTACGACCCAAGGCAATTTATTAACCTGAGCTTCTGTGGCCCCATTTTTAAAGGGGTATGATAACAATATTTCCTCATTTAGTTCTGTTAAGGCTGAAATTATTTCATCCATGTAAGATCCTCAGCAGAGTGCCTGGTTCTCAGGTCCTTAATAAATCTTAACCTTTATAGCTACTAGCTCTCAATTATTGGTGAAGTGAATAAAAGAGGAAAAGGAGTAATAACCTGGAGGAAGCAGCAAGAAGTGAGAACAATGCTGCCTCTTCACCAAGAGGAACTTTGGCTGTGAGAGAACCAGCAGCCTCTATTTGAAAGGTCGGCCAGGGAGGCAGGATCCTCAGGAGAAAGCCAAGTATCCATCTGGTCAGGTGGTGCAGAAAAGTGAAGACACGGGGAGTGGTTAATCATGAAGCAAGACCTCAAAAAAGGCTGGATAGACAGGGGTTTGGGAGAGGGGACGTCTGAAGAGGTTGGGTATAGGAAGAAGTAGCAGCCAGGGCATTATGAAAGGTTGATCAATGAAATCAGTGGTGTGAAGCCTGGTGCAGGTAGTCCTAACACCGGGCACTTTTGTCTCATAGAATTCAGCTATAGGTATTTATTTTTCTCTGGACAGAAGAGAAAGTCCCAGAGAGGGTATAGAGCAGTATTCTCCTGCAAAAGTATATGCAGAAATGGGCAAGGAACCAGAGAACTGAGTCAGATTATTTGACTCTCTGGGGTGGGCAGGATTGTTGTAGGCTTTGGTCCTAACATACTATACAGGCCAGACAGAATGGGGAGTTATTGCCCTTTAAGTCTGGGACTTGCAACAAAATTCACCCATGTGCCCTCTTCCACACCCTAGAACACCACAGATACCAATCAATATTGGGAATCAATATTGGTACCCTGACTTGAAGCACTCAAGAATCCTTTCCTTCGCTGGGGCCAGGAAAGTGGGAAAGGTGCTCACCAGTGGTCCCTGACTTTCATGTTACTCTCCTTTATCCTAACCACCTTGCCTTTGGCTTTTCAGGAGAAAGAACACTGAACAAGCAGCAGGAAGCCTGATTGAAAAGTATGTTATTCTACAGATTATTGGATTGTGTGGTTCTGGACAAGCTCCCTTTCTAAGCCTCAGTTTACTTATCTTGAAAAGGAGCATGACATCCTCACTAGTAAATGTCACATAAGGTTTCAGTGAAATAAAATCTGTCCTGATGAGGATCGACAGACCTCGAACCTAGTCCAAGTGTTACTATACTTGCCTTGTGACTATGAATAAGTCCCTAGGATTTAATTTCCTCCTCTATGAAATGAGGCTTTCAAGGGTCTTTTTTTATTCAAATGCCCTAGAATTGTGCTGTCTAAAAGAAATATAATGCAAGCTGCAAATGCAAGCCACAGGTATAATTTTAAATTTTCTAGTAGCCATATTAAAAAAGTAAAAAGAAACAGGTTATCTTAGTTTGCCAGGCTGCTATGACAAATCCCAAACAATGGGCTGGCTTAAACAAATGGCAATTTATTGGCTCACAATTTTGAGGGTAGAAGATGTCCAAAATCAAAATATCAGCAAATCTTGCCTTCTCTGACTCTATAGCAATCTGGTGCTGGCAATCCTTGGGGTTCCTTGGCTTGTACCTCTTTCTCTTATCACATGGCAATGCCCTCTTCTTTCATCAGTCCTTCTGGTTTCTGCTGAATTCCAGCTTTTTCCTGTGTGGCCTTCTCTAGTTTCTGGTTTTTTCTTTTTTCTAAGATCTCCAGTAATATTGATTGAGACCCATCCTCAATCAGTTTGGCCACACGTTAACTAAAAATAATATCTTCAAGAGATTCTATTTACAATGGGTTCACACCCACAGGAACGCAGATTAAAAGCATGCCTAAATTGCAGTATGTAATTCAATCTACCACACAGGCTACATTAATTTTAATATTATATTTTATTTAATCCAAAATATCCTTTCGACACATAAACAATATAAAAATATTGATATATTTTTACATTCTTTTCCATGAGTCTTCAAAATCCAGTGTGTATCTTATATTTATAACATCTCAATTTAGACTAGCCACATTTCAAGTGCTCAAGAGGCACATGTAGGTAGTGGCTACCATATTGGACAGCACAGTCCTATAATTCTTGATCTTGTTTACTATGGAATCCAGATCATAGGAGAATAGAACAGGGAAAGGATATAGAGTATTGAACCAAGCAGCCCAGCCCTCCATTTCTCATGTGGAAAGCATGAAGAAGCTGCCTCCTGTTTTTCCTGCTTCACTTCCCCCTCCACCTGTACCAGTTCCTGCTCTCTCCTCTTCATTTCTGCTTGCCCTATCTCCCCTCTCTCGGCTCTTTGCCTATGCCACTCACTAGACACCTAGGACAGCAAATCCCTATTTCTACCTCCTATCATTCTTGTCTTCTGATCTTGGTTGCCTCCTCTCCTGCATATCCCTCTGCTCCTTCTCTTTCCTTTCGTTTCTCTGCCCTCTGGATCTACCCACCACCCTTTCCTACTTGCTCCTCTCTCTTCCCTCATTCCTTCCTTTGCCCCTGACCCTGCTCCTTCCTTAAGCTGCCTGAGCACTTTAAGTCTCAGGTCCCTTACTCCTCTTTAGACTTCAACCCCAAAGATGCCCCATTCCACCTGATGACTCCAACTGCTTAGTTGGAGACTAGGTGCTCTTGCCAGTGGGATTCCTGGTTCAGCTGAGAACTTCCAGCAATGTGGTCACCCAATAGCCTATTGACATGGGGCCAACAGATAGCTGGCCTCCCAGTCCACAGAATCTTCTCCCTCAGGTAGGGTTTCTTCTTTAGTATTATATTCTCAGTTGTACTGGCCTTGACCACCCTCCTTCCGATAACAGAGTTCTTGTTCCTAGCCTGGTTCGGCTGGCCAGGCTTATCAGACCCCTACATTTGTTAATTACTTCTGTGCCCTGCTGTACCTGTGGTCAAACCATGGCTAACAACAAGAGCTTGGACAAGACAGAGTCTATGGCTTCTCTACTGTATTCCAGAAAGGCAAGTCTTATGGATCTGGGCAGTATTGGACCAACTGCTAGAAAGAACGTTTCATGAAAGCATGTAAACAAGACCCAGAGCTTGATCCTCCAGGGAGACCATAATTTACTTCTTCCCAGATCTCATCTTTGTCCCAAGACATACAAAACATTAGTCCATTCCAACCACTACATACTCCCTGGCAGATTCTGATTCCTACAGGAAGAAACAGGTTTCCAATGAAGTCTGATCAAAATCACACCAAACTCTGAAAGAGCTCTCTTTCTACTGATGATCAGAATTTGAGGACAATGAGGTCTAAAAGGTAGAGATACCCACTTCCCATCAAATGGTAAAAGAGTGAAATTTTATGTGGAAACTTCACTCTTGAGCTATTAAGCCTTCTGAATGTCACCAGTAGGTGGGAAAAATCTCCCTAAACACTCTCCAGCTCTATCTCCTTCTCAAGTACAAAGTTGAGTCAGTTCTGTTCCTGAACTAGAAAGCAAATCAGAAGAGTCAGGTTAAGATTCAACTCTTAGGGAACTCCTTTCTTTTATTCTTTCCATGCATAATCATCCTTGGTGATTTGGGTCCCAAATACCTCAGGTATATTTCCTAGAAGAGAGATCTTATGGCACATGACCAAAGTAGATGTGCAGAGAAGGCCAAAAGACCAAGAAGCCATTTGTTAAGGGAAAAAGGCAATGACCTTGAAGTTGTGTACATCCACCCATGTCTGGAAAACCATAGAAAGCGGTGAAAGTCCAACACAAGGGGCTTGAGATCCTGGACCTCATTCCTCCATGAGGGCCTCAGTATGCCTCACTGATTTCCTCCTTCTTTTTCTTAGATTCTTTTGATATAAGCAGGAAGATGCCAGAAGAATCCAAAACAAGTTTCTTTTTTGCAGCAATTAGCATAATTTATTAATTCATCAAGTTACTTTATCCCAAAATAATACCACAGGAAAAAATTAATAAAGTATAGGAAAGTGAAAATAGAGCCAAAGAAAATGAAGCCAGAGATTGATGCACAAATTGCAAACCATCGGGCCTGTTTTGTTTTTAGAAGTAGACCTTAAATCTGAGCCTCCTGGGGGCCAAAATGGAATCCAATTTCATTTCACAGTCACTAAGAGGGAACTAAAATTGATCACGAAAGTCTAACTTCCATAAGAAATTAGTTACTCTGGAGAGATCTCTGGAGATAACCACCACATTTCCTGTTTCCCCAGGACACACAGGGTTCAGCATGAGCTCCAGCCCTGCTAGCAGTTCCTCCGCCATTTCTGGGACCTTTCAGGAGTGGAGTTGGGTTGGGAACCTCATATATGTCATGAACAAGCCCTTTCCTTACCAGTTGCTGTCCACAGAGGCATTCTCTCCTGCCCTGGCCTGCAGGTAAAGTTTGCGACAGAGGGTTTTCAAAGAAGCTTCTCACCACTACCCTCAGGGTACACCCTCAAACCACCTCCTGCTGGCCTCCACTTGCTCTAAGAACTAGCAGAAGCTACTCTGTGGTCAATGAATTCCCCAAAGCACTGAAGCCAAGTCATGTTCTATGCGAGAAGGTCCCTTTCATCTCCATGATACATTTGTCACTGGCACCAAAATAGGGCACCCTCTGTCCCAAGGACCCGAGAGATTTTAGTGACAACCGCCATTAGCCCCAGCCTGCAGGCCCTCTCCAGCATAGGCTCAGATGATTTCATAATGCAGATCCCAGGACCAGCCTCAGAGACAGAGAGTTTTCTTAATCTTCCTTCCCTTGTCCCCCACCCTCTAAGTGTGCAAACCATGAGGATTGTCCTACAGTGGAAATGTGAAAAATAAATGTGACTTTAAAAATAAGTATTCTGTAACAGCAGATAGGATCAGAATCATCTCCACATATGGAGAAGCACTAATAGTGCCAACTGGAAAATCAGTGTCTGTGTGAATCCCTTTTCTAGATTACAGTGTGTTTAGGCAAAATTATTTCATTGGATTCTTCTCTTTACTATTCCAATGCCCTTGGCTTGACCAAGTGGCTCTCAGAACAAAGAAACTCTCGGTTTTGAGAAATGAGAGAACTGACCATCTATTAAGAAAAGGACCTCTTGAGCTTTCTGCCTCTTTCTCCAAGCAGCACAGGATGGAATTCCTGACAGTGACAAGGTGAGAGGGGTATCAGAGAGAAATGAGAAGAGTCATCAACTCAGCTGCAGCGTGGGGTGGGGGAGCAATAATGAGATGAGGAAGGAAAGTGCCTTTATCCCTACCTAAAATGTGCATTTGGAGGCAATCCCAGGTTTGCCTAAAGTCAGAGTGAGGGAAAAAATGATTAGCAAAGACACATTAATGGTAATACTGATGTAGGGAATGTGAAGGGATAAACGCCAGGAACCGTAGGGGTAAAGATTAAAATGTCTATCACCCCAGGCATCAAGGCCCACTGTGAATCACACCTTTCCTGGAACACCTTCCTAGACATTCTACAATATACAAAGCACTAACTTCCTTAGCAGGTTGTGACAGGCACTCATTGCTGTTTGCTGCTATTCGGAAGGGATGTCTATAGGGAGGGTGGGATCAGGAGATCCTCAAAATTGAAGGGGAAGTTTTATATGATTAATTTTGACTTCAGGTACTGACTCCATTCAGAAGACTTCGCAGGCAGCTGGGTAATCCCAGCCCAACCGGAAAATCACCTCAGAAGGGAGGACGTCTGTTTGTGGGACTGTGTCTGAACGTGTAAGCCTCTCTGGGTATGTGTGAAGGCTTATCACTGAGTGTACTTGTAAACACGTGTGAATAGGTAAGAGGATGCAGATGGACACAGGAGAGATGGGGGTTTTAAGGAGCCTGGGGGTCATCAAAGCAGCACTGGCCAGCAGGCAGCTGAGCTCCTAGATCTAAAGTTCAGAGGAGCAAAGACCTTCTGGAAGATGTATGGAAGCCCAAACAAGGTGATAAGTTAGGCTCCACTCACTGAAACCACCTGCAAGAGTACTTCTTCCAAAGAAAGGGTCAGGTAGACAGGGAGGGGGGACCATTTGAGCTCCCAGTTTTCTGACCTATCCCACAATGCCCTTGCTTTCATGGTTGAGCCTAGAGTTAAGTAAAAAACATCAAAACTGCTCACTGAACATACGAGATACTAGCATGGGGGAAAGTGGCATTCAAGCAGGGAGAGAGCCACCAGTGGTTCTGCACTTGTACACAGAGCTCAGCTTGACGTCTACAGTGAAGATTCCAGAAAACTGAGAACTACATTGAAAAGTCCTATGTCAATACTGATGGAGACTGTGTCCTAAAGATGATGGGATCAGAAAGTAATGCATGGAGTGTGTTCTATATCTCCTCTGCAGGGCTTCCTTCTCTGCATTTTGGTTATTCCCAAGTTCTGTCCTATGTCCAATAATTATTTGATTTTGCACATACTCCCTTTCTCATGATTTTAACTACCATGCATATGCAGGTAACTGTCTTCCTTAATCTCCCCTCTAGCTTCAGGCCCAGATATCCAAATGCCTGCTATATATCACCACCTGGATATCCCATAGAAACCGCAAATACAAAATTTACCCAAACTAAACTTATAATCTTCTGCCCCTCCTCCTTGTGCTCCCAATTCTGAATAGTGACATGTGCATTTACTCAAGGCATTCTAGCTTTCCTCTGCAATCCTTGATGCTGTCTATGAAACTTCTCAAATGTTATCTCCTCCTCTTTGATGTAACTGCTGCTCTAGTTTGGACCCTCACATTTTAATTGGAATGTTGCAATAGTCTCTCAACACATCATCCTGAATGCATCATACTGAGTTTCATACAGCTACTAAGATTTCAACAATGCACTTCCGAACATGTCACCCTGAGCCTGGTGTCCAGGTTCCACTCCAGTCACAGCATCCGTCCAATCTTAGCTCCCACCACTGCCACTTCCCACTTCTCATATTGCACCCTAATAGTGTGCTTATGGTTCCCTCACCCATACCCTGAATCTATGCTCTTTTACACCACTCTGCCTTTTCCTGGAACTCCCTTCCCCTGCTTTAGGACCCTTCCTCTCACCTCACAGGGTACCCCAGATATGTTTTTATTGCAGTTATGAGGATATCCGCTGGTTTCAATCTAGGGCTCACCCCATGAACTCTACCCCTCAGAGATAAGAACTAGAATTGGGAAACTTGGAAGGAATTGACATGCAGTGATCCCTGGTGAGCTAGTTCTTGGGAAGGAAGATTCTGAAGCAGAGGAAGAAGTTAAGAAATGACCTTATTCTATGGAAGTGGAAAATCTCTCCAATGACTTGGTCAGATGTCAACAGAATGTTCCACTCTTCAAGATTCCATCACATCCATTATGTGACAGGTACTTCCCAAGTCCATGAGATAGCTAGGGTATGAATGGCATCCCAATGTCACAAGTGGGTGTTAGCAAAGGGAATTTCCTTTAAAATCCTATAGAAACACAAGTCCTTGGTCAACATTTTTAAACCCTTCGAAGGGAACTGTGGATGGTCCAAGTGCTGCAAATTAGAAAACTATGCTGTATTAATCATTCTGACTTAGCCTATCTGTGTGGAAGCCTGATTTTAATAGCCAACACTTAGAAAGTGCTGGGTGGGTCAAGGACAAGATAGTGCAGGACAGAATTGTGCCATGAACCTGGAATGCAGAACATTGTTCAAAGACCTCTCACTAGAGTACCCCACACACCAACTTCAGTCTTGGCATGGAGATGAGGAATAAAGCTACTGCCATATCAAAAGAGAAAGGGTCAGAGAGCTAAAAATGCAGGGAGGAGCAAGCACTGCCAAGGAAACCCAGGTTTCTAAAAGGTTTAACATATGACCCAACCAAGGATATCAAGAAGCAAGACTGACCCTCTGAAAAAGAGAAACCAAAATCCCATTTCCTTAGCCAAAGCAGTATCTCAATGGAAGAAACATCACTTCAGCTATATATTTTTCCCAATATCAAATCATCTATATTTCTCACCCATATTAAAGGAAGAAATTCACACCAAGTGCTTTCATATAGCTTAGCCTTACTCAAAGCACTATGGCAATTCTTATTATCCCAAGTCCTTTCATCTTCAGGGATTCCTGGTTTCCATATTTGTTAAAAGAAGAGTTAATCAAGCAAATGTGATCTATAAAGTACCTTGAGATCCTGGTACCTGAGACCCCTACCTTAATGTGAAAGAGAATTCAGGATAGCGCTAAAAGGATCTCAAGCACTGGAGGACAGAGCTGGTTGAATCCTGCCTCTGCCATTTTCAATGTGTGACTTCAAGATACTTAACTCCATTGAGCCTCAGTTTCCTCCTCTGGGAAATGGGGAGAATATTAGTGCCTACCTTTGGGGGCTGTAGAGAGGACTAAGAAAGATTATGTATATAAAGTGCTTAACACAGAGCCTGCCAATGAGCGAATGCTCAATAGATACTGAATATTTCTGCTATTATTAATAATGACTCAGTGATGATGTTATTGGTGTTCTGCTCTTTGCTGAGCTCCTGGTGTTCTGCTCCAGACCACTTATTCTCAATTAATTATGTTCCTCTCTCACCAGAAAATCTCAAAATTCTCCCATGAGTATATGCCTTACTTGAAAACTACCATTTGCAAGAACCAGTGTCAATGGGATATGTGTTTGCATATGGACAGTATGAAGGCACAGCAAAGGTTTGGAATCACTGGGCAAGACCAATGATTTATCTGACCCCCTAAGTTAACAGTTTGGCTCAAACACTGATACCAAAGTCCTACATAATAGCAAATGTAAAGATTGCCTGGGGATTGTGTATGGATGAAAAACAAATCACATTGAAGAAAAGTGCCTTCAAATATGGATCATTAGTATTTGTAATTCACCTCTAAATTAACTACATTATAACAAGATAACATCCATGGGATGTTAAAATTGGGAAAGTTTCTTTCTAGCATGTCTTAAGATCTTGAGAGATTTGAAAATACATTTATCTGTCTTCTGTTGTAGGGGAAGGTGTCCCCTATGATGCTTTTCCTCCCACATGGGTTCTCCGATGGGCACTGAAGTGGGAACTGTTGTTGAAGTCTTTGCCACACTCAATGCATTTGTAGGGTTTCTCCCCAGTGTGGATTCTCTGGTGAATAATAAGACTGGAGCTCTGGTTGAAGCATTTCCCACACTCTCTGCACTTATAAGGTTTCTCTCCTGTGTGAATCCTCTGGTGGGTAATGAGGTTAGAACGATCTCGGAAGTATTTTCCACACTCGAGGCATTTATAGGGCTTCTCTCCTGTGTGCACTCTCTGGTGTGTGATCAGCTTGGAGCGCTCACTGAAGCACTTCCCACAGTCTTCACACTTATACGGCTTCTCCCCAGTGTGAGTTCGCTGGTGGTTAGCCAGGGTGGAGCTCTTACTGAAGCTTTTCCCACAATCAGCACATTCATATGGTTTCTCTCCAGTATGAATTCTTTGGTGACTAATGAGGGCAGAACTCTTAGAGAAACTTCTTCCACATTCAGAACACTGATAAAGTTTTTCCCCTGAGTTGGTGCTGTGTGGTCCAGGAGAATTCAAGTTCTTACTGATACTGCTTCCATTTTGAAATTGTTCCAGCGATTTCTCCTCTATAGAGTTCCTCCAGTGAACACTAAAGGATGGACTTTGGCCAAAGATTTCCTCAGGTTCACTACAGTGGTCAGTATTTCCTCCCAAGTGGATTCTCTGATGTTTCAGAAGGTTTGAGCTCTGGTTGAAGCTTTTCCAACATTCCCCACATTTGTAGGGCTTTTCCCCTGTGTGGATTCTCTGATGAGTGACGAGATTTGAGTGGTCACTAAAACTTTTCCCACATTCAAGACATTTGTAGGGCTTCTCTCCAGTGTGGATTCTCTGGTGGGTGTTGAGGTTGGAGCGGTCACTGAAGCTTTTCCCACATTCAAGGCATCTGTAGGGCCTCTCACCTGTGTGGATCCGCTGGTGAGCAATGAAGTGGGAGCTCCGACTGAAGCTTTTCACACATGTGTCACACTTGTAAGGTTTCTCTGGCAGGTACAGACCTTGGTGATCGATAAGTTTTTCTAAGTCCTCTTCAGAAGAACTTTTTTCCCATTGTTCCTGTGAGGGATTTCCCCATTGCCCTTCATCTTCATTTTCATTTTCACTGTCTTCCCCCCAATCATGAGGTTGGCAAACATCTTCTGCAGTGCATTCTGATAATACTCCAGGCAAATTCTCAAAAATTCCCTGCTCTGAAACCTGGTCTTCATCATCATGCTTCAACTCAAAACCTAAAAGAATGGACAGAAACGCAGTTTTATTCATTTATTACCCAGCATTTATTTTGATATCTATCCTCTATCTTGTGAATGTGGTTAACATGAATTTCTATCTTGTATTTTGTGAATGTGGCTAACATGAAATCAATCAAGTTTTAGCATTTCTGACTTACAGACCTGAGGAATGGAGTCTGGGACATGGTGACCTCACAAAAGGAGGCATGCGGCCCAGTTCAGGCAGCTAGCAAACCAGACTCCCTGGCTAACTGTCTTTTCTTATTATTCAGTAATGAACACCTCCTTCTTCTAGTCAAGAGTATTCAGTATATTCTGTGTCATATGAGATTAAGTATACTCTATAAAGCCCAGATGCATCCCAGAAAAATCTAGACTGACTGCTTATCTCATCTAGGGGATCACACCAGACCAGAAACTGGATAAACAAAGCAAAGCACAAATCATATTCCCATTCAATCATATTCTCTCAGTTCAATGACAAAAGATGTGCCAAGCGCTCATTCTTTCTGTGTGCTTGCAGACTTCGTAGACATCCAATTACTCAGGCTTACCAGTGTCTGGGGTTTTAGGACAGGGGGTTGAAGGTTTCATGGCATCTTCATCTGCCATCTCATCCCTGGCCTCCCGGTCATCAGCCTCACTACCACACTGCCCAGAACTGAGGAGACCTCCAGGCTCCCTGAGAGTCCCCATGGTTCTGACCGCAGTTCGAGCCCTCATCAGAGAGTCCAGCTCCTCATAGAAGGGGCACGTTCCCGGTGGGTAGGTGCTCTTGGCTTTCCGATAGCTTCGAAGGAGGTTTTTGAATCTGTAGCGACACTGCTCCAGTGTCCTCAGGAAGCCCTGTGCACACAGCCGCTCTGCAATGGCCCGGTACACCTGGCTGTTCTGGTGACATGTGCGAAGCTTTTCAGAGAATGGGGACTCACTGAGAATTGCCAGGAAAGCCTTGGTCTCCTCGTAGCCCCAGTGCACACCTGCTGTCAAGAGTGAAGATTTCAGAGCTGTGAGATTTAATGAGATTTGCCTAGGTCATCAGGGATGAAGGTCGCCTACCCTGTTAAACACCTAGAACACAGGCATCTCAGCAACTGTCCAGATGCCTGGGTCACCAGCACACCTTGCTTCTCAGGGGTATGCTAAGAAGGTGAGTCAGAACTTCCCACCCCCACTCTCTTCTAAGAGTCTAATTAACAGTGAATGGGGGAAGTGGACTTGGCCCAATGGATACGGCGTCCGCCTACCACATGGGAGGTCTGTGGTTCAAACCTGGGCCTCCTTGACCCGTGTGGAGCTAGCCCATGTGCAGTGCTGATGCGTGCAAGGAGTGCTGTGCCACGCAGGGGTGTCCCCTGCATAGGGGAGCCCCAGGCACAAGGAGTGCACCCCACAAGGAGAGTTGCCCAGCGTGAAAGAAAGTGCAGCCTGCCCAAGAATGGCACTGCACACATGGAGAGCTGACGCAACAAGATGATGCAACAAAAAGAAACACAGATTCCTGGTGACACTGATAAGGATGGAATACACAGTGAATGTTCCTCACAGAGGAACAAACAGCGAATGGACACAGAGAGCAGACAACTGGGGAGGGAGGTAGAAGGGGAGAGAAATATAAATAAAATAAATAAATCTTTAAAAAAAAACAACAGTGAATGGAAGGGCTTAGGTGGCCATATTATACCAGGTGACTCCACTCTGCTGGCTCCAACTGATAGGCTCAGAGAAGGGCCAATAATTGGGATCCATGAGAGTCTACCTATATCTGTTCAATAAATATCCTCTGTTTACTCATCTAAATCTCTACCTAAGAGAAAATAAAGCTCTAACCGTTCACTAGATCAATTTCAAATTCCTGGATACCTCAAGGTAGTTCAGACTTCCTATCAAAGATATCTGTTATCTACCCCCTCACTAGATCACTTTCAAATTTCTCTTCAGAGTATGCCTGGTTTGCTATTGAGGTATTCCAGGTTTGCCTCATCTCTTCCATCTAGCCTCAACTGCTACCACAGCTAATATAAGTCTACAGTGCATTGAATAAGAGAGATCTGGGTTCAATTTCTGGCTCCACCACACCCTGGATCAAAAACCTTAAGGAAATATTGCTTAATTTCTCTGAGCCTATGTCTTCTTTGCTTTAAAATGGGGATAATACCTACCTACTTCAAAAGGTTGTTGTACTCATTATATGAGACAATAGCCATAGAATACATAATACCATAGAGTCCCATAATATATTATACACCACATAGCATGTTCCCCTGCCACTACACATGTATACATTTTATCTTTCCAAATAGCCTTTAAGAAGGGGCTGTTTTACCTTTCCAATATGTTACCCAGCCCCTAACTCAGGGCCATGCACACAGTAGGCTTGTAGTAAGACTTGTTATCTGGTCTTAAGCAGCCAAGATCCTTGGGCATACTTCTCCTTCCTATAGAAGTCTTCTAGCTAACTGTCCTGCATCCTAGACCTGGTCACATGGTATCCCTCTCCCCTCCCCATTCTTCAAAGTTATGACACTTAAATGATTCAACATTGGCTACAGAACCAAATCTAACATCATTCCTGAGATTCAAAGACCTGAAACATCTGGTCCCACTCAAACTATTTGACCTCATCACTTATTCCTAACCAACACATACGGCTATTCCTGCCAAGCTGTTCTCTTTACTATTCTTCTAGTACATACTATGGATTCTTGACGCCAAAGCCAACAACAGGGGAACGGTAGAGGACAATATGGTAAACCACCTCAATGGAATAGTCTGCAGCAAATAAAATGGACAATTATGAAGACTATAGAGACACTGACTATGAAGACTTGCCAGTTTCACAGCTAGTAAGTGGCAAAGCCAGGAGTTAACACACATAGTCTGACTCCAGGGTTGAGACTTTGACCGCTATTGATACAGCTTAAGATAGTCACTCATTCATCTACTCACCAAATACTTCTCAAGTGCTCACTTTGTACCAGGTACTGTACAGGCAAGATGGGTACAAAGGAAGGACATAATCCCTGACTTCAAGTCTAGTTACATGCAAAGGCATAACCTAATGGGGGTGGGGGGAGGGCTGTAGATAATGTATTATGATCACAGCTATGTAAAAATGATGTTTGTATGAAGACTAATACAAAAAAGGAACACAGAAAAATGGAAATGGTTTGACCCAGATGGTAATATTCTGGATAAATTTTTTCATTTTTTGATGTTCACTATTACTGTCATATTAAATATTTTTTAAAGGAGGAGGGTGACCATCAAAATAGTCCTCTTAGAAAGAAGTTGAAACTCTGTTTGTTTTATAATTAACAAACACTGTGGAATGTATGGGGGCCCAGAATTTAATCTAATTCCTTCAGATACATTAGGAAAGATTTAAGATTAGTTCAATATGCAGAAAATCTCAATTTGATGTTAGAAAAAGATGCCCAGATTAGAAATAAGGACACCTGGGTTTTAGTCTTATCTTTGCTGCTACTAACAAAGAGACCTTGGAGACATTACTTAGCCTCCTTTGGGCCTTATTTCTTCCATATGTAAATATGGGCAGTCACTTATATCACCTCCAAGATCCTTCCAAATCTAACACTCTCTGATTCACTCCCATTCTTTGGCAAAGATTGAAGCTTGTATTAGAAATCTATACATAGGGGAAGGGCCCAGAGGTTATACTTCTGCAGTAATGCATTATATCTCAGGGACTTAACAGATTCTTAGGTTATCCTCGAACCTCTCCTTTCTTTATACTATGGCACTTTTTATCGGAACCAGGAAACCAGGAACATCATGTTTTTTTATTTGTTGTTCCATTATTAAAAGCCCAAGGCAGGGGAGAGGGGTAGGTGTGGTGATAAAGAGATAGCATGAGGTTGGCTTGTGATGATGGTACAGTCAAGTATCTTGACTGTACTGGTGGGGACACAAAAACACACATGATAAAATTGCATAGAGATATACACACACATACACAAATTAATGCATGTCTAACTAGTGAAATCTGAATAAGCTCTGAGAATTGTACAAATGTCGATTTCCTGGTTTTGATATTATGCTATAGTTGTGTAAGATGTTAACATTGTGGAAGGCTGGGTGAAAGGTGCATGGGTCCTTCCTGTATACTTCTTTGCTACTTCCTGTGAGTCTATAATTATTTCAAAATAAAAAGTTAAAAAAAAAAAACAACTGATGGAGACAGATTTTGAAGGCAAGCACTCTGGCTTCAGGGCCTATATTCTTAAATACTATGCCACAGTGCCTCATATATTTTATAAGAGGTACACACATAAGATGAAAATATAAATATAAGTTAGAGAGAAAAAAAAAAAGCCCAATGCAGGATCATACCTTAAGAGACATAAGTGGATTTCAAATGATCATGCAAGAGGGTCCAACTGAGGATGTCCTTTCTTCTTTCATGGAGGAATGAAAAAGGACATGGTCTAGTCTTACTTCCCCTACAGGCCAGTGATGCACCCCCAGGGAGGGGGCATGGTGGAGGGATACTACATAAACCTGGCAGGCAATACTGGGGCTATGCCCCTACCCCACTGTGTGACTTTGGACAAGACACTCCACCTCATGAGCTTTGGTATGTTCACCTTTACAGTGTGCGGGTGTGTTTCCCAAACATTAATTGCTCACTGTCATGATTTCTATCAGATCTGTCAAATATTTCACTCAGTATCTTTACCTAAATTTACTATCTATGAAATCATGGGCTAGCTATATTTTGATGTGCTAGCTGTATTTTTTTCCAATACACATTAAGAAATATAAAATTTAAAGTTTGCTCATGTAACACTTAAGATTATGTCCAAATTATTAGAGTCTTAGCTCTTGAAGATTCCTTAAGGTCTTAAAACTTTATACTTCTATAATAAGAAAACTTTCAGAAGGAGGCTTTATCATAGCAAAAGAGAGTAAGAGTTTGAGGATGACCTAAAGAACTGAACACCTAACTACACTGGCAGTAATCCAGGTTCACACTCTATGGCCTGACCTCAGGGAACAGAAGTTTGGCTGGTAGATGGGTTGGAATCTGGACCCAATTAAATTCCCATGGTCTTACCAATACGACTCTGGAACAGAGCTGGGACCCCTGGAGTCCTGGGCCCTTGGACAGACTCATCAGTGGCCAGATCATCACCATTACAGTCTGTTTCCTCAGGTTCCCAGCCCCCTTCCTCCTGCTCATCCTCCTCTGCATCACTATCTCCCAACCTAGGGAGTGTCACAGAGTCTCCTGGGCTGTCTGTAGCTCTGATGGCTGTTCGAGCCCTTACCAGGGCCTCCAGCTCCTCGTAGAAGGGACAGGTCCCTGGCGGGTGGCTGCTTTTGGCTTTCCGATAATTCCGTAGGAGGTTTTTGACTCTGTAGCGACACTGCTCCAGTGTTCGCAGGAAGCCCCGTGCCCTTAGCCTCTCTGCAATGGCCCGGTACACCTGGCGGTTTTGGTGGCAAGTCCGGAGTTTTTCAGAGAAAGGAGACTCACTCAAAATTGCCAGGAAAGTCTTGGTCTCCTCATAGCCCCAGTGAACACCTGACACCTTCATGTCCTCCACATCCCATTGGTATAGTTGTTCCCAGGTTCTTGAGTCCCTCCAGGCCAATGCCTGAGTTGATTTTCCGTGCTCGTTATCCAGGCTGTAATCTTCTGCAGTGTTCCTTTTTCCAGAATTTATAAGGTTTGGACCCCAAAATTCTGGCCCTTGCTCTTGATGGGAAGTGATATTTGGTTTTGAAATTGGAACTCCTACACAAAAGGAAGAATATAAGTGACTGAGTAGAAATGATGAGCAGTGTTTACCCAAAATGTCCCTGAAACTGGTCTTTACCTAAAGTTACTATCTGTGAAATCATGGTCTGGCATACTAGTTATAAAGCTTCTAATACACATTAAAATAAATATATGACTAGGAATATATCCAGAACTGAAAACAGTGACACAAACAGACATTTGCACACCAATGTTCGTAGCGGTATTATTCACAATTGCCAAAAGATGGAAACAACTCAAGTGTCCATCAACAGATGCATGTGGTATATATATACAGTGGAATACCATGCTGCTGTAAGAAGAAATGAAATTGGGATACATATGATAAATGAACCTTGAGGACATTATGCTAAGTGAAATAAGCCAGACATAAAAGGACAAATATTGTATGGTCTCACTGATATAAACTAAAAAAGATATAAACACAAAGAGTTAAAACCTAGAATATAGGTTACCAGGAGACAGGATGAGGATTGAGCTCTAAGAGGTACAATGCTTAATGTATTCAGAATTTTTAGTTAGCTTAACTGTAAAAGTATGGAAATGGACCAAGTTGATGGTAACATACTATAATGAGTATAACTAACACAGATGGTTTATAAATGGGATTGTGGCTGAAACAGGTAGTCTAGGGATGTAAATGGCAATGGAAAGAAAGCTAGAGAATAATCTAGGGAGTGAAAAACATAGTGAACCTGGAGGTGGATAAGGACTGTGGTCAATAGTACAAATACAAAAACGTTCCTCTATGAAGTAGAACAAACATACATCACTATTACAAGGTGGTAAGGATATGGATATACATGGGAAAAATAAAATTAATGTAACTTACAGACTATAGTTAACAGCAATATTTAATATTCCTACACCAGTGCCAGAGAAGGTACTGTGTTAATAATGGGGGGAGGGGGTATGGAAAAAATATACCAAAATGTATGCTATAGACCATAGTTAGTGGTAATAGTCTGGTGATGTTCTTTCATAATCTGTAACAAATGTTCCACAACAATGTAAGGTGGTGGTGGTGGATGGATGTTATATGGGAATTCTGCACATCATGCATGATTGTTTAGTAAGTTCACAATTTCTCTAAGAAAAAAAACTATATATATTTTTTAAAAAAATACATGACTATTAAAAGTTTAACTTGTAAAAAATTAAAAGTCACAATCTGGCATCCTTTCCTTCTAGAGGTTGATGATAAATTTTCATGCTAATTCCTTGAAATGTCTGGAGGGACAGGGATAGGTAACTAGAGGTAACAAGGTCTCTTCACCAGAAATGTTCAACTGCTTGTTTTGTTCATTTTTTATTGTTGTTGTTATGAAACACATAATATAAAAGAGGGACTAATATTGGTCTACAGATGGGCACATGACCTAAATTGGCCCAATCAGACTGAATTCAATGGCTGACAGAAATGTTTTTTCTGAGTGTGTGTATGTGTGTGTATGTCATCACATCTGAACACATGCACATGTCTGTCCTACTAGGAAACTACAGCCTCAATTTCCAATGGCATCTAACTTTTGACCATGAGCAAAAACAGCTTTACTACAAAGCTCAGAGTAAAAAAAAAAAAAAATTGGGGAGGGGGGGGACTTGGGTCCATGATGACTAATTTGTATAGTGGCTAGAGCATGCCTCCTTTCAGCTTCCAATAATGCAAGAAAATAAATTTATTTACTTTTTAAATGAGTTTTGAGAAGGGGTTTTCTTTTATTTATGCCCAAATAAAACTACAGGTGATAGGAAGAAAATAAATCAAGCTAGTTAGATGATCAATTAGCAGAGGCCAAAAAGGAAGGAGTAGATGACCAAGGATTGTGTAAGGCCTGGACCTATACTTGGACAATCACCCACAATTCTATGCCTGGTTCAACAATTCCACAAGGTCAAACACACCTGGGCAATGCCAGGTATATTGAGAAGAAATGGATCAAGAAGATAGTTAGTTCAGAAGAAAGGCCTGTGCAAACTCCTTGTTCTTCGAAGAGTCACAACCATCCAAATAACCAACAAAACTGCTTCCAGCTCAACTGACTCCTGAGCACTCTGAGCCAGATGTGGTAACATGGAGCAGGAACTAAGGTGAGGCCTACATGTGGCCCAAGTACCAAGAGAGTGAGAGGCATCAGCCAAAAAAGAAAGCACAAGTTCCCTACACATGTTATTCCCAGATTACAGGTTGGGAAAGATAGAAAAGGAAGGGCAGTGGAAAAGAGATGTCAGAGAGAAAGGGCTGTGTGAGCTGCACAGCCACCATTCAAATCTCATCTATCATGCCTCCACGAGCAGACAGCCAGCCTCCCCAGGAGTAAGGAAGAACATTCTTCTCACTAAAGACACTAGTCTCTGCATTGGGCCCATGTTTATTAAATTTTTCTTGGCTATGAGTTCTCTCTTTAGAAAAGGTTAAAATGGTTAAAATAGGAAATTCTGAGTTGTACAAATTACTACAAAAGTTTAAAAAAAAAAAAAAAACAGGGACTCTGTCCTTTGTCCTATGACTTTTTCCATAAGATTCCAATTTTCCTAAAATAATATTAGCATTTTATTCAATAGGCTACATTTCAAAGACTGCTACCTCAACAGTTCTTGGCTCTAACAAGATGGGAAAGCTTTATTAAAATAATATTTGAGGAAAACAGATTAAAAAGTTTTAAGCACTGAAATAAGGTGATGGATAATCCAGTTCAGTATTTTCCAAAGTCTGTCCTTTGAATACTGTTTTCCCAAATATCATGTTAAAAAAAAAAAAGTAAGTCTGGAAAGTTCTACATTTCTGCATGAAATAAAGTTAAACGGATTTATGTCCTACAGGACTTCTCCAAGCTTTTAACTGTTCTACTGCTTTGCATCTCTATGAGAGGAAGATGCACAATAAGTAGTAGCTTATTGGTCCACAAAAACACGTGAATTGGAAGCAGTGCATGTCAAGAGACTCTGTGTTCAACAATGCTCTCTGGAAATGTTGCTCTAATTAATTACTCTCACTCTAGACATAAAAAACCTGAGGTTGAAGATATAGTAAGTGCCTCAAATCACATCAACAATTAAAGGCAAAGCTAGAACTAAAACTGTGGTCTCCCGCTCCTGGTCTCACTGCTCTTTCCACTCTACAACATGGTCTTGGAGAGCTGGAGCTTCCAGTCACAATAAATTCAGGACCTGGGCTTAAATCATATTTCTTCCATTTCTGTGGTGATCTTGGGCAGTTACTTAACCTCACTGAACCTGCTTCCTCATCTGGAAAAAGGAGCTGATAATATATATCACATAGCTCAGGACTTGGCAAAATGGTCTTCAATGATTGCTACTGCTTTCTACAATGTAAGCAAAACCCAAGGAACTTACTGTCACCTAAAGCTTTGTGTTAGGCACAAAATTTAGGAGTGAACAAGATGAACTGGAGTAAGTTCTGACAACTGCAACCAGAGTAGCAAAAGGACTCCAAACTATTTATTCACAGAGTGCTGGTTAGGGGGAAAAAGGCACAAAAAGGCACAAAAATTGCTCCCTCACCCAACCAGAGACCTGGGCTACACAATCAGCAGTGACAAGGAATATGATACTGTTTTGATGTAGAATACTGTGGGATCATGGTCTCCATGGTTATAGTATCTAGGAGTTACAAGTCCTTTTCCCAAGAACCAGGTAGTAAGATCACCTTCAGAGACCTGAAGGGGAAATGCAATATAAGAGCAAAGATTTGTAAAATCATTTCAAATGACTGATTCTTAAAAGGAATGTGGGGAAACAGACATAGTCCCCACCAATACAACACCTTATAAATCACTACCAAAGCAAGCCTCTACAATTGCTCGGATCTTAACAATTAATTTTATCTGAGAATATATGCCTGGCACTTTATCTCTATTATCTTATTTAATTCTCACAGTAAGCCTATGAGCTAGGTTGAATTAACATTCCCATTTTACAATCAAGAAAACTAAGGTTGAGAGTCAAAGCACTTAACGACTATACTGGTTTACCAAGTAGAAAAATTGTTGAGTCCCTGCCTTTAAAAAGAATGACTCTCATGTCTATAAGATAAAGTTGTCACCTGACTGAAAACACTATCACAACTAAAAGAAATGTCTCATCAGAAAGGAAGCTGGATGCAGAGGCAACATATACTATTTTCACCCAAGCCCTTGCAATGAACTTTGCCTTTTCTACCCTCATTCACAGGGCTATCCCTAATGTGGACACAATTATAAGGACTTAAAAAGTCAACAAGCTTCTAGAATCTTACCTCCCCTTGAGTCAGACTTATCACAGTCTCTCATTTTATCCTACTGAGATCTCTAACTTCCCTCATACTGATCCCATGCTCATTAATATTTGGCTTGCAATGTAGGTTTGCCTATAGAGAAAGGAGACTGTGTTGGTCATAGGGACTTCAAGTATTTTTGTTTGTTTTTAATTAATTTATTTATTTATGTATTTAATGTTACATTAAAAAAATATGAGTTCCCCATATACTCCCCACCCCCCTCACCCCACTCCTCCCATAACCACAACCTCCTCCATCATCATGGAACATTCTTTGCACTTGGTGAATACATCTCTGAGCACTGCTGCACCACATGGTGGACTTCAAGTATTTTGAGCCCTGTAATACTTAGTTCTCATTGTGTTCTAACACATCAGTCTCATGGGCTTAATTCACTTGAGTCTGCCCCTGATATAGCTTTCAGTTTGGTACTGACAAGGATCAGACTTCTGAGATAAGAAACTAGGGCCCAGACACTGGACCATGGTGAAGGCACTGAGGTAATGAGGATAATAAGCTCTGTCTGGGCCAGCTTTTGGAAGCCTTGCACAAGCCTCTATCCAGAGAGACTCCACCCTCTACCTGCCATTCATGCCACCAGTGTTGGCTTTGCAAAGAGCAACTCTTCTTCCTATCTCCAAAATTCCACAAAGCCTTCAGTCTTAAGGGAATGATGGAATGGTCTAAAATATTTAGAAACTGAATGTCCCAGAAACCTAACAGTATCTTCCTCACAGGGCATTGTTTCCTTACCCAGAGACATGTTGTGCCCACAATCGTCTCCTGGGTGGTTCTTGAAGAAATCCTTCTCAGCATGTTTGCCAGGGCCTGGGGCTTCCTGTGTGATGAACAAGAGAAGATGCTCAAGTGTCGTGATCCTTGAAAACAGCCGAGGAACCTTACCAGGCCCCAGGAAAGATAATGGAAATGCAGATGCAGGGTGAGGCTAGCATTATGGAAGCAGCATGACCAAAAGGAGGAAAGCCCAGGGAACTGGGGAGGTAGGGGGTGGGCAATCCTTATGCCCTATGCCCTTTGCTGACAGGAGGCCCTGGAGAAAGAGGAAGAGCACTGGGGGCAAGAGCACAGGAATAGTGTTGACAGGAAAAGAACAAACGGCAGCTTACCTGAGACTCAGCTGCCACCTCCCAATCTCCAATGCGCCCCATCTTTGGGAGGGTAGGGACCCGAGGAGTGAGTACAGCTGAAAATAAGGAAAAAACTCTGAAAGCCAAGCTCTGATTCTTCAAAGAGCCATCCCCTCTCAGGTCCAGCCTTCCAAAAGTCATGCTTAGACCAAACTGAGACTATCCCTCTGACTGTTGCAGATTTTCCCTGCTAGCAGCATCATTCTCTTTTACAATGCTTACTTACTTACTTTACTTCTCAGTAAGTACGCCCATCAGACACTATCCTCTCCCTTGCCCTGAGTCCTGAATGTGCTTTCTTTTCACATGCCCTTCTTTACCCTCTCTGCCCCTCCCCTGAAGGAGAAGGTTCCATCCCCTGATGTTCCCCCTGGCTCTTTATACTTACCATTCTCTTTCAAGGACTGTGGTGCCACTTTGGAGTTTAGATCCTTGGGTAAGTCAGGGCATGGGTTTTTCACCCCCTGCTTCTGGGTGAAGCAGTTATCCACCGGCTGCAGCTGGAAGCTCTGAGATCCCTGCATTGTCTTTAAGGACCTGGTCTCTTCTGCACATACTTTCAATTCCTATACACAGATGGCCAAAAGTCCCAATCATCAGTTCTGTAAGACCCACCACTGGTAATCTTGAGTAAAACTGTGGTTCAGAGGCTAACAGACTGTTTTACAATCCAAAGATGGCTTAAAGTATGACTGTAAGTAAATAGACCAGCATTTATAACACCAAATGAGTGCTGTCTTGCTCAACACAGGGAGGCCATACAAGTGTTTCAAAGAGGATGCCACTGTTCAAAATATTTTTGAATCATGAAACAAATGAGGTAAAATGGTTGTGGCATTAAAAGATAATCCCTAAGCATCAAAAACAGGTTACCTTTTAAGTTATCAAAAAAAGTAAAAGTAAGCAAGGTATATACATTAAAAGGTAAAGGAAACTATAAAAATTGAAAGAAAAAAAAGATACAAATAAAATATTAAATGTAATTGCTCTAAATATCCCTTCTGAAAGGCAAAAATGTTAAAAAATATTTTTTAAAGGAAGCACAACAAATAAAATGGAATTTGAAAATGAAATTTAGGTATGTGTTGCTTAGAAGGACACATCTAATCCTAAAAATAGAAGGATAAGTAGAGATAAGGCATTCTAACTCAAAAGGAAGGCAGAAGTCCCAATTTTAATTTCAAAATAGATTGAGACAAAAAAGTACTCAGATACAGAAAATTCATATAAAATGAAAGGGAATAATTAAGAAATAACATGATTAAACTTTTCTTTGCCCTAAAACTTTACAAAAATCTATAAAACAAAATAATTGAGGGAAGCAGATCTGATAGATCCACCAGCTAGAGCATCAACTGACAGAGCGTCCGCCTACCATATGGGAGGTCCAGGGTTCAAACCCAGGGCCTCCTGACCCATGTGGTAAGCTGGCCCACACGCAGTGCTGATGCACCCAAGGAATGCTCTGCTATGCAGGGGTGTCCCCTGCGTAGGGGAACCCCATGCGCAAGGAGTGCGCCTCGCATGGAGAGCTGTCCCGCGTGACAAAAAGCGCAGCCTGCCCAGGAATGGCGCCACACACACGGAGAGCTGACACAGCAAGATGATGCAACAAAAAGAGACAGATTTCCAGTGCTGGTGACAAGAATACAAGCAGACACAGACGAACATACAGCAAATGGACACAGAGACCAGACAACAGTGGGGAAGGGGAGAGAAATAAATAAAAAATAAAAACCATAAAAAAATAATAATAATTGGGGGGAGCAGGTGCAGCTCAATGGTTGAGCACCAGCTTCCCATATATGAGGTCCCAGGTTCAGTCCCCGGCCCCAGTACCTATAAAAAAATGAAAATGGAAATACAAAGAGAAATGAACTCAAACCAAATGTTATATGTTTCTTAAGCCACTATATTAGCCCATGGGAGTGAAGCAGATCAAAATAACAGTAACAACCAAGAATAAAAACAATGCAATTACCTAAAGGGAATTATTATATATTGATTTTATACCCTATGACAACACCTTTAAAACCTATGTGACAACAACACTCCCAATAGAATAGAAACATTTATAGATTCCTCTTTGATAGTGGCTTCATGGGCCACTTTATAAGCCACAAAGAGATTTAGGGAGGAACCCCCATTCCCCCAGCCTTATCTTTCTACACAGAAACTTCTACCACGGTAGCCCCCTTGCTCTCTCCCTTACTCACTCCCCCTTCCCCAAAGGAGAGAAATTGTTTTTCTGATTCTGAGATCAGGAGAAAGAGCTGAGCACACCCCACCCCCCATCCAAGCCCTTTTACTTTTGGGCCACAGCAGGCCCTCAGGATATATACTTGTCTGCCAAGAAAGCCTCTGACCATGAATGAGGAACCTGAAGATAGAGTGGGAAGGTGGCTAGGAGGGCTTAAGGTTCAGTTCAGGAGTAAGGTATTAGGAAGCCACAAAAAACAATTCAACTTTATCAATAATAAAGCTAATATCTAATCTGATCTCTATTTCTCAGTTGGTAATGAATTCAGAGGTAGAGATCAAAGTATTATTTCCTGACTCTAAAACTCCAACAATATAACAGTCTTGTGTACAGGAATACCTAACTTTGAAATACGCATTTCAATTTTTTAAAACAGATAACTTACACGGTTTGAAAACAGAAAAAATGAGGATATTCAGTGAAAAGACACCCCCACCATTGTCCCCATCTCATCTGCTCAGTGTCTTCCCCCATGTCTCACCAGAGGTAATCACTATTCTTCTGCATCCTTTCAATGTTTTTATTTATATACAAGCAAATGTAAATAAATTCTTCTTTTTCCCCATTTTTACACAATAAGTAGCAACTATATACAGTTCTCTGAACCTTATTTTTTTGACCCAAAGTAGTAACATCCATCTTCATCAACTTATTGGACCTGAAAACTCAAATCCATTCTCAAAGAGAGCAAAGAAAGCATCAAAGGCCATTCCAAATGAGGACCTCCACCAACATTTTGTGGCCTCACAGGGAGGAAACAGCTGCTTATCAACATTCTTCTAAGGTTATTTTTTTTTAAATCTCACTTTGTTATAGCTAACAGTTCACAAAAGAACTGTGTGACCAAACTCAACAACAATCTTCACTCCCAACTCCAGCTCCTCCAACCTTTTCCATCCCTGAGCAAAGATGCCAATCCCATAGATGATAACTGTGGAAGTAGATGTGACAATGGGGAGGCAAAATATCTGTAGGATACTGGTTAGGGATAGTGACAAAGTGTCCATCAAAAATGTCTGTGCATCCCTAAGATGGGTGACAACAGAGTAAACAACCTAAAAATCACAAAACATCACAGCTGAAAGCTTTCTTTAAAGAAAATATCCTAAAGGACATTTAGCCCAGGAAGTGCCAACCTCATTCAGGTGGTGGTTCTCCTTGAGGAACACAGTTAATATATTTCATATATTAAGACCTGGAATAATTTTACTTGCAGAAAATATAACTAAGTGCAGCAGTTTGATATTGTTTATGAATTCCAAAAATAGATTCTAGATTGTTTGTAAACTGGTCTGTTCCTCTGGGCATATTAAATTGTATTAGATTCAGAGGTTTCACTTTTACTTTACTAAATCAATACTAGGGCTTTTGTTTGATCACCTGATTAAGATGTGCAGGGTTGAGTCCCCACCCCTTTGGTGTGGGTAAAAGAGACTCTCACACAGAAGTAAACACACAGAGAAGAACAAAGAGAGAGACAGCACATTAGACACAGCAAAGGCCCCAGGAAGAGAGATGAGCCTGATAGTCCACAGCTGACCTTGTGAAGCCAACAGAGCAGCTGAGCCCTGAAAGAAACCAGTTCTGTAAAGAGAGATGGACCTTATGCCAGCCCACAGCTGAGATCATAAGAAGCTGTGATCATGGAGCCCTAGGCAGAAGAAAGAAGGCTGAACCCTCACAAACACTGCCTACCATCTTGCTTCAACATGTGTAGCCAGAGAGTTTGGTAAAGAAATAACTTTGAGTTGGGAGTCTTTAGGGCCTTGCAACTGTAAGCTTCCACTCCAAATAAATACCCTTTATAAAAGCCAACAGAGCAGGGAGAGGGAAAAGGATGAGTGATACTGGGACATTTTTGGGACTTGGAGTTGTCCTCAGTGATACTGCAGGGACAGATGCAGGACATTATATATCCTGCCATGATCCACTGAATGGACTGGGAGAGTGTGTAAACTAAAACATAAACTATAATCCATGCTGTGTAGCAATGCTCCAAAATGTACTCATCAAATGCAATGAATGTACCACACTAATGAAATAAGTTGTCAACGTGGGAGGAGTGGGGGTCTGGGGAGTAGGGTATATGGGAATCTCTTAGATTTTTTAATGTAACATTTTGTGTGATTTATGTATCTTTAAAAAAAAAAAAAACAAAGAAGCCAACAAAGTTCTGGTACTTTGCTTCAGCACCCATTTTGGCTAATACACTAAGTTACATACTTGCAATATAAGATCACTAACTACTACATATGTGCCCCAAAAGACAAGCTCCTTTGCTATGTATCTATTTGTTCTGACATTTTTTAGCACTCAGAGGCAGACAGAAAGGTTAAAAAATAAAAATAAAATTCACAGGAGTGAAAATACATATGAAGATTCCATTACCTTACTTTTTCTTAATTTTAGAAGCAGTTCAACCTTTGGTCAGACTCACAGTGGCATAATTTGAAAACCTTTGCTCTAGTCCACCCCCTATTTTACAGATGAAGAATCATAAAGACCTTGATTTAAGTTAATTCTCATCTCTCAGTCTCAAGTTCTTCACCTTCCAGCTCTGACACCCTAAGACTTTGTGTCTTTCTTCACTGCCACTTAAGGCAAATAGCTGGTTTTTTTTTAAAGAAATAATATGGAGGAAGGGATGTCATATTAAAATAATGTACACTCTCTCTCAGTTCTGTAACTTTAAATATTCTCTCTGTATCTTCAGTTTATAAAGGAAATCAAAAAGCAAAGCATTTATAAAGGATATGTTCTCAAACTTACAATTTCCCACAATGAAATGTAGTTAAGTAACATACCAAAAGAATTACCAACGATATAACAAGTGGACAGCAACAAGATTAGGCTGAAATGAGGGTTCTAGGAGGCTGGCTCAGCCTGCAGCCAGCTAAAGGACTTATTCTACAAATACCAGCTTTGAAGCAGGATTCAAAATTTGTGTTACAGCAAAATTAGGTCACGGGCCTTCAGCATCACTTGCAAATTGTTAAAATTGTGAATGTTATAGCCGTAATACTTTTACATCCCTATCTTAGCTCTATAACTTAATTATATAAATTTGGGTAAGTTACTTACATGTCTCTGTCTCTGTTTACCCATTTGAAAAACGGTGATAATAGCATTTTATTGGGTTGCTGGGTTGGTTAGATGAATGAAACGTACAAAAAGCTTAGAAAAGTATCTAATACAATGAATGCTCAATAAATGTCAGCTAACATCTCATTTGAGGTATTTCGATTCCTATGGCTTGCAGTGGCATCTGTTGTATATTAGAAAGAATGGAGAGCGGATGTGGCTGAAGCTGTTGAGTACCTGCTTCCCACATGGGAGGTCCCGGGTTCAGTTCCCAGAGCCTCCTTGACCCATGTGGAGCTGGCCCATGCGCAGTGCTGATGCACGCAAGGAGTGCCGTGCCACACAGGGGTGTCCCCCGCATAGGGGAGCCCCACGCATAAGGAGTGCACCCCGTAAGGAGAGCCGCCCAGCGTGAAAGAAAGTGCAGCCTGCCCAGGAATGGCGCCGCACACAAAGAGAGCTGACACAGCAAGATGATGCAACAAAAAGAAACACAGATTCCCGTGCCACTGACAACAACAGAAGCGGACAAAGAAGACGCAGCAAATGGACACAGAGAACAGACCACCGGGGTGGGGGGGAGAGGGGAGAGAAATAAATAAATCTTTTAAAAAATTAAAGAAAAAATAAAAAGAACAACAACAAAAACAAGTAAATAAATGTAAAGTCCAACTCAGGGAAGTTGATGTGGCTCAGTGGCTGAGTGCCAGCTTCCCACATACACGGTCCCAGGTTCAATCCCTGGCCACAGTACCTCAAAAAAAAACAAAGCTCAGAAAGATGGGCTTGGAACATAAGAGTCTGGGTTTAAGCTCTGGTTCAAGCAAAGTGAGCTTTGTGAGCCACTTGACCATTTGGGGTCTTGGTTTCATGTGTAAAATAGGGACAATCATACTATTTTGTCTATCTACATTACTGCTGTAAGCACCCAAACAGATTACATATGTAAAAACATTTAATTAAGTACAAAACACAGTAAATTAACCATAGTGTGAGTATGGTACTGGAAGCCTGTTTAGAGTGGTGATTATGAGTGCTGGCTTTACAATTAGACTGCATGAGTTCAAATTCTGGCTCTACCATTTAGTAGCTATGTGACTTTGGGATCAATAATGACTTTTGTCTCAATTTCCTAATGGTAAAATTAGGATAACAGCATCCACCTCACTAAACTGTTGAGAGGATTAAGTGAGTTAATACACATAAAGCACTTAGAACAATGTTGGTACACAGTAGTGCTCAATAAATGTCAGTTATTATTATTATTATTATTGTAATTTTGGCAATTATTAACCCAGTCACAGCCCTGCTGCCTTGCCCAGCCCACTCACTGGAAAATAGACTGCCTCACCAGCTGCCTTGCAGCTTGGGTCTCTCGCTGCCAATCCTCGACCAGGGCCACCGCCTCCTCTCCACTCTCAGGGTGGCGAGCCTGTACCCAAGTCTGGATCTCCCTGGGTAAGATAGTCAGGAACTGTTCCAGCACCAGCAGCTCTAGGATCTGCTCTTTGAGGCGGATCTCCGGCCTCAGCCAGCGACAGCAAAGCTCCCAGAGTTGGCTGAAGGCCTCATGGGGTCCAGCTGCATCCCTGTACTGAAACTGCCTGAAGCGCTGGCGGGAAGCTTCAGGAACAGGGATAGGGTCATGACCCTCCTCCTGGGGTTTAGATTCTGATCCCCATGAGTCCTCCTCCAGTTTCACAATCAGGAATCCTTCAGGCTCTGGCAGGGGAGAGGCCTGGGCCTGGAGCTCTAGGGCCACAGCCATGGTCTAGCCTGGATGCCTCACTTCAGCTGGGTTGTCCTCCTCTGACTTCCTCCTGCATCTATGAAGTATCCTTTAAGGGGGCTCTTCGGAGATGAACTGCTCCTTCTGGCTCTGAAGGCAGAAAGAAAAAGGACACAGTGAGCAAGAGAACCCAGGAGCCTCTTTCCTCACTTCTCCCGCACCTTCCCACTATCTATGGCGGGGGGGGGGGCGGTGTCGGGAGGGAGTCCTAAGAGAGGCCCCTTTCCCATAGGCAAGAAGTTAGGTCACAATCTAGCACAAAGCCAGCAACCAACACACCTTGGAACACAGTATTAAATCATCTGGTCACGTGCCTTAACACATTAGCCTGGCATTCAAAGCCTCCATAAACTGGCTCAAGTAGCCTTCTTCCCTTCTAAACACGTCCAAAGTCTAACCCGCTCTCAAGTTGGGTTCTAAATGTCACCTTTCCATAAGGCCTTTCTTCCTAAGCCTTAAAGCTTGGTATTGCTTTTAGGGTGATCTCCCTGCAAAATCCCTCTTACTCACACTCCCCTTGGTCATCCCACCCATTGGCTTTTTTTACCATCTCTATACTGATGACTCCTAAAACTCCAGCCAGATCCTATCTCCAGACTCCCATATCCAACCAGTCCTAGTACCTCAAACCCATTTGGTCAAAACCTGAATTCATCATTTCCTCTTGCAAACCTGTCCCTCTTTGGAGATTCCCATTCAGTGAAGGCATCACCTTCCATCACATTACCCATGCCAGAAATCTGGTTATCATCCTTCTCCAAGACCTCCACATAAAACCCATCACCAAGCTGTGCGCACCAGCCTTCCAAACCTCTATATCCCTAATGCCACCACCTCAGTACAGGGAATCAACATGTCTTCCACCTGATCAGCTTCCTAACACATGTCCCTGCTTCCATTCCCCCCCACCCCAGCACCCCCATCATCCATTCTTCACACAGTAACCAGATAGCTTAAAATCTTATCATGTCACTTTGCTGTTAAATCCTCTTTGGTAACTCAGGATAAAATGCAAACCTTGCCCAAGTCTCCAACCTCATCTCTTTACCACCCTCCACTAGTTAGTGTTTGAGCTGCAGAGCTACCAGTTCCCACCTCATGCTGCTCTCTGAACCCACTCACATTGTGGTCTCCTTTGGAAACAATCTCCTAGCCTTTTTCACCTAACTAGGTTTCAGCTTAAATTGCACTTTTTCCAAGAGGCCTTCCCTGTACCCTAAAACAAGATGAAGTGCTAAACCACAAGCTTCCATAGCATCTTATATTTTCTCTACCACAACCCTAGTCTTACTTTAATTATCTTATCCACTAGAAAATCAGCTTCCTGAGGGACCTAGCAAAGTACTAGCACACATAAGAAACACTCAGAATATAGTCTGTGAAATAATGATCAACCAATGAAGATGGTGTGTCATGAACCAAGGATTACAATTAATACATTTCTGTGCATAAGAGGTCAAGTAAATTAATTAAATGACCTTTCTGCCCAGGTTGGAAGGAATTCCTGTCTCCTCTATCTCTGTCTTGTGATACTTAAGTCGTCTACACTGTATTAAATGGCATTATGTGTATGCATGTATGATTACAGCCTCACCAAGGACAAAGAATATAGCTTATTCCTCTTATTATTTCCTGGCAATAAACATGGTGCACTAAACACAGGGAGTCTCTCAGTAACTGCTTATTGAGTGAATGCCTGGGCCTGCCTCTGTTATACAATGAAAACCCTGACAACACCCAACCTGGGGTATCCAAAAAAAAATAAATCTTGTGTAATTCCCAACAAATTTAGGTAACATTTTAAAAATGCCCAGTCAAAGGAAGCTATCATTTGATTTCAAGTGGGAATGACAGATGAATTGAGAATGGAGGAAGGGTGGTACTTTGCATTTTAGGCCATCTGCCTGGACTATCAGGAAACAAAGCAAGAATGATGAAAAGTTACAAGCTTGTCCTACATTGCAATGACAGATACAGGCCATTATGTATCTTGTCATAACTTAGAGAATTGTGTAGGAGAGAGTTTAAACTATAATGTAAACTATAATCCACACTTAGTGGCAATGCTCCAAAATGTGTTCGTCAATTGTAACAACTGATGAACCACACATACACCAATGAAGGATGTGGGAGGGGTTGGGAGTGGGGTATATGGAAATCCCCTATATTTTTTATGTAACATTTACATAATCCAAGTATCTTTAAAAAAATTTTTTTTAAAAAAAGGTGTTGCCCAACTGAATGAAGATCGGTCTTAATCCAAATTACAGTAGATCTTATAAAAGAGGACCTCGAGAGAAGCGGACTTGGCCCAGTGGTTAGGGCATCTGTCTACCACATAGGAGGTCCACGGTTCAAACCCCAGGCCTCCCTGACCTGTGTGGAGCTGGCCCATGCACAGTGCTGAAGTACACAAGGAGTATCATGTCACACAGGGGTGTCCCCGCATAAGGGAGCCCCACACGCAAGGAGTGCACCCCGTAAGGAGAGCCGCCCAGCACAAAAGAAAGTTCAGCCTGCCCAGGAATGGTGCCGCACACACGGAGAGCTGACACAACAAGATGACGCAAGAAAAAGAAACACAGATTCCCATGCCGCTGACAACAACAGAAGCAGAAAAAGAACACGCAGCCAATAGACACAGAGAACAGACAACTGGGGTGGGAGGGAAAGGGGAGAGAAATAAAAAAATAAATAAAGAAATCTTAAAAAAAAAAAAGAGGACCTCGAAATTATAGGAGCAAGAAAGGAGAGGATATCATCATGTGCCAAGAGGCAGAGATACAATCCAAAGAACCCCAAGAAGTGCCAGCACCAGAATGCTACAGTCTTTGGGGAGAAAACAGAGCCTTGATGATGTCTTGATTTTGGACCTCTTCTAGTCTTAAACCCATGAGCCAATAAATTCCTGTTCTTTAAGCCAATAAATAAATAAACAAATAAATATAGCTTGTCCTAAAGACCTCCACAAATGTAGGAAGAGAGCGGAAGTACAACTCATGGCCACTGGTAACTTTCGACTCATCTTTCAGTTATCAACTTAAATGACATCTCGAGAGTGCCTTGACATGTCCTTATCATGTCCTGCCCACCAAGAATCACCTTCCCCAACTGTATTCCCAAAGCAGTGGGTACATACCTCCAATAAAGGTCTTATCCTACACTACTATAGTTACCTGTCCTGCATCTCACAGCCCCACTAGACTATCAAGTATTACTAGGGACAATACTGTGCCTTATTCATTTCTGTATCTACAGTTCCCAACCCAGTATCTGATAAAAAGGAGACCTATTAAAAGTTTTGCTGGGACCAAATGTAGCTCAAGCGGTTGAGAGCCCGCCTCCCACATGGGAGGTTCTGGGTTCAGCTCCCAGTGTCTCCTGAAAAAAAAAAAAAAAAGAAACAAAGAAAGTAAAAGGTCTGCTGCCTTTTAAAATGGTAAATCTCATATATCAAAAATCTAATGAGGGTAGGGCAAGATGGCGTCCAAGTAAGTACACCATCATCATCTCTCCTGCAAACAACTGGCTATGTGGTGACGGAATTCTGCCAAAGCGGGCTGTTTCGGGAACCTACAGGGCAGTAGGTGTCTGGACATTGATCTGGGGAGACTGCAGCAGAATTAGTGCTTGTTCAAGGTAGAACAGCGGGTTTCTAACACTGAACTCGGAAGCCATGGGAAGGTACTACAGGCAACATTTTATCTGCTGTGCTTCCTCATCCTCAATTTCTTCTTTTCTGTGTGTACTGATTTTGGCTACCAATGCTGTCCCCTTTCCTTTACATCATTCTATCCTCCATCATCTACTGTTTCTCTTACATTTCACCTCTCTCTGTTTAGCCCCCAATATTTCTGACTTTTTATCTCTAATACCTCTAATCTGTTTTCTATCTTTTATTCACTCTTTATATTACTGTCCTGTCTTTTCTCTTTCCCTGTCTCCTGACCACACTGGCCTTTGAATTCATATTATATTCCTCCCCATATTCAGTTTACTATCTTATTATAGGTACTTCACTTTTTTACAGTTATAACTATATATAGCTTACATGAGTTCAATATCCATTCTCCTAGATCTCACATGGTTCTTCTGCTAACATTCATTATCAACAATACTATTATATATTTTTTACCCTTTTGCTTTCTCTGGCCCAAAGATGTTCCTTCAAAGGAACTTAGCCAATAACAAGGAAACAGAATAAGAAGAACAAAGTGACAAAGAGAAGACTTAACATGCACACAAAAACTATAACTAATTAAACCCGAGACGAAGAAGCTAATCAACTGAATAAACCCAACAAGATAAAATGATGACCAGACAGCAACAAGAAACTACAGACCATACCAATAATCAGGAAAACAAGGCCCAATCCAATGAACAAACTAAAAACCAGGAAAAGAAGTGGAACACCGAACAAATAATTAAAGATCTCAAAACATGTATCATGGACCAATTCAATGAAGTGAAGGAAGAGATTAAGTATAATAAGAAAACACTTTGCAAGCACACAGAAGAAGTTGTAATCATGCACAAAAAGATAACAGATATGATGGAAATCAATAGCACAATTCAAGAAATAAAAAATACAGTCTCAGCAAATAACAGCAGATTCGAAGAGGCAGAGGAAAGAATTAGTGAGGTGGAAGACAGTACATCTGAAATGAAACAGATAATAGAACTGATCAATAACAAATAGAAAAAAAATCCAGCAGGGACTTAAGGACCTGAATGACAACACAAAACACACAAACATAAGCATCATAGGCATCCCAGAAGGAGAAGAGAAGGGAAAGGGGGCAGAAGGGGTGTTGGAGGAAATAATGGCTGAAAACTTCCCAAACCTATTGAGGGAGATGCATGTACATGTCAGGCAGCACAATGCACCCCAAACAGCATAAATCCCAACAGGCTTGCCCCAAGACATATACTTGGAAAATTTTCCAATGCACAAGACAAACAGAAAATACTAAAAGCAGCAAGAGAAAAGAGAACCATCACAAACAAGTGAGGCTCCATAAGATTAAGTGCTGATTTCTCATCTGAAATCATGGAAGCAAAAAGGCAGTGGTATGACATAGTCAAGGTACTAAAAGAAAAGAATTTCCAATGAAGAATACTCTATCCAGTAAAGCTAGCATTAAAAAATGATGTAGTGTTCAAAATATTCACAGATAAACAGAAACTAAGAGAGTATGCCAACAAGACACCTGCCCTTCAGGATATACTAAAGGGAGTTATGCAGGAGGAAAGAAAAAAAACAGGAGAGACAGAGTTGGGAGGAGAGTGTAAGATCAACTAAAACAACAAAAAGAGAAGGAAAAAAAACAAACATATGACAAACACAAATCCAAAGAAAATATGGATAATATAAGTCCTTGAAAGTAATAACACTGAATATCAATGAATTAAACTCACCTGTTAAGAGACACAGATTGGAAAACTGGATAAGGAAATATGATCCATCTATATGCTGTCTACAAGAAACACATCGTAGACTCAGGGATTCAAGGAAACTGAAAGTGAATGGCAGGAAAACAATTTTATAGGCAAACAATAACTAAAAACAGGCTGGTGTAACTATATTAATATCAGACAAAATACACTTTAAAGGCAAAACTATTGTGAGAGACTAAGATGAACACTACATATTAGTGAAAGGGATAATCTTTCAAGAAGGAAAAGAAACCATAATTATTTATGCCCCTAACAAGGGTACCTCCAAATATGTGAGGCAAACACTGGAGAAACAAAGTGAAGGAATGGATGCCTCTACAATTACAGTGAGGGACTTTAACACACCACTATCACCATTGGACTGAACATCTCAAAAGAGAATCAATAATGAAACAAAGACTTTGAACAATATATTAGAGGATCTGAACCTAATAGACATATACAGAACATTACATCCAAATACAGCAGGATATACATTCTTCTCAAGTGCACATGGATCATTCTCCAAGATAGATTACATGCTAGGCCACAAAGAAAGTCTCAATGAATTCTTTGCGGGTTTGAGGGGGGCTGAGGATGGGCGGATGGGTAATATTGCCCAAAAATTGGGGGGAGGGAGGGGCAACATATGAACATAGGAGAGTGTCAGGTGTTGGTTAAGAGTAAAATGCTGAGAAAGTCGTATCAAAATATAATTAGGAGGGTTACCTGTTTAGGATCCTTGGAGGGGATGGTCTGATGCGGGATGGACTCCTGGGGAATGTCTGAATGCTCATTTTGCCAAGGTGGGTTGTGCCATTGGGTAGAGACCCAAGTAGTGAGAGTGGGGGTGGACCCACATCCTGGGGAGGACTAATGCCATCAAATAGAGGGAACTGTATCTCCCGAGAGAAAGGGTGGCTCCCAGGGCATTAGGGCAGTTGAGCAAGTCAGGCCCTGAACACTGTTGCAAGTATCTCTGGACGTGGCTCCTCGGGAAATGGAGGTTGACTGTCACTGTGGGCCCCAAGGGGAGGGGAAAATGGATGTTGAATGGATGGAACCAAGGTAAATGTGGGGGCAAGAGAGGAGTTTCGTGAGAGTACACAAGGATGGATATAAAACATGTAATATCACGCCATAAACATATAGGGGACGACAGACTAATAATGTAAACCATAATGTAAAACATAGGATAACTAAAAATTTAGAAAACTGTATATCCTAAATTATGGACCACAATGTAAGCACAAATGTCACCTTGTTTGAAAGCTATTGTCTCAGAGTCTGTACATTAGTTTAAGTAAATATGATATGAATAAGTTATAAGAATATCGCTGTGGAAGGGAAAAGGTTTTATGGTGGATGTGTGGGAGTACTGTATACTGTATATATGAATTACTGTGATCTAGTGCTCTTGTGAAGAGAAGCTCAATAATTAGGAAAAAAGAAAAGAAAAAGATAGGATATAGAATTTTTCCAAATCAATACGTATTCTATATCTAACCTTTAAACCCATCGCTATATTCCATTTTACTAGTAAGGGATCCTGACATTATATTGGGCTTCACTTTTCAGGAAGTTTTGGATCACAGAGTGGTTCAACAATGGCAGTGGAGGAATACTGGTATAGGATGTTATTGACAGGTGACATATGGTTGACAGGGAGTTATACAGGGCAAATGTCCAGGGTGCATGGTAATGTTTGGATATACTCATAGTGGAAACAATTAAAAACAACAGCTGGGGGGGTACTGGGTTCCTGGCCAGGGGTGCTCTGTCGTGGTCCCTAGGGGAGCAGCAGCAGTCCCCCAGGTGCAACGGTAAGGACCAGGAAGGAATGAGGGTCCAACAGTGAGCCCCTGATACTAATGACTATGCTTGTGAGCCTATATGCCTGAAATAAGAACAAGGCCTAGAGCAGCACTGTGCCTAAAAGTTTCCTCCTGACAGCCTTCATGTTACTCAAATGTGGCCAGTCTCGAAGCCAAACTCAGCATGTATATGCAATGCCTACTCCCCAGCGTGGGACATGACATCCGGGGATGAGCCTCCCTGGCACCAAGGGATCACTGCCAAGTACCAACTGATGATGCAACTAGAAAATTACCTTGAATTAAAGGTTCAACGCGGACTAGCAGAATATCCCTGTCTACATATAATAACAGGAGTTAAAAATGCTGTTTGACCTAAATTAAGGGGGAAATGGAAAGGACAAATGAGTTTATATGGCTATGAGTCTCTAAAAAAGAGTCTGGAGGATGTCAGAAGGATTGCCCTTATGCACACCTGAGCAGAGTCTCAGAGACAGATAAAGTAGATACAACCCCAGGTATTGGTTCTTTTGAGGGCTAAAGAGATCCACAGGTTCTATGGCCACAGCAGATGGGGTTCACTGCCATGCCAGTTGGCCCTTCTTTGGAGCTGGTGTTTCTGTGTGATGGAGCTGGACACAGATGGGATCTCTTTTCACAAGGCTTTCATGCTACTTTACTGGAATTGTAGTTGGTGCTGGGGTTTAAGATATATCTAGGGGATTTGAATCTCTGGACTAACAATATGATAGCCAGGCCCTGAGCCTCAACAGACTTCAACTCCTACACTCTGATTTATTGGACTTACCCCACTCAGCTAACATGGAGTTGAAGAATGTCAACCACCACACCATGGAGCCTAGAGTGCCTACAACTGAAAGCAGGAGGATTGTATCCAGTATCCATGTGGAATCTAAGCCTCCTCTTGACATAGATGTGGAATGGACACAACCAATCCAAGGCCCACAGAGAAAATGTGGCATTGGTGTGGGAAAAGTGGCCATGGTGGCTGATGGGTGCGGGGAATGGGAGGAAGAGATGAGATGTGGAGGCATTTTCGGGACTTGGAGTTGTCCTGGATGGTGCTTCAGGGACAATTATCGGACATTGTAGATTCTCCCAGGGCCCACTGGATGGAACGTGGGAGAGTATGGGCTATGATGTGGACCATTGACCACGAGGTGCAGCGATGCCCAGAGATATACTTACCAAATGCAATGGATATGTCATGATGATGAGAGAGAGTGTTGCTGGGGGGGGGAGTGGTGGGGTGGGGGTGGTGGGGTTGAATGGGACCCCATATTTTTTTAATGTAATATTTTTACAAAATGAATTAAAAAAATTAAAAGATAAAAAAGAATTCAGAAAGATTGGATTCATACAAAATAATTTCTCTGGCCACTGTGGAATGAAGATGGAAATCTGCAAGGGCACAGACCCAGATGTGGCACCAAGATATGGAAGATAAACAACACACTCTTAGGAAAACAGTGGGTCAAGGAGGAAATCTCAAAAGAAATCAATAACTACCTTGAAACTAATGAAAATGATAACACAATATATCAAAACTTATGGGATACGGCAAAAGCTGTACTGCGAGGGAAATTCATAGTCATAAATTCATCTATCAAAAAAACAGAAAGAACTAAAATTGAAGACCTAACTGGACACTTGAAAAACTAGTAAAAAAACAACAAACTAACTCCAAAGGAAGATAAAAGAAAGCAAGAACAAAGATCAGAGCAGAACTGAATGAAACAGAAAATAAGAAGGCACTTGAAAAATGAAACAAAGAGCTGGTTCTTTGAGAAGATTAATAAAATTGACAAGCCCTTAGCTAGACTAAAAAAGAAAAAAAAAGGAGAAGATGCAACTACACAAAACAAGAAATGAGAAAGGGGATATCACCACTGACCCCACAGAAATAAAGACTATCATAAGAGGATACTTTGAAAAACTATATGCCAACAAGAAGGACAATTTAGAGGAAATGGACAAATTCCTAGAAACATATAAGCAGCCTACATTGATGAAAGAAGAAACTGATGACCTCAACAAACTAATCACAAGTAAAGAGAGAGAATCAGTCATTAAAAACCTCCCAACTAAGAAGAGCCCTGGGTCAGATGGCTTCACAGGTAAATTCTACCAAACATTCCGAAAAGAACTAACACCAATCTTGCTTAATCTCTTTCAAAAAATCGAAATAGAAGGAACAATTCCTAACTCATTTTATGATGCCAACATTACCCTAATACTAAAGCCAAACAAAGACACCACAAGAAAGGAAAATTACAGACCAATCTCTCTAATGAACCTAGATGTGAAAATCCTCAACAAAATACCTGCTAATCATATTCAACAACACATTAAATGAATTATACACCACGACCAAGTGGGTTTCATTCCTGGTATGCAAGGATGGTTCAACATAAGAAAATCAATTAAAGTAATACACCACATAAACAGATTGAAGGGGAAAAAATCACATTGTCATATCTATAGATGCAGAAAAAGCATTTGACAAAATACAGCACCCTTTCTTGATAAAAACACTGCAAAAGATAGGAATACAAGGAAACGTTCTGAACATGATGAAGGGAATATATGAAAAATCCACAGCTAACATCACTTACAATGGTGAAATCCTAAATTCTTTCCCTCTAAGATCAGGAACAAGGATGCTCACTATCACCCCTTCTATTTAACAATGTGTTAGAAGTACTTGCTCAAGCACTGAGACAAGACCCAGATATAAAAGGGATCCAAATAGGAAAGGAAGAAGTCAAAATTTCACTATTTGCAGGTTATATGATCCTATACATAGAAACCCCTGAGAAGTCTACAACAAAGCTTCTAGAATTTATAAATGAGTTTAGTAAAGCTGCAGGATATAAGATCAATGCACAAAATTAGTAGATTTTCTACACCGATGATGAGCAATCTGAGAAGGAAATCAAGAAACAAATACCATTTACAATAGTAAATTAAAAAATAAAATACCTAGGAATAAATTTAACTAAAGATGTAAAAGACTTATGCACAGAAAACTACACAACACTGTTCAAGGAAATCAAAGAAGACCTAAATAAATAGAAGAATATTTCCTGTTCATGGAGAGAAAGACTAAATATTATTAAGATGTCTACCCTACCAAAACTGATCAACAGATTCAATGCAATTCCAATAAAAATCAACACAGCATTTTTTAATGAACTAGAAAAACTAACTATAAAATTTATCTGGAAAGGAAAGAGACCCTGAATAGCCAAAGACAAATGAAAAAGAAATATTAAACTGGAAGAATCACACTACTAGACTTTAAAACATACTATAAAGCTACAGTAGTGAAAACGTCATGGTATTGGCACAAGGACAGACACACTGACCAATGGAACCGAATTGAGAGTTCTGATACAGATGCTCATATGTACACTCATCTGATATTCAACAAGGCCACCAAGCCCACTCAACCTGGAGAGAATGGCCTCCCCAACAAATGGTGCCTAGAGAATTGGATATCCATATGCAAAAGAAGGAAAGAGGATTACCATCTCAAATCTTACTAAAAAATCAATTCAAGATGGTTCAAAGACCTAAATGTAAGAGCCAAGACCATAAAGACCTCGAAAAACAATATAGGGAAGCATCTATAGGACCTTGTAATAGGAAATGGCTTCATGAACTTCACACCCAAAGCATAACAGCAAAAGAGCAAATAGATAAATGGGACCTCCTCAAAATTAAAGCCATTTGCACCTCAAAGGAGTTTGTCAAGAAAGTGAAGAGAGAGCCTACACAATGGGAGAAAATATTTGGTAACCATATATCTGATAGGAGACTTATATCCTGCATACATAAAGAACACCCATATCACGAAAATAAAAAGACAAACAACCCATTTAAAAAATAGGAAAGAGATCTGAACAGACCCTTCTCCAAAGAAGAAATACAAATGGCTTAAAAGCACATGAAAAAAATGCTCAAAATCATTAGCTATTAGCGAAATGCAAATCAAAACTACAATGAGATACTATCTTACTCCCATAAGACTGGCAGCTATCAAAAAAACAAGACTGCAAGTGCTGAAAAGAATGTGGAGGAATGGGAACACTCACCCATTGCTGGTGGGAATGCAAAAGAATCCAGCCATTCTGCAGGACAGTTTCATGGTTTCTCAAAAATTTAGCTATAACTTTGCCATATGACCCAGCAATTCCACTTCTGGGTATATACCCAGAAGAAATAAAGATAAGGACACAAACCAATATATGCACACCAATGTTCATAGCAACATTATTCACTATTGCCAAAACTTGGAATCAACCCAAATGTCCATCAACAGATGAATGGATAAATAAAATGTGGAATATACATACAATGGAATACTACTCAGCTATAAGAAGGAATATAGTTCAAGCACATGTAATAACATGGATGAATCTTGAGGACCTTATGGTGGGTAAAGCAAGTCAGACATTGAAGCACAAATACTACATGACCTCTCTGATATGAAACAAGCAAACCGAGCTATCTCAGAGAACTACAAACTGCCAGATAGGCTTAAAGGAATTTGGGGGCGGGAAGTGGGGGGGGAGAGGAAGGTTGCGAGCTGACGCCTACATGGGAGAAGTCTATGATAAATTGGAGGTAAGTATTTATACAAGGAAGGGATAAGATGGGGGCATATGGACACATTTGAGTTGGGCTTTGTGGGCTTGAGGAGGGCTAGCGTTGGGAGGATGGGTCAAATGGTCCAAGGAATTGGGAGGAGTGCTGGATCAGTTGAATATGGGAGAATGTCAGGTATATGTTCAAAGCTGTAATGTTGAGAAAACTCTTTAGAAAATATAATAAGGATTACATATTTAAGGTGCTTAAGGGGCAAGCTTCTAGGCAATGTGTGAATGCTCATTTTGTCACAGTGTGTTACATCATTCGGTGGAGACCCATACAATGAGTGTGAAGGTGTACAGATATCCTGGGGAGACCTGATGTTCCCAAATAGAGGGAATTGTGTCTATCCAGAGAATAGATAATTCCTAATTACTTAGGGCATTCTAGTATATCAAGCCTTCAGCATTGTTACAGTATCTGTAAATCTGGTCCCTCAAGAAGTAAAGATTGATTATTACTGTGGGCCCTGAGGTGAGGGAGAGAGAGGTATAGAATAGATGGAAACAGGGCAACTGGGGGGTAATGGAAGTGCTCCACAAGATGATGCAATGATGGATATAGGACGTGTTACCTTACACCAAAAGTGTATAAAAGTCTATAAGCTAAAATGTAAACCATAACGCAAAACATAAGGAAGCTAAAAATTTAGAAATTTGTACAGTCTAAAATATAAACCATAATGTACACCAATATGGAATCATGTTTGATAGCTATGTTTCAAAATCTGTACATCAGCTGCAGCAAATATAACATGAACATGTAAAAAGATCATTGCTGGGGAAAGAGGAAAAGGGTTTGATGGTGGATATATGGGAGTCCCCTATATTGTGTATGTGAATTACTGTGATCTAGAACTTTTTTGAAGACAAAATTTTAAAATTAGATTTAAAAAAAGGATGTCAACACTGAAGAAGAAATGAAATAAAGTCCCTTGCCACTGTACATAGAGGGAAACACCTATTACAGTGTTGAAAGACAAAATGTTAGAAACAAAGGTATATAATATTTTTCATTTTATGAACACACCATTTTTACTTTATTTTAGTGTTTCTAAAGTATTACATATTCTATTTCTAAATTTTAAACCCATCACTGTAATTCAATTTCCTTTTAACTGAATTTGGCAATATAATAGGCTTCAACTGTTGAAGAAGTTTTGGACCACAGAGAGGTACAACTATGTCAGGTAAGGAACACTGTTGTGGAGTGTTATTGATAGGGGGCACATGAGGGGGTGGTGGGAGTTCTCCAGGGACTGTATACAGGGGACATAAAAATGTTCTGATATATGTTGGATATTTTTATAGTAGTTACAGTTACGAACGTCAACTGAGGGAGTGCTGAGTTCCTACCCAGGGGAGCTCTGTCACATTCGCCAACGGAACAATAATCCCCAAGTGCAATGGCAAAGACCAACAAGAAAGGAGGTCCAATAATGAGCCCTTGATACTGAGGACTATGCTTATGAGCCTGTGTGCCTGAAATATAAACTAGGTCTAGAGCTGCATGGTGCCTGAGAGTGACCCCCTGTGAACCTCCATATTGCTCACATGTGGCCACTCTCTACACCAAACTCAACATGTAAATGCATTACATTACCTTCCCCCAGTGTGAGACAAGACTCCTGGGGATGAGCTTCCCTGGTGCCAAGTAATTAATACCAATCACTAACTGGTGTTGCAACTAGAGAGAGACCTTTAATAAAAGGGTCAATTCAGACCAGCAGAATATCTCAGCTTACATATTGGATCAAGTGTTAAAAACTTTTTGAATAAAAGGGGGAAATGGCAAAGACAAATGAGTTTATAATGGCTAAGAGTCTTCCAAAAACAGTCAGGAGGTCATCAGAGGAGTCACGCTTACACATACCTCAGCAGGACCCCAGAGAGAGACAAAGTAGATACAACCCTAGGTGCTGGTTCTCCTGAAGGCTATGGAGATCCATAGGGTATATGGTCATGCTCAATGGATTTGGAGTTCTGTGCCATGTCAGAGGGCCCTACTTTAGAATTTGTGCTCCTGAGTGTGATGGAGCTGGACTCAGATGTGACCTTCCTACACATGCCTCTTCTGTCACTTTTACTGAACCTGTGGTTGGCACTAGAGATGGTGCATACTCAAGGGACTTGAATCTCTGGACTGCCCATGTGCCAGTTGGGCCCTGAGCCTCAGCAGAGTTGCTACTCCTACTCTCTAGTTTATTGAACTTACCCAGCTAACAGGGAGGTGATGATGGTCAACCACCACACCAGAGAATCAAGAGTGCCAACAACTGCAAGCAGAGGAATTGCATCCATCATCCATGTGGAATCCAAGCCCCCTCTTGATCTAGAGGTGGAGTGGACATCACCATCCCAGGGTCCACAGAACGGAGGAATAAAATATGGATTAGAGTGGACTTACTGATAATCTACTATAAAATTATTGTGACTAGTAATAGAAGAAATTGTAGCACTGAGGTGGAGAACCTAGCCACAGTAGTTGCTGAGGGCAGGGAGAGGGAAGAAGAGATGCGATGTGGGACATTTTTGGGACTTTGAGTTGTCCTAAATGATATTACAGGATCGGATACTGGACTTACATACCCTGTCATAACCCACTGAATGTACTGGGGGAATGTGAACTACAGGGTAAACTATTATCTATGTGGTGCAGCAGTGCTCCAAAATGTGTTCACTGAGTGTGATGAGTGTGCCACACTGATGGAGGAGGTTGTTGGTGTGGGAGGAGTGGGGTGGGGGAGTGGGGGGTATACAGGAACCTCATATTTTTTAATGTAACTTTTTTGGTATGATGTATATATCTTCAAAAAAATACAATTTACAAAAATGATGGAATGGAGAGGCAGGGAGTGGGGTACATGGGAACCTCATGTTTTTTATGTGTTTTTTATGTTTTTAATGTAACATTCTTTGTGATCTATTAACTTTAATAAATAAAGTGTAAAAAAAATGTAATGAGGAGAGAAGATTGTGGTAAGTTGCTTAAGGGGGGCATATGGCACAGAAACAGGCTTCTAGGGAATGAGTGCTCATCTTGTCATAGCATATTATATCATTGGGTTGAGACCCATACAATGAGTGGGAAAGTGTACTCATGACCTAGGGAGGTCTGATGTTCTGAAATAGAGGGAAATGTTGTCTCTAGAGAGAATTGGTGGCTCCCAATGGGGGAAGACAGTCTATCACGTCAAGCTCTCAGCATTACTGCAAGTATCGTGAATCTGGTCCTTCAAGTAGTGAAGACTGATTGTCACTGTGGTCCCAGAAGGGAGAGGGAGAGTGGAATAGAATAGATGGAAGTATGGTATCTGAGGGGCAATGGAAGTGTTCCATAAGATCATGCAATGATGGATATAGGACATGTTCAATTACACCAAAAATGTATAAAAGTACATAGGCTAAAATGTAAACCATAATGTAAAACACAGCATAATGAAAAATTTAGAAAATTGTACAGTCTAAAATATAAACCATAATGTAAACCAAAATAGAACCATGTTTGATAGCTATGTTTCAATATCTGTACATCAGCTGCAGCAAATACAACATGAACATGTAAAAAGATCATTGCTGGAGAAGGGGGAGAAAGGTTTGATGTTGGATATATGAGAGTCCCCTACATTGTATATGTGATTTTACTGTGATCTAAAACTTTTTTGAAGACAAAATTAAAAATCAGAAAAGAAAGGATGTAGACACTGAGGAAGAAATTAAAGAAATTGCCTGGCCACTGTACATACAGGACAACACCTATTACAGTGATGAAAGGCAAAACATCAAAAACAAAGTTTTATGATTTTTTCATTTTTTAATAACCCCATTTATTTTAGTTTTTCTAAATTAGTATGTATTCTACTTCTAATCTTTAAACCCATTACTACTATTTCATTTTCCTATTAATTGAATTTGGCATTATATTAGGCTTCATTTTTTAAGAAGTTTTGGACCACAGAGGGGTTCAACTATATCAGAGGAGGAATGCTGGTGTGGGATGTTACTGATGGGGACACATGGTTGGGAGGGAGTTCTCCAGGGCATGTATATAGGGTACATAAAAATGTTCAGATATATGTCGGGTATTTTCATAGTAATTACAGTTACAAACGACAACTGAGGGAGTGCTGCGTTCCTAGCCAGGGGAGCTCTGTCACATTCACCAATGGAAGAACAATAATCCCCCAAGTGCAAGAGCAAAGACCAGTGAAGAAGGATGGTCCAATGATGAGCCTTTGATACTGATGACTATGCTTATGAGCCTGTGTGCCTGAAATTCAGACTAGGTCTAGAGCTGCAGGGTGCCTAAGAGTTACCTCCTGAGAGTCTCCATATTGCTCAAATGTGGCCACTCTCTAAGCCAAACTCAGTATGTAAATGCATTACCTTCTCCCCAGCATGGGACATGACTCCTGGGGATGAGCCCCCTGGTGCCAAGGGATTACTACCGTTCACTAACTGGTGATGTAACTAGAAAAAGACCTTGAATAAAAGGGGGAAACGGTAAAGACAAATGAGTTTATATGCTACGAGTCTTCAAAAAAAAGTCAGGAGGTCATCTGAGGTGTTGTACTTATGCACGCCTCAGCAGGATCCCAGAGATAGCCAAAGTAGATATAACCCCAGGCACTGGTGCTCCTGAGGCTACAGAGACACACAGGTTCTACCATCATGGCAGTTGGCTCTGGAGTTCAGTGCCATGTCAGTGGGCCCTACTTTGGAATTTGTGTTCTTGAGTGTGCTAGACTTGGACTCAGATGTGAAATTTCTACACGTCTCTTCTGTCACTTTTACTGAACCTGTAGTTGGTGCTGGGGTTGGTGTATACCCAGGAGGCTTCAATCTCTGGACTGGCCATGTGCCAGCTGGGCCCTGAGCCTCAGCAGAGCTGCAGCTCCTACTCTCCAGTTGGTTGGACTTGCACAGGTCGTCTAACAAGGAGGTGAAAATGCTCAATCACTATACCAGGGAACTGAGAGTGCCTACAACTCCAAGCAGGAGAATTGTATCCATCAGCCATGTGGGATCTAAGCCCCCTCTCGATATAGAGGTGGAGTGGACATCACCAACCACAGGATAGAAGAATAAAATATGGATTAGAGGGAACTTACTGGTATTCAACTATAAAACTATTGTAACTAGTAATGGAATAAACTGGAGCACTGATGTGGAGAAAGTGGCCACTGTAGTTGCTGAGGGCAGGGAAAGGGAAGAAGAAATGAGATGTGGGGGCATTTTCAGGACTTGGAGTTGTCCTAAATGATATTGCAGGGACAAATGCTGGACATTATATATCCAGCCATAATGCACTGAATGTACTTGGAGGCGAGTGTTAAACTACAATGTAAACAATAATCCACGCAGTGCAGCAGTGCTCCAAAACGTATTCAAGAATGCAACAAATGTGCCACAATGATGAAAGAGGTTGTTGATTGGGGGGGGGGGGGTGTATGTGGGAACTTCTTATAATTTTTAATGTAACATGTTTTGTGATCTATGTATCTTTTAAAAAAAAAAAAAAGACAATTTAATAAAAAAATAAAAACAAAGTACTTAAAAAAATTTTTTTTAAACCAACTCAGGGAAACCTATGTGACTCAGGGGTTGAGTACCAGCTTCCCACATACAAGATCCCAGGTCCAATCCCTGGTACCTCAAAAAAAAAAAAAAGTTTGCTGCCTTTCATTAAAATGGTAAATCTCATATATCAAAAACCTAATAAGGAGAGAAGATTGTGGTAAGAAGGCAGAATAAGGAGCTCCAGGAATCAATCCCTACCAAAATAAATACTGAACTGGGAGGAATTATCTGAATCAACTATTTTGGAACTCTGAAGTCTAGTAAAACCAGACTAAGGAAAAGCTGGATGAGGAGGCTAGTGACTTGTGGTAAAGACTGGTGAATATCACCATCTGTGCAGTTCCTATCATCCCCTGTCCCCAACTAAATGGTAGGAATCTGTGGGACTGCCACCAAATTCCCTGGTGTGATTTGCAGTGCTAGGTGGGGCAATAAGGACCTTGTCCTCCAAAATCTGAGGGCATATACTCTGATCACTGCTTTTGATCACTGAGAGCTATAGAATGGAGGTCAGCCATTGTTTTCACACAGTGAGAAGTAGCAAAAGAATCTTAAAGAGACAGACCTCTTTTTCTTTCTTTTTCCTCTTTCCATTACCTATTTGGGAGCAAAAATAGTATGGGAAAGTCACAAAGTGGTGGCTTAAGCCCTTAACAAGAGGGGAAAAACAACAATCCCAGAGGAGGTAAAGAATTAGAGTTCCGGAGTTACAACAACATAATACTCAGAACATCTAGTTCTCAATTAAAAAATTTAAAAACACACACAGAAACAGGAATTTATGGCCCATTCTCAGGAAAAAAAAATTTTTTTTGACAGAAAGCATCCCTAAGGAAGCTCATACATTGAAACTATTAGTCAAAGATGTTAAATATGGTTAATGAGCTAAAGGAAACCATGGACAAAGAACAAAAAGAAATTAGGAAAACACTGTCTGAAAAAAACAAACAGAAGTTATAAAATGGAACCAAACAAATTCTGGAGCTGAAAAGTGTTGTGGGCGATTAAGGCAGCATGCATAGAATCTACCTTTCAGCAATGCCGGTAACATGGCCGCCCCAGCTGATACAACAATAGCTTAGGTCACCCTCCCCCCTTCTTTACAGAACCAGTTTCCGCCAAAAGTTCTTACCTCAAATCTGCCTCCCGCCCTAGCAACAGCAGCAGCCAATCCCAGACCGCCACCTATCCTTACCCACCACCCCCCCTCCTCCCTAGAGTATATATGCTCAGTCCCCTCAATAAAGTTTTGCAGCTTGATCAGAATACTGTCTTGCTGTCGTTCCTTGTGTCTCTCTTGTCCCATACCATTCTTTCCCTCCTAGGATCCGGAGCTCCCATTGATCGTCCCGCTGGCCGGGACAGAAAAGTAAAATAATTGAAATGAAAAACTCACTAGAGGGATTAAAGAGCAGATATGAGCACGCAGAAAAAATGATTGGCAAACTTGAAGACTGGCAAACTTGAAGACAAAACGATTGAAATTATCCAGTGTGAGGAGCAGAAATAAGAATGAGGTAAGTGGATGTGGCTCAAACAATTGAGCTCCCACCTACCACATGGGAAGTCCCTGGTTCACTTCCCAATGCCTCCTAAAGAAGACAGTGAGTTGGCATGATGGACAGGTGTAGCAAGCTGACATGACAAGATTATGCAACAAGAGACACAAGAGGAAAACACAATGAGAGACAACGAAGCATGGAGCAGAGATTCCCAGTGCCTCCTGAAGAGGACAAGCAAGACAGCGAGGTGATGCAATGGGCAGGCAGGGCAAACTGATACAACAGGATAATGAAGAGATTAGATACCTCCCTCCCACATCAAAGATCCCAGGTTCAGTTCCCAATGCCTCCTAAAGAAACAGAAGAAGATGAACAAACACAGCAAGTGTAAGCAATGAGAGGGTGGGGAGAAATAAATAAAAATAAATAAATCTTTTTAAAAAGAGAAAGAATAAGTAAAAATAAAAAGAACTTGAGGGACCTGTGACACAACATCAAGCATACCAATATCAATGGGATCCCAGAAAGAAAAGGGAGAAATGAGCAAAAAAGTATCTGAAGAAATAATGGCGGAAAATCTCCCAAATCTATAAAAGACATGAATATACATTCGGGAAGCTCAATGAATAAAAAATAGGATAAACTCAGAGAGATCCACACCAAGAAAAATTACAATGGAACTGTCAAATCCAAAGACAGAAAGAATTTTGAAAGCAGCAAGAGAGAATAGACTTGCTACGTGTTAATCCTCAAGATTAACAGCCACTTTCTCATCAGAAACCATGGAGGCAAGAAAGTTGTAGAATGATATATTTAAAGTCCTTAAAGAAAAAACTGTCAGTCAAGAAATCTAAACTATCTTTCAAGAAAGAAGAAGAAATTAAGACATTTACAGATAAACAAAAACTGAAGTTCATTACCAGAAGACCTGCTCTATAGGAATTGCTAAAGGAAGTCCTTCATACTAAAATAAAAGGATACTAGACAGTAACCCAAAGCCATACAAAGAAAGCAGATTTGGCTCCCCTGACAAAGCATCCACCTACCACACGGGAGGTCCAGAGTTCAAACCCAGGGCCTCCTGACCCATGTGGAGCTGGCCCATGTGCAGTGCTAATGCGTGCAAGGAGTGCCGTGCCACACAGGGGTGTCCCCCGCGTAGGGGTGTCCCCTGAGTAGGGGAGCCCCACACACAAGGAGTGTGCCCTGTAAGGAGAGCCACCCAGTGTGAAACAAGTGCAGCCTGCCCAGGAGTTGCACCGCACACACAGAAAGCTGATGCAGCAAGATGACGCAACAAAAAAGAGATGCATTTTCCCAGTGCTGCTGACAAGAATACAAGCGGACACAGAAGAACACAAAGCTAATGGATACAGAGAGCAGACAATTGGTAGGGGTGGGGGTAAGGGTAGAGAAATAAAATAAATCTTTAAAAAGAAAAGAAATAAAGGACAGTGGCAAAGGAAACTATATTGGTAAATATAAAATCCTATATTATTGTACTTTTGGCTTGTAACTTGTTTCCTATATATGCCTTAAAAGACAAATCTGTAAAATCAATAATTAAAATCTATTTTAATGGGTGTACAATATATAAAGATGTAATCTGAACCAATCCCACTATAAAGTGGGAGGGATAGAGATGTACAGGTATAGAGCATTTGTATACTACTAAACTAAGTTGATATAACCCAAACAAGGTTTTTATTTGTTTAAGATGATAACTATAATTACAAAGGAAACCACTAAGAACATAACTTTAAAAATACAGAGAAAAGGAAAGAAGGAGGAAATCAAAAGGTATACTACAAAAAAAAAAACTGAAATGCAGAAAAGGGCATTAATGGAGTAACAGAGGGGAAAAAAACATACAAGTCATACAGAAACAAATAGGTTAATATAGCACAAGTAAATCCTTTCTTATCACTTGTTACATTAAATGTAAACAGTTAAAACTCTCCTATTAAAAGGCATAGATTGGCAGATTAAAGGAAAAAGCATCATTCATCTATATTTCCTGTAAAGACTCACTCAAGAAACAAAAACACAAAGAGGTTGAAAGTAAAAGAATGGAAAAAGGTAGTCCATTGAAAAAGTTATCAAAAGAAAGATGAGTGGCTACATTATTGTTAGAAAAAATATATTGAAGCCCAAAAAAGTTACAAGAGACAAAGAAAGGTATTGTATATTGATAAAAGGTTCAATTTAGCAAGAAGATGTAACAATCATAACCAAATAAGCATCTAACAGACCCCAAAAATACATGAATTAAAAATTGGCAAAATTGAAGGCAAAAAGATTGAAGGCAAAAAGATAGTTTTACAGCAATAGCAATGCATCGCTTTCAATAATGGGTAGAACATCTAGACAGATTAATAAGGAAAGAGAGGACCTACACTATAAACAACACTATAAACCAATTACACCTAACAGACATATATAGAACATTCTATCTAACAATGAAAGAATACATTCTTCTCAAATGCACATGGATCATTCTCCAGAAGAAATCATATGTTAGGCCACAAATCAAGTGTTAATAAATTTTAAAAGAACGAAATCATACAAAGTATCTTCTCTGACCACAATGGAATGAAGCTAGAAATCAGTAACAAAAAAGAAAACTGGTAGATTTACAAATATGTAGAAATTAAGCAACACACTTTTTAACAACAAATTGGCCAAATGAGAAATCTCAAGAAAAATTAGAATACACCTAGAGACAAATGAAAATGAAAACACATCCTACCAAAACTTAAGATATGCACTGGAAGCAGGACTGAGAGGGAAATTTAAGCTGTAAATCCTTATACTAAAAAAAGAAGAATGATTATAAATCAATAACTTAACTCCACACTTAGAAGCACTAGAACAAGAAGAGAAAACTAAGTCCAAAGGCAGCAGAATGAAGGAAATAGTAAAGATTAGAGTAGATATAAGTGAAATAAATAGAAAAACAGTAGAGAGAATCAACTAAACCAAAGTTTTTTTTTAAATCAATAAAATCAAAAAACCTTTAGCCAGACTGATAAGGAAAAACAGAGGACACAAATAACTAAAACAGAAATAAAGTGGGGATACTTTATTATAAGGAAATACCTACCTTATAGAAATAAAGAAATATGAACAATTAGAAAACCTAGATCAATGGACAAACTCCTAGAAATATACAAATTACCCAAACTGACTCAGGAAGAAATAGAAAATCTCAACAGATCTGTAACAAGTAAAGAAATTGAATCAGTACTCAAAAACCTCCCAACGAAGAAAAATTCAGGGCAGGATGGGTGGCTTCACTGATAAATTCTACCAAACATTTGAGTTAACACCAATCTGTCTCAAACGCCTCCAAAAAATAGAAGAAGAGAGAATACTTCCTAACTCATTTTATGAGACCAGCATTACCCAGCTACCAAAGCCAGATAAAGCCAGAACAAGAAAAGAAACAATATCCCTTATGAATATAGATATAGAATTCCTCAACAAAATACTGGCAAATCAAATCTGACAGTATATGAAAAGGCTTATACATAATGACCAAGCAGGATTTATTCCAGGAATGCAAGGCCTGTCCAACATAAAATCAATATTAAGCACTACATTAATAGAACGAAGGATAAAAACCACATGATCATCTCAATTGATACAGAAAAGGAAAACTGACAAAATCAACATCCTTTCATGATAAACACACTCAGGAAACTAGATGTAGAAGGGAACTTTCTCAACATGATAAAGGGCATTCACAAAAAACCTACAGCAAACATCATACTTAATGGTGAAAGACTGAAAGCTTTTCCCCTAGTATCAAGAACAAAGATGCCTGCTGTCACCTCTGTTATTCAACATATACTGAAAGTTCTAGTGAATACCATCAGACAAGTAAAAGAAATAAAAGGCATCCAAATTGGAAAGGGAGAAGTAAAACTTGCAGATGACATGATTCTAAAGAGAGAAAATACCGAAGAATTTACAAAAAAGCTACTAAAAGTAAAAAATGATTTCAGCAAAGTTACAGGGTAAAGACAAACTCAAAAATCAACTGTTTATATACCAGTAATGAACACTCTGAAAAGGAAATTAAGAAAACAATTCTTTTTACAATACCATCTGTACCTCAATCACGTCTGAACCCTCTCAGACAACGCCCACCATCTTGCATCAACACACGGCAACAGACTTTGGGTGAGAAAGTACCTCTTATGATAACTTGTGTTGGACTCTTAAGGGTCTCGTAACTGTAAACTTTTACCCCAAATAAATACCTTTTATAAAAGCCAACAGATTTCTGGTATTTTGCATCAGCACCCCTTTGGCTGATTAACACACCACCTAAAAGAATAAAACTCCTAGGTGTGGTGGCTTGGAATTATGTTCCCCTGAAAAACATGTTCTTCATCTTGATCCACTCTGTGGGTGTGAACCCCTTGTAAATAGGACCTTTTGATGAAATTACTTCAGTTAAGGTGTGGACCAAATGAATTATAATGAGTCTTAATCCTATTACTGGAAGCCTTATAGAAAAGGCCACAGAGAAAGAAACGATTAAGGAGCATCCAGAAACAGGGAGTCAACAGAACCCAGAAGAGAAAGGAAAAGACATTGCTGCATGCATTGCCATGTGACAGAAAAGCCAGGAACCCCAAAGATTGCCAGCCAGCCAGAAGATACTGACCCCAGGAGGAAATAAGACTTCTAGACTCTGAAACCGTAAGCCAATAAATATCTGTTGTTAAGACAAACCACTGTATGGTAGTTACTTTGGCAGGCAACAAACCAATGTACTAGGAATATATTTAACTAAGAATATAAAAGGCTTATATACTGAAAATTACAAAACTTCGCTGGAAGAAATTAAAGAAGACCCAAATCAATGGAAAGATGCCATGTTCATGGATTAGAAGACTTAATATTGTTAAGACATCAACACTATTTAAAGCAATCTACAAATTCAATGCAATCCCTATCAAAATACCAGCAGCTATTTTTGCACAAATGAAAAATTCAATCCTCAAATTCATAGGAAAAATTGAAAGGGGTCTGATAGCCAAAACAGTCTTGAAAAAGAGGATACATATTTGCTGATTTCAAAACTTACTACAAAGCTATAGGAATTAAAACAGAGTAGCTTATTGATTCATAAAAGTAACTTCCATATTTAGGATTTCAACGTATTATTATTCATATATGTCACAAATATTTTTCCCATTTTGTTGGGGTTGGGTTTTAATTAATGAATTAATTTAATTAATGGTGGTATATAAGATTTAAATTATGTAGTAAAATTTATTAATATTAAAAAAAAAAACCAGAGTGGTACAGCATAAGGATAGATACATAGACCAATTCTATGAATTGAATTGAGAGTTTAGAAATAACTCACACATCAATGGTCAGTTGATTTTTCGCATGGGTACCAAGTCCATTCAGTTGGGAAAGAAATGCCTCTCAACAAATGGTACTGGGACAAGTGAAAATCCATATGCAAAAAAAATGAATTTGGACCCCAGCCTCTCACCACATATAAAAATTGGCTCAAAATGTATCAGGAACATAAACATAAGAATTAAAAACATAAAACTCTTACAAGAAAACATATCTTTAGGATCTTGCATTAGCAATGATTCTGAGACTTTACAGCAAAAGCATGGCCTAACAAAATGAAAAATAAAGTAGGCATCTTTAAAACTGAAAGTTTTTGTGTATCAAAGGACATTATCAACAAAGTAAAGATATGTCCTGAGACTAGGAAAAAATAACTGCATTTTGTCTGATAAAGGTTTAATATCCAGAATATATAAAGAACTCCTGCAACTCAACAAAAAGACAACCCAATTTAAAAGTGGGCCAAGAATTTAATAAAAATGTCTCCAAAGAAGATGGCTATACAAATGGCCAATAAGCACATGAAAAGATGCTGAACATCATTAGCCAAAAAAGAAATAGAAATCAAAACTACAATGAGATACTATTTCACACCCACTAGGGTGGCTTTCATTAAAAAAAAAAAAAAAACAGAGAAAATAAGTTTTCACAAGGATGCAGAGAAATGAGAAATAGGAAACCTGTACATTGTTGATGGGAATGTAGAATGGTACAGCCATGAAGAACAACAGTTAAGCAGTTCCTCAGTACCCGTTTAAGATGCTTAAAGGGGATAATCTGACAAAGGACAGGCTCCTAGGGTGTGTGAGAATGCTCATTTTGCCATAGTGGGTTATATCACTGGATAGAGACCCATATAATGAGAGTGAAGGTATACCCACATTCTGGGGAGGACTGATGTTCTCAAATAGAGAGAATTGTATCTCTCAAGAGAAATGGTGGCTCCCAATGCATTAGGGCAGTTGAGCATGTCAAGGCCTCAACACTGTTGCAAGTATCTCTGAACATGGCCCTTCAAGCAATGAAGATTGACTATCTTTGTGGGCCCTAAAGGAGAGGGGGAAAGAGGTATTGAATAGATGGAATCAATGTAACTGTGTGGGCAACAGAAGTATTCCACAAGATTACGCAAGGATGGATATAAGACGTGTTTAATTACACCAAAAATATATACGGGCTGATAGGCTAAAATGTAAATCATAATGTAAAACATAACTAAAAATTTAGAAAATTGTATAGTCTAAAATATAAACCACAATGTAAACACAAATGTTACCTAGTTTGAAAGCTATTGTCTCAATATCTGCACATCAGTTTCAGTAAATATAGTATGAATATGCAAAAAGATTATTGCTGTGGAAGGGAAAAGGGTTTTATGTTGGATATGTGGGAGTACTGTATATTGTATATATGAATTACTGTGATCTAAAACTTTTGTGAAGATAAGCTTAATAATTAGGGGGAAAATAGAAAAAGAAAGGACGTAGACACTGAGGAAAAGACGGAAGAAGTTGCCTTGCCAGTTTGCATACAGGGCAACACTTATTGCAGTGATGGAAGGCAACACATCAAAAACAAAGCTTTTGCATTTTTTAATTTTTTGATACCCAATTTATTTTTACCTTAATTTTCTAAATTAATTTGTATTCTACTAACCTTTTTTATTTTTTTTAAAGATTTATTTATTTATTTATTTAATTTCCCCCCCTCCCCTGGTTGTCTGTTCTTGGTGTCTATTTGCTGCGTCTTGTTTCTTTGTCCGCTTCTGTTGTCGTCAGCAGCACGGGAAGTGTGAGTGGCGCTTTCTTTCACGCTGGGCGGCTTTCCTCACGGGCGCACTCCTTGCGCGTGGGGCTCCCCCACGCGGGGGACACCCTCGCGTGGCACGGCACTCCTTGCGCGCATCAGCACTGCGCATGGCCAGCTCCACACGGGTCAAGGAGGCCCGGGCTTTGAACCGCGGACTTCCCATGTGGTAGACGGACGCCCTAACCACTGGGCCAAAGTCCGTTTCCCTCTACTAACCTTTAAACTCATCACTATATTCCATTTTACTATATGGAACCTGGCAATATATTGGGCTTCATTTTTGAAGAAGTTTTGGATCACAGAGAGGTTCAACAATGGCAGAGGAGGAATACTGGTGTGGGATGTTATTGACAGAGGACACATGGTTGGCAGGGAGTTCTACAGGGCACATATCCAGGGTTCATAAAAATGTTTGGATATTTTCATAGTGGAAACAATTAAAAACAACAACTGAAGGAGTGCTGAGTTCCTAGCCAGGGGAGCTCTATCACAGTCCCTAAAGGAACAGCAACAATCCCCCAAGTGCAACAGCAAAGACCAAAAAAGAAGGAAGGTCCAACAATGAGCCCTTGATACTAATGACTATGCTTGTGAGCCTGTGCACCTGAAATAAGAACAAGGTCTAGAGCTGCAGGGTGCCTAAGAGTTATCTCCTGAGAGCCTCCATGTTGCTCAAATGTGGCCAGTCTCAAAGCCAAACTCAGCATGTAAATGCGTTCCCTTCCCCCCAGCGTGGGACATGACTTCCAGGGATGAGCCTCCCTGGCGCCAAGGGATTACTACCAAGTACCAGCTGATGATGTAACTAGAAAATGACCTTGAATAAAAGGGTCAACTCAGACCAGCAGAATATCTCAGTCTACATACAATACCAGGAGTTAAAAATGCTTTTTGACCTGAATAAAAGGGGGAAATGGAAAGGACAAATGAGTTTATATGGCTATGAGTCTCCAAAAAGAGCTGGGAGGTTATTAGAGGGGTTGCCCTTATGCACACCTCAGCAGAGTCCCTGAGACAGATAAAGTAGATACAACCCCAGGTATTGGTTCTCCTGAGGACTACAGAGACCCACAGGTTCTACGGTCATGGCAGATGGAATGCCATGTCAGTTGGCCCTACTTTGGAGTTTGTGTTTCTGTGTGATGGAGCTGGACTCAGATGTGATCTTTGTCCACAAGCCTCTCCTGTTACTTTTACTGGATCTGTAGTTGGTGCTGGGGTTTAGTGTATACCCAGGGAACCTGACTCTCTGGACTGACCATGTGATAGCCAGGCCCTAAGCCTCAACAGACTTGCAACTCCTACACTCTGGTTTACTGGACTTACCCCACTCAGCTAACATAGAGGTGAAGAAGGTCAACCACCACACCAGGGAGCCAAGAGTGCCTACAACTGAAAGCAGGAGAATTGCATCCAGCATCCATGTGGAATCTAAGCCCCCTCTAGATATAGAGTGGACACAACCATTCCAGGCTCCACAGGATGGAGGAACAGAATATGGATTAGAGTGGACTTACTGATATTCTATTCATGAACTATTGTGATTAGTAATCAAAGAAAATGTGGTATTGGTGTTGGTGTGAAGAAAGGGGTCGTGGTGGCTGCTGGGGGTAGGGAGTGGGAGGAATAGATGTGATGTGGGGGCGTTTTCAAGGGTTGGAGTTGTCCTGGGTGGTGCTGCAGGGACAGTTACCAGACATTGTATGTCCTCCCATGACCCACTGGGTGGACTGTTGGAGAGTGTGGGCTATGGTGCAGACACATGAGGTGCAGCTGTGCTCAGAGATATATTCACCAAGCGCAATGAATGTCTCATGATGATGGAGGAGATTGTTGTTATGGGGGGAGGATTGGGGTGAGAGGGGTGGGGGTTATATGGAGACCTCATATTTTTTTAACGTAACATTAAAAAAAAGTAAATAAAGACCAAAAAAAAACCTACAATGAGATACTATTTCACACCTACTAGGATGGCTTTCATTTAAAAAAAAAAAAAAAAAACAGAGAAAATAAGTTTTGGCAAGGATGCAGAGAAATGAGAAATAGGAAACCTGTATATTGATGGCAGTTCCTCAGAAAAGTTAAGTATAGAATTACCATATGAATGGTATATTAGTCAGCCAAGGGGTGCTGATGCAAAGTACCAGAAATACATTCACTTTTATAAAGGGTATTTATTTAGGGTAGAAGTTTACAGTTACGAGGCCTAACGAGTCTAATTCAAGGTACTCTAAGAGATACTTTCTCATCCAAAGTCTGCAGCCACATGTTGACACAAGATGGCAGGTGACGTCTGTGAGGGGTCGGCTTTCCTTTTTCCTCTTAAGCTCCATGGTCCCAGCTTTTTCAATCTCAGCTGTAGGCTGGCCTAAGGCCCATCTTTCTTCCCGGGCTCATTTTTTTCCATGCTCAGCTGCTCTGTTCTCTTCACAAGGTCAGCTGTAAACCATCAGGCTCATCTCTATTCCAGGAGCCACAGGATCCTCTGTGTATCTTCTCTGTGTATAATGAATTGTCTCTCTTCCTCTGCCGTCTTTTTCTGTGTGAGTGTCCACCCACCAAAGGGACAGGGACTCAACCCTGCAAGCCCTAATGACAGGGTCAAATCAGCCCTAATGATGTGGTCAAATCAAAGCCCTAATCATAACATAATTAATCAAAGGCATCTCAGCTGAATCTAGTACAATCAAAGGGTATCATGCCCAGAAGAACAGACATAATCAATATCTCTTCTCCAGATTTCATAAATAATATCAAACTGCCACACCTGGCAATCCCACCTCTAGGTTTATACCCAAAAGAATTGAAAGCAGGGACTCAAACAGATATTTGTAAACCAATGTCCACAGCAGCAATGTTCACAACAGCCAAATGATGGAAGCAATCTATGTGTCCATCAAGAGATGAATGGCTAAATTGTGGTATATCATGCAACGGAATATTATTCAGTCATAAAAAGGAATGAAATGCTGATATATGCTACAACATGAGTGAACCCTGAAGTCATCCTGTTGAGCAAAATAAGCCATAAACAAGGTACAGATATGGTATGCGTTCTCTTACATGAAATACTTAGAACAAGCAAAGTCAAAGAGACAGAAAGCAGAAGACTGGTTACCAGAAACTGTATGGAAGAGTGAATGGGGAGTTACTGCTCAATGGGTACAAGTTTCTCTTTGGGAGGATTAAAATGTTTTGGAACTAGATAGTGGTGAAGGTTACACAACATTGTCAATGTATGCAGTGTCACAGCATTGTATTCTTAAAAATGGTTAAAATGATATTTGCTATGTATATTTTACTATATATATATATATATATTTAAGTATTAAAGACTAATGAGCTATGCAGGGGCCATCATTATCATTAAGGTAAGAATTAACCTTTCATGAAATTTCTTTTTAACCATAGCCTTACTGATGATCTAGTCCAAGCACACTGTGTCCCTCTCTCATATGTGGACTAGTTCGCCAATCATTTACAGAGTGCCCATTATGTGGCCTGTACTGAGGGCGAAGGATCCAAGAGTGTCTAGGACAGACAATCCCACCTTCATGGAAGTTATGGTCTACTCAGAGAGTCAAAAAGCAAGCAAAGATTATGAGCTCTTTCAAAGAGAGGACACTACAACAAATAGGCAAAAAGCAGTCCCATCAGGCCTAAAGCTCACAGTCTCACATAATGGGTATTTTCTTCCGGAAAGATTTGAAGTCCCAAGGGTTATTTTCAAATAGAAATCAAAAAGCCCCAAGGACCATATATCACCACAGCTTCTTCCATTCTTGCATAGCAAGCAGCCTATTGCAGAGAGGGGTCAAAAGTCAGCCAACAGCAGGGTGACAGCTGACAAAAGGAAAAAGGACAGGAGCATTCCTCAGATCTGACTGGGAATCCTGGGACCCCACTAAGATCAGCAATCTCAAAGAGTACCCACAAGATGCCAAGCCCCATGCTGGGTGCTCTACATTTCTGATCTCACTGAAGTCTCCAGGCAAGCATTATCAGTTCTGAGTTGTATTACCTTGGCCTATTCATCTATGTACAAAGACCAGAGAGAGAGAAAGCATATTCAAATTGGGCAGCCAGTTCCATCCACAATGTGTCTATTCCAAAGCGAGGTTATCGTGATGATGCCCATGATTCTGCTAGTCCCGAAAATGGTCTTACTTCCCTCAAGACTTCCTTTCCATTAAGTGTCAGTGGAGTGTCTTTCATACATCAGAGTTAATAAACACAAGCCAACTCTTTCATCTAATGTTCAACCCAGAAAAGCCAACTGTACTGGTTAGGTTACTGACAGACAGCATGTTTTCTGAAATGGTTCCTTGTCAATGGATTTTCAAGCTGTGATTTTTACCTTCTGCACTGACTTTAGAATGTAATCTTCCTGTTAAGTATGGCTCCACTATGTCCTCACTTTACATACAGGGAAATTAAGCTTCTCTGAAGAATAATCACTTAAGGTTATACAACTAGCAAGTGGCAGAGTTGGGATTAAAACACAAATCTATTTTCTCTGGTTATTTTCTCACCCACACCATGTAGCCTCCTCTAGTCATACAGACTCCTGAGAAAATGGTATGGAGGGAATGAGAATAATATTAAGGCAGGAATGAGCAGATCAGGATTCTAGTCCCTCTCTTGCCATATGACTTTGGGCAGGTCATACAGTCCCCACAGCTACCTATTTCAGGCTGCAATTTACAGCCTGACCCTACTCAGCAGTTGCCCCAGGCTCCCCAATTAGTACATCAGGGATAAAACAAAAAAAACAGGAAACTAGAATGAGTGGTTACAAATTTAAATGAGTACAGAGGCCAGACAGATAATATAAATGAGCGAAGTGAGTTGAGTAGGGAATTGTGGCTGAATACAGGCCCAGTGTTCCCAGGCCTTTGAATTTTTCCAAGAGAAGCCAGAGCTCTGCATTTTCAAATGTCAGCAACCAATATGAAATTATTTTTAATACCATGAACAGTAAATACAGCATAATGGTGGGCTTATAATTCAACACTGTCCCTAGGCCACTTTTGAGCTAAATGGACTCAAATGACTCTTTCAATATCAGGAAGACCTAGAAACAGTAGATTCCCACAAGCCATAAGGAATAAGTGTTGACTCCTGTCAATATCAGGATTCCTTTAAAAACACAGTGAAGCTGAACTGCATCCTGGCTCCTGGGGTATTGAATATGGATGTGAACAAAAGCAGCCCACTCAGTGAACAATGGAGTAGGAACATGAAATTTGTTCCAGTCCCATGGAAAAGGCCAGAACTGATCTGTGACCTACAAAGAGAAAGAAACTGGAAGTTACCAAAGGCTGTCAGGCCTACTTGGCTAATGGTCTAGGGCTATGGATTAAGGCAGCCTGACATTTTACTTAAGAGCTTAAACAAAGGAGAGCAAATAAATTTCATTTAAAGTGTCAACTCCAGTCAACCTGAAGTGGATGCCTAGAGTAGTGGGCTGCCCTGTTTGAAATATATGCTGTCACCAATCAGCCATGACTACCAGGGACACAGAGGAAGGGGAAATGGCAGTGGCAGCACACATTCCACATATTTGCTACCCGTGACTAAACTCTCACAAACACTGAACTATCCTTAGCTTCCAGCAAAGAAATCCTGACAGCAGGAGAAAACTACAGCTCATGCCCCCTAGAAATCCACTGGAATTAGCTGGAATATCAAAGCTTGCCCTGGATAGTCTTTAGTCACAGATTCATCAAGTATTTACTGATACCTGTCCTAGAGATCTTACAGGCTAGTGGAAGAGACAAGTCAAAGATAATTATGATCTGTTACATGTAGTAAGAGAAATGTGTGGGAGCCTGGGGGGTGAAGGGTGACCTAATTTCCTTAAGAGAACCAAACAAAGTAAAATTTTAGTTGGTTCCTGAAGGAAGAGTGGTCCTCTTGGAAAAGAACAGGAGAAAAGAGTATTCTAAGTAGAGTGAACCAAACAGTTCACCAGAAAATGGGGAGAACCTTGATGGTCCTGAAAGCACGGGGTGCATGAGGGGCAATAAGAGAAGATGAAGCACAAAGGGAACTGATGACAGTTTATGAAGGGTTTTGAATGCCAGGCTAAAGCTTTGGACTTAATTCTGTAGATGATGGGAACCAATGAAGGGTTTTAAGCATAAGGTATAATCAGATTTGTGGGTTAAATAGATCACACTAGCTGCAATGTGTGGGCCCATGCTGGGAAGATGGGAAGATGAATTCTGCAAAAACCATGGCAATGAAGGATCAGATTTAAGACATATGAAGGAAAGTGGATATGGAGGAAAGCTAGAGTAATCAGAGACAGCGACTCTGGATGATGGTGCCATTCACTTCCAACTTTGCATAAGGATAGAGATACAAGGATGGGGCAAAACACAATAACCACTCCCACCCACTGGGTTTCAGAGGAAATAATTATTTGAGACAGTATAAGAGGGTACCAAATTCAGACATGTTTATTCTAAGTGGGTAAGCAGGAGCTTTTAAGGTCCGGCTTCAAGCTCTGACCCTCTTTAGCTTCACTTTTTGCCAGGGCCCCAAAGTCCTCTACCCTTCCCTCTGTGGCCTCCAGACCTTTCTATAACTCCCCCACCTCCAAAACCTTTATCCGCCTCTTCGCCTACAGACCGTTCTAAGACCGTCCTCACTCGCAGTGCCTTCTATCTCCCTCCTCATCCCCGTCCACTCTATGACCCTTCCCATCTCCGGACGCTTCATCCCCCCTCCACTCTCCCCACACACACATAAAAGCGTCTTTCTCTCCTCTCACATTCCCCGGCCCCCTGTGATACCACCTCCTCCTAAATCTCCAACCGAAAGCCCGAGTCTCAGGTGCCCCCATTCCGCCACCCAGACTCACCCACCGAGACACCCACTTCACAACACGACGGAAGTCCTCCAGGGTTCGCGCAGGGAATGCTGGGACGGGGAGTCCGAACAGCGCCACCCCAGTAATGACCCGTTGGAGACTACAATTCCCAGAAGATACTGCGCGAGCAGTAGTGGGCGGCCTCTCTGTTTGGCTCTTGTCGGATGTCGTCAGCCAATAGATAAGTCATCTCCCTGCCCCTGCTCCACCGGAACAAATAGAAACAGGGTCAATGCGGGTGGGAGGGACGGGGCCTGTGGCCGTCCTGACCCTCTCAGGAGACTCGGGGCTAGCGGCACGGCGGGATGGGTAGGCACTCGAACGGAAGTGGGAGGAGCTGGAGCATATGGAAGGGTCGAAGGGAAAGCCGTCGGCTCGGGAGATGTCAGAGCTGAAGCGGGAGGGGAGGGTGAATGGAGGTGGCTAGACTGGGGGCCAGGAGAGAGTTGGGCAGTTGTAGATTCCATCTCCAGCTCACCGCTAAGCTGCGTGACTTTCCATGAATTCTGAACTTGCTTTCTATACCTATAAAAATGAGGATAATAGCATCCAAGTCTCCGGGTTTTTGTAAGGCTTTAATTAGATAATACACCTAAAACGATTAACTCCGTGCCTGGGTCCTAATGACGAACGTTAGCTATTAGTATGTAAATAAGTTAGTATAGAGCTTGGCACTTTCGTGGGTGTAGGAAGAATGTTACTCATTATTACAGAATAATCTTACTATAAATGCAGTTTCCTTGTACCACTGTAAATCCTGTGAGGTATGAGCAGTCTAATATGGGGGTAAGACTCTGGGTCCAAAACCCAACCGTTTCCTAGCTGTGTGACCTTCAACAAATTACTGCACCTCTTTTGTGCAGTTTTTTCATCTGTAAATGCGGGTAATATAATAAAGCCTAAATGACATAATGTAAGTAAGGGACAGTCTCTTGAGTCACATTGTGTCTGAAACTTCTTACACTCAGATGCAGGATGTGGGTTTTGCTACTCACTAGTTGTGAAACGTTCAGCAAATTGCTTAACCTTCTACCTCAGTTTCCTCATCTTTAAATTGGGAATAATAATAACATCTACCTGATAGGGTTGTTGAGAGGAGTAAATAGGGAACAGTATGTATAGAATTTGGTACGTGTCTGACACACAGAAGGAGTTTAATAATCAGCAATAACCATTAGTGAAATGTGCTTATTAAAAATTTCTTCAGCTAAATAGTTCTGAAAATTCAAATACACGAATGAAGTTGGTTTTCAATTAATCTACTTTTAGAGATTTGCTCTTTGCACTTAGTCCCCAAAGGATATTAGCCAGATCTTCTCAGTTTTCTTACAGGAATAAGATAACATCTCAAAAGAAAATCAGACTATATGGTGTTAGGAGCATTGGATCAGGTGTTAGGACCCAGTAAATCTGTAACTTTCCTCAGAAACAAACAAACAATAAGATTGATATCCTTGAGCAGTTTGCTGAGAAAGGAGTCATGATGACCTTGATAAACTATGGTTATTTAGCTGCTGAAACCACAAAGCAACACTGGAATGAGAAATTGCACGTAATCCTTTTTCTTCGCCTTTAAAAACTCTAGCTCCCATTCTCACTTTGAACTGGATTGGGGAAGATTCCCCCAGTTCCTTTTTGTGCACTCACCACAAATCACTTTCTCACTGAGGTGTTTCTCCTTTGTAGCACCAGATTGGGGGTCCCTTCTATTGGAAAGAGCTGTGCTTACGGTAACATTAGCTATTATTCTTCTCACTAATTGTTATGACAGGCAAATTGACATTACCTAACATGGTAAGTGTTCAGTACATGTTAGCTTGTGTCAAAATTAGGGGAATTCTGTATCTTGGTCTTAAAGATCCAGTTCAAATTCCTTCTCCTCTTTGTTGACTTTTTATAATAATAATGTGTGTGTGATTTTGCTCAATAGATGCAATAGCAACATATAAACATCTTGTTATTGAAGTCTCATTAACAGGCCTATGAGGCTGGTGTTATTATCCCAATTTACAAAGAGGAAATGGGGGCTTAGAAAGATGAAGTGACTTGTTCAAGATCACATAGCCATGGGAAAAGGATTTGGCTCAATGGATAGGGCATCCGCCTACCACATGGGAGGTCCAAGGTTCAAACCCAGGGCCTCCTGACCTGTGTGATGAGCTGGCCCATGCACAGTGGGAGCCCCACATGCAAGGAGAGTGTCAGGACCTGAAGCTGGAAAGGCAGCTTTGAAGGGCCAGGGAGGGATATCTACTCCAGGATTGTCTGCCCCAAAAAGGAGGAATAGAGGTGATTGCACAAGGTGGAAAAGATCCCATTAGGACACAAGAGGGCACCCCTCACCATAAATCTAGCCTGGAATTGTTCTATGGTTTCCCTGAGCCTTTGTCTAATTAAAACCTTGATTTTTCAAATGAGGAAACTAAGACCCCAAAAGGCTGAGTGCCCTGCCCAGTATCATATAGAGTTAAGTGGCAGAGCCTGAAACACCCTGGTTTTCAGCATCCACCAGGATTTGATTTTCAAGCATTCTGTCCTCGATTGTCTGTCAACACCCTTGCCAAGCCAGGCCAGTGCTAGGGTCTAGGGAAGCAGAAATGAATCAAACCTCATTCCTGCCCCCAAGGCCTGCTCTTCAAACTTTCCTTATCAAACATACCTATGAGTAAAAAATTTCTGAGCACACACTCCTAGCATATATGTATTTATTTACTTATAAATAATATACATGCAAAAACTATAGCCAATTTTTATTGAATATTTATACTACATTAGGTCCCATTCTCAGTGCTTTGTAGGCATTAACTCATTTAATGCTCACAAAGCCCTTTGAAGGAGGGTCTGATATTACTCCACATTACAGAAAAGGAAACTAAGATACAGGGAGTTTAAGTAATATGCCAGGGGCACATGGCTAAAAAGTAGGCAGGCTGCTTCAGAGTAAGCTGAGATAAAAAAAATAAATGGAGGGAAATGGATGTGGGATCCCATCTACCATATGGGAGGTCCAGGGTTTGATGTCCAGGGTCTCCTGGTGAGGGCAACCTGGCCCACACAGTGAGCTGGCCCATGCCAGTCAATGCAGGAATGTCACCCCACACAGGAGTGCTGCCCTGCATGGGAATGCTGTCCTGCACAAGAAAGCCACCCCGTGCAGGAGTGCCAGCCAACACGGAGAGCTGGCACAGCAAGATGATGCAACAAAAGACACAGAGGAGAGATAAGAAGATGTAGCAGAATAGGGAGCAGAGGTGGCACAAGAGAGTAATTGCCTCTCTCCCACTCCAGAAGTTCCCAGGGTCGGCTCTAATGAGAATACAAGCAGACACAGAAGAACACACAGCAAATGGACAGAGAGCAGACAAGGGGCGGGGGCGGGGGGGGGGGGGCGGAGAGAATATCATTTTCTTTCGAATCTCCAGTGGATCATCTTGTGCAAACCACTTTGCAGACCGCTGCTTTAGGGGCTCCCTGATGTGTGAGAGAAGGGACAGTGTCACCAGTACTTTGAGAAAGGGAAATAAAGTACAGGAAGTTGTGGGAGCCCAGAGGTAGCACCTTATCCAGGCTGGAAGGTCAGGAAAGAATTCTGGAGAAAGTAATGGCTAAATTTTATAGGATAATTTGTGCAGTTCACCAGAGTGGGAAATGGGTGTTCTTGGTAGAAAGAACAGCATGTGCAAAGGCCCAGAGGCAAGACGAGAGCATGGTGTTCTGGGAGCTACAAGGAGTTTAGCACACCTAGAGTACAGAGTGCCAAGAAGGGTGGCTTCCTCCTCCCCATTTTGCTGTGAGGATCAAACGAGGCCATAGATGTGAACATACCTTCATGTCTTTACTGTGAGAATAGGCAATCAGCCTGCTACCTCCTGGGCAGAGTCTCAACTACTCAGCTTTTTTGGTCCTTAGCTATCCATCCATCTATAACCCAGATGGCAAAAGGGACCCTTCTGGCCCTGAAGATCTGGTTGAACCCAGTCTGGTCCCTATTCCACTGCTTAGCACTGCCCAGAACCCTCCCTCCTTCCCTATCTTTTTGGAAATACTCAACCTTATTTACTTTGGGCTTCAGTTCCTATGAGCCTTCTGCCTCCTGTGGGTTTCCATCTAGAAAAAAATCCAATCAAGGCCAAGCATTTTGTGAACTTAGTAAATTTAGTGAGGATTTAGGTCTTGAGAGCACATCACATCTGCACAGCCACCTGCCGTCTCCCAAACTTTCTCATTCAGCCTCGAGAGCCTTCCCAAATGCTGCGTTCCCAACCATTGATCCTCCCTGCACATGCAGCACCCCCACCACCCACCAGAAGCCGAGATTGGTCTCATGCACCCACACATACCCTCAATCTCCCTGCCAGGCTGCTGCTCTTCCTGCTCCCACCCTCCAACATATATGCACCCACTTTACTATAAACCAATCTGCTCCAGTCTGCTTCCCAGCCAAGTCCAGAAGTACTCCTTTCTTTCACCTTCCTTGGGCCACACACCGTAGTCTCCACAACGGAGCAGACAGGCCAGCCTATGATAGCGGGGGAGCTGGTGGCGGGAGACAGGCTCCAAGAAGACCAGCAGCAGCCCTGAGGGTTGGGGGGCAGCCAGCAGGAGAGAAGTGGCCAGGCGGAGCTCCAGGCGGCAGCGGGGGGTGAGCAAAGCCTGCTGACTCAGCACACACAGAGTAACCCGGCTGCCCGCCATGCTGTCCGCCACATTGTCTGCCACGTCCTTGCCTGGCTCGAAGTCCCGCTCGGGGAGACAGAGGCGCAGTCCCCGGCCAGCAGGAGGGCAGCCCTCCAGAGCAGGCAGCAGCTCCTGTACCACCCACCCCTGGTCTTCCCTGCAGTGAGATACAAACACATCGTAGAAGAACTTCTTGCTCTCACCCCTCTGGCCCTTCAGACCCTGGAGCCAAGACCTGAACAAGACCTGGAGATAGAGGACCCAGGAGTTCCTGGCTTCATGTAGGAAGGGCAAGGACATCAGCAGGAGCAGCAGGGCAAAACTGCCCAAAAAGAGTTCCAATCCCAAGGTCTTGGGGCAGTGGCTCCAGAGAAAGGGGAATAGGGGATTCTTGGAATGGCCCCTAGTTTCTGATTGGCACAGCTGGTGTGATAGTGTGTACATGTACGTTCTGGGGGAATGCTCGAGCCAGGGCCCCACCCATGCATTGGCACACTGGCAGGCCAAATACGCCGTCAGAAAATACATGTACTGAGGCATCTGAGGACTGTGTTCCTGGAGGCTGCTGTCCAACACAAGGCTATTCTCCCAGTCCAGCACTAGGACCTGGAGGCTGCCCAGGCCCTGGAAAGCAGCAGCTGACAGTGTCTCCAACCCTGTGTCGTACAGCTGCAGGAGCTCGAGCCTCGGCAGCTCACCCACCAGCTCCTTAAGCCACACTGGGCGGGGCCGGCCTCGGGACTTCAGATGCTGCAGCTTCAGTTCCCGCAAGCTGGGCAGCCCCGTGATGCAGCAGGGCCCGGGGCTGTGCCCGTCCCCCATCACGCTCAGCTGCTCCAGCCTGGGTAGTTGCCAGAGGAAGAATCTGGAGGTGCCCTGGGAGCAGAGGGCCTCTAGACTGTTGCCAAGCAGGGAGAGTTGACGAAGAGCAGGGAAGACCTCGGACACATTCTGGGCCTCCAGCTGCAGTCCCCAGCCATTCAGAGTCAGGGTTTGCAAGACTGGAAAGACATTAGGAGCCAGCTTCCAAGGTTTCATGCCTGAGACTGCTTGAAGCTCCAATCTGGTCAGCCTCACGGGCAGGGACAACACTACCGCAGAAGGGCCAGAGGGGAGCCTCAGAGTCAGGCTGTACAGATTCTCTGGACCCTGGAAGTCCCAGGCTGGGCTCCATACCACCTGGGTGTCTAGCAAGTTGAGGGTGGTCAGTGCAGGCAGAGCAGCCAACCAGCCCTGGCCCAGTGTTACCAGTGGATTTGTGCCCAAGTCCAGCATCTGCAGCTGCCTCAGACCCTTGAACACCTGACCTTCCAGGCAGACCAGATGGTTTCTCGAAAGTAGCAGCTTCCTCAGGTGGGGCAAACAGGAGAAAGTGGCTGGGGACAAGTTATGCAGACTGTTACCAGACAGATCCAAGACCTGCAGTCCTGAGCCAGCCCCTGTCTCGTTCACGCAGAGCATGGCACTCTGCAGTTGGTTATTTTTCAGGCTCAGTCTCTGAAGCCTAGGCATGGCAGCCAGGAAACCAGGGGGCAAGTCGATCAGACCAGTTCTCTCAAGAGTCAAACTCTTCAGGCTGCGGCAGGAAGCCAGAGCCTCCGGGGCTATGTGCCCTATGTGAGTTAACCCCAAATTCAGCTCTTGCAGCTCAAAGTGGGCAATCACCCTGGCAGGTAGCTTGGCTGTGCCTGTATACCCCACAGACAAGATATCTAGCCTCTGCAGCCCCAGTCCCACCACTGCATCGGCTTCGATTTTTGTGCGATCCAGACGTAGAGTCCCCAGCTTGAGACCCTGTAGGGCCCCTGGGCTGGCCATCTTCAGCTTCAAGTTGTTTGATAGGTCCAACATGTCCAGGGTCCAGCCATCCCCAGAGGAGTTGCCAAGTGCTAGGTCTGGAAAGATGTCAGCCAAAACACCCACATTCTGAATGCAACTGTCCTTGACAGACAGCCGCCGTAGACTGGGAGGCAACCGGACACCCACACTCCCCTCCAGACAGGGAACCAGGAAATCAAGGTGCTGAAGGGAGCTCAGATTGGCAAAGGCATCAGAATGTAGGTAAAGATAATTCACATTGCCCATAAAAGAAAGTTGCCGCAGCTGCCCCAAGCCCCGGAGAGCTCCTGGCAGGAGCTGGGTGAAATGCAGGCACAACCCCAGGACCTTAAGCCCAGGGAAGGAGGAGAAGGCATCTGGGGGCAGGACAGTAGCGGAGCCCCCGAGACAGAGCCCCTCCACTCTCTTCGGCACAGCCTCCAAGGCCTGTGTCACGTTGCTCACCGAGGTACACAAGGCAAAGAGAGGCAGACTGGAGTCCAAGGAACATAACGATACGAAGCGGGAGACCAGAGGCATATGGGAGCCTTTGGTCACTAGGCAGTTGGAAGTTGTCCAGGCTGCAGTCACAGGAAGGATCAGGAACAGGCCAGCCAGTAGCAAGTGCCTGCCCATCTCGATGCCAAGGCTGATGCACAGAGAGGCAGAATCAGAACCCCACTCTCTGCTTACCTCCCTTTTCCAGGGAGAAACCCAGACTCCACCCACTCCCTCCACACACACATACACAATACTCACAGCAGCAACAGCTCCAAATGAGCCCAGGAGAGTCTGGAAGCAGAGGGCCACCCTGCTTCCAAGCAACAAAATAGCTGGGAAACTGAAATGGAGCATGGGCCAGATAGAAAACACATATTATAGCTGAGGATCCAGGGGTCAGGGAAAGGAGGAAGTATGCTAGTGGTAAGGAGGAACCACTAAGTCTCACTTCTCTGATGTGAGGAAACAAGCAGAGTTTCTGAGCACAAAATTTAGGGTCAGGGAAGCTGATGTGGCTCAAGCAGTTGGGCACCTGCCTACCACATGAGAGGTTCCAGGCTCAGTTCTCGGTGGCTCCTAAAAAAGACAAAAGCAAGACAGCAAGCTGATGCAATGGGATAGCATCGCAAGCTGACTCAGCAAGATGACGCAACAAGATGATGCAAGGAGGAAACACAAAGCGAAGGAGCAGATGTGTCTCAAGCAATTAGGTGACTCACTCCCACATGGGAGATTCCAGGTTTGGTTCCCAGTGCCTCCTAAAAAGAAGATGAGCAGACACAGCACACAATGAGCAGGGAGTGCAAACATCAAGGCATGAGGGGGAATAAATAAATAAAATAAATCTTAAAAAAAAATTAGGGGCAAAGATACAGGATCCCACTCTCCCATTTTCCAGAGCTGTGTAGTTCACCGCTCTGGACTTCAGCTTCCTCATCTGTAAAATATGTACCTCTGGGAAGGAGATGTAGTTCAAGTGATTGAGTGCTTCCCATGTATGAGGTCCTGGGTTCAATCTTCAAAACCTCCTAAAAAAAAAAAAAATCACCTACTTCACAGGATTGCTGCAAATTACACAGGGGTGGCAAAATGGGGTTTCTAGCCTTATCACCTCCTTGACCACTTTCTCTCCTTCTAATAGAAAGGAAGTCTTGGGAAAATCAGAATTCAAAAAAACATAAACAACAGATTATGTAAGCAGATTAATACATTGAAATGATAACATCGTGGACATCTTGTAATGATCCCTATGAAAGATTTCAAAAGGCTCGAGCTTCATCCAGAGCACTGTAGAAGTCCATTCCTGCCCTTCTGGGATGGAGCAAAGCAAGAAGGTCTCCATGGCCTTGATGTGCACTACCAGGATGGAGCCAGGACCCCAATGGAGAGCTGAAGGGAAAAGAGGTTTTATGATTACTTCAAACAATGCCGTGAACAATTCAATACAATCAATATGTGTTCATGATTTTCAGGAGAAAAACTCTTTAACTTAAAGAAGGGCATCTGCCCCAAATCTTCAGCAAATACAATTCTTAATGGTGAACCATCCATTACATTTGATTTAAAGTCAGGAATGAGACAACAGTAATTACTTCTTTAATTATACATTATACTGAAGGCCTTAGCAAGGAGAATAAGAAAAAAAGGAAATTAAAATTATCAGTGTTTTAAAGGAAGAAACAAAATGTTGCCATTTACAAGATGATAGGCTTGTCTACATAGAAAATCCAGGAATTTCTAACTACTATTAAAACCAAAGAGTGAAGAAAGCATAAAAGATGTGGTGCTTTTGCTTTTACATTTAAGTCTATGAACTGTTTTGTGTTTATTTTTGTGTATAGTGTGAGGTAAATTTCCAAATGTATTCTTTTCTACATGTCTTTCCCATTGTTGCAGCATTATTTGTTGAAAAGCCTATTTTTATCCTTTAAATAGTTTTGACACCCTTATCGAAATTAGTTAACCAAATATGTGTGGATTTATTTCTGGACTCTGAACTCTATTTAACTGATCTGTATGTCTATCTTTTTTTTTTTTTTTTTTTGCACCACATTTTCTTAAATACCATTGAATCATAGGAAGCTTTGAAATTGAGAAGTATGAGACTTCCTACTGTATGTTTCATTTATATTATATTTTATCTATTCTTGCTCCCTCACAACAACATGATTTTTATAGTCAGTTTGTCATTTAATATAAATAATTCAGCTGGAAATTTTGCATGAATAATGTTGAAACTGTACATCACTTGTGGTGTAGTATTATCATAAAAATGTTAAGTATTCTGGAACACAAACATTAAGTGATTTACCATTTATTTATATCATGAATTCGTGCAAAAATATACTGTATCTATCAGAATATGTTTAGCATTTTTTATTAAATTTATTCATAAGCAAACAACAACAACAACCAAAGAGTGTTTAGCAAAGATGCTGGATACTGGAAATGTTTTTAAGCTTTCTAATACATAAGTGTATTGGTCAGTCCCAATAGCTCATTCAAATTAGAATTTATAGACAAAAGGTTTATAGATAAAAGGATTAATCACAGAGAGGTGGGCCGGACTTGGGGCTATCACAAGCAGTAGTGCAGGAACCTGGGGCTAGCAACCATAAGGAGCTGTTGGTACTCCTAGGACTGAAAGAATAAAGCCTGGGAGAAGCTACCAGAACTTAGAAGGAGAAAGTTTTATAGGAGCAATAACTGTCAGTCAAGTCACAAAGCCAACCTGTTGGAGATCTTCACAGGGAAGAAATCAGTGGTATAATGCCCTGTCCTATCCTCCCTCCCTCTGATATCCTGTTAGGATTCTCCATTGGCCCAAGAATCGGGGCACAGGGGGGTGGGTAGTAATTCTTGATGTAATCCTTTAAGGTAGGCTTCTCTGAGCAAGTAACAAAGTGGAAAAGGATGGAGTAGATATAGAGGGACAAACTAAGGAATGGAGTACAACCAGCAACGGAAAATTAGAAAATGTGTTTAATTTTTTAAAGTAATAAGACACAAGAATATATAGGTAAATGGAACATAATATAGTCCACAAACAAGCCTAAACATATCTAATCACCTGATTTTTAGAAAGGCACTTATTCAATTCCAAATATCTTCATTAAAAATAATTTCAGATATATTGTAAGACTAAATGTGAAAAATAAAGCAATAAGTCTTTTAAAAAAAGACATGAGAATATCTTTATGCTCTTGAGATAAGCAAACTGTTCCTAAATATGCCACAAAAAGCATTAGCCATGAAAATTTCATACTGGACTTTAATCATTAAAATTATGAAATTCTGTTCATTAAAGATATAATTAAGAAGTTGAAAAGACAAGCCACATACCAGGAGAAGATACTTGCAATACATATGTTCAACTCAGTACTCATAGTAGAACATAAGAAAGATATAATTTTGAATAACCCATACATCAAAGAAGGAACCATAGTGAAAGAAAATATTTTCAGTTGAACAATAACAAAAACACTGCATATCAAAGCTGGTGAGATGATGCTAAAGCAATATCTATAGGGGAAAATATAGCCTTAAGTGTCTGTATTGGGAAAGGAACAGCAAAAGCTGGAAATTAATAAGCCAACAACCTCAAGAAATTAGAAAAGAAGTAGTTTTTTTACAAGTTCCACTTCCCCCATTATGGAGTAACTGATACCTATCTAGCCTTCCCATCATAAACAACTGGGAAACTGGGCCAAATATATGAAACAACTGTTTTCAGACATTAGACAAACTGAACATATAGGACAGTGATCTACAATTACCCTTAGTTTCTACCTGCAGGCATTTACTAGAGCAGCATAGGGAAGGAGATAGATTCCAAGCTGAGTGCAGCAGTCTTAGTGAGATGAGAAAGCAGAAGGTCAAGACAACTGGACTTTGTGGGGCAGAATACAGGAAAGGAGGGAGATAAATAGAGAAAGAGCTCTAGAATCTGCATGGAGTTCCCTTGGATCTTTGGCTGAATACTAAGTTGACAATGTAAAGAATGAAACTCCGCAAGCCTGGACAAACAATAACTGTTGGAAAGGTAAAAGCTGAATAATTTCGAGAGTTCTTATAAGGTTGTGGGACTTTGAGTTCTTCTTTTTTTTAATGGAATCATTCAAATGTGACTTTTAATTTTTTTAAAATTTTTTTACGATTTATTTATTTATTTATTTCTCTCCCCTTCCCCCCACCCCAGTTTTCTGTTCTCTGTATCTACTTGCTGCATCTTCTTTGTCCGCTTCTGTTGTTGTCAGAGGCATGGCAATCTGTGTTTCTTTTTGTTGCGTCATCTTGTGTCAGCTCTCCATGTGTGCAGCGCTATTCTTGGGCAGACTGCACTTTCTTTCCCACTGGGCGGCTCTCCATGCACTTCTTGCACATGGGGCTCCCCTACGTGGGGGACACCCTGCATGGCACGGCACTCCTTGCGTGCATCAGCACTGCACATGGGCCAGCTGCACATGGGTCAAGGAGGCCTGGGGTTTGAACCACGGACCTCCCATGTGGTAGACAGACGCTCTAACCACTGGGCCAAGTCCGACGCCAGATTTTGAGTTCTGACAAACCAGATATTAGGGACCTTGTTGAGCACCCAGGGCATTCAATAGAGAACCCAGATGGTAAAACTTTAGTAATAGGGTTAAACTCTTCTGGAGCACAGGATTAAAAACAAGTCTTGAGAGAACTGAGCAAGATGGCAGTGGAGTAAGGCGCTCCTAGAGTCAGCTCCTGCTACAGGGCAGTTAGTAAACACCCAGAGCTCTCTGGAATTAGCTGAAGCACCTGTTTGGGGGCTCCAGGAGGCCAGAAGAGCATCCTGCTACATAATTGAAGGAATGGAAGAAGGAGACTGCCCATCTGCAGAGAAGACTCGTGAGTAGAGCACTATACACCATGGAGGCTGGTGCCCATCCTCCACTGGAGGCACAAGCCACCTCAGGAGCTGTTCTGTGGCTGGAATTGAAAGCTCCACTTCCCAAAACAGGAGAGGAAGAGACGGTTGGGCACCAATTTCAGCTACTGATAAGTAAATTCAGCAGGCTAAAGTATAATCCTGAGAACAGCTTAAGTTTGAGCCTGTCCAAGCCAGTAAGAGGCCGGGAAGCGGCTATCTTTTAACTCCACACCTGGCAGGAGGGGATGCGGGGTAGACTGAAAGTCCCAGTGCTGGTGAGGACTGGCTTCTATCCAACTAGGTCAGATTGTAGCTCCAGCCTAGGCCCAAGTGCCACCTCCAGCAGGGAGGAAGCTGCAGGGACCTGCGCCAGCCTCTCTGGGAAATTACCAGCCAAGCCATGGAGGCCAGTGATTATCCTACTCTGGTGGCATGTGCCCCCCCCCCAGGAGCTTTTCTGTGGCTGGAATTGGAAACTCCATTTCCCGAAAACAGGGGAGGAAGAGACAGTTGGCCACCGATTTTGGCTACTGATTGGGACTTGGCTGGCTAAGAAATAACCCTGGGAACAGCTGGGGTGTGAATCAGCCCAAGTCAGAAAGAGGCCAGTGGCCACCATTTTGACTCCACCCAAAGCCTGAGGAGAAGCCAGGCTGACCAAAAATCACAGTGACTGTAGGAACCAGTTACTTTCACCCAAATCAGCCTGCAGCCCTAGCCAAGGTTTCAGCCCCACCTCTGGCAGGGAGGAGGCTGGTGGGCCCTGCACCAGCCTATCCAGATAACTGCAGTTAACTTTGGCTGGCATAGCTTGATAATCGGAAGTATACAAGGGCAACTGCAGTCATCTTGGACCTGCACTTCATAGATTGCTGCCCACACTTGCAGCTCCATTCCTGCCTCAGATGGGGAAGAAAGGGGCGTGAAGCTTCATTATTCTCTCTGAGCAACTACAGTCTAGGCCTGCACGACTTGGCTTATTCCACACAGCTGTGAGTCTGTCCCTACCCCTGGCAAAGCAGAAAGTTGGAAGAAGCTTCATTGTTTCTAGACACAATGAGGGCAGCTTGAACCTCCACAGCTTACAGCACCAACTACATGCTTGGCTCCTACTGCACAACAAGCAAGGGAGAAAGGGCAAGGAGCCCTAAACTAAAGGGAAAAACTGCACCCAGAAAAAATACTCTAGTAAGCCAGATGTGAAGACACCAACAAAAAATTACAATCCTATGGACCAGTGAAAGGAACAAGATAAGCCTCCAGGTGACATAAAGGAGTTGAGACAACTAATCATAGATGTTCATACAACTCTCCTTAATAAATTCAATGAGATGGCTAAAGAGATTAAGGATATTAAGAAGACACTGTGGGAAGTGGATTTGGCCCAATGGATAGGGCGTCCACCTACCACATGAGAGGTCCAAGGTTCAAACCCAGGGCCTCCTGACCCATGTGATGAGCTGGCCCATGTGCAGTGCTGATGCACACAAGGAGTGCCGTGCCATGCAGGGATGTCCCCCACGTAGGGAAGCCCCACGCTCAAGGAGTGTACCCCATAAGGAGAGCCGTCCAGCATGAAAAAAGTGCAGCCTGCCCAGAAATGGCACCACACACACAGAGAGCTAATGCAGCAAGATGACGCAACAAAAAAGAGACACAGATTCTGGGTGCCGCTGACAAGAATACAAGTGGACACAGAAGAACACACAGTGAATAGACACAGAGAACAGACAACTGGGAGGGAAGAGGGAAAGGGGAGAGAGAGGAAAAAAAGAAGAAGATACTGGATGAGCACAAAGAAGAATTTGAAAGCATATATAGAAAAATAGCAGATCTTATGGGAATGAAAGGTGCAATCGATGAAATTAAAAAAAACATTGGAATCATATAATAGCAGATTTGAGAAGGCAGAAGAAAGGATTGGTGAACTTGAAGAAATGGCCTCTGAAAGTGAACATACAAAAGAACAGATGAAGAAAAGAATGGAAAAAATTGAACAAGGTCTCAGGGAACCAAATGACAGCAAAAGGCATACAAACATACAGGTAATGGGTGTCCCAGAAGAACAAGAGAAGTGAAAAGGGGCAGAAGGAATATTTAAAGAAATAATGGGGAAACGGATTTTGGCCCAGTGGTTAGGGCGTCTGTCTACCACATGGGAGGTCCGCGGTTCAAGCCCCGGGCCTCCTTGACCCGTGTGGAGCTGGCCCATGAGCAGTGCTTATGCGCGCAAGGAGTGCCGTTCTACACAGGGGTGTCCCCCGCGTAGGGGAGCCCCACGCGCAAGGAGTGCACCCTGTAAGGAGAGCCGCCCAGCGCGAAGGAGGGAGCAGCCTGCCCAGGAATGGCGCCGCCCACACGTCCCGTGCCTGCCGCTGACGACAACAGAAGCGGACAAAGAAACAAGACGCAGCAAAAAGACACAGAAAACACACAACCGGGGGAGGGGAGGGGAATTAAATAAATAAAAAATAAAATAAAGAAAGAAAGAAATAATGGTAGAAAATTTCCCAACCCTATTGAAGGACATAGATATCCACATCCAAGAAGCACAACGTACTCCCATCAGAAAACATCTAAATAGACCAACTCCAACACACATACTCATCAGAATGTCAATGCCAAAGACAAAGAGAGAATTCTGAGAAAAGCAATGCATAACATATAAAGGATATCCAGTAAGATTAAGTGCTGATTTCTCACCAGAAACCATGGAGGCAAGAAGACAGTGGGCTGATATATTTAAGATACTACAAGAGAAAAACTTCTAGCCAAGAATCTTATATCCAACAAGACTGTCTTTCATAAATGAGGGTGAGATTAGAATATTCACATATAAACAGAAACTGAGAGAATTTCTAAGCAAGAGACCAGATTTTCAGGAAATACTAAAGGGTGTGGTAGATCCTGAAAAGAAAAGACAGGAGAGAGAGGAGTGGAAGAGTCTAGAAATGAAGATTATATCAATAAAAGTAACTAAAATTGTCAAAAGTATCTCTGGACTGACAATATGATAGCCAGACCCTGAGCCTCAACAGACTTCAGCTCCTACTCTGATTTATTGGACTTACCCCACTCAGCTAACATGGAGATGAAGAATGTCAACCACCACACCATGGAGCCTAGAATGCCTACAACTGAAAGCAGGAGGATTGCATCCAGTATCCATGTGGAATCTAAGCCCCCTCTTGACAAAGATGTGGAATGGACACAACCAAGTCAAGGTCCACGGGAAGGAGGAATACAGTAAGGATTAGAGTGGACTTAATGATATTCTATTCATGAACTATTGTGGTTAATAATCGAGAAAATGTGGCATTGGTGTGGAAAAAGTGGCCATGGTGGCTGCTGGGTGCGGGGAATGGGAGGAAGAGATGAGATGTGGAGGCATTTTCGGACTTGGAGTTGTCCTGAGTGGTGCTGCAGGGACAATTGCCGGACATTGTATGTCCTCCCATGGCCCACTGGATGGAATGTGGGGGAGTGTGGGCTATGGTATGGACCACAGGCCATGGGATGCAGCGATGCCCAGAAATGTACTCACCAGATGCAATGGATGTGTCATGATGATGGAGGAGAGTGTTACTGTGGGGGGAGTGGTGGGGTGGGAGCGGTGGGGGTGAATGGGGACCTCATATTTTTTTAATGTAATATTTTTTAAAAAATGAATAAATAAAATAAAAATTTTTTTAAAACCCCACTGAATGGACTGAGAGAGAGTGTAAACTACAAGATAAACTACAAGATAATCCATGCTATGTAGCAATGCTCTAAAAGGTATTCATCAAATGCAATGAATGTACCACACTAATGAAAGTTGTTGATGTGGGAGGAGTGGGGGTGTGGGGAGTGGGTATATGGGAACTTCTTTTTTTTTTTTTTTTTTTTTTTAAAGATTTATTTATTTATTTAATTTCCCCTCTCCCCTGGTTGTCTGTTCTTGGTGTCTATTTGCTGCGTCTTGTTTCTTTGTCCGCTTCTGTTGTCGTCAGCGGCAAGGGAAGTGTGGGCGGCGCCATTCCTCAGCAGGCTGCTCTTTCTTTTCACGCTGGGCGGCTTTCCTCATGGGCGCACTCCTTGCGCGTGGGGCTTCCCCACGCGGGGGACACCCTTGCGTGGCACGGCACTCCTTGCGCGCATCAGCGCTACACATGGCCAGCTCCACACGGGTCAAGGAGGCCCGGGGTTTGAACCGCGGCCCTCCCATGTGGTAGACAGATGCCCTAACCACTGGGCCAAAGTCCGTTTCCCTCTTTTATTTTTTAATGTAACATTTTGTGTGATCTATCTTTTTTTTTTAAAAGATAAATAAATGAAAAAAATAAAATAAAATAAAATTGTCAAAAGAGGTGAAAATAAAATATGACAGATAAAACTCAACCAACGATGTAAAGCACTTGTATTCAGAAAACTGCAAATCAATGTTAAAAGAAATTTTAAAAAGCCCTAAATAACTGGAAGAACATTCCATACTCATGGATTGGAAGACTAAATATCATTAAGATGTAAATTCTGGGATGCGGACTTGGCCCAGTGGTTAGGGCCACATGGGAGGTCCACGGTTCAAACACCGGGCCTCCTTGACCCGTGTGCAGCTGGCCCATGCACAGTGCTGATGTGCACAAGGAGTGCCATGCCACACAGGGGTGTCCCCCATGTAGGGGAGCCCCATGTGCAAGGAGTGCGCCCCATAAGGAGAGCAGCCCAGCGCAAAAGACAGTGAAGCCTGCTCAAGAATGGTGCCGCATACACGGAGAGCTGACATAACAAGATGATGTAACAAAAAGGAAACACAGATTCCCGTGTCGCTGACAACAGAAGCGGACAAAGAAGAACATGCAGCAAGTAGACACAGAGAACAGACAACCGGGGTGGGGGTGGGGGGTATGGAGGGAAGGGGAGAGAAATAAATAAATAAAAATAAAATAAATCTTTTTAAAAATTCCCTTAAAAAAAAAAAGATGTAAATTCTACTCAAATTGATATATAGATTCAATGCAATTCAGATAAAATTCCACCAGCATTAAAGAAAAAACTGAAAACATGATCATCAAATTTATTTGGAAGGGTAAGGGGTCCTGAATAGCCAAAAACATCATTAAAAGGAAAAGCAAACCCTCATCTCCAGACTTTAAATCTTATTACCTAGCTATAGTGGTAAAAACAGCATGGTACTGGCCTAAAGACAGACACAATAGACCAATGGAACCAAATTGATGGTTCAGAAACAGACCCTCACAGGTATGGTTAAGTGATTTTTGACTAACCTGTCAAACTCCCACAGCTCAGGCAGAATAATCCATTCAACAAATAGTGCTGAAAGAATTGGATATCCACAGCCGAAAGAAGGAAAACAGACATGGTAGCAATCAGATGATCTTATCTTACCTATAGCAAATGTTCCACCACAGTGTGGTGTGTTGATGGAGGGGTGTTGTTTGGAAATTCTGCATATGTGCGTGATTGTTTAATAAGTTTACAACTTCTTTCATAAAAATTATATTTAAAAAATAATAATAGGGTGGGTTGGGGGAAAAACACACCAAATGTATGATGAGGACTATGATTAGTAGTAACATTTTGACAATATTCTTTCATAATTTCTAACAAACATCTCACGAAAATGCAAGGTGTTGGTAGAGGGTTGATGTGTGGGACCCCTGTATGATGTTATGCATGTTTGCTTTGTAAGTTCACAACTTTTACTACACACTTAATTGTTTATGTATGTTCATATGTAAATGATATAAAGATAATAATAGGGTTGGTTGGGGGAAAAATACTTTGATTAATAGTAATATTTTGACAGTGCTCTTTAATCATTAGTTTAAAAGGTTAACAACAATGCAAGTTATTGGTGGTAGGATGAGTTATGAGAGGCCTGTATGACGTTATATATGTTTGTTTTGTAAGTTCACAAATATTTTTATACACTATTGTTTATGTATGTTTATGTATGAGTGATATACTTCTATAAATTAATTTTTAAAAAATAACCAAAAGAAAAAAACAAGTCTTGAAAGGATAGAGATGATCCACAAATAATCTGACCAAACAAACTTCAACACTCTCTAAAAGGGAAACCACAAAATCCAGCTGATCAATAATATAACATTTACAATATTCAACATTCAATCAAAAATTTCAAGACATGTAATGAAACAGGAAAATGAAACCTATAACCAAGAGAAAAATCACTCATTACAAACACACCCACAAATGACAGAGATAATGGAATTAGCAGACAAAAATGTTAAACAATCCATTATAATGAACTAAATATGATCAAAGATTTAAATGAAAACATGAACATAATGAAAATAGAAAGGAAAGATGAAAAAACTAGATGGAACTTATAGAACTGAAAAATTCAGTATCTGAAGTGGAAATTTCACTGGATGGTATTAATGACACATTACAAAATGCAGAAGAAAATCTTAAATGAACTTGAAGTTTCTAGCAATAGAAACTATTCTAAGTGAAGTATAGAACAATAAAGGCAGGGGAATATTGGATAAACTGACTGTAGGACAAAATCAAACAGTCCAATATATGTTTAATTGAGTCCCAGGAGAAAAAAAGAAGTGCAGGGGGTGATTGTGAAGAAATGAGAGCCTTTTTTTTTTTTCAAATTTGACTAAAACTGTAAACTCACAGAGGCAAGAATTTCAAGAAATTCCAAGGATGATAAACACAAAAGAAAACCACAAGAAGTAATGTTATAATCAGAATGTTGAAAATCATTGGTAAAGAGAAAATCTTAAGAGCAACCAGAGGAAAATGGCCTATTACATAAACAAGGAAATAGACATGAGTTACAACTTCAGCAACCCTATACTGGCTGAACTACCAACGAATCAAATTCCTCAAGAATGAAGATTTTAGGTATTGTATAAAGAGAACAAACAAGAAAAATAAATAGTTAGGGGGAATATGGTGGAGTAAGGAGCTCCAGGACTCAGTCCTTCCACCAAAACAACTATTAAACAGGAAGGAACTGTCTGAAAACTATTTTGAAGCCAGAAAAACACTACAGGATCCAGAGAAGAATGGGAGGAAAAGGCTGATAAATTACAGTAAAGAACTGTAAATTGCTCTCTCTTCACCACAGCAGCTACCAGTGCCCATCCTGCACTTTTGCTGCAGGCTGCCATGGGGTCCAGTCCCTTGCTAGCTGCTGCTGACAGAAAGGGACATCAAAATCCTCTTCCCCAAGAACAGGGGTATGCATGGCCAGATACTAATCACAGCTTTTGATGAATTAATTTGGATCACTAGCTCTGAGGGCAGCTATTGTTTCAACCTGCCCTGGACAAAGGTGGTGGCCAACAATTGTTTCAACCCCACCCTGGATAAAAGAGGAGTTGGTGGAGATTTAAAGATGCAGTGCTCCCATAGGGCTATGAGGAAAGTTAGCTGAAGGGCTGCATCTGCTGAGCAGGCCAGGAAAGATCAGCTTTGGGAAGTCATGGATGAAGATTTGGGTACTTTTCCTGCTCCCCTCCCCAGTGCACTTTGGGGCCATTTTACAGCCTGTTACAATTTGAAGTTTTTGTGAATCCCAGAAAAGATCATGTTCTTAAAACTAGTCCATTCTTATGGGTATGAGACCCATTGATTGCATTAGATTCAGTTAAGGGATGTTTGATTAGATCACTTTTTATTAGATTGCATAAGGGCCTTTGATTGGACTACATCAGTGCAGCATGACCCGGGTTAGGTCTCTATCCATCCTCTTCTGGGGTCTTACATAAACTAAAAACTGGAAGCAAAAAAAAACAGAGAGAAAGGCAGCCGTTATTTTGGCCCTGCCATGTGAGAGAGAAGATCGCCTGCAGTTGCAGAAAGACAAAGAAGCCCCAAGAGGCTGAGAGGTCCCGGAGGCTGGAGGCTGTGTATGCTTTTTTTTTCTTTTAAGATTTATTTATTTTTTATTTATTTCTCTCCCCGTACACTCCCTCTCCCCCATTGTCTGCTTTCTGTGTCCATTCGCTTTGTGTTCTTCTGTGTCCGCTTGCATTCTTGTCAGTGCCACCAGGAATCTGTGTCTCTTTTTATTGCATAATCTTGCTGTGTCAGCTCTCCATGAATGCAGCACCACTCCTGGGCAGGCTGCGCTTTTTTTGTGTGGGTGGCTCTCCTTGCAGGGTGCACTCCTTGAGTGTGGGGCTCCCCTCCATGGGGGACACCCTTGTGTGGAATGGCACTCCTTGCACGCATCAACACTGTGCATGGGCGAGCTCACCACATGGGTCAGGAGGCCCTGGGTTTGAACCCTGGACCTCCCACATGGTAGGCGGATGCTCTGTTGGTTGAGCCAAATCCACTTCCCTGTATATGCTTTAAATCAGCAGAGCACAGAGGCATAGAAAGAGGCCTGCAAGAAGCTAGGCCACCATTTTGTCTTGCCACATAGCAGGAACCCAGGGTCCAACCAGCAACTGACCTTTCGTGAAAAAGCATCTCTGATGATGCCCTGATTTAGACATTTTTATAGCCTCAGAACTGTATGCTTTTATCCCAAATAAATTATTTTTATAAAAGCCTACCTGCTTCTGGTATATTGCATTGTTAGTCCTATAGCTAAGCCACACCCCTTTCTTGGGTCCCTCGACCAATTTGGCTAGGAAAGACTAAATTGGGAAAGTCCTCCCCAGGATGTCCTTCCTCCCAGAATTTGCCCTCCAGGCAAAAGCAGTGTAAGGCAATGAAAGGAGTATAAAAAACTATAAAGGCAGATTGTCTGGGACAAAGGCCTCCAGCCTCAGATACCTGGGAAAAAGAGGTTTGTCCCAGGGAAAACAGAGGGGACAACCAAACTTCTGTAAACAGGGAAACTACAAAACAACTAACAAGCAAAAATCTAGGACAAGACAGAGACCCAGTAAGTCAGGGGAAACCCTGTACAGTGCATTCATCTTGGGCAGACTTCTTGATAGGAGGGCTGAAATTCAAGAAAATCTATGTCTTGTTGCCAGCTGGATACAAAACCAGGAAACAGATATCCCAGGGAGTAAGTCCCAGCATTAACATTTTAAATGACTAAAATGTACAGTGTGAAACAAGAGTACAAAACAACCAAAGATTCAGGAAATGATAGCCCATCCAAAGGTAGAGGATAAAAATACAGAAAACACCAACAAAGAAGACAAAATGTGGACATACCAAATAAAGCCTTTTTTAAAAAATGATCTTAAAAATGCTTAAGAAGATGAAGAACCATACAGAGAAAGAACTACAGGATATCAGGAAAACAGTGACTGGACATTGGGAGCAGGTGGAGCTCAGGCAGTTGGGCACCATTTTCTCATATGGGAGGTCCTGGGTTCGATCCCCAGTGCCTCCTGGAAACATGGAGCAAGCAACAAGCAAACAAACAAAAGGCCAACTTGAACACCGTTTTCCCACGTACAAGGTCCCAGGTTCAATCCCTGACCCTGTACCTCAAAAAAAAAAAAAAAAAAAATGACTGGGCAATATAAGAGTCATAGAAAGAGATAGAAAATTTTTTTAAGGAACCAAACAGAACCATTGGAGTTGAAAAGCACAATAACAAAAAAAAAAAAAAAAAAAATGGGTGGGGGGAGAAGTACCCAGGAGGGTTTCAAGAGCAGACTGGAGCTGGCAGAAGAAAGAATCAGTAAACTTGAAGACAAGATACTTGAAATGAGTCAGGCTGAGGAGCAGAAAGAAAAAGAAACATTAAAAGTGAAAATAGCCTAAGAAAGGTATGAGACACTATCAAGCACGCCAATATACATGTTATGGAAGTTGCAGGAGGAGAAGAGATAAAGGGACAGAAGGAATAGTCAAAAAAATAATGACAGAGAACTGCCCAGACTTAGCAAAAGACATGAATATGCACATCCAAGAAGTGCAGACAAGACCAACTGGGATAAACATGAAGAAAAAGACATCCCATCATATACTGAGTACACTATCAAAGGAAAAAGGCAAAGAGAGGGTTCTTAAATCTGCAAGAGAAAAGTAACATGTTGCCTACAAGGGAATCCCAGTAAGATTGAATGTTGATTTCTCATCAGAAACTATGGAGACATGAAGATAGTGGGTTAAATACTTAAAGTGCTGAAGGAAAACAACTGCTGGCCAAGAATTTTATATCTGGCAAAACTATCTTTCAAAAATGAGGGAGAGACTAAGACTCAGATAAATGAAAGCTGAGGGAGTACGTTGCCACTAAGCCTGCCCTACAAGCAATGCTAAAGGGAGTTCTTCATACTGAAACAAAAGGACTAGACAGTGGTTCAGAGCAGCATAAAGAAATGTAGACCTGCAGTAAAGGTAACCATTTGGGTAATTTAAATTGCCAATATTATTGTATTGTACTTTTTGGTATGTAACTCCACTTCTTACTTCCTACAAGTGCTAAAATTCAAATGCATAAAATAATAATGAGTCTAGGTTTTTGGACATAAAATGTACAAAGATATACGTGGTAACAGGTACAAAAAATAGTAGAGGGGGACAGGATGAGTATAGGAAAATTATATATGTATGCTATTAAAGTTAAGTTGGTATCAAAACAAATAAAATTGCTATATAATTAGGATGTTAATTTTTAAGCCTATGATAACCACAAGGAAAACAGATGAAAAGTAGATCCAAACAGAAATGAGAAAGCCCTCAATATAATAAAACACAAGAAAGCAAATAAATATAAAAGCAAGCTTGAACAGAAGAGAGGGGAAAAAAGGTATATGACTTTAAAAAAACTAAATAGCAAAATGGCAGAAGAAAGCCTTGTATTAACAATAGTGACTTTAAATATAAATGGATTAGGGAAGCAGATATGATTCAAGTGATTGGGTTCCCATCTACCATATGGGAGGTCCAGGATTCAATTCCCAGGGTCTCCTGGTGAAGGCAAGCTGGCCTGCATGGCGAGTTGGCCCAAGGAGAGAGCTGTCCCATGTGGAGTGCTGGCACAGCAAGATGATGCAACAAAAAGAGACACAGAGAAGAGACAATAAGAGATGCAGCAGACCAGGGAGCTGAGGTGGCATAGTGATTGAGCACCTCTCTCCCACACCTGAAGGTCCTAGGATCAGTTTGCAGTGCCACCTAAAGAGAAGACAAGCAGACACTGAAGAACACACAGCGAATGGACACAAAGATCAGACTTTGAGGGGGGAGGGGAAAATAAATAAATAAACCTGTTAAAAAATAAAAATAAATGTATTAAACTCTCTAGTTAACAGGCAGAAATTGGCAGAATGGATAAAAAAGCATGACCCAACTATATGCTGTCTGCAAGACAGTCACCTTAGTCAAAGATACAAGTAAGTTGATGGAGAAAGATGGAAAATATATATATACCATGCAAGTAATAACCAAAAGAAAGCTGGGGTGGATATAAAATATCAGATAAAATAAACTTTAAGTCAAAAACAATTACAAGGGACAAAGATGGACATTATATACTGATAAAAGTGACAATTCAACAGGAAGCTGTAACAATTATAAATACATACACACCTAACATCAGAGCACCCAAAATACATGAAGCAAATACTGACAGTTTTGAAGGGAGAAATTGACAGTTCTACATTAATAATAGACTTTATTTTTTTACGTCTTCTTTTAAGATTTATTTTTTATTTATTTCTCTCCCCTTCCCCTTCCCCCCTCCCTCCCTTCCCCCCTCCCCCCCCGTTGTCTGCTCTCTGTGTCCATTCACTGTGTGTTCTTCTGTGTCTTCTTGCATTACCTGGTGGCACTGGGAAACTGCGTCCTTTTTTGTTGCATCATCTTGCTGCATCAGCTCTCCTTGTGTGTGGTGCCACTTCTGTGCAGGCTGAACTTTTTTACACAGGGCGACTCTCCTTGCAGGGCACCCTCCTTGCACGTGGGGCACCCCTACATGGGGGTGCCCTTGCATGGCACTCCTTGCACATGGCAGCATTGCATGTGGACCAGCTTACTACACAGGTCAGGAGGCCCTGGGGATCGAACCCTGGACCCTCCATCTGATAGGCAGATGCTCTATCAGTTGAGCCATGTCTGCTTCCTGATAATAGACTCTAAAATGCTCAATAAAAGCTAGAACATCTGGTCAGAAGATCACTAAGGAAGAACAGAACTTGAATGATATACTAAACCAACTAGACCTAACAGATGTATATAGAAGACTCACCCAAAGAAAGCAGAATACTCATTCTTGTTGAATGCACATGGATCATTCTCCAGGATGTACCATATCTTAAGTCACAAAACAAGTCTCAATAAATTAAAAAATATTGAAATCATACAATGTATCTTCTCCAACCACAATAGAATGAAGCTAGAAATCAGTAACAGAGAGAGAAAGGGAAAATTCACAAATATGTGGAAATTAAACAACATATTCTTAAAAAACCAATGGGTTAAAGAGGAAATCAGTGAAATTAGGAAACATCTTGAGGCAAATGAAAATGAAGATACAACCTACCAAAACTTATGGGATGCAGCAAAGGCAGTGCTGAGAGGGAAATTTATAGCTCTAAATGCATATATTAAAAAAGACTTCTAATCAGAGGCCTAACTTCAAAACTGGAAGAATTAGAAAAAGAAGAACAAATTAAACACAAAGCAAGCAGAAGGAAGGTAAAAACAAAGATCAGAGCAGAGATAAATGACACAGAAAACAAAAAACCAATAAAGAGAATCAGCAAAAGTTCATTCTCTGAAAAGATCAACATACCTTTAGCTAGACCGACAAAGAAAAAAAGAGAGATGATACAAATAACAAAAATCAAAAATGAAAAGGGGAACATTATTACTGACCCAGCTGGAAAAAAAAAAGGACTATAAGTGGATACTTAGAACAAATGTATGCCAATAAATTAGATAACCTAGATCAAGTGGACAAATCCCTAGAAACATACAAGCTACCTACACTGACTCAAGAAGAAATAGAAGATCTCAACAAACCCATTACTAGAAAAGAGATTGAATCAGTGATCAAAAGTCTCCCAAAAAGAAAAGCCCAGGACCAGACAGTTTCATAGGGGAATTCTACCAAACATTCCAAGAAGACTTAACTCCAATTCTGTTCAAATTCCCTCAAAAAATTGAAGAGGAGGGGTCACTCCTTGACTCAATCTATAAGGCCAATATCACCCTCACACCGAAGCTAGATAAGATACCACAAGAAAAAAATTAAATACTAATATCTCTTATGAATATAGATGCAAAAATCCTTAACAAAATACTACCAAGTTGAATCAATTCAACAGCATATTAAAATAATTACAAAAAAACTTTTTTAATTAAAAGAAATAGAGGGAAACGGACTTGGCCCAGTGGTTAGGGCACCCGTCTACCACATGGGAGGTCCACCGTTCAAACCCCAGGCCTCCTTGACCCGTGTGGAGCTGACCCACGCACAGTGCTGATGCGTGCAAGGAGTGCCATGCCACGCAGAGGTGTCCCCCGCATAGGGGAGCCCCACACGCAAGGAGTTTGCCCATAAGGAGAGCCGCCCAGCGCGAAAGAAAGTGCAGCCTGCCCAGGAATGGCGCTGCCCACACTTCCCCTGCCGCTGAGGACAACAGAGGCGGACAAAGAAACAAGACAACAAGATGCAGCAAATAGACACAGAGAACAGACAACCGGGGGAGGGGGGGATTAAATAAATAAATAAATCTTTTTTTTTTTTTAAGTAGAAAATAAAAAGAATTACACACCATGATCAAATGTGATTTTTCCCTGGTATGCAAGGTTGATTCAACCTAAGATAAAGCATTAATGTAATACATCACATTTACAGAATGAAGGAGAAAAAACATATGATTATCTCAATTGACACGGAAAAGGCATTTGATGAAATACAGCATCCTTTATTGATAAAAACACTTAGAACATAAGAAATAGAAGGAAATTTCATCAATCTGATAAGGGCATATGTGAAAAACCCACAGCTAACATCCTACTTAATGGTGAAAGACTGAAAGCTTTCCCTGTAAGATCAGGAACCAAGACAAGGATGCCCACTGTCACCACTGTTATTCAGCACTGTACTGGAAGTCCTTGCCAGAGCAATCAGGAAGAAAAAAGAAAAGAAAAGAAAAGAAAAAAGAAATAAAAGACATTTTGAAATTGGAAAGGAAGAATTCCCTTTTTGCAGATGATAAGACCCTATAATACAGAAAATCCTGAAAAATCTACAACTAAGCTCCTAGATCTAATAAATGAATTCAGCAAAGTGGTGGGGTACCAAAATCAATGTTAAAAAATCAGTAATGTTTCTTTATACAAGCAAGTAACAATTGGAACACGAAATCAAGAAAAAAAAGCCATTCACAATATCAACTAAAAGAATCAAACATCTAGGAATAAATCAAACCAAGGATGTGAAGATCTTGTACACAGAAAACTAAAATATTGCTAAAAGAAAGTAAAGAAGACCTAAATAAATGGAAGGATGTTCCATGTTCATGGAGTGGAAGACCAAATATCATTATGATGCCATTACTACCCAAAGCAATTTATAGATTTAATGCAATCCCAATCAAAATTCCAACAACCTTTTTTGCAGAAATGGAAAAGTCAATAAGTGAATTTAAATGGAAGGGTAAGGGACCCCAAATAGCTAAAGCCATCTTGAAAAAGAAGAATGAAGTTGGAGGACTCACACTTCCCTATTTTAAAACTTATTGAAAAGCCACTGTAATCAAAACAAAATGGTACTGGCACAAGGACAAACATATAGACCAATGGAATAGAATTAAGACCTCAGAAATCAACCCTCACATTTACAGCCAACTGATTCTTAACAAGGGGACAAAGTCTGCTCAATCAGGAAAGAATAGTCTCTTCGACAATGGTGCTGGGAAAACTGGATCTCCATTTGCAAAAAAAAAGGAGGACCCTAACCTCACCCCATAAACAAAAATCAACTCAAAATGGATCAAGGGCCTAAGTATAAGAGCTAGAATGATCAAACTCCTAGGAAAAAACATAAAGAAGCATCTTCAGAGCCTTGTGTGAGGCAATGGTTTCTTGGACTTTACACCCAAAGCACAAACAACAAATGAAAAAAAAGATAAATAGGACCTCATCAAAATAAAAAAATTGGAACTCAAGGAGGTTAAGCACCTGCTTCCCATTTACAAGGTTCAATCCTTGGTACCTCCTAGAAAACAAAACAAACAAACAAATTAAAAAACCAACTCAGGGGAACTGGTGTACTTCAGTGGTGGAGCACCAGCTTCCCGCATGCTAGGTCCTGGGTTCAATCCTTGGCCTGGGAACCTCAAAAATAAATAAATAAAATTTAAAATTAAAAAATAAAAATAAAAAACTTTTGTTCCTCAAAGAACTTTATCATAAAAGTAAAAAGACACCTGACACAATGGGAGAAAATATTTGGAAACCACATATCTGTTAAAGGATTATTATGCAGTATGTATAAAGAAATCCTTCAACTTAACAACAAAAAAACAACACAATTTTTAAATGGGCAAAAGACTTTAACAGCCATCTCTCCAAAGAAGATATCAAATGGCCAGAAAAAACATGAAAAGATGCTCCACATCATTAGTCATCATCAAAGTAGCCATTTGATCTGGAGAGCAAATCAAAACCACAGTGAGATACCATTCCATACCCATTAGAATGGCTGCTATTTTAAAAAATGGAAAATAACAAGTATTGGAGAGGATGTGGAGAAATAGGAGCACTCATTCATTGCGGTGGCAATGTAAAGTGGTGTGATTGCTGTGGAAGACAGTTTGGTAGTTCCTCAGAGAATTAAGTATAGAATTACTATACGGGGAAGCAGATGTGACACAAATGATTGAGTTCCTGCCTACCACATTGGAGGTCCCGGTTTGGTTCCCAGTGCCTCCTAAAGAAGACGAGCAAGACAGCAAGCTGATGCAACAAGAGACACAAGGAAGAAAACATAATGAGAGACATAGCAAAGCAGGGAGCAGAGGTGGCTTAAAAAATTAGGCCCCTCCCTCCAACATCGGAAGTCCTAGGTTCGTTTTCCAGTGCCTCCTAGGAAAACAAAGAAGATGAACAGACACAGAAAGGGCAAACAACAAGGGGGTGGGGAGAAATAAGTAAATCTTAAAAAAAAAAAGAATTACTATATGACTGGCAATCCCGCTAGTAGGTATATACCCAAAACAATTGAAGGCAGGGGCTGAAACAGATATTTGCACACTGTTGTTCATAACAGCATTATTCGCAATTGCCAAAAGATGGAAGCACCCAAGTGCCCATCAACCAGTGAATAAATAAATAAAATGTGTTGTACACACATAATGGAATACTATTCAGCTGTTAAAAAAAAGGGGATGAAATGTGGGTACATCCTACAACATGACAGCACCTTGAAGACATCATGTTTTGTAAAATAAGCAAGACACAAAAGGACAAATATTGTGTGATCTCGCTGATTTGAAATAATTAGAATAAGCAAATCCAATAGAGTCAGAATCTAGAATATAGGTTTTACCAGAAGTCAAGGCTTAAATGGTAGCACAACATTGTGAATGTAAATAATAGCACTGAAATATATATATATATCTGAATATGATTAAAAGGGAAATGTTAGATTGTATATATAATGTGGCAGTTTGAAATTATTTTAAGAATCTCAAAAAAGAGAAATATTATGTTTATGGGCTGGTCCACCTATATGGGTGTGAGCAACCTTTTCAATTGGACTGTGTCAGTGAGGCATGACTCAAGTTGAGTTTCCACCCTCTTGCAGGGTCCGATAAAAAACAGAGACACACCAAAAAAGAGAGTTCCACCATATCTGATGCTGCCATGCAATGGAAAGGAGATGTTCAAATTGATGAGGCTGCAGGAAGAGATGAGCCATTTGCTTGATAGCTTGCAGTTGAGATTGGGAAGAAAGCAGAGCAGCTGAGCCTGAGAGAAGAGGTCCAGCAAGAGACAAGCTATATGCCTGGTTGCCCTCAGCTGAGCTCCAGGAGACAGTACAGCCCATAGTGGAAGGCAGATACCAGGAAGAGATTTCCCACCATCCTGCTTCAACACATAGCAGTTGACCTGGGTAAGAAAGCACCTCTTATGGTGCTTTGAGTTGGACTTTTCATGGCCTTAGAACTGTAAGCTTTTATCCCAAATAAATACCCTTTATAAAAGCCAACACATTTCTGGTACTTTGCATCAGCAGCCCTTTGCAAACTAAAACATATGGTAACAGAATTTTTTTTTAATTTGTGGAACTATGCTACACAGTGAACACTAAGTTAAATCATCAACTTAATTAATAGTACAATTATAAAAATATGCTGTCATCAATTGTAACCTGTTCCACACCAGTGTTGTTGGGTGGGTGGTATATAGGAAATCTGTATTTTAAGTAAAGCCACAACTTCTCAAATAAAGAAAGTACATACATAAATACATACATACATGCATATATACATACTGTTGAGGTGCTAAATTAAGACAAAGGGAATGTGGAATAGTTATAGGAGGAAAGAAGTAAAGTAAAGCATCAGAGGCTGTAGTATGTATCTGTATTTTCTTCTTTGTTGCATCATTTATATTTTATATTAACTACTGTATTTCATTGATTCTAAGATGCTTATTTTTTTCATATTTTAACACTTATTAAACAGACCTTACTATTGCTAGTAACTAGGCAACATTCATGATATAATTCTATTGGCTGCAGATATGCTTACTGGGTCATAACTGTTCCTATTATTATGTTATCACTTCAGTTAAGTTGGGTACATTTTAGTTTAATTGTCATTTAAAATGTCTTCAAAATATAGTTTTATAATTCCACATTGAATTAAAAAGTTACAGTATATGCAAAAAGTCATGGAAACAGAGCAGTGAGACAAATATTTGTTGGAGAAATCATGTTGGAGGTATTCAGAGTGGGACACTAAATATGAAGAAGTTTGAGGAATACATTAATCAATATATTTTTCTTATATTTTAATTTTTATGTATGCACAAGTGTTATTAAGATTAAAATCTATGTCTATGTCTAAATAAATCTAAAATTGCTCTAAATTCTAAGAGATAAGAAAGCACTGCATCATTATTTAACTAGGTAATTTTCCTTAATAGTACGTAAAATAATGGTTTGTTTTACAATTGACTGTTATTCAATTGAATAGTCATTTAACTCTTTTAAACTAATAAATTCTTCTTTCCTTTCCCTTTCCCTTATTATTACCTAATGATGTGTTAGTCATGGTTAGTTTTATAATTTATTGCATAGATTGTAGGATTTTGAGAGAGGATATTTATATTACCAGAGGAGTGACCATCACCCACAGACCCTGGACTTGTAGCCAAGCATCGTTACTGATGGGGTTTAGCTAGACTCTTTTGGGTAGGTTGAATGCATTGTCAGTTGGTCAGAAGATAGTTGATTATGTTATCATTGGTGGAAGCTTGATTTTGAAGTGTAAGTATGGAAAGAAGGGGTTTTGTTGATGAACAGTCAAAGGAGTTGACTGTAGTCTTTCTCCTTTCTCTCTCCATTCACCCATCTCTCCTTCTTCCGTGGTCAGCAAATCCTTTCTCCCCGCACTGTCACTTGATGACCTATCCTCACCACTTCCTTTTCCTGCCACTCAATCTCTCCAGCCTTGCCTAGGCACTCCTTTCTATCTGGAAGACAGAGGTCTGACAAATCCACAGTGACCACCCTCACTGTGAGCTGTCAAGTGGTTAGCAAATATCATCTCTAATTATAACCAGTTTTCAGCTATTTCATTGCCAAACCATAATTAGAATTCACCAGAATTCTAAGTGAAAAGAAGAAACACCTCACCCACAATTCCTCCACTAAATCAAATGACCTTCACTTGCCTGAGTTCACTTCATTTCTTGTCCATACATTTAACACTTTTTATATAACTACCATTTTTGCACCTCCCTATGTGCCAGGCATCCTAATAAACACTTTAAACACCATAAACCCAGAAATGTTTATTAAAAAAAAAAAAAAACCTATATTTTTAGCTACCCAGAAATAATTTTAATAATTTAAAAAACTAACGTTTGTTGAGAACATGTTATGTGGCAGGTACTATGCTTTATATCCATTTTCTCACTGAATCCTAGCACCTGGTTTTGGTGTGTTACCCCACCCCCCTCCATTTTTCAGATGAAGAAATAGGGCCACAGGAAGTCGTGACCTGCCCAAGGTCCCAGGGGTAGTTAGTTTCTTCCTCTGTAAAAGGTGCGAAAGTCTTAGTTATTACTTCCCCATTTGGGTTTCTAGGGGGACAGTTGAGGTTTGCCTGAGTTCCTTTGTTGTTTCTGCCTTCCTTGCTTTGGTGTATTCAGGTGTAATTTCCAGACAGCTTTGAGTAAAGAATGCCTCTGTTTCCTGTTGTTTCAAACATCACAAGAACAGACAGGGGAATCTACACAAGGGCCATAGAATGAGAAGTTTTAATTGATGCATAGAACAAATGGGAATCTAGCCAGGGGCAGCTGGGCAGAACTTTGAGAGAATCCCCTATAGGCCTTCAGGAGGCAGGAGCGTCAGCCCTGCTAGGGAAGTGCAAGAGGCCAGGCTACTCTTTTGACTTTATTGAGGTTCTCTGTGTGTTATGAAATGGAAATCAATCAGACCAGCCCAAGCAGAATTTTGGGGGAGAATGTGAGGATATCTCAAGAACCCCAATCAACCAGGACTGGGAGAGGATTGAAGCCAGGGCGTGGAGTTGTCAGAGACCTGCCAGTTGTTAAGTCCTCTCTCATCTCTGCTTCAACTTTCCCTTCTTCCCCGAACAGCTATTTCAGCTTCCGTGTTCTCATGGCTGACGATGGGCACTTCATTCCCAGGGAACAACTAGGCTGAACTAAAACCAAAGGCCAGTTTTGGGGGATGCAGAAGCTCTGCCCTTCCCTGCTTTGAGCCATGCTTGCCCCTCCACCCACCACTACCACCACCACCATCACCCACACACACCCGCTCTAGGCCCCTCCTCCTTCGCTGGCACAGACGCTCTTCCCCCCAGAGATCTACCTTTGGACTCTAAGGGAAGGAGAAGCCAACATTTTCCTTCCTTAGGGATTTCTTAGAAATCCCCCTCCATATGGTTCCCTGTCTATGTTGTGAACTTGCTGGGATGCTATGCTTGAGAGTGACAGGATTTCTCCACGGTTCTGGGGAGAGATGCAAACATTTTCTCGCTCTGGGAGGCAGCAAAGCCCGCTGCTGTTCCATTCCCGTAAAGGGTTGGCAGCCTGGGTTCTAAGGAGTGGCTCAGTCCCAGTTTCTTCACGTTGCCTTCCTTTTGGCCCGCAGATTACATTATTCAGATCTCCTGAGATAATGAGCTCAAGGCCTGTTAGACATTCACTTTATTCCCTCATTTATGCCAAAGGTATTCTGAGCTCGGCACTGGGGCACAGAGACAAAGGAGGCAGAATCCCTTCCCTCCAGAAGCTCCTGATGGGTGGAAGAGAAAGCCAGCTGCCCCTCCCAACCCTGTTATCCCTGCCACAGGCCACTTCCCTCTAATGCACAAGGAGCAGCAGTCTGAGCCTTCAACCTCAAAGATTTCAGGAAATCCAGTCCCTTAATAGGTTCCTTTTTCCCAAGTATCTCTGAGAATCTGTGTTCCACCAATTCATTTTTGTTGTCATTTGTCACCTCTAACTGCCCCAGTGGACCCTGGTCTGGATTTCAGCAAGGCCTGCCCTCTGGATATCTGCTTTCCCCGGGCTCCTACTTCCCATCTAACTGCCTAAACAAGGAAACCTACTCCTGGAAACTTGAGCGCCTTTCTTTCCTCTGCATTCTTTCCCTGGGTGATCCCATTTGATCTCATAGCTTCTAAATATGATCTATTTGTTAATGACTTACAAATCCCTTTCACCAGCACTGACTTGTCCCCTGAGCTCCTGTCTCATATCCAGTTGCCTAGTATCATATCCAGTTGCCTAATATCATCTTCACCTGAAGGTCAAATAGGCAATTCAATTTAGCTCAGCCAAGACAAGCTTGATTTTCTGCCCTGCTGTGCTCTTCCCAACCTGCTCCCCTCCAAGTTGACCCCATTTCAGTGGAAGTTCCAGTACATACCCTAACACCATCTACTTAGATGCTCAATCCGCAAACCTGAAAATCATTCCTGATTCCTCTCTTTGCTCACCCCCAGTAGCTAGACCTGTTGATTCCATGTGTTAAACCTGTTGGTCCCATGTGCTAGACATTGTTCTATGCGTTAAAAATAAGCAGGGAACAAAACATTAAGTCCCTGAGATTGTGGAGCTTACTTTTAATGGGAGAAAAACATTTTTGAAGTAGACAAATACATAATATGCAATATAATAATGAGTTCTGTGAAGAAAAATAAATTATGGAGAATGGAGATAACCTGGGATAAGTAGAGTTGCAGTTTTAAATAGTGTGTCAAAGAAGAGCTCTCTAACAAGGTGAAACTTAAGCAGGAGCATGAAGGAAATGAGAGGAAAACCCAGGTTTCTCCCTGGGAAAAGAGCACTCAGAGCATAGGAAACAGCAAGTACAGTGGACTTGAGGTGGGAGTGTGCAGCATGTTTGAAGACAAACCAAGAGGCCAGAGTGGCTGTAGTGGAACAAGACAGGAAAGTGTAGAAGGCAAGCTCAGAGAGGTCTGGAGGGGCAACAAATAGCTCAGGGTGGGCCCTATAGACCTTCCTTTGGCTTTGGCTACTACTCTCAGTGAGATGGGGCACCCTTAAAGGGTTTTGAACAGAGTGACAAGATCTGATTTATGCTACAAAAGAATCCTTTTGGATGGGGAGATATCAGAAGAGGAGGAATCAGTCCCTACACCAGAACAACTATTAAGCAAGCAGGAACTGTCTGAATCAACTATTTTGAAACTCTGGAGTTTTAGAGCAGCATCCAGGAAAGCATGAGAAGAAGAGGCTGGTAAATTGGGGTAAATACTGGTGACTTTCATTCTGCATGCACTATCCTCCAGCCCCCAGGCTCTTTCTTGGCAGGCAGCAGTAAGATCCTCAATCCCGGCTCCTGGTACAACTTGCTGGTGTACTGCTTTTAGTCAGCTACTTCGGATTGCCTGGTCCTGGCTCTGAGTGCAGCCATTGTTCCAACCCACCTCAGGCAAAAGTGGTAGAGGACTTTTAAGACAGGACCTTACCTCAAAACTATGGAAAGCAGTTACAGTGCATTTACCAGGCAAGTGCCAAATCAAGAAAGCACAGCCTCCAAGGTCATAGACGCTCCGGGTGCCCTTGTTGACCCCTCCCTCATCCCCTGGCCAGGGCAGTGTGGAGCTGGCCAGCACTCCCTTTGTCAGTCCCTGGCCTCCTGACTGGAAAAAAGGGACCTAGTGTTTTGGTTTTCTAAAATCAATTTTACTGATACATATTAATAAATCATACAATTCACCCAAAGTGTACAATCAATAGTATTTGGTACAACCACATAATTATGCATTCATCACCTCAATCATCATTAGAGCATTTTCATTATTTAAATAATAACAAATAAAAAGCAAACAAGACAATTCATCACCTCTCGATCTCTCTATGCTTCCTCTGCTGTACATAACTCCTATTTCTGGCTATTCTTGTACAATTATTTATTTATTAAGCAGTTTTATTGAGATATATTCATATAACATATGATCTATCCATAGTATAGAATCAATGGCTTTTAGTATAATCAATGTTGTGCATTCATCACCACAAAAAATTTTAGAACAATTTCATTACTCCGAAAAGAAAAACTCCACACCCCTTAGCAGGCCTTCCCCAGCCCTACATAGCCACTAATCTAATTTCACCTTTAAAAATTGATTTAGGTTTACATTTTATATAAATGGAATAATAGAATATGTAGGACTTCGTGTCTGGTTTCTTTCACTTAGCATAATGGTTTTTGTCTGGTATTAATGTCTTGTAATATTAACATACATTATTCAGTTTCAATGAAAAACCATCTTATATATGCAGTTTTACCCATATTCATATTTCTTTTTTTTTTAAAGATTTATTTATTTATTTAATTTTTCCCCCTCCCCCGGTTGTCTGTTTTCTGTGTCTTTTTGCTGCGTCTTGTTTCTTTGTCCGCTTCTGTTGTCGTCAGCGGCACGGGAAGTGTGGGCAGCGCCATTCCTGGGCAAGCTGCTCTTTCTTTTCACGCTGGGCGGCTTTCCTCACGGGCGCACTCCTTGCGCGTGGGGCTCCCCCACGCGGGGGACACCCTTGCGTGGCACGGCACTCCTTGCGCGCATCAGTGCTGCGCATGGCCAGCTCCACACGGGTCAAGGAGGCCCGGGGCTTGAACCGCGGACCTCCCATATGGTAGACGGACGCCCTAACCACTGGGCCAAAGTCCGTTTCCCCCATATTCATATTTCACATGCCGTTTTACTCTGCTATACAGTCCCATGTTACATTTTATAGCTTTCCCTGTAGTCATATATATGACCTTAGACTTTCCCTTTAAACCACTTTTTTAAAAAGATTTATTTTATTTTCTCTCCACCCTCTTATTGTGAGCCAAACCTGGGACCTCTGATGTGGGAGGGAGGTGCCTAATTGCTTGAGCCACCTCTGCTCCCTGCTTTTGATGCATCTCTCATTATGTTTTTCCTCCCCACATCTCTTGTTGCATCAGCTTGCTGCACCTGCCCATCGTGTCAGCTTGCTGTCTTCCTTAGGAAGCACCAGGAACCTCCGCTCCCTGCTTTGTTGTTTCTCTAATTATGTATTTTCTTCTTGTGTCTCTTGTTGTGTCAGCTTGCCATGCCTGCCCTTCATCCCACCTCACTGTCTTCTTTAGGAGGCACGAGGATCAAAACCAGCAACCTCCCATGTGGTGGGTGAGAGCCCAGTTACCTGAGCCACATCCATTTCTCTTTAAACCACTTTCATACCCACATAATAGTACTGCTAATTACAAACATTATGCTGTGCTTTCACCTTTTCTACTCATTTCCAAAGATTAACACATATGCTTTTTACCGATTCTGCACAATTTAACCCTCAGCTTTTTATTCTCTAACCTCATTCTATTTTCTGGTGACCCATATTCAAATTAACTCCATGAGATTACATAATATATTTAGTTCATTGTAGTGCATTCATACAGTATTTGTCCTTTTGTGTCTGGCTTGCTTCACTCAACATAATGTTCTCCAGATTCATCCATGTTGTCATATGCTTTATGACTTCATTTCTTCTTACAGTTGCATAATATTCCATTGTGTGAATATAGCACAATTTGCTTATCCATTCATCATCTGATAAACACCTGGGTTGTTTCCAGCTTTTGGCAATCGTGAATAATGCTGCTATGAACATTGGTGTGCAGATGTCTGTTCGTGTCACTGCTCCCAGTTCTTCTGGGTATATACCCAGTAGTGGTATTTCCAGGCCACATGGCAAATCTATATTCAACTTCTTTAGGAACTGCCAAACAGTCCTCCACAGTGGCTGTACCATTCTGCATTCCCACCAATAGTGAATAAGTGTTCCTATCCCTCCACATCCTCTTCAACACTTATAGTTCTCTGTCTTTTTAATAGTGGCCATTTTGACATTGCAAAGTCAGACACAAGACATTATATATCATGCCATAACCTATAGAATGGAGTGGGAGAGAATGTGGACTGCAATGTAAACTATAATCCATGCTGTGTGGCAATGTTGCAAAATGTGTTCATCAATTGCAATGAATGTACCACACTAATGAAAGAATTTATTCATGTGGGGAAAAGTGGGAAGGGTGGGAGTGGGACATATGGGAATCCCTTATGTATTTTTATGGAACATTTTATGTAATCTAAGTATCTTTTAAAAATAAATTAAAAATGTATTTTTTTTAAATAGTGGTCATTCTAATAGGTATGAAATGATATCTCCTTGTAGCTTTGATTTATATTTCCCTAATTGCTTCTGATGTTGAACATTTATTCAAGTCTTTTGCCCATGTTTTAATCAGGTCATTTGTCTTTTTATTATTGTAGCATCTCTTTTTATATCATGGATATTAAACCCTCATCAGACATGTGATTTCCAAATTTTTTCTCCCACTGAGTCAGCTGCCTTTACACCCTTTTGACAAAGTCCCATGAGGTGCAAAAATGTTTAATTTTGAGGAGGTCCTATTTATCTATTTTTTTCTTTTATTGCTCATGCTTTGGGTATAAGGTCCAAGAAACTACCACTTACCACAAGGTCTTTAAAATGTTTCTCTGCAGTTTCTTCTAGTATTTTTATGGTCCTAGCTTTTATATTTAGGTCTTTGGTCCATTTTGAGTTGATTCTTGTATAGGGTGTGAGATAGGGATCCTCTTTCATTCTTTTGTGGCTATGGATATCCAGTTCTCCCACCACCATTTGTTGAAGAGACTGTTTTATCCCGTTAACATGGCTTTGGTAAGTTTGTTGAAAACCAGTTGTCTGTACAGATGAGGGCCTATTTCTGGACCCTCATTTCTATTCCACCGATGGATGTGTCTATCTTTATACCAATACCATGTTGTTTTGATCACAGTAACTTTGTAATATGTTTCAGGTTCAGGCAGTGAAATTCCTCCAATATTAGAATGCTTTGAGCTGTTTGGGTGTACTTTCCCTTCCAAAAGAATTTTGTAATTGCCTTTTCTATTTCTGTAAAGTAAGCTGTTGGAATTTTGATTGGTATTGCATTGAATCTATAAACCAGTTTGGGTAAGATTGACATCTTCACAATATTTAGACTTCCAATTCATGAAAATGGAATGCCTTTCCATTTGTTTAGGTCTTCACTGATGTACTTTAGCTTTGTTTTGTAGTTTTCTGCATATAGGTCCAGTACTTCTTTGGTTAAATTTATTTCTAGGTATTTGAGTCTTTTTGTTGCTATTGTAAGTGGAATTTTTCCCCTGATTTTCTCCTCAGATTGTTCAATACTAGTGTACAGAAATATTACTGATTTTTGTGTGTTGATCTTGTATCCTACCACTTAGCTATACTCACTTATTAGCTCAAGTTCCTTTGTTGTAGACATTTCAGAGTTTTCAAAATATAGGATTATGTCATCTGCAAATAGTTAGGGTTCTACTTCCTCTTTTCCTATTTGGATGCCTTTTTTTTCTCCTTGTCTAATTGCTCTAGCTAGAACTTCTAGCACAATGTTGAATGACAATGGTGACAGTAGGTCTTGTTCCTGATCTTTGAGGGAAGAGTACAATATTGGCTCTGGGTTTTTCATGTACACCTTTTATCATATTCCTAGCTTTCAAAGTGTTTTTTATCAAGAAAGGATGCTGGATTTTGTTGAATGCCTTTTCTTCATCAATCAAGATAATCAGGTGGATTTTTTCCTTCAATTTGTTAATGTAGTGTATTACATTAATTGATTTTCTTGTATTGAAACATCATTGCATACCAGGAATAAATCCCACTTGGTTTTGATATAGAAGTCTTGTCAAATGCTGTTGGATTCTATTTGCAAATTTGTTTGTGGGGTTTTTTTTTGACAATTTTTGCATCTATGTTCATTAGAGAGGATGATCTGTAATTTTCTTTACTTGTAGTATCTTTATCTGGCCTTGGTATTAGGGTGATGCTGGCTTCATAAAATGTGTTGGGTAATTTTCCCTCCTTTTCAATTCTTTGGAAGAGTTTAAACAGGATTCGTATTAATTATTCTTGAAATGCTTGGTAGAATTCACCTGTGAAGCCATCTGGTCCTGGATTTTTCTTTGTCAGGGGATTTTTTTTTTTATGGAAAAACTAGCTGTGTCAGGGGATTTTTGATGATGGATTCAATCTCTTTAAATGTGATTGGTTTGTTAAGTTCTTATAATTCTTGTAGCATCAGTATAGGTTGTGAATTTCTAGGAATTTGCCAATTTCATCTAGGCTTCTGTTTGTTGGCATACACTTTCTCATAATATCCTCTTATGATCCTTTTTATTTCTGTGGGTTCAGTCATAACTTCATACCTTTCATTCCTGATTTTATATATTTTTGTCTTCTCTCTTTTTTGTTAATCTCGTTAGAGGTTTGTCAATTCTTTTTATCTTCTCAAAGAACAAGCTTTTAGTTTTGTTGATTTTCTCAATTGTTGTTGTTGTTGTTCTCAATTTCATTTATTTCTGCTCTAATCTTAATTATTTCTTTCCTTCTGTTTGCTTTAAGAATAATTTGCTGTTCTTTGCTAGTTTCTCCAGTTTCTCTAGTTGTTTAATTATATTTTTAATTTTAGCTCTTTATTCTTTTTTAATGTAGGGCTATAAATTTCCCTCTCAGCACTGCCCCCACTGTATCACATAAGTTTTGCTATGTTGTGTTCTTGTTTTCATTTGTCTCGATATATTTACTAGTTTTACTTACAATTTCCTCTTTGACCAACTGATTATTTAGGAGTGTGTTGTTTAGCCTCCACATATTTGTGAATTTACCTCTTTCCTGTCTATTATTGATTTCCAGTTTCACTCCATTATGGTCTGAGAAGGTGCTTTGTCTAATTTCATCCTTTTATATTTATTGAGACCTGCATTGTGACCTAACATGTGGTCTATCCTGGAAAAAGCTCCAGAGCACTTGAGAAGAATGTATAACCTGCTGAGTTTGGGTGCCACATTCTGTATATGTCTGTTAGGTCTAGCTCATTTATCATATTGTACAAGTTCTCTGCACAAAGAATGTTGATCTTCTGTCTAGTTGTTCTATCTATTGATGTGAGTGGTATGTTACAGTCTCCAATTATTATTGTAGAGATGTCTATTTCTCCCTTCCATTTTACCAGAGTTTGCCTCATGTATTTTGGGGCATCCTGGTTAGATGCATAAATATTGATGACTGTCATTTCTTCCTGGTGGATTGTCCCTTTTATTAATATATAATGTCCTTCTGATCGCTCATATTTTTTTGCATTTGAAGTCTGTTTTGTCCACCATTGGTATAGTTACTCCTGTTCTTTTTTGATTACTATTTTCGTGTGGTATCTTTTTCCAACCTTTCACTTTCAGCCAGTTTGTATCCTTGGGTCTAAGGTGAGCCTCTTGTAGGCAGCAAATGGATGACTCATTTTTTTTAATCCAATCTGTCAGCCTATATCTTTTGATTGGAGAGTTAAATTCATTCACATTCAATGATATTACTGTAAATGCATGATTTACTTCCAGCATTTTATTCTCTGGTTTTCATATGTATCTTATTTTTATCTGTCTTTTTACTCCTTTGGTTATCCTTTCTGCTAGTCTTTCTTCTACACTCTCCTCCAAGCCTCTCTCTCTCCTGTCTTTTTCTTTGAGGCTGTAAGGTTTCCTTTAATATTTCTTGCAAAGGTGGATTTTTTTTACAAACTCTCTTCATTTCTATTTGTTTGTGAATATTTTAAACTCACCTTCATTTTTGAAGGACCATTTTGCCAGATAAAGAATTATCAGCTGGCAGTTTTCCTCTTTCAGTATCCTAATTGTATCATACCACTGTCTTCTTATGTCCATGGTTTCTGCTGAAAAATCTGGACTTAGTCTTACTAGGCATCCCTTGTATGTGATGGTTTGCTTCTCCCTTGCTGCTCTCAGAATTTTCTCCTTATCTTTGATGTTGGACATTCTGAGTAGAATGGGTCTTGGAGTAAGTCTATTCAGAGTTATTCTGATTGGGGTACAGTGCAGTTCTTGGACATGTACGTTCATTCCTTTCATGAGAGTTGGTAAATGTTCAGCTATTACTTCTTCCAATACTCTTTCTGCCCCCTTTTCCCATCTCTTTTCCTTCTGAACTCCCATGACACTTATGTTGCTGCATTTCGTGTTATCATTCAACTCCCTTGCTCTTGCTCAATTTTTTCCATTCTTTTTTCTCTGTGTTCTTTTCTTTCTTCAGTTTCAGCTGTTCTGTCCCCTGTATTGCTTATTCTTTCTTCTATCATTTCTACTCTGCTGTTTTATGCCTCTAATGTATTTTTTATCTCACCTACCATGTCTTTCATTCCCATGAGCTCTGTTACTTTCTATTCAGGTTTTCTAATTCTTCTCGTGTTTGCTCAGTGTCTTCCTGATGTCTTTTATCTCTTTAGCAATATTGTCTTTCAACTCATTAATTTGATTGTGGAAATTTATGTGCATCTCATTGATTAGTTGTCTCAAACCCTGCATCACATCTGGGGCTTTAATATATACTTTTCTTGACCCATTTCTTCATTTTCTTAGTATGGCTTGTTTTTGTTTTTGTTTTTTGTTTTTGCTTGTTTCTAGGCATCTGATTATAATGGTGAGATTACTCAGACGCTCATTTCTCTCTCTTTTGTAGGGATTTATTGGCAGGAGGCTATGTGTTACTGCTTTTCTTTGATTCTTGATCTTTAGGATTGTCCCTGTTAGTTGCTCAAATCTGGGCCATGGACCCAGTAATGGGTTGCAGACCTGCTTCCTAGGGCCTGGGGGAAGGAGCTGTAAAGGCTGGAAAAATCCTCTCTATTACTTTTCATTTCCTCATGTGCACTTCCTTGGTCTACCAGCAGATGGCACTCTTTAACAACCCTCTTGGTTCAAAGCCTGATCCGAGTGTTTGCTATAACACAGGTGAGATCAGTGTGGTAAAGGATCCTGCCTGGAGTCTAAGAGCCTGGTTATTCAAACTTTCTCAGAGGCAATTCTTCAACCTTTGCTGGCAGTCCCCTCTCTTTCCCAGGCAGGAAATAATTCCACTCCCCTCTGTGTCCTCAATAACCAATCACAGTCAGCAGAGAGGGAGAATGAGAGGGTCAGATCTCTTTAGTCCCTTGCCAGCTCCCATGGCAAACAATGGTGCAGCCCTACCCAGCCTGGAAGGGCTCCTGGGACACAGCATACAAATTTGTGGGTCAAAAGCTGAATCAGCCTTAGGCTGTGTTCCTCTCTCTCTCCTTTCCTGCAGAGGTGGGTCCCTGGGGCCCCCTCTTTCTGAGCCCTGGCCCCTGAGGACTGAGACTTCATAAGTGTCTATAGGATGCTGACAGGTGCAGCTTTCAACTCTTGGTTTTGCCATCACTATTCTTTTCCTTTGTCCCTCTATCTTTTGGGCTGTGTCCTGCTTTCCCCCTCATGTCCTAAACCCTAGATTTTTTTCCAGGCCCTTTCTCCCTGTCCTCTACCTATTTTTCTGGGAGAGAAGAGAGTCGTATGTTTCTCTATTCCACCATCTTCCCAGAAGTGACCTAGTGTATTTGTTTGCTAGGCTGCTGAAATGCAATATGCCAGAAATGGGTTAGCTTTTACAATGGGGATTATTAGGCTGCAAGCTTAGTTTCAAGGCTGAGAAAAATGTCCAAATCAAGACATCATCAGGTGATGCTTTCTCCCCAAAGACTGGCTGCCAGTGATCCAGAACTCCTCTGACACATGGGGAGGCACATGGCAGCATCTGCTGGTCTCTACCTCCTCTCCCAAGTTTTGCAGCTTTCTTTCTTAGCTTCTGTGCTGCCTCTTAGCATTCATGCAATTTATAAAGGACTCCAGTAGGAGGATTAGGACCTACCCTGGACCACTCCCCTACTGAAGTAACCTAATCAAAAGGTCCCGCCTATAATAGGTTCACACCCACAGAAATGGGTTAGTCTAAGGACATGGTTTTTCTGTGGTCCATAAAAGACTCAACCTAACACTTCTGGGAAACTCCTCTTCAACTCACCCCTTCCCAGAATTTGCCCTTTAGGTAAAAGCAGTTTGGGAGAGTGAAAGCAATGTAAGGGACAATTGAGTTGGGCAGTCTAGGGCAAAGGCTTACCTTCTTTAAATCCTGCAGAGGAACACCCAGAGAGAGAGAAATCCAGTTTCCTAGGAGGAGAGGGGGCATTCAAGTTCCTGTAAATGGGAATTCCTAAGGCCACTAGAAAGCACAAGCCCAGGACAAGACATAGACTCAGAAAAGACAGGGAAGACCCTGCACTTTGCATTCACCTTGGGCTGACCTTCTTGATAGAAAGGCTGAATTCTGAAGGAGAGCATTGGCCAATGCAAAGCCAATTTGCAAAGAATTTTAAAGTTTTTTGTGGGATTTTTTGCATTGGTTTGTTTGGTTTTGTTAGCTCCTGGCATTCAAGGAATTCTCCTTATACCACTAGCTGGATACAAACTCAAGAAACATAAAGCTCAGGGACTAGATTCCAAAGGTAACACTACAAAATATTAAAATGTACAATGTGCAACAAAAGAATACAAGACAGGGAAATGGACTTGGCCCAGTGGTTAGGGCGTCCGTCTACCACATGGGAGGTCTGCGGTTCAAACCCCGGGCCTCCTTGACCCGTGTGGAGCTGGCCCATGCGCAGTGCTGATGCGCGCAAGGAGTGCCGTGCCACATAGGGGTGTCCCCCGCGAAGGGGAGCCCCACGCGCAAGGAGTGCACCTGTAAGGAGAGCCGCCCAGCGCGAAAGAAAGTGCAGCCTGCTGAGGAATGGTGCCGCCCACACTTCCCTTGCCGCTGACGACAACAGAAGTGGACAAAGAAACAAAACGCAGCAAAAAGACACAGAAAACAGACAACCGAGGGAGGGGAGGGGAATTAAATAAATAAAAATAAATCTTAAAAAAAAAAAAAAGAATACAAGACAAACAGGAAATTGTGACCCATTCAAAGGAAGAAAATAAAAATCCAGAAAACATCAACAAACATAGTGGATATACCAGAAAAGACTTTTAAATATGCTCAAGGAGATGAAGGAAAATACAGAGAAAGAACTAAGGATATCAAGAAAACAATGACTGAACAATTTGAGAATTTCAATAAAGATCATAATTTTAAAAAGGAACTAAACACAACTACTGGAGTTGAAGACCACAATAACTGAAATGAAAAATTCTCAGGAGGGTTTCATCGGCAGAATGGAACCAGCAGAGGAAAGAATGATTGATTCAAAGATAGACAATTGAAATGTCAGTCTGAGAGGCAGAATTTTTTTAAATAGAAAATAAAATTTCTTTTCTAAGAAATTTGCACAATCAAGTGTACTAATATATGCATTAAAGGGGTCCCAGAAATAGAAGAAAGAAAGAACAGGGCCAAAGGAATATACAAAGAAGTAATGACAGAAAACTTCTCAAACTTAGCAAAAGACATGAATATGTATATCCAAGAAGCTCAATGAACACCAAACTGTATATACTTGAAGAGAATACACCCACACACGTAATATCAAACTATCAAATGCAAAGGACAAGGAGAAAGTTCTGAAAGCTGCAAGAGAAAAACAACAGGTTATGTACAAGGGAGTCCCAATTAGATTATGTGCCAGTTTCTTATCAGAAACAATGGATGCAAGAAGGCAGTGGGTTGAAAAACTAAGAGTGCTGAAGGAAAACAACTGCCAGCCAAGAATTTTATATCTGGCAAGACTATCTTTCAAAAATAAGGGAGATGTATCATGTGATGCATGTTTGCTTTGTAAGTTCACAACTTTTACTATACGCTTATTGTATGTTCATGTATAAATGATATTTTAAAAATAATAATAATAAGATGGGTTGGGAGGAATACACCAAATGTAAGATACTTTGGTTAGTAGTAATATTTTGAGGATGCTCTTTTTATCATTAGTTAAAAAGGTTCACAACTATGCAAGATATTGGTGGTAGGGTGAGGTATGAGAGCCCTGTATTATGTTATGTTTTGTAAGTTCACAACTATTACTATACAATTATCTTTATGTATGCTTATATATAAGTGTTATAGTTCAATAATTTTTTTTTAAAAATGTGAAAAAAGTACAAAGATAAAGGTACTATGGAGGTTTGTCAGGCAGTTACTTAGTGAAGATCATATGCCAGCTTTCTGGATTTGGGGACATTGTGATATTTATCAACCTATTCAAATTTGTATTTTGGGGTGTGATTTTTTTTCATATTTTAAATAAATATTCACTTTTGTACTTTAAAAAAATGTGGGAAAGATTAAGACATTCCCAAATTAACAAAAACGGAGGGAGTTCACTGCCACTAGACCTGCCCTACAAGCAATGTTAAGGGAGTTCTTAAGATTGAAATGAAAAGACTCTAGACATTGGTTCAAAGTGGCATAAAAAAAGAAAGACCCCCAGTAAAGGTAACCATATGGGTAATTATAAATGTCAGTACTATTGTATTGTATCTTTTGGTATGTAACTCCATTTCTTACTTCTTACAGGTGTTAAAATGCAAATGCATAAAAATAGTGATATAGCTATGGTTTAGGGCATACAATGTAGAAAGATACAATTTTCTAACAACAAAACAGGTGGAGAAACAGAGGGGTATGTGTATGGTAATGGAAGTTAAGTTGGTATCTATAATGATTGCTACAGCTTTAGGATGTTAAATTTTAACCCCATGGAAACCACAATGAAAATATACGAAAAATATATCCAGAAAGAAATGAGAAGGGGCTTCATATGGACAATACAAAAAATCAAATAAATAAGAAAATAGTCATTGATGGAAGAATTGAGGGTCAAAAAAGGTATAAGACTTGAAAGACTAAATAGTAAAATGGCAGAAGAAAGTCCTGCATTATCAGTATTTAATTTAAATGTACATGGATCAAACTCTCTAGTCAAAAGACTGAGATTGACTGAAAGGATAAAAAAGCATGACCCAACTATATGCTATTTACAAGAGACTAGCCTGAAATTCAAAGACATAAGTAGGGTGAAAGTGAAAGTATGGAAGAAAATGTCCCATGCAAGTAGTAACCAGAAGAGAGCTGGGGTAATTGTACTAATAACAGATAAAATAGACTTTAAGTCAAAAACCGTTATGAGGAGCAAAGAATTTCAATACAGTGATAAAGTTGCTATATATATATTTATAAAAATTATAAATATATATGCATCTAACAGCAGAGCCCAATATTGATGAAGAAATATTGACATATTTGAAGGAAGAAATAGACAGTTCTATATTAATAGTAGGGTACTTTAATACCCACGTTCAATAATGCATACAAGATCTGAACAGAAATTCAGTAAGGAAAGAGAAGAGTTGAACATTACTATAAACAAACAGACCTACCAGACATATATGGAATACTTCACCAATAGCAGCAGAATACACATATTTTACTAGTGCACATATATCGTTTTCCAGGATAGACCATATCTTAAGTCACAAACAAGTCTCAATAAATTTAAAAATATTGAACTCATATGATGTGTTTTCTCTGACCATAACAGAATGAAGCTAGAAATCAGTAACAGAGGGAGAAAGGAAAAATTCACAAATATGTGGAAATTAAACAATGTACTCTTAACCTATAAGTCAAAGAATAAATCACAAGGGAAATTAAGAAATATTTCTAGGCAAATGAAAATTAAAACTTAACATACCAAAAATTGTGGGATGCAGCGAAGGCAGTGCTGAGAGAGAAATTTACAGCTCTAAATGCTTACATTTAAAAACAAATCCAAAGAAAATATGACTAATATAAGTAATTACTTGAAAGTAATAACATTGAATGTCAATGGATTAAACTCACCTGTTAAGAGACACAGATTGGAAGACTGGATAAGGAAATATGACCCATCTATATGCTGTCTACAAGAAACACATCTTAGACCCAGGAATTCAAGGAGATTGAAAGTAAATGGCTGGAAAACAATCTTACAGGCAAACAACAACCAAAAAAGGGCAGGTGTAGCTATATTAATATTGGACAAAATAGACTATAAATGCAAAACTATTGTGAGAGACAAAGATGGACACTACATATTAGTGAAAGAGATAATCTTTCAAAAAGAAAGATCATAAACATTTATGCCCCTAACAAGGGTGCTTCCAGATACATGAGGCAAACACTGGAGAAACTAAGTGAAGGAATAGATGCCTCTACATTATAGTGGGAGACTTTAACACACCACTATCACCACTGGACAGAACATCTCAAAAGAGAATCAATAATGATTCTCTTTTGTTTGAACAATAATGTTCAAACAAAGACTTTGAACAATATATTAGAGGATCTGAACCTAATAGACATATACAGAACATTACACCCAAATACAGCAGGATATATATTCTTCTCAAGTGCACATGGATCATTCTCCAAGATAGACCACATGCTAGACCACAAAGAAAGTTTCAATGAATTCAGAAAGATTGAAATCATACAAAATAATTTCTCTGACCACAGTGGAATGAAGATGGAAATCTGCAAGGGCCAGAGACCCAGATTTGGCACCAAGATATGGAGGCTAAACAACACACTCTTAGGAAAACAGTGGGTCAAGGAGGAAATCTCAACAGGAATCAAAAACTACCTTGAAACTAATGAAAATGATAAAATGATATATCAAAACTCATGGGATGCAGCAAAAGCTGTACTGTGAGGGAAATTCATAGCCATAAATTCATTCATCAAAAAGGCAGAAAAAGCTAAAATTGAAGACCTAACTGCACAATTGGAGGAATTAGTAAAAAAAAAATTAAAAAAAACAGCAAACTAACCCCAAAGAAAGAAATAGCAGAGATAAGAGCAGAACTAAATGAAATAGAAAATAAGAAAGCACTCAAAAAAATCAAACAAAGAGCTGGTTCTTTGAGAAGATCAGTAAAATTGATAAACCCTTAGCTAGACTAACAAAGAAAAAAATAGAGAAGATGCAAATACACAAAATAAGAAATGAGAAAGGCGATATCACCACTGACCCCACTGAACTAAAGACTATCATAAGAGAATACTTTTAAAAACTATATTCCAACAAGTCAGACAATTATAGGAAATGGACGAATTCCTAGAAACACATAAGCAGCCTACGTTGATGAAAGAAGGAATCAATGACTTCAACAAACCAGTCACAAGTAAAGAGATAGAATCAGTCATTAAAAACCTCCAACTAAGAAGAGCCCTGGGTTAGATGACTTCACAGGAGAATTCTACCAAACATTCCGGAAAGAATTAACACCAATCTTGCTTAAACTCTTCCAAAAAATTGAAATAGAAGCAACACTGCCTAACTCATTTTATGATCCCAACATTACCCTAATACTAAAGCCAAACAAAGACACTGCAAGAAAAGAAAATTACAGACCAATGTCTCAACAAAATACTTGCTAATCATATTCAACAACACATTAAATGAATTACACACCATGACAAAGTGGGTTTCATTCCTGGTATGCAAGGATGGTTCAACATAAGAAAATCAATTAATATAATACACCACATAAACAGACTGAAGGAAAAAAATCACATGGTCATATCTACAGATGCAGAAAAAGCATTTGACAAAATATAGCACCCTTTCTTGATAAAAACACTGCAAACGATAGGAATACAAGGAAACTTTCTAAACATGATGAAAGGTATATATGGAAAATACACAGCTAACATCATTTACAATGGTGAAATTCTAAAATCTTTCCCTCTAAGATCAGGAACAAGGATGCTCACTATCACCCCTTCTATTTAACATTGTGTTAGAAATACTTGCTCAAGCACTGAGGCAAGACTCAGATATAAAAGGGATCCAAATAGGAAAGGAAGAAGTCAAAATTTCACAATTTGCAGATGACATGATCCTATACATAGAAAGCCCTGAGAAGTCTAAAACAAAGGTTCTAGAACTTATAAATGAGTTCAGGGAAGCGGACTTGGCCCAGTGGATAGGGTGTCCATCTACCACATGGGAGGTCCGTGGTTCAAACCCCAGGCCTCCTTGACCCGTGTGCAGCTGGCCCACACACAGCGCTGATGCGCACAAGGAGTGTCGTGCCACGCAGGGGTGTTCTCCACGTAGGGGAGCCCCACGCGCAAGGAGTGTGCCCTGTAAGGAGAGCCGCCCAGTGCAAAAGAAGTTCAGCATGCCCAGGAATGGCGCTGCACACACGGAGAGTTGATGCAGCAAGATGACGCAACAAACAGAAACACAGATTCCCATGCCACTGACAACAACAGAGGCGGACAAAAAGAACACGCAGCAAATGGACACAGAGAACAGACAACAGGGGAGGGGTGGGGGAGGGGTGGGGGAGGGGTGGGGGAGAGGAGATAAATAATAAAATAAATCTTTTAAAAAAATAAATAAATGAGTTCAGTAAAGTCACAGGGTATAAGATCAATGCACAAAATCAGTAGCATTTCTGTACACTCACTGATGATGAGCAATCTGAGGAGGAAATCAAGAAACAAATACCATTTACAATAGTAAATTAAAAAATCAAATACCTAGGAATAAATTTAACTAAAGATGTAAAAGACTTATGCACAGAAAACTACACAACACTGTTCAAGGAAATCAAAGAAGACCTAAATAAATGGAAGAATATTCCCTGTTCATGAATAAGAAGACTAAATATTATTAAGATATCTATCCTACCAAAACTGATCTACAAATTCAATGCAATCCCAATAAAAATCAGCACAGCATTTTTTAATGAACTAGAAAAACTAACTATGAAATTTATTTGGAAGGGAAAGAGACCCTGAATAGCCAAAGACGTATTGAAAAAGAAAAATGAAACTGGAGAAATCACACTACCAGACTTTAAAAGTACTACAAAGCTACAGTAGTGAAAACAGCATGGTATTGGCATAAGGATAGACAAGCTGACCAATGGAATTGAACTGAGATTTCTGATATAGATCCTCACATATAGAATCATCTGATATTTGACAAGACACCAAACCCACTCAGCTGGGAGAGAATGGCCTCTTCAACAAATGGCACTTGGAGAACTGTATATCCATATGCAAAAGAATGAGAGAAGATTACCCTCTCACACCCTATACAAAAATCAACTCAAGATGAATCAAAGACCTAAATGTAAGAGCCAAGACCACAAAGACCTTGGAAAACAATGTAGGGAAGAATCTACAAGACCTTGTAATAGGAAATGGCTTCATGAACTTCACACCCAAAGCACGAGCAGCAAAAGAACAAATAGATAAATGGGACTTCCTCAAAATTAAAGCCTTTTGCACCTCACAGGAATTTGTTAAGAAAGTGAAAAGAGAGCTTACACAATGGGAGAAAATATTTGGTAACCATATATCTGATAGGAGACTTATAACCTGCATATATAGAGAACTCCTATATCTTGAAAATAAAAAGACAAACAGCCCATTTAAAAAATGGGAAAAAGATTTGAACAGACGCTTCTCCAAAGAAGAAATACAAATGGCTAAAAAGCACATGAAAAAAATGCTCAAAATCACTAGCTATTAGGGAAATGCAAATCAAAACTACAACGAGATACCATCTTACTGCCTTAAGACTGGCAGCTATCAAAAAAATAGAAGACTACAAGTGCTGGAGAGGATGTGGAGGAATGGGAACACTCATCCACTGCTGGTGGGAATGCAGAAGGGTCCAGCCATTCTGGAGAGCAATTTGGCAGTTTCTCAAAAAGTTAACTATAGATTTGTCATATGACCCAGCAATTCCACTGCTGGCTGTATACCCAGAAGAACTGAAGATAAGGACACAAAATGATATATGCACATCAATGTTCATAGCAGCATTATTCACTATTGCCAAAACTTGGAATCAACCCAAATGCCCATCAACAGATGAATGGATAAATAAAATGTGGAATATATATACAATGGAATATACTACTCAGCTATAAGAAGGAATACAGTACAAGCACATGTGATAACATGGATGAATCTTGAAGACCTCATGTTGAGTGAAGCAAGCCAGACATTGAAGGACAAATACTACATGATCTCTTTGATATGAAGCAAGCAGACCGAGCTGTCTCAGAGAGCTAGAGACTGGAAGATAGGCTTAAAGTAATTGAGGGGGGAGGAAAGTTGTGAAGTGATACCTACATGGGTAAAGTCTATGATAACCTGAAGGTTAAGTATTTGTACAGGGAAGGGTTAAGATGAGGGAATAAGGATAACTTTGGGTGGGGCTCTGTTGGCTTGAGGGGGGCTAGGGTTGGGAGGATGGGTCAGATGGCCCAAGAAATTGGGAGGAGGGCTGGGGGGAACAGTTGAATATGGAAGAATGTCATGTATATATTTGAAGCTATAATGTTGAGAAAACTCTTTAGAAACTATAATAAGGAAAGATAATGTGTTTAAGGTGCTTAAGGGGGGGACATCTGGTACAGCGGCAAGCTTCTAGGGAGTGTGTGAATGCTCATTTGTCATAGTGTGTTATATCATTGGGTCAAGACCCATACAATGAGTATGAAGGTGTATCTACATCCTGGGGAGACCTGATGTTCCCAAATAGAGGGAACTGTGTCTCTCGAGAGAATTGGTGGCTCCCGATTAGTTAGGGTAGTCTAGTATGTCAAGCCCTAATCTGGTCCCTCATGTAGTGAAGTTTGATTGTCACTGTGGGCCCTGAGGGGAGGGGGAGAGAGGAATAGAAGAGATGGAAGCAGAGCAACTGGGGGACAATGGAAGTGCTCCACAAGATCATGCAATCATGATTATAGGACATGTTAACTTACACCAGAAGTGTATAAAAGTCTATAAGCTAAAATGTAAACCATAATGTAAAACATAAGGAAGCTAAAAATTTAGAAATTTGTACAGTCTAAGATATAAGCCATAATGCAAACCAAAATGGAACCATGTTTGATAGCTATGTTTCAAAATCTGTACATCAGCTGCAGCAAATATAACATGAATATGTAAAGAGATCATTGTTGGGGAAAGGGGAAAAGGGTTTCATGTTGGATATACAGGAGTTCCCTATGTTGTGTATGTGAATTACTGTGATCTAGAACTTTTTTGAAGACAAAATTAAAAATTAGAAAAAAAAGAAAGGATGTAGACACTGAGGAAAAAAAGAAAGTGCCTAGCCACTGTACATAGAGGGCAATACCTATTACAGTGATGAAAGGCAAAATGTTTGAAAAAAAGCTTTATAATATTTTCCATTTTATTAATACACCAATTTATTTTTACTTTGTTTTAGTATTTCCAAATTATTATGTATTCTATTTCCAAACTTTAAACCCATCACTATATTTCAATTTCCTATTAATTGAATTGGACAATATATTAGGCTTCATTGTTGAAGAAGTTTGGGACCACAGAGAGGTTCAACTATGGCAGGGGAGGAACACTGGTGTGGGGTATTATTTTATGGGAGGCACATGAGTGGGGTGGAGTTTTCCAGGGCATGTATATAGGGGACATAAAAATGTTCTAATATATGTCTTACTCAACACAGGGAGACCATACAAGTGTTTCAAATACGATGCCATTGTTCAAAATATTTTTGAATCATAAGACAAATTAGGTAAAATGGTTGTGGCATTAAAAGATAATCCCTAAGCCGCCTCTTGATATAGATGTGGAGTGGACACAACCATTCTATGGTCCACAGGATGAAGGAATAGAGTATGGATTAGAGTGGACTTACTGATATTCTATTCATGAACTATTGTGATTAGTAATTGAAGAAAATGTGACATTGTATGTCCTCCCATGGCCCACTGGGTGGACTGTGGGAGAGTGTGGGCTATGGTGTGGACCACTGACCATGAGGTGCTGCAGTGCTCAGAGATGTGTTCACCAAGTGCAATGAATGTCTCATGATGATGGAGGAGGTTGTTGTTATGGGGGGAGGAGTGGGGTGAGGAGAGTGGGAGTTATATAGGGACCCCATATTTTTTTAAGGTAACATTAAAAAATAAAAACAAAACAAAAAAATAATTTAAAAAATAAAAAAGAAAGACACTTTTAATAAAAGGGTCAACTCAGACCAGCAGAATATCTCAGCCTACATGTAGGATCATGTGTTTTTTTACCTTAAATAAAAGGGGTAATGGCAAAGACAAATAGTTTATATGGCTAAGAGTCTTCAAAAAAGAGTTGGGAGGTCATCAGAAGGGTCACACTTACACATGCCTCAGCAGGACCCCAGAAAAAGCCAAAGTAGATACAACTCTAGGTCCTGGTTCTCCTGAAGGCTATGAAGACCCACAGAGTATATGGTCATGGCAGATGGATTTGGAGTTCTGTGCCATGTCTGAGGGCCCTACTTTGGAATTTGTGCTCCAGAGTGTGTTGGAGCTAGACTCAGATGTGATCTTTATACATATGCCTCTTCTGCCACTTTTACTGAACCTGTGGTTGGCACTAGGAATGGTATATACTCAGGGACCTTGAATCTCTGGACTGCCCATGTGCCAGCTGGGCCCTGAACCTCAGCAGAGTTGCAACTCCTACTCTCTGGTTCGTTGGACTTACCCAGGTCAGCTAACAGGGAGGTAATGATGGTCAACCACCACACCAGGGAATCAAGAGTGCCTACAACTGCAAGCAGAAGAATTGCATCCATCATCCATGTGGAATCTAAGCCCCTCTTAATATAGAAGTATAGAGGACATCACCATCCTAGGGGCCACAGAATGGAGGAATAAAATATGGGTTAAAGTGGACTTACTGATATTCTACTATAAAACTATTGTGACTAGTAAAAGAAGAAATTGTAGCATTGAGGTGGAGAAAGTGGCCACAGTAGTTGCTGAGGGCAGGGAGAGCAAAGAAGAGATGTGATGTGGGGGCATTTTTGGGTCTTTGAGTTGTCCTAAATGATATTGCAGGATGAGATGCTGGACTTTATATATCTGTCATAACCCAATGAATATACTGGGGGAGAGTGTGAACTACAGGGTAAACTATTATCCATGTGGTGCAACAGTGCTCCAAAATATGTTCACCGAGTGCGATGAGTGTGCCACAATGATGGGGGAGATTGTTGGTTTTGGAGGAGTGGGGTGGGGAGGTGGGGGGATATATGGGAATCTCTTATGTTTTTTAATGTAACATTTTTTGAGATGTATCTTCAAAAAATACAATTTACAAAAATAATGGGGGTAGGGAGGTGGGGAGTGGGTTATATGGGAACCTCTTAGGTTTTTTAATGTAATTTTCTTTGTGATTTATTAACTTTAATCTAAAAATGTGTTAAATAAAAGTATCAGACACACCAAAAAAAAAAAAAAAAGATTGAATGTGGACTCCTAACTCACACCACATACAAGAATCAACTCAAAATTGATCAAAGACCTAAATACAAGAACCAGAACTATGAAACTCCTAGAAGAAAATGCAGGGAAGCATATTCAGAACTTGAATAGACATTTCTCCAAAGAAAATATACAAATAGCTAGTAATCATATGAAAAGATGTTCAACATAATTAGTTATTAGGGAAATGCAAATCAAAACCACAGTGAGATATCATTTCATACTCACTAAAATGGCTACTATTTTTTTTTAAAACGAAATTACAAGTGTTGAGAGGATATGGAGAAATAAGAGCACTCATTCTTTGTTGGTGATATACCTAAAAGAATTTAAAGCAGGGACTCAAACAGATATTTGCACAATGATATTCAATAGCAGCATAAGTCACAATTGCCAAAAGATGGAAGTAATGCAAGTGTACATCAGCCAATTAATGGATTAATAAAATGTGATATGTATATAATACAATGGAATATTATTCAGCCATATAAAGGAATGAAGTTCTGATACATGCAACAAGATGGATGAACCTTGAAGACATCATTCTAGGTGACAGAGGACAGACACAAAAGGACAAATATTGTATGGTTCCACTTACATGAAATATCTAAAACAAGCAAATTCATTAGAGACAGAAAGTAGATTAGAATTTACCAAGGGTTAGGGGAAGGGAGACATGAGGGGTTACTTCTTAGTGGGCACAGAGTTTCTGTTTTGAGTGATGAAAACGTTTCAATAATGGATGATGATGATGGCACATTGTTGTAGATGTAATTAATGTCACTGTATTGTACACTCAAAATGGTTAAAATGGCAAATTCTACAATAAAAAATAATTTTTTCAGAAGTCTTCCTTCCTGGTGTCAACTCAGGCCATGCTCTTACTCCTCCCACCTGCAAATAGTACTACATGTGACACTTCATGGTCAAAATCTGGCCCTTGGTCTCCTCTTGAGCTTCATCTTCCATCAGGTTCTGACATGCATTCTTTTCTACTGTTCCACAGTGCTTTTTCAACTTCTTCTTTTATGCCCGTGCTTTTTCTCATTCTGTTCCTTCTATCTGAACTACCTTTCCTTCCTGGACCCCAGGAACCTTGACTCCCAGGCAGCTCCTTTCCTCTACTCAGGGGCTTCCTTTACACAGTCTAATCTAAGGCAAGATGCAAAACCTTCCAGTGGAAAAGAGTTTCTTCCACTTCCCTGAAGGCTTGAGATCTGAGGGGCAATTCCTGGAAATATGCAGAGTACTGTGCTCCTGGGCAATGAGGACCCAGAGAATGGGAGGGTAAGGTGGACAGAACACTATTGGTTGCTGAAAATCTCAGCTGCCAACAGAGAGGGAAGAGAGGGAAGAACGAATTGGGGCAAACTGTGTGTTCGTGGAAAAGTAATTTTGCGTAGCGGGATGATCTCCAGCCGCCTGTAATATATCCCCGCCATGTTTTATTGGTTCCCAGGCACGTTTCACCTATGCTCAAGAACAAGTCCATTCCCACAGTAGTCCTGCACTTTGCAGACACCAGGAACTTTCCACACTCCTCTGCTCAGCTTCTGAGCCTGATTTTACCTAGCCACACCCACAAGGCATAGCTGCCTTCTGCAAGTGTCAGCAGCCGTACTGCCAGACAGCGTTGGCAGCACCACTGCCTCTGCTCCCCTGCTTGATTGCTGGGCATAGTGTGTACAGCTGCCACTCCCTGCTGCTCCATCTGCTGCGCTGGTCTTTTGCATGACCACACCCCCCTCCCCCAGCCTCAGCAGTTCTCTGAGTCTCCTAGATGACGTGAAGGAGAATGGCTCCTTCCCTTTGTGTTGCAGCGGTAATCTGTACCCCACAAGTCTCACCAGCCCGTAGGTATAAATGAAACCACAGTATCATTTGGACCCACATATTGCTAGCTCAATACCGCCCCACTCTTAACCTGGGTAACGGCAGGTCCCAGAACCATCATAATGTGGCTTGGCTTCTTGGTGTCTTTGGGAGACCCAGCATTGTCTTATCTGGGCTTCTGCATCAGTCAAGGCTGCTGCTCATGCTGGCTCTTCCACTCTGCTCTGAACATCACTCCTGGTGCTCCACTTAGGCAGATTCTTGCATTGCACTGCTTGCCTCTAGACTGCCTTGTAATGTACCACTTGGTGGCTGCCTGCCACCCATCCTGTGCCCCTGATACTTGGCCTTGCCCTTTTACTTCTAAAAGGAGAAAGAGGTCGCTTTTTAAAAAATCTACAGATACATACAGATGCTGAACCCAGAGCCACGATCCACCTCCATTCCACAGGCCCAGGGCTAAGTCTCATTCTTAATTCCAGGCTCCTTCATTCATTCAACCTCTACTTATGGAGCCCCTAGTGTGCTTAAGGATTGTGATAATTACTGGGTATATTCATTTCCCATTGTTGCTGTAATAAAGTAGAACAAATTTAATGGCTTAAAACAACACAAATATATCACAATTCTAGAGGTTAGAAGTCTAAAATGGGCCAGGAGGGCTGTGTTTCCTGAAGGCTCTAGATGAGAACCCATTTTCTTGCCCTTTTCAGCTTCTTGTGGCTACCCATATTTCTTGGTTCATGATCCCACATCACTCCAATCTCAGCTTCCATCCTCACATCTTCACTGACTCTGACCCTCCTGCCTCTCTCTTATAAGGACCCTTGTGATTGCATTGCGCCCTTTTGGGTAACCCAGGATAATTTCTCCATCTCAAAATCCTCAATTTTTTCTCACCTGAAAAGCTTCTTTGGCCATGTCAAGTACCATAATTCACAGGTTTCAGGGCTGAGGACGAGGCCATCTTCGGGGACGGGGGGTACTATTCTACCTACCACTCTGGTTATCCAGGTGAACGGATTCCACCTCAGGAATGCATGGTCCTTCTCCGGAATTGCCTTCCATCACTCCCCCTTTCTTTCTCTGTTTTCCAAACACACTTCTTCATACCTGAATCCTAACATTAGCATAATTCAAGTTCTTTTCTCAGGGACTTCCTCCTTGGCCCCCTTGTAAATCAGGATGAGATTATACCCAATTATTGGGGAGCCCTTCCACCCTCAGAGGTAAAGCCTCTGCCTCTCCTCCTAGTATCACAGAGAGCACTCAGATATTCAAGTCAGGACACTGAGTCTATGGTACAAGTGTGTAAGGTGTAATCCTGGATAAGCTTCCTGTGCTGGATTTCTTCCATTTGCCCCTCCAAATCTTCATCCTTTTCTTTCATACTCTCTCACCAGGAGGCTGACCTCTATGAGCAACGTGAGTGAAATCTCTTGTCCTTGAGCTTTCTGTTGGTTCAGCCAATAGGAGCCCTGGCAGGCAATTGGAAGGTGGGAGGAGAGTGAGGGTAAGGGGAGATGCATTCCCTTGACTTCCTCCTTGCAGAGTTGCCATGAACCACTGCATCCCTCAGCTGAAGGCCTCAGGTCCTGTTGGATGCCCTCTCCAAACAGCGCCCCAGTCTCTGGATTGAATTGAGGCAAATGGTCTTCCTCTCAGTCCTTCAGGCCTAGGGATGGTAATAGTTTTGCTGTCCCTAGCCCCAAGTTCTACATTATCTCCTGTGTTTCCCTAAACTCTGCCCACACCTTTGTAAAGACACTTCATTAAATTTTTCTGAAATTATCCAATATGAGTGTGTCAACTGTTTTCTGATGGGATCCTGACTGTTATACTCCCCAAAATGTAACTTAGCTGTTTCTCAAGCTTCACTGGCTTATGGGTTTAAATGAAATCATAACTTAGATCTGAATGTTGGTAGCTAAGTAACCCTGCACCGAAGTCACAGCAGTTCCTTTTCAAGGTTGCAGAATTCCTGACACCCCAGGGATATCTCAAAATTGCTTATGATCCAGGCCACTCTTCACATTCCCCCCACTTCTCCTCAGTCCATACCATGGACCAGACACCACAGAGGGAAGAGAGCTTCCCAGCTCCAGGCTCTTCCTGAGATCCAGATGCCCCTCTGCCTTTAGATCTAAAGATACCTCAGTATTTTTCGCTAAGCTGGATTGATCTGGCTTTGATGGCTATGAATATGTGAGTCAAGGCCACATGACTCTGACCCTGATTTAATCCATACGTGATTGCATGGATTTTTTAAATTCCTTGTTTAAGGATTTGCTGACACCTCTTCTGAGCCAGTAAATCTCTCCCTTCTGGTTCACTGTGAAAACTGAGCCCTTAGGCAGGAATTGTTCAATTCCCCATGCCACCCCACATCTACAAAGATAGCCATTTCAACATCCATCCTTATTTCTCTCCTTCTTGTCTCAGATGAAATATCTCTCTTTCTGTTCAGGGCTCATCTCAGAATGAGATGCTTGATACACCCCCCTCCTGTCTACTCTGAGAGGGTGCCAACTCCTGTCTTTTCAACATATTCAGACTCTTCTCTACTGAAATATTCCTCTATGCCTGTAAATCTTCTCAAAATTCTCCCAACTAAAAAAAAAAAAAAAGCCCTCCTTTGTTCTAGATCTAGTTATTGCCTCTCCTTCCCTTCTCCTCCAAGTTATTCAAAAGGGTTGCCTTATACTTCCAACTCCATATCTTTATTTCTCATCATCAACCCACTGCCATCTGGCTGCTGCCCTTCTGAAGTCATAATCCAGTGGGCACTTTTTCATCCTTGTCTACTGAACTTTTCTGCTACATTTACTATTCAGCACCATGTGACTCCTCCACCTCCACTCCCAAGAGCAGGATACTCATAGCAGAGACTTTGAATTGCCTTCAGTGAGCCCACTTTCCTCTTTTATTTATTTTTTTAACAACCCCAGAGCTCTAATAGAATACATGGTACCAGCTGAAATCTACATTTTCCAGCCTCCCCCACAGCAAGGTATGGCCGAGTTCTTCCAGTAGGACGTGAGCAGAAGTGATGTGACAGCTTCTTGGTCCTACTCTTGATGCTGCAGACCCAGGGATGGGAGCCTCACGTTAAGGATAGTAACATCAACCCCTCACCTGGGTTCCAGATAACTCCTTGGAGCAGAGCTGGCCTTGCCAGCCATGGCCTGCTCATCTCTGGACTATTCCTGTGAGATAAATTTATATTGCATTTAGGCTGTTGTGTTTTGAGAGTCTTTATTACAGTAACCTAGCCTATTCTCTAAGTAATATAGCATTGATTCAAGAGGAGGCAATTCATAGTCCTCTCATGCTTACAGGGCTTTTTACACACTCTTTCTGTCCAACTCCTCCATCTAATTTAGGTCCTCCTATTACACTCTCTCAAAGCAACCTGTACCTCTCCTTCAAAGTACTTATCAAAATTTTTTATTAAATAATTATTCGTGTAACATAGTGGTCACTATTAGTTGCCTTCCCAGCAACCATTGCTCTCTCCCTTCTTTCGCTGTAACAGAATCCTGATTTTGACCGTGGTAACCAGACCGCCGCCACGTGGAGACAGGTCCCGCAGGTCGCCGCGGCAGGAGGATCACGGCGCACACCGCATTCCGACGGCGCTCAGGAAAGTACAGCCAGCGGTTTGGCGTCCTACAGCGAGAGGTTAAGGGCCCCACCCCAGAGTGGTGATCGTGAGAGCCAAGCCTCCCAAAGGCCAAAGAGTTGAGCGACATCTGGAGAGACTCGGATGCAGCTACCAGCTGAATGGCACCTGCAAAACGACCGCATTTGCACAGCCTGGTGCAAGCAAGAATCAAAGATGCCGTGCAAAGATTTATTATCAACACTGAAGAAGAAGAAATAACCTACAAGAACTTTTAGCATCAGAAGAAAATGAGTACTTTACTGAAATGCAATTGGAAGAAGAAACAATTGAAGAGAAAAAAGAATGAGAGAGAAAACCGTTATTAAAAGAGTGAAAGAAAAGAGGATTTTGTGATGGAAAAGTTAGACCAGCAATTCAGGTAATAGAGTCAGAGACACATATACACATAATCTGAAGTTAGTGTATTATAAAAGATTTAGGAATGGTGGGGAGCAGATAAACCACAGTGGTTGAATGCCTGTTTCCCACGTACAAGGTTCAATCCCAGGTACACTCCTAAAAAAAATTAGATTTAGTAATGCTAATTTACCGTAAACCATAGCCTTAAGAGGATATACATAGTAGTTGTTCCTTTAAGTCTTAATAATTATAGACATGCTGTTGAATAATGTAGGTTACAGAATTTTTCTGTTCTCTCGTATTCTGTGCTTGCCTTTTAATTAGAATGAAACTATCAAGTAAGATTTTGTTACTGAATATTGGGTATTAACCTCAGCCTTATTGTTAGCAGGAAGTTCCTTTAAAGCCCCCATCTCAGAGTCTTTGGTAGAGATTGGCTCTACTCTCTACTGCTGTGGTCTCCACCTGAACTAAATCTCTTCTTGGTTCCCTATTCTTTATCGTCTCTCTCTTCACGTGGGATCCTGATCCTTGGAGTCTAATAACCTGGACTTCTGATCCACTTCCTGACCTAGGCCCACATTGAATCTCAGCGCAAATCCCTGGCCTTCACTGTGCTCAGTCCATCAGCCCTTTACATCTTGATTTTTCCATTCTTGGATACCGTGAGTCTAAGCTTGATTTCAGCCCTGCACCTATACAGAGATTCACATGGAGCACCCCAGTGCTCAGAAAAGATGGAGGCTTTGCCTGGGGATGGTGGAGAGTCTGGCTTCCACCACAGTGCTCAGAGAGAGCGGAGCCTGTGCCCTGGCATTTGTGGAGAACTTGGCTGCCATCCCAATGTCTAGAAAGGGTGGTGCCTTCACCCCAGAGTTCAAGGAAAGCATGGCCACTGGGCAAGCACTTGGAAGGGATGAAGCTGCCACTTCCTCAGTCCTAGAGGACAAAACATCCTTCCATAGATGACTCTCAGACCTTGAAATCTAATGGAGTATAAGCCCTGCTGTGTTTTGGAATTCTCTGGGACCCAATGACCCCTGTTTTCCTTCCAATTTCTCGCTCTGGGAATGGGAATGTTTATCCTATGCCTGTTCCTCCATTACACAATGGAACAGATAATTTGTACTCTAGGTTTCATAGGTCCACAGACAGAGAAACTGTGCCCCAGGGCAGACCACACCCATAACCACTTCTGATGAGACTTCATAGTAAGCGATAGTTCTGAAATTACTTAAGGCTTTTGGGAAATTGTGATGGAATGAATGTACTTTACATGTAGAAAGAACATGTATTATTGCAGTCAGAGGATTGGACATGGTGGTTTGAAGCTGTATGAACCCCAGAAAGAACATGTCCTTAAATTTAAGCCATTTCTATGGGTGTGAACACATTGATGAGAGTACTTCAGTTAAGATTTTTCTCACCTCAATCCAGATGGGTCTTAATCCTATTATTGGAGTCCTTGTAAGTGGAACGAAACTAAGAGAGAGAGTGAAAAAGCCACAGGAAGTGAGACACTGAAACAAATAGAACCCGAAAGAGAAGAGAAAGACCAGAAGACACCACCATGTGCCTTGCCATGTGACAGAGGAGCCAAAGACTGCTGGCAGCCAGCCTCAGAGTGCTGGTCTTCAGGAAGAAAGCATCACCTTGAAGACGTCTTGATTTGGACTTTCCTTTAGCCTCAAAAACCTGAACAAATAAATTCCATTGTTTAAACTGGAAAAAAAAATGAATCCTGATTTTATTCTGATATTCATGCCTCCCTCGTTCAGGATCATTCTGTATGAAAAGGTGACCTTAAGCTGATCCGATTCTTTCCCCTGGATTTTGAACTAAGAAACAAATGATGAGCCACTTATCAAAAGGATTAAAACTAAAAGTTCACAATGTAGAGGGAGCCAGAGAGGCTGCAATGTGCCACATGCAAGGCAAAGTGCTAGAAAAATCACAGCTAAGAATAAGAGGAGGCCAGCAGGTAGGGAAAAAGCAGGTAGGTGACGTGCAGGCAGAGTGCATCAATGAGAACTGTGCATCCTGTCTGCTCAGGACCTGCAACCACCTTGGATCCAGGATCATTCCCCAGTTTCAGTCTCTGCTCTTGGCTTTTCATAACATCCACGGTTTTATCTAAAATATACCACATTTCCCTGAGCTATGGTTTTAATTTCCTCATTGCTAATGCAAATACCTTGAAACGGGATGGCTTAAACAATGGAAATTCACTGGTTCACTGTTTTGAGGCTAGGAGAAGTCCAAATCGAGGAGTCATCAAGGTGATGCTTTCTACTGCTGACTGGAGTTCTGGAGCTGGCTAAGTCACTCAACCTCACTAAGCCTCAATTTCCTCATCTGTAAAGTGGCAGATGGATAATCCTTGATCCAATAATCTTTGGTGGATTATTGTGAGGTGGAAATGAAATAATGCATGTAAAGTGCTTGGCATAGTGTCTGACCCACCACATTCAATGAGGGAAAATAATTCTTCTTTGGTTATCATTATTATTGTCCTCTTCATTTAGGCCAGTGGCTTTCTCTCCTTTGCCCTGCCCAAGTTTGAGCTCTGCATCTTGTCACAGACACAACCTAAGAGCTGTTTCTCCACAGGGCCTCACTGGGCCAGGCCTGAAAGAGTCATGGATGTGAGCTTGGCAGGGCAGAGGAATGGCCTGTAATTGATCCCAGTTAGAGCTGGGCAGGCTCTGTCTTCCTTGGCTGCCGGCCTCAGGAAGCAGGGTGCTGCCTGATTTATGTCTCTGCTAAACCGGGGATGACCTAGTGCCCTTTCTACGTGTTCCAGCTTCACACAAGGCCATAAAACGGAATTAGTGTTGCATGGTTGTACTGTTCAGAGCCAGCTTGCATGCTGTTGCACCCAACTTCTGTCAATCCCCTGGAGGAACTGCCTTGGGGAGTATTGGTGTGTGTGGCCACTCTGTGCTGTCAGGTTGGCTGGGAGTTCAGGGCCCTGTTCTTGGCCCAATGCCCAGGGACAGTGTACAGAAGGAAACGCACGGTCTCATATGCTTTCATGGGTTCAGTGACCCTCTAGTGGTGAATGATTCCCAATCTATTCATGGGTTCAGTGACCCTCTAGTGGTGAATGATTCCCAATCTATATCCTGAATCTATACCTCTCCCAGCCTCAGACTGAGATATCCAATGGCCTGTTTGATGCTTCCTCCTGTGTGTCCCATTGTCCCCATCCTGCACTCACCATCTTCACCCCTCTGCCTACCCCTCTCCCCAGCCAGGTTCCCCCTCACTGATTGGTATGACACCCAGGCTGAGGAAGCTGCTTCTTCCGTGATCTGCCACAGCATTTTCACATACCTCTCCTATAGCTCTGACCACACTGCTTTGTAATTAGGACAACTCATCACGGGTTTTATCATTACCTACATCCATGTCGATCTCCTCCAATATTCTGAGAACTCCTGGAAATCAAAGACTGATATGACTTATCTCTGTACCTCCAAGGCCTAGAGCAGAGCATGGAGAGAGGATAAGCCATAAACTTTTGATGAACGCACAAGTGAATGGTTGAATGAATTAATAAACAAATAGAGATGGGCAGTTTATCAAGAGTTTCCTTCAAGAAGAGTTTTTAAATGAAGAACAGAACTTTCTAAGACGAATTCACAAAGTTCCCCTAGGAAGAGTGAAATTAGATAGTAGCATCTTAGAGCTAAAAAGGACCTTATTGTGTTCCCTGAGCCTTCAAAATACAGATGGCTGAGGCCCAGAGTAAGTAAATGACTTGTTGAAGCTGAACAGTGATTTAGTGGCAAAGCGTGACCCCCACTTCATGCCTCCTAATTTCACAGCCCACAGCCTCCTCCTCTCTACCACACTGAACTTCAGTGAGCCCTTCACAGACTCCTGAGCTCAGCTTCCAAACACAGACTATAGGGGGCAGAGGATACTCTAGACTATCTACAAGATTTTACTAATAACAACTTGATCCATAGCAGAAAAACGGTGGCAACGTTCTCAGAAATTTCCACTTCTAAGAGCAAGTATAAAGCCACATAACTGAGTGGCTCTTATGCTCTCTAAGCCTCAGTTTCCTCATCAGTAAAATGGGGGTAATGGTAGCACCTGCCCTAACATAATGCATGCTTTTCACTTTAGGTTCTTGTGTGGTAAGCCACATAATTATGTCCAACTATTTCCTGGTCTCTCAGTAAAAAGATTATCCATCTCCTCCCATTGCTCTGAGACTTGCAGTGGCTCTTTGTGAGAGAAGTATAACTCACTGACCCTTCGTGTCAGCTTAGGCCACTGACCTCCTTTGGCCGATGGAATGTGAATGGAAGTAACATATGCCACATCCCAGCAGAAGTTTTAGAGCCATTGCAAGGTTCAACCATTGCAATTTTTTCTTCTGCTTTGAGACTGAGATAGGAGCTACTCCTTCAGTCTGAGACCCAGAATGTGCCAGTATATGAAGACACACAGAGTGGAAGTCTCAAAAGACTTGTAGCTGCCATTAATGTGTGTGAGAAATAAACCTTTATTGTTATTATCCATTAAGATTTTGGGGTGGTTTCTGCAGCATAGACTAACAAATGCTGACTAATAATCTTTTGGTTATAAAACAGAGAGACTTACTTAGGACACCTTACAAGGAAGGTGCTAAGGATATCCATAAAATACATTAAATCTCAGGTAGCCCCAGGGCCAAGTATTAGTATACAGGCTAAGCTGCTGTCATAAAAAAAAAAAAACAAAAAAAAACTCCAAAATACGAGCCTTAAATGAGATACACATTTGCTTCTCTCTCATGAGACAGTGCAGAGGTAAGTGAGTGGTTCAGGGCTGTTAGGTAGAACTGTTTCCTGAGGTTTCCCAGAGATCCGGGTTCCTTCCAACTTGCCTCTCATGCTATCCCCTATGGAGCTAACCTCATCTACACCAGGCTCACCTTCCAAACCATAAAAAGGAGGAAAAGGGGGAAGTAGGGGCAACCAGCAACCCTTTTAAGGATGTGACAAGGAAGTTCCCCACATCACTTCTGCTAATAGCCAGACCTTACTCATATGGCCACATCTAATTATGAGGAAGCTGGTAGATGTCATTCCCAATCAGGTGGCCATGTGCCTGATAAAACTCAGAGAGGGGCTTCCTATTAGTAAAAGAAAGAACGGGATAATTCAGGGGTGTGCTGGAGCCTGCCCACATAGACTGCCACATAGAACCAATTGCACACACATTCAGTGACATCATTTGAAATTGGCCTTGTTGGGAGTTTTTACCCCACAGAAATTGGCAAGCACTACAAATCTGGGCCTCCCCCACCCCCACCCACCCTCCCATGAGAGCCAGTTGTTAAACATTTGTCAGCACAGGTGATAAATAGATACTGGGAAGCAATTAGCAGCCTCTGCCATAGTTAGACCACATTTTCCTGGTGTCTCTACTCCCTTCTCTCACTCCTGATTGCTCTCCTCACTTTCTGCTCCAGCATTCTTTCTTGGCTCAAATTCATATTGCAACTTACCTCTTCCTGTCTTTTGCTTGCCTACCCTGGACCCATACTTGGTCCATACTCGGGCTATTCTGCTATGCCCGGGGCTGGAGGAGCTGGATAAGAATCATACATAAAGCTGCCTTCCGAGGCCCTGAAGCTGTGAGCAACTAAGGAGTGAAAGCACTTTCTCCAACCCAGCACAGTGTTTGGGTTTTAGGAGACTCTTCATACACAGCTTTGATAATATTCTTTTTTTTTTCCCTCCCCCAACCCTGCTGGGTTTTTTTTGTTGTTGTTGTTGTTTTTTTGCTGTCTGTGTCTATTCACTGTATGATCACTGTATGATCCTCTGTGTCTATTTCTCTTTTTGTCTTCACTTCTCATTTTTTTCCTCTAGGATTCACTGGGATTCAAACCTGGGGACCTCTGATATGGAGAGAGGTTCCCTGTCACTTGTGCCACCTCAGTTCCTGGTTTCTGTTGTGCCTCACCTTGACTCTCCCCTTCTCTCACTTTTGTTGTGTCATCATCCTGCTGCGTGACTCACTTGCACAGGCACTGGCTCGCCGCAAGGACACTCAGCTCACCACAAGGACACTCAGCTCACCACAAGGACACTCAGCTCACCGCATGTGCATTGGCTTGCCATGTGGACCCACCTTTTTTTTTTTTTTACCAGGAGGTCCCAGGTCTCGAAACCAGGTCCTCCCATATGGCAAGTAGAAGCCCATCACTTGAGTCACATTCGCTTTCCTTAACATTGTTTTGATCAGATGGCTAGGTTCTGTGAAAGATGAACTCGCTGAGGTAGCAGGGGGTCTCTGGCTGAGGCCTGGCCATGCCCCGCATTACAAGGGAAGGTTGCTGTGGTAGAGACATGACAGCAGTAATTTGCAGAAGTAAGGTCCTCACTCAGGGATCTAGGAAAGGTGGCTGCATGAGCAATAGCAAGACAACTCAGGAGGTAAGAAAGAGCAGAGACTTCAGAGTCAGACAGACCCAGGCCCAGAACCCGGCCCTGTCCCTACTGGCTGAATGACCTTGGACAAGTTCACCTCTGACCATTCCACCTCTCTTTGTCTGGCTAATTCCCATCTAAAGTTGTTTTCTGTGTGGTTCTCTTACAGCACCCTGGTCTTTCCCTTTGAAATTCTCCTCAGAGTCTACTACAGACTTATCTACTTACTTCCTAATTTTTTCATCTGTTTCTGCACCATTCTGGATCTTCCATGTTAGTGCTGGGCACAAATCTACCAATCAATAAAAATCTGTTGAATGAATAAATGAATGAATATGAGAATGAATTAAATTAGTTGGTTTCTGTAAACTTTAATGGTAAACAAGGGAGAATATTTAAAATACCTAACTAGTAAGGCAGGGGCAGGAACAAATGAGGAAGCATGCCAAGCCAGTGCTGGAATAGTAACCTGGAGACTCCTGCTGGGCCAGTTATTAACCCTTTAATTGCTGGATGGTGCAGGGATCTGGGGGATTCCAGGGAAGGTGCTAGAATGGCAGGGGAAAGTGGGGGACTTGGAGCAGCAACTGATAGGAAAATATTTCACCAAATTAGCAATCATTTTAAGGCTATATTGAAGCAAACCAGCAGAATATCAGCCCTCTTTGTAAAATGGAGAAACTGATAAGGAGTTGATCTAAAGGGATCCTGGGGGGGCAGTAAATAAATCAGTTCCAGGATGTGTTGGCGGAGGTAGGCTTAAGGTAAGGAAAACACCGGAGGCTTAGATAATATTAGGACTGAGATGGCTATGCTTCCCGCCCCAAGCCCATCCCAGAAAGAGAAAGACGAGTCCTAAAAGCCAGTTCCAGAGGTGTGAGGAAAATCCTCCTCTATTTGGAAAGGGTGTCAGCATCTGAGGAGTTGTGAATATGAAGGAAGAGAGCAATATTGGGACTGATGTGTCCAGAGACTGTGCTTCCCCAGGAGATTCCTTCTCAACTATGGACAATTAGAATAGTGGGTCCCTCCCATGCAAGGCTGGACCAGGCACCCCACTAGCATTTAAGACTTATAGGAACCTTGAGCCATTTCCTCCTCTCTGTGTCCCTCAAGTTCTCTGGTAAAAGCTCATTCACAGGAGGGGCAGAAGACTCTGGAACTGTGCAAGGGGTTTTTTCCTCTCAAGGCTCCAGACCAGGATCCTTGAATTTGCTTCTCCCTCCAGTTGCGCCAGGGAAGCAGAACTGCTGGGCCTGGGAGATCAAGCTTCTGGAGGTAAAGCCTGGCTTTTCATCAGGTAGAAACAAGAGATGTCCTCTGTTTATGGGACCTAAGCACAAAAAGGAACTTAATTGTGTCATGGAATCCAGGGGTAGGGATAGAGCTGGGCCTTGGGGTAGGAAGGCAGTTAGTGCCCTGCAATACCCAAGCATTGGCTCTACTTCTCTTTTTCACTGCAGAATACCTGGCTTTTTCTTTTTCTTGAGATGCATGGTAGAAAATGTCCACTGCCAACGGCTCCTGCGTTCATATCACCCTCATTCAAGAGAGCAGGAAGGGTCAGGAAAAACGCTTCGGTTCCAAGCCAGGATCCTGGAGATGGAATATGATTGGCTCAGCTTGAGTCAGATGCTCACCCTGGACCACTTGTCTGTGGCATGGGGCAAAAAGTGGAATTGCACGGCTGTTGTCTGAGTAGGTGCAACCCGAGCAGGGCCATTGGTGGACCAGGATTACTGGAAAGGCAGCAGACAGAAGATACCCTCTACTGTGATTTGTCCAAGGTCACACAGCCAGAAAGTGGCTCACCGGGTCCAAAAGAATCCTAAGTCTGTATTATGAAATGGAGGGACCCTAGAGTGATGCCCGGAGCCTCAGAATCCAGTGAGGATTCGGAGAGCTGAAAGTAGAACGTGCAGCAGCACGCTTCCCCATGAGAGGAAGTCTAGCATGAGTCCTGGCAGGTAGAAGTACTCAGTAATTATTGAATGAATGAGTGAGTGAAATGAAGAACTGTGCTTCTAAATCCCTTGTAGGACTCGGTTAAAAAGAAAAAGTTACTAACAGCAGATGAGATTTATTAAGAACTTTGTAGTCTGAGACTTTGTAGTAAATCACCACATCAAACCAATGAGTTGAATATTATTATTCCCTTTTATAGATGAGACTGAGATACAGAAGGATTAAGAAATTCACCCAAGTTCATTAGCAGCAGAACCATTACAAATCTAAGCAGGCTGACTCGAGAAACTCCACACTTAACCACTGTACCCTACTGCCGCCCAAGGTACCCACAAGCACACCCCAGACCTGGAGAATCAGAATCTCTGGGTGTGGGACTTGGGAATCTATATTTGAACAACTTCTGCAGGTGATTCTGATTCGCAGTCAGAAATAGTCCTAAAACTGTGTTTCTAAAAGTTAGCAGTAAGCCTGGGGCCATGTGGCTGGAACAAACAAAGCTGTTTTCAGGATTTTAAAGGTTATCTGGTTATATGAACACAAGGCCTGTGACCGATTGTATCCTCTTTGTGAGGTGAGAACTCAAACCCAGATCAATTACAAAGCCCCCTCTAGGGACCTGCAAGCAGAAGGCCTGCACAGAGAACCTGCTTATGAGAGACTTTCTCAAGGGGCTCCAGTCGACGACCACCATCCTTAGAAGAGTCTAGATTGACTGTGTACCTGCCCTAGTTCCTGGGCTTTGATCTTTCATCTGACCTCCTTCTCACCCCTGCTCTGATCTCACAACGCCTGCTGAGTTGACCCCATCTCTGACCCCAGCTTGCTCCAGTTTTCAGCCTCACTGCTCCTGGCTGATATCTCACATCATGACAGCTCAAGCCAGGCCAATATTCATATAGGCCACCAATTTGGGATCAAGACACCATCTCTTCTAATGATGTAGTGACAGGTGGACTATTCATGTCAAAAGAACTGTGACTTTCAGAGTGGAATTCAGGTATCTTAAATCAGCTCTGCACTGTCACTGAGTGTAGGATGTAGAAACAGTGAGAAAGTAAATATCCCTTGCTACTAACTGGAGCAAAGTTCTTTCATTCATAGAACAGATGGTTATTGAAGCCCTCTTCAATTATAGTTTCTGTGTTAGCAGTGAAGGCCAAAAAAAGGATGAACAAGACATTGTCTCTGCCCCCAAAGAATTCTTTTATTCCAATACTGCTGTTGCATCCAAAAAAAGATGATGCTTCAAGTTTGTAGGCAATTGAGCAAAGAAGAAATACTACAAGATTGCACTTTCAGGAAGAGGATGGTTCTAGTTTTGCCCTAGGCTCTAAAGTCCCTTAAATACTGAACCAACCTGACTAAGGAAGTTTGGAAAAGTTAGTAATGAGCCTCAAAACACATGGACCTTTAAAAAACTTTGAGGGAGCAGGTGTAGCTTGGTGGTTGAGTGCCTGCTTCCCATGTACCAAGTCCTGGGTTCAATCCCTGGTACCTCCTAGAAATTTTAAAAAGAAATTTTTTTTAAAAAATAAACACAACTTTGATCTGTCTATTTGCTAGAAATTTGGGTCTGGGGGTGAGAAGCTTTCCTAGTAGATATCAAAAGGGCTTAGGAATCTCTGAACTGACCATGTGATAGCCAGGCCCTGAGCTTCAACAGACTTGCAACTCCTACACTCTGGTTTATTGGACTTACCCCACTCAGCTAACATAGAGGTGAAGAAGGTCAAAAAAATAAATAAATAAATAAAAATTAAAAAAAAAAAATTTAAAAAAAAAAAAAAAAAAAGAAGGTCAACCACCACACCAGGGAGCCAAGAGTGCCTACAACTGAAAGCAGGAGGATTGCATCCAGCATCCATGTGGAATTTAAACCCCCTCTTCATACAGATGTGGAGTGGACACAACCATTCTAAGGTCCACAGGATGGAGGAATAGAGTATGGATTAGAGTGGATTTACTGATATTCTATTCATGAACTATTGTGATTAGTAATAGAAGAAAATGTGGCCTTGGTTTAGAGAAAGTGGCCATGGTGGCTGCTGGGGGTAGGGAGTGGGAGGAAGAGATGTGATGTGGGGGCGTTTTTGGGAGTTGGAGTTGTCCTGGGTGGTGCTGCAGGGACAGTTACTGGACATTGTATGTCCTCCCATGGCCCACTGGGTGGACTGTGGGAGAGTGTGGGCTATGAGGTGGACCACTGACCATGAGGTGCAGCAGTGCTCAGAGATGTATTCACCAAATGCAATGAATGTCTCATGATGATGGAGAAGGTTGTTGTTATGGGGGGAGGAGTGGGGTGAAGGGGGTGGGGGGTACATGGGGACCTTATATTTTTTTAATGTAACATTAAAAAATAAAGACCAAAAAAAAGGGGGGGGGGGCTCAGGATATCCCGTTCTGGCTATATTCTAACTTGAGTTGTGATTTTAAACAGCTCATATCCCCTCTCTGGGCCTCAGTTTCCTCAGACCATGTCTTTTCTCTATGAATGCCCAGTTCCTCAGTGCCCAACACATAATAGGCGTCTAATAAATGCTTGTGGAATGAATGGATGAATCTCTGAAGTCACTTCCAGCTCTGATATTGTGAGGCTATGAACTGAGACATCTTTGGGTAAAAATGGAATGGGCAAAGAAAAAAAAGGTTAGTCCCACTCCTAAGGGATCCTGAGCCATAGTCCATTTTCTCAGTGTGATCTGCCCCTCATGGACCACCTCCCCTTTTCTTCATCCCTTCCTTTATTTTCTGTCTCCTCTGCACACCTTCGACCTCAAACCCATCCAAAGCCATTATTTGGAAATCACTCCACTGATGCATGTTAAAGAGCCCTTAAAAGCTCCAGCGGCCCTGACATCTCTCCAAATGTGCCCTGAAGATGACTCATCGCTATTGTGGATGTCTGAACCTAAGAAGCCTGATTCCCTCGTGGAGGAAGGAGGATGGAGGATGTCTCTCCCATATGATTATTTAGCAGAAAGAGAATGCTGAGGGGCGGGGAGGAGGGTTGCCAGCTGCTTTTCTGTTGTGCCAGGGACAGCCCAAGAAAAAAGGGGTTTTCATCACCACTGAGAGGATGTCACAGTCATTTTCTATCACTCATTCAGTAAATATGTAGGGAGCACTGACTGTGCTGGGCACTGCTGGGGCGTGTGTGTGTGTGTGTGTGTGTGTGTGTATACAGGAAAGGAATGCTAAAGAAGCATGACACACATTCCTTGAATTCTGTGAGGCAGTCTGGAGTTGGGGGCCTGGAGCATAGTGGGGTGGTCACATGGACTTTGGAATCTGACAGTCTTGGGCTTGACTCCTGGCTCTGCTGCTGATTTCCTTTGCAGTCTTGGACAAGTGCCTTAATCTCTTTGAGGCTTAGGTGTATTGTAAGGATTAAATAAGATGATGTATATATAGCACAGAGTCAGGGCCAGTGCTCGACAAATGTAAATTTTTTAAAAATTTTATTGGGGAGCAAAGATGTTCACTTGAAACAACTCAAGCAAAGGAGCACAGGGATCATAATCAAACAAGACCACTATCTGGTTTAGGCCCTCTTCACCTCTTGCCAGGCACATCTGATGAAATCCCCAGAACTGCTCCAGGAGGATGTTAGTGCCATTTTACAAATAAGGAAATGTGGCTCAAGGAGGTAAGATAATTTGTCCAAGTTCACACAGCAAGGAATGTGGCAGACCCAGGATTCAAACTAGAGCTCCCAAGCAAATATTCTTCCTCTTCCTAGGCAAAGTTTATGTGCAAGTCAAAAGTGTTTAGGGTCAGCAGTCTAGTTGGGAGGGGGCCAAGGACACTTGTCTTGAGGATGTGCTTACCACTATACAAAGTATATAGTTTGTACTGAATTTGTATGCTTTGTTTAATTAGCAAATATATCTCTAGTGCTCAGGGTGTTCTAAGCCCTGTGTGGTGGGCACTGCTATTATCCCCATTTTACAGATATGGAAATGGAGGCACAGAGAGGTTAAGCAGCTTTCCAGAGGTCACACAGATAGTGAGTAACAAAAACAAGAATTACACATTTGTGTCTGCTTCTCTGGTTCCAGAAACAATGCTCTTAATCACTAGTCTTTTGCCACACCTTTTGGGGTATTTGGGGGGAGGGTGACTGTTGAAGTGTGCAGGTAGGGAGAATTACTCTCTCCCCTGCAAATCACCCTTAGATGCCATTGCTACAATAAGACCATGAGTAATTTGACCCTATAAGGTGAATGGCAGGATGAAGTGGGAGCTGTTCAGCCCTGTGATTCTATAAATCAACAGCTTCTCATCCCTGGCCCACTTCCTGAAAACTCTTTGCTCCTCAGTTTTGGAAACCCTTTGAGCACAAAGAGCTCATTTCCTGTGGTCAGGAAGGATGGGATGAGTTCCTGATGACAGCTCATCTCCCTCATTAAGGCCCTCGTAAAAGTGTTTCAAGGAGCCTGACTTATGGCTCTGCTGTTTGTCGAGATCGCCTTCTGCAAGGAGCCACTCCGGTAATTTGGTGCTAGGAGATGTGCAGAAGAAACCAGCTCCTTTGAGTCTAGGAATTATTTATGATCTTAAGAATAGAGAATGTCATTTGGAGAGATAACAAGCCTTCACCAACATAACTGGCTGTTTAATGTGCCACCAGGGAAGGATGGAGGCAGATTCAGAATTCCAAAGCCAGCTAGAAAACCTTAAGAAATTCTGTACTTGAGGGTTGTCTGTTCCTAGGACAATAACAGAAATGACAATAGCTAACAATTAAGGAGGGTTTACCACTGGGCCACTGCCTGTGCTAAAAATGCTTTCTATGCATTAATTCATTTAATTCTCCCAGGATTCCTATCCTATTTTACAAATTAAGAAATGGAGGCACAGAGAGGTTAAATAACTTGCCCAAGGACACTCAATTAGTGAATGTCCAAGTCCGGATTTTAACCCAGGTAGGTCTGCCTCCAAGTTTGTGCTCTGAAGCACTAAACAGTCACAGTTTAGGAAGGTGAAATTTACGTATATTCAAAATTACCTTTGGTCATCCCTTAAAATTCCCAAAAAGTTTGGCATACTTGGTTTGGGGTATACATGGGCTTCTTTGGTAATTCATATATACATCAAAATTAGGGAACCACTGAGTTAAACTAAAGGAAAGAATAGAAGGAAAGTCTCTATGCAAATGTTTATGCTTATAAACTACCCCACCTTTATGAACTATAATGTCCCTAGTGTAAAGCTGGAAAAGCAGAGAATTCTGGAGGGCCCCTGCATACCTGTAGGGGTGATTCTATTTTCCTTTAATATTTAGCCCCTATGACCTTGATACATGTCATGAGACATATTGTTGTAGAATTAATAACACTGTCACATCTTAAGAGGATAGGGCTTTCTGTTAGAGAACGGATCTGAAATCCAAGCCTAAATTAAAATGAACCTGATACACTGAGACTGCCTTTGGAGTTTGGATTTGAACCCAAAATTTGCTCCTTACTAACTGTGTAACCTTGGGCAGTTTGCTTCATTTCCTGAAGCCTTAGTTTCTTTATCTATAAAATGGTCATAGCAATACCTGCTGTGTTGAAAAGATTGAATTTAAAGGTTTATAGGGGAGAGGATGTAGCTCAAGTGTGTTGAGTGCATGCTTCCCATGTACCAGGTCTTGGGTTCAATCCCCAGTACCTCCTGGGGAAAAAAAAAAGTTTATAAAGTAGTGAACTTGAATGTAAATCATAGGATTTAAGCACAAGCTCCTAATAGCTGTTTATCCCAGGTCAGGTGTCATCACCTCTCTAGGCCTCATTTCTCCTCATCTGTTCTGCCTTCTGCCCTCAAAAGTCATTGTAAAGAAACAGTAAAGCACTGGACCAATTATGGTTAAGGACTTTCTCAACTGCTTAGCATACCTGGAATTGTGAAGAGGTGCTGGAGACCCTTACTGGAGAAAACAACCCGCGAGAGTCCTGTGCCTGAAGTCGGAAATGGACTCATTTTGGCCATTTACTGTGTCGTGTGACTCTGGGAGAATGACCTAACCTCTCTGAGCCTCCGCGTTCCCTTCTCAAGGGGGGTTAATAGGACAGACATCACAGCGTTACCCCGAGAATCGTATTCTCCATGAAAGTATTAGTCACGTGGTAAAGTCTCAATAAATGTTTGCTGAATGTAAATCTGGCTGAGCCCCTCCATCGGAGGGATGGAAAAAGTACGCGGCCCCGCCACGCGCAACTTAGGTAAGGGAGCTGCTCCCGGGGGGCCACCGGGCTCCAGTGCCTCCCCACTCCCCCGCCCTGCCTGCCGTTGCCATGGCTACCGGTTCAGGCCGGGAGCAGCACCGAGGCGTGTTCACCCCAATCCCCGCCTTTCCAGAGTGACCATTGGCTAGAGCGGCCACGTGATGCGCGCTGGTATGCTAATACATGGTAATCACCCCACGCCCCTCCTCCACCGGCCGCATCCGAGTAGCCAGCTGGGTACGCGGCGCCGAGCCGAGGGGGCGGGCTGAGGGGCGGCCCCCGGGAAAGAGCGGCCAGGTGGAGGAGGAGCGCGAACGCGACCGCAGGTAACGGGCGGGCGCGTGCGCGTTGGGCGGGCTCGCGGCGGGCGGGCAGCGCGCGGGGGACGCGGGCCGCGGCGCTGCCGGCTTAACCCTTTGGGCACCCAGCTGTCACGACTGGGCCGCGTGGGGCGGGGCACTGCCGTGGGCTCTGGCAGGCAGGCAGCGAGCGGCCTCCTGGATCCGTGGCGTGGGGCCCGCGCGAGAACCGAGCAGTCCCTGCCGGCGGACCGACTAGCCGCGGCGCCCCCGGGCCGGGACCCAGCCGCGGCGAGGGGTGCTGGGAAGCTCTGGGTCTGGGGACTGGAAGTACGGACAGTCGCGCGGTTTCCCCGGTGCCGGCCGCGTCCCGCGTAGAGGCCCGCGCCTCAGCAGCCAGTGTCTTGCGGGGCCTGCTTCTTCCTCGTGCGTCCCGCAGTGTATCGGGAGACGCGGGGGTCGGGCCTGGGCCTGACCTCGGCGTCGGTCGTCACTCGCTTTCTGTCAGGCCAGGCGCCGGCACTTTTGACCCGGAGTCAAGCTGGGGCCCTCTCTGGGCCGAAGGCAAGATTGGTGCCTTGGGGACGCCTGCAGAGGGAACTGGAGATTGCCCGTGCTGGGAGGAGAGGACGATCCCCTAAAGGAAAAGCAGGCCCCAAGATTTGCCAGGTTTGGGAAGGAGGAATGCCCAAGCGAGGCATTAGCCTCATGTTTTCTGTGCTGGGTGCTGACCTGACACTTACGGAAAAAGGTCTCTGCTGGACACCTGAATCTGGCCTGTCATGTACAGAGGAAGTGGCTGTTTGGCGTGAGTTTCTGACAATTTTTTTATAAACCCCGCACCCCACCCCCCGTCGTGTGTCTGCTAGAGAAGCATCTCTTTTAATTAAGCAGCCCTCCCTCCCCCCAATGCACTAAGACTGGTGGCAGCTTTAGTTTCACGGTGTAATTGAGCTTTCACTACAATAAAAATGGTAGGATGAGAGATGTGCGACCAATATTAAGCTTGTCCTGGGAGTTTCTTGGAAGTGGCGGGGGGGAATGTTTCCTATCAATAGTAAGGATGAAAAACTGGCTCATGTGCCAGGAACATCAGTAGAATTTCCTTTATGGAACTGAAGTCATTTCTTCTACATCAAGGAACAACATGGCTACACATGAAAAGTACCAGGAGCCAATTTGATTTTTGCAAAGTGAAGTGCAAATTCCACATCCATGTTGCTTTCGATGCCCTTTATTACACAACAGCAAACACTTGTTATATACTAGCTACTCTGCTATGTCTTGATGATGGAAGATGAATATATAATTAATCCTTGTCTCAAAGAAGGAATTGGAGAGAAAGGAATAAAATTACCAGTAAGTGTTAATAGTTATAATAGATGCATATATAAAGACTCTGGAAGCACAGAAGAGGGAGCAATTAGCTATCTGAGAGGGTCAGGGAAGCCTTCAAGAGAAGAAAAGAACATGTTTAAGCAAGGTCTTGAAGGATAAGTAGGAGTTTACTTTGTGCAGAAGAATGGGAAGGACAGGAAAGGCAGCCAAAGCAGAGGAAATGATGAAGAGTATGGTATGTCTAGGGAATGGCCTTATATTGCAACCATAGCTTTTTTCCTTTCTCAATAATGTAACTTCCCAAAGGTAACCTAAAACTTCTAAGTCCCACCACAATTTTCCAGTGATATTTTCCTTCTGACTGTTCTCCCCCACTTTTCCCGCTCATCAGTTTTTGAGCCTCATTCCTTTGTGAACCATATCTTTCCAAGTAAGGGTCTAACATATGGAGGTAGAAAGAGGATCCTTTACAATGGCTCCAAGGTCCTGAAACTCAGCGTAATGTTTGCCAAAGGCAGCTAGGGGCAGCATCATGAGAGAGCAAATCTAAACCATACAAAAGGAGGAAAATAAGGATTATAACTAGGGAAACAATATTAAATATCAAATCTGTGAGACCTTAGGAAATGAGTAATAAGATCAGAAGCTGAAAGTATCTGAAGCAAGAGAGGATTTGAACTATGATATGGGTCAGAGTAGGCAGTCCAGAACTGAGGACATAAATCATCCAAAAATGATTAACCCACTGTTAATGTGGATCTAACAGTTTCAAGCAACTATGCTGAAAAGTAGAGTGCAATCTTAATAGGGTATTTCCAGTGCCTCCTTCATTCTCTTATCTCTCCTTCCATTCTCTTCTCTAGATCCCAATTTCTACTCATGATTCATTTTTATTGAGTTTCCTTTACTGAGGTCTTGGCTACCAAAGCAGAAAAAAAAATCTTGTTCTGCTGCCATTGCACCCACCTTTAGAATTATAGTCCCTTTTACCTCACAACTCATCAACTAGCCAGCTTATTTTTACTTCCTCATTATTTGAAAACAGTAAGAATGGGCCCAGAAGTAGTAAGATGGACCCAAAACTCCCCTAATGTTGAATCAGATAAACACCTTTTAGCTTTGCTTAAACCAAAATTTATTTTGGTTTGATTTTTAAAACATGATGGTGAGTTTTCGGAAATCCTGTTTTTAACTGTATTACAGTTCAAGCCATGTAAAGAAGCTGACCCTGGGGTGATATGCCTAATGTGCACTCCTGAGAAGACTGATAATTCTCTAAGTGCTAGAGAACCATGGGTGATATTTAAGCAATCTTCTCAATCAGCATATTTTAATGAACATCAGTTTGTGTGCAAAAACGATGCTGGGTGCTGTGGAAGAGACAGGAAAATGAGAGAAGTGGTATAATATGGGCATTATTCTCAGCTAAACAAGTATTTAGATCTCACTTCTACCAGTTATTTGTTATGTGAATTTGGGCAAGTTATTGGACATCAGTTTCTTCATCTGTAATAACACTACCTACGTCATATAGTTGGTGTGAGAATTAAGTAAAATCACAAATATAAACCAGTAATTCAGTAAATTTTTAAAGTACTAAATATATGTCATTATAGGAATTGAGAAAAGGAAAAGATCATTATGGACTATGATTGTTAGGGAAGGCTCTTTTCAGAGACATGGTAAATTTTGTTATGTAGAGAGAAGGGATTTCCAGACAGGAAGAATAATGTTCATAAAACGTAGTGCTGGAATATGGAAAGAAGTTTTCAGTCATCAATTGATGAAGTTGACCCATCTGGCAAGATCAGAAAGTTTCAATAGAGAAATTGTAAGATTGGAAGGGTTGATTAAGGCCAGATAGTAGCAGGCATTGAATGCTGAACTAAAGAGTTAGGATTTTACCCTGTAGATTATGGGAAGTCTAAAGATGTTTAGGTAGGAAAGCATGAGATAATTAAAGTAGTGTTTTAAGAAAATTCTCAACAGCAATGTGGAGAATAAACTTTAGTAGGGAGAGAATGGGAACTGTATAGTCAGTTTGTAGGTTATTGGGTATGTGGGAATAAGGAATTGAATTAGGGTGGTGGGGGTGAAAAGAGGAAGTGGGTTCAATAAGTACTGTGAAGAAAAAAATGAGCAGGACTTTGTGAATGATTGCATGTGGAGGACAAGAGATAAGAGTCAAATATAGCCTTGAACCTAAGTGACAGGACTAACAGAGATAGAATAGACAGAAGGAAAGCTGGTTGGAGGAAGAAGAGGAGAGGCTAAGTGTTAGATATCTTGAGGTGATATTGGGACTTCTAAGCAGATACATCCCTAAGCATTTGGAAGTGAGAGCTAGTGTTCAAAAGAGAGAGTTCAGGGCGTCTTACATACAGAAGGTGTAATTGTGTTATCAATAGGTAATAATTGAAGTCATAAGATTAGCTGGGATTGCCAGTGGTGATATCATAGAAATAGAAGCATAGAGGACCAATGACTAAATTGGAGATTGCCTACATTTAGGGAGGTAGGAAGAAGAAAATGGGGTCAGTATGGTAGAAAATAAACGATAACAGAGGAGCAAAAGAACCATTTAATTTATTAGGCCAACATGCATTCCATTTACCACCATTTGTCACATACCTGAGAGATGCAAAGCCAACTAGGTATGCTGTTAGCCATGGGAGTGTGGTATCAGAAATCAAAAGGAGAGGGTGTCAAGCTGAGGAATTGGTTAGCAGTGTGAAACTGTACAGAGTGAGTGGGAAACACCGATCTATTTAATAAATAGGTTATTAGTTACTTTTTTTAAGTGATGGCTTTGGTTTAGAGGGAGTGGCCTTGGGATAGTTAAAGCCACTATTAGAGAAGATTGTGATATCAGATGCTGTTAAGACATGGAGACAGCATGTAGATCACCCTTTGTGTGTTTGGCAATGAAATGAAGAACTGGGAAAGTAGTTAGAGAAGGCAGGAGCGTCAAGCAAAAGATTTGCCCTTCCCTATCTGCTTCATTATTTTAGTTGCCTTAAAGTATCATTCTTTCTCTTGCATATCCTAATAGCAGTTGAGCAATTCATTTCATAAACTTACTGCTTCCGTAATTACCTGTATCTTTCATTGAATAATAAAATGATAGCTACCATTATGGATCACTTAATACATGCTAAGCACTCTGTATATATTCTATTCATTATCCTATGTATTCCTCACAATACTGGATTAAAATCATGCAACCTCTTAAAAGCATGGAGAGACTAAGAAAATTGCCTAAGGTCACATAGCTCTAAAGCTTTTCCAAAGGACCTTGCTCTTCTGCCCGAGGCAGGACTGGCTTCTTGGGTTTGGGGTTTGCAGCCTGTGTGATCTCCCAGGGCCCTGTGCTTAGAAGGAGCCCATGTTTGGTTTAATGCTCTGTTGTGGCCATCTTGAAATTCTTAATAGTTTTTATTAAGGTGCTCCTTGATTTCATTTTACACTGGGCCCCCAAAATTATGTAGCCTTCTTGCCTAAAGGCATTGATACTACCTCTTGAACCTGCAAAAGCATTTGTGCTGTATGCTTTGTTTTGGTTGCATGGCCTAAAGTCCTTACTGTGTAGGGAACAATCACATTTTCCTATGGTCCTCTCATTTTGGATTCCTTGTGTCCAGTGGTGTCAAAGGCAAAAGGGGGACATTTTAAGCTTAAAGTACTAGTACATGCACAGCCAGTGTGAAAAGGATAGAGAATGAAGAGGCAAGGGATTATTTATTCAGAATGACTTCTACAAACTTACCCATCATTTAGGATATTATTGGAGAGAGTTATAGAGTCCAGATGCTGCTGTTCCTCCCACCATAAAGAAGAAATGAGTTAATTTCTATTCCACTTATGGTCGAATATACCCATTTGCTGATGGGACATTTTGGAGACCAATTTTTAACCTACTGAAACAAATTGGGGCTAAGCAGGTGTAATACAACTTGTTTGCCCTCATCTGGTGCCTTTTTAATCAGGCTGTATGCTGTACTGCCCAACAGCTTTGAACCATATGGCCCTGTCTAGCCCAGTTGTCTTGAATGCTCATGTTCATCTCTTCCCTTTGTTGCCTACTCTATTCCCTTATCTACTTTCTGGCTTTTTTAATATTATCTTTCAATTTTGGCTTTATAGTCACAACCTGGATTTGACAACAAATTAAATTTTCCTGATTTCACAATCATTACTCATTACTCTTTCAAAACAGCTTTTACCACTCTCTTGCTCTTCCCTCTCCTAATATCCCTGAGTAATCATTTGACCAAGTCTTGATGCTAGTTGATCATTTGACTAAATTCTAACACTATCCAACCTGGATTCCTTTGTGAAGGATATTATACAAGACTGAGATTGTGTTGTCTTCTCCCATTACTTATCTTATCCCCATTCAGAGTGCTTGCTTTCATTTTCTACTCCCAACATGGACCAAGTGAGTTTAAGAATATGTGAGATTAAAAATATGAACAGACTTAAGGTATAACCTTTCATGAAACAAAGTTTAGATGATCAAGTATTCTCCATGGTCTCCCATTTGTGCTATTGGTACGGTTTCCATAAAGCACTGTCCTAGTTATCAATTGCTATGTGACAAATTACCACAAAATTTATCAGCTTCAAACAACAAACTTCTTGACCTTTTAAGAGTTCATTTTTTGTGATCTATGTATCTTTAAAAATAATAATAATAAAATGAAAAAAATATACTCAATTCAAGCATCATCTCTCAAGCATTTTCTAACTTACTTTTATTGAATTAGTATCCTTCCTCTCTGGTCTTTCTTTGTACTTTATCATCTCTATTTTAACACTTCCCTAATTGTTGTAATTGCTAGAGATGATGTCTTTTTCATTTCTGTGTCCTCAATTTCTAAAATCATCCCTTGCCCATAGTGATGTTAAATAAATGGTTGTTGAATGAGCTTAGGTACCTTGGTTTACTTTTACTCTATTTAGAAAAATTAAGTACACTGTAAGTACCTAGTCTTATGCCCTGGGAGAAACGTACTCTTCTTCATCTCCTCATCAGGAGGTTCTTGTACTATCGGTATTGAAGATCAAAATGTAAAGAAACCATTATATATGTCAAAGACCATTTGATTTGGCTTGCCAATTCTGCTCCATTGAGGACTTCTTCATCTTTTCTCTATCTTTAGGTCTCTGGTCCATCCATACTATGAAACCAATCTGGCCTTTGTAGGAAATCATATAATGAGCCCTTAGCCCAGAAGATAATTGGTTATAGCAAAGTCAACATTGGTTCACTGTTCAAATGTTTGACTATAAACTTTATGAAATAAACAGGGTCTTTGTCTGGCTTATTCACTACTATATTCCCAGCACTAAGCACTGGCAGATGTGTAGTAAATATTTGGTGAATGAATTAATGAAATTCCAATTCTTTTATCCAGGTCATGACCTCTGATTACACAGAATCTTTGGTTTGAGTTTATCATTTCAAGTGACCCAGATTTTTTTTCTTGGTCTTTGCCTCTTCTGACTCCTTATCAAAGCTGATCTTTATGAATTAGATACCTTGCTTACTTAGAATTGGGATACCTCTTCATCTTCCTAATGACTGATATTTGCCAGGTGCCCTTAGGAGAATATTCCTTTCTTTACCTATTGCCAGCAACATCCAGCATACCATTAAATGTGTTTAAAAATATTTGAACTGAAGAGAATTACATTCAGATTTCTAAAGAAGATGGACAGGCCCTTGGAGAAGCAGTTTGGGGCATAAAACAGTGTCTAAAATTTTGTGAGTCCATTAACCTGATTAACATAAGCTTCAATTCAAATTAATTTTTATACCAACCATTGAACCAAAAGGGGAAGGAATGGAGTGAGTGTGTAAAGATGGTTGCAAGGAAGCTTTTCCTGACAGAAGAGAGACCCTCGCAGGAATTTATATAGATCTGAGGAAGCAATGATCTTTTCCTGTTCTCTTTCTGATTGGGAGAATAAAAAGATGTAGAAATCATGGGTATAGTTAAAGGTGGCTTTAGACTTTTCATGAAACATAAGGAGTAAGTTCTCCTTCTTGAAGAGAGACTGAGTAGTAGAGTTCTCCAGGGCAAATATTGACTGTTATAAGGCACATGCTTCTTCTGAGGAACCATATATAAACGTAGATCTTCTCTAAATTCTACTCTGAAATAGTATTAATTAATAAATTCAACAAATGTTTGTTAAGAACTTTCTAAATGGTCCATTGTCCAGGAAGGAATATGTTTATAAGACGTTGATAACAATTTGGAGGTCCTGCACTATACTTAGTGGATATTCTTTAAAATTTGCTCTAAGTTAATCTTTTGAGTATAGGGTGATACGGGTTTAGACAAATATTTAATACTTAAATTCTTTTTCTTTAGAAAAAGCTTAAGTACAAGTATATCTTGTGCCATATTTCTATTCTTAGGTAGTGGCTCCTAAGAAAAACCTAACTGATTCATCTATAAAGCCACACTCCAGGATAGATGTTTATCTGGTAATACTGTCATCTAAATTGTAGGTATAGCACTCGTGAGGGAAAAATCCATCTCTCTAATAGCTGACATCACAAGAGACCCTTCTTATTTTACCTATAAATGATGGATTGTTTGTGATCTAAAATATTGACTACAAAATGCATTTTGATTTGAAATGTAGATCTCTGTCCCATATGAATGCCTATCATTCAGCATTTCCTTTTCTTCCCAATTTTATTATCTTTTCAGTTACAAACAAGACTTGCATTTGTTTGGGAAAAAAATTATAGTATTCAAGCCATTTTATACTCTAATGTATTGGAGTTTTGTACTGTGCATGGTACCTTTCATTGGCCTCTAGAGAGGCAGTAGGGTATAATGGGTGTAGGGTACAGGGTATAATGGTTAACAGCATGGACATTGGAGCCACACTGCCTCTACCAATTATTAACTGTGATCTTCATATCTTCTTCAAATCTTCACCCTCTCTGGGCTCCAGTCTTCTTACGTGTAATGGGGATAATATTAGTATTATTATCAAAGAATTGTAGGATTAAATGGAACAATTTATTTGATTCATGGAAAAGTCAGTTTCTAGGAATACCCCCACTATCACCAAGTTTGTGATGTTTGTCATAATTTTATAGATTTGAGTTTGTATATTAAGATGTTTTAGTTCATTGTGGATGCTGTGCCTACAGTTTAGGGATATACCTCCTGGTGAATGGGTTGTGCCTTGAAATATGGATGCATGTACTAACAGATTTGTTGTAAGAAAGCTAAATACCCTTTAAAAAAAAAAAGTTTACGTTGTGATTTCCACACTGGATGTCTCTATTCCTAGCAATGAGTGTATTAGTCTAAATAATGGCCACCCAAAGATAGCCGGTCCTAATCCCTGGAACCTGTCAATGTTACCTTATCAGAAAAAAGGGTCTTTGCAGATGTTATTAAATTAAGGATCTTGACATAGAGAGATTATCCTCTTGTCAAGGATATCCACAAGTATCCTCATAAGAGAGAGACACAGGGAAGTTTGACATGCACATGGAAGAGGAGGAGGCAGTGTGCCCAAAAAGGCAGAGTTGGAGTGATGTCCCCACAAGCAAAAGATTGCTGGCAGCCACCAGGAAAGAAGAGACTTGGAACAGAGTTTCCCCTAGGGCCTCTGGAGGGAAAGAAGCCCTACCAATACCTTGATTTCAGTCTTATAAAACTGATATTGAATTTATGGTCTCCAAAACGATGAGAGAGTAAATTTCCATTGTTTTAAACCATCAAATTTGTGGTAATTTCTTATGGCAGCCACTGGAAACTAATACAATAACAGTCAATTCTTGTACTATTTTAGTTCATTTTTTAGGGCAAATATCATGACTAAATAAAGACAACAACCTACTAACATAACATCTAATAATAGTTACAACAAATACTTATGCAGTGCTTACTATGTGCCAGTTGTTATTCTGAACATTTTAAATATATTAACTCATTTCATCTTCATAACAACCATATGAGTGAGGTTCTGTTATTATCTCCATTTCTAAATGGGAAGTTTGAAGCACAGAGAAATTAGGTAAACTTGGCCAAAGTTGTACAACTAGTAAGTGGGAGGGCCAGGATCTAAACAAAGGCAGTCTAGCTTCGAAAGTCTATGCTATCAAATACTATGCCTTACAGGGTTTTGCACTTAGAAAACCTTTCACAGAGGACAATGTGACAATATCTAAAGTCTTTTCAAACCTCTAAACTCTTCCTTTTCTAGATGTTTTCAGTGTTCACCACGTTTGTCCTGCTACATTAGGTATCCTTTGGTCTTCAATATATTTTCTATTTTTTCTAAAATCCTTTGGTATCAGGGTAATTCTGACCTCATAAAATGAGTAGGTAAGAGTTTCCCCCTTTTTCTATTTTCTAGAAGAGTTTTTGGAGCCCTGGTATTAGTTCTTTCTTAAACGTTCACTAAAATTCATCAGTAAAGCCATTTGGGTCTGGAGTTTTCTTTGTGGGAAGGTTTTAATCCAGTAATCAATTTCTTTAATAAATATAGAGCTGTTCAGGTTATCTGTTTCTTCTTGGGTGAGCTCTGCTAGATTGTGTCTTTGAAGTAATTTGTCCATTTCATCTAAGTTGTTTCATTTATTGGCATAACATTGTTTATGATATTATCTTATTATCCTGTAATCTCTTCCATTCCTATTATTGGTAATTTGGCTTTTCTCTCTTTTTTCATGATCAGTCTGGCTAGAGGCTCCTCAATTTTATTGATCTTTCAAAGAGCAAGCTTTTCATTTTATTGATTTTTCTCCATGGTTTTTTTGTTTATGTTTCATTGAATTCTATACTGATATTTATTATTTCCATCTTTATGCTTACTTTGCATTTCATTTGCTCTTCTTTTCTAGCTTTTTAATGTAGAAGCTGAGGTAATTAATTTGAAACCTTTTTTAATTAAAGGTATTTGTTTAGTGCTATAAATTTTTTTCTAAGTACTGCTTTAGCTATATCTCAGCGATATATATATATATATTTTTTAAGGTTTATTTATTTGATTTATTTCTCTCCCCTTCCCCCCCACCCCAGTTGTCTGTTCTCTGTGTCCATTTGCTGCGTGTTCTTCTTTGTCCACTTCTGTTGTTGTCAGCGGCACAGGAATCTGTGTTTCTCTTTGTTGTGTCAGCTCTCCGTGTGTGCAGTGCCATTCCTGGGCAGGCTGCAGTTTCTTTCACGCTGGGCGGCTCTCCTTACGGGGTGCACTCCTTGCACACATCAGCACTGCACATGGGCCAGCTGCACACGGGTCAAGGAGGCCCGGGGTTTGACCCACAGACCTCCCATGTGGTAGACAGACAACCCTAACCACTGGGCCAAGTCTGCTTCCCTCAGAGATATTGATATATGCTTTTGTCTTCATTCCATTAAAAATATTTTCTAATTCACCTTGTGATTTCTTCTTTGACCCATGCATTATTTAGAAGTATAATGTTTCATTTCCAAACACTTGATTATTTTCCCAATAGCTTTCTATTAGTGATTTTACATTTAGTTCTGTGTAGTCAGAGAATATAATTTGTATTATTTCAATTCTCTTAAATTTATTGAGACTTATTTTATGATCCAGAGTATGATCTGTCTTGGTAAATGTTCCTTATATGCTTGAAAAGAATGTATATTCATTTGTCACTGGGTAGATTATTCTATATTTAAATTAGTTTGGAAGTGTTCAACCCTTTCATACCTTTATTGGTTTTCTATCTGTTCTATTATTGACTAAGAGAGAGTGTTGAAATCTCCAACTATAATTGTAAATTTTTGTTTTTCTGCTTTTAATTCTATCAGTTTTTGCTTTATGTGTTTTGAAATGTGCATATACATTTAGGATGGTTATGTCCTCTTCATGAATTGACCTCTTTATCATTATGAAATTCCTTCTCTTTTTCCCTGGTTATACTCCTTAATCTGAAGTCTACTTTGTCTGATGTTGAGATGATCGCTACTATGTTTGCATGGTATATCTTTTCCATCTTTTTTATTTTAACCTGTCTATGTCTTTATTTTTAAAGTAGATTTCCTATAGAAAGTATATAGTTGGGTCTGCTTTTTAATCCAAAATTACAGTTTCTGCCTTTTAGTTTTTATGTTTAAATAATTTACATTATAATTATTGATATGGTTGTATTTAAATCAGCCATGTTGTTGTTTGTTTTCTATTTGTCCTGTTTGTTCTTTCTTCCATTTTTTCTCTTTTTTTTGCCTGACTTTGGATTGAATTTCTTATTTTTGACCCTCCTTTTATTTTCATTATCGGCTTATTGGCTATACATCTTTGTTTTATCTTTTCGTTAGTAGTTTATTTGGTGTTTATAATATATGTCTTTAAATTCTCCTTATCTCCTTTCAAATAATATTATGTCACTTTGTGTATAGTGTATGAACTTTAAAACTATATGCTAATATTTCTCCCCTCCTGTTTTTGTACTATGTCATAGATTTTATTTAGTACAGTGTTGTTATTTTTTGTTTTAAACAGTCAATTATTTTTTTAAAGATTTGAGAATGAGAATAAAATTACTTTCATATTTACCCAGCTGTTTACCATTTCGGATAGTCTTTTTATTCCTCTGTGTAAAAGTGAATTTTCATCTGTTATTAATTTCCTCTAGCCTAAATAACTTCTTTTAGCATTTTTTTGTAGTACAAGTATACTAGCAATGAATTATTTCAGTATTTGTCTGAATAAATTGTTTGGCAATTAATTATCAATGTTTGTTGTCCATTTTACCTTCATTTTTTTTTAATTCTCCCTGACCCTTAGTGACTTGCTTGCTGTCTGCTTTCTGTGTCCATTCACTGTGCGTTCTGTGTCTGTATTTATTTTTATTCCACCCCCCTCTTGTGGCTTGCTTGTTGTCTGCTCTTTGTCCATTCAGTATGTGCTCTTCTGTGTTTTTACTTGTCTTCCTTTTTGTTGCGTCACCTTACTGAGTTGGCTCTCCGTGGCACTTGCAGGCCAGCTGCTCTCCTCTGCAGCGGGCCAGCAAGCCTGCCTTCACAAGGAGGCCTCTGGCCGCAAACCCAGGGCCTCCACGTGGTAGATGGGAGCCCAACTGATTGAGCCACAGCTGCTTCCCTATTTTACCTTTATTTTTGAGAGATATTTTACTGAGTAAAAAAATCCTAGGATGAACAGTTTTTTTCTTCTTCTTCTATTACTCTAAAGATGTCTGTCTAGGGAAAGCAGACTTGGCCCAGTGGTTAGGGCATCCATCTACCACATGGGAGGTCTGCGGTTCAAACCCCAGGCCTCCTTGACCTGTAATGGGGCTGGCCCATGCGTAGTGATGATGGGCGCAAGGAGTTTGTGCCACACGGGTGCCCCCGCCTAGGGGAGCCCCACACGCAAGGAGTGCGCCCCATAAGGAGAGCCACCCAGCACGAAAGAAAGTGCAGCCTGCCCAAGAATGGCATCGCACACACGGAGAGCTGAGGAAGCAAGATGACACAACAAAAAGAAACATAGACTTCCGGTGCTGCTGACAACAACAGAAGTGGACAAAAAGAACAACACGCAGCAAATGGACACAGAGAACAGACAACTGGGGCATGCGGGGGGAAGGGGAGAGAAATTAAAAAAAATAAATCTTTTAAAAAAAAGATGTCTATTGTTTTCTAGTTTGCATAGTTCATGCTAAGAACTCTACTTAAATTCTTATTTTTAATCCTCTGGCCATAATTTGTCCTTTTCTTTTGGCTGCTTTTAAATTTTTATTTGTTTTGTTTTTTAAATAACTTAAGCAATTTGATTATGATGTTCCTTGGAGCCATTTTCTTTGTATTTATTCTGCTTAGAGTTAGGCATCTTGGATCTGTGGGTTTATAATTTTCATCAAATTTGTAAATTTTAGCCATTATTTCTTTAAGATTTTTTCTTTAAAGGAAATCTTCCCCTCTGGTTTCTTTTCCTCCTGTAATGCCAATAACGTAGATTGCTTGATATTGTCCCACAGATCACTGATGCACTGCTCATTTTTAATCCGTTTCTGTCCATCTGTGCTTTATTTTGGATGCATAGTTTCTAATGCTGTGTCTTCATGTTCACTGATCCTTCCTTCCTAAATTTCTAATCTGTTATTAATCCTATCCAGTCTGTTTTTCATTTCAGTTGTTTTATTTTTCATCTCAAAAATTCAATATAGTTCTTTTAAATGTCTTCCTTCTCTTATGCTCATAATTTCTTCTGCCTTCTTAAACATATGGAACGTATTTATCAATTGTGTTTAATGCCCCTGTCTGCTAGTTCTATAATCTCTGTCATTTCTGGGTATTTTGTTGTTTTTTGGGGGGAGGGTTCTCCTGGTTAAAGGTCATATTTTGCAGTTTCCTTGCATGCCTTGTTATTTTCACTACATCCTGGACATTGTTGTGAATGTTACATTCTTGATTGTTAGATTTTGTTGTATTCCTTTAGTGTTGGCTTTGTTTTGGAATGCAATTAAGTTACTTGGAATCAGTTTGATTCTTTTAAGGATTAATTTTTTTAAAAACAAATTTTATTGATACATATTAATAAAACATAGAGTTTATCCAAAGTGTATAATCAATGGTCTTTGGTATAATCACATAGTTGTGCACTCATCACTTCAATCATTATTAAAACATTTTCATTATTTCAATAATAATAATAAACAAAAAACAGACAAAAAAAAAACAAGAAAAGTTCTTACCTCTCAATCTGTGTTTCCCCTGCTGTACATAGCTGCTGTTTTTGGCTATTCTTGCACAATTACTTATTTGTTTATTAAGCAGTTTTATTGGAACGTATTCGCATACCACATGATCTATCCAAAGTGTATAATCAGTAACTTTTAATATAATCACAATGTTGTACATTCATCATCTCAAAAATTTTAAAACAATTTCATTACTCCATAGCCCATTAGCCTTCCTTTCTCAGTCCTATATAACCACTAATAAAATTTCATCTTTATAAATTGATTTATATTTACATTTTATATAATGGAGTCATACAATATGTAGTACTCTGTGTCTGGTCTTCTTGACTTAGTGTAATGTTTTACTCTTTGGTATTAACATTTTGTAGTATTAACTTATATTTGTTCAGCTTCAAAGGAAAATGGTCTTATATATGCATTTTTAATCATATTCTTATTTCACATAATATATTTATATTTCATGTAATGTATTTCATTTATAATAGGCAAGTCATACAGTATTTGTCCTTCTGTGGCTGGTTTGCTTCACTCAACATAATGTCCTCCAGTTTCATCCATGTAACCATATGTTTCATGACTTCATTTCTTCTTACCACTACATAATATTCTGTCGTGTGTATATTACAAAATTTGTTTACCCATTCATCAGTTGATGGACACCTGGGTTGTTTCCAACTTTTGCCTATCATGAATAATGCTGCTTTGAACATCGGTGTGCAGATGTCTATTCATGTCACTGCTCTCAGTACTTCTGGGTATGTACCTAGCAATGGTATTGCTGGGTCCCATGGCAAGTTTATATTCAGCTTCCTTAGGACCTGCCAAACAATCTTCCACAGTGGCTGTACCATTCTACATTCCCACCAACAGTGAATAAGCCTTCCTGTCTCTCCACATCCTCTCTAACATTTACAGTGTTCCCACTTTTTAATAGTGGCCCATTTAATAGGTATGAAATGATATTTCATTGTAGTTTTGATTTGCATTTCCCTAATAGCTAGTGATGTTGAATATTTTTTCATGTGGTTTTTTACCACTTGTATTTCTTCTTTGGACAGTTGTCCTTTCAAGTCTTTTGCCCATTTTTTAATCATATAGTTTGTCATTTTATTGTTGAGTTATGTGATCTCCTTATATATCATGAATATTAAGCCTTTATCAGATATGTACTTGCCAAATACTTTCTCCCATTGAATTGACTGCCTTTTCACCCTTTTGACAAAATCCTGTGAGGTTCAAAAGTGTATAATTTTGAGAAGGTTCTATTTATTTTTTCTTTTGTTGCTCATGCTTTGGGTGTAAGGTTTAAGAAATGACCGCCTACCACATGATCTTGAAGATGTTTTCCTACATTTTCTTCTAGGAGTTTTATGATTTTGCTTTCATATTTAGGTCCTTGATCCATTTTGAGGGGTCTTCTTTCTTTCTTTCAGATATGGCTATCCAGTTCTCCCAGCACCATTTGTTGAGTAGACTGTTCTGGCCCAGCTGGGTGGGCTTAAGAGCCTTGTCAGAAATCACTTGGCTGTAGATGTGGGGTCAATTTTTGAGTTCTCGGTTTGGTTCCATTGGCCAGTCTGTCTGTCCGTATGCCAGTACATGCTGTTTTTACCACTGTAGCTAAGTAAAGGAAGTGAGAGTCCTCCAACTTCATTCTTCTTTAAAATATTTTAGGCTATTCAGTGCCCCTTACCCTTCCAAATAAATATGATTATTGACTTTTCAATTTCTGCAAAAAAAATTGTTGGGATTTTGGGGGAGATTGCATTAAATCTGTAAATCAGTTTGGGTAGAATTGACATCTTAACGATATTTAGTCTTCCAATCCATGAACATAGAATGTCCTTCCATTTATTTGTCTTCTTTGGCTTCTTTTAGCAATGTTTTGCAGTTTTCTGAATACAGGTCCTTTATGTCCTTGGTTAAGTTTATTCCTAAATATTTTATTGTTTTAGTCACTATTATAAATGGAATTTATTTTATTTCCTCCTCAGATTGCACATCAGTAGTCTATAGAAATGCTATTGATTTTTGCATGTTAATCTTGTATCCCACCACTTTGCTGAACTTGTCTCTTAATTCTAGTAGCTTTGTTTAGGATTTTTCAGGATTTCCTTGATATAGGATCATATCATCAGTGAATAGTGAAAGTTTTAGTTCTTCTTTTCCTATTTGGGTGCCTTTGTTTCTTTGTCTAGCCTAATTGCTCTAGCTAGACCTACTAGCACAATATTGAGTAGTAATGGCGACAGTGGGCATGCTTGTCTTGTTCCTAATCTCAGCAGGAAAGCTTTCAGTCTTTCACCATTGTGTACAATGCTAGCTGAGGTTTTTCATACCTGCATTTTACCTTATTAAGAAAGCGTCCTTCTATTCCTATCTTTTGGAGTGTCTTTATCAGACAAGGGTGCTGTATTTTGTCAAATGCCTTTTCTGCATCAAGAGGATCATTCAGTTTTTCTTCTTCAATTTATCAATGGGTTTATTAGTCTAATTGATTTTCTTGTGTTGAACCACCTTTGTGTACCTGGGGTAAAGCCCACTTGATTGTGTTGTATAATTCTTTTAATGTGCTTTTGGATTCTGTTTACAAATATTTTGTGGAGGATTTTTGCGTCTATATTCATTAAAGATATTAGTCTGTAATTTTCTTTTTACATAGTATCTTTATCTGGTTTTGGTTTTAGGGTGATGTTGGCTTCATAGAATGAGTTTCATAGCATTCTTTCTTGTTCAGTTTTTTGGAAGAGCTTCAGCAAGATGGGTATTGGGTTGTCTTTGAATAATTGGTAGAATTCACCTGTGAAGCCATCTGGTCCTAGGCTTTTCATCTTTTGGGAGGTTTTTGATGACTCCTTCAGTCTCTTTGCTTGTAATTGGTTTGTCGAGGTCTTCTATTTCTTCTAGGGTCAGTATAGGTAGTTTGTGTGTTTGTAGAAATTTTTCCATCTTGTCTGCATTTTCTAGTTTTCTGGCATGCAATTGTTCAGAGTATCCTCTTATTACCTCCCTTATTTCTGCAGGGTCGGTGGTAATGTCCCCTCTCTCATTTCTGATTTTATTTATTTGTGTCTTCTTTCTTTTTTTCTTTGACATTCTGGCAAAAGGTTTGTTGATTTTGTTCATCTTCTCAAAGAAACAACTTTTTTATTTTGTTGATTCTATTGGTTTTTTGTTGTTGTTGTTGTTGTTCTTGATTTCATCTATTTCAGCTCTGATCTTTACTATTTATTTCCTTCAGCTTGGCTTAGGATTAGTTTGCTGTTCTTTTTCTAGTTCCTCCAGGTGTGTAGTTAGGTCTTCAATTTTAGCTCTTTCTTCTTTTTTAATGTAAGCAATGAGAGCTATAAATTTCCCTCTTGGCATTTGCAGTGTCCCATAGGTTTTTTGTGTACCTTTAAAGATTTCATTTTTTATTTTATTTATTTATCTCCCTCCCCCCCATTGTTTTGTGCTTGCTGTGTGCTCTCTATGTCTGCTCATCTTCTTTTTAGGAGGCTCCAGGAACCGAACCTGGGAGAGAGGCTTTCAGTGGTTTGAGCCAGCTCCACTCCCTGCTTTGTTATCTCCCATTGTCTTTCCTCTTTATGTCTCCCTATTGCATCAGCTCACCATGCTAGCCCATTTTACCAGCTCGCTGTCTTGTTCTTCTTCTCCAGGAGGCACCAGGAACCAAACCTGGAACCTCCCATGTGGTAGGCAGGTACTCAATTGCTTGAGCTACATTCACTTCCCCTTCCACAGGCTTGGGTTTTTTTAAGATTTATTGTATTTATATTTATTTCTCCCCACCCCCTCATTGTTTGCACTTGCCATGTGCTGTGTCTTTAGGAGGCATGGGGAACTAAACCTGGGACCTCCAATATGGGAGGGAGTTGCCTAATCACTTGACCCACCTCCATTCCCTGCTTTGTCATGTCTCATTATGTTTTTCCTTCTTGTGTCTCTTGTTGCATCATCTTGTTGCATCAGCTTTCCATGTCAGTTTGCTGTCTTGCCAATTTTCTTTAGGAGGCACCAGGAACCTCTCCTCTGCTCCCTGCTTTGTGATGTTTCTCATTGTGTTTTTTCTTCTTGTGTCTCTTGTTGCATCATCTTGTTACGTCAGCTTGCTGCACCTGCCTGTCACACCAGCTTGCTGTCTTCTTTAGGAGGCACCAGGAACCGAACCACAGACTTCCCATGTGGTAGGCAGGAGCTCAGTCACCTGAGTCACATCTGCTTACCCCCATAGGTTTTGGTATGTTGTGTTCTCATTTTCATTCATCTCAAGGTATTTGCTGAATTCTCTTGAAATTTCTTCTTTGACCCACTGATTATTTAAGAGTGTGTTGTTTAATCTCCATATATTTATGAATTTTCCCTTTTTCTGTCCATTATTGATTTCTAACTTCATTCTGTTATGATCAGAGAAAGTGTTTTGTATGATTTCAGTCTTTTTAAATTTATTGAGACTTGTCTTGTGACCCAGCATATGGTCTATCTTGGAGAAGCATCCATGAGCACTTGAAAAGAATGTATATCCTGCTGTTTTGGGGTGCAGTGCTTTACAGATGTCTGTTAGGTCTAATTCATTTATCATATTATTCAAGCTCTCTGTTTCTTTATCCTCTGTCCAGATGTTCTGTTCAATACTGAGGGTGGTATATTGAAGTCTCCAACTATTATTGTAGAGGCATCTATTTCTCCCTTCAGCTTTGCCAGTGTGTACCTCATGTATCTTGGGGGCACTGAGGTTAGGTGCCTAAATATTTAGTATAGTTACTTCTTTTTGCTGAATTACCCCTTTTATTAGTATATAATGTCCTTCTTCATCTCTTATAACAATTTTGCATTTAAAATCTCTTTTGCCCAATATTATTCTCAGCTCTTTTTTGGTTACTATTTGCATGGAATATCTTTTTCCAACCTTTCACTTTTAACCTGGTTGTATCCTTACATCTGAGGTGAGTCACTTGCAGACAACATATAGATGGCTTATATTTTTTTATCCATTCTATCAGTCTATGTCTTTTAATTGGGGAGTTCAAGTCATTAACATTCAGTGTTATGGGAAGCGGACTTGGCCCAATGAATAGGGCATCTGCCTACCACATGGGAGGTTCGTGGTTCAAACCCTAGGCCTCCTTGACCCGTGTGGAGCTGGCCCATGTGCAGTGCTGATGCGCACAAGGAGTGCCATGCTACACAGGGGTGTCCCCCACGTAGGGGAGCCCCACGCACAAGGAGTGCTCCCCATAAGGAGAGCCACCCAGTATGAAACAAAGTGCAGCCTGCCCAAGAATGGCGCCACACACACGGAGAGCTGATACAGCAAGGTGACGCAACAAAAACAGATTCCCAGTGCTGCTGATAAGGATAGAAGTGGTCACAGAAGAACACACAGCAAATGGACACAGAGAGCAGACAACTGGGGGGAGGGGAAGGGGAGAGAAATAAATTAAAAAATAAATAAATAAATCTTAAAAACAACAACAACAAAAAACAAGTAGTGTTTTAAAAAAAACATTCAGTGTTATTACTGTAAAGGCATTACTTACTTTATCCATTTTGACTTTGGCTTTCAAATGTTGTCATATCGTACTATTGTTTATCTTTTTATCCTTTAATTTACCCTTTCTAATAATCTTCATTTTGACACTTTTCTCCAAGTCTCTCACCCTTGTTTTTTTTTCTTTCAGGCTGCAGGAGTGTCTTCTTTTTTTTTTTTTTAAGATATTTTTATTCTTTTTCCCCCCTCCCCCACCCAAACCCTGCTGTGTTTTGCTGCCGTGTCCATTCATTATGTGATCCTCTGTAGCTACTTCTCTTTTTTTGTTTTCTCATCTTTCTCCTCTAGAATTCAGAAGGATTCAGGCCTGGGACCTCTGATGTGGAGAGAGGTTCCCCGTCAATTGCGCCACCTCAGTTCCTGGTCTCTGCTGCACTTCACTGTGACTTTCCCCTTCATCTCTCTTTTGTTGCATCATCATCTTGCTGCATGACTCACTTGCGCGGGCACTGGCTCACCGCGCAGGTACTCACGTGGGCACTTGGCTCCCACACAGGCACTCATGCGGGCACTCAGCTCAGCACATGGGCACTGGGTCACTATGCAGGCACACTTTCTCTTCTTTTTCACCAGGAGGTCCCAGGGATCGAACCTGGGTCCTCCCTTATGGTAGGTAGAGGCCCTATCACTGAGCCATATCTGCTTCCCAGCACTGTCTTTAGTATCTCTTGTAGTTCTGGTCTTTTGGTAACACTCTATCAGTTACTGTTTGTCTGTGAAGACTTTGAATTCCCCTTCATTTCTGAAGAACAGCTTTACTGGATACAGAATAGTTGGCTGGCAGTTTTTCTCTTTCAGTACCTTAATATATCATACCACTTTCTTCTCTCCGGCATGGTTTCTGATGAGAGGTCTGCACTTAATCTTACTGAGTTTCCCTTGTGTGGCGTGCTTTGCTTTTCTCTTGCTGCTTTCAGAATCTTCTCTTTATCTCTGATACTTGTCATTCTGAATAGTAGGTGTCTTGGGGTAGGTCTATTTGGATTTATTCTGTTTGGAGTGTGTTGTCCCTCTTTGATATTGATATTTATGTCTCTCATAAGGGTAGGGAAGTTTCCAGTCATCATTTCTTCAGATATTCTTTCTGTCTCTTTTCCATTTTCTTCTCTTTCTGGGACACTTTTTGCATTTTGCATTGTCATTCAGTTCCCTGAGACCCTGTTCCATTTTTTCCATTCTCTTATCTTTCTGTTCTCCCATCTTTTCCAGTTCAGATGTTCTGTCTTTGAAACCATTAATTCTGACTTTAAGCAAATCAAATCTGCTCTTATGTGCCTCTAATGTATTTTTAATCTCATCCATTGTGTCTCCCCTTCCCATAAAGTTTGTTACTTTTCTTTGCAAACTTTCAAATTGTTCTTTTTGCTCACCCAGTGTCTTCTTAATATCCTTTATTTCCTTAGTCATATTTTCTTTCATTAAATTAATTTAGGAAAGTTGTATGATTATCATTGATTAATTATCTTAAATCCTATATTTTTTTCAGGATATTTGGTTTGTTCCTCTTGCTGGGTCATCTCTTCCTGTTTCCTTGTATGGCTTGTAATTTTTTGCCGATGTCTAGGCATCTGAATATGTTGGTGAATTTATTCTGATGGCCAATTTCTCTCTCTTGCCTATTGTTATTATTTTTTCACAGCTCTTCTTTGATATTTGGTTCAATATATCCTAAGGATTTAAGATTGCCCTGCTTAAGTTATCAAAATAATGCCAGGGACTCACTAATGGGACACAGATTTTCTCCTGGAAGTTAGAAAACAGAGAGACCCAAGTGCAGTTTTTGTGCATGCAATTTCCAGACAGGCCAACAGATGGTGCTCATTGGCACACCTTTCCACAGAGGTATATCTCAGTTTTCCTTTGTATTGGTCTGGCTGGAGCTGAGATTTGAAGCAGACTCCACTGGCCGAATTCACTGATGAAAAGCCTGGAGTCCTCCTCCCTTTTCCCTTGTAACAGCTGACAGGGAGGAAGACGTCTGCTTCCCTCCCAGTCAGGTGCAATGAGCCAGGGGTTTTACCATTGCTTAATATCTCCGGGGTGGGGGAGGGGAGCCCTTTCTGGTGGCTGGGAGGTTTAGTAACTCACAGTTTGTTGTTTTGGGTTCTTCTTCTCTCTGTCCCTCACCCTTCTGGGAGTTGTGAAGCACAATCCTGGTCTGCAGACCCCCAAAGCAGGTCCCTTGGGCAGCTTTTGGCTCTTTCTCCATTGTTTTTGTGAGAGAGCTGAGCCTTGTCTGCCTAAACCCATGCCATCTCCCCACAGTCCCGTAAGGATTGATTTTAAGCTTTGTTATGGTGGGTCCAGGATAGCCTTTAGTCTAGAACTAATTTAGACCTAGTATGATGGCAGTACCTTTCTAAGAGTTCTATCAGATTTCTTGTGTATTTCAAAATCTTCTTACTCTGAGTGATGGAAACACAAACTATCCCTAGCCCTTGTGAACTCTGGAAATGTTCTGTGTACTCCTCTCCAGTAGTCTTGAATAGTTTCCTCTCGCACGTACGTAAATCAATGCTCAGCCAAAGAATCAAGAGCAACCTGTCTCTCCCTGTCCTCCTCCACTTCCCCCTCCCTCGGCTGCATCCAGGAACCAGCCTCTAGGTGGTAAGCCATTATAATGATAGGGCTCACTTTGTTCCCCTTTTCTTAGAGATAACCGGGCCCTCTTGGTCTGTTGGTCTTTCAGCCAATGTTTGAAAACCATTGTTTCATATGTGTTGTCCAGTTTTCTAGATGCTTAAGGCAGAAGGGTACCATCTATTCCCTGTCTCTTAACTTCTAAATGGAAGTGTAACATCTTTTCCAGGGCCCTTCCATATTGACACTGTATCTCTTTTTTAAAAAAACTGTCAGGGAGCCGATGTAGCTCTGTGGTTGAGCTCCTGCTTCCCATGTAAGAGGTCCTAGGTTCAATCCCTGCTACCTCCAAAAGGAAGGAAGGGAGAGAGGGAGAAAAAGAGAGAGAGAGAAAGAAGGGAGGGAGGGAAGGAAGAAGGAAGGGAATTCTGTCATCTTCAGACATGGCTTTTGAAGAATTAAGAAGTAGGTCTGAGGAAGCAGACATGACTCAACTGATAGAGCATCTGCCTACCATATGGAGGGTCCAAGGGTTCAATACCCAGTGCCTCCTAGCCCATGTGGTGAGCTGGCCCACACATAGCACTGCCATGCACAAGAAGTGCCATGCCACATGGGGTTGTTCCCTGCGTAGGGCAGTCCCATGCACAAGGAGCGTGCCCTGCATTGAGCCACCCTGTGCGAAAAAAACACAGCCAGCCCAGGAGTGGTGCTGCATACACAGAGAGCTGACGCAGCAAGATGATGCAACAAAAAAGACCCAGATTTCTGGTGCCACCAAGAATGCAAGTGGACATAGAAGAACACACAGTGGATGGGCACAAGAGCGCAGACAATGGGGGGGAGGGGAAAGAGAGAGAAATAAAGAAAAATAAGTCTTTAAAAAAATAAAAATTAAAAGTAGATCTGTATTTAAAGTAACAAAATCATACATCTAGATAAGTCAAAATAGAATTTAAGAGATTTAGATGTGGGAAGCGGTTGTGGCTCAACTGATAGGGTATCCACCTACCATATAGGAAGTTCAGGGTTCAGTACCCAGGGCCTCCTGACCCATGTGAGCTGGCCTACATGCAATGCTGCTGTGCGCAAGGAGTGCCATGCCACGCAGGGGTGTTCCCCGCCTAGGGGTGCCCCACACACAAGGAGTGCACCCCACAAGGAAAGCCACCCTGCACAAAAAAAGCACAGACTGCCCAGGAGTGGCGCTGCACACACAGAGAGCTGATGCAGCAAGGTGACACAACCAAAAAAGTGACACAGTTTCCTTGCATGACAAGAATGCAGGCAAACACAGAAGAACACTCAGAGAATGGACACAGAGAGCAGACAACGGGCAGGGGAGGGGGGGTAGAGGAGAGAAATAAATCTTAAAAAAAAAAAAAAGATTTAGATATTACCCACATGGCTATCTGTCATGATTAGAGCCTAATGCATTGTTGCGAGAATAGAAGAGGGTTGAAAAGGAATTTCAGTATAGGGCTAAGGCAGACCAGATTGTGATATACTGAGGTTCCATGATTGTAGTTTATCCGAGTTGAACCAGTTACTGAGTCTACTGTCTAATTAAATTCTATCTTTGTTAGTAGTCTTCAGTGTTGAAATGTTTATTTTGATGGCTTATCCCAGTATTCAAACAAAGAGTAAATACAAAATAGCAAGGACAGAAATGCTCAGAGTGGTATTTTTGTTTGTTTTTTTAAAGATTTATTTATTTATTTATTCCCTCTCCACCCCTCCCCCCCCCCCAGTTGTCTGCTCTCTGTGTCCACTCGCTGCATTCTTCTGTGACGGCTTCTATACTTACCAGCGGCACCTGGAATCTGTGTTTTTTTTTGTTGCATCATCTTGTTGTGTCAGCTCTCCATGTGTGTGGCACCATTCCTGGGCAGGCTGCACTTTCTTTTGCACTGGGCGGCTCTCCTTATGGGGCGCACTCCTTGTGCGTGGGACTTCCCTATGTGGGGAGAGGGCATCCCTGCGTGGCATCAGCATCAGCGCTGCGCGTGGGCCAGCTCCACACAGGTCAAGGAGGCCCGGGGTTTGAACCGTGGGGTTTGAACTCCCATAGGGCGTGGAAGACGGACACCCTATGCACTGGGCCAAGTCCGCTTCCCTTGGCCATTCTTATTGCAGTCATACACTCTGGGCCACAAGAAGCACTTTAAGCTAGATAATCAAAGTTTCTTCTTCTCATTAGAAAAATAATTAATTTGAAGTTAATTATTTACATACAGTGGATCAAAGCAACAATAAAGGAGTAAATATTATCTGTATAGGCCAATCTAAATGAAAAAGACTGATACATCCCCAATACCATATCACTTGTCATTCAAAGATAGGTCTTTTAGTTTGAGGTTGTAGTCATTATTAGCAAAGTTTGACAGTGTTTGCAACTCTGCCTTTTAAATTTATGATCTTCACCCAGTCTTAATATTTGAGATTTCTACCATTGAATGATTTCTCTCTCTCCCCCCCTTTCCCTTCCCCTCTCCCCCTCTACCCTTTCCCCCTTCTCCCCATTTCTCCCTCCACTCTCTCTCCCTTTCCCTCTCTCCCTCTCTCTCCCTCTTCCCCGCCCCCCCCCCCACCCAGTGTGTTTCACTGTGCCATGCTGTTTAAGATCCTACATCAAAATCATATAAATTCATCTACTATGTGAATAGTCTCTGCTTTAGCTCATCATGATGAAGCTTCCTCAGGCTCCTGCTGTAATCTTTCTCTATCTTTATCCTTTGCAGTGTTGATGGACTGGCTATATTCCTATACTTCATTATTAAATAGTAAGCTCAATAAATACTTATGAATTTAGCAATGATAGTTATCCTATTCTATTATTTATGGCATAGTCAACCTTGATTATAACTACTTTAAAATTAATATGTGAAGTCCCTGATGATAACCCTGAGTTTCTCCTATAAAGACATAACTGCTACCAGCCTTTACTTTGACTTGTGGCTAATTCTGCATTAGTGCCTTATTCTTGAAGTCTTCATTGGTTTCTAAATTTCTGTCTATTTTAAAGTCTGTTTCTGAGTTTATCAACGAATATGATATCTTTCATGTACATGCTCTTGTTGCATCATTAAGAAAAACCTTTTTCAAGGTTTGTTTTCTAGTATTAAAGATAAGTTACACTGAACTTGAGCACTTGCCATTTATCTGGGTAGGAGCTAACTATAACACATATTTCTGGGCTATGTTATTGTGGACTTTTTTAGTGTGAAATGTGCTGGCCTGTATAATAATTAAATCTACCAATTTGATTTTATTAGGAAATGAAAGGTCATGCTTTTTGTATATAGAATGAGGATTTAGGATTTGCATCCTCATTTTTTAATTACTTTCACCAGAATTTAGGGTGAGCCTAGTGGTAATTGTATAAAAGGGGAAAAATGATGTTTGGTATTTGCATGCACGTATATAGTAAACACCTTAATTATTAAGTAGCCACATAAGTAACGGTCAAGAGAAAGTCTCCAGAGCCAGACTGCCTGGATTTGAATTCTGGCTTTTCTTTTTTTTTTTATTTTTTTATTTTTTACACTTTTTAAAATTAAAGTTAATAGATCACAAATTACTAAATGAATCACCTTGGTCAGGATACTTAACTTTTTCCTGTGTTATTGTATTCTGTGTACTTGATAAATTCACTTTAGTTCTAATAGGTTTTTTTAGATTTCTTTGGATATTCTATAGATGATCATGTTGTCTATAAATTAAAGCAATTTTATTTCTTCCTTTCCAATCTTTATGCCTTTTTTCTTGCCTTATTGCAGTGGCAATAACCTCCAGTACAATATTGAATAGAAAGAGTGAAGTAAATATTCTTTTGCTGTTCCCAGAATTAGGGGAAAAGCAGTGAGTCTTTCACTAAATAAATATAATTTTAGCTGTAAGCTTTTCTTTCATGTCCTTTTGCAAATGAAGGACGTTTTCTTCTATTCCTAGTTTGATGAGAGTTGTTTTGATGTTTGGACATTGAATTTTGCCAAATGCTTTTTATTCATCTATAGGGATAACTATATGATCATCTTTATTCTGTTAAGATGGTAATTTACATGGATATTCAAATATTAAATTTTTCTAATATAGCAAAAAGAAAATAGAGCTATTCCAGTATACATTTCTGTGCATTTTTTGGAAACTGGAAATATCTTATGGTAGGTTAACATCTCTAGGCTTATCCCCCAGTTGTCTCTCATTCTTAAGACTATATGTTAAAGACATAATAACAATAACAAACTTTTTTAGGGGGGAACAAATGATTATATTGAGTCTCCCTAATTAATAATTTAAATATATTTTTGTGAAATCCAACTGTACATTTAGACTGGCTTCCTGATTATTTACTTCTCCCATAAGCCACAGAAAAATTATCTTTTTGCAATCATCTTTTTTAAAGAAATGAATATTCTAGATAATGAAGCCAGCTATATAATATGTAATTGTTGTTGGATATTTACAAATTATTTTGGAGTGTTAGTCATAATAAACAGAGGTTTCCAGGTGAAGAGTGGTTTGGTTCATCATCTGGTGATAAACACAACAAGGATGCCCACAACTGATGCTAAAATTTTTCATGCTTGCTAGTCAATGGTAACCATAATATGATGTTCATTACCTTCAAAGGAAGGTATTTTTGTTATTTTTAACTAGATATTACCAGACCAGTTATGTTATAGTCACTGCTATTTTTGTAAAGAGGGCACTTTTAAGTCAGCGTTTAAATATAGTAAGAGTGATTCATTCCTCTGCTTGCCAGTTTCAGTCCTACAAATGGAAACAACAATGAAGAGGACATCAGCTGATTTCATCTTCCATTAGTTTTTATTTGCAAAGCCCTTGATCCCTAAAGGCTTAGTCTGCCCATTGCCTCAACAAACCTTTTGTACAAATAAAATTGAATCAAGCAGATGAGTGAATAAGTGTGTCTGGATAGTAGCCCTGGAATCTCACTAACCTTATTTGCAACGCTGCATTTCTCAGCCCTCTGTGCACACATAGCCTGTGGGGTCAAACCGGATTAGGTGCTCTCATCAACTCTTTTACAGGATTGGCCTTTTCAGCTTCAAGAAGCAGCATGACCTATTCCATTCAGCTGCTGCTCTCAGCCCATTCTTTAGCTCCGTCTCTTGTGTTCCCATGGAGTGAAGCTCTGGGCTTCTCTTGCACGTGCTCCCTGAGTGAGTCATTCACAAAGACTATCTGCTCTCTAAGGAAAAGCAACTGTGGAATGAATCTGAGGAAGGAGGAAAAATCGTGGCAGCCAGAGGGGAAGAGTAAGGACTATTTAAAAAGTCATCAGTGCAGTAATCCCACAGGGGCCTGTGTTGAGCTGGTATGTTTTTCCTGGAAATTCCAGCTCATTCCAGGCATTTATTTTTTTCTTTAAAAGAGTGAGGGCAGGCTTGATTCTTTCTGTGCAACATAGAGATAATTCAGCAGCAAAGGCAATCAAGCTTTATCGACTAGCACTACACAGAAATACTAAAGATACAACAAGCAAACCTTTTGGGGAAAATACATGAAGTCATTATAATAATAACTTGCCCTTTGGGTATTCTTTTAAAATATTCTAATTTAGTTTGGGTGTGAAAGATAATATAATATCGTGAGATAGTTTAAAATGAAGATTATATAATCGAAAACAATCACATTTTAAATATGTGACATTCTGTTACCATTATATGGATCAATTTCTGGATTTTAATATGCTCCTTTTTTTATTTTTAAATTTTTTTTTATTGATTTTATAAAAATATTACATTAAAAAAATATATGAGATCCCATTCAACCCCACCACCCCCACCCCACCACTCCCCCCCCAGCAACATTCACTCCCATCATCATGACACATCCTTTGCATTTGGTAAGTACATCTCTGGGTATCTCTGCACCTCATGGTCAATGGTCCACATCATGGCCCATACTCTCCCCCATTCCATCCAGTGGGCCCTGGGTGGATTTACAATGTCCGGTGATTGCCCCTGAAGCACCGTCCAGGGCAACTCCAAGTCCCAATGGCACCTCCACATCTCATCTCTTCCTGCCATTCCCCATACCCATCAGCCACCATGTCCACTTTTCCCACTCCAATGCCACATTTTCTCTGTGGACCTTGGATTGGCTGTGTCCGTTGCACCTCTGTGTCAAGAGGAGGCTCAGATTCCACATGGATACTGGATGCAATCCTCCTGCTTTCAGTTGTAGGCTCTCTAGGCTCCATGGTGTGGTGGTTGTCCTTCTTCAACTCCATCTTAGCTGAGTGAGGTGAGTCCAATAAATCCAATTGTAGGAGCTGGAGTCTGTTGAGGCTCAGGGCCTGGCTATCATATTCAGTCCAGAGATTCAAATTCCCTAATTATATCTTAAACCCCAACACCAACTACAATTCCAGTAAAGTAGCATGAAAGTCTTATGAAAAGAGATCCCATCTGAGTCCAGTTTCATCATGCAGAAACACCAGCTCCAAAGAATTTTAATATGCTCTTGATGCATGTAATGAGCCACACACCCACAGATGGATGAATGCTACTCTTTATCCTGGATGGCCAAAAACCTGAGTAAAGCTATGGAGAAAAGATGGAAATAGGAGAATACATGTTTCTCGAGTCCTAATCAGTGCTAGACAAATTGGATCCAGAAAGAGCTGGTCTAAGGTGGCCGATCAGAAATATCCATTGGGAAAGGAACTCTAGTTTGTTTTTTAATAATCAATGTTATTTTTCTTATTACAACATAATATATTTTCATTATAAAAGACTCCAAGGAAAAAAATAAGTGAAGCCAAGTAAAAACACCTGTTATCCCCCAATCCAAAGTAATGCTAACTTTTCATTTTATATCCACCTAGTATGAGTGCATATATATTTTTTCACAAAAAAAGGATCTTGCCATCCATACTCTTTGATAAACTGCTTTTATCACCTTATTGTGAATATCTGTGCATCATTAAATATCGTAGTATTCTATGAAAGTATAATCAATCCTCTATTGGTGGAATTTTTAGTTTTCAGTTTTCCTTCTTTTGACAATCATCCAGGTAGCTAGCTATCTTTGTGAACACCCATGATTTTTAAAGACAAATTCCCAAACATAGATTACTGGTTTGAAAGTTATATAAAATACTATGGCTCTTGATCCATATTTTTTTTTTAAAGATTTTATTTTATTTATTTAATTTCCCCCCCCCCTCCCCTGGTTGTCTGTTCTTGGTGTCTCTTTGCTGCGTCTTGTTTCTTTGTCCGCTTCTGTTGTCGTCAGCTGCACGGGAAGTGTGGGCGGCGCCATTCCTGGGCAGGCTGCACTCTCTTTTCACGCTGGGCGGCTTTCCTCATGGGCGCACTCCTTGCGCGTGGGGCTCCCCTACGCAGGGGACACCCTTGCGTGGCACGGCACTCCTTGCGCGCATCAGCACTGCGCATGGCCAGCTCCACACGGGTCAAGGAGGCCCGGGGTTTGAACTGCGGACCTCCCATATGGTAGACGGACGCCCTAACCACTGGGCCAAAGTCCTTTTCCCCGTATTTTTTTTAAAGATTGATTTATTTATTTCTCTCCACCCCCACCCCGGTTGTCTGTTCTCTGTGTCTATTTGCTGCTGCTTCTTTGTCTGCTCCTGTTGTTGTCAGCGGCACGGGAATCTGTGTTTCTTTCTGTTGCGTCATCTTGTTGTGTCAGCTCTGGGTGTGTGTGGCGCCATTCCTGGACTGGCTGCACTTTCTTTCGCACTGGGTGGCTCTCCTTACAGGGCACACTCCTTGTGCATGGGACTCCCCTATGCGGGGGACACCCCTGTATGGCACGGCACTCCTTGCGCATATCAGCACTGTGCATGGGCCAGCTGCACACGGGTCAAGGAGGCCCGAGGTTTGAACCGCGGACCTCCCTTATGGTAGACGGACGCCCTAACCACTGGGCCAAGTCCGCTGCCCCTTGATGCATATTTTTTTGGTTTTGTTATTTTTGTTTTTGTTTTTTTGGTGCATATTTTTAAATTTCCCCGATTCATACTTCTGTCAGTAGTGAATGTACAAGGAAAGTCTGACTTCTAAGCTAGATATAATTGAACAATATCAAACTCTGTATTGTATTTACTTACTTGTATATCTTGTAGTCTGATTAAATTCTCAAACTTAATCTATAATAGTTTTCATTGTTCTCAATATCCCATTAATGCTCTAAAACAAGAAGGTGGGAGGTGGGGGCAGAGATGAATTCCTAAAGATCTTTTCCCTAGGTGCTCCCAAGCCCCAGGAAGGCAAGAAGACTGGCATTTTATCTTATGCTAGGTACTGGAAAGACTAGATATTTATTAAGAGATTTTATGAAACAGACAGACTAATGGAAATAACAAATTCACATAATTCAAACAGTGTTATTTTATTTTAAGCTAGTATTTTAAATATGCCCTCCTTTTTGCCTATAAGCAAAGTTTGACAGAATGTAACAACAATAGTCTAGCTCATTATTTCCCTCTGCTTCTTAAAAGACATGAATTGGCCTCACATCACACTTAGCATGAAATCTAGGAACTTTGACTTCTGGTAATGGTGGAATAGGTAATTAGGACCACTGAGAATAATTAAAAGAGCTGACGGAAATTTTCTGTTTTTCAATTTTCTTTTAAAAAAAAAAAACTAACAAAATAGTAAGATAGTACTGGGGCAAAATCTAGAGTAAAGCAGGAACCCAGAGAGGTAAGCTTAGCACTCAAAGCCTCTTTTTTTTCTGAAAGCATTTGTTAGTCTGGAAGAAATATCTGTAAAATCAAACTGAGTTTTTGATAGTCTTACAGGACAAGGGAGACTGGATCAAAGTCTAGAGCCCAGCCAAAGTAAAATTCTGATGAGCCCTCCCCCTTTTTTATTTTTTTTTTAAGATCTTTTTTTTTTTAAGATTTATTTATTTCTCTCCCTTTCTGCCCCCCCCCCCCCCCCCGGTTTTCTGTTCTCTGTGTCAATTTGCTGCGTCATCTTCTTTTTGTCTGCTTCTGTTGTTGTCAGTGGCATGGGAATCTGTGTTTCTTTTTGTTGCGTCATCTTGTTGTGTCAGCTCTCCATGTGGGTGGCGCCATTCCTGGGCCGGCTGCACTTTCTTTGGCGCTGGGCAGCTCTCTTTTGGGGCACACTCCTTGTGCATGGGGCTCCCCTACGCGGGGGACACCCCTGCATGGCAGGGCACTCCTTGCACACATCAGCACTGCGCATGGGCCAGCTCCACATGGGTCAAGGAGGCCCGAGGTTTGAACCACAGACTTCCCATGTGGTAGACGGACGCCCTAACCACTGGGCCAAGTCCACTTCTCTGATGATTAACTTTTTGATAGCAACAATAGAAGTCAGAAGGCCAAGTCTTCCATAATTCTTTCTGCAGATTTTTCTGTTGTACGAGGCCTCCTGCCGGGGTGGGGTGGTGGGGAGGGGGGTGAATAGAGACAAAATCTAGTCCTCACTCCAGTCACCAAAACCTGTACTTGGCTTGGGGCTATTTCTGCCCAGAGAAAGTGTTGCCTTTTTTAAAATTCCCACAGTTGTATTTTTCATGTGCCAAGTCATATGCCAGTGGGGCAGTATCTGCCTAAAGAAGATAACTTGCTTTAATTTGCATAAAATCTCAAAATGAGCTATCAGCAACCCTGCAGAAGAGGGTGGAATAAATTTAGTGTTCCTCTATTAGTTTTGAAATCATATACTCATTCTGATCTTCCCATCAGTGGACCCAGTTAGAAGAAAATTTGATCTCAGAATGAAATGTATTTTTTTAAGAGAGAAAATTAAAAGACATTTTAAGGCAAACAGAAACAGAGCTTACCACTATTACATTAAATGTAAGTGGAATAAATGATCTAATTAAAAGACAAAGATTATAATCTGGAGAAAATAATAATTTAACTTCTGCTATTTATAGCATACACATCTAAAATATAAGTTAGTGGTTCTCAGTTGGGAGTTATTTTCTCCCTAAAGGATATATAATAATGTCTGGGGATATTTTTTGGTTGTTATTGGGGGTGGAGGGTTGGATGGGAAGAGGCCATGGATGCTGCTAAGCATCCTACAATGCCCAGGAATGTCCACAACAAAGAATTATACAGCTCAAAATGTCACTAGTGGGAAACGGACTTGGCCCAGTGGTTAGGGCATCTGTCTACCACATGGGAGGTCTGCGGATTCAAACCCCGGGCCTCTTTGACCCGTGTGGAGCTGGCCCATGCACAGTGCTGATGCACGCAAGGAGTGCCGTGCCACGCTGGGGTGTCCCCCACGTAGGGGAGCCCGCCACGTGCAAGGAGTGTGCCCCATAAGAAGAGCCACCCAGCACGAAAGAAAGAGCAGCCTGCCTAAGAATGGCACCACCCACACAGAGAGCTGAGGCAGCAAGATGACACAACAAAATGAGACACAGATTCCCGTAAGAAACAAGACGTAGCAAATAGACACAGAGAACAGACAATCGAGGGCGGGGGAGGGGAGGGAAATAAATAAATAAATAAATCTTTAAAAAAAGTCACTAGTGCCAAGATTGAGAAACTCTGATGTAAGTAAACCGAAAGGTTGAAAATAAAAGGATACCTAAAGAAAGGAAAAAAAAATTTGCTAAGAGGAGCAGGTGTACTTTAGTGGTTGAGCTCCAGTTTCCCATGTATGAAGTCCTGGGTTCAATCCCCAATACCTCCTAAAGAAAGAAAAAAAGAAAAAGAAAAGGATGGAATAAAATTTACCACAAAAATAAATGCCAAAAGAAAGGTGATAAAGCTATATTAATGATAAAATTATCTTAAAGTCAAACAGCATTTCTAGAGATACAAGGGATTATTTCACATGGTAAAAGCTTTCATTTTCCAGGAAGATATATAGAATTTTAAATTTATATGCACCTACTAAAATGACCTCAAAATACATAAAGAAAAAATTTACAGAACTCTGAGGACAAAGACAAATTCACAATTGAAGTGTTTTAATTTTACATTCTTCTCTCAATATTTGATTTAACAAGCAGTCAAAACAAAAACAGCAAGAATATATAAGATTTTAATAACACACTAGTGGGCATATATAGAATACTCTAACAACTGCAGAATACATATTTTTTTTCAAGCACACATGGAACATTTATAAAAGTTGACTATGTACTAGACCATAAAGCTAGCCTCAACAAATTTCCCAGGATTAAAATCACACATAAGGGAAGCAGATGTTGCTCAACCAGTTGGGCACCTGACTACCACATGGGAGGTCCCAGATTTGGGTCCTGCTGCCTCCTAAAAAAGATGAACAGATGCTGTACCCACTGCAGTGACCTAGACACTGCACCCACTGTAACGAGGTAGACACCACATCTGCTGCAATGAGCAGACACCTAAACAAGCAGACGCCATAGCCCATGGGGAGGAGATATGGCTCAGGCCTCGCCTTGGGAGGTCCCAGGTTCAGTTCCCGGTGCCTTCTGGAGAAAGCAAGCAAACAGTGAGCAGACAGACCAGAGAACTATCGGGGGGGAGGGGAAGGGGGAGGAGGGGAAGGGGGGTGAAATTTTTTTAAAAAAATTATTTTAAAAGACTAGGATTTACACTAATTTTTTTAAAGATTTATTTTATTTATTTATTTCTCCCCACCCACTCAATTGTTTGGACTTGCTTTTTTCCTTAGGAGGCATCAGGAACCAAACCCAGGACTGCCGATGTGGGAGGGAGGCACCTAATGGCTTGAGCCACCTCCACTCCCTGATGTACACTCTTGCAACTAATTGTTTCAGTGCATACAAGAAGTCCAAAAAGTTAAAAAAAATTTTTTTTAATCACACATAATTATGCTCTCTGGCCACAGTGTAATTATATGTTAGCAGTAAATAAGAAAGAGGTGACTGGAAACACCCTTACTCCCCTCCCCTCAAATGTTTGGAAATTAAATAGTACACTTCTATATAACCCATCAGTCAAATAACAAATCACAGTAGAAATTAGAAAATATTTTTAACTGAATGATAATGAAAAACATACATAAAAAAACTTCTGGGATATAAATAAAGCTGTGTTTAAAGAGAATTTTATAGTTTTAAATTCATCCATCTCAAAAATTAGACAAAAACAACAGCAACTTAAACCCAAAGAAAGTAGGAGGAAAGAAATAATAAAGTGAAGAGCAGAAATTAATGAAATAGAAAACATTCATAGTAAGAATGAGTGAGCCAAAAGTTGTTTCTTTTCAAAGACTTGTAACATTTTAAATCCCTTTAAAGATTGATCAAGAAAAAAAGAGAAGACACAGATAACCACTATGAAGAATGAGAAAGAGGACATAACTCATACAAACATTAAAAAGATACATTTCTAAAAGAATGAATTCCAAACTTACTACCCTGGGCATACAAAGCCATGCCTTTATTTCATTTATACCGCTTACTCTCTTGTCCGCTATGCGACCATCAAACATGCCAAGTTTGTTTCTGTCTTAGGGTCTTTGCACTAACCAGTTGCTTTTCTGGGATGCAATGACTATCTCCTTTGATTTTAGTTTTAAATATAATTTCTTCAACAAGGACTCTGCAGACCACCCAAGTCATTCTCTATCACGTCACCCCAATTTTAATTCCCAAATTGGCACATACTGCTATCCAAGTTTCTAGTTGTTTGCTTCCTGCCCTAGATATAAAATGCATGACAGCAGGAGCCTTATCTGTCTTGCTTACCACTCTATCCCAGAGTATTCAAAATAAGTGCTTTCAATAAATATTTGTTGATTGAAACACCATGTTCTTTTTTAATCATGGAGAAGTGAACTGAGAGAAATAAGGGAAAAAATAGAAACAAAAATGAAGAAAAAGGGGAATGGATGTGGCTCAAGCAGTTGGGAGCCTGCCTCCCACATGGGAGGTCCTGGGTTTGGTTCCCGGTGGCACCTAAAAAAGATGAGGAGACACAATGAGCTGATGCAATGAGCAGACACAACAAGGAGAGAGTGGATGTGGTTCAAGTAGTTGGGCACCTGCCTCCCACATGGGAGGGCCCAGGTTTGGTTTCCTGTACCTCCTAAAGAAGATGAGCAGACAACAAGCAGAAACAACAAGCAGACAGACAAGGGAGCCGTGGGGGTGGGAAAGGAGGAAAAACAAAAATCTAAGAATATATTGTGTGAAAAAATGTAGTATAAAGAAAAAGAAAGATTAAAGAAAATGTGCACAAAGGGGTTAAAAGAAGGAGAGAGGAAGATATTTTAATCATATAGAATTACTGTTGTGTTTTGGAAAAACCCTTAAGTAGAGAGAAGGGAACTTACTTTATTGAGCTCCTTCTTTGTAGGGAGCCTAAATTGCCAGACGATGTCATTGTTCTCTGAAATGTTTCATTCTTTCTTAGAGCCATCACTAAAATAAGTTTCCTCATTTTAAACCCTTTCTTAGGAAGAAAAGTGAGTGAGTTCTTCTATAAAAGGTAAATCAAGGCTTTTTGCTTTCAAGGAGTAATACTGTCAAGGTCAACTGGTAGTGCCATTCACTGAGATTGAATACTTAAAGACCTATTTTGGAGGGAAATCATTGGTTTCAGTTTTAACAGGTTGAGGTTTAGATGCTTTTGAAATATCCAAGTAGGAATGTTGACTAGGTAGTGGGGTATATCAGCTCAGTATGGATGGTAATTGAAGCATAGGCTTGGATTTGACTATCTAGACAGACAGAATAGAGTATTAAAAAACCCTTGAGTAACTAAAATATTTAATGGTTAGATGGTGGGAGATAAACCTTTGAAGAAGATTGAGAAGGAATGAGCAAGAGAGTATTGCTTCATGAAAGCCAAGATAAGACGCTATTTCAAAGAGAATGATTAGCTGCTAAAGCATCAAGGAAAATGAGGATTGAAAATACTTTATTAGAGTTAGTAACACTGAAATCAGCAAATCCTCTCAGCTCAACCTTTTCATATATCCAGAATCCAGCCACTTTTCATTACCTTTATCACAAGCACCCTAGTCCAAACTACCATTATCTCTCCCCTAAATCATTTCAAAACCCTCCTAGCAGGTCTCTGTGCTTCAACCCTTGTCCTCAAGGCTATTCTCCATGAAGCAAACAGCAATACTTCAAAAATGTAAAGTTAACTCATGTCACTCTTTTACTCACAACCCTCTAATGACTACCCATCTCACTTAGAATAAAAGGCAGAATTCCTGCAAGGGCCTACAAGGCCCTACATCAGAGTTTCTCAGCCTTGATATTATTGATGTTTTCGGCCAGATAATTCTTTGTTGTGGGGGACTATCCTGTGCATGTAGGATATTTAGCAGCATCCCAGTGGCCTACCTACTGGATGCCAGTAGCACCTCCTCTCCCCCAGTTGTGAAAATAAAAAATGTCTCCAAACATTACCAGGTGACCCTGAGACATGTGGCGAAAGTAGGCTCTCTTGAGAACTACTAAACCACATGATGTGATCTGCACTACACCCCATTCAACTTCCCTGACCCCAGTTCAACCACATAGGGGTCTTTACTATTCTTCAGACTCATGAAGTGTGCTCCTCCCTCAGCGTCCTTTATATCTGTTCTCCCCAGATAGCTATATGGCTCACCTCCTCATTTCTTTGAGATCTCTGGTTGAAAGTCCCTTACTAGAGAGTTCCTCTCTGACCACCTTATATAATAGCAACCTTCCCTGCCACCCCCCATTACCCCCTGGCCTTTTTACTCTGCTTTATTTTCCCCCAAAGCATTTAACACTATTGATATTTATTTTTCATTTTGTCTTCTTCAACTAGAATGTTAACTCCATGAAGAAGAGACTTTGTTTTGTTCACTGCTCTATCCCTAGTGTCCTTGTACATGGTTGATGCTCAGTATTCATTGAATGAATGAAGGAACAGGGATTTGGTTAGGTGGGGCCAATTGGAAAGCAGTGAATATCACACTGAGTTGCATGAATTATTTCCTGAAGGTTAACTATTAAAGTCTTTAAGGGAGTAGGCATAAAATCGGTATTATAGATTAAACTAGTGGAGCTGCACATGATGAATTAGAGGCAAAGTGACACTACAGAGAGGGAAAACCTGTTAGAAGGCTTTTTGCAATAGCCATATTGTGATGAGAACCTAGACTAAGCTGGTAGCAATCAGAATGCAAAAGAATGGACAGAAGAGAGACTGGGCAGATAACTACCAGATGCAACAAAGAACCATGAAATTACTTGTTTCATTCATACAGAGACACACCAACTATGCTGTGTATCCTAACCAATTATACATTTTGCAAACTGGTCCAGATTTTATCAACCCCATGCTCACATTGCTTTTATAACTTCTTCACATGTTCTCCCTATGTCTCCTGCAGCTTTGTTCTTTCCCACACCTGGCCTTTTGAACAATCTTCCTCAAAAATAAAATAAAATAATCGTTTCCTTTTTTTTTTTTTCAAGATTGTTATTAACTTTTTTTAATCTTTTTTTTTAAAAGATACATAGATCACACAAAATGTTACATTAAAAAATATAAGAGGGGAAGCAGACTTGGCCCAATGGATAGGGTGTCCGCCTACCACATGGGAGGTCGCGGTTCAAACCCTGAGCCTCCTTGACCCATGTGGAGCTGGCCTGCGCGCAAGGAGTGCCATGCCACACGGGGTGTCACCCGTGTAGGGGAGCCCCATGTGCAAGGAGTGCGCCCCGTAAGGAGAGCCGCCCAGCGCAAAAGAAAGTGCAGCCTGCCCAAGAATGGCGCCACACAAACAGAGAGCTGACAGCAAAGATGACACAACAAAAAGAAACACAGATTCCCAGTGCGGCTGATAAGGATAGAAGCAGTCACAGAAGAACACAGAATGGACACAGAGAGCAGACAACTGGGGCGGGGGGAGAAATTTTTAAAAATCGCATATTATTAAAATATATATATATAAGAGGTTCCCATATAGCTCCACTCCCCGGCCCCCCACCCACACTCCTCCCACACTGCTACAGTTTACAGTAGTTTACAGATTATAGTTTACATTGTAGTTTATACTCTCTCCCAGTTCATTCAGTGGGTTATGGCAGGATATATAATGTCCTGCATCTTTCGCTGCAATATCATTCAGGACAACTCAGTAGACTCTTTTGGTTCCCTGGTGTGGTAGTTGACCATCATCACCAACCTGTTCGCTGACTAGGTAAGTCCAATGAACCAGAGAGTAGGTTAATCATTTCTTTTTATAAACAAATCCACAATGGTTCTGTGTTGTACCTTAAATCTAGACCTTGGTTTGGTCTTCAAAATTCAATACCAATTCTTTTACCACCCTCATTTCTTTCAACTCTTCCCTTCACTATATTAAGGAATTAACTCAGTTTAAGAAAACCCACTATTAAAATTTACATTCACTAGACCCCCACCCAAGCAAAATGGATGTAATTTTATATTACAAAAGGATTTATATTTGAATTAGAGTCCTTTAATTCTCTCAGACAATTCTCTCAGACAATTCACTCTGATCCTTTATTCATTATTTTTTAAATACAGAAAATGATATAATGATCCACTGAAATTTCTACTTTTGTTAACATGAAGTAGGTCCTCTGAACCTAGATCTTTTTAGTTAATAATATGTCTTAGAGATTTTTCTTTATCAAAATGTACATCTTTTTTCTTACGAATAAATTTTATTGACACATATCAACAAAACATACATTTCATTCAGAATGCACAATCAGTAGTTTCTGGCACAACCACATAGTTGTGCATTTATCACCTCAGTCATCATTAGAGTATTTTCATTATTTCAATAATAATAAACAAAAAACAAAATTTATCACCCTCGAGCTCTCTCTGCTTCCTCTGCTGTACATTATTTCTGGCTATTCTTGCGCAATTACTTATTTATTAAGCAGTTTTATTGAGATACATTCATGTACCATATGATCTCTCCATAGTATATAATCAATGGCTTTTAGTATAATCACAGTGTTGTGCATTCATCACCACAAAAATTTTAAAACAATTTTGTTACTCCAAAAAGAAAATTTCCACATCCCTTATCAGTCCTTCCCAGCCCTACATAACCACTAATCTTACTTCATCTTTATAAATTGATTTATATTTACATTTTATATAAATGGAATCATACAATATGTAGTACTTTGTTTCTGGTTTCTTTTAACTAGCATAATGGCTTTTTTGTCTGATATTAATATCTTGTAGTATTAACATAATTTGTCCAATTTCAAAGAAAAACAGTCTTATATATTGCAATTTTACCTATATTTATATTTCATACGCAGTTTTTTTACACTATTATAGCTCCATGTTACATTTTTAAGCTTTCTTTTTAGTAGTATACATGACCATTGACTTTCCTTTTAAACCCTTTTCATATCCACATAATAGTACTGCTAGTTATAGACTTTATTTTGGGTTTTCACCTTTTCTATTCATTTCCAAAGATTAACACATCCTTTTTACCAATTTTGCACAAGCTAACCCTCAGCTTTCCATTTTCTACATGGGAAGCAGGCACTCTACTGAGCTACATCTCTTCCCCAGTGAGAGTTGGTTTTTTTTCATTTGTTTGTTTTTAGGAGATACTGGGGATCAAACCCAGGACCTTGAATGTGGGAAGTAGGCACTCAACTTGAGCTACATCTGCTCCCCAGTTATTTTTTATTATTTTTTTTAATCCCCCCCCCACTTTGCAGCTTTTTGTGTGCTGTCTGCTCTCTGTGTCCAGTCACTGTACATTCTTCTGTGTCTGTATTTAATTATTTTTTTAATTTCCCCTCCCCACTTGCAGCTGTCTGCTCTCTGTGTCCATTTGTTGCAGGCTCTTCTGTGTTCTTGCTTGTCTCCCTTCTTTTTGTTGCATCACCTTGCTGAGACAGCTCTCCGTGGCGTCAGCGGGCCAGGCAGTGCTCCACAGCATCTGCATCCCCAGTTCTTTTTAACTGGTGCAGGGTAATATTCCATTGTGTGTGTCTTTGTGTGTCACAGTGGTTAAGAGCATGGCCTCTGGAATGAGACTGCCTATCTCAGAATTCTACTTTGCCACCTATATCCTAGGTGACTTTAGACAAATTTCTTAACCTCTGTGAGTCTCATTTTCCTCATTTGTAAAATGGGAAAATAATGCCTATATGATGGTTTGGAGCCATAAACTCCAGAAAATCATGTTCTTAATCCTACATCCATTCCTGTGGATATGAACTCATTGTAAATAAGACCTTTTGATGAGGTTACTTCAGGTAAGGTATGACCCAACTGAATCAAGACAGGAAAGGTATTAATCCTATTACTAGAAACCATATAGATAAGGCCTCAGAGAGAGAATCCATGGGGAGCAACCAGAAGCTGGAAAGCACTGGAATCCAGAAGAGAGACGATACTGCTATGTGATGGGAAAGCCAAGGAACCCCAAAGATTGCCCACCAGCCAGAAGATACCAATCCCAGGAGGAAGTAAGCCTTCTAACCTCTGAAACCATGGGCAAGTAAATTTCTGTTGTTAAGCCAACCTATTAAGTAGTGTTTTAGTAGCCAGGAAACTAAACGACCTACTTCACTGATGGAAAGAATAAATGAGATAATGCATGTAAAGCATTTAGAACATTTAGAACAGTGCCTGCCACATAGTAGGTGCTCAATAAATGTTAACTGCTACTATTTTCATTATTACTATTGTTGGTATTAATATTATTCCTAATACTACACTGCTGATGAACAATTGGTTTCCAGGTTTTTGCTTTGACAAACAATGCTGTTTGAACATCCTTGTATATAAATCCTAAAATACTTTTGGGAGATGTATCCCTAGGGTAGATTCCTATAAGCAATGTTGGGTCAAAGGGGACTTAAAATATTGATATCCATTGCCAAATTGCCATCCAAAAAGGATTTTCCAAATTACATTCCTACCAGCAGTGTAGAAGTATATTTACTCACCTTACCATGGTCAAATTTCCAAACATTTGCCAGTCAATCTTATAGGTATTCTTTTGATTTACATCTCTTTTTCATTGAGGTTAAACATAATATAGGTTTATCATTTGTAAATTTAAAAAAAAAAATAAGGAACTTCTTCATATCCTTTGTCTACTTTCCTACTGGGTTATATAATTTTTTCTTACTGATATCTGTGAGCCCCCAGGACCTTATAAATAAAACTATTGACAGCAAATTTCATAAACATAGTTACTGGGAAAATTTGGTATAACTGAATTATTTTCATTTACTTGATATTATTTTATAAATATTTTAATGCTTCCCCCTACATATATATATCTTAAATACTCTCAATTAAAATTGCTTAGAATCAGGAACTATGGCCTCTATTATTTTACTCCCTCCTATCCCCTTTTGCCCCAGGAGTTCCAGCTTCTTTGCCAAATTTAATGACTGATGGAGGGGCTTTGCTATAGAAATATCCAAAAAAGTAGACCAAGTCACAATTCCAAGATATAACTCATCTATATCTATTTTGTCATGTTAAGGCTTCAAAAAAAAAAGAAATGTTGTCTAGCATCTCATCTCCAAAAGTTAGTATATTTAAATCTAGCAAATAAAAAGATTGGCCTGTTTGGCATCAGCCAGGAAAACTCGCAGCCAGTAACTGTAAGCTATTTGGTATCTATTCACCTGTAATTTTATGGCTCCTTGAAACTTTTTCTAAATAGGGGCAGTGACAATAATAATATGTCTATGATGTGACTATTGTGGCCCTTGTCAGCTCAGTGTCCAAAGCAATAGTAATTACAGCGACCTTTTATGTGGTGCCTGCTACATATAAGGACTCTTGTAGAAGTTTTCCATGCATTGTCTTTTTTTTTTTACTCTGATTTTTTTTTCTTTGATACTTATAACATGCATTTCACAGTGTCCCTTCAAGGATCGTTATTTCCATTTTATAGAAATGAAATAGTGACTGAGTAAGGTGCAGAACTTTGTCCTTGGTCACAATGGTAGTGAATGGCAGAGGTAGATCCTGTCCCAGACCTGGCTAACTACAAAGCACCACACCCCACTGATTTGCTCCACTGTTCACTTTGAATGTCTATGGTAGGATTTTTCACATTTTGCCTCTCATAATAATTTATTTATATATATATATTTATTTTATATATACATATAATCTTATAATATTGTTACAGTCTTTGAATGCAGGAACCATGTCTTTTTCACTTACCCTCCAAGAAGCAGAATGTGAGGTTGAGGTGAAGTATATTGAGCAGTTTGTCCCAAGAACACTCTATGGTCAGTATCTGTGTCAGGAGCTGACCATAGCTGGTTGCACTCTGCTGGAACCTCTATCCTAGGAGCCTAGTGCCTCCCATTTAGCTCTGAAAATTACTGAATAGTCCCTGGAATCCACTGGAATACATATTTAGGAAACCAAAATGCTTCCAGCCCCTGGTTGAGCAGCTGTTTGGGCACTGTGAGCCAATGCAGGCAGACCTGCACACCAGCTTCAGGATAACTGGGAGTTGCTCAAATGGAAAATGAGCAAAGGGGGCACAGCCTGCATCTTTTCCCAGAGGTTTTCATTTTTCACATATGTTTTGCACTAAGAATACTGTGGTGTTTAAGCCAGATGCTTTAAAAATATAGATAATTAGGAAAATGAAGAAAAATACAAGCAAGAAAATAAAAATCAACAGTAATCATACTATCCAAAGCAGCCATCATTAGCGTTTTTGGCATATATCCTCTAGTTAGCTATACATAGTATGTTTGTAACATGCTTAGTCCCTTTCCGTTTTTACTAGTTATTCCAAACCTAGTTAAAGCCCCATTGGAGGAAAAGTCCTATATGTTCTATCACTGCAATTTGAGGGGAGGAGAGGTTTAAAGCCTATCTTTAAATCATAATTCCACTTACACTTGTATCATTTAAAATTTTCCAAAGCACTTTTACATCCTAATGAGGAAAAAACTTAGTCTTCCTTATAGTGCAAAGGCAAGACCAGAGTCTGTCTGCACCTCAGACTCAGAATCTTTGCACCACTGTTTATTCCATCTTTCCATGATGCTCTAAAGTTTCAGTTTCACAAGGGAAGAGAAGAAAAGCAGTGCAATTATCAGTAGAGTTGGTGATCTAATGGCAAAGCCATATAAGGTATTTTTCATTTCCTATCTTTCTGAGATAGACTTTTAAAAATTATTATGTACAAATTAATTTTTGAATAGGTTTTACATACATATGGAACAAAATTTAAAAGATAGGGTTGTGTATACAGTGAAAAATCTGCCTCCCTCCATCTCTGTCTCCCAGTCACCAAGTTCTTCAGCCACCTAGTTAGTTGCCCTCTCTGGGAGCAACCACTGTTATCAGTTTCTTGTGTATCTTTATCTGAAGCATTCTGAGTGTAAAGAACAGGAGTTCACAGAAGAACACTCTTCAGTATTTCCCTCTATCACATCAGTATCCTTGTCTGCTGTGATGATATCTTTCTTCAAAAGCTAGAGAGAGGTCATGGGAGTACCTAGGCCTTATAACCACCAACAAGATTCTACAGGGAACTAGATTTTCACCTTTCAAAGCCTACTGTGGATATATCCCAAGGCAAAGTCAAAGCCCTACCACTGAAACCACCCCAAAAAAAGGGAGCAGAATCTCTTGCTGCTAGATTTTACAGCCTCAAGAAGGCTACAGCCACACCTGAACCACTTTTTTTTAAGATTCATTTTTATTTATTTATATCTCCCCTCCTCCATTGTTTGCTCTCTCTGTCTGTTCTCTGTGTCTGATCATTGTGTGCTCATCTTCTTTTCTAGGAGGCACCGGGAACTGAACCTATGACCTTCCATGTGGGAGGGAGACACCCCATTGTTTCAGCCATATCTGCTCCTTAATTGCTGTCTCACATTGTGTTTCCTTGTTGTGTCTCCTTGTTGCATCAGCTTGCCATGCCATCCCAGTGTGTTGGCTCACTGTCTTGCTTATCTTCTTTAAGAGGCACTGGGATATGAACCTGGGACCTCCCGTGTTGTAGGCAAGCGCCCACATTGAGCCGTATCCATTTCCCTGAACCACTTTTTAAGAGTCAGGCTCCAAGGCCTCACGTGGGCTCTGCCACAGACTGACTACAGACAAGTTACTTCACCTTTCTGAGCCTCAGATTTTGACCAGATAGTCTCTAAAGTCCCTTCCTTCTCTAACAGTGTAAGATTTTACTTGAAAGGGATCTCTTGAAACTTTAATGTGTGTATGAATCACCCAAAGATCTTGTTACAATACTGATTCTGATTCTGCAGGTCTGGTGTGGGACCCAAGATTATGCATTTTCAACATGTTTCCAGGTGATGTGATCCTGCTGGTTGGAGGGCCACATATAGAATAATAAAGATGTTGATGGCCTGCTTACTGCCTGTGATGTTTTGAAGCTGTATGTACCCCAGAAAAAACATGTTCTTTAATCTATTCCTGTGATTGTAAACTCATTGTAAGTAGGACCTTTTGATGAGGCTACTTCAGGTAAGGTGTCACTCACCTCATTCAGTATGGGTCTTAATCCTGTTACTGAATTCCTTTATAAATGGAATGAATACAGAGACAGAAAGAAAGAGAGAAAGTCACAGAAGCAAGAAGCTGAAATCAGCAAAACCCAGAAGAGAAGGGGGAGACCAACAGACACTGCCACGTGCCTTGCCATGTGACAGAAGAACAACAATCACCAGTAGCTGGTCTTCAGGAAGAAAGAATTGTCTTAATGATGCCTTGATTTGGACATTTTCTTTGCCTGAAGCTGCACACTAATAAATTCCCATTGTTTAAGCCAACCCATTTCATGGTGTCTGCTTTAAGCAGTCTGGGAAACTAAAACATGGCCTGTGACCTGCTTTAGTCAGGAATTTGAGTCACATTTACTTCAAAGCTGAGCAGCTTCCTCTGGAAAACCTTGGCATCTGATTGCCTAAGATTCTTATTTGGCCTCTCTGTTGCCTTCTGGTGGTGGTGCTTTATGCCCACATTGAGTGAGCTCTTTTGTGTGCCAGGCACTGTACAAAATTCTCCCAAAACATTCTCTTACATCTAAAAACTATCCGGTGACATAGGTGCTGTGATTATCCTCATTTTACAAATGCTAAACTAAGATTTAGAGGGGCTAACCCTCAAGATTACACAGCTGGTAAGAAGCAAAGCAGGCGTTCCAACCAAGGGTTCTGTTCCCAGACCCCTCATCTTACTAAATCAAAGAGCGGGAACTACATTCTCAGTTCTAGCCTTGGAAGTGAACACATAGGATTGCTGTGTGGCAGGTCTCCTCTTGTGTGTATGTGGAAGGAGGACACTGCTGTCTGTCAGCTCTGGGTGTCTCCTCTAAGAAAACATGTCTCGACTTGCAAAACTATCACCTTCAAATTTTCTTGGCAACTCTTTTTTTTTTTTCTCTCTTTCTATTATTTTTTTAAAGTTACATTCAAAAAATGTAAGAGGTCCCCATACACCCTCCATCCCTCTCACCCCACTCCTCCCACATCAACAACCTCTTTCATCATCATGGCACATTCATTGCATTTGGTGAATACATTTTGTTTTTTTGTTTTGTTTTGTTTTGTTTTTTAAAGATTTATTTATTTATTTAATTCCCCCTTCCCCCGGTTGTCTGTTCTCTGTGTCTATTTGCTGCGTCTTGTTTCTTTGTCCTCTTCTGTTGTCATCAGCTGCATGGGAAGTGTGGGCGGCGCCATTCCTGGGCAGGCTGCACTTTCTTTCGTGCTGGGCGGCTCTGCTTACGGGTGCACTCCTTGCGCGTGGGGCTCCCCTACGCGGGGGACACCACTGTGTGGCACGGCACTCCTTGCGCGCATCAGCACTGCGCATGGGCCAGCTGCACGTGGGTCAAGGAGGCCCGGGGTTTGAACCGCGGACCTCCCATGTGGTAGACGGACGCCCTAACCACTGGGCCAAGTCCGTTTCCCGGTGAATACATTTTGGAGCACTGCTGCACCACATGGATAATGGTTTACATTGTAGTTTGCACTCTCCCCCAGTCCACCCAGTGAGCCATGGCAGGACTATAATGTCCAGCATCTGTGCCTGCAGTACCACCCAGGACAACTCCAGGTCCTGAAAATGCCCCCACATCATATCTCTTCTTCCATCTCCCTATCTTCAGCAGCTACCGTGGCCACTTTCTCCACTCAGTGCTACAATTTCTTCCATTACTAGTTCCAAAGTAGAATATCAGTAAGTCCACTCTAATCCATACTCTGTTCCTCCATCCTGTGGACCCTGAGATGGTTATATCCACTCCACCTCTATATTGAGAGGGAGCTTAGATTCCACATGGATGAAGTTTTGACTGTAGCTCCATCAGTCATGAGGTAGAAGGGCTTCTTTCATGAAACTGAGCCTTCTCTCTCTCCTTCAACAAGAGGGTTCCTCAGCTGTGAACAGTACTTAGAATGTGTCATAGGAAGGCCATGGGCCTTAACAGGCCACATCCATTTTCATTTACCTTCTGAAAGAAAATTAAGGAGAAAATTCAATTTTGCCTAATGCCTCCCCAAATGACTAATTTATATGCTAATTAGCAAGATAGGAATCGATGAAACTGCTAATCAATATGATATCCAAGGCACCGGTAATGAAATTCATTTTGAGATGCACTGCCAGTGGAAATGAAGCAATTATGTGGAATAAATGGGGCAGCTCAGGGAATAGGGACTCCATATTGCTCTTAACTGCATTCTTTTCCCTTTTACTCCTCCCCTCACTCTTTTCGCATTGAATCAATTGTCCATTCAGATTCTTTAAGGCACCAGTCACCAAGTCCTTCCTCTCCAGATACCTGACCCTGCATTATCCCTGTGGATTTGTGGCCCACCAAGGGGAAGCAGAGCTAGGGAAAATGATAGTGTGAGAAGACTGTAGCAGTACAAATCCTGGGGAGAATTAAGCTAAGTGGGATTTCTCAAGTCATATACTGAGTAGTGAATGTGTACTTTACTCTCATACCTGCCAAGGTTAGTTCAAGATTTTACAATTCTAGAGCAGAGGTATAGTTACCATAATGCCCAGATTTTCAGAACTGTCCTGATTTCAAATATTTTGTCCTATCATACCACATGTCAAATGATGTGTGCTATGTAAGTCCAGTATGAAGTAGGCCATAATATCCCCTTAGGTTTAACCCAAGTGTAGAAAGTTTAGTTTCAACCTGCACATTTACTCCAGGGTTTGTTTCTTTCATTTCTTCCTTCCTCCCTTCTTTTTAGGGAGAGGGGAGGATATTGTAGTCCCCTCTGAAGATTTAGAAACACAGAATTATCCATTTCATACTTTTCAAATAAAATCATTGTAATTTGTCTCTTATCCCAATGGCTGCTCATCAGAATTACCTGGGGAGCTTTTCCCCTAAATTTTGTTATGAAAACTTGTAAACATATAGAAAAGTTGAAAGAATTAATATATATACAATCTAGATTCTACAATTAACATTTTGCTATACTTGCCATCCAACTATCCATCCCTCTAACCATTTCAAAGTTGTAGACGTTAGTATCATCACTCCTGAACATTTCAGCATGCATATTATTACCTAGAATTCAATTTTGGTTTCTGTTTCTTTTTTTCTTTGAGGTAAAATTTACATTCAGTGAAATACACAAATCTGAAGAGCACCATTCTATGAATTTTGACAAATGTGTGCTCCATTTAATCTGAACCCTTATCAACATATAGAACAATGCCATCACCCCAGAAGTTCCTTCATACCCTCTTCCTAGTCACTCCCTACCCTTAACCTCCACTTCCAAAGGCAACACCCTCTGATTTTTCTACCGTAGGTTACCTTTTTCAATTCCTAGAACTTCATATAAATGGAATCATACATTATGTACTCTTGTATATAGGTTCTTTCACTCAGAATAGTATTTTTGAGATTCATCCATGTTGTTGCATATATCAATAGTTTGTTCATTTTTATTGCTGAGTAGTATTCCATTTTATGGCTACACTGCATTTTTTGGCTGTTATGATGAGAGCTACTATGAACATGATCGTACAAGAATTTTTATGGGGAAACGGACTTTGGCCCAGTGGTTAGGGCGTCCGTCTACCATATGGGGGGTCCGCGGTTCAAACCCCGGGCCTCCTTGACCCGTGTGGAGCTGGCCATGCGCAGTGCTGATGCGCGCAAGGAGTGCCGTGCCACGCAAGGGTGTCCCCCGCGTGGGGGAGCCCCACGCGCAAGGAGTGCGCCCATGAGGAAAGCCGCCCAGCGTGAAAAGAAAGAGCAGCCTGCCCAGGAATGGCGCCGCCCACACTTCCCGTGCCACTGACGACAACAGAAGTGGACAAAGAAACAAGACGCAGCAAATAGACACCAAGAACAGACAACCAGGGGAGGGGGGGGAATTAAATAAATAAATAAATCTTTAAAAAAAAAAAATTTTTATGGACCTATGTTTTCATTTTGCATGCATAAATTCCTAGGAATGGAATTTCTAGGTTTTAGGAGAGATATATGTTTAATTTTATAAGAAACTTCTTGTCCATTTTCCAAAATGATTATGGTATTCCTAAGAAGTTTTCAAAAACACTGCCTGCCTCCCCCTCTCAGAAATTAATTAATTGGTCTGGAGTAGGGCCCAGGCATAAGTATTTTTTTAAATCAAACACTAATTTGGGTGTTAGTATGGAGGCATTTAAAGATTTATTTATTTCTCTCCCCTTCCCTGCTCCCTTGTCTGCGCTCTGTGTCTATTCGCTGTGTGTTCTTCTGCCTCCACTTGTATTGTCAGGTGGGAAACTGCATCTCCATAAGTATTTTTGATATGCTTATCTGGTGATTCTAATGTGCAGCCAGAGGTGAGAGTGACTGAAAGTTTAACATTTAATTACAGATGAAAGACCTTTGGATACCTATGATAAATATAACATGTTAATTGTTTTTTTACTTTGAAAAGTGACTTTCTGTTGTTCCCTTTTTCCTTTACTTATACTGCTCTAAAGATTGGGGGTGTCCTAGGATTATTTGGAAATCACAGTACAGACTTTAGAATCAAAAGACCTACTTTTTTTTTAATTTGCATTGTCCTGCATCTTTATTTTCAATCTTTCTTGATACAGTTGTTTGTTGGTTTTTTAAATATATACTTTTATTAGAGAAGTTGTGAGCATACAAAAGAATCATTCATAATGTGCAGAATTCCCCTCCACCAACACCTTAAATTGTGGTGGAACATTTGTTTCAAATTATGAGAAAACATCATCAGAATATTACCACTATGATCCATAGGGTACATTTGGTATATTTTTCCATACCTCCTATTATTAACACCATGTATCAGGATTGTACATTTGTTATAGTTCATAAGAGAATACTCTCATATTTATACTGTTATCCACAATCCGTCTTCCACCATATGGTCCACTATTACACAGTCTGTTGCATGTACAGTCTTTCTAAAATGTACACTCAGTGGCTCTCACTTTCATCACAAGGTTTGTGCAGTCATTGCCTCAGTAAATTTTTTAATGTTTTCTTTAGTCCAAAAGAAAAATATCTCTTTCCCCTTACTATTGACCCTTAGCATTGATATATTCAAGAATAATACTGCTGTTAACTATAGTACATAAGTTATATTACTTGTATTTTTCCCATGCATCACCATATTCTTACCACCTTGTAATATGGGTACACATGTATTTTAATTCATAGAAGAACTTTGTTGTATTTGTACTTTTAACCACAGTCCTCATCCATCTCCAGGTTTACTATGTTATTCAGTCCCTAAATAATTCTCTAGCTTTCTTTCAATTGACATTTACATCCCTAGACTACCCACCCTTTTCTGCTACAATCCAATTTATAAACCAGCAGTGTTAGTTATACTCATTATAATTTGTTACCATCAACTCTATCCATTTCCACACTTTTACAGTCAAGCTAATTGAAAATTCTACCTACATTAAGCATCACTACCCCTTCTCAACCCCCATCCTGTCTCCTAGAAACCTATACTCTAGGTTTTAACTCCATGTGTTTATTCTTCATATTTAGTTCATATGGTATGAGACCATACAATATTTGTCCTTTTGTGCCTGGCTTATTTCACTCAACATAATGTCCTCAAGGTTCATCCATGTTATCATATATATTCCAATTTCATTTCTTCTTACAGCAGCATAGCATTCCATCATATGTATATACCACACTTTGTTTATCCATTCATCAGTTGATGGACACTTGGGTTGTTTCCATTGTTTGGCAATTGTGAATAATGCCGTTGTGAATATCAGTGTGCTAATGTCTGTTTGAGTTGCTGTTTTCAGTTCTTCTGGATGTATTCCTAGCAGAGGCATTGCTGGATCATACCGCAGTTCTATATTTGGCTTCCAGAAGAACCACCAAATTGCAAAAGACTTACCTTTTAATCCCAGCTTTGCCACTTTCTTTGTGACTTTGAGCGAATTATTCATCAGTTTCCTCTTTTGTAAAATTGGTTAATTCTTTGTATGTTATGATGATAAAACTGCCTGACTCAGAATTTTCTGAAGTTTACGTGGGTAGGACCTGAGTGGGAATAGTGATGTTACCCAATTCCTTCAGCTGAATGGAATTCCTTAACTCTACCTTTCTGGACAAAAGCTGATTGACAGTTGTTTTCTTTGGTTTTATAATAGAAGGCTCTGGATGGTGAGGCTATGAATGTCAGAGATTGGAGAGCTGTCACCACCTTCCTATAATGATTGGAATATAACTATATCATCTTACAAATACATAAAAAGCTACAAATCAATAGGCTGAGGATTTGGAATTGTTTTTCCATTCCTAATGGTACCTTGGGTTCATCTAACCATTCATTGTTCCTATGCAACCAAAAGCACACCTTTGCAAGATGGCTGACTTAAGTCTGTATTAAGAAAAGAGTGAGGGAAGCGGTTGTGGCTCAACTGATAGAGCATCTGCCTACCGTATGGAGGATCCGGGCCTCCTGACCCATGTGATGAGCTGGCCCACTCACAGTGCTGCTGTGCGCAAGAAGTACTGAGCCACGCAGGAGTGTCCCGGCATAGGGGAGCCCCACGCACAAGGAGTGCACCCTGCAAGGAGAACCACCCCATGGGAAAAAAGTGCAGCCTGCCCAGGAGTGGCACCAATACATGGAGAGCTGATGCAGCAAGGTGACACAACCAAAAAGTGACACAGTATCCCGGTCCCGCATGACAAGAATGCAAGCAGACATAGAAGAACACACAGCGAATGGACACAGAGAGCAGATGATAGGGGGTAGAGGGGAGAAAAATACATTTAAAAAGAATCCTTTAAAAATAAAAAGAAAAGAGCGAAGATTTGTCTGGTAGCTGAGATCATAGTTTAGTCTTGCTTTCATTGACTCTGGATTATAGAGCATTGCATTGAGTCAAAAAAAGCAAAAACATACAACTATATAACATCTGATCCCATGCAATCTAAAGCCTTCCCCAAGGAGCTAGAACTGGAGACTCTGTCTTCTGAACCCACTTTATATGGTACTGGTTCAGATCTGACCGAAATGGTCCCTGAACCTCACAGAAATTCGGTGTGTGCGGCTCCTCAAAATATTTTATATCAAATGCTCAGTCCATTTGGCGGGGGGGGAGTCACTAAGGGGTCTTATGAGTAATGTGACTTCTCCCATTGTTCTTTGAATGAGGATTTGCTACTTAACACCAGGAGGAATGCCATTGCAAATAATGGGGTTTCCCATGTGAAACAGGCCAGGATGGGCAAATATGAGGCTCTTAAATGAGGACAGCAATACCAGGAGTTAGCTCCTTTCTTAACTGGAGGGCTGTGGAAGATTCTCCCTCATGTCCTCCACAGATGCCTACTGAGAGTGTAACATACTTTTCCTTCCTAGGAAAGTAGGGTTTTCAGAGGTTGCTCTGGGCTCCAGTTATCAGTACAGAAATCCAGAGTAAAGTGATGGCAGTTAATGAGCCTCCTTTCAACTTTTTGGCCTCTCTGTGGAACCTATATGCTTTGTAAGGGGATATAGAGTGGAGGGGGCAGGGGAAGAGATCAGATGGCTTGCTCTCTAAAGCATATGCCTGGCTTCAATAGTCCCCTTTTGGGTTGGTTTTATTCTGTAATGTGTCCCCTGAGAAGACAGACTAAGCAGCCCGGGTTACCCTGCAATTTCTCCAAACTATTTGCATGAAATACTGCAGGCAAAAGCCCATCCCCTGGTTGGCTGTTGCTAGGTAACAACATAATCATCAGGAAATTAGGCTGTCCTTTTTTTTTCCAACCCAGAGTATATGTGCGATTGCAGTGTTGTGCAGGAAGAGAGAGGGAGTGGAACAAAGAGAGATAAATGGGATGGTCTTGAAGGCGGGGACACCTGAGCCACAAACCTGCATCCCACGGTAGGACAATCGGCTTTGGGTTGGGCTCTTTACTCAGTCAGACCAATATTGGTACATTTTCCTTTATAATAAGAAAGCCAGAGCTAGCAGGTCCTGCAGATGGCAAGAACAGAAGCTCTGGAAGCAACTTTGACATTTGATATTTAGAAGCAGAAGATAGTGTTTAATATATAGGAATGACTCTGAGTGAGGGTGAATAAATGAATGTGTCTGGAGAATGTGTATGGGCAGATAAGAATCCATTAGCATGGCTGTAGAGTGCTTGTGGGAAAGAGAACATGAGAGCACGCAGGTGAATGATGTGTCTAATAGAGAAAAAACAAGCATGCTTTAAAATGTGGAAGGAAGCCCCATAAACTGAAGTTTAGAACTGTGTCTGTTACAACTCCACCAGTGTGCAGGCATTTGATCTTACTGTTATTATTCGGCAGGCCACCCTCAGCCTACCCCTTTGCTTGGTTAGATTTGGCAGGTGAATGAAGAGGCATTGTGTGTGTGTGTGCATGCATGTGTGTGTGACTAAAGTATCTAGTTCATTTTCAAGATTTTGTTCTAGCATAAGAGCATGTGGAGCCCTGGCAAGTGCACAGCCACACCTGGACACTTCAACTGGGTAACGAATATCCATGGAGACCCTGAGCACTTTCTTTTCCCTTCATGCAGCCCCAGGTAGCTTCTCCACCTCTGACCTCCCTTATCTTGTCATCCTTTTGAGTTCCCTAGCAATGACCATACTTCATTGGCTTACTACAACCCCAGGCAAGCTAATTCCCTTTTGCCATTAATTGTCTGCCAGATTAATGACTCCTCCTGTGTTTGGTTGCCCATGGCCTCCTCTGAGATTTCTCTGTGTACTCTCTATGGCTTATCTTTCCATTCTGCTCCCACTCTCAACTCAGCTCTACATCTAAGATTTTAGAAGTCACTTAATTTAAATGTTAAAATAAAAGCACTTCCCGTTTTTTAAGCCCGATCAAAGGAGGTAGTCCCAGGCAAAATGCAGAGGGGAGCATTTGATAGGAATGGTGAAAATATGTATAAGTGTCAGGAGCAAGACAGAGTATATGCCAATATCCAAGACTCAGAAGAAAACATCCTCCCAACCACACAACTCCCTACAATAACTTACTGCTCCATTGGGTGAGCCTAACAAGACTCAGCTCCTAAACTAGAGGAAAAAGGCCACTGACAATTGCTCAAAGTCCCTTTCTAAGTGCATATACTAAATGGAGTAAACTCGGTGCTCTACAAAGCTTCCATCCCCTAACATACAGACCCTCTTCTTCTGTCTCCAGCCATGACTTTTATTCGTTGGAGTTCTCGATTCCTCAACACGGTTTTTTCATATGTTAAAATAGAGAGCAATTTCTGTTCTACCTCTGCTTCCCAGCATTTGCTAAGACAGTGGTTATCAAAGTGTGGTCCCTACCATTGACCATGGGGTGCAGAGATGCCCAGAGATGTACTTACCAGGTGCAATGGATGTGTCATGATGATGGGAGTGAGGGTTGCTGGGGGGGGAGTGGTGGGGTGGGGGTGGTAGGGTTGAATGGGACCTCATATTTTTTTAATGTAATATTTTTACAAAATCAATAAAAAAAAAACAAAAAACAAAGTGTGGTCCCTGGACCAATACGAACAAATCTGGGTGTGGGGCCCCAGGTGATTCGAATGCATGCTAAAGTTTGAGAACCACTGGGTACCAGAAAAATTTGCATTGTAACTAAATTCTCAGATGATATGGACCACTCCTTGAAAACCTTTGCTCTGAGAATAGAAGATAGGACAATGTGTAATAGGAATAATCTCCTTCTACCTGGAATGCCCCTTCCCCATTTCCATAAGTCCCAATCAAACCCATCTTTAAAGACCCAGTCCAAATGAAACTGACAGCTAATTCAACAAAAGGTTATCACTTTGCACCTTATTACATTTCAGAGGTTGGCAAACTAGGGCTAGTGGGCCAAAGCCAGCCTGCCTGTGACCTATTTATAGTCCTCAAGCTAAGCATGTTTTTTACATTTTTAAATGGTAAGGGGTAAAAAAAAAAATCAAAAAAGAATATGCAATAGACACCATATATGGTCCTCAAAGCCTACAATATTTACTAAGTGGTCCTTTACAGAAAGTTTGCCTACCTCTTGTTTTTTTAAATCTCTTCTCTCAAACCGTTAATTCCTAAAGAACAAAGTCAATATTTGAATCACTTTTGTATTCCATTCACTGCTGAGCATGAAACTGTTCAATAAATATGGAAAGGATGGATGAAAAGATGGAGGGATGGAGGGATGGAGGGATGGATGGGTGGTGATTGGGTGGGCTAGTTGGGTGATTGATCAGTGTTCTGGGATTCCAAGAGATCAGTTTTTCTATTTAACCACTTTGTGGCTGCCCCATCAATAAAACAAGAACAATGGTTTTCTCTATTTTAGGTAGACAATAAGAATCAGAAAGTTCATACTAATGGAATTTACTGTTTTCATTAGTAATTGGAAAGATGAAAATCATTAGGAACTGCCCTGCAGCTTGAAAAGCAAGATTAGCATCTCATATGTTCACAAATAGAGTTAAAAATAAATAAAAACCTTTAAGTTTTTAGTAAAAGATTATTACGGAGGGAAGTGGATATGGCACAAAACTACCTCCTACATGGGAGGTCCCAGGTTCAGTTCCCATTGCCTCCTAAAGAAGACAAACAACGAGCAGACATAAAGTAAAAACAATGAGCAGAAAATGAGAAAAAACGATGAGCAAGACAATGAGTAAAGAACAAACAGAAAATGAGCAAAAACAAACAAGCAGGGAATGGATGTGGCTCAAGTGGTTGAGCACCTACCTCCCACATGGGAAGTCCTGGGTTTGGTTCCCACTGCCTCCTAAACAAAAAAAAAGACAATGAGCAGACAACAAGTGCAAACAATGAGCAAAAAAAAAACAGTTTAAAAACAGCAAGCATGGAAGTGGATGTGGCTCAAGTGATAGCGCCTCTGCCTACCATATGGGAGGACCCAGGTTCGATCCCTAGGGCCTCCTGGTGAAAAAGAAGAAGAGAAAGCATGCCTGTGCAGTGAGCCAGTGCCCACGTGGCGAGCCGAGTGCCCACGGGTGCCCGTGTGGCAAGCCAAATACCCACGCGGTGAGCCAAATGCCCACAGCGAGCCGAGTACCTGCACGAGAGCCTGCGTGGCAAACTGAGTGCCCATGCGAGTGCCCACATGGAGAGCCAGTGCCCGCACAGCAAGCCAGTGCCCATGCAGCAAGCTAAGTGTCCGCGCAAGTGAGTCACGCAGCAAGATGATGACGCAACAAAAGAGAGATGAAGGGGAGAGTCAAGGTGAAGCACAGCAGAGACCAGGAACTGAGGTGGCACAATTGACAGGGAACCTCTCTCCACATCAGAGGTCCCCAGGATTGAATCCCAGTGAATCCTAGAGGAGAAAGATGAGGAGACAAAAAGAGAAATAGATACAGAAGATCACACAGCAAATGGATACAGACAGCAAAAAAAAACAGCAGAATGGGGGAAGGGGAAGGAAAAAAAAAACAGCAAGCAGACAGACAAGGGAACCATCTCAGGGCAGGGGGGTAAAGATACTTATAAGATTGATAGAGAATTATACACTACCAGTTTTGAAAGAGACTCTAGAGGCAATACCGCATGGATTTCACCTGCCATGTAGTTGCCCAGCCTCTACTGAACACTTTCACCAACCAGAAACTCCCCAAAGCAGCCTGATCCACTTTTAACAGCTCTAGCTGTTGGAAACTGTTTTTTGTTTTGTTTTGTTTTTTCTGTTGAGTTGAAATCTATCTCCTTACAATTTCCACCCAGTACTCCTAGTTCTGCCTCCCTTAGCTATTCAAATTTGCTACCTGATTTTGATAAATATGAGAAAAGAGGTTTGGTAGATGTTGGAGATTGAATCATGTCCTCCACAAAAGGCATGCTCAGGTCACAACTCCTAGTACTGTAGGCGTGAACCCATTTGTAAATAGGGCCTTTGAAGATGTTATTAGTTAAGGTGTGTCCAAACTGAATGAGGGTGGCCTTAATCCAGTATGGCTGAAGCCCTTATAGACAAAAGAAATTGGACACAGAAAAAAAGCCAAGGGAAGAGCAAGAAGCTGTAAATCAATGGAATCCAGAAGAGAAAGGAGAAAATGATGCCAAATGCATTGCCATATAACAGAAAATCCAAGTAACTCCAAAGATTGCCAACCAGCCAGTAGATGCTGACCCCAGAAGGAAGCAAGCCTTCTAGCCTGTGAAACCAAGAACCAATAAATTCCTGTTGTTAAGCCAACCCACTGCATGGTATTTGTTTTACCAGCCAGAAAACTAAAACAGTGGGGTAATACTTGACTTGACTGGAAAGAGCAGAGGGTTGGGGTAAATCTACCCCATTTAGATAGTTTTCCCTGTACATATTGGAGAGTGGGCAGAAATATAAAGAGCTGATAGCCAAGAGGTATGCCAAGAGAAGAAAAGCAAACCTATGGGTAGAAAATGGAATAGAACAGAACTTTCAAAATACAACAGGAAGCAAAAGACTGGTGGTCACAGTGGATCGTAGACTGACCATTGACATGCAGTATGTTTCTGTTAGAGAGGAGTGTTAATAGCAATTATAGGCTATTATTTGGGACAAATGAGGCTTCAGAACTGATCATGGAGGACCTGGAAACTGCTTTGTGATTCCAAAACTATGAAACAGCTGCCATGATAAGTTGCTAGAGCAGAAGAAGAACAAGAGAAAGCCTCTTAGGAATGACTGAGACCTCTAAATCGTGGGCTAGGCCAAAGCAGTGAGGATCTTAAGGAGGAAACTGTCCCAGAAAAGATGGGAGGGGAGAGCAGATGTGGCTCAAGTGGTTGAGTGCCTGCCTCCCACATATGGGAGGTCCAACTTCAGTTCCTGGTGCCTCCTAAAAAAACAAAAACATACAACAAGTAAAAACAAACAAACAAACAAAAAACAACTCAGGGAAGCTGATATGACACCGGCTTCCCACATAGAAGGTCCTGGGTTCAGTTTCTGGCCTCCGGTACCTCAAAAAAAAAAAGAAGGAAGGAGTGGAAAAAGGAGGCTGAAATTTCATGTGTTACAACTGTTCACAATGTAATGTAGTTTTCATATTAATCAAAACACATTAAGAACTCATATATTAATCATGGCATGAAAAATAGCCCTAAGAAGTATGTTTATTGATCTCTTATTGTTTGGGTTTCTGTAGCAGCACTACTGCACAGAGCTTGGAGTTGTGTGGGGAATTTAATCTAGTAATAGCCGTCACTAACTGGCTCCTGGTTTCTCCCTTTCCCCCTCCTTTCCTGACACACATGTGCACATGAACACGTGTGTGAACACCATCCCCCACCATGCTTACACACATGCATACATACATACACCGTGGCTTATATCTCTCCAGGTTATCACTTCTTCCAATTTCACCTGTAGGTGTATTTTTCCCCTTTTCTCTTTTCTTAGGAAAAAAAAATTCCTAGGATTTGAGAATGGGGCTTTTAGGCTCTGACTCCAGCTTATATTCAAGCCAGGACTAAGTACTTTGAGTTAGCTTTGGTTTGAATAATTGTAAAGGATTAGAAGCCCAAATATTTGAGTCTTCCCTTCACTTGCAAGGCATTCCCATAAAGCTATTGGGACATGAGCTCTAGATTCAGACTGTTCTGAATGGTGCCATCTAATAGTTTTAGATCTTGGACAGGTTACTTGATGACTCAGAACTTGCTTCCTCCTCTGTAATTACTACTCCAAAACAATGTTAGAAGGATTCATGCAGGCAAACAGAGTTTGATAATTATTGAATGCCTTCTTTGTGCCACATACTGTGTTAGGTATTTTGCTTGCGTTTTCTCATTTACTTTTCACAGTAACTCTTAAAAATCGATATCATTAGCATTATTTTTTTTTAAAGACTTATTTATTTATTTAATTTCCCCCCCTCCCCTGGTTGTCTGTTCTTGGTGTCTATTTGCTACGTCTTGTTTCTTTGTCCGCTTCTGTTGTCGTTAGCGGCACGGGAAGTGTGGGCAGCGCCATTCCTGGGCAGGCTGCTCTTTCTTTTCACGCTGAGCGGCTTTCCTCACGGGCGCACTCCTTGCGCGTGAGCCCCATGCGGGGGACACCCTTGCGTGGCAAGGCACTCCTTGCGCGCATCAGCACTGCTCATGGCCAGCTCCACACGGGTCAAGGAGGCCCGGGGTTTGAACCGGGGACCTCCCATATGGTAGGACCTCCCATATGGTAGACGGACGCCCTAACCACTGGGCCAAAGTCAGTTTCCCTCATTAGCATTATTTTACAAGTGAGGAAACTGAGGGCTGTGGAGGTTAATCTGAAGCCTCACACGTGGGTCAGAGGCAGGACTCAAAACAGCTTTCTCCAACTACAAAGCTCCTCCTCTGTCTTCTAAATCATGCTACCTCCCTGCGATTGTGCCTAGCCCACAGTGGGCATTCAGGAAAGATAGGTTTCCTTCATACTATCTCTCCAAAGTACAATGTGCAAGTTGTTTTTGTTCTGTATTTTTTCCAAATAAGTGATTGAAAATTATTTTACAACACTGCTAATAGGACCAGTCTTTTGTGTAGATCAGATAATAGATGTGAAAATACTTATGAACAGGAAAGGCCTACAAATATTAGGCTTTATTATTACTCCATGTGTGCTTTCTGAACTTCAAAGCAATCTCTGGGAGAGTTGTAGTTTACAAGCTAGCTTTGAACTGACCCTACTGTTTGATGTAACTCTTGTAAGACGGTCTATTTGACAGAAGTTAGTAGGAGCACGTTAAATTTGTAAGAACTGGCTGGCCCTGAAAGACCTAAACTGGAGTAAGCAATTCTTCCTCTTGTGCATGGGTTGTCAACCCTGGTTTCAAATCTTACACTTGCCTTTTGCTAATGCTGCAGCCTCAGATATTATTGGATCTCTCTGAACCTCAATTTTCTGGTGGGAAAAATAAGGAAGTAGTCTCTATGGCTTAGGGTTGTTGTGAGGAATAAATGAGATTATGCACATAAAGCTCCTGTCCCTGAGCAAGCATTCAATAAATGGCGAGGATTATTATAATTTACCAACACTGGCCCCAGTCCATTGGCCTCCTAATAAAAGATAAAAGGTCATTTACATATTGAACAAAATTCTTCAGGAGACACCCGTTCTATCCCAGGTAATCTGTCTCTTTATAACATGTCAAAGTATATAAAGTTTCATTCCCTTTATCTCCTCATAGGGGATATAAAGGAAAACTCAAAAGGAGGAATGCTACTCTCTTAGAGTAAGCTCTCAGGGGAGCATGATCAGATGATAGCTGGAAAACAGGCCAATTCAGTATAGTTCCTGCTTCTCCAAGGCATTCTAGATGCTAGTGTTCTTAAAAGCAAACTCCTTAACCCCAAGTGCTATTAAGAACTAAATGATACCCAGAAGGCCACTGGTATAGCCCATTTTGAAGGGGTAGAGCAAGAGGAAGAAGATTTTAAAAAGCTATGAATTTATGATATATAATATGAATTATATATAAATGAATTTATATATAAATTGCCATCATCTTGGGCAATTATTTTGAAGCCTGATAATCAGCTAAACCCTGCCATGGTTTAGTTACGCTTGTCAGAAAGTAGCACTGGCAAAAAGACTAGCCTATCCATCATTTAACCCAACATCAGGCCAATTCAAGACAGAGATGCAGTGGTTGAAAATGGCAAGCTCTAGAAATGGTAGTTATGTGTACATGTGTGCTTTGCGGAGAATCTTAGTATGGAAAGGTTTTTATAATGGTCCTCTTTTGTAGCCTTGACTACTGAGATTTCTAGGTACAAATCCCAGAAATTCAGAGCTCTGCTAACACTAAACAAGGAAGAATGGATAGAAATCATAGCATGAAGAATTTAATCTGTCATTAGACACAAGAAAGATTTTCCTAACTTTGAGGTTATTGATGAATATTATAGTATCTTTTTCTCTGGCGTTGGGGGGGGAGTCATAGTCTACCTTACTGAACTTACTCTTCTTCCAGTCTGTGCCTGGGCTGGGCTAAATGTTTTAAATTAATTATTTCACCTATTCTTTAAAACAAACCAATGAAATACTATTCTGTACATTTCATTAAAGAGGAAAATGAGGCACAGAGAGTTAAATGAATTGGCCAAGGTTGCATTCATATATGCTATGCTAGAGGGCTGTTTGTTCATTTTCATAGTACTGAACTTCTTTCCCTTTTTCTGAGCTCCCTCTCTCATGAAACTTTGCATTTCTGTAATATTTGTTCCCAAAATTCTTTCATATATATATATATATATATATATAATTTTTAGGAGGTACTGGGGATTGGATGGGAGGAAGGAGTGGAGAAAGAGGCTGAAATTCAATGTAGAAGGTCCCAGGGGATTGAATCTGGGACCTTGTACATGGAAAGCAGGCATTCAACCACTGAGCTACAACCACTCCCATCTCATATATACTTGTTTCATTTTTCAAAACCTTTGTGATGTACAAAGTAAGGTATTATCATCTCTATCCATGCTGATGAATCACTCTCACGGCTAGTAAATGTTATAGTTGGGTCCTGACGAGGATCTTCTACATTCACCTTTTGCAGTAACCAGAGTTCCTATACCCATCACTTCAATATCTTTTATCTTTTATTCCACCACCACCTCCCCCATTCCCAAATCAAAATCTATATGACCTGGGTCCTATTCAATGAGAGTAATCTAGACTAACAAATTTGAGTAAAGACAGTGGCTGCTAATAGTTTAAAAGGTACTTTCTTGGATCATATTGTATTTCCACAGGGTGCTTCAGTATCTTAACCGAGGGATCCTCGTCAGTAGATTAAGATCTACCAGTGGAGCTTCAAGCTTTATTCAGTCCTCATTTAACAAATATTTATTGTTGCTGCCAGGCACTAGGAATCTAAAAATAGTGTCACTGCCCAGTAAAGAAAATGAGCTGCTGTGTTATCAAAGTTCAGAAGAAGGCACCAAGTTCAGGCTGGGTTGCGCAGGGAAACCTTCCAGAGGAGGATACATCATGGATGATTTGCTAAGGTTGACTGGTACCTAGCCAGGGAGATGGGGGAGGGGAGCGAACAGTGTCAGCAAAGGCATGGAAACAGAGTGTGACTAATTCATGAAGCTCCAGGTAATTCAGTTTAGCTGGAGAATTGGAGAATAGGCTGTATGTAGAGACGTGGTAGGTGATGAGGCTGGGAAAAGAAGCAGGATCATCTCCAAACTGATTGCTGCCAACTCGCTTCCCTATTGATGCTGAGGTATTTGGGATTTTCAACAGGGTAGTTTTAGAAACTGTTTAGTAACTCTCCCCCATCCAACTCCCTCCCCAACTTCTAGGCCCCTCTTTCAGTAACTTCATTATGACTATTTTACGTCATAAATGTAATGCCACTTCATGATCTTATGTTAGGGTTGATAATAGAGTCCCTTGGAGCACAGTTCTCAAATTTTATGGGCATCAGAATCCCCCAGAGCACTTGTGATAGTTTGCTGAGCCCTATCCCCAGAATTTCTGATTCAGTAGATCTGAGGTAAGGTCTGAGAATTTGCATTTTTAGAGAATTCCCAAGTGTAGCAGTTTGATATGGTTATGAATTCCAAAAATAGATATTGGATTATGTTTATAATCTGGTCTGTACCTGGGCGTGATTGAGTTATGATTAGGGCTTTGATTGGGCCACATCATTAGGGCATTGAGTCCCTGCCCCTTGGTGGGTGGGGACACACAGATAAAAGGTATGGCAAAGGACAGCATTGAGGGCTTTTAATGTTGGAGTTTGATGCTGAAGCTGGAGCCCCTGGGAGACAGACAGAGCCATTTGCCTGATAGTCTACAGCTGTGAAGAGAGGCAAAACCTAGAAAGCCTCATAGTCTACAGCTGACCTTGTGGAGAAAACAGAGGAACTGAGCCCAGAGGAACCCAGGAAGCCTGAACCCCCGCAGACGTCAGCAGCCATCTTGCTCCAACATGTGAAAACAGACTTTGGTGAGGGAAGTAATTTATGCTTTATATCCTGGTATCTGTAAGCTCCTACCCCAAATAAATATCCTTTATAAAAACCAACCAATTTCACTTTGAGAACCGCTTTTATATTAACAAGGCTGCCTTTTAGATCTTTGCTTCCTTTTTTGCCATTAGTTTCATTTGAGCTTTTTAGGCAAGTCAGGTTAGTATTTGAAATGAGAGAAAAAAAAAAGAAATGGAAATGATGTATGATGGCTAGCTGGGAAATTAAAGAAATTGATGGCTTGAAGCTAGGCAGCAACTTTTGTAATGATTGGATCTAAGTATATATATATTTGTTTTCTAGAAAACCAGTAGAAATATTAATAGCATGTGATTTTAAGCCCTGAAGTTAAGGCTGAGGAACTTTCAGTAATGTCAGATGATGATGATGGTGATAAAAAAATAATAGCAGCTGTCATTTATTAAATGTTTGTTAAGTGCCAAGCATGTTTCTATTTTACATGTATTAACTGATTTAACACTTACAACCCTACAAGATGGTATTATTGTCCCAATTTTATAGTTGAGGAGACTGAAACCTGGAGAGGTTTGGTAACTTGCTCAAGGTTCCACAACTAAGAAGCTGAAATTGAAACCCAGACATCTGGCTCTATAGCATATACTCTTAATCTCTTTATGTACTAGCTGTATTAGTCAGCCAAAGGGGCGCTGGTGCAATATACTAGAAATCTGTTTTTATACAGTGTATTTGGGGTAGGAGCTTACAGATATTAGTCTGTAAAACGTAAGTTACTTCCCTTACTAAAGTCTATTTCCACATGTTGGAGCAAGATAGCTGCCAACATCTGCCAGGGTTCAGGCTTCCTGGGTTCCTCTCTGCCCAGGTCTTGCTTTTCTCTGGGCTCAGGGTTCCTCTCTTCCCAGGGCTTGCTTCTTTCCAGGCTCAGGATTCCTCTCCTCCTGGGGCTTGCTTCTCTTTCCTCTGTGTGCTTACTTCCTAGAGCTCCAGCTTCAGACTTTGGCATCAAACTCCAACATCAAAACCCCAACATTAAAAACCCTTGACTCTGTCCTTTGCCATGTCTTTTATCTGTGAGTCCTACCAGCCAAGGGGTGGGGACTCAATGCCCTACAATGGCACAAGAGGTTTACTTGATACTTGGTCATCAAGTAAACCTCTGAATCCAATATAATCTAATATGCCCAGAGGAAAAGACCAGTTTACAAACATAATCCAATATTTCTTTTTGGAATTCATCTGATAATATCAAACAGCTATACTCCACCCTCTGAATTCCAAAAAGACATTACAATATTCAAAAAAACCTTAAGTCAGTAACAATGCAAGTACTAAATCATATCACAATCAATTTAAAGAAACACAGTTTGTGTTGGGGAAAAGTCCCATCTGCTATAGACCTCTGAAACTTACAAAACAATTCATCTGCTCCCAATACACAAATGGAAAGATAAAGGATAAACATTTTCATTACAATAAGAAATTGGGAGGGAAGAATGAGTCACAGTTTCTCTACAGTTGAGTAGACTTACAGGGCATCCTCTGTTGGATTTCAAAGTCTGAAAATCATTCTTAAATGATGGTTTCTTCTCCTTGGGGCCTTATGGGAACCACCCTTTCCACAGGCTTGCCCAAAGGCCATTTTCTTGGTTCCACCCTCATAAAGCATCTGGGTGTTGACCAAGCTCCAGACCTCACCCTCCAAGAGTGTTGGGGTGATTGTCACACCTTACCCAATCTTTGGGTTAGAGTCTTAACCCCTCTAGTACAATGATGTGAAGACAACATTCTCCCTAACATTTGGCAAACAGGCTCAACTCTCTCAGAACAACGAGTTGACCATCTTGCCTTCCCTGATCCATGGGGGACAGTCTACCCCTCTTAGACCTCTGGGGTGCTGACCTTAACTGCCCTAATCCTTGGGGAATGTACTCTACCCTCTCTGTACCCTGGGGCAGGAACTTCCACCCTCTTCAACTGCTGGGGCAAACTCACCCTCTCTGTACACATGGGTGGGTTCCTCTCTTGGCCCCAGGTGATATCTGAATTCCAGATCTCAGCTTCTGTGGTTTTCCTCTAGAAGTCATTTCCCCTTCAATCTCTCCTTTCCTTGTCCCTTTTATTCTAGGCTGACGGTGGTTTTGTTCATACAGGTCTCTCAAAAAGTCTGTTGGTTTAGCATGCAGGAAGCAGGGATCCAAGCCATCAGACAGTAAGACTTTCCACAAGTCTTTCTGACAAAAATGCATCTTCAATCCTGATTTACAAGTTTCAAGTTTAGTCAAGTCCTTCAGTGGGGCACTTTCATCTGGGAGCTTGATTTTCAGAGGCTTGGAATTTCCAGAATCAGTTTCTGTTTTCTTTGTGCCCAACAGTTCAGTCCTCAGCATATCTCTCTCATCTAGCATTTTGCTATAAGCTGCAAGCAGAAGCCAAGCTGCATTTTCTGGGTTTATTTTGGAAATTTCTTCAACTAAATGCCCAGGCTCACCATTTTCAAATTCTGCCTTCCATAAAACAACAGGAGTTAATCTTGCTAAGTTCTTTGCAACTTTAAGACACGGTTCACCTTTCCTCCAGTTTCCAGTAATAGTTTCATCATTTATTTCTAAGGCATCATAAAAAGTCTCTTTAGCATCCATCTCACGATTATTTCCTTCAAAATAATTTTAAGCTCCATATTGCTACCAACAGTCTCTACAATGCAATTTAGGCCTTTTCCATCAAGCATGTCATAATTCCTCCAAAAAATACCCCTTACCATTTATAAAACTGTTATAGGATTTCATTACTTGCAAAAGCACTTCCCCAGTCCTTGGTACCAAATTCTGTATTAGTCAGCCAAAGGGGTGCTGATGCAAAATACCAGAATACACTGGCTATCTTTAAATTTTATGTTCCTAAGTATTCTTCTGCCCTTTTAAAAAAGAGATAAATATTTAGACAGCTAAAATGGGCTGTGATTCTTTATAAAGAGATTTCTAAGTGTCATTGTGACAATGAGGAAAAATAACTTGTGGAGTCATCATTAACCAAAGTTAAGGAAATCATTTTCCAAATCACAAATCAGATTTTGCACACTTGCCATTTATCACTTGCTTACTATTTGCTAGGTGTTGTGCTTGGTGTTTTAGAGACATCTTATTTAATCCATACAATCCCCTGTGAGGGGAATTTCATCTCATTTAATTCCTGGGAAAGGTGAGGCCCCAAAAGATGACATAGCTTGTCCAAGGATGACATATATTATCCAAGGATATATAGCTACTGTATGGCAGAGTTGGAATTTGAACCTAGGTCTTTCTGACTCCCGAGCCCATGCTGTTAACCAATATGCTATAGCTACACTATCAGATATGTGGCTGATATATAAAAATGGGTTTTCCATAGAACTGGGCTCCATAAACCACAGGCCATATCCAACCTGCTACTTTTTATTTAACCAATGTTTTATTGGAGCACAGCCACACTCATTCATTTATATCTTGTCTATGACTGCTTCTGTGTTACAACAATGGTGTTGAGTAGTCATGACAGAGACCAGATGGCCCACAGAGCCTAAAAATATTTACTACTTGGACTTAACCCTGCCATAGAAGATATAGGATGTGTAGTTGCCTTGCCTTAGAGCAATGAGACTAAAGCTGCCTGAGTCTAGACAAACTCATCCAGGAACCTCAGTCTCCAAACACTCAGCATATTTGCATAACATGGCTTAACTCTGTGTCTCCCAAAAGAGGTCAAATCCTTTTTCCTCCTCTTATTCTTCAGCCAGCTAATACCAGTTTGTATTGTAAAGACTTATTGTAGTCTACCTTCTAAAAATTATGAAGAAAACCATGAGGTTTCAGAAAAAGTTTATTCATTTAAAATTTAGGGTATTCTATTTCATGAAGAAATCATTCTATTTTGAATGCTAGGATATATGATCGGCTTTAATTTCTCATCCTTCAATTCTGTCTTTATTGGCCTTTATTATGTTTCTAGGGACACTAAAGTTGGCAACAGCAGAGGATTGGGGAAAGGGAGGGAACTTTTTCAGGAGGTTTAAACTGAATCCGTTTGGACCTCTTCACATTTTTCAGTAGCCTCTACTGCTACCGGAGACATTGGTAGATTGGTGCAAATTGGATACTTATATTAACCCAGTAATTTGGGGGTATAAAGAGGTCTCCTCTAACTCTCCTAAATCAAGAGAGAGAATCTAGGGAGTGGGTATAGCTCAATGGTTAAGCACCTGATTTGTGTGTATGAGGTCCAGAGTTCAAACTCTGGGACCTCTTGAAAAATAAAAATGAGGGAAGCGAATTTGGCTCAACTGATAGAGCATCCGCCTGCCACATGGGAAGTCCAGGGTTCAAACCCGGGGCCTCCTGACCATGTGGTGAGCTGGCCTATGTGCAGTGCTGATGCACGCAAGGAGTGCCATGCCACACAGGGGTGTCCCCCACATAGGGGAGCCCCATGCGCAAGGAGTGTGGAGAGCTGCCCAGCGTGACAAAAGTGCAGCCTGCCCAGGAGTGGCACTGCACACACGGAGAGCTGATGCAGTAAGATGACGCAACAAAAAGAGATACAGATTCCCAGTGCTGCTGACAAGAATACAAGCGTGTCCTAGGTGGTGCTGCAGGGACGGATGCTGGATATTGTGTGTCTTGTCATGGCCCACTGGGTGGACTGGGGGAGAGTGTGAACTACAATGTGGACCACTGTCCATGTGCTGCAGCGGTTCTCAGAATGTATTCACCGGGTGCAGTGGATGTGCCGCAATGATGGAAGAGTTTGTTGATGTGGGAGGTGTGGCGTGGGTGGGGTGGGAGGTATATGGGGACCTCATATTTTTTTAATGTAACATTTAAAAGAAAATAAAGAAGAAAAAAACAAGAATACAAGTGGACACAGAAGAACACACAGCAAATGGACATAGAGAGCAGAGAATGAAGGTGGCTTGAGCAATTAGGTACCTCCCTACCAGATTTGGTTCCTGGTGCCTCCTAAAAAAAGAAACAGGGAAGGCAAACAGACACAGCAAGTGCAAATAATCAGGGGGTAGGGAGAGATAAATAAATAAAATAAATCTTTTTTAAAAAAAGAGCCTGAACCCCCCTCTGCTATTATTTCCTTGTGCCTCAGACAGAAAAATAACCAAAGAGAAGCAGAGCCCTAGCAAAGGAGCACTTCACCCTGCCTTTTAAAATTCTCCATTCATAAGCCACTACAGGAACGGTAGCAGCAGCCTTTACAGGCTGACTAGACCTCTCATTTCCTACCAGTCTCTGATCCCATTAGGAAAAACTCCACCCCACTCTACCCCAGGGCTTTAGGCCAGATTTGGAGAGGTCTGTTTTCAGTATCTTTCCCCTCTGCTTCCCTGGAATCTGTCACAGCTGTAGTCCCCACAGCAAATGGGTTTCCCTGACCCCGTGGACAAAAGCCTAGTGTTTCCTAGACTTGGTGGCTCCTGGGAGGGCAGCACCATCAGCATTTCTCCAGCTGCTGGTCTCAGGCCCTGTGGGCAGCAGAGACCTGTAATAAGATCACTATCCAAGCCGGGTATAGCCAGCACATCATTCAGAGTGGTCCCTTGTGGTTGGGAGAGAGAATTGACTGAAGTAGTAAGCCCTCCAGAGCTGCACAAAACCACACAGTGAGCTGGAACCCAAAGAAAAGCAGACTTCCAGTTTTGGATATTATCCATTAATCAGACTTGGCTGTAGTTCACAGTGGGTGTCCACAGTGATGGGTGACCTTAGGGAAGAAATAAGGAACTGGTTAGAAGGAAGAAGAGAGAAGAATGCAGAAGAGTAGGAATTAAAAGGAAATTGAATAGGGCTGGATAAAATGCTTAAAGCCTAGATACCATGAAAGTTTAAAGAATTCAGGTACCTCAGTAGCCCTCACTGAGACTTCAAAAGCCTTTTTTACTTCCCAGCAGATCAGAGCTTTGAGGCAGAAGAAGGTGGGAGTAGAGAGGTACTGAAAGCTTGGGACTGTAGAAGAAAAAGTCTATAAACTGCTATATTGGCACTCTCCCAAATTCTGTTTTTTGCTAACTCAAGTTCCCTTCCACTAGAAGACCAGTGAGAAAGTGACTCATAAGCAGGACCCTAGCTTTGATGTCTCCTCAGGGCAAATTCCAGCCTCCTGATTAAGTCCCCACCAACAGGAGGCTAGTAGGGTTCCTGGGGGGACCTTCCGGGTCCATGGTACTGTAGGAGATTCAAAGGAGTCATACCATTTTGGGCAAGTCACTGGGCCTCAGTTTTTACATAGGAAAAATGAGGGGGATTGTGATAATGCTCCATTTCTTAAACTGGTTAGTGGGTATACATGCCTATTATCTTATATACTTTATCTATGGGCTAGAGAGAGAGAGATTATTTTGTACGTATAAAATATTTAATAGGTGTTAATGATTAGAAGATTAAACTCAGTGATATCAGTTCCTTTCTATCTCTGAAAATCTAGTATCTCTGATGTGGACTTTACCCCAATGTGATTGAAATAATGTCTCAAAATGAGATTATAAGTGAAAGCTCAGATGGCATAGTGGGAAAAGCAGTGACTTCGGAGTCAAACCTGGTTTGTATCTCAGTTCTTTGATGACCTTAGGTGAGTTTCTTAGATAAATTCCTTATTGACAAAATTGGGATAATAATACCTATACAATAAGGGAGGTCATGAGTATATATAAAGGTGTTCAATAAATAATCACGAGTATTAGTACAGACACCACTGATGAAAGGTACTGAAATAACTGGTGGTATATACTTGTGAGAGTTCAAGTTAAAGTAGTTGGGAAGAATTCTGTGGATAAGTAGAAATTAAGCTGAGTATTTGGATAAGGAGGAGAATGGAGTATGGTACATTCCAAGCAGTTCTGCTCAGCTAACATTTATGAAATGAAGCATCAGTATATATGGGAGAATATGGTACAATCCGTAATCTCTAGGAATTCAGAACCCAGTGGGGAAGACAGAAACATAAGCAAATCACTTTCTTGCTATAAGCACAAAGTTACCACACGAATTAAAGAAGTTGGGGGTATGGGGAGTGGGGTATGTGAGAACCTCATATTTTTTAATGTAACATTCTGTGCAATCTCTGTATATTTTTTAAAAAAGATTTAAAAAATAAGCACAAAGTGTTGTGGAAGCAACCAATTGAATGACTTAAAGGAAAAAATTAGGACCTACTTTGCAAGAAATGAGAGCATAGTTAGAAGAAATGGCGTTGAGCAAATGTTTCATGGAAGAGACTCAAGTTGTCTTGACATGATCTAATGTGCTGGCCAAGTGCAATGTGGAAGGAAGGCATTTCAAGGGAAGGGAGGCTAGGGAAGAGTAGCAGAAACAGGAGTGGGAGAACCAAGAGGGAGGAGAGAGGCAAAAAACTAGTGAGATAGAAAAGGCAAGGCGGGGAGAGGAGAGGACGAAGCTGAGAATGAGAGAGTAAAGAGAGAAGGGAAAGGCAAGTTTGGCAGAAAGAAGGAGGGCGGTAGGCAAGAGAGTTCAGGAAACACATTATGCCTTTGTCTCCATGATGTTAAGGTAGGCGTCTCTTCCCAGCATGGGGTAAACGGCAGTTGCTATGCTTATCTGTGCAATTCTTCTATGACGGAATACCATCTTCTCTTTAGAATTTTGTCTGATTTTATTTCTCAACAAGAATTGAATATATACAATTGTAACTGCTAAAGAAAAAAAATAGAACTGAGGCTTGATCATGATATGGATTATTCTGTCCTCTTAATTTACTGTGGCTGCTGCCCTCTTCCCCATTTTATTTTATTTTTTTAATGTTTACAAGTACTTCAGTGAAGATTTCCTAGGGTGAGATGAAAAGTAAGAACTGAAAGCCAATTCTGGTCAACAGCTGGAAAAGGGAGGTAAGCGTTTGATTAAAAGAAGACCTTGGAATACCATGGAGAATTCTGTGTTTGAATGTAACTATCTTTTATTGATTTGTTGCTTGGTGATGCTTAAAATTTTAGTTGAGCCTCATCTCTACTGCTAATTTGTCAGTTTCTGTAAGGTCAAGAATTGTGCCATCCTACCACTTTCTACCCAGCATACTTTTCCCTCCCTAGAACATAAGTCAGATTTCAACAGGGCAGGACACAGGAATTACTTATTGACTTTGCTGTTTCATTGATTCCTGCATCACCATTATCATCATGAGCATCCTTAACAAGTCAGCAGCCATAATGAGGCCCAAAACCGAGTGCAGTACAGGCCAAAGGAATTTGTGGACAGGGGTCTTGCCCTGTGGCAGTGGAGCAGATACACAAACACTAAGGGGGAGAGTTGCTCAAGGACCCAGGTAACAAGCATGGTTTGCAGGCTGTTACACAGCTTTGGAAGCCAGAGACCTCCAAACAGCAACTCAGCTGCAAGGGGCCCAGGTTTCCCTGTCCTTAATGTTCTTATCTTTTTGCCTGTACTCCCACCTTTTCCAAACCCACCCAGTCTGAAGAAGGCAGCCTGAGGAATGTTTGACAACTCCCAAATGGAGCAGCATTGAGATGATAACAGGACATTGACTATTTAGATTCTTTGTACTAATTAATGTATAATTAATATGAAAAAATCATATTGTTTTATTCATTTATTAAATTGGTATAATCTGCAAGCAAAGTAGTGAATGTGTATGATGGGATGACAAAGAAATGTTTTTTTTTTAATTTCTCTCCCCTTCCCTGCCCAGTTGTCTGCTCTCGGTGTCCATTCGCTGTATGTTCTTCTGTGTCCTCTTGTATTCTTGTCAGCAGCACTGGGAATCTATGTCTCTTTTTGTTGCATCATCTTCCTGCATCAGCTCTCCGTGTGTGCGGCGCCACTCCTGGGCAGGCTGCATTTCTTTCGCGCCGGGCAGCTCTCCTTATGGGGTGCACTCCTTGTGCATGGGCTCCCCTACACAGGGGACACCCCTGCATGGTACGGCGGCACTCCTTCCACACATCAGCACTGCATGTGGGCCAGCTCATGACACGGGCCAGGAGGCCCTGGGTTTGAACCCTGGACCTCCCATGTGGTAGGCAGAAGTTCTATCCCTTGAGCCAAATTCGCTTCCCAGAAATGGTATTTTTAGATATAAGAAGGAATGGGTAGAAGGAAAAGCTTATATACAGAAATGAGGATTTTAAGAATAGCATGAAAAAAGAGAGGAAATCGAACTCAGATCTGGGTGTGCCACTCCCACCACCCCATCCTTCCATCCCAACCCCTCTCCACTTGCAAACACATTCCCTCGAGGGAATGTGCAATTTCCAGGACTGAACTTGGACCATGGAATGGTCCCTTAAGGAATTTCTAGCACTTCGTACTGAATGGGATAGAAGGTTCCAAGAGGCTCCGCGAATTCCATATTGGAAGAGGATTGAGTTATTGAAATAAGATGGTGGGAAGCAGGCTGAGGGCAAGATTAATACACAGTAGCCAACACTGATGGTGCACTCAGCATACATTTAACATTCTGCTAAATACATTACATCGTTGTTTTTTTGAACTTCACAACAATCCATATACTGTCACATTTTACAGAGTAAGAAACAAGTTTGGAGATGTTGTGGCATGACAAGTGAGAAGGTTTCCCAGATAGTAAGTGGAAGAGCCAAATCTTAAACCCAAGTCTTTCTTTTTTTTTTTTTTTCAAAGATTTATTTATTTTTCTCCCCTTCCCCCTGGCCCAGTTGTCTGTTCGCTGTGTCTATTTGCTGCGTCGTCTTCTTTGTCCGCTTCTGTTGTTGTCAGCGGCACGGTAATCTGTGTTTCTTTCTGTTGCATCATCTTGTTGTGTCAGCTTTCTATGTGGGCGGCGCCATTCTTAGGCTGCACTTTCTTTCGTGCTGGGCGGCTCTCCTTATGGGGTGCACTCCTTGTGCGTGGGGCTCCCCTACGCAGGGGACACCCCTGCGTGGCATGGCACTCCTTGTGCGCATCTGCATTGGGCATGGCCAGCTCCACACAGGTCAGGGAGGCCCAGGGTTTGAACCGCGGACCTCCCATGTGGTAGACGGACGCCCTAACCACTGGGCCAAGTCCACTTCCCAAACCCAAGTCTTTCTGATTCCAAAACCTCAATACAGTGCCCTGCTCAGCAGGAGATTAGAGAGCCCTCAGTAAGTACTTAATAAAGAAAACAGAGACATCATACTCAAAGCTCTTCTGACTTTGAAAAACAAAACAGGAGTGGATGTAGTTCAGTGGTTGAGTGCCTGCTTCCCATATACAAGGTCCCCAGTACCTCCTAAAAATAAATAAATAAATAAATAATAAATAAATACTTATTTGTTTATTGCCTCCTTATTTGCCTCTTTTTCTCATTCTATTCTCACTAGGTTTTTTATCCCATTTATTTTACTAGCTGGCTGTATAAGTATGGGCAAATAACATAAATTATCTGTTCAATTTCCCCATCTCAAAGATGAAAAGATTGATAGGGCGAAATGATCCCTAAAATCATTGTTAGGATGAAATCTACCTCCTCTTGCAGAATGAACAGATCATAGACTTTAGAATCAGGCAGACCTGATTTCAAATCCCTTCTGGGGAACCAAGCCTGGCCCCGTCCTTCTGATTTTAGATGTGCCTGGAGACCTCGGTTCTGAATTGACCCCACCATAGGCTATTTGGAAAGCTGTAGCATGTGAGTGCATTCTCAAGCAAGTAGTTTAATATTTCACTTCTGCCTCTTCCCTCCCAGCATCTGCCTACTCTTCTGCCACTTGAACGCCCTGACTGTGCCACACTATAGGCCATGGAGAATGAGCTGCCCATTCCACATACATCTAGCAGTGCCAGTGTCGCCAGCAGTACCAGTGGGGTCAGCAGCAGCAGTGGATGCAACCATAGCAGCAGTGGTGGAAATGGCCGCCCAACTGGGCCCCAGATTTCTGTGTACAGTGGTATTCCTGACCGGCAGACTGTGCAGGTAAGATTCCAACTGGTCCAGGAATTGTTTTCCTTAATCATCTACAGAGCTAGCCAGGAGGGGGATGTTGGTATGATCTGGTGGAATAACCTTAGTGTTGAAACTAGATTGGGTATAAGGGAGTGGGCTAGTGGGTGTATATTTGTGCATATTTAAGGAGAAGAAATTATGCTCGATGTGTGTAGTCAAGGAAGTTTGGGGGAGAGAGGGAATACTTAGCAGATCAGAAAAACTCCTATCTTATATCTGATGACTCAGATCCCAGAGTGCAGTTTTGGGAGGATAGGTGTGTGAAAGTGTAAGGGGCAAACAAGTAAAAATAACAAACACAAAATGGGAGCTGCTCAGCCCCAACCCAAACCCATATCTAAATAACCATTGCCTGCAAGTAAAAAGTCTTAAAGAGAGAACACCAAGAAAGAATTCCAAAACAGTCCTTTGTCTTTGAAGCATTTGACTTTCCTCCCTAAAGCAGTTAGCAAACTTGCAAAGTGTCATCAATAAGCCTTCCGGTGGATTTACACAGTGGAGTTATTTCAATAACTCAATCCCAAAATGCAGTCATTACCACGTATTGACATCCATTATGTGCCAGGCGTTTTGCATATTTATCTTCTCTTTCTCAGAGATGGTAGTAGCTTCTCCAAGGTCATTCAGGTAAATACAAAGAAAATCCGAATCTTATTCTCACCCTAAACCTATGTTCTTATTCACAACCTCTGTTTGAGGTTCCCAGATAATACAGGCAGAAAAGAGAGACAGCAACTGGGAACTACTTTCTCTCTTTACTCTAATAACTTTGCTATTACAACTTGGATATATTTGACAAGTGACCTCATTCTGCTTTGGCCCTAGGCCCAGATAATCGACTGGAGGAAAAGTCAAAGCAGACAGTGAGAGGACCTGAAAAGGCTAGCTAAAAAAGACACCATCAGATCTTCTGAAATCTTCCCTCTCCCAATTATCTCCATCTTGTTCTTAACAAAACCTGTTTCTAGTACCCATCCTTGCCCCCTCCAACCTCTTCCTCTGGCCTTTTCACGTGTGAGTATTTTAGCTCTAATTTCCATCAGCTGATATTAGGATGTTCCCTTCTCCTACCACTCATCAGAACCCTAGACAAAAGGGATTTGGGGTGTCTGCTCTGGCAAATGGAATGACCCAAGGTTGCTTTCCACATACTAGTAGAAGCATTTAGAGCTTTTCCTATTTCCATTCATTGACATCCTCTAATGAGGAAGTGCCATAATGCCACTGCTAGCAGGATGGCAGTGGTGGTCACTTTTAGGAATGTAAGGAAAGTAGAGAGGTCTAAATAAGGGAAAAAGAAGAAATATTTTTGGGGAGGACAGGAAGAAAAAGAACTGAGTTCCTGTAAAACAGGACCCTCAGAGGGAAGGGTATACCAAAGGGACTGGAATCTTAGGGAAATATGAGGAAGTTTAAGGTGGGGTAGAGTATCAGAGGAGATACCAGAGCCCATGGAGAATCTGTGATGTCAGCCTATTCTCACAGAACCGCAAATCGGAACCCAGAGGTGGTTTCGTCCTAGAGCTACCAGCTCTAGAAATCACACTAACCTGGGGAGATCTGGACCGAAGGCTTGTTGCCTAGGGGAAGGCCCAGGGTGGAGAGCAGCTCCGTAGAGAGGGATCCAGCAGAGGTAAGGGTAGGAAGTAGGTCAAAGCTTGGCCAGGGCCCCGTGTAAGTCATCAGTTGGGAAGAGGTGACAGGACAGTGGCCAGGTATGGGAGTAAAAAGGAGGAGAAGTGTCTCCAAGACTCATGAGAAGAAGACTGAGGAGCTCAGGGGTGAGGTAAAGACATTTGCTTTTCTCTGTTCCTAGTGGTTAGGAGAGGGCTTTAAGGGTTGAGAGTGGACAGGAGGAGAGGATCAAAGAGCAGGATTTTGTCATTCCCAAGAGACTATAGCTCAGCCAATCCCATCAGGAAAGAGGGAGTTAATTGTAAGACCAAGGCATAAGAGATAATGACTAAAAAGAGGGAGGGATAAAGAGAAAAGGGGAAAGAGTAAGAGAAATGTATCATCTCGTGGCATTGGTCTGCTCTGCAAGGCCAAAGAGACCTTCTTCTAAGGGACTGATAGGACTTTCTGGGAAGCTGTGGGCAGAACCTGGGATGCAGCACCAAGTCTTTCTTGAAGCCTCAACAGGGGAGGCTGTTGCCTTTGGATAACTTTTACCTTGACTGGTTGTATTGCTAAAGCTAGCATAGGCACTCTTCTTACTTGTCCCTTCCTTCTGTCTGCCTTGTCAAGATTCACTTCCCTCCATCACCATCATCCCTGTGTTCCAATCAACTTAATCTCTGGCTGAAGAATGGCAGGGCCAGGGAAGTTCCTAACAAGCCTGGCATGGTATACAGTGTCATTGGAGGCTTTAAAAAGGGGTCTTTGGTTATCCTGAGCCTCCCTAATGTCTCTGAGGGGTTAAAGCAACTTTAACTTTCCACACTGAGGTGGATGACACAGAAGCAGGCCCTTTTGTGGCAGAACAGAGGAGCACGTAAGCTGAAGAGGGGACAAAATAGACAAAGCAGAAATTTATAAACCTTTGCAAATAGGTGTCCACCTCACCTCCCTGGAGAGTGGACTTAGTTACAGCAGTGGTCCTATGCCCTTCTTTCAGCTCTAAGGGAGAGATGGTTTGACAAGACATGGGTGCAGGAGTGGGTCTACAGTGGGTGTGTTGCACAGCTGGGTGATAGCGCCTGCTCTTCCCTTCTCCCCCACCCTTCTTAGGTGATCCAGCAGGCCCTGCACAGGCAGCCAAGCACTGCAGCTCAGTACCTGCAGCAGATGTACGCTGCACAGCAACAGCATCTCATGCTGCAGACTGCAGCGCTTCAGCAGCAGCACCTCAGCAGCGCCCAGCTCCAGAGCCTGGCCGCTGTGCAGCAGGTAAGAAGTGCGGCAATGACAAGGATGCTGCTGAGAGTGGTAGCAGGAGCTGAGTGGTAAAAGGGAGATGAGCACTGCCTGTGCCAAGCATAGCAATGGATATGCACAGTGTGGTCCATGCATTCTTTTTTTGAATCCTCACAGAACCTCTGAGAGCTAGGTACTATTGTCATCATCTCCTTTTTACAGATGAGCAGCAGGGGTTCTGGGAGGTTAAGCACCTTGCCCAAGGTCACACAGCTAGTGAGTAGAGCAGCTGTGGTATTCACCCCATCTAACCTGATAACCATATCGTTGCACTACTAGGGAAGGGACTGAGGAGGCCAAGGAGATGTTCACCAGGGAAGGATGTTGTCCATCGAACTTGTCTGTCTGATTTGGCTCACTCTCTTCCTACTGGCTGAGAAGAACTCATTCATTCGGCAAAAAATTTTAAGCACATACTGTGTGCCAAAGTTCATGTCAGTCACTGAGCTCATAGTGGGGAAGACAGCAAGTAAACAGAAACCAAAATAGACAAGGAAAAAATACAATTAATTATCTAAGTTATAATAAGCTCTCTGAAGGAAAAGAAAGGGTTGCTATAACTGAATAACAAGGAAAATTACTTTAGATTGGGTTAGTTTGGTTGGTCAGGGAAGGCCTGTCTGCTGGAGTAACATTTAAGCTTGAAGGATAAGAAGAAGCTGCCTGGGAGGGGGGCAGGCTGTACATTCCACATAGTGTTGGCAAAACTCTTCAGCAGCGGGGCCCCTGAACAGATGTGATAAGAGTGGGTTGGAGCTGAGGGGCTGAGGAAAGCTGGAAATCATAGATAATAATAATAGTTAACAGTCTGAATGCTTACATGTGCTTTATATGCATTGCCTTTAATCTTCCCAACAATCCTCAAGATCAGTACTATTATTGTCCCCGTTTTATGAAAGAGGAAACAGGTACTTGTTCAAGGTCATATACAGATGTAGCAGAATGGGGATTTGATTCCAGGTGGTTTGACTCCACAGACTACTTTCTTTACCACTGTCCCCTAATGCTTCTTTTGGAAGGTGAGAGTCTGGGGGATGAGCTGGGGGAGATCTGGGATTCTAGTGATAGGTTTGTTCTTTTCTAGGCAAGCCTGGTGGCTAACAGACAAGGGAGCTCTTCAGGAAGCAGTGTATCTGCACAGGCCCCAGCCCATTCATCCTCGGTGAGTAGGATGGGGAGTGGCTGGCAGAGCCCACAGCCCTGGGTCCAGTTCCTTCATCCTTGTCTAAAATGCCTCTCAGCTCCCAGACCCAGTTGTGGTGAATTCTTAGCCATGTAAAACAATGCCAGAAAAGAAACCCATGCCTCTTCCAAACCTTTATGTTAATGACTCCCTATCTTCTTTCAAGTGTTGAAGCTCTCTGTTTATAGCTTAGTTCTCTCCCCATTGGGTCCTCCCTATAGTTCTGCACCTAGGCCAGAGATGGGGGCAGTGCTGGGGGAAGCTGCAAGGCTCAAGGACCAGAGATGGTCCTAAAGAGGGCTGAGTCCACCAAGGAACAGAAGAGACAGGGAGAAAGAAATAGTCAAGGGGGACACAGAGTTGAGCAGTAGCACCACCTATTTTCTACTGCATTTGTCTTTCATCAGATCAATCTGGCAGCCTCCCCAGCTGCAGCCCAACTCATCAACCGGGCTCAGAGTGTCAACTCAGCAACAGCCTCAGGCATTGCCCAGCAGGCTGTGCTCTTGGGCAACACGTCTTCTCCAGCCCTGACTGCAAGCCAAGCACAGATGTACCTAAGGGCCCAGATGGTGAGTACTCACAGCCTGGGCCATGTCTCAGGAGGGCCCAGAGAACAGAGGCAGAGAAGTTGGGAAATTAGAGAAGTGTAGGGGGGTAGAGAAGGATGGGAAAGAAGCACAAGGGGCTGGGGGCAAGAGATAAGGGGCGGAACAGAATAAAGAAAGATGAGCCTAGAAGGGCTAAATGGGGACTTTGGTATAAGCTCAATGACTTGAAATCGGGTGGGTTTCCAGGCTGAAAGAGAAAAAGTTACCCACAGTGTCCCCTTTCCTTCCCCTCCCCTTCTAGAGTGAAACAGAATTGTCCTCTTCTTAATAATGCTTCCCACCCCCAAATTAACTAGGGGTCCATGCCCAGATAGCAGGGGTCCATGCCCAGGTGGCCCTGTACACTCAGGCATGTAAGATCAGCAAACTAACAGACATTCATGGACACCACAGAAGTGGGGTCTTACCCCATTGTGAGTTTTTGCTGGGACTTGCTCAGGGGTCAAAGATGAAAAAGGAACAGCAGCTTCCCCTGCTCTCCAAAGGGGCCCCCATTCCAACCAGGATCACTTTATCGCCTCTTAACCAGGTGGGCTTGGTTAGACAGAATGTACTCAGGATGGCATCAGCCCTGGACATGCATGCCTAGAATCTTTCCTTTGTACCAGTCCTTGGGTTCTTAAGACTTGAATTTCCTAGGGAAAAGAGCAGCATATTCTCTGGGACACAATGAAGTACAGCTCCATTTTGGGCTCAAATCCCTGTAAGTCATGTCTCATACCTCCTGCTCTGAAGATTTCTTCCTTCAGCTCCTTAGCACACCATCCTAAAGGCAATACAGTCCTACTCCCTTTCTCCTGTAGCCAGAACTTGACTCTTGGATCTTTTCTAGTCTTACTCCCATCCTTCAGTTCTTGTTTCTGTGTTGTCATTTGAGGCCTGTCTCCACTCCCAGGAAGAGCCTCTTAGACACACAGTGGTCTAGACTTCCATTTCTCTAGGGAATTGGGACAGCCACTCTGTGACACTGTTGATAGCTGCCTTTGTCTTCAGTTTCCTCATTCCCATGTCCCACCTACTGCCCCAACTAGGGTCCTGCAGCCTGACGGCCTCCCTCCCCAAAGCAGACGGACAAGCACAGGTGCATCATCACACAGTTCTAGGGAAGGCGCCTTGTAAAGACAGCAGCACATACACACTGACACCAGGCTAGACTCACCGGGCATTGGGATGTCACACAGAGAACATTGTATAGCCACAGCCTACAGAAGGAGATACAGGCACAAGTGCAGCTCCAACTGGTCTGGTTCCTCTACCATTGTTGCCATCTGTGCTCCCAAATCTTAATTTCACTGGAAAATGTACAGATGAATATATCTAATTTGATCCCTTCTGCAGGACAGTCTTGTTCTGACTGAGCCCGGGGCCAAGTGTAGGTTGGGCCTAGAAAACAGTCTGGCTCCCCAGGTTGCTAAGACAGTGACTTCAGAGTGTCCTGGCAATATTGGTCCCCTCAAGGATGAGCTCCTCACAGAAGGTTCTGAAGTAAACCCCAGAGTGCTCCGCCCACCCCCACCCCCTTTACTCTCCTCAGCTTGGGAAGGACTCCACAAGCCTCTGGAGACTTTCAGTCATGTCCTTGGACTGCTTCCTTTTCTTGCCTCCCTATTTCTGCTTCCCTAGCCTCCCCCAAATCTGCTCACTTTGTTAAATTTTTGTGTCCTGTGGCTGAGCCCACATTGGGCAGGTAAAAGGCGCCTCGTTTCCTGTGATTCCAGGCCCAGCCAGGTAACCTGGTGCAGGTAGCTAGGAGCCTAGGCGGCACTGTTCCTTTGTCCCCTCAGCTCATCTTCACGCCCACGGCCACCGTCGCTACTGTGCAGCCTGAGCTCGGCACTGGCTCCCCCGCCCGGCCCCCCACCCCCGCCCAGGTGAGGATTCCATGCTTGTGGGAGGGCAGGGGGGTGGGCAACCCTGAAGAGGGGTGTTGATCCTGGGGATGGACACAAGCCTGGAGGCACTTGAAAGTTTTGGAAAGGTTGGGATCTTCCAGGAAAGGAGGTGGGAGACAGGATATCCCAGGCTTGCTCCTTAATTCCCTTAGAGGCCTCAGCCCCTCTTGACTCTGTTTTTTTTTTCCTTCAAACTTAGGTTAGGAGTCAGAGAGCAGCAGGCTGAGGCAAGCATGATTGCCAAATAGGTGGTCAGTGCTACCATTTGCACCTTACACTCACCGCAGTATAATGTATTTTGTTGTTGTTGCCTTTTAAGTGGAAAATCCTGCTGTAATTACACATGCTAGTACCAGAAGGCATTAGGAAAAATGGAGTGGAAGAGGGGACAAAAATGTTTCTGGGTTCCTACCTTGTACTGGAGCACATAAACATTAATGTGGCCAACAAGATTCCATGGGCAGTTGGGGAGAGGAACGCCCTCCCTCTTCCATCTCCCCTATCCCCATCTACAGAATGGAGTCTGGGAGTAGGGAGGGTATTGAGTGGCAAGATTATCAGATTTGTCACATTCAAGTCTGGCATAACCTCCATGCGTCCAGCAGGGGGCACCAGGGACTAGGTTGAGTAAGCATGCTGCTCCGTCTTGGAAAGGCCTGCTGTTAACCTTATTCCAAGGACAAGATAGTCCTTTGCCTGCTCAATTAACTTTCACTTTTGCCCTGGCCTTTTCCAGTGGGGGAAGCCCCATGCCCCGCTGTATCTGGGAATTATTTCTGAGTAGATGCATCTGCTCTTGATTGAGGGAGGAGGGGAGGAAATGTAAGGGAGAGAAAACCTGGCCTCCCTTCCCCTGATGACCCCAAACATGGTAAGAATCCCTTCTCAGAATTTAATTTCTTCTGTTAGTGGAGCCAATCACCAGCAATCTTTTCTTGCCTCTTTTAGAAACTCCACCTGTTCCTGGTTCCTCTTTCAACCCCAAATTTATTCTCTCTCTCTCTCTGATTTTGTAACCCACTGTCCTGTTCAGCCATTCTCGGATCCATCCCTGACTCCTTCCCTTTCTTAGCTGTATGTTGGCATTGCTCTGACCCACATTCTCCAGACTCCCATAGACCCCTCTTTTTCAGGTACAGAATTTGACTCTCCGAACACAGCAGACACCAGCTGCAGCAGCCTCGGGCCCCACCCCCACTCAGCCTGTCCTGCCCACACCAGGGGCCCTGAAACCCACACCAGGCAGTAGCCAGCCTCTGCCTCCCCCATCGCAGGGCAGAAATACTGCTCAGGGTTCCCCTGCAGGTGCCAAGCCTGGCATAACCGACAGTGTGATGGAGCCACTCAGGAAAGGAGATGGTAACAACAGTGTGCCAGGGAGCTTGGAGGGCCGGGCTGGACTCAGTCGCATGGTACCTGCTGTGGCTCCCCACCCACTCATTGCACCAGGTAAGGCTCCAGGAGAGAAGAATTTTATCCCCGAAAACTCAGGAGGACTACGGGGGTTGGGAGAAAACTTTCAACCTTTCCTTTTTCCCCCATGGACTTCTAAGATACTAGCCATGTCTCTTTCCCCTCTCCCAATCTTAAAATAATTATCAGCTCCTGGTTTTGTCTCATACTTCTAGCTCTAAAGAAGGAACCGGTGTAAGCTGGGGTAAATGAGTCCTTCTTCACAATGGACACAGTGGTGAATCTTGGCATATATGACCATTGGTCTTAACCTTGAGTGAGTGAGGGGTTGGCAGTGGGACTATTTTGAATTTCTTTAAGAATTGAGGAAAAGTACAGGGAGAGACTAGCCAGAAACATGACAGAAACACACTGGGAGATGGAGAAGTGGGCAGTTTGTTTTCTCATTATCCAACAGTCATTTGCAAAATAATATTTGTCAGACACTTTGCCAATTCTGGGTGGGCAGAGATAAATAAGACTTGGACCCTGCCCTCTAAAGAGGGCACAGTCTATTGGGGGAGCCAGATACATGCAATGCTATAGTGTGGTTATTGCTGTAATATATGTAAGCTCTGGGTGCTGTAGGAGCATAGAGGAGCTACCTTGGTTTGGGGAGCAAAGCCAAGAAAGCCTTGCCAGTAGAGTGACACTTGAGAATAAATCTAGCAGATTAAGAAAATATGTAGCAGTTACTTGTGAGGCAAGTTCTTTGAGGAAGATCAGTCAGTACTCCCTGGGGCTAGACTCATTTCCCTGCCTGCTAAAATTCTCCCAGCTGCTTATTGTAGGCACTCTTTAATGAGAAAATCTGCCAAGAATTCCAGAAGCCAACTTAGTCTAGAGAACAAGACCAAGCTGTTATAGTGCAGAAATATAGTGTGGACCACGTGACTTTACATAACAAGAGAATCACCATGGTCATCCCCTAAATGGTCAAAAGATGGCGCCTTACCTAAAGGACTGTGCATTCTAAAGGAGGGAGCCAGGTAGGTGAGCAAATCCATTCAATTTCCTAAATTCTCTTATAGGAGTAAAGTTTAAGGTGCAGCGTGGGCACAGATTATCTCAATGCCAGGTGGCCTGGGCCAGTGATGATGTCACACAGAGGAAATGGTGCCTGAGTCTTAAAGCCTGAGTAGTTTTCCCAGCAGAAAAAAATGGGGAAAGTTATTCCAGACAGAAAGAGGGAAGCATAAGTAGAATTATGGCAGTGAGTTGGGAGGGAACTGAGTTAAAGTCCTTTATCTTTTTTATGGCTTCACAACTTAACCCAGGGACAGAGGGTCCCATCGCAGCCTGAAGAAGGCATGTCCCTCCAGAGGCCTTGCTGCCCTCTGGCTCCAGGTCCACATTCATCCTTGTCCAGCATTGATTTCTCCAGAGATTAGTCCTGTTTCTTCCTTTTATGGAAAAAGAAACTCAGAACGGTAAAAACTGCAGGATCTTACAATGAGTTGAGGGCAATTTGGACTCGAGCTAGGATCCTAAATTAGCATTTCTACTACCTCCTCATTCAATCTGCAAACCCAAGAGCAACTTCAGGGCCTCAGGATTTCCTGAGAATTTCTGAGAACCCCATTCCTGCCCAATCCAAAATGTAATTTCTCTCTAAATCTAAGCCAGCTCCCCCCTCCCATTCTAAGGATGCCTCAAGAGAAAGAGCAGTCCTCAGGTTATTCCTAAGGCTGCTAGGCAACTCCGAGGTCTCAAGAAGAGAGGACAGAAAGGGGACCAGCCCTTATGGAGTGCCCACTGTGTGCTAGATAATATGCTAGGTGTTTCTATGTTTACTACCTCTTAATCTTCACAAAAACCCTGTAAGGTATGTGTTATTATCTGTGTAACAGATAAGAAAATGGAGGCTTCAGTGAGGTTACCCATGAACTTACATATGTTAACTGTATCTGTCACTCAAGGTCACATAAGTAGTAACTGACAGGACTGTGATTCAATTCCATGTCTGATCTGTCTGAATCAAATCTTGTGTTTTTAATAACCATCAAGCCATACTGTCCATTCTCAGTCCTTACAGTAATTTGGGGCTTCCTAGGCCTTTCCTGCTTCTGACCCAAAACTCAAAGAAGCTGAGCTTCTAAGATAGTTTGGGGGATTACAGAGTTTGGTGGAGGACTTTTTTCCCTTGGGCCTGGTAAGCTGGAAGCCAGTGAGCTACAGGCTTGAGGTCCAGAGGTCTAGGTGTGGGGCTAGCAGTACGGGGCTATCAGTATGTTGGCTATAAGGCAGCATAGAGAGCAGTGGCTTCCCAGACCTTCTATAGAGTCGCTGTGAACTGCAGTACTACAAAGACCCTCTCTGCAGAGACACGACTCAGTAGATTTTGCATTGTTCCTGCCTCCCACGGTCCCCTGCTATTCTTCCTTTCTTCTTTCACCCTCTTCCTCTCTGTAAACCCTGTGATTCCACTCCCCCACCTCCCAACTGGCAGGCAGCTGGGGGAGACTGGGACATGGCATATCCCCTCCTGGCTTCTGGAACAAAAAAAAGGGCTGAAATAGTTCTTGTGACCTGATGTGGGATTGGGTAGGGGAGTGGGGCGCCAGGCTAGAGCAGCACCTGTCCTGAGCTCCACAGTTCCCCAAGCAGAGGCAACTTCTGTCCTCCTAGCCGCCCAGCCCCTGTGGATGCACTGCGGGATCAGGAAGCTGGGGCAGAGAGTGCCTGCATGCGCATGTCTGTGTGTGAGAGACAGCATTTTTTGTTTGTTATTGGAGCTTTTTTGAGCTGGCTGCCCCCAGGGAAAGTAACCAGTGGAGACTTGTTGGGGGCGGGGTGGGGGGGGCTGTTGTACAACAGAGAGGAATGTATTCTCCTGGGAGCTGTTTCCTCCCAGAGCAGGCAAAACCTCTAGTCCCAGCTGGGGCTGCTCCCACTGACAGCTGTTTGGAGGCAAAGCCCCTCCCCATGGCAAGCTCCCTGCTGTTCCCGCTCCTGTCGCCTTGGCAACCGGCTTCTTTAGGCCCCACAAATAGAAAAGGTCCCTTATGCCCTGAAAAAGGGTGAGGGAGAGGTGGAGGAGGGGAGTCAGGGTGGAGAACAGAGCCTAAGAGGTTGGGTTTGGGAAGGGAAGGCAAAAGACCTGGCTTTGCCCTTCTCAGTGATGTGAGGGCTGAATAAGGAGGACAGAAAAGGGGCAGGCAGGAACCGTCCCATGGGCCTCCAGGCAAGGAGGTTTTGTTCTTGGGGCCCTCATTCTAATGGATAAACTCAGCCTTGAGGACACACTCAGGCCCAAAGGTGAGGGGAAAGTTGCTGACCAAGAGATGCTGTGATAAAGGATAAAGGGAACTGGCAGATCTTTGAAAATTCAGGGCCCTTTTCACACAATTGTGCCTCCAGATGCCAAGTCTTTGTTCTGCCTCAGGTCATGAGTAAGGAGAAAGAATTCTCTATTGGGAAGTCCTGCTTCGCAGCTTTGTTTTACTGAGAGGTGCTTTTGTGTCAGAGAGTAGTGATTTCTGTATGTGACAGGCTGCACAGTGTAATGTTGCTGATTCTAGGATACCTGGGTACCACATTTCCCTCCCAAAGCAGTTGCTAAGCTGTGGGATAGACATACTTTTACTTAGAGTCCAAGAAAAATTAACATGTATGTGGGCCTGTTATCTAACTAGAAATCCAAACCATGAGGGTCATTTCAACCATCCACTATAGGACCAAATTTAGATTAAGAATCTCCTCCTTTTATTTGGAAAAAAAAAAATCCAGAGTATACAAATTACCAGTGGAGGGATTTTATAATTAATTAACATCCCTCACCATGCACATCTCCCTGGTTGCGACCGGCTAATAATAATAGCCACTTAATGAGTAGCCATGTTCCAGGTACTATTCTGCATGCTTTACCTACATATCTCATTTAATCCTAACAATGATTATGGCATTTCACAAATAAGGAAGATCTGGCTCAGAAAGAATAATTAATCATTGTCCTCAAATTGTTTTTCCCTGTCTCTTTTATTGTTCAGTTCAGCTAAAAATGATATTCATTGAGCACCTATTATGAGCCAAACATGCTAAGCACTATGGGAGCTTCAAAGATGAACAAGAGTTTAAATTCTAGTAGGGATTAAGGAAATTTGAGTTGTGCCTTGAAAAATAAACCTCAAGAATGAAATAGAAGTAGGAGAAGGAAACATGTCATTTCAGCTGACCCTGGGAAACACCTAAGCCCAAAGTGGCCATGTGTGCATGTGACTATCTGTGCATGTAGGTAGAACCTGATCCTTCTTTTTCTTTTTCCCTTGCCCCACTACCATTAGCTCTGGGATTCCGGCTTAGTCTTATGCCCATTGTTTTTTACTCCAACACCAACTCCCTGGAGGAGCTTATCTTGTCACTCATCATACACTCAGATACCTAATACCTGCCTGCAGATGACCTTTCAATAGGCTTCCAGTTCTGTCCTCATCCCCTCTCCCCAGAGTTCCACTGTCTATAGGATATTCCTACTTAGATATCACTCCACCTACATACAATTTTTTAAAATTTGGGGCAGAATTCATAAAACCTGACCTCTTCCCCTATGGAAAGGTCCCCTTTCCCAGTTTGCTGACCTCTGTCCACAACTGTAAGGTATCCTGTATCCTGGGCTCACAATCTCAAGAGGTATTTTGACTTTGCTTTCCTCCACCACAAAGGCAGTGAGTTATGGTAGGAAAAGTACAGGCTTTGGAGTTAGACCTGGTTTCAGATCCCATTTTCACCACTTAATAGTTTTATGACCATGACCCAATTACTTAATCTCTGTAAGCCTCAATTTCCTCATGTGTAAAACAGAGATGATTATATTTACCATACATGTGAAGGTGAATGTGGTGGTCCATGAAAGTGACCAGCACAGAGTAGGCTCGTGAAAGATGCTGGTCCCTTTCCTTTCTTATTCCTACCCCAGCAACTGCCCAGCTTCCCACTAGCTTATCATCAGATTCCCATGACACTTCCTCTGTATTGGCTTCCTGCCTTTGCTCAAGGCCTGCTGACTAAGAGGCTTAACCTATCACCAGGACATCCTACACATAGCTGCTTCAATCATCTTCCTCGAAGACTGTTCTATTTCTTGTTAGGAAACCTTCACTGTCTTTATTTCCGGCCTTATCCATTGGAATGCCTGGACTATAGGAGGGGCTTAATAAGGAGCATATTAATGACTTCTGATTGACTGTCTGACTCTCTGTCAGACCTTCAAGACTTTCCCCACATTGCCCATTGAACCAGTCTCATTTCTCATTGCTTCCTCGCACAGACCCTCTGTTACCGCCAAGTAAACATACTATCTCTTCTTCCCCACTCCCAACACTTTGCGACTTATTTGACATATCTGTCACATACCTTTTACCATCCCCACTTGCTAACTATGCTCCCTTTTCATTGTCCATCCCTCCAAGATTACCTGAGTTCTCTACAGCCTCCAACTAACACCCTTAGGCTTGCTGTATTAATTTGTGCTTGCTGACTTGTGCTATTCACTCTCCCACAATATTTTTTTACTGCAAAGGCACCATGCCTCATCTGTCAAATGAGTTGTGTCTTAAGTTTTTCCTTAACCTGTTGCATCATAAAAGTCAGTTGGAAACTACTTCTTGCTTGTAAATGGTAATACTTTTTTTAATGCCTCTTAGTTTATTGTTAGGAATAAGAGAAATTCAAATTATAAAAATGCTTTGATAAATTCAAAGTAACATACCAATATCAGATAGTATTTTAAGAAGAGCTATAATTTGTTGAGCACCTACTAAGTGCCAGGCATTGAACAAAGGCAGTGGACCTCTGTGTAGTTTGAACATACTATTTCTTTTTTTAAAAAAAACATCTTCAAGACTTGGTGGTAGGTGATGCATTCTTTTTTTTTTTTTTTTTTTAAGATTTATTTTATTTCTCTCCCCTTCCACTCTGTTGTCTGTTCTCTGTGTCCATTCGCTGTGTGTTCTGCATCCACTTGTGTTATCAGGTGGCACTGGGAATCTATGTCTCTTTTTGTTGCATCATCTTGCTGCATCAGCTCTCCATGTATGTGGCACCACTCCTGGGCAGGCTATGCTTTTTTCACGCAGGGCAGCTCTCTTTGCGGGGCACACTCCTTGCCCGTGGGGCACCCCTACGCAGGGGCGCCCCGGCATAGCACGGCACTCCTTGTGCACAGCAGCACTGCCCTTGAGACAGCTGACCACACAGGTCGGGAGGCCCTGGGGATCAAACCCTGAACCCTCCATGTGGTAGGCAGACGCTCTTATCAGTTGAGCCATGTCCGCTTCCCATATTTCATTTAATACTGACAACTACCCTATGTAATATGTTTCCCCATTTAGAGAAGAGGAAATCAAGATTCAGAGAGGTTAAGCAATTTGCTTAAGATTGCATAGCCTGGAGGTGGCAGAGCCAAGATTCAAACCCAGGCCTGTCTGGTTCTAAAACTCATGCCTTTAGCCTCTTAGGCTGTACTACCATTGCTCGGCTAAGAGCAGGAAAGAGACAGAGAGGCAAGTACCAGTTTCTTTTTTAATGCTCCAAGCTACTTAGTAATGACTCCTGCACTCAGAGGGTATTTGATCGATTTGTCAGATAACTGCAGAGAAGGTCTAAAGACATTAAGGCAGAGATGGACCACCACAGAGCGCTCCTGCTGTTGACAACCCTGTTTTCATTATTTAAGTTTCCTCCTACAGGGAAATGTTCCTCAGCTCTGCTTTTCCTCTCAAACTCACCCTAATGCTCAGCCCAGAGGGAATGGATCATAGAAAATTCATGTTGCTATTGCTTTAGGCTACCATGTCTGTTTGTATGTCTGGGCTCTGACCTCAGAATCAGCTTCATTTTCAGTTATTGCCCAAGGTCTGATCACATGAAACATACTGGGAGATAAGCAGTCTTTTGAAGATGCTAGCATAATTTAGATCCAACCTAAAATTGCCTCCTCTCCCGGCTTCTCTGTCCTATAGACATCCTGGACTTCAGCTGTATTGTACAGAGTGCTTCTAGTTTCCTGAAAGCACCGAGCTATTACTGTACAATGCCTCTAAGTCCCCCCGTGTGCTGTTCTTTTTGTCATTTTCCTAACTAAGAATCATGTTACACACTTACCGCCTCTGGGAAGCCTTCTCTGCTCTCCTTCCCCAAGTTGAATCCCCATTTCTGTGTTCTTATTCTGTGCTTATCTCCTATGCTAACATTTACCAGAACATGCTGAAATACCTGTTTGTCATCTATCTCCTTTACTAGACTGTAATTTGTTCTACAGAAGGGACTGTGTTTTAGCCAATACCAAGCTAGTACTTGGTCTGTAGTAGGTGCTTAGTAAAATTTCTTGAGGAATTGAATAGTTGGAAGTTTATCTTCACTTAGCTTCTGAATCTCAAGTATTAGCAAAAAAAAAAATGTTACACTAGTCCTCTCCCACAGGTATTCTACTCCCTCCTACCATCCTCACCCCCTCCTTCCAGGCCAGATAACACCGAACTCTAGTCAATAAAAGTAGATACCTAGAAAAATAAGTGGATGAGGAGGTCTGCAACCTATGACCAATGTTTGCAGTTCCCATATACTTTAGAGCAAGAATTCTAGCATTTCTGGACGATGAGCTGTTTTCTTCCATACCTGAAGCCTTGAGAGCAATAAGCCCCATTATTGATAAGTCCTGGCATTGGAAGCAGTGGAAGGGTTCCTGCCAAGGATATCCCTCACAGCTATTCCTGCTGCCCCAGGGACCTTCATCCTCTTATTATTTACAAGCAGCTTGTTGTTAGTAGCAGTGAACTCATCTCTACAGATGCTAAGGAGACAAGTCAAGTTTAGAGCACGAGATGAGCAGAGCAGCATTGCCTGAACTCTCTCCTTTTAGCTAGGCCCTAATTTGCAAGAGGGCCTGACCTGCTTCTCCCCTGTTCCATTAACAGGAAAAAAAGGCTGATCAGAGCCTTCCAAAGCTTCGGTTGAGGTCCCATTGAACCAATCCCTTATGTTTCTTAGAGGCAAATGAACTTTCTAGTAGCAGGTGGAAGGGGAGCTAAAATGAGTGAGGGAGAGAAATGAAGTTACTGGCCTTTAGGAAAAAAATAAGAATAAAGCTCTAGAGACATTTTTTGTGCATTAATATTTTATAAATTAATATCTAGCTGTAGGGAAGGGGTCATGGACCTCTCTGGTATATTGGCTGCAATGAGGAAGTGCCCTCCTATCCTTTACCAACCCCAAACTGAGCTGGGAGGCTATGGGAAAGGGAAAAGAATTTATTTATCTTACCAGTAGCAGACATTTCTTAAGCATCTGTAAACATGTATAGTGTTATGGTGGGCAGTGTGGAAGGTAAGATAAACATGAAATCTTCCATTTAAATTAAAGCACATCTTATAAATTAAAGCAAAAAGAAATATAAGACATAATCTTGACCAAAGAAGCATACCATCTAGTTGGAAGGATAGGACATATATACACAAAAGAATAAAAATATCCCCATTTCATTTATTCTAAGACATTATTGGTTTTAAGATGCACCATTATTTTATTAACCCTAAGAAAGGAAAACACTGCCAATTAAACTATAAGATGCATCCCAATTTAAAAGATGTTAAAATCTGGGGTGGAGGGGGATGTATACCAATTTTTTAAAAGCAATGTAATATGTATTATAAAATAGCACATGTTAAATCAAGAGTGGATCAAACAAAAAAGGCATGAAGGAATTCTGAGAAATAAATCCATAATTGAGGGTAAAGGCAAGCAGTGAGATAACAGGAGCTGAGCCAGGGCCAAAGAAGCTGAAGCCTTAGATCACTGAAGCAGAAGGAAAGCATTCTAGAAAATAGAAGCACTGAAATGAAAAGTCAGAAAGCCACGAAGGGACATGAAGTTTTAAGGAACAATGAGTAGATCAGGTAGGTTGGATTGAAAGTTACTACAGGAAAGTAGTGAGCAAAGATTGGATAGTTTTAGGGTCTAAAGTAAATCAGAATGTTGATAAGACCAAAATTGGCTATGGGGTTTCACCCGTCTCACCCACTTGCTGGTCTGAAGAAGAAAAAGTTTGTGAGACAAGGTAAATTCCCATCACATTGTCATTCATTCTTGCATTCATTCAGCAGTACTGTTTGGGCATCCATTAAATTCAAAATATTTTGGAGGAAACAAATGAATCACATAAATTCTGCCTACAAGGGAGGTAAGTCATTTACTGAAATAACTGAAATGGGTATTATCACTATCCCCATCTTAGAGACAATGATACAGAGGTTCAGAGAGGTCAAGTAACTTGCCCAGCATCACACAGCCGAGCACTTAAATCCAAGCATTCTGGCTCCAAAGCCCACACTCAATTGCTATGACATGCTGCTTCTCTGAGGAAAAGGTGGCTCAGTGCCAGCTCAAAGAAAGGGAAGAGTCCTGTCAGCTATAAGGGGAGGGGAGGGCTAGGCTTTGAAAGGTGACTTGGATTTGATTTGTGGTACTCTAGGCAGTATAAGAAAGGGCATAAACTCTGTACACAGGACAGTGAACAGTAACATTTGCTTGGATCAAAGAAATAAAAAATAAAAGGTTAAGTTTATATTGTCAGGAGACCTCAAATGCCAGAGGCTTTAAACATCTGTAGACAAAGGAGAGTCCCTGATGGTTTTTAATCAGGGATCAGAGCTGTGCCTTAGGAAGATTATTTGCCATCTATCTATAAGACGGATTATAGAGAGAAGAAATTGGAATCAGAGAGACCAGTCACAAAGTTATTCCCATACTCTACACAAAAGCATTTTTGAGCCAGGATAATGTTTGAGTAAAATCATGGTCTTTGCTTTTTATTAACCACAAAAAGTTTAGAATATACACGCCCCCTAAAATACCTTGGAATCTTTGATCTATGAATTTATCTAAACCTTCCTGAGATTTATTTCTAGCCTTGATATATACTAGTATCATTTGTACTAAATCACTTGCCTTCAGTGTCCAATGAGCAGCACAGGGTGAGGAGCAGAATGGAATTAGAGGGGCAGGGAGGCAGAATTTCCCTTCCCAAGCTTTGGAAAATAAATGGATATTGTCCAGAACTATATTCTTTATGCATTATAGATTTAGAGCTTTGCCCTCTCTTTTCCACCTTATCAATCCTGAATTTTAAACTATTCTCATAACCACCCCTATCAAAGTGTAGCGCTGGAAAGGACTTGATTGATCACCCAGACCTCTTGTTTCACAGATGAAAATCTGATGCCAACTAGTGGTGGACATGCCAGTGATCCTCTTACCTTCCCTGATGGGAACCATTTCCAGCTCTCTAGATGGGTAGCTCCTAAAATGACTATGTTCCAGACTCATGTGAACTCATAATTTTGTATTAAGGGAGAGAAAGTGTTGATTGAATGTTCAGTGATGATGCCCAGCATTTTGCAGATCTTTTTTACTACTAAAGCATAGCACACACTGTATCTCTCAGATGCATTATCATCTCCTTAAAAATTCCATTTGCAGCGATTTTGCATGGTACAGTTTTAGCTATTCAATGTAGAATTAGAGCTGGAGGTTGGAGTTAGGGGAATTTATAATCACCACTTGGGTGTTCCACTATCATTTCAGACCCAACATATTTCCCTCAAAACCACATCCCTGTCCAAGATTCCCAGTTCCATCTTTCACTCTCAGTCATCCAGACAAAACCTTGGCCATCCACATTCCCTCCTTCTCTGACCAAAACAATCAGTCACGTCACTAAGTACTGGTTTGTTTTTCTTGTAATGACTCTTATCTCTGTCTTTTCCTTCCCATTCCTATTGCAGTTTCCCTTAGAACTCCATGTTTGGGTTGTTAGGAGATAAGTAGGAACTTCTGTGTAAATAGACAAAATTCAAGAAAGAATTTACCTCCCCTAACTCAGAAATCTGCTTATTTTGTACCTATAGCGTCACAGGATCCCTTTAAAATGTTAGCTCAGGACCCACAATTTGCCTTTATCCTTACTAGCTGTGAGCCTTTGGTTGTGAAAATCCGCTTGTGAGCTTCCAGTTATGGCCCTCTCTGTATTTGCATGGCATAGCCTCTCTCTACTGGCTCTCCAGCGATGGAAGTCTGAGTGGAGGGCAGCTTTAAGGCAGGCCAGATCCAGCTGAACTGCCCTCATCCTAACCTTGCTTGGATGCTGCTGGACAGAGTGCTCTGCAGGAACAGTCTCTGAGCTGAGTTTTCTGAATCCCTACTGCAGATGTTGAAGGGATTACCAAAAAGTATAAGAATTCTGACCTCAGTGGGCCAGTCTTATTAAAATGGAAGGTGAAAAAGCCAGAAACACGTAGCAACAAATGAGTTTCAGATCAGGACAATATGTTTACTCACTTAGCAATCATTTACATCTAGATGTCAGGCACAATGTTAGTTTTTGGATAAAGAGATACACAATAGTTTGTGACTACAAGGGATAGTGATCTGGAAGGAAAGATGACAAGGAAGCAACTATAACCCGTGTGATAAACATTTTTATGATAGCAGCAAACCCAGGATACTTTGAGAGCCTAAACCAAACTGGAATTATTATAATTACAGTTAGAAATGATTGAGCATGACTGTGTGCCAGGCACTGTGGTGTGCCAATTTTATCATTTTCTCACAATTTTTTTCTCATTTCATCCTTATAACAGCTTTCTGGGCAGGAACTATTATCATTTCCAATTTTTTATTTGAGGAAACTGAGGCCTAGGGAGGTTAAGTAGCTGGCCTGAGGTCCCACAGTATATAAAAACAGGAACTAGTCATCCAGTCCTGGTCTGCCTGATGCTAGAGTCTAAGGACCACTGTGAAACTGGCTCTTTTTGGAGGTGGCCTGGCCTGGGGGAGCCAGAAGGATAGATAAGAGCTAGCCCTGTGGGCCAGGCTTGGGCAGTTGGGAGGCAACAGCTATTGCAGGCATAGAGGAGAGAGAACATGGTTATACGTTGTAGAATCCAGTATTTCTCTGAACATCTAAAATGGTCAAACAAGTCTTCACAGAGGTGAGTATTGAGTTAGGCATTGGGAAACAGGCTAAAGAAAGCAAGGGAAAAAGAGAGAGAGAGAATAGGTTCGTGGCAATCACCAAGCCAGGTTCTAGGTGATGAAAGAGATGAAAGCAAGAGACCCTGAGTTTGAGTAGCCTTGTTTATTTGGATGTGGGAGGGGCCATTTGGGGAAAGGTGGTGGTAAAGGACATAGCGGAAGATGAAGTCAAGCCATGCTACCTAACCTGGGTCTTTCCCCCCTCAGCCTATGCTCAGCTACAGCCACACCAGCTCCTCTCACAGCCACCATCAAAGCACCTGCAGCCCCAAATTGTGATCCAACAACAGCAACAGCAACAACCACCACAGCAGCAGCAGCAGCCCCAGCAAGCACGGCCCATGCTCCAACCCCAGACCCAACCCCATTTCGCCTCCATCCCTCCAAGCTTGGCCATACAGCCCAGCTTAGAAGCCCATGCCATGCCAGTAGGCCCAGTTACACCCACTCTGCCACTCCAGTGCCCCTCTGCCAATCTGCACAAGCCTGGCAGCAGCCAGCAATGTCATCCTCCCACATCAGACGCTGGGCCTCAGAATGGACATCCCGAGGGCCTGCCCCACACCCCGCAACGCAGGTTCCAGCACACATCAGCTGTCATCTTACAACTACAACCCGCTTCGCCAGTGGTGAGTAAGCTGGTCTCGAGTCCAGGGAACAAATGAGGAGGCCACAGCTCAGGCAATCCCACAGACCCCATTTGGATATGTTTCTGGGTAAGCTGAGTATGGAATTCCTGTCTGGGTTTTCCAAGAAAGAAAATGGGACTTTTTCTAAATTTGTGATGAGTGAATTTTAATGTCCTTTTCTGCTACCAAACTCCACAAAAAGCGGGGGCATATCCAAAAGCATAGAGGTAGTTCATGAGAAGACCATCTCTCTGTCCTGTCCCTTAACAGCCCCAGCAGTGTGCCCCAGATGACTGGAAGGAGGTGGTGCCTGGGGAGAAGAGTGTGCCTGAGACTCGGTCTGGCCCATCACCACATCAGCACGCCATTGTCACTGCCATGCCCGGTGGCCTGCCTGTACCCAAGAGCCCTAACATCCAGCAGCCCCCAACTCACGGTATGAAGTGTAGCAGGGCCCTCGGGGGAGGGGAGAAAGTCTGGCTTCCTTGCCATCCCATGGACTATTTCACTGGGGCATCTAGAAATCTAGAATGGGAGGGTAAAGTATTACAGGCCCAAAGAGGCAGCAAGGAGCCTGGGTGGGTGGAAATGGAGAAAATGAGATGAACCAGGGGTAAAGAAAGGGGACTCAGAAGAAAAAAGAGTAAGCACAGAGAAAGGAGAATTGAAAGTTCTAGAGTCAGACTGAGGCCTGCATGGCATTGTTGATAGGTGTATCTAAAGGCACATATACACATGCAAAGTTGAGAGTTGAGGCAGTTGTGAATGAATTCCCTGCTTCATTTAGTTTAAAAGGAGTTCTTAGAAATAGGGCAAGATGGCTGCCAAAGATTTTGCGCTATGGGAATTGTCTAGGATAACTAGAAGAGAATTCAGGATGTGTTTGGCTCATGGACGCATCTTTGAAGAAACTGCTCAGCTCTGGGATCACCATTTGTGAGTGCCCAGTTACAAGTGGATTTTTCAGTGCCCTAGGTTTCAGTGCTTGTTGGGTCCCTCTACCCTGATGGGAGAATCATAGCTGTACCTCTGCTTCTGCAGGGATCAATTTGCATTCTGTCCCTCTCTGCCAGTTTAAATAGCAATATTGATCCAGATCTCTATGGCATTATGAGCCACGACAGCTTACAATTCAGGGAAGCAGGTCCAGCTGGCAGTGTGCGCTGGGCATTGGGAATGGGAGTCAGGAGAGAAAAAGAGTTTGGAAATTGAAGGAGAAAATGATAAGAAAAATGCTTTGGGACAAGGTAGGGGGGAAGTTATAAAGATCCTATAAGGGAAAAAAAAGGAGCGGGGAATGGGATCAAAGGAAAAGAAAGCAAATGAATATGGAGAAAATAACACTAGAAAAATTAGAAGACAGGAAAGAAGTCATCTGCTCTCTTTACATTTTTGCAATGATGAAGGGTCCTCCATGTTGAAAAGCCACTCAATTCATTGTAGAATTACTCTATCAGAAATTTGGTATTCAAATTAAGTCAAAATCTGCTCTCCTGAGACTTCTACCCATTGGTTGTAATTTTGTCTTGTGAATTAAAAGAGTCCATTTCCTACATTACAGCTTGCCAGTACTGTGGACAGTTATCCTGTCTCTTCTCCTTCCCTCCCATTAAAAAAGAGAGAAAGAAAAAATCTCCAGGTGAAATATCTGAGACTTTTTTTCTGTTTTTAGCCAACACCTGCCAAGAACTCCCATTCTACTTTCTCATTAATCCTGTGCAATCCCCCAAATTAAGCACATTACTTCCAAATATAAAAAGACACTAACTAGTCACCATAGGTTGACACCTGGGCCTAGCTTTGTAAGGCCTTTACAGGACAGGCTTGTTTCCTATATCTGTATAGTATGGTAGCGAGGACCCTGATATTTGTTGTATACCTACTAAGTGCCAGGCACATAGTTCTTCACTCACTCATGACAACCATGAGAGATAAGTATCATTATCCTTATTATACACAGGAGGAAATAAAAGCTGGAAGTGGCCCCAGCCACACCACTGTGGAAGGGCAGCGCCATGAGCCTGACCCCTGTTTAGTAACTCCTTCGCCTTCCTCCATCAAGATGCTGCACCTGTGGCCCCACAGGTCCTTGGACCCGGTGGGAATGACACAGAGGGTGACAGTTTATTTGTGGGGTTTTTTTGTTGTGTTTTGTTTTTTTACATTAACTGCTATCATGCCAGGTCTCCTCAGTTTCAAATTTGTGCAATTTATATTTTGAAGCAAAATTATAATCTGTTATCTGTTCACTGCAACCTTGTGAATTATATATTAAATGTTATCTTGTGAATTTGGCCCATAATTCTAGACTAAGAAGAAAATAGTTATAGTTAATAGATAATTGTAGCTATTAACTATAACATTTATTGAACCTTCTCTGCCAGACTGTACAAATATTTACTCATTTAATCCTGACAATAACCTGCTGGTATAGGAACTTTTATTAACCCCCACTTTAAAGATATGGAAACTGAGGCACAGAGAGAATAAGTGGTGGAGCAGGGATCTTTTCCATCTGAATTGTTATTCATTAAACTAACTCTTCTGCTTAACTTTACCATCCGTAATTATCTAGCCTGCTTTCTTTGTCTTTAACCAATTAACTGATAGCAATACAGACTAGGACCCGAATGAGGGCACATGCTCTGCCTTTAAGTTGGTGTAAATAAACATTCTTCATTCAAGTATTTGTTACCCAAAAACTCGTAAATGAACTGACATTTGCCTGCCTCTCTCCATCTTGTACATAAAGCTCTCAAAAATCTCTCTCTGAATCTAATCAAGATGATATACACATAACAAGCATTCTGCTCTTGAGGTACATTTGGAACAGTTGTCAACCACCCAAGACTTAAATATTTAGCCATTCTATATATGTTTGAATGCCTGTTCTGTGCAAAGCACTGTGGGATGGAAGGTAATACATAGAGAAATAAGATCTGTTCCCTACCTTCAAGGAGCTTAGTCTGCTGAGAAAGATGGAACATGCACAGGAAAAAAAGGACAGTAAAAGATAAAATATGATAAATGCCATAGAAGGATTACAGGTGAGTGCTTTAAAAGTTATGAAGAAGGAAAAGTTACTGCCAGCTGGAGATTATCAGGATTGATTTCATGGAGAAAGTGGCACTGTTCTAGAGAAGCAGTTGGTGAACTACAGCCCAAGGGCCAAATCCATCTCAGCCCCCAGTTTTTGTACAGCCTGCAAGGTAATGATGGCTTTCACGTTTAAGTGATTCTTTAAAAACCAAAAGAAGAATATTTCTTGATATGTGGAAACCATATGAAATTGAAATTTCAGTGTCCCTAAATAAGGTTTTATTGTTGGTGTTGTATGTGGTTGCTTTCATCTACAACAGCCGAGTTGAGTAGCTGCTACAGGGACCATACGATCTGCAAAGTCTAAGGTATTTATAACCTAGTCCTTTATAGAAAAAGTTTGCCAACCACTGTTCTTAAATATCCTTAAGGATAGGTAGGTCTTGGGCATTGAGAGTTGGGGAGAGGGCATTCCAGTAAAGGTGGAGAGACAGTAAAATGTGAACACATTTGAGAAATAAAAGGAAGTCAAATATTCAATCACACATTACCTTAGTTTATAAAAACAAAACTGTGTAAGAAATCCAAAGGCTGAAAGGTAGAATGTGAATATGAGTGAAAGAAGGATTTGAAAATTTGCTATGTAGGGTAGAGGGGAAAGGAAGAGAATGGGAAAAAGAGAAAGGGCAAGAAGTAACAATTAATGAATATAATATAAATGTAAAACGTGGAAACAAGCAAAAGGATTATGAGAAGAGAGGCAGAGAGACAATATGAATAAGAATGCTAAGAAAGGCAAGAAAATGGGTGAAATGTTGGGAACAGAGAGTCAAGAATAGAAAGAAATTTGTCATTTATTCAGCAACCCTGAGGATGGACAGGTGAGAATTGTGTCCCGTTGTACATCTTTTTTATCCTGCACAGCTCGTAGTATATTTACTGAATGAATGTGCACCGCCATGTCAATTTGGCTTCAATCAGTGTGGTTTAGAAAGAGTAGTAACGTTTATTGGGCTCCTACTGTGTACCAGACACTGCAGGCAATTTGTATATATTTCATCATTTAACTTCACAGTAAGCCTAAAGAGTAGGGATAATCCCTGTTTATGGAGGTGTAACTGGATCACTTTGGTCATTACTTAACCTTCCCATCCTCAGTTCCCAATTGGGTGGATAATGACTACTTGTAGGGTTATTGTGAGTAAGTGAGAGTGTGCGTGCATAAAGGGCTCAACCCATATTAAGCACTCAATTACTGGTAGTTGAGTTATTTCCTCTAGGGCCTCACAGATAGTGAATTGGCCGCGGCAGGAGTCAGTCCACTACGCTGCTGGGCGGCTTTTGTTGGGGGCGATGGCAGGCGTCCTTGTGGCTTGGCCCTTGCTTCTCTAAACGGAAACCTCAGCGTCCCTAACCCGCCACAGGCCTGGTTCGGCCGGGGGCGTCAGGCCACGGAGCCGTCGCGAAGGCTGGGAGGCAGGGCCGAGGGGCGGGGCCGGTTCGAGGCTGCTTGACACTCCTCCAGCGCCAGGCTGTAGCCCGCCGCACAAAGGAAGCGCGGCCGGGCTTCCGCGCCTGCTCACCCCGCCCCTCAGCGGCCCCGCCCCGTGCGGCCGGGGCTCCGCCCCACGTCCCGCCCCGGCAGAGGCGGCCGCGGGAGCCCGGCCCGGACGCGCCGCATTGTCTCCGCGGCGGCAGCAGTCCTCGAGCGCCCGCCGCGCGCGCGCAATTCCGGCGGCCGCTCGCGTCCCCGCCTGGGCCTCGCGCCCCCGCCCCGGCCTCGCGCCCCTGCCGCCCTTTGTTGACGCCGGCCAGGCCGGTGCGGTCGGATGCGCCGCGGCAGCCCCGGGCCCCGGCTCGGAGGCTCCCGGCGGAGAGGAGGCGGCCCGCTCGGGCCCCCGCGTGAGGCGGCGCCCGGCCGAGGGGCTGCGTAGGCCCCGTCCGGCCAGGCCCAGCCGGGCCCTGGACAGGTCAGTGCCCATGGCGGGGGAGGGTTCTCGCCAGGAGGGGGGTCCGGGAACCGCGCTCGGCGCACTGGAAACCGGGCACCGCCCTCCGGTGCCACTCCCGGCCAGGGCCTACTCGGCTGCCAGGCCGTGCCAGCCCGTGACTCTCGCCCTCTCCACCCTGGGGAGGTGCCCTGCTCCCCCACGGCCCTCGCCTGGCGTATGTAGCCCTAGTCCTGACCCTGCCCGCGCTGCGCTACCCCTGAAAGCCGCTGTGTCAACCTCGGCGTGCCAGACGCTTCAGCGTGTCCCCCAGCCCTCCTCCAAATCCCCGCATACCCCCACCCCCACCCAAACATGTCGTCTTCTCAGGGATGGGGATTTACCGCGGGACGTGACCGTTTAGGAGCAGGACTGCTGGCATCTGCTGTACTTTATGGGTAGTGGACTACCTATCGGAGGCGCCTGCGGCTTTGCTGCAGAGTTCTGTTTTTAATCTAGTTCAGTCTCACGGGATTTTTAATTGGATAGAAAAGGACAAGCTGTTCTATGTCTGAACTGTCTTCCATTTTTAGAAGAGCGTTTTCTCTCCTTCCCTTTCCAAATGAAAGCATACTGTATTTGTTGATCCTTTACATTAAAGTCGGGATTTGTGAAATTCTCTTGTAAAATTGAAGTCCACAGTGAGGGAAATAATTTGCCCAAGGTCGGGTTGCACCAGTAGTGAAGCTACAGTCTGAACTTCTAACCCCTGTCTCCTGTGTAAGGTTGAATACAGTTTGTGCCACTGATACCTCCTCCATCCCAACCTCACTTTTCCACTTCCGTTCCCGCCCCCGCCTTTGAAATCTCACAAAAGAGATTTCACTGGCAAACTTTTAAGTTCTGATAAACTTTCCTTTCCTTCCTATTCCATATCTAGAATATTTACCATTTTCATGTGCTGTCTACTTAGCACACTTTTACTTTTCTTTTTGCTGCTTTATAAATCAGTGACTTCCTTCTTCTCTGATATCTTCAATCCTTGATCCTTAATCCCCTCCCATTAGCATTTTAGGCCCAGAGGATCCCTTGTTGTGAGATCAGCCACTGACCTAAATCCAATATATGTCCCCGATTTTTCTAGGACAGCCCCAGTTTAAAATATTCCATCCCATTGTCTATCATTCCAATGTCTTTTTGATTTAGAAAATAATGTCATTTTAACTGTACCAGACCTACTGTCCTGGCCTTTTCCAGCCATTTGGCTCTGGGGCATACCTGGCTAATCCAATTATCATTCACTTGGGATTTTTCTTCCCCTTCCGAGTAAACCCAAATGTTAGAACTGCCAGGATTTCTAGGTGAGAGTAAAAATTACAGGCTGATGAAGCAAGAAAATTCCTCCTTACCTATGTATTTCTGCATACACACAGATACCACCCTACCCCCCATTCCCCCATTCCCTCTCCATCTTTTTTTCCAGTTCAAGGTAGCAGACCTGTGGCAGTGCCTATTGATTAGGGCTTAGGTTTAGGTCACAAGGGGTCTAGGGCTTCACATCATTTTTACTCTAGAATAGAAAGAAACTAGAAAGAAACAACATGTTGGTTATAAGACAAGAGATTCGGTCTCTTAAATCTTAAGAGCTATACAGCTAAGCAGTTTGGTTTCATTCAGGTAAATATAACACCTTTTTTGGCTCCTGCTTTAGGCAAAACGCTGTCCTAGGCAGTATGGAAAATGTGAAAGTGACTTTAACACATAGGTCCCAGCATCTGAATCTGTATTTGAAAATATTAGCACTTTTGAATCAGCTGACAAACTGTTTCCTACTGTTAATTTCTGCACCTAAATTCCACTCCCTGGAGGCGGCTGCCAGGGCTTCTTTGGCTCATTCACAAGGGCTGACTTGTTTCACAGAGGGTCCGGCAGATGGGTAGTGGTGCTCTTCTGGCACCTGCCCTTTCCTGGCATTCTTCATCACGTGAGTGCTGCCTCTCAGCCCACCCAAGATCTGTTTCCAGGCTCGTCCGTGCACACTGGGAAGAATAGATGCCTTTATTCACCAGCCTTAATCTTGAGAATGTGGGTAGTTTCTCAGTCCACTTATCTGTTATTGAGTTGGTTTCTCAGTTGTCCCAACTGCATTTTCATGATCAACCTCTTCTGTTTTCTTCCCCATTATTCTTTTTAACTGTTGTTTTACTGTCATCTGGCACACAGGTGCTTAATGAATGTTGGTATTTCATCATGTCCCCACCTCTTGGCCCTTTCCTTTTATCTTCCAGGTCCTGGTTTCATTTCTCATGTACCTTTGTCAAGAGCACTCAGTCTATATTATTTCCACTTCCTCCAAGTAAAGGGGAAACGCCAACCTGTCTGCCTTCTATGATTCTTAGCTGTAGGTCCCATTGCCTGTCTGCATTTCAGTGTAGAATAACCTCTTAGGAAGCTGCTCTTCTGTCTCAGTTCCATAGCATTCTCCAGACTTAACTGCTCTGTCATTGACCTTTTAGTCTAAGGTAATTGAACCCTGAGATTTTTCTTCTCACCATCAAGACCCCTTCCCCCATCTATGACCCTGCCTGTTACTTACTCTGGCTCAGCCCCAGAATCCACTCTTTCTCATACCACATCCTTTTTCCTGCCTTACTCATTTCCTGTCTCGAATATTTTGGATCCCTTGGTTCTGATCTTTCAGGGGAGAGGAAATAAACTAAGAAGAGGAATGAATTGATAGATGATTTTACAAAATTGAACTGTTCTTGCCTCTAACCTTGTCACCTCCCTAGGTTTTCTTATTTAAGGGGAGGAAAAAAGATTACTGCCTCAGGATTAAACATCTCTACCTGTGAGCTCTTATATGCCTTTTTTCATCTCTTCTTTTTTTCTGTTGCACATGTATGAAGAGGATAACATGACTGCCTTGGATTATCCCTCTTAAGTCTCTGTCTTCCCTTGGTCTCTGGGCCTCATGCTAGGCATTAGTAATTATTTTGCTGAATAAAGTTTATCACCTCCTATCATAGTCCTTCACTTTTAGCTGGTGTGGATTAGCAAGCTAAAATAAAATGTAAATGTATTCTGTTGTTATACTCCAAATAATATCCAAACAGTTATGTAAGTAGCAGCAATTCTAAAGCTTTCAGCCCTTTGGTAGTAATGGTAAAGTTTTTCTCCCTAATACTGTCAAATGATTTCTAGCAATAAACCTTACTTAATTTTTAAAATTATAATTTAAAAATCTAAGGAACAGGATGGAGGTTCCAGTTCCGGTAATACTGCTTCTTGTTAGCGTAATATATACCAAAGGTTTTTTTCCCCTCTTCTCAAGTCAGTCCAAATTTATATTAAAGCTCTCCAAGCCATTCAATGCTATGTAATCTCCAGGCAGATTTGGTCTCACTTTCAGAAGATTTTCTTCTGAAAAGATAATATTAGAGGTGAAAGTAGAGAAGTGAAAATGAGTCTTCATTAATGATAGTTTCTCTTTTATTCCCTTTGTTTTGTGCCATCTTTCAATTGGAAGATGAAGGTGGTGATGATCTATGGTCAGAAGAAATCTCACAAAAGTAACTGTAGAGAGAGGCTTTTGTATAACCCAAAGGAGCCTGTCTTGAAGTTAGAGGTCCCATGTCTGAGCTTGCCCACTCCTCCCACCTCCATGAAGAAGCAGGATGAAGACTGATCACCTTATGCAGTCTAACTCTGATGAGGCCCTTGTGCCAATGACTGAAATGGCCCTCTTCAGTGATATTTATTATCTTGTTTGATGCAACTCAAAGCTGGGCCACCCTCTAGGCAGAGGTCCAAGCATTCATAGATTTATGTTTTAAAATGCTTTTATGACATGGTTTAAACTACGTCGTGGTTTAACCAGATAAAAATATTTTGTTCAAGGATGTTTTGTTTTTTTTGTTTTAAGGGTGTCTTTTTAAAAAACAACTTTAATCTTGCACTCATAATTCAAATATTTCTAGGTTTCATTTTAAATACTGACTTAATAAATTTGTGTTTGAATTACTAGCTACATTAGAACACTGAGTTGACACTTGTAAAGATATTCAAAGGCAAACCACCTTTAATTCAACTTTATGAGTAACCATGAATATTTTGGGAGTTGCTAGGAAGCTAATCAACCAATTGCTTATCCAAGTCAGCAACCTTACATTTTCTGCACTTTTTCCAGCCCTTCAGTAGCAAAAGTACAATGTAATTGACAGAATCAAGAAATAGGACTTTTTATAGTTAATCAAGAGTTACACGATTAAGAATTATTAGTTTTTCAGATGAGAAAATAAGAAACATAGCATATCATTTATGTAATAAATAGTTGCCCTGGGATTCTTTGTTAAACCACTTAGGCCAGAATAGTAAACTTAGTAGTTTTTTTATTTCCTCTTCCAAATTATTTATAGTTAGTGAAGAAGGATATATTTTCCTATTCTTTAAATTTCCAAATGACTTTTTAGTTTAGAAATGTCCAAGAGAACATTCTTCCTACATCTTCTAAAGGATTGCTTTTAAACAGTAGATTGCCAATGTTCTAAGATGAACCTGGACGTTGAAAAGTCTTGATTTGCTATTATGATTTTCTTTAAAGCATCAGCAAATGTCTGTTTCTTGGATGATTTTCTTCTTAGCAGTGAAATTTATTTTCTACTAAAAAGAGATAACTATTAACTGCCATGTCATAACCAACGTTTCTCTAGTAGATAAGGAAGATCAGGCCAGATAGTGAGTATGGACTGTTGACAAGAAAATGAAAGTGCATGGCTGCTGTGAGTTTTGTTTTTGTTTTTTTTAAGTTAGGCCAGTAAAAAGAATTTATTGGGAAATGGGAGAAAAGAACAGAGTTTGCTGAGAAATGGGAGAGAAGGACAGAAATACGCACCGAGATTTGATGCAGGCTCCTCTAGTCAGAGAGAGCCTGTAAGGTATTTTTAAAGCTATAGCTGCATGGCTCTAATGTCTCAAATACTGTATAATTATCTGTAGTGACTGACCATATTTGTAATCATCCGTATGTGGTCTAGAGTCACACAGTGATTTTAGACGTTTTTAAACAATCAAAGCAAATGACACTTCAAATTAAAACAAAAATAATGTGAAGCAGAATTTTTTTTTAATCGATTAAGTCTCCAGTACTCCAGTATTAATTTGTGGACTGGTGGCAAGGTAGGGTGATTGAAAGCTTAAAAAAATGGTTACAAGAAGGAAGGGTAGTGTTTTCCAGGAACAGAAATTGCCAGCAAGATTGATTTGCAAAAAAATTATTATCTGGCCTGATATATAGACCAGACAACTGCAAGTTAGGTTAGCTCCGTCTCTGAGCCATTTGTCTAAAAAATATTGGTGATCCTGCAATTGGTAACCAAAAAAAAAAGGCATCATATTGGTATCATATTGGGGAACATGGTTGGTTTTCCTTATTATCAACCTCAAAAAAATTAGAGAATTTACTAAACATTCTAGTTTCTTTCGTAAACTGGTATAAATCTAACATGATTTTACCTTCAGTCTTTTTTTTTTTTTTTAAAGATTTATTTTTATTTATTTAATTCTCCTCCCCTCCCCCGGTTGTCTGTTTTCTGTGTCTTTTGCTGCGTCTTGTTTCTTTGTCCGCTTCTGTTGTCGTCAGCGGCACGGGAAGTGTGGGCGGCGCCATTCCTCAGCAGGCTGCTCCCTCCTTCGCGCTGGGCAGCTCTCCTTATGGGTGCACTCCTTGCGCGTGGGGCTCCCCTACGCGGGGGACACCCCTGTATGGCAGGGCACTCCTTGCGCGCATCAGCACTGCGCTTGGGCCAGCTCCACACGGGTCAAGGAGGCCCGGGGCTTGAACCGCGGACCTCCCATGTGGTAGACGGACGCCCTAACCACTGGGCCAAAGTCCGTTTCCCTTACCTTCAGTCTTTTAAGCTGGTTTCTTTTCACAGACTTAACCACCTCCTAGCATTTTAAGTTCCATAAATTTATTATTGTCTAGATAAAGTGGTTCTTCCTTTTATTTGTCCTGAAGTTACCTCTTTGGTGATATCTGGGGTACTTCTGCATTGTTTCCTTGATACCCTAAACTCTTCATGAAAGGACTGTATAGAAAGGGAATCTAGTGGTTTTGACTTTTGAATTAATTACCATTGACTTTGAATTGAGCCTTTGGTTTGCCCTAAAAGGCAGGGGCATTTCCATCACATTGCATTCATGGTCAAAGTGGAGGTAACAGTTCTTCCTAAAGCCTGATCTCAAGAGCAAGGAGGGGACCCCCTGAGTAGACCAAAGCATCTGAGGAACATGAATGATACCTGAGTTTGGGCCAAGGAACGAGCAACTCTGCTGTGGTGTGTAAAACCTGACTCAGTAAGATGGTGAGGTAGGGAGGGCTGTTTGCTCATCTTGTCTCTGGCCTCAGTGATGTTAGACTCCTGTGGCAAAGCCGGGCCTATGTTCTACCTGCATTATTTTATTTAATCCACACTGCAGCCACATGGGACAGATGAAGGTGGCCATTTCAGAGATGAGAAAACTGAGGCTTTAGAGTAACTTGACCTGGGTTACAAGCTAGTATTTAAGCCTAGGTCTTTTCTGGTCCCAAAGTCTTAACTGCCATACAGTACAGCTTCAGAATGTCATCAGTAACAGGCATTTTACATATATGAACTCTTAATATTCACTGTAACCTTGCAAGGCAAATAGTATGACCCTCATTTATACAGATGGAGAAACTAAGACTCAGACCAGGTACCAAGTGCTTGAACCACAAAGCTAGTCAAAGATGGAAGTAGAATACAAGCCCAGGTCGATTCCCCAGAGATAGTGCTCCTTCTAGTCTGCCAGTCTTCCTTTCATCTGTTATTTTGATATCTCTGCTGTGGATCCTCAACCATTAGTTCCAGATATTTTGCTTTTTGAAATCATAGCATGTTCCCTGGCACTGAGGTGTGAGAATATCTGGGAGCCCTTGACCTCTTGGATACCGTCCTGCTGGCCTCGATTGCCAGGTGTTAAGTAGAACTCTTGCAAACTCTCTCTTGCCTCCCTGTAGCAGGGTTGGCTATTATTCCCTAGCACGTTGACCTGTCCTGTTGGAAGTCATCCTACAGCCCCGCAGGTGCTGCTGCCGAGTTTGATCTTGGAGTCTGAGGTCCCTGTTGCAGGGCTCAGCTTGTGGACTGGGAAGCAGTTCCTGCAGCTGTTTGGAAATCCCCCATTGCTCCCGTTGTCCTGAACTGCATGGGGGAGGGCGGCTGTTCGCTCCATTGATTCCTTCCTTCTAAGCTGGGGGTGGCAGCTTGGAAAACATTCAGCTGTTTACAATTCAGCTTATGTACACTTTGGCTGGGGATTGTGGGTGAGTCAGAAGGGCTGCTCTCTTTGCCTGTGTCCTCAGAGACAGCATGAAAGTCAGCTGTATGGTAATGGCTGCCAGCGTGGGAGGAGGGGCCCTCCTTAGCAGATGCCTTAACCAGAGTTGCTCAGCCCTGCCAGGACTGCTGGGCCATGCCCCAGATGCTCAAGAGCCAAGAAACATGTCTGCTCTCCAGTCTTCTTAACCCAGACTCAACAAGGTCATTTTGCAGGGACACTGAGGGCAGGTCTGCAGCATCTGGCTCAGACTCTTGTTCTGCTCGCCAGCTCCTTGGACACCGAGGTGTTTCCTCCTGTGACTGGAAAACCCACCATTTTGCTTGGTGAAGTCCAAAGGGACCTCCTGTCACTACTGCCCCTCTCTGGGAGACGTCCTTTAGAGGAAGGTACTCTGAGGCCATGACATCTGTGCTAGAGAGTCACAGCCTGCTGGGTGTTCTCAAGGCAGGGAGGTCTTGTCCTGACTGCTTGGTCCCTAGCAGAGTTGAAATGCTTACAAACATGTGGCTTTGCTTCCTCCTGCCTTCAGTTACCCTGGAGACCCCAGGGTGGGAAGTGACCTACAATTTTCCACCACCAAGAACACCTTTTGTGTGTGCTTTAGAAGACACAGTCTGCCAAATAAATGGCATTTACTCTTACCTTCATTCTAAAAGACACATTTTCAACATGTACATTCTGCAGTTGAGATGTAGGTGCATGTATAATCAATCTGAATTTAGTGCAAAAACTTTTGTGGGGAAAATGGGTCATCTGAAAAACTGATTGCATTTTAGAATCAGGGAGATATGCTATTAAACAATAGCATATTTAGCACTATTGAAGATAAATGTGCTATTTCCTTTTAGGCTTTTAAAAATACAGGATCTAGCTTGTGGGTTCTCATAACTGTTCAGGAATCCCTTTTGGGATCACTCACCCAGATCATTCTCCATCCCACAAATATCTGGCCTCTGCTTCAGAACATCCCAGAATGCAGCTTACACTTCCTGTCCCCTTTTTCCCAGATGTCCTCATTCTTTCTCAAGGTTAACCAAAGCACACCTTTCCCTCTGCTCTAGCAGCCCACCAGGGAAACCTAAGGAACTGAGTTCTGTTCTGGCCTCTGCCACTGACTGACTTTTGTGCCCTTCGGTAAAGTCATCTCACGTCTGAAACCTGCTTGCCTCAACTAGAAAATTAAGATATTAGACTCAGGGTCTTTCTAACTCTAATCCTTCATGATCCAGTGATTCTAAGTGCCCTGGGATCCAAAACCCTCACCCCCTCCCACCATACCTTCTGTTCCCTAAATTGGGAGGAAAGCAATCTGCTTATCCTAACCAAGTGATTCACAGTAGGGTGTGAATGACTGAAGGTGTGTATTTGCATTTTAAAGAAGACTGTTAACCAAATGAATCTCTTTAATTGATGGCTGCTGTCAGGGTCTCTTGATAGAGCCCCTATCTCTTTTCCCCCCTCCCCTTCCAACCCTCCCTTTGGGGGTCAGGAGGAGGTCAATAAATGGATGCTTATGAAAGGTCATGCCTCTCTCACTTTCAGAGTAGCCCTGATTTTTTGAGGGCCTAGATATAACTAGAGACATTGTAAAGGGTGGCCCACAGGCCTTTCCACAAGGAATTCTGCCCTCAGTTACTATCTTGTAGTACAGTCTGCTGCTCAGATCAGGTGTGCTCAGCATCTCCTCTCTCCATCTTCTGGATATTGTTTCAACATGTGCATCACTTTGCAGGTGCTCCAGTTAGACTCTCTCTATAGCAAGCAGTTCTTTAGGATTTTACTGTCACCCATCCTGGCCACATGGCTGAGCCGACTAAGCTGAGGTACAGTAAGCATAACTTACATGCCAGGGGCCTGGAGAGACCACTCTGTTATTTAGGTGACCTTATTTTGCCATTTGTTTTGCAGAATTTGCCGCAGGCAAATAATCCATTTTATCACCTACTCTGCTCCCTTAAATTCTTCATTAACTCCATTAGCTCCATCTTACTCCTGCAGTAGTCAAACAGGGGTAGTAAGAAGTCTTCTGAATTAAAATATTCCCTTTTCCTCATGTCCAGAGAAAGTGGAAATCAGCCACTGACCAAGCGGAGGGGGTCACAGGAGAAATTCTGCTTACTCTCCGTTTCCTCTGAAGTCAGGTCTGCAAGGCTGCTTGGTTTAGGGGCAAATGGAATGAATGGTAAGGCGATCTGAAATACCCATGGCAGCTGTCAGTGCTAAATCATATTCCAGCGTAACCAATGGCTCTTCCCTCATCAGTGCACATAAATAACATCCACCTGGTTCTGAAGAGACCCAGATTTTGCCCAGGTAGGACCATTCTGACAGGTCTTCAACACAGCCTCTTGGATGCCTGTTACCCTGGTCCTGAGGGCGGGGCCATCTTTACAGGCACCTGCCTGCCTCTGTCCCTAGAGGACATCCTGTCTTTCCAAGTGTCTGGGGCCAGTAAAAGGGTTTCTAAGGGCCCAGGGAATCCAGAGTTATGACGGTGGAGGCTGGCCTCCAGACTTCAGGACTGACTTGGTGTTGTGCCTCCCATTTGCTGAGGAAATCCCCACTCCAGCAGGAAGAAATGGACCAAAACCTAGCCCTCATTCTTCATTACAGCCATGTACCCAGAAATGCCACTCCTAGGCAGGCACCAGCCTTGCTGCTGTCAAATTATTTTAGCCTCAGAAAGTTATTTGCAAATCTCAACTGGTGCTAGGCTACTTTGTTTTGGTTCTAGGGAGAACTGTGCTGTTCACATCAACAGTGAAGATTGGAGGCCATGGGTTCCATACACTCCAGTCCAAAGAGGATTAAACTTGTCTTCTATATTGACCTTGGATTAGCCCCCAATAACTAAGACAGAGCCCCCTGTCTAGAGAAACTTGCTCTGCCCAGCAGAGGAGACCAACCCTGAAGCAGATAATTTCACAAACAGGAGCACAAAGAAGGACCACTTACTTGGTGATACTCCCTAAGTTATTCTGCCTCTGTAAGGACTGTCTGCCAGGCCTACTGGATGAGATCAGAATTGAGACGCAATTGAGAGGTTGAGACAGTTCATGTAATGACTCCCCAAAACATACTCCTCTGTTCATCCTGACCTGAATACTTGGCCTTTATGGTCAACTTCAATTAAAGGCTCAGTCCTACCTCGTCCGTTCCTACCACTACCACCACCACTGAAGAATGACTTTCCTTTCCTCCCCTCTGGTCCTCACGGTGTCCTTGCCTCCACCTTTCAGTTTCAGGTGCCTGACTCTGGTTTAAAGGCATTTGAGACCTGTGGGAATCCCTGGTAGCACTTACAGCTTCAGGACTGATCAAGAGAATTGAATCAAGTAACGAGTAAATTCCAAAAGAAAAAAATAAATAAATTCCAAAGATAGAGTATTTCTTTGTCTGCCGTCTTTTTATCTGGCGTCAGGGGCCAGCAGGGCAGGTTTCTGCAAGTTTCACAGTTTAACTGCCCTCTTTCCCCAAGCAGGCCTCAAAGCAGTCTGGGAGAGTGGGAAGCAGATTAAATTAATCTCAGTGGCTGAGCTTGGCAGGGGGTAAGATTATGTTTGGTCATTCCAGAAATAGCCCAAACGCCTTTGTTACTAACGCTGATAAAGTATTGGCCTACAAGATGACTGCAAAGCAAAGTAATTGCAGGCCTTTGTATATTCATAAAACTCTCCCTTCTGTCCTGTGGATTCTGTCTTTCCTGTAACCCACCCCAGAGTTATGGAGAATGATAGTTTCTAATTTTGTGGCAAAGGGTTTATTTGTTTTTTATCTTAAGATCCTTTTCTTTAATCCAAAATTTTCTTTGCACCCCAGAGTTCAGCATTGGTGCTGTAACTTCTGAGCTGGTGAATTGTATCTGTTCACTAGCATATTTGTATGAGGAAAGCATCTGACTTCCAGAGTGATCCCCCATAGATCTGAGAGACTGGGAAAAGGAGTGGAGGGAACGAGGACTTGAGCAAGGAGAACGGAGAGTCCATAAAAGGAGACAAAATATCAGAAGCCATTTGGTGATGAGTATCAGTGAAAGGTGGGAGGCAGGGAGTGATCCCAGCCTTCAGAGGAGAATGATTTAATTCCATAGAAGTATTATAATCTCCCTCTATGAAACAAATCTTAGCAACCACATCTCTTAGATGACTATACTTGCAATAATTATGTTTAGTATTGACTTGGTGCCTGACTTTAAAAGATGGAGGCAGCAAAGACCTGGGATGGTGATGAACTTGTTAGCTTTTTATGTAAGAAATTATTGAAAGAGCAGAGGAGGTTTGGCCTGGTAGAGAGGTGGGCGGATCATGAATGAGATCTTCATGACCCAAGAGCGGCACCTCCCATGTCTTGAGCATTTCCTAGGTGTGCATGCCCTGCACTGCTGTGCATTAGTCCTCACACAACCCTAAGATATTGTTATCCTTATTTTGAGGCTGGTAAAACCGAGGCTCAGATGGGTAATGACTTGCCCAAATTCTCTGAGTGAATGCTGGAGATAAGGCTCTAAGCCAGGTCAAAGTCTGTGTTTTTTATCATACAAATCTGATACTAAGCCTTGTCCTATATCATCTAAAGGGACAGAACCAGGATAAGTGGGCAAAAATTAATGAAAGACAGATTTTTGGCTTATTATAAGAAAGAACTTTTTAATTGAACTGCCATATTTTTAAATTTACATGAGCTTTGTAATCTTAACATTTATTCATCATTTTAAATAATATATATATTTGCCTCTTTTCCTATTCAAAATATTTTAAAATAAAAGCAGAGAAAATGTAAATGCAGGCTTAATTATTTAAAATATAAAAGCAGGGCAGCAGACTTGGCCCAGTGGTTAGGGCGTCCGTCTACCACATGGGAAGTCCGCGGTTCAAACCCCGGGCCTCCTTGACCCGTGTGGCACAGGCCCATGTGTAGTGCTGATGTGCACAAGGAGTGCCGTGCCATGCAGGGGTGTCCCCTGCGTAGGGGAGCCCCATGCGCAAGGAGAGCGCCCCATAAGGAGAGCCACCCAGCGGGAAAGAAAGTGCAGCCTGCCCAGGAATGGTGCCGTCCACACGGAGAGCTGACACAACAAGATGACGCAACAAAAAGAAACACATTAAGATCCCCATTCCACTGACAACAACAGAAGCGGACAAAGAAGACACAGCAAATAGACACAGAGAACAGACAACTGGGATGGGGGGGAAGGAGAGAGAAATAAATAATCTTTAAAAAATAAAATATAAAAGCATAATTTGATTAATTAAATAAATGTAAGGAAACTTCATTTGATTGATTTTGTAGTTAACTGAGGGACTCCCAATTACTCATGCACAGAATATGAAAAATTTTTTTCAGTTCCCAAACACCTCTACCATGTAGAATGGTTAATTCCATAAGAGAAGTAAATTGTCTATCTCCACAGAATAGCTGAAGCTATTTTTAAAAAGTTTTTTTTTTTCCAAATGAATATAGACACTTGGGGGATTTTTCTAACTTGCTGGCATGACTATTTCAAACAAAAAATAAATGACACAAAAAGATCTCATCCACCACATCTTTTGGATGATTCCTGCTCAGCCCTAAGGTTTATGGTAGTTAAATTACAGAGTTGGTGAGTCCTAAAGCATGTGTCACAGCCAACTCTTTTGTATCAAAAAAGATTTATTTTAGTTTATTGAGCATTAGGACTGTTGGTAAAAAAAAAATAAACAAACTGGAAGCAGCACAAGACCTGTTGTGACCCCATTGTAAACTTTTTTAAAATGTGTCTATTCTGATTTCTACACCATGCAACATAATTAGACTGTATGGATTCCTATTCCATGTTGCAGTTTTGGATTTCTAACATGAAAAAGAGCATCTTCATAGAAAGTTTTTTGTAAAAATTACGTACACAGCAAATGTCCTGAAATAGTTTTAAAAATATGTATCACACACACACATCCACAACACTGTACCAGGTTATGCTTCATATTAATAGCCTTGTTATGCTAAAGAAATAGCTTTTTCTTTCTTTTTTTTTTTTTTTTTTTTAAAGATTTATTTATTTTATTTAATTTCCCCCCCTCCCCTGGTTGTCTGTTCTTGGTGTCTATTTGCTGCGTCTTGTTTCTTTGTCCGCTTCTGTTGTCGTCAGCGGCACGGGAAGTGTGGGCGGCGCCATTCCTGGGCAGGCTGCTCTTTCTTTTCACGCTGGGCGGCTCTCCTCACGGGCACACTCCTTGCGCGTGGGGCTCCCCCACGCGGGGGACACCCTTGCGTGGCACGGCACTCCTTGCGCGCATCAGCACTGCGCATGGCCAGCTCCACACGGCTCAAGGAGGCCCGGGGTTTGAACTGCGGACCTCCCATATGGTAGACGGACGCCCTAACCACTGGGCCAAAGTCCGTTTCCCCTTTCTTTTTTTATTTTTCTTTTTTAGGAAGATCCAGGTTAAAGGCAGTCCGAGCTCACTGGTCAGTTGGTACTGGTAGCAGATGGCCCTGCGAAGGGGGCAGGGGGAGAGTTAGAAAAGCGAGGTAATGAAGTGTTTGCACCTCTCAGGCAAGGAGGCAGCTCAAAAGAGACTCTTTGATGTGTGGGCGAGGAGGACTGTTGTGGTGTGATTCTATAGATACACCTCACCACACATTTTGGAGCACTCTATTAGGTCTCTCGGGAAGACTACCAGGTCTGTGGAGGAAGAGAACTTAGGAACGGAGGTCCACAGAGGGATGGAAGGAGGGGCTCTATAATTTGCTGAGGGTCTGTTTGGGTATAGAGCTGAGAGCTGAGCAAGGGGCTTGACTAAGAGCACTTCAGTAAAAATCGCATAGAAAATCTCAGCTCTGCCCACCGGATTCCTCGACAGAAAAATAGAATACATGGATATCTTAATGCAGTGACCCCAAATAACCAGTCTCTGAGTGGTCAGATCTATATTACAGTCTTCACTTAGAGTTCAGTCCCCAGAAACCCTTTGCCTTCCTCTGGGGTTCAGTGCTTAGATTTTTCACAGGGCTTTTAAAACCCAGGCTTTCCGCACATAACCTTCTAGAAAGTCCGTTCAACCTCTCTCGCCCAAACCCCATCATACCCTAAACTATGTCCAAAGGTCAATGTCTTGTCCTGGTTTTCGATGTCATCTTGAATGCATAATCTCCCTTGAAGTGAATGTCACCCTATTTGTCCATGAAGACCAAGGTACTTAACTCTTCAAAGACAAATTCTGTCTCTCTAAATAACCTGGTTGAACTTTCTTAGCACAATTGGAAATAAAGCAGTACTGCTCACTGACTGGCTGCATTGTAGCAGAACTGGTAATAGGCATGCTTGGTGATGTGTCCATTGAAGCTGTACCACTTTTAAATAGGTCAGTGAGGAAGGGGACTGTCTGGTTTGCATTGTTGCTTGGCTCCACAGGAAAAGCCAGGTCCCTTTTGAGTCCTGGCTTTCTTGCTGCTGACCTAGACTCTGGTTCCTTTTTTTTTTTTTTAAATATACTTTTTTATTTTTTTTAAAAAGATACTTAGATTACATAAATGTTACATAAAAAAATATGGGGGATTCCCATATGCCCCACTCCCTGTCCCTCACATATTTTTGCACATTAACAACATTCTTCATTAGAGTGAACCTCTGATTCTGATTTCCCTCCTGTGTTTTCCTACTTTCCCTTGTACAGAGGCAGGGCAGGGCATTGTTCATGCACTGACCGACCTCAGCAGCCCCGGCATGACCTCAGGGAACGGAAACTCTGCCTCCAGCATCACCGGCACTGCCCCCCAGAATGGTGAGAATAAACCACCACAGGCCATTGTGAAACCCCAAATCCTGACGCATGTTATCGAAGGGTTTGTGATCCAGGAGGGGGCGGAGCCTTTCCCGGTACGGACTACTTCTTTTCCCCTCTTTTTTTTTTTTTAAGTATATTTTGGATGTGTATTAGAATATTTTTACATTTCCATGTAAAATTTCTGAAAATGTAAACAATTTGCTCTTTCCCTGTTAATTTTCCCCCAAAAGAATGTCAGAGGCCATTTTCTTTCTAGGATTTAGTATTTTGCTAGGGTGCAGAAGGGGTCAGTCAGTGATCAGAAATAAGTGGCAAGACTGCTTGGGTAGCAATTTCTTAGGGAGTTCACATTGGGGTATTTAGTAAAAGATGATGGCCTTTGGGAAATGAGTCCTGGTTCAGTTTTGAAACAGTTCTTGAGCTGGGGTTCAGTCATCTCACTGTTATCTCCGTGTGTGCCAAAACCTCTTGAGAGACAAAACTGTTGGCTAGTTAGAGAACATAAAGAATGTATGTGGAACTGAATTCTCAAAATATATCCAAAATGAAGATGGGGAACAGGGTGGCAGCCTGAGACTTGTTCTCTAGAGGAGGGCCTTGAAAGGGGAGTGAATGAGATTGACAGGCAGTTTGGAAAGGGCACAATCAAATGTTACCAGTTAAAGCATAAGACCAAAGGGAAATATAAAAGCATGAAGAATATGTTTATTAGGAAACATCACCCAGAGCTGGCTGTGATGTGAATTAGCCAGGACAGGTGGTTCCCATAGGTGGGCAGGACTGCAGAGCCAAGTGCATACTAGCTTCTCTTCTGATGAAAATTTTTTGGCTTTGAGAGACATGCCATTTTCATGGGATGCCATCTGCCTTTTCCTTATTTTTGGATCCATGAGCATTTTGAATAGTCAACAGAAGACTCTGAGCTTGATTGATGAAGTTGGGTGAACTACCTTAAAATGCCACAAAATGTGTAGGTTCTTGTCTTCTTTCCCTCTGGAAGTCATTCAGGGCCAGAGGCAAAGAAATCCACCTGGAGCAGCCTGGCCATAAGTAGCTCTAGCCCTGTCTCACATACACCCTCATTAGACTAGGTCCTCCCCTTGGGCTCCTGGAGTGACATCAGAAACCAGCCGATTTCACAGGGTAGATGAAGATTGAATTGCACCCCCAGCTTGTCTCCTTAGAGTCAGATACCATGTGATCTGGCCACCAAACTGCCTAAACAGATGGTGGAGCATAGCAGTGAATAAGGCACTCTGGGGTCCTGGCAACCATAGAGGCCATTTCCTCTGTAGCCCAGAATCAGTTCTTCCTGCTCTCCTCACAGTGCCTGTACCTCTCTGGCTTGGGTGGGGCAGTGGTAAGGTGAAAGTAGCAAGAAATCAAAAAGTGGGTGCTGAACCTCTGTCTGGTCTCTCATATATACCCTGTTCCCACACACACACAGACTCAGCTGTGTCCAGCTCTGGTGACTCATGAGTACTGGATCCTGGCACTTGATCTGAGGTTGTGGGAAACCTGATCTCTGCCTCCATGTCTGCCCCTTAGATACTTGGAAGAGTAGGTATTTTCCTAACCTCCTGAGCCATCCGTTGGTCCTGGACTAAAGCCACCTCTCTACTTTGGTGCCCACTGGCTTCTTGCCTCCTGAGCTGAACAGCAAAATAGGCCCTTGAGCAGGAAAGCCCTACTTGGATGATGGTGTAGGGGAAGTTTGAGGAGGGTTAGATCTATGTACCTGGATTCTTTCTACATGTAATTTTGATGAGTCTGGATAGTAAGGAGCATCTCCCGCCTAACTCTCATGGCCTCCATGTCACCCTGTCCTCTAGGTGGGACGCTCGTCCCTGCTGGTGGGGAATCTCAAGAAGAAGTATGCACAGGGGTTCTTGCCTGAGAAACTTCCACAGCAGGATCATACCACCACCACTGACTCTGAAATGGAGGAGCCCTATCTGCAAGGTAAGCATCTTGGACCCTTAGTGCTAGGCATTCTGATTTGGTGGCCAGCACAACACTGAAATGGGAAGTAGGCACTTCCTTTCTTGGTATCCATGGCTGACCTCTGAACCAGGGAGTTTGTAAACCTGTCAGTCTACTGAACATTCCCACCCTATCCCTTTTCAGCCTCTACCCCTAGAAAATGGGGACAGGAAAAGTAGGAGAGTCACTTGTCACCTCCCTCTCCCTCAGCACCCCACCCCATCAACCACAGGATTCTAAGAGCTGCTTTTCCTATGTGAATCATTAACAAGTTATGGGAGTGAATGTAGGGGCATCACCAGGCATGCTATGCCCTTCTCTGACTGCCTCAGGAGTCTGCACTAAGGACTGGGGGCCAGCTGTGAGGCATAGGAGTGGCCAGGCAAGGGACCACCCTTTCCACATAAGCCACTGCCTAAATGCAGGCTGTGAAGGCAACAAAATTCCTGGGTTCTGTTATCCTGGTCATTAGCCAACTAAACCAAGCAAGATAGGGTGGGTTGGGAGAGTATCTGAGGTATTTCCTATGAGTTTCCTGCTTCCTTCTGTGGTCATAAAGAGAGGCTTGTTCTTCTCTTGTTTTGCCTTAGATCCATAGCACTTAGAAAGTAAATGTCAAGTACCCAAGGGCATAGACACCCTAGGGCAGGGGTTCTTTTAACCAGGGGTCCACGGATGCCCCAGGGGATCTGTGGAAAGATTTAAGGAAATCCATGAGCTTGAGTTGAAAAAATCTACTTATTACCTTTATTTTTTCTAACCTCTAACTGAAATCCTTCACTTATGAATATATGCAATAAATAAATTACAGTAGTATTCACTTCACCTGACTGGCAGAGGGGTCCATGGAACAAAAAAGGTTAAGAACCTCTGCCCTAGGGTACTTTCTGGGGAGAAATACATAACCCTTCCAAAGACGGTAACAAATACTATTTGACATTTTCCGAGTTAGATTGCTGCTGCCTATCATAGTATGGCAGCAGGAGGAAGAGGCAGAGTAGAGTAGAGAGGCACCTACTCTGGATCATCAGCGTCGGGAGTTTCTTATTCTCCATGCTTACCCGCTTCTCTCTCTTTCAGAATCCAAAGAGGAGGGGACCCCCCTCAAGCTCAAGTGTGAGCTCTGTGGCCGGGTGGACTTTGCCTACAAGTTCAAGCGTTCCAAGCGCTTCTGTTCCATGGCTTGTGCAAAAAGGTGAGTAGTGCTGGCCCCACTGCTGTGCCCTCCCCTTCCCTTCCCCCACATGACTGCATGTTTGTATCCTCCCTCTATGTCCCATCACCCTCCAGTAATCATCCACCCCAAGAGGCCACATGTATGGCTTGTCCAGCTTTCTGCTTCCTTGGCCTGCCTAGAAGCAGCATCATGTCAGTACTTCACCAAACACTGGAAGTCAGAACCCCTAGGAGCCAGATCTGAGAGAAGAGCACAGAAGCTAAGGAAAGGGTCCTCCTGGGTCCCACTGGTACCCATTCTTTTTTCCTATCCTTGGCATATACCATCTACTTACGGTAAGCCCTCCACTGGACACTGCCCAGAACCACTGCTCTAGTGACAGATGTTACCTTGGTGAGCTTTCACCTCAGCTTAGAAGACTAATGATAATAAAAAACCACTGTCATTTATTGAGAGCTTGCTCTGCAGTTGGGCACTGTGCTAGTTATTTGATATGCCTTATCTAATCTTCACAATAACCTGATAAGGCAGGCATTATTATTGTTCCCTTTATACAGGTTAGGAAACTGAGGCACAAAGGGTTTGGATGCCAAACTAGAATTGAGTTGTCCTCAGCCCTCATTCCCCTCAACCTTTGCTGGCACCTTGGCAGCCCCAAGCTACTCTCCAGCAAGACCTTGGGTAGTGTTTACTGGCAGAGGTAATTTGTATAGCAGAATTTATCAGTCATGAGTTTTTACCGAGATCCAGGTTGTTGTGACAAGCGCTTTACACACATTATCTCATTGAGTTGTCGTGCCAGTTTTAGAGAGTGAGTGGTATTATCCTCAACTCCAGATAAGGAAACTGAGCCTCAGAAGGGAAGTGACTTGACCAAAATCAAACAGCTGGTAGTAAGTGATACAGTCTGGATTTGAACCAAATAGATAGATTCAGCTTTTCTTGAATAGCTTGCCTGCTCTTACCTTGCCTAGAGCTTAGAAACCCTGCTGTCTGCACTGTCTTCCCTCATTCCCCTGTCTTTAACAGGTACAACGTCGGATGCACCAAACGAGTGGGACTTTTCCACTCAGACCGGAGCAAGCTGCAAAAGACAGGAGCCACAACACACAACCGCCGTCGGGCCAGCAAAGCCAGTCTGCCAACACTTACCAAGGATACCAAGAAGCAGGTGAGGGAGTGGACAGAGCCTGAAGCTCCATTCTCAGAAGTCCCCACCAACCTCTTCTTCACACAGCCCCAGACACCACATTTCTTTTCAGCTGCTGACTTCAGTACATTCTGTCACATTCTCATTTCTCACAGATCTCTTAGATCAAGTCTTCCCTATGTCCTTTATTCTGTTTGCTCCATTTAGACCCATGGGTGCTTAGGAGGTAACTTGCCCTTTTCAGTCGCCTTGCCCTGACATCACTCCTCACCTCTCAGTCTACCTCCGTCCTTGACTTCTGGGGCCATGGAAGTAGGGTCACCCCAGCCTGGCCCCATGAAGAGTCATGTCTTACTGTGGAGAGTTCGATGAGAAGACAGCCTACATCCTGTACCTTCCCACTTTTTTTCCTCCAAATGTTAGAGCATTGAGTTCTTGAAAGTCTCAACCAGAGACAAGAGTGTTCATTTATTTATTTTTTTTTTTTTTAAGATTGATTTATTTAATTTCCCCCCCTCCCCTGGTTGTCTGTTCTTGGTGTCTATTTGCTGCGTCTTGTTTCTTTGTCCGCTTCTGTTGTCGTCAGCGGCACGGGAAGTGTGGGCGGTGCCATTCCTGGGCAGGCTGCTCTTCTTTTCACGCTGGGCAGCTTTCCTCACGGGTGCACTCCTTGCGCATGGGGCTCCCCCACGCGGGGGACACCCTTGCGTGGCACGGCACTCCTTGCGTGCATCAGCGCTGCTCATGGCCAGCTCCACACGGGTCAAGGAGGCCTGGGGTTTGAACCGCAGACCTCCCATATGGTAGACGGACGCCCTAACCACTGGGCCAAAGTCTGTTTCCCAAGTGTTCATTTATTAAATATTTTTTAGCACCATCTATATGCCAGGACCCTGCTGTACACTAAGGCTCTTAGGCCATGGTCTTGCCCTAAAGGAACTCACAAACTAGGGTGATACTTCATAACCTTGTATGTGTTTTGTTTTTGCTTATTGTTTTTGCTGTTGTGTTTGGTCTAAAACCTCTTTAAGAATCTGAGGAAAGCTGTAGACTAAAATGTACATACATGTAGAATTTTACATGCTTTTTCAGGTGGTTTATAGCCTCCCCCCTTAAACTCAGAGAGCCCTGGTTTAAAACCCATGTCTAGAAGAAAAAATAGTCATGTATAATCAGATCATTGCAGTACAGTGTGGTACATTCTGCAATACTGGGAGGATGAACCTGCTTAGGGTGGGGGCAGGAGCAGAACTCAAAAATATGTAGGAGTAGTAGACCAAGTAGAAAAGGAAGTAATACCTGCCTTTGCCCCAACTGCCCAGCACTTCTGTTAGAGATGCTTATTTCCCAAATCCTGAAGAAAACTTTCTTTCTGCTCTCAGTCAACAGGCACTGTACCCCTTTCAGTTACTGCTGCATTGCAGCTAACACACAGCCAGGAAGACTCCAGCCGTTGCTCAGATAACTCAAGCTATGAGGAACCCTTGTCACCTATCTCAGCCAGCTCATCCACTTCCCGCCGGCGACAAGGCCAGCGGGACCTTGAGCTCCCTGACATGCACATGCGGGACCTGGTGGGCATGGGACACCACTTCCTGCCAAGTGAGCCCACCAAATGGAACGTAGAAGATGTCTACGAATTCATCCGCTCTCTGCCAGGTAAGGAAGTTCCATGCCTGCCTGGAACTAAGTAATTCAGTTAATGACACATACTCATGGGTCAGGAACTTGTGTGTAGAGATAAATAGGATAAGGTTCCTGTCTGCACGTGGTTACATTCCAGCACAGAACACAAACTGTAAATAAAGTTCTGTAGCTCTAATTTAGTATATAGGCATAGCTCAGAGATCTTGCCAGGTCATGTTCAGACCACCACAATAAAGCAAATATCACATTAAAGCTAGTCATGAATTTTTTAGTTTCCCAGTATATATAAAAGTTATGTTTATACTATACTGTAATCTGTTAAGTGTGCAATAGCATCATGTCTATAAAAGCAATGTCCTTGGGCTACAGAATGGATGTTATCTTAGCAGGTACAAAAATGGCTTACTGGTTGAGTGCCAGTTTCCCATATACGAGGTCCTGGGTTCACTCCCTAGGCCCAGTACCTCAAAAAAAAAAAAGGCCATGTATATACCTTAGTTGAAAAACTCTATTGCTAAAAACATGCTAACCATAATCTGAGCCTTCAGCAAGTCATAATCTTTCTTTGTTGGTGGAGGATCTTGCCTTGATATCAATGGCTGCTTACTGATCAGGGGAATGGTTGCTGAAGGTTGGCATGGCAGTGGCAATTTCTTAAAATAAGACAACAATAAAATAAATTATATTATTTGTGTGTTTAAAAAAAAAAGACAACACTGAAGTTTATTGCATCAATTGACTCTTCCTTTCACAAAAGATTTCTCTGTAGCACGTGATGCTGTTTGATAGCATTTTACCCACCATAGAACTTCTTTCAAAGTTGGCGTCAGTCCTCTCTAACCCTGCCTCTGCCTTATCAACTATGTTTCCGTAATATTCTAAATCCTTTGTTGTCATTTCATCAATGTTTATACTATCTTCACCAGGAGTAGATTCCATCTCAGGAAACCACTTTCTTTGCTCATCTGTAAGAAGCAACTCCTCACCCATTCAAGTTTTATCATGAGATTGCAGCAATTCAGTCACATCTTTGGGTGTCACTTGTATTTCTAGTTCATTCACTATTTCCACCACATCTGCAGTTATTTCCTCCATTGAAGTCTTGAACCCCTCACAGTCATCCATGACGGTTGGAATCAACTTCTTCCAAACTCCTGTTAATGTTGATATTTTGACCTACTCCCATGAATCATGGATGTTCTTTTTTTTTTTTTTTTGTCTTTATTTTTTTAATGTTACATTAAAAAAATGAGGTCCCCATATATCTCCCACCTCCTCACCCCACTCCTCCCCCCATAATAACAACAATCTCCTCCATTATCATGAGACATTGATTGCACTTGGTGAATACATCTCTGCGCATCACTGCACCTTATGGTCAGTGGTTCACACCATAGCCCATACTCTCCCACAGTCCACCCAGTGGGCCATGGGAGGACATAAACTGTCCGGTAACTGTCCCTGCAGCACTACCCTGGACAACTCTAACCCCTGAAAATGCCCCCACATCACATTTCTTCCTCCCACTCCCTACGCCCCCAGCAGCCACAGTGGCCACTTTCTCCACACCAATACCACATTTTCTTCAATTACTAATTACAATAGTTCATGACTAGAATATCAGTAAGTCCACTCTAATCCATATTCTGTTCCTCCATCCTGTGGAGCCTGGAATGGTTGTGTCCACTCTATATCTAGAGGGGGCTTAGATTCCACATGGATGCTGGATGCAATTCTCCTGCTTTCAGTTGTAGGCACTCTTGGCTCCATGGTGTGGTGGTTGATCTTCTTCACCTCCATGTTAGCTGAGTGGGGTAAGTCCAATAAACCAGAGTATAGGAGTTGAAGTCTGTTGAGGCTCATGGCCTGGCTATCACATGATCAGTCCAGAGATTCAGGTTCCCAGGATATACACTAAACCCCAGCACCAACTACAGATCCAGTAAAAGTAACAGAAGAGGCTTGTGGACAGAGATCACATCTGAGTCTAGCTCCATCACACAGAAACACAAACACCAAAGTAGGGCCAACTGACATGGCACTGAATTCCATCTGCCATGACCATAGAACCTGTGGGTCTCTGTAGCCCTCAGAAGAACCAATACCTGGGGTTGTATCTACTTTATCTGTCTCTGGGACTCTGCTGAGGTGTGCATAAGGGCAAACCCTCTGGTAACCTCCCAGCTCTTTTTGGAGACTCGTAGCCATATAAACTCATTTGTCCTTTCCATTTCCCCCTTTTATTCAGGTCAAAAAGCATTTTTAACTCCTGGTATTATATGTAGACTGAGATATTCTGCTGGTCTGAGTTGACCCTTTTATTCAAAGTCATTTTCTAGTTACATCATCAGCTGGTACTTGGTAGTAATCCCTTGGCTCCAGGGAGGCTCATCCCTGGGAGTCATGTCCCATGCTGGGGGGAAGGCAGTGCATTTACACGCTGAGTTTGGCTTCGAGACTGGCCACATTTGAGCAACACAGAGGTTCTCAGGACGGAACTCTTAGGTACCCTGCAGCTCTAGACCTTGTTCTTATTTCAGGTGCACAGGCCTACAAGCATAGTCATTAATATCAAGGGCTCATTGTTGGACCCTCCTTCTTTTGCCATTGCACTTGGGGGATTGTTGCTGTTCCTTTAGGGACTGTTGTAGGGCTCCCCTGGCTAGGAACTCAGCACTACCTCAGTTGTTTTTAATTGTAACCACTATGAAAATATCCAGACATTTTTATGTACCCTGTATATATGCCCTGGAGAACTCCCTGCCAACCATGTGTCCCCTGTCAGTAACAGCCCACACCAGTATTCCTCTCCTGCAATTGTTGAACCTCTCTGTGATCCAAAACTTCTTCATAAATGAAGCCCAATGTATTGCCAGGTATGGATGTTCTTAATGGCATCTAGAATGGTGAATCCTTTCCAGGAAGTTTTCAATTTACTTTGTCCATATCCCTCAGAAGAATCACCATCTATGGCAGCTATAACCTTAGGAAATGTATTTCTTAAATAATAAGACGTGAAAGTCAAAATGACTCCTTGATGCTTGGGCTACAGAATGGATGTTATCTTAGAAGATGCAAAAACAAAATTAATCTCATTGTACATCTCCATCAGAGCTCTTGGGTGACTAGGTGCATTGTCAATGAGCTGTAATATTTTGAAAGGAATCTTTTTTTTGCTGAGCAGTAGGTCTTAACAGTGGGCTTAAAATACTCAGTAAACCATGTTGTAAACAGTTGTGCTATCATCCAGGCTTTGTTGTTCCATTTATAGAGCACAAGCAGAGTAGATTCAGCATAATTCTTAAGGGCCCTAGGACTTTCAGAATGGTAAATGAGCATTAGTTTCAACTTAAAGTCACTGGTTGCTTTAGCCCCTAATGAAAAAATGAACCTCTCCTTTGAAGCCAGGCATTGACTTCTCTCTAGCTATGAAAGTCCTAAATGGCATCTTCCTCCAATAGAAGAGAAGGTTTTTTCATCTACATTGATGAAAATCTGTTGTGTAGTGTAGCCACCTTCATCAGTTATCTTGGGTAGCTCTTCTGAATAACTTGCTGTAGTTTCTGCATCACTTGCCACTTCTTCTCGCATTTTTATATTATGGAGATGTTTTCTTTCCTTAAACTCATGAACCAACCTCTCCTAGCTTCAGACTTTGCTTCTGCAGCTTCCTTCTCAGCCTTCATAAAATTGAAAAGTTAGAGCCTTGCTCTGAATTAGGCTTTGGCTTAAAGCAGTGTTGTGGCTGTTTTACCATTCATGTGCTCACTAGAGTAGTATTTTAATTTCCTTCATTCATAGCTTTTCCTTTGCATTCACAACTTGGCCGTTTGGTGCAAGAGACCTAGGTTTTGGCCTGCTTTTGAAATGCCCTCCTCATGCACTTAATCATTTCTAGCTTTTAATTTAAAGTGAGAGATGTAAGGGGAGTGGGGAGTATATGGGCACCTCATAGTTTTTTAATGTAACATTAAAAAAAAATAAAGACAACAACGAAAAAAATAAAGTGAGAGATGTGCTACTCTTCCTTTCACTTGAACATTGTAAAGTTATCAATTGGCCTAATTTCAATATTGTTGCATCTCAAGGCATAGGGAGGCCCAAGGAGAGGGAGAGATGAGGGAATGGTCAGGCAGTGGAACATTCAGAACATACACAACATTTATCAATTAAGTTCACCATCTTATATGGGTGCAGTTCGTGGCACCCCAAAACAACTACAATAGTAACATCAAAGATCACTGATCACAGATCACCATAAAAGATAAAATAATAATAATGAAAAAGTTTGAAATATTGCGAGAATTACCAAAATGTGACACACAGACACAGAGTGAGCACATGGCATTGGAAAAATGGTGCCGATAGACTTGCTCAACTCAGGGTTGCCACAAACTTAATTTGTAAAAAGCACAGTATGTATATTTGAGAAACACAAAAAAGTGAAGTATACCTTTATTTACAGGCATAGTTAGTGGTCTCTTTGAAATGTAGAGATGATAATGTCATTAATCCTGCCTATCTCCTGCAACAGGTTAGAAGGGGAGTCGGGAGAGTGTGGGAAGTCTGTCAAGAAGAAAAAATTTAAGCCAAATACAGTGGACAAGTAGACCTTTGCCATATGGAGAGTGTGCATAAGGGAGCACCTTGAGGAGAGGCATGAAGCCATGAAAATGCATGTCAGAGCTGGGAACTACACACAACCCTATTTGGTGGAGTGCAAGTGCTTTTGAGGGCTTCTAGAAAAGCAGGCTGGGACCAACATTAAGACAAACCTTACATTATTCATGGATGCTTTCAGCAAGACCCTAAAGCTTTTCTACTGTTTTGTTTTTTTTATTTCTCTTCCCTTCCCGCCCCCCCACCCCCACCCCATCCCAGTTGTCTGTTCTCTGTGTCCATTTGCTGTGTGTTCTTCTGCATCTGCTTCTGTTCTTGTCACCGGCACTGGGAATCTGTGTCTCTTTTTGTTGCATCATCTTGCTGTGTCAGCTCTCCGTGTGTGCGGCGAGACTCCTGGGCAGGCTGAACTTTCTTTCACACTGGGCAGCTCTACTTATGGGGCACACTCCTTGCACATGGGGCTCCCCTACATGGGGGACACCCCACGGGGCACAGCACTCCTTGTTTCGTGTCAGCACTGCATGTGGGCCAGCTCCACATGGGCCAAGGAGGCCTGGGGTTTGAACCTTGGACCTCCCATGCAGTAGGTGGAGACTCTATCCATTGAGCCAAGTCCACTTCCCTCTACTGTTTTTTTTTATACCAGCTTTCACCCTATACCAGCCACAAACTGTTACTCAGAGTGCAGTGTGATATAGTGGTTAAGAGTACAGACTTCTGAGTTTAATAGAAGTGGGTTCAAATTTTGGCTCTGCCACTTAAAACTATTGCTAATGACTTAAGGTAGTACTAATCATTCTTCCCACAGTTTCTGTGGGTAAGGAATTCAGGAGTGGCTTAGCTGGGCAGTTCTGGCTCAGGAACTCTTAGGAGGTTGTAATTAAGATGTCCACCAGGGCTGAGTTCATCTGAAGTCTTGATTGTGGCTGAAAGATCCACTTCCAAGGTGCTTCATTCACATGATTCACAAGTAGAGGCTGGCTATTGGCAAAAGTCCTCTCCAAACAGTTGCTTGAGTAACCTCATGACATGGCAGTTGGTTTTCAACAGAGCTAATGATCCAAGAGAGCAAGGCAGAAGCCACTGTGCCCTTTATGTTCTAGCTTCAGAAGTCACATATTGTCACTTCCACAGCATCCTATTGGTCACATAGGTCAGCCCTGTTCATTGTTTGAGGGGACCCACAAGAGCATGAATATCAGAAAGAGGAGGATCATTGGGGACTATTTTGCAGGCTGGCTACCATAGTTTGCCACTGACCCCCAGTGATTCATTTCTCTCCCCCATGCAACATATACTTATTCCCTACCAAGAGCCCCAAAAGTTTCATCCCATTACAGCATCAGCTTTTTTTTTTTTTTTTTTTTCAAGATTTTAAAAATATTTCTTTCTACTCCCTACCCCCAGCCCTTGTTGTTTGCACTTGCTGTCTGCTTTCTGGGCCTGTTCATTGTCTTTTTAGGAGGTACCAGGAACCAAACCTGGGACTTCCTATGTGGGAGGGAGGCGCCTAGTGGCATGAGCCACCTCCGCTCCCAAGCATCAGCTTTTGAAGTTCAGGATCTTAACATTTAACTCAGGTCCAGGCATGAATAAGGCTCCTTGGGTCCAGCTCCTCAAGTATGGCTCCTCTCAGTCTGCAGACCTGGGAACTAAAGAGACAAAATTTCTGCTCTCCTCCACAAACCCAACATATGGTGAGACAGGCCTAGGATAACCAACGTAGACACGCCCATCCAAAAGGAGACAAAACAGGGAGCATACAGGGGCACACTGATCCATGCCAGTTCTGAAACCTAGCAGGGTACTCGTTGGTATTTCCTTGATTAAGACTCAAAGCCTAAAAGTGATTCTCTTTCACTCTTGGTTCTGCTTTCTGAGTTATCCTTCATTTTCCATGAAAGGTAGCCAGATTTTTCGGCAGAGTTGTTTTTTCAGCCTACTTCCTCCTCTTTATTTTGTACAGCCTCTGACCGTTTCAGTTCAAGCTAGCAGTATTTCTGCCAATATGATTTTTTTTTTAAGATGTATTTATTTATTTATTTCTCTTCCCTTCCCCGCCCCCAGTTGTCTGTTTTCTGTGTCTATTTGCTGCGTCGTCTTTGTCCGCTTCTGTTGTTGTCAGTGGCACGGGAATCTGTGTTTCTTTTTGTTGCGTCATCTTGTGTCAGTTCCCCGTGTGTGCATCGCCATTCCTGGGCAGGCTGCACTTTCTTTCACGCTAGGCGGCTCTCCTTACTGGATGCACTCCTTGTGCGTGGGGCTCCCCTACGCGGGGGACACCCCTGCGTGGCACGGCACTCCTTGCGCGCATCAGCACTGCGCATGAGCCAGCTCCACACAGGTCAGGGAGGCCCGGGGTTTGACCGCGGACTTCCCATGTGGTAGATAGACGCCCTAACCACTGGGCCAAGTCTGCCGCCTGCCAATATGATTTTATTAAAATCTTTGTGAGCTTTTCTATGAATCTTTCACACCATTGGATAAAAAACACCCCAAAGTATTTTCAAGATAAGCCTTTCTTTACTGTGGGCTTCTTCTGAGGCTGAGGAGTAATGCCCTTTAGATTCTTAGAATTCCTACTTATTTAATGAAGCGAATCTTTGGGGCACACCCATAAAATCCTTAGAGAGCTTTTGATTGAGTAGTTCTCTGAGCACCTTAGATCTGAGGTCTTAACAGATTTCAGTCACACCCTCAGTTTCTTTAGACCAGGTTTTCCTCTCTTTTTTCCTGGATTTGAGTTTTGCCTGGAAACCACTCTTTAATTCTAGTATCATTTACCATCTGGAGAAACTAGGGATTTTCAAAACTGCGAATCCTGGCTCTTTTATGTTTAACAGCTTTTTCTTTAGCTCATCTCTCTCCTTTCTTATTTTAATATAAGCAGCAATAAGGAGCCAGACAGCACGGTCAACAATTTGCCAGAACATCCCCTTACATTACTTACCACTTCACTGGCAGTGACAGTGTTGCTAAATTTTCTTCTACTTTATAACAGGGTCCTTTTTCCTCCAATTTCCTGTAACATTTTCATCAGCTTCCCAGTGTTTTAGTTTCTTAGGCTGCTCAAGCAAATACTATGCAATGGTATGGTTTAAACAATGGAAATTTATTAGTTTACAGTTTTTTGGCAAAAGAAAGTCCAAATCAAGGCATCAAGGTGATGCTTTCTACCTGAAGCCTGGTGTTCTGGGGCTGGCTGTGGGCGATCTTTGGTCCTTAGCTTGTCAAATGGCAAGGCACATGGTGGCATCTTCTGGTCTCTCCCTTCTCTTCTGGGTTCCGGTGAATTCCACTTCCGGCTGCTCCCTCTATGGTTCTCTGTCTGAATTTCACTCCACTTAGAAAGAATTCCACTAATAGGAGTAAGACCCATCCTGATTGGACTGAGACACATCCTTAACTGAAGTAACTTCATCATAAGGTCCTACTTACAGTGGGTTTGCACCCACAGGAATAGATTAAAGACCATGTTTTTCTAGGGTATATACAGCTTCAGATCACCACAAGTAGTTTCCTCAAAGACTACCACACTTCTACTTACATTCTCTTCAGGGCACTTTTCAGAGTCCTTCCAGCTTCTGTCCATTGCCTGGCTGCATAGTCAGGCCTATATTTAGGTACCACAATCTGTATTAGTTACCTATTTCTGTGAAACAAATTACCCCAATATTTAGTGACTTAAAACAGTAATCATTTAGTATCTCAAGGGTTTTGTGAATTACAAATTTGGAGTAGTTTAGCTAGGCATTTCTGGCTTGAGGTCTCTTAAGAGGTCTCATTCAAGATGTCAGTCAGGACTGAGGTCATCTGAAGGTTTGGGGCTGGAAGATTTTGCAGGAGGCCTCAGTCCCTCAGTTCCTCTCCATCTGATCCTTTCCAGAGAGCTCCTTGAGTGTTCTCACCACATGGTGCCTGACTTACTTGAAAATAATTGATCCAGCAGAGCAAGGTGGAAGCTGCTGTGCTCTTTGTAACCTAACCCCAAGTCACACAGGGTCACTTCCACAAAATCCTATCAGTCACCCAGGTCAGCCCCATTCATTGGGGGTGGGGAGGTCCGTACAAGTGCATGAAGAAAGAGGCATGGACCACAGGGGACCATCTTAGTGTCTGACTGCCATGGTAAGTCACTTAGCCTCTCTCAAGCTGTAAAATAAGAATAACAATACCCTCTCAAGGTGTGGTGATAAGGATTTAAATGAGATAGTGTATCAAAAATGCAGTGATTGCCAGGAATGATTATTGGTAGCTTTGACTGATACTGTCTTTGGTGGTATCCCCCTCAGGCTGCCAGGAGATTGCAGAGGAATTCCGTGCCCAGGAAATTGATGGGCAGGCTCTGCTGCTGCTCAAGGAGGACCATCTCATGAGTGCTATGAACATCAAGCTGGGGCCTGCCCTGAAGATCTATGCCCGCATCAGCATGCTCAAGGACTCCTAGGGCTGGCCAGGGCAGCCAGGATTCTGGCCCAGGGCTCCTCCTCCCGGCTGAGCAGAGCCGGACAGACATTCCTGAGAGGCCCAGCAAAGGGGCCAGTTGGAGGGAAGGGGCTCTCCCTAGGGGGCATGGCACCTCCTCAGTGGCTCTCAGGGGCTTTCATTTCCATGGGAGGGGCAGAGAGGTAGGTGGTGCAGAAGATGGGGCTTGATGCTTGTAAATACTGATAGCACTGGCTTCCTCCAAAGTCCCAATGCTCTAGCCCTGCTCTCTTCCCCTCTCTCTGTCCCCTGTTTTCCAGGGGGTACATGGTCAGGGCTCCCCAACCAGAGTTGGGTTACTTCAGGGGCACCCAGCACGCCTGCACAGAGGCCTTGGAAGCCCTTGCTTGCCTTCCTCCCACTTCTTTCTCCAGACCTGGTTAATTCTTCCGTTGCCAGCTTCTCCCCCTTCAGCCTATTTGCGAAGCAGCCAGGGGTTCTCCCCCTGTACCCTCTGCAGGTGGAGAGAGAGAAGCTGGACCCAGTTGGGCCACGCCTGCTGGCAAGAGACGCCTTAACGCTGTGTGTGTGACTGTATGACTGTGTGGGAGCCTGGACTGACAGATGGGCCAAGAGCCAACCTCTGGCATCCCCAGGTATTTTGTAGCAAACAGCCACTTAGTGCTTTGTCCTGGACTCCACTCACCCTCAAGATGGGAACAGAAAAGAAGGGCAGCCTCAGTCTGAGAGGCAAGATAGAAATTGATAACCAGGAGCTTTTCCTTTCCAGACTTGCCAAGGTGTCTCCGCAGTCCCCAGCCCACACTGTGAAGTTCTGCTGAATGGCCTCCTACCCACAAATAGCATTAAGAAAGCTGCTGGTGGTCTGGGCTGCAGGTCCCAGGGGGCTGAGCCAGGCCTGCCCTGGGTGCCCTGGTGGTAGAGGCCCAGAACCTTCTAAGGGAAAACAGCTGGAGTGACTGCTGATATGAAGAAGGTAGCTTTTGACCTCCTGCTCCCACACATCTTTGCCTCTAAAACTTCCTAGCAGCAACTTGAGCTACCTGAGGGGGAAGCAGGGCAGGAAGGGTGAGGGCTTGCCTCAGACTTGCCTTGTCTTTTACAGGCTCCTGGGGGAAGGGTGGGGCTCTTTCCAGGGAGAGGGTGGACACCTCTCTCAGCTTGTTATATTCCCCACCCATACTCCCAGGCAGGGTTGGAAATGAAGGACTTTTTTTTAACCTTTTTGTTTTGTTTTTTAAAAATAAATCTGTAAAACCTGTCTTCTGTGCTTTTCTCTCCTTGGGATCCCCATCCTTTAGTCCTAAATGGCTCCTCCTCACCCACAAGGAGAGGGTGAACCCTGGGGTCGGGAGAGGGACCAGAGCCTTAACAGGACTCTGCATATCCCCCACACCTTGCTGGGGCCGCGCCATCTGAGGTGCCCTTCTCCCCAGTTCACATGGGAGAAGCAGGTGCAGCCATGGCTCTTCACACAGGTGTCCCTTGGCATAGGAAGGTCCAGAAGCCCGTTCAGCCCTATCCACCATTCCAACCAAGGAGACACGACTCTTGGGCAGAGCACAGACTTTCCCACCCCCAGCTGATGCCTTTGGATCTGCTGACTATCTGGAATAGTGGTTTTGGTTCATGCAACACTTTTCTGAGCATTTTCTGAATGCTGATGTAGAAAATGATTAGGAATGTCACCATCCTTCAGGAGGTAGCATCTAAGCCTTGAATAAAAGAGAAAGGACATTCGGGACCAAGGTATATAAGCAAAAGCATAAAAGTGAATGTGGACGGGAAGCAGCTGTGGCTCAATCAATTGGGCCCCCATTTACCATATGGGAGGCCCTGGGTTTGCGTCCCATCGCCCACCCGCATGCTGCAGAGAGCTGACTCAGCAAGGTGACAACACAAAAAAAAGGGAGATAAGCAGAAACACAGAAGAGCATACAGTGAATGGACACAGAAAGCAGACAGCAAGCAAGCTGCAAGGGGGGGAGAGAAAATTTTTTTAAGTGAATGTGGAAGTGCAGACCAGTGAGCAGTGGCTTCTGTGTCCATGTTGACCCACTGACCACGTGACTCCTGTGAACCAGGCCTGTAATAGGGAACAAAACAGCTATCACAGCAGAAGGGAAAAATTGGAGGCAACCTAACCTAACCATTTCTTCTGGAACCTTCTTAGGTTGTGCCCTTAAACCTAGAATTCCCAACAAAGTTTTTCCTTAAGGCAGTGTTTCTGCTCATTAGAAATATGGGATATGAGGCCCAACCCCAACCTAATGAATCAATTTCTGAGTGGAGTAGATTAAAAGCCGGTATACATAGCTTGATAACTCCTATCTGGAAATTCTGCTAAAAGGTAGCTGTTATCTGGAGGAGTGGCTGTAAACACTGATTATCATGGCCCCAGAGGGTGGAGTTGACTGGCAAAAGTCTAGTGTTCCAGGAGGTAAGGATTAGTGGCGGGGCAGAGGGGTGGGACAGAGTTGGGAGGACACAACGTTGGGGCACGGTTCCCATGTGGAGGGTGAACTCCTAGGGCCCCCAAGCAAGGGAGGCCTGTGCACTGTTGCATCCCAGAGCCTCAACAGAGGAACGTAGGCTCTGGATACAGGGTTGGGGGGTGGGGGGCTGAGGGGGGGCGGGGGGGTATGCACTGGGTGGCCCGTGTGGCTCTCGACAATCCGCTTCACTTTCTGGACCTCGGTTTTCCCTTTATGGAAAATCATGCAGGTGAGGTAAAGCAGGGAGAAGGCCTTTAAAGAAAAAGTCACGTCCCAAATGAGTTTGGTCTTTTTGAGCACAATAGAGAAGGAGGGAACCAAAACTCCTAAAAGGAAACGGTGAATCGAGGGAATGACTTAAGCAGATCAATATTGATCTTATTTCTCTACTTTGGAAGAAAGGCCCCAACCTATTGTAAATTTGAAGGGTGTTTCCTTAAATATAACTTAAGTTTGCTCCTATTGGTTGCACTTGTTACCGAGCGGGGGTTGGTGAACAGGAAGGCTCTCCAGGTCCCAGGACCACCTGCCCGAGGCACTGCAGCCCTGGTCATTTTACAGGGGTCTGCAAAACAAGCTCAAGAGAAAAAGCAGCTGCTACTAAGCTATTTGGGGCAGTGCTTGCAAAACAAGCTCAGAAGGGAGGAGTTACAGAGTAATTAATGAGTTTGGGGTGGTTTCCCACTTTACACAAAATTTCTAAAAATTTTTTGATCATGACCCACAGTTAAAAAAAATTCCAAACCTTACATAGTGACTTACCTATGTATATAACTGATAAAAGAATCTCATGAAACAATACCTATGCTTATGTACAGCACATTCTGAAATTTTCTTTTCAATTCTCTTCCATTTCATACTTTAAAAGCCTTAGTCCCAGTTCACTGATTTTCACGACCCTCTAATGTGTCACTACTTGCACGTTAAAAGCCACTGCCCAGAGTAAACTTTTTTTAAAAAGCGTTCCACATCCATTATCTTATTTGGCCCTCACACTGTCCTGGATCACTGGCATATGCACCTCATTTTACTGAGGAGGTAAAGATTGAATTGTCCAAGTGTTACTGGATTTTGTTTAGGTTCTTGGCTATGCTGCAGACATGAATTTCAAGAGCATGCCAGATGAGTTAGGCCAGTAATTTATTTAGGTAGGGAAGGAAGAGAAATGGGAGAAAATAACAGATCAGGGGTTCTAGGTAGAGAGGAAGGAGCTGAAAAGTGATAAGAGGGCTGATTTACAGGCTACAATTTCCCATTATAGCTTATAAATGCCCAGGTTTTAATTATGCGGTGATATAAGTGGGGCAGAAAGCAGCTGGAGTCCAGGGGTCAGAGACTAGAGCAGAAGAGAGCAAGAGAGCTCGTTCAGGCCTTGCACCTGGGTTTTGAACTGTTAATTACCCCACACCTTTGCTAACAGCAGGGAAGGAGTTCCAGCTGCCCACCACTTCAATTTCTTACTTTCCCCATCAATCTCCCAGGAAGGCTCAATGATAAAGTCCTTGGGAGAATATCCCGGACTACTCCTGGTTCCTGAAGAAGTCTTCTGAGTGGCAGAATCTTAGGGAAGGGTCTTCCAGCAGCTACCTTGGGGTTGCTGATGTCCACGTGGACTTCTTGCCAGGTTCCAGATCCATCTGCTTCACAAGGTCATAATCAAGTGACCAGTGTTTGAGATCTGGCTGAGGCTCTGTGCAGAACAGGGTTCTCCCTCCGTGGCAAACACTATAGTCTGACCCCTGGCCATCTCCAGCAACCCAAAACCAGTGAGGAGGGGCTCGAAGACCCCAGGGGAGGGAAGAGGCAGTAAAAAATAGCTCAGGCCTCTGGCCAATCAGAGCTGGCCTTACTCAGCCCCCCTCTTCCAGGTGCCTGGCCCCAAGGGGTTTCCCGGCTTCCCCAGCAGGCCCCGCCCAAGCAGGTCCCTCTCGGGCACTCCATCCCTGCTGGTTTCTGTGGGAGTGGCTCCTGCAGCCAAGGGGCTGGAACAGCTTTATCCAGGTCACCAGGAACCAGTCATTTCTTCCCTGGCTTCCAGCTGAGAGGGCTCGGGGAAGGCTGTCCCACTAGCTTCTCCACATGGCTCTCAAGGAGAGACTCCGGTGAGTGGGAACACTGACAATGGGTAGGGGGAGAGAGGGTGGGGACAGCCAGCACAGATGGAGTCTGGTGGCCAAAACAGTCCAATCCAGCCTGCTGAGCGCTGGCTGAGTCACAGGTTCTGGCGACTCTGAGAGACGGCACTGGCCCAAGGGGTAGAGAGATGGTCCTCAGGGGGTAGGGGTGGGGGGAGATCGAGTCCCAGGCGATCCTGTAGTCAGTGAAGAACTAGAGAGCAAAGGCCCAGGGTGCATTCCCACTTTAGCTGAGAGCTCTCCCTCTTCCCCCTGGGAGTGACTGTCCAGGATTGGCAACTCACTCCCACTTTAGCACTAATGACTGATCTTCAACCCCTTCTTGAAAGCAAGGAGGCAGGGAAGCAGCTTGAGAGACCAGCTTCTGCAGGCGGAGGTGGGGTGGAGAGTATTAAAAATATATATATCTGGCCAAGGAATGTGGAAGAGGGGTCTCCATGAACCAGGGACTCCCAGGCTGGGGCAGGGGAAGGGGCCAGAGAGGCTGGTGGGTTTCTGGGCCTTGGCACCCTCCCAGCCCTCCACAGGGGAGGCTGAGCTCCCCTGGGCTGCTGGGAGCCAGCTCTGCCTGGCTGAGCGGGCAGTTGCCCAGTGCCTCAGATAAGCATCGACTTGCCCTATCCTGGTTGGGAGGGGACTAGCTAAAAGGGTCAGGGCAGCAGCAGAATGTGGGCAGAAAAAGCCTGGGCTTCTGCGCCTGCCTCTCCCTACCCCTGCAGCACAGACAAGCCTCCCACAATGCACAATGCCCTTCGGGGGCAGCCCTACCATCCGCCAGTACCTGGTCTGTGTGTGACCAGGCTTCCTGGAGCCGGAGAGGCCCAGCTGCAGCCGGCCCTCCAGAGCTCAGCAAGGAGCTGAAGGCAGTGGAGGGGGGGACGGGGCTCCCAGGGTTTTGCTCTGAAACCACCTCCTCCCTCCAGTCTTCCCATTTCTCGAATGAAGACCTCAGCGTCCTCCTTGGTTCCCATTCCCTCACTGCCCTCATCCAGCCACCAGCCAATCCTGGGGGCGCTCCCTCAGAAACATAGCCCCGGCCACCCACTCTCACCTCAATAACTTTCGTAGACCCCCTAGTCCACCTCCTTGCTTGAACTCCTGCCCCTTTTACGGTTCATTCTCCAGTATGATCTTTTGAAAACATAAAGTAGAACAGGGTTCATCCCTCTGCCAGACACGCCAGTGACTTCTCGCTGCTCTTAGAATAAGGTTCACACCCTGGACCTTGCCTGCCCAGCTCCACGTCTCTGGCCCCTGCTGACCTCTCCCACCCGTCCCGTTAGCTGTCGCACTTGTCCCCTGTACACGTGGCCTTCTTGCTTTCTTTTGCATGGCTTGTCCTTCCTGTCATTCGGACTCAGCTAGCAATCCTCATCTCCCTGGGTGTCCCACAGATGCCTGAAATGCAGCACTTGGAGGAGGGACACGGCAGGCAGGGAAAGTGAGGTGCCTGGGAGGAGCCATGTCCGGGGGAATAGTACTGACAGTGCACAGATGAGAAACAATGAGACATGAACAGGGCAGTGGGGTAGGAAGGAAGGAAGCTTCTGGCTTGAGGAACGAGTCAAGAGCAATAGAACCTGGTGACTGAGCATCTGTAGGAGGAGGGAGAAGGGGTCTTTGGGGAACTGGGAGCAGTCACTGACCAGTGCAGGAAGAAGAGTTTCAGGGCAATGCAAAGCAGTTTGGGAAGCGCTGCATTTCAGGCCTCTGTGGGGCACCCAGGTAGACAAGGATTGTTAATTGAGTCCAAATGGCAAGAAGAACATGCCATTTCTTGGTCTTCATTCAAGAAAAGGGGAAAATGGAGAGAGGAATGGGTTTCAGAGGAAAACCAAGAGCTCCTTTTCCACCACGTAAGTTTTAGATGTTTGTGGGACGTCCTCATGATGGTCGGGGCACCAGTGCCTCCAGGCACCCTCTGTCACTGTACCCCATGTTGCACTCATCGTTCCCACCAGAGGCTCTGGGTAGTGACGCTGCCCCCACTTGCAGAAGGAGAGGAGGAAAGAGGGGAACTCACTGAAAGGAGGCTGATGAGCCTGCAAAAGCAGACATCATTTGGTTCCTCTGCATAGCAAAGATACATGTGCTTGTTGTAGCAAAGGCAATCACTAGAGAAGAGCATCAGTGAAGTCCCCTCTCTCCTTCCAATCTCAGCTCTCCATTAACTGCCTGGTGTGTCGTCCCCTAAGCCCAGGCAGTGGCCACCGCCCCAGGGAGCTACTGAGCACTTGAATGTGGCTTATCCCAACTGAGATGTGCTGTTGGTCTAAAATACATAATGGATTCCAAAGACTTGGTGTAAAAACAAGAATGTGAAATGTCTCAATAATTTTTATGTTGATTGCATATTGAAATGGTATTTTGGATATATTGGTTAAATTAAAATATTATTGGGAGCCAATGTACCTCAGTGGCTGAGCACCGGTTTCCCACATACACGATCCTCGGTTCAATCCCCAGCCCCAGTACCTCAAAAAAAAAAATTATTAAAATTAATTTCACCTGTTTCTTTTCACTGTTTTAAATGTGGCTACTAGAAAATTTAAAATTATAAGCATGGCTTACATTTTTTATTTCTACTGGACAACGCTCTTCTAGATCTTTCCCTACACATTTATAAAAGAACATAGATACACATGTCTGTAAATGCTTGGCCTGATACACAGGTTAGGGTTCTCCCTGTCGCCTTGCTGCCCTGCCCCCAGAAGTGAGATCAGCCTCTACATATGGTTCCTTTTCCACTTAATACATTATTAGGCTCTCTTTTCTAGAGAGTGCATATAAATCCACCTCATTCTTTTTAATGACCATGTTGATTTCCATTGTATGGATACGTATAACTCATTCATCCAATTCCCTATTGATAAATGCTAAGGTAGTTTATATCCATTTGCCTTTTCAAAAAATGCTCCAAGAACATCTGTATATTTCCATAACGCACAGTGTATTCTGGATTCCCAGAGGTGGGAAAGTTGGATAAGAGAGTGTGAGCACTTTTAGGTTGACAGTAGACAACTGTTAACAGTTGAGAGGCCAGATTTTGAAGGCCTCATGGGCAGTGTTAAGGAATGTAGACTTTATCCTACAGTCACTAGGAAGCCATATAACAACTTGGCTTTCTCTAAATTGCTCTTTGATTTTTTCCTTCATTAAAAAAGCAGTATGTTCACATTACAGATAAACGAAGGGTGAGGAGAAAGGAAAAAAAAAAGACTAATTTCATTGCCCAAGCACAACCATTTAGGTTTTTCCTTTTAGCCTTATTTACTGGTGCATGTTTTTATTTTTGCTAAGTTGTAATCACAATGCACATTTAACACTCCTGCATAAGCGTTTTCCGTGCTATTGCAGAGTCTTCATAACAAATGTATTTAGCCATTCCCTGCAGCCAGACATCAGGGCCTTTTTCAGTAATTTCTGAGCAGCTCAGATAATGCCTCTCCCTGTGATTCCAAAATCGACTGGATGTTTTCTAGTCAGTTTTCAACCTAGCTCAAGTCTCCCCTGTGTAAAAGGAAAAAACAAAAAACAAAAAAAACACTGCAATTATTCCCAACCCCTCAAGGGCACCCCCTCCAATTACCATTCTGTCTCCTCCTCACAGCCAAACTTTTGGAGTCACCTATACCTCCCGCCTCCACTTCTGCACCTCCCTTTACCCCCCTACCCACTGAGAGCCTGATGTCCACCCTCAGGCTCCTTCCCATTCCCACAGATTCCCCCCCCGCCCGGTGCCTGGCCCTGGCCTCTTCACCCTCTGTGTTCTCTCCCCCGGGCAGCCCATCACTCATGACATCCTATCTCTCCTGAGCCTGCTCGCCCTCCGCACCCCAGCCCTCTGGCCCAACCCAGACAGCCCATCCCCTAGCCCTGGCCTCTAACCAGTGACCAGGTCCTGACACTCCACCTCCCCATCCCCACTGCCCACAGCCTGGGTCATGCCCCCACCAGCGTCCACAGGCTGGCACCTGGCTTGAGTCATCTTCCTGTTCCCAACCACACCCTCAACTGCCAGAGCCAGGCTCAACAATCCAGAGGGAGTAGCTTCTTCAAATAAAAATCTGGCGTGATTCCCTAGAGGAAAGACCCTTTCTGGCTCCTCATGGGCTTCAAGGTGAAAGTCCAAAGTCAGCCTGGAATTGGGGCCCTTTGTGATCTGGCCTTGGCTTACAGCTGCAGCCTCAATTCACACCACTCCCCATCTGTACCACACACTCCACCCACACAGAGCGACCTACAGTCCCATTACATTCCAAGTTTTCTCTCACCAACTAAATTTTGCATGTTTCCTTTTCCTGGCCCTTCCTTCCCACTCAACCGCCTTCTCTGCCTAAGTGCAAACTCTTCATGTCCTAGCTTAGAGATCACCTCCAGGAAGCCTTCCCAACTTCCTCTCTGTCTGCCAATCTCAAGTGCCACCCTCCAATCTGCCCTTGAAGCATCTTGTATTTGTACTAATCACAGCCTTCACCATGCTTTCTTTCATTCACCTGTTTTCTGTTTTCTGTCTTCTGGCCCAGCTTCCTCCCTTCTCCATATCACACATCTTCCTGAAGATGAGACTTGTCTCATGCACCTGTAAATCCCTAACCTACCTCAGTGCTTGACACTGCATTTGTGTCCAATAACTCTATGCTGAATGCACAAACGACTAGAAACTGGTGAACATCGTGGTGCATAAACTTTTTCCGTAATGAAGATTATCTCCTCTGAACAAATTTCCACAAGCTGGGGCTATTGGATCAAAAAGGGTGAATACTGAAAGTTTTCAATTCCCACAGCTATGTAGCTTTTCTGAAAGGCTACAATTGACACTCCCACCAGCAAGCATGAGAGTGCCTCTTTCACTGTATTCTTGCACCTTGGCTATTCATTTTCATTTACATTTTTTAAAATGCTCATTTAAAAGGCAAAACATACCATCTTACTCTAATTTGCATGCCTCTGATTATGAATGAAGATGAACAGTTTTCCATGTGTTTGCCTACTAAATACATTTCTTCTCTGCGGACTGAGATGTTCGAGTGTCAGGGAAATGGCCAAGGAAGGCTGGCGTTTATGTGGGGACTCTGGGGTCTGTGGGGAGTGCTGGTTACAATGGTCCTGGTAAAAGATGAGCAGGTAGGATCACTGGGGGGCTGCAGGGAGGAAGAGGAGGGGCAAGAAGGGCTGAGACCGAGGAGGCCAAGGCTACACAATCCAGGGACTGACTATAGAGGGTGGGCCAGGGAGAGGGAGGGGGCGGGGTGCACCCAGTTTCTGGCTTGGAGGGACCATGAGGTGAGGCACTCACACGGACACATACTCACCCCCCCGCCACGAGCCCTGGGTCAGAGCTGTTCCCCGGAACAGGAAGTGGGCAGGGGGTCGGACCCAGGCGGGCTTCTGGAAGGAGACCGGAGAGAGCCTGATTTGGGAAGGATTTGCGGGGCAGGAAGTGGAGTTGAGGGGAGCTGCCGAGGGGATGAGAGGCATCTGTTCAGCAAGAAGGTAGTGGCCCTAATTAACCAGCTAAACCATAGTTAACACGTGCTGAGCTGTGGCTGTGTGGGGCCTTGTCCTAAGTGCTAGCATCTAGTAACTCAAGGTCCCTGGAGCTCCGAGGTAGGCATTCTTATTCTCCCTATTTTATAGGTGAGGAGACTGAAGCACAAAGAGGTCCAGAACCCCACCAGGGTCAGAGAGCCACCAAGTGGCAGGTCTTGTATTGTTCAGACTCAGGCGATCTGGTCCCAGTGTGGATGCTCTTCCCCATTGCAGTCCCTGTCGCTCCTGCGGGGGGTCGGGACGTCCCCAAGAGGAGCTTATCAACATTCCCAGCATTTTGGACCCTTCCTGGAGAGCAACCCACCACGGGCCTGCCTCCTCTGAGCCAGGAAGGGGTCACTAAACTGCGGGAGGAAGGCCCTCGGTGACGGGAGCCACCACAGGCGTGCACCCTCTGACCACAGCCAGCCCTCCCTGCAGCCCAGCAACTCATCTCTGTGTTGGAGGCAGCGCTCAACTCCCAGTCACCAAGGCACAAACTCCCCTGCATCCTCTCACATTCTCTCCTGGCCAGTCAGTCCCACCCCCCACCCAGGCTAAGCACTCCAACCCCTAAGGTTATTATCCCCTAAATCTGCCCAAGGTCATGCCCTGTAGCACTGCTGGGAAAAGTAAAGGATTGAAATCTAAATGCTCATCAGAAGGTACTTGATTAGGCAAACTGCCCTATCTCCCATCAATGGTATTATAGGTAGCCAGAAAAAGGGGTGAGGAAGCTTTCTAAACACTGAGATGGGATAACCTTGATATAATGTTCAGTGAGAAATACAAGATGCATGGCTACTGTGTTATCATTTGTGGGGAGGGAAGAGAAAGAGGAGGAAAATGAAGAAGATCAAAATGGCAGGAATAGAGCAGGCCCACACTCCCACTGTGATCCCTGGTCCTGGTATTGGAGGGAGCAGAGCAACTCTCATGCACATACCAGAAGCATGTGTGTCTAGCCCAATCTGTCTGGTGGTGGCCTGAGGGATTAGCTCAGGGATTAGTTCCAGGATGAACTTGCCCTGCATGTAGAAGGTAGTATAGCTGGTGCTGATTTCCAGGTTCTTGGTTACATCATAAGGAACAATTCAGAAATGCACCACAGTTAAAAGAAAGTTAGAAAAATAATTTATTATAGAGCAAGTACACCCATCAAGATATGTGGTGGGCATGCTCTAGAGATGCACCCCCTTTCCAGGGGCTTCCGGTTTTACTGGCTATCACTGGGGTTTGGGTTTACGCTAATTGAAGTATTTAGGGCAAAGTGGGGAAAATTCATTGAGTGGTTTGATTTTTAGGGGTTGGTGTCCAGTGGTAATTGGCTCCTGGCTGTTGCTCTTGATCCCTGCTGGAATTTGCTGCACATGGGACTTATGAAAATAGGTGGGTAGTGTGGGAATATCCTGCTTTTCTCCTTTTTCTGCTGGGTGGATACTGTAAGCTGTATTCCCATGACTTGTTTGTGTGCATCAGTGGGCACAGGCTGCCAGGACTACTTCCACAGCAGATGGGTGAATAGTATAGACTGTATTCCCACAACTCATTTATACCTTCCCAGCAGGATGCTGCTTTAGTTTTTTCTACTGGGTGGTGTTTTTGTGGAAATTTATTAGATTTTCTGCCTTTCCTCCTTAGGTCTCTATTTTATCCTGTCTCAGTAGCTCACAGAGATCTCCTACAGAAGGTTGTGGGTATGCCCCAAAAAAGAGACATGTGGAAGAAAGATTAGGGAGTTCTCTATGCTTTAACCTAGAGCTATTCTTCAAACTTATTGTATGGATAACCCCTGAAGGAGAGCACTCACACAGGCCAATCTTCAAAGACCAGTCAAGGAGTTTTCTTTTGTTCCTTTCTATTGTTGTTGTTACCTCTTAGCATTCAAGGAAAGTTCTGTCATGACACTAGCTGGAAACTAGCTTAAGGAACAGATACCTCAGAGTCTAAATGCTAGCTATAACACACTAAAATATCAAAATGTTCAGGTTTCAACAAAAACTTATAGAACATACAAAGAAACAGGAAGTAATAGCCCAGGCAAAGGAGAGTGAAGCAATGAAACCATCAATGAGGAGGACTAGACCTGGGATACTGCAGACAAAGACTTTTAAAAAATGGTCCTAAATATGATCAAAGAGCTAAAGGTAAATATGGATGAAGAACTGAAGGAAATCAGGAAAACAATACATGAACAGAAACAGAGTATCAGTAGAGAGATGGACATTATGTAAAGAAACCAAACAGAGCTGAAGACCACAGTAACAAAAATTAAAAATGCCCCAGAGTTCAACAGCAGATTGGAGCTGACAGAAGAAAGAACCAGTGAACTTGAAGATAAGACAACAGAAATCATCCAGTCTGAGCAGAAAGAGGAAAGAAAGAAGAAAAGTGAACAGAGCTTTTGTGTGTGGGGGGGTGGGGAAGACACACCATCAAGTATGCCAATATATGCATTATGGGAGGCCAGAAGAAGAGAGAAAGAGACAGAGAGAATATTCAAAGAAATAATGGCTGAAAACTTCCCAGATTTAACAAAAGACATGAATATACACATCAAAATGTTCAACATATGTTGGAAATTGAGGCATGGTGGTCTCACAAAGGGAAACGTGCTGTTTCCATGGCTACGCTTTTTACATAGGAATGCAGCAATTAAGCCTTTCGAGTCAGCAGGACTGAGCTGTCTGGGGCAGGGAGAAATACGAGTAAACACACTTTGTAGTTTGAAAGGAATACTAAATCTTTGTACTTAGAGATAAGTTCTTTAATTTATGAGTCTTGTTAATGGGTAGTTATACTGCTTGTTATCTCAATAGTTTGAGTATATATAATGCCACATGTAGAAAATAAAGTTGTCTGAGGAGTGACTACTTGCAGACCCCCTGATCCCAGCTCTCTCTTTCTTTCTTTGTTTCACTCTCTCTCCTTTTCTCTTTCTTTCATTCCCGATACCCTTTGGGTCCAAATCTCCAACAAACACACTCCAAACAGGACAAACCCCAACAGACCCACACCACACCATGTTACAATTAAACTGTCAAATGCCAAAGATAAAGGGAGAATTCTGAAAGAGAAGCAGCAAGTCATATGCAAGACAGCCTCAAAAGAGTGTGCAAGTTTCTCACCATGGAGGTAAGAAGGTAGTAGGAAGTATATTTAAAGGGCTGAAAACAAAAAATTTGCCAACCAAAAATTCTGTATCCAGCAAAACTGTCTTTCAAAGATGAGGGAGAGGGAGTAGATGTGGCTCAAACAGTTGTGCACCTGCCTCCCATATGGGAGTTCCCAGGTTCAGTTCCCAGTGCCTCCTAAATAAAACACACAACAAGCAGAAAAAGAGCAAAAACAATAAGCAGTCAATGAGCAAAAACACAAGCAAAAAAAAAAAAAAGAGCAAGCAATAAGCATAAACAACTAGCAAAATAACCAGCAAAAACAATGAGGAAACATACAAGGGAGTCATCTTGGGGGGGGGGAAGGGGGGTGGTAGATAAATAAATAAAACTTAAAAAAAAATAAGGGTGAGATTAAGACATTCCCAAATCAATAAAAGCTGAGGGACTTCACCAGCACTGGACCAGCCCTACAAGAAATGCTAAAGAGAGTTCTGTAGGTTGAAAGGACAGGACACTAGACAACTGACTGAGGCCATGTGAAGAAATAAAGATCCCAGTAAAGACAGTGACGTGCATAAATATAAATACAGTAGTACTGTTTGTAACTTCACTTTTTACTTCCTATAGGATCTAAAAGCCAAAAGCATAAAATGTATCATAAGTCAGTGGTTTGGGACTCATAACGTAGAAATATGAAACTTGTAACAAGAATTACATAAAGGTGGGGAACAGAGGGGTATAGGAACATAGTTTATATATGACATTGAAATTGTTGGTATTAAAACAAATGAGACTATTACAGATTTGGGATGTTAAATTTAAGGCCCATGATAACCACTAAGAAAATATCAGAGAATATGGAAATTCATAGTGACAGAAGGTAGAGTACAGGTTACCAGGGGTGGGAGGCAGGGGTAATGAACAGTTAATGTAAAATGAGTGTCAGGTTTCTGTTTGGGGTGAAGGAAAAGTTCTAGTAATGGACAGTGGTAAGGGTACTGCAACATTGGGAATGTGGTTAATCCCACTGAATGGTATCTTAGGAGAGGTTGGGATAGGAAGGTTTATGTTGTGTATGTGTTGTTCAAAGAAAGAGAGAGAAAGGAAGGGAGGCAGGGAGGCTAAAGAGTTAATGACAAATGCAATCCATAATACTGGGTGGGATCTAATAACGGAGGAAAAAAAGCTCAAAAGAACACTATTGGATTTAAAAGAAAATGAAGAAATAAATAAAATGTAAACCAAAATGGAAAAATAAATAAATAAAAGTAATAGGACTTGTAAAAAAAGAACACTATTTGGACATAAAAACTGGAATACAGAATGCAAGCTTTATATCAACATTAAATTTCTTGAACTTGATAACTGCACTTAAGGTGAATACATACGTGAGTACTGTGTTCCTAGGAAATATATGTGCTAGTATTACATGTTTAAGGAGTATGATGTGTACAACCTGTTCTCAAGTGTTCAGAAAATGATGGATGGATGGATGAATGGGTGAGTGGAAGGAAGGAAGGAAGGAAAGACAGGCAAAGGTGGCAAAATGTTAAAATTGGTGGATCTGGGGGAGGGAGGGGTATGTTGGAGTTCTCTATATGGGGCTTGTATTATTTTTGCAACGGCACTGCGAGTTTGAAATTGTTTCAAAATAAAAAGTTAATAAAAAGAAAAAGGAAGAAAGGGTGAATGTGTGCGCCTGGTTGCTACCGTATATGATTTGCCTGTGTATGCATAGACTCTCTGTGGAAAGAAACACAACAAACTGGCAACACTGGCTGCCTCCATGCAGAGGAACTGGATGGCTGGAAATAGGAAAGCCTTTTCATTGTTTACACCCTTTTGTACCTCTGAATGTCTGTACTTTATGAATAGAATATATTCTTTTTTAAAAAATGAAACTTTTAAATTACCTAAGTAATTTTTCATACACATATAAATGAGTTACTAATGCCTTCCCCTACTTGCCCAGGATCTCGAAGAGAATCTTCTGGCAGCTGATTCTACTTACCCTTGGCCTCTCAGGCTTACTCCTGTATGGGCTCCCTGCAGTCAGGTACAACCCCTTCTCCCGGCACTAAAAGTGGGGCCACCACGGGGCAGGGTTAGGACCCTAGAGATCTACTTTCCATGAACCCACTTGAGAGATGGAGGGTGGTGGCCATCTTGGCCTAGGCGAATGTCCTCGTGGGCTCTCCCTCCTTGTAAAGGGCACCCCTGAGGCAGGCTGAGTGCCCCTCACTGCTGCCCCCACCCCACAGGCATCTGGAAATCCTCATCCCTATGGGCGTCTGCCCTTGGGCCACAATGTCCCTGCTGAGAGACAACTTCACGGGGCCCCTGCATCTCTGGTAAGAGCTTCCATCCTCCCACTCTGAGAACATCCTCCCACTCTCCCCTACAGAGCTCTGCCCAGCATCCCTGCCCTCCCCTCAGCCCCCACCTGGCAAAACCCTGGCTGCGGTCCCATCAGGGCACACATCTCCCAGACCTGTAACTGCCTGCATGGTTCTAGGTTAGGGCTGCTCGGGGGCAGGGACTGGGTCTGAGTCAACTGTGGGTCCCCAAGGACCAGCACCCAGATGATGACTGTGAACATGCACCAAGTGGGGGGATGAACGGACCTGTCTCCCCATCCCTTCCCTTTCAGGGCCCGGCCTGAAGTCCTGACCTGCACCTCCTGGGGGGCCCCCATTATTTGGGATGGCACCTTTGACCCAGATGTGGCGCAGCAAGAGACCAGACGGCAGAACCTCACCATTGGGCTAACTGTCTTTGCTGTGGGCAGGTAAGGCCTGGGGCTGGGGGGTGGAGATTCTGTCCGGGCAGGGGCAGGAGGGGCATGCACGTGATGTAGAGGGTAGGGGGTGGCAGGCAATCTTGTCCCAGACTCCCAGGGTGAAGACAGGATCATCTTCCCCTGCCCTCTCCCAGGGCACCAACACCAGTGAGCCCACCCAGCACAGGCAGCCAGGGGCTCAGAACTAAGACCTAGAAGGAATATGCCTAGCGACTGCGACTGCTCCAGATGGAGACTTGGGTGGGTTTGTGATGAGGAACCAGTTGAATCTTTCAGGTGGGTGGTGAGGAGAGGGGAAAAGGAATGGGGTGAATAGAGGGGAGGCCCCCTGGAGGCCCGTGGCTCAGGTGCAGGCAAACAGCACACAGAGAACTGGGGTTTTGCCAAGCAAGGATAATGAAGGGAGAGGCTGCAGAGCTGAGGATTTCTGCAAGGAAGTGACTACGCTGATGCACCGGGGAATCCAAGCTGGGTATAAAGGGAAGTGAAGTGAGGAGGGGGTGACAGATGCTGAGAAAGTGGTAGGCTCAGCAGATCAGAGGACTCCATGAGGTAGGGCTATTGTGGGGGTGGTGAGGGGGGTGGCAAGGGATAACAGAGTAAGTGCCCTGGAAGAATGGGGATGTTACAGATTGGGATGGGTGAAAGTCCCTTTGGGAGGTAGAACAGACACTGATAATGACCAAGCTGGTGGAGTGACCTTGGGCTCAGGTGGCTGAGGAGGGTGGAGGACAGATTCACTGAAGGAGAGAGGTCAAAAAAAGGAGCTGAGAGGTCAAGGCAATGGATGGGCCTCCAAGTGTGGAGAAGTCACCAGGAATGGTAGCTGGAGAAGAAATGATGAAGGCAATCATCTCCCCAGTATGGGTGGGAGGGGGTGTCCAGGCAGCAAAGGGGACTCCCGACTGGAAGTGGCAACCAGATTCTACAACCCTAAGGTACAGGGAGGTAGAGTTCAGGGCAGTCAAAGGAAGAGTTTCTGATAATGGAACAGGCTGCTTTAGGAAGGTAGTGAGAGCTTCCATCCAGGAACAGATATCCAAAAGGCTGGGGAAGGAATTCTGTCATCAGATACCCCCAAACAACTGTTCAGGCTCCTCAATCTCTAACCCCTGCACTCTAGAAAGCAGAGCAAGCCAGAAGGACCCCTGGGAGACAAGGGGGCAAACAGGACCAAGGACTGATGCAGGGACCAGGTGGGCAGAATTGCTGGATCCTGTCAGGCCTTGGCTCTCCCAGGCCCTCAGGGCCCCCATATCTGTGACAGATGCTGAGGAGGGCATTCCAGCACCAGCTAGGGATCAGAGACTCATGGTCCAGAAATTCCAAGGTCCTGAGGTCCAGAAGACCAAGTTCAAAGGTTCTGTGACTCCAATGCCCTGGGATTCTAAGGTTTCCAAATTCTCTCATTTTCCAGAGTTCCATGAGGAATAGGGCAAGCATAGGACTAGGCAGGCTGGATGCCAAGCTGGGTTCAAATCCTGGCTCTACTATTTACCTGTTGGGTATATTTATGCAAGTTACTAAAGCTCTTTGTTTTTCAGTGTCCTCATCTGAAAAGGATTAAATGAGAAAATATACATAGACTTAGAAGAGTGTCTGCCCCATGATAAATGTTCAAAAATATTAGGTATTAGTGCTAGTATTTTTAAACTCTAGAATGGCAGGGTTGTGTCCCAGTATCTAGCATTCTAAGTGTTCTGGTTATTATATATGTAAGGCATTACCCCAAATTAAAACACCACTTTATCATATCTCATGAGACTGTGGGACAAGAATTCAGACAGGGTCCGGCAGGAAGGGCTTCTCTCAGCTCCAAAATGACTCCAACTCCTGAAGACTGGTGAGGCATCCAGCTTTCCACACAGCTTCACTACGCGGTTAGCTTGGGCTTCCTCACAGCACGGCAGCATCGCAGGCCTGGTGTTTTCTTATAAAGGCTCAGAGCCCTAAAGAGACCAAGGCTAAGTTCTCCTAAAGCACTTTCGTGGTATTTTTTTGCCCAAAGCAGTCACAGGGAAGCCCATATTCAAGTAGAGGACACAGATCCCCATCTCCCCTGGGCAGGAGGAGTAGCAAAGACTCCGCCGCCATCTTTAAGGCACCGGCCAAGATGGAGAGCGCCGAGGGCTCCAGAATTCTGGAGCCCAGGGGCTGAGGTTGTAGGGGTGCAAGGACTGGTGTGCAAAGGACTAGGCATCATGAATTGGGGAGCGGCCCTCGAGCTGACTTTGGTTCCCCGCCCCGGGCAGGTACCTGGAGAAGTACCTGAAGCGTTTCCTGGAGACGGCTGAGCAGCACTTCATGGTGGGCCTGCGCGTGGTGTACTACGTGTTCACCGAGCGCCCGGCCGCCGTGCCCCGCGTGGCGCTGGGCCCCAACCGCCGCCTGCGCGTGCAGCGCGTGGCCCGCGAGCGGCGCTGGCAGGACGTGTCCATGGAGCGCATGCGCACACTGCACGAGGCGCTGGGCGGGCGGCTGGGCCGCGAGGCGCACTTCGTCTTCTGCCTAGACGTGGACCAGCACTTCAGCGGCGCCTTCGGGCCCGAGGCGCTGGCCGAGTCGGTCGCGCAGCTGCACGCCTGGCACTACCACTGGCCGCGGCGGCTGCTGCCCTACGAGCGCCACCCGCGCTCGGCCGCTGCGCTGGCGCCGGGAGAGGGCGACTTCTACTACCACGCGGCCGTGTTCGGGGGCAGCGTGGCGGCGCTGCGCGGGCTGACGGCGTCCTGCGCGCGGGGCCAGCAGCAGGACCGCGCGCGCGGCTTGGAGGCGCGCTGGCAGGACGAGAGCCACCTCAACAAGTTCTTCTGGCTGCACAAGCCCGCCAAGGTGCTGTCGCCCGAGTACTGCTGGAGCCCAGTGATCGGCCAGCGGGCCGAGATCCACCATCCGCGCTTGCTCTGGGCCCCCAAGGAGTACACCTTGCTGCGCGACTAGCCACGCGCCCCAAGCCGCCTCCTCCCGGGGACCTACCCAGCTCCAGCCAAGCCCTGCCAGTCGGGGCACCCTTGGCACCGGGAGGGTGTGAAGTGGGAGTAGCAGGAAGGGAAGATCCTGGAGCCCTTCTGGAAGCATCTCCGGGGGGGAGCGGAGAAGTATTGGATAAAGAAAGCCACCCCTCGCCCGTGTGTGCCAAGAGCGTGGCTTGGGGATGAGGGCAGATTCTGGATCTTGGGGAGAAGAGAGCACCTTGCCTCACGTTCAACAGCGCCTGCAAAAGGACCTCAGGCTAACAACCTGCCTACCTTGTGCCTCTGACTTTACTGAATTCATCCGATGCCTCCTGATTTAGCCTCACTTTTTTTTTTTTTTTTTTTTAATAAAGAGACTGAGGCACAAAGGGAATATAACTGTCAAAGGACTCAGGATCTAACTTTGAGTCTCTCCCGAGGTCAGTAATTGGAGAGCCACTACTGGCCCCTCAGGCTGAATGGAGCTGCCTCTGGGCATGAACATAGTGTATACATATTTAACATATTTAAGAAATAGTATAATAAAATAATTCATCCCAATGTTTGTCCTTATGGCCCTTTCTCCTCGAAACGTCAAGTCCACAAAAATGCTATGGTCCTGGCCTCAGGGCTATCTTGGGCCATAGTACCTGGGAGGTAAGTTTCCTGTACCACTGCTGCTGTTCAGACTCTGCATTCTGAAGTGGGAAAAATGCAGGCTCTGAACAGGAGTGTGAAGCCATAGGCTCTCCAGGCAGGGTAGTCAGAGAGCCAAGGAGATAGGGAACCCCTGAGATGCTGTCCGGGAGCTGGGAAAACTGAGACTCTAAGAGGGTGTAAAGGATTCAAGTCTTCTGAATCCTTTCCACAGTGTTCTCCTAAGCCTTGCATTTCTAACAGCCTGCGTTGTTCCCAGATAGGACAGCAAATCCTGACCCAATCCTGAGGATTTTTACAATCTGAAAAGTTGTACAAGCACATTCAATTATTGTTGCATTAAATAAGAGATTGTGGGCTCTTTGGATAGTAATTTGAATCTTCCAGTGCCTCTTACCTAAACTAGAGTGGCAAATACCAGGAAGTCTTTAGGACTCTCAGGTAGAGGTGAGAAAAAGCCAGGTGTGTCTAAAAAGAGATTATGGCTTCATGGAGCCTGCACACCCCCTCCTCTGGTAGGGCAATGTTTGCCCTTCAGTTTACCCTCTAACATTCCCCAAAGAGCACACACTGAACCTGTTACAACAGATTCCTGGGCCACTGAAGACCTGAGCCCTAGCCAGTCAGATCTGGATGCTGTGTGTGACTGTGCATAAGTTCCTTATCTTTGCTGGGCCTCAGTTTTCTCATATGTAAAATGAGGGTTCTAATCGCAGGGGTTGTTGAGGTGCTCCAAAAAACATAACTTGCCTTCTCTCTCTGCCTTCCCCTTTTCAAGTAAGTTCAAGGGGTGCAAAGGATGCATCAGAGAACCGTCATTCCTGTTTCCAAGGGGAATAAATGACACAGCCATGGGTTTCCAGGCCCTGAGCTGGGGGCAGCCTGGTGCTGTTGATGGAGACCTTCCTGAAGAAAGAGGTTCAAGGAAGCTGCCAGATGGAGGAGAGTGGGGCACCCTCTCAGGAATGGCTCACCCAGGGAGCCCAGAGGAACCCAGAGGCCCAAGAAGGGGATGGGACTGTAGGGGGGTTGAGGAATCCAAGAAGGGGCACAAAATTCTTTCTGCAGCCACCTCCATGCGCTGTGGACTCTCCTGGGAACACTGTGTTAGCACCTTTGCTGGGTCCACAGCAACAGTGGTGCTCACATACTCACCAGGTGAAAATGAGACTCCCAGTCCCCTCACTGTCACTGCCCCATGCAAAATCTCCACCCCTCTCTGTTGTGCCTCCTCAGACACTGTCTCAGATTCCTAGACATCAGCTGTTTTAGGGAACTTTGATCATAAGAAACATAGATCTCTACCAGCCAAATAAAAATAACTGTTTATTGGCTTTTTCCTATGTGCCATGCATTTGAAATATACTTCTGTATTTGATATATAATGATTCATTTAATCCTCACATCTGCCCTATACATTTGGTGTATTAGTCACCAGAAGGGGTTCTGATGCAAAATACCAGAAAAATACCAGAACAGGGGCAGTTTTTATAAAGAGCATTTATGTGGGGTAAGAGCTTACAGATATCAGGCCATAAAGCATAAGTTACTTCCCTCATCAAAGTCTATTTTCACATGTTGGAGCAAGATGGCTGCCGACGTCTGCAAGGGTTCAGGCTTCCTGGGTTCTTCCCTTCTTGGGGCTTGCATCTCTTTTCTCTGCGTGCTGACTTCCTAGGGCTCCAGCTTAAGGCTTCAGCATCAAACTCCAACATCAAAAAACCCTCAACTCTGTCCTTTGCCGTGCCTTTTATCTGTGAGTCCCCACCATCCAAGGGGCGGGGGGACTCAATGCCCTAATGATGTGGCCCAATCAAAGCCCCAATCATATTTCAATCATGTCCAGGTACAGATCAGATTACAAACATAATCTAATATCTATTTTTGGAATTCATAACCATATCAAACTGCTACAATTGGTTACTGTTACTCCCCCCATTTTTCAGATGAGGAAAATCAGGCACAGGAAGGTTAAGTAACTTACCCAGTCCCTTCCACTAGCAACTTAAACTCACTGATCCCAGAACAAAGCAAGAAGTTAAACCTGGCCAGAAGATGGAGACTGAAAGTCGGGAATTGAGGTTGCCCCTGGCCAGCTCTGTCTCTGTCCATCTCTGCTTCTCTCTACCTCCTTTGTTCTGCTTGTGCCTAGCCCAATGCAGCCACCTCCCGCCCCCAGTATACAAGGTTTTCTAATTCAGGCACCCACCATCTCCTGACTAGTTTTTAATTTGTGGAATGGAGAATCTGATGAGTCAGCTCCATCAAGGGGTGTGCTGGTAAATGTTTAGCAACTGGCTCTTTGAGGAAAAAGAAAGCCCTGGTTGGTGGCATTTGCCAGTTTCCATGGTGTAAATTCCATGAATTTACTTCAAGTTACCCACAGTCACTAAATGTGGAATTGGTAAGTGTGCACCACTGCTTTCATGAGCCAGCACAGCACAGCACCCCACAGCACCCTATAGCACCCCACAGGCTGTCTATGGGCTGAGTCCTTCTGGGTCAGGTGTCGACCCCTGGCCAATCAGCTGTGGCTGGGATAAGATCATGTGATACAAGTATGACTGCCAGAGCCCATCCCTTCACTGCTCAGAGGACTATGGGAGAACAATTTCAAAGAAAGAAATGAGGCCTATGAGATTACTCAAAACATGCTCGGTCTTGGCTAGCCCACTACCATTCCCCCTTCCGATGGTAGCACACCCTGGTTTCCTCTTGGGGAGATGTACTTCAGGTGGCAGAATTCACCTCTGCTCCAGGCTAAGAGCACGGGCGCTAGGCCCAAGCCAGTCAGCACATCTTCACCTGGTAATGGTGGACGGTACCTAACCCATTCAGAACCACGAAGACCCAATTAGATTTTGCTGGGGCTCCTGGGAGAGCAGCAACAACTTGCCTGCTAGAAACGTGGGGGCTGAGGCTAGAGCTGCTGACCCCACAGGAGCCCAAGGATGATGCTGAGAACAGAGCCAAGCAGAGATCTGGAGAGAGGTCATTTCATCCCAGAAGCTGGCCTGACCACTGTCCTGTGACATGAGCCAGTCAGTTCCCAATTGGATTAGGATTTCCTACCACTTGCAACCAAGTCTGGACACACAACTGAGGGCTCAGCGGAGGACGTGAACTCTCCAAAGGTGAGCTCCACAGTGATTCCTAGCTGAGTCACCTGTCTCCCTACAGGGCCAGCCTTGATCAACTTTTGGAGGAATTCTTACATTTCCCTCCCAGGCAATCAAAACATTGATCCCCAAGAGGAAAATGCAAGTGAGCGGCGCTTCTTGCCCACCCCCACCCCCATCCCCAGAGTAGCTTCTTCAATTCAGAGTACTCATAGTGGATCCCCAAAGATGGGTAGAGGTAACTGGATGTGGCTGCCCCTCTGGGAGTAGGGGCAGTGAACCTCATTGGAGGACCCAGCACATCAAATAAGGTTTCAGAACCAGAAACACCAGGGTCAAATGTTTATCTCAGCCATTTAATAGCAGCAGAGGGGGGTGGGGGTGGGGGTAGAGGGACCTTCTTTGGTTAGCTACCACTTCATACGGGAGTTGGGAGGTAATCAACATAAAGCACTTGGCTCAGCACCTAACACAGGGCAGGCCCACACAGTAAGGGGCCATTTCCTTCCTTTTCCTAGTGGGGGGGAGGGGCAGGGGAGGGGAGAGGAGCAGTGGAAAGGTGTCGCCCAGCCCCACCCTCACACAGAGCACACCACACACCACTGCCACCTGGGTGCAGGTACAGTTTATTCTTCACAACAGAGAAATACAAAGAGCAGAGGGTTTGTAATTCCTTTGTTTCTTGCCCCTTTTAGTGTCTTTCCCCCATGTGTGATTTTTATTTTTCTCCCCACCCCCTTTTTTTTTAAAATATAATGCAAACTTCTTTCCTGAAGTATCTGAGGGTCACCTGCCCTCACCTCCCTGCCACCAAGATGCAGACTGAGAAACCAACAGACTGTTTTCTCTTTTTTAATAAGATAGCTAGTTCTAAATATGGTGGCCTGGAGGTCCCATAGAAAAAAGCAAAAGGGTGTTAACAGTATGTATAACAGCGTATTTACAGGGTAGTAACATGCGGACAAAAAGCTACAATACTGAGTATCAGACGACGCAAGTCAAACAAAGGGTAAGGGTGGGGGCAGAGAACCCCATGGAAAAGAAACCCCAGGAAACATTAAACTGGTAAATCAATGGCGAGTTAAGGCTTAAAAAGTGTATAAAAATAACACAGTTAATATTCAAAACGGAACTCCAGATACAGAATATATAGATGAAGTTTCTGTCTAGTTTTCTTTTTTATTTTTTATTCCCGGGGGGATATAGGGGCTTCTCCGGGCTCTGTACATGGTTCCTATATACATGGACACGCATGGCTTTCAGATTGGGGTGTGTCTGTGGGGGTTGGAGGCAGGGTCTGCACCTGAGACCCTGCTCCCCAAGGATCCCTTCCCTGCCGAGGGGCCTAGGGCCTGGCTGGGAGGGACCCCCTCTGTGGCAGGGAAGACTAATAACCCCTCCCTGGGCACTGCCCCCACCTGGAGGAGATTCTGGAGAGGGGTTCTTGCCCCAGGCCCACTCCCTCCCTGTCCCCCTGCCCACAGTTCTGGGATGGCGGGAGAGGTAGCCGATTGGTTTCCTGGCCAGCACCGAGGTAGACTGGGGTGGTCTTCAGGGCAACAGGGGGCCAGGTCTTACCCAGCCCACCCCACCCCATTTCTCTGGGCCTGCTGCCCAGCCCAGCCCATCGCTGCACCCTTTGGTCCTACAGATCTCCCAGCCCCTCTTGTTGCCACCTCCCAAAGACTGGGTGGCTCTGGTGGCTGCCTCATTCCTCTGCTCAGTGATATGCCCAGGGCACAGCTTGAGGGCTGCAAGCTGGACACCCAAGGGTGAGGGGCTCACTCCAGCTGCTTGCTGCCACTCCCATCAGAGGCGCCCCTTGCAGTTCAGAAACCCAGGCCTGAGCCTTCCCTCAAGACTTGAGGCCGTGGCAAGAGAAGGTCCCATGCTGCCCTCTGGTTCTCTGTGTCCATCTGTCCGATTCTTTTAATTTCTCGGTCTTAGCAGCACCAACTTCTTGGCCAATAAATATCTTTTTTGATTCTTCCAAAACAAACATTAAAAAAAAAAAAAAACAGTGAAGAAAGTGAAGGGTGGGGAACAAAAAGAAAACAGAAAGGTTCAAAGTGCTCTGAGATCGTCTTTGGATGCCACCAAACAGTCCAGAATCTTGCAGTTGGCCTGGCCACCCTGGGAGCCAGACCAGGCAGGGATGCAGCGGCCCGGGCCTTCTGGAAGGTCGGGAAGGTCATGAGAGAGCGCGGCTGTTCCTGAGGGCCGCTGGAGGGAGCCGGGCCCTGGTGCTGCCTGGGTCCGTATTTGCCAGTGGGCCGGGCAGGGCGGCGCATGGGCAGGCTCAGATGAGGGAGATTCGAACCGGGATACCGGGGGACTCCGTCCTCTGCGGTGAGTGATGGCTCACCAGGTGCTCCACCACCGTGTGTTTGGACATGTGCTTCATCAGGTAGGTCTCCTGTAGGGAGGGGTGACAGTCAGAACGCATATCAACTGGCAAGGAATGCGGTGGAGACTGCAACTCCCAGAAGTGGCCACAGGCGGGCTCCTTGGCAGGAGGGCAGCCACAGCCAGGGGGAGGGCAGGGCAGATGGGCATGGGGCCTTGGCTCCAGGGATGTGCAATCACCTCCAGGGGTGCTGGCTCATTTGCCAGAGTCCAAGCCCACAGCATATTGGCTGGAGAGCTGGGGGGCCGCAGGCTAGCCCATTTACCAACTGGTGGCACAGGAGGGTACTGGCTTCAGCCCTGCCTGGTGGGTCGAGCACAGCTCCCCCCACCTGACTGATGCCCGCAGTAAGAGCTGGGCATAGGCCTGGGTTTGACCCGAGTGCTTCCGTTCCTTCACGGTTGCACTTGGACAAGTCACCTCACTCCTCTGAGCCTCAGTTTCCTCCCCTGTAAGTGGGAATGGTGAAGGAACAACTCCAAAGATTGCTATGGTGATGTGGATAAAGCCCTTAGCATCAAGTTAAGGGCTGAGGGGACCACTCCCCTTCCCCAGCCTCCACTTCACTCCAGGTGGTGGTGGGAGTCCTGGCCTCTCCAGCCCCTCACACCTCCTCCTAGGGATGGGCCTCATTTGATCCGTGAGTTTGGAAAGCATAAGCTAGGCACGCTTGGCTTGTCCTTTGAGCTCCCGACACGGTCTGCTAAGACTAACCTGAGGTGGCCGTGACTGGGAGGGAGGTGACCCGGGGCACACCTGGGGCTCACAGGGCCCTCGCACGTGGCCTTTATGGGTGAGAGATGGTCCTCTGGTTCCCCACCTGCCGCTCCTTGCCCTCATCCCTCAATCTGCTCAGAATCCAGCAGAGGAAGCCCCACGTGTGGCAATAAGCTGCTAAACACCAGTGGGAAGCAACCAACAAAACCCAAACCGGGAAACGGCAGGGCCAACGATGGGACTTCTTCCACTAATAAATTGCCAAGAGGAAAAAAAAAAAAAGAGGTTTCCCTACAAGTGAAAAGACATAGTGACCAGGTACAATATAGGAACCTCAACTGAATCTTGATTAAAAAATTAAAGTGTAAAACAAATAAAATGTGGCATTCATGATACAAATGAAAATGTGAACACTGGTATTTAATGATATTAAAGATTTATGGTGAACTATTTTTAGGTATTAAAAAGGTATTGTGGAAAAAAAAGGTATTGTGGATATGTTAAAAAAAAGGAAGTACTTATCTTTAAAGACACCAACTGAAATGTTTACAGACGAAATATGTCTAGGTTTCACTTCAAAAAATAGGGATGTGGATGGGGCAGGACTGGCTGATGGTTTTTGAGGGCCAATGGGTACATGAGAGTTCACTATTCTATCCTGTTTCTTTAACACATTTTAATATTTTAGTAAATATTAAAGTAGTTTAAAAATGAGTCCTTTAAATGTTTAAAAGTTATGGTAATTCATATTTTAAATGACAAAATCTTTGATTTCTTTTTTTTAATTAAAGAAGTTATAGGCTTAAGAAAAATAATGCATAAAATATAGAGTTCCCATACATGTGGTAATTCTCCTTGCTCTTGTGAGGACAGGGCCTCAGCCTCCCAGAGTTGGAGCAGATTCGTGCTGAGAAGCGCAGCCCTCAAGGCTGGCAGACCCCTCCTCTAACAGTGTGGGGGGGTGTGGAGAACTTGTGGCCTGGGGGCAAGGTGGAGACTGCCGAGGTCTCTGGAGATGCCCCACTCCCACCCCCTTCTGGTGCCACCCCAGCAAGTTTCCAGGTTCTCAGCTCTCTTCTGCCCCTTTAACTGCACAGCAGGATAAATGCCACATTCACTCAGCAAGCAGCAGCCTCGGCGGGCACATGACAGAGACCACCACCCCGCGTACAATTCACAGCCCTCTCCAGCCAGAGCGACCTTTCAAAAACAGCCTCTCCCAATGGAGCAGGACAGCGCAGTGGTCGAGTGCGCGCTTCACTTGTGTGAGGTCCTGGGTTCAATCCCCCGTTACCTCCTAAAAACAAAAGCAAACACAAACAAAAAAACAACACCCGTTCTAATAGCTCTCTGCTCATGGCTTTCCATTACACCTAGAAAAATTTTGTAACTCCCTAACAGGGCTCCAAGGCCCTGCCGGCTCTCATTTTCTTTATTTTCTTTCAATTCCTGGAAGACAAGTGCGTTCTACCTCAGGGTGTTTGTGCTGTCCCCCTACAAGGAAGGTTCTGTCCCCACTTTCCCCTCCGTACCTGGCTTGTTATCTCTCAAAGCTTCCTGGAAATCCACAGGTGGCCTTGTCCAGCCTCACCCTCTTCCCCACCTACCTCCCTTCTCCCTGCCACTATCTTTCCTTCATAGCTGTGGATCCCTGCCAAAGGCGGCTTTGCCCGCCCCGCCCCACCCCCCAAGTCCACTTGGCAATGTCTGGAGACATTTTGGCCGGCATAACCAGGGGAAGAGTTTGCTACAGCATCTGGCGGTAGAGGCCAAAGATGCTGCTAAACATCCTACAATGCACGAGCCAGGCAGCCCTGATGACAGAGAAGCGGGCAGCCCTGATGACAGAGGAGCGGGTGGCACAGAATGTCACCATGGGCTGAGGTTGAGAAATGCGGCTTGATAGCCATCACCACAATTTGTCCTTACAAGTTTGTTTGTGTGGCTACTTGTCTGATACCTGTCTGCACAGTAGGCTCCAACCTCCCTAGGGGCAGAGCACGGCCATCGGGTTCATCCTGATTCCAAAGTGCCTGGCAGACATGTTCTGTAAACACCGAGTCAATAAAACAACGGTCACAGCTCAGATCACTCGGCACTGGCTCCGCCAGGAGCAGCCAGTAGGAAGGACTCCTCCTTCCATTTTACAGGTGAGGACTTGGAGGCTCAGTGATCTCTACGCTGGGAACATCCAGAAGCGCACACACAAGTGACTCATCTGGGGTCCCTCTCCTGGTGCCAAAAGGCCTTCATTTGGGTATAATCCCACCCAGGGACAGGGGGCTGGATATGATGACCTTTCAGGCACTGTTCAGGCCTTTTCTGAGAGAGAAGGGGTAGCTGTGGGCCAAGGCATTGTGACACCTGGTGGCCAAAAAGGGCGTTGCAGCTTTCCCGGCGGTATGACGGCCCTTCTCCCTCCCTGGCTTTGGACAGAAAGGTCCCAGGCTTCTCACTCCCACCTTGAGTATTCCAGGGCCTGGGAACCCAAACCCAGACCAAAGACAAGCAAGGCACTAGGAGTTGGGCCAGACCTGGGAAGCACAAGCTCTGGGTTCGAGCCCTGGCTCTCTACTCCCTGTGATTTGGGGAGTCACCTCCCCTCTCTGGCCTCAGTTTCCTTGTCTGGAAAAGGGGGCGAGTCAGTACAGATCTGAGGAGGAGGATGAAGCTGGGAGAGGAAGAGGCTGCCCCAGGTACCCAGGCGCCAGCACTCACCGAGGTGTAGGCCCGCCCGCACATGCTGCAGCAGTAGGCCTTGGCGTGCTTGATGGCGTGGGCCGAGAGGTGGATCTGCAGGGAGGCGGAGTCCGAGTAGGCCCGGTAGCAGTTGGGACACTTGTAGGGCTTGTCCTTGTTGTGCTGGCGCTGGTGAGACTGTGGGGAGCACAGCAAGGGGTCATGAGATGGGCTGGGCTCCCCCTGCCCCACCCCCTTCTTCTGCTCCCTGGGGAGGGCGGGGCCAGCTGTGCACCTGGTGGGCAGGAGGCGGGCAGGCACTCACCTGGAGGTTGGAGAGCTGAGTGAAAGCCTTTTCGCAGCCGGGATGTGGGCACTTGTAGGGCCTGTCGCCTGTATGGATTCTGCAAGGGGCAGCCCAATGAGGCGGAGGTGCCTGACAGACCCCCGTAGGCCAGCCCCAGCCCCCAAGCCCTTGGCTGGCCTGCGTCAGTCCTCTGGCCCCCAAGCCTCCCAGTCTCCACTCCACGCACTCTCCCCAGGGGCTGAGGGCGGATGCTGGGCAAGAGCTGGGGACTACAAAGGTCATGCCCCTTTCCCCTTGCTGAACCCATGCCACCACCAGCACCCACTCAGAAACCCAGGCCAGGCCACTGGCTGGTCCTGGGGGACTCCGCCCTTCTCTTCTGAGAGGCCCACCCTGCAGACCACCCACTGAGAAGAGCCGACTCCGCTGTGTCACGACCTGCCCTGCTCACCCTGCCTCTTCCCTTCTAACTGGTCCTCAGCTTCCATTTCCTGCCCAGACCCCATGTTGGACACATACCCACGATGGCCATGTGGTCACCACCACCGAGAGAGCGCAGGACAGCATGCCCCTGAAGCCCGGCCCCTCTGCATCCCTCCCCCAAGCTCCTCCTGTCCCCCTGTGTGGACACTTAGGGGCTGACAAGAGGGCAGAAAGGGGGTGGCTTTGGAGCCCCCCACTCCCAGGTTCCCCTCCTGGCTCCACCTTTTTTTTCCCTTAAGGCAATATCAGGGATTGAACCCAGGACCTCGAACAGGTGCTCAACCACGGAGCTACAGCGGCTCCCCTGGCTCCACATTTTACTAGCTGCATGCCCTTGGGCAAATCCCTGAGCCTGCGTTTCCTCATCTGCAAAATGGGTGTAAGCACAGTCCCTCCTTACCAGGCTTTGCGACAATTACCTTAGATAAGACACCTAGGGCTTAGTCTAGCGCTCACACTGAAGTCAGCAACCAATAAATGTTCGCCCGGATTATCATTATTCACTCACTCAATGTTTATTACGTTGTGTCCCACTGAGCCAGGCACCATTCAAGGCACTTGGAAGGTAGCAAACAAAACAGGTAAAAACGACTGCCTTGTGGGAATAAAAAGTATGAAACGGAATGTGTAAATAAGTCACATGGAGAAGGTGGTAAGTGCTGTGAGGAAAAAGAGAACCAAGTGAGGCGGACAGGGAGTGGCAGGGAGGGGAGGGGGCAGGCCTCTGGCAGCAAGGACTTGAAGGCTGCGACAGGGTTTTCTGTTAATTCTGCTTTTCCGCCTGTGCTTGGCTGAAGCCCAGGTGAGAATGGCCTGAGATGATGGATGTCAGCGGAGCCCAGGGGCTGGGCACGGTCGGACGGGGGTACCCCCTCCTCACCACTGTCCAGCCTCCTGTCACTCCTTAAGCATCTGTTCCCACAAAGCCTCTGAGAAGCAGGCGGGCAATGAAACGCCAGCTGGGCCTGAACCATGCTCGCCTAAGCTGCTAAAGGGCATGAAGTGGGGGGCGAATCCACATGTGGCCAAACTGCATCCGCTCCCTCCTTCCAAGGCCCCTGGCCATCCCGCTGACTGCTGGGTTTGCTCCATCCATCAACAAGCACGTCCTGACATTGTAAATCCTCCCAGGGCCCACTGGATGGAATGTGGGAGAGTATGGGCCATGATGTGGACCATTGACCATGAGGTGCAGAGATGCCCAGAGAGGTACTTATCAAATGCAATGGATGTATCATGATGATGGGAGTGAGTGTTGCTGGGGGGGGAGTGGTGGGGTGGGGGTGGTGGGGTTGAATGGGACCTCATATTGTTTTTTTAATGTAATATTTTTACAAAATCAATTAAAAAAAAAAACAAAAAAACAAGCACGTCCTGAGACCCCTCGGTCAGGGCTGGTGCTGGATGTAGGGATACAGGTTGAATTAAAAGCACTCCCTGCTCTAACAGGTCACCAAACGAGGCCGTCCAGGGCCTGAGGTCGGCGGTCAAGGCCCTGTCCTGCGGTGCAGTCTCACCTTCCGGCTCCAGGGCGCTCCCTGTGCTGGTCACAGAGAACCAGCTCCTAGCTGCCCCAGGCCAGGCGTTTTCTCCCCCCCCCTTTTCCCCAGCTGCACCCTCAGCACGGGAGGCCGTCCCCTGCTCCTGCCTGCTCAGCGCCAGCGCACCCCCCACCACCACCACCCGCACATCCAGGGTCTTCCCGGACTCCCCTGGGCTCAGTACTCATCACGCCACCCGGGGCTCCTAAAGCCCCCGCACCCAGGCCCAGCACCCACCCGGCCCAGTGCACAGGCTACATCTAGAGGTGCCGAGTGGAGCAGGGGAGAGCCGCAACTTCTGGGCGTGACAGGCTGGGGGCCGTCTGGACCAGCTCCGCGCGAGGCCGGCATCCCTCCTGTTGCTTCCCATCCCAGGCTTCCTCCAGGCCTGGGGAATCTATCTGGCTAGGACTGGGGCTGCAGAGGCGCACGGGGCCCAGGGCTTAACGCCACACCCCTCGGCCCCAGGCCCTTCCCCGCGTCTCCCCCTAAGGCACTCCTCCCCGGCCCCCTTAGCGCTCCTAGCTTTCTGCCCTCAAGCCCTTTCTCCAGGCTGTTCCCTCTACCAGGAACCCAACTCCCTCACTAATACCCGCTCCTCCTCCTGCCCCTCCTGCCGACAGGGCATCCCAACCCCCGGGCACACAGACACCCACTCCCAGCAGTCTGCACACCGGCACTTCTTCTGCCAGTGTCTGGTCACTGTCCTTGGCTGCCTCCTTGCGGCAGGAGCTCCTCGGTCCCCTTCACCACCGTCCCCCAGGCCTGGCCCGGCTCAGCGCAGGGAGGCTGGGCACAGCTGCAGAAGGAATGGAAGCGCCGAGTTCTTCCCTTCAGCAGTCAGTCATGGCCAGTGTTGAACACGACCCCCAGCGCCCCTCTCGAGGTGTCCTTCACTGGCGTTTGCTGACTGACTCACTGTCTCCAGGACTTCAGGTCCTTCCTCAGGGACCCAGCCAAGCCCTCCTGATCAGGAAATTCTATCCACCCCCTTGCCCCCCGCCCCTCCCCATCCAAACACAACTGCCCGGCCTCCTCCCTGGACTCCCAGCTTCAGCCCCTCCCTCACCACCCTGTTCTGCAACCTCTGCCTGCCTCTTTCCAGGACAGCGTCCACCCCCCCACCCCACCGCCCTGGCAATCCAGGCACCTCACATTCTGGCCTCAGTTTCCACCAAAGCCTCCTCCTCTGCCACTGTGCTCCCAGCTGGGCATTTACCAACGTCTTGGCGGGCTCCGAGCCTGCGCTCAGGCCATCCCCCCTGCAGGGACTGCCCTCCTCCTCCTCCTCCGACTGGGGAGGCCTGAGGGACCCTCCAGCACTCGACCCAGACCCTGCTCCTGGCCCTCCTCATATTTCTCTCTTCCCTGGAAGTTTCCGCGCCCACCAGTCTCCCAGGCCCGGGTCTGTCTCCGACCGCTGATCTGCCTCAGCGTGTGCCGCCCACTGGGCTGGCTCAGAAGGGGCTGCAAGGAGCTAACGTGACACCTGTGTCCCGGAACCTCCACGCCTGTCCCCAAAACGCTGCTCTTCAGTCCTGGACTTTCTAGTCAGGTCCAGGCTCTCCACTCTGAGGTCAGATTCCTCTCTCTGAAGGAATGCTCCCACTAGGGCAGCACCCAGCCCTGGCTCCCACACATCTGCACGGACGGGGCGCTGACCACCGAGTCCAAGCAGCCGTCCTCACGGACAGCTGAGCTGAGCTGTGTCTCCCTGCACTGCCCTCCCCCGGAGGTCCCGAAGCCTCACTCTGCCCCCTTGCCCGGCACCTCCATCCCCGCGTGAGCTTCTCAGGCAGCTGAACATCCCTAGGCCCTTCCTTCTTTCTGAGGCCTGGGCTGCGCCTTGGTGCACCGGGCTTGACTTTCCCTTCTGCCACCTCTTAGCCACGTGACCTTGGGCAAGTGACTTTTCCTCCCTGAGCCCAGTGTTCTGTCTCTAAAATGGGGATAATAACAACTATATTACAGGGTGTTGTACAGATTAAATGACCTCCTGTAAAGGGTGCTCATAAGCTATTTTTGTAATATTCAATTTTAGTATATTTATTTCTATTTAAGATAAGAAAAGCAACTTAATGAAAAACAACAAAGAGGGAATTTATTCAAAGTTCAAATAAAATTATTAAGGGATTTATTAGTTACCATTTTTCTTTTATTTCCTGGGTACATTAAACCAAATGGCTTCAGTATGCTTTTACTATTTTCTCTCTTATGTAGAAATTAAAAAAACACACAGTACAAGGAGACTTTAGGACACTGAGTATATTAAAGCACTGCTGGTCGGGCCATGTGCACAGTAGCTCTTTGACAAGGCATAGGTATTGTTATTATTACCATTATCATCATCAGACTTCAGAAAACAAAATGATATCTACCCCTGCCACAATTATCATTACGCATGTTCGTAACATCACACAGCCAGGAAATAAAAACAAAATCAAAAACACTTTGCAGCCTGAATAAACAAACAAATCCAGAATCACTCTGTCTAGCACTAGTTCCCTAAAAAGATAAAATCTCGAACCCTTTCCTGTAAGTTACTAACTCCCTCACAAAAGTTTTACTCGTTTGCAAGGGGCTATCTGCAGGTATGTGATGAACCTCATACATAGGCTAATTACACATCTGTTGCTTTTCTACCAGGAACAGACGAACTATAAATTTCTGTTTCTTTCTCATTAAAAACGTGTGATATTTATCAAGTGGGTTGATCCTTCTGAAGTCTGGACTCCTGCAATACTTTGCAAGTTACCTACTTTCCTTTACTTACTGGGTCTCCCTTTCACAGCTGAGGTCCCGCTGATTCCCCAGATTCGCCAGCACCCAATAACTAGCCAAAAAGAGTGCCAGGCACTTCTTTCTCAGCTCCCAGGATAAATCTAGCTCACCGTGTTTCTAACTCTATCTTGGACATGACCTTCTCTTATTCCATTCATTAGTGGCAGTAATGTTGGGAATATGGATTTGATTATATGATCTGATTGTCTGGTTCCCTATCTAGGGGCAAACAACAGGAAAGGGTCTCAGTCAAAAGGCAGAGGACAAGGAATCTGGAATCTGGTTATTTCTTTATGGTTAGGTTTTGTTTGTCAAAAGAAAAAAAGTTCTGGAACTTTCAGGCATATGGGACATCCGTCTCTTTGCCTCGGGTCAGGACACAGCTTAATTATATATATCATGGCTTAATGACTGTCTTCCAATTGTTGACAGAATCGTTTTATGTTGTTTGTCCAGTTTTCCTGCCATTGTGAACTCAAATCACTCAAAAGGAAAATAAAAAGACAAACAAAAAAAACTGTGCCTTCAGGAATAGAGAGCAAACCTGGGTTGAGGAGCATCATGACCAAATGCTCCCATTCATGGGCTTTTTATTTTTGTGTTGCTTTCTTTGTCATGCTGTTAAATAAAGCTGTGTGTTTTTCAACAAAAGTCTATGTCTAAAAAAACTAGGCTTCTTAAAAATTATGTTCTAGGGTATATATTTCCAACTAGACTGAGGCTGTGAGCCTTCTCTGACTTCTGTACCTAGGACTTCTGCCCATATCTTGTCTATCCTGACAACTCCACGGGGTCCTGCTTTCTCAAATCCATAAATTCAGAAGAAAATTGCCCAGGTGTCTTTTAGAGCCAGATGCTCTTGGAGTTTCCAGGGGGCTGCTGAGCAACACCACAGAGCTGCTCTCTTGCTTTATAAAAGAGGGATGCTCAGAATGATTGAGTGTGTTCTGTAGTTTCCATCGTTTTAATTATCAGGACACTACAGTGAGAGCTGCCCGTGGAATCTGCAGTATCAGAAGAGCAGGCCAATCAAAAGCAGAAAGGCTCAATGTCCCTGGGTTAACTAGACACACACACCCCACACACTGCCATGTTTTGCGTGTGTCTCTCTCTCCACTCTTTAAAGATGGACAAAAGCAAATTTATATTCGTGTACAGACCCTGTCACAAGAAGTATCAACCAAGGTATTTCTTTAAAAATACTTTGTTTCTGGATTTAAAGTAGCCTTATCGACTGTGACAACCATAACCAGGCCTTCCGGGCTAACCTGCAGGACCAGGAAGGCGGCCACCCGCAAGCGTGCTGCCCAGAGGCGCTTGCTCTCACGCACCATCCCTCAAGGAACTCCGCTCGCCTCCCTTCCGATAATGGTGGCTATTATGATCCACAGGGCTGCTTCCCCCCACTCACACGCGCCTGAAGGCCTCCGCCTCCAGCCGCAGGTCAGAAAGTGAGTCTTCTGAAAGAATCAGCGAAGAACGAGCCTTGGTAAAGGACTACACCGGTTACCCTCGTCCACTCGTACTCCAGGGACTAGGTAAAGGGTGCAGGCTTCCAAGCTGACCATCACCGTGGCTAGCTGCTGCCAGAGGCAAGGCCGGCGCCAAGAGGCGTTGTCCAGAAGCAGGCACCCTTGTAAAACAGACCAACCCGAGGCCAGCGGGACAGGACTGATAACCTAGGGTCGGATGAAACTAATTTACCCGTGAATAATGTTCTATTTTCTAGAGGGCATATGAGGAAACTCTTTTTCTCCTTTGATCTATCTCTAATCCCCAATTTAGGAGGCTTTATCTGTACAAAATAGAATAAAATCATCTTTAAATGGTACATTGTTCCAACTAACCCTTTGGAACTCTGGAGGAAAAACGGTAAAATTAAATAGAGAAATGAACCAAGAAATTATCAAGGAAACTTTAAAATTTTAATTCTATCAAAAATAACTTATATGATTGGCCATGCCTACAAAATATTCAGAACAAGTGCTAAAAAAATATTCAAAGTGCCTTTACTGAGATGCTTTTCTTTTCATAACCATTAGTTACATAAATACAATAGGTTCAACAGGAAGCTGAACTCCTTTCTAATAGGATAAAATTGGGCAAATCAAATTTGTAACCACAACCTTGCCAGAAATGTCACATTTAAAGACAAAGCTCATTTAATTAGATGTGCTAAGCCTGACAGCCTGAAACGGGACTGTACCTCATGGAGGAACCGAGGCCTTTGCAGGCCTCCGCAGGCCTCCAGGGACAGGCTGGGCATGCCCACTGGCTTGGGGAACCCCAGCCCTTCATGTTATAAAAAAGGTCAATTCTGCTGGTCCAGGCACAATGATAAACTTGGGGATCCCCCAAAATGAGGCTACCCCTATAGTTACAGGTTCTGTGGGCACAACCTGGCAGAGGTGAATTGGATGGTTCTAGGTTCCTGATTCTCAGACAATATGATAGGAAATTAAAAATACCCCTGAAATAAAAATGATTAAAATTATGACCCAGGGGTTTTACAAAATCTATGGACAGAAGTTAACTCTCAAGCCCTAGTTATCACGTGCTCTACAGAAGGACTTTGTTTATTACTCAACACCTCATTGAATACACCAATGTACATACAGCTGGCACACACAAAAAACACACCGAATTAATGACAAGATCAGAAAATTGCTAAAATAAACAGGATGAGAAAACCGACTGACACCCTGCCCTGCTGCCATTCCACCTCGTTTTCCACCAAACCTACACAACGTGACCCACAGTCAGAGAAACAAACAAAACAAAACATTTTGCACCCTGGAATCAAGCAAAGGCAATGACTAAAAAACAATAACAACAACAAAACAAATAAAAACTAGAGTTCACCTGTCTAGGATTAGTTCCCAATATAGATAAAACCTTATGCCCTTTCCTTTAAGTTACAAACTCCTCAGCAAAAGTTACCTTTTTATTTTTTAAAGAGGTACCGGGGATTGAACCCAGAACCTTGTATATGGGAAGCAGGAGTTTAAACCCTGAATTACATCTGCTCCCCAATGAGGGTTGGTTTTTCCGTTTATTTTGTTTATAGGAGTTACTAGGGATCGAACCTAGGACATCGTGTGTGGGAAGCAGGCGCTCAAGCACTTGAGCTATATCTGCTCCCCCAAAAGTAACTTTGACTCTGATTTCCATAATCCTGATATGGGCCAACACATGACCAAGCTTTCAGATGCAATAACCAGGTGAGAAAACGGCCCTGTTGTTTCTCCTCTGAACAGATAAGCTGGAATCTTGTGTTATCGATTGAATCACGTCTCATAAAGACATGTTCAAGGCCTGATCCTGGGGGTGGGAACCCACTTGCAAACAGGATCCTTGACTATTTTATTAGTCAAGGTGAGGCCCACCTGAGTCTGATACAAACTGGAGCCCTGAAAAGCAGAGGAAATTGGGACACAGTTGGAAGGAGCCAGGGGGAAGCAGATGGCCATGGCTGGGGGTAGACTGAGTCACAGGCTGCTGGCCGGCCAGCATGCTACAGGCTTCAGAGAAAGCACGGTCCTGCAGACACCCCCCTGATTTTGGCCTTTTAACCTCCAAGCCCGTGAGACTGTCTCAGCCAGTGAGTCTGTGGCATTCGCGATAGCCCTAGAAAGCTAAGCCATCCTGGCAACCTTCGGTTTGTTTCTTTAAATGCCTCTGGTCTTTTTATTTGGCGAGTCAGTCTTTCGGACTGCAAAACTTTACAAGTGGACTACTTTCCTTTTTTAAAGCATTTGTTATCTCTGGACTAGACCATAAGCTCCACGAGGATAGGGGTTTTTGTCTGTTTTGTTCTTTACTGTATTCCCAGCACATAGAATACTGTTTGGCATATAGCGAAGGCTCTGTGAATGTCTGTTAGATGGATGAATTATCTGCTCTACAAAAGTAATCCTCTTTATTCCACAAGCATTTAACAGTTGCCTCACTGTCAAATTATGTGGCAGGCACTGGGGATGTGGAAATGGAGAAGACCAAGCCCTTGCCCTCAAAAGCTCCCAATACAATGGAGGAGCTGGGCAAATAACCAGGTAAGTACCTCATGACCTGCTGCTGCTGTAACAGGGCCGCATGAGGATGTAGGAACACGGAGTCCGGGCCCCGTACCAGCTTGGAGGACCCAGGAGGGATTCCTGGAGGAAGCTGGACTAAAAGATGAGTAGAAGATGGCCAGAGAAACAGGGTCAAGGAGAGAAGGGTGGTTCAGTAATGGACATGGCATGGGCCAAGACCTGGAGATGAGAAACAGTGGAGCGTGGAAAGAGAAGAGGCCAGGGAGGTCGGCAAGGGTCACATCCAGAAAGGCCTCCAACGCCAAGCAAAGGAGCCCGGTCTTGACTCTAAAGGCAATGCACAACCAGAGATGGTCCCTGCCCCTCCCATGGAGCATCTGGCCGCAGGTGTCAGGCTGAAGCCAGCTGCTGGAGGGCAGCCCCAGGCAGGCCACTCACCTGGTGTGCTGCTGGAGGTGGGAGAGCTGTCGGAAGGACTTATCACAGTAGGAGCAGTGGTAGGGCTTGACGCCCAGGTGGATGCGCAGGTGCTGGGCCAGGTAGGAGGCGTTGGCAAAGGACTTGGAGCAGTGCGGGCACTTGTGGGGCTTGGCCTCTGTGTGCGACTTGGAGTGGATCTGCATCTCAGACTTGGTGAAGAAGGTCAGCGGGCAAACCTTACACCTGTGGGACGAGAGGCAGGTTCACACCAGGGAGGATCCTGACCTGCCTGCGCACCTCAGCGGGGGACCTTCACCTGCTCACATCAGAGAGACCTTGCCATGGGACAGATCTTTCCTGTGAGGAGTCCAGGGGGACACAGGCCCAGCCGGGGAAGCAGGAGGCAGGCTCCCAGCCCCGGCACCCAAAAAAACGGAAGGAGAAAGCTCTCACACACCTGGGGGCACACTTAGGCCAGGCTAGGGGGCAGGTTTACCCCTCATGAGCAAGAGAGATCTCAGGATGCACGGGAGGTCCTGCTTCTGGAAGAAGAGGGGCTGGGGCTCTAACCCTCCCAGGAAGAAGTTCTCCACCCTGAGGGCACACTAGAATCTGGCCAGCTTTCAAAACATACAGCCCAGAGGTCCTGCAAATTAAGCCACCCTCTCTGGAGGTGGGAGTCTGGCACTAGTATTTTTTGTTTTAGCCCCCAGATGCTTCTAACACGTGGCCAGGGTTAGGAACACTGAGAAGAGGAAACAGGGTCTCCTGCAGCCACACGCCACGGTGGCAGCTGCCCTCGGCAGCTCAGCTCAGCTCCTCCAGGTCCAGGCCACCTCTCAAGCAGAGGCTCTATTCCTCCCCCTCCGTCCAACCGTGGCCGGAGCTGTAGGTGGGGTTCGCTGGGAGATACCACCCTCGGGACCTTGGCCCCACCCCACCCCCTCGGCCCCACAGGCTCCGCTTCTCAGCCTGTACTGCTGGGCTCCTGGGGAAGCCCCGGGTGCCCGCCCCGACTCCCTCCCGCCGAGGCCCCCACCTGTATGTCTTGCCCTCCTTGGCGGTCTCGCCCGAGGCCAGGATGGGGTAGGGGACAACAAGGACAGGCGGCCCCCCTGGGTTCTCCGCCTTGATCTTTTTTCGGCCGCGCTCGGACTTTGGGGGGCCAAGCAGGCCATGGCCCTGGATTGTCTTGATGGAGTCCAGGAGGGGGGGGCTGGTGATCCCTGAGATGAGGGTGGGGGACGAGGCGATGAGGCGACTCTGGCTGGTGGTGGTGGGTGTGGATGGGGTGCTGGTACCCGTGCCCACGCTGGACTCCGACGTGCTCACAGCCGGGGTCCGCGAGGAGAGCCCCAGACCTGTGGGGACACGGGCGGCAGGGGCGGGGGGAGAGGCAGCTGGAGAGGCCTGCTCAGCCCCCAGTCCCCCCACCACAGAGCTGCGGCTTTGGCTAGTCACCGCGCCAGTATGAATTCACCCATTCATCGGTTACTACCCAGGGTAGAATGGTAAGATTCCTTAGATACTTAGCACTAAGGCTGAATTGGATAACAGAGGCACCATGGAAATAATTCAAACCACAGAAAAGGCCTGAGGCACAAAGATATTCACTACTGTTTTGTATATAACAGCAAAAAACTTAGAGACAACTCAATGTACATTAGGGAAGGATTCCGTAAATTATGATCAATCTCTTCTACTGAATATTAATCAACCATTAAAAATGAAGTTATGCTTCAAAAACACAACTTAGCTGTAATTTCTAATACTTTGACAATGAACATTTTGTTGCTTCTGTGATAAAAATTATTCTTTAAAATATAAGAGGACTACAAACAATCCAAAAGACATGAATAGATATTTCTCCAGAGAAGTTATACAAATGGGCAAAAAGCACATGTAAAGAAGCTCAATATTTTATTGGTCATTAGGGAAATGCAAATCGATACGAGATACCATTTCACACTCACAGGAATGGCTACTATTAAAAAAAACAACAGAAAATAAGTGAAGATGTGAAAAATAGAAAAAGTCGTGCATTGTTGATAGGAATGCAAAATGGTACAGCCACTGTGGAAAACAGTTTGGAAGTTCCTCAGAAAGTTAAGTACAGGAAAGAATTACCATATGACCCAGCAATCCCATCTCCAGGTATATATACTCAAAAAAATCAAATGCAAGCATTCAAACAGATATTTGGAAACCAATGTTCATAACAGCATTATGCACAATTCCCAAAAAGATGGAAGTAATCCAAGAGCCCGTCAACTGATGATTAAACAAAAAGTGGTAGAGATACACCATGAAACATTATTCAGCTGTAAAAAGGAAGTTCTGACATATGCAACATGGATGAACCTTAAAGATATCATGTGGAGTGAAATAAGCCAGACACAAAAGGACAAATATTGAATGATCTCACTGATAAGAAATAATTAGAATAAGCAAATTCACAGAGTTGGTAATGAGAATGCAGGTTATCAGGGGCTGGAGTGGGGGCAGGGAATGGGGGGTTAATGCTTAGTTGGTACAGAATTCCTGTTTGGGTGATGGGAAAGTTTTGGTAATGGATGGTGATGTACTTGGTAGCACAACACTGTGAAATTAATTACCACTGAGTTATATGTTTGAATGTGGTTAAAAAGGGAAAATTTTAGGTTGCAGATATTACTAGAATAAAAAATAAAACCAAACCTTTGGACTATACAATACAGTGAGCCCTAGTGTAAACTATGGACTATAGTTGGTAGTACAATTATAAAATGTTCTTTCATCAAGTGTAACAAAGGTACCACACTAATACAAAGCGTTAATAATGTGGGGGGTATGGAAAATGTATTTTTTTTAGGAGGTGCATGAGATTGAACCTGGGTCCTCGTACATATGAAGCAGGCACTCAACCACCGAGCTATACCCACTCCCCATAATAACACTGTTTTGTTTTGTTCTTTTATCCACAATTTTATTCATTTACTTTTTAGTAAGTTTAAATCCTTGAGGGGTACAGCATCACACGGATTCAGTGTCCAATAGCCTTAGCTGGAAGGTTGCTTCGGAACTTAGGACGAACCATGCCACTATTTCCATGAGCACGAGTTTCCTTTCCCCAGATTACTCTGGTTTTGCTAGGTTTGCCGCCAGGAGTCACTGTGTTGTTTTTTGCTTTGTACACATAAGCACATCTCTTGCCCAAATAGAATTCAGTTACATCTCACGCATAAACACCTTCGATTTTAAGAAGGGCTGTGTGCTCCCTCTGGTTCCCAAGCCCCCGCTTATAGCCAGCAAAAGTGGCTTTGGACCACAGCCTTCCAGACATATTTGCCGTTTTAGAAGTCCTCTTCCCAGCAGGCCACCACAGGCTCCAAGATGGTGGAAAGAGCTGTTTTGTTTTTCAGGAGGCACCGGGGATCAAACCCAGGACCTGTACATGGGAAGCAGGCACTCAACCACTTGAGCTACATCTCCTCCCTGGGAACTGTATTTTTTGTATAATTTTCTCTAAACCCACAACTTCTCTAATGAAAAAATTATTTAGGAAAATGAGGGAACTAGAAGCATACTTCCAATATCAAGTTAAGTAGAAAAAAGGAGATGAAAATGGTATCTATTATGTAGATAAAATTATATATATATATTTTTAAGAAACCCAAAACCGGAACATGGAAAAAGATAGGATTCAGAATTGGCAAGAGTATGTTTTGGAGCAATAAGCATCATCATACACTGCTGGTGGGAGTGCACATTTGTGCAGTGTTAATAGAGAGCAATCAAGCAAAAGTCAACAACATTTTAAATGTACATAACTTTTTCTTTTTAAATGAGGTACCAGGGATTGAACCCAGGATCTCATACATGGGAAGCAAGCGCTCACCCACTTGAGCTACATCTGCTCCCCAAATGCACAAAACTTTTGGCCAAACAACTCTACTTGGAGAAATCTACTCTAAAGAAATATTTGGGGGAGCGGGTGTAGCTTAAGTAGTTGGGCGCCAGCATGCCACATACAAGGTCCTGGGTTCAATCTGTGGCACTGATACCTTAAAAACAAAAAAAAGGGAAAAACACAAAGAAATATTTGTATATGAGCACAGAGGTCTGTGGACACAGATCTTCCAGACCAAACTGGATACCACACATTTGCCCTCAGTAGGGGCTGTGTAAACCAGGGGCCCGTCCTCATTATGGAGGATGGTGCAGCTGCTAAAGTCAGACAGATGTGGTTCAGTGACACAGAAAGAATGCCACAATGTGCTGTCAAGTGAGAAGCAAATCACAGTCAGTGTAAATCCATCCATGTTAAAAAAAAAAAAAAAAAAACCCAAACTACATACGCATGTAAGGAGAAAAATTAAAATGCCAGCAATAGTAGGACTTGGGTTAATATTTTCTCCTTTCAGCTTGTCTGCAATTTCTACATTTTATGTAATTATTATATATTATCTTTACAACAAAGAATGCATTAAATATGTTTATGATAAAATGGTGAGTAAGAAAGCAAGATAAAGTAATGCATGCAGCACTACCACAAGCTCAGAAAAACACATATGCATATCTTTTTTAAAAAATGGAAAAGGACAGAAATGAACCAAAAGGCTCTCTTAAGCTGCTGGGTTAGGAACTGGGGATTATAAGTGATTATTTTTTTCTTGGTTTCTCTTTTTTCCAAATTTCCCTTAATATGCTTTTATTACTTTTTAAATGTTACTTTTATAATGAAAAAATTTTTTAATAAAATCATAATAATGGGGGACTGTGCAGAGCGCAGCTGGGGCTTGGGGGCGGCTCACCAGGCCCAGCAATTCTTGGGAGTCCCTGAGAGGAGGCGGGTGAGAGGAAGAAAGGTGGAGGTGCCCGCTGGCAACAGGAGGTGAGCAAGGGAGGGACAAAGGTCCAGCCACAGCGGCCTCTGGAAAAAGCCTGTCCCCCGAGCCCTGAAGTGGGCATCAGGGAGCTTCAGCCCCTTGACAACACGCCAGGACATTCCCCCGACGCCCCATCTCAACCTGCCCAAAACTGAGCTCCCATCTTTCCCCCACCCACTGCTCCTGTGACCCTCTCGGGGTGGGCTGTCACCTCCTCCCACTCCTCAAGCCCTACCTCCAGTCCAGCACCATGCCCCGTCCACTCTTCTTCTCAGTGTCCCTCAGTGCTATCCACTTCTCTGCACTGCCCCTGCCCTGTCCAGGCCGCCGTCATCTCCAACCTTGTCCCCTGATCCATACCTGTCCCCCACCAACCAAGTCACCACAATACAGCCAGACCCAGTTTCTCAAACCCAAATCTGAGCATTTCCCTCCTCACTTAAAAACTTTCCATGGCTCCCCAGTGCCCAGGGGTGAAAGTCCAAACTGCTTGGCGTGACCCCCAGGGCCCTTCATAGTCTGGTGCCTGCCTCCTCTCTAGCCTCCGCCTAACCGCGCAGCAAAAAGATGAAAACGTGGGTTCTGGAACAGACCACTGGTCTGCATTCAGCCTCCTACTAAGGGCACCCACCTCACAGGGCTGCGGGGAGCAAGAGGGAAGTACCTGTAAATACAGGCGCGCCCCTCAAGTTCAAGCTGCTTGATCGTTAGCCCCTTCCCATCCCAGCCACGCTGTCCCACTCCGGCTTTCCACACACCCGCTCCCTTTGCACAGGCTGTTCCTGCCTAGTTCGACTCTACCATGTGTACATTGGTCGCCTCCAAGGAAGCCTCTCTTCATCCCCCAAGTCTGGCCAGGGATCCTCTCTGGATTCCCAAAGTGCTATACGTTGACTGGGTCTCCCTGCCGCGCAGTGAGCCCCCAGCGAGAAGTGACCTGCCCCCTTCCACGGGAACTGGGGGCGGCCGCCCAGTCCAGAGCGGAGGAAGTCGGGTGGCTGCAGTTGGGTCCCACCAGCCCCGCCACCCGGAGCTTCCTCCAGGCCCCGCCCACCCAGTCCTCACCTAGGCGGGTCCCAGCCGGCCCCGCCCCCGTTGCGCCCCCCCACGCTGCGCCCCGCCGCCCGCCGCGCCCCGCTGCGCCCCGCCGCCCGGCCCGCGGTACCTGTGACAGTGCTGGTGGCCGGCCGCGCCCCGCCGCCCGCCGCGCCCCGCCGCCCGCTGCGCCCCGCCGCGCCCCGCCGCCCGCTGCGCCCCGCTGCGCCCCGCCGCCCGCTGCGCCCCGCTGCCCGCCGCGCCCCGCCGCCCGCTGCGCCCCGCTGCCGCGTCTCCGCGCCGCCCGCTGCGCCCCGCTGCCCGCCGCGCCCCGCCGCCCGCTGCGCCCCGCTGCGCCCCGCCGCCCGCTGCGCCCCGCTGCCCGCCGCGCCCCGCCGCCCGCTGCGCCCCGCTGCCGCGTCTCCGCGCCGCCCGGCCCGCGGTACCTGTGACAGTGCTGGTGGCCGGCCGCGCGTGCAGCGCCACGTCGGGCTGCGGCACGGCCTGCGGGTGCAGCCCCGGCACCTGCTGCAGCTTGGGCAGGGACATGACGGCCTGGCTGCTCTCCGCGGGCGCCGGCGGCACCAGCAGCGGCTGCTGCGACGACGCCGAGGTGGGCGGCAGGTGAGGCGGCCGGATCTTCTCCGCCATCAGCTGCTCCTTGATCTTGTTAATCAGGACCAGGTTGTCCAGCTGCGGGCGGAGAGGAGGGTCTGAGGGCGCTGGGGCCGCCCCCCGCCAGCCCCGCGACAGAAACGAGCAGCTCCAACGGGGCAGGGCAGCCGGAGGGGCGGCGCGCCCGCTTACCTGGCTGGGCATGGTGGGAGGAGGGGGCCAGAAGTAGGGGTTGTTAAATCGAGGCTCGGCCATCCTGCGGGGAGAGAGCGAACGTCACTGGGAAGGGCGCCCTCCCCACCAGCCTGGGGCAAGCTCCCGCCAGCGTCGCCCGCTCACGTGGGCCCAGTGGTCGGGGCCCCTGCCCCCCTGGATCCTCGGCCCCCAGCAGAGCAGACCTCCCACCAGGCCCCAGGGAACCACCTCTCCAGGCTGAAAAGCGGCCCCAGCTCCTCCCTCAGGGGCCCCACACGGCCAAGGTCACATGCAGGCCTGAGTGCCGCCAGCACCCTGATGCTGTGGGACCAATCCCCAAGTCCCGGGACGGCCCCAGGGAGCAGAGCCAACCCCATGGACCCAGGGCTTCCACCCAGCGGCCCCTGCAGCCGGAGGCAAGCCGGGGAGTCCTGGGAGCAGCTCTGTCAAGGGCCACAGGGCAGCAGCAACTGCCCACCCCTGCCTCCTGTCCACTGGCCGCTGCTCCTTGGGGGCAGGCATCCTCATCACAACAAGAGGGACCAGACACAGCCTTTCCAAAGGGCAACTGGGCAGCACGACTTTCAGAGCCCCAAGTGACGAATGCCCTTTGGCCCGAGAAATTATACTTCTGGTACCTTGTCTTCAAGAAATAAGCATGACACGTGCCACATTGTACCTGCACTGACATGCAGCCGAACACCATGCTTGCAGAGGGGGGTTGAGGCCTCAAGCTTGGGCAGTTTGGGGCCCTTCAGTGGAAGTGTGTTCCACGCAGGCCTGCCAGGTCAGAAGGCCCTTCTGCGGGCCAAGTCGGGGCTGGGCCCTCAGCTACCCCAGCCCCTCAGAGGGCTCGAGTCAGCCTGCGGCCCTAGAGCAGGTCAAGAGGCCACTCACAGGAACCACGCGTACTGAGGTAGCCTGCTGAGTCCTGCCGCCCATCACATTTCTCTTCTTTATCCCTCTCCTGCAGAAACTACTTAACTAATGAGTATCCTTGCTTACAGGAAATTGTTACTTTTGACAGGACAGGCCAAAATAAAGTGCCTTCAACCCTTTTCCCCTTGAGCCTGGGAAGATGCTACTGGAATTGCAGGCAGGGCAAAGCCTACCTCAAGGCTTTAAGAATGAACTTTTTTTATGAAATATCTATTACCTTTATTTGAGAAGGCACAGGAACAATCATTATAATCCCTAATACAGAGGTGAAGAATCAGGCTTGGAGGGGAAGAGACCTGTCCAAGACCACAGGGCTAAGGTGCCCCCGAGTCCACCGGAACTCAGATTAGCTCAACCCAGTTCCTCTGCAGAATCTGCTTTGCAAATTCTAACCCTGGTCCCCGGGGGAGCAAATACCCACATGCAAATGGCTCAATGCCTGTATGCAAAAGACCTCGCCCTTCACACCCAGCCTGCAGACCAGTTTGGGGCGGGGCCTGGCCAGGCTGGGGTCAGAGCACCCTCCTCTGGGGAAGCCCCTGCCACCACAGGCACCCACAGAATGCCCTTCCTTCAGCCTGTCCAAACCATGCACATGGCTCACTGCCCAAAACCAGAACCACCTCCCGCCTGGAGTTCTCCTAGACTGCTCCAGACTCCTTCCTCAGAAAGACCTCAAAGCAGTAAGAACAGTGAGGGACTGCAAGTTACCAGGTGCCTACCTTGTGCCAGGAGCACTGACACCCAAAGGGAGGTGTTCTCATCACCCCCACTTTACAGTCAAGGACATGGAAGTTCAGAGAGGTGGAGTGACTTGCTCAAGCTCACACAGCAAGTAAGCAGAGAGATGGGAGTCCCACTCTAACCTGCCTAATTCCAAAGTCCAACTCTTCAGTCCTTTAGCTGTTCAGAAGGACAAGGCCTCCTGCTGTGGACCCGTGAACATGCCCTGCCTTAGGATAGCCCGCTCATGACCCCACAGGCAGGCACCTGCTCACCCAGGGGAAACCTGGAGGAGACCGGGCTGTTAAGTCAGGGGTGAGAAGGCTCCCAGGCTGGAGGAAGGGAAGCTGGGGCACTGCCCCAGAGGAATCTGGGAATTGGAAATGACCATTATTCAATAAGCACCCAGACCCAGGGGCTATGAGAAAGGTGAGGGAATGAAAGAAGAAATACTACTCAGAATTACTTTAAAGACAACCCCATACAATTATCCAGCATTGTCGATTGTTTGCAAAACTCTTGAGTGCCCACCGGCACTCTCATCAGAGCCCCTGGAGGTGGGATGGTGGGGGTGGGGTGAAGGCCCAGGGACACTGAGGAAGACAGAGGAAAGTGCCCGAAGGCAGGAGGCAGGGGCCAGGTGGGCTGGGGCTGAGTGTCACCCTGGGACCAGGCACAGGAGACAGCTGATGGTTAGCCAAGTTGTGCAGACTGTGCAGGGACAAGCATCGGACAGAGGCCAAGACTGGTGAGCCCCCAGACACAGCCCTGATCCCTGCAGGGGACAAACAAGCTGTCATTTTGTTTTCCTTGCTCTACAAGGAGAAAAAAGTTGAATGGGTGGAAGAATGAATGAAAACGCCTAGATCTGGCTCTGCAAATGGCATCAGAGGGCAGCTGGCCCGTCCACCCATCCACCCATTCTGGACATGTCCTCCAGACAAAACCAGGGGCCGGAACTGGGGCAGCTGAGGCAAATGGGACCAGACTGGCCCCAGCTAATGGAGGAAGCAGACCCGTGGCCCACAAGCTTCTGCAGAGCAGAATTCCCACCTCTGAGACCTCCCTTGCACCCACGCTGAGCTCCAGGTGGTCAAAGCGGATGGCTACCTTCCAGGCCCATCCTGCCCCTTGGGCCCTATGAGAGGCCCTGTGTGCTGAGACCCCAGGGTTCCTCCTCCTCTCCGGCCTCATCTTCTCCGTCTCCTTCACAGCTTTCCCCCACCCCACCCCTACCCCCATGGGTTGGGCTCCTCAGGGATGGGGACACCCTCTTCTCTCCCACCAGCCTTGGTCCCTGGCCGAGCCATCCACCCCCAGACCTTAAGTACCAGCCACCTCCCAAGTCTGCACCTCCAGAGCGTGAGGCCCGGCCCTCTACCTGCTCCCTGAGCCCTCCGCACGGCTCTCCAGGGCTGCTCACACTCAGTGGGCCTGGCTGGCCGTGGCCTTCCTCTGTCCCTTCCAGCTCTGAGCAGGGCATCTGGACACCCAACCATCCACAATACCCCCCCCCCCATTTGGCCACAGGATTCCATTTCCAAAATCTCCCTCCAGCCCACCCTGTCCTCCCCACCTCCTGGGTCCTAGCCACTATCGCCTCACCTGGAGGCCCAAACCCCCGGGGCCAGATCTTGGTCCCAACTCACCAGCCATGTCATCTTGGGCAAGCCACTTGCTCCTGCCCCCCAAGTAAGGGATGTGCAGCCCAGAGCCAGGGGACTGCCCCCCTGGGGTCTTAAAGGATGAGTGGGAGCTAGCCAGGCACAGGAGGGGGGCAGAAGCAACGCTTGAGCAAAGGCCCAGAGTTGTGTGAGGACCCCGAGCCTCCGGTGTGGACTGGGAGACGGGCGACGAGGCTGGGACGTGGAACGCGGGTCCCCACGTCCTAGGCCTGGAGTCTGGACTTGAAGCAGGGGGTGGGGGAAGTTGTGCTTTGGGAAGCTCCTCTGCTGCGTGCAGAAGGGACTGGAGAGGCCAGGTGAGCAGGGGGTGGGAAGGGCCCGTCAGGAGGCCCCTGCAGGATGAAGGTGAGAGGCGGGGGCTGTACCTGGCCAGGGGGAGAGGCCAGGAGGCAGGGACCCAGGGCCGACAACCCGGCCAGAGCTGCAGGCCAAGGAAGCGTGCAGGCCGTCCCCCACAGGGGGGCCTGGGAGTGGTCTGGACACCCACACGGACAAGCACAGCCACAGGAGCATGCAGACAGGCAGCACCCACCCACAAACACATGCCAGGCACGACCTTGGCCCCAAACAGGGCCAGACGGGGATGCAGCAGGAGCAGCCACAGGAACAGAGGAGGGGCAGGTGGCTGCTGTTCCAAGGGTGAGCGCACGCCTCCCCGGGGCAGACCAGGGACCCTTTGCTGCCCACCCCCCTCCCCACCGCCGGCCAAGCCTGCCGGCTCCCGCTGCAGGCAGTGAGGGGCACTAGGGGAAGGTGGGATGAACACAGTGTCGTAATACCCGAAAACAAACCCCTTGTTGACAGACTTCAACCTGGAATCACAGGCTCCTTACCTAGAGTGTCCTTTCCCACTTGGTGAACTTCTACTCATCCTTCAAGACCCAGCTCAAGTGTTCCCTCTTCTACGGAGCTTTCCCTGAACCCCCAGTCAGTCACTTCCTCTGTGTTCCCAACAGCACCTTGTATATGGGAATAATAATAACAATAATAACAATAAAATGGCAGCCACACTGATTTCAACTATGTGCCAGGCACGGTGCATCATGTCATGGAATCTTCCCAATGACCCTGTGAGATCTGCATTTAACAGAAGAACCTACAGCTCAGAGAGGTTGACCAACTTGCCCAAAGTCACACAGCTAGCAAGTGATGGAGTGAGGCTACCATTCAGGCCAGCACGATGGGGCTGATCAAACCCTGGCACAATTATCTGTTTCCCTGGGTGCTTCCTGTCCCAGACTGTGAGCTCTTCAGGGATGGGAGTGGTGCTCATTTCATCTGTCATTCCCAGCATCTAGCTCAAGATGGTCCCAGAAACTCTTTGCAGAAAGAAAAAGTATACTATCAGCTACCTTTTCTTGAGCACCTACAATAGACCAGGAACTGTGTTGGGGCATTTTATATCCATAACTCTACTGCTGCCACAAATCCATTCTATGGAGGAGGAACCTGAGATCCGGACGTTAAGTAACTTGCCTGAGGCCTCAGAGCGGAGTCTGGAGTGGAACCCAGGTCTGCCCAGCACCCCCTCCCAGGAGTGTGGCCTCGGAGGCCAGCCCAGCAAACTCCACAAAGGGGCATCGGGGGAGGGGACACCAGGGGTCAAGCCCTGACACCTGGCAAGGTTCAGACCTGGACAGGAGGACACAAAGGGGACAGGCGGCCCAGGGCCGAGTGTGACCAGCCTTGTCCACTGCAGCTATGTCCCAGCCCCAGACCAGCCCACAGACATTAAATACGGGAACTGCTCGCTGAAAGTCCCACAGCAAGGCCCCACAGCCATATGGAAGCTGGTTCCCAACAAGGCCCAAACTGCCCCGACACTGTGATTATGGAGGCAAAAATAAAAACCTGCATCAGAAAAAGAAGGATGCCGGGAGCCACACCCGGAGGGCGGCTGGGAGTTCTGAGGGAGGTGGCTGGGACTCATTGGTTTTGGTTTTTTGTCTTTGTATCTCTTGATTCCCAAATTCTCGATCATGGTGGTTCACTTGCTTTTATAAGGAAAACAATAAATTTATTCTTTTTAAAAAATGAAATAAAAAGTGGTTAGTAGCCCAAGGGAGGAGCAGATGTTGGGTCTGGAGGCAGGGAGGAGCAGGGAAGGTCAGGGTCAGCCATAGACATGCTCGCCAGGCCCCGCAGCTCCTGTCCTCGGGGCACGCACAACCTGGGACGGGGAAGGGGTAGGGGGGCATCAGGAGGAGCTGCCTGGAGGAGGTGACATTCTATCTGCAATTTGAAGCTGGTTCAAATTCCACAGGGAGGAGAAAGGGGAGGGTCTCCACCACCTCCTCTGCCCTGCTGCAGGCCCTCTTCAGTTCTGGGCTCAGTTGCTCACAGGTTTCCCCACTTCCATTCTCATCCCCCATTCCATTCTCCTACTGCAGTCTCTGTGATCTTCTAAAAATGTAAATAGAGACAACCCTCCCCTTAGATCCTTCCATGGTCCCCTACTTCCTTAGTTACGCCTTGCATATTCAGCCCCTGGTTAACCTCTTCAGCCTCACTGATTGTTCTGCCTCACATTCTGCCTGGGCAACCCCAGAATCTCCCAGTTCCCCAAAATAGTCTGCCTCCCTTCTCACTTCCTCACCATAAATCAGGCTACTTCCTCCCCCATGGAGCTCTCTGCCCTTTCCCATTTCACCTGGTTAACTCCAACTTTATCCCTCAGTCTCAAGTTTACAGGCCACTTCCTCCTGAAAGCCTTCCGGGACTGCTCTGCCTCCACCAACCAGGCTGTGCTGGATGTCCCTCCTCTCTGCTCTCTAGGCGTCCCGCGTCTTCACCACTGGAGAATTTATCACCCCATTTTCTGTTTGTTTTCTCATCTAGCTCAGCTCTGGACATCAGCTCTGTTGGGGCTGAGTCACCTGCCATTTAAGCCCTGCACAGAAACTGAGAAATGTTTGAGTGAACAAATGAACGAATGAATGAATGACCCTAGGTGGAGGGAACTGAAAATGCCATTGTTGGGACTGAGGAAAGCCCCTCCACTCACTCTGGCTGGCACTCTGCTGCCTCCTGTGTAACACTGTTCCGTTTCCTGTATCTAAGCCCTGACTGCCAGATATCGGTTCCTTCGAGGGCTAAAGAGACCCATGGGAGTTATGGTCATGGCAGATGGGGTTAACTACCAGGTCAGATGGCCCCTCTTTGGAACTGGTGTTTATGTGTGACGAATCTGGACTCAGATGGGATCTCTCTTCATAAGACTTTCATGCTAATGTGCTGGAGGTGCAGTTAGTGTCGGGGTTTAAGATATATTTAGGGGATTTGAATCTCTGGACTGACAATGTGATAGCCAGGTCCTGAGCCTCAACAGACTCCAGCACCTACAATCTGACTTATTGGGCTCACCACACTCAGCTAAGATGGAGTTGAAGAAGGACAACCACTACACCATGGAGCCTAGAGTGATTACAACTGAAAGTGGGAGGATTGCATCCAGCATCCAGGTGGAATCTAAGCCTCCTCTTGACATAGAGGTGCAATGGACACAACCAATCCAATGTCCACATAGAAAAGGTGGCATTGGATTGAGAAAAGTGGACATGATGGCTGATGGGTATGGAGAAAGGCAGGAAGAGATGAGAGGTGGAGGCGTCTTTGGGACATGGAGCTGCCCTGGATGGTGCTTCAGGGGCAATCACCGGACATTGTAAATCCTCACAGGGCCCACTGGATGGAATGGGGGAGAGTGTGGGCCATGGTGTGAACTGTTGACCATGGGGTGCGGGGGAGCCCAAAGATATACTTGCCAAATGCAATGGCTGTGTCATGATGATGGGAGGGAGTGTTGCTGAGGGGAGGGAGAGATGGGGTGGGGGAGGTAGGGTTCAATGGGACCTCATATATATATATTTTTAATGTAATATTATTACAAAGTAAATAAAATAAAAAAAAATAAAAAAATAAAAAAATAACAGAACCAAAAAGATATTAACAGCTAATAAACACAGAAAAAGGGTTCAGTTTCCCTAGCAGTGAAAAGTAAATGAGCTCACCTGTTAAAATAGCAACAAAGAAAGAGGAGGAGGAGAAGGGATAGGGAAAAGGGAAGGTAAGCAGAAAAAGAAGAAAACAATAATACACAGTGCTGGTGAGGGTATGGTGAAATTGGCACTCATGCATTATTGGTAGGAATGTAAATTGGAACAATCATTTCTAAAAGCAATCTGGCAATATGTGTCAAGAATTCTAAAAATTTTCAGAGTTCCTGGCCTAATGAACTAAATCTTGGTCATCTACTCCTAGGAAATAACCCAAATACTGAAAAAGTTGTATGCATAAAGCTGCCTGCTTGTTTTTTGTTGTTGTTTTTTAATAGCAAAAACCTGGAGCAGCTAAATTTTAAACAATAGGGGATGGTTCTGCAAATCATGTTACACAGTGACATAGTGTAAGTCATTAGTAATATAATGTTTAACAACATTGTAATGATTCATGGAATACCCCTATCTACCTACAAGGCACAGAGAGAGGCACAGAGAGATTAGGCAACTTGCCCAAAGTCAAGCAGTAAATGCAGGATCTGAACACAGTTGAGCTCTAGAACTCATGTGTTTCACCCTGACACTAGATCCGTTAGAAAGGAGGATTAAAGACCTTATGCTACATTAGTCAGAGGGGAAAAGCAAGATAAAAAAAGTTATATAGAGAGACTGAACAATGACATCTACATAAAAAACATTATACAGATGGAAGGAAACACCAAAATGCTAACAGTGGTGATGTTTTGGGCTTGAGATAGGGGCAGAAATGGGAGTGGGATTCTGTTTATTTCATTTCCCTATTCTCTGATTTTTCTGCAGTGTGGTTATGTAACTTTTTAAGGAACTTTTTAAAAAATCAAAGGTTCAGCAAACTTTGGCAGAGCAAGTCATGAAATCCCCCTCCCTACTGCCCCCTCCCCACCCCCACCTGGGTTTCTGGCCTCAGGCCCAAAGGTTTATAAGGTCGAGAGAGGGCCTCAGAGAGAGTCACGGGCTTGCTTAAAAGTTCCACAGCAAGCCCCTAGCCCCAGCCCAGAAGGCGGCAGGAAGGAGTTCCTGCCTGGGGGTACAGCTTTGGGGAGGAGGACCAGGCTGCGGGAAGGCCTGACAGGTCACTCGCTCTCCCACTCACATCCCTCTTGGGTCCCCATCACTCTGGGGAACAGTTCAAACTCCCCAGCCTGGCACCCAGGAGCCTCTGCCACAGGCACGCTGCCAACCACGCTCTACCCAGCAGGTACGGGCCCATAGCACCCCTCTCTCCAGCCTCACCGCACACCTGCAGCTGCTCTCCCACGCCGCAGAGCCTTGCACAGGCTGTGCTCTCCAACTGGGGGGGGGCACATCACCCGCTGCGCCCCTGCCAGATTCCTATCAACCATCAGCACTCAGCTCCGGGACACTTCCTGATCGCCACCCACTCCAAGCCTGTTCACAGCCTCGCCCGGGCTCCCCCGGGCTCCTGGGTTTCCCCCACCAGCACACTGATCCTACCCCCTAAAGTGGCCTGGTTGTCTGTCTGTCCAGGCTCCCAAGCACGCTGCAAGCTCCCCAAGAGCAGGGCCCGGGCCTGGCTCTTGGTTATGTCCCCGCGGTTCGCCCAGCTCTTCCTTCAGATCTCAGGTTAAAGGCCACTCTCTTACACATACACCCAGTAGAATCTCGGCCTCCTGGTATTTGCTCCCACAGCCCCGTGTATTCTGCCCACTCCCTCCCACAAGGCCAAGGTCACTGCTACACCCAACTGCCAAAGGCTAGCCACATAGTAACGACCTAAGTGCCCAGGACACACTAGCTGTTCAATTAACGGTCAAATCAGTGAGAGGAGGGGACTTTCCAGGCGGGTCCTGAAGACTGAGACGGTGGCCAAGAGAGCGAGGGGGCGGGGAGGGCCGCGGCATGGTCAATTGCTGGGCTTCCCCGGACAGCAGATGCTTCTCAAACACAGTCCCTGTGCCAGGGAGAGACCCCGAGAGCTATGGCTGCGCGGTGGGGGTTATTCCAGGAAGGCGTGCGCCCCCCACTGAAGGCAGTACAGACTCAAGGTGGGACTTGTTGTTGGTGGGGAGGGTGGGGCGATTTCAAGAGAAGCCGTGGAGCAACTTGCCAGGTGGAAGGACCTGCCCCCGCAGGCCGTACACAGGGTCAGCCTGGCCTGGTGTGGGCACAGGGCAGGAAGGGAAGGGTGGTGGGGGCAGTTATAAAGGGTCAGGGTTCCAGGCTACGGCGCCTGGATGGCAGGCCATGGGGAGCCATGGGTGGTCTCTGAGCAGGGGAGGCTCTGGCAGGATTTTCCCTGGACAGGTCACTATGGGCCCAGAAGGATGTCCTGAGATGGAGTTGACACAGGAGATAAGCTGAGGGCACCCATCTTTCAGGCCCTCAAGCCTCTCAGGCTCAGTTTGCCTCTCACGACCCCCCTTCCCTCCCCAGCTGCTGCGCCCCACCCCACTCCCAAGACCCCGGCCAGCAAGGCCAGGCCAACCCCAGAAACTCGCTCCTGGGAACTTCCTGTGAGGACAGAGGCTCCCGAGGGTCCTGGATCCAATTAGGCTGGTTTCCGCTGCCCGGCGGGCTGGGAAGGGCTGTTTCCATCGTGATGGGGTGCTGCTCAGCCAGGGCGGGGGCAGTGCTTAGGCCCTGGCCAGGGCGGGCTGGGATGCTACCCCTCCCACCCCCATCTCCCCAAGCCGCCCAGAGACCGCCAGGGCAGTGACCGTCTCTGCAGCCTCAGTGCCCTCGCCTGGGAGACGGGCCGTGGCACCTTCAGGGCGAGAGGATGGTCTGGAGGTTCCGACACACACCCCTCCCGACCTCTTTCCCTTCTGTCAGCGTGAAATAATAATGACAGGGGTGATGATGATGACGACGATGATGATGACGATGACGATGGGAGTTACTGAGCACTGACTTCCCCCGTGCCGGGCACTGTTAGAAGCTTTACAAGCATTTCTCGTCTCATCTTCTAATAACTCTTTGGGGTAGATGCTGTGATCATTTCAAAATAGGGCACACATCCAGAAAGAAGCTCAGAATATAAACACAGAGCTTAATGACTTTTTATAAAGCAAATATCCAGGGTACCCCAAAACCCCCATCTTAATTAAAGCCTCTTCCCTGTCCCCCGAGGGTCCCCATCCTCCTGGTTTCTATGGAATCTCTTCCTTATTTGAGGTGATTAATGAGGCTCAGAAAGGTGTAACTTGCCCAAGGTCAGGCAGCTGGTAAGTGGCAAGGGAGCTGGAACCCTCGGCCATCTGCTCGCCCTGTGACCTTGGGCAAGTCCATGCCTTCTCTTGGCCCCCAATTCCCTCCTGTATGAAACAAAGGGGTTCAACCAAATCATAGCCTGGGTTCCTGGACCTCCGAGAGGCAGCATGGCCACTCAGGGGTTAAGAGTATGGATTCTGGAAGTAGACAGTCTGGGTTCAAAGCCCAGCTCATGTCCTTGGGATGTTACCTAAATCCCCTAGCCTCGATTTTCTCATCTGTGAAGTGGGGACGACAATGGCCCAGGACCCAGGGCAGGCAACCTGGGGGGGCAGGTCATACTGGACTCGGGCACAGGGTGGAGGCAGGGACACAAGGTGGGCCCTGAACAGGGCGAAACAGCTAAGGGTGGTCAGAGAGGGGTGGGGAGGGTCTGGGGTGGAGCAGTGTGGGGTGGGCTTCTGAAGACCCCACCCACCTCCTAACATCCTCTCCCAGCAATCCATGCTACTGCCTTCTCCGAAGTCCTTGATTATGCCAAGCTTGGTCCCCTGCCGGGCCACTGCCCGGGCTGTTCCCTCTGCCTGGGATGCCTTCACCTGGCGAGCTTCAGGTCACAGCTCAGGTATCGCTTCTCCCGCACACACCCTTATCGTCACCCACCACAGTAAATCTACAACGGGAAGCTATAGGGAAACCGTCATCAGACAAAAGAAGTTCCCTCCTAGCATTTACCTTTGTAATCAGCTATTCATTTCTGTGCTCTTTTATACCATGTCTCCCCTGCCAGAGCAGGGACCACGTCAGTTTCCCTCACTTTAATCCCCTGCATCTAGCACAGGGCCTGGTAGGCAGAGAATGCTCAGGAGATGGAAACGAGCTGCCTGCTCCATCACTCCAGCCCACCCGGCCTGAATGAGGTGCCCATGTGTGTGCAAGAGTGTGCACAACGGTCCACGTGCAAGCCCAGAACACAAGGCTACATTCTCATGCGGGTAAACAAATGTGCACGCAAGACAGGCTGCATATAAAAACACACGTGTGCACCTGTTCATCTGGGGAGAGCGCAGTGGTATGCGGAGGGTGAACAGGAGTGCGTGCGTGAGAGTTTACACGAGTGCAAGAATACAGAAGATGAGCGGGCGCATGGCTGGGGGATGCGCGTGGCTATATGCACAGGCAAGGAGGCCTGTGGGTGTCAGGCCACAGCGGGGTGGGGGTTAGGGCCAGGGTGGCTGTGGAATGGCTGATGGTATGAATTCATGTGATATACATGTATTCACACCATTCATGTGGTGTTCATGGGGCAGAGTGTGCGCATCGCAGCTGGGTGACCCAGGCCTGGAACGGCCGGCAACACATGCCCTCAGGGGTCTGAAGCCTTTGCCCAAAGTTCAGCAAAAGACCCAGGTGGTGGGGACCTCCCAGGGACACCCTGGATGAGGCCATGTGGGTGAGGTGTGGACAAGGAAGGAGCTCTCGGGCCCCCAGGCCGAACCCCCTGGTCCTCCCCCACCTTACCCACCAAAGACACCACTCGGCACCCCCCACACCCGACCCCTTCCAAAGCCCGGCCCCAGCCTCAGCTGTGGCGTAGCCGTCCCCACCACAGCCCAGCCCACCTCCAGCACCGTCACCTCCTCAGTCGCACCTGCTTGCCCCACCTGCTTGCCCGGTCCTTACATCACCTCTTCCCTCCTCCAGCGGCCTGAGCACCCGTGCTCAGGAATGTTTTCCCGACTGGGAGAGAGCAAGCAGCCTCTCAGCGGGGGTCTGTCCTCCCTTTATCCCCAAGGCAGAAAGCCCCCAGGCGAAGGGGGGGTGTGCGTGTGGGCTTGGCCGAGGCTCGCTTTTCTCCCTTCTCCCTTTGGTCTCCACGGCCTATAAAACGAGGTTTGACCAGGTGCTCTGTGCCCTCGACCTCTCTCCCAACAGTGCACAACTAGGATCTCTCCAAGAATGGTGAGTACTTCACCGGGGCTGCACTGAGAGAGAACTAGGTCTCCTTTCTCCAGATAGACCAAGCGGGTCCAATTCCTAGGTCAAGGGCCTAGCACAGGGCTCCAGACAGAAGAAGCCCAGGAAATACCGAGGATTCGGGCACCCTCGGCGCACTTGTTCGTTCATTCACAGTCAACGCCGCGCTCCGAGGCTGCTGCACTCAAAGAGCTCTCCAGCCAGTGGGAGAGACAGAGGCAACTGAAGCCAGGAATCCACGAGGTCAGAAGCACTGCGAAATCATCCATGGACATCCCTTGCCGGCACTGTTCACAGGTGAAGTGCAGCCCCCCACACTTTGTAGAGGAAATTCTTTCTAGCAACAAGAAGTGTCTGACAACCAGAGGACGGGGGTCCTGGTGAGGAAAGGAGCTCCCCGTCACTGGAGACGGGTTTCTAGCAAAGAGCAAGAGGAACTTTGGTCAAGAATGTGGGAAGGGGGTCCATCTCTGTGCACGGACCAGGTAGAGTTGGGCTTCTAAGGAGGAGTGGGGAAGAGCAGGAGCTCTGGGACAGAGTGCTGGGTTCAAATCCCCACAATGCCACTTTCTAGGTCCCTGACCTTAGGCAAGTTCCCTAAACTCTCTGTGCCTTATTTCCTCTTCTGTGAAATGGGGGTGATAACAGTGAGGATTAAATATGCTCAAATTCACAGAGAACGTGGCCAGGCACACAGTGAGACCGGGCCACTAAGTACGCCAGGGAATGTCACTTTGTTAGATTCTAAATCCAAGTTGGATCATGCTAAGATTTCAAGTGTCAAAGGTTCTAAGGTGGAAAACTTCTCAGATGTTCAGATTCTGAGATTCTGTGATTTAATCACTTTATCATTTCCTAGCAGCGGCCCTTAGCCTCCCAGGGGAAAGCAAGGACAGACTTGGGGTAACAGCATCCCCCCCAGGCCCTGCCCAGCAGCCGGGGCTGCACCGGCTGGACCCCGGCATTCCCTCACCCCTGCCACCCCAGCCATACTGTGCCAGAACCACCTGTCCGCTCGTTTGCATGGGGCCCAAGCACATTCCAGTGGCGGCAAGAAGTACAAATAAACAAATAAATGAGAACATGTCAGATACTTAGAGGAGCAGCAAGAGAAAATGACAATGAGAGAGGCAGCAAGAAGCTACTTTAGAGCAGTGGTCAGGGAAGCCGCTCAACGGTGGTGACATCTGAGTCAAGGCCTGTGACACAAGAAGGCACCAGCCACGCAAAGATTTAGGGAACAGCATTGCAGGCAGGGGAACAGCAAGGGCAGAGGCCCCGCCAACGAGCTTCATTTGGCGTGGCCAGAGGCGTGAGGTGGGCAGGGGAGAGCTGAAGTTGAAAGGTAGGCAGGAACAGACCTCAGAGGGTCTTGCAGTCCCAAGAGGACTTCAGATTTTAACTTTTTCTTCTAAACGCATAGGGAAACACTAGAATTCCAGCATGGGAATGACAAGACAAAATAGAGCTTTCAGATTGAATCATTTCTCTCCAAGATCGTTTTCAAAATCAAGGAAGGGAGAAGCAGATGTGGCTCAAGCAGTTGGGTACCCACCTACCACATTAGGAAGTCCCGAGTTCAGTTCCCATGCCTCCTAAAAAAAAAAAGAAGGAAACGAGCAGACACAAAGAGCACACAATGAATAGATAAAGAGAGCAGACAGCAAAGGCAAAACAATGGAGGGGGGGAAATAAATAAAAATCCAGGGAGAGGCAAGGATGGTAATCAACAATCCCCTGTAATTCAACTGGTATATACTGAGCTCCTACCACGTGCCTGGCCAGGGCTGGGAGACATCACCATCACTCCCAACAACCCAAGAGAGATTCCCAGAGAGAACTCCATTTCAGAAATGAAAAAAAAAATGAGGCTCTGAGTGGGGAAATGCACCCCAGGTCACAGAGGGCCACAAAAGGGACTTGATCGCAAGACCCATCATGACATCTGGGAACTCCTTCGGTGTTTTCAGGCCTCTCTTTTCCATGAGACCTTCCTTGGGGAGTCCCATGGGCCCCCAGCAAACACTGCCCTGGCCAGTGCTTCACACACCCCAGCGTCACCTCTTCCCCCCGTCAGCCTCAAAGCCGAGAGGACTGCACTTGTAGCTTACATGTCAGTGTCCAACCTGTGCTGGGTGAGCTGAGGAGTAGATGATCGGATGGATGGGTGGATGGACACACTACTGAAACAACTAGCAGATAAACTGATGAATGCACAAAGAAACAATAAAGGGATGGCCTAGCAAATAAATAAATCAACTAGCCCATGTCAGAGGAATGAATGAACTAAGGACTAAACGACTCTTTTCTTTACAGAGAGGCAGGGCAGGGAAGTGCCTGCCCAGGGAGGGGCTGGAGCCAGGCTAGCTTCAGACCTGGTCCAAGCCTTGCCCACACACCAGCTTCCTCCTTTCCTCCATCCTGCCTCCATTTCCCCGGGCCCTAGAGAACCTATTCCTCAGCCCCTGGGACGAACCCAGGCCACGGAGAAGCCCACCCCGTGGCCGCCAGCAGCAGCAGCAACCAGTGCTCTCCCGGGCTGCATGGAGCCCTGGTGGTGGGCAGGGCGGCGCACTCTCCCTCTGAGGGTCCCACAGCCTCAAGTGCCAAAAGGAAGGGAGACAGGAACCCCAGGGACCTGAATCACCGGGTGACTTCAAGCCAGTGGCTTCCCCTCGAGCACCCAGATGGCCCCCAGGGCCTTCTGGCTCAGGCACTCTTTTGTGGGGGCCGGGAGAGGCTCTGGATTTGTCCTCAGTCGCTAGGGTTAGAAGGATTTAAGAGGGAAAAAACCTAGAAGGTGGCAAATAGTCGCATCCACAGTACCAAAGACCCACCGCTCAACTCTTCCAAGCCTCTGTTTCCTAAATTTAAAAATGGGATAATTACCCCCACCTTGACAATTTCACCCCCACTGAGTTTCTGAGAGAACCTAAGTTGCTAACAGCCAAGCACCACACTGTGCAAACTGTAAAATGCAATTCCCTAGGTATGATGGCTGGGGGGGAGGGGAGCATACTGTTCCATTCTAATCCAGCTCTGTCCAAAACAAATATTCCAGGGATTAGGGACCCCAATGGAGAACAGTGCAAAGAGCCCAGAAATGGGAGCCTGAACATCTGGGTCCCTTTCTCAGCTCTCCTTTTAACTGGCAGTGTGACTTTGGGCAAGTCACTTCCCCTCTCTGGACCTCAGTTTCTCCATCTGAAAAATGCCTGGCTTGGCACCCCCTGAACCAGTCACACAAGTTCTGCAGCCCTCAACCCCAGCCCTCACCCCGACTCTGCCCTCAGGGAGCTCATGCTGCCCAGGGGAGCCAGGATATAGAGCAGGAGTGGATGGGATGTCCAAGGGATGCTGAGGTGGGGGGTAGACAAGCTCAACAACAGAGCACAGAGTCCTCCCAGGACAGAAAGACTTTCCCAAGAGGGGAACGACCAGGCCAACCCTCCCCTGGCACCTGGGGCGGCAGCAGCCACCGCACACCATCCAGGCCTGGCCTGCAGAGCCCTCTGCAGCCCGCAGAGTCAGCAGCTGGCCAGTCCGAAGAGATACCTGAGGAACTTAGCCGAAGTCCAGCCTACCTCCAACAGAGGAGCCTCCAGAGTGCCAGGGCAGGGGTGGCAGGAAGGGGTAAGAGCGCACCCAAAGGGAGAGGCTCAGGCCATCGGAACTTGCAAACCCGCCGCCCTCATCAGCAGATCACCTCTCCTGCACCTCCCCTCACATAGGACCCACAGGGGCTGCAGGCCTGCACCCGGCCAAGAGCTCACCACCAGACATTCATCACCAGATGCCACCCCAGGGCGCCAGCAGGCCCAGGAGGGGCTCTCCAACTGCAAACCGCCAAACAGTTGCCAGGGATCACCCCAGCACCCAGGACAAGACTCCTACTTACAAGGAGGCCCCCAGCCACCCAGGAAGGAAACAAGGCTAACAACCCCCACCTCCCACCCCCACCTCCCACTCACAACTCTGGGAGGTCCACACTGCCTGGGGGCAGGGTGGGGGAGGAGCAGGGTTATTTCCTCAATACCAGAGGTCTTAGCTGGAAGCCCTGGGCTGTCTCCCCCAAATCTTGCGATATAGTTCCTTGGAATGCCATTTTTATAGAGCCCCTTCCAAAAAACGGTTCTCAATCTCCCCAAACCCGCATCCCCAAACCTTCTCATCTCCCGGCGCGGCTCTGAGAAACCGTCAGTTAACTTTTCCCCTAAATCCTGCAAAGGCGTCTGGCTGGGGGATGAAATGGGCCCCGAGATGCTTTCGCGGCATTTCACCGCCTTCGGGGGAAAAAAAAAAAAAAGACTAAAAAAAAAGACTTAAAAAAAAAAAAAAGAAAACTTTCGGAGTTAACTTTAAATTCCCAGCTCTCCCTCCCAAATCGCCCAGCGGCTTCCTTTTTTTTTCTTTAAAGTGCAATTGCATTGTGTCTCACCTCCCCGAAAGGCTTGCGGCTGTCGCCAAAGAAAAGGAAAAAAGCCAACCCTTCGGGTGCCCCCTCTGCTTCCAGCCGCCTCTCCCACATTCTCAGACAGTTTTATTAAAATTTTCAGACAAAAGAAAAACAAAAATGGCAGCCTGGCTTATTTTTAAAACAGGACAGGGACGCCATATTCTGCAGATCTGCAAAAAAAGGGAGAAATCCGGCGCTGGCCGCCCCACCGGGCCGGCTGCAAAGTGCGCGAACCGCGCCGTTTGCAATCCGTTTATTTGCATTAAGCCCCATGAATCATTGTTTACCGGAGAATTGCAGCAGGTTTGAATAGCCCGGCTTAAGAAAACACATACACACACGCACACACACACGCACACACTCGGAGACCAGACCCAGACACGCTGCCGGAGACACTTCCTACCCCGCGCGCCGCCGCCGCCGCCGCCACCGCTACGGACCCGGCCCGAGGCACCGCGGTCCCCGAGCCCTCCGAGTGCCCGGCCCGCGCTGACAGCGCCCGCGCCCAGGCCCGCGCCCCCGCCCGCAACTCGGCGCAACTTTCCCGCGGGCGGGCTCACCGGCGGGCGCCCGCCGCCGCCGCCGGGCCCGCTCCCCGCGCGCCCGGGGCCCGCACGGACCTGGCTGTGTGGCGGCGGCTCCGGGACGCGGCCGCAGCCCCGCGCCCGGCGGCCGGAGCAGGGCCGGGCTGGGGCTCCGGCTCCGGGCTCCGGCTCCGGCTCGGTGCGGAGCCGCGCGCAAACCTTCCGGGTCGCCTGCTGTTCACTTCTGGGTTCTGCAAGCGCCGAGGCGGCGGCGGCGGCGGGCGGGAGGCTGGGTCTGCAGCGCCGCGCGGCCCCCCGTGCGCTCGGCGAGCCCCCGCGCCAAGCGCCGGGCTCCGGGGGGGGCCGCGTCGGGCCCCCGCCTCTCCGGCTCCGCAGCCCGTCCGGCCCCGGGGGCTCCCGCGAGTGGGCAGTGCCCGGCACTGGCGACGGCGCGCGAGGGGAGGGGGCCGGGCGGGGGGCGGGCCGCGCGCTGGGGGCCCCGCTCGGGCCCCGGGGCCTCGTCTCGCGCTCGCCGCCGCCGCCGCCTCGCAAAGTTGCGCTGCGCCCCCCGCCCGCGCTGCGCCGGAGGCAGAGCCACAAAGGAACTCCGCGCCCCCCTCCGCCCTCCCGAGCCGTGCGGGGAGGGCACCGGCGCCCGGCCCTAGGACAGCCCCTTCCCCAGCGCGGGGGCTCCCGGGGCCCCGGCGGCCGCCGCCATTGTCCCGCCCAGGCCCGCCTGCCGCCTTGCCACCCCCTGCACGGTGATGGCGGGCTGGGGACCCGGACCTGGCGGGCCACGGCCCTGAGTGGGCCGTGGCAGGCTGCCTCTGGGGGTCTCCTTCGCGGACGGCGGGCCGAAGGGGAGCCCCAGAAAGGACCCCCACACCTGATGGCCAACAATCGTGTTCAAAATACAGGCTGGGATTTTGTTTGTTTGTTTTATTTTATTTTTGCGAAAGATGAGGACCCGGGGGCGGGCAGAATTTTGCACCGGCCAGGCCATCCTTCCCTCTCTAGGCTCCGTCTCTCCCTGGCCCTAGGCCGAGCCCCAGCGGGTGGGGCCACCCGAGGCTGTCAGCGGCTCTTCTCCAGAGTCTATCAGAGGTGGCACCGGCTGTCCCCCAGCTGCAGACCTCAGAGCCATCTGTGCGTAACTCCTCCTCCCGCCTCACCCTCCCCAGCCAATCAGTCACCAGGTCCTCCTGATTCGGCCTCCCGGGCCGTGGCAGTTTCCAAACTTCACTTCTACCTGAGGAGGCGGCCTGACCCTGGACCCTTTCACTGTCTCCAAATTCCACGGCACTCGCTGCCTCCCAGCCTCTGCGCCAAGTTGCATCAGGGCTGGCCCTGCCCTCAGGGAGCACCCAGTCCAGTAGGAAGAACACACACATAAAAAAATCATCTGTGTCCACCAGAAAGCTTTTCTCGATTCAGTAAGTAAATATTTATTGAGCACCTACTAAGCCTGAGGGGCAGGGCTAGTGGGTGGGGAACAGAGCTGTGAACAGAACTGAAAAATTCCCTGCCTTCGCTGAACTTCTGGTCTAGCAGATGCTGTGAGCCCCTTAAGGGCAGGGTCCGTGGGGACCCTGTTTGTTGCCAAGCCCCATCCTTACTGCCTGGCCCCAAGCAGGGGCACAAACAATTGTGTGTGGCATGAATAGTTGGAATTACAAAGAGCTGGGCAAGGACACAGAGGAGGCCACCCTTTCTCTCAGAAGAGTGGAGGAAGTCTTCAGAAACTGGTTCAGGGGTGAGTCAGGTGGGGAAGCAGGAAGAGCCTTCCAGGGTCCAGAAAAATGGGGGTGATGAAAGTACCAACCCCTAGTGTCCATGAGATAAATTAATAAACGGGGAAGAAGAGACAACTCTCTCAAGCAGAAAAGTCCCAAATAATTTATGTAGGTACTCCACCTTCAAGGAGAGGGGAGCAGAGTGACTTCTTTCCAAAGTGTACAGTCGGGAAGGGAGAAGAAAGGAGTCATTTTACACTGGAGAAGCCTGACCAGTACTCCTGCAGCCAGGTGCAAGCAAGGCCAATCCTAACAGCCATAAATCATGCTGATAGCAGGTACCCTTGAGATGAGTGAGGAAAGCAATACTTTCCCTTTGTGACCTTCCCCCTAATAACCACAGCTCCAGGCTGATCGTGAGAAAAAACATCAGACAAGCTCCAGTTGTGGGGCATCCTACAAAATACCTGACCAGCGCTCCTCAAAGCTGTCAGGGTCATCAAAAACAAGGAAAAGTCCGAGAAACTGTGACAGCCAAGAGGAGCCTAAAGAGATATGATGATAAAATGTGATGTGGTGTCCTGGACGGCATCCTGGAACAGAAAAAGGACTTGAGGTAAAAACGTCGTTAAACAAACTGTGGATTTGAGTTAATGATAATGTCCCCATATTGGTTCATTGATTGTAACAAATGTAACATAACTAATGTAAGATGTTAGTAATAGGGAAAACTGGGTGCAAGGGTATATGAGAACTCTCTATACTATCGTCTCAGTATTTTCAAAAATCTAAAACTGGTCTAAAAATTAAGTCAATTAAAAATGAAAAATATTTTGGAAAGTACCAACTTACAGTGTCGTGGGGGAGTTTGCTAAAATTATGCTTGATACAGCACCTAATTCTAGTATTATGACAGCATCATCATCATCACTCTAGGCATTCAGAACTGCGTATGCCAAGGCAGAGGAGTTTGAAGGGGAGAGGGGGGTAGCAGACAGAATCCTGAAGGCCTTGCTGCTGAGCTGGGACTTTTAGAAGGATTTTTGGTGGGAGGATGGCATGTCCTGGCCAATGCCTGCCTTACCAGCCTCCTCTCTGACCACTCTTGCCTGGAAAGCTATGCTCCAGTGGACAAAAAGAGCTGCGCCTGAGGCCCTGCCATCTCCCTTCTAGGCCTTTGACAGGCTATTCCCTCTGCTGCGAATACCCTCTCTTGCCTCTTCACCGCACCTTTCCTGGCCACCTTCAACTCATCCTTCAGGTCTTAGCTTAGATATTTTCTAAGAAGTCTTCTGGAATCTTCTATAATACCATGGAAATGGTCTGAATGGAGTTAGTACGGCGTGAGGTGCAGGGAGCCAGGGATGGAGAGACTGAACTCATCTCCTTGCCCTGGCACCCACAGCCCTCTCTCTGCAATCCAGCCACACTAGATGCTGCCCTTCCCTAAACTCACTGTGTGCCTTCGTGCAGCCAAGCCTCTGCTCATGCTGTTCCCTCTGCCTAAGACCCTTATTCCTTTTCTCCCCATCTCCCAAATCTCTGGTGAACACCTACTTATGAAGGCTCAGCTCAAAAGTCACCTCCTCTGGGAAGCTGTTCTAGATCCTCTGGATGGAAAGAGGCATTCTCCTCTTGGTTCCCAAGAGCACCATAGTCCTCTGGTCACACCACTGGCTCAGCACTTATCTAAGTGCCTCACACTAAATGTTTGCTGAATGGATAGACAAATGATGGGACAGAAAGCAAGGCCACTTTTATCCTCTCCACTTCTGCAAATCATCTGCATCCTCCTCCAGGAAGCCCTCCAGGGCTGCTCTAAACCACTGACTTCCTTCCCTCTTCTTTAGCATTTACAATTTAGCCCCCAGTTGTATTCTAACTGTTGTGTGTATAATTATCCGTCCCTTGGATTAGAGAAAATTCTTTGAGGAAGTAACCATGTCTTATATTTTCTGGTTTTTTTCACTCATTCATTCATTCAGCAAGTACTACTACTGTGTCTCAGCACCCCATGCACAGGAGATGCAGAGAACAAGACCCACGTCCTGCTCACAAGGAGTATCTGTTAGGTTAAGCCAGGCTCTGCTGCAGTGATGAAGAACTCCACAATCTCCGTGACATAACACAGCGGTAGTTTGCTTCTCACTCAAGTCACATGCCCATCGTGGTCCTCTGCTGTCGTGACGCGGTGACCTCCACTGAGGAGTCCCTACCTGCAGCTGCACCCCCTGGCACGTGTCTTCTCAGTTACCGTGGCAGGGAGGACTGGAGAATCGTGCATGGGTTTCTCACTACTTCAGCCTGAGAGTGACACACAATTCTCCCCTTCACTGTCCATTGGCTGTGACCAGTCATATGGTCCTGCTCACCTGCACGGGGGGGGTGGGGGGGGGTGGGAGTTAGTGTTCCTCGGGAGGGACAGGAGACCTGGACATCGGTGAATTCTCCCACAGTCTGTTCCAGGAGACAGATTTTGACGAATAATAACTCAGTTATTCAATTAGGTCTCATAAGACCTACAAAGGAGAGGTGTGAGGTATCAGAGCTGTGGGTAAGAGAAGGGCAGAGGCAGCTTCCCAGAGGGACATGTAAGCTAAGACCGGGGAAGAGATGAAAGACGCGTATTTCCAGCAGAGGGAACAGCATGCAGTTTCTGAGACAAGGAGGAGCTTCCCACATTGAAGGGACAGAAAGAACTGTGGAGCTGGAGTAGGACAGTGGGGGATGGGCTCTGAAATGACACTGAGGGCTAGATGTCCCATGGGCCCTGGTAAGGATCTAGGATTTTCACTGAAGAGCTCTGGGAAGTCATAGGAAAGTGGGAGTTAAGAGAAAAGTGAAGTGGTGAAATTTCTTTGTCAAAAGGCCTGTGTGACTTCTGGGTAGGAATGACTGGAATAGGCTAAATGGAGAAACAGGAAGCCAGTGGGGAGACTTTCAAAGTCCTCCAGGTAAAGATGATGGCATTGGTGGAGGTGGAAAGAAGTGGACGAAGGTGAGACATGTTAAGGCCACCGTGCTACCAGGACTTGGTGACTGATGGCTGTGGGAGTGAGAAAGCAGGAGATGGTCAGACAATTTCTAGGTTCGTCCCTCACCCCAGCCCACTGTGACACCGAGTGAAAGCAGCTTCTTTCCTCCAGATGTATGTTAAAGACCAACTCCTGAGACACTGGGGTTTCAAAGAGAGAAAGAGTTTATTTATTTGTGCAAGCAATGGAGCACAGTGGTCTAATGGCACCAGACTGCCTCTTGAAACTGCAGTAAAGCTGATAATTTATAATAACCAGATTTAGGGGTTTATGCTAATGAGTAATTGGGGTGGGGTTGGCTTTCATCTTTCATTAATAAACATTAAGAGGGAAACAGTTGTGGCTCAACTGATAGAGCATTCACCTAACATATGGAGGGTCCAAGGTTTCGATATCCAGGGCCTCCTGACCCAAGTGGTGAGCTGGCCCATGCGCAGTGCTGCTGTGCGCAAGGAGTGCTGTGCCATGCAGGGGTGTCCCTGCCTAGGGGTGCCCCACGTGCAAGGAGTGTGCCCGGCAAGGAGAGCCGCCCAGCGCGAAAGAAAGTGCAGCCTGCCCAGGAGTGGCACCGCACACAGGGAGAGCTTATGCAGCACGATGACACAACAACAACAACAAAAAAGTGACACAGTTTCCCGGTGCCACATGACAAGAATGCAAGTAGACACAGAAGAACACACAGCGAATGGACACAGAGAGCAGACCTCAGGGGGGAAGGGGAGAGAAATAAATAAAATAAATCTTAAAAATAAAATAAAATAAACATTAAGAGGCTGAACAGAATGGGGGTGAGTACCAAACTGGGGTAAGTCACAAGATTACAATCATTATCAAAGATCAAGGCATCTGGGATGGGGAGTGTGGCAGTTTGATATTATTTATGAATTCCAAAAATAGATACAGATTATGTTTGTAAGCTGGTCTGTTCCTCTGGGCGTGATAACCTTTGCTTGTATTAGATCCAGCTGAGACATCTGATTAAATCATATTAAGATTAGGGCTTTGATTCGGAGTGAAACTCAGCATTGTGTCCCAGCCCCGTTGGTGGGCTGATAAAACAAACTCTCACATGGAAGCAGATACACAGAAAAAGACATAGCAGAGGAAAGAACTTGGTTTCAAAGCTGGAACTCTGGGGAGAGTTGAGCCATTTACCTGAGAGTTTACAGCTGAGCTTTCGAAGAGACTAGGACAGCTGAGCCCGGAAAGAAGCCCCGGAAAGAGAGATGAGCCTTATGCCAGTCTACAGCTAAGATCAGAAGAAGCTGGACCTACAGAGCCTTAAGAGGAAAGAGGAAGGCTGAACCCTCCCAGATGTCACCTGCCATCTGTGTCAACACATGGCAACAGACTTTGGGTGAGTAAGTACCTCTTATGGTACCCTGAGCTGGACTCTTTAGGGTCTTGTAACTGTCGGCTTCTACCCCAAATAAAAATAACCTTTATAAAAGCCAACAGATTTCTGGTACTTTGCATCAGCATCCCTTAGGCAGACTAATACAGAGGGTACAGAACAAAGGTCAGTTTCAAGGTTTTTCATATGGGTATTAAACAGGAGGGTAGAGTGGTTATCTTTTCAATAGAAATGGTCATATACAACGGTAAGATCCATCTGGCATAATCATCACAATGGCAGGTTTTTAGTTGGAACTGGCCATATACAAAGGATGAGTTTGGTCTAGACAGGTTCAGTAATTTCAGATATCAACCTTAGGCTTTCTATAATTTACTGGATGTACAAAGGCATTTATATAATAATTTACTAATCATAATTATTTGTTAATTCTTAACTCTCAGTTATAACTGTACCCAGGACAAGATTCCCCTCCTTAAGCTTTTAGTAAAATGAGCTGCCTATTGAATGTTAGGTTGGCACTTGGTTGCCTGGATTGGCATTGAGTGGAGAGGAAATATGAGTGGAGGACAGAGACTGAAGGTGCACTGGAAGTAGAATGTCAAAGCGGGAAGTGACTCGGACTTTGTAAATCACTGGAATATGAGGAAATCTTGGAATGTCATTGGATTTCCACAAGCTGTGAAGGAAGAAATTCAAGTCAATTTCTATTTCCATCTCAAAGGACTAGGAATTTGGACTCCAAGTGCAAAGAATGATGTGACTGATTTGCAATATCTACCATTGACAGGGACAGTTATCCCACAGGCCAGCCTTATTCAGGGGCTCCTAAATCTACAAATTAGCTACTGTTTGCTTAGCCAGGCTAAGCATCTTAGTCCTCTTTTGTGTCTCTAGCACCCCTAGCACCTAATACAGGTTTACACACACAGTGTGATTTTGTTCAATCTCTCTCTCTTTTTTTTTTTAATTAGAGCAGTTGTAGGTTTGTTGCCAGATTTTCTCTAGGTTCTTGACTGTTACAAAAAAAAAGAATTTAAGAACATGCCAGTTTATTCAGGCCAGTAGTTTATTAAGAAAATGCAAGAAGAGAAAGAAAATAACAGATTATGGGTCCCAGGTATACTTGTGGGCTGATCCAGGCGGAGAGCAGAAAGGGCAAAAAGGGCTGATTTACAGGTTACAAATCCCCACTACAGATTACAAACTCCCAGGGGTCCCAGCACTTGGGTGCTGGTCCAGGCAGAACTAGAAAAGGCAAAAACAGGGTCAATTTAAGTTTCTGCACTTGCTTTTTAAATCGTTATTCCTCCCACTTGCTCATTTTGGGGAGGGATCCCAGTTGTTTGCTGTTTTGATTGTTTACCCAACCCATCAATTGTGGGGGGGGGCGGGGGGGGGGCGGCAGGGGGAGGCAATGATAAATCCCCTTGGGAATATCCTGGGCTTTTCCTTGATCCTAGACATCAAGGAAATTTCTCGTGGGTTCTTACAGCCACTTTCTCGTATGGGGAGGTCTTTCTCTTAGAGGATTTCCAGGTGGGATTCCATGGCCATGTGTTTCACAGCCGTGGTTTGCTGCCAGGTCCCAGATTTGTCTTTTTATTCCCTAAACTAGCCTGCCTCAGGTTTACAGAAAAAATCATGCAGAAAGTACAGAGTTCCCAACTATTACCCCAACCGCCCAGCCCCCCAATGTTTCTGATTTATGTCCCACAAGAGGCCATGGATATTAACAGGTTCAGGGTTTCGAGAGCTGGACGTGGGCTTGAATACCAGCTTCACTCATTCCTTCCGGGACTCGCTTTCCTCACACATGTGCAACGTGTATTATTATGAGGGCTAACCTAGGATAGCACGCATGTGTGCTCGACCAATGGTTATACACACATGCCAACACATTCTCCTATTTTGCCAGTGGCAGACATTGCTAATCAGTCACAGAAACTTTTTGTGCTGGAGCCCAGACTCAGGGCCATACTCCTCTTAGCACAGCACTCCAGATAAAGCTCACTTGCAGGTCTTAACTGTGTCCTCTCTCTTCCCTCCCCTTAGCTCTGTGAGAAGCTCACAGAGGAGTCGTTCTGCTTAGGAAAGCACCTCGTGGCACAACTGGAGGGCAGGGGCAGTTCTTTGGGAAGTGATGATACTCTGTAGTGTAGTGGTACAGGAGAGACCCAAAAAGGTCTAAAAGCAAAGTGTGTGTTTAGAGAAAGGTGTGTCATTATCCAGCCGGTGGGTTGCGGGGTGGGAGAGGAGTAGCAGGGATGGCTGGGGCCAAGACGCCCCAAAGGGCGGCTGTGGTGTGGAACCCACAGGTTAGGGAGTCAAGCAAGGGATTTGAGCCAATGCACTCTCAGAGGCCCCTGCAGTTTAACAGAGTGACAAACTCCAGAGGCACTCAGGCTTATCCCGAGGAATGGAGGAATCCCAGGATCAGCTAATTCACGCAGTCTCCCATCAAGTATCTGCCAAGGCCCACCCCATCCATACCTGACGCAAGTGACGCTCCAGGGCAGCCCTCCCTTCCTCTTCCGCCACCCTGGCCTTAGTCTCCTCCTGCCCCCTCATACCCTACCCTCTCCCCTTCAGCTCACCACCACGGCCCTGCAGGCCAACAGGTGGGCCTTATTCTCCTTTTGTAAAGCCCCCAAGAGGAGGTCCCATGAGATCTTTACTTTCCTATCCCTATCCCAGGACTCAGCCCCCATCACCAGGAAATTCTTCCTTTATTTTGATCACGCTCCCAGCCAGATCCTTGCAGGCCATCACAGGGACTTGCGAATGAGCACAAAAAGCCTTCAAAGACTTCCACGTGGTGGATCTGTAATGCAACCAAATGAATTCCTGGAAGAATGGGGTCTGAGGGGTGGGTGGGGAAACAGATCAGAGAGTTCTTCTCTGGTGAAAGGCCTCAGGGATGCTGGTCTAGCCTAAACCTTAACTCTGCAACCTGAGTCCATTTCCTCCCCTGTCTTCAGTAGTGAGCTGGACGTAGTGGGGTGAAGAGAGGTGGCAGAGAGGGGCAAGAAGGCAGTGCAGAGCCAGGAGCAAGTCAGAGTCCCGACAGGTAGGGCAGGACTTGTAGCTCTGGTCCTGGCTATGTTAAATCCCTGAGTGAGCTGGGGCAAGCCACATGCATCTCTGGGCCCTCAATTTTCTCAGCTGTGAAGTGGGCCAGTAGTACCTGTGGCAGGTTGTAAGCCAAGAGTGAGAGTGCTTTGAGGTCAGACACTCAGGGTTCAGTATTGGCTCCCACTAGCTGGAGGCCCTGCGGGCCGGGAATGCCTCGGTCTTCTCAGCAGTAAAATGGTGGCAATAATTCTTGTTTCTCAGGGCAGTGAATGAGGACGGGAAATACTAATAGCAAGCACCACCACTTACTAAGCCTTTACTCTAATGCAGGCACCTTGCTGTGCCCGATCTCACCCAGAGATGACCACGCGCAGTGCCTGGAACGCAGAGGGTGCTCAGTGAGAAGGTGCTCCCCTTTCCTGAAGGAGTGAAGTCTAAGGGGCTTATTAGCTCAGGACCATCTTTGGAAAGGGAGGCTGATGGCACTCTTTATAGCCCTTCCCTGTGGCTAGTCCACTCCAGTGCTGGGGGCAGTTCTGGACCCAGTTTCCTTTTATGACTGGCCTGGGAGCAGAAGTGCCATAATGAAAGGGCAGACAATTACCTCCCTTATAATTAACATTTGTGGCAATTAAATAATAACAGCCTTTGGTAGGTCCTGAGAACTCAGAGTGTTGATAGCATCTGGTTCTTCTCCTTTATGCAAGGAATTGCAGGCAGCCTCAAGGAAAGGATAGGGAAATCAAGGCAAAGAGAGAGCCTAGGTCACACACACACATCAGGACGCCAGAGTCAGGGGAAAGATCCTTAAAGAAGTGACTCAAGGGAAGCAGACTTGGCCCAGTGGATAGGGCGCCCGTCTACCACATGGGAGGTTCGTAGTTCAAATCCTGGGCCTCCTTGACCCGTGTGCAGCTGGCCCATGCGCAGTGCTGATGCGCGCAAGAAGTGCTCTGCCACGCAGGGGTGTCCCTTGTGTAGGGGAGCCCCACGCGCAAGGAGTGCGCCCCGTAAGGAGAGCCGCCCAGCGCGAAAGAAAGTGCAGCCTGCCCAGGAATGGTGCCGCCCACACGGAGAGCTGACACAACAAGATGACGCAACAAAAAGAAACACAGATTCCCGTGCCGCTGACAACAGAAGCAGACAAAAATAAGAACACGCAGCAAATGGACACAAAGAATAGACAACGGGGAGGGGAGGGGGAAGAGGAGAGAAATAAATAAATCTTTAACCAAAAAAAAAGGAAAAAAAAAAAGAAGTGACTCAAGGGTGGCAGGCCAGGGAGCCAATGTAGGCCAGTGGTTGAGCGTCTGCTTCCCATATACAAGGTCCTAGGATCAATCCCTGGTACCTCCAAAAAAGAAAAGTGTGCTGTGGCAGTTCTCTCCCCTCTCTGGGCTTCAGTTTCCCCAAACGCAAAATGAGAGGTTCCAACCCTTGACCCTGCCACGAATCCATTATCCTAGGCGTGGGTCTGTTCATACATATTACTGGGCAATTCTCTTTGCACACTTTGGGTTGCAAGAGACAGAAATCCATCTCAGGCTTAGCAGATAAGCAGGAAAGGGGGTTTCCAGCTCAGAGAATCCAAGAAAGGGTTGAACAGCCAAGCTGTGGGAAAAGCAGAGTCTTGTGAACAATCGGGCAGGGGACTAGAACATGTCGCTCCTCCCTATCCCTGCTTCCCAGGAACATGAGCTTTCTCCTTTCTCGGAAGGGCTCGCCAAACCCGGGCCGCCAACAGCTACCCAAGCCTCTGCTTCAGAGCTTCCACCGCATCCCCTCAATCCGCCCGCCCAAACTCATTGGTTGGACTCGAGTCAGGTGATCACCCATGGCCCAATCAGCTGCAGGCAATGGGGGCGGGGCCTGTGTTTTCCTTGGGGAGTGAGATATGGAGCCCTGAAGGGTGGCAGGCAAAATAGTAGTTGTTCGCTAAAGCAAAATTCTGTAGGTGGGCTGCAGAAGAGCAAAGGGAAATGTCCTAAAACAAAAGAGAAGACAGCACTCATCAGGAATGCAGAAATGCTAGCAGCTCACCCATGAGGGGCATAGGCAGAGCTCAGGCCAGCCCCCTGGGCCAAGTACCCAGTTCTATTTGAGGAGCTCACTTTGTACCCTTTGCCAAGGCAGGGAGAAGCAGCCCTGTGGCCCTTGTGCAATGCCCCTTGCAGGAATATAGATGGGTGCTTCCTGCCAGGCCACTTCCTCCTGCTGGGCGCAAAGTCCCCTTCTTTGGGGCAACTGTCACACCTTATTCAAAAAGGTGGTTCCAGTGGGGTCTCGAAAGTCACATGACCCTAGCCAGGCCAATCCCTGCCTGTTCTTGGCAGCTGCCTAAGGCCAAGGTCCCAGAAGAAACCATCAGAGAATGAAAATCCCCAGCCCTAGCCCCAGCCACCTCAGGGCTGGCCTAACTGCAAGCCCTTCCCTTGGTTTGGCAATGCTGAGCAAGTCAAATTCCCCTTTGGGCAGACTTATGTGCCTCGTAACCAAAAGAATCTTCACTGATACTTGCCTCAGGGTTAAAGCATGTATCAGTTCTTCTTTGTTCTGATTCTGGACTCTGAATCAACATTTTAATAAGTAATTTCCACTCCTTTGGAGGAATATGCTCCTTGACTGAGCCTCTGTTTTTGTTTTTCATCTGTAAAGATGGAGATAATAGCCTCTTTCCACAAGGTTGATGAATGGATTATTGTGCATATAATCTCTCATTATATGCGCAATAAGAATTTGTCTCCCCAGTCCTGATAGCTGACACGAGTATTCAGGTCAGCAAAGGAATAGCCCTTTTTGCAAATAAGGCATGTGACACCAGATTCACTCATCAGTCTCTCAAGACTGGACCCAGACTAGACCCTCTGGACCTGACAAAATCAAATCTGTGCTCCTACAGAGAAGAGGGTTGGAGCCTCTTGCCAAGCCTGTCAGCCTTGTAGAATGACAAGAATCTATAGGCTGACAGATTGTTGTTCCCAGGCCCATGAGGAAAATCCCAGAAAGGAAAATAGTATTAGTAACTACTCCTTACTGGGTGCTTTCGCCATGTCACACCTCACACTCAGGCCCTCTTCTGAGGCCTGATATACTTTTCAACACAATCCTGTGAGGCGGCTATCGTTTTACTGAGGCTCAGAGAGATGAAGGCCACACAACAAGAAAATTGTGAAGCCTTGTCTGACTCCATACTAGGAGCTGTCTCCTCAACTACGTTGCCTCAGCAGTCAGAACAGTCCTTCCAGCATCTCGTCCCCACACAGGCTGGCATGGGTGGGATGAGAACCTCAATGTGACAGTCCAGCCGATTCTCACTGTTCCTGGCAGTTATGTTCTGTAAAGTTGCTGCAAACACAGAGTTGGCGTATACTGCCCCGTTACTCCTAAGGGAAACAGGGTTAGTTTCCTGTGAGCAACATGCCATCAATCACATTTTGAGCACTCGATCAATACATAACCTTGTTTTATGTTTCTGTTTAAAGGCACCTTATTTAATATATATTGTTGATTCATTAACATCGAACACACAGCCAAGAGCACTATAACTCATGCCAGAATGAAGGTTATCTAACACATGTGTTTTTTTTTCTGTGTTCAGGAACATTAGACAGTACTTCAGCACCATGCTTGGGGGCCATTTTAAACAATGAAATCACCAAAATAACACAAAAATGCAAAAACAAAGAACTAAATATATCTTGAAAAGGACAGTCGTTTACAGCATGCGAGCCAAAACAAGAAGGCACAGCGCTGACTTGTTCCACCTCAGCTGGGGGCATGTGTGCTGGGCAACACATTTTTCACCTCTCTGCCCATGCACACAAATGACCATGAAAGTGCCACATGTATTGATTTTGAGGTTACAAATAAATTTTAGGGAGGAGGCAAATTCACAAATACAGAATCCATGAATAATGAGGATCAACTGTATAAAGTCATGAGGTTCCCCCTGCCCCCCACAAAATGTCCTTGTACCCCTAGTTCTTCCTCCGCCAGACTTTTCTTACCATTGTAAGCCCCGTGACTAAAACAGTGGCTAGCGCATAGTTGGCACTCAACAGATACCTGCTGAAAGAATACATTCAGTTAGCTAAGGCCTTCCTGTGGTAAGTGCCTCTCGGCAGAGATGGCAAGATAACACGTAACTAAGGGATGAGTTCTCCGACTGCTGAGTGTCAAGACCCTAGTCCCAGACATAACCAGAGATTTGGGAGAACATCTCATAGGTAAGGAAAACATTTCAGCCTTGGGAACAGAAGAGATCCCTGAGGCTGATGGGAGGGGCAAGGAGAGTCAGAAGGAAAGCAAAAAACAAAGCTTAGGAGATAGAATCCCCAAGAAGTTGCCCCAGAGACCCCTCTGGGGTGGGTTCTGAGGAAATGCCCGCAGGGCGTATCTAGGCAGATGCACCTGAGACGGCCTCACAGCTCCCCTGGTGCACACCTGGGGTAGCCGTGCAGGAGGAGCCAGGAGGCAGAACCTACAGAGGCTCAGGGCGGCACAAGAACTGCAGAGTGGCTTGTAGCCACACCAGAGCCAGACTACTTGAGTCTGAATCCTGGTTCTGTGTGACCTTAGACAAGTCGCTTAACCACTCTGTGCCACAGTTTTCTCCTCCATAACCCAAAGACAGTTAATAACATTGCCCACATTGCAGGGCTATTATGAAGACGAGCTGAGGGTCGGGTACTTTACAAGTGCTTCGTAAGTGTCTGTTATCATCATCACACAATATGTGCACCCACTGCAGAACCAGCCATGGAGACTCGTGGGAAGAGTTTCCCCTGGAAGGGGCTCTCTTGATTACACTCCTCCCAGGACAGCAGGAGGCCCACCAGAAGCTGAAAGACCACCAAGGGGGGTTCTCTCATGTGCTAGGGGTTGGACTTCATGACCCTTAAGCCCCCTCCAGCTGGCTAAGTCTACAAAATAAGATAATGTTTGTGACAGCACTTTGTTTTTTTGCTGTTGTTTTTTTTCAAAGATTTCTTTATTTCTCTCCCCTCCCCCGCATTGTCTGCTCTCTGTGTCCATTTGCTGTGTGTTCTTCTGTGTCCACGTGTGTTATCAGGCTGTACTGGGAAACTGCGTCTCTTTTTTGTTGCATCATCTTGCTGCAACAGCTCTCTGTGTGTGTGGCACCACTCCTGGGCAGGCTGCACTTTTTTCAGCTGGGCAGCTCTCCTTGCAAGGCACACTCCTTGCGTGTAGGGCTCCCCTACTCAGGGGCACCCCTGTGTGGCAGGGCACTCCTTGTGCGCGGCAGCACTGCGTGTGGGCCAGCTCGTCACACGGGTGGGGAGGCCCTGGGTATAGAACCCTGTGGTAGGCAGAGGCTCTATCAGTTGAGCCACGTCTGCTTCCCTATGTGAAAGCACTTTGAAAAACCAAAGTGTTCTAGAAATATCAGTGATTACTCATACGGATTGCAATTCTGCTTCCCCCATCCTGTCCTCGAACTGACAATTCTTTCATCAATCTCCAAATCTATGGACACTTTTTTTTAAATTACATTTTTTCCCAAATATAAAAGAAATGCATTTTGAGCCATACCAATGTCACCTAAGAGCAGCCTGCACTATGGCTCCCTCTGCGTGGAGAAAGCCAGGGTAGGAAGAGATACTGACACACAGAAAAAGCCAAGGCAAGGGACAGAAACCAGAGAGAGAATCCTGATCATATCAAAGTGCCTGCTGCGTCAAACCTGTCCCTCTACAGACTTGGGGGGTCGGCTCCTCATAACAGCAACTGTTGACAGTAGCTGACTGTATAAGTTAGAGTTCTCTAGGGAAACAGAATCAACAAGTGATATCTGTCGATAGTAAGAGATTTATCAGAGTCTGTCATGCAGCCGTGGGGATGCACAAGTCCAGGTTCCACAGGCAGGCCGCAACCAGGGGCTGCAATGAAAGTCCAGTGAAGATTCTTGAGTTCTGGGAGATGGTGGCTATCCAAAGACGAGCTGGGAAATTCTCTCTCAATGCTGGAATCACTTCCCCTTTTAAGGCATTCAACTGATTGGGTTAAGTGTCACTCTTGCTGATGCCAATCTCCCTGATGGATGTAATTATAACCAGCTATCTATGATTTACCACTGCGGTAAAGTCAATGGTAACTAAAACCCATAAATGCCCTTGTACTGCAGTTAGCCCAGTGCTTGCTTGACCAAACAACTGGGCCACAATTACCTGGTCAGGCTGACACAATAGGCTAACCATCACACTGACCTTTACTAAGAGCTGATTCATGTGCTAGATGGTCTTAATAAACATTTAAAATATTCAAGCTCAAAACATAACTGGGGGTGGCTGTAGTCATGAAATTGGTTTAAGGAGTTCGTACCAGCATATTTTAAAAAAACAAAAATGGATTAGATAGATTAAACCAGAAAAAAAAAGGCTAAAAAACATGAGTATATCACAGTTTAAGGGCAAATATTGTTTTATGTATATTTATGTGTGCCCTGGGTCATGACATACAGTATCTTTCTTATAGTGATTAAGTTCCTAATTCATGGAACACCCCAGTGAAGGATGAGCACCCTTTTTTGGATAGAGAAATTGAAGCACTGAGAGGCGACTTAACTTGCTCAAGGCCACACAGTTGGGAAGTGGCCCAGCCAGCATTTGCACCTCCACGGTCTGGCTCCTGAGTCTCCCTCTAAAATCTACCCTAATACCCTTCTAATAGACCAGTAAGTTCCCTTTTGGTTGAAGCTTCTTCAAGTTGGATTTCTGTGCTGGGTAAACCCAAGAGCCCTGGTCAACGGAACCAGCAGAAGGGAGCATGGATGAAGCACTGGCTGAGGGGACAGACGGCCGGGTCCTAGTCTGGACTTGTCCTGGAGCTGCCTGGGAGACCTTCGAGAGGACACTTCACCTTTCTGAGGCTCTGTTTCCTCCCCTTAGAAATGAAAATGGCGATAATGTCTCCCTCAGAGGCGTTTGCAAGGAAGAAGTGAGATGGCCTAGGGAAGTGCAACCTGGGCTGGCTTTGAGTGCCTGGGCAGGGCCAGCACCTACAAAGGAATGGAGGTGGGGTCGAGCAGAGCAGGGAGAGGTCATCCGCTCGGAATCTGAGGATGGGAGGCCAGGCTGGCTAAGAGAAGATGAAGTGGGTTGAATCGTGTGCCCCCAAATCTCATGTCCGTCCAGTACCTCAGAATGTGACCTCATTTGGAAATAGTCTTGGCAGATGTTAATTAGCTAAGACGAGGTCATACTGGACCAGGGTGATCCTAAATCCAATGGCTGATGTCCTCCTAAGAAGAGGAGATGACAGACAGGAGAGAAGGCGGCCACAGAGGCAGAGATCGGAGTCATGCTGCCACCAACCGAGGAAGAGCAGGAGTCCCCCACAGCTAGCAGAGGCCAGGAAAGAGTCTCCCCTAGAGCCTCCAGGAGCAGGGCCCTGCCAGACACCTTGATTTTGGACTTTTGAGAGAATAAATATCTGTTGTTTCAAGCCACCCAGGTGGAAACAGGTGTCACAGAGCCTCAAAGGCCGATGAGGTGTGCGGATTGGATCTGTCAACCACGCAGAGTCCGGGGGGCTCCGGAAGGGTGAAGCAGGCAGGTCCCGGATGTCCTCGGGTACAGACAGGTATCTTCAGTAAATTAAACGTGAAGAATCCGCAGCGCGGCGCCTCCACGCAGGTGGCTGACAGAGGAAAATGGAGTCGAGTATCGCAAAACTGTGACTCGAGACTGGGGGGGCAGTGAGGAAGCCCAATATCCGACCTTGGCTGAGGCCTTCGCCATTCCCAGGGCTGCGCGGCAGGCTCCACGCAGAGCAGGAAGCCAGAAGCTGCTCCAGAGGGCAGGCAGCTGTGAGGCCTCCTCTGGGAAACCAGCCTTTGATCTCCCTGGCAGCCGAGAAGTCCCACTTCCTGCATCCCAGAATGCCTGCCCCGGAAGGGAGCTCAGAGGTCAGCGAGCCCAGCCCCGTGGGCAGATGGGGCCAAGGAGCCCGAGCCGAGCAGGTCTTGGTCAAGGGCACACGGGGGGGCCGGCGGGACTAGCGCCCAGGTCCGCAGCTTGCCCGGGCGCCTCTGCGCCTCGCGCTCGTCCTGCCTCCTCGGCACCGCGGGAAGCAGTGGGGAGGGCCTGCTCCTTCTGATCTCGGCTGTGGGGGCTCCATTTCCTGCCGGAGCAGAGGGAGTTCAAAGGCCCCGGGATGGGCCGGGGTCTGGACAGCACAGGGTGGGAAAGGGGTCTTTAAATCACAAAGACGACTTTGTCCTTTGAGATTTTAATTGGACAGAAGCCAATTTCCTAACATTCTTAATTCTGATGGGGCCCTTGGCAAAAACTGTGACACGGAGGGGGAGGAAACTTAAGGTATCTGGGTCTCAGTTATATGCCATGCTCTGTGTCAGGTGAATCTTTCATACACAACAACCTTTCGCGGTAGATTTTGGCTTCCTCCTTTTGCGGAGGAGGAAATGAGGCACAGGCAAGCGAGGTAACTTGTTCAGGCCACACAGCTAGGGTCTGGGCCCCAGTTTGTCCAATTGAAGAGCCCATGCCCTTAACAGGGTTTGACTTCAGGTCATATCAGTGCCCAAGAGTTGTGCTCTGGGTAGCTGGAGTTCCACTGCTCCCTTCGTTTGTTAATAAACACTTGCGAATGCTGGTAGGTGCTGAGCCCTATGAATGCAGAGATAATAAAAATAGACAAGGTTTATTGAGTGCTTGCTACATGCCAGGCCCTGTTCTAAGTATCTTACATGCTGAATGCACTTATCCTCACAACAGTTGTGGCAACAGTTGTGGCAAGTAGGAACTAGTCAATGTCCCCATCTTACAGAGAGTGAAACTGAGGTGCAGAGAGGTGAGAGGATGCACCATAGTTACAGAAACTAGGCAATGGTAGAGCTGGCACTCAAGCCCAGCAGTCTGCCCCCAAGTCCATGCTCTTGACCACTGCACCACACTGCCCTGTTAGTCTCCAGAAGCGCACAGTTTCATGGGAAGACAGACAATTGGGTCACATGCCTTTGGTTAAACCAATTTCTGGCAAAGGGAATATAATCACCATGATTGCTTATCAAGATTCACATCCCAGGGCTGAAGAGGCACCTCTTCCTTGAATACAGGGCTTTATGGGGCATGGCCCCAATAAAACAGTCCTTTCCAGCGAGGAAGAAGAGGGCATGGATTTGGGAGGCCATCAGCATCTTCCCTGACTCTGAGGACTGGGTCCAGGCTCAAGGCAATAAAGATAATCCAGGTCCCACCTGCTGGTGAGCTCAGGGGCTGGCATCTTCCAGTGGCCCCCGTGGTCAGGACAGGTGGAACCCCAGGCTCTGAGTCTTAGAAACGGGCTCAGTGGATCTGAGAGGGCTAAAGTGTGTCCCCTGTGTGGTCTAGTTTAGTGCCTCTGAAGGAATCATCACTCATTCAAGCCACAAATATTCATTGGACCCCTGCTTTGTGGTGGGGGCACAACAATGAGCAAAAGCCCTACACGGCCCCTGCCCTTGCAGAACTCCGCCTCTAGTGGGGGAGACAATCAAATAACCACAACGGAGTGTGTGAAATGATGACTCTGGTCAGTCGTGGACTGACAGTTGCATGGTGCCGTGAGAAGAAAAAGCAGGAGGACTTGATTCAGGTGGGGGAGGTCAAAGACTTTAGGTTCTGGCAGGGGTCATTTTGAGCCCAAGTTCAGCCACTTACTGACTGTGTGACTTTGCAAAGGCAATTTGCTTGCTATCTCTATGGCTCTGCTTTCACTGGAAAACATGAAAAATAGTGGTAACTCTTTCCCAGGGTGGGTAGAAAATTAAATGAGATAATGTAGCCTATTCAACCATCAGGCAATAATTGTAGTTCTAAAAAACGTCATGATATCAACAATCCTGTGGTATAGCACAGTGGTTGAGGTTCCCGGCTGGAGCCTCATGGCTTGTGTTTAAAGTCCAGCTCTGCTGCCCCCAGACATGATGTGGAGCAATTGCTTCATCTCTCTATGCCTCAGTTTCCTCACCAGTATAATGGAGCCAATGGCAAACAGCGTTGTTGTAAGGATTAAATAGATCATGCATATAAAGATCTTAGCACATGAAATACCTTCAATAAATGTTAGCAAAGGTTATTATCTTTATTATTGCTATTCTTTTGAAATTAATCACAAAAAAACAAATAGGACACATGTGGTTAGGTTAGGGATTTTCAGTGTAGCAATTAGAATCATTTTTCCTGCCAATATTTTAATAAAGGTATTTGTCATAGCAATACGTGTACAGCTATCAAAGTTAAACACCCCTGAGAAAACAGGCTTTGATTACATCTAGACTTTTGTCTGGAGCACTGGCTTCCTTTTTCTCTCACCCCCAGTGCCTTAAGCAACACACCTTGAGAAGCAACCATTGTTAGGATAAACAAAGCAAACCCAGCCAACAGCCGCACAGCAGCCGCAGCTTCCGGGCTGCTTCCAGCTTGCACTGGTTTATAACCAATCGCAAGTCGTGTTCCATAATTGACCCATCAAGCTACGCGCAGCTCAGGGTATGGAAACTGGTGCTGTGGGAGGAACGCCTGCACATGTAAACGCTTGGCACGGGATGCACGTAAGGTGTTCGGTGAATGCCATCTATTCCTAATCTATTCTTATTCATGTTATGTACCCTGCAGCCAGTGGGAGCACAAGATGCTAGACAGCTGGAGAGAGCCGTAACCAGCTTTGCTTTTCTTTCCGGTTACAAAACCACTGGAGCCTCATTAGGTTGGATTATCATGTTCAGTTATAACCACACCTACTTCATAGGGCGACTGTGAGGATCAAATGAGTTAATGCGGGTAAAGTGCTTGGAATGTGTCTGGTACAGAGTATGCCCTCAGTAATAACAAGTACAATGATGGTGATGATAGCGGCTAACACTTATTGAACACATCACTTTCCAGATTTAATCCTCACAACCTACCAGCGAGGTAGATACTAACATTATTCCCATTTTACACTTGAGGAAACTGAGGCACAGAAACGTTAAATCACATGCCTAAAGTCACAAAGTTGACTTAAATATTAGCTCTACTATTATAGTGTTTTCAAAGGAAGACGATCTGAGGAGTCAGGGTAAGCACAGTTATAAATAATAATATAATATGCACAGAAAAAGAAGACTAGAAGGAAAACACTTCAAAATGAAAATATCTGTTATCTCCAGGTGGTCGGAGCAGGAGTGGGGTTCACCCCCCTCTTTTTTCATTTATCTGTGTCTTCTAAATTTTCCGTTTTATATTAGGGAGAAATAATCATAGTTAATGTTTTTTAAATGCCTGTGGCAAGAGCCTAGACAGATGGGGAGCAGAGGAAGGAACACAGGTTCATGGACAACTCAATAGTGGAAGGGAGAGAGGGTGGTGGTGGAGGGCATTGATGGAGGATGTAGAGGAGGGGTGGGTACAAGCAATTTTTAAAAAGATTTATTTATTTCTCCCCACCCCCTCGTCTGCATTTGCTGTGTCTGCTTGTCTGCTGGTCTCCTTTTCAGGAGGCACCGGCAACTAAACCTCTGATGTAGGAGGGAGATGCCTAATCGCTTGCATCACCTCCACTCCCTGTTTTGCTGTGCCTCTCATTGTGTTTTCCTCGTGTCTCTTATGTCACTTGTTGCATCAGCTGACTGCACCTGTCCGTTGTGTCAGCTTGCTCTCTTGCTCATCTTCTTTAGGAGGCACCAGGTACTGAACCTGGGACCTCCCGTGTGGTAGGCAGGAGCTCAATCGCTCGAGCCACATCCGCTTCCTAACAAGCGATTTTAAGAAGGCCGAGTAGAGGTGACTTAGTGACTGGTCACACGGGGGGCCAAGCCCCCTGGGGTCCAGACATTCATTCCACAGATGGCTATTCAAGGGCCTTCTACAGACCGGGCACCGTTCTAGGAACCAGGGATACAGGTAAGTCCCTGAGCTCCGGGAGCGTGCATTCAAATGGAGAAGGTAGATAATGAACAAGGGAGTGCCAAGGTGTCAGGGTGGAGCTGGGCGAGGGGTGGGGGTGCCAGACAGGGGTGGAGGGCAGCCAGGGAAGGCCTCTCCTTTAACAACATTTGCGCAGAGGTGAAAAGGAAGGGAGAGTGAGCCCTGCAGAGGGCTCGAGGAAAACCATTCCTGGCAGAGGAACCGCAGTTGCATAACCCTTGCAGTGTTGGGTGTTCATGGGAGAGCAAGGAGGCCAGGGTGGCTGGAGCCAAGGCGGGTGGGAAACGGCGGTAGGAGATGGGCTTAGGGAGGCCAGGGGGCCAGATGATGTCAGTCATCACCAGTTTCAACTCTGATTCTGAGCGAGATGGTCTTAGTGTCTACAGCTGTCATAGGAATGTTTTGACATTATTAACTGGGTGGCCTAAAACAATAGAACTTTATTCTTTCACAATGCTGGAGGCTGGAAACCCAAAATCAAATGCTGGCAGGGCCGCACATCCTCTGAAGGCGCTGGGAAAGGATCCTTCCTTGCCTCTTCCAGCTTCTGGAAGTCCCAGGTGTTCCTTGGCTCGTTGCAGCATAACTCCAGCCTCTGCCTCCATCTTCGCATGGTTTTCTTCCCTCTGTATCTGTACGTCTGTGTCCAGATTTTCCTCTTCTTATAAGGCCGCTGCCCTAATCCAATATGACCCCTTTTTGTTTGTTATATATATTTTTTACATTATTTAACCAGCCCCCCCTTTTTTACAGTTTTATTGTGATAACATATATAACATAAAATTTCCCATTTTAACCACTTCCAAGTATGCACTTCAGTGGTATAAATTACATGCACAATGTTATGCTACCATCACCACTATTCATTACCCAAACTTTTCCTCACAGCAAACAGAAACTCTATACCTATTAAGCATTAACTCCTGATAACCTATAATCTATTTTCTGTCTCTATGAATTTGCATATTCTAGTTATTTCGCGTAACTGAAATCATACAATATCTGTCCTTTTGTGTCTGGCTTATCTTTTTTTGTTTAAAGATTTGTTTATTTTCCTCTCCCCCTTCCCTAACACTCCCCCCACCCTGCTGTTTTTTTGCTGTCTGTATCCATTCGCTGTGTGATCTTCTGTATCTATTTCTCTTTGTGGTCTTCTCATTTTTTCTCCTCTAGGACTCACTGGGATTCAATCCTGGGGACCTCTGATGTGGAGAGAGATTCCCTGTTAGTGGCACCGCCTCAGTTTCTGGTTTCTGCTGCGCTTCACCTTGACTCTCCCCGTAGCCTCTCTTTTGTTGTGTCATTATCTTGCTGCATGGCTCACTTGTGCGGGCACTGGCTCACCACATGGGCACTCTCACTGAACGGGCACTCAGCTTGCCATGCTGGCACTAGCTTGCCGCACGAGCACTGGCTCACCACATGGGCACTGGCTCCCTGTGCAGGCATGCTTTCTCTTCTTCTTTTTCACCAGGAGGCCCCAGGAATCGAACCCGGAACCTCCCATATGGTAGGGAGAAGCCCTGTCACTTGAGCCACATCCACTTCCCTGGCTTATTTCATTCAACATTTTATCTTCAAGAGTCATCCGTGTTGTAGCATGTACCAGGATTCATTCTTTTTTACAGTTGAGCAATATTCCATTGTATGTAATACCACATTCTGTTTATCCATTCATCTGTTGTGAACAATGCTGCCATGAACAAACAGGTGAGAATATCTGTTTGACTCCCTGCTTTCTGTTCTTTTGGGTCTATACCTAGAAGTGGGATTGCTGGGTCATGTGGCAATTATCTTAGCTTGCCAGGGCTGCTATGACAAATACCACACACTGGTTGACTTAAGCAACAGGAATTTACTGTCTCATGCTTTTGGAGGCTTTAAGTACAAAATCAAGGTCTTGACAGTCATGTTTTCTCCTGGAGTCTGTAACATTCTAATATAACCCATGCATAAATTCAAACTTATTTTATATCCAAATATGCCTAGAAAGCCAATTGAGAAGTATAAACTCTATAGGCTTTGCATATTCAGGGAGGATGCAAGCCAGATGTGTCAAGCTTACCTGGAATGTGGGGGATTCATGCTAAAAGCTTGCCTGGAATGTAGGGGATATATGTTAACTCAAGTTTACCTGGAATGTGGGGCATATATGTTAAGTCAAGCGTACCTGGAGGAAATAACCTATCTAATACTCAGATAAAACACTTGAAGACACTAACAAAAATTCCTTTTGTATACAAGCACCGTTTGACTCCCCACTCTTATTTCCTCTGTATAAAAGGGACCCAAAACTTTGATTCGGGGCTTGGTTTTTATCAGGACAAGAGTCCATGGAGTCTGGCTGGTCAAAATAAATCATCTTCCTTCTCATAACTCTTGCATCCTGGCCTTCGATACCGCATATACCCAACTTCTCTCTGCTACTACAAAACAGGTGCTGGCTTGCCACGATGCTTGGGGTTCATCGACTTGCATTTCTGCCTCCGTCACATGGTGAGCTGCCTCTCCTGTGTCTGCTTCTTTCATTTCCACTGACTTTTGGATCTGCTGCATCCAAATTTCCAAATTTGGACTGCATCCAAATTTCCTCTGCCTTGTAAGGACTCCAGTCATAAAAATTTAAGTCCACCCTGATTCAATTGAATAGGCTCTTTGAAGATCCTATTCACAAATGAATCCACACCTTAACTAATAATAACATCTTCAAAGATCCTATTTACAAATGGGTTCACACCCACAGGGATATGGATTAAGACTTGACCATGTCTTTATGAGGGACTTGATTCAATTCCCAACAGTAATTCTATACTTAACTTTCTGAGGAACCACCAAACTCTTTTCCACAGTGGCTACACCACTTTACATTCCCACCAACAATGTATTATGGTTCCTATTTCTTCACATCCTCACCAACAATTATTATTTTCCTTTTTAAAATAATAGCCATTTTAGCGGGTGTGAAGTGGTACCTCATTGTGGTTTTGATTTTCATTTCACTAATGGCTAATGATGTTGGGCATCTTTTCATGTTCTTATTTGCCATTTAGGAATCTTCTCTGGAGAAATGTCTATTCAAGCCCTTTGCCATTTTTTAAAATTTGGTTGTTTGTCTTTTGCTATTTTGTTGTAAGAGTTTTTATATATTCTGGATATTAAACCCTTATTATATATATGGTTTCCAAATATGTCTTTCATTCTATAGGTTGTCTTTTCACTTTCTTGATAATGTCTTTTGCTGCACAAAAGTTTTTATTATTTTTATGAAGGTCAATTTATCTATTTTTCTTTTGTTGCTCATACTATTGGTATAAAGAAAATAACCTCATTTTAACTAATTACATTTGAAAAAACTCTATTTCCAAATAAAGTCACATTCACAGGTACTGGAGTTAGGACTTCAACACATCTTTTGGGGGGACACAATTCAACCTGCAATGATGAATGAGGAGCCAACAGAAGTTTCAAGTAGAGGAATGACAGGCTTGGCTTTCATTTTAAGAGGATCACTCAGGGTGCTATGTGGGAAATAGATGAAGGCGAAGTTGGATGCAGAGGGAACAGTTAGAAGGCCTTTGCAATAATCCAGGAGAAAGATTACAGTGGCTTCCAGAATGGTAGAGTCGAACTGAGCAGTGGTTAAATTCTGAATGTGTTTTTAAATAGAGTCAGCAGCATTTCCTAACTTATTGGATATGTGGGGCAGAAGAGGAGTCAAGGGTAACTCCAAAATGCAACTGGGATAATGGAGTTGACATTTCCTGAGAAGAGGAAGAATTGCCCAAGAACCAGATGTGAGGAAGGCAAACCAGAAATCGGTACTGAATATGTTAAGTTTGATAAACCTTTCAGACGTCCATGTGGAGATATCAAGCAGGCAGGTGAATTTTCTGGAGAGAAGTTCAGAGGAAAGGTTAGGATTGGAACAAAGATATAGGCATCATCAATGTACAGATTATATTTAAAGCCCAAGTACTGGACAAAGAAGGTCTAGGGGTGAGTATAGAAAGGCGGAGGGTGACTCCTGGGTTTCAGGCTTAGGTTACTGGGCAATCAGATGCTTTTCCTTTTACAGATATGGAGCACACCAGAGGAGGAGTGGGTTTTAAAGGGAAGGTGATGCATTCACTTGTGGACACACTGAGTTTGAGATGCTGCAGGATGTCACAGGGGATAGGGAGTAGCCTGGCAGGCCATTGGGTCTGGAGACTGTGAGCTCAGAAGAGGAATCCGGGCAAGAGACAGACAGGGATCACTGAGGCCCCAGCAAATTTCTGAAACAAATGCAGATTTATACAAACCCGAGCCCTTTTCCCAATTCTCAGAGACAGGGCAAGCAGGTGTGGATGCAGGTGTTCTAGGGATTAAAACTGGAATTTGAGCCAGCAGGGGAAATCCTCAACTGTGAAGGAAGCACCCTCGGAAAACTGGGCAAGAGAGAAAGACCCTCGCCCTCTCCAGTTCTGAGCACCATCTGCTCTTCCAGGGCTCCTGACCGAGGGAGCTTTATTCCTGTTTAATTCATGTACCAGAAAATGCACCCATTTAGAAGGTATAATGCAATAGTTTTTAGTATATTCACAGAGTTATGCAACCATTATCACAACCAATTTTAGAATATTTTCATCATCTCAGAAAGAAACTCTGGCACCTTTATAAGTCACTCCCCTATCCTTCCATTCCCATCCACACTCCCAGCCCTAAGCAACCAATAATCTACTTTCCATCTTTGCCTTTTCTGGACATTTCGTAAAAATGGAATCATATAATATGTGGCCTTATGTGACTGACTTCTTTCAGTTAACATACTGTTTTCCAGGTTCATCCATGTTGTGGCATGTATCAGTACTTAATTCCTTTATAGGGCCAAATAGTATTCTATTATATGGATACACCATATTTTGTTTGTCCTTTCATTTGTTGGTGGACACTTGGGTTGCTTCTGTTTTTGGAAAATTTTTTTTTTTTTTAAAGATTTTATTTTTATTTATTTAATTCCCCTCCCCTCCCCCGGTTGTCTGTCTTCTGTGTCTTTTTGCTGCGTCTTGTTTCTTTGTCCGCTTCTGTTGTCGTCAGCGGCACGGGAAGTGTGGGCGGCGCCAAGTGTGGGCGGCGCCATTCCTCGGCAGGCTGCTCCCTCCTTCGCACTGGGCGGCTCTCCTTGCGGGTGCACTCCTTGCGCGTGGGGCTCCCCTACGCCGGGGACGCCCCTGCGTGGCAGGGCACTCCTTGTGCGCATCAGCACTGCGCATGGGCCAGCTCCACACGGGTCAAGGAGGCCCGGGGCTTGAACCGCGGGCCTCCCATGTGGTAGACGGACGCCCTAACCACTGGGCAAAAGTCCGTTTCCCTGTTTTTGGAAAATTTTAAAGCACTACAGCCACCCTCAGGCAAGGACAGTCAAGGGTGGAGAGGCCCAAATAGGATCTTGAAATGTCTTGACTGTGTGACTTTCAACAAGTCACCCACCAACTCTGAGCTTCATCTGCAAAATGGCATGGTTAAATATACCTGGCCAGGTGAGCATTAGTGAGCTCAAGAATGTAAAGTGACTTCTTAAGTGATAAACTATGAAATGCTTTGTAAAAGATCATGTGGGTTGGCCACTCAACAGCACTTCTTTGGTAACGGAATTTTTGTTTTGGTCAGGAATCTAGCAGCCTTCTGCCACTTGGGGGCCTGGATCCCTCCCACCACAGCAGACCAATCATGACCAATGTAAGCCAATCACAATACTCCATTGTCCTTGCCTATAAATGACAGTCTTGGTCACTGGGACAGGAGGGAGGTCTGCCGGGCAGATTACAGAACACAGGTAGGTATGTAAGAAGAAATCATTCCTCTTTAGCAAGATTTTTTCATGTCTGTGAAACTGCATACAATCAGCCTGCTAAAAAAATGTGAAAATGAGAGAGCAAATTTTTTTAAAAAGATTTATTTATTTATTTTTCTCCCCTCCCCCCCACCCCGGTTGTCTGTTCTCTGTGTCTATTTGCTGTGTCTTGTTTCTTCGTCCACTTCTGTTGTCAGCGGCATGGGACTCTGGTTCTCTTTTTTTGTTGCATCATCTTGTTGTGTCAGCTCTCCGTGTGTGGGCACCATTCTTAGGCAGGCTGCACCTTCTTTCACGCTGGGCGGCTCTCCTTACGGGGCGCACTCCTTGCGCGTGGGGCTCCCCTACGGGGCACGGCACTCCTTGCGCGCATCAGCCAGCTCCACATGGGTTAAGGAGGCCTGGGATTTGAACCGCGGACCTCCCATGTGGTAGACAGACGCCCTAACCACTGGGCCAAGTCTGTTTCCCTGAAAAATCAAATTGATGTGAGCATTGAGTTAACACTGGAGAAAACTTACCTCTTGATAACTTCTTATGTGTGATAATAAACGTTATTTTTTAAGCCACTTGTAGTTGGGTTTCCTATAACTTACAACTAAAAACACTCATATTTAAAAACACTGTCATGGGAGCAGATGTGGCTCAAGCAGTTGAGCACCTGCCTCCACGTGGGAGGTCCTGGGTTCAGTTCCCAGTGCCTCCTAAAGAAGACAAATAGACAAAAAGCAGACATCAAGCAAAAACAATGAGCACACAATGAGCAAAAAACAACGAGCAAGACAAAAAGCAGACAACAAACAAAAACAAACAAGCAGGGAGCAAAGGTGGCTCAAACAATAGAGCACCCACTTCCCACATGGAAGTTCCTGCGTTTGATTCCCAGTGCCTCCTAAAGAAAAAACAGACAGTGAGCAAACAACAAGCAAAAAACAAGGAGCAGACAATGAGCAAATACAATGAGTGCAAACAACAAGCAAAAAACAAACAATGAGCAAGTAGATGAGGGAGCCATGGGGGAGGGGGCTAGAAACATATTCTTATATATATTTCCCACCTAAATATGTATATACATAAGTGTGTGTCTATATATGCATGTTGTATAGTCATATACATATATCCTACTTCTCCTTTAAGAGAGGATTAGTCTTGCCTTATAATAAAGGACACTGGGAAATAATCAAAACAGTTGTAAGCAAGTAATGAAGGGGGACTTCTGTTTCTATCATCATGGCAAACTAAATACCCTGAAAGACCCTCCTGACAAAAAAAATCTGGGGTTTAAATCAATCAATCAATCTATCTATCTATCTATCTATCTATCTATCTATCTATCTAAAATAAATCACATCTATCAGCTTACATTTAAATAGAGGGGGAAGCGGACTTGGCCCAGTGGTTAGGCTGTCCGCCTACCACATGGGAGGTCTGCGGTTCAAACCCCGAGCCTCCTTGACCCGTGTGGTGCTGGCTAATGTGCAGTGCTGATGCGCGCAAGGAGTGCCGCGCCACGCAGGGGTGTCCCCCTGTAGGGGAGCCCCCCACACAAGAATTGTGCGCCATAAGGAGAGCCTCCCAGCACGTAAGAAAGTGCAGCCTGCCCAGGAATGGCGCCACACACACCGAGAGCTGACACAACAAGATGACGCAACAAAAAGAAACACAGATTCCCATGCCACTGACAACAACAGAAGCGGACAAAGAAGAAGACGCAGCAAAAAGACACAGAGAACAGACAACCAGGGCGGGGGGCGGGCGGGAAGGGGAGAGAAGTAAATAAATCTAAAAAAAATAAATAAATAGAGGGAGTGTGATTTAAAAAGCAATAAACATTATAAATAAATAAAGAATATAGTATGTGTATTAATTTGAGATTGTACCCCAGAAAATCATGTTCTTAAAGCTAATCCTTTCCTGTGGGTTTAAACCTATTGAAGATGGGATCTTTTGATTAGGTTAGTTCAGTAGGGTATGACTCAGAGTGTGTCTTAATCGTCTTACTGGAATCCTTTTATAAATGACAAGAATACAGAGAGAGAGACAGAGTGAGAAACCCACAGAGAGAAAGCCATAGCAGCAGACAAAAAGCTGGAGGAAGCCAGAAGCTGAAAGCAACGAAACCCGGAAGAAAATGGAGAGACCAGCAGACACCATGTGCTTTGCTATGTGAGAGAAGAGTTCAGAATTGCAGCAACTGGTCTTTGGAGATAAAGCAGTTTGATGATCCCTGATTTGGACATTTTTCTCAGCCCTGAACTTAATCTTAGCGTGTAATGAATCCCCATTTTAAAAGCCTACCAATTTCTAGTATATTGCATTTTCCCCCTCCCTCTCCCTTCCCCCTGCCCTGCTGTTTTTGCTGTCTGTGTCTGTTTGTTGTGTGATCTTCTGTACCTATTTCTCTTTTTGTCTTTTCTTCTCATTTGTTTTCCTTTAGGATTCACTGGGATTCAATCCTGGGGACCTCCAATGTGGAGAAATTTTCCCTGTCACCTGCGCCACCTCAGTTCCTGGTATCTGCTGTGCTTCACCTTGACTCTCCCCTTCATCTCTCTTTTGTTGCATCATCATCTTGCCACAGGACTCACTTGTAGGGCACTTGACTTGACACATGGGCACTCAGCTTGCTGTGTGGGCACTTGGCTCGCTACATGGCCACTCGCACAGGCACTTGGCTCACCACACGGGCACTGGCTTGCCACATAAGCACACTTTCTCTATTTCTTTACTACCAGGGGGCCCCAGGGATGGAACCCAGGTCCTCCCATATGGTAAGTGGAAGTCCCATCACTTGAGCCACATCTGTTTCCCTGTATATTGCATTTTGGCAGCCTGGCAGACTATGTAAGAAAATTATAATGTATAAGGAAAAATAATTCAGGGAAGAGGGATCAGGAGTTCCAGGTAGAGTAAGAATGTTATGGTTTTAAATAGGATAGTCAGGTTTGGCCTCATTGAAATGGTGTCATTTGAGAAAAGACTTGAAAGTAATGAGTGCCATAACTCTATAAATGTCTGAGAGAAAAATGAATCAGACAAAAAGAGGCAGAGCAAAGAGCCTATGGTATAAATATGTCTGGTAAGTACAAGGAATAACAAAGAGGCCAGTGTGACTGGAACTGAGTTAGTGAGGGGCTGAGTAGAAGGACATGACATTATAGGAAAAATGGATATAGAATCCTAGATTGGCAGTATTTTCTTTCAGCAATGTGAGAATATCATACATTCCATTGTCTTCTGGCTTCAATGGTTTGATGTAAAAGTCAGCTGTCTGTCTTATTGTAGCTCCTTTGAAGTTGCTGTTTCCCTCCTTCAGGCTGTTTTTAACATTTTCTCTTTGACTTTGGTTTTCAAAAGTTTTACCATTGTTTCCTTTGTATTCACTCTGCCTGTGGCTCATGGTTCTTCATGCATCCTATGTCTTGATGTCTTTCTTTGGTTTTGGAAATATCCACCCATTATTTCTTCAAATATTGTTTCTTCTCTCTTTTTCTTTTCACTCTGAGACTCCAATCACATACAAGGCAGATATTTTCACTGTGTTTCATATGCATATTATAGTCTTTTCTTTAGTTTGTCATCCTCTAGTCCCTCATTGTTTCAGTCTGGACAATTTTTTTGGCCTAATTCCAGTATAGTAATTATCTCTTCAGTTGTGTCTACTCTTCAGTCAAACTTATCTATTGAGTTCTTAATTTCATTTGTAGATAGATAGACAGATATATTAAGCACGTTTATTCACACACCATACAATGCATCCAAAGTGCAAAATCAGTGGCTCTCAGTATAATAACAGAGTTGTTAATTCATCACAATCAATTTTAGAACATTTTCATTGCTCAAAAAAAAAAACAAAAACAAACAACCCATATCCCTTTGTGGCAGTTTGAAATTCCTTTATGAATCCCAAAAAGAAAAATAGTATGTTTTTAAACTAATCCATTCCTGTGCATGTGAGACCCTTTTGAATGGACTATGTCAATGAGGCATGACTCGGGTTGGATCTCTGCCCTCTTGCTGGGCTTTATATAAATGGAGAGAAAGAAAGACAAAGAATAGAAGCCTCCATTCTTTATCCTGCCATGTGGGAGAGGATTTGAGAATAACTAGCAGCCAAAGGTATGGAGCAGCTCAAGGCAGAAGAGACTAACCCTGCCATATGCATGATTGCCAAATGGCGGAACCCCAGGATCAACAGTAGCTGACTTTGGTGAGAAAGCATCTTGGATAGTGCCTTGATCTGGACATTTGACAGGATTGGAACTGTAAACTTTTACCCCCAAATAAATCCCCTTTTAAAAAGCCAACACATTTTTGGTACTTTGCATCATCAGCCCTTTGGCAAACTAAGACACCCTTAAACCCCCATATTATTTCCCCTTGCCCTTGATACGGCTCCCTCATCTGTTTGCTCATTGTTTGTGCTCATTATCTGTTTGTTTTTCTTTAGGAGGCACAGGGACTGAACCCAGGATGTCCCATGTGGGAGGTGGTCTTTCACTATTGAGTCACATCTACTCACTCCCTGCTCGGTTGCTTTTGCTCATTGTCTGCTCATTGTTTGCTTGTTGTCTTGCTCATTGTTTTTGCTCATTATTTTTGCTCAATGTCTGCTTGCTATTTGTTTGTCTTCTTTAGGAGGCATCAGGAACTGAACCCAGGACCTCCCATGTTGGAAGGGGGTGTTCTTAGCATTGATGTTGACACTTAGCATTGATGTTGTCCCTTTGTTACCATTGATGAAGAAATATTAAAATATTATGGTTAACTCTAGATCATAGTTTGCATGAGGTGCATTTTTTCTTATATACTGCCCCATTATTAACACCTTGTAATAGTGGCATACATTTGTTCTAGTTCATGGAAGAGCACTCTTTTTTGTACTACTAACTACATTAGTTATCCACAATAGGTTTTACTATGTTATACAGTCCCATGTTTCATCCTCTACCTTTCCTTCTAGTGACATACACAATGCTTAACTTCCCCTTTTAACTACAATCACACTCACAGTTCAGCCCTGTTAATTACATTCACAGTAATGTGCTATCATCACCTCTATCCATTTCCAATCATTTCCAATCAACCTTATTGAAAATACTGTACAAATTAAGTATCAGATTCCCACTTTCCCCCCATTCTATCTCCTGGTAACCTATATTCTAGATATTAGCTTCATGAGTTTGCTCATTATAAGTAGTTCATATCAGTGAGATCATACAATGTTTCTCATTTTGTTTCTGACTTATTTCACTCTACATAATGTCCTCAAGTTTCATCCATGTTGTTGCATACGTGGACAACATTTCTTCATACAGCTGGATAATATTCCATTTTATGTATATACCAAATTTTATTTATCCATTCATCAGCTGATGGACACTTGTGTTGTTTCTATCTTTTGGCAATTGCAAATAATGCTGCTATGAGCATTGATGCACAAATGTCTGCTTGCATCCCTGCTTTCATTTCTTCGGAGTATATACCTAGTAGCGGAATTTCTATATCATGTCAGTTCTATACTTAGCTTCCTGAGAAAGTGCCAAACTGTCTTCCACAGTGCTGTACCATTCTACATTCCCACTAGCAGTGAATAAGTGTTCCTATTTCTCCACTTTCTCTCCGACACTTGTAGTTTTCTGTTTTTTTTTTAAAATATTGGCCAGTCTAGTAGGTAAGAAATGATATCTCATTGTGGTTTTGCTTTGCATTTCCCCAAATGAGTGATGTTGAGCATCTCTTCATGTACTTTTTAGCCATTTGTATTTCCTCTTTGGAAAAATGTTTATTCAAGTCTTTTGCACATTTCTTAATTGGGTTGCCATTTTATTGTTGAGTCGTAGGATTTTAAAAATATATTCTGGATATTAAACCTTTTTTGGATATGTGGTTTCCAAATATTTTCTTCCACTGAATAGGCTGCATTTTCATCTTTTTAACAATGTCCTTTGATACATAAAATTATTCACTTTTGAGGAGGTCCCATTTACCTATTTTTTCTTTCATTGTTTGTGCTTTGATGCAGTCAGGGCTGCCTACCACAAGATCTTGAACATGCTTCCCTACATTTTCTTCAAGGAGTTTTAAGGTCTGTGCTCTTATATTTAGGTCTTTGATACATTTTGAGTTAATTTTTATATAAGGTGTGGATAGGCATCCTCTTTTATTCTTTGGATATGGATATCGTTCTCCCAGCACCATTTGTTCAAGTGACTGTTCGTCCCATTTGAATGGACTTGGCAACTTTGTCAAAAATCAGTTGACCATAGGTGTGAGGGTCAATTTCTGAACTCTCAATTCTATTCCATTGATCAATATGTCTATTTTATGCCAGTACCATGCTGTTTTGGCATGTAGCTTTATAATATGCTTTAAATTCAGGAAGTGTGAGTCCTCCAATTTTGTTCTTTTTTGAGATATTTTTGGCTGTTTGGGCCCCTTTCCCTCCTAAATAAATTTAGTAATTGGCTTTTCCATTCCTGAAAAATAGACTTCAAATTTTGATTGAAATTGTTTGAACCTATAAATCAATTTGAGTAAAATTGACCTTAATGATATTTAGTCTTCTAATCCATGAACATGGACCCTCCATTTATTTAGGCCTTCTTTGTAAATTATATTTTAGTTCTAGAACATATTTTTTATTATTTCCATAGTTTCCAGTTATCTGCTGAAATTCTCCATCTTTTCCTTTAATCTGTGGCATATTAATCACTCGTTTAAAATAATAATGCCAATATCTAGGTCTTCTGTAAGTGTATTTCTATTTTTTCTTTTGGTTGTGTGGTAAATTTAGTGTGGTTTTTTTTTTGCATATTTGGTAATCTTTTAAATTAAATTTTGAATTGTATGTGGAAAAAAATGTAGAGTTAATTTGAAGCTCTGGATCACGTTATCTTCCTCAGGAGAGAATGTATTTTTGCTTCTGCCAGGAAATAGGGGCAGATCACCTTAATGCAATCAGAGACTGAGGTGGTCTAAAATGGGACTTCAGTTTTCATGACGGCTAGTCTATTTCTGGTTCACTCAAAATTGCGAACTGTGAAAAGTGCTATGAAGGAGGCAGACAGGATGATAAAATAATGAATAATTTTGTGTAGAAGTAGCAAGTAAATGCTACTTTAGCTAGGGTGGCCAAGGAAAGCCTTTAGGAGAGGTGAGCTTGAGGCTCAACCTGATGATGAGAAAGAAACACCCATGTGAAGTGTAGATTCTTTTTTAAATTTTATTTCTATTTATTTATTTCTCTTCCCTTTCCCACCTCTCCTCCCCAGTTGTCTGCTCTCTGTGTCCATTCACTGTGCGTTCTTCTACGTCCACTTGTGTCAGCAGCACCTAGGATCTATGTCTTCTTTTGTTGCATCATCTTGCTACGTCAGCTCTCCGTGTGTGTGGCGCCATTCCTGGGCAGGCTGCGTTATTTTAGCACTGGGCGGCTCTCCTTACTGGGCACACTCCTTGCTTGTGGGGCTCCCCTATGCGGGGGACACCCCTGTGTGGCACGGCACTCCTTGCATGCATCAGCACTGTGCATGGGCCGGCTTATCACACAGGTCAGGAGGCCCTGGGTTTGAACCTTGGACCTCCCATGTGGTAGGCGGATGCCTTACCTGTTGGGCCAAATCCACTTCCCTGCCAATTCTTTCAGACAGAGTAAAATAGCAAATATGAGTATTCTGAAGCAGAGCTTGGCAGTTTTTGGAATAGATGGCAAGATGATATTAGAAGGCAGATAAGAGTCAGCTATTCAAAACCCCGATAGAGTGTGTGTTTCATTCTAAGTGCAGTGGGAAATTATTGAAGAATTTTAAGAAAGAGACATGATCTAGTTCATGTTTTTAAGTGATCGCTCTTGCTGCTATGTGGAGAAATATTCATGGGGAAAAAGAATCGAAGCCAGGAAACCAGTGATTAGACTATTTTCAGTAATCCAGGTAAGAGATGGCTTCGACTAGGATGTCAGGGCAAATGAAGAGAAATAGATGGATTTGAAATAGGATTGACAGGGCTTGTTGCAGCTTGGATATTGAGGGGAGAAATGAAAAAGAGCTTGAGTTCTTTTCTCTTTCATCCCACTCAAGGTGGATGGTGGAGCCATGTACCAAGATGGGGAAGTATGGGGAAGACATAGGTTTTGGGGATAAAAGTCAAGAGTTCTATTTTGAAGTCATTTGCATGCTTTACAAGTGATATTAATTTGGTGTCTTTTGGTTGCACATATCAAACTGACTTAGTAAAAAATGGGAAATTGTTGGTTGACATCCTTAGGAGACACAGATTGGAGCTGGTCTCAGGGATAGCTGGATACAAGGACTCTGTCATCAGAACACACACTCATTCTCTCTTTCTCTCTCCTTCTCATCTTCCTCTGCTGTGGTGATTTAAACCTGGAGGGATGTAGCCAGGCTCCATCCATGGAGGAAACAGTCTACAGGAGGAGATGAGGCAGCCATCCACCCCCAGGGCTCCCACCTGCTGCATTCTCTGCTTATTGCACATGCTGTGTGAGAATATGTTTATCCCTCTGGGGACAGAGTGGACACGCCAGAGGGTAAGGACCAGGTCTTATTCCATCTGAACTCGCAGCTTACTGAAATGGAAGGTGAACCAGCTTTGGAGTCAGACACATCTGGATTGCAAACCTACCTCTGATATTTAGTAATTGTGTGGCCTTCAACAAATCACTTACACTCTTTTGGACTTACTTTTCTCCCACCTGTAAACTAGTTATTAAAATATTAAAATATATATACTATCTTAGTTTGCCAGGGCTGCTATAACAAATAGCACAGATGTATAATTGTAAAAAGAGGAATTTGTTGTCTCATCGTTTTGGAGGCTAGAAGTCTAAAATCAAGGTGTTGGTGGGATTATGCCTTCTTTGACACCTGGAGCATTCTGGTGCTGGTTTACCAGCAATCCATACTTCCATCTCTATTTCTGTCACATGGTCCTTCCTACCAACTCTTATGATGACTGTGCCCAAATATCCTCTCCTTGTAAGAACTGCAGTCATATTGGATTAAGGCCCATCCTGATTCAGTTTGGCCTCACCTTAAATAATATCATCTTCAAAGATCCTATTTACAAATGGGTTTATATCCAAAGGCAGAGGGTCAGGGCTTGAACATGTCTCTTTGTAGGGCACACGATTCAATCCATAACATATACCTACCTCACTGGGTAGGTTATAAAGATTAAATAAGATCATGAAGAGAAATGCCTGGTGTGCCATTTAGGCATTCTATGCTTTGATAAATGCACATGTAACACAGATCATAAATAACCCCTGAATTTGATTTGGGGAACTTGGGGGATGGGGGTAAAGCTGGAATGGAGCCTGGCAGTAGGGAGGAGATGCCAGCATAGGGCAGGGAGCAGGGCGACAGATGCCTGATGCTTGCTCTGCAGCTTCCTTGGCCAGCCCCACCCCAAACCTGGCCTCAACTCAAACTGACTTGGTGGGGGCCCTCCCTGGCGTTCCCACCCACAACCGGGACAGGCCCTGGCCCGCATCCCACTCCTGTGCCTGTGGCTGGGGTTTGCTAACCCAAAGCCGCACATTCCTGTGGCATTGATAAGATTCCGGAAGCCACGCCCCCACTCACTGCCCACCTTGGCTGCATAGGAGGGGAGCAGCAGGCCTTCCCGCCACAGCAGGGACGGACTGCCAGCCCCCTTCCCACATACACAAGCTTCCTGTCTCTTCCCCACAGAACGACAGAGCAGTGCAGCTTTAAGGAGCCCCAAAGAGCCCCCCGTTGACCCTCCTGCTGACCCTTCCACTGCGAATCTGGTAGGGGGCCCTGTCATGTTCTCCACTGAACACCAACTGGTTTCATTTCTTTCCACCCCTGAAGCCCACAAATTCATAGAACTTTCCAAGTCCTTCAGCACTGGGGCAACAGTGGCGAGGGTGACCTAATGGTGAGTGAGTCTCCCCATCATTCTCTGAGCATCTTCACCCTGATTATAGCTCCAGGGACCTCAGGTTGGGAATCACTGATCCTGTGGACAGACAGGAAACTGAAGACCAGAAAGCCAAAGAGACTTGCCCAAGCCACACGGTCAGACCCTCGCCGAGCCTCGGTAGAACCCAGGCCGGAGATGCCGCAGGCCCAGCTCGAGGCCTGGCCTCCCCCTGTCCTGAGGTCGAGTCACCCACATACACAGTCACCTTCTGAGGGTGCAGGGCGCGGCTCAACAATGGCAGGCGGGATGCGGGTGGGAGGAGGAGGTGAGCTCGGCTTCTGGGGCCAACCGAGTGCTCTGCCCTGACTCCTCCATGTGGCTTGAGGCGAGTGGTTTAACTTCTCTGAGCTCCAGTGTCCTTACCTGTAAAATGGAGATTGACAATAAAGGTCATTGAGGACTACATAAAATAATGCTTAGCAGGAGAGGGGCATACAGCAAGCACCGGAGCTGGGGTTGCTGTCACTGGGAATGGAAGTCTGCCTCCTGCCTCAGCCTGGGGGCCAGGGTGGAGACCCAGGGAAATCAGACTGCCTCTTCCCTCCACTCCCCCCAACTCCCTCCTCCTTGCCAGGACCTCCCCTCCTCTTTCCTGCCCGTGTCTCCTCCCCAAAATCCACAGTCTCAGGGCTGGGCCCGCCCTCCCCTTCTCCTTCTTGGCTGACTTCTCCCCTCTGCTGGCTCATGATTCACCCCACCCCGAGGCGGTAGTCGTGCCCATCAGAAACCCATTTTTCCGGTTTCCCATCCAGAATCGGCACCCCCTGGGCCCTGCCTTGCTCCCAGTATGGGGAAGGGGTGTGGATCCTAAACTGGAAAAAAGGGCTCCCCTTGTGCCCCTCCCCAGACCCGGGATCAGGGAGGAGTTGAGGGTGGGTGAGGGGCTGAGCAGCAAGGAAGCAAGGAAAGAGACGACCCCCTCCCTGAATTAGGTCTAGGACAGCTCTGAGCCTGGGCAGGGAAAGTCCAGGAGATGGGATGGGGATGCGGACGGGAGGAGGTAAGTGAAGTGGAGGGAGGGGTCAGGCCAGAGCCCTGGTTTCCCACCGCTGGAATTCGAGGCACTCTGGAAATCCCTCAAGCATCTCAAACTCAACCAAACTGCACCTGCCCTGGCCATCCACTCAGTCCCCCAGGCCAGAAGCCCAGGAGGCCCCCTCGTCCCCTCCTCTCACCACGGGCACCTTCCTTCAATTGCCAGGAGCTGGCTTTCCCCCTACCTACACCTCCAAAATGGCATCTCAGGGAGCCAGTGTGGTTCAAGCGGTTGAGCACCTGCTTCCCACACGGGAGGTCCCAGGTTCATCCCTGGTACCTCCTAAAAAAACAAACAACAACAAACAAATGAAAAAACCAACTCAGGGGAGCCGATGTGACTCAGTGGTTGAGCACTGGCTTCCTACGTATGAGGTCCTGGGTTCAATCCCAGGCTGGGTTCCTCAAAAATAAACAAAACAATGGCATCTCTCCAGCTGCCCCCACCCCAAGTCTTTCCCCACTGCCCTAGTTCAGGTCTCATTGGCTCTCCCCTCCTCACTATCTCCTTCCCAGCAACCTCCCTCCACACAACCCAAGTGGGTCTTCTTGATCAAACGTGGGAACAAGCTGGGGAAGGAGCAAAAGCAGTCATGACACAGTAGTGAATGAGTGAATGAGTGGCAGGGAGGACCCCAAATCAGGGCTCACACCTACTGAGCACCTGCACAGTCCAGACGTTTACCTTCCTCAAGTCACTTATTTCCACCACACCCTGTGAGGTGGGCGTTACTGAACCCATTTTATAGATGAGAAAACCGAGACATAGGGAGGTCACGGAGGTTGCACCCAACCTATAGCCACAAGGAGACAGAGCTGGATTTTGAACGCCAGTCTGACTTGGGAACCTGGTTCTCTTATTTATTCAGAACTGTCTCTAGAGGCTAGGGGGAAATAATCTGGGTTAGGGGACCCTTAAAAGTCCGTGCATCAGGTGGTTTCCTGAGAAACTCTCTGGAAGACTCTTTATCATGTGTGCAGTTATGTGCAGCGTGTGCGCCCAGCTCCTACTCAGGCCCAAGGGTGTCCTGCCTGGAAGTGAATATTGCCCACTGCTGCCCTCCACTGACCAGAGGCAGAACTGCTCCAGTCTCTTGGGAACCTAACTTTGCAGGGAACCACATTGACCGATTTCGGGGACACTGAGAAACCAGATGGTCTAAGGTTAAATCCCTAATATACAAAGAGCTCTTAAAAATCAATAAGAGGAAAACAAATGTTCCCAACAGAAAGTACAGAGGACATAAGTGGGTGCTTAATGTCACTAATAACCAAAGAAATGAAAATAAAAACAATGAAATGGCACATTCACCAATTAGAATAAAAACTAATAATGCCTTCTATCTGAAAGGGTGCTGAGAGCTGGGCACTTATATGTGGTTGGTAAATGTGAAAACTGGCACGACTAACTTTTGGGAAGGTAATTGGTCACATATATATCAAATATTTTTAGTTTTCACATTTTTGACCCAGGGATTTCACATCCAGAAATCTGTCCTAAATATGAATAAGGATATATGTTTGCACCAGTGTTTATGGTCTATCCATGAATAAAGGATAATAGATAGGCACTAAAAATAAAGAGGTAGCTGGGGTTTCATATTCATGCTCATTACATTTATACATTTATGTAAATTGTATATTTTTACTTATGTAAGCAAAATGCATTTTTTAAAATAGGGTAAAAAATATGTTTACACACATGTCCATGACATATTATTGAGTGAAAAACTTAGATTGCACCACAGTTAAAATAGTATGATCCCATTTACACAAAATTTGTGTGTGAGTGTTCTCAGTGTGTGTGTGTGCGTGTGCGCACATAGGAAGCTGTCTGCAAGGCTGTTCCCCCAAGTCCTAATGGGTCTACCTTTGGATGAACAGATTTCACTTGAATTTTGCTTTCTCCTTTACACTTCACTTATAATTTGAATTTTAAACGATGAGTCTATGTGGTTTTAATAGTGAAAACAATAAAGCTATTTTCATTTTAAGGGAAGTAAGCATGCAGAGGGTCTTGTTTCCCCAAGCATTGGAGCCCAGTGGTGGGGACCGGGGTCACCCCCCTGGGAGGGGTGCTACGGAGGTCTGGGACCAGCTCTGCTGACCCATGTGCAGTTCCGGGTCTCCAGCGCCTCCAGCGCCCTCACTTTGAGGCTGGAGTGACAGATTAGATGATGGACCCCAGAGGCCACGGTACATAGTAAGCTCATGCCAAATGGGGCACCGGGACCCCAGCCGTCAGACCCCCAGGCCAGAGCTCTTTCCTTGTTGCTGTCACTTCCTAAGGTGGATCTGAAGGCCAGCCATTAGGTTATTATTATTATTATTATAATTTTAAGGCAAGGGAGTAAGGAGTTTATTAAGACATAAGAAAAATTGAAATGAGATAGGGACACAACCTGAGACATGGGTAGCGGGTTTGCTAGGTTCTTGGCTTATGTCACATAAAAGAATTTAAGGGTGTGTCATAGGGTAGGCAAGGGAGTAAAGAGTTTAAGAAAGAAGAAAACGAAAAATGAGATAAGGACGGAGCCCAAGACACCAGCTGCGGCGTGCTACAGGGTAAGATGCACCCTTAGGTCACTTTTAACAGCATATCCCCACAGATGTAGCCCTGGCACTGATTTGCCATGAAAACGATTCTCTCTAATTCAGTTTCCTCATCTCTAAAGTGGGAGTTAGACGCTTAATCTCTCGGTCTCCCCTTCTCTGAGTCAGGAAGTCACAGCTCCCCCGGAACGTCTTTGTACCAAAGGGCCTGTCACTGACGCTGGCCAGAAGCTGAATTGTGGAGGGAGTGGGAATTCTGTCCCTCTGGCCTCCCCTCAGCCTTCCTTGTAAGTCCCCCGCCTCCAGTACAGCTTCAATAATTCATTCTCTACGCCACGCCAGGGGAATCCTTTGAAAACACTCGGACCGTGTCACCTCTGCTTAGAAAAGCTTTCTGTGGTTTCCCACTGCCTCACTCAAGGCCTTCAGTGATGTGGTCCCAGCCTACATTTGCAGCCTCCTGCCACCCCCCCAGCCACCTGCCTTGGGGTTGCATCCTATGAGCTGGCCCCAGCATGTCCTTTTACTTCTCTGTGCATTTGCTCATGCAACCTTCTCTATTATAAATTTCCCATCTTCTCTATGTGAGCACCCTCTTCCCACTCTTTAAAACCACCTAAAATAAATTGCTCCCTCTACCAGGAAGCTTTCCTTGACTTCCACAGGATTTTTAAGGGGGTGAGTCAAACCACTGCTTTCCCATGGCTTCCATTACTATCTTATTTTGTGTTTTTCCATTTACCATGTTTTTTCTTTGCTTCTTTTGGACTGATTTTTCACCCCCTCCTTTTGGACCCTCAGCTAACATAGAAAATAAGTATACAACATGCACACCTAAAATATAGAATTGAGTAAAATCCCTAACTTCTCCCAATCCACATAAAATCTGGTGTTTTCATTCCATCTTATCTTAAAATCTCCAAAAAAAAAAAGTAATTATTTTCATCATTACTGTGTATAACCAATTCTTATTTAGATTCACCAACACATTTGCCAGTTTCTTTGCTCACCATTACCACTTGCCGCCCACCCTTCCTTCTGGGAATTTTTCTAACAACTTTATTGAGGTATAATTAACATACAATGAACTGCATTTATTTAAACTGAACGACTTTTGTAAGTTTTGACTTATATACACACGTGAAATCATCACTGCAATCAAGATATTAAATATATCCATCATCCCCAAAAGTTTCCTGCCTCCCTCTACTATCTGTTTTACCCTATCCATAGGAGGCCATTTCTTTCTTTTTTTTTAAGATTTATTTTATTTCTCCCTCCTCCCATTGTTTGCACTTGCTGTCTGCTCTGTGTCTGTTCGTTGTGTGCTCATCTTTTTTTTTTTAAGGAGGCATCAGAAACTGAACTCGGGACCTCCCATGTGCATGGGAGGTGGTCAATCACTTACGCCACCTCCACTCCCTCCCTGTTGTGTCTCTTATTGATTTTCCTCATTGTGTCTCTTTGTTGCATCATCTCGTCATGCCAATTCACTGTCTTGTTTGTCTTTTTAGCAGGCATCAGCAACCAAACCTGGGACCTCCCATGTGGTAGGCGGGCACCCAACTGCTTGAGCCATATCTGCTTCCCTTGATCTGCTTTCTGTCACTATGTTTTAGTTTGCATTTTCTAAAACATTATATAAATAGAATTGTATAGTACGTACTCTTCCTTGTCTGTTTTCTTTTACTCAGCATAATTACTTTGAGATTCAGCCATGTTGTTGTGTGTGTCAATAGTTTATTCCTTTTATTGCTGAGTGGTAGTCCATTGTCTCGCTCTACCACAATTTGTTTATTCATTCACCTGTTGATGGACAATTGGGTTATTTCCAGTTTGGGGTTGTAACAAAGTGGGAATGAACATTCGTGTTTAAGTCTTTGTATAGACATATGCTTTCATTTCTCTTGGGTAAATGCCTAAATGCTGGGTCATATGGTAGGAGTATGTTTAATTTTTTAAGAAACTGCCTAGAGGTTTTTCGAAAATGGTTGTACAATTTGACATTCTCACCAGCCAAGAAAGCCCTGTTTGCTCCACATCCTTGCCAGCACTTTGTGTGCTTTTAGACATTGATTGGTGTGTAGGGTACTTTATTGTGGTTTTAATTTGCATTTTACTGATGGCTAGTGATTTGAGCATCTTTTTATATGCTTATTTGACATCCATGTATCTTTTTTGATGAAGTACTTGTCCAAATCTTTTGCCCATTTTGGGGGATCTGCGTGTTTTCTTAGTGAGTTTTGAGAGTTCTTTATGTACTTTGATTACAAATCCTTTATCAGATATGTGATTTTCAAATATTTTATTCATCTCTGGCTTGTCTTCATTCTCTTAACAGTGTCTTTCAAAGAATAGGTGTTCTTAGTTTGATGAAATCCAATTTATCAATTTTTTTCTTTTGTATTATATCCAATTTTTTGCACCAGTTTGTTTGCAGCAGTATTGATATTATTGATGAATTCCCAAAAGAAATATTGGATTACATTTGTAAACTGATTTTTTCCTCTGGGCATATTAGATTATTTTGGATTCACAGGTTTACTTGATTAAGTAATTATGTAAACCTCTTGTGCCAGTAGGGTGTTGAGTCCCCACCCTTTGTGGGTGGGGACTCACAGATAAAAGGCATGGCAAAGGACAGAGTTGAGGGTTTTGATGTTGGAGTTTTGATGTTGGAGTTTGATGCTGAAGTCTTAAGCTGGAAAGAGACAAAGCCATTTGCCTAATAGTCTATAGCTGACCTTGTGGAGAGAGGGAAAGTCTAGAGAGCCTCATAGTCTACAGCTGACCTTGTGGAGAAAACAGAGGAGCTGAGCCCAGAGGAACCCAGGAAGCCTGAACCCTCACAGACGCTGGCAGCCATCTTGCTCCAACATGTGAAAATAGACTTTGGTGAGGGAAGTAACTTATGTTTCATGGCCTGATATCTGTAAGCTCCTACCCCAAATAAATACCCTTTATAAAAACCAACCAGTTTCTGGTACTTAGTATCAGCATCCCTTTGGCTGGCTAATACAGGGTTATATCCAGAAAATCTTTGTCCAACCCAAGGTCACAAAGAATTTCTCCTTTATTTTCTTCTAAAAATTTTATAGTTTTGGGTCTTATATTTAGGCCTATGATCTATTTTGAGTTATTGGTCAAGCTTTGTTTTTTTTTTCAGTTTTAGTTTTTTGCCGATGCATATCTAATTGTTTCAGCACCATTTGTTTAAAGACTATCCTTTCTTGACTGAATTGCCTTAACATCTTTGTCAAAACTCAATTAAGCATATGTGTTGGTCTATTTTTAGAGTCTCTATTTTGTTCCATTTATCTATTTGTCTGTCTTGATACCAATACCATACATCATGACTACTGTAGTTATATATGAATACTAAAGTTAAGTAGTGTAAGTCTTTCAACTTTCTTCTTTTTCAAAGTTGTTTTCAGTATTTTAGGTACTTTGCATTGTTATATAAAATTTAAAATTAGCTAGTCAATTCTCCCCCACCTCCACTGCAAGGAAAAAAAAAAAAAGCCTGCTGGGATTTTCATTAGGGTTCTGTTGAATCTGGATGAATCTGGAGAGAATTGACAGCCTAACAATTTTGAGTCCTTTAATCTAAGAACGTGATACATCGCCCCATTTATTTAGCACTTATTTCTCTCAGCAATGCTTTTAGTGTTCAGGGCATAGTTCCTGCACGTGTTTTGTTAAATCAACCCTTAAGTATTTCATATAGCTTATGCTATTGTAAATTATATTTAAAATTTTTAATTTCTGATTGTTTATTGCTACTATATAGAAGTACAATTGCATCTTGCATATAAATCTTGTATCCTGAAATCTTACAGAACTCACTTATTAATTCCAATAGCACTGAATGAAAGTAATGAAAGCAGATGCCCTCGCCTTGATTCTGATCTTAAAGGAAAGGCATTTAGTCTTTCACCCTTGAGTTTGATGTAAACTGTAGGATTTTTGTAAATGTCCTTTATCAGATAGAGGAACTTCCCAACTATTCCTCATATACTGAGAGTTTTAATCAGGAATGGATGTTGAATTTTGCCAAATGTTTTCCTGCTTCTATTAAGATGATCATATGGCTTTTCTTTCTCAGTCTATTAATATAGTGAATTACACTTATTTTTGAAATCTTAAACCAACATTACATTCCTGGGGTATATTTTCCTTTTGGCCATCATGCATTTTCCTTTTTATATATTGTTGAACTTAATTTGCTAACATTTTGTTAAGAATTTTTTCATCTATGTTCATAAGGGATATTGGTCTATAGTTTTCTTTTCTTGTAAAATCTTTGCCTGGTTTTGGTATAAAAGTAATACTGGTCTCATAGGATAAGTTGGGAAGTATTCCCTCAGCTTCAATTTTTTGGAAGATTTTGTGTAGACTTGGTATCATTTCTTCCTTATATTTTGGTTAAGATTCCACAGTGAAGCTGTCTAGACCTGGAAGTTTTTCTATGGAAAGGTTTTAGCTACAAATTCAATTTATTTAATAGATATAGGACTATTTGGGTTATCTATTTCTTCTAGAGTGTGCTTTGATAGTTTGTATCTTTCAAGGAATTTGTCTATTTCATCTAAGTTGTCAAATTTATTGGCATAAAGTTGTTATACTCTTCCCTTACTATCCTTTGACATATTTAGAATCTGTAATGATGTCACCTCTCTCATTCCTGGAACTGATCATTTGTCTTTTCTTTCTTTTTTTTTTTTCCTGATCACTCTGGATAGAGGTTTATCAATTTTATTGATCTTCTCAATGAAACAGCTTTTGGCTTCACTGATTTTTCTCTGTTTTTTGTTTTCTGTTTCACTGAATTTTACTCTCATCTTTACTATTTGCCTAATTTGGGTTTAATTTGCTCTCTACTTTCTTAAGGTGAAAGCTGAGGCCACTGATTTGAGACCTTTCTTCTTTTGCAACATAGTCATTTAGTTCTATAAATTTCCCGTACATAACACTTTAGTAGCATTCCACAAATTTTAATGTTATGTTTTCATTTTCATCCCATTCAAACTAAGTTTTAAATTCATCTTATTTCTTCTTTAGTCTATGCATTATTCAGAAGTGAGTTATTTTGTTTCCAAATATTTGTGGATTTTCCAAAGATCTTTCTGTTATTAACTGTTCTGACTATTGTCAGAAAACATACTTTTATGACTTCAGTGCTTTAAAATTTATTGACATGTGTTTTCATGGCTCAGAATATGGTCTATCTTGGTAAAAGTTCTATGTGAACTGAAAAGAATGTGTGTTCTGCTGATGTAGAGTTCTCTAAATATCTATTAGATCAAGTGGGTTGATAGTGTTGTTAAACTCTTAAGTATCTTTACTGATTTGTATCTGCTTTTTCTATCAATTTTTGAGAGATGGGTGTTGGAATCTCCTACTATAAATTGTGGATTTGTACATTACTTCTTGCAGTTCTATCATTTTTGCTTAATGCATTTTAAAGCTCTTTTATTAGGTGTAGGGTGTTTAGGATCACTATGTCTTCCTGATAACTTGGTCCTTTTATCATTATAAAATAACTCTTGTTATCCTTGGTAATATTCCTTGTTCTGGAATCTATTTTGTTTTTATTAGCTTTAGCATAGTGTAGCAGTTTGATATAGTTATAAATTCCAAAAATAGTTATTGGATTATATTTGTGATCTGGTGTATTACTGGGCATGATTGAGTTATGATTAGGGATTTGATTGGGTCACGTCATTCATTGAGTCCCCACTCCTTGGTGGCTGGGGACTCATGAATAAAAGACATGGCAAAGGACAGAGTTGGAGCTTTTGATGTGAGGGTTTTCTGATGTTGGAGTTTTGATGTTGGAATTTGATGCTGAAGTCTTAAGCTGGAGCTCCAGGGAGTTAGAATGCAGAGGAAAGAGAAGCAAGCCCTGGGAAGAGAGGACCTGAGCCTGGAGAAGAACACAGAGGAGTAGAGACAGCTCCTTAGACAGCAGAAACCCTGGGGAGAGAGACAGAGCTGTTCACCTGACAGTCTACAGCTGACCTTGTGGAGAAAAGAGAGGCGCTAAGCCCAAGGAACTCAGGAAGCCTGAACCCTCTCAGATGCTGGCAGCCATCTTGCTCCAACATGTGGAAATAGACTTTGGTGAGGGAAGTAATTTATGCTTTATGGCCTGGTATCTGTAAGCTCCTACCCCAAATTAATACCCTTTATAAATACCAACAATTTCTGGTATTTTGCATCAGGACCCCTTTGGCCGACTAATACACATAATATATCTTTTTTTCCATCCTTGTCCTTTTAATCTATTTGTTTTGTTTTTTTTTTGTTAAAGATTTATTTTTATTTATTTAATTCCCCTCCCCTCCCCCGGTTGTCTGTTCTCTGTGTCTATTTGCTGCGTCTTGTTTCTTTGTCCGCTTCTGTTGTCGTCAGCGGCACGGGAAGTGTGGGTGGCGCCATTCCTGGGCAGGCTGCTCTTTCTCTCGCACTGGGCTGCTTTCCTTACGGGCGCACTCCTTGCGCGTGGGGCTCCCCTACACGGGGGACACCCCTGTGTGGCACGGCACTCCTTGCGCGCATCAGCCCTGCGCATGGGCCAGCTCCACACGGGTCAAGGAGGCCCGGGGTTTGAACTGCGGACCTCCCATGTGGTAGATGGACGCCCTAACCACTGGGCCAAAGTCCGTTTCCCTTAATCTATTTGTATCTTTGTATTTTAAGTGGGAAATTGGGGATTGTGGAAAGTTGGTAAGTAGAAAGCTCCAGGAATCGGTCCCTCTACCAAAACAACTATTAAACAGGCAGGAACTGTCTAAATTAACTATTTCAAAATGCTGGAGTCCAGTAGAAAACTGCAGCATCCCGAAAAGAGGAAGAAGAGGAAGCTAGTAAATCCTGGTAAATAGTGAACTGTACTCTCGAGATAGTGGCCACTATTGTTCATCCCTCAACCTCACAGCAGGCAGCAGTGAGTTACTTGCACAGCTTGCTGTTGCCAGAGTGGGACATAGAGACCTAGTTCCCCAAGATCAGGGTGTGTATGGTCCAGTCGCTAATCACAGCTTTTGGTTAGCTACTTCAGATTATTGGGGGCTCAGCTTTGAGGGCGGCTTTTGTTCCAGTCCACCCTGGACAAAGGCTGCAGAGGAGACTTAAAAACAGTGTGCTTCCTGAGAGCTGTGGAGCACAGTTGAAGGGTTGCATTGGCTGGGCAGGAGCTGAGTCAAGAAAGTGCAGCTTTGGGACCTCATGGAGAAGCTCCTGGTGCCCTTCCAGGTCCCTTCCTCATCTCCTCCCTGGTAAATGTGGAGCTAGCTAGCACTCCTTTGTGGGTCCCTGACCTTGGGAAACTCCTCTTCTCCCAGAATTTACCCTCCTTTAGACAAGGACAGCAGTATAAGAAACAGTTGAGTAAGGTGGCCTGGGACAAAGGCTTATCTGCTTTAAGTCCTATGGTGGAACACCTGGGAGAGGGAAGAGGAATGTTTTTGGGGAGTAGAGGGTGCATTCAAACTCCTGTGAACAGGGGAACGCCTAAGGCCACCAGCAAGCACAAGCCCAGGACAAGACACAGGCCCGGAAATACAGGGAGGACCCTGCACTTTGCATTCACCTTGGACTAACGTTCCTGATAGGAGCGCTGAACTCTGAAGGGAGAGCACCAGTCAATAAAAAGCCAGTTTTCAAAGACTGTGAAAGGTGTTTTATGCTTAGGTTTTCTTAGTTTTGTTAGCTCCTGGCACTCAAGAAAATCTCTGTCATATCACTAGCTGGATATGAACTCAAGATATGTCAGGGAATAAATCTCAGAGTTAACATTTTAAAATATTAAGATGTACAGTGTGCAAAAAAAGATTACAAGACAACAAAATAAACAGGAAATGGTGGCCCATACAAAGGAAGAGGATAAAAATACAGAAAAAAAATCAACAAAGATCAGACTGTGGACATAACAAAAGCTTTAAAAATGATCTTCAATATGCTGAAGGAAATGAAGAAAAATACAGAGAAAGAACTAAAGGATAACAGGAAACAATGAATGAACAATGTAAGCATCTCAATAAAGAGAAAGAAATTTTATAAAGGAACTAAACAGCCCACGGGGAGTGGATGTGGCTCAGGCTGCTCGGCACTCACCTCTCACATGGGAGGTCTGTGGGAAGGATTAAAAAGAAAAAGTAAATAAATAAATAAAAAGAAAAGAAAATAGCCTAAGAGACCTGTGGGACACCATCAATACACACATTATGGGGGAAAAAAGAGATAAAGGGGCAGAAGGAATATTTTACACCATGATCAAGTAGGATTTATCTCATGTGTGCAAGGGTGGTTCAACATAAGAAAATCAATTAATGTAATATACCACATTAATAGAATGAAGGGAAAAACCCACATGATCATCTCAATTGATGCAAAAAAAGCATTTGACAAAATGTTGCACTGGTTCTTGATAAATATATTTAGAAACTAGATGTAGAAGGGAACTTCCTCAACATTATAAAGGGCATATATGAAAAACCTACAGATGTCATATTTAACAGTGAAAGAATGAAAGTGTTCTCTTTAAGAGCAAGACAAGAATTCCCACTGTCACCACTCTTATTCAACATTGTACTAGAAGATCTAGTCAGAAAAATTAGGCAAGAAAGAGAAATAATAACCATCCAAGTTGGAAAGGAAGTATATAACTTTCCTTATTTGCAGGTAATATGATCCTATATTCAGAAAATTCTGAAAAATCCATAACAAAGTTACTAGAACCAATAAATGAATTCAGCAAATGGTGGGGTAGAAGAACAAAATGCAAAAATCAGTAGTATTTCTATACACAAGTAATAAACAATCTGATCATAGTGTTTAATTCTTTTAATGTGCTCTTGGATTCAGTTTGCTAGTATTTTGTTGATGATTTTTGCATCTATATTCTTAAGGGATATTGGTCTATAATTTTTTTATTGTGGTGTTTTTTGTCTGGCTTTTGTTAATAGGGTGATGTTGGCCTCATAGAATGAGTTATGAAGTGTTCCCTCTGTTTTTCATTATTTTGGAAGACTTTGAGCAGGATTGATGTTAATTCTTAGAATGTTTGCTAAAATTCACCAGTGAAGCCATCTAGTCCTGAGCTTTTCTTTTTGGGGCAATCTTTTTGATTACTTATTCAACCTCTTCAATTTTTTTTAGTCTGTTGAGATCTTCTACTTCTTCTAGGAATTTGCCCATTTCATCTAGGTTATCTAATTTGTTGGCATATAATTGTTTATAGTATTCTTTTATAATCCTTTTTATTTCTGTAAAATTGGTGGTAATGTCCCCTTTTCATTTCTGATTTTAATTTTTTGCATCCTCTCTATTTTTCCTTTGTCAATCTAGCTAAATAAAAGGTCGTCCATTTTATTGATCTTTTCAAAGACCCAACCTTTATTTTTGCTGATTATCTCTATTATTATTCTCTACCTAATTTATTTCTGCTCTAATCTTTGTTATTTCCTTCCTTCTGCTCACATTGGGTACAATTTGTACTTCTTTTTCTAGATCCTTCAGTTGTGAGATTAGTCAGTGATTTCAGATATTTCTTTTTTATGTAAGTATTAAGAGCTGTAAATTTCCCTATCAGGATGCCTTTGCTGCATCCCATACATTTTGATATGTTGTGTTTTTGTGTTCATTCACTTCAAGATATTTCTTATTTTCTCGTTATTTTTTTGACTGATTGGTTGTTTGAATGTGTTGTTTAATTTCCACAAATTTGTGAATTTTCCAGCTCTCCCTCTATAGATTTCTAGTTTCATTCTATCGTAGTCAGAGAAGATACATTGAATTATGTCAATACTTTTTAATTTATTGTGATTTGTTTTGTGACCTAACATATGGTCTATCCTGGAGAATGACCAATGCACCCTAAAGAACAATGTGTATTCTGTTGCTATTGGGTGAAGTGTTCTTTATTTGTCTATTAGTTCTAGTTGGTTTATAGTATCATTTGAATCTTCTATTTCCGTATTGGTCTTCAGTCTAGATGTTCTATCCATTATTCAAAGTGATATATTGAAGTATCCTGCTTGTCATATAGAACCATCTGTTTCTGCCTTCAAATTTGTCAATATTTGTTTCATATATTTTTGGGTTCTGCTGTTAGGTGCATATATATTTATAATTGTTATGTCTTCTCTTTAAATTGACCCCTGTCAGGTGCAGTGGATGTGCTGCAATGATGGAAGAGGTTGTTGATGTGGGATGGGTGGGGTGGGTGGGGTGCGGGGTATATGGGGACCTCATATTTTTTTAATGTAACATTTAAAAGAAAATAAAGAAGAATAAATAAATAAATAAGTAAATTGACTTCTGTATCAGTATACAGTGACCTTCTTTGTCCCTCATAACAATTTTTGACTTAAAGTCTATTTTATCTAATATAGGGATAACTACCAGCTTTCTTTTGATTATTATTTACATGTTTTTATTTTCTTCCTTTCACTTTCAACCAACTTGTATTTTTTAATTAAAATGAGTCTCTTATAAATAGCATGTAGTTGGGTCATGCTTTTGTGTACATTCTGACAAACTCTGCCTTTTGGCTGGTGAGTTTAATTCATTTTCATTTAAAGCAATTACTGATAATCCAGAACTTTCTTCTGTCATTTTGCTCTTTGGTCTCAGTAAGTATTATAGAATTTTTTGGCCCTCAATACTTCCATTAATACTTACTTTCATATTTATTTGATTTTTTTTGGTAGTGTACTACTTTCAGTCCCTTCTAATTTCTTTCTGTATATATTTTTCATATATTTTCTTTGTGGTTATCATGGGGCTTAAATTTAAATTTAACTTCCTAAATCTATAACTATCACATTCGATTTAGATACCAACTTAACTTAAATAGCATATGCATACACTGTTCATATGTCTCTCCACTCTCCCATCTTTTTATTGTACTTGTTACAAATTATATCCTTATATATTGAATGTCCAAAACAGAATTATCACTGCTTTTTATGCACTTGTATTTTAGAACATATAAGAAGTAAAAAATGGAGTTACACACCAAAAAATATAATACAATAGTACTGGCATTTATAATTACCCATGTGGTTACCTTTAATAGAGATCTTTTTTTTTTATCCTGCTTCAATCCACTGTCTAGGTCCTTTCCTTTCAGTCTGAAGAACTACCATTAGCATTGATTGTAGGGCAAATCTAGTGGTAATAAACTCCTTTAGCTTTTATTTATTGGGGAATGTCTTGATCAATCCCTCATTTTTTAAAGGGGGTACTGGGGATGGAACCCAGGATCTTGAACATGGGGAAGCAGGCTCTCAACCACTTGAGCTACATCTATTCCCCACTCCCTCATTTTTGAAAGAGAGTCTCGATAGATATAAAATTCTCATTTGGCTCTTGTTTTCTTTCAGCACTTTAAATATTACGTTCTACTGCCTTCTTTCCTCCATGGTTTCTGATGAGAAATCAGCACTTACACTTATTGGGACTCCATTGTACATAACACATTACTTTTCTCTTGCAGCTTTTAGTACTCTCTCCTGGTTCTTAGCATTAGGCAGTTTGACTACTATGTGTCTGAGCGTAGTTCTCATTGAGTTTATCCTGTTTGGGGTTCATTGGGATTCTTGAATGTGTATATTCATGTCTTTCATTAAATTGGGGACATTTTCTGCCATTGTTTCTTTGACTATTCCTTCTTTCCCTTTCTCTTTCTTGTCATTTTGAGATTCCCTTAATGCATATACTGGTACCCTTGATGGTGTCCCACAGGTCTCTTAGACTCTGTTCACCTTTTTATTTTTAAAATTTATTTATTTATTTTTCCCCCTTCCCCTCCTCACACCTTGCTGTGTTGTTTGTTTGTTTGTTTGTTTGTTTTGCTGTCTGTGTTGTCTTCTCATTTTCTCTTGGATTCACCAGGATTCAATCCTGGAGACCTCTGATGAGGAGAGAGGTTCCCTGTCAATCGTGCCACCTCAGTTCCTGGTTTCTGCTGAGCTTCAACTTGACTCTCCCCTTGTCTCTCTTTTCATGCGTCATCATCTTGCTGCATGACTCACTTGTGCAGGGCACTGGCTTGCTGTGCAGGCATGCTTTCTCTTCTTTTCACAAGGAGGCCCCAGGGATCAAACCCAGGTCTTCCCATATAGTAAGTGGAAGCTCTATCATTTGAAACACATCTACTTCCCTCTGTTCATCTTTTTAAGTTCTTTTTTTTTTTTTCCTGCTACTCAGCCTGAATCATTTCTTCTACCAGCTCCAATCTGCTATTGAAACCCTCTATGGAATTTTCATTGCAGTTGTGGTCTCCAACTCTAGTATTTCTGTTTGGTTCCTTTAAAAAATTTCTCTCTCTTCATTGAGATTGTCATGTTTTTCATCCATTGTTTTCCTGATATACTGAAGTTCTTTCTCTGTGTCTTGCTTTATCTCATTGAGCATATTGAGAATCTTTTTTAAAAGTCTTTTTCTAGCATGTCCAAAGTCTGGTTTTTGATGGTGGTTTCTGGCTTTTTAATTTGTTATTTTGGATGGGCCATGATTTCTTGTTTTTTCTTGCCTTTTACTCTTTTATTGTACACTCACATTTTAATATTTTAGTACATTGATTTTTGGTTTTAGACCCTGAGCTGTCTATTTGCATCCAAATAGTGACATGATAGAGATTGCCTTGAGGGCCAGAAGCTAACAAAAATAAACAAACCAATGCAAAAAACTCCTTTCATTGTCTTTGCAAATTGGCTCTGTTTTGGCTTGTGCTCTCCTTCAGTGTTAAGCCTGAGGCAAAAGTGAAGTGCAGGGGCTTCTCTGTCTTTTCTGAGCCTGAGTTTTGTCCTAGGCTTGTGCTTGTTCGTGGCCTTAAGAATTCCCCCATAGGCCGAGCCCAGCCGAGCAGGGCAGGCAGCGGGCGGGGGACCGGAGCCCAGCTGAGCCCAGCCAAGCCTGGCGGCGGGGTTTCTGTTCTTTGTTTTTTTTTTGTTTTTTTTTTTATTTTTTATTTTTTGTTGTTGTTGTTGTTCTTTTTTTTTTTTTTCAATCCTCTCTTTCTTGTCCCCAATATTCTTCTTATACTATTTTACCTTAACAATACAATAGGTCCTACAGGAAATACCTCACATTTGCTGGGTTTCCTCACCCTCCACTGCCTCATTTCTCTGTGAATAGATTTAGCCTATCTACACTATCCCCTTTCCCCTACAACTTGATATCCTCCACCATCTGCTATCTCTCCTATATTCCATCTCCCTTTCTTTGATCCACAAAGTGTCTAACTCTTAATTTCTAATACCTTTGTTTAGTTTTCCATCTGGTATTCGTCCCTGAAACTATTACCTTTCTTTTCTCTTTCCCTCTCTCACAAAAACAATAGCCTCTTAGTACGTACCACATTCCTCCCATATTCAGTCGTCTACCTCATTATAGGTACTTTCCTACTACTATAACTCTACACAATTTACATGATCTAACCTCCATCCTCCCAGAACTCATATTGTTGCTTTGTAAACATATATCACCAATACTACTTCACACTTTTTCCTTCCTTACACAATTGACTTTCCCCAGCACTCATACTTTCCTTTAAAGTGAGCTTAACTAGCAATAAGAAATTGGAATAAGAAGAACAAAGTGACAAAGAGAAGATATAACACTTACGCAAAAACAACAGCTGATTAATCTCCAAGACTAGACAAAGAAGCTAAGGAACTGATTAAACCCGTCAAGAAAAAATGTTGACAAGACAGCAACAAAAATCTACAAACCAAACCAGTAATCAGGAAAACATGGCTGAATCCAATCAACAAACTGAAAATCAGGAAGGGGGGCAGGACTTCGCACAAGCAATGAAAGATCTCAGAACATTTATCACCGACAAATTTGATGAAGTAATGAAAGAGGTTAACAGCGTGAAGACAACACTTGGAGGGGAAATTGCAGACATGCGCAAAAAAATAACAGATATGATGGAAATGAACACCACAATTCAAGAAATCAAAAACACACTTGCAGCAAATATCAGCAGACTAGAAGAGGCAGAGCAGAGAATTAGTGATGTGGAAGACAGTGCATTGGAAATCAAACAGATAGTAGAAGTGGTCAATAAAAAGGTAGAAAAAATCCAGATAGGACTTAGGGACCTGAATGATAACGCAAAACGCTCAAACATACGTATTATAGGCATTCCAGAAGGAGAAGAGAAGGGAAAGGGGTCAGAAGGAGTGTTGCAGGAAATAATGAATGAAAACTTCCCAAATCTACTGAAAGAGACAGATGTACATATCCAAGAAGCACAGCGCACTCCACTGGTCATAAACCCCAACAGGCCCACCCCAAGACATATACTTGTCAAATTATCCAATGCTCAAGACAAAGAAAAAATTCTAAAAGCAGCAAGAGAAAAGAAAACCATCACATACAAGGGAAACTCCATAAGATTAAGTGCTGATTTCTCATCTGAAACGATGGAGGCAAGAAGGCAGTGGTATGATATAGTCAAGGTACTAAAGGAAAAAAATCTCCAACCAAGAATACTCTATCCAGCTAAACTAGCATTCAAAAATGATGGAGAGTTCAAAATATTCACAGATAAACAGAAACTGAAAGAGTATATCAACAAGAAACCTCCCCTTCAAGAAATTCTTAAGGGAATTCTGCAGGAAGAAAGGAAAAAACAGGACAGTCAGAGATGGAGGAGAGTGTAAAAGCAACAAGAAAGACAAAAATAGAAGGGGAAAATAAAATAATACAAACAAAATATAACAAACACAAATCCAACCAAAATATGGCTACCATAAATAACTCTCTAAACGTAATAACACTGAATGTCAACGGATTAAACTCACCTATCAAAAGATTCAGACTGGGACACTGGATAAGGAAATACGACCCATCTATATGCTGCCTACAAGAGACACATCTTAGACCCAGAGACTCATGGAGGTTGAAAGTGAATGGCTGGAAAACAATCATACAAGCAAACAACAACCAAAAAAAGGCAGGAGTAGCTATATTAATATCAGACAAAATAGACTTTAAATGCGAAACAATTGTGAGAGACAAAGAAGGATACTATATTTTAGTGAAAGGGACAATTTGTCAAGAAGATCGAACAATCATAAATATTTATGCTCCTAACAAGGGCGCCTCTAAATATGTGAGGCAAACGCTGGAAAAACTAAGTGAAAGAATAGATGCATCTACAATTATAGTGGGGGATTTTAATACACCACTATCAACTCTGGACAGAACATCTCAAAAGAGAATCACTAAAGAAACAAAGCATTTGAACAGTATATTAGAAGAGCTGGATCTAATAGACATATATAGATCATTACACCCAAACACAGCAGGATATACATTTTTCTCAAACGCACATGGAACATTCTCCAAGATTGACCATATGCTAGGCCACAAAGAAAGGCTTAATGAATTCAGAAAGATCGAAATCATACAAAACAATATCTCTGACCACAGTGGAATCAAGCTGGAAATTTGCAAGGGACAGAGACCCAGACTTCACACGACAATTTGGAAATTAAACAGCACACTCTTAGAAAAACAGTGGGTCAAAGAGGAAATCTCAAAAGAAATCAATGACTACCTTGAAACAAATGATAATAATAACACAACATACCAAAATTTATGGGATGCAGCAAAAGCGGTACTGAGAGGGAAATTTATAGCCATAAATTCATATATCAAAAAAGAAGAAAGAGCAGAAATTGAAGAATTAACTGCACATTTGAAGGAATTAGAAAAACAACAACAAAGTAACCCAACAGGAAGAAGAAGGAAGGAAATAACAAAGATAAGAGCAGAACTAAATGAAATAGAAAATAAGAAAGCACTTGAAAAAATAAACAAGACCAAGAGCTGGTTTTTTGAGAAGATCAACAAAATTGACAAACCTTTAGCGAGACTAACAAAGAAAAAAAGAGAAAAGATGCAAATACACAAAATAAGAAATGAGAAAGGTGATATCACCACTGACCCCACAGAAATAAAGACTATCATAAGAGGATACTTTGAAAAACTATATTCCAACAAAAATGACAATTTAGAGGAAATGGACAAATTCCTAGAAATACATAAGCAGCCCATACTGACGAAAGAAGAAATTGATGATCTTAACAAACCAATCACAAGCAAAGAGATAGAATCAGTCATTAAAAATCTCCCAACTAAGAAGAGCCCAGGGCCAGACGGCTTCACAGGTGAATTCTACAAAACATTCCGGAAAGAACTAACACCAATCCTGTTGAAACTATTCCAAAAAATCGAAACAGAAGGAACACTGCCTAATTCCTTCTATGATGCCAACATTACCCTAGTACCAAAGCCAAACAAAGACACCACAAGAAAGGAAAATTACAGACCAATTTCTCTAATGAACCTAGACGCAAAAATACTTAACAAAATACTTGCTAATCGTATTCAACAACACATTAAACGAATTATACACCATGACCAAGTGGGATTTATCCCAGGTATGCAAGGATGGTTCAACATAAGAAAATCAATCAATGTAATACACCATATAAACAGATTGAGAGAAAAAAACCACATGATTATATCTATAGATGCAGAAAAGGCATTTGACAAAATACAGCACCCCTTCCTGATAAAAACACTCCAAAAGATTGGAATACAAGGAAACTTTTTGAACATGATAAAGAGTATATATGAAAAACCTAAAGCCAACATTGTTTACAATGGCGAAGTCCTGAAATCCTTCCCTCTAAAATCAGGAACAAGACAAGGATGCCCATTGTCTCCGCTCCTATTTAACATTGTCTTGGAAGTACTGGCTCGAGCACTGAGACAAGAACCAGATATAAAAGGCATTCAAATTGGAAGGGAAGAAGTCAAAATTTCATTATTTGCAGATGACATGATCCTATATATAGAAAACCCTGAGAGATCTTCAACAAAGCTCCTAGAACTCATAAATGAGTTTAGCAAAGTCGCAGGTTATAAGATCAATGCGCAAAAATCAGTAGCATTTCTATACACCAATAATGAGCAAGATCAGGAGGAAATCAAGAAACAAATACCATTCACAATAGTAAATAAAAAAATCAAATACTTAGGAATAAATTTAACTAAAGAGGTAAAAAACTTATACATCGAGAACTATACAAGATTGTTCAAGGAAATCAAAGAAGACCTAAATAAATGGAAGAATATTCCCTGTTCATGGATAGGAAGACTGAATATTATTAAGATGTCTATCCTACCAAAACTGATCTACACATTCAATGCAATCCCAATAAAAATCAACACAGCCTTCTTTAAGGAACTAGAAAAACTAACTATGAAATTTATTTGGAATAAAAAGAGGCCCCGAATAGCCAAAGACATATTGAAAAAGAAAAACGAAATAGGAGGAATCACACTTCCTGACTTCAAAACATACTACAAAGCTACAGTAGTGAAAACAGCATGGTACTGGCATAAGGAGAGACACACAGACCAATGGAATCGAATTGAAAGTTCAGATATAGAACCTCATGTATATAGCCATATAATATTTGATAAAGCCACCAAACCCTCTCAACTGGGAGAGAATGGCCTATTCAACAAATGGTGCCTGGAGAACTGGATAGCCATATGTAGAAGAATGAAAGAGGATTACCATCTCACACCTTATACAAAGATCAACTCTAGATGGATCAAAGACCTAAATATAAGAGCCAAGACCATAAAGACCTTAGAAAGCAGTGTAGGGAAACATCTACAGGACCTTGTAATAGGAAATGGCTTCATGAATATCACACCAAAAGCACGAGCAGCAAAAGAACAAATAGATAAATGGGACTATCTCAAAATTAAAGCCTTCTGCACCTCAAAGGAGTTTGTCAAGAAAGTAAAAAGGGAACCCACACAATGGGAGAAAATATTTGGCAACCATATATCTGATAAGAGACTTATAACTTGCATATATAAAGAACTCATATATCTCGAAAACAAAAAGATAAACAACCCATTTAAAAAATGGGAAAAAGATTTAAACAGACACTTCTCCAAAGAAGAAATACAAATGGCTAAAAAGCACATGAAAAAATGCTCCAAATCCCTAGCTATCAGGGAAATGCAAATCAAAACTACAATGAGATACCATCTTACTCCCATAAGATTGGCAGCCATGAAAAAAACAGTAGAATACAAATGCTGGAGAGGATGTGAAGAAAGGGGAACACTCATCCATTGCTGGTGGGAATGCAGAAGGATCCAACCATTCTGGAGGACAGTTTGGCAGTTTCTCAAAAAATTATCCATAGATTTGCCATATGACCCAGCAATACCACTGCTGGGTATATACCCATCAGATCTGAAAACAAGGACACAAACCGATATATGTACACCAATGTTCATAGCAGCATTGTTCACCATCGCCAAAAGTTGGAATCAATCCAAAAGTCCATCAACAGATGAGTGGATCAATAAAATGTGGTATATACACACAATGGAATACTACTCAGCTGTAAGAACTAATACACTACAATCGCACGTGATAACATGGATGAACCTTGAGAATCTTATGTTAAGTGAAGCAACCCAGGCATTGAAGGACAAATACTATATGACCTCAATGATATGAAATAAGTTAACTGCCTCAGAGAGCTAGAGTCTGGAAAAGTGGCTTACTGGAAATCGGGGGGTGGAGGAAGGATGTGAGTTAATGTCTGTAGGGGTGGAATCTGTGATGAGCTGGGGGTAAGTATGAGCACAAAGAAGGGACAAAATGGGGGCAAGGGGTTACCTTCGGGTGGGGTTTTCTGGGTTTGAGGGGGGCTGGGGATGGGAAGAGGGGTAATATGGTCCAAGAAATAGGTGGGAGGGAGGGGCAACATACAAACATGGGAGAGTGCCAGAAGTTCGTTGAGAACTAAATGTTGAGTAAAATGTATCAAAGTATAAATAGGAGGGACACCTGGTTAGGACGCTCAGGGGGTATGGTCTGATGCGGGACGGACTCCGGAGGGAATAGCTGAAGGCTCATTTTGCCAAGGTGGGTTCTACCATTGGGTGGGGTGGACCCATATCCTGGGGAAGACTAATGCCGTCGAATAGAGAGAACTGTATCTCTCGTGAGAAAGGACGGCTCCCAGGGCATTAGATTGGCAGGCGTTGTGGGCCCTAAGGGGAGGGGAAAATGGACGTGCAATGGATGGAACAAAGGTAAATAAGGGGGCAAAAGAGGAGTTATGTGAGAGTACACAAGGATGAATATAAAACAGCTAATATTACACCAAAAACATATAGGGGACGACAGACTAATAATGAAAACCATAAGACAAAACATAGGATAACTAAAAAATTTAGAAAACTGTACAACCTAAAGTATGGACCACATAGTAAGCACAAATGTTACCTTGTTTGAAAACTATAGTTTTGGAATCTGTACATCAGTTTCAGGAAATATGATATGAATAAGTTAAAAGATTATTGCTGTGGAAGGGAAAAGGTTTTATGGTGGATCTGGGGAAATACTGTATATTGTATATATGAATTTTGGTGATCTAAGACTCTTCTGAAGCTGACATTATGTTGGGATTCACTTTACGGGAAGTTTTGGATCACGGAGTGGTTCAACAATGGCAGCGGAGGAATACTGATATGGGATGTTATTGACAGGATATATATGGTTGACAGGGAGTTATACAGGGCATATGCCCAGGGTATATGGTAATGTCTATATATACTCATAGTGGAAACAATTAAAAACAGCAGCTGGGGGGGTACTGGGCTCCTGGCCGGGGGGTCGCTGTTGTGGGCCCTGGGAGAGCAGCGGCAATCCTCCAGGTGCAACGGCAAGAACCAGGAAGGAAGGAGGGCCCAACAGTGGGCTCTTGATACTAATGGCTACACTTTTGAGCCTATGCACCTGCAATAAGAACAAGGCCTAGAGTAGCATTGTGCCTGGCGGTTTCCTCCTGACAGCCTTCATGTTACTCAAATGTGGCCACTCTCACAGCCAAACTCAGCGTGTAGATGTGATGCATTCCCCCCAGCGTGGGACACGACACCCGGGGATGAGCCTCCCTGGCACCGAGGGATCACTACCACATACCAGCTGAAGAAGCAACTAGAAAATGACCTTGAATTAAAGATTCAATGCGGAACAGCAGAATATACCTGTCTACATATAATAACATGACTTCGGGAAGCGGTTTGACCTAATGTAAGGGGGAAATGGAAAGGAGAAATGAGATTATAAGGCTGTGAGTCTCTAAAAAAGAGTCTGGAGGTTGTCAGAAGGAATACCCCTATGTACAACTGAACAGAGTCTAAGAGACAGATAAGGTAGATACAACCCCAGGTATTGGTTCTTTTGAAGGATAAAGAGACCCACGGGTGCTATGGTCATGGCAGAAGGGGTTCACTGCCATGACAGATGGCCCTTCTTTGGAGCTGGTGTTTTTGCGTGATGGAAATGGACTCAGAGGGGATCTCTTTTCACAAGACTTGCATGCTACTTTATTGGAATTGTAGTTGGTGCTGAGTTTAAGATATATGTAGGGGATTTGAATCTGTGGACTGATAATATGACACCCAGGCCCAGAGCCTCAACAGACTTCAGCTCCTACACTTTGACTTATTGGACTTACTCCACTCAGCTAACATGGAGTTGAAGAAGGTCAACCACCACAACATGGAGCCTAGAGTGTCTACAACTAGAAGCGGGAAGAGTGCATCCAGTACCCATGTGGAATCTAAGCCCTCACTTGACATAGGTGTGCAATGGACACAACCAATCCAATGTCCACAGAGGAAATGTGGAATGGGTGTGGGAACGGTAGCCATGGGGGCTGCTGGGTGTGGGGAACGGGAGGAAGAGATGAGATGTGGAGGCGTTTTCGGGACGTGGAGTTGTCCTGGATAGTGCTTCACGGACAATTACGGGACACTGTAGATCCCCCCAGGGCCCACTGGATGGAACGTGAGAGAGTCTGGGCTATGATGTGGACCATTGACTATGGGGTGCAGTGATGCTCAGAGATGAACTTACCAGGTGCAATGGATGTATCACGATGATGGGAGAGAGTGTTGCTGTGGGGGGAGTGGGGGGCGGGGGCGGTGGGGTTGAATGGGACCTCATATATTTTTTTTTAATGTAATTAAAAAATAATAATAATAAATAAATATTTAAAAAAAAAAAAAAAAGAATTCCCCCATTTACAGCAATGCTCCCTCTACTCCCTATGAAATAGAATTCCACCCCCCTCCCAGGGTGCTTTATTTTATGACTTAAATCTGGTAATCCTTTTCCCTAGGACTCTTTAACTTAAATGTTTCATAACAATGCGCTTTAGCTGCCCACAATCTGCTTCTGCCTGCTGGGCAAATTCTGGGGTGGGGGTAAGGCAGAGACAAGTTTCCTGGTTCAGTCTTTCATGCTTCCAACCAATAGATTGGCCCCGGTATACAGGCACAGCAGTATGCACATAGGGGTTACCCTGCTGCCTCCAGAGCAGGATCAGGGACCCACAATGGGAGCACAAGCTAGTTCCACATTACACCAAGGATGGGGTGAGAGAAGGGCCAGCAAGAGCATCACAAGCTTCTCCTTTTTTTTATGTTTGTTTGTTTTAAAGCTTTATTTTATTTATTTATTTCTCCCCACCCCCTCGTTGTTTGCACTTGCTGTGTCTGCTCATCTTCCTTATTTCTTTTGGAGGCACTAGAAACCAAACCTAGGACCTCCAATATGGGAGGGAGGCACCTAATTGCTTGAGCCATGCTTTGTTGTGTCTCTCATTGTGTTTTTCTTCTTGCATCTCTTGTTGTGTCATTGTCATCTTGTTGCACCAGTTTGCCATGCCTGCCTGTCATGCCAGCTCGCTGTCTTGTTCATCCTCTTTAGGAGGCACCGGGAATCTCTGCTCCCTGCTTTGTTTTGTTTCTCATTATGTTTTTCTTCTTATGTCTCTTGTTGCATCATCTTGCTGTGCCTGCCCATTGTGCCAGCTCACTCTCTTCTTTAGGAGGCACCAGGAACCAAACCAGTGACCTCCCATGTGGTAGGCAGGAGCTCAATCACTTGAACCACATCCTCTTCCCCATACTGTTTTTTAAAAGTTGTGTTTTCTTGTTTTGGCACTCACCCAGTTACTCCAACCTTTTAATTGTTTTCTGGAGTTATGAGGAAGATGGACCTGTCAGGTTTTGCTAGTTTTTCAAAGATTATGGGGATGGGAGTCAGCACCCTAGAGCATCTCATGGCGCTATATTGATTAACCAGAAGCTCCTCACCTTCCTTTTTTTTTTTTTTTTTTAACTTATGGATGTTTTTCTTCTTCTTCTTCTTTATTTTTTTTTAAATGTTACATTCAAAAAATATGAAGTCACCATATACTCCCCACTCCCCTCACCTTCCTTTTTAACATATATTTTCACTGGGCATAGAATTCTGGGTTGACAGATTTTTCTTTCAGTACTTTAACAATGCTCTTCCAATTCTCCTAACTTGCATTGTTTTTAATAAGAAATCTGCCACCGTCATTCTTTATTCCTTTGTATGTAATGTAATTTTTTCCTCTGGCTACTTTTAAGATTTTCTCTTTATCACTTGTTTTAAGCAATTTTATTACAGTGTGCCTTGTATTTTTCTCTTTCTTGTGCTTGTGATTTGCTGAATTTCTTGGATCTGTGGATCTATAATTTTCCATCAGGAATTCTTTTCAGATGTTATTTCTTCAGAGTTTAGGGACTCCAAATACATATAAATTAGGCCACTTGAAATTGTTCCATAACTCAATGATAATTTTTTTTCAAATCTGTTTTATTTTATTTTATTTTATTTGGGATAGTTTCTGTTGCTGTGTCTTCAACTTCACAAATCTTTTTTTCTGCAACATCAAAACTGCCATTAATCCCATGCAGTGTATTTCTTATCTCAAAAATTGTACCTTTCACCTCCAGCAGTTTGATATGGTCATTTTTTATATTTTAATGACTCTATTTAACATGTTTAATCTATATTTCCTCTAGCTTCTTGAACACATGGGATTCAGTTATAATTATTTGTCCTTGTTTCCTAATATATCATGTTCTCATTTCTGGGTTAATTTGATCATTGATTTTCTTGTGCTTACAAGCAGTAATTTCCTGCTTCTTTACACACATGGTAATAATGAGATGTTAGACAATGTGAATTTTACCTTGTTGGATGTTGTATAATTTTCATACAAAATTATATGAAATATAATTCATATTTATATGAATTATAAGTTTGTTCAGGGATGTGGTTAAGTTACTTGGAAGAAACTAGATCTTTTCAAGTCTTGCTTTTATGATTTTTTGGCAGAGTGAGAGTAGCATTTATTGTAGAATTAATTTTTCCCAATATTGAAGCAAAACCCTTCTAGGTGCTCTGCCCAATAACCCAAGAGTTGCTAGATTTCCACTCTGGCTGGTGAGAACATTACTATTCCTGGTCCTATGCGAGCTCTGAGAATTATTCCTTCGAATCCTTCCAGATGGTTCTTTCCTCAGCCTTGGTTCATTTCCTCACATGCATGTGTTGATCAGTACTCAGTACTGTATAGCTCTCTCCTCTCTTGTACCCTGCCTTGCAAACTTTTGTCTGTCTCCTCAGATAACCTGCTCTGTCTCCTCATCTCAGGGAGCTTTGCCTGAGTCCCCCTCTCTGCACTGTGGCTTGGAAATTTTCTCTAGGTGGTAAGCTGGGGGAAATTGTAGGACTCACCTAATTTTTATTCCTGTCTCTTGGAGAAAACTGTCCTTCATTACCCATTTACAATGTTTTGGGAAACATTGCTTCAAATATTTTGTCCAATTTTTTGTTGTTCCAGGTGAGAGGATAAATCTGGTCCTTGTTATTCCATCTTGGCTGGAAAAGAAATCCTTTCCTTCTGAGTTTAATTTTCTTCTTGTTGAAATTCATCCTTCATAAATTCTTTCAGCAAGAGTCTAGATTTGTAAACTCTCAGTCTGTGTATATCTGGTTTTCTTCATTTTACACTCACCCTTAAATAATGGTTAGCTGGATGTAGGATTCTATATGTTTTTCTGACCACTTTGAATATATTATTCCATTGGCATCTATTGTTGCTGATGAGAAATTGGCTTCAGGCAGAATGCCTTTCATTTTTAAATAATCTGTTGCCTGTCTGGTAGCTTTTCAGATTTTTAAAATCTTTATTTTTTTGCAATTTCTCTACAACATGCCTACGAATGTAATTATTTTTTATCCTACTCAAATCTGAGTGCCTTTTCAAATTAAGGCCTCATTTTTCTTAATTTATAGAAAATTCTCCACCATTATTTTTCAAATGCTGCTTCCCTCTATTTTCTCCTCCTGGGATTTCTATTAGATAAATTAGTAACTTATTTTCTCCTATTTAACTTTTTTAAAAACTTTCTATTTTGAAATAATTTCAAACTTACAGTATGCTGCAGAAATAGTACAAACTCCATATAGAGAACTCCAACAGACCCCCACTCCCCACTTTCCCTGATCCATCAATTTTAATGTTTTGCCACCTTTGCCATATCTATCATCTATCTACCTATCTATCTAATCTTTTGAACAGTTGAGTATGTTACACACATCATACTGCTTGAACACATACTTTCATGTACGTTTCCTACAAACAAGGATACTCCCTTATATAACACTGTAACTGCAATTATCAAATTGGAGAAATTTAACATTGATATAAAACTTACATGCTATATGGATTCCAGTTTTTTCTTATGTCCCAATAATGTCTTTTGAGCCTTTTTTCCTTCACTCTTCAATCCATCCAGTATCATATTTGCATCTAATTGTCATTATTTCCTTCATTTCTCTTTCTTTTTTTAATAATTGTGGAAATATATATGCAACATAAAACTTCCCATCCCACCCCTCCCAAGCATAGCATTCAGTGGGATTAACCACACTCCCAGTGTTGCGTTACCCTCACCACCATTCATTACTAGAACTTTCCCTTCACCCCAAACAGAAATGTTTCACTCTTTTTGCATTAATTCTCCGTTGCCTTTGCCCCGCACACCTGGTAACCTGCACTCTATCTTCTGTCTCTAGGAGTTTCCATATTCTCTGATATTTTCTTTGTGGTTACCGTGGGCCTTAAATTTAACACCTTAAATCTATAATAATCTTGTTTGCTTTAATACAAACTAAAAAACTTCAATAGCATATATACAGTATGTTCCTATATCCCTCTGCCCCCCACTTTTATGTAGTTCTTGTCACAAATCACATGTTTATACATTATGAGACCAAAACCATTGATTTATCATTACTTTTTTTTTTTTTGAGGGACCTGGGATTGAACCCAGGATCTTGTATGTGGGAAGCAGGTGCTCAACCACTGAGCTACATCTGCTCCCCAATGAGAGTTGGTTTTTTCATTTGTTTGTTTTTAGGAGGTACTGGAAATCAAACCCAGGACCTCATACATGGGAAGCCGATGCTCAACTACTTGAGCTACACCTGCTCCCCTGTCATTACATTTTACGCATTTTCCTTTTAAATCCTGTAGGAAATAAAAAGTGGAGTTACAAACTGAAAGTACAATACTATGTATTTATATCTATCTTTAAATCTTTAATGGAGATCTTTATTTCCTCATGTAGCTTCCATCAATTGTCTAGTATCCTTTCTTTTCAACCTGCAGAACTTCCTTTAGCATTTCTTATAGGACTGGCCTAGTGTTGATGAAGTCCCTCAGCTTTTGTTTATCTGGTAAAAAAGATATATTTTTTATTTATCTTAATCCCTCCCTCATTTTTGAAAGACAGTTTTGCCAGATATAGAATTCTTGGTTGGCAAATTTTTTGCTTTTAGCACTTTAAATATTCTCCCCACTGCCTTCTTGCCTTCATGGTTTCTGATGAGAAACCAACAAAATTTATAGAGGCTCCCTGTCTGTGACAAGTTGCTTCTCTCTTGTGGCCTTCAGAATGCTCTCTTTATCTTTAGTAGTTAGTATTATAACAGTGTGTGGTGTGGGCCTATTTGCGTTTATTCTGTTTGGAATTCTTTGAGTATCTCAAATGTGTACATTTATATCTTTCATTAAATTTGGGAAGTTTTCAGCCATTATTTCTTTGAATATCCTTTCTTCTCCTTTTTATCTGTCTTCTCATTCTGGGATTTGACAATGCATATCTTGGTATGCTTGGTATTTTCCTACGGATTCCTCAGGCTCTGTTAACTTTTCTTCATTCTTTCCTCTTTCTGCTCCTCAGATTGGAGGATTTTAATTGTCTTATTTTCAAGTTCACTGATTCTTTCTTCTGCCAGTACCAATTCACTGTTGAACCCTTCTAGGGAATTTTTTTTTAATTTTTGAGAAGTTGTGAGTTAACAAAACAATCATACATGCCATAAAGAATTCCCAACACCTTACATTGCTGTTACACGTTTGTTACAAATGATGAAAGAGCATCATCGTAATATTACTGGTATCTAGAGACCATAGTTTATATTTGGTGTATTTTTCCCACAAGCCGTCCTATTATTAACATCATTTGTTAGTATTGTGTATTTGTTATAGTTCATGAGAGAACATTCTCACATTTGTATTGTTAACCACAGTGCATCTTCCACCACATAGTTCACTGTGTTTTATACAGTTCCATGCCTTGTACAGTCTATCCAAAGTGTACACTCAGTGGCTCTCACTTTCATCACAGGGTTGTGCAGTCATTGCCCCAGTAAACCTTTGAATGCTTTATTAGCCTACAGGAAAAAATCCTAAAATCCCTGTTACTGCCCCAAGTGTTGTTACAGTACCTTCTTTGACATCATTGCAAGAATATTACAACATTGCTGTTAATATGGAGTTCACTGCATTATGTGGTCTCTTGCCTTGTACAATCTATCCAAAGTGTACATTCTTTGTATCTCAGTTTCATCACAGAACTGTGCTGTCATCAGCTCAGTCCATTTCAGAACATTTTCTTTACTCCAAAAGGAAAAATCCTATACCCTGTATATGCATCCATCTTTGATCCTTAGCATTGATATAGTACCTTCCTTGCCATTGCTGTAAAAGTATTACAATATTACTATTAACTATACATTACATTAGTTATATTTTTCCCATGTAGCTTCGTATTCTTAACACCTTGTAATAGAGGAACATTCTTGTATCTGTGCTATTAACCACAAGCATCATCTACCACTGAAATCACTATATTATACAGCCCCTAAGATTATCTTCTAGCTTTCTTTCAATTGACATTAAGCTCCCTAGACTACCCCCATTTGGCCACAATCATATTTATAAATCAGCAGTGTTGGTTATACATACTATAGTATGTTACTATCTACTCCAAACATTTCCTACATTTACAGCCCCCCTTATTAAACATTCTATATATGTTCAGCATTAGTTCCCCCTTCTCAACCACATTCTATCTCCTAGTAACCTATACTCTATAGAGTAACTCCATGAGTTTACTCATCATATTTAGTTCATATTAGTGAGTCCATACAATATTCGTCCTTTTGTGTCTGGTTTATTTCATTCAACATAATGTGCTCAAGGTTCATCCATGTTGTCATATTCATTTCTTCTTACAGCTGAATAGAATTCCATCATTTGTATATACCACATTGTTTATCCATTCATCAGTTGATGAACACCTGGGTTGTTTCTTTTAGCAGTAGTGAACAATGCCACTATGAACATTGGTATGTAAATGTCTGTTTGAGTGGTAGGTGTTAGTTTCTTAAAACCCTTTAAAGAATTTTTTCTTTTTCTTTAAAGATTTATTTATTTATTTATTTATCTCCCCTCCCCCCCCCACCCCGGTTGTCTGTTCTCTGTGTCTATTTGCTGTCTCTTGTTTCTTTGTCCGCTTCTGTTGTCAGCAGCACAGGAATCTGTCTCTTTTTGTTGCATCATCTTGTCATCTTGTTGTGTCAGCTCTCCGTGTGGGTGGCGCCATTCTTGGGCAGGCTGCACTTTCTTTTGCGCTGGGCGGCTCTCCTTATGGGGCGCACTCCTTGCGTGTGGGGCTCCCCTACACGGGGGACACCCCTGCATGGCAGGGCACTACTTGCACACATCAGCACTGTGTATGGGCCAGCTGCAGACGGGTCAAGGAGGCCCGGGGTTTGAACCGTGGACCTCCCATGTGGTAGACGGATGCCCTAACCACTGGGCCAAGTCCGTTTCTCCCTTTAGTGAATTTTTAATTCCTGTTACTGTGATCTTCAACTCTGTTTGGTTTTGGTTCCTTTCCATAATTTCCATTCTCTATTCCCTGTTTGGTTTTGGTTCCTTTCCGTAATTTCCATCTCTCTATTAATATTCTCTTTGTGTTCATTTGTTGTTTTCGTGATTTCCTTGAATTCTTTGTCCATGTTTTTCTTTAGCTCTTTGAGCATATTTAGGACCACTTCTTAAAAGTTTTTGTCTGGAATGCCCCAGGTCTGATCAATAGTTTCTACTATTTTGAACTTCTTTTTTGCCTGGGCCTTCACTTCCAGTTTCTTTGTATGTTTTGTAATCTTTTGTTGAAACCTGGACATTTTTCATATTCTAGTGTGTTATGGCTGGAATTTAGACTTGAAGCATCTGTTCCTTAAGCTTTTATTCAGCTAGTGTTATGACAGAGCTTTCCTTGATTGCCAGAAGCTAACAAAAATAAAAAGAAGGAAAAATAGAAAACGCTTTTCCCATTTTTTGCAGATTGACTTGTACAAGTGCTCTCCTTCAGGGCTTATCCATAAGAGTTTGGAGAATAGCTCTAGGTCAAAGCATAGGGGACTCCCTGCTCCTTTCTCTGTGTGTTTCTTGTCTTAGGATGCATGTGCCCAAAATAGGAGTTTCATATACCTGGATATGGATGTCCTCTCTTCCCTAGGAAAGTTTTCTCATGGTCCTGGGCACTGCACTTGGTATGTCCTACAGCCAGAAGTTCCTTGCCCCAAGTAGCATGACTTGACTGCCCTCCCACAGTGTTCTGTAGGAGAGCTCAGTGAGCTACTTTCCACAGCCCTTCAAAACAAATTCTATGGCTCTCTGCAGGGAAGTTCTGGTTTAGCAAGTCCCTCAGGCCACCAACATAGAGATTGAGCCGGACATACATGTTCCCAGTATGTGCACGAGGGTCACTATGCTCCCTCGGGAATGGGAACTAGGGATCCGCACTGGGAGTGTGGACTAGCTCCTTGCAGAGCCAGTGAGGGGTAGGGAGGGGTCAGCCAGGGTGCCACAGGGTCTACCACCGTTAAGTCTTTTTCTTGATTTGGCACTCGCCCTGTTCCTGCATTCCTTTAACTGTTTTCTGGAGCTTTGAGAAAGATGTTTTCCCTCCACCATCTTTTTTTTTATTTTTAAAATTTATTTATTTAATCCCCCCCTCCCCCGGTTGTCTGTTCTCTGTGTCTATTTGCTGCATCTTGTTTCTTGTCCGCTTCTGTTGTCGTCAGCGGCATGGGAAGTGTGGGCGGCGCCATTCCTGGGCAGGCTGCACTTTCTTTTCGCGCTGGGCGGCTCTCCTTATGGGGTGCACTCCTTGCGCGTGGGGCTCCCCTACGCGGGGGACACCCCTGCTTGGGGCGGCACTCCTTGCACGCATCAGCACTGCGCATGGGCCAGCTCCACACGGGTCAAGGAGACCCGGGGTTTGAACCGTGGGCCTCCCATGTGGTAGACGGACGCCCTAACCACTGGGCCAAGTCCGTTTCCCTCACTCCACCATCTTAATCAGGCCTCTCCTCCATGACTTTTAATTTATCTTTCACATTTTCCTTTCCTCTTAAATATTATCTAATATTTACTAAGCACTTACTATATACCAAAAACTATAAACTCATTTAATACTCATAGCAACACCATGAGGTAAGTATTAACATATTTCCATTTTATAGATCAAAAACTGAGCCACAAAGGCATTTAAAAACTTGCCCAAGGGGGGAGTGGATGTGGCTCAAGCACTGGAGCATCTGCTTTCCACATGGGAGGTCCTGGGTTCGGTTCCCTGTGCTTCCTAAAAACAAAAAAACGAACAAGCAAACAAATGAAAAAACCAACATAGGGGAGCTGATGTGGCTCAGTGGCTGAGTGCCAGCTTCCCACATACAAGGTCCTGGATTCAATCCCTGGCCCCAGTACCTCGAAAAAACAAAAACAAAACAAAAAACTTGCCCAAGGCCTTGTTACTAGTAAGGAGCAGTGTTGAGATTTAAACCCAGGTGTGTGGCTTCAGAACCCTTGCATTCTACTAATATCCTATACTGCCTATCATAATTTTATTTTTATGTGCTTCTCTCTGTACTGTATTCTAGATGGTTTCCTCAGATCTATTTGAGTTTACTAATTCTTTTTCCAGCTGTCCTTATCCTACTCTTCAAAATATCTATTGAGTTTTTAATAGTTTTTTTCTATTTCTTTTTTTTCATTTTTAAAAAAATTTATTGAAGTATATCACTCACACATAAACATACATAAACAATAAGTGTATAGTAATAGTTGTGAACTTACAAAACGTACATAGCATCATACAGGACTCTCATAACTCACCCTACCACCAATACCTTGCAGTGTTGTTAAACATTTCTAACTAATGACTAAAGAGCATTGTGAAAACATTACTACTAACCAAAGTATTTTCCCCCAACCCACCTATTATTATTATTATCTTTATATCATTTATATATGAATGTACATAAACAATAAGTATATAGTAAAAGTTCTGAACTTACAAAGCAAACATGCATAACATTATACAGGGGTCCCATACATCAACCCTCCACCAACACCTTGCATTGTTGTGAGACATTTATTACAGATTATGAAAGAATATTGTCAAAAATCTTACTATTAATCTTAGACCTTATCTTACATTTGGTGTATTTTCCCCCAACCCACCCTATTATTATTTTTTAAATATATCTTTTATGACAGAAGTCGTAAAACTATAAAACAATCATGTACATGTGCAGAATTCCCAAATAACATCCATCTATCAACACACCACACTGTGGTGGAACATTTGTTACAGATAAAATAATGTCATCTGATTGTTACCACATCCATAGTGTACATTTAGTACACATTCTCCATACTGCCCCATGATTAACACAGTACATCTTTGGCATAGATGCAAGCACAGTACATTATTACTGCTAACCACAGTCCATAGATTACTCCAGTTGTATTTTTCCCATGCTTCTCCACATTCCCACCACCCTTCAGTTGTGATGTACATTTGCTCTAGCTCACAAAGGACACTCTTGCATCTATACCATCAACCACAATTCTCATTCGCCTCTTGGTTTACTGTACTATTCAGTTCCTAGATTATTCTGTAGCTTTCTGTCAATTGGCTTTTACATACCTAGATTACCATTTTCAGCCACATCCCCATTTATAAACTAGCTATTACCATCCACTCTATACATTTGTTACCATCCACGCTACACATTTCCACACTTTTACAGTAAAGCTAATTAAAACTTCTACATTAAACATCAGTAGTCCATCTCAGTCCTCCTCTAATCTCCTTTAAGAATCTACCACCTTCCACCAGGTCTTGAAGATATTTTCCTAAAATTTCTTCAGAAGCTTTATGGTTCTTGCTTTTATATTTAGGTTTTTGAAGCATTTTGAGTTAATTTTTGGATAAGGTGTGAGATAGGAGTCCTCTTTCCTTCTTTTGGCTATGGATATCCAGTTCTTTCAACACCATTTGTTGAATGGACTGTTCTGTCTGAGCTGTGGGGTTTGACAGGTTAGTCAAAAATCACTTGACTATACATGTGAGGGTCTGTTTCTGAACCCAAATTTGGTTCCATTGGTCTATGTGTCTGTCTTTATGCCAGTACCGTGCTGTTTTTACACTATGGTTAGATAATATAATTTCAAGTCCGGAGATGAGAGTTCGTTTTTCCTCTTTAAGATGTTTCTGGCTATGCAGGACCCCTTACCCTCTCAAATAAATTTGATAATCATGTTTTCAATTTTTAAAAATGCTGGTGGAATTTTTATCGGGATTGCATTGAATCTATATATCAATCTGAGTAGAACTGAAGTCTTTATGATCCTTAGTCTTCCAATCCGTGAGCATAGAATGTTCTTCCAGTTATTTAGGCCTTTTTTGTTTCTTTTAACATTGAGTTGCAGTTTTCTGAATACAAGTGCTTTACATCATTGGTTAACTTTATTCCTATTTGAGTTTTATCTGTTATATTTTATTTTCCCCACTCTTTTGGCACTTTTGGTTACTTTTATTGATATAATCTTCATTTCTAGACTCTCTTCCAGGCCTTTCTCGTCTGTCTTTTCTTTTCAGGCTCTAGCAAACCCTTTAGCATTTCCTGAAAATCTGATCTCTTGGTTAGAAATTCTCTCACTTTCTGTTTATCTATGAATATTCTAATCTCGCCCTCATTTATTTATTTTTATTATTCATTTTTTAAAAAAATATTACATTAAAAAAAATATGAAGTCCCATTCAACCCCACCGCCCCCATCCCCCACTCCCCCCACAGCAACACTCTCCCCATCATCATGACACATCCATTGCATTTGGTAAGTACATCTCTGGGCATCGCTGCACCTCATAGTTAATGGTCCACATCATAGCCCACACTCTCCCACGTTCCATCCAGTGCGCCCTGGGGGGATCTACAATGTCCTGTAATTGTCCGTGATGCACCACCCAGGACAACTCCAAGTTCCGAAAACGCCTCCACATCTCATCTCTTCTTCCCATTCCCCGCACCCAGCAGCCACTATGGCCACCCTTCCCACACCAATGCCACATTTTCTCTGTGGACATTGGATTGGTTGTGTCCATTGCACATCTATGTCAAGAGGGGGCTTAGATTCCACATGGATACTGAATGCAATCCTCCTGCTTTCAGTTGTAGGCACTCTAGGCTTCATGGTGTGGTGGTTGACATTCTTCAACTCCATGTTAGCTGAGTGGGGTAAGTCCAATAAATCAGAGTGTAGGAGTTGAAGTCTGTTGAGGTTCAGGGCATGGCTATCATATTGTCAGTCCAGAGATTCAAATCCCCTAAATATATCTTAAACCCCAACACCAACTACAATTCCAGTAAAGTAGCATGAAAGTCTTGTGAAAAGAGATCCCATCTGAGTCCAGTTCCATCACACAGAAACACAAGCTCCAAAGAAGGGCCAACTGACATGGCAGTGACCCCCATCTGCCATGACCATAGAACCTGTGGGTCTCTTTAGCCCTCAAATGAACCAATACCTGGGGTTGTATCTACTTTATCTGTCTCTGAGACTCTGCTCAGGTGTGCATAAGGGCAATCCTTCTGACAACCTACAGACTCTTTTTTAGAGACTCATAGCCATATAAACTCATTTCTCCTTTCCATTTCCCCCTTACATTAAGTCAAACAGCATTTTAAAGTCATGTTATTGTATGTAGACAGGGATATTCTGCTGTTCCTCATTGAACCTTTAATTCAAGGTCATTTTCTAGTTACATCTTCAGCTGGTATTTGGTAGTGATCCCTCGGTGCCAAGGAGGCTCATCCCCAGGTGTCATGTCCCGCGCTGGGGGGAATGCACTGCATCTACATGCTGAGTTTGGCTTCGAGACTGGCCACATTTGAGTAACATGAAGGCTGTCAGGAGGAAACTCCCAGGCACAATGCTGCTCTAGGCCTTGTTCTTATTTCAGGTGTATAGGCTCACAAGCACAGTCATTAGTATCAGGAGCCCACTGTTGGACCGTCATTCCTTCCTGGTTCTTACCGTTGCACCTGGGGGACTGCCGCTGCTCCCCTAGGGACCATGACAGAGCACCCCCGGCCAGGAACCCAGTACCCCCCCCCCAGCTGTTGTTTTTAATTGTTTCCACTATGAGTATATCCAAACATTACCATGCACCCTGGACATATGCCCTGTATAACTCCCTGTCAACCATATATAGCCTGTCAATAACATCCCATACCAGTATTCCTCTGCCACCATTGTTGAACCACTCTGAGATCCAAAACTTCCTGTAAAGTGAAGCCCAATATAATGTCAGGTTCCCTTACTAGTAAAATGGAATATAGCCATGAGTTTAAAGGTTAGATCTAGAGTATGTATTGATTTGGAAAAATTCTACATCCTATATTTTTCTTTTCTTTTTTCCTAATTATTGAGCTTCTCTTCACAAGAGTCTTAGATCACAGTAATTCATATATACTCGCCCTCATTTTTGAAAGACAATCTTGCTGGATACAAGATTCTTGGCTGGAAGTTTTTCTCTTGTAGTATCTTAAATATATCAAACCACTGTCTTCTTGCCTCCGTGGTTTCTGGTGAGAAATCAGCACTTAATCTTATTGGGTGTCCTTTATATGTTATGCATGGCTTTTCTCTTGCTGTTCTCAGAATTCTCTCTTTGTCTTTGGCATTCTGATTAGTATGTGTCTCAGAATTGTCTATTTGTATTTTTTGGATGGGAGTACATTGTGCTTCTTTGACATGGATATCTATGTCCTTCAATAGGATTGGGAAATTTTCTACCATTATTTCTTCAAATATTCCTTCTGCCCCTTTTCCCTTCTCTTCTTTTGGGATACCCATGACACATATGTTTGCACACCTTTTGCTGTCATTTAGTTCCCTGAGACCTTGTTGAATTTTTCCCATTCTTTTCTTCATCTGTTCTTTTGTATGTTCACTTTCAGAGGCCATTTCTTCAAGCTTACCAATCCTTTCTTCTGCCTCCTCAAATCTGCTATTATATGATTCCAACAATTTTAAAATTTCATTTATTGTGCCTTTCATTCCCATTAAATCTACTATTTTTCTATGTCTGCTTTCAAATTCTTCTTTATGTTTATCTAATGTCTTCTTAAAATCCTTAATCTCTTTAGCCATCTAATTGAATTTATTAAGGAGATTTGTTTGAACATCTATGATTAGTTGTCTCAACTCCTTTTATGTCATCTGGAGGCTTATCTTGTTCCTTTCACTGGGTCATATCTTCCAGTTTCTTGGTATGGATTGTAATTTTTGGTTGGTGTCTTAGCATCTGGCTTACTAGAGTATTCATTCTGGGTGCAGTTTTTCTCTTTAGTTTAGGGCTTCCTACCCTTTCTCCCTTGCTGGTTGTGCAGTAGGAGTCAAGTACATAGTTGGTGCTATAAGCTGTGGATGCTCAAGCTGCCCTCATTGCCTGAGGGACTGATGAAGCTTCTCCCAACTTACTCCTTCACCAGGGATAGGACAGAATCACAGCTGTATGGAATAAACCAAGTCATGCAGGCCTAGACTGTAGTTGCACAGAGAGACTGGTGAGGCTTCAAGTCCCTTTCTCCCTAGGGCAGGGATGGAGCTGCAGGTGTGGGCAGCAATCTATGCAGTGCAGGTCCAAAATGACTGCAGTTGCCCTGGTAGACTTCTGATTATTCGGTCTGTGCCAGCCAAAGGTACCTGCAGTTACTTGGATAGGCTGGTGCAGGGCCCTCCAGCCTCCTCCCTGCCAGAGGCGGGACTGAAGCCTAGGCTAGGGTTACAGGCCAATCTGGGTGAAAGAAACTGGTTCCTACTGTCACTGTGATTTTTGGTCCTGGCTTCCCCTCAGGCTGGAGGTGGAATCAAAATGGTGGCTACTGGCCTCTTTCTGAGTTGGACAGATTCACACCCTAGCTGTTCCTAGGGTTATACCTTAGCCAGCTGAGTCTACTAATCAGTAGCCAAAATCAGTGGCCAACTGTCTCCTCCTCCCCTGTTTTTAGGAAATGGAGCTTCCAATTCCAGCCACAGAATATCCCCTGGGGCATCTTGCACTGCCAAAGTAGGACAATCCTCAGCCTCCACAGCTGGCTGGTAATTTCCCGGAGAGGCTGGCACAGGTCCCCACAGCTTCCTCCCTCCCAGAGGTGGGCCTGGGGCTTAGGCTAGACTTGCAATCTGATCTGGATGTAAAGAAGCCAGTCCCTACCAGCACTGTTATTTTCAGTCTTCCCTGCTTCCCCTTGTGCCAGGCAAGGAGTTAAGATGGCAGCTACTGGCCTCTTTCTGACTTGGACAGACTTAAACTTTAGCTGTTCTCAGGAGTATACCTTATCCTGCTGAATGTACTCTCAGTAGATGAAGTTGGTTCCCAACCGTTTCTTCCTCCCCTGTTTTTGGGAGGTGGAGCTTTCAATTCCAGCTGTGGAACAGCTTCTAAGGCAGCTTGCGCCTCCAGTGGAGGATGGGCATTGGCCTCCGTGGTGTGGAGAGCTCTACTTACAAATCTTCTCTGCAGATGGCAAGCTCCTCCTTCCATTCCTTCAAGGAAATATTTTTTTAACTGAATTTCTATGTAATTGTTTTCCTTAGTCATCTTTATCTAAACTTTTGGAACTTTTTTTTTAGATTTATTTTATTTATTTCTCTCCCCTTTCCTTTCCCCTCTGCCCCAGTTGTCTGTTCTCTGTGTCCATTTGCTGCATGTTCTTCTTTTTGTCTGCTTCTGTTGTTGTCAGCAGCATGGGAATCTGTGTTTCTTTTTGTTATGTCATCTTGCTGCGTTAGCTCTCTGCGTGTGCAGTGCCACTCCTTTCGCACTGGGCAGCTCTCCTTACCGGACACACTCCCTGCGCAGGGGGCACCCCTACGCAGGGGACACCCTTGTGTGGCACGGCACTCCCTGCACACATCAGCACTGCACGTGGGCCAGCTCCACACAGGTCAAGGAGGCCCGGGGTTTGAACTGCAGACCTCCCATGTGGTAGACAGACGCCCCATCCACTGGGCCAAATCCACTTCCCAACTTTTGGAACTTTTTATTTTGAAGTAATTATAGATTTGCAGGAAGTTGAAGAGAAATCCAGGTACCATTCACCCAGTTTTGTCCAATCAAGAAACTGCATTTTATTTTTTTTTTTTTTTATTTTTTATTGACTTTGTAATAATATTACATTAAAAATATATATATATGAGGTCCCATTCAACCCCACCACCCCCACCTCACCTCTCCCCCCCCTCCCCCCCCAGCAACACTCATTCCCATCATCATGACACATCCATTGCATTTGGTAAGTACATCTTTGGGCACCTCTGCACCTCATGGTCAATGGTCCACATCATGGCCCATACTCTCCCCCATTCCATCCAGTGGGCCCTGTGAGGATTTACAATGTCTGGTGATTGCCCCTGAAGCACCATCCAGGGCAGCTCTATGTCCCAAAGATGCCTCCACCTCTCACCTCTTCCTGCCTTTCCCCATACCCCATACCTGCCATTCCCCTGCCACCATGTCCACTTTTCCCAGTCCAGTGCCACCTTTTCTATGTGGACATTGGATTGGTTGTGTCCATTGAACCTCTATGTCAAGAGGAGGCTCAGATTCCACATGGATGCTGGATGCAATCCTCCCACTTTCAGTTGTAATCACTCTAGGCTCCATGGTATAGTGGTTGTCCTTCTTCAACTCCATCTTAGCTGAGTGTGGTGAGTCCAATAAATCAGACTGTAGGTGTTGGAGTCTGTTGAGGCTCAGGACCTGGCTATCACATTGTCAGTCCAGAGATTCAAATCCCCTAGATATATCTTAAACCCCAACACTAACTGCAACTCCAGCACATTAGCATGAAAGTCTTATGAAGAGAGATCCCATCTGAGCCCAGATTCATCACACATAAACACCAGTTCCAAAGAGGGGCCATCTGACCTGGTAGTTAACCCCATCTGCCATGACCATAACTCCCATGGGTCTCTTTAGCCCTCAAAGGAACCAATACCTGGGGGTTGTATCTGCTTTATCTTTCTCTCAGACTCTGCTCAGTTGTGCATAAGGGCAATCCTTCTGACTCCAGACTCTTTTTTAGAGACTCATAGCCATATAAACTCATTTCTCCTTTCCATTTCCCCCTTACATTAGTCAAACAGCATTTTAAAGTCATGTTATTTTATGTAGACAGGGATATTCTGCTGATCCACATTGAACCTTCTGTATAAGGTCATTTTCCAGTTGCATCATCAGTTGGTAGTTGATAGTGGTCCCTCGGTACCAGGGAGGCTCATCCCTGGGTGTCATGTCCCACGCTGGGGGGAAGGCATTGCATTTACATGCTGAGTTTGGCTTTGAGACTGGCCACATTTGAGTAACATGAAGGCTGACAGGAGGAAATTCCCAGGCACAGTGCTACTCTAGGCCTTGTTCTTATTTTAGGCTTATCAGCTCACAAGCATAGTCATTAGCGTCAGGGGCTCACTGTTGAACCCTCACTCCCTCCCGGTCCCCGCCGCTGCACCTGGGAGACTGTCGCTCCTCCCCTAGGGACCACGACAGAGCACCACTGGCCAGGAACCCAGTACCCCCCCTGCTGTGGTTTTTAATTGTTGCCACTATGAGTATATCCAAACATTACCATGCACCCTGGACATATGTTCTGTACAGCTCCCTGTCAGCCATATATCACCTGTCAATGGTATCCTATACCAGTATTCCTCTGTTGCCATTGTTGAACCACTCTGTGATCCAGAACTCCCTGAAATTTGAAGCCCAATATAATGTCAGGGTCCCTAACTAGGAAATGGCATATAGCGATGGGTTTAAAGGTTAGATAAAGAATACGTGTTGACTTGGAAAAAATTCTACATCCTATCTTTTTCTTTTTTTTTTTTTTCCCCTAATTATTGAACTTCTCTTCACAGGAGCCCTAGACCACAGCAATGCATATATATAATATACAGCACTCCCATACATCCACCACAAAACCTTTTCCCTTCCACAGCGATACTCTTACACCCTATTCACATCATATTCACTTAACGTGATGTACAGAGTCTGAGACAATAGCTTTCAAACAAGGTGACATCTGTGCTTACATTGTGGTGCATGCTTTAGGATACACAGTTTTTTAAATTCTTAGTTATCCTATGTTTTACATTATGGTTTACATTATCGGTCTGTCATCTCCTATATGTTATGGTGTAATATTACATGTTTTATATCCATCCTCGTGTACTCTCACGAAACTCCTCTCTTACCCCCCATTTACCTTGGTTCCACACATTTAACGTCCATTTTCCCTTCCACCTTGGTGCCCACAGTGACAGCCAACCTCCGTTTCCCGAGGAGCCACTTCCAGAGATAGATGAAATAGTGTTCAGGGCCTAACTTGCTCAACTGCCCCAATGCCCTGGGAGCCACCCTTTCTCTCGAGGGATACAGTTCCCTCTATTTGATGGCATTAGTCCTCCCCAGGATGTGGGTCCACCCCCACTCTCACTACTTGGGTTTCTACCCCATGGTGTCACCCACTCTGGCAGAATGAGCATTTAGACATTCCCCAGGAGCCCGTCCTGCATCAGACCCTCCCCTCCGAGCATTCTAAACAGGTAACCCTCTTTATTATATTTTGATATGATTTTCTCGGCATTTTACTCTCCACCAACACCTGACACTCTCCTGTGTTCGTATGCTACCCCTCCCTCCCCCCACTTTTGGGCAATGTTACCCATCCGCCCATCCCCAGCCACCCTCAAACCCACAAAGCCCCAACCAAAGGCAACCCCTTGCCCCCATTTTATCTCTTCTTTGTGTTCATACTTACCACCATCTCGTCTTAAATTCCACCCCTGCAGACATCGGCTCACATCTTTCCTCCACCCTCCGATTTCCTGTAAGCCTATTGTTCAGTCTCTTGCTATCTAGGGCAGCTTGGTTATTTCATATCATTGAGGTCATGTAGTATTTGTCCTTCAATGTCTGGGTTGCTTCACTCAACATAAGGTTCTCAAGATTCATCTATGTTATCACATGTGTTTGTAGTGTGTTTGTTCTTACAGCCGAGTAGTATTCCATTGTGTGTATATACCACATTTTATTGATCCACTCATCTGTTGATGGGCATTTGGGTTGATTCCAACTTTTGGCGATAGTGAACAATGCTGCTATGAACATTGGTGTACATATATCAGTTTGTGTCCTTGTTTTCAGTTCTGCTGGGTATATACCCAGCAGTGGCATTGCTGGGTCATATGCCAAATCTATGGCTAGTTTTTTGAGAAACCGCCATACTGTCCTCCAGAATGGTTGGATCCTTCTGCATTCCCACCAGCAGTGGATGAGTGTTCCCCTTTCTTCACATCCTCTCCAGCACTTGTATTCTTCTGTTTTTTTCATAGCTGCCAATCTTATGGGTGTAAGATGGTATCTCATTGTGGTTTTGATTTGCATTTCCCTGATAGCTAGAGATTTGGAACATTTTTTCATGTGCTTTTTAGCCATTTGTATTTCTTCTTTGGAGAAGTGTCTGTTTAAGTCTTTTTCCCATTTTTTAAATGGGTTGTTTATCTTTTTCTTTTCAAGATATAGGAGTTCTTTATATATGCAAGTTATAAGTTTCTTATCAGATATATGGTTGCCAAATATTTTCTCCCACTGTGTGGGCTCCCTTTTTACTAAGAAACTGCATTTTAAACAAGTGATCAGGTGATTCACGTACAGGTGCAGGTTGTTGCAGATGCTGCCAGTTCCCTGCCCATATCTCTGGGCCTTTCCTGCCAGCTGCCAACTAGCACCCGTATTTGTGTCTGTACCCTTAACCAATGACCATCGGAGTTGATATATAAGTACCCCAGCTCCCTCAGCCTTCAGGTGGGTTGTTGCTGAGGCATGTGTTTTGCACCATTTCCCAGAGTTACCTACCCTATTGAATTAAGCTGTAATCACCAGCTGTGGTAGTGGGCTTAATGGTGCATTCTTATTGGTTGCCTTCTTTTCCTTTGCCATTTCCCCAAATTTACCTCAATTCCTTGCCTTGGAGCAGGTGTTCTTATAATTTTTTTGTTCCATGGACCCCTTGTCAGTCAGGTGAAAACCACGAACCTCTTAGTAAGTCCACACTATACTGTGTATTATTCAATAAATATATCACACCAACACATCCCAAAAATAATGGTTTTTTTTTCCAGATTTCAGTCCAAGCTCACAGACCCCTTGTAAAGAACTCCTGTCTTGGAGTCTTTTTCTAGGCTCCTAAGCTTAGAGAGATAGAATTAGATCATTTGCTAGCCAAATAACCAGAAGGATACCATTTTTGGTATTCCTTGACATGTTGTAGATGCTCTATTATAAGGACTCTCACCTGTGGTAAATTAGGATAGGCTACAAGGTATAAAGGGATACACTGGTTTACACAGTCTCTCCATCATTTGAATATTTGATGTGGAGGCAATAGTAATGAAAAGAACTGGTGGAGATTTTTTAAGAATTATTATTGTTAAGTATAATTGATGTGCTGAAGGAAGAAAATTATAGGCTTGAACTAGCCAACTGCCAACTCAGAGTATGGTATGAAAACCAAAAACCCCACTATGACAGCATTTAAAAGCTCCTACTCTCCTGTAGCTGGAGGGCAGAGAGGGCTGATAACCAGGCCCAGGACCTGATGATAATTGGGCAGAAGTATCCCCCTTTGCTAGAGGAAAGCAGGCTCTCTCCCCCGACCTGGAAACCACACAGAGTCCTCACCTAAGGCAAAACCTTGCAATTTGATATCTATCTTCTTCACGATCTGCTTCTATCCCTTCTTGTGACTTTTAGGCCAATAACTAGGGTCAAGTCCAAGTACGGTGCCACTGAGGAAATACTACCTTTATGTAGAGAAAAGAGATGCTTACTAAAAGAATTGCAGAATCTGGCTAATAGGTGCCAACAGAAAGTTGGAGGACTTGCAACTGGAAATAGATATTGAGGATTGACCTAGTAGAGGGAGTGGAATATAGAGCTGGATTTGAGAATAATTTATTGATATGGAGGCACTCAGACCCCTGGATTTATCGTGCTGACAAGGATATCTGGAGCAGGGATGTTTCCTTGAAACTCGGAAAAGATAATTATTGGGGTCCAATCAGGAGACAGAAATCACACCTGTTTATTAAATACCACATCTATTAGAGTATATCTAAGGTAAAGTATTGTTAAATAGGTATAAAGTTAATAAGTTGAAGTTGGAAAGTTATTAAATAGGTAACTGAAAAGGTAAAAAGAGAGCAGAAAAGTAGCAATTACAGGAAACAAATGCCATACCCAGGGCTAGTAAAACAAGATAAGACGGTGGGATTATCAAAATTTAGCAGCTTAGAGGAGGTGTTCCAAGAAACTGAAACTCAGACCCTGAGAAGTGGCACCAGTTGACTGGTGCTACAAAGTGTTGGAACAATTGCGAACTGGATTCAACTGCTGCTAAGGGAAGGCAGTGGTGATGCCGGGGTGGAGACGCATTGCCAGGGAAATGCTCACAGAAACAAGAAGCTGGTAAAGCCAGGAGGAAGGAGCAAGTCCCTCCATCCTCCTTCAGTCTCGCAGTCTCCCTCCTGTATCCCTGTTGACAGTGCACAACAGGGAGCAACTGGCAAGGCTGAAATGTGACTTTCTGCAACAGGATATAGAAGGGTGGGTTTGGCACTAAGACAATAGCTTAACAATTGGCAGGGAAAAAAATGCCATAATACATAATGTGGAAATTCCAGAACTGCCAGAACTGGAGGAAGTGGTTAAAAGGCTGAGCAAGATGGGTCCAATAGAAGAAATTTATTACCTAAAATGGGAGAACACACCAGTTGTATGTGTTCCCAGAACACACTTCCTTCACTAAGGCAAAAAGGAATGAGCTCATGACAGGGGTACAGGAACCACTGAGCAGCCCAAGAGTAGCTGAACTTTCTAAGGTAGTGAACAGTAGGGAAGACTTTTACAGAACTGAATTCTCCAGTGCCAATGGGGACAACAGGATTTCAGAACAGCAGAGGCCAGGTGACAGCACTTAACCATCAGACAAGATGAAGGAATTAGCATAATGGGCAGCAAAGTTGGAAAGTCAACCAGGCGGCCTTACCTACAGAGATCTGTGATATAGCTAATAGACCTTAGAGTTTCTAAGAACAAGATCAATGAACATCCAGTAAGGGGATTATTGACCAATACAACCCAAACAGATTAAGAGTATGTGATCTGAAAGCAGATGTGAGCTATCACGTGGAAAATCACAATCTATCACCCATTTTCCATGTGTAGGCTAGACCTCAGACCCAGGAGACAGAAAGACTGGTTCCTCTGAGAAAGGACCACATTGCCATAACAAGTATATACAGAATTGATTACCCCAGTTTTCCCCCTAAAGGGGCTTAGGGCTATTTAACAAAATAACTGTATACTGGGGAATAAAGACTATCCAGATATTTTGATGGTTTTTGGATTCAGCGGGGAGGGGGATGTCTGGGCTGACATCACACCAAGGGATGCAAAAGGCCACCATGACCCTCCTGTTACAGAGTAGAGGTAAATAGGTAAGCAAGGTGATAAATAGAGTCCTGACCAAAGCCCATCTCACAGTGGTTCTAATGGGTCTCTAGGCCCACCCCGTGATCATTGCCTCATACCTAAATATTAAATAGGATGAATAAATGTAGAAGCATCACATTGATTCCTTAATCTGAAGAGAAAAATCTATAATAGTAGAAAGATCAAATTCAGTGGATACATCTGAAATTGCACACACACATGTCCTTAAAAGATATTAAATTAGAAGTAACAGGGAAACATATGACTCAAGCAACTGGGCTCCTGTCTACCATATAGGAGGTCCAGGGCTCGGTACCAGGGCCTCCTGGTGAAGGCAAGCTGGCCCGCGTGGCAAACTAGCCCAGCAGAATGCTAGCCCACACAGTGTACCACCCCATGCAGGAGTGCCAGCCAACGTGGGCAGGTGACGCAGCAAGATGATGGAACAAAAATAGACACAGAGGAGAGACAATAAGAGACTTAGTAAAACCAGGGAGCTGAGGTGGTACAAGAGAATGATCACTTCTCTCCCACTCCAGAAGGTCCCAGGATCAGTTCCCAGAGCCACCTAATGAGAATGCAAGCAGACACAGAGAGTAGACAACTGGTGGGGGAAGGGGTGATAAATAAATAAATCTTTTAAGAAAAAAAGACATAATACTGCTCTCTATGGTGAAAGGAAAAAGCATAGTGGCACTGTCAAAAAGTTAAAGAATTCAGGGGTAGAAGTCTCCATCATATCCGCATTTGATTCACCAGACTGGCCACTGAAAAAATTAAAATCAGGTATATCATGGTGGGTGATGGTGTATTAATACTACTCAATAAACTTATTAATCATTAAATGACAGCTCAATTGTAACTGCTGTACCAGATGTGATATCTTTACTGAAATAGACCAAGACACCTCTGGCACTTGGTATATAGTAATTGCCCTGCCAAACGCATTTTCCTTTTTTCACCCCAAGCCTTTTCGAGAAGGAGGATCAGAAGCAGTTTGCATTCACTTGGAACAAACAGCAGTGCACATTCATGGTCTTGCCCCAGGGCTGTGCTAACTTTCCTGCTCTGTCATAATATAGTACTTAACATTCCTCAGTGCATCATACTAGTTCTCTATATTGAAAATATCATGTTAATGAGATCATGAGATCTGGAGAAGATGAAAAGTGGCAAATTTTAGGGATGTCCTCTAAGACACATGTACACGAGAGTAGGAGATAAACAGATTCAAGGGTTTGATACAACAAACCCTTGATGCAGAGACATCCCCTCTGAAGTAATGGTCAAGTAATTGTACCTTGCACCTCCTATTACTTAGACAGAGGTGTTTAGTAGGCCTCTTTGGATTTTGGAGATGCATATCTCTCATGTAGGAATATTGCTCCAAACCATTCTTTGAGTTACCCAGAAAACTGCCAGTTTTGAGTGGGTCCAGAGCAAGAGAGGGCTCTGCAGCAAGCTCAAGCTGTGGGACAAGCAACCCTGCCACTTGGACCAGAGGACCTAGCAGATCTCATGGTGATAGAAATACTCATGCTATGGAGGCTTTGGCAAGCCCTAGAAGGAACGTTTCAGGGCAGACCCCTAGGATTCTGGATTGAGGCCATGCTCTCTGCAGCAAAGAACCATTCAACATTTGAAAAGCAACCACTGTTATGCTATAGGGGTCTGATAAATACTGAACAATTAAGTACGGACCAGAGTGGTCTCAGCATATATAAGTACAACATATACTATTAGTTCTAGCAACTCAAAAAGTCAGGCAAGTACAAGAGCAATTCATTGTAGGATGGAAATGGTACCTTCAGGATCAGACCCAAACAAGACTAGAAGGCACAAATAAATTACACAAGCAGGCCCAGACATTTGTTCTGGAATTTCTCCCTCCACTTATACCTGTAGTCTCATGAGGGATTCATTATGACCAGCTAACAGAGAAGGAAAAAGTTTGGATTTGGTTATGGATGGGTTGGTACAAATTGTTGGTGAGGCCAAAAATGGACTCCTGCTGCACTACAGTCCCACTCAGTGATGTCCTAGAAGGCAGTGGTGAGGGACATGCTCCCAAGAGTAGACCTTCAAGAATTACATGGAATCAACAGCTTGGTACAGAAGGAGAGGAGGTAAGAACTCTTGGGAACTGGTAAATGGTTTAGCTGGTTGATCAGGGGCTTGCAAAGAGCAAGATTGAAAAGCAGGAGTTAAGAAGGTCTGGGGAAAAGCATGCAGGTTGACCTCTGGGAGAAGATGTAAGATATGTGGGTCTTTGTCACATGCCAATGTCTTCCAGAGTGTGCCCATCACAGAAGAGGCATTACACAACCAAAATAAGCCAGCCTTTTCTTCTCAGTCATCCCAGAGATTTCACAATAGGCCAGTGAACTGAGTAGTCATGGTGGCAGGGACAGAGGTCACACGTGGACTCAACAGCATGGGCTCCCTCTCACCCAGGCTGATCTAGCTATTACTACCACTAAATGTCCAACCTATCAGAGCAGAGAGGGATAGTGAGCTCTTGATATGGTACCATCCCTGAAAGAGAGTGCCCAGCCACATGGTGACAGGTTGGTTACATTGGACCCAACTTCTCTGGAGAGGCTGTGATTATTCTATGGTCTCATGGGCCTGATACATATTCTGGGTGCAGGTTTGCCTTCTGTACCAAGAATATGCCACAATGTTGTGGCAGTTTGAGATTATTTATTAATTCCAAAAATATAGATTACATTTGTAAACTGGTCTGTTCCTCTGGGTGTGATCCCCTTTGATTGTATTAGATTCAGCTGAGATGTCTTTGATTAAATTATGTTAAGATTAGGACTTTGATTCAACCACGTCAGTAGGGTGTAACTAAGTAAAGTCCCTGCCCTCTTGGTAGGCTATATAAATGGACACTCACTCAAGAAAAGACACAGAAGAAGATACATGGAAAAGAAAGAGAGCTCCATAGACATGGCAGAGGAGAGAACTTTGATCCTGTGGCCCAGGGAAGGGAGATGAGCCATTTGCCTGACAGCTTGCAGCTGAAGAGAACAGAGCAGCTGAGCTGAGGAAGCCTGGAAAGAAGCAAACCCTAAGCCAGCCTGTAGTTGAGAGAAAGGAAGTCTGAACACTCACAGAGATTGGCAACCATCTTGCTTCAGCATGTGGCAACTGACTTTGGTGAGAAAAGCAACCTTGAGTTGGACTCTTGAAGTCCTTATATCTGTAAGCTTTTATCCCAAATAAATACCCTTTATAAAAACCAACAATTTCTAATACTTTGCATCAGCATCTCTTTTGGCTAATACAAATGTCTTGGGCAGCACCCGTATCTGAGGGCTCACAGAGTGTTTAATTTATTATCATGGGATCCCCCATAACATGCCACAGAGGAAATGTGACAATGAGCACATGGCCATAGTATCCACTGGTCCTACAATATATCTCATCATCCAGAAGCTACCAGCTGAAGCATCATCTTCCCTCCCCCACTGTTGTCTGTTCTCCGTGTCCATTCACTGTGTGGTCTTCGTATCTGCTTGTATTCTCATCAGGCGGTACTGGGGATCTGTGTCTCTTTTTTGTTGTGTGATCTTGCTGTGTCAGCTCTCTGTGCGTGTGTCACCACTCTGGGCGGGTTGTGGTTTCACACAGGGTGGCTTTCCTTGTGCAGGGGCCACTCCTTGCATGGGGAGCACCCTTACGTGGGGGCATCCCTGCATGGGCCGGCACTCCTTGTGTGCAGCTGCACTGTGCGTGGGCCAGCTCACCACAAGGGCCAGGAGGCCCTGGGTATTGAACCCTTGGACCTCCTATATGGTAGGTGGATGCTCTATCTGTTGAGCCACATCTGCTTCCCATGAAGCATCATCTTGGAAGATAGGTTGAGCTGTATGTATATATCTGAGCTAGTAGCCATCATGTGTGCTCTATCCTGATAGGTAGACTCCATGGGTCTGGGAAGCAAAGAAATGACTCTTTTTCATTTTATTCCAAAGGCCCTGCTTGATGAATTTGTGCTTCCTATCCCCATGACTTTAGGCTCTGTTGGATTAGGAATACTAATTCTCAAAAGGTAGAGGGTGAACACTCCTATGAGGGATACAGTAAAGGTTTTACTGAACCTAAAGTTATTAATATCGGCCATTTGAAATTTGGAACTCCTTGTACCAATAGACCAGCAGGCAAAGAAAGGAGTTACTGAACTAGCAGGGGCAAGTGACCCCTGCTGGCCTAAGTAAGCAGAATATAGAATAGGTGATAAATAAGAAAGATGAAAAGCATCAGTTACAGCCTCAGGACAAGCTTCAACGGTGGGTCCTGTAGCTTGTCCCACTACCCCTCCCATTGTCTACTTTAAAAAATAATAATTGTGATTTGTCACCATCACTTTGAAGAAGCAGTGAAAGAAAATAAAACTTAATGTGGGGTGCAGTGAAAGAAAATAAAACTTAATGTGGGGTGCAAGGTGATCTGAGCAGGTGTAAAGGTTGAGCTTTAACATAAGGCCAGTGTCCCACCCTTATCCCTCAACTGGGCTATCAGGGTGTGTTTTAGTTTCCTGGGCTGCTCAAGTGAATGGCATGAAATGAGTTGAGTTAAACAATGGAAATTTATTTCCTTATGGCTTTGAGGCTAAGAGAAAGTCCAAATCAAGGCACCCTCAAGGAGACACTTTCTTCCCAAAGACTGGCATCTTGGACTGGCTGATGGTGATCCTTGGTTCTTAGTTGTCACATGGCAAGTCACATGGCAGAATCCCTTCATCTCTACCTTCTCTTCTGGGCTCAGCTATTTGGCTTCCTGTGGCTTCCTCTTTCTGAATTTCATTCTGCTTATAAATGACTCCAGTAATAGGATTAAGACCCATCCTGATTGGGCTGGGCCACATCTTAACTGAAGTAACTTCATCAAAAGGTCCTATTCACAATGAGTTCACACCCACAGGGATGAAGTAAGTTTAATAACGTGTTTCTCAGGAAGCGGACTTGCCCCAGTGGTTAGGGCATCCGCCTACCACATGGGAGGTCCGCAATTCAAACCTCGGGCCTCCTTGACCCGTGTGGAGCTGGCCCATGCGCAGTGCTGATGCGCACAAGGAATGCCATGCCATGCAGGGGTGTCCCCACACAGGGGAGCCCCGCGTGCAAGAAGCGCACCCCGTAAGGAGAGCTGCCCAGCGCAAAAGAAAGTGCAGCCTGCCTGGGAATGGCGCCGCCCACACGGAGAGCTGACACAACATGATGCAACAAAAAGAAACACAGATTCCCATGCCGCTAACAACAACAGAAGCAGACAGAGAGAGAACATGCAACAAATAGACACAGAGAGACAACTGGGTGCAGGGGGAAGGGAAGAGAAATAAATAAATAAATCTTTAAAACAAAACAAAACAAAAACAAAACAAAATAACATGTATTTCTGGGTACGTACAGCTCCAAACCACCACACTCCACCCTCTGGACCCCAAAAAGACTTCAGTCATTTCAGAAACAATGCTAAGTACAAAGTGTCATCAGAATCAATTATGGGTGTAATCCGTCCTGGGGCATACTCATCTCTATCTGTGGATCTGTGAAACCTAGAAAACAAGTTGGAGGGACAGGCAAAGGTAAACATTCCCATTCCAGTAGGGAGAAATTGCAAGGACAACAGGGATCACAGGTCCCAAACAATTCTGAAACTCAGCAGGGCAAACTCCATTACATTCCAAAGTCTGAGAATCATCTGTAGATTGATGTTTTGTCCTCCAGACCTGATGGAGTGGGAGTTCTACCTCTTCTAAGTGCTTGCACAATGGCCATGCTCTCCCTGAACACTGAGGTAAAGTCTCCACCTCTCCACCATCTCCAAGCATTGAGATGGTGACCAGCCTCTCTGCAAACCCCAGGACACAGACCCATCATTTCTAAGCACTGGGGTGGCAGCACTGTCCCTGAATAATGGGGTAGAAGGCCCACCCTCTCAAGTGCTGGGGCAGACTCTCCCTTTCCACATACACGGGTGGACCCACTCTCTTGGCCTGAGATCTCTTTGGTCCAGACTTCGGATTCCATGGTTCTGCCCTTGAAATCATTCTTCCTTCAATTCGTCTAGTCATACAAATTTTGCAAAAAATCTTGTCAGCTTTGCATGTAGTCCACAGGGTCCAATCTGTCAGACAGAAGGGCTTTCCATAGCTCCTTCCTGGATAACTTCATTCCCAATCCTGACTTCCAGAGAAATTGCTGTTTCCATGTTCAGTTGAACTCTCACATAGAGCCCTGGGCTGGATAGGCCCAGAATTTCCCAAACATCACTTCTGGTTTCTTTGTGTCCAGGAGTTCAGTTCTCACCTTTTCCCTTTCCTCCTGCATTTTACTATAAGCTGCAAGGAGAAACCAGTCTGTACTTTCCACACTTAGCATAGAAATCTCCTCACCTAAATATCCAAGTTCATTGCTTTCAAGTTCTGCCTTCCTTCCATCTGGTATCAAAACTCAGTTTCACTAAGTTCTCTGCTACTTCAAAACAAGGATTGCCTTTCCTCCAGTTTCCAATAACACATTTGTCATTTCCATCTAAGGCCTCATCAGAAGTATCTTTACCATTGATATTTCTACCAACAGTCTCTTCAAAGCAATCTAGGCCTTTTCTACCAAGCATCCCGCAATTCTTCCAGCCTCAACCCATTTTTGGTATTTGCAAGAGCAGCACCCCACTCCTGATACCAAAATCTATTTTGGTTTCCTGAGCTGCTCAAGAGAATACCATGAAACAGTTTGGGTTAAACAATGAATATTTATTTGCTTATGGTTTTGAAGCTAGGAGGAAGTCCAAATCAAAGCATCATCGAGGTGATGCTTTCTCCCTGAACACTGTGGCACTCTGGAGCTGTCTGCTGGCAATCCTTGGTCCTTACCTAGCTCGTCACATGGCAAGGCACATGGTGGCATCTCCTGGTCTCTCCCTTCTCTTCTGGGTTCCACTGAAATTTCAATTTCTTCTTTTCTGTGGTTTTCTCTGTCTGGATTTCATTCTGTTTTTAAAGGGCTCCAGGGAAGTGAATGTGGCTCAAGTGACTGGGCTCCCACCTACCATATGGGAGGTTGCTGGTTTGGATCCCAGTGCCTCCTAAAGAAGACAGCGAGCTGGCACAATGGGCAGGTGCAGCAAGCTGACACAACAAGAGACACAAGAAGAAAAGAATATAATAGGACACAACAAAGCAGGGAGCAGAGGTTCCCAGTGCCTCCTAAAGAAAACAGCAAGCTGACATGACAGGCAGGCACAGTGAGCTGTGCAGCAAACTGATGCAACAAGAGATATGGGGAGGAAAAACATAATGGGAGACACAACAAAGCAGGGAACAGAGGTGGCTCAAGCGATTAGACTCCTCCCTCCAACATTGGAGATCCTGGGTTTGGCTTCCAGAGCCTCCTAAAGAAACAAGGAAGACAAACAGACACAGCAAGTGAAAAGCAACAAGGGGTGGAGAGAAGTAAATAAATCTTTTTTAAAAAATAGAAAATTTTAAAAAACTAAAAATAAAGGACTCCAGTAATAGAATTAAGACACATCCTGATTGAGGTGGGTCACCCCTTAACTGAAGTAACATCATCCAAGGGTCCTGCTTACAATGGGTTCACAACTACAGGAAGGGATTACGTTTAAGAACGTGTTTTTCTGACATACATACAGCTTCAAACCACCACAGTGTGTTACCAAGATTTCTAGCTGGCAGCACCTGCATCCATGGCTGAGGGATCTTTTACCCAGAATTGCAGAAAGCTCATTGACCTGCTTGTGACTTGAAGGTCACAAGTGCCAAGTAATTAAACACCCCTGGAGAACAACATTGACACTCAAAGAGGGTGTGTAAATACCCCAGCTCCCTTGCCTTCCGGGTGGTATAATTCTGAGGCATGTGTTTTGCATCATTTTCTAGTTTCCCTGCAGGATGCATCTTCAGTTGCCATCTACGATCGCTGCTTTAATAAACTATTTTCACTCCAGTCTTTATTTCAAGGCCTGCTCCTGGAGGAACACATGTTAAGACACTTGAGGTTTAAGGACCATGCCTTGAGAAGTACTGATTTAGCAAGTGAGCTCACTTCTATTAAAAAAACAAACAAACCTCTCTGTCTCTCTCCTCCCCCCATCTTTCCCTGTGTGTGTTTGTGTGCGTGTTGGGGTGTGTGTATGTGCATTTAAAATATGTGAAAACAGTTTGTAAGGCTATATAACGTAGTATTAACAATAGTTCTTTCTGGGTGGTGGGAGCATGAATATTTCAATTTTTCTTTTAGTTTTTCTCTGTCATTTGTTTTTCTACAGCAGGAACTGTGCATTAGAAGCTATTTTTAATTGGCAATTAGGAGATTATTAGTGAGATCAGTGGTGGGATCGGAGCCAGGCTACAATGAGTTGATGAATGGCAGGGAGAACATGCAGACAGTTCTTTCAAGAAGCTGGGCTAGAGATAGGCAAGAAATGAAGTGGTAGCTAAAGGCGGGGGGGACCTGGAGAGAGTGCTGTTTTAAGAGAAACTTGAGCATGTTTATAGGCTGAGAGAAAGTAGCCAATGAGGAAAAAGTAGACAAAAATACAGGGTGGAGGTGGGGATAATTGGAGAGTCGGGTCCCAGAGGAGCCTTGAGGGGATTAGACCAGGGCCCAGGTGGAGAGATTAGTTTCTAACAGAAGGCACAATTCTCCTCTGGGACCAGAGGAAAGGGAGTAGAGGATGAACAAAGTGATCCATGCATTTACTTCACCCATTTGTTTATGTTGCTCTGCCTCCTTTCACCAAGGACTGGAGACGTTTCTAGAGGTAAATTAATAGGTTGGAGGCAACTAGAAGTTGAGGACTCCCCTTGGAGGGGTTCTACTCTCTTAATGGGGAGGAAGCAAGGTCACCAACTGAGGAAGGTGTCTCATTTGGGCTTTAGGACACATGCAAATGTGTGGGATAGTGGAGAAGAGACCGGCTGAGGGGGCTGAGCTGGGCCATTTAGAAAGAGCATTGGGTGGACCTAAAGGCCCAGATCTTCCCAGGAACTTGGGGTGCAGAAGGCTGTGCCACTTACTTCCTCTGGCTTTAGGGAAGACATTTCACCCCTCTGAGCCACTGTTTCCTTATCTGCAAATGGGGATAAAAATGTCAAGTCTGGAGGGCTGTTGCAAGGATTAAATGAAATAAGGGACACGAAGCACTTAGGGCAGTGCCTAGAACACAGGGAATGCTCAATCAGTGCCCACTCTCTTGCCCCTCCTGCTTTGAGAAGGCTGGAGCAGATGTTACCTAGATTTTTGAAAAGGGATGTGGTGTTGGTGCCTTGAAATGCTGTGATACACAACAATTTTTAATCCTGTATTTTTCTGATTGTAAAATTAGTGCAGGGAAGCAGATGTGGCTCAAGCAGTTAGGCTTACCACATGGGAGGTCCCGGGTTCTGTTCTCGGTGCCCCCTAAAGAAGACAAGCAAGAGAGCAAGCTTATATGATGGGCTGGCACAGAGAGCTGATGCAACCAGATGAATCAACAAGATGACACAATGAGGAGATGCAATGAGGAAACACAATGAGAGACACAACAACCAGGGAGTAGACGTGGCTCAAGCAATTGGGCGCCTCCCTCCCACATGGGAGATTCCAGGTTCGGTTCCTGGTGCCTTCTAAAAAGAAGATGAGCAGACACAGAGAACACTCAACTAAAGACAAGATAGCAGGCAGCAAATGCAAACACAAGATGAAGGGAAGAAATAAAATAATCTTTAAAAAATTAATACAGTAAACAGAGCAATATAAAGTCCCCCCATAATCCCACCCCATGGATAAACATGGTTAGAATGCTATATGATTCTACACAATTCTGTTATGCAAATAACGTGTGACTTTTTCTGTATTTGTGTTTTGATTTCCCCCTTTTTTTTGCATTCAACAACATCTCTTGGATAGTGCCTTAGTTTTCCACACGATCACCAATGCAAAATTACTGGCTTTTATAAAGGAAAGTTATTTGGGGTAAAAAACGTATGGTTCCAAGAACATGAAAAGTCCAAATCAAGGCTTCATCAGATATGCTTTCTCACCAAATGTCAGTTGCTAGCAGGTCCTGGAGTCCTGCCACGTGGTGGGGCAAGATGGTGGGTCTGCTGGTTTCTCTATTTTTCTGGAGCTCAGCTGTGGACGATCAGGCATCTTTCCCTGGGCCTGGTCTCCTTGAGCCTTTCAGGGCTTCTCTGTCTTTCTGCAGCTGTAGGTGAACTTAGAGTCCTCTCTCTCACAAGGTAGGGTCAAAATGGCAGATATTCCTTTTCTCTGTCTCTTCCAGTTCTCAGTTTATAATCTGGTACAGGGTGTCGGAGGTGGGTGATGTGTAGGAAAGGGTGCACCTGGGGCATGCTTCTATAGAATACGAACGTGTTCATCTTGTCATAGGGTGTCATTTCAATGGGTGGAGACCCCCACAATAAACAACAAAATATTAAACTCCCATCCTGGGGATTCCTGCTGCATTCCAAATAGAGGGGCAAGAATTTTTCAAGTACATAGGCATAGGCAGTGCCTAATAAGAGAAAACAGACCAGTATGTCAAGCCCTTAATATTAATGCATGTAACTATGAATCCTATTCTTGTAATATTGAAACTAAGCCTAATAATAACTATTGCCTAAGAGCTACCTCCTGAAAACCTCTTTGTTACTCAAATGTGGCCTCTCTCTAAGCCAAACTCAGCAAATAAACATACTTCCTACCCCTGCCCTCCCAAGTGGGACATGACTCCCTGGCCCCAAGGGATTATTAGCAAGTGCCAACTAGCAATGCATTTGAAAAAAGACTTTGACCAAAAGGGGGGAAACATCAAATATAAAAGAGTTTTTCTGGCTAAGAGATTTCAAAATGAGTCAGGAGTTCATTCCAGATGTTACACTTACGCATGTCTCAGGCAGATCTCAGTAACCGTCATGGTGAACAAAGCTTCAAATAGGGGTGCTCCTGAGGGCTCTAGAGCCATCCAGACACTATAGGCAAGGCACACAACCCCATTAAGTCAGCACCCCATCGGTAGACTTTACCTTAGAATATATGACAACCTATTTCCCCAATGTAACAGAGTTAGGCTCATTTATAATTTCCCTACACATGATTCTTCTACCCCTTTTATTTGAGCCTATAATTAGCACTATGCCCATTAAATATATGTCTCAGAGACTTAAGTCTTTGGTCTGTTCATGTCAGTTGAGCCCTGAATCTCAGCAGAGTTGAGGCCAACACCTATTCTCTAGTTCATTCAACTCACCCGGGACAACTAACACAAATGATGATGATGGATAACCCCTATCTCAAAAAAAACGAAGGTATCTCCACCTGCAAGCAAAACAGCGCCTTCCATCCGCCCCATAAGATCTAAGCGTCCTCTCAAGCTGAGACAGTCCACTCCCAAGTCCTCAGGGTTGAGGAATGAACAAACATAAGGAGTAATGCAACCCCCGGACAAAGAAAACTTATTAATATTGTAGTAATGGAAGAATGTTTAACATTGATATAAAGATAGTGGTTACCAGAGTTTCTGAGGGGAGGAAGAAGGAATAATAAGTGGAACACAGGGCATTTTTAGGGCATTGGAATTAAGTATAAACCACAATGTAAACTATAGACCTTGGTTAGTAGCAATGCTTCAATATTTATTCATCAGTTGTAACAAATGAACCACACAATTGTAAAATGCTATTAATAGGGGAGGATGGAGGAGGGGAGGGTTGGGTATATGGGAATCCCTTATATTTTTTTCTTACATAACTTTTCTGTAATCTAAAACCTCTTTAATAATAAAGTTTATTAGCTCAAGTGATTGAGCACCTACTTCCCATGTACGAGTTCCCAGGTTTGATCCCCAGTACTTCCTAAAAACAAACAAATGAAAAAAACAACTCTCACTGGGGAGCAGATGTAGCTCAGTGGTTAAGTACCTGCTTCTGACATATGAGGTCCTGGGTTCAATCCCTGGTCCCTCCTAAAAAAGTAAATACATAAAGTTTATTATATTAAAAGAAAGAAAAATACCCCAGCAAGAGGGTGGAGACCCAACCTGGGTCACACCTCACTGATGTAGTCCAATCAAAGCCTCTAACGTGACTTTAATCAAGCGATCTAATCAAAGGTCCAATGGGATCTAATCAAAAGCCACCACCTACACTGCATTTATAGGCACAAGTATGGGTTAGCTGAAGAACATAAATTTCTGGGGTTCACAAAAGACAAACCAGGACAGAGAGATTTAAAAAAAAACAAAAAACCCAACAGCCTGATGTTTTCGTTTAGATTATAAGGAGAGGGGGTGATAAACCCTGCAGTCAGGATCTCCAAGTCTAAGTTCACATCCCTCAAAAGCATCAGGTCATCGAATATGAAAACAGAGATGAATAGAGAGCAATGACTTGCCAAACTTAAATATAATCACCAGTCTTAGTGTGCTGCATATTAACTGAACTGGAGGAAAGTCAGGGAAAGCGCAAAGAGTGAAAAGTCTGAAAACTGGAAAGTATTATGAAAGGTCAAAGGGACTGTGACTTTAAGCTAGAAAAAAAACAAAAACATATTCTGTAAACTTAGGAAGAGATTTGAGCTAGTTCTTAAGAAGAACTTAACCACTGAAAGGCTTTTAGAAAATAGCATAAAATAGTACCAGAGCATCTTTTCATAATAGGTGTAGAATAGCATAGGAAAAGCTAAGGCACTACAACAAAATAATAGCTTATTGAAAATGGAGTCTATTTCTCACTCACACAACAGCACACAATATAGTCATTTGGGAGCCCAGTTTCCTTTCATATCTTTGCTCTGCTGGCCCCTTTAAAGCAATGTCAAAGCTAGGTCCCTGGCACATCTGTGTTTCAACTCCAGGCAAGAGGAAATGGAGCACAGAGTGGCACAAGCCCAATGCCTTAGGGCCAATTTCTACTTACATTCTATTGGAAAGGACAGAGCAGCTGGGAAGTGCTGTCTCTAGCAGCTGAGCCACTCCTCCAGCTACAACTCTATTACTAGGGAAGATGAATTCTGATACACAACTAGCAATTTCCACCACCCCTCCTCTCTTTGAGCCCCAGTTTCTTCTATAAAAGGGGGATAATAATAACTACTTGTTAAAATAGCTATGAGACTCAGATCTGATCATAAATATGAGAGTGCTCCATACACTCTAATGTGCCTGATAAGAATTGCTCATTGTTTTCCCTCTAGTCTGCAAGCTTCTCAGGATAAGGGCTATAGTTTATTCATGTCTACCTCCCCCCTACCCCCCATTCTCCCAGTACCAGGCCTGCTCAGAGTCAATATCAACAAGTATATGTCAAATAAATGAAGCCCAACAGCAGGCGTTTTCCCATGTCCCATTTCATTTCAAAGGCTTCAAGAATTTAGACTCTGGCCTGTTGGTGAAAATTAAAATTGGGAGTGCATATTAGTATATTGGTTGGGATTTTTTTGGTTGCCAAGTGACAGTACACCCCTCTTAAACTTGCTTATGCAATAAGATGGACCACCTCACATATCCAAAAGTCCGGGCTCTGTGTCAGAGCAACAGCTCCTCTTCTCTGAGATTCTCTTGGCCCTGCCTTCCTCCGTTGTTGGAGGCGTCCTCAGACTGGGAACAAGATGACGGCTCCAAATCCAAGCATTGCCATCAAATACATCCACATCCAGCAAAAGGGGGCAGCCTGTTTTTGAAAGATGATATCCTTTCTAGAACCAGCTCCCATCTTGTGCCCACCCCCTACTGCCATAGGCTTCCCTCTGTCTTTTCAGGCCAGGTCACATGTCCAAGTCCAAACCATCAAGAATGGGCCACCATGATGGACTTAAGTCAAACAGGACTTAACTCCTGGAGCAGGAGCTGGACTGGGATCAGCCTTCCCTCAGTTACAAGGAGGAGGGGGACACCTGAACAAAACCAAGGCTCGGACAGTGAGGAAGAGTTGAAGAATAGCTGTTGGATGAACAACCAACCTGACTATGGCAATAATGGAGATACTGGACCAGGGGATGGTGTGATAAAGAACACACAAACGGCAAGTGACTAAGCTTAGAGCTGCTTCTTAAATTGTCAGTAAAGTTTAACTCCAGGCAAGACACTCTGGAGAGGGAAAACTGTGGAACTACCAACACCTCCTTCTCCCTCACCATGACATCCAGTCCATTGAGTGTGACACTAAATGTCACAATGTGTAAACTTTCAAGACTTTGGCCTTCTCTCCTTCCTCACTGCCGTGATCCCAGCTCAGGTCTCACCTCCTGCAGGCATATGACAACATTGATCTAACTGGTGTCCAGTCTCTCCTCCTTCGATCCCTGTCTTACCTGCTATTATTCAGCTCCACACCTTTATTTTGTGCCAGGCACTGCACAAATCCAGACCCAAAGGAAAGGGTCCTTCACCTTGCTGGTGGTATGAATACCTCGTGACTTCCCAAAAGCCAAATCTGACCAGGTTATCCCCCTGCTTGGGGGCCCAACAGCCTCAGTAAAGTCTTTGCCAGGCCCCTCAAGTCCCCCCCCCCACCCTCCCCCAGCAGGAAAGAATTGTTGCCTTTCCCCCAAGTGTGTCCTCCCCCTTCCTGCCTCTCGGCCTTAGCACATGCTGTCTCCTCTGCCCAGAAATCCCTCATCCCCTCTCCATCTGGTGCACCAGAGAGGGTCTCCTATTACTCTTTCTCCCTTCCTCCCGCTCCATTCCCTTCCTCCTCCCCCACAATATAGCCCTCTAGAAAGCTTTGCTGAATGGAAGGGACTCTTCGGGTCAGACATTGGTGAGCCCCAGGGCTTTCCCAACTTCTTCCCTAAGCATTCCTAAAGAAAGCCTAGAGGAAATGGGACCCAGGGCCTGGGAGGGTAGGGGTACTGAACTGGCCCTAGGCATATGTGGAAGCTTTATTCTATGCAGATCACAGGCTTGTTTTTAATACAAAATAGTATTTTCCTCAAATGTTCAAACAGAAGATGCAGGAAGATGCTCCTCGTTTACTCGTCCTCCCAAATCTGCTGCCTCCCACCCACCGCGGGGATCCGAAGCGAGGCCTGGATGATGGTCCAAGTGCAGACTCCGAAGGAACAGCTGCGTTTCGCTCCCTGGGGAGCGGGCGGGTGGCTAGATACTGGCGAGGACGAGGATGTGTGTGTGTGCGTGCGCGTGTGTGTGCGCGAGAGGGGGCGTGTGCGTGTGCGCCTTCCCCGGGCTGGAGGCCCGTCCCTCCCCTCACCCGCCCGCGGCGGGGGCGGAGTCTCGCGGGCCCCGCCCCCGAGGGCGGGGAGAGAGCTGCGGCCGCCGGCAGCTCGGCTCGGCTGGTTCCGGGTTGAAAGCTGCTTTCGGACCCGAGCGGTGGCAGCCGAGCCCGCCGGGGTAAGGGGCCGCGCGGGGCCGGGGCTTGGGGCCGGGGTCGGGCAGCTGAGCGGGCTGGCACCCCTCTTCTCCTCTGCCAAGCACCGTCGCGGTGCGGCTCGGCCTGGCTTTCCCCTCCCCCGGAATCCCCACGCTGGGCTTCTCCCCCTTCCCCCACCACCCCCATCTTGGGATTTCATCCCCCTCAAGGCTCCTGCCCCCTCCCGGATCCCCTTCGCCCAGCACCCATCCTTTCGGACTGTCCTCTTCCCCAGAACCCCCTCGCCAGAAGCCCCTTCCCTCAGACACCCACGCTTAGATAGCTCCCCCTGCACCCATCGCCTCGGCTTACCCACTACCTCGAGGCCACCCTCGTTCCGGGCTCGCTAGCCCGAGCCCCCGGACCCTTTCCTCTGCATTCCCACCCTCCCGGACAGCACCTCCCTCCATCCCCGGTAGTCCCTACCCCTGCCTCTTCCGGCCTCATCCCCGCACCCATGCCTCGGTGCTGACCCCGCCAGCGCCGCGCGCTCTCAGCCGGCCCCCACCCCGGCGTCTCGGGACCCCTCTTCGCCGCCCCCGGCGCCATGGCGTGCAGCCTCAAGGACGAGCTGCTCTGCTCCATCTGTCTGAGCATCTACCAGGATCCCGTGAGCCTGGGCTGCGAGCACTACTTCTGCCGCCGCTGCATCACCGAGCACTGGGTGCGGCAGGAGGCGCAGGGCGCCCGCGACTGCCCGGAGTGCCGGCGCACGTTCGCCGAGCCCGCGCTCGCGCCCAGCCTCAAGCTGGCCAACATCGTGGAGCGCTACTGCGCCTTCCCGCTGGACGCCATCCTCAACGCGCGCCGCGCCGCGCGGCCCTGCCAGGCGCACGACAAGGTCAAGCTCTTCTGCCTCACCGACCGCGCGCTGCTCTGCTTCTTCTGCGACGAGCCCGCGCTGCACGAGCAGCACCAGGTCACCGGCATCGACGATGCTTTCGAGGAGCTGCAGGTGCACCGCCGGGCCGGCCCGGGGCGGGGGCGGGGCCGGGGCGGGGCCGCCGCTAGGGTCCGGGCCCTATCAGGGTTATTATGGGGCGGGGCCGCGGCGAGGGGCGGGGCCTTGGGCTGTCAGGACCGTGCGAGGTCTCGGATGGACCGGGAGTGAGGGTGGGTCCCTGGTTGGGGCCAGATCAGGGATGCGGTGGGACGTCGAGGACAGTCTGAGATCAAAACTGAACCAGCCACCGGGCTGAGGCAGGGTTGGGGACGGGGCCGAATCAAGAGTTGGGCAAGCGTAGGGCCACTGTCAGGCATCGGAAGTCGCATAAACAGGGAGGAAGAGAGAACCTTGACAGCTCTGGAAAGCTCTGGACATAATAGACCCTCTGAAAACATCTGTCTGAACTCTTCATTATATACAAGTGGAAACTGAGGGCCAGAGAGATGGTGCGACTTATCCAAGGCAGCACTGCTAGCCAGTGCCCGAGCCAGGGCTAGAAAGCACAGCCCTGACCCTGGCCCCTCTCGCCCCTGCTGCTCGCCCCTCCTCACCCTGTCTGCCTTTCTAGCTGGAGAGGCCTCTACCTTCTGAACCTTGGTTCCCCTGGCCGCAAACCAGGAAATCTAAGTTTTTTGCTTCTTTTTTTTCTCTCATTCTATTCTGTGTCCTGGGAAATGCAGGAGAAATTAAATATATATTTTCTCCAAACGTTTTGAAAGCATTTTCATTCTTGCAGGGGAGAGGAAAGCAGGACTGCTGCTTCCCTTCTAGTGCACTGGCTCTGGGCTCAGCACTGTCTGGGGAACTCAGCCAGTTGCTTCATGTAAGCCCCCATGTGCTCATCTGTAAAATGGGGGTCACGGTGATTCCTTCCTATGAGGACAATCATGGGAGGAACCTGCTGTTCGAGGTGCTTGGTGCACGGTGGGGGCTGGGTCAGCACGTCTTCCCGTGCTTACTCCTTCTACCTGTGAGAGCTTGTGTGCCCAGCTGCCTGAGGAGGAGGCCTCACTTTGGTGTGTCTGAGACACAGGGTTTGGCAAGAATGTGGCTCAGAACCGTTCTTGCCACCCCCTCCCCTGCCTTTCCCTCCTGATGGGGAAGTAGGGTTCATTAGCTATTTCTGCACTGGGCCTGAGGCTGAGCCCGCCCCTCACACCTTCTCCTCCCCCAACAGCTGGCAGCCCTGTCCCTGGGGCTACAGCAGTCTGGACTTGGGCCCCTCTCCTGGTGAATTATAAACTCAGAACTGGCAGGGCCTTAAGAGTTGTCTGGTGCAACCCTCTCTTGAACTTGACAGATGGGGAAGTGGCAGCAGGGAAAGGAGGGGCCCAGAGGAGGCCAGGCGTGGAGTCTCTTGACACATAGTGCCTAGCAGTTTTACAATTATAATAAATTCTGGGGGCAGCAGAGCAGAAAGGGTACGAGCTCTGGCTTTGTACCCAGGCAGCTCCAATCCTGGCTCTGCCATTTACTGTGGCCTTAGGAAAGTTACTTACCATCTCTGAGCCTCAAGTCCGTTATCGGCAGCATAGGAGTAATGGGGTTAAGATTAAATGAGATATTTGTAAGAATTTAGTACTGCGGCTGGCACGTGATAAGCATTCAATAAAAGACAGCTCCAGTATGTTACATCATGCCTGACATTGACATTGGGGACCAGATAATTTTTTGTTGTAGGGGGCTCTCCTGTGCATTGTAGGATGTTTAGCAGCCTTCCTGGCCTCTGCCTACTGGATGTCAATAGCACACACCCCCAGCCCAGCCCCAGTTGCGACAACCAAAAATGTCTCCAGATATTGCCAAATGTGTCCTGGGTCAAAATCATCCTGCCCGAGAACCCTAACCTAAAGAAGTCCTGCTCAACTTTCCTGACTCTGCTCAAATATCACCTCTTCTGTGAAGCTTTCTGACCTGCCAGGTAGAATTACTTTGTACTCCAATTCCCAGTACTGGGGTCAGATCCTGGCATCTCATGTATAAGCTGTGAGGATTTGGACAGATCACTTCATGGCTCGAAGCCTCCACACACACATCTCTAACATGGGAATAGTATGGCACTCCTGGCAAGGACTTTTGTAAGGGTTAGGGATGCTGGATCAAAGGTGCCTAGTACTGTGCCTGGCAGTGAGTTTTTATTGTGTACCAAGTGTCCTGCTGAGCAATTGGACCACAGAGGGTTTTGGGGCTTCTTAGCCAATATTTATTGAGCTCTGGCCCAATGCCTGGGACTGCACTATGTACTTTTCTTGCACTACTTCATTTACTCTTTCTAGCATTGTATTGGGAGGGTACTATTATTTGTTCCTTTTACAGATGAGGAAACAGGCTTAGAGAAATTAAGTGACTTGTTCCATTACCCGGCTGGTAAATGGCAGGGCCAGGATTTGAACCCAGTCTGAGCCACTCATAACCTCCGAGCTGCCTCTGAGTGCTGGGTAGCTGTCTCCCACCGCCCCCGCCCTCCCGCCTGTCTCTGTACTGAGTCCCCAGCACAGGGCCAGGCTAAGAACACAGTCTTTCTGTGCCAGCTGATGTGCCAAGTGTAGGTGGCTGGGATGTCATCTTGTTCAGGCCTGGCATCTGGCTCTCAGGCCATCTCAGGTTCTAGCCTCCCCATCTCCCGCCCCTCCCCACCCCCAGAGGGGATCCAATTCAATCCCAGCTGCCCCCGCCAGGCCTCATCTCGCTGTGGCCATTGGAGCCTTTCCCAAGGCCACCTTCACGCCGAGGAAGACAGCATTCACGAGCCTTGGACGGGTGCCCTGATGAGCTGGGGATGCTGATCCCAACACATTGAGGCACCCACGCCAGGAAAGAGCAGGTTATGGGGCAGGGTTCAAATCCTGCCTCAGGGCATTGCCTTCTCTGCACCCCTTTTCCCCATCTGGGAAATGGAAATAAGAACAAGGCTCCCCACTTTATGTGTGAAGACACCTAAAACACAGCCCTGCCTGTCCTAAGAGATGATAGATGCAAAGGCACTGTTGCCATTTCCTGGGTACTTACCGTGCCAGGGACTGGGCTGAGGGCTTTGGCGGCACCGCCTCTCATTCCGTCGGCCTCATCAGCCATTATACAAATGAGGAGACTGAGGCTCAGAAGCTGTGCCTAAGGTCACGCAACCACTGACTGTCGCTGAAGCTGGAACTGGAACTCTGGTTATCTGAAACCGAGGAGGGCCCAGCACGGAGGGGAGCCCCCAGTCAGGTGGTTCGCTGAGCCTGGAGAATGGGAAAGTGAGGCTGGACCAGCATGTGAGGGCTCTGCCCCCACCCCCCACAGAGCCTGGACTTGATCTGGAAAATGCTGGGGAGCCAGGAATGGATTTTAAGCAGGTGGGTGTGACCTGGTGAAAAGTGCACCTGGGGGCCGTGTGGGGTTAGACAGGTGGGGACAGCCTGGAAGGAGGTGGAACAGCCAGGAGGTGTTGCTAGAGACTGAGAGACTTGGAACTGGGCAGTGAGGGCTGGGGCTGGGAGAGAGAATTCAGGCTTGTGGGCATAGAAGAGGGGCTGGGAGCAGGGGAGGAAAAAGGAGAGGCAGATTAAGCTTGCCATGCTAAGATTTCTGGCATCCTTGGGTCAAAGAGGAAATGAGAGAGGAGTCCTGGGGCATGGAGGAGAATGGAGGGCCTTGACCACCTACTATGTGCCAGGACTTGTGCTGGGCCCTCATTTCGTCCTCATCACAACCCTATTTGGTAGCTCTTATCCCCATTTTACAGATGAGGCTCTGCGAGGTGGGCCCTGAAAGGAAAAGAAGTGACCTGCCCAAGACCACAGCCAGGAAATAGCAAAGGCAGGATTCAAACCCACATTTTTTTGACTTCAGGGTTCATGTTGTTTCCACTGGACAGCACTGCTTGGAGGGGGCAAGAAGGGTCCCAGGGCTGAGATAGTTTCCTGCAATGGCTTTGTTCTCTGGGCTGGGGGGAGGGCCTCCAAGGAGGGAAAGCCTGGCCTCGGGGAGCGGTTGCCTCCAGTCCTGGCCTCCCCAAACCATTGTGACCCCAGAGCCTCTCAGCTGACATCCTGGCATAATTGCGTGCTCAGCTCTGCATTGGCTGTGACTCTACCCCTGTCCAGAGGAAGGTCAGAGAGCTGCACTCGAGGTGCTTCCCTCTCCAGCCCGCCTCATCCAGCCCTGCCCCTAGCTCTGAGGGGGCCCTGCCAAGTCCACCTCCCCAAGGCTGTCATTCACGGCCGCCTCCACCCCTCCCCAGCTAGCCCCAACTGGCCTTTCTGGCTTGTGACTCCACCCCCCTGTCACATACCTGGCTCCAGCCATCCCTGTCCCCTCCCCTGCTGCCTGCACACACCAGGCATGCCCTGCCCAGCGGGTTCCCTCCTCCGCCTGGAATGCCCTGGCCCCATTCTAGAGACTTGAAGAAGCCCTGCCCACCTGTCTTCCCTAATCCTAACGTCAGAAATAAACTCTCTCCTTGAAACTACCCCAGTTCTGAGTCTCTCTTTCACATGCAGTTGTGTGATGATGATGATGATGACAACAATGACAGACTGAGCACACCCTGGGTGTCATGACAGGTCATGAATTAAGCCATTTCATCCTCACAACAACCCGATGAAATAGGTGCCATTAATTACCCCACATTACTGATTTGGAAACTGAGGTGGAAGGAGGTGGTCACAAACAGCCAGGGGATGGCAGCTGGATTCGATTCTCTAAGTTCTACCTACTCGCCTGTCTACCTCCCTGACAAACTAACCCGAAGGGCAGAGGCTGTGTCTCAGCAATTGGAGTGGCCAGTGCCTGGCTCGTGGGAGGTGCACGGCGATGCCTGCTGTTGGAGTTGACTGGGGCAGAGTGCGGAGCGGTTTCAGCATGGGCTTTGATTTGCTCTGAGCCCCGCCTCTGCCTTTTCTTGGCCATGAAACCCCAGGCAAGCTGCTTAACCTCTCTGAGCCTCAGTTTCCCCCTCTGAGACGGAGGTAAGAGTGGCACTAACCTCGTGGCATTGTGAGAATTAGATGACACGACTCCCAAACCCAAACCACACCCACCTCCGGCCTTTCTGGTCCTGAGCCTGTTCCTGGGCTGGAAATCCAGAGGGCTGGGGACCCTTCCTTCCCTGGCTGTTTGAGGAAGTGGGGGTGGGGGTTGGGCCCAGGGAGGGGTAGAGTCATTGAGGAGAGTCTCGGGGCACGTGGTGATGGCCTGACCCCCGAGCACCCAGTATATGCCAGGCTCAGGCTCCACAGGGCTAAATACTCCTTGTTTATGATCTCATTTCACCCTCCCAACCCTCGACCTGTTATCCCCATTTTGCAGATGAGAGACTGAGGCATAGGCAAGGTCGCAGCTAGTAGGTACCCAAGTCTGAAGACCCCAGGCCAGGAAGGAGACACTTGTGGGGACGGATCCCAGGTTGCCTGCCCATCATCCTCCCTGATCCTATTGTCAGAAATAAGCTGCCCTTGAACGGCGCCCCCGCCCTGGTCTGGGTTTGGTTTTCCTAAATTACTGTTCCCTCAGGGTATGTACTTAGCCCACCTAAGGGAGAGCTGCTGGCCAGGGCGGTTTCCCCTCCCACCGTCTAGAGGCAAGCCCTGACCAGCCTCTTTCCTGAACAGGTTCGTTCTGCAGGCCCTTCTGGGGGCTTCTCTCTGCCTGGTCCTGTCCTAGGGACTGGGGGTGTGTCTTGAGGACGCAGGCACAGCCCTCAAGAGCCCACAGGTCCTGGCAGGGAACCTTGCTATTAGAAGGCCATATGTGCTCTGATGGCACAGAGCACACGAGGAGTGTCTGAGGGTAGTATGGGCTATGGAAGGAGGTGACATTTGATCTGGGTTTCAAAGGAGGAGTAGGAGTTAAACACGTATGGGGGGAAAAGCGTTTGGCTGAGCATTCCAGACACAGGAGATGGCACATATCAAGTTCTGGAGGGAGAGCATTGTAAAACGCTCAGTGCATCTAGAACAGTGCTGTCCCATAGAACTTTCTGAGATAACAGAAACGTGCTCCATCTATGCTGTCCGATATAATTGCCTCTGGTCGTGGCTATTGAGCACTTGAAACATGGCCAGTGCAATGGAGGAACTGAATTTTGAATTTATTTCATCTTAATTAAAAGAGCCACGTGGAGCCAGTGTCTACCCTATCAGACGGCGCAGGTGTGGACCAGGAGATAAGGCTGGAGAAGAAGGTTGGAGCCAGGGGCGAAGGGTCTTGCATGCCAAGCTAAGGCTTTCTGCCCTTCTTCCCAGGCAATGTGGAAATCCTGCAGAGGGGTGCAGTGGGAGACGTGGGACAGATCCATTCTTTGGAATGATCATTCCAGCTGCTATGTGGGTCACGGAGGGGAGCAGGGAGGAGCCTGAGGTCACACCCAGAAAAGAGGTGATGAACTCCTAGCCAGGGGCAGTGGGGATGGAGAGGAGAGAGCAGATTCCAGAGCTGATGGGACTGGGGGGAGCGTGTCAGGGATGCCTCCCAGTTTCCGGCTTGGGGGAGGGGTGCCCTTCACTGAGATGGCAACGTGGAGGGGGAGGCAGGTTTGGGGTCTGCTACCCTACTGCAGCACACTAATGTAAATGTCTCCCCACCTCGTCTGTTGGCCTCCTGTCCCTGACACAGGACCATGTGGGGCCCAAGGAGGTCCCAGCACAGAGTGTTCCAAAGCCCCCAGGGTCCAGGGGCAAGGGGCAGGCCAGCTCTTGTTGTCCCCTGACCCCAAAAGCAAGGAGGAGGAATTTGTCCAAGTTTTTCTGGCACCCTGAGCAATGTGAATAATGTGGCCTCCAGGACAGTTTTCTCAGAAATGCTGAAGGGCTGCCTGGGTGGCTGGGTCTTCTCTGGACTCACGGGGGCCGCCAGGATGGGGTGGGGGCAGTGGTAGCACTCAGCCCAGCCGCCTCCAACATCTGCATCTCAGCCAGGCTCCGTCACAGAGAGAGGGCCTGAGAAGTGGGCGCTCTGCCCTCGCAGGTGACTAGAGATTCGCTGCCCTGTGGGTTCAGGATATGCATGAATCTGGCTGTTAGGCATGACTTTCAGCTCTTTGTAGCAGAGATCTACCTAAAGTAGCTGAAATCAGGTAGGGGGTATTTTTCTTTCTTGTGAAGAACAAGTCTGTAGGAAAGGACTGCAGGTCGTGGTGTGCTGGAGCAGACTTGCAGCAGCTTCTGAGAGCTGATTGTGCACATCTCTTCCCAACTCCACACTCAGTGACCTCATGTTGTTAACTTGAAGTTGGCCCCAGTGGGAGCGTTTGTGCCTCAGAGGTCAATAAATGCTACAAAGTAGGGTTTTTTGGTTTTTGTTTTTTCTGGATAGCTGGCTTCCCAGCACATCACTGAATCTGGTAATAGTATGGCTGCCCCACAGTCATCAGGGGTCCAGACATTTTCTTCCTTCTCCTCTAGCATCACTCTGTCTTTAAGGTTGCCTCATGGCCTGAGATGGCTGCCAGAGTTCCAGCCATTATGTCTGCTTAAGCTCTCCACTCTCAGAAACAAACCGCTTCCATTTTTCTATCTTACCTCTGTTTTCATAGCTGTTTTCTCCTCATCCTTCAGGTGTTATCTCAGGTATTACCTCCCCAGGGAAGGCTTCCCTGACCATCCTACCTAAAGTCACCCCCTTCCCCCACACTGCTTTATTTTCTCTAGAGCACAGACCGAAGCTGGTAATTATCTGGTTCTTTGTTACTTTCTTTGTTTATTATCAGTCTTCCTCACTAGAAGATCCCTGAGCACAAGGGCTGCGTCTGTCTTATTCACTGCAGGATCCCCAGTGCCTCAAGAGTGCCTGCTGCATGGTAGTTGCTCAACAAATATTTGTTGAGTGAATGAGCAACAGCAAACAAAGATAATTTTGTTACCTGCATAGCATCTCTTCTTGACTGTTTCCCCAGGTTGCTACCTAGTCTGTAAAATGCGTTGGACTAGATGTTTCTGGAGGGCCCTGTGTGCTCTGAGATGATGAGTGGGCGGGGGTGAGTGTGGACAGGTCAGTCAGCCGCCGGACCCATTCAGAGCCGAGGCTGACGGTGAACCTAGGCCCTGACCAGAGCTGTTTCCATGGCAATTCATCCGCACACTTCCTTGAGGCGCATCTCAGTGCCAGGCCATTTCTGGGTGCAGGAGATGTGGAGCCCACGGGGGCGGTCAGGGCCTGCCCCGGAGGACTCGTGGGCTAGTGTGGGGGTGGAGGAGGGGCAGACGGGAGAGCGACTGGCCGTGAGACCACGGGCGACTGGAGGCACTGGACCCTGGGCTGCCGGCCTCGCCTCCACGTGGCAGTCATTCGCCTGACAAGGAACTACAGGGGATTTCTGCATGCTGGAGCATGCACAGGCCAGGCGAGATTCCTGCCCCCAGGTCGCTTATATTCGAGAGGTCGAGACCAGCAATAAGCAGACCTCCGGGAGCAGATCATTTCAGACCACAGGTGCTCTGCAGCCTGTGAGGAGGTGCCACCTGCTGCACGTGGCGTTAGGCCAAACCTCCTCCACGGAGCTTCTGAATTGATATATGAATGAGAAAGGGAATTGCCAGGAGGAGATCTGAGAGCGGAGTGCACCGGGCAGAGGGAACGGCCACATCCTGCCTCAAACAAGCTCAGGACGATAGAGAAACAGGAGGAAAGTTACTGTAGCTGGATGGGAGAGAGGGAGGGAGGGGGAAGGAGAACAGGGGTGGGTCTAGGGTGAGGTCAGGGGCTTGCTTCCGGTGCAGGATTTAAAGGGGTACCAGAAAAATCCCTCAGTAGTCGAGATAAATAATATTTAATGCCACATTTAAAAAGGTCAAAATCAATGCCAAAAAATCTGCTGAACAACTTACTAGATTTTTAAATAAAGATATGTAACAATGTGATATGGAGCCATATTAGAACCTAAGACAAAAGGGAAAATTGAGATTACTGATCCTGACTTTATTTAAACTTTCGATATTTTGCTTATCATGGATTTTTGCTGTTGTTGGTAGAAAATGTGCTGCCTGAAGTAAAGATCGTGGTGTCTAGAACCAGACTGCCTGGGTTCCCATTCTGGCTTTACCCTTACATCCTTAGCTTCTTTTGTTTCTTCAAAGGAAAATGGGGGTAATAAAAGTGCCTACGTCAGGATTATTGAGAGGATCAAATGAACTGATACCAGCAAAGGGCTGAGAACAGTGCCTACCCCAGGACAAGTGTTCAGAGAATGTTAGCAGTTGTTCGCTGCGATGGACTGGGGTAGAACCTAGCCTCTGCCAGAGGGTTCTAAGAAGGGAGCCAGGCGGCCAACCCTGGGAGGGAGGGTATGGGCAGGTAGGATGGAGCCTGGGAGACCAGAAGCTCCTGGCACGGCCAGAGAGGAGGCCGTCGCAAAACTCCAGCTGAAAGATGGGAAGAGGGGAGCTGTTGCGGAGGCAGGTGCAGCAGGCTTGGTGGTGGTCGAACGGTGGTGGGGAGGGGAGCAAGGGCTGAGTCCAGGGTAATTGCATCGCCTGGTCCGGGCACCTCACCACTCCCTGGCCGGGTCTGGCCCTGGCCCGTGCCCCCATCCCGGCCTTGCGTGTTTTCCAGAGGGAGCTGAAGGAGCAGCTTCAGGCCCTTCAGGACAGCGAGCGGGAGCACACGGAGGCGCTGCAGCTGCTGAAGCGCCAGCTTGCGGAAACCAAGGTGAGTTTGGTGCGGGGCGGGGCCTGTGGAGATGGGGTGGGGCTGGGGGGCAGTTATGGAAAGAGACGGGGTGAGGGGACCTTCGTGGAGGTAAAGGGGCCGGGGCCTGGCCGGCGGTGACTGAGCCAGGGTTCACACAGGTCAGGGCCTCGAAGGGAGGATCTGGGCAGGTCAGGGCTAAGGGTGGGCCCTCCAGGCCAGGGTCACTGGGGAGCTCTTTCTTCCTGCTTGGGGTGGGAGTTGGAGTGGGACTAGGGACCCTCCGGTGTCCTGCAGGGCTGGGAGAATGTAGCCCCTTTTTCTCTTCCTCGTTAAACAAGCCCACTGGCCCAGGAGCCACCCTGGCAGATTCCCCGCAGCACCTCCGAAGCCCTCCTCGCTGTGGTGCGGCCCCGGGAGTTCCCCTCTTTAGCTCAGACCAGGGGACAGGGATTTGGAAAAGTAGGGCTGAACCCTTCAGCCTCTGGCTACGTGGTTTGAAAAGAAAAGCTTTTTTCCTTGACCTGAGAGGAAGATGTGGGTTCTAACCCTGCCGTGAACTCACTTTGTGACTTTCTGCAAACTGTGTACTTTTCTGGGCTCCAGTCCTCCCATCTGTACAATGGGAGCTCTCCCTGCTCCCGTCCAGCCCTGAAGTTCTGGATCCTAGCTCACGTCCAAGGGGCTTCCTCGGATTCCCCCATCACGACCTCCCCCTGCCCCTCCCCCCCCCCCCCCACAGAGGTATCTCACTACTGGGCAGGACTTGCTTTGATTTCTTCCCCATCTTCCTGTGACCAAGAGCTGGGGACCCCAGCCCAGCTGCCCAGCTCTAGGCTGGTTTCGCTCTGGCTCCAGGCCCCGTTAGCCAGGGCACTGCCAGCAGCAGCCGGAGCAAAGGCTTAGGAAAGCTCTGGCCTTCCGGAGGCCACCCTGGGGCCTGGAGAGGCCATTGGAGACCCAGATCTGTGCCCCGGCTTGGCCACCCACCAGCTCTGGGGTCTTGGGAAGGTCATGACAAACATGTCTTCAGAGAACATTCCAGAGTGCCTCTGACAGGAACCTCGGTGGGCAACAAATGAGAAAGTCACCGAGCTCAGGTTCCCTGTCTCTCTGGGGTTTCTGCCCCTCTCAGTTGATGAGGAGCAAATGGAATATTCGGGAGGGAAGAAAGGAGAAGATTGTGGTCTGTTTCTTCTCAGCATTATCTTCTCTCCAGCCGCCGCCCCCCCCCCCCACCGCCATTGTTTTTCTCCACTGACCTTTTCCTCCTCCGCTTTCCTGTCCATCTGTCTGCCTCTGGGGGGTCCTGCAGGGCCACCTCCCCCTCCGGTTCCCTCAGCCCCGCTTCCTGTCTGGACTGGGGTGTTTATACAAGAAATGCCTATGGATGCCGTGGAGGTCATATTTCACCTGGAGCCTGACTGGCTTTCCTGTGGCGCCTGCCCCTCCAGTGGCCCGGCCTGAAGGCCCGTCTGCGCTCCCTCCTCAGGCCCCGTGTTTTCCTTGGTTGGCCCTAGAGGGGTGATGCATTCTTGGCAGGGAACAGGCCCCAGCTCCTCCTGTTCCCAGGGATGTGGTGAGCTGGGGTGGGAGGAAGGGCAGAGACTGCCTCCCCAGCCACAGACTGGAGGGGCGGGGTGGGGCAGGGGCGTTTCTAGAAAGAACTGGAGTAAACAGTGCTCGCCAGTTGAGCTGAACCTTTTTCTCTGCTGGAAACTGTTTCCCACTCATCGTCTCACTGAATCCCACAGAATGTCACCTCCACAAAGGCAAGATTCCCTGGAACCTAGCACAGTGCATGGCATACAATATATGGCTGTCGAATAAATGAGTGAAAAAAAATGAAACATCTTTTGGGATGGGAACTGTTGTTATCCCTATTTTATTGGAGAGGAAACTGAGGCATGGAGAGGTCGAAGGACTGACCTGAGTCCTCACAGCTAGTAAGTAGCAAATCGGGAACTCACTGTCCAGGTGTGTCAGCAGGTACATCCAGCCAAATGCTGGGATGTCCCCTGGGATGACCTTAGCATGATTGACGGCTTTGTGGTCAGCAGGCCAGGTAGGTGGGGAGGACCCACTGGGGACATGCTTGGGGCTGGTGGCCGTTACTGCTGTTCCACTTTTGAGCTGCCCTCTCTCTGCCTCTCCACCTTCCCCACCCATCCTCCTTTGTCCTGGAGACACTGGACCCCCAGCCTAGAAAGAAGATGGAGCCTACACCCAACTCTGCAGAGCAGTTGTGAGCAACAGCCTTCCTTCCTTCCCTCTTTTAGCCCCCAGCAGTTCCTGACTATCTCAGCCTTATGCCAAGCCTTGTGATGGGTTCTGGGAATCCAGGGACAAGGAAGACAGCATTCCTACCAAGGAGAGACTCATCAACTAGCCAGGGAGACACATAAAATGTGGGACGGCGTATGAAAAGTGTTTACAAAGTGCTCTGGGAGGTAGCTTTCAATCTGGGTCTTGCAGAATGAGTAGGAGTTTGCTGATTGAATAAAGGGTCTGAGGGGATTCATTCTAGGCAGGTGGAAGTGCAGTGCAGTGATGCCAGGGAGGTAAGTTGAGAACAGATTGAGAAGGGCTTTCAATGCCAGGATTAGGAATTTGGCATCTTACTAGTCATCAAGGAGCCAAGGAAGGTTCCTAAACACTGGCCATGACCCAGTTTGCACATTAGAAAGATCACTCTGGTAACAAGTTTGCTGGCAAAGTCAAGGAGTTGAGTAATGGACCAAATGAGCTGGAGGAGCTTGTGGTACCCCAAGGGGATGTGTAGAGGAGGCAGTTGGAAAGCTGGGTGGACGTGGCACTCAGGAGACAAGCAGGGCCACGACCTGGATTTGAGAGCCCTGGAAAAGCAGGGGGGATGAAACCACAGGAGTGGATGAGGGAGGGCGTGGAGGGTGAGAACGGGAGGGGGCCCGGATGAGCCCTGAGGAACATAGGGGGACAAGAGGGAGCAGCCAGAGAGGGGGATGTGAACCAGAAGGTGGCCAGGGCACCAAACGCTGCTGCAGAGTGGTTGAGGAAGGACTATGGGGTGGCCGGGGATTTGGGGACCTTTGGAGAGCAGCTCCAGATGGTGCGGGGAGGGCGGGGTCCATCGTCACCATCAGCACCGGGCAGCTGCCGAAGCCTCAGCCCTCCCCGGGTGAGGGAGGCCACAGAAAGCCTGGCCATTTGTCCCCAGCCTCTCCTCCGCCCCCTCTTTGTCTGCCTGGCGTTCCGGGGTGGGCATGCGCAGGGAGGCTGGCCCGCTGCCAGCAGCTCTTCCTGCAGGCGGCGGCGGGAGGGAGCAGACCCTAATTGAGGCTTTGTGGAGCCTCCCACGGAGCCCTGGGCGCTGATCACAGCAGGGCCTCTGACTCCGTGAACTCCCAGCTAGAATTCCACGAAGTCAAATTGCAGGGGCAGGCCCCACACGCTGCTGCAGCCTGGCTGGACCTCTGCGCCTTGTCCTTCCTCAGGCTGTCCCCTCCAACTGGCATCCCGTCCATCCTGCAGGACCCAGCTCAGAAGCCACCTCTCAGTGACGGCTTCTAAGACGTGCCTATTAGAACGAACCCCTTTGTGATAACCAAGCTCCTTCCCTGCGCCTAGAACTGTGCAGAGCATTTTACCAACACTCCCTTGTTTCACCTTCACCGTGACCCTGCAATGTGGCTTTTGTTATCCCTTTTACAGATAAGAAAACAAGCTTAGAAATCTGAGGCAACTAAGATTGCCACAGTGAGCCGCCCCAAGCCACCATTCTTACCCAGGGTGTCAGGCACCAAAACCTGCCTCCCCTCCTGAGCCTGGCAGCGCCCGACAGGGCAGAGAGAACCACACTAGTCCAGGCTTACCTCCAGCTCTTGCTCTTCAGCCAGGGGATCTCAGGGATGGCGGGACAGGGCAAATGACCACCAAGATTTGCCTGGAACTTTGCAGTTTATAAAGCTCTTTAACACCCCTGATCTCCTTGTCATCTTTCCTTGAGCTCCATTAATGATTTTTAAAAAATAAAGACCTCGGCGTATGCCAGGCTGAACTCACACCTTCCTGCCCGCCCCCCCCAGTCTTCTCCATCTCTCCCATCCCTAAGCCAGAGATCTGAGTGTCACCCTTGACACCTTTCTCTTCTGCAGCTTTGCAGCCAGTCCCCATGCTCAGAATCTCCCTCCTAAGTGTCTTACGAACTGTGTCCCTTTCCCCATCTCTGCTTCTCCCCTAGTTCAGGCCCCACTGTTTCTCCTGGACCATTTCATTACTTTCCCAATGGTCCACATAGAGCTACTTGCTGTGCTTGGCTGTGCCCTGCCTTTCAGATGGCCGTGTAGCAAGTGTGCCATTCCCTCCATCGAGCATGCCCTTCCCCACCTCGGCACGTCAGGGCTCTCGGTTTCCCCTCACCCAGGGCTCACCCCATCGACTGCCCCTGTCATAACCCCTGGCTGTTCCCCACAGTCTTCCACCAAGAGCCTGCGGACCACCATCGGGGAGGCCTTCGAGCGACTGCACCGGCTGCTGCGGGAGCGGCAGAAGGCCATGCTGGAGGAGCTGGAGGCGGACACGGCCCGCACGCTCACCGACATTGAGCAGAAAGTCCAGCGCTACAGCCAGCAGCTGCGCAAGGTGCAGGAGGGGGCGCAGATCCTGCAGGAGCGGCTGGCCGAGACCGACCGGCACACCTTCCTGGCTGGGGTGGCCTCCCTGAGCGAGCGGTAGGTGCTCACCTGCCGGGGACCTTTCCCAGGAGGGCGTCCCCTCCCCAGCCAGCCGGGGTGGTGGGAGTGGCAGCAGACGGGCTGGTTGCAGAGAATTCATTCACTCATACCTTCATCAAACACACACGGGGCACCTGCTGTGTGCCAGAGCCTCAGCTAAAGGCTTTACCTATTTATATTAGTATATGTGTAAAATATTATGTATTTATCATAGATAAGAAATCATATTTTACAGTACTTATAATCATATAGTATATTTGTGTTATAATTATGTTATATAATTATATTAAATCTATAGCATAAGTTTCACTATTTATAATAGTCATACTGTATATAATTATGAATAATTCTTATAATACTATATAAAGGTTTTATGTTATTAGCCCTCCCAGCCCTTAGGAGAAGTAGGTACCACTGTCATCCCCATTTACACAGGAAGAAACTGAGGCCTGCAGATCAGTTGGCCAGGGCTCCTCATCTAATAAGTGGTGGAGCCAGGATGCAAACCTAGGTTTCTCTGGCCCCAAAGCTGCCCTTAATAATAACACTTGATTGTGGGTTTGTTGATGATTACCACTGACAGCTAATACCCTGTATTTGTGCTATGAGCCAAGCCTTGTGCTGAGCATCTTAAGTGCCTGATGCCATGTAAGCCTCATAGTCACCTGGAAGGCAGGTGCTGTCGTCAGTGCCCATCTGTGAGGAAATGAGGCTGATAGCTAGAGAGGTGGGGAGCGGCCCCAGCAGACACTGGGGCCAGGGTCCAGCTGACTTCATACCCAAGACCTTGCCCAACATCAAAGCCCTGAAGGTGGCTGCAGGGCTGCAGGTGAGTGTGGGGCAGGAACCTGGCCCTAGTGCAGCCTGCTCTCCTGCTCTCCTTCCAGGCTCAAGGGGAAGGTCCACGAGACCAACCTTACCTACGAAGACTTCCCGACCTCCAAGTACACAGGCCCCTTGCAGTACACCATCTGGAAGTCCCTGTTCCAGGACATCCACCCAGGTAAGGCCCTGCCTGTCACTCCCTGGGGAGACCCAGAAAGAGGCAAGGATGGCTGTGGGTCAGAGCCAGGTGGGGCTGTCCCAGCTCAGCCCAGGCTCCCACCCCAAACACAGCACAGGGGCAGGGCAGAGAATAGAATGCACTCCTACATCCAACGCAGCACAACCCCCTGAGGCCTGTGAGGTAAGCTCCATAAGTATGCCCATTCTCCAGATGAGGAGACTGAGGCCTGCTGTTCATTCGTTCTATATGTATAGTATGTCTCAAGCACGTACCTTATGCCAGGCACATTCTGGATGCTGGAGATAAAGCAGTGAGCAAAACAGGCCAAAATCCCTGCCCTCATGGATCTTACATTCTGGGGCATGAGAGGAATTAAACAAAAAACATGATAAAGGCTAAGGAAGAGGGTTAGGGAAGGTTAAGGGAGAATAGAGTTTAGAGAGGGGATCCAGTTAGAAAGCCTCCCTGAGAAGGAGGCATTAGAATAAATACCTGAAGGAAGAAGGAGAGTAAACCATGTGGGTATCTAAGGAAAGAGTATTCCTGGCAGTGGGAACAGCAAGTGCAAAGGCCCTGAGGCAGGGGTTGCCTGGCATGTTCAAGGAAAAGTAAGGAGATTGGTGTGGCTGAAGTAGAGTGAGGGGGAGAGTGGAGGTGGGAGGTCAGAGGGCAGCAGGGGCCAGACCATGATAGCCTTTAGGTCCATGTGAGAAGTCTGACTTTTATGTGAGTGAGATAGGAACCATTGGGAGCTTTGGGGTAGGGGAGTGACATGAGCCGACTTAGTTTCTGAAGGATCCCTCTGGCTGTGGGTTAAGAAAAGGCACACCTAGAGGACAGGGATGGGAGGGCTCAGCCAAGGAGACGGAGAGGGAGCAGCCAGAGAGGTAGAACTGGTACCCTGGATATGTCCTGGAAGCCATGGGGAGAAGGCGTTTCCAGGAAGAGGCGGTGGTCACCCATGTCCAAAGCTGCTAAGCCATGTACCGGAGGGCCGAGAACTGACCCTTCCCAGGTTTAGCAACGTGGAGGTCCTTGGTGACATCGACAAGAGCCATTTGGGTGGAGTGACAGAGACAAGTCTGATTAGAGCCCATCCAAGAGAATGGGAGAAGCGGAAGTGGAGACAGGGGATGGAAACGATGCTTTCAAGGAGTTTTACAGGAAGGAGAACATGTGGTGGCAGCTGTTTTTGTTTTTGTTTCTTATAAGATCAAAGAAATAAATACCAGCATATTTGTGGGAATACGAGAATGTCCACTAGAGAGGGTAGAACTGAGGATGAAGAAGAGAGTTGCTGGAGGGATGACCTTGACTGCTGCCCAGGGGTCTGCTGCTGGGTGGAGAGCCAGCCTCTGCCAGGAGCCCAGATAGTTCACCTTCAGGATGCACGGAGGCGGAATAAATGGGCATCGAAACAGAGGGGGCAGGGGTAGAGCTCGTGGGAACTCTTCTGATTGCTGCTGCTTTCCCAGTGAGGTAGGAAGCCAGGTCAGCCGCTGAGATGCAGATGGGGGGTTAGTGAGAGAGAGGAGAAGGTGGCCTAGCAGAGTTGGTAGGCTGAGACGCAATGCCTGCCATGATCACACAGCCCACCAGGGGCTCAGATTCGAGCCCACTGGCAGCAGGGAAGCTTACATGCTCCTGAGCCACGCACGGGGTCCTTTCAAGGCAAGACACGGATATAGGAGGGAATTCTCCCTAAGAGGCAGGCACTGTTAGACAAGGAGACTGAGGCACGGAGCTGTTAGGGGGTCACAACCTGAAAATGGCACAGCCAGGATGGAAATCCAGGTCCATCAGACCCCAGCGCATGCCCTGGCCCACCCAGCTGCCAGGCCGTTCTCTGGCTTTCCACCACCCTGGAAAGGCAGCTGGGGAGGCAAGGGTCCCAGAGGCTCACTGACGTCCCAGGGTCACTCTGGAGTCAGGCCCAGGCAGGCAGCAGGCCTCGGGCCTCCAGGCTCATAGGCTGGAGTTCTTTCCACGTGCCTGGATCCATTCCTTCATCTCTCCACTTTGAACGTGTCCCGAGGCACTCAACCTGCAAACAGACCCTGGCGGTCCAGCAGCACAAGGCTCTGACAAAAGACTTACTTGGGACTTGAGGTGCCCAGGGAGGCCAGAGGGGGCAACAGGAGGCTGGGGATGGGGCAGGGAGGGGTCAGGGAAAGCGCAGAACCGGGGATGGTCTAATGACGGCTGAAGGCTGAGGACTTTGCCAGGCGGGGGCGGCAGCAGGACCCAGACAGTCGGCGCTGGGAACTGCCTAGGCACAGGCCGTGGGGCGGGCAGGGGTATGAAGGACCCGGGAGCTCAGGACTGGGGCCTCAGGTAGGGACGGAGAGGTGCTAACGGCCAACTACTGAGGGGGGTGCTGGACCTGGGAGGTGGGCCTCTCCCCTGGAGGTGCCTGGAGGCCTCATTTGAGAGTTGTTGCTGATGTCACAGGAGCGAACTGATGCCTCCTGGTTCTGGTAAGCCCCGGCCTGGGCCTCGAGGGCAGAGGGCAGAGGCGGCTGTGGTGGGAGCAGGGCTCCTGCTGCCGCAGGCTGGTGGTGGCTCTGGGACAGCCTCTTGGGGTGAGGGTCCCGGGAAGCGGCCCAACTCCAGGGGGCAAGAAGCATGCCTGTGGGTCCTGGTCCCTCCCCAGCCACTGACCTGGGGAAGTCCCTCAGGCAGATGGTCTGGGGAGCCCACTTGGCCTCTGCTTCCACCTGTCCCTCCCCTGTCACAGCTGAGAGAGGCATTCCGGGCACCTCGGCCTGGCATTCAAGGCCCTGAGGAATCTGGGCCCTGCCAACGTGTCTTTCCTTCCTCGGCATCACTCTCAGCTAGACTGAGCCATCATCAGGTCTTCAATGACCCAGATTCTCCCTCCTCCACATTTTACGCGTTGCCTTTGCTGGGAAACCTACACACAAACCTCAATCTGTCCCTGGCTAACGCCCAATATCCTTCATGTCTTAGCGTGTAAACACCTCCTCTGGGATTTTCCCCAGGCTCCTCAGGTAGCCCTGGCCTTCCTGGGTCTCCCTGCTTTGTCATTGTGCGGCTGCCTCTCTCACTGGAGTGTGAGCTCTGAGGGGTCAGGAGCCAGCTGTGACTCACCCCTGTGTGTAGCCCCAATATGCAGCTCTGCAAAGCTTTGTTGATGAATGAATAAACAAACGAATGAGTCTTTGGTCCCAGTTCTGCTACTAGAATAGTGCTCGGCATACAGTAGGTGCTTCATACATATTTGTGAAATGGAGGAATTGCTGCATGGCCTTGGACAAGCCACTTCCTCTTCTGAGCCTCAGTTGCCTCTTCTGTGAAGATGGGGATACTAGTGCTCCCTTCTTGATTCCCGCACTAGTGAGTAAAAGGCTGTGGGAACTTGCTGGTTGCCCCAGAGCAGGGTCTCTCAACCTCAGCTCTACTGTGGGAGCTGCCCTGGGCATTATAGGATGTTTAGCTGCATCCCTGGCCTCTGCCCATTAGATGCCAGTAGCACCTCCTCCACCACTCCCAGTGTGACAATCAAATGTCTCCAGACATTGTCAAATGTCCCTGGGAACAGGGGCCAGAATTGTCCTGTTGGAGAAACTCTGCTCCCAAGGAGGCTGCCTACAGGTGAGGGCTGTGGGAGCAGCCCTCGGGGAATTCAGAGAAGAGCGACCTGCTTGGCAGGGCCCCTTCCTCTGTCTGTGTGGCTGGTGAAGTCACTCTGGCTCCCTGCCCGTGCCAGGGTGCTTGTGTCAGGATGGGAGGGGTGGGCACCCCTAGGGACCTACCCCATGGACTCTAGCAGTCTCCTGCCCGCCTCCCATGCCCCAGCTCCGACTTCCTGTTGGGTCATCTGAGAACCCCACCTAGCACCTGTTACTCCCCTGCTTGGGAATGTCCACTCTCCACCCACCCTCCCCACCCCTCAGCCTGGCATTGGAAACTCTCCTCAGCTGCAACCTTTCTACCTACCTGGCCTCATCACCCCAGCTCCCAGGCAAACTTCCTCCCCAGCCAGGCAATTGTCCCGAAGACACCAGACACTGCTCCCCTTGTTCCTGCCACCTCCCTCTCCTGGGCTGCTCCCTCCCCTCCCCGTGATTATCTGAATCCAGTCATTTTGAGTCCCAGCATGTTGATTACTTGACTGTGTGACCCCAGGCAAATCGCTGCCCTCTCTGAGCCTCAGTTTCCTCATCTGTAAAACAGGAAGAGTTGCATTTACCTCTCAGGGTAGGTGTAAGAATTAAAGTGATTTATTTGTGATAATAATCCTTAGTAATTACCTGATACGTTTGTTATAATTATGAATCATTGGATGGTTCCTCAGTCTTGCTGAACAGGCTTCCTGAGCCACATAATGGAAAGAACGTGGTGTGAAAAAAAGCCTCAGCTCAAGTTCCAACCCTGCTTCTACCCCCAAGTGGCTCCTTGAGCAAGCCACTTCACACCGAGACAGCTCCTTGGAGCCTCAGTTCCCTCTTCTGAAAAATGGGTACAGTAATTTGTGTCCCAGGGGCTGCTCTGATGTCCACAAGAGCTCGTGGGTGTGAAAATGGTTTGTGAATGAGCCTGCTGCCAGCTTAGGGCTGTGTAGGCAGAAGGCCTGAGGGGCCAGATTTTTCAATGGCCTTAGAAAGAGCTCATTGGCATTTCCTGTGCTGCGGGGCTTCTGCAGGCTGCAAGCTCCTGTTCTTGAGAACAAAGAGACCCAAACCCCTGGCTTGCCAAGCAACGGGGATGGCAGCTGGGGCTGTGCACAGGGCGAGGTTTCTCTGCCGCTTGGGGCTACAGTGTGGTTGACAGGTGACTGGGAGGCGTGTCCTGGGGCCTCCACAGGCCATGCTCCTTCCTGAAGGCCTTTTGATCTCGAGGGCCCGGAGAGGACCTGGAGCTTAAATGGACCGAGAACACGCCTGGAAACCAGACGGGCTGCTGCAGCACCTGGCTTTTTGTTTTTATAAAACACAGTGTCCCATACGCTGGAAAAGCGCGCTGGCCTGTAAAATAGTGAATTCCAGGGGACTGGATTTGTTGAGCTGGGCCTGTCTCCTTCCCTGAGGAGAGAGGATGGGGGGGGGGGGGGTGTGCATCGCCAATCCCTATACAGAGATGGTCTCATAAGGGGGGAAAGGGCGCTGCACCCCCCCCCCCCCCCCCCCCCCCCGCGGGTCTCTCTTTGGTTTGAAGGCTTTGACTTCCGCCAGCCCTAGCAGCCCCGGAACTGCCCCAGCCTTACCCCTAGGGTGTAAAAGCCCCGCCTGCCGACTTAAATGAGCCTCGCCTGGCGGGTGCCCCGACCCTACCGTGGGGACCAGGCCCCGCCCCCAGGCCCGCCCAGTGGGTGACGAGGCCCCGCCCCGGCAGTCCCTGGACGGAGGTGATGCGGCTCCACCCCCACGAGCTGGCGCTCCGTGGTGTCAGGATTTCCTTCCTGCAGGCTCAGAGCTGTCGCCCACTCCCAGAATCACTCGCCCCCACTTGGCTGCCTCCTAGAGCGCCCGCCCCTCAGCCATGCATCGGCAAGGCCTGCGCGTCGGTCTCCCGCTGGTCCTTCTGCCCAGTCCGAGTTTCTGCCTCTTGGCACGGTGGCACTCATCCCTTGGCACCGTGCCTGTTCTGCTCTTCTAGAACAGGAGCCTCCGATACACACACCTGTGTATGACCCACATCCCACTCCCCCTCCTCCCGTTAGCGGTGGTCCCTCCTGTATCCGGGTTCTTCTCTCCCCAGCTCTTCCCCCGGCCTCCCTCCACCTCCCACCACAACCTCTCCCCGCTCCACTGTGGGAGTTCTCCACATTCCACTGGTCTTTCTTCTCCTGGCTCCCCCTCTTGTATGTCCCTGAACATATTGTGTTTCCATTGACCCCTCCATTCACAGGGCTAATTGTTTCCATACAGCTCTCTGAGTTCTAAGAACAGGAAAGAGGAGGAGAAATGCAAAACTAAATTTACCCCTGAAAGTGATCATGGAAGGAGCTTGATATGTCAATGGTGCGCTTTGTTAGTGGCTGTATGAACAGAAGCACAGTTCAGGGACTGGCTGCTGTTCCCTGTTGGGTACAGTCGCCATGGTTGAGGCATTTTATTTCTGTGCATGTGCGTAACCATTAGACATGGGGGGGGAGGGGGGGGTTAGGCTGGGTAGTGATGCTCCAGCCAAGTGTAACCACATCCCTGCTCTACCCGATAAGGCAGGAGCCCGGGAGCTGGATGGAAAAGTCCTGCACTAGGAGGAATTGGTGGCAGGATTCCTTCTTGCTCTGCTTTGCTCTCTTCTTTCTTGCTCTGGCCTGGAAAATGGTCCGCCAGGTTAAGGGGGAGCCAATCCCAGGTCTCCCCTTCTCCTTCTGACTGGTCATCAGCTCCCTCAGGGAGGAAAGAGTAAAAAGAGGCCATGACAAGGGTTCATGAGACTTTGGGAGTCAAACCTGCTAGGCCGGTGGGGCCAGCCCAGAGCCAGATGACCCAGCCTGTGCTGCCTGCCCAAAGAGCAAAACAAACAGGGTCAGTGTAATTTACTGAGTCTTCCAGAAACCTGACCCATGCCAGGCCCTATGCTAGCACTGGGCACACAAGGGAGAGCCCCAGCTGGACAGTACACAAACCCTGCCCTCCTGGTGCAAATGGGGTGACACACAAGACTACACCCCATTTTAGGAGAGGGGCACAGCAAAGTTAAGGAGCAGAGAGTGAGCACAATGCTAGGAGATGAGAAGGTTTCCCAAAGGATAAGCCATTTGAAACTGAGCCTCCTGGGAGTGATTGCCACAGCAGAGAGGAGGTGGAGGGAATAGCCTGTGCAGAGCACTGGGCCTGAGTAGGGGCAGGGGTCTGTGAGTGAGAGAGGCTGGAAGAGGGGGCTGGGGCTAGGTTGTAGGCAGCCTTGATAGCCAAGGTGAAGAGCACTGAGAGTTCTTGGAGGGTAGGGACTGGGCACCGAGCATGGCATGGGTCAAAGCAGGTGCTCTGTCAGTATCTACCCAGTCAATAAATGGACAGACCTGGGGCTTAGACCTAGCTCTGCCAATGTTTTTGGGTGGCCTGAGGTTAGTTACATCTTCCTGGACCTCAGTTTCCCCATCTATCAAATGGAAGAGTTGGCCTGGAAGCCATGTTTTTCAATCTTATCAGTCTCCTTTTCATAACAAATCATTTGTAATGTCTTCAAGTCAACATAACCTCAGAAATATATTTATATATTTTATATATGAAAATGCCCTGATGATAATATAAAGAAAAATAGAACGATGTTGTTTGTAATAAAATATTATGCATTTCAGTATGTACATGCTGGAGCACAGTCACACTTGAAAACATAATGAAGTAGACAGGGGTACATACCATACAAAAAACAAAAACAAAAAAAAAAAGATTCTGCCTCAAATGCAAACTGATACAGGCAGATTTTATCTGTCAGTGGTGTTGCCCTTAGAAATGTATTTTCCAAAAAGGATGGACAATTCCCCATGAAGTTTCAAACAAAAGAGATCAGTCTTCCCTCAGTTTACAATGGTAGGTGCATTTCAAAACATTCAGTATATCTTAAAACTGTAAAAATTATTTCATGCTTAGACATAAAATGGAGTTAGGTTATAATTGCAAATCATTGTGAAATAGATTTTTCACCCACCTGAATTTCTAGTGGAACATTCAGAAATCATGGTGGAGGGGGTGGTCGTGGAACAATACTTGCCCGTGCAGGATTATCCTGCAAATTTTTTTCAGGGTATTTTGCATCCCTGGGTCCTATCACAGAGACAACCCAGAACATCCCAGAAACTTCCAAATCACCCCGCTAGGGGGCAGTAGCGCCTGGGTAATCTATCCACTCCTTCCCACCTCTGCAATTCCGTGATCTTGGCTCTCATTCCCTGGCCGGTTCATTCTGCAAACACTGGGGAGTGCCCACTCTGGGCCTTGCCCTGGGGGTGTCGAGCAGTGAACAAGCACCCTAGCCCCTGCTCCCAGGGAACCAAGTTTAAATCTGGAAGGACTTTAGCCATTACCCTTCCCTTCTGCAGAGGAGGGAGCTGAGACCCAAGGAGGCCACTCGTAGCCGGTCCACAGCCTTGCCTCCACTCATCCTCTCTCCCGCCTCCCTTCCCTGCCCGTCCCTGCAGTGCCGGCCGCCCTGACCCTGGACCCGGGCACCGCCCACCAGCGCCTGATCCTGTCTGACGACTGCACCATCGTGGCGTACGGCAACCTGCACCCTCAGCCGCTGCAGGACTCGCCGAAGCGCTTTGACGTGGAGGTGTCGGTGCTGGGCTCCGAGGCCTTCAGCAGCGGCGTCCACTACTGGGAGGTGGTGGTGGCGGAGAAGACGCAGTGGGTGATCGGGTTGGCGCACGAGGCCGCCAGCCGCAAAGGCAGCATCCAGATCCAGCCCAGCCGCGGCTTCTACTGCATCGTCATGCACGACGGCAACCAGTACAGCGCCTGCACCGAGCCCTGGACGCGGCTCAACGTGCGCGACAAGCTTGACAAGGTGGGCGTCTTCCTGGACTACGACCAAGGCCTGCTCATCTTCTACAACGCGGATGACATGTCCTGGCTCTACACCTTCCGCGAGAAGTTCCCCGGCAAGCTCTGCTCCTACTTCAGCCCGGGCCAGAGCCACGCCAACGGCAAGAACGTGCAGCCGCTGCGGATCAACACCGTCCGCATCTAGTGCCGGCCCCGAAAGACACAGGCCCCGGGGTGCGTGGCCGCCCTGCCCAGGAGACTGGAGACCTGGACTGCCACCCGGCTTGGCCACCCTGGGACCTCAGGCCACCTGTTTACCCTTCAACCTCCATTTCCCTATCTGTCCAACGGAGGTTGCGCCCCATGGCTCCTAGACTCTCCAGAATCAATGTTCTGTGGCACTGATCTCCATGGGGATGCAGCTTTGGTCCAAGGATATGATATGGCTTCATTTTGACCAAGCCCTGCCCAACCCTCATCCCCACCCTCTCAGAGGCAGGGGGCTGCCTCCCTATATCTCCCTCCTCACTGGATGCCCTGGACTCAGATGTGTCAGGGTGTTGCCAGTAGGTGGCAACCCAAAAGAGGCACAGAACCATCTCATGCCCCATGGTCTAAGTCTTGCCTCTGACCAAGCTAGTGATGGACCTTTGATTCTTGCCCCTGGCCCACTGTAGACCCAGGCAGTAGTTTAGTCCTAGGGTTCTGAGAACCACCCTTTCCTGCCACCCTCATACCATGAGCTACATGGTTCCTGCTTTCCCCACTGATCTTCAGGTCAGAGATGATGCTCTGTTCCCTATGAAAGGGCACTGGCCTGCAGAAGACACTCAGAAGTGGAGCCCACGTATTACCTCACTGCCCACTGGCCCAGGGGCAGGATGAGGGCACACCTCAAGCTGACGCGGAGCCCCCTGGCTCAGAGGCACTTGCAGGATGAGCAGCTCTGGGCCAGGGTCCAGCCAGCCCACTTCACCTAGGCCTCTGGGACCAGGCTAGGGTGTGGGGAGGCTGCTGGGGGCAGTTGGTTTAGTCAGGACCTGAGCCCTGGGAGGTGCTATTGGCTGGGACCCCTCATCAGACTTGGCATCTGTTTTAATTGGGATTCCTATTGCAGGCAGTAGGAGCCACTTCAGCTTGTTTAAGCAGACAAGAACTTATTACCAGGTACCTGATGACTTGCAGAATCATTGGAAGTGCTGGAGAAGCAGATTCTTTGCTAAATTTCCAGGGACAGCTCCCAGCTCCCAGACTCATCATGTGTATATTGTGACCAGGAAAGCTGCTCGCACCTGCAGGAAGCTGCAGAGTCAGGAAGCCACTGACTGCTGAACTGGGCTGCCTCTGCTGCATGCAGGTCAGCAAGTGGATCTGAGGCTTGCCTCTCCTGCTTAACTCAGTTCCTGAGTCCAAATCTCTCCAATGGATCTGTTTGGGGAAACCTAAGCCAGAATCAGAAACTTAGCTGGAAGGAAGTCTGGGTATTGTCATTTTTCTCTTTCCAGCCTCAGAGGTACAAAAAAAGACACACTAGAAGGAAGGTTGAATGGATGCTGAGCAAGCTCATCTGCAGTTTTTGACACAGCATCCTAGGACCTGAGAAATGGACCTGCAGGACCCAGCTGAAGTGTCTCCCAGCCTCGGCTTTTCTTTCTAGTCCTAGTGCGTAGGTTCTGCACTTGGGATCGTTGACTACACCCATTCCAGGAGCACCAGAAGAGCTGAACTTGGGGGGCTCTCATCTCACAACTGCTGCCCACTGGGACTTCCCTTTGGTGGGAGGAATCCTTAGCCCCATCCCACCACTTCAGCTACCAGACCTCTAGGCCATCTCCACAGTATTTTTATTTAAAATGTTGCCCATTTTGTGAGTTTTGATGAATTTGTATTAAACTCAAGTTACAGGATGTCAGTGGTCAGTTCCATTCATTTTGACAAACAAAGGCTCATCTATTCTGTCCCAGGAAGTGTACATACATTAGCATGGCCAGGCCACAAAACAACCCTACTGGGTAGAGAGTATTAAACTCATTTTTACAAAGGAGGAAAGTGAGGTTCAGAGAGAGGGTGCGACTTGCCTACAATCCCAGGTCCTACAGGTAAGTGATGGAGCTTGGATTCGAAATGAGTTCCATCAGATTTCTAGGCCAGTGTTCACACCACAGCCCTGTCTGGAGAGTTACCAGCCAGCAGAAACTGTCAAGTCTTTGCCCAAAAGAGAGTGTTGGGATCCTTAGGAATAGGCAGAGGGGGCAATGCAAGGGCCTAGGCTCCAGTCCACACTCCAGCACTGTGTGACTTCATAATGACTTAACCCCTCTGCGCCTCAGTTGTCCCTGTGGAAAATAGGGATAATACCACCAACCTCCCATGAATTGTTGGTAAGCCGTAAAGTGCCGTGCTCTTAGAAAACCCTGCCTCCCCCTCCTGCTGCCGCTGAGTCATACCTGGAGCTGTGTGGGTTTGTTGAACCTCTGGGCTGGCTCTGGCCCTAAGGAGTCTGTCTTTCTCCTTGTGCCCTGCAAGGGGTATAGGAACACCAAGGCCAGGAGGGTCCCCGGGTCAGCTGTGCAGAAGTAGGTCCATCCATCTCTAACCGACAGGAAGGCAGCCTGGCCAGGGGTCAAGCAGGGCCCTGCGTCTGGACACAGGCCAGGTGTACCGTCCATGGGAGGCCTCGATATCCCTGCATGGTGTTCTGCAGCACCCTTAGAAACAGGACCTGTCTCGGCTCTGCTTGACTCACCTTGTACCCTGAAGGTCCACTCTTGAGTTACTCACCTGCAGAATGAGGTTAGACTGAATGCTCTCCCAGGCATCAGGTGGACCCTCACCTATGACCTGGAGGTGGGGAGAGAAGAGATGGAACCACCCCAGGCATGGATTTGATGGGATGTGAGCCTCATTTGCTTCCCAGGTTGGGGGTAGATTGGGCGCATGAAGACACTGCATGACACTGAGCAGGTCCCTCTCCCTCCCTTGGCCTCAGTTTCCCCATCTACAGAGGGGATGGGTTTGAGATCTAAGTCCCTGGTTGCCAGAATCCTAGATCTGCTGGCCCAGGATTCTGTAAGTCTAATGTTGGGTCCCAGGGCTTCATTTGCTCAGCACCTAACAAGGCCATTAGCTCCTGGCCCTTCTCTCTGGGGTGGCAGCAGGGACAGAAAACAACAGAGATAAGTTTTTTCAGCAGCACAGAGCTCTCTTCAGAGACTCTGGGGACGGGTCTCCTCTCCTGCCGGAGAGGCCATCCCTGGAGGCAGACTGCTCAGACCTGGGCAGCAATATTGCCTTCGTCCCCCCTGCCTGGGCCCCTGCTCTCTTCATCACCTCCAAGTGCACTGCCTGGAGATCAGTTACAAAAGCTCCTGCCACAGGTTTTACCTGCAGGCGAGGTGGCGGGGTGCTGACCGAGGTGCTGAATCGTCATTGCTCACCAGGGCACGGTTATTTTTCCTTACACGCTTGCTTCGACCCAATCTCCCCCGAGAATCCTGAACTATAAAGGAAGAGGGGGTGACAGGTGGCAGGGCTGGAACAGAGTCAGATGTGAACATATGCAGTTTGGCAGGAGGGGCGATGTAAAACTTTTATTTTGAAACAGGTTCATTTTCCTTTATTTTTCTTTTCTACCTTGATAAAAATTATGACTTTTTAAAAAACCCTGATACAGAATAGGACAGTAGTCTTTTGTCTTTCAAAATTTTTAAAAATTATATTTCTGACCATTACAGAATGCTCCCCACCCCCAAAATTGATGGATTAGGGGGAGGGTCAATACTTGAACCAGAGCCCCAGGGGCTTCCCACCTACATGACGTGACAGAGGCAGGCGTTTCAGGAGGCTGGAGAGGGAGGCATGAAGCCCAAGTTCTGGAGAACTCCCCAGAACTGTGGGCCTCAATGTCATGAATCTGAGTGTTGGGGGGGGTTCCCCTGGGGAATCCTCCAGCCCAATCTACAGCCCAGGGTGGGTCGTTTCCAACTCAAGGTCATGCAGCATGTGGCAGAGCCAGGACCAGAATCCAGGCACCCTCAGTGCTCAGAAGAGAGAGAATGAATGGCCAGCCGAGAGGAAGGGTCCCAGCCTGGCCCAGGAAAAGGAGCACGGAGGCAGACAGAAGCGGGAGGGGGCAGGGCTGAGGAGGGAGGTGCTTAGAGAAGGGCCTCGTGTTTAAGAAGGGGGTGCCTATCAGAGTCAGGGACTACAGCTCCTCAGAGAGAGGAAGGAGGGCACAGGGGTGCTGGAGTAGGAAGCCCTTTCTGAGTTAGAGACAGCCTGGCTGAGCGTGCCGTCAGCATCACAGATTCCAGGGCAGCCTGCTGAGAGACACAGATAGGGAAACGAGATCCAGATGGGAAGACACTGTCCCATGGTCATCCAGTCAAGCAGGGGCAAAGCCAGGCCCAGACCCAGCCTCCTGCCTCTCAGCTTTTCATGCTCCCTCCAATCTCCTCCTGTGGGTTCTGGTGCCTCCCTCCACCCCCAGGAACCTGGAACCTGAGCAGAAGGAGAAGGGGAGTCGCCAGGGCCTGCACAGCACCAGGCACCAAAAGCCCGATGCTTTCCTCTGTTCTCCTCCCCAAGGAAAAGGGAGAATTGGCCTGGACCCATCTGCCCCTCCTCCAGGGCAGAGGCAGTTGGTACCTGCCCACACCTGGTACCTTCCTGGCTGACAGTAGAATCCAGAGCCAGCACCGCAGCTGCAGGAGGCACCAGCCATCGCAGGAACAAAGCCCCTGCCCTACAGTCACAGGAGTCGCCGGTTGTCCCAGGTGGGTGAGGGCATCAGGAGTGGTGGCCCAAGAGGGTCCCCTAATCCCATGACACTGGAGTCAGCCCTGGGACCTCAGATGGTTGGGGGTTTTGGAGCCTTTTTCCCAGGGAAGAACCTATTGCCCACTCACCCCCTGTGGGCTGAACCCCTAGGCCTGCTCCCTCTGCCCACCACATGCCCTGGGACAAAGCCCCTCCCTGGCCACGCTGGCAGCTCTGCCAACTGGGAGCCAGATCTGGGGTCCCAGCAGCTTTGTTCCTGCCACCTGGGAGAGGGAAGCTGGAGATAAGGGCCTGAGAGGTTCCTCTGCAAATGCAGAGACTGGCTGGAGGTTGTGCGTGTCTCACAAGTGTGGGTTTGTGGGCAGACCTTTCTAAACTCGGGGAGGGGAGCTGGGCCCTGGCTATGTCCCTGACCTTGAGCGGCTGCCTCATCTCCACCTTCAGGGTCTATGTTCCTCACTGGCTCAGCAGAGGGGTGGATGACCCTGAGCTGGGGGCAACTCCCTGTTATAAGGTGCTAACTTGAGACAGCCTCATGGAGTTTGCTGAACAGTGCCCACCCCCTCTTCACCATCCCTCTTCCTCTTTGGGGGCCCCTCTGTCACAATCCTGGAATGTTCTCTCCCACCCCTTTCATTCCTCCATCAAAAATTCCTTCTCCTGTGCTCCTGATGATCTGAGATGTCACCCCCTCCCCAACCTCTGCACATTTGTGGTAGGAACCATGCCCCCAAAGAGTGGCTAATGGGAGGGTTTCAGACACTGTGAAAGGCAGGTGGGGTGAAATCACGGGGGGCGGGTCACATTTGGCTCCATAAGGGCAGCGTCACAGCACCTGTTATTGTGTGGACCCAAACCAGGCTAGAAACTGACGGTGGCTCTTGTTTACCAAGCCAATCCCACTTCTCCTTTCATCCCAGCCCCCTGCCCTCCCTTCTCCTCTCCAACATGTCTGGCACAAGCTAATGGCAGCAACACCACAGCCTTTCTGGTTTTCAGGGACTTCTGAAAGAGAGAAAGGCTGCGTATGTAGTGTTAGCCTCAGAGCACTCAGAGTAGGAGAATTCCAGAGCGGAGAATGTTAAACATAGCTTGTGTCCTTAGCACATCTGCCTTTGAGCACTCTTGCCCCTGCCTCGAAGGCCCTTGCTTCCCTTTCTCTTCCTGCTGAAATCTTACCCATCCTTCATGGCCCAGCAGATGCCATGGCTCTGTGCCCCTAAAGCACTTTGGGTCTCCCACTATTACTAGATCACGAGCATTTTACAAGAGGGTTCACGTCGTGCTGGACACAGAGTGAGCTCGGAAAATGCTTGCTGGCTATACCGGCTAGTGTCAAATCTGGAATCCCGAAACCACCCCATCTCCAAGTTGGTGGGGATCTTAGCGATCAGAGATAGCCCCTTTCTAAAGATGCTCAGGTGGAAGCTGAGCCCCCCAGGCGAGCCCCGCTGACCACCCCCAGTCAGATTCTGGGCAGGGAGAATCAGGGAGAGTGTCGAAGACTAGAAAAGTTGTTTGCTTACTTGCTTTTTTTAAAAAATACATAAAATAACTGATGCTCATTGTAAAAAAAAAAAATGCAAATAAATATAACATAGAAATTTCCCTCATCCCACTGCCAGAAGTCAATAGCTGTTAAAAATGGTGCAGTCCCTTCCAGGCATATTTTTCTTATGCATAGACAAAAATATAATTTTCTTTTATAAAAATATGATCATCCTTCACCTACTATTCTTCATCCTTCTATGTGTTTTGTAGGGTAAATTCCTACAAATGGAATTGTTGCTCAAAGGGTTTGCTCATTTAAAATGGGTTGCTTTTCTAAGTAAACATTTTTGCTTATAACTTGCTCATTGTAGAAAATTTGGAAAATATAGTCAAGACACACAGAATAAAATTCATCCATCAGTCCATTGTCCAGAGATTACCACTGCTAGAGTTTTGGTGATCAGGTTTAGTCTTTCTCATGTGAGTAAAATTTATTTTACAAAATTCAAAATACTTTCTACCTATTGTTCCATAACCTTTTGGATGTGCATTTCACTTCATATTAGGTGCTAAGCATTGTCCTTTGTTAAGTAGTCTTCTACAGCACCCATTTACTACAATGAGGGATGTTTGACCTCAGGGCCCCTTAGAAGCCTGCTTTTCCTGACCCCTGTGCTAAGTAAGGAGGCAGCTGCAGCAGTTGGCTGGAACCCTGGTGCAGGTACAGCTTGGCCTGCCCTCGGCCTTGCAGGAATGGAATATGCTGAGGAGACCTTGAGCACCTGCCACCTCTGCCCCTCCTGAGCTGGAGCCCCAACACACCCCTAATGGGTCCACAGCCCCCCTGCAACTTCTCCAGCGCTGCCCACCGGTACAGTAAGTAAACGCCTACCTCTTTCCTCTGCCACTTCCTTGGACCCCAGGGGTCCTCCGATCCTGCTGCCAACCTGATACCCAGGGTGGGTAGGGGTGGGGGACTTGTGAGGTCCCGACTGTGAGGCAGGGAGGGCCTCTGGACTCAGGTGGGGTGAGGGGCGGCAATGCCCCTCACCTCTGTACCTCAGCCAACTTTCCCTCAGACTGATGGGTCTTGGGAAGGAGCAGGGACAGACAAGTGTCAGGGGAGGGGGCTAGGGCAATTGAAAGTTTTCCAGTTCCCAGAGCAAATACCAACCTCCCACCCTCAGCCCATGCTCTGCCCAGGAATTTAGTAGCCAAATAGTGTCCGTGTATGTGTGTGGGGTCTCCGTCTCCTCACCAATGTGGCGGGAAATATGGGCCATGTATTTCCTATGGCACTTTCCCAACTCCAGAATTCTAGAATCAGAACCCACATTTTCAAATGCACTCTGTTCTCTCGAAGCCCCTGCATACCTTACGATTTGTTGAATCCAATTATGCACCAGGACTTGTCTGAGACATCACGAATATAACTTTTATTAGTTGTCATCTCATTTAATCCTTACAATCCACCTCCTGGGAGCACTGGGGGCTGTTTCAGAGCTAGATTACTCAGTCTCACTCCCCTATTTCCCAGAGCCCAGAGAGGACAGGCTAGTGAGCAGGTGGCTGCTCTGGGACAAGTATCCAGAGCTGCCACATACTTTGTCAGCACCAGCAGAAACTAAAGAGTTTTTTATTTCAGCCCTCCACACCACAGTATCCCTAACGAACAAATGCCTGTGTAACATTTAGTGGTGGGGAGCTCACTACCTGTGCAGCAGCCCAGTCTACTACTGGACAATAATTATTAAGTCTTTCCTTATACAGATCCCCTTGTGTCCCCACTGATCTGAACTCTGTCCTCTAAGGCTCCTTGTGCAAGTTTGGTCTCCTTCCCACTGGGCAGCCCTTTAAAAGTCCCTCATTTTCACTCATTTTCCAAGGACACCACCCCAGTCTTCAGCTGAATAAACAGAGACAGTAGCACTGGCTTCCTCTGCTGCCTAAGCACCCCAAGCTGGGTTTGAATCTTGACCCTGCCATTTGCCAGCCGGGTGACCTCAAGCAAATCATTTCTCCTCACTAGCCTCAGTTTTCCCATCTGGAAAGTAGGAATAGTAATATCTACTTTGCAGCATTGTTGTAAGGACCAAATTAATCAAAACATTACTGAATGAGGGAAGCGAACTTGGCCCAACGGATAGGGTGTCCACCTACCACATGGGGGGTCCACGGTTCAAACCCAGGGCCTCCTTGGCCCGTGTGGAGCTGGCCCATGCGCAGTGCTGATGTGCGCAAGGAGTGCCGTGCCACGCAGGGGTATCCCTCGCTTAGGGGAGCCCCAAGCGCAAGGAGTGCACCCCATACGGAGAGCCACCCAGCGTGAAAAGAAAGTCTAGCCTGCCCAGGAATGGTGCCACACACACGGAGAGCTAACGCAGCAAGATGATGCAACAAAAAGAGACACAGATTCCCGGTGCCGCTGACAGAAGAACACACAGTGAATGGACACAGAGAACAGACAATTGGGGCAGAGGTGGGGGGGAAGGGGAGAGAAATGAAAAAATGCATATATTACCTAATGATAGCTAGGATTTATTAAGACACCACATGCCAGGTGGTGTCTTATGGGGCAGGCACACAGGAATTGTGTAGGACACACTTGCTGGGAAGCACATGGATAGCATGAAGGCTCTGGCAGCACACAGACCTGGGTTCAAATCCTGCCTCTGAACTTTTTTTTTAACCTTAGACAAGCCAGCCTCTCCGCATCTCAGCTTCCCCTATCAGCAGATGGTAATACAGAGGTACCTTGCAAATCCATATTGAGTGCAAGTTGAATAAGACAAGGCATGAGAAGCACCTGCTGTTTTCACTATCACTGCCTCCCCTTCTATTTCCCAAACACATACCAAGCACCTTCCAAGTGACAAACACTGGGGGGAAAGAATCATTTCCACACAGCATTAAGCCACTTACCCAGTCACTTGGAGCTGAACCCCATCTTTGACTCTAAGGCTGCCCTTATCCTGCACCCAGGCCTGGGCCCACGAGCTTGTGCATGCAATGGTTGCTGAGGGTAGGGCACAGCCTACCCCACAGGAGCAGGCCGCTGCCCCTGCCCTGATACTCCTACCCCTTTGGCCAGACATGGGCAGCTTGCCTGCTGCAGCCATCACCATCCCAGCCCTGCTCTCCTCGTCCACGCTGCTGGTCATCAGTTGCATCTTATGGAAGACATGCCGCCGGTGGTCCCGGGTCACCCGCCCCAGCCCGCCACCCCCGTGAGGGGCCCAGGTAGGCCGGTCAAGGACTGCACTACATTTCTGTAGTCTCCTTGTGGACAGTGCTCAGGAGAAGCCTTATCTTGTCTATGTTGTTGCCCGAAGGCACATTTGACCCTTGAGTTGAGAAGACACACTCTTCTTACCCTCTCCAGGTAATAGCGGATGATGCGCTCACTCCTGGATAAAGTTCCCCAGACGTATAACTACATCATGTGGCCTCAGAGTCTCCCTTGCTCTCATCCAAGTTCTGTTGGACTTTACTAACCTACCCCTCAGGTCAAGGTCGGGCCACTCGGCAGCTCATGTAACTGCGGCCCTGAGTGACTATGGACCAAGACTATCCTTGGCCACTTGCTGCTACCCCTGCCTCCCTAGAACCCCCCTGGCCTTGTGGGGCCTCCACAGGGAAAGTTACCAAGGAGCAAGAGGTCCATTTCCAGGCGGTTTCACCCCAGTTGGAGTGCGGCTTATCACATCACCCAGGGCTTATGGTCCTGAGAATTTTCCACTTTTCATAACTTAAAACATTCTCATGTATTTTCCTGGGTTCATAGAGTTTCAACTTTGTTGCCGCCTTTCTCCACCCCTCCTCCCCTTCCAGCCCCCGCCGTCCTTCCCGCCAGTCCCGCCCATATTGCCAACCCACAATCTGCCCTCTTCCCCAGTAACTGCTTACCTCAGGTCTATCCATCAGCTTCAGCCTGTCCACAGTCGCCCCTTAGCCAACCCTCCCTTCATCACGCCCCTCCCTCTACCCAACCCTATATAGCTAAGTGTACTTCCGCAATAAAGCAGACCTGTTCTTGCGCTCAAGCGGTCTCCATAGTTTTTCCCCAACCGTGCGTCCCCCACGCCTGGAGAACCGGTGCTCCCTCTTGGGGCACCCCCCGCCGGTGGTTCGGCAGGAGCAAGCCCCCCCGACTCTTGGGCCTGAGCGAGGACGAAACCCTCTCGCTCAGCTACAGGTAGGGTATCCACAGAGTTTTTCTGATCAAATCTCAGGATGGCAACCCATAACTTCTGATGACTTTTCATTATAATACAATCTTGAAGTCCAGTCCAACTCAAGGTAAGAGGATTACCCCACAATGTGAATACAGAGCAGGGATCACTGGGGGCCATCTTAGAGACTGTCTACTACACTCTACTGCCTCCTAGAACGCCATCTAAAATGCAAAGCTGACCTCCTTTCACCCCTTCCCGGAAACATGTGAGGTTTTCATCCTGATACCTCCCAAACATAATCCTTCATGATTTGGCTCCAATTTCCATTTCAATCTCATTTTCCAGCCTGTACTCCAATTCCCATGAAAAGGATTTCGAATATACCACTATTCCCTTGTACATGCCATTCTCCTGGTCCAGAATGCTTCTTTCAAACCTCCTCATTCTTTTCCACCGGTTCAACTGCTTCCTCCATAAAGCCTGTCCTAACTCCACAAAGCAGGTGGTTATATCTCTAATCAATCCTCCCTTGGACCCCTGTGCTTGGACACAGCACTTACCACAGCAAACCACAGCGATCTCCACTTGGATATCTCACAGGATCTCTAATTTAACATATTCACAAGTTCATTTCTACCGTTATATTTAGCAAGAGATGGATCCTGGAATTACCCATCTTGACCTCTCCCAGAAGCCTTGCCCCTGGTTTAGGAAGCCTCATCATTTTCACCAGGGTAATGGGGTCCTATTAAATAAATAAGTATGCTGCTATAAAGGCAATTATGGTCACCACAGTCTTCCTTCAAGCACTGGAAGAGAACTGGGTGGTAGAGTGATTTGAGAGATTCCTCCAGACGAGGCAAAGATGCTTGCCAACCTGCCTCTATTAGTTACTTTCTGTTCTAGCCAAGTTACTTCATATTCAAGCCTGTTTCCTAATTTGCAAATGGTAATACTTTTTTATTAAATGGTTACTACGCTTACCATGTTCAAAGCGCTTTAATTATATTAGCTTATTTCATCCTTAGAACAATGGTGTGAGGTAGATACTATCACCCCATTTTACAGATGCAGAAACTGTGACACTGAGTCACTTGCCCAGAATATACAGCTAGGCGGAACTAGGGGTCCGACACAGGCATCAGCAGTCGGAGTCCGTGTCATAATACTCATTTCACAGGCTTGTGAGAATTAAATGAAATACCGCGACTGTAAAACAGAAAGCTCCCTGGCCTGGAAGTAAAAAACTCGTTCAAAGCCTCTATTTTTCGCCGTGAACTCAGCAGGTGTCTTCCCTCGAGTATGAAACAGGTAAAGATGAAACTGGCGACGAGTCCGCATAGATAGGAATAGCCATACGGGACTTTCACTCTCGCATCCCCTTGCTTTTTGGGGGGAAGCGGAAGTAGCCGATGAACAAGGAGCCCTCTTCCGGTGTTATTTCTGGCCTTTCTAGACTGCAGGGACTAGGTCGCTCCCTTCCCACTCCACCTCTGTCCCGGGCTGACCCTCTGAGAGCACCGCCCTCGGCGAAGGCTCGATTTTTCGATTGGTGGAGGGTCGCGGGGCAAAGCGCGTCTGTCCGTCATTCAACCAATGGGCTCCGCCGTCTCTTCTCACAGTCGCCTTGGTGAAGTCAGACTCACCTCCGAGCCGGCAGGGGGCACGAGAGCTTAAGGCTCCAAGGCGAAGAGGCCGTGAAACGGAAGTGACGTCACACCATTGGCCGTCGCCGCCGAGGGGGCTGGGTGACGTGTTGGGGAGTTCAAAGAGCTGGAACCCAAGCAACCGTAAGCCTGGTGAGGCAGAAATTTAGGCGAGGCAGTAGTTTAGAGTATCATTTCGTCTCCTGACAGTCCGATTCACAAATGAGGAAAGTAAGTTCCTAAGGGAAGGGTGTTGCTCTTATTTACACGGCGTGAGACTCTAGAGACCAGCGTGCTCCCCACACTGCTCCTCAGGGTGGAGTTTCAGCGGGCAAGTCTCAGAATTATCCCCATTTCACAGATGAGGAAAAACAAATCTAGAGAGGGACAGGGACTTGCCCAGGGTCATCCACTGCCAGGGTAGGGTTCCCAGAATTAACAAGTAAAATGCAAGATGCCAGTTAAAGTTTAATTTCTAATAAACTACAAATAATATTGAAGAATAAGAATGTTCCAAATATTTATGGGACATAATTACACAAAAAATCATTTATCTGAATTCATATATATACACACCCACCCACCTACATATTTGTTTTTTAATCTCTATTTTTTAAAATGTTACATTCAAAAAATATGAGGTCCCCATATACCCCCCCACCCCTCATCCCACTTCTCCCATAACAACCTCCTCCTCCAACATCATGTGACATTCATTGCACTTGGCGAGTACATCTCTGAGCACTGCTGCACCACATGGTCAATGGTCCACATTACAGTTTACACTCTCCCCCAATTCACCCAATGGGCCATGGGAGGACATACAATGTCCAGTAACTGCCCCCGCAGCACCACCCAGGACAACTCCAAGTCCTGAAAATGCCCCCACATCACATCTCTTCTTCCCACTCCCCACCCTCAGCAGCTACCATGGCCACTTTAACCATCTCAATGCTACATTTACTTCCATTACTAATCACAATAGTCTCAGAATAGAATATCAGTAAGTTCACTCTAATCCATACTCTATTCCTCCATTCCACACACACATATATATATATATTTTTAAAGATTTATTTATTTATTTCTCTCCCCTTCCCCCTCCACCCCGGTTGTCTGTTCTCTGTGTCTATTTGCTGCATCTTATTTGTCCACTTCTGCTGTTGTCAGCAGCACAGGAATCTGTGTTTCTTTTTGTTGTCAGTTCTCCGTGTGTGCAGCACCATTCCTGGGCAAGCTACACTTCCTTTTGCGCTGGGTGGCTCTCCTTATGGGGCACACTCCTTGCGTGTGGGGCTCCCCTACGCGGGGACACCCCTGCCTTATGGCATCGCACTCCTTGTGTGCATCAGCACTGCACATGGGCCAAGGGCCAGCTCCACACGGGTCAAGGAAGCCCGGGGTTTGAACCGCGGACCTCCCATGTGGCAGACGGACGCCCTAACCACTGGGCCAAGTCTGCTGCCCATATATATTTTAAAGGAGGTACCAGAGATCAAACCTGGGACCTTGAACATGGGAAGCAGGTGCTCAACCACTGAGCTACATCCACTCCCCTGAATTCATATTTATAATTTTTAAAAAGATTTATTTATTCCCCCCCCTTGTTTTCTGCTCTCTGTGTCCACTTGCTGTGTGTTCTTCTGTGTTCGCTTGCACCCTCGTTGGCACCAGGGAATTGCATCTCTTTTTTTTGTTGCATCATCTTGCTGCGTCAGCTCTTCGTGTGTGTGGCGCCACTCCTGGGCGGGCTGCACTTTTTTTTTCACTCTGGGCAGCTCTCCTTGCAGGGCGCACTCCTTGCATGTGGGGCATCCCCACACGGGGGTGCCCCTGCGTGGCATGGCATTCCTTGTGTACGGCAGCTCTGCACATGGACCAGCTCACCACATGGGTCAGTGTTTCTAATGATAAGATAACAATAATTCCTAGGTAACACCACGTCTTATTTTGTCAGGAGGCCCTGGGTTTGAACCCTGGGCCTCCCATGTGGTAGGTGGATGCTTTATCAGTTGAGCCACATCTGCTTCCCTCCGGAATTCATATTTAACTGGGCGTCCTGTATTTTGTTTGACCACCCTAGCCCAAGGTCACTGAGTAGCAGAGCGGGAAACCTATTGAGGCTTCTGCCCCCCTTGCCTAGGGCTCACCAGCATGTCGCACTGGTCTCCTAAGAGTAATCCTGAGGTAGTCAGCAGGACCCCCAACCTGTTCCAAACATTAACCTCTGGAACTAGCATGTCCCGCTGCAGGATCTAGGCTGCTGTTCAGACCTGAGAAGGGCCAGATGTTCCCACACCCTCATGATTTAGGAGCATCCCCTCATCCTCCAAGACTATTTCATTCAAAAGACACTAAGCTCCTACTCTGTGCCAAGCACTGTGCTAGGCTCTGGATCACATTGGCAAGTAGGAGAAACACTACTCCCTGTCCTTGTGGAATTAACAGATTTGCAGGGAAGTATGTAGAGAAAAATTACAATAATTGGTAGTTCTTCAAGAGGGGTGTGGCAGTTTGATATTGTCTATGAATTCCAAAAATAGATATTGGATTGTGTTTGTAAACTGGTCTGTTCCACTGGCCATATTAGATTGTATTTCATTCACAGGTTTCACTTTTACCTGATTAAATTAGGATCAGGGCTTTGATTCAGCCTCATCAAGGAGGCATTAATTCCCCACCTCCTTGGAGGGTGAAGACTCCCAGAGAAAACAACATGGCAGAGGAGTTTTTGTTTTTGATGCTGGAGCCCTGGGAAGGAAATACATAGGAGAAGAACACAGAGGAATAGAGACGGCTCCATAGACACAGCAGAGGCCCTGGGAAGAGAATGAGCCTGATAGCCTACACCTGCAGCTGAGTCTGGAGAGAAATGAGCCCCAGGAGAGAGAGGAGATTTATCCCAGCCTACAGTTGAGATGAGAAGAAGCTGGGACCACAGAGCCTAAAGAAGAAGAGGAAGGCTGAACCCTCACAGACATCACCTGCCATCTTGTTCAGCACGTGGCAAATGACTTTGAGTGAGAAGGTACCTCTTATGGTACCTTGAGTTGGACTTTTTAGGGCCTGGTAGCTGTAAACTTCTACCCCAAATAAATACCTTTTATAAAACTCAACAAATTTCTGGTTCTTTGCATCAGTACCCCTTTGGTTAGCTAATACAAGGGATAATTACAAGATGCTCTCAAGCCCAGAGAAGCAACATCTGGGTTATGGAGAATCAGAAAAAAAGGGAGAAATAACTATACTGAGGTCTGAAAGATGCATTCGTTCTTTCAGGTTATTTACTGAACACTTCTACGTATAGAGCAGGGTTCTCGGCACTAAGGACATGCCACAAAACATGATAAACATGAACCCTCAAGAGCTTAATTCTAAGTAAAATGTATAGTATGTCAGTGGCCATCTATGGGAAAAAGAAAAGGTAAAAGGGATTATGGAGCACTGGGCGGGGAGTGGAGCTGTTACAGCTTTTAAAAGGGTGGTCAGGAGGGCCTCACTGAGGAGGTAACATTTGAGCAAAGACCTAAAAGGGATGAAGGAGAGAGACCAAGGGGATATTTGGGGTTATAAAGAAGTATGCTTGGCATGTTATAGGAACAGACAGTGTCGGGCGCTTTGGCTTTTATTGGCACCGCAGTGGGGAGCCACTGAGGGTTTGCAGTAGAGGACTGATACGAGCTGATTTCATGTTTCAAAAAGATCCCTTTGGCTGCAGTGTAGAGAAAGGGAAACAAGAGTGGAAACTGATAGATCAGCTAGGAGGCTATATCTGGTAATTTTGTTGGTTGAATTTACATGGGCTTAGCAGTTCATCCCAGAGGTGCCAGGAAAAGGGTTTAAAATTAAGCAAAGAGGAAGTGAATGTGGCTCAAGTGATAGAGCATCCACCTACCACTTGGGAGGTCCAGGGTTCAAACTCAGGGCCTCCTGACCCATGTGGTGAGCTGGCCCACTCGCAGTGCTGCCGCACGCAAGGAGTGCTGTGCCACATAGGGGTGTCCCCCATGTAGGGGAGCCCCACGTGCAAGGAGTGCACCCCACAAGGAGAGCTGCCCCTGCATGAAAAAAGTGCAGCCCACCCAGGAATGGCGCTGCACATATGGAGAGCTGACGCAGCAAGATGACACAACAAAAAGAGACACAGATTCCTGGTGCCGCCAAGAATGCAAGCAGACACAGAGGAACACACAGTGAATGGACACAAGAGCAGACAACGGGGGTTGAGGGGAGGCATAAATAAAATAAATCTTTAAATAAAATAAAATAAAATGGAGCAAAGAGATGAGTGGAAACCCTTATTTGCTTCCCCTACAGTCTGTTTACAGCTGTAATGAACTGGCTTAGGCAGGTGGGTTTCCTAGGGATGAGATGCCCACCCAGAGAACCATCATCTCCCTCTTGAACAGGGGTGGACGGAAATGACAACTCATGTCCCCCTGACCTCTGTCAAGCTCCCTGACCAGGCCTGCCTGCCTTAGGTGGGAGGCTGAAGGTCCCTTCTCTTAATCCCTTCTGAATGCACTTTGAATTATCTTCCCAAAGCTCCTGTCATTCTTCTATTCCAGAAGCATCTAGGGCTCCCTGCTATTTGCAGAATTAAGTCCAGACTCACCTCTGCATCACCTGCATCTCTCATAGGGCGTGGGCACAGTAAGTGCTCAATAAATGTTCAAGGAAGCATTTGATCCCCATTTTCTTATTTAATCCTCACATTAAGCCTCAGGGGAAAGTATATACTCTTAGCAGCAATGTTTTACACATGAGAAATAGATTCGTATAGATGAAGAACTCTATTCATTTGTCCACTTGGCAAAGACTTTTTGAGCACGTCCTCTGTTCTAGGTGATGAGGATAAAGCAATGAAGAACTAAATAAAGTCCCTGCTACCAAGGAACTCACATCCTAGAGATACTGACAGATGGCACACAAACCAACCTTGTGGAGCATGTCCAGCAGCGGTCAGTGCAATGAAGAAAAGGCAGCCTGGTAAGAGAGAAGAGGGAGACTGGGGAGTGCTGTTTTCTAGAGGGGGATCAGGAAAGTCCTCTCCTAAAGAAAGCATTTGGGCAGAACCTGAATGTAGTGAGCCCCTCAGATAACCAGGGAAGAAAATTGCAGAGAGAGGGGAGAGTGGGGGCAGGGGTGACATGTATGAAATGTTCGAGGAGTGAGAAGGCCAGTGTGACCCCGATAGGTAAGGGGGGCAGGTAACAGTCAGAGAGGCAGTTGGCTGAGGACTTCAAGTATCATTCTTGGTTAAAGGGTAATCACCAAGTGACAAAATCTGATGATAGTTGAAGAGCATCACTGGCTACTGAGTGGAGAGTGAGGTGTGGAGGGTAAGGAGGAAGTGGAGGACCAGTCCCTGGGCAGGAGAGGATGGTCTTGGTCTGAGGCAGCAGCAGGTTTGTTAACCATCCAGCACGAGTGAATGAGTGAATGAATGGACGCTTGGACTCAGTGCATAAGAGGTGCTTCTGGAGGCTCAGGTGGGTTGTGGGGAGCTGGTAAGGAGGAAGTCCCTCAAGTAAAGCTGTAGGAGGTCTCAGCAGAACAAGCAAGAAGATCTGGCTTCCAGAGCAGCCAGAATAGCATGAGACAGCCAGGGCTCCAGGAGACCTCTGGTCAAATTCCCCTTTACAGGCCAGCAGGCTTCCACATGTTCAATGCTTTTTTCCTCTTTCTCTTGGGAAAAAGATGGAAACAAACAAAAGCAAATAACTGAAAAGAAATGGCAGTTAACTAGCATTCCAAAGTAAGTCACATCAAGTTCTGTGTGTATCTTTCTCAGGATGGTAAATGTTACATTCTTGCAACAAATAGAAGATGCCAGTCTTGAAAAGTTTGGGTAGCACCCTGTTCACAGTTCATGCCAGTTGCTGTCACTGTAAAAGCCACGGAAGAGTTTTCCAGAGGAACCTGCCTCAGACAGGTAATGCCTGGGTCTCACAGAAGTGACCAGTCATGTCTCCCCCAGGGCTCCAGCCGCCTTTGGAAGCAGATGTCAATTCCAGCAGAAGAAAAAGTATTTGCCACCCGCCCCTTCTCCCCCACCAAAAAAATAAAGAAGAAGAAGAGTGAGTGGGCCCAAATGTGCTCGGACATCTGAGATTGATTAAGTCTCATACAGTCATATGGATGGAGGGTGGAGGCCAGTGTGGTAATATCCGTAAAACACGGCTTTGGATGGATAACAAAGGGCACATGAGTAATCCTTTTTGATTAATTTTTACGTCTCTTGGTGTCCAAAAAATTAGACCCAGCCTGGAAAAGGGAGCCATTGCTGCTTTGGGCAAGAACCTAGATCACTCATAAGATGGGAAACTGAGATTGTGTGCTACCTCATAAGATGGTCTCAAATCCATGTGCAGGACCCAAGACAGGGATACTGGAACAGAAGGGCCAGGCTTCTCTGAAAAGAACCTCAAGGGAAGGTGTAAAAATACTTGCACGGAAGCAGATGTGACTCAAGCAGTTGGGCGCCTGCCTACTACATGGGAGGTCCCGGGTTCAGTTTCCGGCGCCTCCTAAAGAAGATGAGCAAGCTGACACAGCAAGATGATGCAACAAGATGACACAACAAGAAGACAAGGAGGAAACAATGAGAGACAACAAGCAGGGGGCAGAGGTGGCTTAAGTGATTGGGTGTCTCCCTCCCAAAGGGGAGGTCCCATGTTCGGTTCCTGCACCTTCTAACAAGAGGACAAGCAGACACAGAGAGCACACCATGAACAGACACAGAGAGCAGACAGTGAAGCAGAAATATCCGGGGGTGGGGTGGGGGGTGGAATAAGTAAATCTTTAAAATAATAATAATAATTGCAATAAAATTCTGGAGTGGGAAAATTCTTTGAGCCAAAGTAGATTCATGGTTGCCTGGGGCTGGGAATAGGGTGTGAAAGGGAGTGACTGCTGATGGATACAGGTTTCTTTCAGGGGTGATGAACATTTCCTAAAATTAAATATTAAATATTAAATGTACTCACAACCTTGTGAGTACATTAAAAACCCCTGAGTTGTACACTTTAATAGGGTGAGTTGTATGGTATGTGAATTATCTCTCCAAAACTGGGGGGGGGGGGCAGGGAGATGAAGAAAAAGAAACCAATTAAAGAAGAGAAACCTTTGGGACTCCTTAGAGCAGCTGGGGGAACCCTAAATTCTGAATGACTCCTTTGCTGATTAGCAGCTGATACTCCAGGGGCGTAGCTAAGGAGCTCAGCTGGCCGTGTGAGGGAGCCTTTGTCCTGAGGGAGGACTGTCAGTCTGAGGAGGCGCAGGGCCAGTGGCACTGGACGCAGCAGCACCCTGTGGTCTTTAACAGTTACTGCCTGAATGAGCAACATCAGCCACAAGGCATACCTCCCTCTCACTGCCTTGCCACCTGCAAGGAGGGTAAGGGGTGCAGGTCTCCTCAAAACCCAGCTACCCATCTCTTTGCTCTTTTCCTTTGGTATGAATTTCCAAAGCTCCATCAAATGCTCACTAGCCCTTACTCTGGGCCCGGCCATGGCCTAGGTGTTTTCCCAGAGGCCACAGCACCAGGGTGAAGGGAGGCAACTCGGACCCCCTGTGTCCACCCCTGACGGCTCCCCCTTCCCCGTGATGCCAGGCACAAAGCCCTGCAAGGGGGAGAGAGCTCAGGCAGAGATGGTGGGTGCCTGTGGGAGACGCCCACACTGCAGGGGGTTCGGGAGAGGGGTCAGGCCCCAAGCTGTGGGCACGCGGCCATCCGGGCGTGGCGGGTAAGGGAGTCTGGCCACAGACCTAGCCCAGGCTGCTTTGTGAATCGAATTGCTGGATTGCACTGGAGTAGTAAAAAAACTTAAATATTTATTTGCTTCGTATTTACACTGGTGGGAAGGAGACCGAGGGAGACCCCAAGAACACCCACACCTGGCTGACCAGGCCTTGCGCTGCAGAGGAGGCAGACACGGCTGGAAGGGACAGGATTTATGTTGCATACTTGAACTACAGCAAGTGTAAGACTGGTCCTATTTACAGGGCAGAAACACTAGAGGCGGAGCACAGGGGCAGCAGCGAGCACCAGAGTCCTGGCCAGAGGTTGCCCCTGCTTGCCGCCTTCCCCGCCTCTCCCAGAGGCATCTCTGCAGCCCCGCTGGGGTTCTCCGGGGGGAGCGGGGCTGCTCACATGATGCTCGCCGGGGTGAAGACAGGGCCCACGCACAAGGTGTCGGTGATCTCCCAGCCGCAGGACAGAGGCTTGCACACGCCCTCGGCGTCCTCATCCTCTTCTGCAGGCAGCAGCTGCTCTCGCAGCGCTTCCCTGGAGGCAAGACAGGGGCCGTGGAGGCAGCCGGCAGGGCCCCGGCCCGCAGACCCAGTGCCATCGGGCCCAGGGCAGGGCCACAGCCTGCTGCTCCCGCCTCCCCCACGGCTCTCCTCTCCCCAGAGTGCACCCCGCTCCCAAGAGGACAGGAGCCCACCCTCACTGAAGGCCTGCTACTGCTCTGTGCCAGGCCCTTTATTCACAATTCCTGATCTCCTCAAAACCCTGAGGAAAATGAGACTTGGAATGAAGTGACCTTCACATACCTGGAAGGTGGCAGAACTGGGATTGAACCCAAATCTCACTCCAAAGCCCACAGGCTTAGGACACGGCAAAGATCATCACTCCCTCCCGAGTGCCACAAACTGCTTCTCCTCCAGTGTCCCCGGGTTGATGGGGAGCTCCTTCCCACACCCGCCTGCCGAGCCCAGCTCCTCCTGCTTCTCTCCTCTCCCACTGCCACCACTGTCTAACTCGGTCTTCCCCTCTAGACAATATCAGCACTGCCCCAGGGTCATCTTTCTAAAAGGCAAACCCCTGCTCTGGCCCGTAGCTTCCCTCTGCTCTTGGTGCCGCCGCAGGGTCTGGCCGCTGCCCGCGTCTCCTGCCTCTGCGACAGCCCTGCTCGCCTGTGCCTCCCTCCCAGGAACTGAACCTGACCTTTCTCGTCCTCACACACATCCCTTCCTAGGCCTTGGCACGGGCTTGTCCCTCTGCAGGCCTCAAAGACCCTCACTGGCTCGTTCCTTCTCAGCCTTCCAGGTCTCCGCTGCAACAATCTCAGAAGCCTTCCCAATCCCACAGCACAACGAGCTTCTCCTTAGTAACAATAAGGACTCAAGATCTGTGCCCCTGATAGTCCCCAACTATGGCAGGGCAGGGACTAGACCTGAGCTGACTGTCTGGTGCCCCCAGGCAGGCTGGTCCGGATGGGCACTCAGTGGGAAGGGATGGATGGGGCAGGGTGGGGTGGGGGTGTTTGTGGGAAGGCAGGGATAAAGCCCTGGATTCGGAGTGAAGAGGCCCCAGTGGGAGTGCTGCTTGACCTTTGCCTCTGCTGGGATCTGCTCCTCACAAGACCCCCTCTTCCATGCAGATCCTCCCCTGCCCTCCCAGGCCCATTCCAGCCCCCCGCCTGCCTGCGCCAAGGCCTCCACTTCTGCTGATGCAAACTATTCTACAGCAAATCAGTAGGCACTGCCTTCGTACAGAGCCCAGTCAGGCTGCTTCCTTCCGGGTGGGAAGCACTCCAGACCCAGCACCCTTGTGTCTGAGCCTCTGTCTCCTTATCCTTAAAATGAGCTGGTCCAGTTTCTTAAAACCCCTCAGGGGCTCCCTCCTGCCATCACGGTCAAGTCCAAGAAAAGCAAATAAAAATTAAAGAAAGAAAAGAAAAACAAGATCAAGTCCCATCTGGGCCTCTAAAGTCTTCCTTGAGTCAGTCTTCCACTGCATGCCACTGCAGCCAGACAGAACTACTTGCAATTTCCCAAATGAACTGAATTCTTTGGTGCCACTGTGCATCTCAGCCGGGATCACCCTCTCCACAGCTGGTCTGGCCCCTGTTCCTGGCAAAGTCCCCCCACCCATCAGGGCCCACTTTAGGAGGTGCTTCCTGAGTTGCTGCCCGGCCACCCCCCTCAGCTCACTGTCCCTCCTCCCCAGTGACCTGACCAATTTCTGAGCCAGTACCCGCATGTGCAGGCCCATGGCCTTGGCTCCCCGCCTTGGCATAGGTGCTCTTGTCTCCCTAGGACCCAGCACACAGGCTCTAAAGCAGAACGTTTTGAGGAGGCCCCTTTGATATGGGGGATTTTCTCACGGTCATTTTAATACATCACAATTTTTCTTTCCTAGTAATGGGTACAACTGACTCCCCCAAACCCTATCCACCTGGGATCCCTGATGACATAGCCAAGGATGGGATATGGAAGGCTGCGTGGTGATTTATTTTTTTAAGTTTGTTTTTGAGGCCTTAGCAAAATATCTCTGATGTGCTCATGGCTGCATCATTTATGCCATGCACCCGCACGGCACAGAGACAAAGTACTGTTGCGTGGACACAAGAAGTGTGCCCTTGATCACCAGCCGCCCTGTCAGGTCTGGTGGTTTGTGGTGTCGTTCCTGGGGACCCTCAATGCCCAGCGTGCCCCTCAGGACATGGGCCGCACTCGCTCCTGTGTGCCCCTGGTGGCCGTAGGGCCCCTGCCTGCCTCGGCCCTCTTCCCAGCCCCCCAGAGGCCCTTCTAGAGTCCAAAGAGTCAGAAAAGCCCTAATTCACCACCAACCAGCTGCGCGACCTCGGCAAGTCACCCCTCTGTCTATGATCACTGGCCCCCAAGGAGTTTTGTGGGAGTGAAGGGAACTATAGTACGATGCCTAAGGTGGGGCCTGACGTAAGGATCCCACAAATGCAGCTTTCCGTCTGTCTTGCCTCCCTGGATCCACACGAGCCTGGTGAGGCAGGCGGCCCATTCTCCAAGGGGAAGACTGAGGCTCAGAGAGAAAGTCCACATCACGGAGCAGTCGCCCAGCTCCCTAATCCACAGGGTAGGCAGGGTGGTCTTTCTAACCCACAAATGGGGGGCCATGTCCCTGCCCCGTCAAGCCGGTCTGCGGCTTCCCCTATTCTCAAGGCCCTCTAGCCCCCCTCTCCACTCACGACCACCTTCTTTGGGTTCCTGAAGGCACCGTGCTTGGCCCCTGCTCCTTCCGCCTGGAGCCCCCTCTCCTCCACCTCCCTCAGAGAGGCAGGTCTAGGCCCAAGGGGGGGCTGGAGGTTCCCACAGCTCCCCCCACCCCCCAGCCGCCTCCACCCTGCACGGTCTCTCAATTCTGTGTCTCTCACAGGCTCTGGGCTCCCCCAGGGAAGCCGAGTCTCATTCACGGCCCCCGCCAGGTGCCTAGCCCAGGGCCTCGCCTGGAATCAGCAGCCAAGAGCTACTTGTCAGATCGGAGAACGTGGAAGCAAGGCCATAAATCTCAGGCCTCCCTCGCTGCCTCTGCCCAGGCTGCCCACTCCGTGCCCCCCATTTCCCAGCAGGGCCCCCTTACCAGGCCACCCGGGACATGGCATAGGTGACGTGGCAGGCCTGGGTCCCCCCGAGGAGGGAACCTGTGCCCACGGTGTAGGCGCCCATGTTCTCAAAGACCAGCCAGTCGCCTACGTGCAGTTGTGGCAGCCGCAGGCCCTCAGCCACGCAGTCCCAGCCAGCGACTGCCGGGCCCCACAGGCTGCTGCTGTACAGGGGCTGCTCCGTGGATGGTTTCTGCAGGAGAAAGGGATGGCGCCTTCAACCTCCCTGGGCAGGCCACAGCCTTAACACTGCCTCCCTCCAAAACCTTCCAGGGCTCCCATAACCAAGAGGATAAAGACTAGACTAGGCTGGAACTTAAAGTCCTCCCCCCGCCCCCACATGCATTGCCTCTTATGCCCTGAAGTTGCACTGCCTGGTCTTAAATCCAGGCTCTACTATTTTAGCTGTGTATCCTTGGGCAAGATCCGCAATCTCTCGGTTCCTCAGTTTGCTCATTTGTAAAATGGGAATGATAATAGTAAACTAGGGTTACTGAAAGGATAAATGAATTAGTATACATGGAGCATTTACAACAATGTCTAGTGCATGGCAAGGGTTCAATAAGTTGGCACTACTATTGTTGTTATTATTGCTAGCATCATCTCTATGCTTCCATCTTCACTGGCCACATCCAGACCCCCACCCTGAAGCCCAGCTTGTCTTTTGGCCCCAGCCCTGGGGCTGCCTCTTCTCTGAAGGCCTCCCAGATCCCCTCCTTCAGGGTCAGGCCCAGTAGCAGGAGCCAGAAGTACACAGGAGAGTTAGACCTGGCCCCGCTTAGGGCTCTCAGTCTGGCGAGGAAGATGGGCTTTCCAACAGACAGTCAACAGGGGAGCCCTGGCAGAGGTCACAGGGGACCCCATCAGGTAGACCTGATTACTCCCATTTCAGGTAAATGGGGCTCTGAGAGGTTAAGTGACTTGCCCAAATTCATAAACACCAATTGCATAAAAATGATATATTTTTCTTAAATGACCTCCAAACCCAGAAGAAATCTGTAACCCCAGTCAGTTACAGTCAGACAAGATATCGAGGCAGTTTGTCACACCATAGGGCTCCTGCCAGGGCACGTCCTGGAGGAAGAGTCCCGGCTCCAAAAGATGTTCACGAGCGAATCCTTGCTGTGCCCTGGGAGGCCCCTGCTCCACCTTCTGCCTCTCTGGCTGTGTCCCAGTCACTCCCGCTGCTCTGGGCAGCCCAAATGAACCCTGCTTCCCTTCGCTGGCCCCCAGCCTTCCCACATGCTCTTCCCTCAACCCCAAACTAGTCAGTTCCTGCTTGTGCCTTAGGGTTCAGCTAAAACGGCCTTGGGGAAGCCTCTCCAAAGCCTCCATGCTCCGCACGCCTTCATAGCATTTAGCACAATTCACGATGAACTGTTTGGGAAATGCATCTGCTCAGGCCAGTCTTCCCTGTCAGACCACACGTTCCATAAGGGCAGGGAGCACGTCGGTCTTGTTTACCCTCATCTCCTCCATGCCTAGCCTTCTGGCACACAGTAGGTGCTTTTTTGAATAATTTTTTAAAAATCGAGGAGTGAATGTATGGGAAATAGATGAGTGATGAAAAAGAAAGAAAGAAAAGAGAGAGAATATGAACAGAAGTCAGCCACACAGCCTAGAAGGAAGAACAATGCACAAAGAAAGAAATGCTTTAGCCAAGAGCCAAAATGGTAAAATTGAGAAAGAAAAGGCACAGTGTTCATAAGCAGAAATAATATTTATATATTTGAGGAAACGTTCTTTGATAAACCATTAGTCTCATTAATTTAAAAAAAACATGCACATTATTAAAATCAGGAATGAGAGTTATCCTATATTCATTCATTCAACCAATTCTTATTGAGCACCTACTATATCCCAGATTCTGGGGATGCTGCAGTGAAGACACACACACACACACACACACAAAATTCCTGTGCTCATGAAGCTCATCTTTTAGGAAGGGGAGACAGACAAATGTATCCTTGTTCGTGTAACTTAACATTCTTGTTTACAAGCCTTTTGTTAATGCACAAAATTAATTTCAATTGCACTGAATTATTTCCCTTAGTTCTAATTATTTAAAAAGCTTAAGCTTACTTTTAAAGTTCTGGGGAGAGAAATACTGTATAAACAAATCCACAAGGATTCTTGAGAAGATAGGTTTTAAATGTTCTTCCACAATAAAGAGAAAATATACCCTTGGGTTATAATAAGAGTTCTCTTGCTTCTTAGTAGTGGTAGAAATAAGTCACTGGAGAAAAAGATTTTAAAACTTCACAGGAAATAGCACAAAGCTACTCTTTCACTGTTAAAGCCATTATTTTAAAAAAGAAAACAAAAAAGGAATCTGCAAAATAGATAATTCCAAATCATGTGGCAACAGGCTTGCAAGTCTCAGCTCTGTGTACAAATCCAACAAATGAATGAAAATGAACAAGCACCCTAAAAACACAAGACGCCCAGTCTGCGAGAGAGGGTGAGGTTCCTAGTTTACAAAGTCTGTCCACCACTTCTCACCCCGCCTGGCGTGAAGCCATAATGCCCGTTCCACGGATGGCGAACACGGAGAGGGTTCGTGACTGCCCCAGGTTCCAGAGGCAGTAAGGGGCAGGATTCCGAGTAGTCCCAGACAAGTGCCTCCTAGCCACACCTGCCTGTCTTCCTCAAAGAGGTCCCATATGAGAGCAGGCCCACAGAAAGTCAAACATTTTAAAAGGCAAGTGACCCTGATGGACTCCCTATATAATTTCCTAACTTTTAAAGTGTACAAAAACCATGTTTAAAGGATGAGACAAGGACAGCACACTAAAAAGAGGAAGAAAAAAAAAAATAGAAATATATGGTCAAAATCTCAGTGGGAACACATAGGAAAAATCCTAAATGAAGCCTTAGCTAGGCAAATCCACCTTTATGGTCAGAGAATCATCTTCAATGATCAGATAATTTATCTCTAAACTGGAAGGTAGGAATAATAATAGCAGAGTTGATCACTGGCTTCATCTGAATGAGAAAATATAAGGATTTGTGATTTAAATTTAATTTTCCCAATACATCAAAATGGCATTCGAAAGCCTATAGCATCTATTCTTGATTAAATCTACAGAAAACAAAGCTCTGCAGTGAAAAGAGACTATTTTAAATAAGGAAGAAAAATACCAGAAAGACCACATTTCATAACCAGAAGCAACCTTAGTAATTAAAGCTCAGCACCCTCATTGTCCAGATGAAGACAGCAGAGAGAGTAACTTGCCTAAAGTTACTCAGCTATTAGATGGCAGATCCTGGACTGGAACCCATGTCTTCTGACTCCAAGTATGATGCTTTCCACTATCAATCGTATTTTACATATGAGAAATACTGGCAATAGCTATTAGGAAAAAATAAACAAAAAGGTGTACTATATAGAAGATGAAGAATTAAAATATTTCATTGCAGATAACATGTATGTCCACCTGCAAAATCCAAAGGGGGGCATTTATTAGAGGAAATCGATGTGAATCGATGTGATTCAGTGTGTAAGCCAGTATGACAGCTCAAAAACACAGGGGAGGGAAGTGGATGTAGCTCAAGTGGTGAGTGCTTGCTCCCATATAGGAGGTCCCGGGTTCGATCTCCGGTACCTCCTAAAAAAATAATTTAAAAAAATAAAGCATAAGGGAACGTCTCCATTCACAATAGTAATGAAGGCATTCAGTTATTAAATTCTTGGGTGTACCTAGGGCACTTATTCAAAGAAAATAATAAAATCTTCATGGGAGAAATAAAACAAATTAATTTAGCCTCTCCTAGCTGGAAAAAAATTTAGTGAAACAAAAAAGAAAATTTTTCTCCAATCTAATAAATAGATTAAATAAAATACTACTAATTAAAATCCCAAATATATTTTTCTAAACAATTAGAAGCAGTGTGATATAAGAAAAAACATGAGTCCATCAGAGAATATTAATAAAGCAACAATGACAGACTCAAGTTTTTGTTATATATTTAATACATACAAAAGAACATTTATATCATTATAACATATAAAGAATAATAATATAATGAACACTTGTGTACCTACCACCCAGTTAAAAAATACAAAATTGCCAATATCTTTGAAACCCCTTTTGTGGTTTACCCCAGTGACAACCCATTTCCCTAAACCCTCCAGAAATAAGCACTATCTTGATTTTTTTTTTTTTAAGATTTACTTATTTATTTTCTCCCCTTCCCCTCTTCCCACCCTGCTGTCTTTGCTGTCTGTGTTGTCTTCTCTTCTCATTTTGTCTCCTCTAAGATTCACTGGGATTTGATCCTGGAGACCCCTGATGTGGAGAGAGGTTCTCTGTCAATTGTACCACCTCAGTTCCTGGTTCCTGCTGCGCTTCACTTTGTCTCCCCCCTTGTCTCTCTTTTGATGCATCATCATCTTGCTGCGTGACCCACTTGCGAGGGGCACTGGCTTACCATATGGTCACTCACACAGGTACTTGTGCGGGCACTGGCTTGCCACACAGGCATGCTTTCTCTTCTTCTTTTTCACCAGGAGGCCCCAGAGATCGAACCTGGGTCCTCCCATATAGTAGGCAGAGGCTCTATCACTTGAGCCACATCCACTTCCCTATTTTGAATTTTATGTTCATCATACTCTTGCTTTTCTTTGTTTTCCACAAGTATATCTATCCCTAAACAATATATTGTTTAGTATTACACATTTTTGAAATTTATTTAAATGGAACTATAGGGAAGCAGATTTGGCTCAACTGATAGAGTGTCCGCCTACCACATGAGAGGTCCAGGGTTCAAACCCAGGGACTCCTGACCCATGTGGGGAGCTGGCCCATGTGCAGTGCTGATGTGTGTAAGGAGTGCCATGCCATGTAGGGGTGTCCCCTATATAGGGGAGCCCCACATGCAAGGAGTGTGCCCCGAAAGGAGAGCCTCACCACACGAAAAAAGCACAGCCTGTCCAGGAGTGGCGCTGCACACATGGAGAGCTGACGCAGCAAGATGATGCAACAAAAAGAGACACAGATTCCCAGTGCCACGACAAGAATGCAAAATGCAAACGGACACAGAACACACAGCGAACAGACACAGAGAGCAGACAACCAGGGGTGGAGGGAGAAGGGGAGAGAAATAAAAAATAAACTTTAAAAAATAAATAAGTGGAACTATAGAGTATTAATCTCTGCAACTTGCTTTTTTGTTATTGTTGAAGCTTACATTGCCTATCATTTGGATCATGTATGCAGCCATAATTCACAATATGCCTCATGGTATTTATTGTATGGAATCCACAGTAATTTATTTTTCCATTACCTTGCCAACAAACATTAAGGTTGTTTCCAGTGGGGTTTTTAAAATTATTATAAAGATTGCTGCTATGAACTTTCTGATATATCGCCTCAAACTCATATGCTGAAAGCTTCTTCATGATATGTGCCTAGAAACTTACTGGAACATAAGGTGTATTAGTCAGCCAAAGGGGCGCTGATGCAAAATACCAGAAATGGGTTGGTTTTTATAAAGGGTATTTATTTGGGTAGGAGCTTACAGATATCAGGCCATAAAACAAAAGTCACTTCCCTCACCAAAGTCTATTTTCACGTGTTGGAGCAAGATGGCTGCCGACGTCCGCGGGGGTTCAGACTTCCTGGGTTCCTCTGGGCTCAGTTCCTCTGTTTTCTCCACAAGGTCAGCTGTAGACTATGAGGCTTTCTTGGCTTTGCCTTTCTCCACAAGGTCAGCTGTAGACTATCAGGTGAACAGCTCTGACTCTCTCTCCTGGGGCTCCAGCTTAACACCAGCATCAAACTCCAACATTAAGAACATTTTTTGGAGGAATTGTGAGATGCTGGATGCAAAAGGCCTAGATCACTTTGAAGAGACTATTGATAGCATTATGGATGCTAAAGAGACTTTTTATGATGCCTTAGTAGTAAATGATGAAACTATATTGGAAACCGGAGGAAAGGTGATCCATGTTTTAAAGTTGCAGAGAACGTAGCAAGATTAATTACTAGTTTTTTATGGAAGGCAGAATTTGAAAATGGTAAGCCTGGGCATTTTGCTGAAGAAATTTCCAAAGTAAACCCAGAGAATGTGGCTTGGCTTCTGCTTGCAGCTTATAGCAAAATGTTAGACGAGAGAGATATGCTGAGGACTGAACTGTCGGGCACAAAGAAAACAGAAACTGATTCTGGAAATTCCAAGCGTCTGGAAATCAAGCTCCCAAATGAAAGTGCCCCACTGGAGGACTTAACTAAACTTGGAACTTGTAAATCAGACTTGATTTACATAACATGATGCAGTTATGTCAGAAAGACTTTTGGAAAGTCTTACTGTCTAATGGCTTGGACCCCTGCTTCCTGCATGCTAAACCAACAGACTTTTTGAGAGAGCTGTATGAACAAAACCACTGTCAGTCTGGAATAAAAGGAACATGGAAAGGAGAGATTAAAGGGGAAACAATTTCAAGAGGAAAACCATGGTGAACTATTGTAACTCTAGCAATGGAAGAAATTGTGTCATTGTTTTAGAGGCAGTGGCCACATTGGTTGATGAGGGCAGGGAAAGGGAAGAAGAGATATGATGTGGGGGCATTTTCAGGACTTGGAGTTGTCCTAAATGATATTGCAGGGACAGATGCTGGACATTATATATCCTGCCATAACCCACTGAAGGTACTGGGGGAGAGTGTAAACTACAATGTAAATTATAATCCATGCAATGCAGCAGTACTCCAAAATATATTCACCAAATGCAATCAATGTGCCACAATGATGAAAAAGGTTGTTGATGTGGGAGGAGTGGGGGAGTGGGGAGTTAGGTATATGGGAACCTCTTATATTTTTTAATGTCACATTTTTTGTGGTCTATGTATCTTTTTTAAAAAAAGACAATTAAAAAATAAATAATAAATATTTAAAAAAGAAGAAAACCATGGAAGCTGGGATCTGGAATTAGGGCATGACCTTGGGCCAAGAGAGGAACCCCACCCATGTATAGAGAGAGGGTGAGTTTGCCCCAGCAGTTGAAGAGCGTGGATGCTCCTGTCCGATGTTCGTGGAGAGTTTTGCTGCCTCAGGGTACAGAGAGGGTGGCACACATTCCCCAAGGATTATGGCAATAAGGTCAGCACCCCACAGGTCTAAGAGGGGTGGACCTGTCCCCCAAAGGTTAGGGAAGGCCAGGTGGTCAACTCATTGCTCTGAGAGGGTTGAGCCTGTATGCCAAAGGTTAAGGACAATGTTGTCTTCACATCACTGTACTAGGGGGGTTAAGACTCTAATCCAAAGATTGGGTAAGGTGTGGCAATCACCCAACACTCTTAGTGGGTGAGGTTTGGAGCTTGGTCAACACCCAGATGCTTGATGAGGGTGGAACCAAGAAAATGGCCATTAAGCAAGACTGTGGAAAGGGTGGGTCCCCATATGGCCCCAAGGAGAAGAAACCATCATCTTAAGAATGACTCCCAGACTAAAATAGAATAATTGAATGAAGGATGCCATGCAGGTTTACTGAAATGTAGAGAATTTCCCAGCTCGTCTTTGGACAGCCACTGTCTCCCAGAACTTCTCAAGGACCTTCACTGGCCTTTCATTGGAGGCCCTGGTTGCAGCCTGTCTGTAGAACCTGGACTTGTGCATCCCCACAGTCACGTGAGAGACTCTTATAAAAGCGCATACGATTGACAGATATCTCTTGTTGATTCTGTTTCCCTAGAGAACCCTGACTAATACATAGGGTATACATTGTTTATTTGAATAATGCTAACTTGTTTTCCAAAGTAGGTATATCAATTTATACTGCCACCTAGCACTGAGATCCAATTCTCAATATCCTCAACAAGACTTGATATTGTCATACTGTATTAGTCAGCCAAAGGGGTCCTGATGCAAAATACCAGAAACTGGTTGGTTTTTATAAAGGGTATTTATTTGGGGTAGGAGCTTACAGATACCAGGCCATAAGCATAAGTTACTTCCCTCACCAAAGTCTATTTTCACATGTTGGAGCAAGATGGCTGTCAACGGCTGCGAGGGTTCAGGCTTCCTGGGTCCCTCCCTTCCAGGGTCTTGCTTCTCTCTGGGTTCAAGGTTCCTTTCCTCCCAGGGCTTGCTTTTTCCTGGGCTCAGAGTTCCTCTCTTCTTGGGGCTGGCTTCTTTTTCCTCTGTGAGTTTACTTCCCAGGACTTAGCTTAAGGCTTCAGCATTAAACTCTAACATCAAAATTCACCATTAAAAACCCTCAGCTCTGTCCTTTGCCACCCCTTGGTGGGTGGGGACTCAACGCCCCAATGACATGGCCCAATCAAAGCCCCAATCAGATCTCAATCATGCCCAGGCACAGACCAGATTACAAACATAAGCCAGTATCTTTTTTTGGAATTCATACCATATCAAACTGCTACACATACTTTTAGATTTTTGTCTAATTTAGTAGGTATAAAATGGCAACATATTTTCAGTTTCATTTGCATTTCCTTGATTATCAGTGAGGTTCGGCACCTTTCCATATTCTATTCGGCTTTCCTCATTGACAAACTTTGCCCATATTTCTACTGAGTTGCTTTTTCCCTTATTTTCTCAAGTTCTTATTTGTCTTTATTTCTTAATTAAGAATTCTTCATATATTCTGTAGACTAAACCCTGATCAATTGTGTATGCGATTCAATATTTTCTCCTAGTTTCAGAGTGCCTTTTTACTTTCACATATGGTATCTTCTCATGAACAGAAGTTCTTCACTGTAATGTATATAAACATCGGTATTTTCCTTTTTGACTCACACTTTTTGCATTTTAGGTTATTTGCCCCTGTTTCAAGGTCAAACAGATATTCTCCTTAAATTGGTTTCTTGAATTTATAATCATGTGTGATGTGAGATAGGGATCCAATTTCATTTTTTTGAAATATGGACAGTTGCCCCAGCACCATATATTGAACAATCCCCAATGATATGCTTTGCAAATCCTGTCAAAAAGCAAGTTTCTATAAATGCGTGGGTGTTTTCTAAATTCTCAACTATGTTTCATTTGTTTATTTGTTTTATGTTGGTGCCATGACAAAACTATTTTAATTACCCTCTACGCTGGAAGTTATACTATTTCTATTCTTTTAGTGATTACTCTATACAGTTATATTTTAACATGCAAGCTTAACCAAAAGACTAAAATTAATCAATATTTTTACCTTCCTCTCAAACATTTCAGAACATTAGAACATCAACTTTGATCACTCTTCCTCCAAGCTTATGTGCTTTTACTATGCAATGTTTTACTCAACCTTTTTTTTTGTGATAGAGGCTGCTAGTTGCCTTCCCTAGAGATTCCAGCCTTCAGTGTTTGCTGAGCGCATGACCACCTGCGTAAAGACTATATTTCCCTGGCAAGCAGATATAGCTCAAATGGTTGAGTGCTTGCTTCCCATATATGAGATCCTGGGTTCAATCCACAGTACCTCCTAAAAACAAAACAAACACTACTATAAAATTATTGTGACTCTAGCAATGGAAGAAATTATATCATTGATATGGAGACAGTGGCTGTGAGAGTTGCTGAAGGCAGGGAGAGGTAAAAAGAGGTGTGATATTGAGGCATTTTCAGGACTTGGAGTTGTCCTTGATGATATTGCAGGGACAGATACAGGACATTTTATATCCTGTCATAACCCACTGAACAGACTGGAAAGAGTGTAAACTGCAACATAAACTATAATTCATGCTGTGTAGCAATGCTCCAAAAGGTACTCATCAAATGCAATGAATGTACCACATTAATGAAAGAAGCTGTCAATGTGAGAGGAGTGGGGGGTGTGGGAAGTGGGGTACTTAGGAACCTCATATTTTTTTAATGTAACATTTTGTGTGATTTATGTATCTTTAAAAAAATGTAATAAAAAAAGGAAAACAAAACAAACAAGTGAAAAAAACAACTCTCACTGGGGAATGGATGTAGCTCAATGGTTGAGCACCTGCTTCCTATATATTAGGTCCTGGGTTCAATATCTGGTAACTCCTAAAAATTTTTTTAAAGAAGACTATATTTCCCAACTTCCCTTGCATGAAATTATGGCCATGAGACTAAGATCTGACCATTGGGTTAAAAAGATAAGTGTTTTGTGGCCACTTCCAGAAGATTTCCTTAAAAGACAATTGGAAAAAAACAACAAAAGGAGACAATTTGCATATGTCCTTTGCCTCTTCTTTCCTATGATGGCTGGAGGTTCGATTAAGGATAAAGCCAACACCTAGAAGAGCAGATAATTGGTAGCAATATAGTCCCAGATAACTATGAAACCACTAAATCAGTTCTGAATTACCTATATCCAGACATTTACATGAGAGTGAAGTAAACCTCTATATCTAGTTGAAGTCACATACTTTGGGATCTGTTACTCACATCTGAACCTAGTCATAACTAAACCCTGTTTTTTTAACCCAAGTTAGATGTTAGTAGCACTGTTGCTGTTGTTGTCGACAATCAATGGTTCTTTAAATTCCCTGCATATTTACCTATCTTAACTCACCATTCCTTCTTGCAACTTAGATCATACAATTTGGAATAATTTTCCTTATGCCTGAACTATGTCATTTAGAAATTCCTTCAGTGAAGATATCTCTTGCCGTTTCTTTGTCTGAAATTGCCTATATTTCCTACTCATTCTTTCAGAACAATTGTGCTGGGTATAAAACTCTAGATTAACATATTGGAAGCTCCTGTACCACTGTATTCTGGCTTCCATTGTTGGGCAGGAAAATCACCTGAGTCTCATGGTCATTCTTCTATGAGCATTCCTCTACCTGCCTCAATTCTCTTACTAATTTTAAGATTTTCTCTTTGTCTTTGGTATTTAGCTTCACTAATACGTTGTCTAGGTATGGATTTATTTTGAGGTAATCTACTTAGAATTTGTTGGAATTCCTGAATCTGAGAATAGGTTTCCTGTCTCCCATTCTCCATTAACTTTCTGCCAGTCACTAATTTTTTGCCCTTCAACTGCAAATCCATCCTTTACCTTGCTTTGTGTTACTGGAGCTGGACCCTGTAGACATTTCTCCTTAACAGCTGGCTCAATGTTTGACTTTGTCAATACAGAGGACTAGAGAAAAACTGCAAAGATAAATCAGGAAGAAGGTCTTTCCTCCCCTAGTTCAGCATGCTGATTTCTGTGTGGCCACCTATGTCTCAGCAAGCGGGGGCCCAGCAACATTCACCTCAGTGGCCCTCACAGTGCAGCCTTGGTTCACACTCTCCAGCGAGCTTCTCCTCCACTCAGTGGCAGGCTGTTCCTGTAATGCCACCACGGTGGACACCCTCTCACATGTTTCTTTGCCACTAGTAGTCTGCATTTCCTGTGATACCCACAGCCTCGCCTCAAAGGGCTGAACCCCAGCACTGGAGAGAGGAGCCTTCCTCTAAGTTTCTAAATATCTTCCTTGTTCAGTCTACGTCAGTGCCTCAGGTGGTAGCTGCTTTTACCTCTTTTAGTAATTAACTACCTATAAATTTTTTATATTAAAATTTCCCTGTACAAATTACTGGTGTGACTTCTGTATCCTGATACAATCTCTTCCTGAAACGACGATTAAACTTTTTGTCTTCTCACTCTATCCACCATTTCTTTAGCTTTTCCTATCTGCTATCTCTTTGTCTCTTTGTGCTACATTTGCATAGTTTCTTCAGCTCTGACTTCCCCATACTCTAATTCTCCCTTCATTTCTCAGTAATCTGCAGCTTATCCTATCAGTAATTTTAATTTTCATATTTTTCATTTTTAGAAGTCATATTTAGTATTTTTTAAAGCCTGCTTGCTTACAGTTTTATAATTCACTTATTCTTTGGTCATATTTTCATTATCTTATTTCTGTAAACATTATAAACATTTTTGTTTTACTCTTAGCATCTGGTAATTCTAATACATGAAGCAATTATCATCTGATTCTGCTGTCTCTTCCTTCTGCTGGTTCCCCTCATAGTGCCTTGTAGCATTTCAAGATTTTGACTGTGAGCTCATGTGCCTTGGAAATTTATCTGTGGGGATAAGCATAAGCTTAAGCTAAAGCATAAGCTAAAGTTTCCTTCCTTCAGAGAGAATTTGTGCTTGCTACTGCCAGGCAAAATAAATTCTTGACTTGAGGTTTTTCAGACCACACAGTGAATATGAATTTGGGCCACCAGCCCAAGAGAACATTGGCTTGTGGTTGGAAATTCTATATATTTTTGCCCTTCTCCAATCACTACCAAGGTCAAAACAGACAAGATTTCTTGCTGTCCCCCTTTGTATGACAGGTTGCTTTCCTAGTTCACCCTTACACTAAGGATGCACTGTTCCGGATTCCTGGCTTTAGGTGAGGGGATCCTATTAGAGTCTCCGTCTTTATCAGGCCCTGCGCATCCACAAAGCTATCAAAGATGGTGTCGGTGTCTGTGTGGAGCTGGCCCACGCGCAGTGTTGATGCACGCAAGGAGTGCCGTGCCCTGCATAGGGGAGCCCCACGCGCAAGGAGTGCGCCCCATAAGGAGAGCCGCCCAGCACCAAAGAAAGTGCAGCCTGCCCAGGAATGGCGCCACCCACACGGAGAGCTGACACAGCAAGATGACACAACAAAAAGAAAGACAGATTCCCGAGCCGCTGACAACAACAGAAGCGGACAAAGAAGATTCAGCAAATAGACACGGAGAACAGACAACCCGGGTGGGGGGAGAGAAATAAATCAATAAATAAATCTTTAAAAAAAAAAAAGATGGTGTCGGTTTAATTGCACATTCACCATCTCTCTTGCAAAAAATGGCTGAGTGGGGGCAAGACCCTGCCCGAGTGAGCTGTTCTGCGAACCCACAGAGCAGGAGGCTTCAGGGCATTGGTCTGGAGAGAGCTTGACAAAGATAAATTGCTCAAGGTAAAACCCTGAGTTTCTTGCCCTTGAGGCTGGAACTGGGGAATGCTAAGCCCCACCCTCAAGGCAAAAGCCACCAGCAAGCCCCACTCCTGCTAGTCACCCAGCCGCAGGAAGCATTCTCCGAGAGTGGGAGGGTTCTGGTGAAGGGTGGAGAGGGGTTTCCTTTCGGTGGGTTTGGTTGCCTGGACCCACTTTTGACCTTTGAGGAGCACACCAGCTGGCTCGAGGTGACACGAGGAAGAGGGGAAAGGCAAATCTGCTGAGGAGCCTGGTTTCCCTAACCGTCCTGGGATAGAGGAACTCGGCCTGGGAGAAGGCAGAGTCAGGCAAATGATTAGTCTGGTGCTGAAAACTCGAAATTTCAACTCCCCTAAGGGAGGTGGGCAGTAGAAAATGCTTAATAAGCTTCCAAGAGCCTATTTAGGGTCCCCTGGGAGGAGGGGGTGGTCTGGAAGAGGGTTGAGAGTCATTTATTTCTGCGATGGGTTAAGTCACCAGTGTGCCATTTGAGTTTCAAAAGGGAATGTTCACACAGACTATTGTGTGCTGCTGCCCTTCGAGAGAAAGCAATAAGAATAAAAGGGGGGGGACAGACTCCGAATCAGCAGGAATTTATCCAACCGTAGAGTCAACCCTGCCCAAGGGAAAGTGACTAGACAGCTTTGGAAGAGCAAACTGGCCCAACAAGAAAGTTTAGCTTAGTGGAGGTATTTCCACCTTGAATATACAAAGGCCCTAGTTTGATTCCCCGTTTCTCTCAGTGATCCACTGGGATATCAAACAACCAGTTAATACTTCAGGACAGGGAAAACATAGACCTTATTCTGGTATTAGCTTCTCTTGGGTCTCTTAGTTTTCCTTTTAAAAAGGTTACCTTTGTTTTAAAATTTAACTTAATTTCCTTGCTAACACCTGCTTCAAAACCTGCAGAGAGAAGGCTGCAGGGTAATCGATCGATGAACACAGGCAGACTGAGAAGCTCCATGGGGCCTAAGAGAAAAGATGTTTTTCCTTAGTTTTTGTTTGACTGATTGCTTGTGGGTTTGTTTGTTGTTGTTGTTTGTTTGTTTTCTTGTCTTTCTTTCCTCTTTCTCCTCCCTCCCCCCCTCCCCTTTTTTTCAATTAGGTGCTGCTGGCTTGTTTCTTGTTCGCTGTTTCCTCTTCCTTGATTTCCCCTTTTCAGTGAATACTGATTTTTGTCTACCAACGCTATCGCTTTTCCTTCCTACATTTTTCTATCTTCTGCTTTTTGTTGTTCTTACATTCCACATCTGTTTAATCCTCTTTTATTCTGGTTTTTTATTTCTAACTCTTCTATTCTGTTTTTGTTTTTAACTTTTTTCTTTTTGCCCTTTCTTTTCTCTTTCCCTCTCTCCTCATCATTCTGGCCTTTTAATTCATTCTATATACTTCTCTATATTCGGTTTCCCATTTCATTGTAGGTACTCCACTTTTTTATTCCTATTATTGTGCACTGCTTTCATGAGTTAAAAATTCATTTTCTAGGTCTTATATGGTTCCTCCTCTAACTTTTACTATTATTATTACTATTACCCTTTTTCTCTTCTTACCTCTTTTGCTTTCTCTTGCCCTAATCTTTTTCCTTCAAGGGAACATAGATAACAGCAAGGAAACAGAATAAGAAGAACAAAGTGTCAAAGAGAAAACTTAACACACACATGAAAACAGCAACTAAATAAAACTTTAAAGCAGAGAGAGAACCTAATCAACTGAATAAACACATCAAGATAAAAAGATGACCAGACAGCAACAAAAAAACTACAAACCATACCAAGAGGCAGGAAGACATTACTCAGTCCAATGAACAAACTAGAAACCAGGAAGAGATACGGAACATCGAAAAACTAATCAAAGTTGTCCAAACAAATATCATGGACCAACTTAATGAAGTGAAGGAAGAGATTAAGGATATTAAGAAAACACTGGGAGAACATACTGAAGAAATTGTAAACATATATAAAAAGATAACAGATATGATGGTGGTGAATGGTACAATCCAAGAAGTCAAAAATACACTGGAAGCACATAACAGCAGATTTGAACTGGCAGAGGAAAGAATTAGTGATATGGGAGACAGTATATCTGAATCAAACAGACAGTAGAACAGATAGATAAAAAGAAAAACTCCAACAGGGACTTAGGGATTTGAGTGACAATACAAAACACACAAACGTATGCAGTATAGGCAACCCAGAGGGAGAAAAGAAGGGAAAGGAGACAGAAGGAGTGTTAAAGGAAATAATGGCTGAAAATTTCCCAACCCTATTGAGGGAGATGGATGCACCCCAAACAGTATAAATCCCAACAGGCCTACTGTAAGACATATACTTGTCAAACTGTCCAATGCTCAAGACAAAGAGAAAATACTGAAGGCAGCAAGAGAAAAGAGAACCATCATATACAAAGGAAGCTCAATAAGATTAAGTGCTGATTTCTCATCTGAAACCATGGAGGCAAGAAGGCAGTGATATTACATAGTTATGGTACTAAAAGAAAAAAACTTCCAGCCAAGAATTCTCTATTCAGCAAAGCTGGCATTCAAAAATGATGGAGAGTTCAAAATATTCACAGATAAACAGAAACCAAGAGAGTATGCCGATAAGAAACCTGCCCTTCAAGAAAAGGAGTTCTGCAGGTTGAAAGGAAAAAACAGGAGAGAGTTGGAGGAGAGTTTAAGAACAACTAAAAAGACAAAAATAAATAAAAACAACATATGACATATATAAACCCAAAGAAAATATGGCTAGTATAAGTAATTCCTTGAGAACAATAACACTGAATGTTAATGGATTAAACTCACCAGTCAAGAGACACAGATTGGCAAAATAGAGAAGGAAATATGACCCATCTATATGCTGTCTATAAGAAACCCACTTTAGACCCAGGGATTCAAGGAGCCTGAAAGTGAATAGCTTGAAAACAATCTTACAAGCAAACAATAACCAAAAAAGGGCAGGAGCAGCTATACTAATATTGGACAAAATAGACTTTAAATTGCAAAACTATTTTAAGAGACAAAGACAAACACTATATATTAGTAAAAGGGGTCATCTTTGAAAAATAAAGAACAAGCATAAACATTTATGCACCTAACCAGGGCACCTCAAAATACATGAGGCAAACACTGGAAAAACTAAGTGGAGAAATAGATGCCTCTACTTATAGTGGGGGACTTAAATACACCATTATCATGATTAGACAGAGTATCTTGACAGAGAATGAATAAAGAAACAAAGACTTTGAATAATACATTATAGGATCTGGACCTATAGACATATACAGAACACTACATCCAAATACAGCAGGATATACATTCTTCTTGAGTGCACATGGATCACTCTCCAAGATAGACCATATGCTAGGCCATAGAAAAATTCTCAGTGAATTCAGAAAGACTGAAATCATACAAAGTGATTTCTCTGACCACAGTGGAATGAAGCTGGAAATCTGTAAGGGCCAGAGAACCAGATTAGGCACAAAGATATGGAAGTTAAACAATACACTCTTAGACAAACAGTGGATCAAGGTGAAAATTTCAAAAGAAATCAGTAACTACCTTGAAACGAATGAAAATGGCAACACAACATATCAAAACCCATGGGATTCAGCCAAAGCTCTTCTGAGAGGGAAATTCATAGCCATAAATTCATATATCAAAAGAGAAGAAAGAGTTAAAATTGAAGACCTAATTGCACACTTGGAGGAATTAGAAAAGGAACAACAAAGCTATCAAAACTAAAGATCAGGGAAGCAGATTTGGCCCAATGGATAGGGCGTCCACCTACCACATGGGAGGTCCAAGGTTCAAACCCAGGGCCTCCTGACCCATGTGATGAGCTAGCCCACTCACAGTGCTGATGCATGCAAGGAGGGGTGCCCCCCCATGTAGGGGAGCCCCACACGCAAGGAATATGCCCTGTAAGGAGAGCCACCCAGTGCAAAAAAAGTGCAGCCTGCCCAGGAGTGGTGCCACACACACGGAGAGCTGATGCCAAGATGATGCAACAAAAAAGAGACATAGATTACTAGTGCCACTGACAAGAATACAAGCAGACACAGAAGAACACACAGCAGGGAAACGGACTTTGGCCCAGTGGTTAGGGCGTCCGTCTACCATATGGGAGGTCCGCGGTTCAAACCCCGGGCCTCCTTGACCCATGTGGAGCTGGCCATGCGCAGTGCTGCTGCGCGCAAGGAGTGCCGTGCCACGCAAGGGTGTCCCCCGCGTGAGGGAGCCCCACGCGCAAGGAGTGCGCCCGTGAGGAAAGCCGCCCAGCGTGAAAAGAAAGAGCAGCCTGCCCAGGAATGGCGCCGCCCACACTTCCCGTGCCGCTGACGACAACAGAAGCGGACAAAGAAACAAGACGCAGCAAAGAGACACCAAGAACAGACAACCGGGGGAGGGGGGGAATTAAATAAATAAATAAATCTTTAAAAAAAAAAAAGAAGAACACACAGCAAATGGACACAGAGAGCAGACAACTGGGGGGGGGCGGGGAAGGGGAGAGAAATAAATTTAAAAAACTAAAGATCAAAGCTACAAAGAGTCAGCATACACCCTCAGATTGAAAGCCAATTTCAAATTTAGGATATCTCTAGATGAATAAATTAGCACTACTTGAATAGTTGCATTAGTCAGCCAAAGGGCTGCTGATGCAAAATACCAGAAATCGGTTGGTTTTCATAAAGGGTATTTATCTGGGGAAGGAGCTTACAGATACCAGGCCATAAAGCATAAGTTACTTCCCTCACCAAAGTCTATTTTCATATATTGGAACAAGATGGCTGCTGACAGCTGTGAGGGTTCAGCCTTCCTGGGTCTTGCTTCTCTCTGGGTTCAAGGTTCCTTTCTTCCCAATAGTCACTACTTCCCAAAAGTCCTTTCTACAGTAGTCACTGTTTTATATGCTTAGGACATATTAATGAACAAAATAGAAAAAGTTCACCATCTTCATGGGGCTTATGTCTAGCAGGGGAAGGCAAACAAAATGAAGAAAATTTTATAGTAGGCAAGAAAATAATTCTATCAGTTTGATATGGTTATGAATTTCAAAAATAGATATGGGATTATGTTAGTAATCTGGTCTGTACCTGGGCGTGATTAAGTCATGATTAGGGCTTTGATTGGGCCACGTCATTGGGGCGTGAATCCTTGGTGGGTGGGGACTCACAGACAAAAGACACGGCAAAGGACAGAGTTGAGGGTTTTTGATGTTGGAGTTTGATGCTGAAGCCCAAAGCTGGAGCCCCAGGAAGTAAGCTCACAGAGGAAACAGAAGCAAGCCCCAGGAGGAGAGGAACACTGAGCCCAGGAAGAAGCAAGCCCTGGGTAGAGAGGAACCCTGAACCCAAAAAGAAGCAAGACCCTGGAAGAGAGGAACCCAGGAAGCCTGAACCCTCACATACGTCAGCAGCCATCTTGCTCCGACACATGAAAACAGACTTTGGTGAGGGAAGTAACTTATATTTATGACCCGGTATATGTAAGCTCCTACCCCAAATAAATACCCTTTATAAAAACCAACCGATTTCTGGTATTTTGCATCACCACCCCTTGGCTGACTAATACAATAATAGTGCTACCAGAGAAAAGAGAAAACATAACAGGGGGTGGGTCAGATTGGAGGATTAATTAGAGTATAAGATGTAGGGTAGGACCTTACTGAAACGATGTAGAGAAAAAGTGGTCAGGGCAGAGGGAAAAGACAATGCAAAGATGCTAAGGCAAGAACGTGCCTGGGTGAGTTCAAGTGATAGCAAGAGGCCAGTGTGGCTGATGAGCAAGGTGGAGGGAGAGTGGTGGAAGATGAGGCCAGAGAGGGAACAAGGACAGGTCAAACAAGGTCTTAGGCGCCACTGTAAGGGCTTCAGCTTTTTAATTCAGAGCAGGAGAGAAGCCAGCGCAGGGCTCTAGGGAGAGAAGCAACATGCTTTAACTTACAGTCTAAAAGGACTTCTCCGTCCAGTGGGTTGAGAATAGACTGGTTTTTACTCTAAGTAAAATGGGGGTTTCTGCTTTCATGTAACTTTTGGCCTCTGAAGATTCCCTACCTTCTTGAAAGCTCAGGATATATTTTTCTTTGTTGTCAGTGGGGAGGCTGTTCAGAGTACCTAGTCCGCTTCCCTGCTGGAAGTAGAAGTCATTCCACCAGTTTCCTAAACACAGCACAAAGCTGTTGTCAAATAGTGTGGAAAAGGCCTGAACAATTTTTTAAAAATGATTAAGGGGAGCGGATTTGGCTCAACTGAAAGAGCGTCCACCTCTTATATAGGAGGTCCAAGGTTCAAACCCAGGGCCTCCTGGCCCGTGTGGTGAGCTGGCCTGTGCACAGTGCTGATGTGTGCAAGGAGTGCCATGCCATGCAGGGATGTCCCCCACATAGGGAAGCCCCATGCACAAGGAGAACGCCCCACAAGGAGAGCCACCCAGAAAAAAGTGCAGCCTGCCCAGGAGTGGCACCACACACACAGAGAGCTAACGCAGCAAGATGACACAACAAAAAAAGACACAGATTCCCGGTACAGTTGACAATAATGCAAGCGGACACAGAAGAACACACAGCGAATGGACACAGAGAGCAGACATCGGTCGGGGGGGTGGGGGGTGAAGAGAAATTTTTTAAAAAAATTTTTAACTAAAAATAAAAGTCATCAAAAGAATAAAACAAAGGACTGGAAATAACTGAAAAAATGAAACCAATTTACAGTATGACAAAGCAGAAAACAGAAAAGGATTAGAAATTATTAAGAATTTTTAATTAAAAAAAAAGAATTTTTAAGACAAGCACTAAGCAGACCCACACTTGGCAAATGCTATTGCCATACATTCCAAACAGACTCTCTCTTTTAAAAACATAAATTACTAGAATAAAATAGAATGACAAGAAAGCAAATCTTTCAATATTGGCAAGAGGGACAGGGCCCCTGTATGGAGAGGGTGGCTGCAGCTTATAGCCCTGAATTTGCTCCCCAAGATTCCTATAAAACTCACATGGCACTTGCCACCTCTGGATCCCTCCCCGCCCTCAACTATACCTTGCATACATGAAATGCAAACACATGTTTGCCCTGGGATTATTATTTCTTTTATTTTATGTTTTGCCCTAAATTTTCTCCAGTAAACTTGCTATTTCTGCACTAGTAAAAAGTTCTATATAAAATAAAGGTAATCCATAACCTGCAAAGCACCAAAGATTGATAAGGGACAGATTCCCTTATCCAACACACTTAGTTAATACTCACAATAGTGTGCTGAAACTTGTATGCAAGAACAAAAAAAAAAATCACAAAACTAGAATAAGAAACAGATTAGTGTTTGCAAATAAAGTTAATTTTTAAAAAAAGAAATCAAAAGGTTGAGCATAAGACATGCAGCCTACCTCCAAGGGTCTCACAATCTACAGTTAATAAGCACCACCCCTTAATAACTGGGGTTTTGAGCAAGTTCCTTCACCTCCCTCAGCTTCAGTTTTCTCAACTGTAAAATGGACCAATAATATTATCTATTTTAGAAGACTATTGTACAGATTAACCAGAGTAATGCCACGTAAGGTGCTTAATACAGCACCTGCCACGGTAAGTGCACAGTGACTTTAGACACTAGTCTGTATGTGAGGATTGTGACCACATGACCCTGTATATGGTGAAAGACTGAGTAGTATTATGGAAAAATGAATGGAGCTGCATTAGAGTAGAAGACTACAGGGTTTTGGTTTTTTTTTTTTCCATTTTTGAAAGTTCCTTTAAATTCTGTTAGTTTTATGATTTTTAAAAAATCAATTTGATTCCAACTTATACTGAGCACCTACTCTGTGCCAAGTGTAGATGTGAACAGAGTTTCTGCTCTCAAGGGGCTCACAGTATAGTGGGTGATTCATTTATCATGCATTCAACAAGTATTTATTGAGCACCTACTACGTCAACAAACAAACCAGGTAATTACAGATTGTGGTATGTTATGAAAAAAATAAACAGGGTGACAAAATTATCTGGTGGTGGAAATGAGCCCACATTAGAAAAGGCGATCAAGAGAGGACTCTCTGAAGAAGAGATATTTGAGCTGAGACATAAAGGGTAAGAATAGGCAATCATCTCAGAAACCAGCAGAAAGTTTTCTGAGTGGAGCAAATGGTAAGTGCAAAGCCTGTAGTTGGAAAGAGTAGGCATTGCAGGAACAGAAAGGGGGCCAATGGGCTGGAGCGATGGGTGAGGGGAGGAGTGGCAGTGATGTGGCTGGAGGGACTGGCAAGAGCCCTGCCGGTTTTTGTAAGGAATTTATATTTTTTTGAAGATTTATTTTTTTTATTTACTCCCGCACCCACCCACCTCCACCCCCCATCGTTGTTTTGCACTCGCTGTCTGCTCTGTGTCCACTTGTTGTGTGCTCATCTTCTTTTTAGGAGGCACTAGGAACCAAACTTGTGACCTCCGATGTGAAGGGAGGTATCCATTGGCTTTAGTTACCTCCATTTCCTGCTTGCTGTGTCTCTCATTGTGTTTCCTCGTTGTGTCTCTTTGTTGCATCATCTTGCTATGTCAATTCTAGATTTTATTCTGAGAGAATGGGGAGCCACCAAAGATTTTCAGCATGAGTGGCATATTGATTTTTGGGTTTTGAAAAGGTCACTTTGCTGTGTGAAGAACGGATGGTAGGAAGGCAGGAATGAAGGTCATATGGTGGTTTGAAGCTGTACATACCCTAGAAAAACATATTCTTAAATTTAATGCATTCCTGTAGGTGTGGACCCATTGTAAGTAAGACCTTGTGATGAGGCTATTCAGTTAAAGTGTGTCCCACCTCAATCAGGATGAGTCTTAATCCTTTATTGGAGTCCTTCATAAAATGAAATTCAGACAGAAAGGGGAGAAAGCCACAGAGGAAGCAACCAGAAGCTGAAATCAACAGAACTGGCAGAGAAGGGAGAGACCAGGAGGCACCACCGTAGCCAGTCTCAGAACGCCAGTCATTGGGGAGAAAGCACCACCTTGATGATGGTATGATTTGGGCTTTCTTTTACCCTCAAAACCATAAGCAAATAAATTCCCATTGTTTAAACCTGCCCATCTCCTGGTATTTGCTTGAGAAGCCTAGGAAACTAAAACAGGCCAGAAGGCTGATTAGTAGTTACTGCCCTATCAGGAGGTGATGATGGTTTGAATTAGGGTGTTGGCAGAAAAAGAATTCGGTGGATCAAAGTGTATTTTGTAATAAGACTTGACAAGAATTGCAGATGGAGTGCATATGGGAAGAGAGAGAAAGCAAAAATGAAGAATAATGCTGAAGTGTTTTAGCTACAACTGGGGGCTAGCTGGCAGTGCTGTTTACCACAAGGGGAAGACTGGGAGAGAGGAAGAAGTTTCTCAAGCGTCAGTGTGAACATGTTAAATTTGAGATGCCTATGAGACACCTGAGTGAAAACGTCGAGGGGACAGTTTGATACATGAGTTTGGAGTTCAAGATAGAGATATAAATTTGAAAGTGATTAGAGAGAAGAGGATATTTGAAACCTCATTCTAGAAGAGTTCACTTAGGAAGTATGGCCAGAGAAGAGGGTCAAGGATTGAGGCCTGAGCTGGTCAACATTTAGAGAATGATCAGTGGAAGAAAGAAGCACTGGCTAGAGACAAGGTGGGAATGGTCAGAGGAGAGGGCAAAGCTAAGACGTTGTCAAGAGAGTCAAGGGAAAGATGGAGGGTGTGAAGATGAGCCAGCTGTGCTGGCTGCAGCTGCTGGTGACAGGAGAGCCACCAATGAACCTAGCCACATGGGAGTGCCGGGTAGTTTGCAAGAGTATCTTCCATGGACTCGTGGAACAGACGCCAGATTGGAGAGGTCTGAAGAGGGAGTGGGAGCTGAGGGAGTGGGGCAGTGGGTGCAGGCCACGTGGTGGAGAGGTGCAGACATGAAGTGCAGACTCTAGAAGAGGAGAAGACATGTATGGCTGATAAATATACAAAGAGACGTCCAACTGCATTAGTGACCAGGGAAATGAAAATCCAGGACACAAGGAGATACCATTTTACAGCCAGCTGGGAAATTTTTTGAAGTTTGACAATACCAGGTGTTGGGAAGGAAGAGGATTGTGGATCCACGGAGTGTCTGATGTGCTGCTGGTGGGACTGTAAATTCATGGAACTGCTTTGGAAGACAGTTTGGCAAGACCTCACGACGCTGCTCACGATGCTGAACATTCACAGCCCTGGCCCCAGCTATTCCTCCTTGCTCGTGTGTAACAGAGACACAGACAAGAATATTCACAGCGGCAGAATTCACAGTAGCAAAAACCTAGAAAAATCCAAATGCCTTGACGGGAGACTAGGTGAATAATCTGGGATATTCACCAACGGAGTGTTATATAGTGATCGAATGAATGAACTCCAGCGGCATGCAGCAGTACTGATCAATCTTAAAATACAGGATGTGAAAAAAGTTCAAAAAGGTTACATACATCATAATACCATCTTCATAAAGTAAAAAAACAAATAAATTATATATATACATGCATACATTTTAAGGATAAATTTGGATGTGATAAAATCAAGTAAAAGAAAGCAAGGGAATGATAAACACATGACTGAAGATAGGGTAAGGTAGTAAATGATGCTGATTACACTAAAATGAAGTATTTTTATATAAAAAAACACATATGGGAACTCAATCAAATCTTAATCTAACCACTAGTTTCAGAAAAAGATGGGCATAGGGAAACATGTTCAAAAACACTAAAGGAAACCCAGGAAATTCACCAATCAGAAAAATCTAGAATGTGGGAAACACTACAGGGCAAGCAACCCAGTTTTTTCAATTTCTTCAAGAAAGAAATTGAACAGAAAAGTAGGTGGGTGTAGCAGTTTGATATGGTTATGAATTCCAAAAATAGATATTAGATTATGTTTGTAATCTGGTCTGTACCTGGATGTGATTAAGTTATAATTAGGGCTTTGATTGGGCCACATCATTAGGGCGTTGAGTCCCCACCCACCAAGGGGTGGGGACTCACAGATAAAAGGCATGACAAAGGACAGAGCTGAGGGTTTTTGATGTTGGAGTTTGGTACTGAAGTCTTAAGCTTCACAGATGAACTGTGTCATTCTACTTCTACTTCTAGAAGTAAGCTCACAGAGGAAAGAGAAGCTAGCCCCAGGAAGAGAGGAACCCTGAGCCCAGAAAGAAGCAAGACCAGGAAGAGAAGAAACCATAAGCCTGAACCCTCACAAATGTCAGCAGCCATCTTGCTCCAACATGTGAAAATAGACTTTGGTGAAGGAAGTAACTTATGTTTATAGCCTAGTATCTGTAAGCTCCTACCCCAAATAAACACCCTTTATAAAAACCAACCCATTTCTTTGGCTGACTAATACAGTGGAGAAACTGATAGGTTGAGAGAGAGCCATATGAACCAGATAAAATAAATGGACCTTTGGCTCCTAATTTCAGCAAATCAACTATAAAAACCATTTATGAGATGGCTGGGGATATTTGTACAGAGACTAGATGATTGGGAGTACTAAAGAATTCTTAATATTTTTTTACTTGATAGTGGTATTGTGGTTATTTTTTAAGTCCTTATCTTTTAGAGATACATATTAAAATATTTATGAAAAAATCATAGCACATGTACTGTACTTTTCTCCTGAAACTGTTGTAGTTCCCCTTCCTCTCTCTCTCTCTCACGCACCCCCCACCCCACCCCCACACACATACACACATCTATATACAAAAGTGTTTCTACCCAACAGGATTGAATTTCCAAGGCAAAGACAATTCTTACCTTCTATTTCCAGAAGGCCTTAGGATAGTGTTTTGCATATTGAAGTTACTCAATAAAAATTTGGTGGATTTTTGAAAAAATAGAAAAGAAACATAAGCAAAAGAGGACCATGCATGGTCCAAAGATGAGAAGTGTACCTTGAAACCAAGATGATGTTTAATAATACAATTTTCTACACCTGAGGTCCAAGAGCAAAGTCCCTGGGAGGGAAAAGCGGGGTGCAAAGGTGCCACAACCACTGGCAAGGGGGCCTTCCTTGGAGAAGGTGCAGACACCCCCTTAGGCTGGGCCCCTCTGACCTGCACTCCCAGCACAATTGTAACCAGCTTACTACGTGTGTTGTCATCTGCCCAGTGTCCGTCTCCATCACCAGACTGGGGGACCCACGCCGTCGCCAGACATGTGGCTGAGCTGGGCAAGGGCTTGAGAGCCCAAAGGAAAAAAGCGTCTGCGCTGTCCAGGGGCGGAACAGCACGGGTCACAAGAGGGCGCCAGGGGCAGGAAAACCCACTAGAGATTCATCGAAGCAGAAACCCGGAGGGATGCTGAGGGCAGTGAGCTGGGTCACACAGTCCAGACCCTCAGAGGAACAATGACGGGGATGCGGAATGGGTCAGGGATGCGACAGAAGGAGGGAACAGAAGGGGGAGAGCAACTGCTCTGCAGCCGCTGCTGCTCTGCAGCCTCAGCTTCCCCTGGCCTTCTGGTGCAGGAGGACATGGGAGACAAGACTGCAGGCAACGCGACTGAGACAGGGTAGAAAACCGGCCCCCCAGCACACTGGGGAGGCTTATGCAGACAAGTAGCTGCGACAACATTTAATGACACAACCCCGGGACGAGGACACCATCAAGCTCATCCACACAAACATGGGAGTCTGGGGTGGGGTGGGGGACTCCTGCTTGCGGCTGGTTGAGGGGCAGGAAGGCCGAAAAGAGTAGCTGGCATCTGCCAGGGTCCCCAAAGATCAGGCGTGTTGGGAAGGGAAGGCTGGCGACGTTCAAAGAGGGGACCAAGTCCTCGAAGAGACATTTCCTTCTGGGCAGAGGGCCGCCCAGGCAAAGGCCTGCAGCTGTGAAGATGTGTTGGTAGGTCTGGTTTCCCTTCCCCTTTTAAAGATGCCCACTAGGGCTGCAGGAGGTCCTGGGCTGAATTCCAGGGGCTGAAAGGAATCTCTTCTCTATCACTGTCCCCTTTGTCAATATGGAAAAAACCCCATTACAGATGAACTGTGCTGTTCTACTTCTAGGAATTTACCCCAGAGCAATAGTCAGAGATGTGTGCCCAGATACACTTACAAAGCTCAAAACAGGGAACCAAATGTCTAACATTAGAGTTAGACAAACTATAGACAATCACTGGTTAAAATACTACATAGTCATCAAAAAGTATTGTAAAAGAGTGGTTAAAGTCAACACGTAATCTTTATATAACCTTTAAACCCATCGCTATATGCCATTTCCTAGTAAGGACCCTGACATTATATTGGGCTTCAAATTTCAGGGAGTTCTGGATCACAGAGTGGTTCAACAAAGGCAATGGAGGAATACTGGTATGGGATACCATTGACAGGGGATATATGGCTGACAGGGAGCTGTACAGAACATATGTCCAGGGTGCATGGCAATGTTTGGATATACTCATAGTGGCAACAATTAAAAACCACAGTAGGGGGGGGTACTGGGTTCCTGGCCAGTGGTGCTCTGTTGTGGTCCCTAGGGGAGCAGCGACAGTCTCCCAGGTGCAGCAGCGGGGACCAGGAGGGAGTGAGGGTTCAACAGTGAGCCCATGACGCTAATGACTAAGCTTGTGAGCTGATAAGCCTAAAATAAGAACAAGGCCTAGAGCAGCATTGTGCCTGGGAATTTCCTCCTGTCAGCCTTCATGTTACTCAAATGTGGCCAGTCTCGAAGCCAAACTCAGCATGTAAATGCAATGCCTTCCCCCCAGCGTGGGACATGACACCCGGGGATGAGCCTCCCTGGCACCGAGGGACCACTATCAACTACCAACTGATGATGCAACTGGAAAATGACCTCATATGGAAGGTTCAACGTGGATCAGCGGAATATCCCTGTCTACATAAAATAACATGACTTTAAAACGCTGTTTGACCTAATGTAAGAGGGAAATGGAAAAGAGAAATGAGTTTATATGGCTACGAGTCTCTAAAAAAGAGTCTGGAGGCTGTCAGAAGGATTGCCCTTATGCACAACTGAGCAGAGTCTGAGAGACAGATAAAGCAGATACAACCCCCAGATATCAGTTCCTTCGAGGGCTAAAGAGACCCATGGGAGTTATGGTCATGGCCGATGGGGTTAACTACCAGGTCAGATGGCTCCTCTTTGGAACTGGTGTTTATGTGTGACGAATCTGGACTCAGATGGGATCTCTCTTCATAAGACTTTCATGCTAATGTGCTGGAGGTGCAGTTAGTGTCGGGGTTTAAGATATATTTAGGGGATTTGAATCTCTGGACTGACAATGTGATAGCCAGGTCCTGAGCCTCAACAGACTCCAGCACCTACAATCTGACTTATTGGGCTCACCACACTCAGCTAAGATGGAGTTGAAGAAGGACAACCACCACACCATGGAGCCTAGAGTGATTATAACTGAAAGTGGGAGGATTGCATCCAGCATCCAGGTGGAATCTGAGCCTCCTCTTGACATAGAGGTGTAATGGACACAACCAATCCAATGTCCACATAGAAAAGGTGGCATTGGATTGAGAAAAGTGGACATGATGGCTGATGGGTATGGGGAAAGGCAGGAAGAGATGAGAGGTGGAGGCATTTTGGGACATGGAGCTGCCCTGGATGGTGCTTCAGGGGCAATCACTGGACATTGTAAATCCTCACAGGGCCCACTGGATGGAATGGGGGAGAGTGTGGGCCATGGTATGAGCCGTTGACCATGGGGTGCGGGGGTGCCCAGAGATGTACTTGCCAAATGCAATGGCTGTGTCATGATGATGGGAGGGAGTGTTGCTGGGGGGGAGAGAGGTGGGGTGGGGGTGGTAGGGTTCAATGGGACCTCATATATATATTTTTTTAATGTAATATTATTACAAAGTCAATAAAATAAAAAAATAAAAATAAAAAAAATAAAAAAAAAAAAGAGTGGTTAATGCATGGGACTAGACATATCATACAATAAATGAAAAAAAAAAACAGGCTGCAAAACAATGCAATCCCAGCTTTATGGAGAAAAAGTAAAATACGTTTGAAAAAAAAACTGAAAGGAAATATATCAAAATGTTCCCACTCATCCTTGTCTATTTTCTACCATAAATGTGCTTTACTTAATTTAAAAAAAAAAGTTATTTACTTAAAAAAAAAATAGCGAATGTATTTTTTAAAACCCACTTAACTGAAGACAGGCCCGCCTGGGGTAGTCGGCTCACCTTCTGCAGGATGGGGGTAGGGCAGGCGTCGTCAAACAGGACCGAGTTGAAGACCCCATACACGCCCTCATCAAGGTGGTACTCGAAGGTCTTGGGGGCGGAGCTGTTTTCCTCTGCAGGGAGGGGAGGGGTCAGGGGCCGCAATGACAGGGGAGAGCAGCGGGCAGCCGGCTCGACGGTGGGCTCAGAAGGACAGCAGGTCCCTGAAGGAAAGGGAGGCCCCTTCCTCAACTACGGGGCGGGTCCTGCAGTAGATGACGCGAGGCTCTTCCAGCGTCAGGAACACACGTCCTGGCAACTACACAACCCCACTCGGGACCCAGCCTGCACCCGGGCACTGCAACCCCCCACGAAGGCAGAGCAGCCCACCCAAGCAAGGCTCCGAAAGGTTAGGCCATCTGCTCGGGGGTGACTGGAGCGAGAGGCCAGGACCCTGGCTGGACAAGACAGGAGCCTTTAAAGGGGGCCAGAGTAAGGCTGAGCTTACCTGCCCCCGACACGACCACCCCCCCATGTATGCATACATGTGCCCCTTGTTGCTGTTGGAACCCGCCACCCTCCACGTGGATTTGCTCGAGGGAAGAGCACGCAGACCTGCCTTTGCTCTCCTGCCTGAGGACCCCAGGGCCAAAGGCCCAAGATCTGAGTCCCTGACACCGCCTGCTCCCAGGGCTGCCGAGGACTGCTCTGATCTGGAAGGGCTGGCAATGTGGGCAGCTCTGGACCAGCCCAGCCTGAATCTGAATCCTAGCACTGCCCCTTATCCGCTAGTGACTTTGCCTCTCTGAGCCCATGTTCTGTTACCTGTAAAGTGGACTTAAAAAATAAGTTGCCAAAAATAAATAAGTAAATAAATAAGTTGTCATTACATTATAAGAATCAGTGGGGTGAGTAAGAGCCTGTATTTTGTAGAGGAGACAGGCATGGGGTCAAATCCTGGCTTTACCTCTTACTAGCTATTAAGCAATTCACTTGGATTCTCTTTGGCACTCAATTTTCTCACTTGTGAAATGGAATTAATAAAGTACCTATTCTCCCTAAAGTTTTTCTCCTCAATTAGTCTTCACAAAATATGAACATGCCTAGGGAAAAAAAAGATGCCAAGTAAGTGTCTTTGGAGTGAAAGGACTTGAATTTATAACTCCCTAAAGCAAGGCTCCATTCTCCAGATTTCCTCACCCCCTGCCACTGAACCTAAAACCAGACCCTGCTCAGCCAGCCACTGCCAGGGAGAACAGGGGTCCCCCGCCCACCTGGCACCCACCTTCCCTGCCGGGCTGGTCCAGAAGAACCTCCTTCTTGGCGACGATGCTGATTGCCAAGGTGAAGGCCGAGGTCACGTAGTAGCGCCCCAGCTCGGCAAGGATGTCCACACCACACCCCTCGGGGAAATACAGGTCCAAGGCTGAGTTGATCACAGAAGCAATCTGGGTGGGAGGGGTTGGGGGGGCACAATTATGTGATTTAAATGCAAGATTTATCCTGAAGGCTTGCTACAGTTCCAAGCCCATTTCTTGAAAGCTGCTTCGATTTCAGGAAGAAGGATTTGGCAGCAGCTGCGGCCCCAGCTGGTAACTGAAAGCAGCTGGCCAGGGAAGTAGGGGGGGAAGGATGTGGATGGAGATCCTCATCTTTGCATAAATCACTTCCCTCCCTGTCCCCCACAGTGGGACGGGGCACTCTTATTATAACACTTGGCACTCAGGTTCTGGAAGCCCTGATGTGGCGCTTTCGTTCATAAATAACCAATTTGTTAAATAACACAGTTTGATGACAGAAAATTCAGAAAATACAGGGAAGGAAAAAGAAGATAAGAATCACCCCTAATTCCATCAGAGGAAGCTAATCAGTGTTAACTTTTGGAGTAGCTCCCGTGATTCTTTTCTATACATACAAGCACTATTCTTTTATTATAAGCAGGAGGGGGCTGTGTACGGTTTTTTCCTTTTTCCTGAGTATGTTTTTAAAACCTATTTTACTCAATAGACTGCTAATGATCTCCCCTGTGTAATATTTTCATCATAAGAACATACGATAATTTAACTAATTTCCAATTGTTAGATGGATCAGGAAAGTCCACAGCCTTCTGTTACAAAAGTGCTGCAATGCTCGTCTTTGAGTCTAATTCTTTGTGTACATCCCCAATCGTTTCCTTAGGGTCAATTCCTAGACATGGTTATTACAGGATATGAGGCGCTTTTTAAGGAGAAGCGACCACTAGTGGTTGGAGGAGGAATTGAAGTGACACCATTTTCCTGGGTTTCATCTCACAGGTGGGAAGGAGACAGGTGGACTGTGAGTGGACACCAAGGTTGGCTTTTCCTTCCCCTGCCCTCCGGTCAGTGAATAAGGGGTACCCAGGTCAAGGTCAAGGAGCCTTAGGAGTTATGCAAATATGTTGCAGGGGCCTGGCGAAAGGCCTGGGGGGGAGTCAGGCAGAACTGCGTATGCAGCTGGGCTCTGCCTGAGACTCAGGAGGGGACTTAGCTCTCTGAGCTTCCGTTTGCTCAGAGGTAATATGGGGATAATAAGTGAGAAGATCCAGATAAAGCACCACAGAGGCTCCACCCCCAGCGGGGTTCCCTGTGAATATTACACCCCTCCCGGCCCCCATCCTGCCCCACCCAAGCCCAGGATGCTTCCAGCCCCCGAGGTACCTCTTCGAATCTCACTTTGGCCCCTTCCACGCCAGGGAACCCGCCGCCAAGGTCCAGGATGTGCATCCTGTGGCCCAGCTCGGTGCCCATTTCAAACACAAGCCGGGCATCTGCGATGGACCGAGCGTAGGCCTGAGGGTCAGGACAGCCACTGCCAATGTGAAAACTGGGGAAGGAGAGAGAGCCCTGGCTCACATGCCAGGCCCCAGGGTGCTATCCCCCTGGCCCCAGCCAGGAGCGACCCTGGCACCCCAGCTGGTCAGGCAGTATCTCTAGCAGGCTCATGGGACACTGTGCCCACTTTACAGATGCAGGGACAAAGGCCAGGCAGGTGAAATGGGTTGCCAAAGGCCATGTGACAAGTGAGGAGTTGACAGGAGGCTACTTCCGAGGTCTTTTGGCAGTTGGTGCACCTCTCATCTCTCTGTGCAGCCCCTGGGGCTGAGCTTTTTAGGATGAGGGCCAAGGCCCCAGAGTCAGCCAGCGCTGGATGTGTCTCTTTATCAGAAGCGTGACTTTGGCAAGTTACTTAACCTGCCTGTGTTTCAGTTTACCCATCTTTAAAATGGGGATAAGGCCTTGTACCACACTAACCTGTGAGATAATGTACGTGAAGCACAGTGCCCTGCATAGCCTAAGAAAAGAATAAATGAAAACTCTATTGCTAGGTCATTACCATTACTTCTTCCATATCCCTGCAAGAAAAGAGACAGGGACAAGGATGTGCTGCACAACTTTGGGGCTACAACCTAAGAAACCCTGATGAAATCAAGTCCTTGGGGGAAACATACTGGGCCAGACATTTTGAAGGCTGTGGGGTTAGGGCAGGAAACACACCCAATCTTTATTCTAAAGAGAGGAAATTCTCAATTGTTAGGATCCCAGGCCCTGGTGACAGGCCCTGCCTGGAAGCCCTAGGGGTGGGGGTCTCCTGTAGAAGTGATCGATTTCCTGGGAAGAGGCGGGGGGCCTGGCAGGGCAGGGATGGCACCACTCACCTCACACCCACCACCTCCACGTGGCTTTTCTTGGCATTTTCAAGCAGGTGTCTGCAGGATTTCAGTGACGCTCCAAACTTGAGACTCAGGCGGCTCAGGGAGTGGGAGTCATCGGTGGTGATGCACAGAACCATCCTGCGGGGACAGGCAGCGCCTCTGCTGGGGCGACCCCGCCTCCCCCACCCCGAGCCACGTCTTCTCAGAGGCCAGGGCTGTGAGCCTGCGGGGCTCAGAGCCGCCCAGCCCCTCAGGCTCCTGACCCCTTCCTCGGCCTGCACAGCCAGCCAACCCCCAGGGCTGAGCAGTCCACCCCCCAGCGGCCCGTGTCTCCATCCCTACGGCCCTGCCCGGGGCCAGCCTCACCAGTTCTTTCCCTGGGCAGGTGCACTGAGCTCTAATCCAGCCAAACCGGCCTCCACACCAGCCCGAGTTTTCCAACGTTTTCATTTATGATTTTTAAATAAAACCTTAAGGAGAACCCTCTATCGTATAAAATGGACAAAATGGAAGCTGTTCTGGGGGAACCGCCCACCTGGCCCCACTCCACCTCCAGAGCCCGCCCTGGAGTCCGCAGGGTGTCGAGTCACAGTGTGAAAACCGCACGCCTGAGCCAAACGCCCTGCCACAGCCCCTGGGCACCAGGTCCCTGCCCGGTGACCAGCTTCGTCCACTGTTTGCTTCCGCCCCTCACGCGGGCGCACTCCGGCCACACCCAAATTTGGCCATCCCCAAACGCCCCGTGCTGTTTCCCACCTCCGTGCCTTGGCTCGTGCAGGTCACACTAACGCCCTGCTTACGCCCCGCCCACCAAAGTGCGACCCTCTTCTCCAGGCCCCCTTGGAAGGCCACCTGCTTTGCGGCGCCGCGCTGCCAGCCCTTCTTGCAGTCTCGGCCTGTGATTCTGACCTCCATCACACACGGGCTTAGCTCCGCCGGGAGCTGCCTCTGTCCTAGTCAGGCCCTGGCAACCGGGGTCCAGCCCAGGTGCCCCCACTCCAACCTCCTCTGACTGTGGCCGGGCCCAGGGCAGGGGACATGGCGCCGCCTCCTTCTCCCTGAGCTCAGGCCTCTGTCCCAACCTTCACTCCCCCGGCCCCCTCCACCCTCACGCACCAGCTACCCTCCTTCACACGTGTGGTTCTCAGCTTACTTGGCACTAGGATGGCTCTTTGCCACCTTTGCCAGCTCCATCTCGTTGTCAAAGCTCAGCAGCTGGACCCCATGCTTGGCAGCATACCTGATCTGTGCAATTTGCTTACAGGGGTTGGCATAGATGATCTTACTGGCAGGGACGCCAATACGCTGGACCAACTCCATCTCTGCCTGTGGGGTCCCAAAGATAATGGTGAGGGGGCACCAGGGCCTGCAGGGCCCATGGAGCCCAAGGAAGCACAGATGAGGGACAAAGTTGTACCCAAGCATGGGGAGGTCCATAACACTCTAATTCAATAGATTTTCAGAAATCAGGACTTACACTGGCTCACCATTCTTTGGCAGGCAGGGCTACTGTGTACAGTCACGCAGGCTGTGCACTGCACAATCCTGGGAGGGTTGCATTCACATCGAATACATGGTAGACTTGCATATTTAGTGAAATTTCCTGGCAGTAAAGCATCTCATTAAACCAAAAATCAGTATATTTATGATAACAATTAAGTGTCTTGAAGAAATGGACTTTCTAAATCACATGAAGGCACTTATATGGACTCATGGAAGCCCTGACGACCAGCTTTTGACATATTTTCCTGGCAGATTTAAATGTTTAGAGAATGTTAGTGTATTAGAAAGTCAACTAGACCAAGAGTCTTTCTGACATAGGTCACCCAACGTCCAAAGGCCACCACTGTGTGTAACACTGGGCTGAGTGACCCCAAATGAACCCCTCTCCCCTCAAGACCTCCTCTTCTTCTTCACAGAACACTGCTCTGCCTGACGCAGCACAAGTGATACCGACAAATAGCGCTGCTGCTGCTAATTACAGCTACCATGCTCGTTGAGCACCTACCACAAGCCAGGCCCTGCATTAGACCAGGGGTCAGAAAACTTACTCTGGAAAGGGCCAGAGAGTAAATACTTCATGCTCTGCAGGCCAGAGGGTCTCTGTTGCAACTACTCAACTGCCACCACCGTGCAAAAGCAGCCCAGGGCAGTAGGTAAACAAATAAGCATGGCTGTGATCCAATACAACTTTACAAAATGAGGTGGTGGGCTGGTTTTGGCCCATCATCCAGCTTGCTGACCCCTGCTGTAGAGTCACTACTTTATTTAATCCTCCATTCTACAGAGGAGGAAACTGATGCTAAGAGAGGCCACAAAGCAAGTAGGGAGAAGAACCAACTTTCGAATGCAGATCTGACTCTGCATGGATAAGGGAAGGGGGTCAAGTGGGAGCCAGTTTTGAAACACAGTAGGAGACATAAGAGCCACTTTTAGCCATCCTGAATTTGTAATAAAACCCTACATTTCAATTTAGCAATCTTTCAGCAGTAGGTATTTATACACATTATGTCTGTAATGCCTATAACGATCCAATGAAGTATTTATTAGCCACACTTTACGGAGGACAAAATTGAATTCAGGGAGGTCCATCTGCCAGTGGTGACACAGCCGGTAAGTGGCAGAGAGGGACGCAGAGGCCCACATCCAGAGCTGGAATTACTGCTCTCACAGCTTGCTTCCCAGAGGCAGATGTTTCCCCTGACCGAGCATGAGTGCATGTGAAAACGTGTTTCTGCTCCCTACTTAACCACCTGTGGAAAGAGGAAGCAGAGAGGATAGCACTTTGAGGATGTGTGATTTAGCTTTGCTGATGAATATTTAAATAATAGCTATTCTCATTCACTGAAAGTTTACTATGTGTCAGCCACTGATTTAAATATTTACTCCTCCTGATAACCTTAAGTATAAGGTAGGAAGCAGAGGCTCAGAGAGGTTGGGTGACTTGTCCAAAGTCACACAGTGTATAAGTGGCAGAGCTGTAGATTTCACCTAGGACTGTCAAACTTGAGTGCTCCCTGCTCTTACGACCTCAATGTTGAACTGACAGATATTTATTGAGCTTATCTACTGAGTTGCCAGGCTCTGTGACAGGTGCTATTCAAAGGAAGGGGTGAATAAAGCAGAGACTGTGACCCCGTGGAGCTTTAGGTGGTGGGGAAGATGGGCCTTCACAAGTAAACAATGAGTAATGGAATTATGAATGGGGTAAGCCTGGAAGAAAAAGTACAAGATAACAGAGACGGTGCGATGGGGAGAGTGGGTGTGAGGGGCTCAGACACCTCAGTCGAGGCCCGCAGAGGGCCTCCGCCAGGCCGGGAGGAGGACGGAACATGGCCAGGAGAGGAAGCGGCCTGGCCAGGCACCTGGAGGCGAGGAGCTCAGCCGGATGAAGGAGCACAGGCCACCCCGCGGAAATGGGCTGGCGAAGGGCCGCGGGGATTCTGGAGAGTTACAAGGGGCCTCCACAACCCCCAGGGCCTTTGAACAGGCCGGGCTCCAGGCACCTGGGTGCTAGCCAGTCGGCAGCTGGACGCGCAGGTCTGGGCTGGAGATGAAAACATGGCAGGTGGGGCGTACTGGTGGCATGTAAAGCCACGGGAGGAGAAAAGATCCCCTAAGAAGAGCTTTGCAGGGTTAGGGTCTGAGACCAAATCCAGAGGAACCTGACCACTTAAAGGGTAGTAGAAGACTGGCAAAAGCCAGCTCCCGGGACCAGGGGAAAGTGAGGCAAGAGCCCGTCTCCAGAGGGGGGGAAAGTAAGGAGAGCAGCCTCGTTCCTGGAGAGGCGCGGCCATGTCCAGATGGGAGGAAGTGTCCCAGATGGCAGAGGGACCAAGGAGGGGGCAGGCGCAGAACAGCGCTCGCTCTTCATCTTACACGCTGCTGGACTCTTTAAAACTAGGAGTATGTGTCATAGCTGAGTATTTTTCAAAAGAAAATGTCGCTGTGCTGAATGACACTGAGAGGTCAGATTACAAGAGGACCGGGGAGTGTCGCCTGAACAAGTCTAAATGCATCAACACGGAGTGATGGCCAAAACCTGCCGAATTTAAAGCTTCTGAAGAATGGTATGCACTGTAAGAACTCCTTTCATATTTGCTTGAAAAATCCCAAAACATTTTATGTATTTTCTATAGGCCATGGTGTATTTTTTAAATACTATCTGGCCACCAAATTCATAATGATGATTATCTGTGCAGACATAAAGCTGATGTCCTACTTTCTTTGGTGAATGAATCAATGTATTATTTGAATAATTCAAAATCAATGTTTAAAATAAAGTGCTCTCTGGATCTAGAAGCCTGGGGATCACAGGAGGCCTTGGTAAGAGGAATTCCTTGGAGTGGTGAGAGTGGAGGTCGGGAAGCAACGGCTTCAGGAGCCAGTGCTGCGAGCCAGCAAGCAGGTGCAGGCAAGCGAGTGTAGACGGCTCGTTGACAAGGCTGGCCATGAACCGGGGCAAGGGATTAGGCTGAAGGAGGTGGTGGGTCCAGGGAGGGAGATGCTGAGGGAGACAGCAAGAGAGGGCAAGGGGTGAGAAGAGGAGAGATGGGGCAAGGTCCTTGGGAAGGTGGAAGGGAGGACCAGAGCTCCTTCCCGTGCGCAGTGGGACCATCTGTTCGCCCAGCCGGGTCCCAGCCTGGCCCTGCCCGGGCTAGGGAACGGGGCTTGAAACGCGGCCACCCTGACAGCTGGCCAGGAGAGGGCAGTCTCCGCCTTCCAACCAACGTGGCTGTGCGTGCGCGAGAGTAAACTCGCCCCAGGGGCTGCGTGACCCCGCCCGCCGATCCGCACCCGGGTTCTACCCCGCGGCCGCGCACCCGCCGCTGGCCCAGGCCCAGCTCAGCAATCCCGTCCCTGCAGACCTTGGAAAAGACGATGGAGTCGGAGACCACAGGTGCCTGTCCCTGGGGCAAGTCACTCAACCTCGCGCAGCTTCTTTGAAGCGGTGCCTCGCAGGGCTGTGGTCAGAACGCGCGGTAATAATTACCTCACTGGGTCGTTGCGAGGATAAAATGAGATCATGTCCAGAAAACACTGGGCAAAGCGCCTGGCTCAAAAGCAGCACTCGGCAAGCTGCGCCGCTCTCAAGGCCCACAGCCTCCAAGGTCTCTCTAAGCCCTAACACCCCGCAGTTCTGCCCTTGCGAGGCCAGGCCCTGAGGCTAGAGGGCGGAGCGCCCCACCCTGCCTTTCCAGAAGCACCCGTGCTGGTCAGCTGCGTCTGGGCCAGCTCTTCACCCCTGGATCAGGAGGGCCAGTAACGGATCCCTTCCTCCGCCTCCAGAGCGCAGGCCAAGATGCGGCAGGCTGCGGCCAGGGCAGTCCTGGCTCAGCCACGAGCAAGCCGTGGGAGGTGGGCCTCCAGGTCCCTCAACGGTAAAACGGAAATCTCTCCCCCTCTGCGCTGCACTGGGCTTTATGTAAGACACTCTCAAAATAAGGGGTGCAAAGCCAGGCTGATGCAAGAGAAAGACTCCTCTGCTACTAAGAGCCTTAACATGTGGTCCCTGGTAAAGGTTAACCTGCTGGTTCTGACCATCCCATCCTGGTGCACACACCTCTCTCCCACCTGAATATCCTCCAGTCCTGTCAACCTGCCCAGTCTAGCTCTCATCTTTCCTCCTCCGAGAAGTCCTTCCAGAACTCTCTCTACAGCATCCAATATGAACACTCTTCCCCTCCTTATGCACAGAGCTTGAGCTTTGCTCTCTTCTCTGGCCAAACTATCTAAAATTGCAATCTTCCCTCCCAACATCCCCTACTCCTCTTACCTACTTTAATTCTCTCCACCGCACTTAAGATCTACAATGCTATACACTGAATTCTTTAACTTGTTTATTTTCTAGATTCATGAGGGAAGGGCTTTTTTTTTTTTTTCTGTTTTGTTCATTGCTAAATCCCCACTTAGAATAGTACCTGGCCCCAAAGTAGGTGCTCAGTAAATAGTAGCTTAAAGAATAAATGAGATATGCCCACAGCTGTACTCCGAAGAAAATTTACAGCTTTAAAGACGTTTGTCATAGAGTAAGAATAGAATGAAAACCAATGAACCAAGCACCCAAGTCAAGGACAACAGCATCTGTCTTCCTCAACACTATTGCCAGCCCTACCCAGCAGTGTAGACACTGCTACACGCTGTAGGAGCTCGATGGATATTTGGGGAGTAACTATTGAATAACAGTAGTATATAGGTAAAGTAAATGCAAAGAAGGTAGAGGGAATTAAGACAACAATAGAAATCAAATTAGAAAGACAGTAGCATTGGCAAAAAGCAAACAAAAACCCTAGAAGGATTACTTAAGAAAATGCGGTTACATATTATTAAGATTATACAAGAGGGAAGTGGACTTGGCCCAATGGATAGGGTGTCTGCCTACCACATGGGAGGTCCACGGTTCAAACCCCGGACCTCCTTGACCTGTGTGGAGCTGGCCCATGCGCAGTGCTGATATGTGTAAGGAGTGCTGTGCCATGCAGGGGTGTCCCCTGCATAGGGGAGCCCCATGCTCAAGGAGAGCACCCCGTAAGGAGAGCCGCCCAGCACGAAAGAAAGTGCAGCCTGCCCAAGCATGGCGCCGCACCCACGGAGAGCTGACACAACAAGATGATGCAACAAAAAGAAACACAGATTCCTGGTGCCACTGATAAGGATAGAAGCGGTCACAGAAGAACACACAGCGAATGGACATAGACAACTGGGGAGGGAAGAGAAGAGAAATAAATAAAAAATAAATCTTAAAAAAAAAAAGATTATACAAGAAAAAATAAAATAAAACCAACGATGTGAAGGTTTGTTTGATTTTTAATTACAAGGATACCAAGAGGTTTGAAAATATCCATTAAAAAAGTGACCCATCCACCCAGGGACACACAAACTTCCAATCTGGAACATAAAGTCTGGCAAAATTCCACACTCAGAGCTCCCACCAGCACCCCACCCCCACCCCCCGGTCGCCTTAAGCCCCCTCCCAAGTGGGTGAACCTTCCCAGAAGGCCAAGTACAGGCCACTCCTACTTCCCCAGGGCCTACCAGCGCAGCCACGAGTGTTCAGGAGGCAGTGAGGGTCAGGGCAGCGGTGGGGGCCAGAGGCTCACCTTGTTGGCACAGCTGAAGCCCAGCCCCAGCTCGGCCAGGGCCTTCAGCACGCCCAGGCTGCTGTTACACTTGACAGCGTAAAAGGGCCGGACTCGCGGCAGGCACTTGAGAAAGCAGAAATGCTTCCTCACTACGGCCCCCAGGTCAGCCACGAAGAAGGCAGCAACCTCACCCTGCACAACAAGAGGGGAGGCTGTGAGGCCCCACCCAGACCCCTCCCTATCCATGCCATCCACAGTCCTGCCAAGCTCAGCTCTGGGCCATGATGCTAGCCTGCTCTAAAGCTTTCTGGAGCTCCCCAAACCTTCAGGGTAGAAGGCAAAGTCCTCAGCCAGGCATTCCATGATCCAGTTCCCACCACCCCCACTCCCAGATCATACGATTCAAACTCCAGCTGCTGAATCCTTTTCCCACCTTCAGGCTTTGTTCCTGCCAGGCCCTTCCCCCACTTCTACCCCGCAAAACCCTAATCTACCTTCAAGTTCCAGTTCCAGCTCAGCTTCCACTCTCCCCCGCCAACAAGGCAACTTTTGCCCTTGATGTCCCTACTGTATTTTGGATGTGCTCCCAAAATACCAGAACTGCATACACATCCATCTTCTCCAGGAAAGGGGAAATTCCTTGAAGAAGTCATCCCACCAGTCCCTGAGGACATCTGGTCATCACAGATTTGCCGAGGGCCCCATACGTGTGTGGCTGAGGGTGAGACCACATTACTTAACCCTTCTCTGGAACTCAGTGTCCTTTTAGGCATTACTTTGTTTACTGATGCCCACTTGGTGCCAGACACCTTATGCTAAGGAACAGAACTGTCCAGACAGGGCTCAGTCTTGAAGGGGCTTGTGTCTGGAAGAGAAGGCACCCCTTAAGCAATTACAAGTCCATTCAATAAATGCTAGATGAGAGTTTCTTCAAATAAACTCTCAAAGTGGTTTGGAGCCTGGAGAAGAATACTAAATCTGCCTGGGGCAATCAGAAAAAAGGCACGCCCAGAAATAAGTAAGGGAGAGAGGCTGGGAGAAGGCCCAGAGGGAGCAATCTGAGCAGAGGCATGGTCATAGAGCCGCTGGCATCACTGCAAAGTGAGAGTAAACGGACACTGCGGGAGAAGCCGGAAACCGGGCTCTGGAGGCAGGTCCCATGTGCCTTGCAAAGGTATTCTGACTTGCTTGGTCCTGTAGGCAGTGAGGAACTGCTAAAGAATTCTGATTTTTGAGCAAGGCTATGATATATTTGGAGAGGTTGGGCTGAGGCAGGGAGGAGGTTGGAGGGCCTTGAGAGTGATGAGGGCGGAGACAAGGGAGGTTCCAAGTGAGCGCACGGGAGGGTTTTTTCAGGAGACAGTTTCCCAGGGTGTGCTGATGCCTAGAAGTAGGGGGTGAAGAAGAGAGATGGGGAGGAGAGGCCGAATCCCCAGCTGAAAGGGCCAGTAGATGATGTGCTGTTCATCAAGGCCAGGAACACGGAGAGGGGAAGGTTTTGGGGCAAGGACCAAGAACTGGGGATAAAACGGGCCCCTCCCTGTAAATACGAAGGGCTGAATAACAACTACGGGAAAGAATAAACGGGGGTCCTCGGGGTACTTCCAGAAGAGGCAGCTGGGCCAGCACAGGCAACCAGCCGTCTCTCCCCCTGCCTCTCACCGTGGCAGCCTGGGAGGCCCCCAGAGTGAGCTCCTCCAGCAGGTTTCGGGTGCTGAAGCCCTCCTCCACCATCACAAAGTCCGATTCATTCAGGTAGCCAGCCATGCCGAGGAGGAGCCCACGGGCTGGATGGAGCTGAACCTGCTGCTGCTGCTGCCGCTTTAGAAAGTATGCAACACACTGCGGGGAGAGGGAGAGGGATAGAGCCGGTGGGGAGGCGGGTCGGCCTCCGCTGCCTTCCTCACCTTCCCAGGCCAGGGCACCCAGCTCCGCCACACCCTGAGCCAGCACAAACCCGGGGAGTTCAGGATCACTGGGAAGGGCGGGGATGGTCAGGAATCTCAGACTCTAGACTGGGTCAAGGCATTGTATGCCTAGATGTCACCGCCTCTTCTAGCCTCAGTTGCCCTGTCTGTAAAATGGAGGGATTGTTTTGAAGATGCTTCTCAATTCTGACCTGCTGGATTAAGGAAAGGCGGAACAGGAAAACTGAGATGCTTGGGTGGAGAAGGTTCCAGGGCCTCCAGTCCTGATCACGCTCACATAGAGGCTGCCCACAGCCAGGCAGAATCTCAGCCTGAGAGCTGGGGTTTAGGTTTGGGTCCGCTGTCTGCTGCATGACTTTAGGTATGTCCTATCTGCCCCCTCACAACCTCGGTTTCCCTATTCGTAAATGAGGGCCAGGTTGGTCTTGACGTGCTATGATTCGAAGCGCGCACGCAGGTGCCACGTGGTGGGTGGAGGCTGCGGACTTGCCGGCGAGAACGCAAGCCTGAGGTTCTCTCCGGGCGACCCCTCCCGGTGCCCCCTCCCGGTGCCCCTCCTGGTGCCAAGGTCCCACCCCGCCCCCAGGCCCCCTTACCAAGCCCCGTCCTCCGCGGGGGCCAGAGCCAGGCGCGCTGCTAGGGGGGGTCGCCGGTGACCTCGAAACTTGTGCAACACCCCGAGGAGGAGTGGCAGTTGCGGAGCCGAGGCCCCTGCTGCGAGGAGGCAAGGGCGGCGGGAGAGCAAGTCAGCACCGGAGCCAAAGGCGCCCTCTCCGCGCGGCTCCCCCAGCCACCCCCAACACTCGCCTTAAAACGCATTTACACGGCTTCGGCCCATAGGTCTCCCCAGCGAGTGAATCGGATCCTCCGCGCCTCCGCTCGCTCGCTGCCCCCGGTTCGGGCCCCGCGGCCTGCGCCCCGCCCGCCCTGCTGCCACCGACCCCACGCCCCGCCTCCTGCCCGCGGCCCGCTTATATAAGCCCCGCCCAGACCCCGCCCCCTAGGGCTCAGGCCCCGCCTCCACCCCGCTGTCCTTCGGTAACCCTGGCAACCGGGTGCCGCCGTCCCATTGGTCGATTCCGACATAAAGCGTTCAGAGCAGCGCTCCGGCTCCGCAAACCTGCGCTTCAGTGATCAGCTGAGCACCCTCCCCGGGTACCCCACGTGGAGAAAGCCCAACCGCAGGCCGCCGCCTCCCAACGCCGATCCGCTGCCGACCCTAGAGCGCAGGCAAGAGGCCAGGTTTCTCCTTACCTCCCGGAAGCCCTTTCTGTGACTGCCCCAACGCCGTGGCTCCTCTTTCCTCTTCCCTGCCTTGTGAACGGCTACTCATCCCTCAAAGGTTAGGTCAAATGTCACCTTGAATTACTTTTATAATAAAATCCTTCTTTTGAAAAATTGCCTACTCCTTATACCTCCTCTGGCTCCTCCAACTCTAAAACCAACATGTATTCAGAGAGCTTTTTTGTGACTTTAGACCCTTCTTGTGACTTCCCCAGCTCAGGACAAAGCATCCCTGTCTTCTCTCACCTTCTGAAATTGGCAAATTCCTACTCACCTCTCGGAGTGAAATGTGTTGCCTTCTCCAAGAAACTTTCTTTGACTTCCTCCTCTCAAAGCGATTCTTCTCTTCTATCCCTGACAAACTCGTGTTCATCAAAGTCCAGTATAAATGTCATCTCCTCTGTGGAGACTTCCATGATTTCCCCAGCCCTGAAGAACAATGGAACTCCCAGTACTTATATCTGTATAGATTCCTCTTTTGGCTCTTGTTACCCATAGCATGAGATTCCTGTTGTTGCTTTACACTTCCTGCTTGGTTACACTTCCCAGCTGGCTTGTGAATTTCCAGAGGTAGGGACTGAGCACTTTCACCTCATAGTGCCCAGTGCCTGGCATAAACAGTGCTCAAGAACACTGAACAGCTATACCACTGAAAAACTAATCCTTAAGTTTATCTGGAACAGTAACTATGCAAGAATAGCAAGGGAGCTTGAAAAAGAGGACTTCCAGATATCAGAATATTTTAAACACTTTTTTTAATTAAAGTTAATAGATCACAAAGAATGTTACATTAAACAACGTAAGAGGTTCCCGTATAACCTATTCTCCATCCTCCCACCCCCATCATTTTTGTAAGTTGTATTTTTTAAGATATATACATCTCAAAAATGTTACATTAAAAAACATAAGAGGTTCCCGTATACCCCCCACCTCCCCACCCCACTCCTCCCACACCAACAACCTCCCCCATCATTGTGGCACATTCATCACATTCGGTGTACATATTTTGGAGCACTGCTGCACCACATGGATAATAGTTTACCCTGTAGTTCACACTCTCCCCAGTACATTCAGTGGGTTATGGCAGAATATATAAAGTCCAGCATCTGACCCTGCAATATCATTTAGGACAACTCAAAGTCCCAAAAATGCCCCCACATCACATCTCTTCTTCCCTCTCCCTGCCCTCAGCAACTACTGTGGCCACTTTCTCCACCTCAATGCTACAATTTATTCATTACCAGTCACAATTTTTTTTATAGTAGAATATCAGTAAGACCACTCTAATGCATATTTTATTCCTCCATTCTGTGGACCCTGGGATGGTGATATCAAAATATTTTATAAAGCTATAGCAGTGCTGGTGCAGGAAGAGACAATAGTTTAAGAAAATAAAGTCTAGAACAGTCTCGTGCAATTAATGGAAAATATAGTATATAATGAAGGTAACATTTCAAATCAGTGGGGCCAAAAGGTCTTTTAGTGTAAAATATGTGTCCATGTCCCCTGCCAGGCTGTAGGCATCTTCTAAGCCAGAGACACTTCTTATCGTGCCCCAGTATCTCCCCAGGGCACCCTGCACAGCCTCACCAGTAATGCTCAGTACACAGATGGTGCAGGGCATGAACATGGAGTCCAGGAGAACTGTTTTCTCCTCCCCACCCAGGCTGGCCCAAGGACTCCTGGATGACCTTAGCTGCATCACCCTGCTTGGACCTGGGTCACTTCTGCTTGGCTCAGTTTCCCACTGTGTACAGAGAGGGTTCAGACTGAATCATTTCTCTGGGCTTGTTTGCCTGGAATCTTCTTGCTTTTTATGCATAGGAACAGCCTTTCAGTAGGGGTCTTTTGCCTCACAGAAGGGATCATTTACAGGTCCATGCTTTGAGAAATTCGTAGTCATTTGTACCATAGTATGAATTGGTGACTGAGGTCTTCCTGAGAGCAAGCGTGTATTAATTGGGAGGGAGTCACCAGGACAGCCACAGCAGAAACACCAAGGGGAGGTCTCAAGAAAGGAAGGTGTGAGTAAGAGGAGGGCAGGGGCTTCCAAACAAACTTTGGCTCTACTTTTCTTTTTTTTTAAAAAAAAAAAGATTTATTTATTTAATTCCTCCACCCTCTCCCGGTTGTCTGTTCTCTGTGTCTTTTTGCTGCGTCTTGTTTCTTTGTCCGCTTCTGTTGTCGTCAGCGGCACAGGAAGTGTGGGCGGCGCCATTCCTGGGCAGGCTGCACTTTCTTTCCCGCTGGGCGGCTCTCCTCACTGGCGCACTCCTTGAGTGTGGGGCTCCCCTACGCGGGGGACACCCCTGCGTGGGGCGGCACTCCTTGCGCATCAGCACTGCGCATGGGTCAAGGAGGCCCGGGGTTTGAACCGCGGACCTCCCATGTGGTAGACGGACGCCCTAACCACTGGGCCAAGTCCGTTTCCCTCTACTTTTCTAAAAATCACTTTCAGCCAGCTGCATTTGGATGCCATGGACTGGGTCTGCCACACCAGCTCTTTTCATCACCGGGTACTGCATGGTAGGCACGAGTTGCTTATTGAATGAATCAATAAAGGAAAGAAGGAATGAACAAGAATCTAGTCTGTCAATTTATAATCTGTCAAAGGCTAGTGGTCAGAGCAGAAAAATCTGCATCCTGAATGGGTACAGATCGTCTGTGACTTTCTCTTTTTCTTTCCTGGGTATAAGATGTCTTTGACTCTCCATGACAACCCTATGTCATAGAGGATATCATTGTTACCATTTTACAGATGAAGACTATGAGGCTCAGAGAAGTTCAGTAACTTGCCCAGGGTCACACTGCAAGTAAGGATGGAGACCAGATTCAAATCCAAAACTGCTCTGGTCCTTAACCCTTATGCTTGACTGCCAACCAGCAGCTGAGAATTCTGGCCTCAGTTCAACAAAAGCCACCTAGTTGTCCTGTTGGCATCCAGCCTAAAGGCTGGCATCTCCTTGCCTGGCAGACTCTCTTGCAGTTGTCACCTCAGTTGACAGAGCTCTGCAGAGCTCTCAAGAACATGGAACTGAAGTAGGACAAAGAGCTCCAGATCTCTGGCCAGAATCATCTTATCCCATTTCTTTTTTTTTTTTTTTTTTTTTTTTTTTTTTTATCTTTTTTTTTTTAATATTTATTTATTATTATTATTTTTTAATTACATTTAAAAAAATATATGAGGTCCCATTCGACCCCACCGCCCCCGCCCCCCACTCCCCCCACAGCAACACTCTCTCCCATCATTGTGATACATCCATTGCACCTGGTAAGTTCATCTCTGAGCATCACTGCACCCCATAGTCAATGGTCCACATCATAGCCCAGACTCTCTCACGTTCCATCCAGTGGGCCCTGGGGGGATCTACAGTGTCCCGTAATTGTCCGTGAAGCACTATCCAGGACAACTCCACGTCCCGAAAACACCTCCACATCTCATCTCTTCCTCCCGTTCCCCACACCCAGCAGCCACCATGGCTACCGTTCCCACACCCATTTCACATTTCCTCTGTGGACATTGGATTGGTTGTGTCCATTGCACACCTATGTCAAGTGAGGGCTTAGATTCCACATGGGTACTGGATGCACTCTTCCCGCTTCTAGTTGTAGACACTCTAGGCTCCATGTTGTGGTGGTTGACCTTCTTCAACTCCATGTTAGCTGAGTGGAGTAAGTCCAATAAGTCAAAGTGTAGGAGCTGAAGTCTGTTGAGGCTCTGGGCCTGGGTGTCATATTATCAGTCCAGAGATTCAAATCCCCTACATATATCTTAAACTCAGCACCAACTACAATTCCAATAAAGTAGCATGCAAGTCTTGTGAAAAGAGATCCCCTCTGAGTCCATTTCCATCACGCAGAAACACCAGCTCCAAAGAAGGGCCATCTGTCATGGCAGTGAACCCCTTCTGCCATGACCATAGAACCCGTGGGTCTCTTTATCCCTCAAAAGAACCAATACCTGGGGTTGTATCTACCTTATCTGTCTCTTAGACTCTGTTCAGTTGTACATAGGGGTATTCCTTCTGACAACCTCCAGACTCTTTTTTAGAGACTCACAGCCTTATAATCTCATTTCTCCTTTCCATTTCCCCCTTACATTAGGTCAAACCGCTTCCCGAAGTCATGTTATTATATGTAGACAGGTATATTCTGCTGTTCCGCATTGAATCTTTAATTCAAGGTCATTTTCTAGTTGCTTCTTCAGCTGGTATGTGGTAGTGATCCCTCGGTGCCAGGGAGGCTCATCCCCGGGTGTCGTGTCCCACGCTGGGGGGAATGCATCACATCTACACGCTGAGTTTGGCTGTGAGAGTGGCCACATTTGAGTAACATGAAGGCTGTCAGGAGGAAACCCCCAGGCACAATGCTACTCTAGGCCTTGTTCTTATTGCAGGTGCATAGGCTCAAAAGTGTAGCCATTAGTAGCAAGAGCCCACTGTTGGGCCCTCCTTCCTTCCTGGTTCTTGCCGTTGCACCTGGAGGATTGCCGCTGCTCTCCCAGGGCCCACAACAGTGACTCCCCGGCCAGGAGCCCAGTACCCCCCCAGCTGTTGTTTTTAATTGTTTCCACTATGAGTATATATAGACATTACCATATACCCTGGGCATATGCCCTGTATAACTCCCTGTCAACCATATATATCCTGTCAATAACATCCCATATCAGTATTCCTCCGCTGCCATTGTTGAACCACTCTGTGATCCAAAACTTCCCGTAAAGTGAATCCCAACATAATGTCAGCTTCAGAAGAGTCTTAGATCACCAAAATTTATATATACAATATACAGTATTTCCCCAGATCCACCATAAAACCTTTTCCCTTCCACAGCAATAATCTTTTAACTTATTCATATCATATTTCCTGAAACTGATGTACAGATTCCGAAACTATAGTTTTCAAACAAGGTAACATTTGTGCTTACTATGTGTTCCATGCTTTAGGTTGTACAGTTTTCTAAATTTTTTAGTTATCCTATGTTTTGTCTTATGGTTTTCATTATTAGTCTGTCGTCCTCTATATGTTTTTGGTGTAATATTAGCTGTTTTATATTCATCCTCGTGTACTCTCACATAACTCCTCTTTTGCCCCCTTATTTACCTTTGTTCCATCCATTGCACGTCCATTTTCCCCTCCCCTTAGGGCCCACAACGCCTGCCAATCTAATGCCCTGGGAGCCGTCCTTTCTCACGAGAGATACAGTTCTCTCTATTCGACGGCATTAGTCTTCCCCAGGATATGGGTTCACCCCACCCAATGGTAGAACCCACCTTGGCAAAATGAGCCTTCAGCTATTCCCTCCGGAGTCCGTCCCGCATCAGACCATACCCCCTGAGCGTCCTAACCAGGTGACCCTCCTATTTATACTTTGATACGTTTTACTCAACATTTAGTTCTCAACGAACTTCTGGCACTCTCCCATGTTTGTATGTTGCCCCTCCCTCCCACCTATTTCTTGGACCATATTACCCCTCTTCCCATCCCCAGCCCCCCTCAAACCCAGAAAACCCCACCTGAAGGTAACCCCTTGCCCCCATTTTGTCCCTTCTTTGTGCTCATACTTACCCCCAGCTCATCACAGATTCCACCCCTACAGACATTAACTCACATCCTTCCTCCACCCCCCGATTTCCAGTAAGCCACTTTTCCAGACTCTAGCTCTCTGAGGCAGTTAACTTATTTCATATCATTGAGGTCATATAGTATTTGTCCTTCAATGCCTGGGTTGCTTCACTTAACATAAGATTCTCAAGGTTCATCCATGTTATCACGTGCGATTGTAGTGTATTGGTTCTTACAGCTGAGTAGTATTCCATTGTGTGTATATACCACATTTTATTGATCCACTCATCTGTTGATGGACTTTTGGATTGATTCCAACTTTTGGCGATGGTGAACAATGCTGCTATGAACATTGGTGTACATATATCGGTTTGTGTCCTTGTTTTCAGATCTGATGGGTATATACCCAGCAGTGGTATTGCTGGGTCATATGGCAAATCTATGGATAATTTTTTGAGAAACTGCCAAACTGTCCTCCAGAATGGTTGGATCCTTCTGCATTCCCACCAGCAATGGATGAGTGTTCCCCTTTCTTCACATCCTCTCCAGCATTTGTATTCTACTGTTTTTTTCATGGCTGCCAATCTTATGGGAGTAAGATGGTATCTCATTGTAGTTTTGATTTGCATTTCCCTGATAGCTAGGGATTTGGAGCATTTTTTCATGTGCTTTTTAGCCATTTGTATTTCTTCTTTGGAGAAGTGTCTATTTAAATCTTTTTCCCATTTTTTAAATGGGTTGTTTATCTTTTTGTTTTCGAGATATATGAGTTCTTTATATATGCAAGTTATAAGTCTCTTATCAGATATGTGGTTGCCAAATATTTTCTCCCATTGTGTGGGTTCCCTTTTTACTTTCTTGACAAACTCCTTTGAGGTGCAGAAGGCTTTAATTTTGAGGTAGTCCCATTTATCTATTTGTTCTTTTGCTGCTCGTGCTTTTGGTGTGATATTCATGAAGCCATTTCCTATTACAAGGTCCTGTAGATGTTTCCCTACACTGCTTTCTAAGGTCTTTATGGTCTTGGCTCTTATATTTAGGTCTTTGATCCATCTAGAGTTGATCTTTGTATAAGGTGTGAGATGGTAATCCTCTTTCATTCTTCTACATATGGCTATCCAGTTCTCCAGGCACCATTTGTTGAATAGGCCATTCTCTCCCAGTTGAGAGGGTTTGGTGGCTTTATCGAATATTATATGGCTATATACATGAGGTTCTATATCTGAACTTTCAATTCGATTCCATTGGTCTGTGTGTCTCTCCTTATGCCAGTACCATGCTGTTTTCACTACTGTAGCTTTGTAGTATGTTTTGAAGTCAGGAAGTGTGATTCCTCCTATTTCGTTTTTCTTTTTCAATATGTCTTTGGCTATTCGGGGCCTCTTTTTATTCCAAATAAATTTCATAGTTAGTTTTTCTAGTTCCTTAAAGAAGGCTGTGTTGATTTTTATTGGGATTGCATTGAATGTGTAGATCAGTTTTGGTAGGATAGACATCTTAATAATATTCAGTCTTCCTATCCATGAACAGGGAATATTCTTCCATTTATTTAGGTCTTCTTTGATTTCCTTGAACAATCTTGTATAGTTCTCGATGTATAAGTTTTTTACCTCTTTAGTTAAATTTATTCCTAAGTATTTGATTTTTTTATTTACTATTGTGAATGGTATTTGTTTCTTGATTTCCTCCTGATCTTGCTCATTATTGGTGTATAGAAATGCTACTGATTTTTGCGCATTGATCTTATAACCTGCGACTTTGCTAAACTCATTTATGAGTTCTAGGAGCTTTGTTGAAGATCTCTCAGGGTTTTCTATATATAGGATCATGTCATCTGCAAATAATGAAATTTTGACTTCTTCCCTTCCAATTTGAATGCCTTTTATATCTGGCTCTTGTCTCAGTGCTCGAGCCAGTACTTCCAAGACAATGTTAAATAGGAGCGGAGACAATGGGCATCCTTGTCTTGTTCCTGATTTTAGAGGGAAGGATTTCAGGACTTCGCCATTGTAAACAATGTTGGCTTTAGGTTTTTCATATATACTCTTTATCATGTTCAAAAAGTTTCCTTGTATTCCGATCTTTTGGAGTGTTTTTATCAGGAAGGGGTGCTGTATTTTGTCAAATGCCTTTTCTGCATCTATAGATATAATCATGTGGTTTTTTTCTCTCAATCTGTTTATATGGTGTATTACATTGATTGATTTTCTTATGTTGAACCATCCTTGCATACCTGGGATAAATCCCACTTGGTCATGGTGTATAATTCGTTTAATGTGTTGTTGAATACGATTAGCAAGTATTTTGTTAAGTATTTTTGCGTCTAGGTTCATTAGAGAAATTGGTCTGTAATTTTCCTTTCTTGTGGTGTCTTTGTTTGGCTTTGGTACTAGGGTAATGTTGGCATCATAGAAGGAATTAGGCAGTGTTCCTTCTGTTTCGATTTTTTGGAATAGTTTCAACAGGATTGGTGTTAGTTCTTTCCGGAATGTTTTGTAGAATTCACCTGTGAAGCCGTCTGGCCCTGGGCTCTTCTTAGTTGGGAGATTTTTAATGACTGATTCTATCTCTTTGCTTGTGATTGGTTTGTTAAGATCATCAATTTCTTCTTTCGTCAGTATGGGCTGCTTATGTATTTCTAGGAATCTGTCCATTTCCTCTAAATTGTCATTTTTGTTGGAATATAGTTTTTCAAAGTATCCTCTTATGATAGTCTTTATTTCTGTGGGGTCAGTGGTGATATCACCTTTCTCATTTCTTATTTTGTGTATTTGCATCTTTTCTCTTTTTTTCTTTGTTAGTCTCGCTAAAGGTTTGTCAATTTTGTTGATCTTCTCAAAAAACCAGCTCTTGGTCTTGTTTATTTTTTCAAGTGCTTTCTTATTTTCTATTTCATTTAGTTCTGCTCTTATCTTTGTTATTTCCTTCCTTCTTCTTCCTGTTGGGTTACTTTGTTGTTGTTTTTCTAATTCCTTCAAATGTGCGGTTAATTCTTCAATTTCTGCTCTTTCTTCTTTTTTGATATATGAATTTATGGCTATAAATTTCCCTCTCAGTACCGCTTTTGCTGCATCCCATAAATTTTGGTATGTTGTGTTACCATTATCATTTGTTTCAAGGTAGTCATTGATTTCTTTTGAGATTTCCTCTTTGACCCACTGTTTTTCTAAGAGTGTGCTGTTTAATTTCCAAATTGTCGTGTGAAGTCTGGGTCTCTGTCCCTTGCAAATTTCCAGCTTGACTCCACTGTGGTCAGAGATATTGTTTTGTATGATTTCGATCTTTCTGAATTCATTAAGCCTTTCTTTGTGGCCTAGCATATGGTCAATCTTGGAGAATGTTCCATGTGCGCTTGAGAAAAATGTATATCCTGCTGTGTTTGGGTGTAATGATCTGTATATGTCTATTAGATCCAGCTCTTCTAATATACTGTTCAAATGTTTTGTTTCTTTAGTGATTCTCTTTTGAGATGTTCTGTCCAGAGTTGATAGTGGTGTATTAAAATCCCCCACTATAATTGTAGATGCATCTATTCTTTCACTTAGTTTTTCCAGCGTTTGCCTCACATATTTAGAGGCGCCCTTGTTAGGAGCATAAATATTTATGATTGTTCGATCTTCTTGACAAATTGTCCCTTTCACTAAAATATAGTATCCTTCTTTGTCTCTCACAATTGTTTCGCATTTAAAGTCTATTTTGTCTGATATTAATATAGCTACTCCTGCCTTTTTTTGGTTGTTGTTTGCTTGTATGATTGTTTTCCAGCCATTCACTTTCAACCTCCATGAGTCTCTGGGTCTAAGATGTGTCTCTTGTAGGCAGCATATAGATGGGTCGTATTTCCTTATCCAGTGTCCCAGTCTGAATCTTTTGATAGGTGAGTTTAATCCATTGACATTCAGTGTTATTACGTTTAGAGAGTTATTTATGGTAGCCATATTTTGGTTGGATTTGTGTTTGTTATATTTTGTTTGTATTATTTTATTTTCCCCTTCTATTTTTGTCTTTCTTGTTGCTTTTACACTCTCCTCCATCTCTGACTGTCCTGTTTTTTCCTTTCTTCCTGCAGAATTCCCTTAAGAATTTCTTGAAGGGGAGGTTTCCTGTTGATATACTCTTTCAGTTTCTGTTTATCTGTGAATATTTTGAACTCTCCATCATTTTTGAATGCTAGTTTAGCTGGATAGAGTATTCTTGGTTGGAGATTTTTTTCCTTTAGTACCTTGACTATATCATACCACTGCCTTCTTGCCTCCATCGTTTCAGCTGAGAAATCAGCACTTAATCTTATGGAGTTTCCCTTGTATGTGATGGTTTTCTTTTCTCTTGCTGCTTTTAGAATTTTTTCTTTGTCTTGAGCATTGGATAATTTGACAAGTATATGTCTTGGGGTGGGCCTGTTGGGGTTTATGACCAGTGGAGTGCGCTGTGCTTCTTGGATATGTACATCTGTCTCTTTCAGTAGATTTGGGAAGTTTTCATTCATTATTTCCTGCAACACTCCTTCTGACCCCTTTCCCTTCTCTTCTCCTTCTGGAATGCCTATAATACGTATGTTTGAGCGTTTTGCGTTATCATTCAGGTCCCTAAGTCCTATCTGGATTTTTTCTACCTTTTTATTGACCACTTCTACTATCTGTTTGATTTCCAATGCACTGTCTTCCACATCACTAATTCTCTGCTCTGCCTCTTCTAGTCTGCTGATATTTGCTGCAAGTGTATTTTTGATTTCTTGAATTGTGGTGTTCATTTCCATCATATCTGTTATTTTTTTGCGCATGTCTGCAATTTCCCCTCCAAGTGTTGTCTTCACACTGTTAACCTCTTTCATTACTTCATCAAATTTGTCGGTGATAAATGTTCTGAGATCTTTCATTGCTTGTGCGAAGTCCTGCCCCCCTTCCTGATTTTCAGTTTGTTGATTGGATTCAGCCATGTTTTCCTGATTACTGGTTTGGTTTGTAGATTTTTGTTGCTGTCTTGTCAACATTTTTTCTTGACGGGTTTAATCAGTTCCTTAGCTTCTTTGTCTAGTCTTGGAGATTAATTAGCTGTTGTTTTTGCGTAAGTGTTATATCTTCTCTTTGTCACTTTGTTCTTCTTATTCCAATTTCTTATTGCTAGTTAAGCTCACTTTAAAGGAAAGTATTAGTGCTGGGGAAAGTCAATTGTGTAAGGAAGGAAAAAGTGTGAAGTAGTATTGGTGATATATGTTTACAAAGCAACAATATGAGTTCTGGGAGGATGGGGGTTAGATCATGTAAATTGTGTAGAGTTATAGTAGTAGGAAAGTACCTATAATGAGGTAGACGACTGAATATGGGAGGAATGTGGTACGTACTAAGAGGCTATTGTTTTCGTGAGAGAGGGAAAGAGAAAAGAAAGGTAATAGTTTCAGGGACGAATACCAGATGGAAAACTAAACAAAGGTATTAGAAATTAAGAGTTAGACACTTTGTGGATCAAAGAAAGGGAGATGGAATATAGGAGAGATAGCAGATGGTGGAGGATATCAAGTTGTAGGGGAAAGGGGATAGTGTAGATAGGCTAAATCTATTCACAGAGAAATGAGGCAGTGGAGGGTGAGGAAACCCAGCAAATGTGAGGTATTTCCTGTAGGACCTATTGTATTGTTAAGGTAAAATAGTATAAGAAGAATATTGGGGACAAGAAAGAGAGGATTGGAAAAAAAAAAAAAAGAACAAAAAGAACAAAAACAACAACAAAAAAATAAAAAATAAAAAAAAAATAAAATAAAAAATAAAATCAAAGAACAGAAACCCCGCCGCCAGGCTCGGCTGGGCTCGGCTGAGCTCGGCTTTCCCGCCCGCCGCCCGGCGCGGCGTGGCTGGGCTCGGCCCCCCCGCCCGCTGTGGCTCAGCCGGGCTCGGCCGGACTCGGCTTCCCCGCCCACCACCCGCCGCCGCGGCGCAGCGCGGCTCGGCTCTCCCGCCCGCCGCCCGCCGCGGCACGGCTAGGCTCGGCTGGGCTTGTCTCCTTCGCCCGCTGCGGCACAGCGCGGCTCGGCTCTCCTGCCCGCCACCCGCCGCGGTGCTAGCTGCCTCGGCTCCGCCTACCCAAGGAGGGAGTCCTCCACACGTAGCTGGGATCTCCGTGTATATTTCACAGATGGATCCTCTCTGTTACCTTCCCTCCAAATCGATGTCCAGACACCTCCGGACCAGGAAAAATCCCGAAACAGCCGGTCCCAAAGAGTCTCCGACGCCTCCCAGCCGATTCCCCCCAGGAGCTAGTAACCAGGAAGTTCACTCAGCCGCCATCTTGCCTCCCCCTCCTGAAAAGTCCCCTCTTATCCCATTTCAACCTCTTCTTCCTAAATCAATCATCATCATGGTCATGACATTGCAATAATGAAAGTTTCTATAGCACTGGAGGTTGCAAAATACTTTCCTAGTCATTTCATTCAGGCTTCCCAATACTTCATGGGACTGGATATCATTTAAGTTTAAGTTAGGCTGAGTAGAGTGGAAAAGGCAAAACAACAGACCCATAAACAAATACAGGTTAAGTTCGTTATGTGTGTTGTGTAATTTGGGAGACAGGCAATCTAGGTCAGGTATGGGCAGTTTCACAGAGTCATCAGAGACTAAGATACCCCCCTCCCCCCCCCTCCCCCTTCCCCCTCTCCTCCCCGTCCCCTCCCCCTCCGCCACTCACCCTGCTATTTTTGCTGTCTGTATCTATTTGCTGTGTGATCTTCTGTATCTATTTCTCTTTTGGTCTTCTCTTTTCATTTTTTCTCCTCTAGGATTCACAGGGATTTGATCCTGGGGACCTCCACTATGGAGAGAGGTACCCTGTTAGCTGGGCCGCCTCAGTTCCTGGTTTCTGCTGCACTTCGCCTTGACTCTCCCCTTTGTCTCTCTTTCGTTGCATCATCTACTTGCTGCGTGACTCACTTGTGTGGGCACCAGCTCACCACGCAGGCACACTTTCTCTTCTTTTTCACCAGGAGGCCCCAGGGATCGAACCCAGGTCCTCCAGTATGGTAGGTGGAAGCCCTACCACTTGAGCCACGTTTGCTTCCCGCCTCCTAGCTTCCAGTTCTTCCATACTCAGCTCCTGGTTTCTATCCTTAGGGTTTCTCTCATGGTCCAAAATGGCTGCTAGAGCTCCAACACATTTACAGGGCTAATATTTAGCCAATGTACATGAGTGGGCCCAGACAAATTGTTCATGGTCAGCATCCTTTCTGATTGGTTAGAACCCGTCTCCAAACTGTTAATTATTTTAAACACCAACTCTGCATATTTCAGGCACCACGAAGGAAGATGGAGGAAGGCTCTCTTTAAGCAACAATTCCAAAATTCCACCCATCTGTTCTTTTCCTTTCATTAACCCAACCTGAGATGCATGATGATACCCAGTTGCAAGGGAGGTGGAAAAATGGAGTCTTCAGTTGGGTGTATTGCGGTTCCTCTCCTTCCCCGCAATAAAGTCAAAATACTAAAGAAGAAGGGGAGACTGCATATTGGCTGGCAACTAGCAGGCTCTGCCACAGACAGGGAAGACTCTTTCCCCCTTTTATAGGTGAAGACAGCAGAACAGAATGATTACAGGATTTATTCCATGACATTTATTGAGTACCTATTGTGTGCCAGGCACCATGCTGGATATTTACAATCATACAACAGCACTTAATCTTTAGGGCAAACTGCAAGAGAGGCATTGTTTGCTCCATTTTGCATATGGGAAATCCGGGTTAAATCCCTTGTCTGAGGTTACACAGCTAGAGTAACAGAGCTGAGACTTCCCTCAGTCTGGCTCTCCCACAGCGAGCTGTTCCGCGAGGATAGGGAATGAAGCCAGAAAAAAAGAGAGCTGAAGCCAGGCCAAGAGCAAACGGCAGCAGACCTGGGCAGTGGCTGGAACCAGAGACAGACACCAGATGAACTCAGAGAGGGCATCACCCGAAGGCAGCACTGCTACCCCTCTGTTGGTATCAGTGAGAGGAAGACCCCGAAGTAACCAGAAACCAAAAACAGCAGCCTCAGGACATCGAAGGCCAGAGCTGTCAGTGGGATAAGGATGGAAAGCACCAAAACACTAACTGTCGCCACCATTCATTGAGCATCAATTATAAGCTAGGCACTGCTGTGAGCTTAGTAATAACAATAGCTAATGCTGCTCGAGTGTTTACTATTATGCAGCCCTGTTGTAGGATACATATAAAACCTTTAACCTCACAACAACCCTCTGAGGTACATAATATTAGCAACTCTGTTACAGAGGAGGAAACTGAAACACAGAGAGGCTAATGAACTTGCCCAAGGTCACATAGCTAGTAAGTGGCGCCATGCTAGGTGCATTTTCTCCAACCTCAGAACAAGCCTGCAAGGTGAGACTTATTGTTCTCACTTCACAATGGAGGAATCTGAGGCCCAGAGAGGCCAATTGACTTGTCCAAGGTCACACAGCAGGTAAGTGGCAGAGCATGGACTCAAACCACTGGCGAAGCACTTGAAATGGTGTGGCTCAGGGCCATGTTGGAGCAGAGCCTTGGGCTCCAGCCTTGGAACCCTGAATGCTAGTTATTTGGGGGGTGTCTTAGTGCCCTTGGAATCCAGCCCAGGCCCGGGGACCTAGCAGGCAAAGCTGAAGTGTGTGGACTGAACGGGGGACTAAAGTCACAGCTCTTCCCTAGACAGACAGGATGCTAACATGCTGAATTAGGTTGCTTGGTTTATTTGTTTATTTTCACTCTTTTTTAGGCTGAACATAAATGTAGGGGAAAAAATAGTGTGTGACAATTAAGGATTCCTTACACCTTCTTTCACGGAAGACCTGAGTCATTTCTGACAAACGTGATGAGAAAAAACAACAACATCCAAAATAAAACCTTACTCGACAGAAAATGCTCATTTTCTCCAGCTGCTCTCCTCTGAGCCACCAGGGAGGAGAATGGAAAAGGCTGTTGACGACAGCTTTTTTCTTCAGTGGTTCCACCGGTTCTCAGACTTAGGCCTGTCTGAGAATCACCTGGAAGACTTGTTAAAACACAGGTTGCTGGACCCTGCTCTCGGGTTTCTGATTCAGGAGGTCTGGAGTGGGCCCAAGAAGAGGCAAACTCCCAGGTGGTGCTGAAGCTGCAGGTCTGGAACCACACACTGAGAACAAACTTAAAGCACTGCAGGGAAAGGTCAAAGCTGGAAGGAAGGCCTCAGGCTCTAGCCTCCAGCCCCACCTTGGCAAGGAGGTAGGGTGGGGTCAAACCAGCCTAGGGTGGCTCCTGCACTGTTCCCAGAGTTTAGGAATACAAACTTCAGGAGTATGTAACCCTCAGTTCATTTCCTGTGGCATCCCTCTCTAGCTGTGTGATCTTGGAAAACTTATTATCTTCTCTGGGTCTCACTTTATTCATCTGTAAAATGGGCATAATACTACCTACCTCCTAGGGTTGCTGTAATGGGTTTGTGAGCTAACACAGGTAAAAGCTCTTGCCTTGTGCCTGGCACACACATCCGCAAATGTGTTTTGTTTTTGTTTTTTTAAGATTTATTTCATTTATTTATCCCTCTTGCCCCCCTTGCCACTTGCACTTGCTGTCTGCTCTCTGTGTCCATTCGCTGTGCATTCTTCTATGTCTGCTTGTCTTCTCATCTTCTCTTTAGGTGACACTAGGAACCCATCCTGGGACCTTCTGACGTGGGAGAGAGGCACTCAATCGCTTGAGCCACCTCCGCTGCCTGGTTTGTCATGTCTCTCATTGTCTTTCCTCTGTGTCTCTTTTCTGTTGCATCACCTTGTGGCGTTAGCTCATGGCACGGGCCAGCTCACCTTCACCAGGAGGCCCCAGGAACCGAACCTGGGACCTCGCATATGGTCGACAGGAGCCCGATCACTTGAGCCACAGCCGCTTCCCTGAGATGCGTTCTCAGTGGTCACTATTCGTGCTTTCACCCAGAGTCACGGGGACACCAGGCCAGAGATGGAAATCCAGAGCTGTGTCAGAAGCAGCGTGCAGGGCCCGGATGGGAGAAGCAGCCCCACGGGGAGATTTGGGGCCCTGAGCTGAGGAACACCCACAGGGGACAGAAGATTAGGGAGAGAGGAGGCGCAGGGAGTGGGTCGGTGCAGTGTGAGGTGGTGGGCAGCAGAATTCCACCCCCTCCCTCCCACTGTGTCCCGCCCCCTCCCTGGGATTACAGTGGGGCAGGGGCCGAGGTGCTGGGCGCTGCAGAGTGTGCATGCCTGATCCAAGCTGGGCCTCTGTCTAGTGGCTGCCATAGCCATGCTGCCCTCTCTAAAAACTGTCCACCCACCCCCACAGATGCGTGGACCAAGGGAGCCATGCCTGCACCTCCAGCCTCTGTTTCCCTCCTCCACTGCTGACAAGAGCACACTTGGGCACCTCATGCTTAGGCCTCCAGTTAACTGACCAACCAGAGATAGAGAAACTGTGGCTGGGTGATGGGATCAGAGCCAGGGTCTGTGGAATCCACTCCAGGAAGAGCCGGGAGTATTGCCCCTGTGTCTGAATCTTACCAGTCTGCGTGGCATCCGTGAAACCAGAGTCTGTTCGGTAGCCCCCTTTGTGGAGGCTGCCTAACGGGGTCCTCAGGGGCATGGGCGTGGGAGTTAGACTTGTGCCTTTGAATCGCAGTTCCATCATTTATTCAATGGTGTGATGCAGGGAACCTGTCTGTGCCTCACTTTTCTCATCTGTAGAATGGGGATGATAAAACTCTCTCCTTCCTGTGGTTGACTTGGAAACAAGGTAATGCCTATAGAATGGTTAGAAAGGAGTGCGTGTGATTGCCACTCCATCAGCCTTGCCATTATTACTCTCATTCATTAGCACTGGCTTGAGTGGGCTTTTGATCTTGATCACCAGTGCCCTTCGTGGACACTAAGCAAGCCTCTTCACAGAGTCGTGTGTATTACACAGGTGATCCCAGGCACCTCAATCTCAAATGTCCAGAATGCACTCGTCATCATACCCTCTCCCATCTGCTCCCCATCCCGTTTCCCCACTCGCACTCGAGCAAGAAACCTGGTATCACCCTTGACTCCTCCTTTTCCCTCCACTCTCTTAGCCCCCTTTCTGCCCCTTGACTAGTTCTCTAATTGGCCTTCAGTTAGCTAGTGCCACAAAACAACTCACCCCAAAACTCAAGTGGCTTATAAACAACTACTATTTTTATTGTGTCTCATGATGCTATGGACTGATCAGGCTTTGCTGGGCAATTTTTCTGCTGATCTCATTTGGGGTCTCTGATGAAGTTGCAATCAGGTGGCAGGTTGGATTGGAGTCATCTGGAAGTTCAGCTGGGACACTAGAACTGCTGGGCCTCTCCATATGTCAGGACCTCCCTATAGCTTCCACATTTCTCACAGCAGAGAAGCTAGACTTCTTACCTGGAGGCTCAAGACTTCCAAAGAGGAAAAGCAGGAGCCAACAAGCTTTCTTCAGTCTTGGGTCCAGAGCTGGCACAGTATCTCTTCCTCTGCATTCTATTAGTTAAAGCGGGCCATAGGGCCATCCCAGATTCCCTGTGGGATGGGAATACACAAGGCATGGCTCATTGGGGGCCATCTTTGGAGACTAGCTGCACAAAATCCATCTAATCTATATAGGTCTGCTGCCCCACTCCGTCTAAGTCATCATCACCTCGAGCCGGGAGGTCTGCAATAATTTTCTAAATGATCCCCCTGCACCATTCTTACCTCCTGCAACCAGAGTGTTCTTATAAAAAATGCAAATAACATCAAAATACAATTCAAGTCAATTCCTATTCAAAACCCATCAATGACTTTCCTTTGCTCTTGAGATAAAGTCCCAGATCCATAACAAAGCCTGCAAGGCCCCCTATCATGGACCCCATCACGGACCCCCTTCACCCTCATCTCTGCCCATCTCCTCCTCATTCTCCCTGCCACCACCATCCTGGGCCCCCTTTAGCTCCTTAAACCTGCCACACTCTTTCCTTTCCTGGGTCCTTGGCATCTGTTTCTCCCTCTGCCTGGAACACTTTTCTCCCAATCTTCACCTGACCAACTGGAGCTCAGCCTACAGGTCTCTGTCTAAATGTTCTCTCCTCAGAGAAGTTGGCCCTGACACTTTGGATCAATCAAGACATTTTTAGTTGCAAGTAATGGAAAACCCAACAAAAACTGGCTCAAGCAAAAAGGGAATATACTGACTCATGTAACTAAGCAATTGAGGGATAAAAGTTCAGACACAGACTCAACCCAAGGGCCCAAAACCATCATTGGGAATCTCTTTTGCTTCAAGTCTGAGCTCTGCCTTCCTCTGAGTTGGCTTCCTCTTCAGGCAGGCTTTTACCACCCTGCTCCCCAAACCCCAGGGTTGTGTCTCCTTGGCCTGGTTGCTTGATGTGCACATCTCTGATTGGCCAGGCCTGGAGCTGGGAGTGGGAATGGCCCCTTGCTTACCATGTGTGATGAGAGTGGGGGCTGTGTTGCTTTCCAAAGGGAAAATGGGGTGTTGTTACTGGAAGAAAAACTGACATAGGTGGTCCTGCTGGAGGAGCACTCATGAGGCTGTGGTCAAGCAGTTGGCTGAGGCTAAGGACATCTGAAGCCTTTCTCTGGGGCCAAGGGATCTGCTTCGAAGCTAATTCACATAACTAATCACAGGATGTGCCTGTTCCTGGCCACATATATTTCTCTATAGGCATGCTCAAGTCATGGGCTCTTCTGGAACTAGTGATCCAAGAGAAAGAGAGAGAGAAGACAAGAGAGAGACCAAGATGGAACCGCCATGTTTTTTGTGACCTAGCCTCATACCATCACTTCTGCTGGCATCCATCAGGAAACAGAGCAGTCTGATACAGAGTGGAAGGGAATTACGCAAGGGCATGCATACCCTTGGGGGTATGCTAGAGGCTCCTACCACAGGTGTAATTTATTTAACAATGAATTCACAGATCAGTTCTATCAGGTTTTTTTAATTTTTATACATTGATTTATATTTACATTTTATGTAAATGGAATCATACAATACGTTACACAATATATTTAGTTCATAGTAATGCAATCATACAGTATTTATCCTTTTGTGTCTGGCTTGCTTCACTCAACATAATGTCCTCCAGGTTCATCCATGTTGTCACATGCTTTATGACTTTATTTCTTCTTATAGCTGCATAATATTCCATTGTGTGAATACACCACAGTTTGTTTATCCATTCATTGTTTGATGGACACCTCGGTTCTTTCCAACTTTTGGCAGTCGTGAATAATACCGCTTGAACATAGATGTGCAGATATCTATTCATGTCACTGTTGTCAGTTCTTCTGGGTATATACCCAGTAGTGGTATTGCAGGGTCACATGGCAAATCTATAGTCAACTTTTTTATGAACTGCCCAATAAGTCCTCCACAGTGGCTGTACCATTTTGCATTCCCACCAACAGTGAATAAGTGTTTCTATTTCTTTGCATCCTCTCCAACACAGAAAAACTTCTGTCTTTTTAATAGTGACCATTCTGATTGGTATAAAATGATATCTTATTGTAGTTTTGATTTACATTTCCCTAATCATTAGTGATGTTGAGCATTTCCTCATGTGTGTGTTGTCGTTGTTGTTTTTTTGCCATTTGTATTTCTTCTTTGGACAAATGTCTAATAACGTCTTTTGCCCATTTCTTAGTTAAGTTGTTTGTCTTTTTATTGTTGAGTTGCAACATCTCTTTATGTACCATGGGTATTAAATCCTTATCGGATATGTGATTTCCAAATATATTGTCCCATTGAGTTAGCTGCCTTTTCAGTCTTTTGACAAAGTCCTGTGAGGTGCAAAAGTGTTCAATTTTGAGGACGTCCATTTATCTATTTTCTTCTTTTGTTGCTTGTGCTTTGGGTGTAAGGTTCAAGAAACCCACCTACTACAAGGTCTTGAAGATGTTTTCCTACATTTTCTTCTAGTAGTTTGATGGTCCTGGCTTTTATACTTAGGTCTTTGATCCATTTTTAGTTTATTTTTTAATTAGGGAGTAAGATAGAGGTCTCCTTTCATTCTTTTGGTTATAGATATCCAGTTCTCCCAGCACCATTTGTTAAAGAGACTATTTTGTCCAGTAACATGGACTTGGTAAGTTTGTCAAAAACCAGTTGACTGTAGATGTGAGGGTTTATTTTTGGATTCTTGATTCTATTCCACTGATCAATGTGCCTATCGTTATGCCAGTACCATGCTGTTTTGACCACTGTAGCTTTCTAATATGTTTCAAGGTCAGGCAATGAAATTCCTCCCAAGTCATTCTTCTTTTTTAGAATGTTTTTGGCGGTTTGGGTGCACTTTCTCTTCCAAATGAATTTGGTAATTGCCTTTTCTATTTTTCTAAAGTAAGCTGTTGCAATTTTGATTGGTATTGCGTTGAATCTAAACATCAGTTTGGGTAGGATTGACATCTTCACGATATTTAGTCTTCCAATACAAGAACACAGAATGTCTTTCCATTTGTTTAGGTCTTCATTGATTCTTGTGGCATTGTTTTGTAGTTTTCTGCCTATAGGTCATGTACTTCTTTGGTTAAATTGATTCCTAGATATTTGAGTCTTTTTGTTGCTATTATAAATGGAATTTTTTCCTGATTTCCTTCTCAGATTGTTCAATACTAGTGTACAAAAACATTACTGACTTTTGCATGTTGATCTTTTATCCTGCCACTTTGCTGAACTCCTTTATTAGCTCAATCCTTCTATTCCTATCTTTTGAAGTGTTATCAAGAAAGGATGCTGGATTTTTTTCCAATGCCTTTTCTGCATTAGTTGAGACAATCATGTGGGTTTTTTTCCCTTCAATTTGTTAATATGGTGTTTTACATTGATTGATTTTCTTATGTTGAACAGCCTTGCATACCAGGAATAAATCCCACTTGGTTGTAGTGTATAGGTCTTTTGATATACTGTTGAATTCAATTTGCAAGTATTTTGTTGAGAATTTTTGCATCTACGCTTATTAGAGAGGTTGGTCGGTAATTTTCTTTTCTCATAGCATCTTTTTTTTTTGTCTTTATTTTTTTAATGTTACATTAAAAAAAAATATGAGGTCCCAATATACCCCCCATCCCCCTAACCCCACTCCTCCTCCCATAACAACAATCTCCTCCATCATCATGAGACATTCATTGCATTTGGTGAATACATCTCAGAGCACTGCTGCACCTCATGGTCAATGGTCCACATCATAGCCCACACTCTCCCACAGTCCACCCAGTGGGCCATGGAAGGACATACAATGTCCGGTAACTGTCCCTGCAGCACCACCCAGGACAACTCCAACCCCTGAAAATGCCCCCACATCACATCTCTTCCTCCCACTCCTACCCCCAGCAGCCACCATGGCCACTTTCTCCACACCAATGCCACATTTTCTTCGATTACTAATCACAATAGTTCATGTATAGACTATCAGTAAGTCCATTCTAATCCATACTCTATTCCTCCATCCTGTGGACCTTAGAATGGTTGTGTCCACTCCACATCAATGTCAAGAGGGGGCTTAGATTCCACATGGATGCTGGATGCAATTCTCCTGCTTTCAGTTGTAGGCACTCTTGGCTCCCTGGTGTGGTGGTTGACCTTCTTCACCTCCATGTTAGCTGAGTGGGGTAAGTCCAATAAACCAGAGTGTAGGAATTGCAAGTCTGTTGAGGCTCAGGGCCTGGCTAGTACATGGTCAGTCCAGAGATTCAGGTCCCCTGAGTATACACTAAACCCCAACACCAACAACAGATCCATTAAAAGTAACAGGAGAGACTTGTGAACAAAGATCACATCTGAGTCTAGCTCCATCACACAGAAACACAAACTCCAAAGTAGGCCCAACTGACATGGAATTGAACTCCATCTGCCATGACCATAGAACAGGTGGGTCTCTGAAGCGCTCAGAAGAACCAATACCTGGGGTTGTATCTCTTGTAGCATCTTTATCTGGCTTTGATGTTAGGGTGATGCTGGCTTTGTAAAAATGTGTTGGGTAATTTTCCCTCCTCTTCAATTTTTTGAAAGAGTTTAAACAAGATTGGCGTTAATTCTTTTCAAAATGCTTGGTGGAAATTCACCTGTGAAGCCAACTGGCCCTGGACATTTCTTTGTTGGGAGATTTTTGATGATGGATTCAAATCTCTTTAAATGTGATTGGTTTGTTAAGTTCTTCCATTTTTTGTAGCATCAGTGTAGGTTGTTTGTGCATTTCTAGGAATTTGTCCATTTCATCTAGGTTGTCTAGTTTGTTGGCATACAGTTTCTCAGAATATTCTCTTATGATCCTTTTTATTTCTGTGGGGTCAGTCATAACTTTGCCCCTTTCATTTTTCATTTTGTTTATATGTATCATCTCTCTTTTTTTCTTCCTTAGTCAAGCCAGGGGTTTGTCGATTTTGTTGATGTTCTCAAGCAGCTTTTGGTTTTCTTTATTTTCTCTTTTTTTCTCCACTTTAATCTTTATTATTGCTTCCCTTCTGCTTGCTTTGGGATTGGTTTGCTGTTCTTTTTCTAATTTCTCTAGTTGTGCAGTTAAATCTTTGAGCTTAGTGCTTTCTTCTTTTTTAGCATAGGCATTTAAGGCTATAAATTTCCTTCTCAAGATTGCTTCACTGTATCCCCTAAGTTTGTTTGTTTGTTTTGTTTTGTTTTGTTTTGTTTTTTTATTTCTCCCCACCCCCTCATTGTTTGCATTTGCTGTGTCTGTTTGTTGTGGGTTTTTCTTGGGAGGCACCAGGAACCATACCTGGGACCTTGCATGTTGGAGGGAGGGGCCTAAACACTTGAGCCACCTCCCCTCTCTGCTTTGTTGTGTCTCTCATTATGTTTTCCTCCATGTGTCTCTTGTGCATCATCTTGTTGCATCAGCTTGCCGCACCGCCCCATCACATCAGCTCACTCTCTTGCTTGTCTTCTTTAGGAGGCACTAGGAACTGAACCCAGACCTCCCATGTGGTAGGCAGGAGCTCAATCATTTGAGCCACATCTGCTTCCCTCCCATAAGTTTGTATAAGTTATGTTCTCATTTTCATTTGCCTGATTTCACTTGCAATTTCTTCTTTGACTCACTGATTATTTAAGAGTGTGTTATTTAGCTTCCACACATTTGCAAATTTACCTTTTGCCTGTCTATTACTGATTTCCAGTTTCATTCCATTATGATCTGAGAAGGTGCTTTGTATACTTTCAATCTTTTTATATTTATTGAGAGCTGCACTGTGCCCTAACATGTGGTATATCCTGTAGAAAGATCCATGGGTACTTGAGAAGAACATATAACCCCCTGAGTTTGGATGCAATGTTCTGTATGTGTCTGTTAAATCTAACTCATTTATCATATTGTTCAAGTTCTCAGTTTCCTTGTTGATCTTCTGACTAGTTGTTCTTTCTAATGATGTGAGTGCTGTGTTGAAAGTCTCCAATGATAATTGTAGAGATGTCTATTTCTCCCTTCAGTTTTGCCAGAATTTGTCTCATGTATTTTGGGGCACCCTGGTTAGGTGTATAGATATTATGACTATTATATCTTTCTGGTGGATTTTCCCTTCTATTAATATATAATGGTCTTCTATATCTCTTATAACTTTTTAAAAGTCTGTTTTGTCCAATATTAGTATAGCTACCCCTGCCCTTTTTTTTTAATTTTCTCTCCCCTTCCCCCCGGCCTCCCAGTTGTCTGCTTTCTATGTCCATTTGCTGTGTGTTCTTCTGTGACTGCTTCTATCCTTACCAGCAACACCCAGAATCTGTGTTTCTTTTCGTTGCGTCATCTTGTTGTGTCAGCTCTCCATGTGTGACGCCATTCTTGGGCAGGCTGCACTTTCTTTTGTGCTGGGCGTCTCTCCTTACAGGGCGCACTCCTTGCACATGGAGCTCTCCTACATGGGGGACACCCCTGTGTGGCATGACACTCCTTGTGCACATCAGCACTGCACATGGGCCAGCTCCACATGGGTCAAGGAGGCCCAGGGTTTGAAACGCGGACCTCCCATTTGGTAAGCAGACGCCCTATCCATTGGGCCAAGTTCACTTCCCATACCCCTGCTCTTTTTTGGTTAGTATTTACATGGAGTATCTTTTTCCAATCTTCAATTTTAGCCGGTTTGTATCCCTAGGTCTAAGGTGAGTCTCTTTATAAGCAGCTTAGGGATGGCTCATGTTTTTTCATCCATTCCATCAGCCTGTATCTTTTGATTGGGGAGTTTAATCCATTCATATTCAATGATATTACTGTAAATGCATTATTTACTTCCACCATTTTATTCTTTGGTTTTCATATGTCGTATCATATTTTTGTCTGTCTTTTTACTCTTTTGGTTATCCTTTCTGCTATTATTTATTGTATACTCTCCTCCAAGTCTCTCTCTTCTGTCTTTTTCTTTCAAGCTCTAAAGCTTCCTTTAATATTTCCTGCAAAAGTGGATTCTTTCTTACGAACTCTCTTAGTTTCTGTTTGTTTGTGAATATTTTATACTCACCTTCATATTTGAAGGACAGTTATGCTAGATAAAGAATTTTCAGCCGAAGCAGACTTGGCCCAGCAGTTAGGATGTCCATCTACCACATGGGAGGTCCGCAGTTCAAACTCCGGGCCTCCATGACCTGTGTGGAGCTGGCCCATGCGCAGTGCTGATGAGCTCAAGGAGAGCAGTGCCACACAGGGGTGTCCCCGTGTAAGGGAGCCCCACGCACAAAGGAGTACGCCCCGTAAGGAGAGCCACCCAGCGCCAAAGAAAGTGCAGCCTGCCTAAGAATGGCGCCGCCCACACGGAGAGATGACACAACAAGATGACACAGCAAAAAGAAACACAGATTCCCATGCCGCTGACATTAACAGAAGGGGACAAAGAAGATGCAGCAAATAGACACAGAGAACAGACAACCGGGGTCGGAAGAAATAAATAAATAAATCTTTTTTAAAAAAATAAAGAATTCTCAACTGGCAGTTTTTCTCTTTCAGTACCCTAAATGTATTATATCACAGTCTTCTTGCCTCCATGGTTTCTGAAGAGAAATACACACCAAGTCTTACCAGGCATCCCTCATATGTGATGGCTTGCTTGTCCTTTGCTGCTCTGAGAATTTTCTCTTTATCTTTGGCATCTGACATTATTTCTCTTTATCTTTGACATCTAACATTATGAGTAGTATGTGTCTTGGAATAGGGCTATTTAATTGGGGTATGGTGTATTTCTTACACATGTAAGCTTGTTTCTTTTGTAAGAGTTGGGAAGTTATTTGAGGAAATTATTTCCTCAAATACTCTTTCTGCCCCTTTTCCCTTCTCTTTTCCTTCTGGAATTCCCATGACATGGATGTTGTTGCGTTTTGTGTTGTCATTCAACTCCCTGAGCCCCTGCTCATTTTTTTCCATTCTTTACCCTCTTCAATTTCAGCTGTTCTGTCTTCAGTATCACTTATTTTCTCTTCTATTATTTTGACTCTGCTGTTGTATGCCTCTAACGTGTTTTTTTATTTCCCCCATTGTGTCTTTCATTCCTATTAGCTCTGTTACTTTTCTGTTCATGATTTCAAATTCTTCTTTGCGTTCACTCAATGTCTTCTTGATGTCATTTATCTCTTTAGCCATTTTGTCTTTCAATTCATTAATTTGATTTTGGAAATTTGTGTGCATCTCACTAATTCTCTCAAATCTTGCATCCCTTCTGGGGCCTTGATATATTCCTTTTCATGGGCCATATCTTTCATTTTCTTAATATGGCTCATAAATTTTGCTGGTGTCTAGGCATCTGATTAGAATGGTTGTTTACTCAGATGCTTGATTTCTTTCTCTTTTGTGGGGATTTAGTGGCAGGAGGCTGTGTGCTATTGCTGTTCTTTGATTCTTGGTTCCACCTGGATTGTTAGGATTTTCCCTGTAAGTTGCTCAAAACTGGGCTCTGGACCCAGTAATAGGTTACAGACCAGCTTCCTAGGGCCTTGGGGAGGGAGTCTATAAAGGCTGGGAAAAGCCCCTCTTATTTTTAGTTTTTTTCACGTGCACTTCCTTGATCCTCCAGTAGATGGTGATCTTTGGCAGCCCTCTCAGTTTAATGCCCGGTTGGAGTGTGTTTGCTGCAACACAGACCAGATAATGTGATAAAGTTTCCTGCTTGGAGGCTAAGAGCCTTATAATTCAAACTTTCTCTGAGGCAGTTTTTCAGCCTTCTCCAGCAGCCCCCTCCCTTTTCCTGGGTAGGAAATAATTCCACTTCCCTCTGAGTCCTCAATAGTCAGTCCAGGTTAGTAGGGAAGGAGATTAGGATGGTGGGCTCTCTTTAGTTTTTAGTTTTAGTTTTAGAATATTTTAGTACCTTGCAGGCTCCCACGGCAAGCAATGGCACAGCCCCACCCAGCCTGGAAGAGTTCCTGGGACCCAGCAGACTAAATTTGTGGGTCAGAAGCTGAGTCAGCCTTAGGCTGTGTCCCTCTCGCCCGTTTCCTGCAGAGGTACATCCTCAACAATCAGCCCTGGCTAGAAGACAGGGAGATTGAGAGTGTAGAATCTCTCCAGTCCTGTGCTGGCTCCCAGGGCAAATCATGGCACAGTCCCACCTGGCCTGGAAGGGCTGGTGGGACACAGCAGACTAAAATTGTGGGTCAAAAGCTAGGTCAGGCTTAAGCCACATCCCTTTCTCTTCCCTTTCCTGGGGCAGTGGATCCCTAGAGCCCCCTTTGTCTGTAGCCATCTCAGAGGCCTGAAAGTCCTAGTGCCTTTAGTGTGGGGGAGGTGCCGGCAATAGTGGCCGCTGGCTTCAGCTCACAGTTTGGCCATCACGATTCCCTTCCTTTGTGCCTCTCTCTTCTGGGCAGTGCCCAGCCTTTACCTGACGTCCTAAATCCTAGAAGATTTTTTTTTTCAGGTCTTTTCAGCCTGTCGTCTAGCTATTTTTCTGTAAGAGAAGAGAGTCCTTTGTTTTTCTAGTCTTCCATCTTCCTGAAAGTCCAGTTCTGTCAGTTTTAACACAGCATTCTCTTGTGTCACCCACACCCTATCAGAGTTCAGAACATTCCATCACCTCAGAACAATTCTTTCATGACTGTGGCAATTTGAAGGTTATGAACCCTAGGAAATTATGTTCTTAAAGTTAATCCATTCCTCTGGATATAAACCTATTATAAGTAGGGCCTTTTGATTAAGTTACTTCAATCAAGGCATGGCACAGGGTGAGTCTTAATCCTCTTACTGGAGTCCTTCATAAGAGAATGAAATTCAGAGGAAGAAGAGAGAATGCCAGGGAAGCTAGAAGCTGAAGCAACAAAACCTGGAAGAGAAGGGAGAGCCCTGCAGATGCCGCCATGTGCCTTGCCACGTGACAGAGGAGTCCAGGGGCTCTGGCAGTCAGTCTTCATGAAGAAAGCATCACCTGATGATGCCTGGATTTGGACATTTTTCTGTCTTGGAACTGTAAGCTTGTAAGCCATTAAATCCCCACTGTAAAAGCTAACGTATTTCTGATATATTCTTTTACCTGCCTAACAGACTAAAACAATGACCCTTACCAGTGAGTGTCCCTCACCCCAAGCAACTATTGATCTTATTTCTATCTATATATAATCCACAGTCTTGCCTGTTCTAGAACTTCATAAAAATGGAATCATTCAGGGTTTTTTTGTTTTTTGTTTTTTATTTTTTTTAAAGATTTATTTATTATTTCTCTCTCCTTCCCCCCTCCCTGCCCCAGTTGTCTATTCTCTGTCTATTTGCTGAATGTTCTTCTTTGCCCACTTCTGTTGTTGTCAGCGGCACGGGAATCTGTTTCTTTTTGTTTCGTCATCTTGCTGTGTCAGCTCTCCGTGTGTGTGGCGCCATTCCTGGGCAGGCTGCACTTTCTTTTGCGCTGGGCAGCTCTCCTTACAGGGCACACTCCTTGTGCATTTGGCTCCCCTACGCGGGGACACCCCTGCGTGGCACAGTACTCCTTGCACGCATCAGCACTGCACTTGGGCCAGCTGCACACGGGTCAAGGAGGCCCAGGTTTGAACCACAAACTTCCCATGTGGTAGACGGATGCCCTGACCACTGGGCCAAGTCCGCTTCCCTCATTCAGTTTTATGTACTCTTTTGTGTTTGGCTTCTTTCGTTATACTTTATGTTTTCTAGACTCATCCATGTGACTGCATGTATCAGCAACTCATTTTTATTGTTCAGCACATACTCCCCCCTTTGTGCTCCACTGTGCCTGAGTCTTACTCTTATTAAATGTGCCTGTACGGGGAGTGGATTTGGCTCAATGGATAGAGCATCTGCCTACCATGTGGGAGGTCCACAGTTCAAACCCAGGGCCTCCTGACTCATGTGGTGAGCTGGCCCATGCTCAGTGCTGATGCACACAAGGAGTGCTGTTCCACGCAGGGGTGTCCCTCACATAGGGGTACCCCACACGTAAGGATTGCACGCCATAAGGAGAGCCGCCCAGCACAAAAAAAAGTGCAGCCTGCCCAGGAGTGGCGCTGCACACACGGAGAGCTGACACAGCAAAATGACACAACAAAAAGAGACAAAGGTTCCCGGTGCCACTGACAAGAATACAGGTGGACACAGAAGAACACACAGTGAATGGACACAGAGAACAGACAACTGGGAGGGAGGGGAGAGAAATAAATAAAAAATAAATCTTTGAAGAAAAAAAATGTGCCCTGTAACGTGGCATCTGGAAGTTTCTCCTTCTACTCGACGATGATCTGCTCGAGCACAGAGGCTATGTCTCACTTATTTCTGGATCCTCAACATGAGCTCAGTGCCTAGCAGGCAGTAGGTACTGGGAACTGTCACATCCTGGGACTTGGGAGTGCAGCATGATGGGAAGCAGGAGTCAGTAGGGAGTTGGGGAGCAGGGGCAGGAACTGGACAGACACTTGTTCATTGGGGCTGGCATCTCCAATCAGAGGTTCTGCAGCAGAGAAGGGGTTCCAGTCCAACAAATGATGAGGGTGTCAGTGATCCAGGGCTGTCACCCCAGGGATCAGTCCTCTGGTCCCTGGGCCTGCCATCCACTAGGAACAGGTCTGAAGAGAAAGTAAAAACCAGTTCTCCCTCTCTTTTTCCCCAAACATGTACCTGCCAAGCAGTCCCAGGCAGGAGTATGAAACCCTAGCCTCACTGCAAATTCCTCCCAGCGCCCCTCCGTCTTTGCACCACTCACATCGGCCTCTCCCTTCCTTGGCAAGGCCCTGAGAAGACCAGAACTGAGGCTCCAACAGCTCCGAGGCTTTCTGGCAACCCAGGGCCCCTGAGCATATGGGTGTAGGGATCAGAGTGGGCACCGAGCATGACCTTGGGTCAGGTTTCTTCCTCATCTGTAAAATGGAGGTCATAATTCCCAGTTCATAGGGCAGGGGCAGGACTCACTGAGGAAGGTGCTAAGTACAGTGGCTGGCAGAGAAAGGGCAGTGTGACCAGATGAGGTGAGGTGCCAGGGAGGACCTTCCCTGTTTTCCCAGAATTGGTGTAATTGGCACCAGAGTCCACAGCAGAGAACAAAAGGCATGACGTATTCTACCATCCAAGCCCAGAGAATAGCTGGCTCCCTCGGGACTTGATAAGAAGGAATAAAATATGGATTAGAGTGGACTTACTGGTATTCTAATATAGAATATGGAAGAATTATATCATTGATGTGGGGACAGTGGCCACGGGAGTTGCTGAAAGCTGGGAGAGGAAAAGAAGTGTGATATGGGGGCTTTTTCGGGAGTTGGAGTTGTCCTCAATGATATTGCAGGGACAGATGAAGGAAGTTATATATCTTGCCATAATCCACTGAATGGCCTGGGAGAGAGTGTAAACTACAGCATAAACTGTAATCCATGCTGTGTAGCAATGCTCCAAAATGTACTCATCAAATGCAATGAATGTACCACACTAATGAAAGAAGTTGTTGATGTGGGAGCAGTGGGAGGTATGGAGAGTGGAGTATATGGGAACCTCTTATATTTTTTAATGTAACATTTTCTGTGATCTATGTATCTTTAAAAAAAAGATTTTAAATAAAGGAGGGGAAGCAGAAGTGGCTCAACTGATAAAGCATCCACCTACCATATGGGAGGTCCAGGGTTTGATACCCATGTGGTAAGCTGGCCCACACACAGTGCTGCTGCACGCAAGAAGTGCTGTGCCACGCAGGGGTGCCCCCATGGAGAGATGCCCCACATGCAAGGAGTGTGCTCTGCAAGGAGAGCCACCCCACGTGAAAAAAGCACAGCCCACCCAGGAGTGGCACTGCGTATACAGAGAACTGACCCAGCAAGATGACGCAACAAGAAAAGAGACGCAGTTTCCCAGTGCTGCCTGATAATGCAAGTGGACGCAGAAGAACATACAACGAATGGACACAGAGAGCAGACAACAGGGGGAAAGGGAAGAGAAATAAATAAAAAATAAATCCTTTTAAAAGAGGGGGAGAAATAGATGTGGCTCAAGCAGTTGGGCTCCCGTTTACCATATAGGAGGTCCAGGGTTTGAAGCCCAGTGCCTCCTGGTGAGGGCAAGCTGCTCATGCAGCAAGTTGGCCCATGTGGAATGCCGGCCCACACGGGAGTGCCAGCCAACGCAGAGAGCTGGCACAGCAAGATGACACAACAAGAGATACACAGGAGAGACAATAAGAGACGTAGCAGAACAGGGAGCTGAGGTGGTGCAAGAGACTGATCGACTCTCTCCCACTCTAGAAGGTCCCAGGATCGGTTCCTGGAGCCGCCTAATGAGAATACAGACAGAGAAGAACACACAGCGAATGGACACAGAGAGCAGACAACAGGTGGGGGGGAGAGAAATAAATAAATATTTTTTTAAAAAAAGTAAAGTGCCCTTTCAGCAGAACCAGCACTCCTCACAGGGCTGGAAGTATACAGGGCTCATGAAAAGAAGCCGTCTGTCCCCTCTCTTCCTGAAAGGCAGAGCAGGGCCCAGTGGACTGGTTCTCCGCCTTGGGAAAGGACAGATGTGGTCGACCATATTTCGCAACGGTAGCCACCATACTATCTTCCCTCCCACTTGCTCTTTTCCATGTGACGTTACAATTCCTCCCTCAAGAGGATGAGTCAAATTCCCCTGCCCTTGAATCTGCGCTGGCCTTGATGACTTGCTTGTATTCAATAGAATGCAGCAGAAACGACTGCATGACTTCCAAAGCTAAGCCAAAAGAACCTTGCAACTTCAAACCATGGTCTTCTGGAAAGCTCATTGTACAGACACTCCCTCTTGAGACACCCTCTTGGAACCCAGCTGCTCTATTTTGAAAAGCCCAAGCTACATGTGGAGGCCCTCCAGGCCACAGTGCCAGTTGAACTTTTGGGTCATCCCAGTTCAGATATCAGACGTGTGAGTGAGGAAGACTGCAGGTGATTCCAGCCCCTAGCCATCTGAGTCTTCCCAGTTATGACCCGAGGCATCATGCAGTAGTACATTGGTTATCTGTTGCTGCATAACAAATTATCCCCAAATATTATAGCCTAAAACTACAAGCATTTATATCATTCCAGATTCTGACAGTCAGGAATCAGGGAGCAGTGAAACTGGGTAGTTCCAACTCAGGGTCTATTTTTTTTTTTTTTTTAAGATTTATTTTTTATTTATTTCTCTCCCATCCCTCCACCACTGCCCCAGTTGTCTGTTCTCTGTGTCCATTCACTGTGCGTTCTTCTGTGTCCACTTCTATTCTTGTCAACGGCACCAGGAATCTGTATTTCTTTTGGTTGCGTCATCTTGCTGCGTCAGCTCTCCGTGTGTGCAGCTGCCACTCCTGGGCAGGCTGAACTTTCTTTCACACTGGGTGGCTCTCCTTACGGGACGCACTCCTTGTGCATGGGGCTCCCCTATGCAGGGGACACCCCTGCGTGGCACGGTACTCCCTGTGCGCATCAGCACTGCGCGTGGGGCAGCTCCACACGGATCAAAGAGGCCCCAGGTTTGAACCGTGCACCTCCCATGTGGTAGACAGATTCTCTATTCATTGAGTCAAGTTCGCTCCCCTCAGGGTCTCTCTTGACGTTGCAGTCAAGCTGTCATCTAGGGTTGAAGTCATCTCCAACCTTTAGGGCTAGAGGATCCACTTCCAAACTCATTCATGTGACTGTTGACAGAGGCCTCAATTCCTCTCCATGTGGCCCTCCCATGTGTGAGTGTCCTCGGGACAGGGCAGCTGGCTTCCCCCAGAGTCAGAGATCCAAGAGAGACACAGAAACCACCATGCTTTCTATAACCTAGACTTGAAAGTGAGATGCTCTCACTTCTCTCACATTCTGTTGGTCACAGACAGTCATGGGATGAATTGTGCCTCCAGAAAAGATATGTTCAAGTCCTAAACCCTGGTTCCATGACTGTGAACCTATTTGGAAATATGATCTTTGAAGATGTGATTAGTTAACATGAGGCTAAATTGAATTAGGATGAAAACTAATCCAATATGACCAGTATTCTTTTTTTATCACCATATCTTTAACACCTTATAATGGAGGAACATTCTTGTATTTATGTTATTAACCATAATCTTCATCTACCAGCAAAATCACAGTTATACAGTCCCTACGTTATTCCCTAGCTATCCTTCAATTAACATTAACCTCCCTAGACTGCCCCTTTCAGCCACAATCACATTTATAAATCAACAGTGTTAGTTATACTCATTATAATATGCTACCATCAACTCTATCCACTTCCACATATTTACAATTGATGTTATTAAACATTTTACATACATTCAGTATCAGCTCCCCCTTCTCTACCCATGTTCTGTCTCCTACTAACCTATACTCTTTGGTTTAACTCCATAAGTTTACTTGTTGTAGTTAGCTTGTATCACTGAGATCATACAATATTTGTCCTTTTGTGTCTGGCTTATTTCACTCAACAAAATATCCTCAATATTGGCACATAATGTTGTCATGTGCTTTCCCAGTTTATTTTTTCTTACAGGCGAATAGTATTCCGTCGTATGTATATACCATATTTTGTTTAGCCATTCATCAGTTGACAGGCACTTACATTGTTTCCATCTTTTAGCAATTGTGAATAATGCCACTGTGAACATCAGTTTGCAAATATCTGTTCATGTCCTTGCTTTCAGTTCTTCTGAATATGTTCCTAGTAGCAGGATTGCCCAAAATAATTATAAAACAGTTCTATATATAGCTTTCTGAGGAACTGTGAAACTGTCTTCCCCAGAGGTTGCACCATTTTATGTTCCCACCAACAATGAAGAAGTGTTCCTATTTCTCCACATCCTCTTTAGCACTTATAGTTTTCTATTTTTTTTTTAAATAACAGTCATTCTGTAAGGCATGAAACCATTTCTCATTGTAGTTTTGATCTGTATTTCCTTAATAGCTAGTGATATTGAGCATCTTTTCATGTGCTTTATGGACATTTGTACTTCCTCTTTGGAAAAATGTCTATTCAAATCTTTTGCCCATTTTTAAATTGGGTTTCTTGTCTGTTTGTCATTGAATTGTGTGATCGCTTTATATAACACAGAAATCAAACCCTTGCCGGAAATGTGGTTTCAGAAATTTTGTCCCATTGAGTAGGCTGTCTTTTCACCTTCTTAACACAGTCATTTGAAGCACAAAAGTGATTAATTTTGAGAAGGTTCCATTTACCTATTTTTTTTCTTTCACTGATCATGACTTTGGTGTACGGGCCAAAAACTACTATCTACCACAAGATCTTGAAGATGTTTCCCTACATTTTCTTCTAGGAGTTTTATGGTTCTAGGTTTTATACTTAGGTTCTTGATCCATTTTGAGTTAATTTTTGTATAAAGTGTAAGATAGGGGTCCTCTTTCTTTCTTTCAGATATATATATCCAGTTTCCCCAGCACAATTTGTTGAATAGACTGTTCTGACCCAGTTGGGTGGACTTGACAGCATTGTCAAAAATCACTTGACCGTAGATGTGAGGGTCTATTTCCAAACTCTCAATTTGATTCCATTGGTCAATCAGTCTATTTTTATGCCAGTATAATGCTGTTTTTACCACTGTAGCTAAGTAATATGCTTAAAAGTTAGGAAGTGAGAGTCCTCCAACTTTGTTCTTTTTAAAGATATTTTTGCCTGTTCAGAGTTTCTTACCCATCCAGATAAATTTGATAATTGGCTTTTCCAATTAGCTTGGGTAGAAATGACATCTTACTGATATTTAGTCTTCCAATCCATGAATACAGAATGTCCTTCCACTTATTTAAGTCTTCTTTGGTTTATTTATTTATTTTTTTTTTAAAAGATTTATTTATTTATTTAATTTCCCCCCCTCCCCTGGTTATCTGTTCTCTGTGTCTGTTTGCTGCGTCTTGTTTCTTTGTCCGCTTCTGTTGTCGTCAGCGGCACGGGAAGTGTGGGCGGCGCCATTCCTGGGCAGGCTGCTCTTTCTTTTCGCGCTGGGCGGCTCTCCTCACGGGCGCAGTCCTTGCGCGTGGGGCTCCCCCACGCGGGGGACACCCTTGCGTGGCACGGCACTCCTTGCACGCATCAGCGCTGCGTATGGCCAGCTCCACACGGGTCAAGGAGGCCGGGGGTTTGAACCGCGGACCTCCCATATGGTAGACGGGCGCCCTAACCACTGGGCCAAAGTCCGTTTTCCCTTCTTTGGTTTATTTTAGCAAAGTTTTGTAGTTTTCTGACTACAGGTCTTTTATGTCCTTGGTTACATTTATTCTTGAATATTTGATATTTTTAATCACTATTGTAAATATATTTTTTCTGACTTCCTCGTCAATTTACTTACTAATAATGTGTAGATATGCTATTGATTTTTGTGTATTAATCTTATATCCTGCCACTTTGCTGAAGTTATCTATTAGTTCTCACAGTTTTGTTGTGGATTTTGTGGGATTTTCTAGGTATAAGATCATATCATCAGAGAATAGTGTAAGTTTTACTTTTTCCTTTCCTATTGGGTGCCTTTTATTTCTTTTTCTTGTCAAATTGCTCTAGCTAGAACTTCTAGCACAATGCTGAATAACAGTGGTGACAATGAGCTTCCTTGCCTTGTTCTGAAGCTCAGCAGGAAAGCTTTCAGTCTTTTACAATTGAACAGAATATTAGCTGTGGTGGAAGTGGATGTGGTTCAAGCAGTCAAGTACTAGCTTTCTACATGGGAAGTCCCGGGTCCAGTTCCACGTGCCTCTAAAAAAACTAAAAAGCAAAACTACAAACAAACACACAAACAAAAACCAACTTAGGGGAGCCAATGTGGCTCAGTGATTAAGTGCTGGCTTCCCACATATGAGGTCCAGGGTTCAATCCCAGCCCTGGTACTTCAAAAAAAAAAATGTTAACTGCGAGATTTGCACTTTGCCATGTTGAGAAGGTTTCCTTCTATTCCTTTCTATTGGAGGGTTTTTATCAAGAGTTTATGCTGCATCTTGTCAAATACCTTTTCTGCAACAATTGATTTTCTTTTTGAATTTATTAATGTGGCATATTACACTGATTGATTTTCTAACATTGACCGCCTTTGTATACCCAGTATAAAATCCACTTGATCATGGTGTATAATTCTTAAAATGTGCTTTTGGATTTGATTAGCAAGTATTTTGTTGAGGGGAATTGGATTTGGCCCAAGGGATAGGGCATCCACCTACCACGTGGGAGGTCCAAGGTTCAAACCCAGGGCTTCCTGATCTGTGTGATGGGCTGGCCCATGCACAGTGCTGATGTGCGCAAGGAGTGCCCTGCCGTGCAGGGGTGTCCCCCACATAGGGGAGCCCTACGCACAAGGAGTACGCCCCATAAAGAGAGCTGCCCAGTGTGAAAGAAGTGCAACCTGCCCAGGAATGGCATGGCACACACAAAGAGCTGACATAGCAAGATGATGCAACAAAAAAATGAGACACAGATTCAGGGTGCCACTGACGAGAATACAAGCAGACCCAGAAGAACACACAGCGAATGGACACAGAAAGCAGACAACTGGGGAGGGGGCAGGGAAGAGGAGACAAATAAATAAATAAATCTCTCTTTTTTAAAGCATTTGTTGAAGAATTTTGCATCTATATTTATTAGAGAAATTGGTCTGTAGTTTTCTTTCTTCATAATATCTTTATTTGGTTTTGGTATTAGGGTGATGTTGGTTTCATAGAATGAGTTTGGTTCTACAAAATTGAACTATTCCTGTTCAATTTTTTGAATAGTTTGAGCAAACTGGTATTAGATCTTCTTTAAATGATCTGCGGCTGTGAAGCCATCTGACTCTGGGCTTTTCATTTTGAGGTTTTTGATGACTGTTTCCATTTGTTTACTTGTGATTGGTTTATTGAGATCTTCTATTTCTTCTAGGAACAGTGTGGGTTGTTTGTGTGTTTCTAGGAATTTGTCCATTTCATCAATGTCATCTAGTTTTTTGGTGTATGGTTTTTCAATCCTCTTATGATTATTCTTATTTCTGTCGGGTCAGTGGTAATATCCCCCTTCTCATTTCTGATTTTATTTATTTGCATCTTCTCTCTTTTTTTCATTGTTAGTCTAGCTAAGGTTTAATAGATTTTGTTGATCTTCTCAAAGAAACAACTTTTGGTTTTGTTAAGTCTCTCTGTTGTGTTTTTGTTCTCAATTTCATTTCTTTCTGCTCTGATTTTTGTTATCTCATTCCTTTTGCTTGCTTTAGGAATAGTTTGCTGTTCTTTTTCTAGTTCCTCCAGCTGTATAGTTAGGTCTTTGGTTTTAGGTCTTTCTTCTTTTTTGATGTAAGTATTGAGGGCTATCAACTTCCCTCTCAGCACTGCCTTTGCTGTATCCCATAAGTTTTTTATATATTTTAAAAATTTTATTGATTTAAAAAAATTTTAAAGATACAAAGATCATACAAAATATTACATTAAAAAATATAAAAGGATCCCATATACCCCCAGTCCCCCCCTACTACTCCCATAAGTTTTGATATGTTGTATTCTCCTTCTCATTTGTCTTGAGATATTTACTTATTTCACTTGTAATTTCTTCTTTGACCCATCAATTATTTAAGACTGTATAGTTTAATCTCCATATATTTATGAATTTCTCTTTTTTGGTCCATTATTAATTTCCAACTTTATTCCATTATGATCAGAGAAAGGACACTGTATAATTATAATCTGTTTAAATTTATTGAGATCTGACTTATGACACAACATATGATCTATCCTGGAGAAAGATCCATGAGTACTTGAGAAGAATCTATATCCTGCTGTTTTAGGGTGTAATGTTCTATAAATGTCTGTTAGGTCTAGTGCATTTATCATATTATTCAAGCTCTCTGTTTCCTTATTTATCCTCTGTCCAGATGTTCTATCCGATGCTGAGCAGGGTGAATTGAAGTCTCCAACTATTATTGTAGATAATCCATTTCTACCTTCAGTTTTGTCGGTGTATGCCTCTGGTATTTTGGGGCACTTAGGTTACTTGTATAAATATTTACTATTTTTATTTCTTCTTGGTGATTGTCCCTTTTATTAATATATAGTGACCTTCTTCTCTTATAACAGTTTCACATTTAAAGTCTATTTTGTCCAATATTAGTATTGCTACTCCAGATCTTTTTTTATCACTATTTGCATGAAAAATCTTTTTCCAAACTTCCACTTTCAGCTAATTGTGTCCTTGCCTCTAAGGTGAGTTTCTTGTAGATAACAAATAGATAACTCATATTTTTTTAAATCCATTCTGTCAGTCTATGTCTTTTGATTGGAGAATTCAATCCATTAACGTACAATGTTATACTGTAAAGGCATTATTTACTTGGTCCATTTTGTCCCTGGGCTTTCTGTTGTCATAACTTACTATTATCTGTCTTTTAACCATTTTAGTTACTGTTACTTATTATCTTCATTTCTACACTCTTCTCCAAGTCTCTCATTCTTGTCCTTTGTCCTTTTTTTTTCTAGGAGGTACCAGGAATTCAACCTGGGACCTTGTACATGAGAAGCGGTCACTCAACCACTGAACTACATCCACTCCCTTCTCCTTTGTCTCATCTTGTCTTTTCATTTTAGGCTGTAGCACACCCTTTAGTATAACTTATAAATCTGATCTCTTGGTAACATACTCCTTCAGTTATTGTTTGTCTGTGAAGACTTTAAACTCACCTTTATTTCTGAAGGAAAGTTTCACCAGATAAAGAACTCTTGGCTGGCAGTTTTTCTCTTCCAGTACCTTATATACATCATACCACTTTCTTCTGTCCTCCATAGTTTCTGATGAGAGATTGGCCCTTAGTCTTAATGAGGCTCCCTTGTAAGTGATACATTGCTTTTCTCTTGCTGCTCTCAGAATCCTCTCTTTATCTCTGGCATTTGATATTCTGAATAGTAGGTGTCTCAGAATAGGTCTATTTGGATTTACTCTGCTTGGAGTACACTGTGTTTCTTGAATATTGATATTCATATTTTTCATAAGCATGGTAAATTTTTGATAATTATTTTCTAAAATATTCTCCCTGTCCCTTTATCATTCTCTTCTCCTTCTGGGATATCTATAACATGTGTGTTTATTTGTTTCACACTGTCATTCAGTTCCCTGAGACCCTGTTAAATTTTTTCCATTCTTTTCTCTTTTGGTTCTTCTGTCTTTCTAAGTTCAGATGCTTTGTCTTCCAATTCACTTATTCAGTCCTCAATCATTTCAAGTCTGCTAGTATATGACTCTAATGCAGGGGTTCTTAACAAGGGGTCCATGAACTTGAATTGAAATTCACAAACATATTATTCTTGTGGGGATGTGTTGGTGTGGGTATAATATATTTATTAAATACTACACAGTATATGTGGACTTAGTAAGGGGTCTGTGATTTTCACCTAACTGACAAAGGGGTCTGTGGAACAAAAGAAGTTAAGAACCCCTGCTCTAATGTATTTTTAATCTCATCCATTGTGTCTTTTATTCCCATAAGCTCTGCTACTTTTCTTTGCAGGCTTTCAGGTTGTCCTTTATGCTCATACAGTGTCTTCTTAATATCCATTATCTCTTTAGTAATATTTTCCTTCATCTCCTTGACTTGATTTAGGAGATTTCTGTGAACATCATTGATTGGTTGCCTTAAATCCTGTGTCTCATTTGGATTCTTGGTTTGTTCCTTTGGCTGGGCAGTATCTTCCTGTTTCTTAGTATGGCACAAGCTAGATATTTTTTGTTGATATCTAGGCATTTGATTGTGTAGGGAATTTTACTCTGTCAATCAATTTCTTTCTCTTGCTTGGTGGTTTTATTTCACAGATCTTCTTTGAGTTTTGGCTCAATTTGTTCTAAAACTTTAAGATTTCCCTGTTTAAGTTATTGAAACAGGGGTAGGGATCCTCCAACAGGGTGCAGACCAGATACACGGCGCTTGTATGTGCCCCATAAGGAGAGCCGCCCAGCGAAAGAAAGTTCAGCCTGCCCAGGAGTGGAGCCACACACAAGGAGAACTGACACAACAAGATGACACAACTAAAAGAAACAGATTTCTGTGCCACTCACAACAACGGAAGCGGACAAAGAAAAAAACACGCAGCAAATAGACACAGAGAACAGACAACTGGGGCGGGGAAGGGGAGATAAATAAATAAATAAATCTTAAAAAAAAAAAAGAGACATGGGAGAGACAAGCCTTTCTTCCTTCACTTTCCCTGCTGCCCAGCAGATGGCGCTCCTGAGCAAACCTTTCCACAGAGATGAATCCTTCCATTTCCACCGGCTATTCTGAGCCATTGATTCAAGACCAGGCTATGAAAAAACAAAACAAAACACCAGGCTATGGTATTTAAACTCGCTGAAGAGGAACACTCAGCCCTCCATCACAACCTCCCTCCTCCCAGGGGGGATATGTCTTTTTCCTCTCTGTTGGCCATTCATCACAGGTTTTACCCAGGCTGTTCACCTCGAGGGAGGGAAATGGGTGGCGTTCCCAGCCCCAGCGCTGGTGAAGGGACAGCAACTCAGTTTTACTTTCAGCCTCCTCATCTTCCCGTTCCCAGTCCTTCCTGGATGATGTGTGAAACTCTTCTGGTCTGCAGGTCCCCAAAGCAGCTCCCTCAGAGGATGTCTACATTTTCTCCCCTGTTTTGTAATAGAGCCGCACCCTGCCTGAGCTACTCCCACACTGTTCTCCTATGACTGGCATTCTTACAAGAAGGAGAATTGAACACAGACAGAAGACCATGTGAAGATGAAGGAGACGGAGATTGGAGTGCTGCGTCTACAAGGCGAAGAATGCCAAGGACTGCTGGGAAAAACCAGAAGCCAGAAGAGTCAAGGAAGGAATTCCCCCTTGAGACTTCAGATGGAGCATGGCTCTGCTGACACATCTTGATTTCAGACTTCGAACCTCCAGAACTCTGAGATAATAAGCTTCTGTTGTCTTAAGCAATCTACTTTGTGGTACTTTGGTACGGCAGCCCTAGGAAACCAAGACACAGACCAAACCCACACAGCGTGGGAGGGGACTACACAAGGGCATGAATACCAAGAGGCAGGGGTGATTGAGCGCCACCTTGGAGGCTCCTACCACAAGCAGAGACAAGCCATCCCCACTGTGCCCTGTCAAATTCCTGACCTGCGGAATCCGAAAGCATAATAAAAGGGTACAATTTCATGCCCCAAAGTTTAGAGTGGATTGTTGCACAGAAGTGAATAACTGGCATAGCAGGCTAGACAATTACTCACGAGTCTTTGCCGCTAAGGAGCATCTGATGTTTCATTCCCCTTAGATGTCTGCTGAGCCACTGCACCTGCTGACCTGCCCTGGTGCTACTGAAATAGGGGAAAGGGCATTTGAGAAAGAAGGCCAAAGTTGTGACCAGATGACACACGGGAAAAGAGAGGTAGAAAGATGGATTCTGCTCATATCCACAGGCCCCAGGGTTAGGCTGCAGAGGGTAGATGTCAAAGGGCTCCAAGCCTGCTAAGAGCAAAGAGGAGAGGCCTGAAAGGTGCAGCCAGAGGTCACCTGCAGAGGGGAGCTGTTTGGAACCAAGCCCTTTATTAATAAGGCCACCTGGGGGTTTCCCACCCACCTCCATACAAACCTTGTCCTTAGATAGTGGGCTGAGCAACTGTGATGACCAAGAGGCCAGCAATCCTGCCACCTTACAAGCAGAGATGTATGGGTAAGTCAAAGACCACCAGGAGATACCTAAAGAACCAAGTCCTTTTCTTTCTCCTTGTTCCTCCCTCTCCCCCCACCCATCTCTACACACACTCAGAAGCCAGGAAGGAAAGAGGGACTGTGAGAAAGCAGACCACACCCATTTTCTATTCCCGTCCACAAGTGCAGACTGCTGGGACTCAGAATCCAATATGGAAAGAGAAAATGCATTAATATTTAGAAATAGCTGGAAAGTTTTGGCACCAGCCAGAGATGTCATCCAGGGGTTCGAATGCCCATCAGAAAAAGCAGAATGATGGATGACAGCTGGTAGAAATTATTTTTAAAAATGAAATTGTTTGATGTTTAGCCTGAGATGCTGATATTCCTCCATCAACTAGCTCCAGGAGCCATTGTTGTTGTTCTTGGCATCAAATCTTTCTCCTCATTCATTTACTCATGCATTATTCACCAAATATTTTTTAGGTACTTGCTGTGTGCCAGGTACCATGCAAGGCACTGGGCCCTAGGATTCTGTGGAATTTATCATCTACCTGGAGAAGCAGACATTAAACAGCTTATCATACACATGCATGTATAGTTTCAGACTATAAGAAATAAAATTAATTAGAATAACCAGCTGATCTCCATGTCCTGTCTATTCAACTTCCAAATAGTTCCTACTTCCATCCACTTCTCACCACCCCCAAGGTGTCTGCCTTGGTTCAGGCCTTGGTGTCTCTCATTTGGGTCATTTCCTTGGCTCTAATCTTTCAACATCGAGGCCACTCTCCACCCTGCCCCTAAGAGATCATTCCAAAAGGCAAATAGGATTGTCACCCAGTGTTGCCAACAGCTAGTTGTCCCCCAGCATTTGTTCTTCCTTTAGTCACAGAGCCTATACATTTTAGCTGAGCACATGCCCATCTATGATAAAAACTACATTTCCCAGCCACCCGACAGCTAGTTGTGGTCAGTGTGATATGAGTGGAAGTAAGGTGTGCAAGTCCCAGGTTATATCTTTAATGGGAAGGAGTGTGTCCCATAGACTTTTACTCCTTCCTGGGGTCTGAAATGCAGAAGCTGGAGCTGTACTCTTGCCTCACAAGAAGAAAACTACATGCTAAGGATGTCAGAGCAATGAGCCAGAAGGAGCCAGTGTTCCTGATGACTGTGGAGCCACCCTAGCCACTCTGGCTTGCCTACCCAGGTTTTTATGTAAGTGAGAAATAAACTTTTATCTTGTTTAACCTGTTATCATCTGACCAATAAACACTCCAACTCAAAACACTCCCATGGCTCCTACTGTCTTCAAGTTAACTCCAAGCACCTAAACCCAGCACCGAGGGAAGTGGATTTGGCTCAATGGATAGAGCATCTGCCTATCACATGGAAGGTCCAGGGTTCAAACCCAGGGCCTCCTGACCCCTGTGGAGCTGGCCCATGCACAGTACTGATGCATGCAAGGAGTGCTGTGCCATGCAGGGTATCCCCCATGTAGGGGAGACCCATGCACAAGGAGTGCACCTCATAAGGAGAGCCACCCTGCATGAAAAAAAACACAGCCTGCCCAGGAGTGGCACCGCACACATGGAGAGCTGATGCAACAAGATGATGCAACAAAAAGAGACACAGATTCCCAGTGCTGTTGACAAAAAATGCAAGTGGACACAGAAGAACACAAAGTGAATAGACACAGAGAGCAGACAACCTTGGGAGGGGGGGAAGGGGAGAGAAATAAATAAAAATAAATCTTTAAAAAAAAAAAAAACTAAACCCAGCACCAAGGGCCTTTCATGACATAGACCAAGTTGGCCTCGTTTCTCCTTTTCTCTTGCACTTCTTTAGTTTAAACCCTATTATATGTCATACCACACTATCTGGAGTTGCCAAATGCACGAAGCTGATTCTTGCCTCCAGTCCTTTGCTTAGACCATTCCCTCTGCCTGGAATGCCCTTCCTCCTTCTTTGTTGCCTCATTCCTGCTTGCTCTTTAGGACTCAGTTCTGGAGTCATCCAAGTTTCCCCCATTCCCCACCCCAGATTAGGTTATTTGCCACTGCTAAATGCTCTGTTAGCACTTTGCATCTATTTCTCTCATTTCTGCTACACTGTCAGCTTCAGGAGGACAAAGATAGTCCCTGTCTGGTTTACACTAAATGCCCAGCCCTTAGCACAACAAGGGAGCTCCGTAAGTATGAGTCAGACGAATGAATGACTAAGTCAACCAGCAGACCTCTCTTATCACACTGTACTGTCATCTTCCACTCCCTTGTCTCCCTCATCAACTGTGAGTTCTTTGACACTGTAACCACAGAGTCTTGCAGTGCCTGACACATAGCAGGGGTTCACCAAATCTTATAGGGGTACTTACGACCCAGTGCCGTCTGCTCTAGATTATCATTTTTCAATAGAACTTCTGGTTCATTCCACCAGGGTTTGTCACAGGCAATGTTTAATGTGTGTGTGTATTTGTTGCTGTTAACATCAGAAGCTTTTCTTTGAAAGCTGGTAACTTTCATGGAAATCAGCATTCGGCCACAGTGACCTCAAAACCGTAACCGGAAAGGTTCTGCTTGTTCTAGTGACTTAGACCTAGCCAGTTCTTTAGAAAACTACGTCGCAGTTGTATTGATTGGGTAGAAAAGGAACAGAAAACATGGTATAGAGATTGGGAAGGGGGTGCCAGGTCAGGTGAGATTGTGAAGCCCATCAACGGCACAGATGGAGTTGTGTTCTGAAAGGTGGGAGGGAATTGGTCTGTGTAGGTAACTAAATATAGCCCCTGAAACTCAAAATCCACACCACCACTAATCCCAGCAAGGGGATCTCAGCCTCTTGTCTGCAGTTCAGCTTCTTTACTTTAACCCTAATGAGAGATAGATCAGGTAGGATAAGTTAGATTTTGCTGTAGTAAGAAACAACTTAGGAAAAGATACCCCATGGTCATGTATCAGAAGACTTGATAATGCTAAGATGACTATACTCCACAAATTGATGAACAGTTGCTGTGTAAGCACTAAAATTCACCCGGAAATTCAAGGCATCTGGAATAGCCAAAACAATCTTGGAGAAGAAAAACAAAGATGAAGGATTCATACTTTCTGATTTCAAAACTTATTACAAAGCTGCAGTAATCAAGACATTATCATTCTGGCATAGTATAGACATATGGATCAATGGAATAGAATTGAAAGTCCAGAAATTTTTATTTATGGTCAACTGATAATTGACAAGTGTGCCATGACAATTCAATAGAGAAAAATAGTCTTTTCAACAAATGGTGCTAGGACAACTGGATATCCACATGCAGAGGAATGAAGTGGGACACCATACCAGATACAAAAATTAACTCAAAATGGATTAAAGACCTAAACGTAAGAACTAAAACCATAAAACTCTTAGAAGAAAGTATAGGAGCAATTATTTGTGACCTTGGAATTAGAAAATGGTTTCTTAGATATGACACCAAGAGCACACACACTACCAAAGACAATATAAGTAAATAAAACCTTATCAAAATTAAAAACTTTTGTGCTTCAAAGGACACAGTCTAGAAAGTGAAAAAACAACCCATGAAATAAGAGCAAATACTTGTAAATAATATATCTGATAAGGGACCAATCTAGAATATATTTTTTTACAAACTATTACAACTCAGTACTGTAATAAAAAGACAAATAACCTAATCAAAAAATGGGTAAAGGATCTGAATAGACATTTCTCCAAAGAAGATATGCAGAGCTCAATAAGCACAAGAAAAGATGCTCACCATCTTTAGCCCACAGGCCAATGCAAACCAAAATCATAAGGAATTATCACTTGGATGACCCTGATCAAAAGTCAGATAATAACAAGTGTTAGCAAGAATACAGAGAGGGAAGCGGATATAGCTCAATGGACAGAGCTTCTTTCTACCTACCATATAGGAGGTCCAGGGTTGGATATCCAGGGCCTCTTGGCCCATGTGGCGAGCTGGCCCACGTGGAGTGTGGCCATGCACCAAGGAGTGCTGCCGTGCGTGGAGTGCAGCCCTGCGCAGGAGGGCAGACCGCTCAGGAGTGGTGCAGCCCACACTGATGCAGCAAGATGACGCAACAAAAGAGAGACACAGAGAACAGACAATATGAAACACAGGGAACTAGGCAGCTGAGGTGGAGCAAGAGAATGTTCACCTCTCTCCCACTCTAGAAGGTCCCAGGATGGGTTCCCAGAGCTGCCTACTGAGAATACAACAGACACAGAAGAACATACAATGAATGGTCACAGAGAGCAGACAACACAGGGGAGGAGGGGGCAGGAGGAGTGAGGAGAAAAGGAAAAAAAGAATACAGAGAAACTGTAACCCTCATAAATTGCTGGTAGGAATGTAAAATGGTACAGCAAGTTTGAAAAATAATCTGGCAATTCCTCAAGTTAAACAGAGTTACCAAATGCCCCAACATTTCCACCCCTAGGAATATAACCAAGAAAAACAAAAACATATGCTCACACAAAAATTTGTACACAACCTTTAATAGCAACATTATTCACCATAGCCAAAAACTGGAAACAACCCAAATATCCATCAACTGATAAATGGATAAATAAAGTGTGGTAGATCCATATGATAGAATATTATGTGGCCATAAAGAGAAGCGATACACTACATGCTACAACATGGATGTACCTTGAAAACTTTGGGCAAAGTCAAAGAGGCCAGTCTCAAAAGATCATATATTATATGATTTCGTTTATGTAAAATGTCCAGAATAAACAAATCTATAGAGACAGAAAGTAGATTAGTGGTTATTTAGGACTTGGAGAGAGTAGTGTGAAAAAAAGGAGTGACTGCTAAAGGGTAAGGGTTTGTTTTTTTTTGGGGGGGGGTGATGAAAATGTTCTAAAACTGATTATGATGATGGTTGCACAATTCTGTGAATATACTAAAAACCACTGAATTGTGCACTTTAAATAGTTTAGTTGTATAGTATGTAAATTATATATCAATAAAGCTGTTATTTGGGGAAAAAACCACAGTAGCTTAAAATAACAAAATTAATTCCTTGCTCATGCTATATGTGCATCTTGAATCAAATGGCAGTCCCCACTCATGATAGTCTCTCAGGGACCCAGGCCGACAGAGGCTCTATCTTGATACAGACAGAGGCTTCCATGGCTCCAGAGGCCAGGAAAGAGAACACTGGGAACCCGCACTGGTTCTCGAAAGCTTCTGCCCCATTGTGGCTTGCATATCACTTCTGTTCACAATCATTGGCCAAAGCAAGTCACATGCCTTTGCCAAGTTCAACAGGGCTGGGATCCACCTGTAAAGAGGGACATTGAATATTTGTGAAAAGCAGTATGGTCTATCACCAAACAAACAAACAAAAAGTTGCTGAGGTGGGAGATTGCACTTCAAGCAAGCCAATGAAGTATGCTGAGCCTCAGTTTTCCCATCCATGAAATAGGGACACTAGCAATTCTGACATTAAAAGTGTATTGTGTTAGCTTAGTCAGATTGCGTGTGGAGTGCTGGCACAGAGCCTAGTATAAATACTTACTCAATAAATGGTAACTTTTATTATTAAGGTATGAAGAACCTTGATTGCTGCAAGGCTAGAGTAAAATGGAAGTCCTGAGGCCACTTGCTTCACTGAGGCTATAAGAACCCTGGAGCTACCATCACACTCACACACACATGTAGCAACTGGGTCCAGGGCCAGCCTGGCCTGAGAAGGTCTGGGATTTCATTGGGCCTTTGTAGGCAGAAGTAGGCAGAGCTGGCCCCCTGGCCTGCTTTTGTTCTTAACCACCAGCGCCAATGAAGCATTATAAGTCAGGGCCATTTATGTGGCCAGTGAGGCTCAATGGAGGTCAGCATTGGATTTTGGGGTTGCAGGAATAGATCTTAAGCCTGAGAAACTGACTCTGGGATGCATGTTTTGTACCAGTTACTTGTATCTGAAAACCAGGCAGGCATGTAACCTCTCCAGAGCAGTCAGGAGGCCCTAGAAAGGAACCACACTCCTATAACAGGAAGTGGGAGTTTCTTGCACCTGGAAGAACCTTCATTCTGTGGGACAGCAATGATATCTCAGGGTGGAACCTGGTGTGGTGGTTTGAAGCTGTATGCACCCAGAAAAACACATTCTTAAATGTAATCCCTTCCTGTAGCTGTGAACCCATTGTAAGTAGGACCTTTTGATGAGGTTACATCAGTTAAGGTGGGGCCCACCTCTGAGGATGGGTCTTAACCCTATTACTGGAGTCCTTTATAAATGGAATGGAATTCAGACACACAGAGAGAAAGCCATGGAAGCAAGAAGCTGAAATCAACGGAACCCAGAAAAGAATGGCGAGGCTGCCACATGCACTGCCATGTGACAGAGGACCAAGGACCAAGGATCACCAACAGCCAGTGCCAGAACATCAGTCTTTGAGGGAAAAAAAAGTATCAGCTTGATAATGCCTTGATTTAGACTTTCTTTGAGCAAATAAATTCCCATTGTTCAACCTAACCCATATCATGGTATTTGCTTGAGCAACTCAGGAAACTAAAACACCTGGGAAGATCTGAGCCATCTACCCCTCCATCTGGGAGCACGTACGTAGTCTCCTGCTTGGTAGAGTCCAGACAGATAAGTGTCCATACCCTGCACCATTAAAGAAAGTAGACATTCTTTAATTCTGTTGGTATTTTTCTATCAATCCCATCATTATCCAGATGGGACACCTAGGCCAAAGCCAAAATTTTGTATTCTTAAAAATATATTCATATATTTTTGTATTCTAGATGGACTTATTTGTGGCAGCAATGTGGAGGAGACACTGGAGGCTGCAGGGGGTTCATCTGGGGTGCATGGGGCAGAGTGGGTGTATTAGTCAGCCAAAGAGGTGCTAATGCAAAATACCAGAAATTGGTTAGTTTTTATAAAGGGTGTTTATTTGAGGGAGGAGCTTACAGATACCAGGCCATGAAGCATAAGTTACTTCCCTCACCAAAGTCTACCTTCACGTGTTGGAGCAAGATAGCTGCCAACGTCTGCGAGGGTTCAGGTTTCCTGGGTTCCTCTGGGTTCAGCTCCTCTGGTTTCTCCACAAGGTCAGCTGTAGACTATGAGGCTCTCTAGGCTTTGCCTCTCTCACAAGTTCAGCTGTAGACTGTGAAGTGAATGGCTCTGGCTCTCTCCCTGGGGCTCCAGCTTCAGCATCAAACTCCAACATCAAAACTCCAACATTAAAAGCCCTAACATTAAGAACCCCTCCAACGCTGTCTTTTGCCTTGCCTTTTATCTGTGAGTCCCCACTCACCAAGGGAATGGGCAGACTTGGTGGCCACTTGGATCTGGGGAGAGAAAAGGCGAAGGCAGGATCAAAACTGACTCCCAGGACAAGTTTAGGAAAAATATTCAAAATATGACACCAAAAGTAACTTGGTAGCAAAATCTGACCTGGAAGACATAGACTCTTTGTATTAATAATTATTTTTCTCCTAATACTGCAGAAAAGTTAATGTGTTTTATTACATGGTTCTGTGCCCAGATCATACTAGGGGTAGTAAATTACACAGCATATAATATATGCCCTATATCGCCTTTTTTGCAAGTCCAAAAAGGAAATTCTGAACTCTGAATCATATCTGGATTTATAAAGGGGATTGTGGAGCTGTAACAATAGAAGCAGCAGCAGCAAACCACTGCCCTAGGCTCCTCCTAGAGGGCACACGAGGATATCATTGTTACTATTTGTTTTCCAGTTATCTGTCCACAGAGGTCCTTGTACCTCCTCAGGGTCTCTTCTACTCTGCTGGTCACTGGTGTCCCCACCCCAAGCCACAATGTGAAGAGGCACTTTCTGCTGCCCCTTGGAGCACACTGAAGCATGAGGGGATCTGTGGATGTGTCTCAGGTCCCTAGCCTTGCCCTGCTTCATGGGGTGAGGGGGAGACTCTGAAGTCTTGTGTTTTCCTAGGCATCCCTCACACACACACACATACACACACAGAAGCTATAGATCCTCTTCTGCTCTAGGATTTCTCAAATCTACCTGAGGATCATATCACTGCCCCCACCCACTCACCCTACCCACCTCCGGGACAGTGAGGGGCAAGACACAAGACCCCCTCTCAGTAATCATAGATTTTCCCTTAGACTATCTTCTTCCTTCTGGGCAAAGGTGTCTAGTTTCTGGGGGTGGGAAACTGACTGTTTCTTCTAAATTTTTTCCCGAGGCCAAGACCTCAACTTTTAGAACCCCAAACTGAGGCTGTTTCTCTTCTGTTCTTTGCCTCCCCTGGAGTCATTATTCCCCTGAGGCATGAAAGTGAGCACCCATAGTTGCAGAAAGAGCTTGATTAAAAACAAAAATGATATATGGGCGCACAGCTAAACAGGCTGCCCCTTCTAAAAGAAATATTGCCATCCACTGGGCCACTCCTTCAGGTTTCTCCTCTCTCCTTTTCCTACACAGCTTCAAGAACAAGGGATTTCCACTCACACTTCCCTCATTTCCAATGGAAGCTGCTCCCTTATTAAAGGTCATCTACAGACTCCTTAGAACTAATTCCTAGGGGCTTTGCTCAGTCCTCATCTTCTTTGACTTCTCCAAGAAGGCTGATTGTATGATAGTTCAAGAATATCATCTATTTCTTTAAAAAAAAGTATCATTGCCCCTCTGACATGACTCCTCCCAGTAGGAGGAGCATATTTCCTAACCCATTGACTTCAGCTTGAAAACAGAACTTGCTTTGGCAAGCAAAATGTGAGTACATGTGACCTGTGGCACTTCCATGGCCTGTGCCATTTCTGTGCAGAAAGTTTAAAGCCCAACACATGGGAAGCGGACTTGGCCCAGTGGTTAGGGCGTCCGCCTACCACATGGGAGGTCTGCGGTTCAAACCCTGGGCCTCCTTTACCCGTGTGTAGCTGGCCCATGCGCAGCGCTGATGCGTGCAAGGAGTGCCATGCCACGCAGGGGTGTCCCCAGCATAGGGGAGCCCCACATGCAAGGAGTGTGCCCCGTAAGGAGAGCCGCCCAGCGCAAAAGAAAGTGCAGCCTGCCCAGGAATGGCACCGCACACACGGAGAGCTGACACACACAAGATGATGCAACAAAAAGAAACACAGATTCCCTGTGCCACTGGTAAGGATGGAAATGGTCACAAAAGAACACACAGCGAATGGACACAGAGAGCAGACAACTGGGGGAGGGGGGAGAGAAACTTTTAAAAAAATATCTTAAAAAAAAAAGGCCAGCACATGATCCCATCATTAGCCTTTTTCCTGTGGTGTACTGGTAAATGTTAACAACCAGCTCTTCAAAGGAAAAAAACCTGTTTGCCAAGTTCCATGGTATAAATATTCCCATGACAACTGATTTCAATCTACCAATATGACATCACTCTCCACCTTTACTAAGGAGTGGACTTGAGAGCCAAGCCAAGCCCACAATTTGAATCTTGAGTGCAATGGCACAGGTATAGAAAACGGCTGGAGCTGAGTCATTCTGATTGCAGAATCCATGAGTAATTTTTGGGTTTTGGGGTGGCCGCACCCAAATTTAGAACCAAATGAGAGCCACAAAAGTAAGACAGAGGAAGACCAAATACCATTACCACTGACAAAGCTGCTGGGGATGTGCCCTTAAGTGTGATAGACAAGCAGACTTACTAATACTGGCCCCTAGAATTAAACTTCCCCACCTGGTCCCAGGCAGTGCTGAAATATCATAATCCTCCCAGTGAGGACCAGATTCCGGAAAACAGCATGGAAGGAGAGAGAGAGAGAGAAAAAAAAAGCATGTTTTGTATAGCAGGCAGATCTCAAAGGGAAAGAGAGGAATTTCTGAGTTGAGCTTAACTCATTTTCTTCCAACTCACCAATCAGGTAACTCTGGGGAGTAATAGGTGGGTGAGGGGGTGGGACAAGACACAAGAGCATTCCTCTAAAGGAATTCCTTCCACATAGAAAAAGCTGGTATAGGGAATAAATGTTTCCCCCAGCACTCCCACTTCTTCCTCATATCTAGATTTCCCAAAGCAGCCCTTGCTCTATCATTCCTGAGGTCTCTGGTGCTCAGCTGTATCCTCCCAATGAATTCCATCTTGTTTAACATAGCCAGAATCTATTTCTGTTGCTTGCAATCAAAGAACATGTATTAGCTTCTGTCTTAAGTCAGTCAAAGGGGTACTGATGCAAAACACCAGAAATCGATTGGTTTTTATAAACGGTATTTATTTGGGGTGGAAGCTTACAGTCACAAGATGGTAAAGAGTAAATTACGGCATCTCATTCTGCAGCACTCCTATGGTCCATGCCTCAGACCATATACTTTTCTTGTTTTCTTGTTTCTTAATAAACTCTTTATTCCCTTGCCTGAGGAAAAAAAAAAAAAAAGAAATGAAAGAGAATAAATCCCTCATCAAAGACTGTTGCCACGTGTTGGAGCAAGATGGCTGCTGTCTCTGCCAGGGTTCAGGCTTCCTCTGCAGGCTCCGTGGTCCCAGTTTCTTCTGGTCTCAGCTACAGGCTGGCATAAGGCTTGTTTCTTTCCCTGGAGCTTGTTTCTTCCTGGGCTCAGCCGCTCATTCTCTCCACAAGGTCAGTTGTAGACTCTCCTCCCAGGGCCTCTGCTGTATCTATGGAGCCATTTCTATTCTTCTGTGTTCTTCTCCCGTGTATTTACTTCCCAGGGCTCCAGCATCAAAACTCCAACTCTCTCCTCTGCCCTGTTGTTTTCTCTGTGAGTCCCACCCACCACTCAATGTCCTACCAACATGGCCAAATCAAACCCTAATCATAATTTAATCAAGTAAAAAATGAAATCTCTGAACTTAATACAAAGGGGAACACACTCAGAGGAACAGACCAGTTTAGAAACATAATCCAATATCTATTTTTGGAATTCATAAACAATGCCAAACTGCTACAGCTTCCCATTGCTGCTGTAACAAATTATCACAAATTATGTGGCTTTAGAACAACACAAATTCATTATCTTACTTTCTGGAAGTCAGAAGTCCAAGATGGTCTTTCAGGACTCAAATCAAAATATTAGCAGGACTTTATTCCTTCCGGAGGCCCTAGGGGAAAATCTGCTTCCTTGCCTTTTCCACCTTCTGGAGGCTTTCTGCACTCCTTGACCCATGGACCCAGCCAGCAATCATATCACTTTGATGTCTGCTTCTGTTGTCAAATCTTCTTTGCTGACTCCCCTGCTTTCCTCTCTCCCTGATGAGAACCTTTGTGATTACACTGGGCCCACCCAGAAAGCACAGGGTAATTGCCTTATCTCAAGATCCTTACCTTTATTGCATCTGCAAAGTCCCTTTTGCCATGTAAAGTAACATACTCACAGGTTCCAGGTATGAGGACGTGAGCATCTTTGAGCAGGGAACAGAGAAGCATTATTAGCACAAAACACTAACAGAAATACTTAACTTGTCTCACACTCACCCCTTTTTCTCCTCTCCAGTCTGTCCTGCAAGTGATCTTCATAAAATGGGAATCTGGTCATCACATCCGTACCAAAGAAATTTCCTCATTCCCCCAAACCCACTTAATATAACCCACAGCACACCTAACTCGCTCCTTCCTCTGAAAGTTTGTTCCAGTGTTCTCTCAGCCAGAAAAGTCCCCAATCCCCAGCCCAAAACCCAGTCCCTTCCAACCTTCAAGGCCCTTCTCTTTCACATGATCTCCATAATCTCTCTGGCTAGAACCCAGTGGGACTGTGAGCTTCAGATTGGCAGTAACTGCTGGAAACCATCGACTCAGACAGAGTTGAGTCCCAATCTCAGCTCAGCCACAAGTAGTAACCTGAGCCTTAGTTCCTCAATTTTAAAAATGTAGATAAGAGTAGTTACCTCACACATAGGTTGTTGTGAGAATTAAATGAGATAAATCACGTACATGCTTAGCATAGTGCTTGGCACATAGTACTCGATAATAGGTAGATGGTGGTAATTATTATTAATAATACCATTGAGTAAATAAATGAACTAGGTACCCCCTCCTTTCCCTGATTGTCAGAATCCCCTTAGTATGCCCCAAGGCCTAGAGCATTTAAAAATAATAATAATGCTTTATTTTTACAACAGATTTAGGTTTATAGAAAAACTGTACAGAAATTGCAGAGTTCGCCTTACCCCTCAACACACAGTGTCCCCTATTAACATCTTGCATTAGCGTAATACAATTAGTTACAATTGATGAACCAACACTGATACATTATTACTAACTAAAGTCCATGGTTTACTTTAGGGTTCACTCTTTGTGGTGTACAGTTCTAGGCGTTTTGACAAATGCATAATATCATATATCCATCATGACAGGATCATACAGAATAATTCCACTGCCCTAAAATTGTCCTGTGCACTATCTATTCATCCCTCCTCTCTCTTTGAACCCATGGCAACCACCAATCTTTTTTTTTTTTTTAATTTTTTATTGTAGTTTACCTTTAAACAATTTTTAAGAGTACACTTCAGGGGTATTAATTCACAATTTTGTGTCACTGTCACCACCATCCATTACCAAAATTTTTTCATCACCCCAAACGGAAATTCTGCACACATTAAGTAATAACTCCCCATTTCCCCCTCCCCCAGGCCTCTGGCAATCTCTAATCTACTTTGTCTCTATGACAGAGCTTTGAACACAATATTTGTCCTTTTGTGCCATTTTCCAATTGAATAAATAAATGTTACATTTTGTGTATTTATGGGTAGTCTTAGTTGCTTTCCCTCCTGGGGATTCATGCCTGATCAGAATCACCACAGGATTTGGTGGCAGAAGGGGAAAGCTGTCCCCACACTCCTTGCCTGGTGCCCTCCATACAGCAGACCTTAATAAATGCTTGTCTTGTTGAGTTGAAGTGAATTTGGACCACAAAGAAACTCCCACCAGAGAAAACGGAGTTACTCCCTTCCCCTTCTTCCACCAACCCTGTGCTCTCTGGGGCACCAGCCTGAATTTGTGGCTTTGGACTGGTCACCATCTATCTTTAGTCTTCAGCGTCCTTTCTGATATATGGGCAAAACAATCGCTGCCTCCTTCAGGGCCATGGGGAGGAGCCAACAAGATCAAGCAAGCACCCTGTAAAAGTCCCATAAGGAAATTAATGCAAATTTCTTTTGTGAGGTAAAGTAGAAGAAACCACCACCCAAGGGTCAGAAAATTCATCACTGGAGGTTATGAGCCTTTGGGGAAAACATAGTTGTTTCATAATCACACTCTTGACAAAGGTCCAAAGGGGCCCTTGGGTCAGGTCTTGCCCAGGCCTCAGGGGTTGCTTCATAGAGGGTGTGGATGGAACTTTCACACACCAAAAAACGGTAGAAATCATTTTCCACTCCAAAGATGTTCATCTCTTTAGAGAAAAGCTTTCTTTTCCCTACTTAAAAAAAGTTGTTTTTATTATAAAGGCCACACCTGTTTATTATAGAAGTAATTATAGACTTTTTTTAAAAAAGATTTATTTTTTATTTATTTCTCTCCCCTTCCCCGCCCCCCCCACACGTTGTCTGCTCTCTGTGTCCATTCGCTGGGTGGTCTTCTCTGACCACTTCTATCCTTACCAGCAGCACCGGGAATCTGTGTCTCTTTTTGTTGCATTTTCGTGTTGTGTCAGCTCTCTGTGTGTGCGGCACCATTCCTGGGCAGGCTGCACTTTCTTTTGCACTGGGCGGCTCTCCTTACAGGGCGCACTCCTTGCATGTGGGGCTCCCCTACGCAGGGGACACCCCTGCGTGGCACGGCACTCCTTGCACGCATCAGCACTGTGCATGGGTCAGCTCCACACGGGTCATGTAGGCCTGGGGTTTGAACCACAGACTTCCCATGTGATAGGCGGACACCCTATGCAGTGGGCCAAGTCCACTTCCCAAGAACTTTTTGAAAAATATAAAAATGCACAAAGGGGGGGTGCGTTCCGGTAATTACAGTATACAGGGATCAAAACTTGTAACTATCAAAGAGACTGGGATTTTGTGGTATAATAACCGCAATATTGTATCCTGCTTGGTGTATGTTTTCCTATATGATTAAATAGTTCTATACAAAGGGAAGATTCCAGTATACAAATTTGTTGCAATTTATTTAACCAATCTCTGCTTGTTGGATATTTGGGGTAGTGCCATATTTTTTTCTTTTCCCCTATTAAAAGTGCTGCTGGTAACATCTTCGTAACATAATCTTTGCACATATCATTGACTATGTCCTTTGAAATTCTGAAGGTGGAATTGGTGGGCCAAAGGACATTTGAGATGTACTGCCAACTTGTCTGAATGATTTTACACATTTTCACTCCCACATACACTGCCTATCACACCGAAATTGCTGGTGTCAGAAACAGCCTAACGCCTAACCCGCCCAACCCAGTCTCTGGCCTTCCTTCACCAGTTCCCGCCTATTTCACACACCGGCTCGGAGCGCCAAGAGCACCCCGGCCCCTCAGTCTTGCGGGCCCGCCCCTTCCTTACTCCCGCACAGATTCTGCCCAATCAAAATCAGCCGTCCCCAGTATCGCCGCGTGGTTGGTAAATTGAAGTGTCCGTGGCGCTCGGGGGCGGGCGGACAGGGCTGACGGACGTAGCGTCGGGCCAGTGTGAGCGGCGAGCGCGGCGTGCGTGGCGTGCGTGGAGAGCTGGCCTGGAAGAGCTTGACCTGCGACTCCAGCGGTGGTGCGGTGACCAGAGGATTCGGCGGGCATGCCTCCTAACGAGCCAGCGACCGAACCGGCCCGCGAGTACTCTAAAGGTATCCGGGCCGTGCTGCTGGGGCCGCCCGGGGCTGGCAAGGGTACCCAGGTGAGCCGCAGGTCGGGCCCGGTGTCGGAGCGGAACTCCAAGGTCAGGGCAGCCGGAGGTCTAGAAGCCCTATTCTCGCCCGGGAGCGCGGCTGTGGGCTGTGGAGGTCCCGGGTTTGGACGCTGAGGCTTGGGGGGAGGTCTGGTCACGGTCTTGATTTCTGGTGAGGAGATTAGGGGAGTCTGAGTTAGGATTGGTGTTCTTGAAGAATCTGGGTTTGAGGTGTCGTGCCTGGGGATCTGAGGCTGATTTAGTGGTTAGAGGCTGGGAGGTCGGGGTCGGGGTGGTCCTGGGTTGAGGTATCAGGATTACTAGCTGAGTGGTGGCAGGGAGCTTTTATGGCCCACATTACCTGCGAGTTGGGGGTGGATTGTCCAGAATCAAGGTTACCGTCCAGGCATTAGGGTTAGGGGAACGTTTTCGTTAATGACTAATGACGGGCTGGAGAACATCTCCAGCTCTTAATGCAGCCCGGCATCTCTTGATGAGAAATGCTAAGAGAAATGAGGTAACTTGGGTTAGCCGGTTACGTTGGGGGATGGAAGAGAAAGCTTAGGGCCTTCTGAAAGCTGGGCGTGAGTGTGTAGAACAGGCTTTGTAGTAAGCCTGGGGAGCCATTGAGATTCTGATAAGCACTGAACCTTTGAATAGTATCCAAATTAAGGATTGGAAATGCTTTTGGGGCCTCAGGGTGGAGTTGGGATCTGAGACCACTGCCTATACCTGGAGGGGCTAAACAGCTTAAATGACTCAAATAATTTTAGATAGAGGGAACTTGGAAATTTAACTTCCTCGATATGCAGGTAAGAAAATAGGGCCAAAGGGGTTGGTGGCTTTCCCAGGTTAGGGGAGTTGATGTCATGGAGCCTGGGACCATAGTCATGGAGCACCAGAGGACTGGAGTCAGAAATATCCCCCTGCTCTGGTAGGCTGTGGGTGGCCTCACTTGGTTTCTGGGTCCCTCCAGATCTGGGACCTTTTGGGACTTTAGATCTGGATTGGGATTTTTTATCTCATTTAGGATTCAGAAGTCCGTAGATTACTTTATTGCTATCCTCTTCCTGCCTGAGGTCTGTCATTGCTTATTTGGCTCTAAAGAGGGAATTCCTGAAAATTTTCAGCCCCCAAGTGAATGGGCAATCTGGGAACTGCTCTGTGCCCATTCTTCTCTTCCTAGCACTTGCCAAGATTGCAAAGTATTCGCTCTTGGCCAACCTACCCCACCCCCACCCCCACCCCCATGACACCTAGCACGTTACTTGGCACTTGTGGTGGGTTTGCTGTAAATTTATGAATGATAAAGATTAATGTGGGTGATGAGAAGGGACTTCTGGGAGACTGTCCCTGTGACTTTGCTTTTTGTCTCTGGGCACTAGGTCAGAAAAGACTGCTTTCTCTTTCTTTCCCTAGCCTGAGCTGATTCTTTCTCCTAGCCCACTCATTACCTAATCTCCTTGTCCTCAGTGATGTTGACTTCTCTCCTTTGTCCTGTTGCTGCCATCCTCAGTTATCAGGTATCCTGTAGCCTATACATCTTTAATCCTGTACTCTGCTAGACTTCTGCTATTAGTGGCCAGGTATAAAAAGGGTAGCTCAAGTGCATTGACTTTCTTAGCTCATTATGAAATTAATAATTTCAGTAGTCGTGAAGTGGACAGCCCATGCCAGTGCTATAACAAGAGCATACAGGGACTTTATATTCTGGTGAGTTAACTTCTAAGCCTCAGCGTTCTCACCTGAAAAATGGGGATACTTGTCTTATCATTCAACATTTCATGAGCACCCACATTACAGAGACAGTAATGAACAAGATTAATAAGGTGCTTGGCCATGTTGGCTAAAGGTTCACAGGATATTGGACACTCAGGTTATATGTGTATATAGCACCCGAGATACTTCGATCACAACCTGGCACATAGTAGGTACTTAGTAAATATTCACTCCCCCTAGAAACACATCTCCCCTCCCCTCTGATGTATATCAGTGTAAAAGGTGACTCCTTCAGGAAGTCCTGAAGAAAATTTTACTTATGAGCTGCTTTATAAGATGCGAGTTTGATGGAAAATTGGTCAGAGAAGGCTTTGTGAAGGAGAGGATATGCGAATAGAGCTAGGAAAGGGTAAGATTCACACAAGCTACTTAACTTGCATAAATTTTCCTCTCCACAGTTAGAACAGTTAGGAATATTGGTAATTGTAGTCTATGAGTTAAAAAGAAGCCAGAGGTTGCAAAGTTGCAGCTTTCACCAGCATTTAGCCTGCAGGTGCATCCTCCTCCCTAACTTGTTATTGGGAAGAATTTTGAATATGCAGAAAAAACAGGATAGTACTATGAGCCCCATTACCCAGGCCCAAGAACCATTAACTAGTAGCCATTCCTTCCCTATCCACTCTCCCTTCACAAATTATTTTAAGGCATGCCCCAGGCATCATAACATTTCATGTGTAAATACTTTGGTGTATATCTATAAAAGATAGTTTTGATGGGGGAGAGAGGGTGGTGTGAACAAGATTTAATAATCCTTTTTATTTCTGTGGAGTTGGTAATAATGTCTCCCTTTTCGTTTCTGCTGCTTGTTATTCACATCCTCTCTTTTTTTTTTTTTTTTGTCCGTCTAGCTAAAGGTTTGTTGATTTTGTTGAGCTTCCCAACCAACTTTTGGTGTCCTTGGTTCTAATGTTTTTTATTCTATTTCATTTATCTCAGCTCTAATCCTTATTATCTTTAGGACTTGTAAGTCCCAACACTCTAATTGGTCTGCCTTATACAAAAGAGGGATTGAAAACACAACTTTTTACTGGCTGTTTTCCTCGGAGTGGGAATTATCCAGGGGAGGAGTCAGTGAAGCATGTGGTCAGGTGATAGGTAGGCCTTTTGTCTTCTGGTGTCTTATAGCATTAGGCCTTGGGTCTCCCTGTTGTTTTTTTTTTTTTTTTTCCTTTTTCTTTTGAGGTAACAGGGGCCAGGGATTGAACCCAGGACCTTTTATATGGGAAGCCAGCTGTCAACCACTGAACTATGTCAGCTGCCCTGAGTTGGTTTTTTCATTTGTTTTTGCTTGTTGTTTGGTTTTGTTTTTTCCTTAGGAGGCACCAGGAACTAAACCCAGGACCTCCAATGTGAGAAGCAGGCGCTCAGCTGCTTGAGCCACATCTGTTCCCCTCTCCCTGATTTTTGAAAGACAGTCTCGCTGAATATAAAAGTCTCGGTTGACAGTTGTTCTCTTTCAGCACTTTTATGTATTTCATCCCACTACTTTCTTGCTTCTATGGTGTCTAATGAGAAATCTGTGCTTAATCTTATCAGGACTCCTTTGTACCTAACACCTTGCTTTTCTCTTGAACTTTTTTCTTTGTAAAATTGTTTTAACATTGTTATAAAGCTTACAGTCTGTATACCAATTTTTTTCATATGTCCCAATAATGTCCTTTTGAATGTTTTCTCCTTTCTTTCTAGATCTCATCCAGAATCATATATTAATACATTTAGTTGTCATTGTCTCTCTTTTTTTTCCCAAAGATTTATTTATTTATTACCCCCCCCCAGTTGTCTGCTTTCTGTGTCCATTCTTTGTGTGTTCTTCTGTGTCTGCTTGTATTCTCATTAGGCAGCCCCAGGAACTGATCCTGGGACCTTCCAGAGTGGGAGAGAGGCGATCATTCTCTTGTGCCACCTCAGCTCCCTGATCTGCTGTGTCTCTTATTATTTTTCCTCTGTGTCTCTTTTTGATACATTATCCTCCTGTGCCAGCTCTCTGTGTGGGCCAGCACTAATGCACGAGGCAGCACTCTGTGCAGGCCAACACTCCGCATGAGCCAGCTTGCCCCCACCAGGAATCCCTGGCAATTGAACCCTGAACCTCCTATATGGTAGATGGGAGCCCAATGGCTTCAGCCACATCTGCTTCCTTCATTGTCTCTTTTATTGCGCTTTCTTTTCTTTTTTAATCATGGAAACATATATGTAATGTGAACTTTTCCACCTCAGCCACTCCCAAGCATACCATTCAATGGGATTAATCATATCCACAATATTATGGTACCCTTACTACCTTCCACTACTAAAACTTTCCTCTTTCCCCAAACAGAAACCTGCACCCATTATGCATGAACTTCCAATTCTCCCTTTTTCTCCTGCCCCTGGCAATCTGTACTCTAATTTTTTTTTAAGTGTCTCCCCCTGCCCCGTTGTCTGCTGTCTGTGTCTGTTCTCTGTGCGTTCTTCTGAGTCTTTTCTTCTCTTTAGGCAGCCCTGGAAACCGATCCTGGAACCTTCTGGAGTGGGAGAGAGGTGCTCACTCTCTTGCATCACCCCAGCTCCCTGATCCACTGTGTCTCTTATTGTCCTTCCTCTTTGTCTCTTTTTATTGAGTCATCTTGCTCTCTGCTTGGGCCAGCTCACTGCGTAAGCCAGCTCAGCGTGCAGGCCAGCTTGCCTTCACCAGGAAGTCCTGGGAATCGAACCCAGACCTCCCATATGGTAGACGGGAGCCCAATTGGTTGAGCCACATCTGCTTCCTTTACTCTAATTTCTGTCTCTGAGTTTGCATATTCTCTGATTTTTTTATTAGTTACCATGGGGCTTAAATTTAACATCCTAAATCTATAACAATCCTGTTTGGTTTGATACCAATTTAACTTCAATAGTATACACAAACTATGTTCCTATACCCCTCCACCCCCTACCTTTGTGTAGTTCTAGTCTTAAATTACATGTTGACACATTATGAGCCCAAAACCACTGATTTTATCATTACATTTTATGCATTTGCTGTTTATGTCTTGTAGGAAGTAAAAAGTGAAATTATAAACCAAAAATAAATGCAGTAGTACTGGCATTTATATTTACCCATGTCATTGCCCTCACCCAAGATCCTTATTTCTTCATGCAGTTTTATCTATTTTCTAGTGTCCTTTTCTTTCAACCTTTATTTTTATTTTTTTTTTTAAAGATTTATTTATTTATTTAATTTCCCCCCCTCCCCTGGTTGTCTGTTCTTGGTGTCTATTTGCTGCATCTTGTTTCTTTGTCCGCTTCTGTTGTCGTCAGCGGCACGGGAAGTGTGGGCGGCGCCATTCCTGGGCAGGCTGCACTTTCTTTTCACGCTGGGCATGCTCTCCTCACGGGCGCACTCCTTGCGCGTGGGGCTCCCCCACACGGGGGACACCCTTGCGTGGCACGGCACTCCTTGCGCACATCAGCACTGCGCATGGCCAGCTCCACACGGGTCAAGGAGGCCCGGGGTTTGAACCGCGGACCTCCCATATGGTAGACGGACGCCCTAACCACTGGGCCAAAGTCCGTTTCCCTCTTTCAACCTTTAGAACTCTCTTTAGCATCTTTTTTTTTTTTAAGATTTATTTTTTATTTATTTCTTCTCACCCCTCCCTGTTCTCCCATTGTCTGCTGTGTCCATTCGCTGTGTCTTCTTCTGTGTCTGCTTGTGTTCTCATTAGGCAGCTCTGGGAATCGATCCTGGGGCCTTCTGGAATGGGAGAGAGCCGGTTACTCTCTTGCACCAACTCAACTCCCTGTCCTGCTACATCTTTTTATTTTCTTTCCTCTGTGTCTCTTGTTTCATCATCTTGCTGCACCAACTTTCAGCGTCAGCCAGCACTCCTGCGTGGGGCAGCTTTCCCGCGCTGAACGGCATTCCCACACAGGGGGGCACTCCTGCGTGGGATGGCATTCCTTCGTGGGCTGGCACTCCATGTGGGCCAGCTTGCCTTCACCAGGAGGCCCTGGGCATCGAACCCTGGACCTCCTATGTGGTAGATGGGAGCCCAGTTGGTTGAGCCACATCTATTTCCCTCTTAAGCAGCTCTTGAAGAGTTGGTGTAGTGGTGGCAAACTCTCAACATTTGTTTATCTGGGGATGTCCTAATCTCACTTTCTTTTTTTTTTTAAGTACGTTTTTATTAGAGAAGTTTTGAACTTATAACACCCTTCCACCAACACACCACACAGTTGTGGAGCATTTGTTACAGATGATGAGATAATATCATCAGACTATTACCACTAACCAGGGTCCAGAGTGTAAATTTGGTATATTTTTCCCATAGCCCCCTATTTTTTAACACAGCACATCTTTGGCATTGATGCAAGAAAATTATAGTATTGCTGTTAACTATAGTCCATAAGTTACATTAGTTGTATTTTTTCCCCTTCTCCACATTCCCACCACCCTGCAATAGTGACATACATCCGTTTTAGTTCACAGAAGGATATCCTTTTCATTTGTACTGTTAACCACAGTTCTTATCCGCCTCTGGGTTCACTATGTTGTTTAGTCCCTGAATTATACTCTAGCTTCCTTTCAATTAACATTTACATCCTTAGACTACCCTTTTCAGCCACAATCTCATTTTTAAACGAGCTACTTTCATTCTGCTTACAATAATGTGTTACCATCAACTCTGTCCATTTCCACACTTTTACAGTCAAGTTAATTAAAACTTCTACATTAACCATCAGTACTCCTCAACCTTCCTCTTAACTCCTAATAACCAGTACTCTTGATTTTAACTCCATGCATTTATTCTTTATAATTAGTACATATTAGTGAGACCATGCAATATTTGTTCTTTTGTGTCTAGCTTATTTCACTTAGCATAATGTTTTCAGGGTTCATCCATGTTACATGTTTCCCAATTTCATTTCTTCTTACTGCAGCATAGTGTTTCATTGTGTGTATATACCACATTTTGTTTATCCATTTATCGGTTGATGGACACTTGGGTTGTTTCCATCTTTTGGCAACTATGAACAACGCCTCTATGAACATCGGTATGCATATGTCCGTTCACGTCCCTGTTTTCAGTTCTTCTGGGCATATTCCTAGTAAAGAAATTGCTGAATCATATGGCAGTTCTATATTTAGCTTGCTGAGGAAGCACCAAACTGTCTTCCACAGAGGCTGCACCATTTTACATTCCCACCAACAGTGAAGGAATGTTCCTATTTCTCCACGTCCTCTCCAGCATTTATTGCTTTCTGTTTTCTTAATAATGGCCATTCTGTGTGGTGTGAGATGATATCTCTATGCCATTGTCCTTTTGATTTGCGTTTCCCTAATAGCTAGTGCTATTGAACATTTTTTCATGTGCTTTTTTGGCCATTTGTATTTCCTCTTTGGAGAAATATCTAAGTCTTTTGCCCATTTTTTAATTGAATTGCTTGCTCTTTTATTGTTGAGTTGTGCAATATCTTTTTATAGAATAGAAATCAAACCCTTATCAGATATATGGTTTCCTTTTTTTTTTTTCCCCATTGAGTGGGCTGCCTTTTCACCTTCTTGACAAAGTCCTTTGAATCACAAAAGTGTTCTAAGTTTGAGGAGGTCCTGTTTATCCATGTTTTCTTTCGTTGCTCATGCTTTTGGTGTAAGGTTTAAGAATCTACCGCCTACCACCAGGTCTTTTTTTTTCTTCTTCATTTGTTTTTATTTATTTTTTTACCATCAGGTCTTGAAGATGTTTCCCTACATTTTCTTCTAGATTTATAGTTTTAGCTTTTTAAATATTTTCGGTCTTTGATCCATTTGAGTTAATTTTTGTATAAGGTGTGAGATAGGGGTCCTCTTTATTCTGTTTGGATATGGTTATCTAGTTCTCCCAGCAGCATTTGTTGAAAATTATTCTGCCCCAGTTGGGTGGGTTTGACAGCCTTATCAAAAAATCACTTGACTATAGATTTGAGAGTCTGTTTTCTGAAACATCAATTTTATTCCATTGATCTGTGTTTTACCTTTATGCCAGTACTGTTTTTACCACTGCACCTAGGTAATATGATTTAAAGTCTGGAAATGAGAGTCCACCAACTTTGCTTTTCCTTTTTAAGAGGTTTCTGGCTATTTGGGGCTCCTTACCATTCCAAATAAATTTGATACTTGGCTTTTCCATTTCTTTTTAAAAAAGGCTGGCGAAATTTTTATTGGAATTGCATTGAATTTGTGTATATATTTGGGTAGAACTGACATCTTACTGATATTTAGTCTTCCATGAGCACTTTGGAAGACTTAAGATTGGTATTAAATTTTTTTTTTTCTTATTCATTTTTTTCTCTATATATATATTTTTAATGTTACATTAAAAAAATATGAGGTCCCCATATGCCTCCCACTCCCCCTCACCCCACTTCTCCCACATCAACAACCTCTTTCATCATCGTGGGACATTCATTGCATTTGGTGAATGCATTTTGGAGCACTGCTGCACCACATGGATAATGGTTTACATTGTAGTTTACACTCTCCTCCAGTCCACCCAGTGGACCATGGCAGGACATACAGTGTCCAGCATCTGTCCTTGCAGTATCACCCAGAACAATGCCAAGTCCTGAAAATGCCTCCACATCATATCTCTTCTTCCCTCTCCCTACTCTCAGCAGCTGCCGTGGCCACTTTATCCATGTCAATGCTACATTTTCTTTCATTACTAATCACGACAGTTCCATAGTAGAATATCAGTAAGTCCACTCTAATCCATACTCTTCTTCCATCCTGTGGACCCTGGGATGGTTATGTCCACTCCACCTCTATATCAAGAGGGGGCTTAGGGTCTTGGTAGAACTCATCTGTGAAACCATCTGGTCCTGGGCTTTTTGTTTTGGGGAGTTGTCTGATGACTGTTTCAATCTCTTTACTTGTGATTGGTTTCTTGAGGTTTTCTGTTTCTTCTAGGATCAGTGTAGGTTGTTCATACTTCCCTAGAAATTTTTCCATTTCATCTACATTGTCTAGTTTTTGTCATACAGTTTCTCATGGTATCCTCTTACGATCTCTCTTATTTCTGTCCATTTATCACATTATTCAAGCTCTTTCTTTATTGAGCCTCTGCCCATATGTTCTGTACAATTCTGAAAGTGGTGTATTGAGGTCTTCAAGTATTATTGTAGAGATATCTCTTTCTCCCTTCAATTTTGCCAGTGTTTGCCTCATACAGTTTGGGGCATTCTGGTTAAGTGCATATACATTTATGATTGTTATTTCTCCCTGGCGAATTGCCCCTTTTATAAATATATAATGTTGTTCCTTGTGTCTAATAACAGTTTTGCTTTTAAAGTCTATTTCATCCGATATAAGTATAACTACTCCACCTTTTTATTTGTTTACTGCATGCATGGATATCTTTTTCCAGCCTTTCACTTTCAACTTGTTGCTATCATTGGGTCTAAGATGAGTCTTTTGTAGACAGCATAGATGTACTCATATTTTCTTATCCTGCCAATCTGTATCTTTTGATTGGGGGGTTTAATCCATTAACATTCAGTGTTATTACTGTAAAGGCAGTTCTGCTTCACCCATTTTGACCTTTGGGTTTTATCTGTCATATTTTATTTTTACCACTCTTTTGACTCAGTTATTTTTACTGATATAATCTTCATTTCTAAATTCTCTTCTAAGCCCCTCTTTCCTGTCTTTTCTTTTCAGGCTGTAGTACTCCCTTTAGCATTTCCTGCAAATCTAGTCTTTTGGTTACAAACGCTCAGTTTCAGTTTTTCTGTGAATATTCTAAACTCACCCTCATTTTTGAAAGACAGTCTTGACAGATATAAGATTCTTGGCTGGCAGTTTTTCTCAGAAGCATGTTAAGTATATCATACCACTGCCTTCTTGCCTCCATGGTTTCTGATGAGAAATTGGCACTTAATCTTATTGGGTATCTCTTGTACGTTATGTATTGCTTTTCTCTTGCTGGTCTCAGTATTCTCCCTTTGTCTTTGGCATTTGACGTTCTGGTTAGTATGTGTCTTGGAGTTGGTCTATTTGGATTTACTTGGATTGACTTGCATTGTGCTTCTAAGACATCTATGTCTTTCAGTAGGGTTGGGAAATTTTCTACCATTATTTATTCAAATATTCCTCCTGCTCCTTTTCTCTTTTCCTTCTGGGACAGCCATGACATATATGATTGTATATCTCTTGCTGTCATTTAGTTCCCTGAGACCCTGTTCAATTTTTTCCATTCTTTATCTGTTCTTCTGTGTTAGCTTTTGGAGGCCATGTCTTCAACCTCACCAATCCTTTCTTCTGCCTCCTCAAATCTGCTGTTATTTGCCTCCAGTGTAGTCTTAATTTCATTTATTGTGCCTTTCATTCCCAGAGAATTCTGTGTATGCTTTCAGATTCTTCTTTGTGCTCACCTAGTGTCTTCTTAATATCCTAATCTCTTTAGGCATTTAATTGAATTTATTAAGGATATTTGTTTGAACATCTCTGATTAGTTTTCACAACTCCTTTATGTCACTTGGAGGCTTATCTTGTTCCTTTGACTGGACCATATCTTCCCGTTTCTCAGTATGAATTGTAATTTTTTGTTGTAATTTTATCTTGGCATTGGCTTACCAGATGTATTTATTCTGGGTGTAGTTTCTCTCTTTAGTTTTGGGCTTTCTTGCCATTTCTTACTTGCTGGTTGTGTAGTAGGAGCCAAGGATGTAGTTGGTACTGTAAGCTTTGGAGGCCAAAGCTGCCTTCATTGCCCCAGGAACTGATGAAGCTTCTCCCACCTTTCTCCTCTGCCAGAAGTAGGGACAGAGCTGCAGCCATCTGTATCTTGCTTTCATTTCTGAAAGATGATTTTGCCACATATAGAATTTTCATTAGTGGCAATTTTTTATTTTCAGCAGTTCAAGTATGTCATGCCACCACCTTTTGCCTCCATAGTTTCTGATGAGAAATCGGCATTTAATCTTTTTTTTTTTTTAAGATTTATTTATTTATTTCTCCCCCCGCCATTGTCTGCTCACGTCCATTCGCTGTATGTTCTTCTGTGTCTGCTTTATTCTCTTCAGGCTGCACTGGGGATCTGTGTCTCTTTTTATTGCGTCATCTTGCTGCGTCAGCTCTCCGTGTGTGTGGCACCACTCCTGGGTGGGCTGCAGTTTCACATGGGGTGGTTCTCCTTGCGTGGGGGGCACCCTTACGTGGAGGCGTCCCTGCATGGGCCGGCACTCCTTGCACGTAGCAGCACTATGCGTGGGCCAGCTCACCACACAAGCCAGGAGGCCTTGGGTATTGAACCTGTGGACCTCCTATATGATTGGTGGACGCTCTGTCTGTTGAGTCACATCCGCTTCCTGGCATTTAATCTTTTTGAGGCCCCCTTATACAACATATTGCTTCTCTCATGCGGCTTTCAGCATTCTCTCTTTATCTTTGGCATTTGGGTTTATTTTGTTTGCTGAGCATATTGGATGTGTATATTTATGTCTTTCATTAAATTTAGGACATTTTCAGCCATTATTTCATTTAATATTCTGTCTGCCTTAGTCTCTTTTTTTTTGGTATCTCTTTTAATTTATAGGTCCCCCGCCCCTCCTTTTTTTTCAGTTACGAAGGCCAGAGCTTGAACCCAGGACCTTGTGTATGGGAATCTGGCGGTGAACCACTGAGCTGCATTGACTCCTCCAAGTTGGTTTTTTCGTTTGTTTGGGCTCTTTTTAGAGATACCGGGGAATCAAACCTGGGATCTAGTATGCGGGAAGCAGGCGCTCAACCACTTGAGTTACACCCACTTCCCTCCACCCCCTTTTTTTTCTTGCAGCTTTTTTGTGGAAAAACTGGGATGTTTATCTTAAGAGTATCCCTCATCCAGGGAATTTTTTATTGTATCCCCATGGTATATTTAGCATCTTCCTCTGTCCTCTTTATTTACTAAATATTGGTTTGTGTGGTTTTTTTGGTTATTTTTTAAAGATTTATTTATTTATTTCTCTCCCCTTCCCTGCCCCCAACCCCGGTTGTGTGTTCTCTGTGTCTATTTGCTGTGTCTTCTTCCTTTGTCTGCAGCATGGGAATCTGTGTTTCTTTTGGTTGCATCATCTTGCTGCATCAGCTCTCCATGTGGGAGGTGCCATTCCTGGGCAGGCTGCACTTTCTTTCGCGCTGGGCGGCTCTCCTTATGGGGCACACTCCTTGCGCGTGGGGCTCCCCTATGCGGGGGACACCCCTGACGTGGCAGGGCACTCCTTGCGCGCATCAGCACTGTCCATGGGCCAGCTCCACATGGGCCAAGGAGGCCCAGGGTTTGAACCACGGACCTCCCATGTGGTAGGCGGATGCCCTAACCACTGGGCCAAGTCCGCCGCCCTAAATATTGGTATTTTGATCCACAAACTTAATCAGGTTAGGTTTTGATTTTGGGGAGATAAAACTATTTCAGAGATGGTTCTCTGCTTTCTTTTAGAAGGCATGTGATGTCTGCTTTTCTTTTTGTGGTGTTCATAGCCATTGCTCTTCAGTACCTAGATCCATTATTTCATTAGGGCAAAATGGTGATGTTCTAATTATATCATTCCTTTTTCCTTTATTAGCTGAAATACTTCTATAAAGTAATAGAAAAGGCAGGATAAATGCGCATTTGTTCCTTTGATTTATTCACTTTCAAAATAATAAGTTGGCCACACGGTGTATCCATTTGGGAAATTTTGCCTAGAAGTCCCAAGCTCCAGTTTCTTTTGAGAATGAAAGATCTGGCAGCACTGGCCTCCATTCCAGTATGGCAGCAGTCAACAGCAGCTGAGCGGCACCACAGTCTTACATGGTCCAGTCTTTGACTGTCCTCTGCATAGTCACCTTCGTTGCCTGTTGCTTACTTTGGCCCACTTCATTTATTTGCATTGCTTGCTTGGCTTCCATCGGCAGATGTTTGCAATTTTTAATGGAAAATCCCTAACCTGGAGTTAGTGTCTGCTCTGTAATGTTTGTTTTCTTTCCACCAGTTCTTCCTTTTATATCCATATAACTCAGTATTTTTTGTGTTTTATGTTGACATAACTGAAATCATCTGTTTCCTTTTAAAACTTGTCATTTCCAATTAAAATAAACATTTGAAAAGAAAGCATATCTGTTTTTGCCATCAATAGGATAATGTGTAAAACCTCTAGAATACTTGAGTTTATTTAAATAGCCTTACTTTTTTGTCTCTCTTTTGGTGTTGGGTGTTCCCGCAGTATAGTCAAAGCCAAAGGTGTGTTTTGTTTTGTTTTGTTTTGTTTTTTTTCTGCCAGCCTCTGCTCACAGTTTCTTATGTGTCCAATTCATGCCTTTCCTTCAATGCCTGGCACACCTGGGCTCTCAGCTACTATCTTGCAGACCAGACTGTCAGTTTTGTCACTGACCCTCAAAACAACTCTTTTTTTTTTTATTTTTTTTATTTTTTTATTTTTTAAATATTTATTTATTATTATTATTTTTTAATTACATTAAAAAATATATATGAGGTCCCATTCAACCCCACCGCCCCCGCCCCCCACTCCCCCCACAGCAACACTCTCTCCCATCATCGTGATACATCCATTACACCTGGTAAGTTCATCTCTGAGCATCACTGCACCCCATAGTCAATGGTCCACATCATAGCCCAGACTCTCTCACGTTCCATCCAGTGGGCCCTAGGGGAATCTACAGTGTCCCGTAATTGTCCGTGAAGCACTATCCAGGACAACTCCACGTCCCGAAAACGCCTCCACATCTCATCTCTTCCTCCCGTTCCCCACACCCAGCAGCCCCCATGGCTACCGTTCCCACACCCATTCCACATTTTCTCTGTGGACATTGGATTGGTTGTGTCCATTGCACACCTATGTCAAGTGAGGGCTTAGATTGCACATGGGTACTGGATGCACTCTTCCCGCTTCTAGTTGTAGACACTCTAGGCTCCATGTTGTGGTGGTTGACCTTCTTCAACTCCATGTTAGCTGAGTGGAGTAAGTCCAATAAGTCAAAGTGTAGGAGCTGAAGTCTGTTGAGGCTCTGGGCCTGGGTGTCATATTATCAGTCCAGAGATTCAAATCCCCTACATATATCTTAAACCCAGCACCAACTACAATTCCAATAAAGTAGCATGCAAGTCTTGTGAAAAGAGATCCCCTCTGAGTCCATTTCCATCACGCAGAAACACCAGCTCCAAAGAAGGGCCATCTGTCATGGCAGTGAACCCCTTCTGCCATGACCATAGAACCCGTGGGTCTCTTTATCCCTCAAAAGAACCAATACCTGAGGTTGTATCTACCTTATCTGTCTCTTAGACTCTGTTCAGTTGTACATAGGGGTATTCCTTCTGACAACCTCCAGACTCTTTTTTAGAGACTCACAGCCTTATAATCTCATTTCTCCTTTCCATTTCCCCCTTACATTAGGTCAAACCGCTTCCCGAAGTCATGTTATTATATGTAGACAGGTATATTCTGCTGTTCCGCATTGAATCTTTAATTCAAGGTCATTTTCTAGTTGCTTCTTCAGCTGGTATGTGGTAGTGATCCCTCGGTGCCAGGGAGGCTCATCCCCGGGTGTCGTGTCCCACGCTGGGGGGAATGCATCACATCTACACGCTGAGTTTGGCTGTGAGAGTGGCCACATTTGAGTAACATGAAGGCTGTCAGGAGGAAACCCCCAGGCACAATGCTACTCTAGGCCTTGTTCTTATTGCAGGTGCATAGGCTCAAAAGTGTAGCCATTAGTATCAAGAGCCCACTGTTGGGCCCTCCTTCCTTCCTGGTTCTTGCCTTTGCACCTGGAGGATTGCCGCTGCTCTCCCAGGGCCCACAACAGTGACCCCCCGGCCAGGAGCCCAGTACCCCCCCAGCTGTTGTTTTTAATTGTTTCCACTATGAGTATATATAGACATTACCATATACCCTGGGCATATGCCCTGTATAACTCCCTGTCAACCATATATATCCTGTCAATAACATCCCATATCAGTATTCCTCCGCTGCCATTGTTGAACCACTCTGTGATCCAAAACTTCCCGTAAAGTGAATCCCAACATAATGTCAGCTTCAGAAGAGTCTTAGATCACCAAAATTCATATATACAATATACAGTATTTCCCCAGATCCACCATAAAACCTTTTCCCTTCCACAGCAATAATCTTTTAACTTATTCATATCATATTTCCTGAAACTGATGTACAGATTCCGAAACTATAGTTTTCAAGCAAGGTAACATTTGTGCTTACTATGTGGTCCATACTTTAGGTTGTACAGTTTTCTAAATTTTTTAGTTATCCTATGTTTTGTCTTATGGTTTTCATTATTAGTCTGTCGTCCCCTATATGTTTTTGGTGTAATATTAGCTGTTTTATATTCATCCCCGTGTACTCTCACATAACTCCTCTTTTGCCCCCTTATTTACCTTTGTTCTATCCATTGCACGTCCATTTTCCCCTCCCCTTAGGGCCCACAACGCCTGCCAATCTAATGCCCTGGGAGCCGTCCTTTCTCACGAGAGATACAGTTCTCTCTATTCGACGGCATTAGTCTTCCCCAGGACATGGGTCCACCCCACCCAATGGTAGAACCCACCTTGGCAAAATGAGCCTTCAGCTATTCCCTCCGGAGTCCGTCCCGCATCAGACCATACCCCCTGAGCGTCCTAACCAGGTGACCCTCCTACTTATACTTTGATACGTCAAAACAACTCTAAGACCCACACTTTTATTCCAGCTTTTGCAGTTATGGAAACTGAAGTCCAAAGGGCTTATTGCTTGCCCTGGGTTATATAGCAAGGAATTGGCAGAGCTGGGATTTGCTCTTGCATCTGAATGATTCTAAAGCACCTGCTCTTTCTGCTGCTATCTGCAGGGCTGGATTTTTCTCCTACCCTATGCAGGTTCTGATGGATGTGTTTGTTGCTGAAGATGCTGAAAGTGAACCTTGTCCTCATGAGGTGTCATAATTACAACATAGTCACCCTTTACTCACTTACATGTGACAGACTCTGAGCCAAGGCCTTATTGCATCATCTGACTTAATTCTTCTACAACCCTATATTCTTATCCATAACCTTTATTGATAAAGAAACAAAGACTTAGAAGTTGTATCTTGCCCCAGGACACATATGTAGTAAGTAGCAAAGGCAGGATTTGAACTCATGTTTACCTGACACTTGAGCAGAATCACCAATTTACATTGGCTATGTAATCTAGTTGGAAAGGCAGAAATGAACATACGTGCAAAAACTACATACTAGTACGGGTACCATGTGAGAAGTGTCAGATGAGTGACTGACAGATGCTGGTAAGATTCAGGATTAGAACAAGAACTGTATTTTGTGAAGTGTCTCCGGGTTCTTTCCTCCTACCCACCCAGGGAGGCTAGTAATAATACCTCTGTACAGAGGAAAGAGCCTCAAAGAATCATTGCCTCAGGTTACATGATGAGTTAAGAGGCAGAGCTAAAATTCCAAATGCAGATTTCTGTGATTAAAAAACAAAGACATCTTTTTATTGAAATACACATAGAAGAAGGTATTGGTGTCTTAAGTGAGCAGCTTGATGAATTTTCACAATTATCAGGAAACATTACCAGCAGTGTAAGCATTCTTTATGGTCCCTTCCACACCCACATCCTTGTGTGTGCACACACACCTCCTGAAGCGTAGCCACTAAGGCTCTGTGGGGGGGGGGGGAGGGTGTTTATATTTAAAGCCATATAGAGTCATGAGTAAGATATAGGCCTCAAAGTCTTGGGGCTGGTTTCCAGGTCTGCTCTCACTAGCTGTGTGTGATCTTGGGCTACTTAGCTTCTGAATTTTGTCTATAAAATGGGAGTAAAAATAGTTCTTTCTTCATAGATTTATATGTATTAATGCATACAAAAAACTATAAAGTTTTGCATTGAAAATTACTTGGTATGTTGCAAACACTCATTCAAAATTAGGTGACATTGATGGTTCCTCCTCAGAGGAAGAAGGGATGGTTGGGGAGGTTTTCAACAGAAGAGATATGCTTATGATTTGGCTACAGAGAACAGTAGGACTTAGATCAGAAAGGGGAAGGAAGAGTACATTCCTATATAGAGAAAAGCTGAGCTGGGGTCCTTGGAGAGGCATTTGTGTTATATGTTTGCCATGCATTAAGGGGCTGGTAGAGAGAAGCGGACTTGGCCCAATGGATAGGGCGTCTGCCTACTGCATGGGAGGTCCATGGTTCAAACCCCGGGCCTCCTTGACCCGTGTGGAGCTGGCCCATGCGCAGTGCTGATGTGCGCAAGGAGTGCCCTGCCACACAGGGGTGTCCCCCGCGTAGGGGAGCACCACGCACAAGGAGTGCACCCCATAAGGAGAGCCGCCCAGCACGAAAGAAAGCGCAGCCTGCCCAGGAATGGCGCCGCACACATGGAGAGCTGACGCAACAAGATGATACAACAGAAAGAAACACAGATTCCCAGTGCCGCTGATAAGAATAGAAGTGGTCATAGAAGAACACACAGCAAATGGACACAGAGAACAAACAACTGGGCAGGGGGCAGAGAGAAATAAATAAAATAATAAATCTTGAAAAAAGGGGGGGGGGGGACTGGTAGAAATAAAGAGATTGGGAGGCACCAGAAATTGATTAGTGAGGGCACTGAGTACCAGGCAAAAAAATTTGGATTTCTTCCCTGTTGTACTGGGGAGATATTGAAGGTTTCTGAATGTGTGTTGGGGTTGGGGGCAGATAACATATCCAGCAGTGTCTTAGAGGGTGATTCTAGCTATATATACAGGAGCATTGAGGGTGGGGGTGGGAAAGACAAGGCAGGAAGATGATATTATGGTAAGAAAATAGGTGAACTTGGGATTAAATCAAATCTGGACAACTGGTAGTTTCCCTTTATTCCTTAAATGCCAGACACCATGCTGGATAGCTTTGCATACATAGTCTTATTAAATTCCCACAATAGCTCTGAAAGTAGACATTGTTATCTGTACTCTATGGGTAAAGAAACTGAGGCCTTAGAAAGGTAACTTGTTCAAGGTGATACAGTAAGTGAACATTAGAGCCCAGTTTCCAACCCAGACCTGTACCATTATAAAACCCAATCTCGTGCCACTAGCAAGGACCTCTCTCAAACTGTGTGTGTGCATCGGAATCGTGTGTATCAGAATCCCAAGGTACTACCTGAGAACAACTCAATCATAAACCATAAGAGTGGGACTGTCCAGTATTTGTATTTTTATTGTGTCCCTTATGATGGTGACAATAAACAGAAGTTTGAGAACTACTACCCCCAATGTGATGCCTCACTAGTTTTAGATCTTTTCACCCACTCCCTCATAATACCCCTTGCCCCCCACTATACACACAGGACTCTCATAGAGGTGATGAGCCCCTTTCCCGGACTCAGCAACAGTCTATGGCTAGTGAGGCATAAGAGGTTCAGCGCCTCAGCTGTAACTGAGTGTGACCATCTGACTCTAAATAGCCCTACTTCTCACAGAACCATGCTTCTCCAGCACAGCTAGGCATGCCCTGGAAGCTTTTAGAAATTTAGATGCCCAGGCGCCACCTCAGACCTGTGGAATCAGAATCTAAATTTAAAAGCATCCCCAGATGACTCATTTACACATTAGAGTTGGAGAAGAGCTGCTCAAAATCATAGGTTTGAAGTGTGAGGGAATTCTAACATAGTTATATCATGACACATCTTCAGTTTTCAAGTAAAGAGTGATGCAAGAAAAAGACCATGGAAGAAGGTCTTTTATTTATTGAATGTCTTCTGTACGTCTGATTTTTTTGGTACTTTATTTCATTTAATTCTCACAGCAACCTTATGAAGTGGACATTATCCCCCATTTGACTGGGTAAAGAAACTGACACTCAATGAAGTTAAGTAACTAGCCCAAAGTTACATAGCTATTGTGCCCTAGCCAGAATTCAAGCACAAATCTGTCTTTAAAGTCTACGCTCATTGCAGCATAATACCACATTGATAGCCGTGCACCAGCAGAGAATGAAGGAATTAGTTTTTCATTATGCCACATCTTCCCTATTGACATGTTTTTCCATGTAGTTGTAGAGTCACATCACCTGGAGCATCACATCAGAGTCCTAGAGTTAGGGGATGATAAAAATAGAATAGTTAGGTTCAATGCTAACAGCTTTTCTCTGTTTGTTTTGGTCAGCCTTTCCCCCTGAGCAGGCCTGACCTCCAAATTGTTCACTCAAGTTGATTTTTATAGCCAAAGATAAAGATTGGCAAAAAGTACCATTTTCTGGGATATATGGCCACAGATCCAACCTAAAGGACCCAAAGATTTTCCATGGCCAGAAGGTCTTGACCTTCATTGGTTTTCAAAATGCATGGTTTTTGGTTTGTTTGTTTTTTATCCCCCGCCCCCCGCCCTTGGGGCTTTCTTACTGTCTGCTCTCTGTGTCCATTTGCTGTGCACTCTTCTGTGTTTTCACTTGTCTCCCTTTTTGTTGTGCCACCTTGCTGAGTCGGCTCTCCACAGCACTTGCCAGCCGGACAGCACTCCACCGCATGTTTTCCAGCGGCTCTCCGTGGTGCAGGCAAGCCTGCCTTCATAAGGAGGCCCAGGACACGAACCCAGGGCCTCCCATATGGTAGACGGGAGCCCAGCTGATTGAGCCACAGCCACTTCTCCAAAGTGCATGGTTTTTAATAATGCCTTCTGGTCTGGGTTCCATTTTGGTATAGTCATTTCTTTGCTTGAATGGAATCAGTCCATGAATTGCAAGCCAGAGTTTGCTGAATTGAGCCCCATCTGTTTGCTTTTTTTTTACATGCACCTAAGAAGATTCCCAGTGAAATGGTTTGAACAGGAAAGCTAAATATGTAGCTCTTTGAATTGATCCTATTCTCCATGAATTCTGTGTTCTTTTTTACATTTACGAAACCTATGTTCACTGTCCATGATCTCTTCCTGTTCTAATTCTGCATTCTGATGCATAGTCCACCAAACTATGAGTTTTTTGAGGACAGGGTCTGTGTCTCCTATTCATTTCTTTCCCTTGCTCCCTGTAGGTTCTTAGAAGTAGCATTCAGTAAATGTTTTCTTTCAAGAATGAATATGTAATTAGGATGGCAGTTACAATAGCAGCTGATACTCACTGAACTTTCTGCCATGCCGTTTGTCTAATTCTATGTAATCTTCTCATCGACCCAGTGATGTAGGTACCATTACCATCTCCATTTCACTTAGAGGAAATTTGAAACTTAGGAGGTAAACTAATTTTTCTTCTGTCACATATCTTGTGATTAGTGAGCCTGGAGTCTGAAACCCATGCAGTTTCACTTTCAAGCCCCTGCTCTTAACTAACAGGCTATCCTGTCTGCCAAGTAAATACTCATCATACATATCTCATCTAATCCTTACATCTACCTTCTGAGATGGAGCCTTCATTTTAAAACAGATGAGGAAATTGAACCTCTGAGAGGTTAAGTGATTTGTCCAAGATAAGGCAGCTATCTAGAGACAGGAGAAGAACCCAGATCTGCCTGAGAGTGAACCCATCTTCACCTGTCTCCTGGACCCAGTGGCTGCAAAACATGATGATGGCACATTCATTCCTTCAACAAATATTCATTCAGCACATGTTATGTGCCAGGCATTGTGCTGAGTGCTTTATATACGTTATCTGATTAAAACCTCACAGCAACCATGTGAAGTATTGGTGCTGTTGTTTTATTTTTTCCATTTATAAAGGGGAAACTGACACATTTATATATGTGTTACTAGAGTTTCTAGTGCAAGTACTGATATTACCTAATACTCATGACAGCTTCCTTTGTGCTAGATACACTGTTGTAAATGCTTTATATGTGTTATCTCAAGGAATTCTTACCATAACCCTATAATTGTTTTACGTTTGAATATAATGTAGGGTAAGTGCTATTGTCCTTATATTATAGGTGAGGAAAAAGACATTTGCCAAGTTCACAAAACGTACAGTGCAGGACCAGGTTCACATCCAGAAAGTTTTTCTCCAGGGTTAACTGTATCTTGGTTTTTTGTCTTCCTCTCCACAGGCTCTCAAATTGGCTGAAAACTTCTGTGTCTGCCATTTGGCTACTGGAGACATGCTGAGGGCCATGGTGGCTTCTGGTTCAGACCTGGGAAAAAAGCTGAAGGCAACAATGGATGCTGGGAAATTGGTAGGTTTGGTGGTACCAGTGAGTGTCGATAATCTTCTAAGAGTCTAGATCTGTACTGTCCGATGTGGTACCTACCAGCTACATGTAGCTACTTGAATTAATTTAAATTTAATTTAAAATTCATTCTCAATTCCAGCGGCCAAGTAGCCATATTTCAAGTGTTCATTAGCCAGCATAGATGAAGAACATTACCATCATTGCAGAAAAATTCTATTGGACAGCCCTGGGCTAAAGGGGTTTTAACAACTGGCCAATTAAATGGGCTTTTAGAGTAGCAAGTTATTTGGTGTGTTCTGAATTGTTTATGGCACTTGCTTTATTCACAGTATAGTATTTTGTAAAAACCTAATTTTAAAGGCCAGTAATGAAACTACCATCATTAGGCGAGAAGCCAGGATATATTCAAGAGAGGACTCATGAAGCCACATAAGTGGTTTGGGTTTTTTTTTAACCTACTTTTGTGGATCTGTGTTAGAGACAGAGGAGTTAGCTGATAATTGTGACAAAAATAATCTTTCTTAGTTTCAATTCAGTTGGTCTGAATGGACAAATCTTTTATCTATAAATCTTTTTCTTTTTTTTTTTTTTTAAGATTTATTTTTATTTATTTCTCTCCCCTTCCCCCCCTCCAGTTGTCTGCTGTCTGTGTCCATTTGCTGCATTTTCTTCTGTGACTGCTTCTATCCTTATCAGTGGCACCATGAATCCGTGTTTCTTTTTGTTGTGTTATCCCCTTGTGTCAGCTCTCTGTGTGCGGCACCATTCTTGGACAGGCTGCACTTTCTTTCACACTGGGCGGCTCTCCTAACGGGGCGCACTCCTTGCACGTGGGGCTCCCCTATGCGGGGGACACCCCTGTGTGGCATGGCACTCGTTGTGTGCATCAGCACTGAGCATGGGCCAGCTTCACAAGGGTTAAGGAGGCCCACGGTTTGAACCATGGACCTCCCGTGTGGTAGGCAGATGCCCTATCCATTGGGCCAAGTCCACTTCCCTATCTATAAATCTTTGATTAGTGCTCGAGCTTAGTTGTAACTGATTTATCCTGAAACTCAGCCTCTGGGAATCACCTCCAGTAATCATTTGGTACTTGATCCTGTGGCTTTTTATATCTCAGAATATTGGTTGGGGGAAGGTGCTGGGCTTTGCCTTAATTCCTAGTTATCTCCTTTTAGGCTTTGAGAGTGTATAGATATATCAAATGGTGCCCCTGCCACCCTCCACCTTTCTCATAATGTTATTTTCAAATCAGACGGACAAATATTTTGGACTTTGGGTCTTGGAGAAGATCCTGTACGGAGAAAAAAATGGGGGTGTGGCAATGAGATTACTTATCTCCAGCCTTCATTTGGTAGGAGAGGTTAGACTTTGACCTCAAGTTCACAGCTGGTCCAGGAGATAAGAGCATTAACTGCCAAGATGGGCAGCCTTTGCTATAATGCAGGCAGGAGACTTTTTTTCTTAGAAGGCCCAGGAGAAAAATGAGTTTTTGAAAGCTGGTAGGCGTCCTCGTTGGGGTTTGTATTGGGCCCAGAGGTGTGTTTGGCTGGATCCTCAATTCCTCGGTTCTGATCCAGTCTTGCCAGTTCTTGTCTAGGGCGGTCAAGCACATACCACAGTCAGGTTGCTGTTAGCCTAAGCAAAACTGTGAAATTGAAATTGGTGCCTTTTTTGTGTTCTGGTCATCCCCATTCTCTCCTGGAGCCCTTTTCAGGTAATCTTTCAGCCACTGGTTCTCACCTTTTTTTCCTTTTCTTTTCTTTTCTTTTTTTTTTTTTTTTTTTTTAAGGAGGTACTGAGAGTTGAACCCAGGACCTCATACATGGGAAGCAGGCACTTAACCACTTGAGCTACGTCTGCTCCCCTCCTCACCTTTATTGTTCCTTGAGGATAGGTGATTGCTAATAAGCTTTTATCTGATGATAAAAGAATGCCAAATCTAGTGACAGCAGGGCCTTCGAGACTGAAGACAAAGATGGAACTGTCATGGTGGGAAGAACTCTCCCTCACCTAGATTATTGGGACACAGGATAATTTCAAGGGAAGCGGAGGTGTATGTGGTATGCACAGAAATAATCATTAAACTGAGTCTTCCAAATGGAGCCACTCCACATTTGCTCTGATTTTTGCTTTGAAGTCAAGAAGGCATGCCGTTTAGTAACTAGGTTATACAGATACAAACTTTTGACCCTGGAGATGGGCCAATATCACTTGTTTAACAGATTTAAACCCAAGAGTGTTTTGTTCTTAACTTCCAGGTGAGCGATGAAATGGTGGTAGAGCTCATAGAGAAGAATTTGGAGACCCCTCCATGCAAGAATGGTTTTCTTCTAGATGGCTTCCCTCGAACTGTGAGGCAGGCAGAAATGGTGGGTGGCTTAGTTTTTGTATCACCATTGCATGAACGTGATCTGCAGTTCTTTATCTCTTAATTCCTTTGAGGGTGATGCACCTGATTAAGCTCTGATAGCTTAGGTGGGCCGCACACTCTTCTTTTACAGCTCGATGACCTCATGGAGAAGAGAAAAGAGAAGCTTAATTCTGTGATTGAATTCAGCATTCCAGACTCTCTGCTTATCCGGAGAATCACAGGAAGGTATACATCCCCTGAATTCATGAAAGGAAGTTTCCTTCTTGTCATGCTTCCTCAGAGTTTTTACAAACTGTAGGAATTGCTTTTGCTCAATCCCAGCTTAGTGCTGTTTGAACATGGTCAGTCTTACTTAATGACATCTGAAGTGGTGACATAGGATGGTGATATGGAAAGAAGAGCAAGGGATTTGAAGTCAGACAGCATCTCAGTCCTGGCACTTTGTCACTATGACCTTAAGCAAGTTTCTTAACCTCTCTAAGGCTGTTTCCTCATCTGTGGAGTGGAGTTTATAACACTTACTTCAAGGAGCTATTTAAAGTACGTCGTTCAGAGCCTTGCTCATAGTAGGTACTCAAGAAATTTTCATCTCCTTACCTGTATATCTCCATTTTAGTGCTTTTTTGTTTATGATATATCCACTTTAGTCAAAACCTCTATTTGTTCTATGGTAGTGAACATTGAACATAGAAATGCTTCTCACAAGTTTGTTCCAAAAGACCGCCATCACTTTAGGCTAGTTTCCTCTACCCTATTTCTTCATCACTCTACCATCTGCTTTGTGACTTCAGAAGTATGTTGGAAGCTCTCAACCACTAATAGACCCTCCCATTTTCTTCGGTATTGTAGGCTATACCTTTTTTTTTTTTTTCTTTTTTTGCATGCTGTCTGCTCTCTGTGTCCTTTCGCTGTGCCTTCTTCTGTGTCTGTATTTATTTTTTTATTTTCCCCTCCCTGCTTGCGGCTTGCTTGCTGTCTGTTCTGTGTTTTTTATTTTTTTGCTTGTCTCCCTTTTTTCTTTTTTTCTTTTTTCTTTTTTTTTTTTTTTTTGTTGTTGTTGTTACATCACCTTGCTGAGTTGGCTCTCTGTGGCGCCTGCGTGCGTGTGAGCCTGCCTTTACAAGGAGGCCCTGGGACGTGAACCCAGGGCCTCCCATATGGTAGACAGGAGCCCAACTGATTGAGCCACAGCCACTTCCCTGGCTATACCTTTTTTTAAAATTTCTTTGTCATTTTAAATGGAGTCTCAGGAAGCCCACCATCTTGAAACAGACATCCATGACCGTTATTGTGTGTGTGTGTGTGACCATTATTTTTTAATTACTACATGATATTCCACAGTAGATGAACCATCATTTATTTAATTATTTCCTTATAATTATAAATTTGTGTTTTTCTGTGTATCTGTTTACTAGTTGTGCTTCTTTTGTCATACTCTTTTGTTCAGTACATTTTTATTGGATACCTCCTACATGCCAGACATTTAAAAGAAGACAAAGGTGAATATAACATAGCCCATACCTTCAATGAGAGAAGCAGATATTACGAATAGTGAATGTTAGAGGCGTTGTCCTGAAAGGCTATACAAGATATATTAATTTTCTTTTCAAATGTCCAGGTTTCATGATTCAGCTATTCTGTATGCTCCGTGTGTTTTCCTTCTTTGCATCCATATTGACACAAAGTAGATAAAGTTGATCTAATCCAAGAAGAGATAAGGTTGACAGTAAGGGGCATCACCAAGGTTAGGGTCTCTGAGGTGCAAAGCCTGGAGAACAGGAGGTGTTAGCAGAACCAGGTTACACTGAGAGGTGCCTTTTATTCAATTGGTCCAGCTTCCTGAGTGCCTGCTTTGTATACAGCACTGTACCTAGGAACTGACAACCGGTAGGCGGATACAGAGGAACTATATGATGATGCACATCGCTTACCTCAGAGAGTCTACAACCTCTCTGTGAAACCTGGGTTGTACTGGACTCTTTGGTGCTATAGGAAGTCTAAGAAGGGAGCCTGGGGACAGGGAGGGAAGGCTGCCTAGGAGAGAGGCATAACGACAAACGTGACCTTCCTAGATGGGGAATTATTTCAGTGATGCTTTCCCAGAAGAGGGAGTTAAGGGAGGAATGAGATTATAGGGTAGCAGGCGTCTAGCTGAGGCTGGTGGCAGACATGTCTGCCTAGAGTTGGAGTGGGTTGGGAGCTGGATGGTAGAATGAGTACTCTTGGGAAGGTTGGATGGAAACTTGACTAGGGAAGGCCTGCCAAGGAGAAGAGGGTAAACTTGACCAGGAGTCAGGAGGTTCTTAAGCCATTGGATATTATGGCAAATGAGCATTAAAAAAAAAAAAAAAGATTTTATTTTATTTCTCTTCCCTTTGCCCTGCTCTCTGTGTTCATTCACTGTGTGTTCTATGTGTGCTTGTATTATCAGGAGGCACTGGGAAACTGCATCTCTTTTTTGTTGTGTCATCTTGCTGCGTCAGCTCTCTGTGTGTGCGGCACCACTCCTGGACGGGCTGTGCTTTTTTTGTGCGGGGTGCACTCCTTGTGTGTGGGGCTCCCCTGCATGGCAGGGCACTCCTTGCGCACGACAGCACTGCACATGGGCCCTCTTACCACACAGGTCAGGAGGCCCTGGGTATCGAACCCTGGACCCTCCATATGGTAGGTGGATGCTCTATCAGTTGATCCACATGTGCTTCCTGGCAGATGAGCATTCTAAGAACATTAGCTTGGTCCTGGCATGCAAGCTAAATTGAGGGAGAAGAGAAATAGACAAGGACCCCACCTAGGAGCCTGATTGTAATCCATAGGTGAAATGATAGAGGCCTCTAATTGGGTTTGGGGAGGGGGACAGTGTCAAACAGAGAGGTTCTGAAGAACAAAACCGGAGGATTGCTGTAGAGGGTGAAAGAGGATGGACCCAGATCCCTCCATTTGGAAGTGAGTGGTTTGGTCTCACTTGGAGTGAGAACTGATCTCCTCCCTCACAGAGGAGCAAACAGAGATTGGTAAAGATGTTTTTTCCCAAGTTCACTCATCAGATCTGCACCAGAACCCTGCTTTCTGACTGCCTGGGCTACTACACTGACTGTTGCAGTAAGAAGAGGCAGGAACTAATCCCTTTAAGATGGATCTTGATTAAGTCTGAGGTGATAACAACCCAAGTGGAGAGGTCTTATTTTAACAGTTTTCTGAGTTAGCTTTTAACTCACTTCAAATAATTTTTTGATGCCTCATTATTTTATTTCTTGAATATGTTTGGTCAGTGGGTTTTGTATATGTCTGTGTGTCGTTCTGGTCACTGTCATATTAACATCTAGTATCATCACTGTTTTGTGGATGAGAAATTGGATGTTTAAAGAGTCATACTCAAGGTAGCAGTGGCTCCAGCATCCAGCCCTGATCTGTCTGTGCTATCACTGCTCCACCTCCAGGCCAGACTCAGTGGCTTATGGAGTTTTTTGGTTTGGTACTTGAGACCTGAACCTGATAGAGAACTTGGAAATTGGGACTTTTATTTCCCTTCTAGGGAATAAGCCTTGCATTCCTTTTAAAATGTTATTTGTGGGGGGGTAGGAGGTATATAGGGACCTCGTATTTTTTTAATGTAACATTTAAAAAAAAAATAAAGGGAAAAAAATAATAAAGACAGGGGGTGTGTGTTTTGTGTTACTGGAGGGTTGAGGGAATTTGAGAGTGAGAGATGTGGAGAGACAGAGAGGCAAGTCATATTTATTACAGCCTGGATGTGTATGTGCCCTTTGCTCTCCAGAAGCTAAAGCACTATCATGGCCCACATTTCATGCTGTTCCTCTCCTGGGTTTCCCAATGGATGCTGTCAGTTCTGCAACAAAGGAACCCCTCCAGTGACTCAAATGAAAGAAGGCCCAGTGTCACAGCACATGATGGCAGTCACAGGCACACTCACTCCTCATTACTGCTTGTTTACTCTTATCATCTTACTCTCCTATACCCACTGACACTTCATGCATAAATGGACTACCTGGCCCATGAAAGGTGTGCTGGGATTAAAACACAATATCACATTTTGTACAAGTGTGGCTTTGATAGTCTAATCCACAATTTCCCGAATAATGTGCCATCAGAGCAGCTGGACAGGGACCGAGGTGATTGTAGCACCCCCAAGAAGGAGCAAGTAATTTCCTCTGTTTACCCCCAAGTGCTGTACAAATATGTCTGTGCATGCTACAGTGTGAAAAATATTGGGAAGCTCTGGTCTTACAGGCCTTCTTCACAAGAAGAGTAGCCATCTGTTAAATAAGCAAACATTTGGTTGGTGCAAAAACCACACAAACTCAAGCAAGCCCTAGATACTTTGCAGTGTTTGGCCTGCCTTCTGCCTTCTTCCCTTTTAGGAATCTGGGCTCCTGAAGTATGGCCACTCCCAGGCAGGAACATGGACAGACATGTTGCCTGGGGAGGCTTAGCACAGATGCAGCTACCAGCTACATTGTCAGTGCCAAATAAGCCTCTTTAGTTCATGTCTTGATTATTTTATCTTTTTTCCTGATGCCTTGAATATTGCCCTGTACTGGCTGGTCTGTCTTTTAACCATGTGATCTCAAAGATATGCTACATTGCTAGTGGTTTTATATCCATGGGACATATTTTCCCTGTAGTACCTTTCTGATTTTGCAGGTTAGAAAACACAGTTAATTTCTCTATCCTCTGTCTCTTATAGCACTTTGTACAAATGTCTGTTAAGGGTTTATCACATTTATTGTAGTTAGTTATTTACACGTTTTTCTCCCCCTACTAATTTTTTTTTTTAAGATTTATTTTATTTTAATTTATTTCTCCCCTCCTCCCCCCGCCCCAGTTGTCTGTTCCCTGTGTCTGTTTGCTGCGTGTTCTTCTTTGTCCGCTTCTGTTGTTGTCAGCGGCACAGGAATCTGTGTTTCTTTTTGTTGCATCATCTTGTTGTGTCAGCTCTCCGTGTGGGTGGCGCTATTCCTGGGCAGGCTGCACTTTCTTTCGTGCTGGGCAGCTCTCCTTACGGGGCGCACGGCTTGTGCATGGGGCTCCCCTACACAGGAGACACCCCTGCATGGCATGGCACTCCTTGCGCGCATCAGCACTGCGCATGGCCAGCTCCACACGGGTCAAGGAGGCCTGGGGTTTGAACCGCGGACCTCCGATGTGGTAGATGGACGCTCTAACCACTGGGCCAAGTCCGCTCCCCCCCCTGCTAAATTAAGCACTGCTTTAAAGCAGGGATCTTGACTTGATGGCTTCAAAACCCTGGATTCAGCTTAAGTCCTTAATTGGGTTAGACACTTGATTAGTGTCTGTTGAATGAAAAGATGAATGACTGTGTGAAGGCCAGCACCTAGTGCTTTTTCTGAATTCCTGAATTAGGTAGTTATGGCACTGGTTGGTGTTTTGAGCCAGGCACTCATAATGTTCAATCAAAATAGAAAACATGCTTATGTTCTGATATAAGCTCTCCTGAAAGCCCAGCTATTTTCCTAAGCGGGAGATAACTATAGTTGGGTTCTCTAATGGGTGAAAGATCATATAACCAACTTCTCTGTCTTTGTCATCCTGAAGCCTGATGTGGAGGGGACGGGCCGTGAGGGCAGGGGGTAATACTTACAAGAAGGCTGCTTATGTTCATTTGTTGTCTTTCAGACTGATTCACCCTACAAGTGGCCGTACCTACCATAAGGAATTCAGCCCACCAAAGGAGCCTATGAAAGATGATGTATGTGAAATCAGGACAGGAAACTCTTTTCCTTTCTTGCACACTATTCTTTGTTTTTTCCTTTGTTTTTTCCATCTTCCATTTATCATCACAGATACTACTAACAATCTCATAAAGTAAATAAGGTGAGCTGTGGCCAATCTATATAGTATCTCCCCAGGTGATTTATTGTATGACCCCAAAGTAGCTACCTTCCCAGGGGTTAGATTATACCTGTCTTCTGTCTAGAGCAGATCCTTCCTGGCATCATGGCAAACTAAATGGTCAACGAATCAGAAGACTACTTGGAAGCCCAGAATTAAAACCCAGGGGTGGATATTGCTGAAGAGAAGTTTGCTAACCAGCGCATCCAGAAGAATGTCTTCTCTTCTAGTGACAGCTCTGCTGTGCCCTTCAGATTCAGAATCCCATAGCTAAACTACCAGTGCCAAGTTCTTATGACAGTCTTTAATTGCCTGCAGATGTGAAAGGGAGGATCTCACACTTGCTCACTGTGATGTTTGCCATACATAGTCTATATGTTCTGTGTTAGAGCATGCAGCAAGCAACAGCAATAAGAATTTCCTCAGTTTACCCTAATCATATGAGGCAAGTACATCAGGTCAACCTGGCTCTATAAAAACAGGTTTCAAAGTTATCATCTCAACTTACATTTCACAAAATTGATGATTCTGACATTCACAGAGTTCTTTCTCACTTGTCATATTTAGAATGTTGATGGACAACACTGTAGTATATATAGCCAATATTTAGGCAGCTAAGATTACCTCACTAATTCTTCTCTATTTAAATATATTCTTCTGGTCTCCAGGGCCTCCATCTTTCTTGCTTCTGAGCTTAGAAGTGTTCATCTTGGAAGCTGAACTGAGTGAGCACAAAGTTGTGAGAGCAAGACATTGCCCATCTTCCTCTCAGAGCCCCTTTCCTCACAGTTGCTGTTCGTGACAAGCTTTCTGACTTCTCTGAACCAGCTGGTCCACTTCTGGGTGTAGCAGAGTTCTTTATTGGAGAGAAACTAGATTGTTGGTCTTTCCCCCTGGTGGACTTTGGCATTAGACAGCATCCCAGGCAGAATGATCCCATCTCAAATTTGCTAACAGTTCTGGCCTTTAACCTCTTCCTTTTTTCAGATCACTGGGGAACCTTTGGTCCACCGATCAGATGATAATGAGAAGGCCTTGAAAATCCGCCTGGATTCATACCACACTCAGACCATCCCACTGGTGGAATACTACAGTAAGCGGGGGATCCACTCTGCCATCGATGCTACGCAGACTCCTGACGTCGTATTTGCAAGCATCTTAGCAGCCTTCTCCAAAGCCACATGTAAAGACTTGGTTATGTTTATCTAATGTTGGGTACAAAACGAATTTCTTTCTTCTTCCAATCCCTGTTGAGGGAGTGGGTGGGAATGGCAGGACAGGCAGAGGAGAGCTTACTCAGGCTAGTAAGAATATCATTTGATGTATTGATTAAAGAAGCATTTGTTTGATGTGACCTTGGTATGTGTGCAACTGTCACCTCATCTGTGTGTGTATGCGCGTGTAAGTTGTCTGCCAGGCACCCCAGTTCCAAAACCTCATGGTATTTATTGTCTCCAGCAGCTGATTAGGAGAAACCTGGGGTCACATGAAATCAGGCCACGTCAAAGGTCCTGAAGGCAGATTGTTGACAGGGAATCCCACTTATTCTCTGGCCCACAGTAAAAAGCTATGAGTCAGTATGCAGATGGGGATCTTTTTTTTCCCCCTCTAAATGAAAGAAAAGCATTTGTATCACAGATTCCAGAAATCACTGGGAGAGGGTATCACCATAGGCAGAGTAAGGCCAAGTTGTAATATTTTTGTGATTTGTGTCATGGTGCTATAAAGTAGGGATCATTCGGGACCTGTGTTTAAGAGCTAAAATGTTGCCAAAGAGTTAAACCAGATGAAAGGTCCTTTTTTATTCATACTATTTTCTGAACATCCAAACTGGGTATCAGAGCAGTCAAATCCACTTCCCCAAGAGAGACCAAAGTAAATTGTTCTGTTTTTACTTTATTTTTTTAAAGATTTATTTATTTTTATTTATTTCTCCCTACCCCCCCTCGTTGTTTGTACTCACTATCTGCTTGTCTTTTTAGGAGGCACCAGAACCAAACCCGGGGCCTCCCATTTGGGAGGGAGGTACCTAATTGCTTGAACCACCTCTACCCCCTGTTCCGTTGTGTCTCTCGTTGTGTTTCCTCATTATGTCTGTTGGTTGCGTCATCTTGTTGCGCCAGCTCACTGTATTGCTTGTCTTCTTTAGGAGGCACTGGGAACCAAACCCAGGACCTCCCATGTAGTAGGTAGTAGCCTACCTGCTTGAGCCACATTTGGTTCACTGTTTTTATTTTTTATTTATTTCTCTCTCCCTTGTTGTTTGCACTTGCTATGTGCTTTTTCGTTAGGAGGCCGGGAACTGAACCTGGGATCTCCAGTGTGGGAAGGAGGTGCCTAATCCCTGAGCCACCTCCGTTCCCTGTTTTGTTGTGCCTCTCATTATGTTTTTTCTTCTTGTGTCTCTTGTTGCATCATCTTGCGTCAGCTTACCATGCCCGCCCATCATATCAGCCCCCTGTCTTGCTCGATTTCTCTAGGAGGCACCAGGAACCTCTGCTCCTACTTTTGTTGTGTCTCTCATGTTTTTCTTCTCATGTCTCTTGTTACATCATCTTGTGTCACTTGCCATGCCTGCCAGTCATGCCAGCTTGCTGGCTTCTTTAGGAGACATTGGAAAGTGAACCATGGACCTCTGTGTGTGGTAGGCAGGAGCTCAGTCACCTGTGCCACATCCACTTCCCTGTTTCTGTTTTTAAGGTCTGCTTCTGTTTCCAATTGGAAACAAAGCAGTAAATTGGGGATGATCTCTTCTTGGAGTCTTTTTTTTTTTTTCTTTTAAGATTTATTTTATTTATTTATTTTTCCCCAACTGCTTGTTTGCTCTTGCTGTTCTGTTCATTGTGTGCTCATTTTCCTTTTAGGAAGCATCAGGAACCGAACCCAGAACTTCCCATGTGAAAGGGAGGTGCCTAATCGCTTGAGCCATCTCTGCTCCTGGCTTTGTTTTGTCTCCCATTTTGTTTTCCTCCTTGTGTCTCTTGTTGCATCAACTTGTTGCATCAGCTTGCTGCACCAGCCCATCATGTCAGCTCCTTGTCTTGCTTGTCTTCTTTAGAAAGCACCAAGAATCGAAGTTGGGATTCATTGGTAGGCAAGAGCTCAGTTGCTTGAGGCACATCTGCTTCCCTTGGATTCTTTTTTTTTTTTTTTTTTTTAAGATTTATTTTTTATTTATTTCTCCCCCCTTCCCCTCCGGTTGTCTTCTCTCTGTGTCCATTCTCTGTGTGTTCTTCTGTGACTGCTTCTATCCTTATCAGCAGCACCAGGAATCTGTGTTTCTTTTTGTTGCATCATCTTGTTCTGTCAGCTCTCGGTGTATGCGGCGTCACTCCTGGGCAGGCTGCACTTTCTTTCATGCTGGGTGGCTCTCCTTATGGGGCACGCTCCTTGCACGTGGGGCTCCCCTACGCGGGGGACACCCCTGCGTGGCACGGCACTCCTTGTGCTCATCAGCACTGCGCATGGGCCAGCTCCACACGGGTCAAGGAGGCCAGGGGTTTGAACCGCGGACCTCCCGTGTGGTAGGCGGACGCCCCATCTTTTGGGCCAAGTCCACTTCCCTTGGATTCTTTTTCAATCAGAATTTGTTGAAAACCAGTCTCCAGAATGTGAAACCCATATCAGATATGTCTTTTTTAAACCTAGACCCTCTCCCTTCCTTAAACCCCTTCAGCCCCGTACTTCATGATAGCAATAGCCACAGACTCCCCAAGAAAAAATCACTACAAAATACAAAATCACCTCTGACAGTAACTAGCTTTTATTTACAACCTCAGCTCCCTAACCATTAAGCATTTCCTGGGGTCCATGCAGTGCCCTTTTGTCTCTGGCCTTGATTTGTGGCAGACAGATGAATTAATAGACTGCTGTTATTAAAAACAGCAGCTTCTGGAAAAAAAAACATTAGAAAGTCAGTGTCAGGTCCAGGAAATAATGCTGCCTTGCTCAGCATAATCTGCTGACTTGGTGAAATGAACTCTAATAATAAAGTGTCCAGTCCCCACATGACCTGAGCTCAACTACTGTCGGTGAGTCTACCAGAGGGCTTACTTCAGTCCATATGGAAACTGGGCGTGGGTATGTAGCCATCTGGCTTCCCTCTTCTTGTCCAAGTGAGTGTGTGCTATTTCTCCTCTCCCTTGTTTCTCTGGCTATAAACTAACTAACTCTGCCCATTCTTAACGGAAACCCTGTCTGGCATTGTATATTTCTGGGAAGCACATGACTTCTGGGAATGGGCAGGGAAGAGGAGTGAAACTAAAATTGTGCCTACAGAGACCTGGCATCCTTCTCTTAGTGAGGGTGGCCTTGTCAATCTTGGAATTGACTCTCCTTTGGAGGATGGCTGCAGGTACTTGGCCTCAAAATTGAGTTCTAATGTTTGGTAGTTGAATATGCATGATCCTTGCTCAAATATTTGTCATCCATCCACATTCATTCACATGTACACACAAACTCGTGTGTGTGATATTTGAATTGAAACTAAAAAATCACAGGATGTATATGCCCTTCTCTAGTTCAGGTGAGATTTTTGCTTCATTTAATTCCAGAGTCTTAACCTCAGCGGGCATGAGAGCTTTCATCTGGCAGAGAAATGTCCAGTGTTTAATGTATTTGGTTGCTGGGACATGCATGACAGCCTTCTCTGATACTTACTGATTTTTAAAAACCCACTTTATTTTCTCTTGTTTCCTCTATTTCAGCCTAGTAACAGAAGGCCAGGCAAGACTGCACCACTCTTCATCACCCTGCGGCGACATCCCTGCTCTTAGGTGCTGGGCGGTGGGAGGGGGTGGTCAGGGTAAAGATGGAGAGGGAGGGTGTTGAGGGGCTCATGCGGAATATTTGGAAGAGCAACAGTGTTGTAGTGAGATGATTTCTTTTTCCTATAGGTGGTAGTTTTAAAAAATATAAATAAAGGGGAAATTAATTTTTTAAACATACTGTGATTGGAGGGTGTTGGTAGAAATAGGGAGATTCAGTATTATTTCTAAGGAATCAGGTTCTCTTGTTCTCTAGACTGGTGACATTTTAAAAAGCCAGTACCCTAAGATCTAAGCTTTTATCTCAGAACCTCATGGATTGCCAAGTCCAGAATACAGGAAATCGAACTGTTAACCTCTCTGTCCTATAGCTCGAAACAGGAACGGTTTGACAACTGACCTCGATTCTCCATATCATTGAGATCAAAAAAATCATCTCCACATTTGATAGAGACTTATGGGGTGTAATCTCAGGGAGGGTAACTCAGCAAATCAAGTTTACAGGAGTCATGGGGAGGGGAGGGCAGGCTAGTCTCAACTCTCTTCCCCTGACTTGCCACTGATTTACCAGTTTACCTGCTTTCGTGGGTAAACTCTCAAGAGACACCCAGTAGTCGCCCTAATCCCAGCATGTTCTTGCCTTCTTCCATCCACAGTGTGTGAAGGGACCATTTTTAATAAATAAGCAAATTTCCTAAGCAATAGCATCCAAAGATTGTCCCTTCCATCCTCAAATTCTGTGGCTGAGATCATACAACAGCACTGTGATATCCTATTTTCACTGAGGTGCCTTTCTTAACTGACCAAATGCTGCCTTGTTTGGCCCCTAAATCAATAAAGTGTATTAAAAAATTGTATCCCCTGTTGTGGAAATTTTTTTTAGGGGATGTGGGCTAGAAAAATGGCAGTGAACTCTGGACCTGGCTTGGAAGCCCTTTCTTGTGGTTACTGGCATCCTTGTGGTAGGGTGGTCCGTATATGTGTTCATGAGATGAGCCTTTCTCCTCTTGACTTTCTGTCTATATGAAGGTTCTTGAGCCCAGGGACAAGCACTGTGCTTAGTATGTAAGGGACCTAGGACAAATCCCAGCCAGTTATTTGTTCTTTTCTTTCCTCATCTGAAAAAAGTGGCTGTTAAGGCCACTTTTTCAGACTTGTTGGTGCAGAATGAGGTTTATAAGGACAAGCTTTTTGCTTGGTGCCTGGCACACAACAGATAAATGTTAGTTGGATCAGAACATACCCATAAAAATATCTGCTTCCTGCTGGGCTGAATAATTATTGAATGGATAGTTATCCCCAGCCTAGAAAGCCAGTGCTTCTCTAATCCTTAAACCAGATTTTTGGCTGCCTTTTCCACTGCCTCTTTAATACCCTTGGTTGCTTCTCTCTCTGTCCTACTTTATCCTTTTCCTCCCTAGCAGAAGTAAGCTTAAATCATTTGTCCAAACTGAAGTCCTCATGCTTTTCTGAAGGGATGCCTTTGCCGGTGAGATTTCTGAGAAATGACCGCTATGCCTAGAACCAGAGGGAGCTGGGTTTGAAGCGCCACCATTCTTCAGGCATTCTCGGTGGTGGGAAGGCAGAGCCAGCACTGGCATATTAAATCCTGCTCTGTGAACCAGCCCCTCTCCCTCTTCTACTTTACCACTTCTCCACCTCTGCACTTATTTTCCAGGTGTCAACAAAACTTGTTTCCTCTGTTCCATTTCTCTGAGCTATTTAAATGCCACATGAAAAATTTCTTCCTTTCCTTGGTCATCATGTAGCCAATTGGGGAGAAAATTTGTAAAAACAGCCTGGGAAGCAGCATGCTTTGATTAAAAAGAATAAACTGAATAAAGACTGGGTGAGCTGTTACTCATTCACTTCTTTGATTTCCTCATCGAGATTGGAGTGATAAGAACGTGCCATTCCCGGAAGACTTTTTTAAGTCATGCCACGTGCTGTACAAAGTCTTCATACACATGACCCTTTTAACCTCCCAAATCTCTGCAGCCAGAATTGTCGTTATCGTATTTTACAGGTGAGGAAATCAGACTTGGAGAAGTGTATTAGTGAGCCAAAAGGGTGCTGGTGCAAAATACCAGAAATTGGTTGGTTTTTATAAAGGGAATTTATTTGGAGTAGGAGCTTACAGATACCAGGCCATAAAGCATAAGTTACTTCCCTTGCCAAAGTCTATTTCCACATGTTGGAGCAAGATGGCTGCCAATGTCTGCCAGGGTTCAGACTTCCTGGGTTCCTCTCTTCCTAGGGCTGGCTTCTTTCCAGGCTCAGGGTTCCTCTCTTCCCAGAGCTCCAGCTTCAGCATCAAACTCCAACATTAAGAATCCTCAACTCTGTCCTTTGCCACACCCTAATGATGTGGCCCAATCAAAGCCCAAATCATAACTTCTTTTTTTAAAGATTTATTTTCTATTTATTTATTTACCCCACCACCACCCCAGTTGTCTGCTCTCTATGTCCATTTGCTGTGTGTTCTTCTCTGACTGCTTCTGTCCTTATTAGGGGCACCAGGAATCTGTTTCTTTCTGTTGCGTCACCTTGCTGTGTCAGCTTTCTGTGTGTGGCTCCATTCTTGGGCAGGCTGCACTTTCTTTCATGCTGGACGGCTCTCCTTACGGGGCGCACTCCTTGCACTTGGGGCTCCCCTACGCAGGGGACACCCCTGAGTGGCACAGCACTCCTTGTGTGCATCAGCACTGCTCGTGGGCCAGCTCCACACGGGTCAAGGAGGCCCAGGGTTTGAACCACGGAGCTCCCATGTGGTAGGCGGACGCTTCCCCTAATGATAACTTAATCACACCCAGGTACAGACCAGATTACAAACATAACCCAATATCTATTTTTGGAATTCATAACCATATCAAATTACTACAAGAGGTCAATTAACATTCCTCAGCTCACAGCTAAAAGGCAGAATCAGGACTCCGGGGCAATCTCCCACACCAGAGACTATCCCCTGATCTTGTTGCTGAAGTGATTTAGTGACCTTTGCAGCTCCACAGGCAGAAAGGGCCTTTTGGGTGAGAGCTCATTTTCAGAGACACTTGCTGCCAGAATTGATTATGAAGTAGTCAGTGCAGAGGACCAGGATATGTATCTCAGGATCTCCTGTGTGCACCAAGTGTCACAGAGCAGAGCCCCCATTCTCAGGAAGCCTCACTTGTCTCTTCAAGATCACTAAATGATAAATTTGTTGCATTCCAAAAAAAAAAAAGATCACTAAATGAATCAAAAGAAATACTGGCAGGAGCTGCCTCATGAGATCTCAGGCAAGTAGAATCAAAATGATGCCCACCCCTTAGGTGTGCTGTCAGCACCACTGACCAAGATACTGCTGTGAGTCAGGGCACTGTACACAGTTGATGCTTGGCTAATGCTGATAGGATTCAGAAAGAAAATACAGGCAAAGGGAAACGGACTTGGCCCAGTGGTTAGGGCGTCCGTCTACCAAATGAGAGGTCCGCGGTTCAGACCCCAGGCCTCCTCAACCCGTGTGGGGCTGGCCCATGCGCAGTGCTGATGGGCGCAAGGAGTGCCCTGCCACACAGGGGTGTCCCCCGCATGGGGGAGCCCCACGCGCAAGGAATGCACCCCGTGGGGAGAGCCGCCCAGCGTGAAAGAGAGTGCAGCCTGCCCAGGAATGGCGCTGCCCACACTTCCCATGCTGCTGACGACAACAGAAGCGGACAAAGAAACAAGACGCAGCAAATGGACACAGAGAACAGACAACCGGGGTGGGGGGGAGCGGAATTAAATAAATAAACATCTAAAAAAAAAAATACCCTTTTAAAAAAAGAAAAGAAAAGAAAATACAGACATTGGTGGGATCTGTTGTCTACCTGTTTTTCAGGAACCAGCCTAAGGTTTCTTAACCCAAGAATCTTCTGGAAGTTGATGGACCTCTGAAATCATAGGCAGAATTTCATATATTTGCATTTCAAAGTTAACCTGTATTGTATGCTTACTGTGTGCAGGTTCTACATAAATATTCTTCTCAATAACCCTTTGGTAGTAAGTAGTTTTATTATTTCCATGAGATGTACATGGATTTTAAGATACTTCCAGTAATGGCAGAACCAGAGCATGAGCCCAGGTCTGTGGCTCTATACCCAGCCTCTCACCACTGTACTGGCTACTTTGACGCTTTGCTGAGGAAAAGGAAAAGATTCTCAGAGGCACTCATGATACAGAAAAGGCTACAAGCCATGGATCTAGATGAAGGGAGCAAAGATTTGTGTAGATTTGCTCTTTCCCAATAAAGGACCTGAGTGGGGATACTACCTCTGGGAAAGCCTTTTTCTGTTTTGTCATTCTCAGTTATTTTCCAGGGCCTTTCCTACTATGAGTACCAAAGAGCCAATGGGCTGGAATTGCAAAGATTCTTGAAACCACCCCTCTTCCAGAAGGGCTAGAGGTGGGGAAAAAGGAAGAAGAAAAAGGAGTAAGCTTTTCCCATTTTGGTTCTGGAAAGGGTGGCAAGGGGATGATGTATGCTGGCTCTCCATGGTCCTTCCTCTCAGGCTGCAGTTCTATACGGCTAAGGACGTTGCATTCTGAATCTCAGAGGGAACATGTCCTTCTCACATCATTGGAATGCAGCAGCTCTGGGTTGTCCAAGGCAATATGATAAGCCCTTGCAAAGGGCGTCATACACAGCCCAGTCAGGATGAGGTGCCCCCGACACAGAGCAGACAGGAGTGGAAAGAGGTGTCAGAGATCAAGACAAGGCTTAGGCCCAGATCCTATAAACACAATGATAGATGATTTTGGGGTAAAACTGCTAGGAAGCAAATCATTACATTGTATAGATTACCTTAGATAAAGACTTTTGGGACAAGTTCCTCTGTGCTTAGAGCTAGGAGATAATTTTGCTTCCAATTTAACTGGTCTACATTCTACTAGATAAGAAATGCTTCCTTTCTACTGTGTTTTCCTTTTTGTCTTGGCTATGAGGAACTCAGAACTAAGTCTTGAAGTCAACTGCTTTGCTTTCCTCTGCCAAGTCTCAGTAAAATTCTTACTCCACCCAACCCCAATTCCAGTCATTTGATATTTAGTGTTCTTATGTTTGTTTGTATGTTGTATACTACCTTGAGTCTATTTTGTAAAAGAAACAATATAAAGGAAGGGCTAAGTGGTGCAGATTGCTAAGAGGGTAGCTTCTTGGAGAAGTGATCTGGTTGGCTGGCTCCATGCAGAGGACTGAGGGCATTCCAGGCAGAAGGCACAGGGCCTCCATGCTGCTCTTACTTAATGAGCCCCTAGAGTTCTTAGAAAATCTACATTTCGTTGGAAATAGTGTTTTTCATACAGAGCACAGGGACAATAATAAAAGTTTTTCAGCATGGATAATGTTGAGAATACAGAAGAGCAGGACATAAAGAATGTGTACACATAGAGTCAGTGGCCCACTTTAAGCTCAGCCTATATGCCATCCTTCATTTTCCCTTCCCCCAAACATTACATCAGTGCTCCATCCTTCCAGTCAGGCAATCCTTTGCCATGGAACTAAAGAGGGGGGGGAGGTTAATTCTATCTGCTTTGTGTATAGTCTGTGCCTACTGGTCTGTGCATGGGTTCTGTAGGTGACAGAGGTGAACCAAGGCTTGATCTTGGTATTTACTGTGTGCCTGGGAGAGATGCTTAACCTCTGAGCCTCAACAAATTTATCTGTAAAATGGGGCTTATAGTACTTATCTCAATTTTCCAGCTGCTAAAACAAATACCATACAATGGGTTAGATTAAACAATGGGTATTTGTTGGCTTATGATTTTGAGGCTAGACTAAAATTGAGGCACCAGCAAAGTAATGCTTTCTCTCTGAAGACTGGCATTCTGGAGCAGGCTGCTGGTGATCCTTGGGTCCTTGGCTTTTCTGGCACATGACAGTGCACATGGCATTGTCCTTTCTCCCAGGTTCCATTGACTTCCAGCTTATCCTCCTCCTGACTTCATCCCTCTGGCCTTCTCTATAAAGCCTCCAGTGTTAGGATTAAGACCTATCCTGATTCATTTGGGCCACATCTTAGCTAAAAATAACATATTCAAAAGGTTCATGGGAAACGGACTTTGGCCCAGCGGTTAGGGCGTCCGTCTACCAGATGGGAGGTCCGCGGTTCAAGCCCCGGGCCTCCTTGACCCGTGTGGAGCTGGCCCCTGCGCAGTGCTGATGCTCGCAAGGAGTGCCGTGCTACACAGGGGTGTCCCCGGCGTAGGGGAGCCCCACGCGCAAGGAGTGCACCCATAAGGAGAGCCACCCAGCGCGAAGGAGGGAGCAGCCTGCCGAGGAATTGGCGCCGCCCACACTTCCTGTGCCGCTGACGACAACAGAAGCGGACAAAGAAACAAGACGCAGCAAAAAGACACAGAAAACAGACAACCGGGGGAGGGGAGGGGAATTAAATAAATAAAAATAAATCTTTAAAAAAAAAAAAAGGTTCTATTTACAGTGGGTTCACACCCATAGGAATGGATTAAGATGAAGATTACCTTTTCTGGGGTACATAATTCATCCTGCCACAGTACCCATCTAGGAGCTCCAGCAGTTGCTCAGTAAATGATCCTTCATTTCTCCTTTTCAATGGCAAATGGCCATGGAGAAAAGGGCCTTACCATGGCTGCCAGGTGTTTCAGGGTGGGTATCTTCACCCATTCCTATTTCCCAGCACCTACTCCCATTTCCCTTGGAATACTACATCAAAGCAGAACAGATTGCTTTTTCTCTGGGGTGTTTCTTGAAGTGCCAGCTGTGACCCCAGGTGGTAGTGGGAATCAGTTCTCTTATTTAGGGGTGCTGATTATACTGTAGGTTGGCAGGAGCAGAACTGTCATCATCTGTCTAGCTGCCCCCTACTCTGCCTGCTGGCTTGTGATGGTCATGGCCCCCACAAAGCTCAACGCTCACGAAGAATAGGACATTCTGCAGTAGAAGATGAAGGAAACAGGAGCTGCCGTTTAAACCAGAACTTGGGGAAGCAGTTGTGACTCAATTGATAGAGCGTTCACCTACCATATGGGAGGTCCAGAGTTCAAACCCAGGGCCTCCTGACCCATGTGGTAAGCTGGCCCACACGCAGTGCTGCTGTGTGTGCGCAAGGAGTGCCGTGCCACACGGGTGCCCCCCATGTAAGCATGCCCCACATGCAAGGAGTGAGCCCTGCAAGGAGAGCTGCCCCTTGCAAAAAAAGTGCAGCCTACCAGGAGTGGCACCACACACACGGAGAGCTGACACAGCAAGATGACACAACAAAAAGAGACACAGATTCCCTGTGCCACCTAAAAAGAATGCAAGTGGACACAGAAGAACACACAGTGAATGGACACAAAGAGTAGACAACAGGGGGGACAGGGGGTGAGGGGTGGAAAAGGTGAGAGAAATTTTAAAAATAAAAAACAGAATGGAATGGCAGAGACTACTCCAATTCCACAGACGCACCCTAATGGCTGCCTACAGGAACTTCCCCTCTTGAAGCTAAAATGGAAGATAACTTGGAAGAACATGGTGGAATAAATGTGTCCTTTAGTTGCACATGACATCAGGGAAGTTGTCAAAGTGTATGAGAGGGTCTTTGGTGAGGATTTATTCATTTATGTATTGAAAACTTTAGAAGCATTTATCTATGGTACAGGAATAAGGAGAGTATCACCCTCTCCAGGCGGTTGTCAGGATTAAATGAGTTAATGTGTATCAGGTGCTTTAGAACTGACTGGCCCAGAATGCTCAGCAATTCCACCCTGTCTCAGCAATTCCACTTTTGGTAATGTACCCTAAGGGGAATGACTAAGTATGTGCAGAAAGATGGAGCCACAAGGATGTTCATCACAGCATTTTTAATAATAAGGAATTGGAAACAACTTAGATTTCCAGCAACAGGAGATACACAACCATGAAATTAATTCATTTCAAGGCCTGAAAAAACTTCATGATATGCTCTTGGTTGAAGAACAAAGGTTATAAAATAATACAGAGGGGAAAGCAGGAAAGCAGCTGTGGCTCAAGCAGTTGAACTCCCATTTACCGTATGGAGGACCCAGGCTCAATTTCCCTGACCAGCTGGTGAAAAAAAAAAAGGTGTCCCAGACCTGCAGGTGTAGGCCCCCAGGCGGTAAAGTGACACCAAAAAAAGATGGTGACACAACTAGACAGGAAAAACAATACAGGGAGCAGATGTAGCTCAAATGTATGTATGAAGTCCCAGGTTCAATCTCCAGTACCTTCTAAAAACAAATGAAAAAAGTAGCTCTCATTGGGGAGCTGATGTAGCTCAGTGGTTGAGTACCTGCTTCCCAGGTACAAGGTCCTGGGTTCGAAAAAAAAAATTTTTTTTTAATACACTTTGTTTTGGAATAATTTTAGATTTGCAAAAAAAGTTCCAAAGACAGTACAGAGAGTTCCCATACATTCTTCACCTAGTTTCCCCTGATGTTAACATCTTACTTAACTAAGACACATTTGTGAGAATTGAGATTAACATTAGTACATTATTATTAACCTAAACACCTGACTTTATTTGGTTTTTACCAGTTTTTCCACTAATGTCCTTTTTTCATTCCAGGATCCAATCCAATATGCCACTTTGCCTTCAGCATTTTGGCTTTTAAAAGGTTTATATAAATACCATTTCATACCCATTAAAATGGCTATTATTTAATTTTTTTAAAAACACAAGTATTGGTGAGGATGCACAGAAATAGGAACGTGTGCATTGTTGGTGGGAATGTAAAATGGTGCAGCTATTACGGAAAACAATTTGGTGGTTCCTCAGAAAGTTAAGTATAGAATTACTGAGAAGCAGGTGTGACTCAACTGATAGAGCATCCTTCTACCATATGGGAGGTCCAGAGCTTGAACCCAGGGCCTCCTGGCCCGTGTGGTGAGCTGGCCCACATGCAGTGCTGCCGTGTGCAAGGAGTGCCCTGCCACGCAGCAGACACCCCACGCACAAGGAGTGCACCCCGCACTGAACCGCCCCAGGCAAAAAAGAGCAGCCCGCCTAGGAGTGGCGCTGCACACACGGAGAGCCAACACAGCAAGATGACACAACAAAAAAGAGATAGAGATTCCCAGTGCTGCCAAGAATGCAAGTGGACACAGAAGAACAAACAGCAAATGGACACAGAACAGACAAATGGGGAGGGGGGCGAGGAGAGAGAAATAAAACAAATCTTAAAAAAAAAGTATAGAATTACCATATGACCCAGCAATCCCACTTCTAGGTATATACCACAAAAAAATTGAAAGCAGGGACTTAGACATACACTTGTAAACCAGTGTTCATAGCAGCCTTGTTCACAATAGCCAAAAGGCAGAAGTAACCCAAATATCCATCGGCAGATGAATGGATAAACAAAATGTGGTATAGTCATACAATGGAATATTATTCAGCCTTAACATGGAATGAAGTTGTGGTACATGCCACTACGTGGATGAACCTTAAAGACATCATGTTGAGTGAAAACACACAAAAGGGCAAATACTGTATCATCTCATTTAACACATTGAATTGTATACTTTAAAAAAGTTTATATGCTTTGAAAAGCATCTTGAAGGTTATACACAAAAATATTAACTGTGATTATAGTTCGAGTGGTAGAATTAAAGGGGAGGTTTAAGTTTTTTATTGTCTTCTACTTTTTCTATAATATATCATTTTTTAAAAAAAATAATAATGCCTTCATGCTGAACTGGTGCCCTCTGTGATTCCTCCTACAGTTATGCTATGTTGTGATGATTCACTTATCTGTACTCTTTAGACTGAGTTCAAAAGAATGGGCCATGTCTGCTCCATCCCTCTTTTCCCATCACACAGCACAAGGCCAGGCATGGGAAAAAGCACTGATAATGTCTGGTTGAATGAATGACTGAAATCAGAGAGGTTTATTGCTACCAACTCTCAGAGATTAACTAGTCTTTGCACTCTTTTTCAGCTCAGGGAAATCCCAGGCTTATGTTTCCCTAGTTTAGTGGCCCCAGCAGAAAGACAGCACCTGCTTTTCACAGAAATAAATATATCTTTAAAAAAAAAAAAATCCAGATCTCCCAGCACAGAACCTGGCACAGAGAGGAATCAGAAATCGAGGACTTTTGTTATCAGAGTTGTGGCATGTGAATGTGGAGATGCCAGCTCTGCCCCACAGGGCCTGTAGGATCCTTGCCCTTTCCCCAGCCCATTCTAAATTCCTTCCCTCCTAGGCAGTTGAGAGACAAAAATGGAATTCACTGCAACCTTGGGATGGGGGTGGGCCATAGTCACTTCCCTCAGGTGCTGGCTTGGGCCAATGCTACCTCCTTGTTAGTCAGGGCTCCCACATCCTCTGCCCTACTCAGCTGCCTTGGCCTGGGCCTCAGGCCAGCACAGGTGTGGGGGCTGGAGCTCAGCCAGGCCTGTAACCTGCAGCGGCAGCAGTGCAGTCCCTAGCATGCTCCAGGCCAGACCCAGAGAGCAGCAGGAATGACGGAGAGCACCAGGCAGGTACCCCTTTGAGAGACCTGAGTGTTCTGCACCTGTTCATGTGAGCCCCTATCCCCAGGTCTAGAGACACTCAGACAGGTGTTGAGAAGCTGGTTCTGCCTCTCTCTGAGGGACTGTGGACAAGTCACTTCTCTGTGCTTCAGCTTCTTCCCCTATACAGTGGGAATAATGGTGTCTTCTTCAAGCAGTAAATGGAATCCTATATGTGAAAGTGCCTTGTGCAGGGTCTGCAAATAGTAGGTGCTCAATAAGTGTTACCCACCCTCACCCCACCCCCAGCCATATCATTGCCAGGACAGCTGGGGTCAGAGCCAAGCACAATTCCTTTAAAAAAATTGCCAAGATCTTGCCTAAGCTATCTGAAGCCATGCCTTCTCACTTCCCTGGATGGACTCCCAAAACCTGGGCTTGGTCCAGGCTGCCCAGACTAGGTGGCTTTGAATCAATCACTCACATTCTGAGCCTCTGCTTCCTCTTCTGAAAAACAGACACCACATTTATTGATTCAACAAATTGACTCTTACCTCATCTGTACTCAGAAACAGATGAATGAGATACAGTGCCTTCCCTCAAGGAGCTCCCAATCTAACAGGAGAGAAATGTAAAATCTGAAGCACTCATGGAGAACATTGTGATCAACTGAGCTCAGATGGGTCAGGGAGACCTAGAAGAGGGGACATCTGAGCCACACCTCAAAAGATGACTAGGAGTTTGTAGGCAGCCACTGAGGGAAGAGTTTTTGGGATAATCAGATAACCTGTGTCGAATAAATGTGTTTTATAAAGTGGGCTGCCTTTCCCTGCTACGTTGGTACCTGAGGCCACATTGTTTCTATAGGCAACAATGAAATACCCTAGAAACCTCTCTCTAGGTCGAGTTCCTACGATGTGGGGGAGGAGTATCATCTTCAGGGTAAAGTCCAGGCTCACCACCAGGCTGGCACACAAGGCCTTCCAGCTTCATCTCCCCCTCACATTTTACATTCTGGCAACAGAATCACTTAGCATTCCCTAAACTTAGCACCACACTATTTCTTTTCCCTGAATGCCCTTCCTCTTCACAGCCACCTGGCAACCTTCAATTCATCTCCTAGAAATGAGGTTGGTACAACTTGCCACTCATGCTGACTCAGCACCTTTTTAGTGGTAAATGCATGGGTTCATCCTCCCTCCCCAAGTGTCTGGGCTCCTTCAAGGACAAAGAGTGGGTCTCTGTGTGCTCTGCTCCCCCAATGCTTAACATACGGACTGACCCAGAGCACACATCCCTGGATGGATGGATGGATGGATGGATGGATGGATGGATGGATGGATGGATGGTTGGAGTCATTCATTCCTTCAGCAAGCACTGAGTTTCTGCCTTAAGCCTATCTTTGCTGAGCCATGCAGAGGATACAAGAGGCACAGGGTACAATCCAACCCTTAAAGAACAAGGGAAGGAGAAACACACAGTTAATTGTAATGTTGGGTGAGACTGCTAGGATAAAAAGGACCTTTGGAGAATAATGGGAACACAGAGGAGGAAGCAACTACTTTGGTTGGGTAGACTGGGGAAGGCTTGCAGAAATCAATATCCAAACCAGGCCTTGAAAGGAGGTAAGGAATTTGCTGGGAGATAAGAGAAGAAAAGACTCTAGCAGAGGGAACAGCATGTACAAGGCATGAAAGGCATGAAAAGGCATGGAGGCATGAAAAAGCACAGAATGCCCCAGGGACAGCCTGTTAATTGTAGGGCTAGAGCATGGGAGGAATGGAGACTAGGCTAGAGAAGCAGACAGGGGCTGAGGAAAATGAACCTTAACCCTTCCGCCCAAGGAATCTGGACACATATTTTAGAGCCAGAGAAAAGAGCCAATCTGTATTCATGAAGTCAGTTTGTGTTTTAATGTGGAGGAGAAAGGAGGGGTGGAGGGGTCAGTGAGGAGGCACTTGTATTAGTTCAGGGCTTTGGGGCACTTAGTTGTAATAGCAATAGTTACACTTACTCAGTGATTACTTTGTGTGAGCCCTGTTTTACATACCGTGTGTGTGTGTGTGTGTGTGTGTATTATCTCCATTTTAAACATACAAAAACCAAACTATAAAGTTAAGTAATTTGCATAGGGCCACAAACTTGTGAGTGGTGGAGCCTGGGCTTGCATCCTGGCTGACGCACTCCGGGGCCTGTGCATCTAATTACTGTGCTGTATGGTCTCTCAGCAGCATCATAGTAACAATAATGAAGCTGACAAACTTCATGCCGGGCTGCGCTCGGTGCACTTCAGACTGTTAACTCAGGGTTAATCAGGTTCTAATCAGGTTGGCCAGGAGGATGCAGTCCAGCTGGGAGACCACCCCAGAGTCGGCAGCCCAGTGGAGATGCCTTGCTGTGTTTGAGCCGCCTCAAGGGAAGTGGCCTGACTGCCTCTCCAAACTGCTGACAGTGACCTTTGGCAGGAGTAGCTTGAGCCTCATGCTGCTGTTAGCCAAGAACCCAGCCAGAGGGACTGAGCCAGTGCAGAGCGAGCAGCTGCAGGCTTGGATCCCTGGAGCCTCCAGGATTTGGGCTTAATGCCTGGACCCTAGTCCAGGCTGCAGAGCTGGGGACCAAGCCTCAGGTCCCATAGGTTCTGGGCCCAGCTCGGTCACTGATATGCTTAGGCAAATCCCTACCCCTTAATGGGCCCCAATTTCTTGGAGGTGAATGAGTAACAATGCCCCTATCCCTGACCTTCCTCCCAAACATCACCTATGACAGGCAGGAGGGGTCTCACAAAGCAGTGTCTCCGGCCAGGAAACCTGGGCTCCATGTTATTTAGGATCTCTCCTTGGTGTCGGGTCTGTGCTGGGCACAGGGCGACAGAGAGGAGCCCAGCTGGTCCCTGTCCTCAAGTAGCCCCCAGGCCGTTGGGAAGGAGAGGGGCAGACAGGAAAACCAGCAATTACAGCCCAATGTGGTAGGTATTGTACTACAGAGGAAAGAGACGCAAGGGGCTAGAAGGACAGAGCAATTAACTCTGCCTGCAGGGGTCTGGAAGGCTTCCCAGCTGAGAGAACATGGAGCTAAACTGTGGTTTGCATTTTTCAAGTAGAGAAGATGGTGGTGGGTGAGAAAGAGGCATTCCTGTCAAGGCCTGGGGGCAGAAAGGACAGGATCTGTTAAAGAAGTGGTGAGCTCAACATGGCAGATGGTGGGGAGAAGAGTGTGTGTGAGTACAAGGAGACGGGACTAAAGGGGCAGCTGGGAGGCAGCCAGGGGCTCAGCTGAGTACCAGGTTCTCCAGTCGCAGCTGAGAACCAAAGAGCAGGGCCTCACGGCTTGGCCCGCACCACCTCCACGCTTCCCCAGAGGCTGTCCTGTGCCTTCCCGTTCAGGATGCTCCTGCCCCTCCTCTGTCTTCTGGGTTTTTTCAACAGCACCGTGAGATGGCTGAGATTCAAATAATTAATCAGGCGATCCAAAAGCAGTTATTGAACTCCTATGTATCACACCCCACGTCAGCCTCTGGGGAATAGCCCAGACATGATCCCTGCCTGGTGTCCACAGTTCTGGTTGGATTCTCCAGAGAAACAGAACCAATAGGATATGTGTGTGTATACATAAATACATATACATATATATATATACATATATATTTATTTTTAAGGAGGTAATGGGGATTGAACCCAGGACCTTGTACAAGGTAAGCAGGTACTAAAAACATTGAACTACATTCATTCTGTATTTATACATTTAAAATATATAAATATTTTATATATTTTAAATGTATAAATACATGATAAAACATGACTATATATTTTATAATATATATAAATATGGCGTATAATATATTTAGTTATATAAAGAGATTTTCTTAAAGATTTATTTTTATTTATTTTTTCCCCCCTTCCCCTCCTCCTGCCCTGCTGTTTTTGTTGTCTTGTGTTGTCTTCTCTTCTAATTTTCTCTCCTCTAGGATTCAATCCTGGAGACCCCTGATGTGGAGAGAGGGTCCCTGTCAGTTGCGCCGCTCAGTTCCTGGTTTCTGCTGTGCTTCACCTTGACTCTCTTCTTGTCTCTCTTTGATGCATCATCATCTTGCTGCATGACTTACTTGCACGGGCACTGGCTCACCATGACGGCACTCGCATGGGCACTGGCTCATCACGCAGGCACTGGCTTACCACGAGAGCACTTGCATGGGCACTGGCTCACCACGGGGGCACACTTTCTCTTCTTTTTCCCATATAGTAGGTGTAAGCTCTATCACTTGAGCCACATCTTCTTCCCAAGAGATTTATTATGAAGAATTGCAATGCTCATGTGATTGTGGCAAATCCCAATTTTATAGAAGAGGCCAGAGGCTAGAAATTTTGTTAAGTGACAAAGTCTTGAGTCTGAATTCCTTAGGCTGGAAACTCAGGAAAGTGTGGAGAGTATAGTCTGAAGGCAGAAAGCCTTCTTCTGAGAACCCTCAGTTTTTCACATTTAAGGTCTCCTGCTGATGGGATGAACTCCATCCATATTATTGAAGATTATCTCCTTTACTTAATGGCAACTGGTTTTAGAGGCTGATCCCATCTCCACAGCAACAGCTAGCAACAGTATTTGACCAAACAGCTGGACACCATATCTTAGCCAAGTTGACACCTAAAATTAACTATCATAGATGCTAAAAATATGAACATGCCAATAAATTAGAAAAATACAGGTAGCTGGAGAACTTTATAACAGGGAACTGACCTCACTGGACAGAGAAGGTATCCATAAGGAAGTGATGTTATAGTTCCACCCTGAAGATTCAGAGGAGCCAGTTTTCCAAAGCAGCAGGGGAGAGAATATTTTCCAGTCCAAGTCCAAGATGACTTGTCCTAGGTCATCTGGCCAGTAAGGGGGACATGAGGTCAGAACACCAGTCCGTCTGACTTCAGATCCATTGCCTCACAGTCCCCTCCCATCAGTATCTTTTCCCCATCATGCAAATGTCAATAGCAGAATTTTCTTTTTTTTTTAAAGATTTATTTATTTAGTTAGTTAGTTAGTTCTCTCCTCCCCCGCCCCCCCCCCCCCCCCGTTTTTGCTGCATCTTCTTCTCTGTCTGCTTCTGTTGTTGGCAGCAGCATGGGAATCTGTGTTTCTTTTTGTTGCGTCATCTTGTCGTGTCAGCTCTCTGTGTCTGTGTTTCTTTTTGTTGCATCATCTTGTTGCGTCAGCTCTCCATGTGTGCGGTGCCATTCTTGGGCAGGCTGCACTTTCTTTCACGCTGAGCAGCTCTCCTTATAGGGCGCACTCCTTGCGCATGGGGCTCCCCTACGCGGGGGACACCCCTGCGTGGCAGGGCACTCCTTGCGTGCATCAGCACTGCGCATGGACCAGTTCCACACGGGTCAAGGAGGCCCAGGGTTTGAACCACGGACCTCCCATGTGGTAGACGGACGCCCTATCCACTGGGCCAAGTCCACTTCCCTCAGAGTTTTCCTATCTTTGATCTTGTTGGGTCCTCTGTGAGGTAGGGCCCATTCTTCCCATTCAGCGGCAAAGTGAATCCTAGGAAGTCCAAGTGACTCACCCATGTCCACATAGCAAGTCAGGTCCAGGACAAGAGCCCACATCTCTGGGCTTAGGACATCTGATGAGATCATGGGGGAAAACCGCTCTGTCTTTTCCAGCTTTGTCTTGGGCCAGGCCATTTATGGGATGATAGACACCTAAGGGACTTTCCTGAGTAACAACTCCCTGGAGGGACACAAGAGTGGCCCAGGCAATATTTTCAACTTAGGGCCAGCACTGTCATGGGCCACAAGCAGCTGTTTTCCCAGCCTTGCTGGGAGCCCAGAGCTAAGAGCAGTCACTCAGAGTCTGTAGTTCTTCTCCTGAGGTTGCAAATAAGACTGGTTTTTGTTTTTTTCAGGTTCCGGCCCTGGGACCTCATTTGCGAAAAGCCAACGCTCAACCACTGAGCTATACTGGCTCCCCAGAGTTGTTTTTTTTCGTTTGCTCATTTGTGATCTAACCTGGGACCTCATATATGGGAAGCAGGCGCTCAACCACTTGAGCTACATCACTCCCAGGACTGTTTATTTGGGGTTTTTTTTAAGATTTTTTTTTTTATTTATTTCTCTCCCCTTCCCCCCTGTTGTCTGCTCTCTGTGTCCATTCGCTGTGTGTTATTCTGCGTCCACTGGTGGCATTGGGAAACTACATCTATTTTTTTGTTGCATCATCTTGCTGCATCAGCTCCATGTGTGTGGCACCACTCCTGGGCAGGCTGTGCTTTTTTTTTCACCCAGCGCAGCTCTCCTTACAGGATGCACTCCTTGTGCGCGGGGTTCCCCTACACAGGGAACACCCCTGTGTGGCACGGCACTCCTTGCGTGCATCAGCACTGTGCGTGGGCTGGCTCATCACATGGTCAGGAGGCCCTGGGTTTGAACCTTGGACCTCCCATGTGGTAGGCGGATGCCCTATCCATTGGGCCAACTCCACTCCTCCCCACCCAGGACTGTTTTTGAAGGACGTAGAGTATGTATTTCCACACAGGGATGGGAAGTGCAGGCCTCTCCTTTGACCTCTTTCTCTGGATGTCGGTATCCATCAGAAGTACCTGTAAGCTATAGGAGGTGCTAAGCCCTTGAGTACTGACATGGAGATACCTGCCCCTTCCCCCGAAGGGGCTGTCTTTTGACCTGAATGGGAATCTCTGGACCCTGTTACAGGATTTCTGGGTTCTAGAGGCAGGGTCTCCAGGACCTTATAGAGGGAACCTTTGGGTCCTGATTGAGGTGGCGTGGGGTAGGGGTGGAGAATCTTTGGATACTGATAGGTGGGTTGTCTCTGGACTCAGGGGAAGGGATTCTAGCCATAACAGATCACTTGTCAGAAAGATCGTGTATTAGCCAAAAAAGTACTGATGGAAAGTACCAGAATATGTTGGCTTTTATAGAAGGTATTTATCTAAGGTCAAAGCTTACAGTTACAAGGTCCTAAAGAGTCCAACTCAAGATTGGTTTCTCACCAAAGTCAGTTGCCACCTGTTGAAGCAAAATGGTTGCCAATCTCTGCAAAGGTTCAACCTTCCTCTCTTTCAGCTACCTGCTGGCATAGGGCTTGTTTCTTTCCATCATCTCCCCGGGACTCCAGGATCAAAATTCTCTCCTCTGCTGGGTCTATGGAGCTCTCTCTCTTCCTGCATATCTTCTTCTGTGTCTTCTTGAGTGAGAGCCCATTTATATCAGCCTATCAAGGGGGCAAAGACTTCACCTGAGTTACATCCTACTGATGTGGTCGAATCAAAGTCCTAGTCTTAACATAATTTAATTAAAGACGTTTCAACTGAATCTAATACAATCAAAGGGTATCATACCCAGTGGAACAGACCAGTTTACAAACATTATCCTTTTCTTTTTTGGGGTTCATAAACAATCTCAAACTGCCACAGATGGGAACATTGAAGGGGTAGGTTTGAACATATTTGGGGTGATGTATTTGCTGTTCCCATGGAGTTTTTTCAATCTCTTTCATTCCCACAACACTCGCCCCATCATCTCATGCATTCCACATGGACCCTGAGAGTTACTTTTTATGGAGCTCATTTTACTGCTAGAGAGATTGAAGATGGAGAAATGAAGAGAACTGTCCAAGGCCGCACAGAAAGGGGTGCATCTGGAATCAGAGATCTAGCCCTTTTCTGCCTACTCTCTTTGGCTTGCCCCAGATCAGACCCTCTCCTGTGGTCTCCACCTGCCCTTGGACCTCCCCACCAACCTGGAAGCCCCACCCTTCCTGCCAAACAGTCAAGCCTTGCCTTTCCTGCCCCGTACCTTCTCGGCAGCCTCGCTGAACAGAAGGCCAAGGGGAAAGCAGCTAAGGCCTTAGAAGCCAAAGAACCTACTCCCCACCTGAGTTCTCCTTTCTAAAAAAGACCTGTCCAGGCAGGTGGGATAATCTGGAGGCTTTAATCCTGGCTCTGCCACTAACATGCTGATCCTGCCTCCTTTCTGAAGTTGCTGTGAGTTTAAGGGAGATCATGGATCTGAAAGTGCTCTGTAAACGGAAAAACACTGAACCAACACAACGAAGAGGAAACCACCACTCTACTGTGAACAGAGATGAGCGATTTGCAGCCAGGCCTTCAAGGAGCTCACAGTCTGGGGAGACAGATATACTCAGACCCACACCCCAACAAGGCACAAATAAGGCTATAGCCAAGGGTGATGCTGGGTCTAGGGAGGGTGCCAACAATGCCTGGAGGAACCAGGAGGGCTCTGAAGAAGGACACCTTGCAGGTGGGCCCTGAGGGATGAGTGGGAGTTTGCCAGGTAGAAGACAACACATGCATTTCAAGGAAAAGAACAGCTGGTAGAAAGTCATGCGATCTGGAAAGGGAGTATGTCCTGCTAGAATGTCTGGCTAGTGATGGCAGAAATGAATCTTAGCAAGGTAGTCTCGGGCAGGGCAGAGCAGATTACCTTGAAATGCTCACAAAGAAGTTCTGGAGTTTTTTTTGTTTTGTTTTGTTTTGTTTTTCTTTAAGCAATGGGAATTCTAAAGCAGGAGAGTGGTACTTACTAGGAATTACTATTTTCATTTTTCACAGATTTAAAAAATAACAGGGACTCAGAATGAGAAAGCAAACGCCCAAGGCCTCACAGCTAGAAAATGGTGGTAGAGCGGGGGTTTGAGCTCAGGCGTGTTTGCAGTAGTCACTGGGCAGAGAGATCCAGGGCTCTCCTTTCCCAATCTGAACTCCAGGGCCGGGTCAGCTGGAGAGAAGCAGCCAATCAGCTGCGAGGTCAGATTGTGGGCCAGTGAATAAGCCAGCAGGGCTTGGGGAAGGAGCTGCTCAGCAGCCTCTCAGTTTTAGGTGAGACTTACTGGGTCTTCACAGAGGGCTTTCCACCCTCCTGAGAGGAGAGGTAAGAGCAAGGGAGTTAGGGCTTCAAAAAAACTGCCCTGCGATCCCGGGTTTCGGCACCAAAAAAAAAAAAAAAAAAAAAAAAAACTGCCCTGGCAGGAGCCTTTGGCAGGCGCAGGACCTCCTCCTCCTCCTGGACCTCTGTGCTCTGTCTCCCTTCTCTATCCACTCCCTGGTCTAGGGAGTCAACTGCCTCCAAGATTCTTGGCATTGGGGGAAAGCCCTCAACCTTTTTCAAGTAGAGTCCAGACCATTATGCAGATGGGAAAACGAGGCCCAGAAACGGGAAGAGCCTCCGTGGTCACTCAGCCAGTCTAGCTCTCTTCAACCCATGTTTATGGGTCTTCTTATGTTCTACTGTGTAGGGGCTTAAAATGAAAAGGGAACAAAGAGGCAAGTCCAAGAATGTGGCTACATGGTCTCTCCCCACCAACCCGGGGCCCCTAAGGAATAAAAATTGATCTAACCCACTTTTGTGCCTCCAGTGCAGAGCCTGGAGAAGGTGTGTGGCCATTCAACAACATCCCCATATGTCCACAAGGTCCTGGGGTACATATGAGTGTGTAGTGCTTTGAAGTTGTATATACCACCCTCCCCCCTCCAAAAAAAAAGTTCTTAAAGTTAATCTATACCTATGGGTGTAAACCCATTTTAAGTAAGACCTTTTAATGAGGTTACTTCTGTTAAGGTGTGACCCACCTCATACAGGATTGATCTTAATCCTCCTATTGGAGTCCTTTATAAACAGAATGAATACAGAGGAAGTCATGGAAGCAAGAAGCTGAAAGCAAGGAAACCTGGAAGAGAAGGGAGAAACCAGCAGATGCTGCCTTGTACCTTGTCATGTAGCAGAGGTGCCAAGGATCACCAGCAGCCAGTCTTTGGGAAGAAAGCATCACTTCAATGATGCCTTGATTTGGACATTTTTTTCAGCCTCAAAGTGTAAGCTAATAAATACCCATTGTTTAAATCGACCATTTCATGGTATCTGCTTTCAGCAGCCTAGGAAAGTAAAACAGAGAGACACAGAGGATGATTTCTTGACATGTTCGGAGGACAGAATCTTCATGACTTGGGGCTCATATACATGTGGTTGGTGAGAGAAGAGGAGTTGTGTATAACACATCCCAGCTCCCAGGCTTTAGCTCTCAGATACACGGGAGTGTCCTCTAATTTTGAGAGCAATGATGGAGGAGCAGATCTGGGGGGAAGATGGCAAGTACAGTTGGGGCCTTTTTTTTTTTTAAAGATTTATTTATTTATTTATTTATTTCCCTGCCCCAGTTGTCTGTTCTCTGTGTCCATTAGCTGCATGTTTTTCCTTGTCTGCTTCTGTTGTTGTCAGCGGCACAGGAATCTGTGTTTCTTTTTGTTGCGTCATCTTGCTGTGTCAGCTCTCCGTGTGTGCAGTGCCATTCCTGGGCAGGCTGCACTTTCTTTTGCGCTGGGTGGCTCTCCTTATGGGGCGCACTCCTTGCGCGTGGGGCTCACCTACGCGGAGACACCCCTACCTGGAACGGCACTCCTTGCGTGGAATGGCACTCCTTGTGCGCATCAGCATTGCGCATGGGCCAGCTGTACACGCGTCAAGGAGGCCAGGGTTTGAACCACGGACCTCCCATGTGGTAGACGGACGCCCTAACCTCTGGGCCAAGTCCGCTTCCCACATTTGGGGTCTTGAACTCATGAGTAAAGGTCTGGAAGAAGGTTGTTGATGGGTCTTGGAGAGTGAGGAGAATTAGGTGTGAGTGGTAGTGTTTTGAATGGAGGTTCAGGTTGGTCCTTGATCCCTTTTGGGCAGTGGAGAGGCACTGAAGGTGTTTAAGCAGATCCTCAGGAAGATGATCCCAAAGGTCACTTCCAACAAGCACCACAGAGGGAGCACACCCGCAGCTTCTCAGGGAGCAGAGAGAGATGAGACTGTGTTGGAGATTTGGACCCGAAGGGTATCAGGAATGAAAGAAAGAGAAAAGGGAGAAGGAAACAAAGAGAAAGAAAGAGTGAGAGAAAAAGAACGAGAGAGCTGGGATCAGGGGGTCTGCGAGTAGAGACTCATCAGACAACTTTATTGTTTACAAGGGGCCCTCTATATACCCCAGTCTATGTGACAACAAGCAGGAACGTGTAGCCTACGTGACAACAAGCAGGAACACGTAGCCTTCCTGACAACAAGCAACAAAACATAGTTAACTATCAGCATCACCCCTAGTCTAAGGAATTTTTAAAAATCTTATCTCAAGGTACAAATTCTAAGTGTTCTATTTACTACACAAGGTATGTGCTCATCTTTTCTTTCAGCCTTTACCTCCAGGAACTCTTAATTATCACATTTCTTAGGTTGCAAGCATAGCCATGGAGACAGCACATCTCTCCTTGTGAGACCACTGTGCCTCAGTTTCCAACAGGACTGGGTCATGTCCACCCTCTTCTTGAGCTCAGTAACTCTGAAGAGGGCAGGGACAAAATACCATTGGACAGATGGAGAGACTAAGAGACAGAAAGGTGACGTGATTTACCCAAGATCACAGCAGGGAAGCAGAATCACAGGGCCCAAGTCCCTTGGAGCTCACCCCCCTCCTGTTTTACAGAAAAGGAACAAAAGGCCCAAAGAGGGGAATGTCCCTATTTTGAAGATGAGGAAATAGAAGCACAGAAAGCCTGTGTCTTCTCTGGGCTGCTCAGTAAAAAGTGTCCAAGCCCTTCAACTGTCCTGGGTGATTTTTCATCTCTTCACAAGGACCTGGCTTTTCTACCATCCAAAAGCCCAGGATTTTCAAAATGCTTGTCTCGACCATTGGGTCTTAGGCTCAAGATCATGCCATTACCAGAGCAAGATGCAACTTTATTCTCGCTCAGAACTGAGGGGGGGGGGGGCGGGGAAGGGGGGTGGGAAGAACTCTCCCATGTCACCCTGCATATCAGGAGCTAACTTCAAAGGCCTTTTCCCTGGGCTGTCCCTTGGAGTAGCAGAATAGAGGTTTGGCTGGTGGGGCCTGGGAACCCGCTCGGGGGAGAGGGAGGTTCTAAGGCCAGAGATGGCAAGTGGCTGACCATCAGTTAAGACCTGTTGCTGCCCTATCACAGTACTCTGTGCCATTAGGTACTTTCTGATGGTGTTGGAGGATGGGGTGGGGCTTCAGTGCTGGCTCCACATCCCACCATGAGAAAAGGGGCTTTCCACCTACATCACCCAGAAGTTGCTCCATCATTCTGTCTCACCACAACCATTTCCTTCTCTAAAATCTCCCATGCCTGTACACCCTGAGACTAGTCAGTTCTCAGCACAGGCTCAGGAATGTCCCAGGAAACCCTCTCACCTCTGCTACTGCCACAAGCAGAGAGGTGGGTAGGGGTTGGCCTCAGGAAGGGGCTGGGTGCTTCTGAGTGTGAGAGCAACAAGCACCCAACCCATGCAAGGAATTTACATAAACAGCGCACTTAACCCTCCCAGCTAGTCAGCTCCTCTTGGCCATTTTACAGGTTAAGAGATCTGAAGAGAAAGGGAAAGAGAAAGGCAACTGGCTCCAGGTAGCACGACTTTCCCGTCTGATCCTGAGCTCATTGCACCTCTTAAGGGGCAGCAATGTAGACTCGAAAAAGGTGTTGAGTATCAGGCTTTTTGTTTCGTGTTCTTTGTTTTGTTTTGTTTTGCTTTGGATGTTTTTTTTATTCGTTTGTGTTTTTTGGAGGTTGCGTGAGAGTGAGTTAAGACTCCTACTAGGCACGCTCACGCGGGAATGGCCCCCCGGAATGGGGAAGCTGGGGCCGGGGAGTGACGTGTCTTAGTCAAGGTCACACGGCAAATGAACTGGCTGGAGACAGACTCGGCTGACTGGCCGCCTTCCCGGGCTCCGCGATTCCGCCGAAGGCTTGGGTTTCCCGGCTATCAGTGCCCGGCTATCTAGACCCGGGCCCTTCCGGAGCCCACACCTAGGGGCGGGTGGGGCGCATGACCGTGGGAGCCGTGTTTGCGCAGCCGCAGTGGGAAGCCACCTCTGCTGTGTTGGTGCCCAGGTCTCGACCGCGCCCGGCGGCGAGCGGGCTGCAGCTCGAGCTTCAGCTGCGTGTCCCGGACCCCACCACCTTCGCCGCGCCCCGGCCCCATCATACCCGTCACTTGGGGCTCCCAGCGGCGCTCCCGCGGGGAGGAGCGGGGCCTCAAAGGAGCCCCGCCTCCCCGTTCCAGGCAAGGGCCACTTTAGGAGGCGGAGGGGTCGCTCCCCGGAAGAAAGAGGTTGGGCTGGTGGGCGACGCCTGCTGTCCCCGGCTCCTTCACACGTTCATTCACGCATTCAGTTAGCTACTCAATCTCGTCCTTCCTTCAACAAATTCTTATCAAACCCTTTCTAACTCTCTCTTGACGCTTCCTGCCGGCCACGGTGGGCCACGCCCTCGGCCCTGGGGACGAGGGAGTGGAATCCTGGCCAGGAGAAGCTTAGAAGGGTAGAGGGGCACAGCAGCGTGTATCTGCTGCTGGAACAAGGATGGAAACGGCGGACAGCAACAAGACAGAGAGGAAATGTGAAGTGTGGGTGCCTTCAGGGAAGGCTACAAAAAGGCCTGGCCTGGGTCAGGAAGGGAAGCAGCAGTTGGCCAGGTAGAGGGTGCATAATAGTCACAAGCCCCGTAGAAGCTCTTTGCAGGCACTTACTGTGTGCCAGTGGCTTTGTTTCCATTGATATCCATCTTTACCACAGTGGTTGAAAGTAGATATTATCACTCCCATTTTACAGGTGAGGATACTGAGGCTTCATGAGGTTAAATGAGTTGCCCAAGACCAACAGGTAGGGAAGCCAGAATTGAACCAGGTCTATCTCCAAATCCAGAACTTAACTTAGACCTAGATTTAATTGCTAAAATGCAGAATGTTAACTGTAAAGGCCCAGAGGCTATCTTGAAATTATGGTAGTCTGGGGGAGGATGGGAGTGAGTTTATGCATGACATATATGTAAATTATGAAAAAAAGATAACCAAATTTGTTAGAATTCACAAGTATGCCTATAGTGCATTAGTTTCGTTTTCTCAATTTCTTTTCCTTTCCCCAGGAATGGAAATTGCTTGAGTGTGGGTTTTTTTTTTCTTTTTCTTGATTACAAAATATATGATCACTTTTTAAAAATCAGTTTTAAAATGACCATTACCACTGATTTTTTCCTTTTGTGCTTTCCTAATTTATTACATCAAGCATGCATTGCTTTTGTAATTCGAAAGCAAATGCTATTTTTAACAAATGAATTGCACACATCAAAGACTGGGTTGACTCCACCAACCAGAGCTCCAGTAGTTCCTAAGAAAAAGGCCTGGGGTTTTGGTTGACCTCAGCTCAGTATGAGTCAACAGTGGGAGAAATGGCTGCCAAGACACCAGGCAAACAAGTAGAAACAGGGCCCTAGATCAGAGAAGAAAGCCTCCCTACTGCCTCTGGGCTGGTCAAGCCCCAAATGAGACTCAGGCATGCTCAGAGAGGTGCAGCTGGAGAGAGACCTGAGCACAACTGGGGGATTTAAAAGGAGAGGAGGCACCTGGGAGAAGGTCTCACAATGCATGCATGGTTCGCATGCAGAAATGGACAGTACTTAACTAGAGGGCTTAACCTGCCTGTAAAGAGAGTGAAACCCCTTTTACTGGATATATGCAAGGGGAGCGCAGTTGTGAATGTGAAAGCGCATTATATACTCTCTGATAAATACAGGGTTTGTAGGATATGGAAGGGAGAGAAATGTACACCAAACTCCACATCTCAAAGGCAATATACTAGAACTTTCAATAGTAATAACAATGAAAGTGTTTTGTTGCGGTTTCTTATGCACCAGGGGCTCTTTATATCTAGCACATTATATACATCAGTGGTTCTCAAACTTAAGTTTGCATCAGAATCACTTAGAGGGCTTGTGGCAACAGGTTGCTCTGATTCAGGAAGTCTGGGGTGGGTCCAACAATTTGCATCTCTGACTAATTCCCAGGTGATGCTGATGCTCTGAGGCCACACATTGAGAGTGACTATACATTATCTTATGCATATGTCACAACCACTTTATGGTGGAGATTCTGCGTTTTTTTTCTTTCAGGAGGCACTGGGAACCGAATCCTGGACCTCCCATGCGGGAGGCGTTTGCTTAACTGCTTGAGCCTCATCCACTCCCCTGTGATAGAGATTCTGTTATCCCCATTTTACAGATCAAACAAACCAAAACCAAACCAAAATATCATCCCAGACTCTTTTAAGAGATTAAACTACTCTTTATAGCTAATAAGTGGTAGACCTGAGGTTTGAATCCAGGTATTTCTGACTCCAAAGCGTCTGTACAGCCAAAATAGAAGTCAAAATTCTAGATATTTGATGAAAATAAAACCTGCAAATCGTTTCCTTCAGATATAAAATAAGAACATTTGATCATTGGACGAGAAGGGGCAGAAATTACCAGTATCCCAGAGGCAAGGGGAAAAGCAGTGCCCTGGAAGGAGTGGGTAAGGGGGTGTGTTGACGCAGCACCCTGGTCCCCCATGTTGAAAGGGGACTTTGGGTTATACTAAGCCTATGATTTCTCAGCTCTTGCAGCTGCAGTCTCCTCCATTTATGGGCTGGTATGAGGTATGATGCTGTGATAAGTTAAATAATGGCCTCCCAAAGATAGCAGGCCCTAATCCCCAGAAGCTGTGAATACTACTTTATATGACAAAGGGGACTTTGCAGATGGAATTAAAGATCTTGAGATGGGGAGCTTATCCTGGATGACCCAGGTGGGCCCATGTAATCACAAAGGTCCTCCTAAGAGAAGGTAATGTGTGAAGACGGAAGCTAAGAGATTTGAAAATGTTATGCTGCTGGCTTTGAAATTGTAGGAAGGGGCCATTAGCCACACAGTACAGCTCTGCAAGCTGGGCATGGCAAGGAAATGGATTCTCCCCTAGGGTCTCCAGAAGAACAGAGCCTTGCTGACACCTTGGTTTTAGCCCTTTTAGACCCAAATTGCTCTTCTGACCTCCAGAACTATAAGACCATACAAGAGTGTTGTGTTAAGCCACTAAATTTGTGTTAATTTGTTGCAGCAGCAATATGAAACTAATACAGATGCTAATCACCAAATATAGAAAACTGCCTCTGGTCTTCACACAAGTGTGTGAGCAAATAAATACATACACATCCACATTCACACTCACACTGCTCCTGGCCTTGCTCTGGTGGGTTGGCAGGTGCACATAGATACACAGGTGACTTCAGGCCTTGAGGAGTGAGAACACCTGCAGCCACGGGCGCCCACAAACTATTTCGGTCTTATGTCTACAAAACAAGCACATGATTCATGCCTTTAACAAACATTTACTGGATACCTGTCATGTGCCAGGGATGGCCCACGTGGGTACAGAGAGTGAGCCAAACACAGCCTCACGGAACTTCTGTGCTGGCCTTGGGAGAGGGGCAGAAGTTCAATACTCTTTCATGTTCATAATTATAGTGAGGTTGTCTCTGAAGGGAGTTTGGATCTCAAATCAGCACTCAGGTGGACAGGGCATATCATGAAAGTCCTTGAATTGTCGAGAATGTACAATAATTTCTTCGCACACTCAGGTCTGAGAACCAGTGATGGGAAGCAGGCACTCACCAACTGAGCTACATCTGCGCCCCAATGAGAGTTGTTTTTTTTCATTTGTTTTTGATTTTAAGGGTTACTGGGAATTGAACCTGGGACCTCATCCATGGGAAGCAGGCACTCAACCATGTGAGCTACATCCATTCCTCTCCAATGTTTTTAAGATTTTTATTTATTTCTCTCCCAGCCCCCCAGCCCCATTGTTTTTTGCACTTGCTGTCTGCTCTCTGTTCATCTTCTTTTGAGGAGGCACAGGGAACTGAACCCAGGATCTCCCATGTGAGAGGGAGGCATCCAGTCACTTGAGCCACTTCCTTTCCCTCCTTGTTGTGTCTCTCCTGTTTGTTTTTGTGAGGATAGCATCAAATTGTATCTTTGTTGCCAGTGCTTGAAGCTCTAAAGTTGGGATGTTAAATGTGCCCCTGATGTGACTCTACCGGGGAAAATGTGGTCAATGCTTTTATGGAAAAGAGGTGGGGACATAGTCTGTGGTGGGGAGAACTTGGGTGGCTCACAGAGGCCTTACCAGAGGAGGTGACTGATGTTGAACTGACCCCTGAAGGATGTGTGAGCATCAAACAGGCAAGAAGATTAAGAGGAGGAATATTCTGGGCACACATAGCACCTCAGCAGCCTGATCAAGAGGCTAGAGTTGTATAGCCCCAAAAGAGTGATACCCACACTTGGTGCCCAGAGGAACACTGGGACTCTGCTGTAACCCTGAGAACCTCTAGAAGATCCTCATCTGTGAACTCTGAGTGTTGTTGGGGATTTCTTAAGACTTGAGTTTTCTCATTTACCTACCTTCTCTGCCTGGGGCACTTTTTGTTTTCTGTCTCTCTTTTTTTTTTTCTTTTTAAAGGTTGATTTTTTATTTATTTCTCTCCCCTTTCCCCCATTGCCTGCTCTCTGTGTCCACTCACTATGTGTTCTTCTGCGTCTGCTTGTCTTATCAGGCAGTACCAGGAAACTGCATCTCTTTTTTGTTGTGTCATCTTGCTGTGTCAATTCTCCATGTGTGTGTGGTGCCACTCCTGGGTGGGCTGTGCTTTTCTCATGTGGGGCGGCTCTCCTTGGGGGGCACACTCCTTGCACATGGGGCACCCCTATGCGGGGGTGCCCTTGCGTGGCACAGCACTTCTTGCGCATGTCAGCACTGTGTGTGGGCCAGCTTACCACATGGGTCAGGAGGCCCTGGGTATTGAACCCTGGACCCTCCATATGGTAGGTGGATGCTCTATCAGTTGAGCCACTCCACTTCCAACGTTTTGTTTTCTGGAACAGTGTGGTAAGACTTTTGGGGGAGTGGTCCTGGAATCTTCTCTGACATTGAATTGCTATGAGACCTTTGGCCAGTCACTTCTCTCTGGGCCTTCAGTTACCCATCTGTTTTTGGGGTAGGTTGAACCCTTTCAGCTATGACATTCCCTGAAGGGATTGTAGGGAAGTAGCACCCTGTAGTAGTTTAAAACCCCAGGCTGTGGGTTCACCATTTACTAGGACCTTGAGCAAGTCATTTCTCTTCTCTGAGCTCTATTTCCTCACCTATAAAATAGGGGGCTTCATTCCCATTCCTCCAGATTGAAGATTAGATGAGATCATGGACATGAATCATTAGGTGCTGTGTCAGACCTAACAAATGGCAGCTGCTGTCATTATTTTTGATAATGGATGTGAAATGGAATGTATTAATTCTCCTGATTACTGCGAAACACACCACCACCCTCAGGGTTTACCATCAGTGCAATTGCTGGAAACAGCATCAGAAGGACTCTGATGGGTGTTCAGGGAAACACCCAACGCTGGGTGGATTCATTTTTGCAGGAACTGGGGAAACTCCCCATGGGGAAAAGTTTGCTGGGTAGGCGGTGGCTGAGCTAACTCATGGGTATGAAGATGAGTCCTAGACTCAGCTGCAAGAGTGGGCCTGGAATGGAGTCTGGGTGGCTAAATTAGCTCAGGGATGGGAAAGGAACTACCCCTGGCCTTTGTCTGGTAACCAAGGCCAGGATAGGCTGAGGCAGGATGCACGGGAGGAGAACTGAGTTTTCCTCTTCTGCACCCTGAGCCTCTGGCCCTGCCTCACTGTCACTCTGTTTCCGACCATCTGGCCTCTATTCACATTACAGCTTATTTGGGCTGACTCCTTTTTGCACAAGAGATAGGAAATGGGGCCCAGAAAGGGGGAGGAAGTTGCTCAAGATCACACAGCAACTTAGGACCATAACCTAGGTCTCCAGGCCCCAGATCCAAGTATCTCTGACAGCATCAGGCAGCCTCACTGGTCAGGTGAGAGTGGCTGGTTGTTGCCTGGCAACCACAGCAGCCCCAGATGTTTTCTATCTTCACATTTCCTTGGGAATCAGGCCACCCAGTGACAGGTGAGCTCAGACCTTAGAGAGAGAAAATGCCTCTGATCTAAGGGTCAGTAGGGAGGAGGGTGTCGCCTGTTGGAGCGATGACCCAAGCAAGGAACAGGTAGTTCCCATCTGGATCCTGGAGCTCCCCCCAGGTAGCTCAGACCCATCTATGTTTCTGGCTTAGGGACCAGACTCACATGATTCCTTCTCTCCAGCAGAACAGAGCTGTGGCTGTCATCACAGACAGCAGCAAGTGCTGGGAGAGAGGATCCTGCCAGGGCCTTTGAGGCCCCATTGGGAGGCACCTCAGGAGAGCAATTTGAAGTCACACCCATGGCCTGAATCCTGTTCTCTGCCACTCATTGGCTGTGGGAACTTGATCAAGTCACTCCACCTCTTTTAACTGGTTCCCTCATTTGTGAAATGGGATTAAGGATATATCTGACTTTCAGATCAGTGTGAGGGATAAATGAAATAATAGAGGTAAAGTACCAGGCACAGTAGGAGGTACTCAATTGGTATTAATTGTCCTTCTGACTCTGTGTTCAGCTTTCTCAATTGCAAACAGAGTCTAGGTCATTTAAGTAGAAAAGAGCCAGAGAATTAGGTGGCGAGACTACCACAGCAAGGAACAATATCCCCAAAATGCCACTCTAGTAGAGACCTTAGAGCCCCCAATGCTGCCAGCACACAGCACAGATGCAAAGACATGCATGTGGATGCTCTGCAGGCACATTCCTGCCATGGCACCCAGTGTCCTTCTTACTACCCATTTGTGTTCTGGTGCCATCAGAAGGGAGCTAGAGTCCTGGCTTCCCTGCCTGAGGCTGCAGAGGGATGCCACCAATAGCCCACACATACATAAGCATTACCTATCTGACGCCATTTTGACTGCTTTACTATTCCAACCCTTGGAGAGGGAGACTATTATTATATCAGCTTATGGATTTGGAAACCGCCTAAGGTCACACAGTAAGTGGCAGAACCAGGAATCCATGAACTCTGGCTCCAGAGCCTGTGCTCTGAACTACTGCGTACCATTGCCTCTGCTCCTGACGTCCTAAACTGGAATTCGGGATGAGATGCCCTCATCTGTGATGAGGAGGTTCTATTGTATACATGAAAAGATGGATGGATGATGGATTTAATGAGCCAATTCATACAATATTTAGTAAGCCCATTCTATTTTCCAGGTTCTATGATCAGCACCAAATGAAACCAACAGGGCCTCTGCTTCAAAGAAGCTAGTGGAGGAAACATAATAAATAAGCAAACATCCAAATAAAGGAAACAATTCCAAATTATGATAAGAACGATGAAGGAAGCACAAAAGGTTGTTTAAGAAAGAATGACTGGGGAAGGAATTAGAGGGAGGGAGGGAGGACTCTCTTCCCAGTTCATTCTGTTCCAGCCGTTCTGGCCTCCTCCTGCTCTCTGAAAGCACCAGGCACACCTAGGGCTTCTTTTTCTGCTCCTTAGAAAGGGTTTCCTCCAGGTAACTGCAGGGCTAACTCCTTCACCTCCCTAAGGTTTTGTTTAAATATCACCTGTCTCAGTGTCTCCTTCCCTATAATACTAATCCTTATCCTCCTTATTCTTCTGTTTCTTTTTTTCCATAGTGCCCTTGTAGGATAGAAGCTACAGAGCAGGGGTCTGTATGGAATGTAATCTGAATGCAAGGAGAGCCGAGATCTTTTTTTTTTCTGTTTGCTGAACAGTACGTGGCAAATTTTATGTGCTAAAAAATATTTGTTGAGTGAACGTAAGTAACTTCCCGGAGGTCGCAGCTGGGAAGCAGCATAGCTGTGATTCAAATCCAGTTCTCACTCCAAATCTATAGAGCCTTTTCCCTAAGGATGTTATGTGGCTCAAATGGCAACACTTAGCAAAACACCTGGTATAAAGGTTAATGTACCATAAACAGGATCTATCATCATCATCATCATCATCGTCATCTTGAGTTCATTTTTTCTAACTTCCACAATAGGGCAGGCACACTGATGTGGCCCTCAGGAAGAAAAACCACAGGTGTCTCTGGCCAGGCCCTATCGCAGGGAACCCTTCCCCTTGTAGGACCCTGCCCTTGATGTGGTCCCACCTCCTTTTAACCCACCTGAAATTGTTTACCCACAGGGACTGCAAATAACCCAGACTTCCTGTGTTTTGAGAAAGGGGAAGTCCAGCCAGTGATTTACCTTGAGTCATTTGTTTCGAGAAGGAAGCTTCCAGTTGGCAGAAGGTAGTGGAAAGAGGAGGGTCACCCAAAGACAGAGCAAGGCTGGATTCCAGAAAGACTGCCACCACTTATCAGCTGACTCCATTGAAGGAGTCCCCTCTCTGGCCTTAATTTTCTCATCTGGAAAATGGGATGGTGATCTTTGCCCCACCTGCTTCTCTAGATTGTGCTACTATCGATGAGAACCTGGGTATGAAAAGCTGGGAATACACAAGCACCATGCAACTGGGAGAGCTTGGAATGGCCCCCAAGTCCAGGGATTGAAAATACACAGACTTCAATCTGGATTCAAATCCTGCCTTCATTACTTTCTAGCTGTGTGTCCCTGGGCAAGTAATGGAACCTCTCTGACTCTGTTTCTTAGCCTATAAAATGGATCTGTGGTTTCCCCAACTGTTAAATAATAGTTAAGCTCCAATATTTGTTTTGAGTATTAACTCAGATGTGTATATCAAGGGTTTGGAATGACACTGGGTTCAGAGCAAGTCCTTGTTTTTAATCTTCCTGGACATTCTCTCACGTCCTCAACTCCTCCCCATGTCCTGTCTGTCCTGTCCCAGCTGTGCTCAAGAAAAAGGTCTCTTTCAGGAAACAGACCTTTCCCTGCTTTGATGGGTCACAAATAATTGTTAAAACAGAGGATAACTTTATTTTCTTTTTAATATTTAATATATACAAATATAAACTACTTTTATTTTTTAATGAGTACCATGCACTTTCATAAATTTTTAAAGCAAATAAGTAAAAAGAAAATAGTAATTACATATAACTTCACCACACAGAGAAAATCACTGTTGACAGTCAGGCGACTATTCCTGGATTTCTTTTTCATGCATGTGTAACAGGATGTTAAATTTAAGTTTCCTGTCATCTTGACTTTGGAGCAGAGGCAACTGGTGCCAAGGACAACTGCATCCTAAATTGAGGTGCTAGACCATCCAAGCAGGGCATTCTAAAAGATGAAAAAGAAACCTGTTGTATTGGCATTAGTCCAGCACCTATTTCTGATCAATTTTAGGGAAGAATCCATGGTGTGCACGTGTGTATGTGTTCGTGTGCGTGTGTATGTGTTCGTGTGCGTGTGTGTGAGAGAGAGAGAGAGACTGAGTGGGAGAGGTGAGATGGGAGAGATTTTGTTTTGGAGAGTGTTGCTGGTTATTGCTGTGTGGTCCCTGCTGCAAAATGCTCCCACCCCATCCACCCCAAAGAAGAGAGGTGAGAGTGTATCTCCCCCTCACTTTCTTTAAGCCAGGGGAGGGGAATTTGAAGGGTTAAAAATATGCCCTAGTGGTCCTCAGGCCAAGAAGGACAAGTCTAAGGTAGAACAGAAACATCTTGCAAACAAAGTCTAGGTTTTGTATCTTCTGCCCCTTGCAGAAGGCCTACCATTTACCTGGTGTCTGCTAAATGTACTGATGAATGAGGAGATGATGGAAGGAGCTACAGAGTACAAAGAGGGAAAAACCAGGGTTTTAGGATCATACAGATCAGTGTACAAGTCCTGCCCTGCTAGTTTCTAACTGTGCAACCCTTGAGGAAGTCAGGCACCTCTCTAACTTCATTTTCCTCAGGCACACAATGAGGATAATTTGAGTTTCTGCTTTGCAGAGTTTTGAATGAAATGAGATTGAGCACTGGTATATAGTAAGTGTTCTATCAAAGACAAACGAATGAAGGCATAGCAGTCTCAGAAACTCCACAAACTGGCTTGGCCTCTTGAGAATTTCCTGTCTGAGCTGGTAAGTACTGGAATTTCCGGTCCCTGGCTGTCTTCCCTGCTCCTTCCTCAGACCTTATCATCATCATCATCTTTATAGTAACAACAACAGCTGCCATTTGTATGGCAATTTACAGAAATTTCATGGCTGGTCTCATTTAAATTTCACAAGAATCCTGAGGGAACTAAAGACCAGGGAGGATAAAATGAACTGCCCAAGGTCACAAAGAACTGAGACTGGAGGGCACCACTTTTGACCATCCTTCAGTCAGTTCATTTAACATGTCCTGCACATGTGTGCTGAGCGCTTGCACCTGACTGCATGGCTCCTGCCCACTTAGAGAGGAGTTGGGTGGATAGACGTGAAAATCAAAACAATACTGAAAACTGCATGGCTGGGAAACGGCTGTGGCTCAACCAATTGGGCTACCATCTACCATATAGGAGGTCCAGGGTTCGAGGCCCTGGGCCTCCTGGTGAGGGCGAGCTGGCCCATGCGGGAGTGTCAGCCCATGCGGGAATGTGGCCCTGTGCAGGAGTGCTGCCCTGCGTGGGAAGGCCACCCAGCACGGGAAAGCCACCCTGCGCAGGGATGCCGGCCAACGCAGAGAGCTGGCACAGTAAGATGATGCAACAAGAGACACAGAGGAGAAAAAATAAGAAGATGTAGCAGAATAAGGAGTTAAGTAATCACCTCTCTCCCACTCTGGAAGCTTCTACGATCGGTTCCTGGAGCCACCTAATGAGAACACAAGCAGACACAGAAGAACACACGGTGAATGGACACAGAGAGCAGACAATGGGGGTAACAGGGCGGGGGGATATATAAAAAAATAAATCTTAAAAACAAAACAAACAAAAAAATACTGCATGGCAAGTGCTCTTCTTGAATAGGCAGAAAGCATGAAAACCCAGAAAAGATGACAGTTCTACTGGAGCAATTGGCAGAAGAGAAGGCCCAGCTTCCACTAGGTGCTAACTCTAGAACTTAATTTCTTCATCTATTAAATGGGGATTATGATAACAGAACCTCCCTCAGACAAATACTGGGGAGATGACAGACATACTGCATGGAAAGCACTTAGCACAGTTGCTGGCATAATCAAACAGTCATTAATTGTAGCTAGTTTATTGTTGTAACCTGGATGTCAGCCAGGGGCATCCTGACCCCTTGAGACCTTAAGGAATTGAGCCCAAGCGCTGATTCCAAAGCTCTCTCAAGATACTGCAAATTCCTGGGCCATTACAATTCTCTTGCTCCCGCTCCTGCTTCAGGCTGTACTATCCTGAGTCAACAACACACCAAGACAGATGTAAAGCTTGGTCCCTTCTGCCATTTTCCACAAACATCCCATGTGGACAGCCCTGGTGTGTAGGAGACTTTCCTGACGATTGCTAGGGGTAGGGGAAAGGAGGAGATCACATCATAGGTAGGCAAAATCTCAGAGTGAATGGAAAACTCCCTGGTTGCCAAAACAGCCTCAGCCAGCTCTCTGCAGCCGCAGGGAGGGAGAGGGTGGCCCCTTGCTGCTTCCATCTGCTGCGCTATCCCCAGTCCCTTACTGGGGCTGGGTTTCAGTCTCACGGTTATCCGCTGTTAGGCTATTTACTTCTTTTCTCTCCTCCTAATGAGCTTTCCAATTTCCCTTCCTGGCATCATACCACTGTGTGGAGCCTTAGGTGTTGTGGAGGGGGTTGGCTTTCTCCCTTCTTCCCCCACCCTCAGGCAAGGCACATAGGCTCCCTCTTTGAGTAGCCCCCACCAAGATGGGAGGAAACATTTGTCATCATTGCTGGCAGTGATACTGGTGAGAGGACTATCCACTTGGGGGTGTAAGGGAGCTAGCCGAGTTCCTGCAGCCCACCCCTCCTCAGGACCCTCCAGTCCTGCCTATTTCCCAAGCCCAGTCCTCCAGTTCCTGGTACATTCTTGGAGCTCTCAGGAGCTTCTCAAAATATGGCCTCTTGCTTAAAACATCCAGTCATTCAGGAACAAATCCAAATCCAGGTCTTCACCCATCTTCTTTGTTGCCTCTGCAATGGCTGCCTCCCAGAGTTTCAAGCCTGCACCTTCACCCTAAACAGTTTTTCAGAGAATCTTCCTAATGAAAGCCAGCTCCTTCCGCAAGAGTAGAGGTCACACACCCAGGGTCCATGAGCTGCATCTAGTCCTTACGGGTGTTTTCCTTTAAAACCAACATTTAAAAATTCGGAGATTACACATAAAAATCCGGATTTGTGGCTTTTCTTGTAAACTCCAGAAATCTGGCATCAGAGGACCCACATTCCCCCCATGGAGCATTTTTGCCAGAAAGAAGAGCAGCTGAAAGGGATCTCCGGTGCAAGCAGGTGGTGTGCTGGAGGGGTTAAGCAGGGGCTTAACGCTATTTCACAGGGCAACAAGACCAAAGTGGAATTCAAAGCAGGGCGCACACCAGGAGGTGTGCTTAAGAGAAGAGTGGCGGCACGCGGTAGACTGAAGCTCTCCCGTGCCGCCGCGCCCCCTCCTCCCGCCCCGCCACCCCCCGCAGGAAGCCTGGCAAGAGACTGGAGCAGTGGTGCAGGTGGGCAATGGAGGGATGCTGCAGTGGGACGCGTGGCCGTGGAGGTGGTAATGTGAGCGGTGGCGACAAGGGAGGGATTCCGGAGGGAGTGAAGCCCAGGAGTGGGTACGCTTGACCTTGAGGAAAATCACTGCGGGCGCTGCGGCGGCAGCTCGCTCGCCCTCCAACCCCCCTCCGCGCCCCCCACCGTGCCGCAGCGGAAAGCGGCGGAATCCCGGCCCCTCCCCCGCGCGCCCTCGGGCGCATCTGCGGCTCGTGAGCGGCGGGGGCGGGGTGGCGAGGGAGGAGGGATAGCGGGGATGCCGGTCTTCCCTCAAAAGACGGGCGGGGGTGCGGGTAGACCAGTCACCTGACGCGGCACATGGCGCAGTCGGGTTGGAGGGTGGCGCCGTCGTGAGCCGGGGCTACTTGGTTTTCCGGGCACAGAGCGGACCCTCCCCTCGCTCCGGCGCCCGAGGGCGCGCGCCGCTGGAGCGCGAGGGATCCTACAGTGTGTACTGCGCCCCGCGGGCCTCTGGCTCCTCACTGCAACCCGGGAGGTCTAGTTTACTGTCTCCGTGAGCACATCCCTTCCCCTTTCCGTTCACCTCTGCTTCTTTCCTGCCTTTCTCCACCGGCTCCTCTTTCTCTCGGGTCTGTTGGAGGTCAGCTTTATGAGAGCCGGCTGAAGCAGGTTTCTGTTTCTTGCAACACCATCTTGTAGCTTTGGCAAATCAGAAACCCGCAGGCACCACAGGTCTCCACATCCAAACCGACCTTAAGTTCCCCAAACAGCTCCTTTCTGTCCCACCTCTGTTACAAGCAGAAACCTGATAGCCATTTCCATCTCGCTCCCTGCCCCCCATCAAATGTCCAAAACCTGTTAATTTTACCTTCAAAACAGTTCTTAAACCTAGGTACCAGGCATTTTTCCTTCTTAGCACTTCTCTTGGTTTGAAATTGTGTATTTATTTGTGTAATTGTTTTGTTTTTTTTTTTAAGACTTATTTCCCCCACCCATCCTTCCCTTCCTCATGCCCTGCTGTTTTTGCAATCTGTGTTGTCTTTTCATTTTCTCTCCTCTAGGATTTATGGGGATTTGATCCTGGAGACCTCTGATGGGGAGAGAGGTTCCCTGGCAATTGCAACATCTCAGTTCCTGGTTTTTACAGCTTCACCTTCACTCTTCCCTTGTCTCTCTTTTTGATGTATCATCATCTTGCTGTGTGACTCACTTGCGTAAGGCACTGGCTCACCACGCAGGCATCTTTCTTTTCTTTTTCACCAGGAGGCCCCAGGGATCTAACCCAGGTCCTCCGATATGGTAGGCATAAACTCTCTATCACTTGAGCCACATCTGCTTCCTTGTGTAATTGGTTCTGAACAGGTCCCTTGAGAGCAGGGATTTGTCTGTTTTGCTCATCACTGTATCACCAACACAGTCCTAGATGCACAGTAAATAATGAATGAATGAATGCATGAACAAATGTATAGCTAGGTATTGGGAGAAGGTGTGGAACAAAGATTTCAAGATGAAACACAATGTTTCTGTCCTCAAGAAATCATCTCTCCAACAAACATGCCCTGAGGCTTTCTCTATCAAAGACCCTGGTCAAAGGCCAATGAATAAGATGTGCAAGACTCTATCTCTACTTTCCCCCTTCATCTCAGGGACAATGGGTGGTTAACCAAACCATAAGACCTGTGGTACTGGAAAAACCAATACTGACTCTGGGATCCAAAGAGTCCAGAATTTGGAATTTCTGATCTGTTCCAAGACCAACACTGCTGCCTTCTGGCTGTATGACCATAAGTCACAGTCCGAGCCTCAAATGGGGATAACTCTACTAAGCTTACATAGCTGTTCCGATACATGAATGAGATAAATGAAAGCACCACCTGCCAGGGATTACAGAGATGTTGGGTGTAGGTGGGTTACCATACCTTCTGGTTTGCCAGGAGCAGTCCTGATTGACACCTGTTGAACCAAGCAATTTAAAACAGCATTTTCTCAAAAGTGTCCTGGTTTGAACAATAAATTGTGTGTTCACCCTAATTATGGGTGTGACATAGAGTTATCTACATTGTGCCTTGGGGACACAAAGAAGAGAAGGAGATGGGTATGAATTTTTCTGGAGGGGACACAAGGTAGGAAGGAGGATGTTGTCTATGGAAATTGGCCCAGAAGAATGCAGAGGATTATGCTGAGTAGATAGTGGTAGGACAGGCGTAATAGGCAGAGGGGCCAGCATGTGCAAAGAAGCAAAGATTGACAATTCTGGGCATGTTTATATAACATCAAGCAGTCCTGGTGGCTTGAAACCAGGACACATTGTAGGAGATGAGGCTGGCAGTGAGAACTGTAGGGCTTTTGGGTAGGCATTGGCATGAGCAATTGGTTTGCAATCAATGCCTGTCTGTGCTCAACATTTCATGTTTCACCTGCCCATGTCTAACCCTTTTCTTCTTGTGAAAGTATTGCTCTTTCCCTTTGGAGAAGTGTGTCTTCCTCTTGGCCCAACCATACAACTAGTTGGGGACTATCAATCATGGCATCCATCCTCCATGACCAAGGGTGTGGGTGAGCATGTGACCAAGCCTGGCCAGAGTCCTTTTGCAGAATTTGGGGGATTTGGAACACAGGGAAGAGAATTACTCATCTCTCTAGTGAGGAAGCTAGGAGATATGAGCTGGGATTGCAGTTGACCACAGTTCTGGCTTGGAGAGGAAAGTGGTCTGAGAGGATGAAGTTGACATGCAGAAAAGCCAAGGTGAATGATGGTATATGGGAGCCAGATGGCATCAAGTTTCCAGGTTCCAGTTGATCCTTGGGTCTAGCTACCTTGGTACTTGTCAGAAAGGGTTACATGAGCTGAAAATCACTCTTTTAACCTGGGCTAGTTTTCTGTTGGGCTTATGTTCCTTGCATCCAATGGAGCCGTAATACAGAAACTTTCCATTCTCACTTCTCTCTTGTATCCTTCCAAACATTTTCTACTTCTGCCATACCCTGTTGCTCACATTCCCTCAAAGTGATCCTGCATTTGTATCTCCTATGCCTTTCCTCTAGGCTTCCTCAGTTTGGAATATTCTTTCCTCTTCTTACAAACTTGTCAATTCCTATTTATCCTTTGAGATCCAGTTCAAAAGGTTTTCTCTGTGAAGCCATCCCTGACTACCCTGAACTGAGCTTGCCATGCCCTCTTCTTTCTGCTTTTTGTACATACCCTCATCACCCAGTATCCTAATGATATGTTTTCTTGTCTGTAACTCCCATTAGACTGTGCTTTTCATCTCCAGGTCCCTAGTGCCTGGAAAATGACCTGGCACAAAATAAGAATAATAAGTGTTTACTGAATGAGCGAATAGATGAGAATCCTTCTCTTCCGCATGCCATCTCCCTGAATCACTACACTACTCAGTTTCTATCAAGGAGCAACAGAGAAGAAAAAGTGGTAGGAATTACTTTAGTTTTGCTTTTCAAGGGCAATGGATTTAGGGGAGAAGGAAACCTGGTAGAGATGGGGACATTCCAAAGTCGAATGGCATTTATGAGAGGTCAGTTTTCTGTCAAAGCACTGACAGTGGCAGCTTTGAGCTGAGGCAGATTGTTTAAGAGCCAGTGCCAAGACAAGCAAACATCTGGTGCATTGAACTTTCCAGCAAACTAGGATTCTGACGGCTGTTTCTGGCAGCTGCACAGAGAGAAGAATCTAAAAACCATATAGGGGAAGTGGACGAGGCTCAACTGATAGAGCATCTGTCTACCATATGGAGGGTCCAGGGTTCGATCCCCAGGGCCTCCGGACCTGTGTGGTAAGCTGGCCCACGTGCAGTGCTGCTGTGTGCGAGGAGTGCTGTGCCATGCAGGGGCGCCCCCACGTAGGGGTGCCCCATTGTGCAAGGAGTGCACCCCGCAAGGAGAGCCACCCTGCATGACAAAAGTACAGCCCACCCAGGAGTGGTACCACACACATGGAGAACTGATGCAGCAAGATGACGCAACAAAAAAGAGATGCAGTTTCCCAGTTCTAGGGGATAATGCAAGTGGACACAGAAAAACACACAGTGAATGGACACAGAAAGCAGACAGTTGGGGGGGACAAATAAAATAAATCTTTAAAATAAAATAAAAGCCATATGGGTCTGTCGGAATCAGGGGACCCCATTTCCTTTGGTCAGCCCAATCTGACCCAAGGAACAAGGAGGGCCTCTCTCCCCCACTGCCATCCCTGCCACAGGCACATACCTCATTCTAAGGAGGCTCTGAAACTGATCATGAGTCCCGAGGGTCCGCGCGTGCGCTCGGGGGCCCACGCCATGGTGAGTTGGGGGGTCCCGGGGCGCCGTGGGGGGTCGCGGTCCCTCCGAAGGGACCCAGGGCGGCGCCGGGCACCCTGCTTGAGGGCAGGCGACGCTGGGGGTGTCGGGGTCGCGCCGGGGGTCGCGCGGGCAGCCTGGGAGGGTTTCGGGGGTCGCGCGGGGGGACCTGGGGGGGCCTCGGGGGTCCTGCGGGCGCGTCTCTGGGGTCGAGCGGTCGGGGCCTCAGCCCTGTGCCACGGTGGGAGCGACCCGCGGGCAGCGGGGTGCAGAGGCGCCCCCCACGTGCGCGGGGGTCCCAGGCCCTGGCTCGAGCCCCCCAAGACCCCCCGCCAACTTAGCCGGGCCCCCCGAGGCCTCAGCCCGAGCCGTGGGAGGACAGACGGGGCCCGGAGGCGCCCCGAGGAGGGAAAGTGGGGTGAGGGGAGTTTGGGGGGTGGGGTGGGTGGCCTCGAGAAGAAAAAAAGAAAAAAAGAAAAAAAAAAAAAAAAAAAGAAACTGATCAGGATGTTTTATACTGAAAACAGCCAAAGATGACTACAGGGAACTGTGGCAGAAGCTTTGCTTATTAAATAATCAAGGTGTCCAAGCCTACCTTGAAGTTAATTTGGGCCCATGTGACACATTCTGGCTAATGGTCTGTGAATGGAAATTAATGTATGCCCTTTCCAGGCTGAAGTATTTAATTGCCAGTGAACAACCCTTCAGCTCTCCTTCCCTTATTGAGGCAATTCTTTTTTTTTCCTGAAAGGTTTATTTTATTTATTTATTTCTCCTCGCTCCCTCGTTCGTATTTGCTGTATCTGTTCATTGTGTACTTGTCTTCCTTTTAGGAGGCATTGGGAACTGAACCTGGGACCTCCCGTGTGGGAGGGAGGTAACTAATTCCTTGAGCCACCTCTCCTCCCTGCTTTGTTGTGTCTCTCATTATGTTTTTCTCCTTGTCTTGTTGCATCATCTTTTAGCATCAACTTGCTGTCTTACTCCTCTTCTTTAGGAGGCACCAGGAATCAAACCCAGGACCTCCCATGTGGTAGGTAAGAGCTCAGTCAAGTCACATCTGCTTCCCTAAGGCAATTCTGGAAGACTCACTGAGATAGCAGAGCCCAGAATGGAAGAGCCTAGATCTCTGAGTTACCCCATGGAGTAGAGGAGAGATACCTTGGAGAGTGCCTGGTCCTTAGAGCTGGCTTTCCATGAGAGGGAAAAAATCTTGTGTAAAGCCATAGAAACGTTTGGGTTGTTGTTACCATATCATACCACTTTTCAAGATCAATATATGGACATTAATTGTTTTAGCCATTCAGCAACAAATTGCCTTCCTATTTCAGTTCCCTCCCTATAGGACTCTTTCATATTGCCAAATCCAGTGGTCACTTCTCTGTTCTTATCTGGCTTGATTTCTTAGCAGCATTTGTCACAATTGGCCACTCCCTCCTAGAAATACTTTATCTTGGTGTCTGTGACATCACATCTGCTTGTTTTTCCTCCAATATCACTGCCTCTACTTCTCAGTATCCTTTGCTGACTCCTCTTCCACTGCTTTACTTCAAAATTTTCAACTTCTTCTGGGCTTGTTCCTGGGGACCTTACTCGTGATTTTAAATGCTACCCATGAAAAAGATAGCTAATTACTTTCTACTATTCATTCTATCCTTCATCAATATTTTTAGCTGGGTATATTGTGCCCACTTTGAGAGGTAAGCAAAAATATTGCGTGGAACTTCCAAAGAAGTTTTCTTAAAAGGAAGAGGGTGTGCCTTTCTTCTCTTCTTCCTTCTGGAATGTGGATAATAATGAGGTGATCCTAAGATTGGAAATCAAATGCTGAGGAGGACTGAACAGCCCTAATTGGGCTACCTCTGGACTCATTTTTCATGGAGAGAGAAGTAATTTCTATCACAAGCCATTTTTTTTTCTTTTGTTATTTGCAACTGAATCTAATCTTGATACATCCCTGTTGCTGTTGAAGTCCTTTGCCTGACTCCCATTAAGAAGCCTTTAAGATCCAGATTCTCCCCTAGTTAGATGCTTGGGGAACTGGCAGAAGAAAGGCACTTTCAGGCAAGAAAATGCTGGGCTTCCTTCCCGGAGTGATAAGTAGCCAAGATAGAAAGAGGATATAATGGGAGATGGGCCTAGGAATACAGTTTATTCTTTCTCACCGAGAGCAATGAATGCTAAATTAAGAGTTTGGGCTTTATTTGGTAAATGCTTTTGGGATAGGGACTCTGAAGACTTGTCTACTAATGTTCACACTTTGTAGCTGCTCATTGAATGAATATATTCTTTTAATAAATTTAATAAACAACAGAAAAGGAAATGTGAAATGGGCAATCAGTTGGGAATCATCTGATCAACCCATCTTGTTTTTACAGATAGAGTAACTAAGACATCATTTGCTGGAGGTGGCCAGTCAAGCAATTTGTGAGGAAAGGTGAACTGAAAACTCCACCTTGGGGAAGATGGCAGCGTGGGGGAAGTTGGTGATGGAACACCAGGAAGAAGCCAAAGGAGCAGCTGAACCAGGCTCGCGCAGCCCCTCTACAAGATGGCCGCCCTGGAACCACATGACGGGAAGGAGGCGGAGCTCTGCCCCAGCTCGCCAAGCCCCTCCCCGCTCGGCCCCGCCCAGCGCCCCCTCCCGCCGGGCCGCGCGGGTTATGAGGTGTCTCCGTGAGGCGCCTGCGCAGTGGGCAGCGGCGCGCGGGGCGGAGGCTTTATAACCACTTAGTCGCCGTCGCTCGGCTTCCAGCTCTCGGAGGGCGGCTGAGGCGGCGGCTGCGGCGCCTGGGCGCCGGCTGAAGGGGCTGAGGCGGCGGGAGCTGTGGCGGCGCTGGGCGCCTCTCGCCCCTCGGCCTCTGCGGGCCATGGGCTCCGAGAAGGACTCGGAATCGCCGCGCTCCACATCTCTACATGCGGCCGCGCCCGACTCCAAGTGCCGCAGCGGCGGCCGGCGCCGGCGCCTCACCTTCCACAGCGTCTTCTCCGCCTCGGCCCGCGGCCGCCGCGCCCGGGCCAAGCCGCAGGCCGAGCCGCCGCCCCCGGCTGCGCCGCCGCCGCCGCCGGCCGCTGCCCCGGCCGCGGCCCAGGCCCCGCCGCCCGAGGCGCTGCCCGCCGAGCCCGCCGCGGAGGCCGAGGCGGAGGCCGCAGAAGCGGTGGCGGCGGCCGGGCCGGGGTTCGACGATGAGGAGGCGGCAGAGGGCGGCGGCTCGGGCCCGGAGGAGGTGGAGTGTCCGCTGTGCCTGGTGCGGCTGCCGCCGGAGCGGGCCCCGCGCCTTCTCAGCTGCCCGCACCGCTCGTGCCGGGACTGCCTCCGTCACTACCTGCGTCTGGAGATCAGCGAGAGCCGGGTGCCCATCAGCTGTCCCGAGTGCAGCGAGCGGCTCAACCCGCACGACATCCGCCTGCTGCTGGCCGACCCGCCGCTCATGCACAAATACGAGGAGTTCATGCTGCGCCGCTACCTGGCCTCAGACCCCGACTGCCGCTGGTGCCCGGCCCCCGACTGCGGGTGAGCGCGGGGGTGTGGCCGCCGGGGGCTGCGGCCGGCCGAGGGGCGTGGCGGGGGCCGAGGACCCGACCCCCGAGGCCAGACCCGGGAGGCGCGCCCCCCAGCAGTGCGGGAGGAAGTGGGGGGTGACAGTGGGAGGGAGAGGAGGGCGGCGACTGCGGCGACTTGGGGAGGTTAACTGGTAACCACCGGCAAGCCCGAGCAAAAGGGGGTAGACTTCCAACACCCACCCTTTCCCAAGGGCTCGAGGTGGGGGCTGAGCTGTGGGTGAGGGGAAAGGGAGCTGTCCATCGAGTCAGGAGGCTTGTTAGGTGGATGTCCTCTGTCCGGGGCCGGGCTATCATTCTGAGGGGGGCTAGGGGCAGACTTAACAGCATTGCAGGAGAAGGTGTGTTCTGACAGTCACTGCTGAAAGTTGGGAGGGTGGCGACAGGGGAGTGGCACTAGGAGAGAAGGACAGCTCGCTGAGCTCTGGAGGCACTCTGGGGCATGATGTCCTCTGGGCCAAGCTATTGGAAGGAACCCTGTGGTTCTTAACCTGATGCCTTGGGCAGGTTCAAGGGTGGCCACCCCTTTGTTCAAAGAGGGGCTTTTTGTAGAAGCAGTGGGGCACTGAGAAGGATGCCAGAGGTTGATGTGGTAAGAGAAAATGTTTCCCAGCCCCTTTGATCTTGAGTTCTTGATGAATGAGTTTAATACACCATGTGTACTGAATTTTTCTTATCAGTGAGTTAAAATATGCAGTATCTGCAGAGACATAATACCACCTGATCTCCCTATCTGGAGCATTCAGGGGAGACACCCCCACACACACATACATACACTCCCTGCCCTTTTTAATCTGCCTGCATGTTACTGTCAGTACATCCCACAAAGTGTGCAGCAAAGAGGGGCTCATGTAAGTGATTGGGAGTCAGACTGTGCCATTACCTGCTCTGTGACCTTGGGCAGATCATTTTATTCTTGTATTTTGCTGTGGGGGCCAAAAACTATGAGGGCCTCCTTACAATGTATATATCTAATGCTAGTAAAATACTATGTGGTCCTTTACTTCAAAAGAGTTAAGAAAGGCTCTTAATTGTAATCTATATCGAGGCTCTTTTGAAATTTCCGTGATGACGTGTTGTCTCCTTTCATAAACCATCTGAGAGTGTTTAAGAGAGTCAAGAGTTCTATTTTTTATTCTGCCAAACTAGTTTAGAGATGTAGAGATGGGTGTGTTATTTAATAACCTTAGTGAGATGACATTTTTAAATTACTTTTTTTTTAGTTTGTTTTTTAAAATACTTTTAAAGTATTGTGGTCAAGGACTGTATCTGTGGTAGATCACTTTCACTTTCAGTTAATATCAGAAAGGACCTTGCAGATGACTCTTGGAAGAGTTTGTTTATTTCTGGTGCTCTGATGTTTTGACTGGCCTTATGTGGGATTCAAGGTTTTGCAGACACCATTGATACAGTTTTTCAACCAAATGAGTATTAGCTCCAGAGACTATGGCATTCTTAATTTTGGAATAGTATACGAACTGCTTTTTAGATACAAGTTTCCCTAATCTCAACTAAGAAACAGCAGCTTTAGAGCAGATCTGTGTCGGGATTGCTGATCATCTTTCTCAATGAGTTCCCCTTTTGTTTTTTTTATTTCTCTGGAGTCAATTTCTGTCATTGCACATCAATAAAAATGGATAGAAATTAATTCGCAAGCTTGGTAACAACTCTAAACCATTGCCAATTTGGAAGTTATTAAGGAATTAGACCATTTTTTAATTTAGTCAAGTGTTGGGGTAATATCATCCAGAGTTTATTTTTTTAAAACTTAGTTAAAAGAATTATAAAAATTATATGTGTAATTTTTTTAAGTATTGTCTGTGGGCTTAAGGTGAAGTTGGGGGGAAAAAGGAGGCTGGCCTGTAAGTACCCATGTGCCAGGCATATATAATTTAATTTGATCCTCACAACAACATTGTGAGATAGATTTTATCCATTTTTTTTTTTTAAAGAGTTATTTTGGTAACATATACTGTATCATTCAGTGGTGTTAATTACATCGACAATGTTGAGCTACCCTCACCATCAACCATTATTATAATATTTCCATCATCTAAAACAGAAATTCTGTACCAGTTAAACATTAACTTCCCCATTATCCAGCTTTGCAGATAAGGAAACTGAAGTTTAGATGAACTGAGTTAATTGCTTAGATTTATGTTGATATGTGATAGAACAAGGCTTTGGAATACTGGTTTTACTCCCAGCTGAGGCCAATATTCTTTCATTCAACCCCTCTTTTTAAAAGCATGGGCTATCAGCATAGCCCCCATTATTGGAGATATTTGGTGGTGGGAATTAGTCAAGTAGTGGACAAAGGACAATATTGAGAAAGCCATAGTACTGGAATCTAGTTTGTTTTCTTATTCCTCTTAACAGCCTCTTAACTACTTTATTTTTCTTATCTCAAATAGCCATAATCCTTTCCTAGCTTGAGAGGCTTAATTAATATTTGCAAAGTGTTTTGAGATCATCAGTTGAAAGTATTAGGTAAACAGTAACTTTAAAAGTCTTATCAATTCCCAAACAGATGTCTGAGTTCCCTGGAGGATATGGCCAGTAGTTTCATACTCTTTTTTTTTTTTTTTTAATAGACTCAAAAAATTTTTTAAAGATACATAGATCATACAAAATGTTATCTTAAAAAATATGAGGATCCCACATACCCCCCATTCCTCCCCCCCCTTTTTGATGCCAGGATTAAAATAGGCTCTGTGTTCTCCCTGGATGTTGTGATTCATTCTTTTGGGCTGGTAAAAGTCATGGATGAGTAGTAGAAGTCCATTTTCCAGTTATCTCCTCCCATACTGACCATCTTTACTGCTCACAGCTCAAGTCCTTGCCAGCCAAAATTACCAAGTCCTCCCTCTTGTGTTCTGTGTGTGTGTATGTATTTGGCAGGGTTGGGAGTGGGGAGTATGTAAGTGATTTTTACAGAGTTTTCTGATCATTACTTTCACTATAATTACTCATGATAATGAAAATACTGTATATTAAGAGATGCATTATTTGTTTACAGATTATTTGTAGAGCAGGGCAAAGAGTCTTGCAATTTTCTTTTCTCATATTTGAATAAGATTTTATTTTATTAGTAAATAAGGGAAGCAATTTCAGTGGGAAATATCCACATTATTATTTAATATTATTAAACATAATATTAGCAAATATAATCTTTAAAACATACTTTCAGGGAGTGGATGTAGCTTAAGTTGAGTACTTGCTTCCCATGTACGAGGTCCCAGATTTGATCCCTGGTACCTCCTGAAAAAAACAAACAAATAAAGGAAAATATCAACTTTTAAAAAATATATATTTTTATTACCTTTTTTTTTTTTTAAAGATACATAGATCACACAAAATGTGACACTAAAAAATATGACGTTCCCATATACCCTACTCCCCACCACCTGCACTCCTCCCACATCAATAACCTCTTTCATCAGTGTGGGACATTCATTCCATTTGATGAATACATTTTGCAGCACTGCTACATAGCACGGATTATAGTTTACCTTGTAATTTACATTCTCCCCCAGTCCATTCGGTGGGTTATGGCAGGGTATATAATGTCTTGCATCTGTCCCTGCAATATCATTTAGTTAAGCTCCAAGTCCAGAAAATGCCCCTATATAACACCTCTTCTTCCCTCTCTCTGCCCTCAGCAACTCCCATGGCCACTGTCTCCACATCAATGATAGAATTTCTAAAATACCAACATTGATTGGCGAGCGGATGTAGCTCATTGGTTGAGTGCCTACTTCCAATGTACGAGGTCCTGGGTTCAATCTCTGGTACCTCCTAAAAACAACAACAAAACACACACTTTCAAATGAGATGAAATTAACTCATAATACAAATAGCTGACATTTTTATACTTCTTTATAGTCTTCAGATTATACGCTTATGCACACATATCTCATTTTAGTCTCACACGAACAGATGGTGGTAAGCTCATTTTATAAAGGAGAAACCATTTCACAGAAGTTAAAAGCTTGGGGCCCAATGTGTCACAGCAGAAAATCTCCTGAAGTACAGGGGCAGATCTTTGGTATAGATGAGGCTGTCTTGACCTAATCCCTTGCAGGACCCACTTCAACCTCTCACTGCTGCCTCTAGCTCTTGCAGAGCCCCCTCTGCCCCTTAGCAGAAGGTAATATCAACTATTCACCTTTCCAGGACAAGAGGACTGGAGATCAGACCATAAACAGGAAGCTTCTGTTTGTCCCTAGCACACTTGGGGTGGGGGAAGAATGAGCTCCCTGAGCAAGACAGATCTCATAGTCAGTGAGGGAGGATGTTTTCCTCTCTGAAACCATCCTGGATCTCTTATTTGGTTCCCCATATCCTGTTCCACAATTCTCCTTGAATCTTCCCACCATCTACACCATCTTTTGGCTCAATGCATCCTTCTCATATTTGCCAAGTACTCATTCTAAAGTGGAACATCTTACATCATTTCACTTGTTTAAAACTGGTCATTGACCACCTGACCTATAAGATGACTTACTTTGTCTTTAAGAGCTTATTTATATGATCTATCCTTATCATGTAAGCCCTGTTACAGTTTCTAACCATTTTTTATCTTATTTTCTAATTTTCACCCAAATGAATATTGGTGTGACTTGAGAGAAACATGTTATGTGATCAAATAAATAAATTTGGGAAATACTGGGTTAAGCAAAATAAGGCAAGTTTATTTCTGAGCTTTTTAGAGTCTTTAAACATACTAATATGCACTATAAATGTTTAAGTGGAGGGATATGGTATAATTTTCCATCTTAGGTCACCATGGAACATATTTTTGTTTTCCTTTGGCATCTCAAAGGCTTAACTCAAACCTTCCCCCTAAAAAGCCATTTTCTAAACTCCTTTAATGTTGTCACTCCAGCACATCTTCTGTTAGTGTCTTTATTTAACAATGACTCTTGTGCTCTGAGTAGATTGAGAGCTTCTCTAGACTAGGATATCCATATTCTGACTTTTTCTACAACTCTTTCAAGTAGTTCCTGGGAGAATGAGGTAGAAGATAGGTGAATTTCGATAAGAAAGATGAAGAATATGAGCAGCACAGTTCTTGGAGGAGGAAAGAGGCAGGATGGGGGGTGATCATTCAACAGATACTTTTGAGAATTGTGTAGTGTTGAACTTTGGCTGAATACTGGGTATTACAAAAAGGACTTAGATATGGTCTTCCTTGACAGTTTGGTCTGGTAGAGGAGATAGATGATAGGTAGGTAGGTAGGTAGACAGACAGACAGACATTATAAATAAAATAATGATAAATATAGTGATAAATAATGATAAAAATAGTGATATAGAAGAAAAGACAAGATGCATAGATGAAAGAACAAAAGGTTTTGCATTATGGTGTCAAGAGACTTCACAGAGGAAGTGATATTTTCTCTGAGCCTTGAGGAATATGAGTAGGAATTCATACTAGGCAAATAAAGATGAAGGAATGGGGGGGAAAGTACCTTAAACAGAGTATCGTGAGCAAATGCATGAAAACATGAAAGCATAAGTCATAATACCAAGTCTAGAGTTTGGTTTGGCCAGCCTCTAGATACATATGGTCGGGGTGGGTAGAGACTTTAGAGATCAACCTGAAAAAGTAGAATTGATTCAAGTTGATAGGCATATTTGTGCTATGCAGAAAAATTTAGATTTTTATCTCATAGGTAGTGGGGACTCACTTGTGAAGGACTTTTTTCTTTGTTGAAGAATTTTAAGCAAAGTGTCACATAGTATCTGTATGTTTGATAACCAGATGGGAGGCACAGTTGTCTGGCCTAGAGATGACATGTCTGAATTAGGGCAGGAAGAAGGAAGATGGTAAAGGTGCAGCTCATTGTGACAGCTTAACTCAGATTTGATCCTGGGAGTATAACTCCAGTGCAATTACTTGTCCCAGGTGTGTTTAAATAATGGATCATGTCTACCACCTCTTCCTTTATACATGCTCAGGGTCCATTTGAAAACGAGTAACCTAGTGACATGGCCTGGGCATGAGAAATATAGACATAATATGGGAACATGTTTTCTTAACAACTGCAGTCTGTGGAGCATAATCAAATTGATACTAATGGGATATTTTTTTTCCTGGGCTGAAGTTAGATAATAGTGTGACCTGGCCAGCCATATTGTGATGTTTCTGAAGATTTAAGAAATTAATGAAATTAAAGTTGTATGAAATTAAGGTGGGAGGTGCAAAATGATGCGTCTGTATTTCGAGCAGCATGTAATCTCCTACACTTCCCTTTTAATTTTTTAATTAGCAAAGCTGAATGGTTGGTAGAAGATAACCTTTTATTGACTGATTGATTGATTGATTGATTGAGAATTTAGGAGTTTGTTCCTAAAATGGGTTTATGGGAAAATTTAGGATGAAGTTATAGTTCCTGTCACATAGTAAGCCAATAGATGCATGGATATGTTTAAAAGATTACTTTAGGGCAAAGTGATGGCCCAGGACAAGAGTTAGAATGCCCTTGGGAAAAGTAAAACAACAGAGGCAAGAAAGAGCCTCTCATTCAACAGAAATATTTTGAGTGGGAACCCATGTGTTAGATCCTGGAGATTAAAAAAATGTATGCTCTGTGCCTTTAAGTCCGGTCTGGTTGGGGAGGCAAGCATATAAACAGATTAGTGCAATATAGTGTGGCAAGTGTTATAAAAATAATTATGCATAGGCATGAAGAAGGCAACCAGGTACCTGGAGAAGCTGAGTAGATTTTATTGAGAAGATGACATTTAAGCTGATTCTTGAATATGATAAGTGTTAGTATTTGCTAGGGCTAGAAGTAAGGAATGGACATTTCTAGGCAGAAGAACTAGTATACGCAAAGACCAGGAAGTAGGAAAACGTACTATTTGCATACTTTACCTTTCAGGGCAAGATCTCAAATGCAGTTTTAGAACATACTTTTAGCTACATTTGAAAGTGGTGAACACTTATACCTCTATTTTGGGGATAGATGCTGTTTTGGAGATTGTTAACTACCTCAATGTCATGCAGTGTGAGAGGCAAGGAACCTAGACCAGGTACCCAAAAATTGGAATGCCACGTCTTACGCCCTGAGTAATTATGTGTCATGCTAATAGATTACTGTGGATTCATGAGCATTTGGGGATTATTTTACTTCCTTGGAACTAAATTCAGTACCCCAAATTGACATTGTCAATTCTAGCAAACGTTCTTTTTAAAAAATTGGAATCTGTTAATAACTATTTACCCCATCATATGAGGTAGGAATGGATCATGAATTGTTCAAAGCTTCCTGACTGGCCTTCTGTCTAGTTTGTATCTTCAGAAGTTGACTTAATACTTTTCTGAGGTCCTTAGTCAGTACCTTTCTCATTAAACACAAAAAAAAGCAAACATGTCTTTAGGAGAAACATTGTTTATGTTAGTAGTTATTTTGCATTAAGGTGTGGTTAATTTGCTCAGAACTCCTACAGGATATGAATCATTTGCATTCACACATTGACCTGTTCTCACTTTGTTCTGAGAAGAGGTTTTTTTGTTTTTTGTTTTTTTCTGTGAGAAGAATATCCGATACAGCCTGTATTATATAATGTCAGGGATTCATTGTCATTTATAATTTCAACTTCATTTTCAAATCAACTTGCAGAATCTGTGATAAACCTGGAAACTTGAATTGCTATCATGAACATGTAGTGTACATTTTTTTTTCTTTTTTTTATGGTGTACATTTAAATAAATAAGCATACTGTAGAATAAATCCAAGAAAATGTTATTAACCTTTTTAACAAATCCTTTGGGGTCTTTGTTGGATACTGCTGTGAAAACATGGACTAGGGGACAACAAGGCCCAGATAGTAACACATAAACCAGCAGTCATTGACCTGTTTAAAAATTGGGTGATGAATTTTTTAACTACTATCTTCCCTTCTCTATTTGTTACTTAAAATTATTTTTTTATTGTGTTTTAATCAAATGACCACTTTTTAGGTTGATACGAGCATTCGGTTGGCAATTTTAAAGTAGTCAGAAAGGCTAATCGTTGTAATTATGTAGAATTGTATATGGGAGACTAGTTCTTGGTAAATAAACATGAATTGCAAGAAACAATTGATATTAGTGCTGAAAGATTCTTAATTGCCTATTTTCACACTAAGAATATATGTCATAAGAGAAAGTAGAAGATATGCCTTATGCAGTATTAATAAGATATACGGATAGTGTTCTTTGATTCTGGAGGCTGTCAAGAAAGAAGACATTTCAAGGTATGGATTTGAACTAAAAAAAAAAAAGTAAAGTATAGAAAGGTAAGATGCTCTCTCGATAGAAGTTGATCGTGCACCTATCTGTGACTGTTGTTTCTGTCTGTTGTCAGACCAGGTTCACTGTAGAACTTTAAAAAGTATACTTGCTTTAATTTTTGCTATAGCTTTTTATTTTACAAATGTTCTATCCCTTCATGTAAACAAATTCTAATCTCTCTAAATATAGCAAACCATTGAAAGGAAATAGTTTGTACCCTGTTATTTATGAAACTTGCTGTGGCAAGCTACTCCTAAAGCTGTCCAAACCATGACTGAAAAAATGCTAGAAATTCAGGCTAAATGTGCTATTTACCCCCATTTTTTTTCAGGAAATAAAAGGATTAGTGTTTGGAATCTCAAGAAGTCTACTTTCTCATGTGGCATATGTTTTGCAGTTAGTCAGGCACACTCATGTATATGTGTGTGTGTTCTTTTCTCTGCATCATATGCGTTAGTGGTAGATGCCAAACAGTGTTACTCCACTGGAAGTGATGAATAATGTCTGTCTTGATTAGATCATTCTTGCCTTACTAGGTATCTCTTCTTGTTTCCTTACCCAGTTATGCTGTTATTGCCTATGGCTGTGCCAGCTGCCCAAAGCTGACCTGTGAGAGGGAAGGCTGCCAGACTGAATTCTGTTACCACTGCAAGCAGATATGGCATCCAAATCAGACATGCGATATGGCCCGTCAACAGAGGGCACAGAGTTTACGAGTACGGACCAAACACACTTCAGGTCTCAGTTATGGGCAAGAATCTGGACCAGGTATAATTTGACATTGTCTCATTGTCTCTTCAATTGTTATTTTGTAGTGAGCCCAAAACTAGAAGATATTACCTTACTGTGTAACCAAGTAATCCCTGGGATCAGTGGGCCATACTTTCAGTATTATATTTGATAACGTAGCTTCCCTCTCTGTTATAAGTTATTCAACCAGGTAAATCAGAATACAACAAAATTGAATTCTCTATTTTATGCCTTTTTAGTATTGTGTCTCAGACTGGAGAGCAATTAGGGCTTTTTGATGGGAGCTTTTTCAGAATTTTCCATCTGAGCAGAAAGACATTTCATAAGTGTTTAACTTATACTGTTTTTCTTACAAACTTTGTGTGCATTACTACTTTTGGAAGTAGGTTACAGATTTAAGCAAAGGAAATAATATTAGTATGGATTAATGATTAACCTTAAAAGGAGGAATGAATGTCATATTCGTTTCTAATCTTGACAGGTCAACTTAACCTATTTTAAAATGTCATTGAGTTTATTGCCTTTTATAAATGTATTCTGTTTCACTGATGTCATTTGGGAGAGGCTAGTAGGAAAGATTTTACCATTCAATTTTTCCTGGCACAGCATAATCTCCTAAATTGTCATTGTAATAGGATAGTTCCTAGCTCACTGTGAAGATTACCAGTATATGCTGCACAGCATACCCATTGTTTTTAGGTTTTGAATTTGAAAATATGGAAAGGGACTGTGGGTTGTGTTAACAGCAAATCACATGATGCTTTGTGAGCCTGAAAAATGAGTTTCCTCATGTAAAGTTTTTCAAAACTTAAAACTAAGCCAATTCCAGGCTGCAGCCTATTCTTTCTGGCAGGGTTCTGCCCTTAATTCTGCCATCTTATTGACCGGTGGAAATTCCATTTTTCTTGGAACCATCTTTCTCTCTAGGGAAGTCTCTTTACTCAGAGCATAGTTCATATGCTGTGTCGTATGCCAGTTGTTGGGAAAGGCAGCTCAGTATGAGACAGGATCCCTTTTATGAAATTTCCTGAGGTCTAGACATAGCCAGTCCTTCAATAAAGTGGTTTACACAATTTGGAATCCTCCGCCAAGGTTCTTGACAGCCTCCTCATTTCTTATATATATTCCTAGGAATAATTGGGCCAAACTTGGTTTAACTGGGAGTATTTTTCTACCCATTTTCCTTTCCTCCTTAGCAGATGACATCAAGCCATGCCCACGATGCAGTGCTTACATCATCAAGATGAATGATGGAAGCTGTAATCACATGACCTGTGCAGTATGTGGCTGTGAATTTTGTTGGCTTTGTATGAAAGAGATCTCAGACTTGCATTACCTCAGGTGAGATGGGTAACATGTCCATTTTTTTAAAAGTCTTTTTCTTTGCCAGATTAAGGGAAAGAATGTCAAAGAGACAGTTGTCCTCTTATTATATCATAAAGAACCTATAAAAAGTAAATATCCTTGTTTCTCAAAGCACCCTCTGACTATATTTTTTCTCTAGCTCAGCAACCCTGAGGGGCTGTCTCCATTATCTTTCAGATAGAGTTCAATTACCCTTGCATGGCTTTTAAGCTTTCCACACTCTGGCTCTAATGTACTTTTCTAGCTTTTTTCATTTTGCTTTAATATATGCTGTGTTCCAGATAATCTGGGATTGCTGTTCCCTGAATCTCTTCTATGTTATCTCACCTTCACACCTGTTCATGTTCTTTCCTTTGCCTGGAATGCTTTCTAATCACCTCACCCTCCTACCCAGTATCCCCATTTTATCTCATCTTGTTTAAATCTTATCCATACTTAAAGGGCCACATAAATGCTGTTTTATCTGTGTTGCTTCCCTAACTTTTTCTGCCCCATTTTTCTTTATTGACATCCCTTTATCTTTGTTTTTATAAACATCATCACTACTTTTTACTTCAGGTACATGTCTAATATTACTATACTATAAGTTTCTTGAGGCCAGAATTATATCCTTTTTACAGTTCCTTGCATGTAGTGAGTCGTCAGATAATTCATTGAGTGAATATTAGAATGTCCTGTAGGAGTTAATATGCATTCATTGTGTGAATGACACACCTTGATTTCCAGTTTAGCAAACATCTAAGTACTTGCTGTGTACCAGTTATTAGAGACATGTGATCCCTACTTTCAAAATTGTTTGTCTCACTTAGTAGAGAAGACAGGCACATATATAAAGACAAAGGGAGTGAGCAAAAGTGGTCGAGCACAGAAAAGCTGAGTGTAAAATTGTTAAACTCAGAGTACCACACTGACATATAGTGTGAGAAGAGTTCTTTGAAAATCCTTTCCCAGAAATATGGCTTGCAGTAGAAAATCTATTGGATGTTGTAGGACATATGCCAAGAAAACTATGCAAACCAGAGTGCTAATTAGATACAGGGCAAGTGCCATTGACTGAGATGTCCAAGTACAAAGGTTATACAGGATCCCAAACAGTATCAGTCAAGGAACCTGGATCCTTGTTGGTGGGTTAGGGAAGATAAGAGTTCACCAGAGAAGAATGGAAAATGAGTTTCAAGTTTGGAGGCCTGCCTTTAAATAAAGCAAGGAAGGAAAGGAAAGAAGGAAGGAAGGATGGAGGGAAGGAAGGAAGGAAAGGAAAGGAAGGAAAGAAGGGAGGGAGGAAGGAAGGAAAAGAAAGAAAGGAAGGGGGCGGATTTGGCCTAGTGGTTAGGGCATCCGTCTGCCACATGGGAGGCCCGCGGTTTGGACTCTGGGCCTCCTTGACCCGTGTGGAGCTGGCCCATGCACAGTGCTGATGCATGCAGGAAATGCCTTGCCACGCAGGGGTGCCCCCCGCGTAGGAGAGCCCCACGCACAGGGAGTGCGCCCCATAGGGAAAGAGAGTGCAGCCTGCCCAGGAATGGTGCCACACACACAGAGAGATGACACAACGAGATGATGCAACAAAAAAAAAACCACAGATTCCCGTGCCACTGACAACAACAGAAGCGGACAAAGAAGACGTAGCAGATAGACACAGAGAACAGACAACTGGGGTGGGGGGGAAGGGGAGAGAAATAAATAAATCTTAAAAAAAAAAAGGAAGGAAGGAAGGGAGAGGAAGGAAGAGGAGACAGAAAGAGGAGAGAAAGAAAGGAAAGAAAGGAGGGAAGCGGGCAGAGAAAGAGAAGGAAAATCAAGAGCTCAAGAACTCAGAGTTCTAATAGACTGGCCTTGTCCTTTGTTCCCCCTTGAATAATAAATTCATTTCCTTTATAATCTTCTAACTATTAATCACTCCTTACTGGAAGGAAGGCTCTTGCTCTTATCAAGCTCTCTGATGACAACAGCTGTGTTTGTAATATTGACAATAATTTTAGTGTATGTTTCTTCCATAGCCCCTCTGGCTGCACATTCTGGGGCAAGAAGCCATGGAGCCGTAAGAAGAAAATTCTTTGGCAGCTGGGTACATTGATTGGTGCTCCAGTGGGGATTTCCCTCATTGCTGGTATTGCCATTCCTGCCATGGTCATTGGCATTCCTGTTTATGTTGGCAGGAAGGTAAGACATGCTGAGTTCCCTGCATAAACCTGTAGGCTTCAGGTTTTGTTGGAAAAGGTTTAAGGGAAATGGGGAGGAGCTTATATTTCAGAGCTTTCTGAAATCCAGCTGGTTCCTGGATAAAAATAACCTTAATTTCTTAAATGGATTTTCTAAAACCCCTCAGAGATCTGAAAGTTCCTAATAGCTGAGACCTAGTTTGTCTCAATAATTTAAAGGTGAAATGCTTATTTCACTCTCCTGACTGACTTTGCTTTTCCTTGGAGTAACTTTTTATGCATTACTTTATATATCTTCCATGTCTAAGTTAGGTTACAATTTGAGAAAGAAGCTTCTTTGGCCTACGTTTTAATATAGATAATATATAAGTGAATATTCACTTGTCTTTCTTATTCCTGGCAAAAAGAATGATATCCTAATCTGCAGACTTGGATTTTCTTTTTTGTTTTTAGATCCACAGCAGGTATGAGGGAAGGAAAACCTCCAAGCACAAGAGGAATTTGGCTATCACAGGAGGAGTGACTTTATCAGTCATTGCATCCCCAGTTATTGCTGCAGTTAGTGTTGGTAAGCCAGGCAGGACCATGACGCTTCTCTCTCTCTCTCCTATCAGCTTTCTGACTGTAGCAGGTTAGCAAACTGGTCAGGTATTTCTCCTTGGAATTCCTACATTTCATGTCTGACCCACATTGGTAGTTACCTCTATTAGATTATCAGGGTTTGGGATCTTTCCTTTTTTTTTTTAACTTTTTGTTTTGAAAACATTCAAACTTACAGGACAGTTACAAAAAAATACAAAGTCCATGGAGAATGCCAACATACCCTTATCACCACCACTCCAGATACCAGATCGACAATTTTAACTTTTTGCCACATTTGCTGTATCATTGTATCAGTCTGTCTGTCTATGTCTATTAATCAGTCCATTTTGTAATGTCCCTTTGAGCCTTTACTCCTCCCTTGACAGATTCCATCCAAGATTATGTATTGCATATGATTGTCATTGTCTTTTTATTTGCCCTTCTGCCCTCCCTCTTGTACCATCCTTCTCTCTTGCAGCCATCAGAATTTTCTGTCTTTGGCATTGAGCAGTCTGATTATAATATACTGTGGTGTAAGTCTATTTGAGTTAATCCCGTTTGGAGTTTGTTGAGTCTCTTGGATGTATAGTCATATCTTTCATTAAATTTGTGAAGTGTTCAGCCATTATTTCTTTGAATATTCTCTTTGCTCCTTTCTCTCTCTCTCCTCATTCTAGGACTTCTACAATGTGTATATTGGGACACTTGATGTGACCCACATGTTCCTCAGGCTCTGTTCGCTTTTCTTCATTCTTTCTTCTTTCTGCTCAGACTGAATAATTTCAGTTGTCTTATCTTCAAGTTCACTGATTCTTTCTTCTGCCAGCTCCAATCTGCTGTTGAACTCCTCTAGGGAATTTTTAATTTCTATTACTGTCATCTTTAGCTCAGATTTATTTCTTTCTCTCCTTTACCCTCCCCTTGTTGGCTCATGTCCATTCACTGTGTGTTCTTCTGTGTCCGTTTGTATTCTTGGTGGCACCAGAATCTTTGTCTCTTTCTCTTGCATCCTTTTGCTGTGTCAGCTCTCCCGTGTGTGCAGCACCACTCCTGAGCAGGCTGTGCTTTTTTCACACAGGTGGCTCTCCTTGTGCGTGGGGCTCCTACGTGGGGGACACCCCTGCATGGCATGGCACTCCTTGCTTGCTGCAGCACTGCGCATGGGCCAGTGCACCACACAGGCCAGGAGGCCCTGGGTTTGAACCCTGGACCTCCTATATGGTAGACGGATGCTCTATCAGTTGAGCCATATCTGCTTCCCTAGGAGCATATTTTTAAATCCCTGTCTGGTATCCCTGCCTGGTCCTCCTAATTGATGATTTCTAATGCTTTAATCTTTGCCTCATCCTTTGCTCCCTATTTCATTGTGTGTTTTGTTGAAACCTGGAAATTTTAATATTTTAATGTGTTAAAGCTGAGAATAGCTCTAGGCCAATGCATAGGGGGTTCCCTGACCCTTTCTGCACATGAATCTTGTCTGGGCATCCACATGTGGCCCCAGGAATTCCCGTTTACTGTTAAAAATGACCCTTCTTCTCTAGGACAATTTTGTTTTTTTTGTTTGTTTGTTTTTACTTTTCTTGCACTGTACTGTATGTCCTATAGCTAGCAATCCCTTGTCTCTGGCAAGACGACTTGACTGCTCTACCACAGGGTTCTGGGATGGCAAGTCTGTCAGGTCACCACCCTGCCCCATTTGGGTCAGATCTATGTGATCCCAGCATGTGCCTGAGGTACACTGTGCTGCCTCTGGAACCAGGACCAAGGATTCACAGTGGGAGCATGGGCCAGCTTTGTGCCAAGCTGGTGAGGGGGCTGGGAGGGACCAACCACAAGATTCTACCGCTTTTGTTTGTTTTCAAATTCCGTCTTTTTAATCAACTCCATGAAGGACATCCTAAACACTATAGGAGACACAACAGAATATTTCTTCCAATATTAAAAAAGATGACATTCACAAACATTTTTAAGAAACTCTTCTGTATAGTCAGGATATTGGTCTCATAATGTAGAGTTAAAAACACCTCTTAGCAATCATGTTCTTGATGGAGATTTCTTGTAGATATGTTCAGAAACTGCTTCCTAACTGTGGTAAGAAAACATTGTGTACAGATTTTTTTAATGTCCCTAGCACATTAATTTTTAAAAAACTTTCTGACCAAACTTTGTTTTTGCCAGAACTAATAATCCTGAGAGTCCCAACTGAAAAACTAGCAAAAGGAAAATACCCAGACTTTAAAATGTCCTAGAATTTGTCTTTAAATGGAAGGAAAAAATTTTGGAGCTTTCTAAAAGGTCTTTAATAGGCTACCCTGGGAGCTCAATTCAAAAATAGAAGTTGATGTACTAAAACAAAGATGTTTCATTGCAGTTCCAAAAATCTTTATAGATACAGCCATTTGGAAGGACAGTGCTGGATTAGAAGAATTTTTATTCCTCACGTATATTATGTGTGCACACCTCTCTGAATTGTCATACTTGTCTCTAATTCCCTCCGGAGTAGCAGTCATAGCCACCCTGGTTTCTGCCACCATAGTCTGTGGACCTTCCATATCCATATCCACATCCTCCAGGCCAACTGTCATACCAGCTACTCCCATTTCCCTGATACCCACTAGGCCTATGACCCCCAAAGGCACTCCATCTGTTTCCCCTGATTCACTTGCTTGCATGGCCACACAGATCTGGTGACCATCCAGGGACTATCCATTCATGGCTTTCATGGCATCTGAAACATGCTCTGAGTTGGTGAAGTTGATGAAGCCAAAACCCTGGGACCGCTGAGTCTTCTGGTCCTTGACAATGACCATTTCAGAGATAGGACCAAAGCTATCGAAGTGGTCTTCTAACACCTGCTCATTGGTGTTGAATTTGAGCCATCCCAAAAAGAGTTTTCCTTCTTCAGATGACATGGCAGCGAATTCAGGTCCTGGAAATCAGAAAATAAAATGGCCTGAGTAACAAACAACCTGTGCTGAGGGGCAGAGAGAATGGGCATCCTACTGCTGCTTTTTTTTTTTTAAGGAGGTCCTGGGGATTGAACCTGGGACCTTGTACATGGGAAGCTGGGGCTCAACCGTTGAGCTACATTTGCTCCCACATATAATAAATGCTTGTTTCTATTTATTTACTTATTATTTTAGAAGGTACCAGGGATTGAATCTCGGACCTTGTATAGGTGAAGCACACACTCAACCACTGAACTATACCTGTTCTACTATCCTACCACTTTCAATAAGCCTTTTTCTTGATTTGGTGCTCATCCTGTTACTGCAATCCTGTAACTGTTCTCTGGAGTTTTGAGAAAGATGTTTCTTCCATTTATTGCTGGTTTTTCAAAGTTACTATGGGGAAACAGCCCTGAAGCATCTCTCTTTGCTATCTTGGATCTTTCATTCCTAAGTTAGTTCCTAATACTCATTCTGGCATATAGAAAAGATTGAATTAAAGAAAATTACTTTAAGCCCTGATTTTATTTTTATTTTTATTTTTCATAAAATTTCATTGAAGTATATCATTCATACATGAACATACATAAGTGTACAATGAAAGTTGTGAACTTGAAAAAAAAAAGGCTCCCATACATCACCCCACCACCACCATGCATTGTTGTGAAACATTTATTACAGACTATAAAATAACATCATCAAAATATTACTATTAACTTTAGCCCATGTCTTGGTGTATATTTCCCCCAACCCACCCATCCAATTATGAACACCCTGAATTAGTATTATACCTGTGTTATAGTTCATAAGAGAATGTTCTCTTATTTGTCCTGTTAACCACAGTCCATCTTCCATCACTGGATTCCCTGTGTCATATAGCCCCATGGTCTTTGTTTAATTATTATTATTTGTAATTTTCCTCCCCCACCCCTCCCCTTCCCCTCCCCTTCCCCTCCCCTTCCCCTCTCCTTCCCCTTCCTCTACCCTGCTGTTTTGCTGTCTGTGTCCATTTGCTGTGTGATCTTCTGTATCTCTTTTTGTCTTCTCATCTTTCTCTTCTAGAATTCACTGGGATTCAATCCTGGGGACCTCTGATGTAGAGAGAGGTTCCCTGTCCATTGTGCCTCTTCACTTCCTGGTCTCTGCTGAGCTTCCCTTTGACTCTCCCCTTCATCTCTCTTTTGTTGCATCATCATCTTGCTGCGTGACTCACTTGTGCGGGCACTCAGCTCGCCACGCGGCACTAGCGCGGGCACTTGGCTCACCGCATGGCCACTTGGCTCACTGCATACAGCCCCATGCTTTGTACAGTCCATTCAAAGTGTACACTGAGTGGCTCTCATTTTCATCACAGACTTGTACAGTCTTTCATCACCTCAATTCAACTTCAGAAAATTTTCTTTACTCCAAAAGGAAAAATCCCATCCTCCCTTATACTCCCATATAATTGACTCTTAGAATTGAATTAATATCTTCTTTGCCATTGCTGCAAAAATATTACAGTATTACTATCATCCATAATTTATATTAGTTGTAATTTTCCCATTGTATTCTTAACACTTTGTAAAAATTGACATCTTCAAAAGAAAAAACAGATAAACGAAATCTCAAAATGAAATGCTCTTGTTCTGTTTTTTTTCTTTTGTTGCTCATGCTTTGGGTGTAAGGTTTAAGAAACTACTGCCTACCACAAAATCTTGAAGATGTTTCCCTATATGTTCTTCTAGAAGTTTTATGGTTGTAGCTTTTATATTTAGGTTCTTGATCCATTTTGAGTTAATTTTTGTATAAGGTGTGAGATAGGGGGTCTCTTTCTTTTAGATGTGGGTATCCATTTCTCCCAGCACCATTTGTTGAATAGACTTTAAACTCACCCTCAGTCCCACCCCAGATGGCTGCCTTGTCTGTTTGCTTGTTGTTTTGGTTCATTGTTTGTGCTCATTCTTTGCTTGTTCTTTTTTTGTGTTCATCTGCTCATTTTTTTTTTTTTGCTCATCTGCTCGTCTGTTGTTTTTTTTCCCTTTAGGAGGCACTGGGAACCAAACCCGGGATCTCCCATGTGGGAGGCAAGTGCTCAACTGCTTGAGCCACATCTGTTTCTTGCTCATTTTGTTTTTGTTTGTTGTCTGCTTGTTATCTTGATCATTGTTTCTGCTTGATACCTGTTTGTTGTCTGCTCATTGTTTGCTCTTTAGGAGGCACTAGGAACCAAACTCAGGACCTCCCAGGCCACATCTGCTCTCCAGGATAAAGAATTCTTAGGTGGCAGTTTTTAATCTTTCACTGCCTTAAATAAGTCATACCACTTTCTTGCTTCCATGGTTTCTTTTGAGAGATCGACATTTAATCTTATTGAGGCTTCCTTGGATGTGATTCTTTGCTTTTCTCTTGCTGCTTTCAGAATCCTCTCTTTATCTCTGGTATTTATCATTCTGAATAGTAGGTGTGTCAGACTAGGTCTATTTGGATTTATTCTGTTTGGATTGTGATATCCTTAGATAATGATATTTATGTCTTTCATAAGGGTTGACAAGTTTTCAATCATTATTTCCTCAGATATTCTTTCTGTCTCTTTTCTGTTCTCTTCCCCTTCTGGGACACTGACAATGCATATGTTTATGTGTTTTGTATTGTCATTCAATTCCCTGTGACGCTGTTCCATTTTTTTCATTCTTTTCTCTTTCTGTTCTGTCTTTTCAAGTTCAGATGCTCAATCCTTCAAGACTAATTCTGTCTTCCATCAGTTCAAATCTGCTGTTATAAGCCTCTAATGTATTTTTAATCTCATCTATTGTGTCTTTCAGTCCCATAAGCTCTGTATCTTTTCTTTGCAGGCTTTCACGTTGTTCTTTATGCTCACCCAGTGTCATCTTAATATCCTTTATCTCTTTAGTCATATTTTCCTTCAACTCCTTGAATTGATTTAGGAGATTTGTATGATTATCACTGATGAGTTGTCTTAAGTCCTGTGTCTTGTTAGGATTTTTGGTTAGTTCCTTTGGCTGGGCCATCCATCTCTTCCTGTTTCTTAGTATGACTTGTAATTTTTTGCTCATGTCTAGGCATCTGATTATGTTGGTGAATTTATTCTGACAGTCAATTTCTCTTGCTAGTGGTTTTGTTTCATGGCTGTTCTTTATTTTTCGTTCAACTTATTTAAAATCTTTACAATAACCCAGCTTAAGTTATCAAAATTGGGCCAGGAACTCACTAATGGGGCACAGGTCTGCTTTCTGGAAATTGGGACAAGAGACAACTAAAAGCAGTTTTTCTCTTTGCATTTTCCTAGCTGGCCAGTAAATGTTGGCAGATCATTCCTCGGAGGTGACTCTTTTTTTAAAGAAAGATTTATTTATTTATTCCACCCCCCATCCCCCTGTTGTCTGTACTCTGTGTTCTGTGCCTGCTTGTATTCTCAGGTGGCACTGGGGATCTGTGTCTCTTTTTGTTGCATCATCTTCCTTTGTCAGCACTCAGTGTGTCTGGTGCCACTCCTGGGTGGGCTGCGGTTTTGCGGGGAGCAGCTCTCCTTTCTCAGGAGCCACTCCTTGTGCCGGGAGCACCCTTAACTCGGGGGCATCCTGAATAGGCCAGCACTCCTTGCGCGCAGCAGCACTGCGTGTGGGCCAGTTCATTACATGAGCCAGGAGGCCCTGGGTATGAAACCCTTGGACCTCCTATATGGTAGATGGATGGTCCATCTGTTGAGCCACATCCACTTCCCCCGAGGTGACTCTCTTAAGTTCCACTTGCTGTGATTCTGGTCTGGCCAAAGCTGAAAATCAAAGTGGGCTCTGCTGGCCAAATTCATTTGAAGAGAAACCACTCTCTGCCCTCCTCTGCATCCTCTCCCTTTCCAGGGAGGGGGAGGAAGATGGCCTGTTTTCCTCTTAGTTGGCTGCAGTGAGCCATGGATTTTAATCCAGACTGTTCACCTTGAGGGTGGAGTATGGGTGCCATTCCTGGCTGGGGGCTTAGTAACTAACTGTTTTCGTTTTGGCTTCTTTATCTCTTGCCTTCCTCAGGTGTGCACAGCACTCTCCTGGTCTGCAGAGCCCCCAAAGCAGTTCCTCTGGAGAACTTTTTTTTTTTAAAGATTTATTTATTTATTTAATTACCCCCCTCCCCTGGTTGTCTGTTCTTGGTGTCTATTTGCTGCGTCTTGTTTCTTTGTCCGCTTCTGTTGTCGTCAGCGGCACGGGAAGTGTGGGCGGCGCCATTCCTGGGCAGGCTGCTCTTTCTTTTCACGCTGGGCGGCTTTCCTCACGGGCGCACTCCTTGCGCGTGGGGCTCCCCCACGCGGGGGACACCCTTGCGTGGCAAGGCACTCCTTGCGCGCATCAGCACTGCACATGGCCAGCTCCACACGGGTCAAGGAGGTCCGGGGTTTGAACCGCGGACCTCCCATATGGTAGACGGGCGCCCTAACCACTGGGCCAAAGTCCGTTTCCCTCCTCTGGAGAACTTTTTGCCCTTCCTTCATTGTTTTGTTTTGTTTAATTTTTTTTCCTTCATTGTTTCTGTGAGATTTGAACCCTGCCTACCTATTCTGATGCCATCTTCCTGGAAGTCCAAGCCCTGCTTTTTTGTCTTGCTTCCTCCTCCTCCCTTGCTTGCTATGGATATCTCAGACTCCAGAAAACAAAATTAGTATTATTTTGATTTGTTTAATGCCTCAGTATTTTGGGAGGCATGGGGGTTTATTTTAGAATAATAATATTATAATAATTAATATTTATAAGGTTTCCCATGTGCCAAGAGTGGTTCTGAGAGTTTTTCATGTATTAATTCATTTACTCTTCACATTAGCCCAGTTGGAACAGAAAGCTACAGTAATTTGCCCCAGGTGACTCAGTGTATCCAAAGTGGGACATGAATCTAGACAATCTGCCTTCAGAGCCTGAACTCTTAACACATAAGCCATTTTCTGCCTCACACTACACTAAGATTTTGGAATTAATCTTCTTGGGGGTGGGGTAGATTCTAAACTCTAGTGGTCACTTATTTAATATTTGATTCTTGATTGATTCCAGAGTTAACACTTCAGCAGTGAATAGAATGGGGACAATAAAAGCAACATATACATACTTTCTCAATTATTCTTTCCAACCCTGGGAGGACATGTCCAACGTCATACACTGGTAAATTGGAGCCACACTTCTCATCAAGGCCTTTCTAATTCCAAGTCTGGTCATCATTCTTTTATACTCTTTGGGATAGCTATTTGTCTTCTTGGCCCTTTAAAAAGTATTTAGGACACTTGCAACCTGATGGCCTGCTGACATGTTTCCTTTCCTTCCCCTAGGTATTGGTGTTCCCATTATGCTGGCATATGTCTATGGAGTTGTGCCCATTTCTCTCTGTCGTGGAGGAGGCTGTGGAGTTAGTACAGCCAATGGGAAAGGGGTGAAAATTGAGTTTGATGAAGATGATGGCCCAATCACAGGTGAAGTATTTTTTTTCCTAATTGAATTTATGGGACACAAGATAAAAATCATAAAATTCAGCACATTTTACAAAGAGATTATCATTGGTTACTTTAGATAATGAGTTTTGTAGGGGGATAAAATATTTTTAGCTTTTCATTTCTTTGTTCCAGAATTAATAGGTTAATTCCTCTGATACTTATTTCTGTGTAGCAGGTATAAACTAACAGGATTCCAAGTACCTCCAAATATGCTGGTAAAAGTAGTGATCATAATGAAAGTATTATATCTACACAGTACTTTATACTTTTCAGAAGACTTTATTCAGTTATTCTCTCACTTGTTTTTTACAACAGCCCTCTGAAGAGGGATGACAGGGACATTATTATCCCCATTTAATGGGATGTTAACGTCTTTAAGCCTTTATTGCTATGAAATTAAGAGTTTTTACATAGCTGGGACTAGGGCAAGTCTTCAGATTTGTACTTTAATGTTGTTTCTACAGAACCATATTAATTAACATGAGGCACAAGAGATACCCATAGGTTTTGCAAGCTTCCTACCAGAATCAATTTATGGGAGCTTAAAGTATCTTGAACTCTTCATGTTTGATTAGATAACAGCCATGGTGTAGTGGAAAATAATGGACTTGGAGTCAGAATTGTAGTTTTGTGTGACTAGCCCTGACCTTGGACAAGTCTTTTAGTTATAAGCCTCAGTTTCCTCATCTAAATTTGGGGTTATTAATGCCTAGTTATTGGGAGGATTAAATATGAGCATATGCTAAAACACCTGATTTGGTGACTGCACATAGCAGCTTTTTATTAAGTATTTGAATAGGGAAGCAGATGTGGCTCAAGTAATTGAGCTCCTACCTACCACATGGGAGGTCCCTGGTTCAGTTTCTGGTGCCTCCTAAAAAAAAGACCAGCAAAAAACAAAACAGACTCAGCAAATGCAAAACAGTGAGGGGGTGGGGAGAAATAAATAAATAAATCTTTTTTAAAAAGTATTGAATAAATGAGTACTTTTCTATATGAAAATTCACTACTCTGAAAAGAATCCTTGCAGAAAAGTGGCTACCAGACTGTTTTGATACTGTTCTATCTGGAATTGAGATTTTGGTTTAATCTCCAGTGGCAGATGCCTGGCGAGCCCTCAAGAATCCCAGCATTGGGGAAAGCAGCATTGAAGGCCTGACTAGTGTATTGAGCACCAGCGGAAGCCCTACAGATGGACTCAGTGTTATGCAGGGCCCTTACAGTGAAACAGCCAGCTTTGCAGCCCTCTCAGGGGGTACGCTGAGTGGTGGCATTCTGTCCAGTGGCAAAGGAAAATACAGCAGGTAAGCTGGTAACTTCTGACAGAGCCAGTTGCAATTGTAAGAAGTAACCTACCTGTATTGAGCTGTTTCTCTCTGTTGGCCATATCCCATACATCACCTTGCTTTGATTTAATCATCAGTGTTTTTTTTTGTTTGTTTTGGTGTGTTTGTTTTACTTTTACATATAGGAAACAGGCTCAGAAAAGTTAAATGGCTTACACAAAGTTCAGTGCTCTTTCTGCTGCACTATAGCTGCCTTCATATAAAGAATAATCTAATCTTGACTTCAGATGCTTTCTCTACTACTACATTAAGCTACCTACTTTAGGAAGAGAGAAACATGCATTTTGTAAAATTTCCAAGGTTCTAACCTCCATTAGGCCCGTCATTGACTTTCAGTTGAACAGCATTTGTGCTGTATCTTATTGGCTTTGTTGTTGTGATCTTTATTGCCTTCCTATTCATATTTCCATTTGATAGGTAAGGAAAATCAATTCTGTAAACTTGTATTGAGAATATGTAAAGCATTATGATCTAAAAAGGTTGTGACTTTCTCGGTCATTTCACCAGTTAGATAAACCAGAATGTATTTAGAGTTTAGAATAGAAGTTATATGAGAAACATTTATTTGAATGCGCTGGAGAAGAGAACCTGGGAAGGGGTAAAGGTAGGGTAAAGTAGTAAAGGAGGTAGAGCAGATGGTTGCCTCCAGATATCTGAGGGGCCTACAGTTGGAAAAAGGATTAGCTTTATTTCTGTTAGTTGTGCCAAGAGATAGATTAAGACTAAATTGATGGGGGAAACGGACTTTGGCCCAGTGGTTAGGGCGTCCGTCTACCACATGGGAGGTTCGCGGTTCAAGCCCTGGGCCTCCTTGACCCATGTGGAGCTGGCCCATGTGCAGTGCTGATGCGCGCAAGGAGTGCCGTGCTACACAGGGGTGTCCCCCGCGTAGGGGAGCCCCATGCGCAAGGAGTGCACCCATAAGGAGAGCCGCCCAGCGCGAAGGAGGGAGCAACCTGCCGAGGAATGGCGCCACCCACACTTCCCGTGCCGCTGACGACAACAGAAGCGGACAAAGAAACAAGACGCAGCAAAAAGACACAGAAAACAGACAACCGGGGGAGGGGAGGGGAATTAAATTAAAAAAAAAAAAGACTAATTGATGGAAGCTCTAGGGAAACTAATTTTGGTCAATATAGAGAATATAAGGAAAACTGATATGAAAGTCCGAAGGAGTGAGCTACATTAGAAGAAACTGAAATGCCTTTCACTGAAAGTGTTTAAAGTGAGACCAGATGGCTTTTGGCTATTAGATTCAGGCAATAGATGGCAGGTAACCTATATCCCATACTTGAGGGTCTGTCAGTCACCTTGGGAGCTTCTTAAAAATAGATTTCTGGTCCCTATCCCATAATTAATAAATTAAAATCTCCTGGAAGAAGATCTGGGAAACTTGTATTTTTACAAAGCTCCCCAAATGATTCTAGGGTAGGCATTTCATGAACCAGCATCTAGAAGCAACCTAAGTAGATGACTTTTATGAAAGGTCCCTTCTAACTGATTCTGTGATTCTGGCAGAGCTAAACTAGAACCTGGGTTTTCCGACTTAATGCACTTTCCATTGCACTGTCTTATTTCCCTGGGTCTTTCCACATCCTTGACAGGCGTTGGAGACTGGAACAGCAGAGCAAAGGCTCAGGCAGCAGGATGGAGCTGCTTGAATATGCAGTTGTTGATTGCTGCTGACCTGTCTGCATCTCATAATTCCAGGTGTCTCTTATTAGGGGGTCCCGCCTCCACATGCCTACTATGCTTTCTTAACATCAACACCCTTGTAAATAAGCAGACAGACATAACTGGAGACTGATTTGCTGAAACTGCAGCTAAGTCAGTCCAGCTGTTCCAGTTCCATAAAAGCCTATCTTTTATAAGAAGTGAATGAGTCAGATGGGTTTGACTGTGAAACCCATTATGAGGAAATTCTTAAGTATGCGACAAAGTGGTATTGGAGCCAAGAAAGGAAATGGTTTTGGGTTCTCAGCTCTGAGACACCATTGGGAAAGTTTGCTGCTACTTGGAAGTTGGCTCCTATGTGTCTTCAATCTCATATTCCAGGGGTAATTTGATTGTTAAATGTTTCTATTATGTACAAGGCACTGAGGCTAAAGTGTGAATGAGATATGGTCCCTCCTTTTGTTGAGCTTGCTAACTAGTAGGAAAGAGGTGGAAAATGATAAATAGGTTAAGTGTTGTGGGAGCACTTAGCAGGAAGTGACTGCTGGGAGAGTAAGGGAAAAGGATATTTTCATTTGTTGTTAAGGACTGGGTATGAGTTTGTCAGGTAGAGAAAGGAAACTTCCAGAGAGAAGTATATGAAAATCATGGAGTTGTAAAACATGTATAGGTAGTTAAGGAAAAAAAGAAAGAGTGATTAGAATTTAGGACCTCTGGTGAAATAAAGAACTAGAGAGAAAGCTTAGAAGCAAATCAGAAAGACCTTATATGTCAATAGGCAGTAGGAAGACAAAAGAATTTTTAGAGTGATTGTGTCATTGTCCAGACTGGTACTGGTCTGGAGGTTGTTTGACTTGCACTAAGGGATACTAGAGAGGAGTTCAAATGCAGTTGTCTAGATAGGAGATATTGAGGGCCTGAAGTTAAGCAGTAGTTGTGATGATAGGAAGGAGGGGACGATTTCAACAAGTATTTGAGAGAAAATATGCAGACATGTATTTGAGCTTGTCCACTAGATGGATATTGGATTACCACAATTTGCAAGAGATTTGCCAGGAAGCAGACTGTCTTGGAATACCCAGGTCTTGTATTAACTTGAACGTCCCCTCTTTACACAGGTTAGAAGTCCAAGCCGATGTCCAAAAGGAAATTTTCCCCAAAGACACAGCCAGTCTTGGTGCAATTAGTGACAACGCAAGCACTCGTGCTATGGCCGGTTCCATAATCAGTTCCTACAATCCACAGGACAGGTATGTGAACAGTCAGATGCCCAGGAGAGGTTGCATTTTTTTTGATCAGGTATTAGCCTTCAGCCTTCAGAAGTTCAATACCTCATATTAGGGTTCTCTGTACTATCTAGTGGCAAAAGTGGTGTACCTGTGAATTCATTGAGTTAAGTTCTTGGTATGAAATGGCATTTCTTGATTCTTGATAGCGCTAGATTGTTATAGGTCTTTCCTTTTCCTCCTTCCCTTTCTCCCTCTCTTGCCCTGTCTTTCTTTCTGCCTTTTCTTTACCATTGCAACAGCATATTTTTAGACAGCTGGATTGGTAGTATTTGATATCTGTGAGTCTAGAGTTTCTGCTTTCCTGACACCCTTTGCTTGGTGTGCTCTCATAGCCTTTCTCTTTTTTTTTTTTTTTTTCTTTTCGAAAAGCTGGTGTATCTGGTGTGGTGTGATTGCAGTACTCCCTACTGTAGAGGTGTCTGGCTTCTTCCACTTGTTGCACAATAGTGAAAAACTGAATTGTCTTTCACTTTCATTTTTTGTATGAGGTAGTATGAGGCTATAACCCTTAGTTGAATTTACATGTTCTTTTTTTAGATGTCTGAAGAGGTTGACTGAGTTCTGTGTTTGTGTGTGTGTTTTAAATCTGCAAAAAGGACCTAAATGAGTATTAGGTTAAAAGTTTTCTTTTAACCCGCTGTTTGCCTATCTTTTTAAAATCCCTATTCCTGACTCACAAACTGCTTTTACCAACAAGTATAGCAGATTATATATAACCCCATGCATGACTCTGCACGGTGGATTTTGTCTCCATAGAGAGTGCAACAATATGGAAATCCAAGTGGACATTGAAGCCAAGCCAAGCCACTATCAGCTAGTGAGTGGAAGCAGCACAGAGGACTCACTCCATGTCCATGCTCAGATGGCAGAAAATGAAGAAGGTAGTGGCAGTGGTGGTGGCGGCAGCAGTGAAGAGGATCCTCCCTGTAAACACCAAAACTGTGACCAGAAAGACTGCTTGGCCAACAAACCTTGGGACATCAGCCTGGCCCAGCCTGAGAGCATCCGCAGTGACCTGGAGAGCTCTGATACACAGTCTGATGATGTGCCAGACATCACCTCAGATGAGTGTGGCTCCCCCCGCTCCCACACTGCAGCCTGTCCTTCTACCCCTAGAGCCCAAGGTGCACCAAGCCCAAGTGCCCATATGAACCTCTCTGCCCCATCTGAGGGGCAGACTGTTTTGAAGTCAGAAGGTGCAGAAGCCAACGTATGAAGTGGAATGAATGCTCCTGTTCTGAGAAGCACACTTGTTGTAACTGCATCTTTTGGAATCTTTTTTTGGGAGGTGGAGTAGGGTGGGGGTGGGATTTATGTATTTTATTTCAAAGAGTCTCTGGTCACAGGTTTTCCCCAGGGAAATTTCAAAAAATTTGCAGGTTTCTTACCAGATGAAACATGGAAATTTTGCCCTTAGTTCCACCCCCATTACCCCCAGTCTCCCTGCGCCTTTTTTTAGTTTTAATTTATTGGTTAAACTGACGGTGGCGATTCATGAGGTGTGTCAGAGTGTACATATGTATGTGTGTATATTGTATGTATGCTAACATATTACTGAAGGACACATTTTAATAAAGACTTCTGTCATAATTCAACTCATCTCATTTTCCTTGGCTTGGATAATCATACAGAGCCAAGTATTTGATCAAAACAGAGTGCTATACCTTTGACATTCTCTAGAGCTGAGATTTTTCTAATTTCAGGGTAAAAGGATTGTTTTCAAATCAGACTGCTGTGGGGTCATCTATGAACCAACGACTCCTTTCAGCATAGAAGGAAACAAAACTAGGCTCGGCTGTGTTGTCAGACTGAAGAATTATTAGCTGAGTCAGCTGGATAGGGAACTGCGCATTCAAATGAACCTTGTTTGCCCTCTTGAGGCAGCTGTGCAGTTTTCCTGTCAAAGCTTTATTTTCCTTTTCTCCATTGCAGTCACTTGTAGTCCTGGGCTTGAGAGGAGGGGAGGAGGTAGATGGTGGTCTCAGGCCTTGTTCAGAGAGATCCCAATGAATGTTACATGGTTACCAATAGGGGGACAGAAGTGTTATTATCAAAGGAAAGAATGTACTAATACTGCATAATCAGCAAGTGAAAACCTAGGAGTTGGCTGTGTTCTCAGATACACCCTTCCTGTTTCAAAAAGCTTTCTGTTTTCTTAGTTCAAAGAGTTTTTTCAATTGCTTAGCTTTCTCAAAAAGTGTCTGGGGAGTGGATGTAGCTCAAGTGGTTGAATGCCTGCTTCCCACATACACAGTACCTCTGAAAAACAAACAAATGAAAAAGCCAGCTCTCAGTGGGGAGTGAATGTAGCTCAATGGGTGAGCCCCTTCTTCCCATGTACAAGGTCCTAGGTTCAATCCCCACTACCTAACTAAAAAAAAAGTTTTAGTCTAGTTTAAGTAACACAGACTAAGGAATCTGACTGAAATTTACAATGGAAGGACAGAGGAGATATCATAAAAACCTCTGAACATGTTTAATTTTTTTTTTTAATATTTATTTTTTTAAATTACATTAAAAAAAATATATGAGGTCCCATTCAACCCCACCGCCCCCGCCCCCCACTCCCCGCACAGCAACACTCTCTCCCATCATCGTGATACATCCATTGCACCTGGTAAGTTCATCTCTGAGCATCACTGCACCCCATAGTCAATGGTCCACATCATAGCCCAGACTCTCTCACGTTCCATCCAGTGGGCCCTGGGGGGATCTAGTGTCCCGTAATTGTCCGTGAAGCACTATCCAGGACAACTCCACGTCCCGAAAATGCCTCCACATCTCATCTCTTCCTCCCGTTCCCCACACCCAGCAGCCTCCATGGCTACTGTTCCCACACCCATTCCACATTTTCTCTGTGGACATTGGATTGGTTGTGTCCATTGCACACCTATGTCAAGTGAGGGCTTAGATTGCACATGGGTACTGGATGCACTCTTCCCGCTTCTAGTTGTAGACACTCTAGGCTCCATGTTGTGGTGGTTGACCTTCTTCAACTCCATGTTAGCTGAGTGGAGTAAGTCCAATAAGTCAAAGTGTAGGAGCTGAAGTCTGTTGAGGCTCTGGGCCTGGGTGTCATATTATCAGTCCAGAGATTCAAATCCCCTACATATATCTTAAACCCAGCACCAACTACAATTCCAATAAAGTAGCATGCAAGTCTTGTGAAAAGAGATCCCCTCTGAGTCCATTTCCATCACGCAGAAACACCAGCTCCAAAGAAGGGCCATCTGTCATGGCAGTGAACCCCTTCTGCCATGACCATAGAACCCGTGGGTCTCTTTATCCCTCAAAAGAACCAATACCTGGGGTTGTATCTACCTTATCTGTCTCTTAGACTCTGTTCAGTTGTACATAGGGGTATTCCTTCTGACAACCTCCAGACTCTTTTTTAGAGACTCACAGCCTTATAATCTCATTTCTCCTTTCCATTTCCCCCTTACATTAGGTCAAACCGCTTCCCGAAGTCATGTTATTATATGTAGACAGGTATATTCTGCTGTTCCACATTGAATCTTTAATTCAAGGTCATTTTCTAGTTGCTTCTTCAGCTGGTATGTGGTCGTGATCCCTCGGTGCCAGGGAGGCTCATCCCTGGGTGTCGTGTCCCACGCTGGGGGGAATGCATCACATCTACACGCTGAGTTTGGCTGTGAGAGTGGCCACATTTGAGTAACATGAAGGCTGTCAGGAGGAAACCCCCAGGCACAATGCTACTCTAGGCCTTGTTCTTATTGCAGGTGCATAGGCTCAAAAGTGTAGCCATTAGTATCAAGAGCCCACTGTTGGGCCCTCCTTCGTTCCTGGTTCTTGCCGTTGCACCTGGAGGATTGCCGCTGCTCTCCCAGGGCCCACAACAGTGACCCCCCGGCCAGGAGCCCAGTACCCCCCCAGCTTGAACATGTTTAATTTTATCTGCTCTTATACATTGTCATGATTGAGCCAAGTTAGTACTACCTAGATTTTCCTCTGCCATTCTATAAGTGTTCTTAGAAATGGAAGATCATACATAGCACAACAGGAAAATTAAACTGAAGAGTCATGAGACCTGATGTAGGACTGCAAATCCGGCAGTAACTTACTTTGTGACTGTGAGTAAGTTACCATCTCAGGCCCCTAATTTCCCCAACTCTCAAACAGTATTTGAGGTGCTTCCAGTGCCAACTTTCCTTATCACCTTAGTGCTAGGCCCAGAGGAAGAATTGAAAACATCCTTTCCCTGAGGACTGGATGGCTTTCTGTTTCCTTTCACAGATGCACCTGTTCTGTCTTCTTGACCTCTGTACAGTGAGGATGATGAGCCTGGACAACATCCAAAATGGAAGATGCTTATCTTTTGGGCACTGAGGCAAGACTTAGGGCTGCCTGTACATGGGGCAGGAAATGCCGTTAGTGGACTTAGGGTCTCTGGAAGTAAGTACCCTAGAGTTTCCTTGTGTGAAAAAAAGGAGCTTGTTTGGGAAAAAGGCAGGCAGACTGGAGATCTCTGAAATGCAAATTATCAACTCAAGACTTGAAGCCTCATCAAGGAAGCAACTAACTTGGATAAAATCAAAGAAGTCTGCTGGGGACAGGAGTTTGCAGCCAAACCTTTATTCTTATCTAGGCTCCACTTACTGTTGTGAGACTTGGGCAACTTGCTCTCCAAGTCTGTTCTCATTTAGCCAGAATGAGGATGTTAAATGGTGGTGGTAAGATTACATGAGGGGGAATCGGACTTGGCCCAATGGATAGAGCATCTGTCTACCACATGGGAGGTCCACGGTTCAAACCTCGGGCCTCCTTGACCCATGTGGAGCTGGCCCATGCACAGTGCTGATGCGCGCAAGGAGTGCCGTGCCACACAGGGGTGTCTCCCACATAGAGGAGCCCCACTCGTAGAGGAGCCCCAGGCACAAGGAGTGTGCCCTGCAAGGAGAGCCACCCTGTGTGAAAAAAGTGCAGCCCGCCCAGGAATGGCGCTGCACACTCGGAGAGCTGACGCAGTGAGATGTTGCAACAAAAAGAGATGCAGTTTCCCGGCACTGCCTCAATGTTAGCAGACGCAGAAGAACACGCAGCAAATGGACATAGCAGGTAACAGGGGGAAAGGGGAGAGAAATAAATCTTTACAAAAAAAAAAATTACATAAGACAATGTACTGAAAATGTTTTTGGTAAAGTCCCAAGTTTTCCCCTGCAGGAATAAGAAGAAATGAGTTAAGGTAGATAATAGATGTCATCTAAGAAAGGAAGCCCAGATCTCTAGACCAGAGACGATGAAAAACAAAGCTTATTCTAATATTTTCCGATACTCCTGTTGTACCACACAGGCATTAGCAGATGAGAAGGTCTAACAGCACCACCTGGAGGAGAAAATGATTAATGAATTGGGAATGTTGGCTCTCAGCTTAGAAAATGAGGAAAGTGAAATCTCAGAATACGTCGTAATAATCCAGGAAATTCCTACTGTGTGTCAGGTATGGAATGTGTCAATGAGGAAAACACAAAATTCTTGTCCCATGGAAATTAAACTCTAGTAGGGGAGGTTAAATCAGTATATAATCTAGATGGGGATAAGTATATTCAAGGAAAGCAGGGCAGGAAGCTGAGGTAGCTCAGTGGTTGAGTGCTGGCTCCCCACATATGAGGTCCTGGGTTCAATCCCCAGCCCTGGTACCTAAAACCAACAAACAAAAAAACAAAAAAAACAGAAAACACAGGGAACTTCTGGGAAGATGGAAGAGGAAGATTAGAAAGAAAACTCTCTTCTCTCCCAGAAAAACAGCTAGAGGACAGGCAGAAATAGCCTGGAACAAATGTTCTAGGGTTTAGGACACCAGGAGAAGACTGGACACCACCCAGAAGATAAAGGGGCACAGGGCAAAATCTTGACAGACTCTGAGTAGAAGCTGCAGCTGAACCACCAGCACCCTTCCCCACCCTATGTATAGACAATTTTTAATTCTCCAAGCTTGGACCACAGGGGGCCACAGGGATCTACCTCACTAGGAAACAGGTGAGAAAGGAACACAGCCTAAGGATAATGCCACTTTTCACTAACAAATTTGGTCTGCTGTGTCCCAGGAGCCCTTCCAGACCTGGCGAGGCCACACTTGTTTGCCTTGGGAGCTGGCATGGGACAAAGAGATCCAACCCTCTCAATCACCCTCCCTACCGACTGGGATAGGTTGTTGAGGATGCAGAGGGGCATGGAGTTATTTCCTTCTGGGGGAAAAGGGGTGGGGCTGCCATCAAAGGTTGGAGAAGAACCTCAAAGATTGAATTGATAGACTCTGAATACCCTCCAGGCAGCATCCTCTGTCCCATTGTTGTAGTGGGTGTTATAGCAAACACAATCCAACCAGGCTTTGAACTGAGAGGGCTGTCAAAGCATGCCATCTACTGGAAGATCAGGGAAATGCATGTGAGGAAATCAAAAGTAAGTATGTGGGAAGTGGATGTGGCTCAAGCAGTTGGGCAGCCGCTTAACATATGGGAGCTCCTAGGTTCAGTTCCCAGTGCCTCCTAAAGAAGACGAGCAAGACAGTGAGCTGATGCGGCGGGCTGGCGCAACAAGATGATGCAGCGAGATGACGCAACTGAGAGACATGGCGAGGAAACACAATGAGAGACACAAGAGGCAGGGAGTGGAGGTTGCTCAAGTGATTGGGTGCCTCCCATGTCCCAGGTTCGGTTCCCAGTGCCTCCTAACAGAAGATGAACAGAGAGTAGGCAGCCAGCACAAAACACAAGGGGATGGGGCATAAATAAATCTTTTTTTAAAAAGTAAATATGTAAAAGAGACTTTTTCCAGCCTTTGCAGCTTCCATCCCCAAGGCCCTTGGAAGCAGATGTGCATCCTCTTACTGGGTCCAGGACCTGGATTTGAGCAACTATATGGATAACCCTAAAGACCTAGAACAGGTTGAGCCAAGAATCAAAGAACAGCAGTAACATGGCCTCCTGCCACTAAATCCCTACAAAAGAGAGAGAAATTGAGCATCAGAGGAAACTCACCCTCCTAATCAGATACCTGAACAGCAATAAAAAATTACAAGCCATGCTAAGAAAATAGAAAAAATGGTTGAAGCAAAAGAATATATTCAAGCCCCAGATAAGACACAGGATTTGAGTCAACTAATTAATGAGATTCATACAAATTTCCAAAATCAAATTGATGAGTTGAAAGACAATATGACGAAAGAGATAAAGGACGTCCAGGAGACACTGGGTGAGCACAAAGAAGAATTTGAAAATCTGAATATTAAAAAACGGCTCATGGAAATGAAATATACCATAGGTGAGATAAAAACACATTAGAGGCATGCAACAACAAACTTAAAATAAGAAAGAATAAATGGGGAAGCAGATGTGGCTCAACAAATAGAGTATCCACCTACCATACAGGAGGTCCAAGGGCTTGATACCCAGGGCCTCCTGGCTCGTGTGGTGAGCTGGCCCAGTCACAGTGCTGCTGCGCACAAGGAGTGTTGGTCCATGCAGGGATGCCCCCACATAAGGGTGCCCCCCACGCAAGTACTGGCCCCTCTGCAAGGAGAGTCGCCCCATGTGAAACCGCAGCCTGCTCAGTCTGTGTGTGTGCCACATACACGGAGAGCTGACGCAGCAAGATTACACAACAAAAAGAGACACAGATCCCCAGTGCTGCCTGATGAGAATACAAGCTGACCCAGAAGAACACAAACCGAATGGACACAGAGCAGATGGGGGGAAGGGGGATAAATAAATAAATCTTTAAAAAAAGAAGGAAGAAGTGATACTGAAGACAGAACAGCTGAAATTGAAGAGAGAAAACACAGAAAAGAATGGGAAAAAGTGAACAGGGGCTCAGGTTGTTGGATGATAACACAAAGAGCAGCAATATATATGTCATGGAAGTTCCAGAAGGAGAATAGAAGGGAAAGGGGGCAGAAAGAGTATTTGAGGAAATAATAGCTGAAAATTTCCCAACTCTCATGAAATAAGTGAATTTATATGTCCAAGAAGTGCAGCATACCCTATTCAGAATAAATCCAAATAGACCTACTATAAGACACATACTACTCAGAATGTCAAATGTCAAAGATAAAGAGAAAATTATGAGAGCAGCAAAGGAGAAGCAAACCATCACATGCAAGGAATGCCCTATAAGACTTTTTTTTTGGGGGGGGGGGTTGTTGGAGATTTGGACCCAAAGGGTATCGGGAATGAAAGAAAGAGAAAAGGGGGAAGAATGAGCGAGAGAGCTGGGATCAGGGGGTCTGCGAGTAATAACTCCTCATTCAACTTTATTGTTTACAAGGGGCTCTCTGTATACCCCAGTGTACATGACAACAAGCAGGAACACGTAGCCTACGTGACAACAAGCAGCATTACCCATAGTCTAAGGAATTTAAAAAAATCTTATCTCAAGGTACAAAGTCTTAAGTGTTCTATTCACTAAAAAGGTGTGTGCTCATCTTTTCTTTCAGCCTTTAACAGCTTCATCCCATTTGCTGAAACTCTCTTAATTACCGCATTCCTTAGGGTGCAAGCATAGCCATGGAGACAGCACTAGCATGGAGATAGCATCTCTCTCCTTGTGAGGCCACTGTGCCTCAGTTTCCAACGGGGGGGGGGATTAGCGCACCATTTTTTTTCTCTCACCCTTTCCTCCTCCCCCCCAGTTGTCTGTTCTCTGTGTCTATTTGCTGCATGTTCTTTGTCCGCTTCTGTTGTTGTCAGTGGCACAGGAATCTGTGTTTCTTTTTTGTTGCGTCATCTTGTGTCAGCTCTCCATGTGGGCGGTGCCATTTCTGGGCAGGCTGAACTTTCTTTTGCACTGGGCGGCTCTCCTTATGGGGCATACTCCTTGCACATGGGGCTCCCCTACGCGGGGGACACCCCTGCATGGCAGGGCACTCCTTGCGTGCATCAGCACTGCGCATGGGCCAGCTCCACATGGGTCAAGGAGGCCCAGAGTTTGAACTGTGTACCTTCCATGTGGTAGATGGATGCCCTAACCACTGGGCCAAGTCCGCTTCCTGCCCCCCCGTAAGACTTAATGCAGATTTCTCATCAGAAACCATGGAGGTGAGAAGACAGTGATATGATATAATTAGGATACTGAAAGAGAAAAATTGCCAGCTGAGAATTATTGTCAAAATTGTCCTTCAAATATGAAGATGAGTTTAAATATTCACAAATATACAGAAACTAAGAGAGTTCATGAAAATCCACCTTTGTGGGAAGTATTAAAGGGAGCCTTACAGCCTGAAAGAAAAAAGACAAGAGAAAGAGGTTGGGAGGAGAGTGCTGAAGGCAAGACTAGCAGAAAGGATAACCAAAAGAGTAGAAAGAGGGAAGTGGATATGGTCCAACCAGTTGGGCACCTGCCTAGCACATGGGAAGTCCAGGGTTTGGGGTCTGGTGTCTCCTAAAGAAGACAAGCAGACGCCTGCACCCACCACAATGAGCTGGATGCCTGCACCTGCCATAACAAGCTAGATGCTGTACTTCGCCGCAATGAGCTACCCCACCACAAGAGGCTAGACGCCTGCATTTGCCACAGTGAACTAGACTTCACACCCTGCCACAATGAGCAGATGCCTAAACGAGCAGATGCCACAGGCCAGTAGAGGCTGCAGCCCGTGGGGAGCAGATTTGGCTCAGGCCATTGGGCACTCACCTCCTAGGTGGGAGATCCCAGTTTGGTTCCTAGTGCCTCCTGGAGAAGGCGAGCAAATAATAAGCAGATGAGAGAACCTTCTGGAGGGGAGGGGGGATACATTTTTTTAAAGTAAATAAATATTTTAGAAAAGAGTAAAAAGACATGAAAATAATATATGATTTATGAATACCAAAGAATAAAGTGGTGGAAGTAAATGCATTTACAGTAATATCATTGAATGTGAATGGATTAAACTACTCAATCAAAAGATACAGGCTGACAGAATGGATTAAAAAAAAAACAAGCCATCCATATGCTGCCTACAAGAGACTCACCTTAGACCCAGGAATACAAAGTGGCTTAAAGTGAAAGGTTGGAAAAAGTTATTCCACACAAACAGTAACCGAAAAACAGCAGGGATAGCTATACTAATATTGAGCAAAATAGACTTTAAATGCAAAAATGTTATAAGAGATGCAGAAAGCCATTATATGTTAATAAGAAGGACAATCCACCAGGAATATCTAACTGTCATAAATATCTATGTACCTAGATAGGGTTCCCCAAAATACATGATGCAAATTCTAGAAAAACTGAAGGGAGAAATAGACACGTCTACAATAATAGTTGGAGACCTCAACACACCACTCACATCATTAGGTAGAACAGCTAATCAAATCAACAAGGAAACAGAAATTGAGCAATATGGTAAACAAGCTAGGCCTAACACATACAAAGAACAGTGTGTCCCAACTCGGGGTTATACATTCCTCTCAAGTGCTTGTGGACCTTTCTGCAGGATAGACCATGTTTTGGGTTACAAGGCAGGTTTCAATAAATATAAAATGATTGAACTTATACAAAGTATTTTCTCAAATCATAATGAAATGAAACTGAAAATCAATAGTAGACACAAAAGGGGAAATTTTGCAGATGTGTGGAGGCTAAATAATACTCTCCAACACACTCCTAAACAATCAGTGGGTCAAAGAAGAAATCATAAGTGAAATTATTAAATATATTGAGATAATTGAATGCAAAGTGGCAGGATACAAGATCAACACACAAAAGTCAGTTATGTTTCTTTACACTAGTATTAAACAAACTGAGGAGGAAATCAGGGGAAAAATCCATTTATAATAGCAACAAAAGGACTCAAATACCTAGGAATCAATTTAACCAAGGACGTATAGGACCTATATTCAGAAAACTACAAAACAATGCTAAAAGAATGCTAAATGCTTCAATGCTAAAATGAAGACCTAAACAAATGGAAAGACCTTCCATGTTCATGGATTGGAAGACTAAATATCATGAAGATGCCAATTCTACCCAAACTGATTTATAGATTTAATGAAATACCTGTGGGAAACAAAGGCATGTTGTTTCCATAGAAGCAAGTTACTTCCTTGACCACCGAGTCATGCTGTCTCCATAGCTATATGTGCAGGTCGTAAATGTGGCAAGAAGATGTGTACATTCAGGTGGAATGAGGACTAGGTAGAACGGGGCAACCTGGGCAACAAGATTCATGGGTATGCTTTCTTGACAATATAATAGAACATTGAAATTCTGTACTTTGAATTATAATCGTAGATTTTGATCCATTGTGTTACACAGGTTGAGGTAATGGGAATAGCTAACTATTGGTTACAGTGGTCAAAACGGCATGGTACTGGCATAAAGACAGACACACTGATAAGTGGCATAGAATTGAGAGTCCAGAAGTAAACCTTTACCTCTAGGGCTAAGTGGTTTATGACAAACTTACCAAGTCCACTGGGACAAAACAGTCTCTTCAACAAATGGTGTGGGGAGAAATGGATATCTATAGGCAAAAGAATGAAAGAGGACCCCTATTTCACTCCCTATACAAAAATCAACTCAGAATGGATCAACACTTAAATATAAAAGCCAGGACCATAAAACTACTAGAAGAAAATGTAGGGAAGCATCTTCAAGATTTGTGGTAGCTGGTGTTTTCTTGGATCTTACACACAAAGCATGAGCAACAAAAGAAAAAAATAGATAAGGAAATACAAGAACAAAAAAGAAAAAATAAATGGGATCTCAAAATTAAATATTTTTACACCTCAAAGAACTTAGTCAAAAGGATGTAAAGGCAGCTGACTCAATGAGAGGAAATAATTGGAAATCACATATCCTATAAGGGTTTAATATCCATGATATATAAAGAGACAACAGGGAAATGATGTGGTTCAAGCGATTGGGCTCCCGGCTATCATATAGGAGGTCCAGGGTTTGATTTGCGGGGCCTCCTGATGAAGAGAAGCTGGCCTGAGCGGAGAGCTGGCCCATGCAGGAGTGCTGGCCCAAGTGGAGAGCTGGCCCAGTAAGATGATGCAACAAAAAGAGACACAGAGGAGAGACAATAAGAGATGCAGCAGACCAGGGAGCTGGGTGGCGCAAGAGATTGAATGCCTCTCTCCCACTCCAGAAGGTCCCAGGATTGGTTCCCAGTGCCACCTAAAGAGAAGACAATTGGACACAGAAGAACCCATAGCAAATGGATACAGAGAGCAGACAATGGGTGGGTGGGGAGGAAGGGTTGAAATAAATAAATAAATCTTAAAAATAAAAAGAGAGACAATAAAACAACAACCTCATTTTTTAAAAAAAGATTTATTTTTTATTTATTTCTCTCCCCTTCCCCCCGGCCCACAGTTGTTTTCTCTCTATGTCCATTCGCTGTGTATTCTTCTGTGACTGCTTCTATCCTTATCAGCGGCACTGAGAATCTGTTTCTTTTTGTTGTGTCATCTTGTGTCAGCTCTCTCTGCCTACAGCGCCATTCTTGGGCAGGCTGCACTTTCTTTTGCACTGGGCGGCTCTCCCTACCGGGCGCACTCCTTGCGCGTGGGGCTCCCCTACCCAGGGGACACCCCCGCATGACACGGCACCCCCTGTGCGCATCAGCACTGCGCATGGGCCAGCTGCACAGGGGTCAAGGAGGCCCGGGGTTTGAACCGCAGACCTCCCATGTGGTAGACGGACGCCCTGTCCATTGGGCCAAGTCCAGTTCCCGACAACCTCATTTTAAAAATGAGCAAAAGATTTGAAAAAAAGTGGAGGAAGGAGATGCCATTAGAGGAGGCGGAGAAGGAGTGCTCTTCGCCTTTCCTCTGGTTCTTGACGTGCTGGCTGGGGCGCTTCATTCTCGGACTTGCCCTCCGTCCTTCCAGGCCTCGCCCGGAGGTGGAGGTGGACACGGCGCCCCGGGTCGGCGGGCCGGGTGGCGGGGGCTGCGGCGGCCTTGCTGTGGAGGTGTTGCGGGGCTGGGGAAGCTCGGCGGGTTGTAGGCCTCGGGCGGCCAGGGAGCTCCGGAATGGCTGCGCCGGCGGCGGCGGGGCTGCGGGGGTCGAGCCTCCCCATTCAAGGTGGTGCTGCTGCGGGAAGGCTGCGTGGGGAAGACGTCCCTGGTGTTGCGCTACTGTGAGAACAAGTTCAACGACAAGCACATCACCACTCTGCAAGCACCTTTCTTAACAAAGAAGTTAAATATTGGTGGGAAAAGAGTGAACCTTGCTATATGGGATACAGCAGGTCAAGAGCGATTCCATGCATTGGGTCCAATTTACTACAGAGATTCAAATGGAGCTATTTTAGTCTATGACATAACAGATGAAGATTCTTTTCAAAAGGTGAAGAACCGGGTTAAAGAATTACGGAAAATGTTGGGAAACGAAATCTGTTTATGTAGCGTTGGGATGATAGAAACAGCACAAGTGGATACGAGGGCAAAGGGCAATGGCTCCAGTCAACCAGGAGCTGCAAGGCGAGGTGCGCAGATGATGACCCTCTAGCCCAGGGCAGTGGCGGGGGGTGCTGTTCTCTGGATAGCTGTTCATGCATAAGAAATTCAAGAATAAACAAAAATACACTGTGGATCATTGCTGTCAACATGAAGACTGCCTTACCCCAAGTCACATTATTTTACCAATGGAGTTATAGAATTAACAGTATTTTAAATTACACTGATAACACTGCAGAGACCGTAAGTGCTAAACTTAGTGAGTTTGTGACCAGAGAATTGGCATTTTCTACAAATGTTAAAGCAATTACCAATGGCCTTTTTACATATTTTTTCTTTAATGAGGAATAATAAGCATGTAGAAAAGACCTACTTAAAGGCTTCATTTATATTCTTTTAAATCAAATCTTTATTTAATAACTTATATATGTTGTTGGAATGGTATACATTTTGTGGCCCTTTGTATTTTGTGGTAGTTTGAATTGTATCACTTCTAAACAGCAAACTGTTCTTGTTTTTGTTTTTAATTAGCAGATACCTGAAGTACTATTTTTGCAGGGTTTGCACAGGTCCCTAACTGTCTACTACTTTGATATAATCTGTATACATCCTGTATGCTAAGCTGGTAAAATATGTTGTAAATTACATATTAAATATTTCACCTGCTTTTACAAGTGCAAGGTGCAAAACTATATACAATAGTCTCATTGATGACTGTAAAGTGAATTAACATTTGGTGATAATGCCTGAGCTTTTTGACTCTATCAGATAAAAAGATCATAGGTCCCCTTCACTTGTGTCTTAACTTGAAAGTGAGTGTGTTTAAATTTCTACACATACTTTACTTGAACTACTGCTGTTCACATTTTTTGCCTCTGTAAATCCATCTGATGACTAAGTAGCAGCATTTGCTTTTTGGTTTGGGCTTTTTATTGGGGATATAAAAGAGATGACTTCTGCTGAAAAAAAAAAAAAGATTTGAAAAGACATACAAATGGTGAAAAAACACATGAAAAACTGTTCAATGTCACTAGCAATTAGGGAAATGCAAATCAAAGCTACAATGAGATACCATTTCACACTTATTAGAATGGCCACTATTAAAAATAACAGAGTAAGTGTTGGAGAGGATGTGGAAAGATAGGAACACTTATTCACTGTTGGTGGGAATGTAGAACCGAAGTTCATAGCTACGTTATTCATAATTGCCAAAAGTTGGAAATAACCCAGTTGTTCATCAACAGATAAATGGATAAACAAATGTGATGTATACACACAATGGAATATTCAGGTATAAGAAGAAAGGAAATCATGAAGCTATAACAGCATGGATGAACCTGGAGGACATTTTGAGAGAAGCAAGCCAGACAAAAGGACAAATTTTATGTGATTGTGCTCTTATAAACTAAATATATCGTGTAAACTCATGGATTTAATAACTAGAATATAGATCACCAGAAAATAGAATGAGGTTAGAGAATGGAAAGCTGAGTGTTAACCTATGCAGAGTTGGTAAAAAGGTTGTTTATAAATCTTTTGAAATAAGTAGAAAAGGTGAAAGCACAACATAGTGTTTGTAACCAGCAGTGCTATTAGATGGGTATAACAGGCTAAAAGGGGAAAGTCTAAGGTCATGCATACTACTAGAAGGAAAGCTAAAAAATATAATATGGAACTGTATAGCATAGTAAAACCTCATGTGAAATATGAATATGGGAAGCGGATGTGGCTCAACTGATAGAGCGTCCGCCTACCATATGGAAGGTCCAGGGTTTGATAACCAGGGCCTCCTGGCCTGCGTGGTGAGCTGGCCCATGTGCAGTGCTGCCACTCAAGGAGTACCATGCCATGCAGGGGTGCCCCATGCAAGGAGAGCCACCCCACGCGAAAAAAGCACAGCCTGCCCAGGAGTGGTGCCACACACGGAGAGCTGATGCAGCAAGATGACGCAATAATAAAAAAAAGAGACAGATTCCTGGTGCTGCCTGACAAGAATGCAAGCAGACATAGAAGAACACGCAGCGAATGGACACAGAGAGCAGACAACGAGGGGGAAGGGGAGAGAAAGAAATAAAATAAATCTTAAAAAAAAAAAAAAAGAAATATGAATATGGGTAATATTGTATATATAAGACTTTTTTGAAAACTGGACAAATATATGTTAATGTTACAAGAGTCTCAGGCCAAAAAAAAACAAACAAAACAAAAACCATTATGCAAAGTGAAAGAAACCAGACACAAAGAGTACTACATATTGTATTATTCCATTTATATAAAAATGTAAATGTAAATCAATTTATAAAGATGGAATAGATTAGTGGTTATGTAGAGTTGGGGGAGAATAGAGGGATTGAGAGGTGGCTACTAAGGGGTGTGGAGTTTTTCTTTATGGAATATTGAAATTGTTCTAAAAATTTTTGTGGTGATGAATGTACAACATTGTAAAGATTTATTTTAGTAGAGACCCAAATCAAGTGAAGAAGAGAACCCTGTAGATGTCTAGGGGGAAATCATACCAGACAAGAGGAAACAAAGTACAAAGACCCTTAGATGGAGCATCCTTAGTCTTTTAAAAAACAAAACAAAAGAGCATAGGGTCCTCTATGGAGTAAAGTAGACCAAGGAGGAGAATAGTAGATTAGACTGCAGGGGTGGCTGGGGGCAAGATTGTGTAGATTAGCAAAACTACTCTGAAGACAAAGAAATTCCAGGTTCCTTTGAGTCCAGTAAAAGAGATTATCTTGGAAGCTAAAGAGATAGGGTGCTTGCGGGTCAATTTTCAAAGGGGTTGAAACAGGGAGAGCATATCTGGTCACAGATCCTAGTTGGATGGGCCAATGTGGGGGGGGCGGGTACGTGAATATGGTAAAGGAATAATCATCATTCATTCCGACTTCCTTTCTAATGTACTTTTTTTTTAGAAGTAAAACTTTATTTGCTGATGATATGATCCTATCATTAGAAACCCCCTAAAAATCCACAACAAAACTATTAATACCTATAGACAATTTCAGCAAAGTGGCAGGACACAAGATCTATATGTAAAAATCAAAAGCTTTCTACACACTGTTAATGAGCAATATGAGGAGGAAGCCAGAAAAAAACTCCATTGACCATAGTGACCAAAAGAATGAAACAGCCAGGAACAAATCCAACCAAGGACATAAAGGACCTGTATTTAGAAACTATAAAACACTGTCAAGAGAAACCAAGGATAATCTAAATAAATAGAAGGATATTCTGTGATCATGGTTTGGAAGACTAAATATCATGATACCAATTTGATTTGAACTGATTTACAGATTTAATGCAATCCCAATGAAAATTTCAATATCCTTCCTTGTAGAATTAGAAAAGCCAATTATCAAATGTATGTGCAAGTTTAAGGACCCCCAAATAGACAAAAATATAAAAAAAAAAAAAGAAAGAAAATGGAGGACTCTCACTTCCAGATTTGCAAGCATATTATCTAGTTATTATAGAGGTAGAAACTGCATAGTACTGGCACAAAGACAGATTGACCAATGGAATCAAATCAAGAGCTCAGAAACAGACTGCCAAATTTACGGTCAATTGATTTTTAACAAGACTGTTAAACACTCTCAACTAGGTCACAATAGCCTATTCATCAAATAGTGCTGGGAAAACCGAACATCCATGTCAAAAAAAAAAAGGAAAGAGGGCTCTTATCTCACACCTTACACAAATATCAATAAAAAATCGATCAAAGACCCAACCACAAAAACCAGAACCACAAAACTCCTGGAAGAAAATATAGGGAAACATCCCCAAGACCCTGTGGTTAGTAATGGTTTCTTGGAACTTACACCCAGAACACAAGCAACAACACAAAATAGATAAATGGGACTGTCCCAAAACCAAACACTTCTGTCCTTCAAAAGGCTTTGTCAAGAAAGTAAAAAGGCAGCCCACTCAATGTTGGAAAAAAAAACAACACAAAACTTGTGAAATGTTACATCTGACAACGAATTTATCTCCATGCTATATAAGGAGATCACATAATTTAGCAGCAAAATGACAAGCAACCCCATCAAAAGATGGGCAAAGCAATGGCACAAACACTTGTCCAAAGTGGAAACACAAATGGCTAAAAGACACATGAAAAGATGCCCAACATCACCAGCTACTAGGAACAGCAGATCAAAATGCATCTCCCACTATAGAGTATGGCCCTTATTAAAAGAAGAGGAGAGGGAAGCAGATGTGGCTCAATTGATACAGCGTCTGCCTACCATATGGAGGGTCCAGGGTTCAAACCCAGGGCCTGCTGTTCGGTGTGATGAGCTGGCCCATGAGCAGTACTGCTGCGCACAAGGAGTGCCCTGCCACGCAGGGGTGCCCTTGCGTAGGGGTGCCCCGCATGCAAGGAGTGGAGAGTCGACCTGGTGAAAAAATCGCAGCCTGTCCAGGAGTGGCCCCGCACACGTGGAGAGTGACGCAACAAGAAGAGGCAGTTTCCCAGTGCCGGCTGACAATGCAAGCAGACTCAGAAGAACACACAGTGAAGGGACACAGAGCAGACAACAGGGGTAAGGGGAGAGAAATAAATATATAAATAAAATCCTTAAAAAAAGAAAAAAGAACGGGAGAGCAGCAGAGGCGCCCCTCACCTCCCTCCCCCTCCTCCCCCTCCTCCCCCCACCCCGCTCCCCAAGGCTGCCAGCCCTGGCCCCTGATCCTTGTTCCTCCCCCACTGCCACCACCTATCCTGCGCACTCCAGGAGGGGACTCACCGCCATGTCCCAGCCCCAGGCCACGCAGGGGCCTCAGTGCAGCCCCTGAGATGGGCCTCGGCCCCAGGGGTGGGGGGGACCAGGAGCTAGCTGGGACCTACCGACCCAGCGGGAGGAGACGCAACCGCAGCGGGTAGCAGATCCCATGGTAAGTCAATTCTGGGAATCTTTCCTGAAGGCCCAGCCTAAAGCCCACTAGTCCTGACTTTCCAACTCTTTGTAAGCGCCTAATTTACCTGTATCGAATTATTTTCTACTTAAAATAGGTAGGGGATTTTGTTGTTTGCAACTTCTGAACCCTGACTAATAAGGTACTTGGTACTAAAAGTCGTACAGGCAGCAGTCTCTCAGAGATGGGACTCTTAGATTAGTATGACTAAATTGAATTTGAACAAATGAGGATCTAGTTGCCAGTCTATCCTAGCCATGGCAAAAGTTAACACCTGTCTTTTGGAGGAAAGACAGTAGACCATCTGGCTGCCATGGTAGAACATGGTGTAAGAAATAAGGGCTTAGATGATGATGACTACACTGGAGAGGTTAAAGAAAGGAAATGGAAAGCTCAAGAGATTTAAATTTTTAGCTCAGAGCATGTGAGAGTATGGGAGAGCCCCAAATGAATTTTATCTCTCATCGCTGCAGGGCTGATGTGCCTAATTCTAAATTAAAATACAAGTTGAATTCACAGTCTTGCCAGGTCTCTTACGTGGAAGGGGAAGGAATGGGACCCCAAAATGAAAAATGGGAGCATTTGAGCAGATTTGGGTGAATCCTAGTGTCCTGAACCCTCAAACTCCACTTAACTCCTCTTACAACGAAAGCAGCTCTTCTTCCCCCCTCTGATATTGCTGATCCTGTCTTGTTTGGAAACCTGGAGTAATTGCTTTGAAAGCGGATGCCAGTGACATGATCACACCTACTGCCCCCTACCCCTCATTGCCACCAGGTCTAGAGTCAGACCCCAGCATGCTTCTGGAAGGCAAACACAAAGTCTGATCTGAGAGAAGCCTTGCAGAAGAATTGTAAGATTTTGCTAATTGATATCAGCAGAAACCTGGAGAATGTATGTAGACTAGATTATAAAGTATTAGACCTGGAAGGAAAGAACATAATTTTCATTTGGGCTGAATTTATCAATATGAACATACTAAAGATTCTGGAGTCATGATACTGGCAGCTAAGAGTGGCTCTTAGCTGGTTGGTTGGGATGAAACCTGGACTTGATAGTGGCATAGAGTCAATGAAATTGAGATGCCAAAAACTCTTTAGTATAGCATTAGAAGGAGAATTCAAAGACATATGAAGATGGGAACATTGGTGTTGATTCATCACATCTGTGATCTGTCCCCTTATCACCTAATTTTGCCCCCCAAAATTGCCTAGAGTATGGTCCTTTCACCAAGGAATTGAAAAGTACATAGATGAGGGGAACACCACTACCTCAAAAAGTGCTGAAATATATATCCTTCATAGACTGGGAATGAAGCCAAACATGCTGCCACTGAAACGGGATTCCTGATATGAATAGGGATGGTGGGATACTGGGGTGGAAACATCCATGGTCCGTACAAAAGCAACAGAGTTGGAGTAGGAATCAGAAATATATGGATAACCTACTAAGGTCCTACTTAATTTCTATAACACAAAAGACAAAACTTAAGTTCTGGCAAAGAGAGACCTGTTTTGAGTCACTAAAATCAAGAGTTATGAGCAGTCAGTTCTCTAAACCTGACCCTTGGAGAAAGGGATGTTGAGTAAGCACCCAGCAATGTCACCATAAGTGTGTTGTAAACCACCTGGTCTTCCCCAAAGAGATCTTAAGTCCTTTGTCCATGTTACTGTGCTTAAGGAAATAGGAATATCCAGGATTTTTAGAAAATACCTGGGGTCTGGTCTCAAGCCAGCTCTAATCCCAAAGGATCACCAAAAGGCTTTTGTGGTCCACTGGTTAGAGTAGAGGCTTATGGGGGTCAGGTGATAAAAAGGAGTTTTGGTGTGGGACTATCTCATTTATCATCCTGTGAGTATTTCCCAGTTCCCCTAGACCCAATTGTTAACAGACATAGTAGGCAACTGGCAGAATCATCACATTGACTGACCCACGGAGTGAAAGCTCCTGTGGTAAGAAGAACGTAGAAAAGCCCCTGGAACTGCCCTTCCTCACTGAAATTATAAAGCAAAAGCCAAAGTCCATCCCTGAGGGAAGGACAGATATTTGTATCACCATCAAAGACAGAAATTCAGGAGTGGTGGTCCCTATCTTAATCCACATTTAACTTGGCCTGTTTGGCTTGTGCAGGACTTGAGTGGGTCATAGATAATGATGGTGGATTAGCATAAACTTCATAAGATAGTAACTCCAATTGTAGCTGTTTTTCAGATGTAATACCTTTATGAAGCAAATCAACACCTGCTTCTGGCACCTGCAGTCATGCAACTATTGACCCAGATTATGCTTTTCTCTCTCTCCCCCAAAGCAGAAAACATCAAAAGCAGATTACTTTCACCTGCCAGTGTCAAAAATCCATCTCACCATCCTAAATCTGGGTTATATGAGCTCTCCCACTCTGTTGAAATCTGATCTGCAGGCACCTTAATCATCTCACATCCCCAAGAACATCACTCTACAAGGGATGACATGTTTTTGGACCTAAGACACAAGAAGTATCAGTTATCTAAATGCCGTGGTAAAGCACATGTGTTCTAGAGGATAGGAGAGTATCCCTCGTGGAAATTAAGGGGACTTCCACCTCAAAGAAGTTTTTAGGGGTTCAAACCAGTAGTCTGAAGCCTGACAGGTTACCCCCTCTAAAGTGAAAGGTGGGAAGCAGACTTGGCCCAGTGGATAGGGCATCCGCCTACCACATGGGAGGTCCGTGGCTCAAACCCCGGGCCTCCATGACCTGTGTGGAGCTGGCCCATGCGCAGTGCTGATGCGCACAAGGAGTGCCCTGCCACGCAGGGGTGTCCCCCGCGTAGGGGAACCCCATGTTCAAGGAGTGCGCCCTGTAAGGAGAGCCGCCCAGTGTGAAAGAAAGTTCAGCCTGCCCAGGAATGGTGCTGCACACACACAGAGCTGAAACAACAAGATGATGTAACATAAAGAAACACAGATTCCTGGTGCCACCGACAAGGATAGAAGCAGTCACAGAAGAACACACAATGAATGGACACAGAGAGCAGACAACTGGGGGCGGGGGCGGGGAAGGGGAGAGAAATAAAAAAAAATTTTATTAAAAATAAAATAAAGTGCAAGGTGAGCTTTTGCACTGTGTAGAATGCAAAAGCACTAGAAAAAATTCTGTGTATTTGATGGGGCTCTCTTGATCCTGGAAGCAACAAAGACCATGTTTGGTTATGCAGCACTGACCTGTTTACCAAGTAGCCCATAAGGTTACTAGCTTTGAAGGGCCCAGAGAAAGAGAATGCTCACCAGTTGGTACAGGCTGCAAAGTAAGCAGTTTGGGTTTTATGACCTAGCAGATCCAGTGGTGTGCAAAATCCCTTAGTAAATAAGAATGCTGTATATACACAGTGACAAGCATCTCTAAGAGAACCACACCACAGGGCCTTAAGATTTTGGAGTCAAGCCATAATGTTTTAGACAATGGCTATTGTTTTGAGAAGCTGGGTTCACTTATATTGGCCTTTTCTCCATGCTTTGGGGAGGATCAGGTGGGCACTTAATAGCAGTTGGATTACATCAGCTCCCTTTCATCATAAAAAAAAAACTCATTCTAGATATGAATTATTTCCATGCATACCAAGCCTAAAATATTCACAAGAATATATTTTAGGGCAACAGATGTGGCTCAACCAATTGGGCTCCTGTCTACCTTGTAGGATGTCCAGGGTGTGATGCCCAGGGCCTCCTGGTGAGGGCAAGCTGGCTGACGCAGAGTGCTGGCCCCATGCAGAGGTGCAGCCCCGCGCAGGAGTGCCACCCTCTGTAGGAGTGCTGCCCTGCATGGCAGTGCTGCCTAGCGTGCGAAAAGCTGCCCTGAGCAGGGCTGCCGACCAATGCAGACAGCTGGCGTAGCAAGATGATGCAACAAGAGACACAGAGGAGAGAAAATAAGAAGACGTAGCAGAATAGGGAGTTTAGGTGGCGCAAGAGTAATCACCTCACTTCCACTCCAGAAGGTCCCAGGACCGCCTAATAAGAATACAAGCAGACACAGAAGAACACACAGAGAACAGACAGAGAGCAAACAACGGGGGGAATGGGGTGGGGGAGGAGAAATAAATAAAATAAAACATTAAAAAAAAGAATATAGTTTAAATGGGAATATCCAAATTACAAATCTGAAGACATATCCTCCCAATTATTCTAAATTTGGTTGTATATTCCCTTTGAGAAGCATAGTAGTTAAAAGGATAGAATCCAGAGCCAAAATACCTGAGTTGGAAATTCTAATTCCACCATCTAAATAGTTTATAAGCTTGGGGAAGTCACTTAACCTCTCTATTTCTGTTTCTTCATTTGGAATTGTGGAAATTAACCGAATTAGTACATGTAATGTGCTTTTAACAGTGCCTGGCAAATAGTAAGTGCTATACGTTCTTGCAATCATTTTCATTTATCATCATCATCATTATTATTATCCATGAGCTTACAGAATGCCATGTTCATCCTGTGGTATTCCACACAACACTGCCTCTGATCAAGGAAGCAATGGGCTAAGACCACAGGATCATCCAAAAGCAGTTAGCCTGACAGAACAGAATCTTACTAAAGACTCATTTATGGTATCATCTTGTAAACTGGGAAACATCTTGTAAAATTTGAAGTTCTGTCCTATAGGATAAAGTATATGTTCTGAAATAGTGACCAATATATGGCGCTGTTTCTAATATGCCTAATAACCCACTTACTACATTTTTGCTTCTTGTCCCTGTGTTTTGTTCTTTGTTAGTTTGGAAGTCAATACCCAGAGGAGACATGTTTCCACCAGGGAATTCCATTGAATTGGAGGTTGTCTGCCATCTGTCCAATCTGGGCTCAAACCACTGACCCAATAGCCTAAAAGAGGGTGATTATGTTAGGTAGAGTGATTGGTTCTGATCATCAAAGAAAATACATTTGCTTTTGTTCACTGGGGCAAGGAAGAAGTATGCCTAGAAGCAAAAGGATCCTCTAGGGCCGCTTCTAGTACTGCCATATTCAAAAGTAAAAGTTGTAAAAGGCCAGACCATGAAGGGCTCAGTTCCCTTAGGAATAAGGCATAGATTACCACACCAGACAAAGAACCTCCTCCAGCTGAGGAACTGGCATAGGGAAAAGGAACGTGGAGTAGTGGAGAAAGAAACTGATGGACATGAACAACAAACTCATGAAAAGCTGTAAAATGGGGACGATAGCAGCATTTCATATTTTCTTTCTTACTCTATTATGTATATATTTATGGATATCAACCCTTTTCTTCCACCTCACCTTTCCCCTAGTATTTTATAAAGTATGTTGTGTGGTAACTTGATAATTTAGCCCTTCAGTTATAGATTGTCAGGATGGAATCATGACTGATCTAGAATGAGCATCACCCAAGATGTAGAGCCAACTGATTTGAGGTTTTGGGTCTCTCCTATTATGGAGGGGATTTAGATCCCTAAAAGGCCAAAGATGTGATTTGCCTTTCAGCATCCATTCCAGCCTCCTCCTCATACCCCAGAGGCTGCAAAGTTAAATGCTGTGTTTCCTAGACTCACAGGAAGCTAATGTTTTGTATGTAAATGAGGGTCCACTTATTGCTTACATTTCTGTAAGTGTCAGGCGGAGGATGTGATACTGAGGCCATCTCCCATCTTCATAGTAGTTGCTGCACATTTGTGGCAACCTTGGGTTACTCTTGAGCAGTATTCCGGGGTTCACTCACAAATTTTGTGGGTGTTGAGAGGCAGTTGCTGCAGCAATGGTAGCTGAACCAAGAGGCCTAGCATCTAATCGATATCTTCATGGAGGTTGAAAGGCATTGGTGACAGAGGTGGCTTTCTGATCCTTAGATCGCAGCCGCAATAGTGTAAAGGTGTTTTTTAAAAATTTAATAATATATTTTTTATTTATTTTTAAAAGATACATAGATCACACAAAATGTTACATTAAAAAATATAGGAGATTCCCATATACCCTACTACCCCCCACTTTTTCCACATCAACAACTTCTTTCATTGGTGTGGTACATTCATTGCATTTGATGAATACATTTTTGAGCATTGCTACACAGCATGGATTATAGTTTATACACTGTAGTTTACACTCTCTCCCAGTCCATTCAGTGGGTTATGGCAGGATATAAAATGTCCTGCATCTGTCCCTGCTGTATGATTCAGGACAACTCCAAGTCCTGAAAATGCTCCCATATCATACCTCCTTTTCCCTCTCCCTGCATTCAGCAGCTCCTGGGGCCACTGTCTCCACATCTATGATATAATTTCTTCCATCGCTAGAGTCACAATAATTCTGTAGTAGAATACCAATAAGTCCACTCTAATCCATGTTTTATTCTTCCATCCTGAGGGCCCTCGGATGGGTAACATAACTGGCAGATGGGACTCTCATGCCCGCAGCTGTAGACTCTCTCAGTTCCTTGGTGTGGTGGTTGTCTATCATCACCTCCCTGTCAGCTGACCTGGGTCAGTCCGATGAACTTGAGAGTAGATGCTGCAACACCACTGAGGCTCAGGACCCAGCTGACACATGGACAGCCCAGAGATTCAATCTCCTGGGTATACACCAACCCCAGCACCAACCATAGGTTCAATAAAAGGGACAGAAGAGGCATGTGTAGAGAAGTCAAATCTGAGTCCAACTCCCTCAAGCGCAGGGCACAAATTCCAGAGTAGGGCCCACTGGCAAGGCACTGAACTCCGGAGCCATCCACCATGACCGTAGGATCGGGTGTCTCCGTAGCCCTCAGGAGTACCATTACCTGGGGCCGTATCTACCTTGGCTGTCTCTAAGATCCTGCTGAGGTGTGTGTAAGCATGACCCCTCTGATGACCTCCCGACTCATTTTGAAGTCTCTTAGCCATATAAACTCATTTGTCTTTACCATTTCCCCCTTTTATTCAAGATCTTTTTCTAGTTGCATCACCAGCTGGTGCTTTGTAGTAATCCCTTGGCACCAAGGAGGCTCAACCCCGGGAGACATGTCCCACACTGGGGGTAAGGTAATGCATTTATTTGCTGAGTTTGGCTTAGAGAGTGGCCACATTTGAGCAACACTGGAGGCTCTCAGGAGGTAACTCTTAGGCACCTTACAGCACTAGGCCATGTTGAAGTTCCAAGCTCAATAAGCTCATAAGCATAGTCATCAGTATCAAGGGCTCATCATTGGACCATCCTTCCTCACTGGTCATTGCCTCTTCACTTGGGGGATTGTTGCTGTTTCACTGGGGGATGTGACAGAACTCCCCAGGATGGTAACCCAGCATTCCTTCAGTTGTTGTGCAAGTCTCTATCACTGTGTCAATACCCAATGAATATCTGAACATATCTAAAGATTTATGTAGTTAGTTATTTTCCCCCCTTCCCCTTCTCACACCCTGCTGTTTTTGCCATCTGTATTGTCTCCTCTTCTCATTTTTTCTCCTCTAGGATTCACCAGGATTCAATCCTTGAGACCTCTGATGGGGAGAGGATCCCTGTCAATTGCACCACCTCAGTTCCTGGTTTCTGCTGCGCTTCACCTTGGCTCTTCCCTTGTCTCTCTTTTGATGCTTCATCATCTTCCTGCAGGCCTCACTTGTTCAGGGCACTGGCTCACCACTTGGGCACTTGTGTAGACACTCGTGAGGACACTGGCTTACCACATGGGCACTTGCGTGGGCACTGGCTTGCTGCATGGGCACACCTTCTCTTCTTCTTTTTCACCAGGAGGCCCCAGGGATTGAACCCAGGTCCTCCCATATGGTAGGCAAAAGTTCTACCACTTGAGCCACATCTGCTTCCCCAAATATATCTATATATCCTATACGCATGCCCAGGTAAACTCCCTCCCTTGCATCCCCCATCAATGACACCCCACACCAGTGCTCCTCCCCTGCCATAATTGAGCCCCTTTGTGATCCAAAATGTCTTTAAAAATGAAGTCTAATATATTGCCAAATTCAATTAATAGGAAAGTGAAATAGTAATGATAGGTTTAAATATTAGAAATAAAATACATAATAATTTAGAAAAGCTAAAATAAAGTAAAAAAAATTGGGGTATTAAAAAAATGAAAAACACTATAAAAATTTTTTTATGTTTTACCTTTCATTACTGTAATAGGTGTTGCCCTGTATGTACAGTGGCAAGGCAATCTCTTCATTTCTTCCTCAGTGTGTTACCTTTTTTTTTTTTTTATGTCTTCAAAGAAGTTTTAGGTCACAATAAAGTCACATACAGAATATAGGCGACTCCCATACCCCACATCCTTTTTCCCCCTTCCCCAACAATGATATTTTTACATGTGGCTGTTACATTAGCTACAACTGATGTACAAATATTGAAACATAACCACTGACCATGCTCAGTAGTTTATGTTATAGTTTACATTTTAGACTTTTAAAAATTTTTGGTGAAATTTAACATGACCTGTATCCATCATTGCATAATCGTGCAGAACACTTCCATTGCCCCCCAATTGCCCCCTCTTCCATCTGTTCTATTCCTCTCTCCCCCTCCCCTCAGGGCCCGCAGCGACAACCAAACTTCACTGCTTCAAGGACAAGATTCATAGATATTTGCAACAATGCTGAGGGCTTGACACACTGGTCTGTCCTCCCCCACTGGGAGTCACCCGTGCTCTCAAAAGACACCCTCCCCTCTGTTTGAGAATATCAGGCCTCCCCAGGATGGGGGTACAACACCTTCTGGCTCATTGTGTGGCTCTCCACCCACTGATATAACACATACGAGACAAGATGAGCACTCACACTCCCTAGAAGCCTGGCCCAGGTGCACCTTGTGCCAAATGTTCCCCATCCAACACCCCAAACCAGCAACCCTTCCTTACTATTGTCTAAAGAGTTTTCTCAACATAATAGTTTCAACCACGTACCTACCAATCTCCCATGTTCATCTGCTCCCCCCAACCCTCCCCCTAATTCCAAAATAAAACTGTTTTTAAAAAGAAGTTTTATTGAGATATATTCACTACAATCCATCCAAAGTGTACTATCAATGGCTCTCAGTGTAGCCACAGAGTTGTGAATTCATCACCACAATTTTAGAACATTTTCATTACTCCAAAAAGAAAAAACCCATACTCCTTATTCTCCCCTATTGTTGATACTTAGCATTGGTGTGGTACCTTTGTTACAGCTGATGAAAAAATTATGTACCTTTTTAGAAAACCGTCCTTTTAAAAATTGAGATATAATTCACATAACATAAAATTCAGTTTTAAAATGTATGATTCACTGGATTTTAGTGTATTCACAAAGTTATACAACCATCATCACTACATGATTCCAGAACATCACTCCAAAAGAAACCCCATACCCGATTGCAGTCAGTCCCCATTCCCTCCTTCCCCTGACCCTGGCAACAAATAATCTACTCTCCGTCACTACGGATTTGCCTACTCTGGAGATTTCATATAAATGTAATCATATACTATGTGGCTTTTTGTCTTGCTGCTTTCACTCATCATAGTGTTTTCAAGGTTTATCCATGTTGTAGCATGTAACAGTACTTTTTAAAAATGCCTGAATAATATTCCATTGAATGTATGTACCACATTTTGTTTATGCATTCATCAATTGATGGACATTTGGACTGTTCCCACTTTTTGGCTGTTATGAATAATGCTACTCTAAATGTTCACATACAAGTTTTTGTGTTATCATGTTTTCAGTTCTCTTGGGTATATATCTAGGAATGGAATTGCTAGATTATATGTTAACTCTATGTTTAATTTTTTGAGGACCTGCTAAACTATTTTCCACAGTGGCTGTACCATTTGACATTCCCACTAGCAATGTATGAGAATTCCCATTTCTCCACAACATTGGCAATACTGTTATTGTCTATATTTTTTATTATAGGCTTCCTAGTAGGTATGAAGTAGTATTTCATTGTAGTTTTGATTTGCATTTCCCTAATGGCTAATTGTGTTGAGCATCTTTGGATATACTTATTGGCCATTTATGCTATATATATTCTTTGGAGAAATGTCTATTCAAATCCTTTTGCCCATTTTTTAAAAATCGATTATCTGGGAAATGGAAGTGGCTCAGGCATCTGGGCTTCCTCCTACTACATGGGAGGTCCCAGGTTCAGTTCCCAGTGCCTCCTAGAGAAGATGAGCAAGACTGCAAGCTGGCGCAATGGGCTGACACAGCAAGCTGATGCATCAAGATGACACAGTAAGATGACGCAACCAAGAGACACAGCTCTTCCAAGGAATCCTTGCTGTTCTTGGCGAGTGTATTAGTCAGCCAAAGGGGTGCTGATGCAAAATACCAGAAATTGGTTGGTTTTTATAAAGAGTATTCATTGGGGTAGGAGCTTACAGATACCAGGCCATAAAGCATAAGTTACTTCCCTCACTAAAGTCTATTTGGAGCAAGATGGCTGCTGATGTCTGTGAGGGTTCAGGCTTCCTGGGTTACTACGTTCCTGGGGCTTGCTTTACTCTGGCTTCAAGGTTCCTTCTTTCCTGGGACTGGCTTTTCTTTCCTCTGCGTGCTGACTTCCCAGGGCTCCCATTTAAGTCTTCAGCATCAAACTTCAAATTCAAAACTCCAACATTAAAAGCCCTCAACTCTGTTCTTCGCCATGCCTTTTATCTGTGAGTCCCCACCCAACAAGGGGTGCCCTAATCATAACTCAGTCATGCCCAGGTACAGATCAGATTACAAGCATAATCCAATATTTCTTTTTGGAATTCATCAATTATATCAAACTGCCACATCAAGAAAGATGTAATATACATCTTAGATCAAATGGGTTTGGTTATTCATAATTATCTTGTTTTCTCTCTACCATAGTATCAAGGGATTGATTAATTTTACTATTTATATACAGCAATGCTTCCTAAACTTTTTAGGCTCAGGACCTGTTTACACTCTTGAAAATTATTGAGACCCCAAAGAGATATTGTTTATCTGGGTTATATTCTTTTTAATTATTGTTTTTTTAAATTTTTAAAAAACTTTATTTTGTACATTTAATAATTGAAAATACAAATAATAATTTAAAAAGAAAAGAAAAACAGTTGAAGAAAACAAATTTCTCAATTAAATGTACTGGATACTTTTTTTTTTTAATCTTACAATATGTTACACAATATATTTGGTTCACAGTAATGCAATCATACAGTGTCCTTTTGTGTTTGGTGTGATTCATTCAACATAATGTCCTCCAGGTTCATCAATGTTGTCATATACTTTACAATTTTATTTCTTCTTACAGCTGCATAATATTCCATCGTGTGAATACACCACAGTTTATTTATCTGTTCATTGGTTGATGGACACCTAAATTGTTTCCAACTTTTGGCAATTGTGAATAACCCCACTGTGAACATCAGTGTGCAGATGTTCATGTCTCTGCTTTCTATTCTTCTAGGTATATACCCAGCAGCGGTATTGCAGGGTCATATGGCAAGTCTATATTCAACTTCTATAAGAACTGCCAAACAGTCCTCCACAGTGGCTGTATCATTCTGCATTCCCACCAGTAGTGAATAAGCCTTCCTATTTCTCCACATCCTCTCCAGCACTTGTAGTTCAATGTCTTCTAATAGTGGCCAATCTGACAGGTGTGAAATGATAGCTCATTGTAGTTTTGATTTGCATTTCCCTAATCATTAGTGATGTTGAGCATTTTTTCATGTGTTTCTTTTCTCCATTTGTATTTCTTCTTTGAACAAATGTCTATTGAAATCTTTTGACCATTTTTTGATTGGGTCATTTGTCTTTTTATTGTTGAATTGTAACATCTCTTTATACATCCTGGATATTAAACCTTTATCAGACATGTGGTTTCCAAATATTTTCTCCTATTGAGTCAGCTGCATCTCACCTTTTTGACAAAGTCCTGTGAGGTGCAAAAGCGTTTTATTTTGAGGAGGTCTCATTTATCTATTTCTTCTTTTGATGCATGTGCTTTAAGTATAAAGTCCAAAAAACCACCACCTACTATTAGGTTGGTGCAAAAGGAATTGTGGATTTTAAATCATTTTAACTAGGTTCAAACACATCTTTATTAATCAGAATAGGAACCATTACAATCAACACATTTTTGTCACTGAGAAATAAGTTTGTTTATCCCTGTAGCACAAAAATCTATGCTTAGGGATTTGACAAACTCTTGGAAAGTATTTTCTGCATCCTGCTGGTTGTGGAAGTGTTTTCCCTGTAAAAAGTTATTGAGATACTTGAAGAAGTGGCAGTCGGTTGGCGAAAGGTCCGATGAATATGGCAGATGAGGCAAAACTTTGTTGCCCAATTCGTTCAACTTTTGAACGTTGGTTGTGCAAAGTGCAATTGATCCTTTCTGTTGACCAATGCTGGCTGCAGGTGTTGCAGTTTTTGGTGCATCTCATCAGTTTGCTGAGCATACTTCTCAGATGTAATGGTTTCACTGGCATTCAGAAAGCTGTACTGGATCAAACCAAACTGTGACCATGACCTTTTTTTGGTGCAAGTTTGGCTTTGGGAAGTGCTTTGGAGTTTCTTCTCAGTCCAACCACTGTGCTGGTCATGGCCAGTTGTATAAAATCCAGTATTCATTGCATGTTACAATCCGATCAAGAAATGTTCGTTATTGTTGTGTAGAATAAGAGAAGACGACACTTTAAAATGACAATTTCTAAAATTTTCGGTCAGCTCATGAGGCACCCACTTATTGAGCTTTTTCACCTTTTCAATTTGCTTCAAATGCCAAATGACCATAGAATGGTCGACGTTAAGTTCTTTGGCAACTTCTCGTGTAGTTTAAGAAGATCAGCTTCGGTGATAGCTTTCAGTTGGTCATTGCCAATTTCTGATGGCTGGCCACTACACTCCTTATCTTCAAAGGCTCTCATCTCCTTTGTAAAACTTCTTGAACCACCACTACACAGCATGTTCATTAGCAGTTCCTGAGCCAAATGAATTGTTGGTGTTGCAAATTGTTTCCACTGCTTTATGACCCATTTTGAACTCAAAGAAGAAAATCACTCGAATTTCCTTTTTGTCTTACATTTCCATTGTCTACAGTAAATATAAAATAAAGAGCAAGTACTAAGTCATTAGCAAAAAACATAAAGCAAGAAATGCACATTAAACTGATGTATGACATAACCACATTTAACAATGTATGCTGGGAAGCTGATTTGGCTCAACTGATAGAGCATCTGCCTACCACATGGGAGGTCCAGGTTTCTAACCCAGGGCCTCCTGACCCATGTGGTGAGTTGGCCCATGCTCAGTGTTGATGCATGCAGAGTGCTGTGCCACACAGGGATGCCCCTGTGTAGGGGAGCCCCACACACAAGGAGTGCACCCGTAAGGAGAGCCAACCCACATGAAAAAAGCACAGCCTGCCCAGGAATGGTGCTGCACACATGGAGAGCTGACACAGCAAAATGATGCAACAAAAAGAGACACAGATTCCCAGTGCCAATGACAAGAATCCAAGCGGACACAGTAGAACACATGCAGTGAATGGACACAGAGAGCAGACAATGGGGAGAGAAATAAATAAAAAATAAATCTTAAAAAAAAAAGTATGCCAATATCAAATGACAAATTTCAACAATGCAAAACCTCAATTACTTTTGCACCAACCTACTACAAGTTCTTAAAGAGGTTTCCCTACATTTTCTTCTAGTACTTAGAATGGTCCTGGCTTTTGTATTTAGGCCTTTGATCCTTTTGAGTTGATGCTTATTTAGGGAGTGAGATAGGGGTCCTCCTTCATTCTTTTGGCTATAGATATTCAGTTCTCCCAGCACCGTTTGTTGAAGAGACTGTTTAGTCCCGTTAACATGAGCTTGTCAAAAATTAGTTAACCGTATAGGTGAGGGTTTATATCTGGATGCCAGTTACCATGCTGTTTTGACCATTGTAGCTTTGTAGTATGTTTCAAGGTCAGGCAGTGAAATTCCTCCCATGTTGCTCTTCTTTATTAGAATGCTTTTGGCTATTCAGGTGCACTTTTCCTTCCAAATATATTTGGTAATTGCCTTTTCTAATTCTGTAAGGTAGGCTGTTGGAATTTTGATTGGTATTGCATTGAATCTATAAACCAGTTCAGGTAAGATTGACATCTTTATGATATTTATTCTTCCAATCCATAAACACAGAATGTCTTTTCATTTGGTTAGGTCTTTTTAAAAATTTCTTTTAGCATTGTTTTGTAGTTTTCTGCATATATGTCCTACACTTTCAGTTAAATTAATTTCTAGGTATTTGAGTCTTTTTGTTGCTATTGAAAATGGAATTTCTCCCCTGATTTCCTCCTCAGATTGTTCAATGCTATTGTACAAAAACATTACTGATTTTTGTGTGTTGATCTTGTATCCTGCCACTTTGCTGAACTCATTTATTAGCTCAAGTAGCTTTGTCATGAATACATCAGGATTTTCTAAGTATAGGATCATGTCATCTGCAAACAGTGAGAGTTTTACTTCCTCTTTTCCTATTTGGATCCCTTTAATTTTTTTTTTTCTTGTCTAATTGCCCTGGCTAGAACCTCTAATACAATATTGAATAACAATGGTGACCATGGGCATTCTTGTCTTGTTCCAGATCTTAGAGAGAAGTCTTTTAACCTTTCTCCCTTGAGTAAAGTTTTGCTATGGGTTTTTCATATATGCCTGTTATCATATTGAAGAATTTTCCTTCTATTCCTATTTTTTGAAGTATTTTTATCAAAAAAGGATGCTGGATTTTGTTGAATGCCTTTTCTGCATCAATTGAGATGATCATGTGTTTTTTTTTTCCCTTCAATTTGTTAATGTGATATATTAGGTTGACTGATTTTCTTATATTGAACCAGCCTTGCATACCAGGTATAATTCCCACTTGGTCATGATACATAAATCTTTTGATAGGCTGTTGGATTTGATTTGCAAGTATTTTGTTGAGAATTTTAGCATCTATGTTCAATAGAGAGATTGGTCTGTAATTTTTTCTTGTATCTTTGTTTTTTCTATTTTATTTTATTTATCCCCCTCCCCTTGCCTCCTGCACTCACTGTATGCTTTCTGTGTCCATTCACTGTTGCATGTTCTTCTGTGTCTGCTTTTCTTCTCTTCTTGTCTTCTCTTTAGGAGGCACTGGGAACTAATTCTGGGCCCTCTGGCATGGGAGAGAGGCATTCAATTGCTTGAGCCACCTCAGTTCCCTGGTTTGTTGTGTCTCTCATTGTCTTTTCTCTGTGTCTCTTTTATGTTGCCTCATCTTATTGCATCAGCTTGCAGTGTGGGCCAGTTCACCATGGTGCCAGCTAGCTCTCTGCAGTGCAGACCAGTTCACCTTCACCAGGAGGCCCCCGAAACTGAACCCAGGCCCCCCTATATAGTAGACAGGAACCCAATTGCTTGAGCCACATGTGCTTCCTTCTTGTAGTATCTTTATCTGTCTTTGGTATTAGGGTGATGTTGCCTTCATAAAATGTGTTGGGCTGGCAGCTGACTTGGTCCAGTGGTTAGGGCATCCGTCTACCACATGGGAGGTCCGCAGTTCAAACCCCGGGCCTCCTTGACCCCTGTGGAGCTGGCCCATGTGCAGTGCTGATGCGCGCAAGGAGTGTCCTGCCATGCAGGGGTGTCCCCCACGTAGGGGAGCCCCACGTGCAAGGAGTGTGCCCCATAAGGAGAGCCGCCCAGCGTGAAAGAAAGTGCAGCCTGCCCAGGAATGGTGCCGCACACACGGAGAGCTGACACAACAAGATGACGCAACAAGAAGAAACAAAGATTCCTGTGCCGCTGACAACAACAAAAGCGGACAAAGAAGACTCAGCAAATAGACACAGAGAACAGAAAACCGGGGTCCGGTGGGGGGGGGGGGCGGGGGAGGGGAGAGAAAGAAATAAATAAATCTTTAAAAAATAAATAAAATAAAATGTGTTGGGCAATTTTCCTTCCTCTTTAATTTTTCGGAAGAGTTTAAGCAGGATTGGTGTTCACTCTTTTCTAAATGCTTGGTAGAATTCACCTGTGAAGCAATCTGGTCCTGGACTTTTCTTTGCTGGGAGACTTTGGTGATGAATTCAATCTCCTCAAATGTGATTGGTTTGTTAAGTTCTTGTATTTCTTGTAGCATCAGTGTAGGTCGTTTGTGCATTTCTAGGAATTTGTCCATTTCATCTAGGTTGTCTACTTTGTTGGCATACAGTTTCTCATAATATCCATTTATGATCCTTTTTATTTCTGCAGGGTCAGTTGTAACTTCTGCCCCTTTCATTTCTGATTGTATTTATTTGCATCTTCTCTCTTTTTTTCTTTGTTAGTCTAGCTAGGGGTTGCTAATTTTTTTTATCTTCTAAAACAACAGCTTTTGGTTTTGTTGATTTCCTCTGTTATTTTTTTATTCTCAATTTCATTTATTTCTGCTCTAATCTTTATTATTTCTTTCCTTCTGCTTGCTTTGGGATTGGTGTGCTGTTCTTTCACCAGTTTCTCCAGTTGTTCAGTTAAATCTTTGAGTTTAGCTCTTTCTTCTTTTATTTTATTTTATTTTTTAATATAGGCATTTAGTGCTATAAATTTACCTCTCAAGACTGCCTTCACTGTATCCCATAAGATCTGATAAGCTGTGTTCTTGTTTTCATTTGTCTCAGTATATTTACTGATTTCACTTGCAATTTCTTCTTTGACCCACTGATTATTTCGGAGAGTATTTTTCAGTCTCCACAAATTCATGAAATTACTTTTTTCCTATTACTGGTTTCCAGTTTCATTCCATTATGATCTGAGAAAAGATTTTATACTTTCAATCTTTTTATATTCATTGAGATTTGCATTGTGCCCTAACATGTGGTCTATCCTGGGAAAAGATCCATGGGCACTTGAGAAGAATGTATAACCTGCTGAGTTTGGATGCAGCATTTGGTATGTATCTATCTGTTAAGTCCAACTCATTTATCATATTGTTCAAGTTCTCCGTTTCCTTGTTGATCTTCTGTCTAGTTTTGTTCTATCTAATGGTGTGCATGAGGTATTGAAGTCTCCAATTATTATTTTAGAGATATCTATCTCTCCAGTTTTGCCAGTTTGTTTCATGCATTTTGGGGCACCCTGGTTAGGTGCATAGATATTTATGACTGTTATATCTTCCTGGTGGATTGTCCTTTTTATTAATATATAATGACCTTCTGTATCTCTTATAACTTTTTTGCATTTAAAGTCTGTTTTGTTTGATATTATTATAGCTACCCCAGCTCTTTTTTTTAGATTTTTAAAAAATTTCTCTCCCCTTCCCTGCCCCCTCCCCCAGTTGTCTGCTCTGTGTCCATTGGCTGTGTGTTCTTCTGTGTCCGCCTGGATTCTTGTCAGCGGCACCGGGAATCTGTGGCTCCCTTTGTTGCATCATCTTGCTGCATCAGCTCTCTGTGTGTGCAGTGCCACTTCTGAGCAGAGAGCACTTTTATCATGCTGGGTGGCTCTCCTTGAGGGGTGCACTCCTTGTGCATGGGGCTCCCCTATGAGGGGGACACCCCTGCATAGCACAGCACTTCTTGCATGCATCAGCACTGCGCGTGGGCCAGCTCACCGCACAGGTCAGGAAGCCCTGGGTACTGAACCCAGGACCTCCATGTGGCAGGCAGACACTCTATCAGGTGAGCCAAATATGCTTCAAGCCAGTGTCTTTTGACTGAGGAGTTTAATCCATTCACATTCAATGATATTACTGTAAATGCATTATTTACTTCCATCATTTTATTCTTTGGTTTTCATGTCACATCATATTTTTGACTGTCTTTTTACTTTTTGGCTATCCTTTCTCTATTCTTTCTTCTGTACTCTCCTCAAGGCCTCTCTCTCCTGTCTTTTTATTTCAGGTTTTAAGGCTTCCTTTAATATTTCCTGCAAAGGTGGATTCTTTTTTACAAACTCTCTTAGTTTCTGTTTGTTTGTGAATATTTTATACTCACCTTCATATTTGAAGGACAGTTTGCCGGATAAAGAATTTTCAGCTGGCAGTTTTTCTCTTTCAGTATCCTAATTGTATTATACCACTGTCTTCTCACCTCCATGGTTTCTGAAGATAAATCCATGCTAAGTCTTACTGGGCATCCCTTGTATGTGATGATTTGCTTCTCCTTGCTGCTCTGAGAATTTTCTCTTTATCTTTGACATTTGACATTCTGAGTAGTATGTGTCTTGGAGTAGGTCTATTCGGATTTATTCTGATTGGGGTTCAGTACTCTTCTTGGACATGTGAGTTCATTTCTTTCATGAGAGTTGGGAAATTTTCAGCTATTATTTCCTCAAATATTCTTTCTGCCCCCTTTTCTTTCTCTTCTCCTTTTGAAACTCCATGACACATGTTTGTTGTGTTCTGTATTGTCATTCAATTCTCCAAGCCCCTGCCCAATTTTTCCATTCTTTTTTCTCTCTGCTCTTTTCCCTCTTCAATTTCAACTGTTCTGTCTTCGGTATCACTTATTCTTTCTTCTATCATTTCAAGTCTGTTGCTGTATGCCTCTAATGAGTTTTTTTTCTCTCTCTCTTCTCCCTCCCCATTGTCTGCTTTCTGTGTCCATTCGCTACATGTTCTTCTGTGTCCACCTGGATTCTTGTCAGTGGCACCAGGAATCTGTGTCTCTTTTTGCTGCATCATCTTGCTGCATCAGCTCTCCATGTGTGCAGCATCATTCCTGGGTGGGCTGCGCTTTTTTTGCATGGGGTGGCTCTCCTTGAGGGGTGCACTCCTTGTGCATGGGGCTATCCTACATGGGGGACATCCCTGTGTGGCACAGCACTTCTTGCGCGCATCAGCACTGCACCTGGGCCAGCTCCCCACACAGGTCAGGAGGCCCTGGGTTTGGACCCTGGACCTCCTATGTGGTAGGTGGATGCTCTATCAGTTGAGCCATATACACTTCCCTCTAACGAGTTTTTGATGTCAAGTATTCTTTCATTCCCATGAGCTCTGTTACTTTTCTTTTCAGGATTTCAAATTCTTCTTTGCATTCACTCAATGTCTTGTTGTTGTTGTTGTTGTTGTGTCATCTTGCTGCGTCAGTTCTCCATGTGTGTGGTGCCACTCCTGGGCAGGCTGTGCTTTTTTCACATGAGGCAGCTCTCCTTGTGGGGCACACTCTTTGTGCATGGAGCAACCCTACACAGAGGACACCCCTGTGTGGCACAACACTCCTTGCATGTGGCAGTATTGTGCATGGGCCAGCTCACCGCATGGGTCAGGAGGCCCTGGAGATCAAACCCTGGACCCTCCATATGGTAGGCAGATGCTCTATCAGTTGAGCCACAACCGCTTCCCTCAATGTCTTCTTGATGTCATTTATCTCTCTGGCCATATTGTCTTTCAATTCATTAATTTGATTTTGGAAATGTGTGTGTATCTCACCAATTCTCTCAAATCTTGCATCCATTCTGGGGCTTTGAAATATTCCTTTTCATGGGTCATATTTTCCATTTTCTTAGTATGGCTCATAAATTTTGCTGATGTCTAGGTGTCTGATTAGGATGACTGTTTACTCAGATGCTCAATTTCTTTCTCTTTTGTGGGGATTTAGTGGCAGGAGGCTGTGTGTTACTGCTGCTCTTTGATTCTTGGCTTGACCTAGATTGTTAGGATTGTCCCTGCTGTTTGCTCAACACTGGGCTCTGGACCCAGTAACTGATTGCAAACCCCCTTCCTAGGGCCTTGGGGAGGGAAGCCGTAAAGGCCGGAAAACCCCTCTCTTACTTATTTTTAATTTTCTCATGTATACTTCCTTGGTCTGCCAGCAGATGGCGCTCTTTCCCAGCCGTCTCAGTTTCATGCCTGGTTGGAATGTACTTGTTGCAACACAGACCAGATCAACGTGACAGCCCTTCTTGCCTGAATGCTAAGAGCCTTGTAATTCAAACTTTCTCAGAGACAGTTCTCAAGCCTTCTCTGGCAGCCCCCTCCCTTTTCCTGGGTAGGGAATAATTCCACTCCCCTCTGAGTCCTCAACAATCAGTCCCTGTTAGTAGAGAAGGAGATTGAGAGGGTCCTATATCTTTAGGCCCTTGCCGACTCCCAAGGCAAACAATGGTGTGGCCCTGCCCTGCTAGGAAGGGCTCCTAGGACACAGCAGACCAAATTTACGGATCAGAAGCTGGGTCAACCTTAGGCTGTGTCCCTCTCTCTCCCCTCTCCCCTTTCCTGGGGTGGTGGATTTCTGCAGCTCACTTTTTCTGCAGTCTCAGGCCCAGAGGCCTGGGATTATAACATGTCTTCAGTGTGGGCGAGGGTGCCAGCAGCAGCAGCCACTAGTTTCAACTCGCAGTTCTGTTGTTGTGATTCCCCTCCTTTGTCTCTCTCTCTCCTCAGGGCATTGTCCACCCTTTGTCTGGTGTCCTAAACTCTAGAAGATCTTTTTCCAGGCTCTTTCAGCCTGTCCTCTAGCAATTTTTCTGGGGAGAAGGTTGTCCTGTGTCTTTCTAGTCTGCCTTCTTCCCACAAGTCCTTGAGTTATATTATTGATATTTACAATATTAGAAACTAAAATTAAGAAAATTTAAAAATATTTATGACTTTATTTTAAAATAAAAATAGGAGAGACATGACACACTTCTTATCAAGATGGCAGATAGGGAAACGGACTTTGGCCCAGTGGTTGGGGCATCCGTCTACCATATGGGAGGTCCGCGGTTCAAACCCCGGGCCTCCTTGACCCGTGTGGAGCTGGCCATGCGCAGTGCTGATGTGCGCAAGGAGTGCCGTGCCACGCAGGGTGTCCCCCGCGTGGGGGAGCCCCACGCGCAAGGAGTGCTCCCGTGAGGAAGCCGCCCAGCGTGAAAAGAAAGTGCAGCCTGCCCAGGAATGGCGACGCCCACACTTCCCGTGCCGCTGACGACAACAGAAGCGGACAAAGAAACAAGACGCAGCAAATAGACACCAAGAACAGACAACCAGGGGAGGGGGGGAAATTAAATAAATAAATAAATCTTTAAAAAAAAAAAAAAAAAAGATGGCAGATAATCTCCCTTCAGAGTTTGATGGGATCATTATAGGGATAGGATGTGCATGGTGTTTGGTGGAATCTATTGTCTTTGCAATTCAGTACAGTGCCTTGTAGTGGACAAAGAATCCAGAAAATGTAAAACAGCCATAGATCAGTTTGGTCAGAGAATAAACTCTAAGCATTTCATTGAAGAGGACAGTTACTTTTCAGAACACATGCTCAAATGCACAATACAGAAAATGAAGAAATTGGAAAGCCAAGACTTCTGTGGGCTCTTTATTTCAATATGAGAGATTCTTTAGAAATCAACAGGAACTTTTGTAATGATTTACCATCCAATGTTTATGTCTGCTCTGGCGCAGACTGTGATTTAGGAAATGATAATGCAATCAAACAGGCATGGGACATGATTCCCAGGGGTGAGACTCCCTGGCACCAAGGGATTATGACCAGGCACCAATTGGCAATGCATCTGGAGGGGGATATTGGCCAAGAGAGGTAATGTGAATACAGGTGGGTTTATATGGCTGGGAGATTTTGGATTGGGTGGGGAGGTCATTCCAGAGGTTTTGCTTGTTGTGCATCTCTGCAGGATCTCATTAGCTGCCACAGTGGACAGTGCCTCAAACAATGGGCTCCTGAGAGATCTAGATATCTGTACACCCTGGACATGGTAGATGGTCTCAGGGTTTGCTGCCCTGTCAGTGGGTGTTGCTTTTGAGTTTGTGCCCCAAAGTGTGCAGAGTTGGACTCATTTGTGGTTTCCGTCTGCGTGGCTTTTCTACCCCTTTTATTTTGAACCTATGTTTAGTGCTATACTTGTTAGCTGTATGTCCCAGAGACTTGAATCTTCAGTGTGTTCATGTGCCCTTTGAGCCCTGGGTATGCTGAGTTGCAGCACCTGCTCTCCAGTTCACTGGACTCACCCAGGACAACTAGTGGAGGTAAAATTTTGCACAACGCCCATCCCAAGAAACCAAGTGTCTGCCACTGCAAGTGAGACAATTCCATCCATTTGCCTCTTCAGCTCTAGGTCTCCTCTCAATAGGAAAAGTAGTGGGCATCACTATCTCAGGGTTCTCAGGGTTGGGGAATGGACAGTGGAGTAGACTTATTATTCTTTTGTGGGGAAGCAAATTCGGTTCAACTGACAGAGCGTCTGCCTACTGCGGTCACCCCTCGGGCTGAAGTGTGGTTTGCTGGCCTGGCAGGGGAGCGGCCGCGGTAGGCCTAATTCCGCTGCCCCCATAATAGGGTGGCTGGTCGGACTCACCGCCACCCCTGAAGGAAGCTCGGCATGGGCGCAGAGTGCCCTCGGGTCTCCCCTTCTCGGCAGCCATGCTTCCGCGGCCGCCCCTCCTCCCAGATGGCGCCACCCGATGCCTGTGGGGCGGCACCCTTCTTCTTCCTTCTCCCTGCGCAGGCGCAGGGCAGAAAATTCCAGTCTGCCCTTTTCCCCTCCCCCGACAGCAGCAACAGCCAGGTGTGGGCGGAAAAATCCAGCCCGCCCTTTTCCCCTCCCCCAACAGCAGCAACAGCCAGGCGTGGGCGGGAAACTCAAGTCTGCCCTCCACCCCAGCAACAGCAGCCACCAATCCCGAAACCCTGCCCCTTCCCCCAGCAACAGCGACAGCCAATCCCTAACCACCACCCCTCCCCCGTCCAGTACCACCCACTGACCTTTCGCCGGCAGCCAATCAGAACAGGGCGTGGCTTCGACCAATCAGCCTTACCCAGCCCCTATAAAACTGTTGCCTCTCCCTCAGTAAAGTGGACTTGCGTGTTTACCTTGTCTCCGCGGTAGTTCTTCTGCCGTGCGCCCTCCAGTCCTGAGAGCCCCCGACAAGGGCCTGGCCTCCCTTGTCCCCAGTTCGTCGCCTGCTTCTCCGGGCGACCCCTTCGTCGCCTGCTTCTCCGGGCGACCCCTTCGTCGCCGGCTTCGCCGGGCGACCCCGTCAGCCGAACCGCGCAACCCCTTGTGAGACCGATCCCTCGTCTGCTGCCGGACCGACCCCTCGTCCCAAGTGGGACCGACCCCTCGTCCCAAGCGGGACCGACCCCTCGTCCAGAGCTGGACCGACCCCTCGTCCGCAGCCAGACCCCACCTCTACCGACCGAGCAAGCCGCCGCAGTTGGCGCCCAACGTGGGGCAGAGCACCCCCACCACCACCGACTGAGCAAGCCGCTGCAGTTGGCGCCCAACGTGGGGCAAGGCAACCCCACTACAGCACAACGTGGGGCAGAGCACCCCCACTGCCACCGACTGAGCGGGCCGCCGCAGTTGGCGCCCAACGTGGGGCAAAGCAACCCCACCACAGCACAACGTGGGGCAAGGCAACTCCACCACAGCCTCACTCCATAACCTGGCGCCCCCCCCTCCTCTCTTCTCACCGTGGGACTTCTCTCGTGCAACATTGCTGCTACCTGAGCCTTGGCTACCTCATACGATCCACGGCGGTCTGGGAGAATCGCTGGATGGCTTTCTCCTTCCATGTCGGGGGCTTATACCGACCCGCTATGATTAAGAGGAGCCTTGGATTTCTCGGGAGCGTGCGCTTGCACGTCTGAAGTAATCCTACCATAGCCCTACGCTCTCCTCTCTTCTCACCCCTATCTTTTCACTCTGCATTGCTGCTCCTGAACCTTGGTGACCTCATATGATCCACGGCGGTCTGGGAGAATCGCTGGATGGCTTTCTCCTTCCATGTCGGGGGCTTATACCGACCCGCTATGATTAAGAGGCGCCAATAAAACTCTCAGGAGCGCGTGCCTGAGCACCTCCTCTCCTGCCTTCACCTCTGCCTCCTCCCCTCCACGCTTGCTCCCCTTTGCCTTGCTCCACTGCTCGTCGTCCCGCCCTCCCCTCGTCGGGGCCTTCTCTTGGCCCGCGACCACCGTCGGAGCCCCACCGGCTCCGACCCCTCGTCTCACCGCGCACCTCGGCTCCCATCGCCGCGCTCTCAAGGTAAGGGCCCCTTTTCTTATCGGCTCCAAAAGGCCATTAGCAATGGGTAACATCCTATCTGCTAAGCAAGCCCCACAAGTTCGGGCCCTCACCGGTCTCCTAGACACTCACCGGTGTAAGATCTCTTTCAAAGAGCTTCAAGTATATTGGGACCTTCTTCTCCCCTTTAATCCGTGGCTTACCACGTGTCAGCTTTGGGACCTCAGCTTTGGGACCCGGACACCTATACTCGCCTTATAGATAGGGTCACTTTTGCTGTGGAGCAGGAAGGTAAAAGATTCCCTCCTGGCTTATTACAGGCAACATGAAGTCCAGAAATCTTGAAGGGTATAATCTATGATATGCTATATAAAAAAGGATTTAAAAGCAGCTATACCAAGAAAGTAAGAATTATGAGTCAACTGTAAATAAATTATATATTTCTGTTAATGTGTTGTAATTGTTCTGTGTTTGTCTGTCTGTTCGTTCAATGTCAACGTATATTGTGATACCTCCGGATGGTAAATATAAATTACTAGAAATCTTTAAAAGAGCTCTATTCAAATGGCCAAAAATTAAATAAGCGCTTATATTAATACTTAAGTTTATTATATTAATACATAAGTTTAAATGTTAATAAGATATCTACAATTTAAAAAAAAATTGTAAGTCTTAATTAACAAAATTAACTGTACGTCTTCATAAAAAGTTGTTCTTGCCTAGATTAAAATGAATAACTTATTTTTCTTCACAGGATAATATAAAGAATGTAAAACTTATATGAATATTAAAAAGGTTAAAAGTTTGTAAAAATGCTAACGGAAATGTAATAAGTTTTGCAAAAAGACGTATTTTGTCCTAAAGTAAGATGGCTAATTTTTCATAAACTCTTGAAACTTAATTTGCATGCGGCAAGTGTAAAAGGTATTGTGATAACTTTACGTGGGGGAATGTGTTCTGTAAAGATAAAATTTATCTTCAATAGATTACATTAAGGTATTAAATGGCTAATTCCAAAAGGTCATTCTTAAATATATATATATAAAACTAAATTGATGATAATAATAATAAAAGGTAATTTTATAACAGGAAAGATTAACAGCAACCAAGCTCCCCTGCCAACTTGCTTTTAGGAAACGGTTTCTAATATTGCATGCTACTAAGTATTTAAAGAAAAGTTATTCTTAAGGAAACAGAAGATGATTTTGTCTTTGCAGCCATTGTCTATTTAGCAACACCCCTCGCTATCGGCCTAGCCACTGTTGCGCCGGACGATTGGAACCTTAAACAAAGACTCCTCCTCACTGTCATCTTCCTATCTATCGTTACTATATTTACTGCCCTCATTCTCCTTCGTTTATAAAGCAGTCTCCTACAAACCACAAAGCTTCTGTCTTAAACATACCATTCTCAACCCTATCCTCTAAATGATCTTCTCACTTCCCCCACAGCCTTTAATACTCTATTTCTTTCTCATAACCTTTGCTTTCTTGATAATATTTCCCGCCATCTGTCTAGCCGCTACCACCCCAGAAGATTGTAACCATGGCCCCCCATGCCGCCATCGCTCTCAAGCAGCTCCAGCCCTGCTAAACGGCCCGCAACCCGCTTTCCCCGGCCCGCGGCCTGCTTTCTAGCATCCAATAACGCTTCTGCTCTTGCCTCCCCATACTTCTGCGGAGCTTCCTCCTGTCTCGACCTCACTCCTCTTCTCAGCCATCCAAAGCGTCCTTTCTCGTCCCCCGCCCCCCTCCTTTTTTCGCTTGAACCCCTACTGCGTTGCAGATTGGGCCGCCCCATGTTGGCCCGCCCCATTAACATCGGCCTCTCTCGCGCCCGTGAAGACTTTGGCCTTCTTATTGTCCTCGCCTACGTCTCCACCACTCCCGACGCTGCCGCCACCACCATCGCTGGTGCCCTGACGCGACTTGTCCTCACCGCTGCGATCCTCCAGACCATCACACAGTCTGCCTCTACCGCTCTTCGCCGCCAAGAAGAGATGAACTACCTGTAACGCGCTGTCATCCTGGACTTTTAACAAGCAGATGGACCTTATAGCCACCGAGATCAACAAGAATTGGACATTGGCTACCCTTGCTTGCAATGGCAAGATACTGCCCCCCAAATTGTACATTTGTATCCCCGTCATACTCACCTCCCTCTTCAGCCCCGCTTCCCTCATTGCTTACTGCCTCTTGGGCCTCAGCTACTTGTTCCTGCTGCCATCCTGGCCCTTATTTGAAAAGAAGGGGGAAATGCGGTCACCCCTCGGGCTGAAGTGTGGTTTGCTGGCCTGGCAGGGGAGCGGCCGCGGTAGGCCTAATTCCGCTGCCCCCATAATAGGGTGGCTGGTCGGACTCACCGCCACCCCTGAAGGAAGCTCGGCATGGGCGCAGAGTGCCCTCGGGTCTCCCCTTCTCGGCAGCCATGCTTCCGCGGCCGCCCCTCCTCCCAGATGGCGCCACCCGATGCCTGTGGGGCGGCACCCTTCTTCTTCCTTCTCCCTGCGCAGGCGCAGGGCAGAAAATTCCAGTCTGCCCTTTTCCCCTCCCCCGACAGCAGCAACAGCCAGGTGTGGGCGGAAAAATCCAGCCCGCCCTTTTCCCCTCCCCCAACAGCAGCAACAGCCAGGCGTGGGCGGGAAACTCAAGTCTGCCCTCCACCCCAGCAACAGCAGCCACCAATCCCGAAACCCTGCCCCTTCCCCCAGCAACAGCGACAGCCAATCCCTAACCACCACCCCTCCCCCGTCCAGTACCACCCACTGACCTTTCGCCGGCAACCAATCAGAACAGGGCGTGGCTTCGACCAATCAGCCTTACCCAGCCCCTATAAAACTGTTGCCTCTCCCTCAGTAAAGTGGACTTGCGTGTTTACCTTGTCTCCGCGGTAGTTCTTCTGCCGTGCGCCCTCCAGTCCTGAGAGCCCCCGACAAGGGCCTGGCCTCCCTTGTCCCCAGTTCGTCGCCTGCTTCTCCGGGCGACCCCTTCGTCGCCTGCTTCTCCGGGCGACCCCTTCGTCGCCGGCTTCGCCGGGCGACCCCGTCAGCCGAACCGCGCAACCCCTTGTGAGACCGATCCCTCGTCTGCTGCCGGACCGACCCCTCGTCCCAAGTGGGACCGACCCCTCGTCCCAAGCGGGACCGACCCCTCGTCCAGAGCTGGACCGACCCCTCGTCCGCAGCCAGACCCCACCTCTTACCGACCGAGCAAGCCGCCGCAGCCTACCACATGGGAGGTCCAGGGTTCAAGCCCAGGGCCTCCTGGCCCTTGTGGTGAGCTGGCCTATGCACAGTGCTGATGCGCACAAGGAGTGCCGTGCCACGCAGGGGTGTCCCCCGTGTAGGGGAGCCCCACGTGCAAGGAGTGCACCCTGTAAGGAGAGCCACCCTGCGTGAAACAAGCACAGCCTGCCCAGGAGTGGTGCTGCACACACGGAGAGCTGACGCAGTAAGATAGCGCAACAAAAACAGACACAGATTCCTGGTGCCGCTGACAAGAATCCAAGCAGACACAGAAGAACACACATAGCGAATGGACACAGAGAGAAAAAGAGCAGACAACGGGGGTGGGGGTGGGGGTGGGGGGGTGGAGGAAGGGGAGAGAAATAAAAAATAAAAATAAAAATATATTATTCTATTGTGGACATTGTTATTCTAGCAATGGAGAGCTTGTGTCATTGATGTGGAGGCAGGGTTTGCCGGGGGTTCTGGGGGGAGGGCAGGGAGGAATAGATGTAATGTGGGGAATTATTTGGACATTGGGATTGACCTGCACAACATTGCAGTGATGGATGCAGGTCATTATACATTTTGTCAGAACCTGCAACGTTGTGCAGGGCAATGTGTAAACTCTCGGGTGGAGTACAGTCCACAGTTGGTGGCTGTCCTTCAGAGTGTGCTCATCAGTTGTAATGGGTGTGCTGCACTGGTGGGGTATGCTGGTGGTGTGTGAAGTTGTGGGACAGGGAGAGGTCGGGGTGTATGGGAAGCCCCTGTAGTTTTTATGTAACATATATGTAATATAAATCTTTAAAATAAAATAAAATAAAAATAGGGGAGCAGATGTAGCTCAAGTGATTGATTGCCTGCTTTCCAAGTACAAGGTCCTGGGTTCTATCCCCAGTACCTCCTAAAAAAAAAAAGTCTAAAGTAAAAATAAACACATTGAACATAAATAGCACATCTTTAAAAAGCTAGTGAGAAGAAAGACATTGCTTTACATTTTTGCAAATTTCTTGGATGTCTGGCAAAATAGAAGACATCTGGATTCTCATATTTTCTTTTTCTTTTTTTTTAAAGATTTATTTTTATTTATTTCTCTCCCCTTCCCCCCCCATCCCAGTTGTCTGTTCTCTGTGTCCATTCACTGTGTGTTCTTCTGTGTCCACTTCTATTCCTGTCAGCGGCACTGGAAATCTGTGTCTCTTTTTGTTGCGTCATCTTGCTGCATCAGCTGTGTGTGTGTGCAGCGCCACTCCTGGCAGGCTGAACTTTCTTTTGTGCTGGGGGGCTCTCCTTATGGGGTGTACTCCTTGCGCATGGGGCTCCCTTATGCGGGGGACACCTTGCGTGGCACACCCCTGTGTGGCACGGCACTCCTTATGCACATCAGCACTGCATATGGGCCAGCTCATCACACGGGTCAGGAGGTGCTGGGTTTGAACCCTGGACCTCCCTTGTCGTAGGTGGACACTCTATCCGTTAAGCCAATCCAATTCCAAATCCACGATGAACTTTTTATTAAATTAAAATCCATTGTCCACCTTGCACTTTGAATGCATCTTTTATCTATGCGTGATTTGTAATGTCATGCAAGATACTGGTTCACTGAGTTATGCAACTCTTCTAATTTTGACACATTTCATGATTAATATTTTTTAAAAATCACATTCCTTGATATCACCAACTGATCTTATCAGAAAGTCTGTAAGTACTGGGAAGCTGGAAGCTCACAGTGCTGAAATCAAATTTTCCAAAATTTTGATTTTCACTCAAAAACTGAAATGTTATCATTGGCAGCAAATATTGTCAGTTGTTATCCTTGGAAGGGGCAGGCTCACTTTGTTCATTTTAGAGAAAATTTCTGCAGAACCATAGTATTTCAATTCTTCTTTTAAGTAAAAATGGTGTTCCTTCAAAAAAAAAAAAGGTAACTTGTTCAAATGTTTGCAACTCAAACAATTCCACAAGTGCTTTTCCTTGAGACAACACTTTGTACTTAGGTTTGTAGCAAAATTCTTCCCATTCTATTTAAAAAAATACATTAAAAAGATATACTCATGGAGCAAATGTGCTCAAGTGGTTGGTTCCTGGTGCCTCCTGAAAAAAACAAAACGAACAACAGGCAAAACAAATGAAGAAACCAGCTCAGGAAAGCTGATGTGGCTCAGTGGTTGAGCGCCAGTTTCTCACATACAAGGCCTGGGGTTCAATCCCCAGCCTGCAGTGGCTCAAAAATTTTAAAAAAATTTTAAAAATTTAAAATTTTTAATTTAAAAAGCTACACTCAAGGGCAGTGTATTAGTTAGCCAAAAGGGTGCTGATGCAAAATATCAGAAATCGGTTGGTTTTTATAAAGGATATTTATTAGGGGTAGGAGCTTACAGATACCAGCCGTAAAGCGTAAGGTACTTCCCTCACCAAAGTCTATTTCCACTCTTGGAGCAGATGGCTGCCGACATCTGTCAGGGTTCAGGCTTCCTGGGTTACTCTCTTCCCAGGGCTCCAGCTTCAGCATCAAACTCCAACATTAAGAACCTCAGTTCTGTCCTTTGCCATGCCTTTTATCTGTGAGTCCGCACTCACCAAGGGGAAATACTGCCCTCCTCCGATCCTACTGGTGGCAGGGAAGTAGGCACTGATGTGCTCATCAATCTAGTCTGTGCAGGCCTAAAGCAATTGCAGTTAAGGCAGCTTGTTTTTTTTCCCAAGGGGCACTAGAGATTGAACCCAGGACCTCATACATGAGAAGCAGGTGCTCAACCACTGAGCTATACCCCCTCTCCAACAGTTTGGGTTTTGATATGGCTTGCATTGAATTTGTAGATCAAATTTGGGAGAACTGCATCTGAAACATATTAGATCTTTCAGTCCATGAACATGGAATATCTTTCCATTTATTTAAATCTTATTTATGTCATTGGTTTTCAGCAGAAGAAAGACAGGATCTGATTTATAGGTTAGGAAAATTAGTAGTGTAGAAAAAGAATTTAGGGGCAAAAGATGCTGCATGAACAACGGCAATAGTAATAGCAACAAAGAGGAAGGCTATGGTTATGGAAATATATATGGAAATCCATAGAACCTGATGATTGACTTTATGTAGAAATAAAGGGAAGAGTAAAGAATTATTCCCAGGTTTATGGGCACCAAGTGAGATAGAAAACATAGGAGAAGCAGTTTTGGAGGAAAAGATGAAATACTAAGCTTGATGTGATGCTGGGACACCTAGGTAGAGAGGTAAGGTGATTTGATATTTGAGTCCGAAGCTCAAGGGAACTGTCTAGGCTGGGGAGAGTGAATTGAGAATTAACATATAAAAGGATGGTCAGAGCTATGGGAGGACAAGCACCAGCCAATGGGAACAGTAAAGGAAACAGAAAGCATGCAAAGGAATGTTGATATTTAAGGATTGAACTGAGGACAAAAAGTCCATAAAGACAACCAGAAAGATAAGAGGAAATCCAGAAAACAAGTGTACTGTGGAAGTGCAGAGGTAGCAGCTAACAGAACGGGGCCATGGGTTAAGGGCTGAAGTACTTCCACAGGGTTTAAGCAGGTTTTTTTTTTTTTTTTTTAAATACTAATCTTTTTTTTTTTTTTTTTTTAAGATTTATTTATGTATTTAATTCCCCCCTCTCCCCCAGTTGTCTGTTCTCTGTTTCTTTTTGTTGCGTCTTGTTTCTTTGTCCACTTCTGTTGTCGTCAGCGGCATGGGAAGTGTGGGCGGTGCCATTCCTGGGCAGGCTGCACTTTCTTTCACGCTGGGCAGCTCTCCTTACAGGGCGCACTCCTTGCGCGTGGGGCTCCCCCTACGTGGGGGACACCCCTGCGTGGCACGGCACTCCTTGCGCACATCAGCACTGCGCATGGGGCCAGCTCTACATGGGTCAAGGAGGCCCGGGGTTTGAACCACGGACCTCCCATGTGGTAGACGGACGCCCTAACCACTGGGCCAAGTCTGCTGCCTTAAGCCAGTCCTATAGGCAGTAAAAAAGATGCCCAAGAAAGAGCTAAGTCAATACCAATTCAGCACTTCTATTTCTTATTTGGCAAAGGGGAACAGGTAAAAATTAAAACGTTGGAATGTGATGGGGGAAGTGGTTAATCACAAACTTTTGCTCGGATAAGTTAGATCTTCTCGGATAGGTTGCAACCTCTGAAGTATCCAATCTATGGAGAAACAGAGGAAGGGCTTGCGTGCTAGGCTTAGGGGTATAAATTGTGTCATTCTGCTTTGTTCCGGGCACCAGCCACGTTTTCTGGTTGTGCGCCCTTTCCTTGCAAGATTGAGAATAAATTCTTTTCTTCTCCCACAATCGGGTGAGCCTTATTTTCTTCCAGAAGAAAATTTCTTTCTTACAGCAGGGGAGTCAAAACAGGAGCATGCTGCAGGAGAGGCCTCTGTGGATTTCAAAGAGGGGCAGGTGTTCTAGGTTGTGGACCTGGCATGGAGGGCTGAAGTCATGATGATGGTCACTGAGGAGGTCAAGGCAGGGGAGTGGAGGTCCTTCTCATGGATGAGCAGGACATTAGACAGAACCCAAGAGGAAGCGGACTTGGCCCAGTGGTTAGGGTGTCGTCTACCACATGGGAGGTTCCGCGGTTCAAACCCCGGGCCTCCTTGACCCCATGTGGAGCTGGCCAATGCAGTGCTGATGTGCGCAACGAGTGCTCTGCCACGCAGGGGTGTCCCCCACATAGAGGAGCCCCACGTGCAAGGAGTGCGCCCCGTAAGGAAAGCGCCCCAGTGCGAAAGAAAGTGCAGCCTGCCCAGGAATGGCGCTGCACACACGGAGAGCTGACACAACAAGATGATGCAACAAAAAGAAACACAGATTCTCCAGCCGCTGACAACAACAGAAGCGGACAAAGGAAAACACACAGCAAATAGACACAAGAACAGACAACTGGGCGGGGGTGGGGGAAGGGGGAAGGGGAGAGAAATAAATAAATCTTTGAAAAACTAAAAGACAGAACCCGAGAACCAGATACCCAAGTCCTTGATGATGGCATGGGGGTGGGGGTGGGGCACAGGAGGCTGATAGATGAAGGTGAAGAGGAGGGGTGGAGGAGCAGAGCCAGGTGGCAGGAGCTTCAGAGGAGGAGTAAAGAAAAGCATATAGGGAAACGGACTTTGGCCCAGTGGTTAGGGCGTCCGTCTACCATATGGGAGGTCCACGGTTCAAACCCCGGGCCTCCTTGACCCGTGTGGAGCTGGCCATGCGCAGTGCTGATGCGCGCAAGGAGTGCCGTGCCACGCAAGGGTGTCCCCCGCGTGGGGGAGCCCCACGCGCAAGGAGTGCGCCCGTGAGGAAAGTCGCCCAGCGTGAAAAGAAAGAGCAGCCTGCCCAGGAATGGCGCCGCCCACACTTCCCGTGCCGCTGACGACAACAGAAGCGGACAAAGAAACAAGACGCAGCAAATAGACACCAAGAACAGACAACCAAGAACAGACAACCAAGAACAGATAACCAGGGGAGGGGGGGAAATTATATAAATAAATAAATCTTTAAAAAAAAAAAAAAGAAAGAAAAGCATATACACACACACACACACACATATGTACATATTCGTGGGGGGAGAGGGGATTACAGGTGGTTCTAATTTCTTTTTATACTTTTCTGTTTTTCCCCAAGTTTTTCTACCATGAACTTTGCCCCATTCCATTTATTTTTATTTTTATTTATTTTAAAGATCTATTTATTTTCATTTAGTTCTCTCCCCCCACCCCGTTGTTTGCTTTCTGTCTCCATTTGCCTTGTGTTCTTCTGTGTCCGCTTCTATTCTTGTCAGTGGCACCAGGAATTGGTGTCTCTTTTTGTTGTGTCATCTTGCTGCGTCAGCTCTCTGTGTGTGCAGCACCACACCTGGTCAGGCTGCACTTTCTTTCGCCCTGGGCGCGAATACAAGGTGCACTCCTTGCGTGTGAGGCTCCCCCACGCAGGGGACACCCCTGCGTGGCACGCCACTCCTTGCGCACATCAGCACTGCGCGTGGGCCAGCTCATCACACGGGTCAGGAGGCCCTGGGTTTGAACCCTGGACTCCCATGTGGTAGGCGGACGCTGTATCTGTACAGCCAAATCCGCTTCCCCATTTCTTTTTAGAAATGTAAAAGACTACATAAGAGAATAATGTAACAAAAGTCTGTAGTCACGTATTTGTGACTTTCATATTGCTTTTTTAAAAAATAAGACCCTAGAGCTATAGCTAAATCTCCTTTAACTACTTCATCTCCTTCCAGGCAGGCAGGGTCAGTAGTTTTGAGGCAAGTTAGTGTAGAGAAAGGGAAGACTTGGGTCACAGCTGAGGACCCAACAGAAAACATGCCCAGCAGACCACATGGTCCTAAGACCCCCCCCGGAAGCATCCTTAGGGATCCTGCGAGACCCTGGCATGAGAGCCCATTTGGACCTCTTTCCAGGGTCAAGGAGAAGCCCCGTGTAACCCAGACAGGCCTCCTCATTGGGCCCCTGAGAGCTAACAAGTGGGGTTCATAAGACAACCAATCAGAACTGCAAACAGCTGGGGCCCCTCCCAACATTTGAGGGGCGAGGAGTAAAGGTTTTATTTATTTTATTTATTTCTGTGTTTATTCTTTAAATTTTTTGTTTTGTTTTGTTTTGCAGTCTTCCCTCCCTCCCTCCCTTCCTTCCTCCTTTCCAAAAGCTTTTGAAAAGGCCTAGCCAACAGCTGCACAGGCAACCGACCCTGCAATGTGCCTGCGGGCCATGTCTAGGGCTGTGTTCTCCTTTCTTGTTTTGTAATAAACTCTTTACTCCCTGCCTACCTTATGGCATGTCCTTAAATTCTTTTATGCGTCATGAGCCAAGAACCTAGAAGCTCCGAATCCAGAGCTTTCGGCTAGCACATTTGGTGAACGGAGCTAGGAGACCGAGGCAAGTAAGGCTCCCTGACCCCTGCAGAGGACAGGTGAGTCTAAACTTGTAATTTAAGCCTGTCTGTGCCCTCTTTTGTTTTATCAGTGAGGCCCTGACATTCTGATCCTCACCCTGGGCCGGTGACGGTGACGGAGGTTTGTTCCTTAGCCCGGGGAGGCCCTGAAATTCCCCGTAAACCTTTACCTCTGGCAGCCCTGAGGCTGTTTGCCTGTGGCCCCAGAACCATCCACTTTTGGCTTTTTAACATGCCTGGCAGTGTCTGGTTTACTGCTAACTGGCAGAGGGCCCGCTCCTGGCCAACCTTTCAAGACCTCTGCAGCAGTAGGACAAAAGAAAGGGTTCAAGCCAGCACTTTCCTAGGAGTGATCCGTGCCTCCGTAGCTTTGGTTCAGGACATCTCCCAAGACCTACTTCGTCCCGGGATGCCAGGGTGCACAGTCTCTGCGGTTCCTGGGGCACCAGGAACCAGAGAAGCAACTCCAAATGTCCCCCAAGACTTAAGCAGCTCGGGCACTGTGGTTTGGAGGGCAGAAGTTCAGTGAGGCTGAGATCTGGGACGCCGGAATGGCTCACAGACTTTTTTCGCATTTCTCCTTACAACAATGCGTGGCTTCTCTGGCATTCCAGCAGACGTCCCGTCGGGTGTCTTCTCAGGAGTTGGGACAACCTGCCCACTGGTGGTCTAAAAGGAAGAGTTCTAATCTTTTCCTGCCACACCAACGTGGTTGCAGCATGGCCCAGAGTGGGCTCTGTGTGGGACCCCTGAATTCTAGTTAAACCTGTTAAGAGAGGAGGAGAGGACAGGCAGAGCTGAGGGCAGACACCACGCGGTTATGCCTCCTTCAAGCATGAGGAAATGCACTACCAAGCAGGTCAACTAAAATCTCAGGGGGAAGCGGACGTGGCTCAACTGATAGAGCATCCGCCTACCATATGGAGGGTCCAGGGTTCGATCCCCAGGGCCTCCTGACCTGTGTGGTGAGCTGACCCCACATGCAAGGAGTGCTGTGCCACGCAGGGGCGCCCCTGTGTAGGGGTGCCCCATGCACAAGGTATGCATGCACCCATAAGGAGAGCCTCCTGCGTGAAAAAAGTGCAGCCCACCCAAGAGTGGCGTTGCACACATGGAGACCTGATGCAGCAAGATGACGCAACAAAAAAGAGACACAGTTTCCCAGTGCCGCTGACAATGCAAGCGGAGGCAGAAGAATACACAGTGAATGGACACAGAGAGTAGACAATGGGGGAAGGGGAGAGATAAAAATACATAAAAAAATAAGAAAAGGTGGGAAACTGATGGGGCTCAAGCGGTTGGGCACCCACCTCCCACATGGGAGGTCCCTGGTTCTGTTCCCAGTGCCTCCTAGAGAAGACGAGCAAATATAGCTAGTGGAAGCAACGAGCAGACAGACAAGGACGCCATCTTGGGGAGGGGGAAAATAAAGAAATAAATCTTTAAAGAAAAATAGCTCAGGGAAATTACTCAGAGGCAGAGCCTAGAAACCCAGGCTTTTTTTCAAAGAAAGCTATAGAGACGATAAAAATACCCTCTGGTAAGTCCTAACTCTAAATGACAGGTCCTCCCTGGAACTTCAGTCTGCCTCAGTTATCCATAGAAAGCTACAGAAACTTTCCCTGGGCCTCCAAAGTTCTATTAACTCCTTTTGAAAACAACCTTGGCAGTTTTCAGCAATCAAGATGAAGCCACCGGGGAGAAGCAGGTGAGGAGGGGGCGAGGCATAGCGCCCAGCAGCAGGCTGACCTGGAAACTGCCACTGCTGCAGGCACCATCCCCTCAGGGTTACCCAGGTCAGCAGGAACCTGGCCCCAAACTGCCTGGCCCCAACTGCTGGGCCTTGCCCCAGGGGAGGATGGAAGGGGCCTGAAGCCACACGTGCACCATCAAATAGAGGAGCCTCAGGTGAGAGTCTTAGTTTCTTAACTAACATGGGAGTCAATTACTCAGTCCTAGCCCGCACTCCAGACCTCTCTAACCTTGGCTGTGCCTAACGAGGGGAGTGGATGGGGCAGCGAGATCCAGGCCGTTCACTAAACCTCCCCCCCGCTCCGGCCCGTGATTTAAAGGTTCTTGCCTAGTCCTAGTGAAGCAGGCTAGGGAGATAGGGAATCAATAGACAGATCTGGAACCTGGACGAGAGTCCACTGTGGACATCAGTAACCCCAGGATTCTGCTATCCAGAGCAAAGACTTCTTCTGGGAGCAAGGAAGAGCCCGGATATTCCCCAAGGACTTCATCATTGAGTGCTCACTGGGGGGTTGATGGGGGGCGTGATCAATCAAAACGGCAAACAGCTGGAACCCCGCCCCTCCCCTTAGCAAAGGGGTGGAATAATTAATAATTTATAAAGCAGCTCTCTCCTCTGGACCCGTTCCTTCCCTCTGCTCACCACTCTCGCCATTTTTCCTCTGCCACGCGTGTGTGCAAGTAAACCGCATTATAGATTTTAATCTATAACAAGGAATTGTAGCTTGTAAATCAGCCCGCTTTATCAGTTTTCAACCCCTTCCTGTCTACCTGGGACCCCTGATCTTTTATTTTCTCCCATTTCTCTTCCCTCCCTACCTGAATAAGTTACTAACCTAACTGACCTGGCTTGCGCTTGAAATTCATTTCTGCAGCATACCCAAGAAACTAAATAAAATCCGGTAACACTAGTTTCCTGCCTATTCCTTTGTAATACTCTAATCCTTCCAGTGAAAAAGGCCTTACAGGGTTTTACCCCTCGCAGGAGATAACTAATGGGATGCAGCCCCCAGAGCAGCCCCACTTCATGTCTTGTTGGGGGCAGGACTTCTCTGGACCCCTTAGCTCAATACCTAGCAGGTGCCCCGGGATTTTCCTGGAGGAACAAAGCTGGAGGGTCCTGCACAAAGTTTCTGGTGTGGGCAGACACTGGGAGCTTTATGTTAAGGTAATTCTAAAGTCAGGTCTTTCCCTAAGCTAAGTGTGTAAAATTCTGTATTCTGTTCTGATCTGTGGTTTCTTTAATTGTCAGTCTGCTCATGCCTAGGAACTTGTAAATCGGATTTGGGGTTCACCTGTTACACATTGGATAGTAGTCAAAGGTAACCTAAAATTGTGTCTTTAAATGTCAATACCGTATTGCAATTCAATTTGTTGTATAAAAGGAAATCATATGAAATTAGTTCAACTGCCGGAAAAGCAGAAAAACTTAGCAACATTAATGTTACTAATAAAATCATTTTAGTTGCTTAGTTAATAAACAAAAGTGCCCAATTTGTTTTTAAGTGAAAACTTACTAGAAACTGTAACTAAGAGTTAAGATCATTATATAGATGCCTTTTATTATGAAACAGCAAAAGGATAATATCTGAAATGGCTATAACTGGGTGGATTTAGCCTAAACCTACTATTATGATGGTAATCTTTTTTTTTTTTCCAAACTCTACTCAATTTATTCATTTTTTAAAAAAATATTACATTCAAAAAATATGAGGTCCCCATTCACCCCCACTGCCCCCACCCCACCACTCCCCCCACAGCAACACTCTCCCCCACCAGTGACGGTAATCTTAGACTGACTTACCTTTGTTTACAGTTACTTCAGGTCTCTCCTCACCCTTGTGTATGCTTGCTATAGTAATGGTAATCCTAAACTGTACTTACCTTTGCATATAGTTATTTGGAGTCTGGCTTCTCTCCTAGACCTTCTATTGTGATAGTAAGTCTAAACTGAGTTTGCCTTTGTTTATGGTTACTTCAGGCTGGCCTCGTCTTTGTAATGGTTACCATTCTATTCTCCCCGTTTGAGTCCATGGAAACTTCTGCCCGCTACGGCTCAGGGGAAGTCAAATGTGCAACACCACTGTCTCCTGTCCTTCCACTGGTGTTTTTTGTTTGTTTGTTTGTTTTAAATAAAAATGTATTGAAGTAGATCATTCATACATGAATGTTTATAAATAATAAACATGTAGTAAAAGTTATGAATTTACAAAACAAACATGCATATCATATAGGGCTCCCATTCATCTCCCCACCACCAGCACCTTGCATAGCTATGAACCATTTGTTACAAACTATGATAGAGCATCGTCAAAATATTACTACTAACTATACTTATATTTGGCATATTTTCCCTTAACCTACCCAATTATTAATACCCTATATTTATATCATATACTTGTTATTGCTCAGGAGAAAATGTTTGCATATTTGCCCTGTTAACTACAGTCCATTATCCACCACTGGCTTTCCTGTATTATACAGTCCCATGCTCTGTACAATCCCTTCAAAGTGTATACACTCAGTGGCTCTCATTTTCATCACAGAGTTGTGTTTTCATCACTTCAGTCAATTTTAGAATGTTTTCATTACTCCAAAAGGAAAAATCCCATTACCCCCTTATCCCTCTCTATTGTCCCTTGGAATTGAAATAATATCTTTTGGGCAGCAGACTTGGCCCAGTGGTTAGGGCGTCCGTCTACCACATGGGAGGTCCATGGTTCAAACCCCAGGCCTCCTCGACCCGTGTGGAGCTGGCCCATGCGCAGTGCTGATGCCACGCAAGGGTGTCACCAGCACAGGGGAGCCCCACGCGCAAGGAGTGCGACTGTAAGGAGAGCCGCCCAGCACAAAAGAAAGTGCAGCCTGCCCAGGAATGGCGCCGCACACACGGAGAGCTGACACAACAAGATGACGCAACAGAAAGAAACACAGATTCCTATGCTGCTGACAACAACAGAAACGGACAAAGAAGAACACGCAGCAAATATACACACAGAACAGACAACTGGGGTGGGGGGGGCGGAATTAAATAAATAAATCTCTTTTTTTTTTAAGTGTTTTGGGACAAAGCCATGGGTCTGGACAACCAAAAAAAAAAGAAATAATATCTTTTTGCCATTACTGCAAAATATTACATTACTGTTAACTATCATCCATGTTACATTAGTTGTAATTTTCCTGTGTATCACCGTATTCTTAGCACTTTGTAAAGGAAGAGCATTCTCATATATTTATACTATTAACCACAATCTTCATCTACCACCAAAATCACTGTATCCGTTTTCCTTTTTTAACATTTATTTTATTTATTTCTCCCCACCCCCTCATTGCTTTTGTGCTTGCTATGTCCATCTTCCTTGTTTCTTTAGGAGGCACCGGGAGTCCAGTCCAGGAAGTCAGATGTGGGCGGAGGTGTCTGCTCCCTGCTTCACTCGTGTTGATAACCCTGTTTTCTCTGGTGACTCCCAGTAGACTAGATTGCCGTCTGGTGGAATTCCCAACCCTCAGGGTTGGACGTCCACTCTTCCGTCCAGGGGCCACTGGAGTCCTGTTATCTTTGAGGACTGGGGAGTGGGGGGCCTCCCACCTCGAGTGTTGAGGTTCCTAAAAGCAGCAAGTCATGAGAAAAGAAACAGTGTTCCTTGAGGCCTCAGTGCCCTCAGTGAGTGTACACCAGAATTAGCGTTGCTCAACCAAGGTCTGTCAGAGTCAAAACGGGAAATAAGCAGAGCTCTGAAGTAAAGGAAAATGTAGGTTGTATTTTAAAGCATTGGGAACAATTTGGTTAAAAGCTGATAACTAAAGAACAAAGTTCTTGTACAAAACTGTATGGTCGCAGTTCTGATTAAAATGATCAGAAATAGCCTTCAAAGAGATCTTTTTTACATGTTATTTTACAGTTAAACTTATTTTTTAGGAGAATGAAAATTATAGGTAACATTAGTGAGTTGTGTATCTGTCTAACTCTATTCATATCTGCATATTTGCTCAGTATATATCGTCACACATCAGGATGGTAAATCAAATTAACAAATGAAAACTCTTAGAAGAGCTCTATTCTTTTTATTAAGGGTCATAGTTTATTCTGTAATTCCCCAATTTAAACCTTTTAACAGTCTTAAAATAAAGGTGGTAAATAATCCTATTACCAAATTTCATAAGTAAAGAAGTCCTTGAAAGCTAAGGAAAGATCTTTTCTGAATTACGATTAAAACAAATTAAGCAATTATTCCAGAACCTGGCAGTCAGTATGGTTTTAAGGTTATTCACAATTTTAGACCTGTACTGCTAAAGTAAAATACCTGTTAATTAACGTAATTATGGTAAAGGTGTAGAAGTAAAAAGTGAAGTACTGAAAATAGTTCAGCTCATTTGATATGTTATAAACTGCATGGGAAGAGTTCACAAAATGTATAGAAAATTAACAGATAGACTTCAGTATTGTCATACTCTCTTGTGCATTCAAGCCAGGTCCAAATATAATGTATGGTGCCTCTTCATTTGAGTTGTTGGCTAGGTTGGTCAAAACCCCTAAAACAATAAAAGTATCTTCTATGTCTCTGGTTACGTTCCTGAAGTAGATGGAAAGTACGTTGCAGTTTCAGATTCCTGCAGCAGCCAGTGATGGCTCGATATGGCCAGGTTTATAATGGACATTGCCTCCAGACTGGCTGTGTTTCATAGCACTGAAGGGCACTCTGCACGAGGCTGGTGAAACACTGGAGCCTTACCTTCCCAGTCTCTCTCTAGGATCAGCTGTGCTGCAGCATGCTGGCTGTGTGAAGCACATACCAAGTTGAGCAATTACCAGAGTGATGTGAGTAGAACTTAAGCAGATACCATCCCTGCTCCCATGGAGAGATAACATGTATGGCATTGCAAACCTGGAGCTTAGCTCAATGAACTGCAGCTCAAAGAGGAACTTAGTATTGATTAGTGCATTGATCAGTATTAAGTACTATACCTATATGCCTGATGACTGTGATAATCTCTCTTCTATTCTAGATCATATAGAGAAGGATATTGAACATACTAAAAGTCCTGGTAAACTTAATTAATTTTCTAAGTATTTAATGAACATGTCTATAAGATAAAGGAATGGCTCTCTTCAGTAGTCTTTATTTTGCTTGCCATATGCTTGTCTTGTTGTTGCCTATACTGTCTTTGTGAGTTTATATCTAGGGCAGTGCCTCTCTTCGTACCTCTCCTAGCTGTCCTAAGCATAATCACCACTGTGGGAACTGGGGTTGGCAATTCATACCAAACTCAGCTTGTCTACCACAATGTCGCCCTAGAGTTAACAAATAGCATTAAATAACTCAAGGAAGAATGCTGTTTCACATCAACTTTGAGAAGATACAGCCTCTGAAGTCACCTGGCCTTTCTCATTCTTGTGGTCCAGTTTATTAGGACCATGTATCTTAAATACTAAGTTTATTGCTTCCAGAATCAATGCCTTCCAGGAAAAGGTATTAATCATGTGGGGATTTCATCCTGTTCCAACCATGGTGCCAGACCCATCTTCCTTCAACCTCAGTAGAATAATCAGAGGGTTTACCCTTGTCAGGCAGGGCCTCCTCCCCCTAGCCAGCGGGAAGCAGCTGCAGAAGAGTGACCATCACCCTTCAGCTCCCCCTTAAAAGAAGGGTGTAAACTCTCTGAGGGGGCAGTTGAGGCAGGTTAGTATAGGGAATCTATCAGAAAGCATGCCTGGCAAACCACATAGCCATGAGACCCAGCCCAGAAACCTCCTGAGGGATCCCGTGAGACCGTGGCCATGAGATCCCATTTGGAACTCTTTCTGGGGTCAAGGAAAAGCCCCAGATAACCCCAAACAGACCTCCTCACTGGGCCTCTGAGAGCTAACAGGTGGGAAGTGTAAGCAACCAATCAGAAGAGCAAACATCTGGGGCCCCTCCGCAGCATGGCGAAGGGGGAGGAGTAAAGGTTTCAAAAGGCCTGAGCTGGGCCCGCGTGTGGCTCACCCTACAGCAGGTAGGTAGCAGGATGGGGGATTGAACCCGGGACCTCACATATGGGAAGCCAGTGTTCAACCACTAAGCTACATCGGCTCCTGTAAGTTGTTTTTGTTTTGTTTGTTTATTTGTTTTTCAGTTTTGTTTTGTTTTTAAGAGTTACCTGGGACCTCCCATGTGGGAAGCAGGTGCTCAACTGCTTGAGCCGCATCTGCTCCCTGTGTTCTCTTTTTTTGTTTCTTAATAAACTCTACTCCCTTGCCGACCTACTATTTCTAGTTTTATACACGTGTATATATTTACATAAAATAGAATATGATAAGGTTTGTATGTGATTTTTAAAAATTTACCTGGAGGTACTGCTCTTATAATCAGGGAAATAAAAAGCTTTTTAAACAGAGGAGGGACTTAGAAGCCTGACTCCCGCTGTCCAGCTGAGCAGCCTAGCAGGGAGGCCATATCCTGGGAAGAGCAAGCCTCTGGTTTAAGTGAACTGGGCCACACCTTGTTGTTAAATGTTCCAGGAGGAGAGAGAATTACGACCTTTATTTCTCTGGTGACGTTTCAACCCACTTTCATATTTCTCAACTCATTTATGCCTCAGAAATCTGGGAAGCAGGGGAGGTAATCACCATCCCCATTTGAGCCCCATTTGTGTCACGTGTTGATGGAGCACAAGGGACTAGAGCTGGGACCTGAGGCTCTTTCCAGGTTCTCTAGCCATCGGAAGAGAGTGGAGCAGAAGGAAGGGGAGCTGGTGGCTCAGGCTGCTGGACTTTGGCCGCTTAGCAATAAGGAAGAAAAGTGGCAATAAATTCGAGCCAGAAAAGTTAGCCAATGGCTGATGACTGGGAAATTGGGAAATCATGACCTGGAGAGGAGCAGGTGGGAGAAATCTCCTTCAGAGGCCCCAGGGAACATGCACACCAGGAGGCTGTGGCTTCCCCCCTCTGCCAACACCCCCCACATACACACACACACAAACACACTCAGAAATCAGGCTTCACAGTCAGACAGGCCTGGGCTCAAGTGTTAGCTTCCCCATGCATACATGCTATGTGGTCTTTGAAAAGTCCTCTCTGGGCCTCAACTTTCTCATCTGTAAAATGGGGGTGATAGTCTAACACTCAGGGTTATTATGAGGATAAAATGAAAGAATCACCATTTTGCATCTGGAGGCAGAGATGTTTCAGGGATCTGGTCCCTGGCCCTCAACCAGGGGGTCTCAGTGGCAAGGAGACTGCCTGACTGACAGGGAAGCCACACACACACAAGGAAATTTGACAGAGCTTTGCAGTGACCACACGGGCTCTCCAGGACAGCCCGTGGGAGGTGGATTTTGTCATTAGAAAGCTGTTGATGGAGTGGGGCCACGGGGGGTGCTGAGGGGGCCCTTAAAAAAAAAAAGCAACGTATGAATAAATGCTCATTGTAAAAGGCTCCAACAGTCCAGCCATGTGTAAAACAAAAGCAAAATCCTTGCTCTCCCTCGAGGCTCACTCTCCCCTTGGTGCTATATGTTGCGATAGGAACAGCTTGTCCATAAACATCACTGAACAAATGCATATCTTTGCATTCTTTAGTGTGTAGGGCAAAAACCTAGAAATGGAACTGCTGAGCCACGGATACAAGGGTTTGATCATTTAACTGTCAGTTCTGCTCAATTGTCTCCCCAAAAGGTGGTCCCCATGAACATCTGCATTCAAATGGCAGCCTGGGGTGGGGGCACCAGCTTGAACTGCCCCCCATCTTTTCTTCTACCGAAAGTCTTTCTCCCCACCCTCTCCACCAGCTGTGCTTTCTCCCTCTTCAGACAGCAGATGACAGCAGAGGGGTCACCAGCTGGGCCTGACCGTGCTGGGTCACCACCACCCCAGGGGGTTCCCAGCTCCAGGTGGCTCTGCTCTCTCCTTTGGTATTTTGTTTAAAAATTCTGATGCCATTATCATTATAATATTCAAGTAATATATTTTCAAGAGTATAATATGTCAAATGGAATAATTCAGAATTATTTTAATGTGTTCACAAAGAACGGTAGTAAGTACATGTGAAGGATCTATAGTGTATTTTGAGGTTTCCAAAAGAGTGCTTTTGGTTTTACAATTCAGATATCTTTTTTTTTTTTAAGATTTTTTATTTTATATATTTCTCTTCCCTTACCCCCCCAGCTGTCTGTTCTCTGTGTCCATTTGCTGGGTGTTCTTATCCACTTCTGTTGTCAGCGGCACGGGAATCTGTGTTTCTTTTTGTTGCTGCGTCATCTTGTTGTATCAGCTCTCCATGTGTGCGGCACCATTCCTGGGCAGGCTGCACTTTCTTTCGCGCTGGGTGGCTCTCCTTATGGGGCGCACTCCTTGCACATGGGGCTCCCCTACGCGGGGGACACCCCTGTGTGGCAGGGCACTCCTTGCGCGCATCAGCACTGTGCATGGGCCAGCTGCACACGGGTCAAGGAGGCTCGGGGTTTGAACCGTGGACCTCCCACGTGGTAAATGGACTGCCCCATCCACTGGGCCAAGTCCGCTTCCCAGATATCATTATCTATTATAATATTCAAGTAATATATATTTCCCCTTTGGTGTTACTGTGCTCTTCAAACTCCAGAGGCCTCGTGTGCCCAACACACGGCACACAGCGGGCGTGGGCACAGGTGTGCCGAAAAGCACGCATTCCGGGACATCCTGGTGGGCCAGGCTCCCACTAAGCACCCAGACGCCCTCAGGCCAGCCCCTGCTCTCCAGGCCACGGAGCGGAGGCCATGGTCAGTGCCGCCCAGGGGCCCGGGCAGAGCGGGCCTGGTGGGGCGCACAGCGCAGCCTGCTTTGGAGAGCCTCGGTGGGAATCCAGGGGCCTGCTTGTGCCACCACGGCCCGCTGCGGGGTCTCAGGCAAGTTCCCAACTGTCTGAACACAAGGGCGGGAATAGGACCTTCCTGGAAAGGATGCTGAGGACCAGGCAAGGGAGCACGTCCACGGGGCTCAGTGCTGACAGCTCAGATTTGGAAAGCTCCTACTGTGAGCTCCTGCTGGGTCTACCTGGGTCTGTGCATAAAGACACTTTTCAAAGGGCTGTTTTAATCCTTATCTCATTTTGTCCTCACCACAACTTTGGAGGCCAGGAATGAATATCCCTGATTTCCACCCCCATCCCGAGACTGAGAAAAGTGCCTTGGTTAGCCTGGAGGTGCTGACTCGCCCAGTAAATGAATGGCCCAGGGAGCAGCAAGAGATTTGCCCGAGGTCACACAGCGGGTCAAGGAAGGACCCTGTCCGGAGTTCCCCGCAGGTCAGTGCTCTTTCACCGCGATCTGCGGACCCTCCCCATCATCTAGAAAGAAGTGGATCCCCAACGTTCGCTCGCGGGGCTTTTCTGCCCAGTGCCCACCAGGCGACACACGTCCAGTCTTTGCGCGTCGCACTTCAGAGCAGAGTGATCGTGGCTCCTGGGAGCCTCAGTTTCCACCTGTGAGACGGAGGTAAGTGGAACGGGGGTGGGGGAGCGGCTCTGCCCCCGCCCGGGCTCCCAGCGGCTGGCGCGGGTGGGTGGGGGCCGCGCCCTGACTCAGCGGGGCGGGCCCAGGAGGGCTGCCCAGCCGGTCCGACCGGCCCGGGATGCAAACGAGCGCGGGGCCTCCCGGGGGTGACGGGAAGGGAGGCGGCCGCGCCGCGAGCCCCGCGCTCGGGCGGGCAGTGGGCGTGCGGGCCGGCGCCACGGACCCAGGATGGGAGCGGGCCCCCGGGGCCGCGCGCAGCCTCACGAGCCCCGCTGAAGCCCGCCGGGGGACCCCGCGAGGAGCCGAGATGTGTCTGCGCCTTGGTGAGGGGGGGCGAGCGGGGGCGGGGTGGTGGCGAGCGGGGACGTGGGGGGGGGCCCGGAGGCCCAAACCGGGCACAAGTCCTCCTCGGGCCGAGCAATGTAGTGCAAGCCCGGGAGCCGGGGCTTCGGGTTGCCGCCTCTGCTTCTTAACTTACTGAGTGGCCTGGGACTGGTCATATTCCTCTCTGGGCCTCAGTTTCCCCAGCAGGAACACAGAGGGAGGAGGGCTGCTGGAATCTTCTCGATGTGGCTGTGGCACCTCCGCCCCCCTCCGCCTCCACTTTTCTTTCTTGCATAGGGGCGGGAATGCCCCTCTGAGACCTCTGGGAGGGAGAAGAGGTGCTGGCGAGAGGGCTTCCCACCCCCTGGGGAGTGAGGGGGGGGCAGGCGAAGGGGCTTCCAGGGAATTCTGGCTTGAAAGGGCTCCCACTTCCATACCCTCCACTCCCCACTCCCAGGGCACCTGATGCTGCTCTAGGGCCTCAGGCAACCCTGGGGAGTCCCCGGTCTCCAGCCAGAGACCCGAGAGGCTGCTTCCTCGTCTGCAAATATGGGCACTGTCGCACCCACCTCCCAGATGGGCTGTGAGGATGAAGTTAGCGCCTAAGATCTTGAAAAGTGCTTAGCCCTGGGTCCACCACATGCCTAAGTGCGCCAAGAATGGTAACTCAGAAACAAAAGTTCTAAGGGCTGCCCTGAGACTGTCCAGTGCTCTAGCACGGACTCCAGCTGGCACTGACCTTCCTGTTGGAGCAGTCTCTGTCCTGGGATGCTGTTGCCATTGCCTAGCCCAGCTCTGGCTGGTGTCTGAGCTGCCAGGCGGTGGGTGGATGAGTGAGGTGGGCCAGGCTGCTGGGACAAGGCTGCCGTGCCCCTTCCTGTTTGGCCAGCAGCTGATCTTTACGACACCACTCCAGGTCCCAATGCCTGGCCAGCCCATCATCTGCCCTTCGCTTCTCCTAGACCTGGTTCAGCTCCAGAAGGTCCTGCAGGCAGAGGTCTCAGAGACCAACTTAACCACCCCCTCCCCGATTCACAGATGGGAAATCTGAGGCCCAGAGAGAGGAGGGGCTGGTGCAAGGTCACACAGCAGGATGATGACGGAGTGACTGCCTGCCTTCCCTGCTCCCTGGATTGCTACTTGCACAGGGCCTCTAACCCTCTCTGCCGCAGATGGGGAAACTGAGGCTTAGGAAGGGACTCAAAGTCAGGTCCCATGAGGTGCAGCTGAAGGAAGGAGCTGTGCGGTGCTGGGGGCCTGAGCACCATCTTCCGCAGTTCTAGAGCTGCCTAGGGTGAGGGGACAGAGCAGGACGCATGGGAAGACGCCCAAGAACAGATCTGGAATAGCCTGAGCTGCCCAAGCTGCTTCTTGTTGCTGGGGCTGTGCTGAGGGGCTTGCTCATGGGCCCCAGTGTCCTTTAGTCCCACCTCCTCCACCACCCCATTCTGTCCCTGCCCAGCCCCCTGCACTGAGAGCTTGCCTTTCCCGGCACCTCCTGGGTATACCCCGCTTTCCCATCCATCTCCTCTCGGGACCTCCCCTCCCCACTGGGAGACAAGAGCAGGAGAGGTTATTCTTCCCATTTTACAGAGGAGGGAATGGAGTCTCAGAGAGTGTGGCTTGCCCCAGGTTACTTGGCTCTGGGCAGTTCAGGTTAGCAGCTGTGTGTTGAGTTCCTACGGGGTGAAAGCTCCTGTCCACCAAACTAAAGTCCTATCCCTGCCTGATGGACATTGGGCTCCCTGGGGCCTGGAGAGTCCCCCCTGGGCCTGGCACAGAGCAGGTGCTCAGTGAGCAGTTGTACACCCAGCACCAGAATCAGTCCATCAGCGAATGGGGTGCTTAGAGGAGGATCATGGGGTCTGAAGCCAGAAGACCTGGGTTCAAATCTCTGCCCTGCCCGTAGTGACCTAGAGCAATAACAAGGCCCGCACCCCTTTAGTTAGTACCAGCTCCATGCTTTATTGACATTTCACTTAATCCCGCCGAGGACTCTCCCAGGAAGGCGTCATGAATCCCTTTTATGATTAAGGAAACCGAGGCTCAGAGGAGACAAGTTGCTGGCCCCAAGTGATCCAGAAATAGGATTGGAACCCAGCGTCCATCACTCCTGCCAGGGCCTGAGTTTCCTCCTCTACCCAGTAGGACGAGCCCCATCCTGGCCTTCAGGACCCAGGGTGCTGACACAGCTGTCCCCCACAGGCGGCCTGAGTGTGGGTGACTTCCGGAAGGTGCTGATGAAGACGGGGCTGGTGCTGGTGGTGCTGGGCCACGTGAGCTTCATCGCAGCCGCTCTGCTGCACGGCACCGTGCTGCGCTACGTGGCTGCCCCGCACGACGCCGTGGCCCTGCAGTACTGCGTAGTCAACATCCTCTCCGTCACCTCCGCGATTTTGGTATGGCCGGGTGGCACGGGAGGGAGGCTGGTGGCAGGGGGCTAAAGAGGACCTGGAAGGCTTTCAGTGAGTCCCTGTCCTGAGCCTGGACTATGAGAGGGACCCAAGCACTAACCCCTGCTCCACCACTGTCCAAATGGGCAAGCCTCAGCTTCCTCATCTATAAACTGGGCATGGTAATAGCATCCACCTCTGGGGGTCCTGGTGAGTAGGTGAGTTTTGAACAAGATCAGCCACCCACGGTGCCTGGCACAGTGCCTGGTGTATGTGAGCTGGGATTAGTACCACAGGAAAGAAATATATAGGGAATCATTAGACAGAAGGAAGGAGCATTAGCTCAGTTTGGGAGAGACTAGGAGGGTTTCACAGCAGGGAAGCCCTTGAGCTGGGTATTGACAGATGAGTAGGAGTTCACAGATGAGCCCCAATTACCATAACCCAAGTATGAGGCATGCTGGGACTAGCAGGTAGGAGAGGAAGCCAAACAGAGAGAATGGCACGTGCAAAGGTATGAAGATGGGAACGGCCAAGGTCTATTCCGGGGACACCAAGGAAACCGATTTGGCAGGAGCACAGCATTGGGCTCGGCACATGGTCACTGCTTGTGGTAGCCCTGACTGTGAGTGGAGGATGGATACATGAGTGAAGGGACCCGATGCTCTCAAGTTTATGAAGCCCTTTCCCACCTGTCACCTGATGTGGCCACAGCCTTTGGGGAACATCTAAGCATCAGTGTCCAAGTTCTGCCCCCCGCCACCTCCTGGCTGAGGGGCTGACTTCTGTCTCCAGCCTCTTTCCTCCCTTGTAGGACGTAGCACAGACAGCAGGTAGTCTCAAGGCTTGGTGAATGCGGGATCAGGCTGGGCTGTGCAGATGTGTGCAGGGTCCCTTGGGGTCCCTCCTACTGTCAGTGTTCATCTCCCCCCTGTGAGGAGGGCAGGGAGGGCCGTGGGCGCAGGGCTAGGAGGGCCCCCGGGCTGGGCTTGGGCTGGGCCGCCTCACTCTGCCCACACCTCAGTTACTTCCCACGGCTCCCAGCACCTGCTGACATAAAAGGGCCAAACCAGGATTTGAACCTAGTTGCGCCTGACATGGAATTCAGTGTCCTTTCCATGAGCCCATCCTGCAAAGCGGGCTCTGCCCAGAGAGGCAGAGGCACACACCAGTTTACAGTGGATTAAACACATGTACCACCTGCCTCCCACGCACCAGCCCTTGCCTAGTTAGTACCTGGGGGAACTCAAGGAGGAAGGCAGGCAGAATGGAGCTGGAAGGCTCCAGAGGGCAGCTGTTGAGCCAAAAGTGGGGTGGCCCTGCCCCCTGGTACTGAGGGTGCCCAGAGAGGATGGCCAGAATCTGGACAGGGACCGAGGAGGAAGGAGGTTCCTGGTGAGAGCTGTTGTGTAGATAGCATCAGGAGCAGGCTGTGTGGGGGCGGCCATACCCAGGGAAGGAGGAGGATGGGCCAGGGTGGGGTTGAAAATCCGGTGCCACTGAGGGCCGGGAATAATTTCAGCTCCTGGGGATTTTGAATTCTACTCCATAAAGTACCCCGATTTGTTTTAATACAATGATTTCATTTTCAGTTCCTTGTCAGTTGGGTTACTTAGTTTTTGTTTGGTTTTGTTTTCAAAATCTTTTCCACTCCAGGGAGACATGTCACATGTACCCTGTGGCTTACCATCCCCCCTGGCGTGCCCCCATGTCTTGGGGTCCATAGACCCCTGTTGCAGATACACAGTTACAGGCAGTGGGGAGTCATGGAAGGTTCTAGGCCAGGAGTGATTGTTTTAGAAAGCCCGTGCCCTGAGGCACATAATGAAGCCAAAGCTAAGGACGGGGTGAAAAGGCTGGGGGATTTGAGGGCCAGGGGTGGCCTTGAACCCCCTGCCCACTGTGCTCCAGCAGGAGGGTCAGGGCTGACCCGAGCCTCCCCCACAGGTTATCACCTCAGGCATCGCTGCCACCCTGCTGTCACGCTACCTCTCCAGCATCCCCCTGGTATGTGGTGCCTCCAGGGATGAAGGGGTGGGGCTGGGTGGGATGGGAGCCTGGCCTGCTTGGAGGGGGTGAGGCTATCCCTCTGGAGCCAGCGCTGCCTGGCGTCCATTGACCAGTGGCCTCTTCATCCAGCGCTGGGCAGTGTTTAGCCTGAGCACAGCCTGTGCCCTCCTCTCACTAACCTGTGCCCTTGGCCTTTTGGCCTCGATTGCTGTGACCTTTGCCACCGAGGGCCGGGCACTGCTGGCCGCCTGCACCTTTGGGAGCCCTGAACTGCTGGTGCTCACGCCCGACTGTCCCTTCGACCCCACGCGCATTTACGTAAGTACTAGGCCAGGGGTGGGGGGACATGTGTGTGTGTGTGCCACAAATGGGTGGGAAGGGTGCTTGAGATCCCACCCTCCACCCCTGCCCCTGGTGGCCGTCTCTGCAGAGCTCCAGCCTGTGCCTCTGGGGCATCTCGATGGCTTTCTGCATGGCGGAGAGCCTGTATGCTGTGCGCTCCGCCCAGCTCGCCCACCAGCTGCTGGAGCTGCGGCCCTGGAGGGGCAAGAGCAGCCACCACACGGTAAGGCTCCACTTCCTTTTCTCCTGGGCTCCCCCCTCTTGAGAACTAGGGTAATGGTTTCCTCCCCTGTACCAAGGGGAGAGGCATGGAGGCTCAGAGAGGTCCGATGTCCCAGCTAAGTCACACAGCTGACACCTGCCTCTCCCAAGGCCCAGGATGGCTCATGAAAGGGGGGGGGGATAATCTGGAATTAAATTAGAAGCCCTCCCAAGAGTAAGCCTGGCTTTTCCATGGGGGGATACAGAGATGTCCCTTGTTCCCAGGGATCCTCCCAGGCCCCAATCGCACCATTCCCTGCACTTCCTGGAGGAGGAGACCCAGAGTAGCCTCCTGTGTCTCCCTAGATGCAAGAAAGCCCAGAGCCCACGGAGGGCCAGGACCTGCTGAGCCGTACCAGCTTTGAGCCACTGACACTCTGAGGGCCGATGCCTCGTCCAGGCCTCATGGCTAATGGAACCCTGCCACCCAGTCTTCACTGGATCCCTGAAGGCCGGAAAAGGCTCCCTGGACACTCAGGGACTGGGTGGTGCTTTCCAACACCCTCCCCCTCCCCGGCCACCCAGCCCACTGCACTGAAACGAGACTTTATTCCGAAGTTATTAAAAAGAACAGATGCGCCACATGGATGCATGCAGGGTAGGGGGCGCTCAGCCAGGGGGCCTGTGCTTCTTCCCCACCCTGGAGGCGTGTGGGTGGGACTCTGGGTGTGTCTGCCCAGTTGTGTGTGTCCACGGGTCTGCGTGTAGCGGGCTGTGCTTAAAGTGGGGGTGGGGTCAGGCGGGGGAATGTCATGAGCCCCGCAGCTGGGGGGCTGGGAAACCTGGGGAGGTTTTTCTTTTGCATCATGGCCCCCAGGAGAGCAAGAGCCCTCCTGCAGGGAAGGGTGGCTCAAGGAACTTTCTTCCTCAAGCTCCCCCACCCAACCACACACACACACACACACCTACACCCACCCCTGGAATCCTTCCATTCCCTCCAAATAAAAAGACAGGCTCCTCACCTGAGCATGCCCGCCCCTCCCCCCTCAAGCTGAGCTCCTAACGGGGGAGGGGGGTGGGGTGCCCCAGGGTTGGGGAAGGGAGATGTGGCCTCTAGGAGGCGGAAGGGTGGGAGGGGTGGGGGTTGCAGGAGTGGCTGAAGTTCCGATGTCAAGGCAGGGGGTTGACTGAGCGGCAGACCACGCCAGAGCCTGTGTCTGTCACTGGCGGAGGGAGATCTGCCTCTTGGATGGGGGGGTGCTAACCGCCTGTTTGCTTGGGTCTTGGGGGGTGGGGGTGAGCTGCAGGGTTCCCTTCTCCATAGGTGCCCCCCAGTGCAGACCCTGGGGCCGCCCCAGTCTGGCCTCCAGCCTGGCCCCGGGTAGACGCGATGGGAGGAGAAGCTGGGAGCCGGGAGGGGGCCGGTGGAGGCGGCAAGGAGGGGGAGCCTGGCTCCTCTCCCTCAGAACTGCGAGGCGCTGCTGGGGTCGCACTGCAGCAGGCGCACGATGGACGGGTCGCTTTTGGCCCCGCGGATGAACTCCTCCAGGGACAGCTTGCCTGCGGGGCGAGGGGAGCAGTGAGGGGGAGAAGGCAGCGGAGCGAGGGGGGCCGAGCCGAGCTGCGGGGAGGGGAGCGGGGAGCGGGGAGTGGCGCCCGCCCCGGCCCGCCCCTGCCCGCTCACCGTCGTTGTTCGTATCCATTTGGCGGAAGATTTTCTCAGTCCTCTTCTCCGGGGTTGACTCGTCCTCTGGCATCTTCATCACGGACGAAACCATCTTGTAAATGGCCTGGGGGGCGCGAGAGAGAAGGCAGGGAGTGAGAGGAGCCTGCGCGAGCCCCCCCCCCCACCACTACCACGGCTCAAAAACGCCCCCAGGCACTTCTGGTCAAGAGGCGGGGTGGGATGGGGGCCCCTGAAGTGAGGGGAACTGTGTCGCTCAGGAAGGGGGCTCCGGGAAGGAACTGTTAGAGAGGGCCTTGACCGCTTCCTCCCGAGGACTACCTGGGAAAGGACTGCGGGCAGCGGGAGCTGCGGGGACAAAGGCATGGCAGCCTGAGAGCCCCGAGGGGGCGCGGGAAAATTCAGGATGGCTGAGTGCACTCAGGAGACGGTGGAGGACAGGAGGAGGTGGAAGTTGAAAGGCCTAGAACGCTGGGCTGAGGAGCCCGGGGCCTGGCGCCGCAGGCTCCTAGTAAGTAGCGGGTTAGCGCTGCCGACAGGGGGCGCCGGGCGGAGGGGTGGCACTGGGCTGCAGCGCCGACCGTGGCCGGCAGGGGGCGCGGGGCCGTGCTGAGGGGTGGAGAGTTCCTTGCAGCTGGGCCCGACGGGGGATGAGGAGTAATATGCAAACGAATGCAAATGAGCAACTCAGGGGCGTGGGCAGCCTGGGTTCCGCTGGACTGAGTGTGGCAGTGGCCACGGCAGGAGCTCCCCGGGACGACTCACCGAGGACATGGGAGTCTTTCTCTAAATGTACACAGGGCACCTGGGGCTCAGCCTCTGGGAGGGCAGGGGTCCCAGCGCCCCAGAACTCAAGGACTGGATCCGAGGACTCAATCTCTGACGCTTATCGACTCTTTCCAACAATCTTTCCTCCTCCTTCCATCCCATCCACTACTCCTGCCTCAGGTCCAGCTTCGGCTTCCACGATGCATAGACAAGGCCTCTTCTGGTCTTTTCCCTGGTCTGTGTTCCCACGTTGCCTCCAAAACTCTTTCTAAACACAGATCTCCAGTGCTTCTTCCCTAGGCCAGCCAGCCACAAGCGGGCCTCCCTCCAGGTCCAGCACAGCCCCCTCCTGCTGCTGCCTCCCACCACACCCCTTCGGGTTGTACCGCCCTTCTTAGGGAGGACTTCTCTGACCCAGGCAGGAGCAGGGAGTGATTATACTAGCCCCCAGCCTCCTAGGCTTCGACTTTGGGACACCTCTCCAAAGTAATTTTAACCCGGTGTGACTGCTAACCATCCCCCCCATACAGTTAAGGACCATGGCTCCCAGGTGGTGTCCATATCCCTAGAACCAAGCTCTTGGTGCAACTCCCCTTCCTTAAATGTGTTTTTTTTGTTTTGTTTTGTTTTGTTTTTTAAGATTCTGCCATTTAAAAGTTGGCACTGCCCTTGGTACCAAGTCCAGAGCACTGGGCCCTTTGACACTCATGGCACTCTGTGCTCTGCCCCGGCTGACTGCCACCATCAGGCCTCTAACTGGTGGGGTGATTCTGCCACAACCAAACTCCTCTGGGCCTTTCAGAGTCCCCAGGTTTACAGGCTCTGCCAGGAATAATTTACCAGCTGATTATCAGGCACCTACAATGTGCCAGCTACTTTACACGCATGATCGCTAAACCTCACAACTCTGCAAGCAGGTATCATCTCCACTCAGAAAGGGAGTTGATGACAGAGATGAGATTTGAACTCTCTCCCTCATAGCTGCTACAGAGATACTTGGGCAGTGTGGGGTGGTGGTGAATAGCAGGAAGTAAGATGGAGCTGGAGCGGCATCCTGGCTCCACTACCCCCTTGTTGTGTAGCCTTTAGACAAGTATTTAGCCTCAGTGAGCCTCAGTTTCTTCATCTGTAAAACGGGGGTAATTGTATCCCCCTCTTTAGGATTGGCTAGAGGGTTAAATGAATTAATGTTGAAAGAGTGGCTAGCTAATGTAAGTGGCCGGTAAGCAGCAGCTCAGGGCAGCTCTCAGTCCCCTGGACTCCCAGTTGTCACCTTGCACACCCCTTTTGCTGAGCTGGTCAATAAGACCTGCAGCCCTGTCTCCTCCACTAGAGAGGAGCTGCGAGAAGCTCAGACGCAGCCTCGTCCCTCCTGGTGTGCCCACATCCTGGCATAGGGCTGGGTCCTGAGAAGGATGGAAAGAGCCTGAGAGGACCGCTCCCCTGTGAGAGCCCCTCTCCTGGGCCTCCTAATTAATTGCCTGGGATTGCTGCTCACTCATTGTTCTACTGGGGCTGAGTCGTAATTAATCACTTACTGGGGTTTTCAGAACTCCATCTGCCCTGACCGTCTGGGACTGCCTGGTCACCCTGAAGAAAGCTAGAGCTTACACAGCAGAGGCCAGGCAGGAGGGGTCCTGAGGATGCCCACAGAACGGGGCTGGCCCTCGGAGCCCTGGGCGTGATACCTCCAGCAGGGCTGCGACTTACCAGCACCCAGCAGTATGACCACACAGGTGATAAAACATCTACCTCTAGGCACAAGGAGGACCCGCACTGCACTCCAAGGCATTCCAAGGCAGTCCTTAGCAAGAGAAGAAGCCGAAGAGTCCAGTAGGGACCGAAGGAGTTGGAAGGGAAAGGAGTCAGCCGGGTTGGGGGACCGGAAGAGGGAGGGTTCAGAGAAGCAGAAGGAAAGGGCGCAAGAGCTGTGCAAAGCTGTGTGGCAGGACTGCTCAGGGCAGTTCCAGGGATGTTGAAAAGGCCATTCGGGCTACTGCAGAGGAGAATAATAACTGACGGTCACTAACGTTTATGGAGTACGAACTGTCTGCTACAGTCCCTCTCCTGCTTTATCCCTACAAAGCCTTGTGAGAGTAGGGGTTAGCATCCTCATTTTACAGGTGAAGAAACAGAGGCTCAAAAAAAATGGGCAAGAAACTGGGCACATTTAATAGGACCCAAGCCTGGACAGTCTTTGACATGGGGCTGAGGGGATGGACTCTCTGGAAGATTTTTGAAGTACGGCTAACACATGCCACACACAAATTTGTCCTAAGAGAGGGCATCACACCAGCTCCTTACCCCACCCATCATGAGGTCAGCATCGTCCCCATTTTACAGACAAGCAACTTAAAGAGTTGAGGCAGATTCCAGAACTGGAAGCCAGACTTCCTGGCTGAGAGTCCATGAGCCTTTCAAGAGGCAGCTGAGTGGTGGCCCTCCTAAGCTTGCCTCCACATACATGCTGTGTGACCTTGGGCAAGTCAGGTCACCTCTCTAAGCCTCAGGAGTGATTCCCCCAACCCTGGAAAATGGGGATAGTCATCCCTCTCATGGGCTTGTTTTGGAAATGCAATGACCTCCTGGCGCTAACTGAGCACCTCTCTCAGCACCTGCCTCTTAGTGGCCCTCAGTCAGTTAGTTGGGAGGTGACTGGGTTTCCAAGATAGTCCACAGTCTGTGTGGTCTGGAGCAAGTCTCTACCTCTCTGAGTATCCCTTTCCCTCTTAAGTAAATGAGGATCACTAAAACCTAAATGGCCTGTATTCTGCAAAAATGTCAAGTCATGAGACAAAGGCTAAGGAGTTCTTCTAGCTTAAGGGGGACTAAAGAGACATGGCAGCTAAATGCAAGGCAAGATCCTGGGGCAGGGCAAAAAATGCTGTAAAGAACAGTATTGAGACAGGTGGCAAAAATGGCATATGGTCTGTAGATGAGATAACAGCCTTGTTTCTATGTTAAATGCCCTGACTTTGATAATGATATTATGGCTTATGTAAGAGAATGTCCTTATTCTTAGGAAATACATTCTGAAGTATCCAGGGGTAAAGGAGCATGTTTAGAACAACAAGGAAACATGATGCAGCACGCACACAACGAGAGAGCAAATGTGGCAAAACGTTAATTGGTGAATCTTCAAAAAAGGCAAATGGGAGTTTTCTGCAACTTTCCTTTAAATTGGAAATTATTTCTTAACCAAGAGTTTTGAAAATGGGGTCATAAGAGTAGCACCTGCCACCAGCTGCCTACAAGGACTGTGGAGAGGATGAAATGGGGTGGTGGGTGCAAAGCGCTGGGCCCTGCGCCCGGCCGCTCAGGGGCCCGGGGGCCCACCTGCACGATCTCCAGCATCTCCTCGCGGCTGATGTAGCCGTTGCCGTCCAGGTCGTACATGCTGAAGGCCCACATGAGCTTCTGCTCCAGGCGGCCGCGCGACGTCACGCTCAGCGCGATGATGAACTCCCGGAAGTCGATGGTGCCGTCGCTGTTGGTGTCGAAGGTGCGGAAGACGTGCTCGGCGAACTTGGAGGCGTCGCCGTAGGGGAAGAAGTTGGCGTAGATCTTCTTGAACTCGTCCACGTTGAGGATGCCCGTGGGGCAGTCCTTGAGGAAGCCCTTGTACCACTCCTGCAGCTCCAGCTCCGAGAACTCCGTGTTCTCCCGCAGGTCCTGCAGCATTTCCGGCCGCAGCTTGCTGTTCTGCTTGCCCATGGCCGCTGAGCCAAGGGTCACCTGGGTCCCCCGAGGGGGGTCAAGGGACAGAGAGGAGAAGTCAGGCCCCCTGGCCCCTCGACAGCGCTTCAGAAGGGCCTCCAGACAACAGCCACCCAGCCTCACTTTGGACCCAGTGAAGGAAAGGAACTGGCCCAAGGCCACACAGCCTGCCTCTGTGCCATGCTGCCCAGTTTCCCAAGACCTCCCCCTTCTCCAGGAAGCAGACCAGGAGGGGGAGGAAGGGAAGGAGGCTCATGTTGACTTAGGTCCTACTAAGTGCCAGTCCCCTGAGTCTTTACAGGTGCATATCATTTAATTCTCACAAGGTGAAGCATGGGAATTAGCCCCATTTTACAGATGAGAAGTCCAGCTCAGAGAGTGAGGTGACCTGCCTCAGGACACACAGCCACAGAATGACTCACCTGCCTCCCAAAGATGCCCAAGAAGGTGCAGAAGGACCTTCTGGTTCTCCTCCTGCCTACCTATGGCCCTTTCCTTGCCTCACATGTGCCTGCTCACCACAAAATACACCACAAAGGACTCTGCCCTGTTCTCCCATATGAGTTTGCCTGGCAAGAGGCATGAGCCTGGGCTCTGGAGCCAGACCACCTGGGTTTGAACCCCAGCTCTGCCTCTTACCAGTTACAACCTTGGGCAAATTCCTTACACTCTCTCTGCCTCGTCTGTAAAATGAGGATAATAATAGTACCTACCTCATGGGTTGTTGTGGGCATTAAATTAGCTAATATGTGTGAAGCACTCAAAATAGTGCCTGGCACATCAAAATACTATGTCAATAAATGAAATAAATAAGTGAAAATGAGTTGCATGTACCCAGGTGTCACAAAACTCACACACAACAATACACAAATGAATGCATCCTGACACAGAGGGTACGACACAGCTCACCAAACCCACACACCAGCTCCCCCGCCACTCACATTCAGCCCGCACGCACCCATGGGTCACCATGCCTCCACACGCGACAACATTGCTCTGCTCCACAGTGTGCACGGCACCACGCAACCTCCCATACCCTGTGCAGCAAAGCACACCAGCCCACAACCCCACATGTCTCACACATGCCATCACACGCCAACTCACATGCCAACACCTCTCACATGGCCAGCTGCACGTGGGGACCCTCAGACACCCTTGCCATCTTTCATCTCTTCTCCCAAGGGTGCTGCCCGGTCCCAGGCGAGGAAGCTGCAGCCTTTCCCAGATCTGCTGGGGACTCCCCTGCCAGGGTAACCCCTCCCTCCCCTCCCCCAACACTTACCTTCATTTAGACCAGAAAGGTCCCTTCATACAAGGGGGTTAGAGTGTGGCAGCTGCAGGAAAGGGGATGGAGAGGAGACAGCCAGGCAGAGCAGAGATGGGGGGAGGTGCAGGTGAATGAACCACCCCCACGGCCTGGGCTTGGGGCTGTGAGTGAAACAGAGCGAGGGGCTCCTGGTGTGTGCATGTCTGTGAAGCTCTGTGTGTGTGAGGGTGGGTGGGCGTGTGTGAGTGCAGGTGCCCCTGCGTGCTCGGGGGTCCCTGGCCTCTGCACTGTATGTCTCTCCATGCGTTTGAGTTCATGTCTATGCATTACGTGTGCAATGTGGACAGGTGGCGTGTGGCCATTTGAGGACCCGTATGTGTCTTCGGCAGTGTGTGATATATGTGTTTCTGTAAGTTGGTGCCCCTCCTTTCTGGATCAGCCCGGTCTGCCCCAGGCTGAAGATCAAGTGTGTGGCAGAGGACTAAGGAAATGCATTGCACTGGGGCAGGGAAATGTGTCCCTTACTCCCCTCCTCAAGGTCCAAGGAACTGGGTCACTGGGCCGGGGAGGAGGGATGCTCCGGGCAGGAGTGATCCTCCAGTGCCCCCTACTCTCTGCCACCCTCAGAGTTACCCACCCCCCTCAGTTGGGAGACGTGGAAACGAGGGTGACAGAAGGTTCTACTGTCCCTGCAAAGATATCCAGCCTCCTAAATGGGTAGGATCCCATTGCTGGACCTGAGAAACCCGCCCTGGGGATTCTCTCCAAGCCTCCCCCCATCTTTCTCCTGAGCCCCCGCCCCAAGCCTTTCAGCACTCGGAGGGCGCCAGGCGGGTTGGCCCCTCCTGGAGGGGGCGCTCCGGGGCGGCCGAAAGGCGACTCCTCCGGGCTGGCCACTCGGCGTGCAGGACCCTAGAGAGCGCCGCGCGCTCCCCGGGGGAGCCCCGGCTTCCTGAGCCCCCGGAGGGAGGATTCCCGGGAGCAGCGAGGTGAGGGGGCACTGGACGTGGCCCCCTCCCTCCAGAAGCCCCGCTTCCCACAGCCCCCAGCCCCGGCCGGAGCGGCCCCCACTCACCCAGCGACGCGGAGACACCGACTGCGCAGGGAAGGCGGCGCTGCTGCGGCGCGCGGCGGCAGAGGCGGCCGGAGGCGCGGGCGGGGGGAGGGGAGGGCTTGCGAGGGAGACGCCCCGCAGCGTCCGCCGGAGCCCCTCCCCAAGGGGGGGTCCCCATTCCTCCCCGTTCCTTCCAGCCCCGAGCGGGGGTGGGGGGGTGTACTCGCTCCGCCCCCACCGCAGCCCAGCAGAGAGGAGGGGGCTTCCTCGCCTCCCCGGCCCCCTCACGTGGGAGCACCCTGCCAGGGGAGGAGGATCGAGGCCCCCATCTCTTAAGCTCCTCAGCTCAGTAGCTTGCCCGGAGGAAGGGGGTCAGTGACAAGGGACCGCTCCCTGAGCCGGGGACAACCCTCGGCCGCTGCTCTCCCCTCCGTCGCGCTCCCCTACCTGGGCGCGGAACTGCACGGCGCTCCGAGGGCGGAACCCAGGTCCTGGGCTGCTCGATGGGCGCCCTCACCTGCCCCCGCGCCCCAACTCCGGAACTCACTGAGCTGGGGGCGCTTGGGGGGAGGAAGGGAGCCCACTCCTCCAGTCCGTGAGGGCTCAGGGCCAGGCACGCCCCCTACCCCCCTCCGCCTTAGTCCCAACCCCACCTCCGGCGCACCCCTCCGAGAAGGCGTCCCCAGGACCCCCTCAGCATAAACCCCACCTCCCAGCCCCGACGTGAACTGCTCCTCCCACTCCCCTCCCCCAGCAAGGAAACCCCCGCTTTCCCTTGCGGGTGCAGGATTGTGCTCTGAGAAAGGAGCGGAATGTCTCCAGCGGGGCCGGGGGTCCTGCCTGTGCAGCGCACAGCCCCTCCAGCGCTGGGCACCCCGGCACAGCGCCTCCTGCCAGGGAGCAGTCCCCACATCATGGGCCCACCTGCTGACCTTTCACCAGCCCTAAGAAGAGGTCCTTATTGTTCCCACTTTATAGATGAGGAAATACGACTCAGAGCCGGGAAATGATTTTCCCAAGGTCTCGCAGCTAGTAAGTGGAGGGCTAGGCTTGAATCCACGTGCCCTCATTCATTCATTCCACGAATATTTTTGAAGCACTCATTAGACCTGGAACTATTCTAGGATGTAGGGCTGCAGCCGTGGAGAATAAACAATGGGCGTAACGCACAAGTCAACTCTCTATAGAGTATTAGATAAGAATTTTGGACAAAGAAAAAGTCGGGATGGGTGATGCAGGGCTTGGATGGTGGCAGATCAGGAGCCTTGGTGATCATGACAGACTTTAGATTTTATTCCAGGTGAGGTGGGAAACCCGCGGGGCTCTGAGCAGAGAGACGGGTCTGGCTTCCACACCAACAGCTCACACCGGCCACTCCGGTGAGAACAGACTGCGAGGTGTAGGGGGGTGGGCCGGGGTGGGGACAGGGACCAGCTCAGAGTGAGAGAAGAGCAGGGCAGAGCGGTGGGCTGACTTCCGGGCCGAGTGTGAAGGCGTTGCCATCTGACTGGACGGCTCCTCTCAGTCCAGTGCAGTGGTCTTTCGCCTGCCGCAGCGCAGCTCCCCGCAGCTCCCAGCAAAGCTCCACCTCCAGGTTCCCAGACAAGCCTCTCCGGCGGTCAAAAGCTAGACTCTGTCCCTTGGCTTGGGGACAGGTCTCAGCTGGAGGAGTCGAGGAGCCAGCTGGGCCCTCGGGAACACTGGCTCCTCTCTGTGCCTTGGCTCCGGTGTTGGGACCCCCGCGGAGGCGTGAGAGACGCCAGACGCGTGCGGGGGCGGTTCCCAGCTGCCTCCCGCTGAAGACCTGGGGGGGGGGGGGGGGGGGGGGGCTTGTGCTCAGCCCCCACCCCAGGCCCCTGGAGTGACAAGCTCTTCCCTTCCCACCCGGCCTGGAGGGGCCTGCTGGGCTTGGGGCAGGGTCCTGCCCTGCTGTCACTGGCTAGGTCCCTCCTCCCCCCATTATTCCTCCCTCTCTGGACCAGCCTGAAGTCCATGTCCTCCCAGCCTGGAGCCGGTCCTCTGTCCACCCTTGTGGGGGCCTCTGTTCCCCCCCTCCCCCACTGTCCATTCAGCCCCTCTCTCTGCTTGCTCCCAGCTTCACCTCCTTCAGCCTGGTTCCTTGGCTCAGCCCCTGGAACCTTGGTCTCTTCCTCCATTTTTCTTCTCTGGGAGGGTGACTCTGAGTGTCCTCCCTCAGGACACTGAGTCCTGTCTCACACTTCGAGGGGTCTGAGTCCTGTCTCATACTTCGATGGGGGTTTCTGGGGCACCCCACCTCCCCTTGGCTTTCCCTGCAACCAGAACAAGTAGGGTGGATGTGGGACAGAGTCCGGGCCCTGGTGGGCTCCGCAGGCGGCCTTCCATGGGCCTCCTCGGCCTCTCTGGGGCCTGAGAGCCAAAGGGGAAGGCCTGGAGTGCCCCACGCCACCAGCCAAGGGCCTTGGCTGAAGACCCGGTGCCCTGGGATGTAGCCAGGGACAGGGCAGAGGCGCAGCTGGGCAGGAGCCTGGGTCTCCTCGCTCTGGAAGACCTGGAGTTAAGTGTGTCCTCCTCTCTGAGCAGAGAGGTTAGAAAGGTGACCCGGATGCCTCGCCGTCCCCCACTGGAACCCTGGACAGCACCAAGGAGCCCGAGAACAAGCCGAGGCTCACAGCCCCCTCAGGCCTGAAATTCTGGACATGAGCACACATAGATGAGGCACCAGTGATCCCAGAAGCCCTCTGGTTTGCTTTCTATGAAGGCCCAGAAAGGGGGGGCACCTTACTGATACTCAGCTCCCACCCTCCCCAGCTTGAGGCATCCAGGAGGGAGGGAAAGATGCAGCTCAATAGAAGGTGGCTTATTGAGAGAAGTGGGCAGTGGGCAGGGCCCATGGAGGACACAGCAAATAAATCCCAGGGAAGGGGAGGGCCTGGCACCAGAGGAGAGAGGTGAGGGGGACAGAAACCAGGGTAGCTGCCCTCCTCTCCACTAAAGAGGGGGAGGCCAGAGAGAGAAGGAAATGGGGACAAGTGGGGAAGGGACTGCATATCCCTTGAGCACCTACATGCTTTGCCTGCATCACCTTCTCTGATCCTCATTAATCCTGAGGAGTCAGATGTGGATGGAGGCAGAGCCTCAGACAGGTGAAGGCACTTGGCTGAGGTAACACAGCAAGGAAATGACAGTGGCAGAATTTGAACCCCATTGTGCACCTGGGAGGCGAGGACCTCTCCCTGGAATGCTCTCAGTGAAATAGACGGAGGTCCCACCCCCAGCCCCATGGAAGCCCAACTCCCACCCTCCCTCTTTGGTCCCAAACGACTTGGGCTTGGAAAATTCTGATGCGAGCAGATGGTGGGGACAGATGGAAGGAAAAGCATCTCGGGGCTGAACGATACAAACAAACATTGATAAAGTGATTACAACTTCAAGACACCCCTTTCCAAAGGGCCCAGCCCACCCCAGGCTGGAACACAACGGGCCCCGTGGGGACCTGGGGTCTCCGGATGCCCCCGCATCCCCGCCCGCCCCATCCTGGCTCCTGCCCGCTCCCCTCTCCGCCAGGGACCACCCCCGGACCAGAGCCCAGGGCGGTAGAGCTGCCAGGAGCGCAGCCGGGAGGGGGAGGGTGCGGGCCTGGCTGTTCCTCAGGGAGCAGAAAGATGGGGGGCTGGGGGTGTAGATCCTTGGGGAGCTGGGACTGCAGATCTGAAGTCAAGGCCCTGGGGGCTGGGGGACCCTCACTTTACATAGGAGGCTCTGAGCGCTGCCATGTCTCCAGGGTCCCCGCAGAGCAAGCCTGAACCCTGAGCCCCCACTCCCCACGACAGAGCCGCCGAGGCCTTGGTCTCGCAGGCTGCAGCCTAGGTTGGTCCCCTCATCTGTAAAATGGCACCGACTGTAATAATAGCTCCTCCCTCGAAGGGCTGCCTGCACACAGTTGGCGCTCACTTAATGCTGGCTATGGCTGCTGCCTGCGGCTCCCCGTGGCTACTAGGGGATCCCTGGTAATGGGAGATCAGCGGCTGAGACTCCACGCTGCTGCTCGCAGACCCCCTGAGGCTGCTGGGCTGTTGTTGGCCGAGGATGGCGGCAGTGCTCCCCAGCAAGGGCCCCTCCCCCAGCCCCAGGCCAAGCCCCCGGGGACGGGGAAAGGGGCTGCATCTTCGCTGGTTCTTCCATATGAGACTACAGGCCTCAGAGGGTGACAGACCAGGTTTGAATTCTGACATGGCCTCTTTCCAGCCATGGGTTAAACCCTCCCGTCCTCTGGCTCCTTTTCTATAAAGTGAGCGTTTCCATCCTGAACTTGCTCCCCAGCGCACACAGGCCCCTCTGGACTCCAGCTTTCCGCCCCGGCTTGCCCTGCCCCAGAGGTCCCTCCACCAAAGGAGCTCAAGGCCCCACCCCCATGTGAGACTCCTGCCTAGTCATTACCCGCACACCCCCTTCTTCCCTAAGCCCTGCCCACTCTATCAGAGGATGTCTCTCCGGCCTGTCCTCCTCTCAATAACCTTCCATGGCTCCCTACTGCCTACCAGAGTAAGTGGAAATGCAAGGTTCTCCATGACATGCCCCAAGCCTCATCTCCTACCCCATCTCTTATTGCTCTGCCTTCCTTTACTCAAGCAACTCCCCACCCATCTGGAAGGGGGTGTCCAGCAACCCCTCCTTCCTCAGGTGAACAGATCTCCCAGAACTGAATGAAGGGACCTGGAGTCAGGGCTAATCTCTCCACCCAGGTTTTAATCTGGGTGGGGTGGAGAGAAGTGATGCGGGCAGTTGGGGTCACATTACTAGCCAACCCTTGTCCAGTGCAATAATCCCTCTTCCTCCCTGTCCTCGTAGCTGGAAGGGCCTTAGGGGTCAGCCGGAGAGGGACAGTGACTTGACTGTCCTCAGGTCAAAAGTGACCCCTTCACAACCTCTCTGGCAGATAAGCATCAGATCTTTCTTACACATTTCCCCTGCTGGGGAGCTCATTCCTACAGCTCATTCTGGTTTATCTTGTGATGGCTTTGACCATCTAAAATTGTTCCTGAGTTTATAATGAATGAAACTGTTACTTCTTGGAAGTGGAATGGAGAGCAGGGGCTGTGTTTTCATTTATAATTTTATACCAAATTCTGTCTGAATTTATTACAATCTGCATGCACAGACATTTGAGACTCGAATCAAAATCTAAAGAGTAGGGAAGTGGATGTGGCTCAACTGATAGAGCATCCATCTACCATGTGGAGGGTCCAGGGTTCAATCCCCAGGGCCTCCTGGTCCATGTGGTAAGCTGGCCCATGCACAGTGCTGCTGCTGCACACAAGGAGTGCCATGCCATGCAGGGGCATCCCCACGGAGGGGATGTGCCCCACAAGGAATGTGCCCCACAAGGAGAGCCGCCCTGAATGAAAAAAGCGCAGCCCACCCGGGAGTGGCACCGCACACACAGAGAGCTGATGCAGCAAGATGATGCAATAAAAAAGAGACATAGTTTCCCAGTGCCGCAGGATAATGCAAGCAGACGCAGAAGAACACGCAGCAGACGCAGAAGAACACGCAGACAATGGGGGGAGAGGGGAAAGAAAGAAATAAAATAAATATAAAAAAAAAAATCTAAAGAGTTAAGATTTTTGCAAGGAAGTTCTCCCTAAACTCGAGTCTTCCAGCGCCCAACTCTGCCCTGGGGCTGCCCAGACTGCGGCCTGAGGCCCTGGTGTGAGTCTGTCCCCGCCTGCCCCTCCTATCCTTGAAGTGGTTGGACTCCCCAGCACCGCCAATGTGGCCCCCCCGGGCTGGGAGACAGGCGGCACCCCTGGCCAGCTGTGCTTCTTCTGTGAGATGCCTCCTTCCTCGAGCTGTGTGAGGAGCCCACAAGACAGTGCGCGTGAGAGGAGCCTGCTCTGTGGCAGTCTTGAAGGCAAGGGTCCCCAAGGGCAGGAAAGGGAAGGTCCCAGCTCAAGGCTTCTGCTGGGCACCTGCTTTAATCCCCCATTTTACAGAAGAAGGAACAGAGGCACAGAGAGGTCAAGTTTCCCGCATGAGAGTCTGCATGCATGAGTTAGAGCAAGAGCCAAGAGGGCCCACAGCTCTGTCTTCCAAGCCTTTTCCAGCGGGCCAGGCTGCCTTGCAGGGGTGAAGGCTCCCCAGAGGAACAGGAGTACCCAGGGTCCCAGCATTCCACTCCAGAGGCTGAAGTTGCCCCATCCCAGGGACCTTATGCTCCCAATCTGTCTTTCTTCCTGGGAAAACGGGGAGTTCTCATTTCTGGCGCCCCAGGCTCTGCCAGGCTGGGGATTGCCTCTTTGTTTCCACAGTAACAGTGAACTGAGGGGCCTCCCGAATCAGTGCAGGGCTACTACTGCATGAGTACTTGCAAATCCTCATGTGCTCTGGATGTCCCTGGAGTGAGGCGGCTATAGGGACATGTGTGCACCCTTGCACACGTATGTACACACAATGCACGTGTATGCACATCCTTGCCCACTCGGGCACCCACATGCATGCTCTTGCACATGTGTGCACATGCAGAATGTGCCAAGCCCTGGCCCGCTAACCCAGAAGTGGGTGAGGGTGTCATCCTGGCTGACATGACCCACTCTCACAGCCACCCTGCTCCCCTCAGAGGCAGGGAGGAGCATGGAGAAACGGTGGGCTTGCACTTTATAGTAATATCCACTGCTACATTTATAGAGCACTTACTATGTGCCAGCTACTGTGTGCTCTTTGTCGTATGTAGTATCTCCTTTTCTCCCCCCAATGCCAGATGAGGAAACATGCTCAGAGAGGCAAGGTGATTTGCCTGAGGTCCCCCAGTGGGGACTGACCGAGGAGAGTTTTGAGCCCAGACAGTTTGACGCCAGGGCTTGGGGTCTTGCTCTCCCCACCAGATGCATCATTGCAGGAACCAATGCACACTCACCCTGAGGCCCCCAAACACAAATGGGGGTGCCTGGCAGCAGGTGGGACCGAGCTGAGGCCTCCTGACTAGAAGGCCAGTGTACCTGGGCCTGTGGATCTGGGTCATTAGATTCCCTCTCCGGCCTCTAGCCATTCTCAGGAAGGAGTGAGAGGAGGGCCAGAGGACAGTAGGGGCTTTCCTACCACTTATTTACTTCTTCCCAGTATGCGGGGGAGACCCACCGGCAGCCTCTGGCTAGGGGTGCCACCTGGATTCACTTGGTGCTCCAAAGCAGGCTCCTGGCTCCCTGACCTGCTCTTGCCTTCTCAGGCAGACCTGGGAGAAACAAGAGGGCCTGAGGCCAGAGGCTAGGTCAGTGGGGGTCACCCTGGGCAGGGAGTTGGTGGGGGGGAGGGGGAGGGTCTTCCAGGAGGCAGGTTTCAGCAAGAGGACAATCTGACAATAAAAATAGACTTCTGGTTAGGTAGTGAGCTCCTTGTCAGTGGAGGCATTCCAGGTCATCAATGCTGGATATTCCCTAGTTAAGAAATTTCAAGATGAACAACTACCAAGTCCCTGCATCACCATGGTCATCATCGTAGCTACCCCTGATTGGGCATCCTTTGTATCAGGCGATTGAAGATATAATAAAGCTGTCACTACTACTAATCAAAATAGCAGCTCCTGTGTCTCGAGCCCTTCCATGGCTGATCTCCTTGAATCCTCTCAGAACCTGTGAGGTAGGTCAGGCCTATTTACGGATAAGGAAACTGAGGCTCACAGAGGTTCAGTGAATTGTCTGTGGTCTGCCCACCTGGGAGCTGGCCTCCTGAGGTTGAGGCTTGAGGGAGCAAAGCCGGAGGCAGGGCAGCCTCACCCAGGTGGGGCTCTGGGGCTCTGCGCCTTTCCTGCTCCGAGCCCCACCGGCTTGACCAAGGCCAAAGTGGGTGCCCTCTGCTGGCAAGGAGGGAGGCCCTGAGCCTCCCACACTCACTTCCAGATTGCCCCCCTTTGCCACTGAAAACAGGTGCCCGAGGTCAGCCAGGCAGACAGAGGCTGAGCTGAGGTGTGACGCCACCCGCTTCTTGCTCCGTCTACCTCTTCCTAGTAGCAAAGAGGATTTACCCCAGCTGCGTCCACTTCCTGTCTTCCCTCCTCCACTTCTGGGCCCTCTGAGATAGGGCCTCTGGGCCCCCTGCTCTTGAGGGATCTGGGTGGCCTTGGCGTATAGCTGAGAAGGTCTCCAGCAGCCGAGCTGGGGTCCAGGTTTGAGGCATGCGGCTGCCACTGACACTGTGTCATCTTGTGCAAGATTCTCAAGCTCTGAGAGCTGTCAGGTGGGAGTTATTTCCCCTGCAGACGCTGAAGCACCTCCTCTACCCAGTTAGAAGGACTCTACGCAGCCCTCTCCCCCTCCTCCCTCTCTCCCCTTCTCCTTTCTCCTCTGCCGCCCCAGCTCAGCAGCTCCTCCTCTCCAGTGTGGGTACTATTATTAGCCTCTTTTTCAAGAGGAAGCATTTGATGCTCAGAGAGGTGGGGTAGCTGGCCCAGCTTGCAGCCAGGTGCTTCTGGCTTAGAACCGGAGCTTGGAGAGCTACCCGCTGCCCTATACCCTCTCCATCTCTCCTCCCCTCCTTGCAGGGTCTCATCCACCAGCTCCTCCTTTAAAAAGTCTGCTGGATTTTCCATTGGCTTGTCTCCCTCTCCCCTGCCACCACCCTGGCCGAGACCCCACTATTTTTTGTGCAGGTGACTGCAAGAGCCTCCTTGCCTCCTCATGGGTGGTCTGGTCCCCACTCCTGTTTTCCGAAGTCTGCTTTCTGGAATAGGAAGAGTGAGCCTTTTAAAATGTAAATCAGACCATGTCCCTCCTTCTTGAAACTTCCCATTGTGAGTGGAATTAACCCAAACTCTCTTCCTCACCCCTGAGGCCCTGTCCTATATGATCCCAGCCACCCTGATCTCTTTTACCAAGCTCCAGTTTCACTGGCTTTTTTCAGTTTCTTAAATATGCCAAACTTGCTTCTGCCTCAGGGCCTTTGCACTTACTGTTCCTATAGTTGGAACTCCCTTCCTGTGATGTGTGTTATGCCTTTCCCCTTTTCCTCCTTCAGGTCTTAGTTCAGACACCATCCCCCTACCTAACGCTACCCTCCCTGGCCACTCTCCGTGACATTTCTCCATTTTGTTTTGTTTTTGTTTTTTAATAGCCCCTGTCAGTCTCTGATGATATTTGAGTTAGTCATTAGCTCATTGTTTATTGCCCGGTCTCCCACTAGAATGTGAGATCCATGGGGGCAGAGGTCTTAACATCTTGTTCTCACTGGTGCCCCCAAAGCCTTGCACGTAGGAGGTGCTCAGTAAGTATCTGATGAGCGCATAAAGCCCTCCCTAGCCCTGACTTCACTTTCAAGGTTGGAACAGTCTTTCAAATCCAAACTTGTTTTCCTGCCCCCACTGCCACAGCCTAGAGCTCCCTGCTGCCTCCCTCCCATCCCACCCCATCCATAAATGCGATGCTTCCGGGCCTTGGGACCAACCTTCCTCTCATTTGACTAATTCCCATCTGACTGTCAGCGCTTCTCTCTTCTGTCTCCCATAGCTCCCTGGTGCTTCCTGTTTCTGAAGGAGGCGCTCTGTATTTTCAGCCTCTGTCCTCCTCCCCTGCCCTCACCAGCTCGGAGCAACCTGGCTCATTGCTGTGTCCTCAGCACCCAGCCCCAGGCTGGCCTGGCACAGGCACTCAAAATGTTGTGTTGAGGTTGCCTTTTACTGTTTGACAGGAATTTTGGAGATTAGACAGGTCAGACCAGTGTCTCCCAGCTGTATGACCCAGGGCAAGTCACATTCTCTCTTTGATGCTCATTTGATGCTCAGAGTTTCCTCTCAGTTTCCTCATCTGTACAATGGGTCTAGCAATCCTGATCACTCAGGGTTGGAAGGATTTAAAGAGGTTTCTTTCTCCCCAGAGGTGAGGGGAAGAGGTGGGCAGATTGGACCACGCACAAATCTGGCACCACATCAGTGAATTTGAGACCTGGCTCCATCGTTCACTGGCTGGGTGACCCAGGGCAAGTCGCCTTCCCTCTCTGAACTTCATCTTCCTGATCTGGTATGGGAACTAATAACACAAACCAATTTAAGATTCAAAATACCACGGGAAAAGACCCAAGTTCTTGGTAGTTGCACAGTTATTATGTCCTCAAAGCAATCTCCTACCCTTCTCCCAATTCTTCCTGTGATTTGGGGTGTGTGTCTACAGGACCTGCTGGACAGGAGCCTTGACCATTCCAGGCTGCAGGAAAGAGCCTCCCCGTTCTAAGGGGCTTCTAGGATCTGACTTGGGCATCTGCAGCCTGGATTAGGTGCTAGGACTTTGGAGGACCCAAATGCTGTAAGTGGCCAGCCTGTCCCTAAGGAGATGTCTGTGGAGTCCTCCAAATGGAGATCAGTGTAGCTTGAGAGGACTGAGGCCCACCCCTCAGCCTCCACCCAGATCTCCATTCATACATACATTCATTCTTCCACTGCTGTATTTCCAGAACATTGCACAGGGCCTGGCACATAGTACGTGCTCAATAAATATATGTTGGAAGAACAAATTTATTCTACACATTCACAAACATTTACTGAGCACCTAAGGCAAAGCAGACCCAGTGCTAACGGATGGTGTATAGACTGGTCCTGACAGCCCCCTCCCAAGCTCACCCAGGGTACCACTAAATGCTCCCAGCTCTTCCAACCTCCAATCCAGCTCCCACCGGCTGCCAGGCTGCAGGACTTTTCCCAGAATCAAGATAATGCTCAAGCAACCCGTGTATTATGGGGCCTGGGAAGGCTTCAGCCCCGGAGTCGCAACTCCCTAAATCCTCCTGGTCCTTTTAGCCTTCCACCTATAGCGCTCCTTCCTGCCCTCCCCCTCCCCCCTGCCCCCCCAAACCCTCAGACACACAGCTAAGCCATCTTGCTCCTCTCAATACCCCACATCTACGCGGGGTTATACTTATGTAGGCCAGCAGGTGGCGCTGAGGCTTGCCTTTCCTCAGCGCCTGGACTGGACTCCAGACTCCACCAGGACCCTCTCCCTCCTTTCTCTCTCCAGCACCGACAGGAGTGGACTCTGTGACATCTAATTGACCCCGCTCCTTTCTTCGGGTTCCTGTGATGGAGCCTGAGAAGAATCCAGTTGCTTCTGCAGGCCCCCCTGGGTGTCTTTTCCTGCGGGTGGGTCAGGGAGGGGAGTCCCTAGGGGACCGGAGCTGCAGCTGGTGGGCGGGGCTGGGCGGGGTGGGGCCAGTAGCAGCTGCCAGGAGAGAGGACTGAGAAGGAGACAGGGAGAGAAGGGGAGAGGTGCTCTGGTTCCCTAGCTCCTGTCCTAAACAGGCCGAGGTCCCAGCTGAGGTTCACCCCCAGGACAAGGTATGTGACTGAGGAGGCAGATGGGGACTGTGTGTGTGGTGGGGGATCAGCTTACCCAGTGGGGAAGGCCTGGGGGTACTGAGGGCCATGCAGTCAGAAGGGATACGGCTGCTGAGCAAGAACTCCCAGCCCCCTCCTCCCATCTTGCCCCTTCTGGGATGACCGAGTAGAAACTTTGAGGGACAGTGGAAGGAGTCCTTGTTGCTCTTGACTCACTCTGTGAATTTGCACCTGGCTCTTCCCATCTTTGAATCTCAATTTCTTAAGCTGCAAAACTGGGGGAGGGGGGTGTTGGAAAGATCTTGAAGGTGTAGGTTCTGTGGATAAATCTGCAATATGTCCAAAGGAATTAGTCCTGCCAGGGACCTCTGGAAGACCGGAAGCTTCTAAGACCCAAAAGAATGCCCCAGCATGGTAGAGTGTCAGGTGGTGGGTGTGGAGGTCTCCCTTGGAGAGATGGGTGGCCCCTCCATGTCAGGGGGCTGGCCCATGCCTCTCTCTTCAATCTTGATTCTCTGACTGGGGTGGAGAGTGTCACAGAGTGGGGTAGCAGGCTTCCCCAGCGTCTTGGTATTTCCCAGGGTGACTCATTAGGGAAGGGATGGGTCAGAGTATGGGGTGAAAGCACCTCTCTGCCACCTCAAGGTCAGAAAAGAAGTGGATTGTGCAGAAGGGTGTGTTGGGGCAGGGGTAGGGATAGTGATGAGCATATGGATGTCCCCACTTTTATTATCCATGGCAGGCAGCCAAGTCTCCGAAGGGGGGGCCCCCCCCCACTTTAAAGCCATTAGTTCTTCACTGCTCGTGGCATTCAGCCAGGACAGGCTGGAATGGGGTGTGGTGGGGAGCGGGGAGCCCAGGAGCCCCCAGGAAAAGGTCGATCCAGATTATTCTCTGGCTAGGGAGGAGCTGGCACAGGCAAGTTCTAGAATCTCAGGGATCCCAGGGTGGGTGAAGTCACTCAGGTACAAGTTTGAGAGGTTGCTCGGTCTCTGTTCAAATCCTGGCTGTGCCGTGGGTCTTTGGGCAAGTCAGGTAACCTCTCCAAGCTGCAGTCCCCTCCTATGAAATGTGTGAACAGTAGAGTAGACCTTATGGGTAGCAATGAGAATTAAGCGACATAATGCAAGTAAAGCCCTTAGGACAGTATGGGGCGCACAGCAGATGCTCCTTCTTACTCTCACCATGGAGACGAAAAGGAAAAGGACCGAGTGCCTGAGGTCACAGAACCAAACCTTTCCATGAGAGCAACCTCTTTCCCAGTAAACCTACGTACGAGCACTACTTAGCACTGTTTAGTTACCCGACCCAACCCTGACTATTTCCTTCCTGACTGCAGCACCCCTCGGGTCTGAGCAGGGGTGGGGGGGGGGGTGGGATCCCCAGGCCGAGGGAGGGGAGGTCAGTTTTGGTGTGGGATGTGGGCACAGATAAGAATTTGCCTTGCCATGGCACTTGCCCTCCCTCTCACCTGGGAGAGGGCAGACTTGGGGGCCGGGTCAGGACTCTGTGGGCGGGGAGGGGGCCGAGGGGGTCCAAGACCCGAAGACCAGGAGGTAGGGGCTGACCGTGGCGGGGGGCGCAGGGGACCGAGCTTGGGCTCAGGCAACAGGCAGGAGGGGAAGGGCCGCCAGACCGCGAAGCCGCCCTCGGCGCCCTAACCGCGGTCCGCGCGGGGGCAGGAGTGGGGGCGCCCTCCGCCCCTCACCCCGCCCCCGCGCTCTCCCCGCAGCGGGGGCGCCCCGCCCCCCGGGCGCCCGACGTGGACGCGGCCGCCGCCGCCGCCGTCGCCGCCGCCGCCAGCGCGCGGGAGTCGCTGTCCGTGGAGCCAACATGCAGGCGGCGCCGGGCGGCGCAGGGCGGCCGGGCCGCGCGGGCCGCGGGCCGGAGCGCGAACGCGGGCGGCCGCCGGGCGCCGGCGCCGCGTCCCCCTGCGCCGCCCCGGGCCGGCGGGCAGGAGGGGCCGCCATGCGCCCCGCGCCACCCCGCGCCCGGCCGCCCCGCGCCGCGCTCCGCCTGTGGCTGGGCTGCGTCTGCTTCGCGCTGGTGCAGGCGGGTAAGGGGGCCCGGGCGCGGGGCTCGGCGCCGGGGGGCTGCGGGCGGCGGGCGCCCCGGCCCACTCCACTCCCGCCCCGGGCGCTGGGAGTCCTCAGGCCCCCTCGCCGCTCCCTGGGGCCCCCTGTCTTTGCGCGCTCACTGCTGCCCTCACCCAACACCCCGGCCTCTTCCCCACCTTTTTGACCCTCGGGCCTGCCCTTCAGACTTCAAGCCCCTCCGTTTCCCCTCAGCCCTGGGTTTTCGAGGGTCTTGTGGTTCCCTGCCTCCATTCCCACTCCCCTGACCCCAGACCTTTGCCGCAGGTTCCTCTAGCTCCCGTCTCTGGTCCAGGGAGTAGCTGAGGACGCCAGCCGCCCCCCCACCCCCCTCCCCCACGCTTGGGCCTCCCTCCCCTGTCCCCAAAGATGTCTTAAATCCCTGCAGGCCAACTCTACAGGACAGAGCGGGCTGGGATCCCCGTGTGCGTGCATGTGGCGGGGACATGGAGACCAGCCAGAGGGCATGGGGCGGTGGGGTGGACCCCTGAGTCTGCGCCCCCATCCGCCTTCCCCAGCCTCTCCGGCGCCCTGTGCCCTGTCTCTGCCCTTCCTGGCAGCTGCCTCGCTCATGGGAGCTCGGCTCTCTGCTTCCCTCCCTGTCTGCCTCTCACACCCCACCTGTCTCTTCTATGGCTGGCGCCCACTGCCACCTGTCTGTGTCCCTCAGGCTCTCTGTCTCCATGTCTGGCTCTGTCTGCCCCAGGCTCCTTGGGCCTCGGGTCGGCTCCTACGCGGGCTGAGGGGTGCTGCTGAGGCCCAGGTCTTTCCCTCTGGTGACAGAGGCTTGTGTGACTCCTCAGCCCGCCCTGACCCCACCTCCCGTCGCTCCCCACCCCCCACTAACCCCCACTCATCCTCTTGGCCATCCAGAAGCTCTCACCCTGTCTCTTGACTCCACTCAGGGGCCCTGTTCAGTGATCCCAGCACCTTAGCCCTTGGGGCTGGTGGGGTCTGGGGAAGAGTCTCTCATAGACCCTTCCTCAAGCTCCATTCTGCCTGTGTTGCCACAATTCTGGGGGCACCTCTGTTGCTCCTCATTCCTCCTCAGGCTCACCCAGCCTGGCTTTTAACCTCTGGTTCTCTCTCCTTTCCACAAGGTCATTCACTTGAGAGTGCAGTATTCTAAAAAGAGCACTCTCTAAAAATTAGAGTCACTTGGACTGCTTTTCATCAGAAGAACCTTCATCTCCTGCAACCCTAGTCACCTATGCCTTCCCCACACCTATTCTCCCACCTCTTACTGCCCCTCATTAGTCTGGCCCTGCCAGAGGACTGTCAGTTTTAGCCTTGGACTTCTGTCAGGGCCTGCCTGTGGCTATCAGGGGCTTCCATCCAGGACATAAGGAGCCTGGGGCCTCTCAGTCCTGGCTCTTCAAGCCACTAAGAAATGGAGACCCATGTCCCCTAACCCCACCCCCATTTGAAGCCTTGGTTTCTTCCTTCCTCACTGCCTGGTCTTTCCCAGGTTTCCTTGTGTCTACCCTGCCTCATGAGGCAGTGGGCCTGGGCCTCACAGCAGGAGGCGCTCAGGCTCAGATGTCTCCCCACCCCCAGACAGTCCCTCGGCCCCAGTGAATGTCACTGTCAGGCACCTCAAGGCCAACTCGGCGGTGGTGAGCTGGGACGTGCTGGAGGATGAGGTTGTCATTGGATTTGCCATCTCCCAGCAGGTAACCCTTGGGGGTCTCTGGGAGGGAAGAAGGCATCAAGAGAGTAGAGGCAGATGGGGGGTATGGAGAGCTAGAAAGGAAAAGGAATGAGGGGCAAGTGAGAAGGGCAAAAAGTTGTACTTTTGACTTGAAATTAGGACCCCAGAAGTGAGGGAAGTTTCAGGAGCTTTCTATTGGAACATAAGAATTAAGAGCATGGTTTTGACCTCAGACAGACCTGAGTTTGGGATCTGGCTCCACAGTTTCCCTAACCTCTTGGAACCTCGGTTTCCTTATTTGTAAAGTGGAGATGATACCTACCACCAGAGACGATGGGGTGATAAAGTGAGAGTATGTAAAGGCTTAGGCATGGCAGCAAGGGGAGCCAGTGGCCTAGCCTGGAGAGGTGGGCTGCGGCAGTGCCTGTGACTAGGCAGGGTGACCAGGGGCTGCCTCTGCCTTGCAGAAGAAGGACGTGCGCATGCTGCGCTTCATCCAAGAGGTGAACACCACCACCCGCTCCTGCGCCCTGTGGGACCTGGAGGAGGACACTGAGTACATCGTGCACGTGCAGGCCATCTCCGTCCAGGGCCAGAGCCCGGCCAGTGAGCCAGTGCTCTTCAAGACCCCACGTGAGGCAGAGAAGGTGGCCGCCAAGAACAAAGGCAGGCTCGGGTCGCTGCCAGGAAGTCATGGGTGGGGGTGGGGTGGTCAGGACCAGTGTGGCGTATACTTGAGCAAGCATGAAACACTCCCCACCCCCCAGCCAAGTGAAGCTCTCCCTGAGAAAGGAGGGTCACTCTAGTCCCCAAGGATAATGGATATATTACCCCCCAATTTTGGATTAAGTCGTATCACAGCCGCCCCACAGAGCCATCAACATGTTCTTGAATGTCTGACAATAGATGTGGGTGCACATAGAAATAAGCACTTCTTATTGTGGCCTGGCCCTGGAGGAGTGGCGGGTCCAGGGAAGGAGCCGGGGACCTAATGTCTTTCTCCCCACAGACGAGGTGACCATGAAGGAGATGGGGAGGAGCCAGCAGCTGCGGACAGGCGAGGTGCTCATCATCGTGGTGGTCCTGTTCATGTGGGCGGGTGAGTGAGGGCCTCCAGGCCCTTCTTGCTCTTCACTGACCAGGCCTCTCCCCTCACCTTGCAAGGAAACTGAGGGGAAGGGGCTTGGCGATCTCTGAAAGAAGAGGTCAGATGTCCAAAGTCCTGCGTGGGACAGCTTTGGGGACCAGGCCGATCCCTTCTCTAACTCACCGCCAAAAATAGCCTTGTAGGGTACATGAGTACTTGCTCTTCCCTTCTCTGAGATGTGGTCCAGGATCCTGGGGGTGGATACATCTACAGGCCCTTTCCCTTCTGGCCATGGCTGCAGCTTCCCCCCTTCTGAGTTGCTGTGCTTTCAGTGGCTCCAGGCCTGGGCAGCTCAGAAGTCGCCGCCTGGCTTCATGCTTGGGATAACCTTCTAATCTACTCATCGTTCCAGGTGTAGCTCCAATGAGACTGCCTCTGTGAAACCTCCCCCTGGCGCCATAAAAATGGCCCTCCTGCCTCTGTGCTCCCATCTTCATACTCAACTCACTAAGCATTTCCTGAGCAACACTCCATCCCAGGCAGTAGGGCTACAGTCATGACTAAGAAGAAACTTGTGCTTGCAAGGAGCTCAGTCTGGGGAAGCCAGATCTAAACTTAATTATAATTCAATGTGATGAGTGCTGTATTAGTACCATGTATGGGAGCAGAGGAGAGGGAATTAATTCTGGGGCTAGAGGCAGAAATCAGGAAAAACACAGAGGAGGTAGGATGGGAATTGAGCTTTGAAGGATGAATAGGAGTTCACCAAGCGGTCAAAAAAGAACATACATTATGGGCATGTGTTCAAGAAACAAAGTAAGCCTAATCTGGCCCAGTACACCTATACCCCAAGAGAGAAGGAAGAAAGTAGAGGAATAATGGAGTAAGGTTGTAAAGTAGACTGGGGTTTGCTTTAAAGGACTTGAGCATCATGCTGAAGCTTTATTAGCCTGATGGTTGAGAGGGCAGGCTCTGTTGTAGAATCTTTTGGAAAGCAATGTCTTTAGACACATAGGAAAACAAGCACTTGAAAACAGTAAAAACAAAGGGCTGAACAAGATAGGAGGTTTGCTTTTGGTGCATGATTAGACTTGGCACCGATAGTATTTACATAATCATAACAATATAAACACAGTGAATTAACCGAAATTGTGTTGTAACTCTGTTATTGTGATGAAGAAGAAAAGTGGGGGAGTTAGAAGGCTTTATCTACCATGGTGAAAGTCAACAGAGAATATCTGAAACAGAAACATCAAGAAGTATCAGTATAAATATTTAGATGTATAAAGGTAAAAGAAAAAAATGGGGATAACCCTGGGAAGAGTTGGAGTTGGTTGCCTTAATGCTACCATATTAGTTTGATAAGAATAAAAATATAACAAGAGTGCAGGTCCTGGAATTCACATCCCAGCTCTACCCTGGGGTGACCTTGAGTAAGTGATTTAAACTCTCTCCATCGCCTTCCTCACTTGTCACTGAGGATGGTAATTGGTGCCCTTACAGGGCTGTTAGAAGCATTAAATGAGATAGAATATGTCAGTGAACAGCACAGGACCTGGCACGTGCTCAGCAAATGGGGAAGGGAAAAGGTTAGAGGTTTGGTTAAAGCCAAAAAGGGAGAAGACACGATCAGATGCATGTTGTAGAAAGATCAGCCTGGCAGCAGTAAAGGGGTGCCAGTAAGGGGACAGGTAGAATCTGGAGCCAGAGCCCAAGGGAGATCATTGCAGTAGTGCAGGTGGGAGAACGTCCTGAGCTGGGTACCTAGCAGCAGCTCAGCGAGTGCTAGAGAGGATAAAGCAGGCAGGGCAAGGACTCAGGCTCAGGTCTCTGACTGCTCCCCTCCCCCCCAGGCGTCATCGCCCTCTTCTGCCGCCAGTATGACATTATCAAGGACAATGAACCCAATAACAACAAGGAAAAAACCAAGAGTGCGTCAGAAACCAGCACACCAGAGCACCAGGGCGGGGGGCTTCTCCGCAGCAAGGTGAGGGCAAGATGTGGGCCTGGGTGGGCAGTCACAGGACTTGTGTGCTGGTAGTCCCTGGACCGCACAAGGGGTCAGCAGGGCCTGGCATGGCTACAGCTGGACAGACCCAAGCTTAGCTGCTCATTGTGTGACACTTGGGACACTGCAAATTGATTTTGGATTCTTGCCTTTTGCAGGGTGCCAGGGGTCAGTAGAGGTGAGGAAAAAAAAAAAAAGGAAAAAGAAAATGGGGAGGGTGGAGTTCTCAGTTGGTGTGAGAAAGCAAGAGTCAGGCTTCCAGACTCATTTTTGCTCCTGCTGTGCTATATGACCTTGGGCAGGTACTTCACCTCTGTAACTTCATTTCCTCTCCTGTAAAACAGATATGAAAACCTTTTCAGTACTTGCTCTGAGCAGCTCAGAAGGAAGACGGTAGAGAATGCGAGGATCTCATGGTTCTAACGATGATTATCCAACCAACATCTGGCTCTCTACATCTCTTCCTCCCTCCATCTCCTTGTACCTCCTGGTTAACTGTCCTCTCTCGGCTTCTCTCTTTCTGGCACATTTTCCTGAGGCCTCTGATTAACCCCCATCTTCAGAAGCACCTCAACAATGTCAGTCGCTGAGGCTGTGCTCAGAAGCACATCTGTGGCATGGATAGAACCAGCCAGAGAGATGGTTCCTCCAGGGGTAGACTGGGGTAGCAGGGGCCTTGGGCCAGGACTCGGTGTTGGCCATTCAGCCGAATGAGGCTGAAGTCTGGGTTTGAGAAGGCAAAGAGACGAGACATCTGAGCAGGGCTACTTCTTTCCTCCCACAAGTGACAAGAGCCTGGCTTTTAGGCTGCAACCTTGCTGTCCCTTTCCTTCTTCTGTCCTCTACGTGTTTCCAGCCTTGCAAGTCTATTCAGTTGGCCCTGGCTGCTTCTGTTATTTCTTTTCTCCCAGTTTCCAAACAAGCCCTCAGTGAACATCATTGAAGCGTGACTGCCTGTCTGCAGAGAAAAGGATTTCATTTTTCTTCTCTGCTGGTCCTCAGGTCCACAGGCACAGGGAGAGGGAGGACTGCAGCAGGGGGAGGAGGCACAGCTAAAGGTACAGCTCTCCCTCTGCCCTCTGTCCTAGCCTGGTGAAGGAGGTTGAACTAAAAACCCAAATTCCGCAAAAAATAAACAAGCCACAAAACTAAAAGGCCTGACCCCATTCTGGAAATGGCAAAGCTGCACAGCCTTCTGCCTCCTCTCCTCTCCTGGACTGACTTCCTTTTGAGAAAATGCACAAAGCTCCTAGGAGATGACAAGTACCTAGACTGACTAAAGCTGTGTCTTTGAGACCAAGGAACATCAAGGAAGCCATGGGGCTGCCTGCCTTGTAGGGTCATGGCTGCCATCAAGCCTTTTCTAGATCTAGCCATCAAGGACTTGTCTGTGGTGTGATATACAACTTGGCAAGTGTAAGATGATATATCTTTTGTCTCTTTTGGAAAACAAAATTGGAGACCGCACTCCAGAGGGCAGAGGGATTTCCCCCAAGGACTGAGCCGGTTGCCTGTATCCTTTATCTTCCCTGGCCCTTATTTTGATTTTAAGATCATCATGCTGAACTCTTAAGAAGACAAAGTAGTAGGAGAACTGGGAACTGTTGGCCTCATTTCTTTAGGAAACATCTCTTGGAGTTTCAGCAGTGCTGGCTTGCACAACTGAAAAGGTACATCCTCATCTAACATCCTGGGAGCTGCTAAACCATCCTCTGGAGCAGAAGCTGCTGGAAGGCAGGCCTGAGCCATTCACCATCAACGGGCAGAGTAGCCTTGGCTATCATCACTGGCCTCTGGGGTCTCCATATTTTGCCATCTCACCCAGGGTTCTGTAAAAGCCACCCAGGATTCTCATATCCTTCCCTAGGGCCTGACTGGTATGAGGTAACAAGTCTCTCTCTCCACTGCCTCTTTCTGGTTAAAAAAAAATGGTGCTTGAGAAGGGAAGGCAGATTCTTCCCTAGGACTGACAAGTTATGGCTACCAAATGCCTCCATGGGAGGAGATGGACCTCTGAATCCTTCCATTGGTGGACAAGGATGGGAGTGTGAGGGAGACAGTGCCTAGCACAAACCTGGCACACAGTAGGCACTGTTTGTTGAACTGAAGAGTAAGAGCAATGGCCCCCAAGCCAGAGAGCTGAAAGCCATCATCAATGACCGCCCCTTCCTTCTGGTCCACAAGAGCTCTCGTGACTGAGTTGACCACCATTCTGCTTTGCCCGAGTGTGGCAGCACAGGGAGGAAGGAGACAGGGTAAAGGGTGGCTGTCAGCAATACTAAGGGCTTCCTCATGGAGGGAATGAGGCTCCACTCCATTGTCTTGTGACTTCCATCCCTGCTGAATGGGGCTGCAAGGCCAAGGTTCCTTAGGGGAGAGGTACATACCTCTGATACAGTTAGAGCAATAACCACTTTTTAAATGTGAAATAAAAAGACAAATGAAAAGGCACATCCTTGTCTTCTGGTAATTGCCCAAATGTTGCCCTCTTTTTCTGGCAATTGGCAGCAAGTCAGGATGTGTGGAGGAGGGAATCAGTTCTCTCTCCATTTTGGCCTGCAGCTTCTTAGGGACATGCCTGCCAGCCAAGCTGGAGTTGGAAGGGAAATCTCGAACAGATGGGGGTGCACGTGTGGGAGGAGAAAATAGCTGCTCTATCATCTTATTACTGAGGCCCTCCCAAACCAAGCTTGGGCTGCCTCACTGCATGGGAATGCAGGCTGGTGCTCAGATTTTAAAACAAAGGGTTTTCCCCTCTGGGTACTTTCCCTGGCCAAAGGAATATAGTTCTTGTTTCTTCCCAGGGCGAGAAGGGAAGTGGAGAACTATAAAAGCTGCTATCAGCTCAGTATTCATAGCATGCCATTCTGGGATGTCAAAGGAACGTCATTATGATCCCATAGCAGGCTGAGAGGCATGGTAATTATGCCATCAGCCAATGAGCAAACCAGTAAATGGGGCACCTTGAGCATTTCTGTCCAAAGCCAGGAAGGGCTTGGAGAGAAAATGTCAGGTGAAATGGGCCTAGGATAGACTCATCCGTAAGGTTCTGAGAGCAGAGGGAAAGCAAAAAGTCTTAGAGGCTGAGTGGGAAAGTGGGAAACTGATTCACACTCAGAACTCTAAGCCAGACCTCAGACAGGTACTTCCCAGGCCCTCTGCTTGTCTGGTACCAGATGGAAAAACCCTAAGTCAGCATCCCATACAAATAGCTGCCAGTGGGTCTCAGGGAGCCCTGCTAATGGAGGTTCCTGTCATCAAATTATGTGCCTGAAGTGGCAGTACATAAACGGTATGAGGGGAAAGGAGAGATTGGCATTCCTGGCTTAGATAAACTCCATTTATTTGAATTGCCTTCCTAAGACCCCAAGTTCTGCAATGGAACCTTCCGGATTCAACAGTATTTGCAAAGTAGAACTCGACAGTGTGACTTGGGATATGGACTTTTCTTTACCACTCCCATAGGGTGGGAATGGCATAAGGCAAGTTCTTTGAGCCAGGAAATCTGACTTCCAAGCTAAATTGCAGGAAGTCTTTATATACAAATAGTTCCTTAGTGATACAATCTTTCAAGACTATCACTTAGACTGCTTTAAAAGTTGTCCCAAAGATTACATTCCACTCCGGTTAGTGAGCGCTGGGGAGTCTGCTTTTCTGTCTACGGTATGTTCCAGTTGTCATAGGAAGAGGATGGGTGGAGAGGCCTGACAAGGCAGGAGCATGTTCATTAAGGAATTTCACCACTGACCAGCTGATACTTATGACAAGTGGTAATTTTTTTCTGGACAGGTGCTCTGGCATACAAAGCAGTCACATCCTAGACTCAGTATCATTGTTTTCTCTTAGAAAACCAGGATAGCAGTAAGGAAAGCAGGGAGTTTGGCTTTCTGGTCTTTAGGTGGTTTTTTTCCCGCCTGTAAAAGCTTAAAATCAGCCAATTAGAAAATGAGCACATTCCTCCTAGAGAAGGCCCTTTCCTCCTTTTTTTTCCCCACCTTTACATAATATAAAACAAACTGAGGGTAAGGGTTGAGGGATACCACCACTTCAGAAAATTCAGTCTGGTCTCTGAAACCTTTGAAACACATTGCTAAAAAGGAAATAAGCAATCACTGGACAAAGGATCATCTACACCTGGCAGGAACGGGTCAAGAGTACATCAGGTTCAGACAAGAATATCAGATAGCTGAGTACTTGGCACATTTATATTGGGCCTCTTGCCCAGATTGTAGAATATATATACTAGATAAAACTTATAGTACAGCAGGACAGAGAGCCTGTCCAAATATGTTGCTACTTACCTTTTCTCAGCTCAAGTTGAGATTTTAAAAGCATTGGCTAATGTAGGTGACAACTATTATTGCCTTCCCTTTCATCCTTGTTCCTGGGGGTTAGTCTGAGAAGGACTAACACAAAAAGGACCTAAGGAACTCTGTGTCCCCCACATCTTCCTACACTTATCCAGCCTTCACCCCAGGCCATTCCTTCACCCCCTTTCTGGGAGCACTTGGTTTCTAGAGATGTTGGGTAAGAACAACCGTCAATTTTGCACTATTAATTTTGGCCCCTCACATCCCTGTCAAAGGGAGAATGTGCCAGGATGGTTCAGCTTCTTCCTTAATCAGTGTGGTTCTGGAGACGCAGAGACTGGAGGTCAACTCCCCACTACATAGCCACAGAAAGGAATGCACGGCAGTGTCTGCCTGCTCTGAGCCTAGCCACCTACCCCTCTGCAAAAATTGCAGCACAGCGGTATTTCAGGCTCTCTCTGTCAGGCTCCTGACATACACCATATGTAGCTGCAAATCCCAATCAACTTCAACACTTAACTGCTGGAACGCCTTTCTTAACACTGTAATTTACCCTCAAAAGAGTAGGGAGTAAGCACCCTCACCTCCCCAGTACTTCTACTAGTGCTACCCCTTTCTCATATCCCACTCACCTACCTACGCAAAGGAAGGCAGATCCTCCACCTCCAGGGTGCAACAGACGGCCACGGTACATAAGCTACTGACAAGAACTTTTATTTCTTTTTAATGACATTAAACACAACTGCTACAAGGGAAAAAACATGATAAAGAAGAAGCATCAAACTTTTAGTTTCATTATTGATCCTGACAACTCAAGTAAATCAGGGCCTGCATTAGATGTGAACTACAGGTTATTTCAGGCTCCTCCTTAAAAGTAAACTATGTAAACAGCACATTTTTACTGTGCTTTGTCAAGACCCCTGTGGTAAGAATGTCGTCATGGATCAAGAAAGCTCTCGGAAGTTAATGCACAAAACCTTACTCAAAAAACATACAGCAAAAATTCCACCTGAAAAACTAGATGTAGATGCCAACACCAAACATAAAAGATATACAACTTTAAAAAGAGATTAAGACACCGGATTTCCCCACTACCATCTTTAAGGCGAACATGCCAGATAATGAGTTTTCTTTGGCTTTTTCTTCCTAAAGAATACCATGTTAACTGCTAGAGAACAGTTTTCTCCTCCTCCATCCCAACATTTAATTAGCTGCTAAAGCTTTAGAAAAACAGAATTATTTGAGCAGGAAGGAAATGTGATTGTCTAGTTATCTCATTCTCTAGTTATCTCAGCACTCATTTGATTTGACAAAGGCAATGCTCCCATTACACATTCAGTGTTAAACCATCCTGCCCCAGGAGGGTAGGGACATGAGTCTTAGATTTTCACCTAAGTAAAATGCTGTCCCTTCACTGCTCAGGTTATCTGGGGAATCTCCTCAGACTGAGAAATAGACAAGTAGCCACAGTGCTAGCTATTCCAGCTACATTTAATTTTAACTATGCAGTAGTTCCAAAGGTGGAAGTGTGGAAAGTCTCACTCCATCAAGCTAATTTAGGGCAGACTGGAAAAGTGACATAGTAAATGCCAATTGCAATAACAGATTTTGATTCTAGCCTCTGAATGGAACTTCTCTTTTGCATTTTGGTCCCAGAATTAAAACCTAAATCTAAATGTCCAAGGAAAAAAAGAATTCCTTGATTGGGTAAATACAGTAAGCACTTCTTAGAGACAATCATCCAAATTTTTATTGGTAGCTTGAATAAACAAGCTTTTCCCATGTCAGGTTCTGAAGTCAGGTAGGATATTTAAGATGGGTTACTTAAATACAAAGATGGGGCCAATGAAATAACAAACCCAGACAGAGGCAGTTAGTGCAACATCACAGGCTAAGTTACAGCAACTATATACAACCTTCACAGGGAGTGAAAAATAGCACAAGTGCTGGGCTGTAAAACCTATCAAAAAGATACCTAGAGCTGTCTGTAAAGAGAGAATAACAAATTCTTAAGACATCCATTAAGACAGTTGCACATTAAGACATCCATTAAGATATGTCAACTTCAGTTAGAATAACAAACCTTAAGATCAGGTAATATTTTTGTATACAGGCTTAATCATTTCTGTTTAGACTGACTTTAGCAGTTATGTGAAACTGCAGCAGAGGCATAACCAAATGAGGAGATGGTACTATTCAGGGTCTGAAGTTGCCTGTTATTAATTAAGTATGGAGACAAACAGGTGCCCCTCCCATAGGAGGGAAGCTTATTTATTAACACATCAACCCATATTTGAAGTTGGGGTTCAGAAGAAACTGAAGACCAAACTGCCAGCTCATTGGCACTGACACTGGCCTGTCCTAGAGTCAAGACTCCGGATGGGCAGCTCCTCAATAAAGAGAGCAGAGGCTGGCTGTCTGAAGAGGCATATTCATGTCTAACAGGAATGCTGCTGATAGAACCCTAAAGAGTGAGGTGGTTGCTCAGTGGGGAGGAGGGAGGAGAAAATCCTTTAAGAAGGGCACAAGAGACAACCATAGTCACAAGATCACAAGGGTTAGTCAGAAGTCTTCTGACATAGTTAAGATGTATAAGATTTGCAAACACCATTGTGCAAAGTAAGTTGAATGAAAAATGAAAAAAAAAAAAGAAAAACCACCACAAAATAAAGGCAGCTAGTAGATACAGAAAGGAGAGCACATTTACACTTTTAATTTGTCCTTTCAACAGGAATTTTGTCCTACTCCATTTTATTTCAAATGCCTTGGATTGCCAACGCCAAAATACTGACAGGTATTCAGAGATTCAAAAAGAAAAGTAAGAGGGAGTGTTAAAAATTACTCTTGTCAGGTCACCATCATCAGCAATAATTAACACTGTTTTGTGGTCTGGTAAGGTATCTTTTCCTTACAGAGTGAAAGATTTTTTAGGGGGGCATCACCTCTGCACAGAGTGGGTGTTTTGCTTGAGATGGAATGTTTTGATTTAATGCTGGCATTTAGGAGGCAGCCAACTTCAATTTAAATTAAAAAACAAACAACTATATCAACAACACTGCTTAAAAAAACACATACATAAAACAGAAGGGATCTCATACAAAAAAATTCAAGTCGACAATGGGCATTTCCAAATGGTGACAAGTTCTTTCAATAAAAATCTTATGAAAAATGAAATCCAAAATCTACAAAGCACAAAACAGCAGAAGGAAATGAGATGCTGCTCTGGACAGGACCCTGAATAGGGACCTTCATTGCTGATGGGATGAGACAAATGGACTGTATGGGAAATCTGGGATACGCTGGAACCGATGATGGCTTCGCATGTTCCTGTCAACCCACTGAGTCAGGCTGTATCTTTGCAGAGGTTTCTGCCGGAACCGGGCATAGTTTCTATCAGGAGATAGGGAAAATAAAAACAGGAAAGATGAGGAATTCAGATGGAATGACTTTGTATACAAAAAAGGTCAGCACAACTATTTTAAGAATATAAAATCAGATATTAATTTCATATTTAAATCTCCCCATTTTAGAAATGTTAAACAATTTGATTTATATGAAAGCCACATTATAAGTGCTGTTTCCTTCCAACTCCCCAAACTACCTAATTCCTATATAGGTGTTGTTGTAATGTGCCATAGACACAAATGTTCTAGGTAAGCCTAATGTATAATGTATAATAATGTATTAGTAGGAAAAAAAACATTTTTTTCCCTCCAGACACCTTTAGAACAGGACCTATATTTCATTCTTTTTTTTAAAAAAAGATTTTATTTATTTCTCCCTGTCCCCCTCACCCTAGTTGTCTGTTCTCTGTGTCTATTCGCTACATGTTCTTCTTTGTCTGCTTCTGTTGCTGTCAGCAGCATGGGAATCTCTATTTCTTTTTGTTGTGTCATCTTGTTGTGTCAGCTCTCCGTGTGTGCGGCGCCATTCCTGGGCAGGCTGCACTTTGTCTTTCGCACCGGGCAGCTCTCCTTATCGGGTGCACTCCTTGCACATGGCCCTATGTGAGGGACACAAGGAGTGCCTTGCCACGTATCAGCACTGCGCATGGGCCAGCTCCACACAGGTCAAGGAGGCCCAGGGTTTGAATCATGGATCTCCCATGTGGTAAACGGACACCCTAACCACTGGGCCAAGTCCTCTTCCCCTACATTTCATTCTTTACATCACACTTATACCTGCAATAAGACCTCATTGTCTGACACAGCTCAAGGTTGCTCAGGACATAGCAGTTAAAATTAGAATAAAATTCCCAGAGAAAGTAAGTCATCGTATGAGTATCACATTACAAGCTTAGAGGCTGAACAATTAATAGCACAGACTCAAAGTAAGGTTTCTTGAGCGTATCCTTCAGTTCATGTACTAGGCTAGAGGTTTGAGGATATTCTGAGATATTCTGATACCATTTTCATCTCTAGTTGTTCTTAACACTGGGGAAACTTTAAAAAAAATGTAAAAATCTTTTATTTTGAAATAGTTTCAAACTTACACACAGTTGCAAAAATAATACAAATAAAGAACTTCAACATACCATCTCCCCAGATACTAGATACACCAATTTTAACATTTTGCCATGACATATTTTTAAACCAAATTGAAATTATACTTACGTAAGTTACATGCTGTTTTAAGAACATTTCCCCATATTATTAAAGTCCTTGAGAGCCATTTTAAAAACATTTTTGAGATATAATTCACATACAATAAAATTCACCCTTTAAAATACAATTCACAAGCCTGTACCACTTTCTAATTCCAGAACATTTTTTTTAAAAAGATTTATTTATTTAATTCCACCCCCCCCCCCGGTTGTCTGTTCTCTGTGTCTATTTGCTGCGTCTTGTTTCTTTGTCCACTTCTGTTGTCGTCAGCGGCACGGGAAGTGTGGGCAGCGCCATTCCTGGGCAGGCTGTACTTTCTTTCGCGCTGGGCGATTCTCCCTACGGGTGCACTCCTTGCGCGTGGGGCTCCCCTATGCGGGGGACACCCCTGTGTGTCAGGGCACTCCTTGCGCACATCAGCACTGCGCATGAGCCAGCTCCACACGGGTCAAGGAGGCCCAGGGTTTGAACCGCGAACCTCCCATGTGGTAGACGGACACCCTAACCACTGGGCCAAGTCCATTTCCCATAATTCCAGAACATTTTTAACCCTCCTAAATAACAAACCCTGCATCCATTAGCAGTCACTACTTCATTCTTCCTCCACCCCGTGCCACTGCCTTTGGGAACCACTACTCTCTGTGTCTATGGATTTGTCTATTCTGGAACATTTCATAAATGGAATCAGACAATATGCAGCCTTTTATGTCTGGCTTGTTTTCAAGGTTCTCCCATGTTGTAGCATGAATATATATATATTTTAATACTTAATCTCTTTATTTTAAATTGTGGTAAAATATATGTAACACAAAAATCATTTTAACCACTTTAAGTGGACAAGTCTTTGACATTAAGTACAGGGGGACCTCGTTTTATGTACACTCAACACATGCCAATTCAGGTGTATACAATTGGAAATTGAAAAAAAATAAAGAGAATTGAAATTTTTAAAAAATTATTTCTATGATTATTTTGTTTACTTATTACTTTGTTTACTTATTGTTACTATTTGTCTTATTTATAAAAATGTGTGATAGATATGTTTGTGTAAGAAATAATAAATAATGGGGTTTGCTATTTGCAATTTTCAACTCATACAAAGAATTCTGCAATGTATTTGTTGTGTAAAACGAGGTCCTAGGGAAGCAGATGTGGCTCAAGCTATTGGGCTCCCATCTACCACACAGGAGATCCAGGGTTCGATTCCCGGGGCCTCCTGGTGAAGGCAAGCTGGCGTGAGTGGTGAACTGGCCCATGCAGAGAGCTGGCCTGTGTGAAGTGCTGGCCTGCTTGGAGAGTTGGTGCAGCAAGATGACACAACAAAAAGAGACATGAGGAGAAATAGTAAGAGATGCAAGGAGAGCAGGGAGCTGAAGTGGCACAAGAGAATGAGTGCCTCTCTCCCACTCTGGAAGGTCCCAGGATTGGTTCCCAGAGCCACCTAATGAGAATACAAGCAGACACAAGAAAACACACAGCAAATGGACAGAGAGAGCAGACAACTGAATGTAGAAATAAATAAATCTTAAAAAAAAAAAAAGAGGTCCTACTGTACATTGACAATGCTGTATAAATTTCACCACGATCTCTTTCCAGACTATTTTCATCATCCCAAACCAAAGCTCAAATTCATTTAGTAATAACTCCCATGTCTCTACTCTTCCCATCCCTGGTAACCATGATTCTTCTTTCTGCCTCTATGAATGTGCTTATTTTAAGTATTTCATATAAGAAAAATCACAAAATAATTGTCCATATATATCTGGCTTATTTTACTGAATGTGATGTGTTCAAGGTTCATCCATATTGTAGCACTTCATTTCTTTTTTAGGATTGGGTAACATTCCACTGTATGGATATCCCACATTTTGTTTATCCATTCTTCTGCTCATAGTCACTTGGGTTACTTCCACCTTTGGGCTAATTTGAAAAATGCTATGATGAACATTGGTGTACACATAGTCTCTACTTTCATTTCTTTTGGGTATATGCTTAGAAGTGAAACTGTAGAATATGATAATTCTATGTTTAACTTTCTGAGGAAGAACAAAACTGTTTTCCTTAGTAGCTGCACCATGTTATATTCCCATCAAAAATGAATGAGGGTTCCTATTTCTCTGCAGCCTCACCAACACCTGTTATTTTATTTTTGAAATAACAGCCATTCTAGTGGGTGTGAAGCATGAGTTTAACCATTGAGCTATACCTGCTCCATAGTATCTTGTAGTTATAATTTACATTTAAAAAAAAATGGCTAATGATGTTGAGCATCTTTTCATATACTTATTGGCCATGTGAATATCTTTTTGGGGGAAAAATCTCTTCAAATCCTTGCTCCATTTTTTTTTTTTAAAGGTACCAGGGCCTGGGATTGAACCCAGGACCTTGTATTAAGAAGCCAATGCTCAACCACTGAGCCACATTAGTTTTTCTCATTTGTTTGCTTGTTGTTTTTTTGTTTTTAGGAGCCACTGAGAACTGAACCTAGGACCTCCCATGTGGGAAGCAGGTGCTCAACTGCTTGAGCCACTTCCCCTTACCCTTGGCCCATTTTTTAACTGGGTTGTTCGTCTTTTTGTTACTGAATTGTAGGAGTTCTTTATTTATTCTGGAAAGGAAATCTTTATCAGATATATGGTTTCCAAATATTTTTCTCCTGTTTTATAGAGTGTCTTCACTTTCAAGGCACAAAAGTTTTCAATTTTGATGAAATCCATTTTTATTGACTTTCTGTTTTGTTGCTTGTGCTTTTGGTGTAAAATTTCAAAATAAATCTGAAAATCCATTGTCTATTACAAGGTCCTGACAATTAGTTCCTGATTTTTTCTTGTTAGTCTTATCATTTAGCTCTCATGTTTAGGTCACTGGTCTATTTTTCATTTTTGTATATGGTAAGAGATAGGGTTCCACATTCATTCTTTTGCAATTGGATTTCCAGTTGTCCCACTGTTCCTTGAAGAGACTATTAAATAGATTTGGCATCCTTGGTGAAAAGCAACTGGCCATATAGATGTATAACTTTATTTCTGGGCTCTCATTCTATTCCATTAGTTTATCCTTATGCCAGGACCATACTGTTTTACTGAAGCTTTCAGTAAGTTTTAAAATCAGGAAGTATGAGTTTTTCAACTTTATTCTTCTTTTTCAAAGTTGTTTGGCTATATAGACCCACTTGAAATTCCCTATGAATTTGTGGGTTAACTTTTTCATTTCTGGAAAAAAAGCAGCTACTGATTCAAGTGATGAATGCACACCTAAGTGATTATACCAGACATCACTGACTATACACTTTGGATGAATTATATACTTTATTAATATGTATGCTTTAAAAATAACCCAATAAAATTCATTTGTTTAAAAAAAAAGAAAGGCTGGGAAACAGACATGGCTCAACTGATAGAGCATCCATGTACCCTATGGAGGATCCAGGGTTCAATCCCTGGGGCCTCCTGACCCATGTGGTAAGTTGGCCCACGTGCAGTGCTGCAGCACACAAGCAGTGCTGTGCCACGTAGGGGCATCCCCGCATAGGGGTGCCCCACATGCAAGGAGAGCCATCCCATGTGAAAAATGCACAGCTTGCCTAAGAGTGGACCACACACATGGAGAGCTGACGCAGAAAAATGACACAACAAAAAAAGAAATGCAGTTTCCCAGTGCCGCTGGATAATGCAAGCAGACACAGAAGAACACACAGTGAATGGACACAGAGAACAGATTGGGGGGGGGGGAGGGAATAAAAAATAAATCTTAAAAAAAAAGGCTGCTGGAATTTTGACAGGGATTGCACTGAATTTGTAGATTGTTTTAGGCAGTCTTTACATCTTAACAATATTAAGTCTTCCAATCCATGTATGCAGCATGTCTTTCCATTTACTTTTAGGTCTTCTTTAATTTCTTTCAGCAATGTTTTGCATTTTTCTGCATACAAGTCTTTGCCTCCTTGGCTAAATGTATTCCTAGATATTTTATTCTTTTAGGTGCTATCATAAATGGAATTGTTGTCTTGATTTCCTTGTCAGATTGTTCAATATTGCTGTATAGAAGCCCACCTGACTTCTGCTGTTCATCTTGTATCCTGCAACTTTGCTGAATTCATTTATTAGTTCTAGTAGGTTTCTTGTAGATTCTTTGGGCTTTTCTATATATAGGATCATGTTATCTGTGAATAGGGATAATTTGACTTCCTTTTTAATTTGGATGGCTTTGATTTCTTTCTCTTATCTGATTGCTCTGTCTGCAACATCCAGTAAAATGCAGAATAACAGTGGTTATTGTCTTGTTCTAGATCTTTGAAGGAAAACTTTGTCTTTCACCATTGACAGTTTTTCACAAATGGCCTTTATCACATTGAGGAATATCTTAGTCAGCCAAAGGGGTGCTGATGCAAATACCAGAAATCTGTTGGCTTTTACAAAGGTTATTTATTTGGGGTAAGAGCTTACAGTTACAAGGCCCTGAAGAGTCCAACTCAGAGTACCGTAAGAGGTACTTTCTCACCAAAGTCAGCTGCCACGTGCTGAAGCAAGATGATGGGGATCTCTGTGAGGGTTCAGCCTTACTCTCTCAGTTACAGGCTGGCATAGGGCTTGTTTCTTTCCAGGCCTTATCAATTGCTCAGCTGCAAACTATCAGGTGAATGGCTCATCTCTCTTCCTGGGGCTGCCAGATGAAAGTTCTCTCTTGTGCCATGTGCCATCTTGGGCCTCTCTCTCTTCCTGTGTGTCTCCTTCAGTGAGTGTCCATCCATTTGTATCAGCCCACCAAGGGGGCGGGTACTCAACCAGAGTCATGCCTTTCTGACTTGGATGAATCAAAACCCTAATTTTAATATAATTTAATCAAAGACATCTCTGCTGAAGGTAATACAATCAAAAGGTATCACACCCAGAGGAATAGATTAGTTTACAAACATAATTTCTCTTTTGGGGATTCATAAATAATCTCAAACTGCCACAAGGAAGTTCCCTTCTAGTCCAAGTTTTCTGAATGTGTTTATTATGACAGGATGTTGGATTTTGTCAAATGCCTTTTCTCCATCAATTGAGATGATCATGTCATTTCCCCCCCCCTTCATTCTATTAATGTAGTACATTACACTATTTTCTTATGCTTAAGCATCCTTGCCATTCCTGGAATAAATCCCATTTGATCATGATGTATAATCTTTTTAATATACTGTTGGATTCGATTTGCCAGTATTTTGTTGAGAATCTTTACATCTATATCTTAAGGGATATTGGCCTATAAATTTATTTTCTTGTTCTCTCTTTATCTGGCTATGGTATCAGGGTAATGCTGGCATCATAGAATGACTTCGGAAGTAATCTCTCCTCACTTATTTTTTGGAAAAGTTTGAGGAGTGGTATTAAATCTTTATTTTTATTTATTTAATTATTTAGGAGGTACCCAGGATTGAACCTGGGACCTCATACATGTGAAGAGAGCGCTCAACCTCTGAGCTACACATGCTCCACTTAAATCTTTAGATATCTGACATAATTCAACAATAAAACCATCCAGTCCTGGATGTTTCTTGTTGTGAAATTTAATAACTTACCCAATATCTTTACCTGTTATAGCTCTGTTGAGATTTTCTATTTCTTCTTGCATCAGATGAGGTAATTTGTGTGTTTCTAGGAATCTGTTCATTTCATCCAAATCTAATTTGTTGGCATTTAATGGTTCATAGGATCCTTTTATAATCCTTATTTCTGCAAGATCAGTAGTACTGTCTCCATTTTATTCCTGATTTTAGTTGTATCCTCTCTTTTTGTCTATTAAAGGTTTGTCAATTTTACTGATCTTTTTTAAAAAAGTTAACTTTTAGTTTTGTGGACGCTCTTTTTTCTTTTATTTATCTCTGCTCTAATCTTTACTATTTCCTTCTTTCTGCTAATTTTGAGTTTAGTTTGCTCTTCTTGTTCTAGTTTATTTAGATGTAAAGTTAGGTTATTGATTTGTGATCTTTCTTTTTTTCATTATTTTTATTAGAGAAATTGTGGTTCTACAGAACATGAATGCATAAAATACAGGATTCCCATATACCACCCTACCACCAAAACCTTGCATTGGTGTGGAACATGTTACAATTGATGATTGCACATTTTTATAACTGTACTATTAATTAAAGTCCATGGTTTAACTTAGGGTTCCCTGTTTATGTAGTGTAGTTCTATGGAATTATTATTTAAAATTTTATCATCCATATATACAATCTAGCATTTTCCCTTTTAATCATATCCAGATATATATTTCAATGCTGTTGATTGCATTCACAATGTTGTTACCATCACCACCATCCATTACCTAAACATTCCCGTCATTCCAAATAGGAACCCTGTACATTTTAAGCCTTAACCTCCGATTCCCTATCCCCATTCCGTACCCTGGTAACTTATAGTCTGCGTTCTGATTCTATGACTTTGCTTATTCTAATTGTTTCAAATCAGTGTGATCATACAATATTTGTCCTTCTGTGTCTGGCTTATTTTGCTCAACATGATGTCTTCAAGGTTCATCCATTTGTCACATGTATCAGAACTTCGTTTCTTTTTACCACTGAATAATATTCCAGTATAAGTATATACTGTTTTATTTATCTATTCATCAGTTGATGAATCTTCCATCTTTTGGCAATTTGAATAATGCAGTTATGAACATGAGCACTTTTAAAAATAGCAGCCTTGAGCAGCTCTGCCATATGCCTGATCGTCACAAGGCAGGACACCAAGATCACCGGTAGCTGACTTTGGTGAGAAAGCATCTCTGATGGTGCCTTGGTCTGGACATTTCATGGCCTTGGAACTGTGAACTTTTATCCCCAATAAAATCCCCATTTCTGGTACTTTGCATCAGCAAGCCCTGTAGCAAACTAAGATAGCAGGATCCCCAGATCATACAGTAATTCTATACTTAGCTTCCTGAGGAACTGCCAAGCTGTCTTCCACAGCAGCTAGACCATTTTACAACCCACCAGCAATGTATGAGTGTTCCTATTTCTCCATATCTTCACCAACACTTATTTTTCAGTTTTTAAAATAGCAGCCATTCTAACAGGTGTGAAGTTGTATTTCATTTGTGGTTTTAATTTGCACTTCCTTGGTGGCTAATCATGTTGAGCATCTTTTCATGTGCTTTCTGGCCATGTCCTTTGGAGAGATGTCTATTTAAATCTTTTGTCCATATTTTTAATTGGATTGTTGGTATTTTTGTTAAGTTCTTCTTTTTCTAAAAATTTTTAAAGACTTATTTATTTATCTCCCCTTCCCCCCTCCCCCCAGTTGTCTGCTCTCTGTGTCCATTCGCTGTGTGTTCTTCTGTGACCGCTTCTATCCTTATCAGCGGCACTGGGAATTTGTGTTTCTTTTTGTTGCATTATCTTGTGTCAGCTCTACGAGTGTGCGGCACCATTCTTGGGCAGGCTGCACTTTCTTTCGCACTGGGCGGCTCTCCTTACGGGGCACACTCCTTGTGCGTGGTGCTCCTTTAGGCGGGGGGACACCCCTGTGTGGCATGGCACTCCTTGCGCACATTAGCACTGCACGTGGGCCAACCCCACACAGGTCAAGGAGGCCCGGGGTTTGATAAATAAATAAATTTATCTATTTATTAATAGATAAATAAAACCACGGACCTCCCACGTAGTAAGCAGATTCCCTATCCATTGGTCAAGTCTGCTTCCCTCTTCTTTTTAAATGTAGACAACTAGTGCTATAAATATCCCCTCTCAGCACTGCCTTCACTGAACCCAAAAGTTTTATTGTGTTTTTCATTCATCTCAAGATATTTCCTAATTTCCCATGTGCTTTCCTCTTTGACTCATTGGTTATTTAACAGTGTATTGCTTAATTTCCATATATTTGTAAACTTTCCAGTTTTTCTTGTTATTGATTTATTTTTTTATTTTAAAAAAATTTTAGGAAAACGGACTTTGGCCCAGTGGTTAGGGCGTCCGTCTACCATATGGGAGGTCCGCGGTTCAAACCCCGGGCCTCCTCGACCCGTGTGGAGCTGGCCATGCGCAGTGCTGATGCGCGCAAGGACTGCCGTGCCACGCAAGGGTGTCCCCTGCGTGGGGGAGCCCCCACGTGCAAGGAGTGCGCCCGTGAGGAAAGCCGCCCAGCGTGAAAAGAAAGTGCAGCCTGCCCAGGAATGGCGCCGCCCACATTTCCTGTGCCGCTGACGACAACAGAAGCGGACAAAGAAACAAAAGCAGACAAAGAAACAAGACGCAACAAATAGACACCAAGAACAGACAACCAGGGGAGGGGGGGAAATTAAATAAATAAAAATAAATCTTCAAAAAAAAAAAAAATTTTAAAGACTTATTTTTATTTCTCTCCCTTCCCCCCCACCCCCCAACTCCCATTGTCTGCTGTGTCCAGTCATTGTGTGTTCTTCTGTGTCTGCCTGCATTCTCGTCAGGTGGCGCCAGTAATCTGTGCCTCTTTTTGTTGCGGCATCTTGCTGCATCAGCTCTGTGTGTGTGCAGCGCCACTCCTGGGCAGACTGCACATTTTTCGTGGGGCGGCTCTCCTTACACGTGGGGCTCCCCTATGCAGAGGACACCGTGTGGTACGGTGCTCCTTGTGCGTGGCAGCACCATGTGTGGGGCAGCTCACCACATGGGGTAGGAGGGCCTGGATACCCAACCCTGGACCTCCTATATGGTAGGCAGACATTCTATCAGTTGAGTCACATTCACTTCCCATGTTATTGATTTCTATAATAGCTTTTTTCCAGTGTTCTAAGACAACAGTTTGTATGATTTCCAATATTTTAAAATTTATTAAGATTTTATTTTAGCCTATCATATTGTCTATCCCGGAAAATGTTCCACATATACTTGAGAAGAATATGTATTTTCCTGTTTTGTGTAGTGTTCTACATATAGCCATTAGATTGGTTAATAGTATTATTCAAGTCCTCTGTTTCCTTATTGGTCTTGTGTTTAGATGTTCTATCAATTACTGAAAATAGTGTACTGAAGTCTCCAACTATTATTGTAAACTATCTATTTCTCCCTTCAATTCTGTCAATTTTTACTTCATTTATTTTGGGGCTCTGTGGTGAGATGCATATATGTTTCAACCTCTCTGTGTCTTTGTACCTAAAATGAATCGCTTGTAGACAGCATATAGGTGGATCATGCTTTTTCATCCCATCTACCAATTTTTGCCTCTTAATAAAGGGGGAGTAAATCCATTGACATTTAGAGTAATAACTGAGAAGGAAGGATTTACTTCTACCATTTAGCTATTTGTTTCCTGTATGTCTTGAATATTTTCTGTTCAAGTGCTCAATTACTGCCTTTTTTTTGGGTAATTTAGTTGCTTTTTTGCAATATACCATTTTGATTTCCTTCTTCATTCCTTTTCTCTATATTTTTTAGTTATTTTCTTACTGGTTATCTTTGTAAATCACAATGGGCATTTTAAACTAATATAGTCATCTAGTACCAACCTAGTTTCAGTAGTACACAAACTCTACTCTCATATATCTCCATTCCTGCCCCTTTATATTACATCTTTATACACTGTATGCCCATTAATGTAGATTTAAAATGTTACTTTACACGCAATTTGCCTATTAAATCATATGAGAGGGAAGCAATTACAAACCAAAAGTACAATAATAACAATATTTTATTTTATAATTACCTAAGTAGTTACCTTTGCCAGTGTTCTTTATTTCTTCTTATGTTACTATCTGGTGTCCTTTGATTTCAGCCTGAAGGACTTCCTTTGGCATTTCTTATAGGGCAAGTCTTCTGGAAATGAACTCTTTCAGCTTTTGTTTATCTATAAATGTCTTAATTTCTCCTGTATATTTGAAAGATAATTTTGCCAGATAGAGAATTCTTGGCTGACTGATTTTTTTCTTTAAGGATTTAAAAATATGTCATTCCACTGTTTTCTAGCATCCATGGCTGTTTTTTTTTTTTGGGGGGGGGGGGTTTGCTTTTCTTTAAGTTAAAGATTTATTATTTATTTATTCCCCCCCCCCTTGTTGTTTGCACTTGCTGTGTCTGTTTGTTGTATGCTTGGCTTCTTTTTAGGAGGCACCAGGAACTGAACCCAGCATCTCCCAAGTGGGAAGGAGGTGCCTAATTGCATGAACCACTTCTGCTCCCTGCTTTGTTAGGTCTCTTATTATGCTTTCCTCCTTGTGTCTCTCGTGTCAGCTTGCCACGCCACCCATTGCATCAGCTTGCTGTCTAATTTGTTTTTCTTTAGGAGGCACCAGGAGCCAAACCCAGGACCTCCCATGTGGTAGGCAGGAGTTCAATTGCTTAAGCCACATCTGCTTCCCACCTCCAGTTTTTGATGAGAAATCCAGTTAATTTTGTTGGGGATCCCTTGTATGTGACAAGTCATCTCTCTCTTGCTGCTTTCAAAATCCCATGTTTCTTTGGATTTTTTTCTTTGCAAAATATACAATTTTTATTTTTATGGATAATTATCATTAATATAACAGGAATTGATACGATTAGAAAAGATTAAAAAAAAAATCAGAAGACCTTTAGCATTCAATAGAAATTAAAACTTGAGCTGGCAGTTGATTAGAATGTTCAAAAACTTGCAATGTTCTGATGGAAACTGAGAAAGAGGTTTGCTAGACTTAATTTCTGTAATGCCAAATAAGTTAACTTAAGATTTCAAAGGAGCCACAATGCACTGACATTGGAATTAAACTACTTTTGCTGATCACAAATACTTGCTTAAGATAACTAGGGTTATCTAAAGCTTTTAAAGGGAAAGACAGGGAGATGTAGAAATTGGAGATTTTTAAAATTAACAAGCAGCAAGCTGAGATTGTGTTAGTAAAATACAGTATAATTATTTATCCATGTAAATCTAAAAGGATGGCTCAATTTGCCAGTGCATAATACAATACCGAAAGAGGTCAAGGGCATGGGGATATATCACCATCAATCCATCCCAATTTCTGGAAAACAAGTAACTGCAGTAATATCACCACAAAGAACAGTGTTAGTATTAATAGAAGACTTGTGGTCCAATTCAGTTCTCACTTTTGATTCCTATATTATCTCTTACAAAGAAGTCAATGAAAGGGAAATTCTAATCCTTTAATTATTAACTGTCTATAAGCAGAAGAGAAGAAGCAAAAGAAAGCTAATATAGAGCAGTGAGCTGTGTTGATTAAAGATCTATGAACTTGAATACATTTTTAATAAGCTGAATTTCCAACTCATAATTATAAACCATTGGTTAATATATTACAAAACTTTACAAACAACAACTCTCAGCAGCAGCAGAACTCCAAAACTAATGGAATTAATCTCCTTTCCCTTTTATTTAATTATTCCTGCAACACAAAGTCTTAAAATTGAGGAATTATTTGCATATTTCTACACTTTCATACATGTGTCATCAAAACATGAAGGCAGGAAGTGTTTTCAAATGAGGTCAAGGGATCTTGTATTCTTTCAAAACAAATTTTCAGTTCTCTGTGCTCCAAGTCACATTAAAAAAAAAAAAAGGATGGACAGCTGGACTCATGCCGTTTTTTTCAGTCCAATTATGTCATTGATCTTTGATGTTTCCATGCTAGAAAAAAATGCAATATTTAAGTGTTCTACTGTAAACCATCTCCAGTTCTAAAAGATTAGTCATTTTATTTATTTTTTGAAGAGGGCTGAAGCAGTACCTTTTATTTAGCGGAGAACAGCCACAGACTTCCTTCTTGTACCAGCTTTCCAAGATGATACTAAGTGAGTTTTTGCCTTGCTATTTTTGCCCTGAGTTTTAGGAGGCTTCTCTTCTTTGTGTACCTTCATGTGCTGCGTGAGATGAGAGCTCTGGCTGAAGGACTTGTCACATTCACTGCAGTGGTAGGGCTTCTACCCTGTGTGGGTTCTCTGGTTTTGAATGAGATGGGAACTCTGGCTGAAACATTGGTCACACTCAAAGCACTGATAGGGTTTTTCTCCAGTATTAATTCTCTGGTACTGAATGAGATTTGAGCTCTGTTTAAACCTTTCCCCACACTCCTTTATAGGGCTTTTCCCCAGTAGGGATTCGTCGATGCTGATTGCGATTAGAACTCTGAAAGAAACTTTTCCCACAATCAGCACATTTGTGGGGATTTCTTTCCAGTATGGATTTTCTGGTGTTGAATAAGAGTTGAACTCTGACTGATACTCTTTTCACACTGAGTACATTTATAAAGTTTCTCATCCAAGCTTTTTTTCCAGCCTACTCCAGCTTGAATCAAATTGAGCAACCATTCCCCATTTCTGCTGATGCCATGCTGTATTATGCTGGTTCTTGTAGGCTTTCCCTTTGCTCGAGTTCTCAGAAAACCCTTGTAGCAGTTTGATATTATCAATGAATTCCAAAAATAAATATTGGATTATGTTTGTAATCTGATCAGTACCTGGGCATGATTGAGTTATGATTAGGGCAATATGATTAGGGTATCGAGTCCCCACCCAGCAAGGGGTGGGGATTCACAGATAAAAGGCATGGCAAAGAACAGAGGTGAGGGATTTTTCTTTTATTTTTTTTTTAAGATTTATTTTTTATTTATTTCTCTCCCCTTCCTTGCCCTCCCCCCCAGTTGTCTGCTCTCTGTGTGTATTCACTGTGTGTTCTTCTGTATCCACTTATATTCTTGTCAGTGGCACTGAGAATCTGTGTCTGTTTTTGTTGTATCATCTTGCTGCATGTGTGGTGCCACTCCTGGGCAGGCTGCACTTTTTTTAGCACTGGACAGCTCTCCACAGGGCGCACTCCTTGCACGTGGGGCTCCCCTACATGTGGGACACCCCTGCGTGGCACGTCACTCCTTGTACGCATCAGCACTGTGCGTAGGCCAGCTCATCAAATGGGTCAGGAGGCCCTGGGTTTTTAAACCCTGGACCTCCCATGTGGTAGGCAGACACTCTATCCATTGAGCCAAATCCGTTTCCCAAGGGTTTTCTGATCTTGGAGTTTGATGCTGAAGATTTAAGCTGGAGCCCTGGGAAGTAAGCTCACAGGGGAAAGAGAAGCCAGGGCCAGGAAGAAAGGAACCTTAAACCCAGAGAAAAGCAAACCCCCGGAACGTAGGAACCCAGGAAGCCTGAACCCTTGTAGACGTTGGCAGCCATCTTGCTCGAAATAGACTTTGGTGAAGGAAGTAACTTATGCTTTATGGCCTGGTATCTGTAAGCTCCTACCCCAAATAAATACCCTTTATAAAAACCAACCAATTTCTGGTATTTTGCATCAGCACCCCTTTGGCTGACTAATACAACCCTCCTTTAGGTTTTCCTAACCTCACAGAGAATAGCCAAATTATTAAGAGAGTTACTGTCTTCCTTTGAACTAATACTTCACTTCCTTCAGTTGCAGCTTGGAATCTTCAAGCCTGCAAGGCAGCTGCTCTTTGTCTTTGGATTTTGACAATTTTGATATAATGTGTCTTGGTGTATATCTTTTGGAGTCTATCTTGCTTAGAGTTCGTTGAGCCTCATGGATATGTATATTCATGTCTTTCATCAGATTTGGAAAGTTTTCTATCATTACTTCTTCAAACATTTTTTCTGCCCTGTTCTCTCTTGTCCTGGGACTCCAATGATGTGTTTGTTGGTATGCCTGATGGAGTCTCACAGATCCATCAGGCTCTGTTCAATTTTCTTCATTATTTTTTTCTTTCTGCTCCTCACGCTGGATAGTTCTATTGTCTTGTCTTCCAGTTCACTGACCCTTACTTCTGGCTGTTCAAATCTGCCACTGAATTTGAGTTTTTCATTTTGATTACTGAAATTTGCAGCTCTAAAATTTGTTGGTTTCCCTTTTATAATTTTCATCTCTTTATTTTATTTAGACAACTTTCCCCCTAATTTCTATAGTTCTTTGTATATGGATTCTTTTAATTCACTGAACATATTTAACACAGGTTGAATTAAAGTCTTTGACAAATAGTTCCTCAGAGATCGTTTCTGGCAAATTCTTTTTTCACTGTGAATGAGCCATACTTTCCTGTTTCTTTGTGTGTGTATGTTTGTGTGCTTTGAGAATTGGACATTCAGAGTATTACATTGTTATAAGTCTGGAAATCTAGTTCTCCCACAGGTTTTTGTTGTCCTTGAGGGCTGGAGCCATCAATTTGTGAGGATGAGATTCACTGCTATTTATAATTTAGGGGAGCAGCTATAGCTTAGTGGTTGAGTGCCTGCTTCCCATGTATGAGGGCCTGGGTTCAATCTCTGATACCTCCTAAAAAAAAAAAAAAAGTCCCAATATAATTTACCAGCCTCTTCCTCCAGCTCTTCTCTGGATGCTGCACAGTATTCTACCAGACTCCAGAGTTTCAAAACAGCTGATTCAGATAGTTCCTGCTAGTTCAATAGTTGTTTTGGTGGAGAGACTGATTACTGGAACTTCCTATTCTTAGAAGTCTTTAAAAGTTATGGATTCCTAGCTCCACCACCCTCCAAGACTTAATGATTTCTGGAATCAGGACCTGGGCATCTAAATTTTTAGGGGAAGCGGATTTGGGTCAATGGATAGAGCATCCGCCTACCACATGGGAGGTCCAGGGTTCAAACCCAGGGCCTCCTCACTCATGTGATGAGCTGGCCCATGTACAGTGCTGATGCACACAAGGAGTGCCATCCCACGCAGGGGTGTCCCCCGTGTAGGAGAGCCCTACACGCAAGGAGTGTGCCCCATAAGGAGAGCCGTCCAGCGTGAAAAAAGTACAGCCTGCTCAGAAGTGGCGCCGCACACACGGAGAGCTGACGCAGCAAGATGATGCAACAAAAAGAGGCAAAGATTTCTGGTGCCGCTGACAAGAATATAAGCAGACACAGAAGAACACACAGTGAATGGACAGAGAACAAACAACTGGGGGGAGGGTGGGGAAGGGGAGAGAAAAAAAATCTTAAAAATAAATAAATTTTTAGAAATCTATACAGGTGAGTATAAGGAGTAGCTAGGGTTGAAAAGAATGATAACAATACCTAAATTTAATCAAACCCTATATGTAAGTACTTGCTGAATTCTTTATACAGCTCATCTGACTTGATGCTAAAGAGAATCCTACCAGGAAAGTACTTTCATTAACTCCTTGTGCAGATAAGGAAACCGAGACTCAGCTTCAGTAACCTGCCCATGGTCACATAGTAGAGTAAGTAGCGGAGACTGGATTTGAACTCACAACCCTCTGACTCTCTACAATTTATCCAATAACCATTACAACTCAACCGAGAACTGTTATTATTTTGGCAACTACAAAGGCAACACTGAGTTTAAAGGCCCTGGGATGGGAGCATATGTGACATGTTTGCAAAAAATAAGGAAGCCAGTGTGACTACAGAAGAGTGATCAAAGGAAAAAGAAGTAAGATATGAGGTTCGTGAGGTAATTTGTCAACTTAGGCCAAAGTATATAGGTTCTTGTAGGGGATTGTGAGGATGGGATGATGCAAGATGGGAAGCCACTGGAAAATTCTGAGCAGGGGGGAGAGAGCTGAGTTATGCTTTAAAAGATTCTCTTTGGCTGCTGAGTTAAAACCAGTAGATAGGCAAGCAAAGAAGGACAGAGACTACTTAGGAGACTATTACAATAATCCAAGTGAAAATTATAAGAAATGGTCAGGTTCTGAATATGTTTTATATGTAGAATCTGTAGTATTTGCTCATAGACTGAATATGGGGTCAGAGAAGGGAGTCAAGGATGACTCCCAGGTTTTTGAGCAACTGGATCAAAGTAACTGAATAAATCTGTAAACTACACTGCTTCAAGAATACAGAATATAAAAAGAATCCAGAAGATTTCAGAACTAGAAAGGGCCTTTGACATTAATTAGCTCAACATCTTTAAGGACCGGAGAAGTAAAGTAGTTCGATCAAAATCATATAGCTAGTTTAAAATTTTAAAGCTAGTATTAGAACCCAGGTTTCCTGAATTTCAGTCCAGTTCTTATTCCATGATATTGTATTGTTTCTCCTTCCACCTCTGGCATTAAACAACAATTACACCCCAAACTTCCCATCATATTCCTCCTGTAGCCAAGTCCTACCCTTTTCCTCGTCTTTCTAATCACCCACTCACCGCATGGTGAGGTCCGAAGGATGCTGCCATTTTTCATTCTGCATATGATGCACTTGATCCATCAAGGCACAGAGCTCCCTCAAGGGACCTGTGGTACAGAAGGATCAGCAATTAGGGAGCAGCTCAGTGAATTACCATGTCAGCCTAAGCCAAAGTATACAATTTCAGGGAAAGGGAAAACAGGCACTGGTCCCAACACTTAGGATTATTACAAGCAGGCAGGCAATGCATAAATTACATGGCAGAGGGGTGGGCTTGCTCAAGAATGATGATGATGATGATGAAGTAAAATGGCAGCCACCACTCATTCACTCAGCATTCATTCAGCTTCTACAATGTATGAGGGACTTTACTGGCCCCTGGGAATATAGCAGAGACCCTCTCCTCAATGAGGTTTTATACAGGGGACAGGGGATTCCAGAACAATGTGATAAAGTACAATGATAGGAGGAATAAAGGCTGCTATGCAAGCACGACTAAGGGGTGAGGGTCAGAGGAAGCCCCCTCCAGGGAAAGTAAACTGTATGCAGGAATTTAAAGAATGTATATAAGTTTGTGAAGTAAAGAGAGATGGGAAGAGGAGATGTCCCAGCAGAGAAATAGCTACTACAGCGGCCTTGAGACACAGACAAACAATACATTCCAGAAACAAGGGGAGTTTAGAACAGATGAGGTTGGGGGCTCCTTGCTAACAAGACAAATTGCTAGAGGTAATTACTCAACACATGGGAGCCTAGGCACTAAGACAAGAAAAGAGGAGAAAAGAAAGATGCTATTAACATCATTTTAGAGATGGGAAACTGTGGCTCAGGGAAGTGAACTTGTCTTAGTAAATGCTTGTTAATTCAGGATTCAACTTGCCCCTGTTTGATTCCATGCTCTTGTCACTATGCAATAATGCTAATGTGCACTTAAGGGCTGAGACTTGTGCTGAAAACCAACCAAAGTAGAAGTAAAATAAACACTAGCTAGGTAATAAATTTCCTAGACCAGTGGTTCTCAAACTCTAACATACATCATAATCAGCTGGAGCTATTGTAAAACAGATTGCTGGGCCCTGACCTGAGAGTTTCTGATTCCATAGGTCCTGGGGTAGGGCCCAAGTATTTGCATATCTAACTTCTGTGACCATGGGCAAGTCATTTCACTTCTTTGAGCCTCATTTCATTCAACTTGAAATATGGACAATAATATTTACCTTGGAGTATTAGGAATATTATAAAGAAAAAGCCTAGAACATTCCTGGCATGCAGCAGATATAAGTGGTAGCTATTGTTGGTAAGGTATTACAGCCTTAGGCCTATGTTAATTTGCTATTCAAATCCTATGTCAATCAGTTACACCTTCTACTTTTTAGGAAAATGTTTATTAAATGGATCAGTTCACACAAACTTGGAAATATTTTACAGCACTCAGGATTAATTTTCTTTCTAACCATAATGAGATTATACTTTTCAGGAAAAATTCATATTCAATAGATAAAAATTTAAAATTTATGTGTATTTTAAAAAGCACAACCAAGGATAAAAGACAATTGGCAAAATGAAAAATATATTCCAAACATATTTGGCAATGGTTTAATGTCCTTATTCTACAAAGGTTAAGTCCCCTCATAAAAACAAACAAAAAAAGACAAGGACATGAATAGGCAAATCAAGAAAGAAATATGAATAATTATAATCAATAAACATAATAAAAAGATATGCAATCTAATATAGAAAGAAAACATATTAAGCCCACTCCTGAAGGAAATATAAATTAGAAATGAGTTTCCCCTTTAAGAAGTAAAGTAACTTTTGATTAGAACCTTCCTTGCACTGAATTTGTTAAAAGACTAAGATCAGAGGTCTCAATTCAAACTGTCTTTTCCTATTCCCTACTTTCATACCACTAGCACTCTACTCCCTCCAACCCCCTCAAAAAGGATTTTTTTGGGGTGGGGGGAGGAGGAAGTCAGCTTTGTAAAAATTTCAAGATACATTTTTCTGGCCAAAGCATCACTAAAGGTGGGCTGGCAATATATGGAAATTCTGGTGTCGAATCTTAAAATGGAACCACCATAAAATTATCTGTAGACCATGTCTTTCAACTCACTCATCTCTTACTACCTTTTGCAAAATTGCCTATCAGTGGAGGCTAAAGATACTATAAATTTCTAACAAATTAATTCACTTTAAATCAAGCAAAGAAAAAGATTAGTCAATTAGGGCCAAGGAGGCTTCAAATATTCAACCTGTGAGGGGATATAATCTAGCACCAGCAGTAGCAGCAGTAGCACTTACTATGTATCAGGCACTGTCCTATGCACTTTACATATATTAATTCATTTGTTCCTTACAACAATCCTATGAATTAGGTACTATTATTATTCCCCATTGTACAGATGAAGAAACCCAGGCAAAGAAAAGTTAGGTAGTTTGTTCAAGGTCGTACAGACAGTGACAGAGCCAAAATTTCAACAACATAAAACCATTATAGAGTTGAGTTTCTCTAAAACCTTTTCTGGGATGGAATTTCATACTTGGGATTATAAACCAATAGTTATAACTTACTATGTCTCTTGTATATCTAATGGTACCTGGTACAGCACTGAGGAAACATACAAGGGCTCAATAATAATTACTTGGCTCATGCACTAAAAAATGCTAGTTTTCATCAGTACTCAAAACTGGAGCTTGGAAAACATTTTCATCTATCATCTACTAAACTGGAAAGCCAGGATTCAAACCTAAGTAGGTCTAATAATCAAAAAACCTTATTTTTAGCTCACAGATTCAACCTCTGCTTCCTCCAAATTTAGATGCTAACAAGAACAGAAACAGATTTGAATTTTGTCTTCCTTCAGTCTCTAACAGATGGGCTCTCTTGGACCAACAATCAGTACCATGAGTTTATTTTAAGTTGTGGCTAAAAGGAGGTAAAGACTGTCCTTTGTTTTGTGGCTAAGAATGAAATAAGGAGGAAAACCCCCTAATTTCAGGAATGAGAACAGCAATTCATCTTAGCCTTAATCTATAAATATGTTGCTGACTGGTCTGGGGAAAAATCTAGTTTAGTAACTGTCCTTAATAAAGTTGAAAGTGAATCACTTGTTAAAGTGGAGGAGAATGGTTGATACTGAGTGCCTGCATGCTAGTAGCCCTTCTGACAGGTTTTATAAATCATCATACTTTGCACCACATGACCCTATGCAATCAATTGTGGCACATGACCCAAGGACAGAGAATCTTTGTACTGACTAATGACCTAGAAGGTGGCCTGGCACCAACAGATCATTACGTTTATCAATCAGAAGCTCTTCTTTGGAGTGCAAATGTGAGATTTAGTAATGAGAAAAAGAAGGAAAACAGCACACAGAGCTCTAGGAGGAAACAGACACTAGAGGTAGCTAATAGAGAGCAATGAAGGCACTAATTAACAACAGGTAAGATTAGAGATATCACTAAATCAGCAGAGAAAATCTGAATAGGAAACAAAGGCACCCATTTCTGAGGATGCACAAGGGCTGGCTCTACAACTGATTATTTGTACTGTTCAGTCTGGCTATATTTTTGAGAGTATAGTCTTCCTATTTTCCTATAAATCCTTAAACTCATTTACTTGGGTTTAAGGCAATCAAATGTCTCTATTCTGTGTAACCTAAAATACCAAATACAGGGGATGAAATGGAGAAGGAAGAAAAGAAAAAAGGTGCAACCGGAGGATTGGACTATTGCTTTTATAAAGAGATTAATAAAATAGGAATGAAAAGGAAAAAAGATTAAGAAGCAAGATTGCAAATTTGCCACCTCTAGATCTAGTACAAATCTTGATTCTGATTTTCCCTCCACAAGAGGCAAAAAGAGAAAAGAAAAAAAAAAAACAAAACAGGAATCACTATATAACTCATTATTTGGGAAATATTGATTTATATATGAATGTCCTCAACAGTCACAGCAAATGCAGAATCAAAATTTAGTCATTGCAGCTTATGATCTTCAGTAAAGGTCTCTGACACAATAAGATGATGCAACAAAAAGAGACACAGATTCCTGTGCCGCTGACAGCAACAGAAGCGGACAAAGAAACAAGACGCAGCAAATAGACACAGAGAACAGACAACCGGGGTGGGAAGGGGAGAGAAATAAATAAATCTTTAAAAAAATAAATAAATAAAGTCTCTGGTTTCTTTTTTCTTCTTTATTTTCTTTTAAATGTTACATTAAAAAAAATAAGGTCCCCATATACTCCCCACCCCCCTCACCCCACTCCTCCCACATCAACCTCTTCCATCATCATGGCACATTCACTGTACCTGGTAAATACATTTTGGAGCACTGCTGCACCACATGGACGGTGGTCTACATTGTAGTCTACACTCTCCTCCAGTCCACCCCATGGGCCATGGCAGGACACACAATGTCCAGCATCTGTCCCTGCAGCACCACCCAGGACAACTCCAAATCCTGAAAATGCCCCCACATCATATCTCTTCTTCCCTCTAAGGTCTGTTTTGACAGAGACTTCCACTTCTAACCATGATGGATGGGACTTAAACTCCCATTGTAAGCAACTATAAACTGGGCAAAATATATAAAACCACTGCTTTCAGACCGTGTTTTTCAATAAACTCATAATTGTGATCCCTAAGGGAAGGGAAACAATTGAGGTTAAGCCTTGAAACTTCTTATGAGCCTGAGTCTATAATTATTCCAAAACAAAAAGTTTTAAAAATGAAGGCAAAATAAAACATTTTTCTAAATAAAAGCAGAAAGACTTCATCACCAGTAGATGTGATCTACAATATTAAAGGAATTTCATTAGGAAAAAGGAAAATAATACATGATGGAAACTTGGATCTACAGAAAAGAATAAAGAACACTGGAAATGTAAACATTTGAGTAAGTATAAAAGACTTTCTCACTTAAAAAATGTCTTCAAAAGATCATTATTTTGTGTGTGATCTGTGATATTTAAAAAAAAAAGAAAGAAAAGATCACTATTTAGAGCAAAAACAATATATTGAAGGTTTATAATATATATGTAAAATGTATGAAAACAATAAGAAAAAAACACAAAGAATTGGTAGTATATTGTTGTCAGGGTCTTCCATTATAAATTCAGTGGTATAATATTATTTGAAGGTAGTCTGTGGTAAGTTAAAGGTGCAAATTGTAAACCGTAGAACAGTAGTTCTCAATATGCAGTCCAAGGATCCCTGGGAGGTCCCCAAGACCAGTCTGGGAGTTCAAAAGGTCAAAATTATTTCTATAACAACACTGAGAGGTTTATAAGATGTTATTTGTCTTTCCCACTTGCATTCTCACACATGTACAATGAATTTCTCATAGGTTACATGACATGATATGTAATGCAGAGTCAGATAAACGAATTTGGTAGTCTTTCATTAAGCTAGACATTAAAGAGATTTGCAAAAATGTAAAACAATGCCACTCATCTCCCTAATTTTTTTTGAGAAGTTATTTTTAATGAAAATGTTATGTTAACATACAAATGGGCTTATTTTTGTTTTAAAGTGTATCTTAAATAAGTCTTTTAACAATTTATTAGTTCTAATTTTTAATATGGTCAAATGTCAATAGATATCACCCACCCAAATAAAGACTTTGGGGTCCTCAATAATTTTTAAGACCATAAATAATTTTTAAGAGTGTGAATGGGTTCTGAGACCAAAAACTTAGGAAAGTGCTACCCTAGAATAACTATTTGAAAAAACAAAACAAAGAGGTATAGGCAATAGGCCATTCTTGGAAATAAAATGGAATAAGAAAAATTACTCAACTAATCCAAAGGAAGCCAAGAAGAGATGAATGAAGAAACAAAGAACACATTTAAGCCTAATCATAATGATAATTACATTAACTGAATGGACTAACACTCCAATTTAAAGACTAAGATTGTGAGAGTGGATAAAAAAGACAACTATATGTTGTCCGTAAGAAATCACTTAAACATGAACACACAGATAAATTAAAGGAAATGTACATACAAAAATTAGTCACAAAAGAAACATTATATATATATCATATAATCATTAGTTAAAAGAAAGCTGGAATGGCTATATTAATGTCAAAGTCCAAAAAAGGATTATTACTAAGGATAAAAATTGACATTTCATAATGACAAAGGAGTCAACTTAAGAAGAGGATGTAAGGAGGCGGACTTGGACCAGTGGTTAGGGCATCCGTCTACCACATGGGAGGTCTGCGGTTCAAACCCCGGGCTTCCTTGACGTGTGTGGAGCTGGCCCATGCGCAGTGCTGATGCGCCAAGGAGTGCTCTGCCACACAGGGGTGTCCCCTGCGTAGCACGGGCAAGGAGTGCCCCCTGTAAGGAGAGCAGCCCAGTGCGAAAGAAAGTACAGCCTGCCCAAGAATGGTGCTGCACGTACCAAGAGTTGACGCAGCAAGATGATGTAACAAAAAGAGACACAGATTCCGTGCTGCTGACAAAAAACAAGAACACGCAGAAAATGGACACAGAGAACAGACAACGGGGTGTGGGGGGGGGAAGGGAGAGAAATAAATAAATAAATCTTAAAAAAAAAAAAGAAGAGGATGTAATAATCCTAAAAGAGGATATAATAATTCTAAATGTGTATGCATTCAATAGCAGAGCTTCAAAAAGTGTATAGTTTTCAACAGCAGAGCTTCAAAATATGAGGCAAAAACTGAAAAGAGGAATAGATAAATCCACAATTATAGTTAGAGATATGAATACTCCTTTTTAAGAAAATCTCTAAGGACACAGAATTGAACACCACCATCAACCAAAAAAATCTTATTGACATTTATAAAACTTTGCCCAACATCAGAATACATATTCTTTTTAAATGTACATGGAGCATTCACTAAGACAGACCATGTGTGAAGCCATAAAGTTGTCTCAAAATATTTAAAAGGACTAAAATCACACAGAGCACATTTTCTGATCACAATAGAATTGAATGAGAAATCAATAACTGGAAGATAACTGGAAAATTCCCAAATATTTGGAAACTAAGCAACATATTTCTAAACAACCCATGAGTCAAAAGAGAAATCACAAGGGAAATTAGAAATTGCTTTGAACCAAATGAAAATGAAAACTACAATATATCAAAATTTGCAGTATACAGCAATAGTGCTTAAAGGGAAAGCTATGGCTTTAAATACGTATAGAAAATAGGTCTCAAATAAATTACTTAAATTCCCACATTATAAAGCTAGAAAACAAGAGCAAAAAAAAATCCAATATAAGTGGAAAGAAGAAATAATTAAGATAAGTGAAGGACTCAGTGAAAAAGAAAACATAATTGTCAGAAACAATATAGAAAAATTAATGAAACTAAACATTTACTTGGGGGGAAAATCAATAAAACTGACAAACCTGAACTAGACTGTTCAGAAAAACAAAGAAGACACAAATTGCCAATATTAGGAATGAAACAAAGAATATCGCAACCAATCTCACTAACTGAGGAAAAATAAGGGAATATTACAAATAACATGCCAATAAATTCATCAACCTAGATGAATAGTTAAATTCCTTGAAGAAAGAAATTACCAAAACAGACTCAACAAGATATAGAAAATTTGAAAAGCCCTATTATCTTATACATTTGTAATTTAAAATCTTGCTAAAAAGAAAACTCTAGGCCTACAGAGTTTCATTGGGGAAATCTATCAAATATTTAAGGAGAAAATAGTATCAATCCTACACAAACTGTGAAAACACTTCCCAATTCATCATGAGAAGCTATCATTACTATGATACCTAAACTAGAGGAGGACATTATAAGAAAATTAATAGACTAATATTCATCATGAATAAGACCTAAAAATTCTTACAAATTAGTAAATTGAACATATATATATATACAAGATACATAGATATAGATAACTGTAAGGTAATACATCAAGACCAAGAGGTTCTATCCCAAGAGTGCAAGCTGGTATAACATTAAAAAATGAATAAATGTAATTTACCATATTAACAGAATAAAGGAGAAATACAATATGACCTGCTAAATAAATTCAGAAAATCTATTTGTCAAAATTCGCCATTCATTTATATTAAAAACTCTCATCAAACTATGAATGGAGGGGAACTTCTCAACCTGAGAATGAGCATTTATAATAAATTTTCAGCTAAAATCATACTTAATGAACTGGAGGTCTTAGTATAAGACAAGGAAGAAAAATAAAAGGCTTGGATTAGAAAGAAAAATATACTGTGTTATTTGCATATAATATTATCAAGTGTAACAGTTTGGAGTTATTTTATGAATCCTAAAAAGATTATGTTCTTAAGCTAATCTATTCCTGATTAATCTATTTTCTTTGGGATAAGGGACCCTGCCTCTCATTTTTAAATTTTTATTTTTTCATTTGAGACATCAACTATATTTTAAGTGATTGGGGAAATACCTTGGTTTTATCCCAAGTATGCAAGGGTGGTTCAAAATAAGAAAATCAGTTAGTGTACTTCACCACATTAGCAAAACGAAGGGAAAAATCCACATGATTATCTCCATTGATGCAGAAAAGGCTTTTGACAAAATCCAGCATCCCTTCTTCACAAAAACACTTAGAAGGAAAATAGAAATAGAAGGAAATTTCCTCAACATGTTAAACGGTATTTATGAAAACCCCATAGCTAATATCATACTCAACGGTAAAAGATTGAAAGCTTTCCCTTTAAGAACTGGAACAAGACAAGGATGCACACTGTCCTCACTGTTATTCAACATTGTACTGGAAGTTCTAGCCAGAGCTAGGAAAAGAAAAAGAAATAAAAGGCATCCAATTTGGAAAGGAAGAGGTAAAACTTTCACTATTTGCAGATGACATGATCCTATAAAAAGTCCTGAAAAATCTACAACAAAGCTCTTAGACCTAATAAATAAATTCAGCAAAGTGGCAGGGTACAAGATCAACTCACAAAAATCAGGAGTGTTTCTGTACATAATAATGAACAATCTGAGGAGGAAATCAAGAAAAAAATACGACTTACAATAGAAAATAAAATAAATATCTAGGAATAAATTTAACCAAGGATGTAAAGAACTTGTACACAGAAAACAACAAAACACTGCTAAAAGACATCAAAGAACTAAATAAATGGAAGGACATTCTATGCTCATAGATTAGAAGACTAAATATTGTTAAGATGTCCATTCTACCCAAAACGATTTACAGATTCAACACAATCCCAATCAAAATTCCAACAGCTTACTTTGCAGAAATGGAAAAAGCAAATTATCAAATTTCTTTAGAAGGCCCCAAGTAGCCAAAAACATCTTGAAAAAGAACAAAGTTGTAGAACTCACACTTTCTGACTTTAAAGCATATTACAAAGCTACAGTGACAAAACAGCATAGTAGTGGCACAAGGATAGATACATTGACCAATGGAATTGAATTGGCAGTTCAGAAATAGAACCTCACATCTATGGCCAACTGATTTTTCACATGGGGGCAAAGACCACTCACTTGGCAAAGAATAGTGTCTTCAGCAAATGGTGCTGGGAGAAATGGATATCCATATGCAAAAGAATGAAAGAGGACCCCTATCTCACACCATATATAAAAGTTAACTCAAGTGGACACTGCCATCCCAGGGTCCACCGAATGGAGGAATATAATATGGACTGGAGTGGACTTGCTGGTATTCTACTATAGAACTGTAGTGACTCTAGCAATGGAAGAAATTGTATCATTGATGTGGAGATGGTAGCCACAGGAGTTGTTGAGGGCAGTAAAGGAAGGAAGAGGGGTGATATGGGGCATTTCCAGGACTTGGAGTTGTCCTGAATGATATTGCAGAGGCAGATGCAGGACATTGTATATCCTGCCATAACCCACAGGATGAACCAGGAGAAGAGCGTGAACTACAATATAAACTATGGTCCATGTGGTGTGGCAGTGCTCCAGGGTGTATTCATCAAATGCAATGAATGTGAAAGGAAATGTGGGAGGAGCAGGTGAGTGGGGGAAGTGGGTTATATGGGAACCTCTTATGTTCTTTAATTGTAATGTTTTGTGTGATCTATTTATCTTTTTTTAAAAAAATACAATAAAAAAAAAGTTAACAAAAAATGATCGAAATAGATATGGAATGGACACAACCAAGCCAAGGTCCACAGGAAGGAGGAATACAGTGAGGATTAGAGTGGACTTAATGATATTCTATTCATGAACTATTGTGGTTAATAATCGAGAAAATGTGGCACTGGTGTGGAAAAAGTGGCCATGGTGGCTGCTGGGTGCGGGCAATGGGAGGAAGAGATGAGATGTGGAGGCATTTTCGGGACTTGGAGTTGTCGTGGGTGGTGCTGCAGGGACAACTGCCGGACATTGTATGTCCTCCCATGGCCCACTGGCTGGAACGTGGGAGAGTGTGGGCTATGGTGTGGACCGTAGGCCATGGGGTGCAGCGATGCCCAGAGATGTACTCACCAGATGCAATGGATGTGTCATGATGATGGGGGAGAGTGTTACTGTAGGGGGAGTGGTAGGGTGGGGGTGGTGGGGGTGAATGGGGACCTCATATTTTTTGAATGTAATACTTTTTTAAAAAATGAATAAATAAAATTAAAAAAAAAAAAGATCAAAGACCTAAATATAAGAACCAGGACTATAAAACTAGAATAAAATGCAGGGAAGCATTTTCAGGGTCCTGTGTTGGGCAATGGTTTCTTAGACTTTATATCCAAAGCACAAGCAACAAAAGAAAAAAGATAAATGGGACCTCATCAAAATTAATAAATTTTGTGCAAAGGACTTTGTCATGAAAATGAAGAGACAACCTACTCAAGAGGAGAAAATATTTGGAAATCACATGTCCAATAAGGGTTTAGTATCCAGAATAGATAAATCCTACAACTCAACAATGGAAAGACAAACAACCCAGGTAAAAACTGGGCAAAAGACTTGAAGAGACAGAGAGGATCTATAAATGGCTAAAAAGGACATGAAAAGATGCTCAACATCATTGGTCATCAGGGAAATACAAATCAAAACCACAATGAGGGAAGCAGATATGGCTCAAGTGCTTGGGCTCCCTTCTATCATATGGGAGGTCCAGGATTTGATTCTCAGGGCCTCTTGGTTAAGGCAAGCTGGCCCATGGAGCGAGCTGGCCTGCATGGAGAGCTGGTGCAACAAGATGACACAACAAAAAGAGACACAGATGAGAGATAATAAGAGATGCAGTAGACCAGGGAACTAAGGTGGCACAAGAGAATAAGTGCCTCTGTCTCACTCCAGAAGGTCCCAGAATTGGTTTCCCATGCTGCCTAAAGAGAAGACAAACAAATACAGAAGAACACACAGCAAATGGACACAAGCACAAAAACGAGGGAGAATAAATAAATCTTTAAAAAAAAAACAAAAAACCCCACAGTTATCATTTCACAGCCACTAGAATGACTACTTTTTTTTTAAAAAAGATTTATTTATTTATTTATTTCTCTCCCCTTCCCCCAGCCCCAGTTGTCTGTTCTCTGTGTCTATTTGCTCTGTCTTCTTCCTTGTCCACTTCTGTTGTTGTCAACGGCACGGGAATCTCTGTTTCTTTTTTTGTTGTGTCATCTTCTTGTGTCAGCTCTCCGTGTGTGCGGCACCGTTCTTGGGCAGGCTGCACTTTCTTTCGCCCTGGGCGCCTCTTCTTACGGGGCGCACTCCTTGTGTGTGTGGCTTCCCTACGCGGGGGACACCCCTGCGTGGCACGGCACTCCTTGCGCGCATCAGCACTGCGCACGGGCCAGCTCCACATGGGTCAAGGAGGCCAGGGGTTTGAACCGCGGACCTCCCATGTGGTAGACGGACACCCTAACCGCTGGGCCAAGTCTGCTTCCCTACTTTTAAAAACCAAAACTACAAGTGTTGGGGAGGATGTGGAGAAATAGAAACACTCACTTATTGCTAGGAATAAATTCATGGGTGGGAATGTAAATTGTGTAGCCACTGTGGAAGACAGTTTAGCAGTTCCTCAGGAAGCTAAATAAACAATTACCATATGACCTGGCAATCCCACTATTAGGCACATACCCAAAATAATTGAAAACAGGGACTTGAACAGATATTTGCACTCCATTTTTCACAACTGCCAAAAGATGGAAGCAACCCAAGTATTCATCAACCAATGAGTGTATAAACAAAATGTGGTACATACATGCAATGGAGTATTATTCAGCCATAAAAATGAATGAAATTCTGATTCATGTGACAACATGGATGAATCCTGAGGACATTATGCTGAGTGAAATAAGCCAGACATAAAAGGACAAATGTTGTATGACCCCAATGATAAGAAATAATGAGAATAAGCAAATTCATAAGAGTCAGAATCCAGGTTTCCAGGGGATAGAATGGGAGTAGAGAATGGGGAGTTGACAATGTATAGTATTTCTGTTTAGGTTGATTGTAAGGTTTTGGAAATAGATGGTGGTAATGGTAGCACACTATTGTGAGTATAATTAACAGCACTGAATTATATATGTAAATGTGGTTAAAAAGGAAACTTTAGGTCATATAGGTTACTAGAATAAAAATTAAAATATAAAACATAGGGCTGTATAACACAGTGGACCTATTATAGACAATGGATTATAGTTATTAGTACAATTATAAGAATGTGCTTTCATCAATTATAACAAATGTACGACACTAATAGAGGGTATAAATAATAAGGTAGTATATGGGAAAAAATACACCTAATGTAAACTATAGATGACAGTTAATAGGTCTATTTTAATCATTTTTCATGAGTTATAACAAAGGTATCATACTAATACAAAGTGTCAACAATAGGGGAGTATATGGGAACGCTGTATTTTTTACATGATTTTTCTGCAAACCTACAGTTTCTCAATCAAAAAAAAAAAAAAACCTCCTAGAAGAAAATATATCATGGTCTTGGGCTGGGCGAAGATTTTTTAAAAATGAGTCCCTAAAACCAAGAACATAAAAGAAAAAATTGGTAAACTGGATTTCATCAAAATTTCTGCTCTTTGAAAGACACCAATAAACTTAAAATTTGTCACCAAAAAATGGTATAATCACTGGAAAACAGTCTGTCAGTTTCTTATAAAGTTAAACATACATTTACTATGACTCAGCAATTCTACTCCCAATTATTTACCCTAGAGAAATAAAAACAATGTCTACACAAAAAGCTAGAAATGGAGGGGAACTTCCTCAACCTGTTAAGAGAGTATTCAAATCATCCAGAGCTAACAACATAGTTAATGGTAAACACTAAATATTTTCCTTCTAACAAAACAACAAAGTAAAGATGTCTGCTCTTACCACTTGTAATCAACATTTTGTACTGGCAGTTCTAGCCAATGCTAAGGCAAGGAAAAGAAATAAAAAGGCATCAAAGTTGGGAATGAGCAAGTAAAAAGTCTTTATTTTCTGACATGATCATCTATGTGGAAAACCTGACAGAATACACAAAATAAGTTACCAAAACTAACAAGTGAGTTTAGCAAAGTTTTAGAATATAAGATCAAAATACAAAAATCTACTGAATGTCTATATACAAGAAATGAACAATCTGAAATTGAAGCTTTTAAAAATACCTTTTAAATAGTATTAAAATATGAAATATTCAGAAGTAAATCTGATGGAAGTGTGCAGAATTGTATGCTGAAAACTACAAAACATTACTGAAAAGCCCCGCAGATGGCAATGTTACCCGAATAGTAAAGACAAGAACTTTGGTCTTATAGGATCAACAGCGGAGGTGCCTGCAGCTCTGGGACAACTTAGGGCCACTTCCACAAACTTAAACTGGCATCGTCTTCTTTCTATCTCTTGGAACACTCTATTTAGGATTCTCCAATCACCATGTAAGAAGTCTTACTACCTGAGACCACTATACTGGAGAGGCCATGGGCATGGAGCCCAGTCTTCCAACCATCCCTTCCAAGACACAGACCAGTGAGCGAAGCCATCCAAGACTTGTAAGACCTGACCAGATACCATCTGAATGCCATCAAATGTCCCCAACGAGACCATATGAAGCAGAAGAATCATCTAGGTTCTCATGAATTGGTAGACAAGGGAAGAACTAAGCTGAAGAAGGGTGGCGTTTTAATAAAAACTACTACCCCCAAATGGAAGAAGAGTCAGCCAGAAAAGACCTTGGTACACCTCTGGAGTCCAATGCTGGGGAAAATAATCAGGGTATAATATGAAGAAAGAGCTATACCAGATTATTTCTCAGAAATGGACAAAGATCCACAACAAAGCTCCTGGAGCTAATAATTGAATTCAGCAAAGTGGTGGGATAAAAGATCAATACTCAAAAATTAGTAGTGTTTCTATATACTAGCAATGAACAATCTAAAGAGGAAATCAGGGAAAAAATAGCACTGACAGTAGCAACTAAAAGAATTAAATATGTAGGAATAAATCTGACCAAGAATGTAAAGGACATGTACACAGCAAACTATAAAACATTGCTTAAAGTAATCAAAGACCTAAAAATAAATTAAATGTTCACGGATCAGAAGACTAAATATTGTTAAGATGTCTATTCTACCCAAAGTAATTTAGAGATTCAGTGAAATCCCAATCAAAATTCCTACAACCTTCTTTGCAGAAATGAAAAAGCCAATCATCAAATTTATATGGAGGCGGCAGACTTGGCCCAGTGGTTAGGGTGTCCATCTACCACATGGGAGGTCCGCAGTTCAAACCCCGGGCCTCCTTGACCCATGTGGAGCTGGCCCATGTGCAATGCTGATGCACGCAAGGAGTGCCCTGCCATGCAGGGGTGTCCCCTGCATAGGGGAGCCCCATGCGCAAGGAGTGCGCCCCATAAGGAGAGTCGCCCAGCGCGAAAGAAAGTGCAGCCTGCCCAGGAATGGTGCCGCACACATGGAGAGCTGACGCAACAAAAAGAAACACAGATTCCCGTGCCGCTGACCACAACAGAAGCAGACAAAGACGATGATGCAGCAAACAGACACAGAGAACAGACAACCGGGGTGGGGAGGGAAAGGGAGAGAAATAAATAAATAAATCTTTAAAAAAAAAAATTTATATGGAAAGGCAAGGGGACCTGTATTGCCAAAGCCATCTTGAAAGAAACTGATAAGTTGGAGGACTCACACTTCATGAGATTAAAATTTATTACAAAGCCACAATAATCAAACAGCATAGTACTGGGACAAGAACAGACCAATGGAATTTAATTGAGAGCTCAGAAATTAACCCTCACATATGGCCAACTGATTTTTTTTTTTTTTAGCATGATGTTTTGAGGGTAGTTGAGACTTTTTTTTTTTAAGATTATTTATTTATTCCCTCCCCTTGTGGCTTATTCCTTTCTTTTGCTGTCTCTTCTCTGTGTCCATTTGCTGCACATTTTTTCTGTACCTGCTTGTCTCCCTTTGTTGCGTCATCTTGCTGCACCAGCTCTCCGTGCAGGCGGCCAGCTTGCCTTCATAAGGAGGCCCTGGGATGCAAACCCAGGACCTCCCATATGGTAGATGGGAGCCCAACTGATGGAGCCAGAACCACTTCCCCTGATTTTTGATAAGGGGGCAAAGATCATTCAACTGGGAAAGAATAGTCTCCTCAACAAATGGTGCTGGGAAAACTGGATCTCCATTTGCAAAAGAATGAAGGTGGACCACTACCTCATACCATAAACAAAAAGCAACTCAAAATGGATCAAAGAGCTATTTATAAATTATATAATTATATAATTATAAATAATTATAAGAGCCAGAACTATAAAACTCCTAGGAGAAAACAAAGGGAAGCATCTTCAGGTCCTTGTTTCAGACAGTGGTTTCTTGGGCTTTACACCCAAAGCACAAGTAACTAAAGAAAAAATAGATAAATGGAATTTCATTAAAATGAAAAACTTTTGTGCATCAAAGGACTTTATCATGAAAGTAAAAGTATGCTGTTTGACCTAATGTAAGGGGGAAATGGAAAGGAGAAATGAGTTTATATTGGCTATAAGTCTCTAAAAAAGAGTCTGGAGGTTGTCAGAAGGATTGCCCTTATGCACACCTGAGCAGAGTCTCAGAGACAGATAAAGTAGATACAACCCCAGGTATTGGTTCTTTTGAGGGCTAAAGAGACCCACAGGCTCTATGGTCATGGCAGATGGGGTTCACTGCCATGTCAGCTGGCCCTTCTTTGGAGCCGGTGTTTCTGCGTGATGGAGCTGGACACAGATGGGATCTCTTTTCACAAGACTTTCATGCTACTTTACTGGAATTGTAGTTGGTGCTGGGGTTTAAGATATATCTAGGGGATTTGAATCTCTGGACTGACAATATGATAACCAGGCCCTGAGCCTCAACAGACTTCAACTCCTACACTCTGATTTATTGGACTTACTCCACTCAGCTAACATGGAGTTGAAGAATGTCAACCACCACACCATGGAGCCTAGAGTGCCTACAACTGAAAGCAGGATTGCATCCAGTATCCATGTGAAATCTAAGCCTCCTCTTGACATAGATGTGCAATGGACACAACCAATCCAAGGTCCACAGAGAAAATGTGGCATTGGTGTGGGAAAAGTGGCCATGGTGGCTGCTGGGTGCAGGGAATGGGAGGAAGAGATGAGATGTGGAGGCATTTTCGGGACTTGGAGTTGTCCTGGGTGGTGCTTCAGGGACAATTACCGGACACTGTAGATCCTCCCAGGGCCCACGGATGGAACGTGGGAGAGTGTGGGCTATGATGTGGACCATTAACTATGAGGTGCAGTGATGCCCAGAGATGTACTTACCAAATGCAATGGATGTGTTATGATGATGGGAGAAAGTGTTGCTGTGGGGGGAGTGGTGGGGTGGGGGCGGTGGGGTTGAATGGGACCTCATATTTTTTGAATGTAATATTTTTTAAAAATGAATTTAAAAATTAAAAAAAAAGAAAAAAGAGAAAAAAAGAAAGTAAAAGTGCAACCTACACAATGGAAGAAAATATTTGGAAACCACATATCTGATAAGGGTTTAATATCCAGAATATATAAAGAAATCTTTCAACTCATCAACAAAAAGTACACAACCCAATTATAACATTTGCAAAGGAAATGTTTTCTCCAAAGAAGATACACAAATGGTCAAAAACCACATGAAAAAAAAATGTTCACTAGCCATCACTAGCCATTAGGGACGTGAAAAGCAAAACTACAATAAGAGAGGAGCAAGTGTAAGCTCAGCTGTTTCCCATGTACAAGGTACTGGGTTCAATCCCCAGTACTTCCTCAAAATAAACAAATAAACAACAACAAAACCATAATAAGATACCATTTCACACCCACTAGAATGGCTACTATTAAAAAATCAAAGAAGTACAAGTGTTGGAGAGGATATGAAGAAGTAGAAACACTCATTCATTGCTGGAGAGAATATAAAATGGTGTAGATGCTGTGGAAGACAGTTTGGCAGCTCCTCAGGAAGCTAAGTAGAGAATTACCATATGACCCAGCAAAGAACTGAAAGCAGGGACTCGCACAGATATTTGCACAACAGTGTTCATAGTGGCATTATTCACAATTGCCAAAAGATGGAAGCAATCCAAGTGTCCATCAACGGAGAAGTAGATAAACAAAATGTGGTACATACAATGGAATATTATTCAGCCATAAAAAAGAATGAAATTTTGACTTACATGACAACATGGATGAACCCTGAAGACATCATATTAAGTGAAATAAGCCAGACACAAAAGGATAAATATTGTATGATCTCAATGATAGGAAATAATTAGAGTAAGTACACTCATAGTCAGAATCTAGAATATAGGTTACCAGGGGACTAGGTAGGGTAGGGAATAGAGAGTTAAAGCTTAAAATGTAGTTTCAATTTGGTAAAATGCAAAAGTTTTGGTAATGGATGGTGGTGATAGAAGCACAAAGTTGTGTACTTAATTAACAGCACTGAATTATATATCTGAATATAGTTAGAAGGGGAAATTTTAGGTTATAAATATGGTACTAGAATAAAAATTTAAAAAAAAAAATCCATGGAACTATACAACACAATGAACCCTAAATTAAACCATGGACTATAATTAATAGTATAGTTATAAAAATGTCCTTTCATCAATTCTAACAAATGAACCACACCAATGCAAGGTGTTAATAATAGGGGGATACACAGGAATTCTGTATTTTATGTCCCCTAACCAAGTAATTTCTCACTTATTTTTCCCAATTTATGTAGATGATGTTGTGATTAATAACATACAAAAATATATATATATATAGATGATGAGGTGTGCTATCATGGATGCAAGGACACAGCACCCAGCAGATTCCTCAGGTTTTAGAACAGCAAGATTCAAAGATAGGTTGACTAAGATCATGTCTGGGATTCAAGAAAAAAGTGAGAAAATTTTGACAGAACTGAACAATGCTAAAGTATCTAATATAAAAAGAGAAAGTCAAATTAAAGATCTAGAGAAGAAAGTCTGGGAAGTAGAAAGCACAGCTACATGTAGGAGAAAAATACCCTCAGATCCGCAAAAAGCAGGACCAAAAGTTGTTTAATGAAGATAAACTGTAAACCCTTGAGACAGCTTTTCTCTAGGAGAGTCAGCCCACTGTGCTCAGACTGAGTGAAAAGCAGGCAACATGAAAGCCCCAGCAAATAGGCTGCAATTCTCCAGGCCACCTCCTGCTCCGACATCTCATTACAATGTTTGAAAAGGACAAGAGCAGCCCTCATCATCCAAGAGCTGGCCTCATACCCTCAGCTAGATCACGATGTTCTCCTGGTGAACATAAACAATTTCAAGGAACATCAACATCAGACAAGACCACTATATAACCATGATGGATTAAGACATAAACAGTTCCACTCTGTAATCATGTCTAAACTCAGACAATACATGAACAATGGCCAAGCCACAAAATACTAACCATCCCTTTATTTCAACCTATAAAAGCTACTACTGCTTCTTTACCCATCTGTAGTCTTGCTCTAGTCTACACCGTAAAAAAAAGTTTTGTTAATCATAAAATCATCCTGGCTTTCTGAGAGCACACAATCCTGAGCAAACTGACACTTCCTTTAACCCATCCCCAAATCAACTATCACAAGTGCAAATCCAATAATAAGGCCTTTCTAACACTCTCTTGCTGAAATGCCCCAAGGTCGTTTTTTCTCTTGCTGAAAGGAGTAATAAATCCAATTTATGTTCAACTAAAAAACAGAGAAAAGAACTACCGAAAGAAATTGAAAGACGTGAATAAACTGAGATATGTACCATATTCATGGATCAAAAGACTCACTATTGTTAAGATGTTAACTCTCCCCAATTTTATTTAGAGTCAGTGTAATCACAATAAAAATCTCAGAAGAATTTTCTGTAGAAATCAATAAGCTGATTCTAAAATTTATACGGAAATGGAAAGAACCTTGAATAGCCAAAACAAATTTGAAAAAGAAAATTGGAAGATTCACAGTATCTGACCACAAGAGTATTATAAAGCAACAATAATCAAGACAGTATGGTAATGATATCAAGGCAGATAAATAGGTCAATGGAATACAATAGCCTTTTTTTTCTGGATACCTTGTTTTTCTAGATAACTGATTTCTGAAAAAGGTATAAAGGCAATTCAGTAGAGAATGGATAGTCTTTTCAGCAAATGGTAAAAGAAACAACTGAATAGCCATGCACAAATAAAATGAACTTTGATCTATACTTCATACAATATACAATATTAATTCAAAATGGATCATTAAGGCTAAATGTAACATCTAAAGCTATAAAGTTTTTAGAAGAAAATATAGGAGAAAATTTTTGTGACTGTTTAGGCAGAGATTTCTTAAATATCACAGGAAAGCACAATCCATAAAATTAAAAACTGCTTAATTTTACTTCATCAAAATTAAGAGCTTCTGCAAAAGACACTTTTAAGAGAATATCTTGTCATAACTTACAAAAAATTGTGTGGGAGAGAGTTTAAACTATAATGTCAACTATAATCCACACTAAGTGGCAATGCTCCAATGTGTTCATCAATTATAATAAATGCACCACACTAATGAAGGATGTTGTTAATGTGGGAAAGTATGAGAGGGTAGGAAGTAGGGCAAATGGTAATCCCCTACAATTTTTTATGCAACATTTATGTAATCTATGTATATTTAACACTTTTAAAGTATATTAAAAATAAAAATAATAAAAAATATAAAATTTTTAAAGAAGAGAAAAGACAAACCATAGACTGGGAGAAAATATTTGCAAATTACTTAAAATAATAAGAAACAACCTAACTTTTAAAAATGGGCAAAAGACACTTCACCATAGAAGATATAAGGGTGGCAAACAAGTGCATGAAAAGATGTTCAACATTACTATTCATTGGGAAGATGCAAAATAATTCCACCTCTTTGAATTAGAAAATTTAAAAAGACTGACCATACAAAGTGTTTGCAAGGATGGGAGCAACTTGAAATCTTCTACCTTGCTGGCTGGAATGTAAAATGGTACAAACACTCTGGAAAACAGCTTGGCAGCTTCAAAAGTTAAACATACACCTACCATATGACCCAGTCATTCTACTCCTAGGTATTTACTCAAGAGAAATTAAAGTATATATCCATACAAAGATTTGTACATAAATGTTCATAGCAGCTTTATTTGTAATAGCCCAGAACTGTAAACAATCCAAATATCCATCAATAGATGACAGGGTAAACAAATTGTTGTCTATGTAATGGAATACTACACAGCAATAAAAAGGAAGAAACTATTATATATACAATGACATGAATGAATTTCAAAAAAATTATGCAGAGTGAAAGAAGCCAGGTACAAAGAGGAATAGAATACTATATGATTCTATTTCTTTAAAAACCTCTAGTTTTCTGATTGGTGAAAGAAATTAGCCTGGAATAATGCTACCAGAGACTGACTGGAAATTATCCCTGTCTAAGGGTAATCCTTATGAACCAAGAATTTATTGTTTAAAATTAAAAATTCATCTTGAGGGAATAACATGTAATATAATTTGAAATAAAGAGAAAGTAACCATATGAAAAGCACTGTAACTGAAAAAAAAACTCTAGAAAATACAAATTAATCTGTGGTTATAGATAGCAGATCAGTGACTGCTTAGAGAATGAGGAGACAGTGAAAGGTAGGAGATGTAAAGAAATCTTGAGTGTGATATGTTTATCATCTTGTGGTGACAGTTTCATGGATGTATACATATATCAAAACTCAACAAATTGTATACTTTAAATATGTGTCATTCAATATTTCAGGTATAACTCAATAAAGCTATTAAAAAATAAAGAGAGGGAAGCAGATGTGGCTCAACCGATTGGGCTCCCATCTACCATATGGGAAGCCCTGGGTTCACTTCCCAGGGCCTCCTTGTGAAGGCAAGTTGGCCTGCGCCCGCCGGGAGCTGACGGCCCATGCCCACGGACAGCTGCCGCAGCTAGATGACACAACAAAGGGAGACAAGCAGACAAAGAACGCAGAGCAAATGGACACAGAGAGCAGACAGCGAGCAAGCAGCAAGGGTGGGGGGATAAATAAATAAAATCAATCTTCAAAAAATAATAATAAAATAAAAAATAAAAATAAAAGAATACCTTCAGAGATAAAAAATTAAAATTTATAAAATAAGAGCAACATGATATTAAAAAAAACAAGAAAGAATTCTTAGAAATCATAAATGTGGATAAGAAGTCAATAAAAAGAAACAAAAAGTTGAGAAAATTTCCGAGAAAGCAGAATAAAGAAACAGGGACAAAACACAAGAGAAAAAAGGTAAGAGACTTACAAAATCAATCTTAAAAGGTCCAGTAATCTATAAGAAGTTCCTGTAAGAGAAAGCAGCTAATACAGAGAGGCAACAATATCAAAGAAATACAAGAAATTCTTAGTACTGAAAAATATATGCCCAGATTAAAAGGCCCACTGAGAACCTACTATAAATAATAGGAGAGAGAAAAAACAAACAAGACCTGACTCAAGATATATTATTAATCAGTACAAAATTTCAGAATACAAAGGGTAAAGAGAAGACCCTCAGAACTATCAGATGGGGGAAAAAAACCAGGTCAAACAGGAATAAAAATTATACTGATATCTGTCTTCTTAATAGCAACACTGGATGCTATGCCTTCAAACTTCTGAGGAAAATTATTTCCAACTTAGAATTATATACCAAACTATCAACCAAGTATGAAGATAGAATAAAGACATTTTCAGATATGCAAAAACCCCCAAAATTTACTTCCTTTGTGCACCGTTTCTTAGAAATTGTCAGAGCATATGAGCCACTAAAAGGAAAGGTTAAATCAAGAAAAAAGAAGAAATGGGATCCAGGAAACAGGTTGCACCCAGGAGGGCAGCAAAGGGAAATCCTAGTATGATATCTCTGTAGCAGGGCTAGAGAATAAGCTGTCCAAGTTGGAGGAGAAGAACAGAAGACAAAGAGCTGGTATCCAGGAAAAAAAAAAAAAGGAATTGACAGATTATTGAGTAAATTTGAGCACTTTCGGGGTGGCAGTAGGGGGGGACCAAAAACCACTGATAAACATATAATAGCATTTGGGGAAAAATTAAGGATAAATTTATTTCTAGTTAAAATAACAAAAGTGAGGCAACTGACAGCTCTAGAAAAACAAAGAAATAATTCAAGAAAATGAAACCATGGTATACTAGTTGGCATTGTAGTAAACAATATTTAGTCGTAAAAAAAAAAACACATTGAATACTGATTTAACAAAAATTATAATCAGTTATAATAGGATATAGAAAAAGCATAACACTTAAATGCTCATCTATCATATCAGTAAGTCAACAGATAACGTTTAAAATGAATAAGTACTTTAAGTATTTTATTTTATTTAATTCCCTCCCCCCCGCCATTTGTCTGTTCTCTGTGTCTATTTGCTGCGTCTAGTTTCTTTGTCCGTTTCTGTTGTCTCAGCGGCACCGGAAGTGTGGGCGGTGCCATTCCTGGGCAGGCTGCACTTTCTTTCCCGCTGGGCGGCTCTCCTCACGGGCGCACTCCTTGCGTGTGGGGCTCCCCTACGCGGGGGACACCCCTGCGTGGCAGGGCACTCCTTGCGCGCATGAGCACTGCGCATGAGCCAGCTCCACACGGGTCAAGGAGGCCCGGGGTTTGAACCGCCGACCTCCCATGTGGTAGACGGACGCCCTAACCACTGGGCCAAGTCCGTTTCCCTAAGTACTATTTTTTTAAATGTGCCTCTATCATTTTAAGGAAATTTAGTATTTCTTTAAAGATAAAATATTAAGGTATGTTTAAGAAAGGCTATTACCATGACAGGCCTGTTGAGGATGCTACTATATACATACATTGCACCATTTTACACCGATATAATTCTAGGCAATGTTAAAATAGAATGATCCACAGAGTCCATTTGTCTTTGGATAACTTCTTAGTTAACTAAGGATTAGTAGAGACTGTGTATAATAATTCCAAAATTATGTAGAGCTAAATCAAATATATCCAAAATAAATTGACTAGCAGATCATGTTTTTACTATTTGGGACACATAATGCTTGAGTCAATAATTTATAAAGGTAGTTCTGTTAAAGTTTTACAGATGTGTGGGTAAGATGCAAAAAGAAACCTATTAAGTAGGTTGAAAATAAAAAAGACAAAAATAAAGGTCTACCTTTCTCGTAGATTTGCTCATTGATATTTTAAAAGTTTAGATAGTTAGCCTAAACAAGTGTTTAATATATAAATAAAGTATTTCAAATCAGAGGGAAAATAATATTGTTCTATACAACTGTTTACATAAATAAGTTAGATTACCTAACTCATACACCAAAATAATTTCTTGCTATATTAAAATATTTAAATATAAAAATCAGCCATAAAATTAGGAAAAAGTACAGATTAATATTTTTATAATTGTAATAAATAAGGGCTTTATAAGCATAATTTGCAAAATAAATGTGTTGAATATATAGTGTCCCCCAAAAAGATATGCCCAAGTCCTAATCCCCATTACTTGTGAATGTGACTTTACTTGGAAATAAGGTCTTTGCAGATATAAAAAAGGATCTCAGAATGAGATCATCCTGGATTTAAGGTAGGCCCTGAATCCAATGATTGCTCTCCTGTTAAGAGAAAGGAGATGGAAATCTAAGAGAGAAAAATGGGGAAGAAAGCCATTTGAAGCAGAGGGAGAGATAGGAATAATGCAGACACAAGTCAAGGAATACTAAGGATTGCCTGGAGCCACAGAAGCTAGGACAGGGATAGGGATTCTCTTTAAATGCATCCAAAAGGAGCCAACCCTGCTGGAAACCTTGATTCTAGACTCTGGCTTCCTGAATGTGAAAGAATAAATTCGTTTTAAGTCACCCAGTTTGTGGTGTCCTTGGAAACTATTACAATAAGTAATGAAAAAAGGTAAACAGATTTGACATATAAAAATTAAACATACACTTTCCATATATATCACAAACAAAATTAAAAGGCAAATGATCAAGCAAAGGAAACTAATTCTAACTTTTGAAACAAAGGACTAAATCCCTAAATATTTTAAGGGCTCTTCAAAACATTTTTAAAAAGAACAAACATTCCTTGGAAAAATGAGCAGATAGAAAAAACAACAAGGAAGAGTTCTAATTATTCTAATATGGAATAACTCTTGGGATTATTGTAAAGTGAAAAAGTACAGAATGTGTATACAGTAGGGCTCTCTTTTGTGAAGGAAAGAAGGGACAAGAAAAAAATATTTGCTTGCTATTGTACAAGGAAACTAAGGAAAATAAACTAAAAATGAATATGAATGAGTACCTATAGGGAGAGGATAGGAAGACTGGAAGGCATCGGAAAGAAGCAAGACTTCTCCGAAGAGATTTTTTATATAGTTTTGACTTCTGAATGATGTTTTACATACTCAAAAATTAAAATTAAATCCCAAATTCCATTTACATGACATTCAAGAATAGGCAAAAATAATCTATAGTGATAGAAATCAGAATAATAGTTGCCTCTGGGATGAGGGGAAATGACAGGAAAGAGGCATGAAGGAACTCTCTGATGTAATAGAAATATTCTATATTGTATGTTGATTTGGGTGTTAGAAAGGTGTGTGTATTTGTCAAAGCTTACAAATTGCACACTTAAGATCTGTATATTTTACTCCAGGTAATTCATACCTCAATTTTTTTTTTAAAACCCAAAGGATAATAAAAACAACAACAAAAAAACCTTCTAAAATTGAATACAAATGGAAACAAATGAAACTAATTATATAACAAACTAGGGAAACGGACTTGGCCCAGTGGTTAGGGCGTCCGTCTACCACATGGGAGGTTCGCGGTTCAAACCCCGGGCCTCCTTGACCCATGTGGAGCTGGCCCATGCGCAGTGCTGATGCACGCAAGGAGTGCCGTGCCACGCAGGGGTGTCCCCCGTGTAGGGGAGCCCCACGCACAAGGAGTGTGCCCCGTAAGGAGAGCTGCCCAGCGCAAAAGAAAGTGCAGCCTGCCCAAGGAATGGCGCCTCCCACACTTCCCGTGCTGCTGATGACAACAAAAGCGGACAAAGAAACAAGACGCAGCAAATAGACACAGAGAATAGACAACCGGGGAAAAGGGGGGGATTAAATAAATAAATAAATCTTTAAAAAAAAAACATAAAAAACTAATAACACTCCAACACAGAAAACATAATTGTTTCAATAATTTCAACATAATACTATGTGCATTCTTAGTAAAACTTTATTTTTAGTAGGTTTATTGTAATTAGTAAAATTGGTATTGTAATTTTAAAACTATTTTATGTAAATTGTAAGAGAATGCAAATAAACGTATTAATGTTAACAGGATCCAAAATAGGATCCAAAATTTTAATAAAAGAGCTAAAAATATAAATTCAAAGAAATCAATATGAACTTAAAACACAGACACACAATTTCCTAACTCTATTGAAAGGGTTTAGAAATAATGATATACAATAGCAAAGACACATCTAGTACGCTAATCTTGCTTTTTTCATACCATCTCCCACTAAGCAAACCAGGTCTCCTTGAGAAATGGCTGATTTGGTGCCTGGAGGGCAAGAAAAGGACAAGATGAGTTTGAGATATTTTGCTGTGCCAGAAAGCAAGAATAGTGGCAAAAGATAATGAGTTCATGTCAAAGGGACATAGAAGCAAGTCTGAAGAAGCTCCCATTAGTTAAGTTTGGGACAATTTGAGCATCAAAAAGAACAGTAACTGTAATTGACTACAACATATTTTTTAAAAATTTATGATATTATAGATATTAAAAAAAAACTTTATAGAAGAATGCTAGCTAATAATTGTAGAAGAAACGATACATTTAGAAATGAATATTTTACAACTCCCAGAGTAGAATTTGTTCAGGCAAAGATGATCAATGAATGCTCAAACCATTAAGTCAACAGTTTTTGAGAAACGGTATTCTCACGGTACCAAAGCATCACCTCACAGATGATTTACTAATTACGAAGTGGAAAATATACCTGACAATAGAGAGATTTGACAGTTAACACCTAATAAAGTAATCAAAATTGGCATCACTATTAGTGGGACAATCTGTCATTAGTTGTCATATGGACTTCCTAATTTGACACAGGATAATACACAATAGCATTTATGAATTATTCCTGCCAAAAATATTTACTGAATCTCATCCTGCCTTGGGACTCAACTTCCATTTATAGGAAATACAGGGGATGGAGGAACAAGTTAAATGACACCAAAGGAAACAATCAAATTCAAATGGGGAACATTCTACAAGACAAGCAACCTGGATTAAAAGAGACTAATGAGACAATAAACAAACATGTGACCCTTGATTAGATCTTGTTTGAACAAAGTTATAAAAGGACATTTTTGGGACAACTGGGGTAATTGGAATATGGACTAGATATTAGATGATTTTAAGAAATTATGATTAGATATTAACTGCCATTAAACATATGAAAACATTTAACCTCATAATTATTAACACAAGTCATACTAAAATTTACCTATCAAATTGGTGACAATGAAAATTAATACAATTTTTGGGGCAGGACAATCTGGCAACATGTAATGAAAATTTTTAAAATGTTTATATACTTTACCCAGCAATTCCACTTCTAGGCATTCATCCTATAGAAATAAGAGTTGTACATAAACATTTATTGACCAGAATGTTCACTGCAGCATTACTGACGAAAATGGACACACCCTAAATATCCAAGATGGATTAATAAATTATGTAATAGGACACTTAGTAATCATTAAAAATCTTAAATTGAAATATTTAACATGGAAAGGTCTTTATAATACATTAAGTACAAAGAAAAGCAGACTATAAATAAATATATAATTTCTCTGTAATATAGTCTACCTTATAGGGAACATAATTATCCAAATGTTAATTTTGTTATTTCTAGGTGGTGAGATGGGTTTACAGGTGATTTTAACTTTTTTCTTTGTAGGAGAGAGGATCATTTTTTCTATTAAAAATGGAAGAAAGAATAAAGTCATTTTTTTGTGACTCCAGTGGACAGAACTAGGACCTACCACTGGAAATTACAGGGAAGCAGAGTGTGACTCAGTATACAGAATAACTTTCTAACAATTAGAATTTTCTAAGCAATGGATGGTCTGCCTTTTGAGGTAATGAGTTTTGCATTATTGGAACTCTCCGGAAAGGCCGAAGGGTCATTTGGCAAAGATTTGAAGAATAGATTTATGTGTTAGGAGATTAAAAGAGAAGGTCTTAATGGTCTTTTTCTATTCTAAGAATTTATAATTTCATAATGTTTTCATTATCTGGGGTGCCAGGAAGTGGCAATCTTTTTAAATGCTGTTGAAGATCCATGTGGCACTGAAATAAATGAAAAAGATTATACCTATATTAGAATAATGGAGCTGAAGATATAGACATTATGGATAAAGTCAAATAAGGCCATTAAGCCAGTAAATGAAGAGGATTCAAACTGAACTGGCATGAACCACATTTGATTCTGTCCCCTACTAATTTCTGTGTCTAATAAGAGCACAAAGAGTTACACTTTTACCAAGGTAAAATAGCACTAAACATCTAAAAAGGAGGAAGACCAAAGGCACTATGCTCCCTCTTTTTTTCCTATTGACTGTGCTGTAATTCATACATAAATAGGAGAGAGATGAAGAATATGCTACCCTCCCCTCTGCAATATGGTATATAAAATCTTAAGATTTTGGATGTTGAATATTGGGCAGTAGGAAGTGACACAAGAACTTAGTATCACACCGAATTCCTGGAAGGCAGAAGAAGCACCACAGGTCCATAGAATTTTTAGAACTGGTGATGTTGAAAATCCTAAGATGTCAAAAAAGGATTACCCTAAAAGATGCACTTTTTAAAAATAACCTTTTATTGTGAAAATTCTCAAACATACACAAAAGTAGAAAATAGCATAATGAACTCCCATGTTCCCATCACTCAGCTTCATTTGTCAACATTTTGTCAAAATGTTTATTCTCCAGGGTTGTTTTTTGTTTTTTTTTTTTAACCCTGGAGATTTATAAACAAACACCAGATATTACACTATTATAGAAATTTCAGTTTTCTTGCTAATAATAGAGGTATTCAATACATGTTAGTTGCTATGGCCAGGTATTGTTCTATATATTTGTATTACGTATATAGTTTTCACATTAAGCTGAGGCTCATTATTATCCCTATTTCACAAATGAGAAACCTGAGGCATGGTTTTTACTGGCTCAGTGTCACACAGCCTTAATAGCAGTGGTACCAGGATATAGAACCCAGAAGTTATCACTAGATTAGACTTTACTCTCCCAACCACTAAAATATGCTGCCTTTCCACTATTCTAATTATTCTAGCAGTTATGGGATATAGAATGTTGTGGTAATTAGAGAAGGAATACTGAATGGGGAAGATTAGAGAAGATGCTGTAACATGAGCTGGAGCTCATCTATAAAGTCCTGTGACAGTTTCTTTTTCCAAATGTCGCAAACGGGAAAGGAAAACGTAATTGGATATTACCACTGCCAACTGTATGAGATATAAACGGAGAAGGTAGGTCTTCTCATATGAGAGAAAAACTCTCTTCCACAGAGTTTGAAAACAAACTTCTTTTTATCTGTTTCTCTAATGACTGAGTAAGTGGGGTTGGCATCTCTAGTTCCACCAGACCTTTAAGATAGGTTATGCAAAACAATCTCACAAGCAAAGGGATGAGAAATCAGTATAAATATTTGATTGCTTAATGAAATGAGTAAAAATTGAAAGGACCTGGGATAAAAAATTTCTTATAAAACAAACAAGAAAAAACTAAGTTATTCAGAACTTGTCCAAAAAAGGGGAGAATTTCCTCTGAGCGTTGGTAAAAAATTCTCCTAAAACCCTCCCTTAGTGATTTGCAATAGATCTTAAAGGTAATTGAACTAATTATCTTCTCTGTGGAGTCTCTCTAGGGCATCTTCCTCTTCTCCCATTTCCACTCTCCCCAAACCTAAGCAGAAAGACTCCTTCCCTGCTTCTACTGCACTTAATACATAATTCTACCAGGCCACGATCTCTTCCTCCTCTGGACTATGAATTCCCAAAGGGCTAAAGCCCTATCTTGCTCCTTATATTTCCATCCCTAATCTTCACAACTACCACCGCTGAAGGTACTCAAAAAAGATTTGTTGAATCAACAGGGAGAGAAGCTAAGTGACAAAATATGGAGTGATCTTTATGAGAACAAATTCTTTTATCAGCATCTCTCTAAGGTCTGCAACTTCAGTTTTGCCCAAAAGTTTCTCTTTAGAAACTTTTCCATCAGCCAGTAGTTCAGGATGAATAATAAATGGACTATTGCCTCTTGAGGGTTGGAAAATGAATCTAGCCACTTTGGCTTGCAATATTTTCTAATGAAATAGGGAGGAGAACTCAGTTTGAAGCATCTGGAAGGTAGTTAAAGCCTTTCAATCAAGAGCTTTTATTCAAATGCCAAGATGTAGGATGGTGTTTAAAATGCCTGCTTTTACATTAAATGCAGAAAGCAACAGGGAAAATAAATAACTTCAAATACTAGATCAATGATTACTAAGCAATGCCTAGCAAAAGTAAAATGTATTTGCAACCATAGGGGAGGTACTCTTCATGTATTGGTAAAAGTCTTCTCGGACCCCTCTCTAATACTTGTTAGTCAAAACACTTTAGGGACAATCTGGTCAGTCAGTCCCTTGAAGTGATAATCTTTGCGTAAGGAAGTGTTTTTCCCACTAATTTAAAAAAATTTGCAACAACCTCCCAGCATTAAGTACATTACAGTAGAAAGAAAGTCCCGCCACATTTTTTACATGTCATTCTTTGGTTACCATGTTACCTTGATTAGAGTCCACTGGGTCTTTTATATGAGCAATGACACTCCTGAGATAAATTTCCTTCTGCTGTTCTAGATCTGACCGTGAAAACGTCGAAACATTAGTCCTTGAACAAAGCAAACCAAAAGGAGGAAAAAAGTCAGTTAGAACCCACGAGTTTAGTTCTTTATAGAGCAAAGTCACACACTGCTTTTGGTTAAACTATATAACTTTCAGAGTTAAAACTCCCTTTAAGATCCAGTGACAGGGGGGTGGGGGAGGTGGGATATATGGGAACCTCTTGCATTATTTAATATAACATTTTTTGTGATGTATATATCTTTTTAAAAAAAGACAATTAAAAATTTAAAAAATAAAATAGAAAATGTATATATATTAAAAAAAAAGATCCAGTGACAAGTCAGTGTTCCTCAAGTAACATGACAGTGAAATCAACTATGGAGAGAAGAAAAAGATACAACTTCCTGCTAACAAGGCTTTAGGAAGGTGGAAGATTATCTATCTAGTCCCTAGAGGGGAAAAAAAAAAATCATTGTTCAGTAATTCATAGTCAGGAAACAGATACCTTCACAGAGTCACAGACAAGGTGAGTGAGAAAGAGACTGAAAAGGACCAGATGGATCTGGCTATTAGGGCAATGGTGACCTTGGTTCTTGCCCATACTTACTGCACTGTGCTGAGGAGTCAGTGGGTGAGAATACTGAAATAGCAAATTTATTACTGTTCCAAGTAGCTTGACTTGTATTCTTTGATATAATTTCCATTGTAAGGAACTCACAGAGATTCCCTCAATTATGCAAAAATACAAGAAACTGGGATTGGGGATAAAAGTCAAAAGGGAATTTAGCCATATAGATAATATTTTAAATTTTTAAAAGCAGAATAAACATAATATCTGGGTAATCAAAATTTGAAAATAAAAAATAACTCACTATAAGGAAACCAATCTAACTCAACGTAAGAAACAGATTTTCTAATGTATTCTATAGAAAAGGCCCATGTAGAGACACTGCCATCTCCTGGCAGTAAGAGAACAGATTGAAAACCAGCCAAACCTGCAACCCTGAATAGAATTTTTCCTCAAGGATAGCTGATGTAAGTTAGAAGAGATATCTAAATGATTTTCTACATGGATATATTAATTAATTCCTTTGTTTTAATAGTGGCAAAATATACTTAACATAAAAATCATTTGAGGCAAGCGGACTTGGCCCAGTGGATAGGTCGTCCGTCTACCACATGGAAGGTCCACGCGGTTCAAATCCCGGGCCTCCTTGACCCATGTGGAGCTGGCCCATGTGCAGTGCTGATGCGCGCAAGGAGTGCCCTGCCAAGCAGGGGTGTCCCCCGCGTAGGGGAGCCCCACACACAAGGAGTGCGCCCCGTAAGGAGAGCCACCCAGAGCGAAAGAAAGTGCAGCCTGCCCAGGAATGGCGCTGCACACAGAAAGCTGATGCAACAAGATGACGCAGCAAAAAAGAAACACAGATTCCCTTGTCGCTGACAACAGAAGCGGACAAAGAAGACGCAGCAAATAGACACAGAGACAGGCAACTGGGCTTGGCGGGGGGGAAGGAGAGAGAAATAAATAAATAAATCTTTTTTAAAAAATCATTTGAACAATTTTATTTATTTGAAAAATTTTAATTGGACAATTCTTTGACATTAAGTACACTGACAATACTGTGTGACTTTTACCACTATTTTCAGCATCCTAAACCAAAGCTCAGACTCATTTAATGATAATGCCCACTCCTCCCCTCCACCCACCTGTGGTAACCACTATTCTGCTTTCTATCTGAATTTGCTTATTCTAAGTATTTCAGATATTAGGAAGCATACAATATTTGTCTTTTTCTGTCTGACTTGTTTCACTCAACATGATAGGTTGATCCATGTTGTAGCATGTATCAGCACTTCACTTCCTTTTACAGCTAGTACTATTCTATTGTATGGTTATACCACATTTTCATTATCCATTCATCTGTTGAAAGAAAGACATTGAGTTACTTCCACCTTTTGGCTATTGTAAGAATGCTTCAATGAACATTGGTATACGCAGTATCTGTCCAAGTTCCTGCTTTCAGTTCTTTTGAGAACTAAAAATTCTAGGAGCAAAATTGCCAGATTATATGGTAATTCTTTGTTTAACTTTCTGAGGAAACACCAAATGTTTCCACAGTGGCTGCACCATTTTACATTCCTACTAACAATGAAGAAAGGTTCCTATTTCTCCACATCCTTCTCAATACTCGTTGTGTTGACTTTTTAGTAATAAGTATCCTAGTAGTTGTGAAGTGGTATCTTGTAGTTTTAACTTATATTTCCTTGATGGCTAATGATGTTAACATCTTTTCACATACTTATTGGGTATCTGAATATCTTCTTTGGAAAAATGTCTATTCAAATCATTGGCCCGTTTTTAAAATTAGGTTGTCTTTTTGTTGTTGAACTGAGTTTCTTATATATTCTGGTATCAGATATATGGTTTTCAAATATTTTCTCCCATTCTGTAGACTGCCTTTTCACTTTTCTTGATAATGTCCTTCGAAGAACAAAAGTTTTTAATTTTGATGGAAGTTCATTTTATCTTTTTCTTTTGTTGTTCATGCTTTTGGTGTAAAATCTAAAAAATCCACTGCAATTATTCCATTATTTGTGTGTGTGTTATTTAGTTGCTTTTATGTAGTTTACTGGTTTAGCTTCCTTGGCTGCTCAAGCAATTATCATGCAATGGGTCAGCTTAAACAGTGGGAATTTATTGGCTCATGGTTTTGAGGTGAAGAGAAAGCCTAAACAAAGATGTCATTCATCAAGGTGATTCTTTGATATGCTATTCAGGGGCTGGCTGCCAGTGATCCTCAGTCCTTTGCTTGTTACATGGCAAAGCACATGACAGCATTTCCTGGTTTCTTCCTTCTCTTCTGGGTTCCACTGATGTTCAGCTTCTGGCTGCAACCTCTGTAGCTCTCTCTGAATTTCATTAGGCTTCTAATGGACTACAATGATAGGATTAAGACCCATCTTGATCAGGTTATGCCACACCTTAACTGAAGGAACCTCCTCAAAAGGTCTTATTTGTAACAGGTTCATATCCACAGTAGTGGATTAAGTTTAAAAACATATGTTTCTGGGGTACATACAGCTCCAAACTACCACTTAAACATTTTGTTTCCTTTCTCCTTTCTTTTTCTCTTTTTTGTTTTGTTATTTTCTTACTGGTTACCTTTGTAATAACAATTAACATCTTAAACTAATAACATAGTTGACTGGTACCAACCTAGTTTCAGTAGTATACAAATTCTCTACTCTTATATATCTCCATCCTTCCTCCTCTATATGGTTGTCTCAGAGTACATCTTTAAACATTGTATGCCCATTAACAGATTTAAAATGTTATTTTACACATTTGCCTCTTAAGTCATATGAAGAGGAGGGAAGTAGTTATAAACCAAAAGTACACTAATATTTTATGATTACCTATGTAGCTATCTTTATCCATGTTCTTTACTTTTTTCTTATGGCTTCCAGTCACTATTTAATGTCCTTTTATTTCAGCCTGAAGGACTCCCTTTGGCACTTCTTGTAGGGCAGGTATTCTGGTAATGAACTCTTTCAGTTTTTATCTGTAAATGTCTTAATTTCTCCTTCATTTCTGGAAGATAATTTTGCCAGATAGAAAATTCTTGGGTGACAGTTTTTTTTTGAGGGGAAGGATTTAAATGTCATACCACTGTTGGCTGGCCTCCATGGTTTTTGATGAGAAATCCACTGTTAATCTTATTGGGGAACCCTTGTATATGACAAGTCACTTCTCTTGCTTTCAAAATCCTCTGTCATTGGATTTTGACAATTTTGCTATGTGTCTTGGTGTGTATCTCTTGGAGTCTATCCTGCTTGGAGTTCACTGAGCCTCCTGGATGTGTATAGTCATGTCTTTCATCAGATTTGGAAAGTTTTCTGCCATTATTTCCTCCCCGCTCCCCCCCCCCCCCGCCTCCACCCCTGCCCTGCTGTTTTTTGCTGTCTGTGTCCGTTCACTATGTGATCTTCTGTATCTATTTCTCTTTTTTTTGTCTTCTCTTACCATTTTTCTCCCCTAGAATTCAGAGTGATTCAATCCTGGGGACCTCTGATGTGGAGAGAGGTTCCCTGTCAATAGCACCACCTCAGTTCCTGGTCTCTCCTGCGCTTCACTTTGACTCTCCCCTTCGTCTCTTTTGTTGCATCATCTTGCTGCAAGGCTCATTTGTGCAGGCACTGGCTCACCAAGCAGGCACTCACATGGGCATCTGGTTCACCATGCGGGCACTCGGCTCACTGTGTGGGAACTGGCTCACCACGCAGGCACGCTTTCTCTCCTTCTTTTTCACCAGGAGGTCCCAGGGATCAAATCTGGGCCGTCCCATATGGTAGGCAGAGGCCTTATCACTTGAGCCACATCTGCTTCCCTGCTATTATTTCTTCATATACTTTTCCTGCCCTGTTCTCTCTTGTCCTGGGACTCCAATAATGTATATATTGGTATGCCTGATGGTGTCCCACAGTTCCCTCAGGCTCTGTTCAATTTTCTTCATTATTTTTTCTTTCTGCTTCTCACACTAGATAATTCTATTGTCTCGTTTCAAGTTCACTGACCCTTACTTCTGTCTGTTCAAATCTGCCATTGAATCTGTTGAGTGAGTTTTTCATTTCAATTACTAAACTTTGCAGCTTCAAAATTTCTGTTGGGTTCCTTTTTATAATTTCCATCTCTTTATTTTGTTCAGACAATGTTTTCCTAACTTCCTATAGTTCTTTGAATATGGATTCCTTTAACTCACTGAACATATTTAACCCAGTTGATTTAAAGTCTTTGTCTAATATTTCTAATGCATGAACTTCCTCAGGGATTTTTTTGGCAAATTCTTTTTTTTCCCCTGAGAATGGGCCATAGTCTCCTATTTCTTTGTGTGTTTTGTAATTTTTTATTGAGAACTAGACATTCTGAATATTATGTTGTTATTACTCTAGAAATCTAGTTCTCCTACTCCTATAGGATTGCTTGGTGTTTGTTATTGCTGTTGTCACTGAGGGCTGAAGCCATCAATTTGTGACTTTTCCAAACTATTTTGCTCCCCAAAAGGAAAGAGAAAAGGGACAAAAAAACTCCTCTGCCATTTTTACCTGAGGGATGCTGGAACAATGGCCACCCTCAGAGCTGGCCCTCCAGGGATCTGAAGTGGTTGATCAATAGCAGTGATTTATAAGTGCTTTTACTAAAGTCTTTTTAACTCTTCAAAATAATCCTATAAAGCTATAAGCAGGCAACATTAGACTTATTTCACAGAGGAATAAACTGAAGCTCAGGTTATTTCACTTGCTCGAGGTCACACAGCTAGTTATTGCTAATTCAGGACTTCAAATTTTCTTACTCTTGACATAAGGTTTTTTCTGACATCAAGAGAAAACTGGGGAAGGAGAAAAGAAACTGAAGTGTACCAACAGAAATCAGAATATTTAATTATACTGTTATTTACCTTGTTTTGGTTTGCGGAACAGGAATGACTTTGCCTAGTCTTCTCTCATTGACTTTTATCTTCCCAGAATCCTTGTCAAGAACATCCTGCTTTTTTTTCAGAGCAGAGGAATGCAGAAGGAAAGACTGTTCTTAGTATAAGAAAACACTGATAACAGATACTATTTATGGAAATATTCTTAACTAAAAGTTATAGAGGTATATCCTTGAACACCTACTGTGAACCAGGCACTATGGTAAGTGCTTTAAATGGGCAGTGACTGTACCCTCCAAACAAAACAAATCAAAACTATGTAGTAGGGATTATTTTACCCATTTAATACACAGGAAATCAGGGTCAAAGAAGTTGGGTAAATTTCCCAAATTTTCAGCTCTTTAGTCTTCAATGGATGACTAAGAGCTGGTGCTGTATCAGATATGGCATGGAAACCAAAGACTAACACTTAGCTGAAGCCCAAAGCAAGAAGAAGTAATAAAATCATCACCTTAAGTTTTCACTCAATAGGTGATAATTTAATATTATGTACCAAGTACTATAAATACATTTTCATTTAATCCTTACTATACCATAAAGTATTATTTACTCCATTTTATATATAAGAAAGGTTAGGAAACAGGCTAAATAATTTACCTAGGTCACATTGCTTGCTAATCAGGATTCAAACCTGTACTGTAAGACCTAAAATTTCAAGTGCTGCCTTGACATCTTTGAGCCTCAAAGGGCTCTCCCCCACCAGGTATGCACCCCACTCAAGGAAAAATGTTTCCTACCTGGCTAGTTCTCCTATCAACCAGACCAGCTACACTCCACCTGGTCTTCAACCCAAAGGGCTTCAGTGCCCTGTCAGCAAGGGAAATATACAAACCAACCAACCACATCTTCCTGTAGAGATTAGAAGTTACCCCATCCCCTTGTCACTACAAAACCTGCCTTCCACAGCCCCTACTGGTTCACTCTGCTCTTAAGTGTAACCCTAGGTGGTCCTGCATGAGGTACAGGGTCCTTGTCCCCCAGTCTGTTGAGTATATGTAATTAATAAGTTGCTGCCAATCTCACCTGTCCAGTATCAGATGTCATGTTCAGCCATCTCATCCTAATTAGTGTGGGAAATCCCTTCTTCACCCCCAGGGTGAATAGGAAGTCAGAACAAAACCCCAATTTGTCTGAATACAAAGCCAATTATTAAAAACACTGCGATATTGTTTCTGAAAGTAATTGTCTTTTCTCTTCACCTTGAAAATCGTACTTACTTTGTCTGATGAACTCGAAACAACCGGAAACCTCGTTTCACAATTTGATTTATGTGATCCACCATTTCTCGAAGATGACTCCATATTAGATGGACTCTCTAAGTGGTCCAAGACCTTAGAGAATACAGGTGAAGATTCCTTACTGTCATGTGTATTTTTATCATAGTTAGTTTGCTGAAAGTCATTGTTCAAAGGAGAAGGGACCGTGGGCCCATCCCAGGCAAAGTTAGTGGGGTTGATTCCTTCAGATTCAGTGCAAAGTTTGCTCTCATTTGGACTATAACCATCTTCTCTTCTATCTTCCCCAAGGGAGGAAGATTTTTTTATATCTTTGGATGAATCTGTCTTATCCTTATCAAGCACAGCATCAGAAACTGTTGGATTAAATGGTGCAACAACAGTTATTTTTATAAGATTCTTCTCTAGTGCAAAGTGTCTGTTTAATGGTTTAGTAGGAGCTGGCCCATGACCAACTGATGAACTTAGTTGAGGTAGTTTGAAGATATCAGGGGTCTCAGCTACTGGCCCCAAGCTGTACAATGAATTTTTCTCTTGGGGAGGATCAAGTAGAATTTGATTCTCTCTTCCTCCCTTCTCAACATTCCCACTGTCATCTTTAAGCAACTCTCCACCCCAAGAAAAGTGCTCAGTTGATAGGTCATCATCCTTTAAGAGCTCCTGAATTTCTTCCTCTGTGTAACTGAAATGGTCATCATCTTCTTCTCCTTCAGAAAGCTCCAGCAAGGAGTCATCCAATCCATCTTCATCCAAGGAACCCCATGAAAATGGGGCATTGTCTTTAGGCAAGAGAGAGGTACCAGAAGACTGTTCAGAGGGCACTAGTGAGCACGTCATATCTAGAGAAATAAAAAGGTAGTTTCATTGAGGAACAGGAAATACCCATCTACAACTCTAAATGTGCTGTACATAGAGGTGGTATCCTAGTAATTCAAATTCTTTGCACTGTGACTTACAACATGAAAAATAATTTTAAGATATTTAACCTTACCAGAATCATGGAAATACTTGTGAGAACAATACACATTTTTCCTTATCAAATGAAAAAATTAAGATAACTGGTGATAATCTGAATTGGTGAGGTTATGGAGAAATAGGCACTCACTATCAGTGAGAGTATAAGTCAGCACAATATTTTGTGGACAGTAACTTGGCAGTACCATTTGACTGAGCGATATTTCACTTCTGGAAATTTATCCTATAAGAGTACCTGCACAAATGCACATGAATACATAAAAAAGGATATTCAAAGCAGCATCATTCAAAACAGCCAAATATTGGAAGAAACCTAAATGTATATCACTAGAACTATTCAGTAAAATCTTGGCATATTTATGCTATGGAATACTTTATGACTATTTAAAAACATAATGAAATAGATATCTATTACATTATCATGGGATGAAATCCATGATGCAGATCTTATTTTTGTTTAAAAACAAAACACATATATATGTAAAATATTCAGATTTTCAGAGTTTACACATTTTAAAATACAAATATGTTACTTTTGAAATTTAAAAAATAACTTTAAGAGTACAAGAAGATAAAGAACTGTCTTCCATACTGTGTAGAGCTGCTGGAGCAATCTCTGTCTTTGCCACGAGACCAAATGGAAAAAGGTTTCAGCTCCTGCTAGCTGTTCCTTTCAGGAGACTTGTCAAAATGATTGACGCCCACCTTCCTGCAGGCACAAAGAAAATTAGAGGATCTTTTCATCACTTTCAACTCTGCTAATTACAAAGTCAAACTGTATTGTGCATTAAGGTGCTCCAACTATTAATTTTGATCTTGATGTTTTTTTATACCAGAAAGTTGGATTTTGACTCAAGAACACCAAAGAAAAACCTTTAGAGAAAAAAGCATGCAACTAAGGAACTAGTTTTGTTCCTCCCCAAAATTTGTACTTTCTTAAGAATATCATTTGCTTTAATAAGATGAATATAGGCTTTGGAGTCCAAAGACCTGGACTGTAGTCTTGGTTCTGCCACTAATAACTTGCCAGCTCTAATAACTTGGGCAAGCCACTTAACCACTTGGACTTAAGTTTTCTCCTTTAGAAAATGGAAAAGATGTAAAGAAGGCAGACTAAGTGATGTCTACACTAAGATAAATAATTAATCAGTCACACACACACAATTCTCACTTTCAAAACAATATAAATACATAGAAAAGTTCTGAAAAGATGTACATACAAAATTGATGACTGTTATAACAAGCAGGGGGCTAGGGAGAGGTCAAGGGAAAACTTTAGTATCATTTTATTTTATTTGAATATTTATGTATTACTTGTATAATAAAAACAGTTTTTAAAAAGTTAATGAGGGAAGCGGACTTGGCCCAGTGGATAGGGTGTCCATCTACCACATGGGAGGTCCGCAGTTCAAACCCCAGGCCTCCTTGACCTGTATGGAGCTGGCCCATGCACAGTGCTGATGCACACAAGGAGTGCCGGGGTGCCCCCCGCGTAGGGGAGCCCCACGTGCAAGGAGTGCGCCCCATAAGGAGAGCCACCCAGCGCATAAGAAAGTGCAGCCTTCCCAGGAATGGCGCCACACACATGGAGAGCTGATGCAGCAAGATGACGCAACAAAAGGAAACACAGATTCCCGTGCTGCTGATAATAACAGAAGTGGCCAAAAAGAACATGCAGCAAATGGACACAGAAAACAGACAACTGGGGCAGGGGGGGTGGGAAGGGGAGAGAAATAAAATAAATCTTTAAAAAAAAAAAAAAATTTAATGATATAACAACAACAAAAAAAGCTAACAATAGACCTAATCTATAGTTGTTTTGTAGATGGCAGGTTAAGTGAAGGGATTTAAAAGCTGATATTTCATATATGTCAACATCGAAAAAGTTAAGAGAAATGCTTAAATACTGAACACCTCAATAATTTGGAAAATTCATTGTAGCCTTTTAACCATAAATGAACCCCCTTTCCATTCCCTTCTATAATACAGTCTGAGTTTTAGCTTTAATTTACACTTTCTTTTGGAAGACATCTTTTTTTTTTAAAGGTTTATTTTTTATTTCTCTCCCCTTCAGAAGACATCTTAAGAGCTATGATCTATCATCATATAACAGTAATTTAGATAATATGCCTCTAAGTGATTTCTGAGAAATAAAGATACAATTTCTACCCTCAAGGAATATAGCCTTGCTAAGGGAGACATTATTGAAAGTTAAGCACCCATATGAGACAATATAAAATGGTACGGACGATCAAGTATTAGACAAAGTGAGAGGGAAAGGGAACAGATTACAGAATTTTAGAAGGGATCTAGTTAAATTTACATATCTTAGAAATCTGATAGAACAGAAAGGGAAAAAAATATTTATTAGGTACTTACTGTGAGCCAGGCATGTGAGGCACGTTTTACAACTCTAGTTTAACCCTCAAAATACCCTGTAAATCTGATCTGATCAAAGAAACCAAGCTTTTTGTTGTGTTTAAATTTTGAGTTGCTAAGACTTTTAATTTTCCAGTTTGCCAGCACTTATGAGCCCAGGCATTGAAGTAGGCGCTTCTGTGAAGAGGAAAGTAATTTTTCAGCCCAATGACTGAGTTTATATCTAGAGAAGTTACATATTTAGGCAGCAGTAAGAAAAAAACTTTACTTTTGGAAAATTTTTTCTTTTACTTAAAGTTTTTGGTTGTCAAACACAAGTATCACAGGCACAGGATTTAAGCAGCTATCTTTCTTAGACATATCTCTCCCACCCTAATTCCTTCCAGAAGGTCTAGAAATTGCCTGACTAAATGGAGAGTTCAACAGATTTACCTCTTCAGAAACTGAAAGTTTAGAGGAATTAAATAATTCAACCAAGTACACATACCTAATAATGCTAGAACAAGGACCTAAACCCACGTCTAATTCCAAAAGCAATGCTTTTTCTATCATCTTTACATACATATGCCCAGGGTAGGTCAGCAACTGGCAGAGCTAGAATCCAAACTCAGGATTCTAATATACAATGGAAGATGCAGATATCAAAGAGGGCTTTTGGTCCTGGGGCAAAAATTATTTAAGCCTCCTTACTGTGCATGGAAGGCTTCCCTTGGCCTCCCAAGTAAAATGGAAGGACATGAGAAACACTCCCAAATGTGGCCAAACCTCAGTAGAAGAACATTATTTGAAAACTGACTGTGCACACATAGGACAAATATCCTTTACAACCACTGCAATCATCAATTACTAGCCACATGCCATCTGGGGCACTGGCTCTTCTGAGCTTCTTGCATAGAACGTTCAAGTTCTGAGAGCAAAAGCATGCAAAACAATACCATAGATAATTTTTGACTTGCACAAACCCTTATCTTGGTTATTTCCTCATTAAAAAATAATTTTATCATAGAGAACCTAAAATATGTACAAAAATAACAAAATAAGTATAATGTATCTCTACATACCCATCATCCAGCCCAAACAACTATCAACAATGGCTAATCGTTGTCCCATTCACTTCCCCCCTCCACCATATTATTCTGAATCAAATCCTGGACTTCACATCATTCAGACATTTCACATATAGACATTTCATCTGTAAATACAAGAATTCCTTCATATCATAAAATATGCAGTTCAGTTTTCCAATCAAAGGTGTTTTCTTTTTTACAACGTAAAAAAAAAAAGCAGCATCCATTAAGATCCACACATTGCGATTGGCTGACATGTCTCGTAAGTATTTTAATCTAGATTCCCCAACCATTTTTTCCCTTGTAATTTGTTTGCTGGAGAAATGAAACTATATATTGATTATGGATATATGTATAAAATCATAAAAACATGCATGTGAATGAGAAGCACTATCAGGTGGTAGAAAGGAAATGGAATGACAAGTGGGTATAGGGAACTTCAATTCTATCTGTAATATTTTATTTCTTTAAAAAGTCACTAACAAGGGAGCAGATGTGGTTCAAGCAGCTGAGTGTTCACCTCTTACATGGGAGGTCCCGGGTTTGGTTCCGGTGCCTCCTCCTAAAGCAAAAACAAAAACCAAACAAACAAAAAAACCAGACAAGTAAAAAAAAAAAACCAGCAGACAAGTACAAACAATGACCAAAAACATGGAACAAACAGACAAGGGAGTCATCTGGGGGCAGGGAATATATATATATATCTGAATTGTTTTAAAAAATTTTTTTAAAAGTCTAACAAGAAAAAGATCTTAAATATGGCAACATAAGCCAGATTGTGGATATTATGTTATTTCTATAATTTTTATATGCTTGAAATATTTATAAAACATTTAAAAATTAGTGAGAAACAATGATTACATACTGAAATCTCAAATGTCCTCCCTTATATAATAGGGACCATCATACTACCTACCTCACTGGACTGTTGCTAATTAAATGAAATCATTCATAAAAAGCACTACAGGCACGATGTAAGAGGAACATAATGGCGGCTATAGTTATTATTTCATCCCAATTTATCACCTCCCCAACTCCTGAAGAGTTTGAAGAGAAGCAGAGGAATGGGAGGGGAAAAAAATGTTAAACTGTGAGGGAACATTCCCTCATGCCTATTTGTTTAGAAATTATCAAGTATGCAATCATATTCTCTTCTAGTTTAACCTAGCGTTCAACCACATTGTCACTAAATTAATTAAAGACCAGGCTGGATGGACACCTGAAATAAATAACAGGCAAGCTCTGCCTTGTATAGAGGCACTGGACTAAAATTCAGAGACTTCAGCGATTTGATTGATATCTCTGAACCTCAGTATAGATGAGAACACTCATCTGAAAAAAAAAAAGATTGTCATTAACTTCAAACATACAAGGATAAAATGAAATGTTTATGAACACATTCTAAACTTAAAAGACCTATACTAATGAAAATTGATATTAATGAATTTGCAAGGGATAAAACTCATTTAAATTTTAAATTCTAAAATGAAGTTCCCCAAGACAGCTCTAGTACTTGTTTGTCATTTCACCATCCTGGCTTTCTTGGTACCTGCTTTGTAACATCCACTCAAAATACTGGGACCCCTTTAAGAAAGAGTATTTTTCCCATCTCCAAATTCTATCTCTTAATACCTCTGCTCCCCATCCCTTCTGTGACCTTATTCTGTCCTTCCACGCCTCTCTCACCTGTCCACCCCCTTCTTCACACTTCAGTTTACCACCCCCTTGCTCTGTTCTCTAACCTCCTGGTTGCAACCTCAGAAACTGGTTCCCTTTCTATTTTTATCTTACCTTAGAAAACTTACTGCCTTAGAGAACACAAAGCCTTAGTTTATTCATATTCAGGTCACTATAATTGCAAACCAGACACACCATATATACCCTCTTTTGAGGCTCTAAAACCAAGACCCTCACCAAGCTGGGCCTGACAGGTATGGTCAAGGACAAGAATTATTTCCAATGGACAGCACTTCCCCACTAGCTTTGATTTTCAACCTTTTCCTACATGAAATACGTGTGAAGCACACAGCACAAAAGATACCCAGGCATAGCACAAAAAGCACTCAGCTCAGAAAACGGGCACAACGTTTAAAAACAGAAATTATCTGTAAGAGCTATACAACTCCCTTTGAGGTAACTGGAAACACTGTGGGATTGGAAAAACCCAGGGCTGGAAATCTCTGCTTAGGTATTTCACAAGATCAGGGTGCCAGGACTCTCTTTCCACGTAGGCATGGAAGCCAGATATTACTAAGCTGCAGCAACAGGTTCTTTTCAAAAGGAAAATGTTTTCCTAAAAAATTATTAGACAGGTCTGTTAACGCTTGGAACCTCTAACAAATCCATAAGAAACTGAGGAGCAGGTTAGGACCGCTGGTGGATAACTGAACCACTTCTCCGTCCTTTCCTGGGCCAACCCTGTGGTGGCAACTGCCTTCCTTCCAAGGGAGGAACTAACTGGCGAGGCCTCTAGTTCTTGAGGACCAGGGAGAAGAGTGGCCTAATTTTTCCTTGGGTAGGATCCTGCCAGCCGCCTCTTACTCTCGCTCAGAAAAGCAACGGCCACTCCAGGTATCGCCCTCGGGGCAAGGCTTTCGCACTTCCCCTCTCCGAGAAGACCAGGAATTCCCGCCTCCCGCTAAACGCGGGAGAAACGCTGGCTTTCTCCTCGACCTTCCCCCAGCAGGGGCAAAATCCGCCCCTCAGGAGGCCAGGACGGGGCGCCCCTCCCTGAGGATTGCTGCCCACACCCACTCCTCAGCTGAAGAACCCCGCTTTCCCGCGGGAGGGGTGTCATCGTCTCCCTCCCCCACCCGCAAGGCGCGGCGCAAAGACCGCGATCTTCTGCCTAGCAACACCCTGCCCCACAAGTGGCGCGGGGGACAGACATCACCCACTGCCCTACACATCCTTTCCCCAACCCCCACTGAGCAGGGAGAACGGACATGGCTTCCTGCCTCTCAGGTGACCAGACAGCCTCCTTTCTCCTCAGCAGAGTGAGGGGCATCTATCACAGGCCGACGTAGAAGCAAGAGGCAGGGACATCCCCCAACCCCCTCTCCCCGCCATCACCTCAGGAACAAGAACGAGCCCTTCTCCCAGCAGGGCGAGGGCCTCCCAACCCCTCAACGGGGCGGACGGCGTTCAGGATTCCCTGGAGAAGCAACAGGCGTCCCCATCCCCCTCCCAGGTAAGGAATGAGGACCCCCTCGTCCCTCCAGCTCTTCACCTCAAGAAGCCGGCCGAAGCCTGGGCGAACGACTGTGCCTCACTCCGCCCCCTGCGCCATTTTATCGCCCCCTCCCCGACCTCCCCCACCCGGAGGCAGCCCCGCCAGCGCCAGGTTGGGAGGGCGGGAACAAGCGGTGATTGGCAGGAAACCGCCCCACCTCTAAGAGGGTTCCGCTCCGCCCGCGCCCCGCGCAGGCGCCGCAACCCCTCCCTCCGCACCTCCTACCCCGCCTTCAGACTCCTCCCCTTTCCGTCTCATCGACTGGCTCGTGTCTCCGCTGCTCCTGACTCTTTCCCGGCCATAGCCGGGGGTAGAGGACCCAGACCAACCAAGCAGAGCGACGAGCTCAGCTGATGTAACCGGGGCAGGGCCCGCATGACAGTTCTCCACACGCGGCGGCGGCAGCGACTGATTAAGGGGCGCGGGTGCCGGGTTGGACACACGAGGCGGTGACGGCGGAACCATGGGAGACGCTCCGACCTCTGAGGAGAAACTGCATCTTATCACCCGCAACCTGCAGGTTGGGCCTCGGGGTTGGAACGGTGTGGGTGGGGGCTGGGAGCCCGAGGACCTGCGATCCTGAGTCCCACCACCGGGACTTGAATGTGTGGGACCTGGGACTCCGTGCTGGTCCTGCTCTGAAAGGCTGCAGTCATCACTGCCAGACAGGTGCTACAGAAATCACAGTGGTCTCACCTCCTGCGTGCAGTCAGTCATCTTGTGTTGGAGGCAGGCTTTGATTCTAGCGCCCCCCCCCCCTCCCCATTATGTGCCAGGCGCGGTGCTAGGCGCTGAGGAATACGTCAGGGCCCTGCCCACCCAGAGCTTCTCTGGAGGGGATCACACGTTAAAAATGACCCATAACCCAAAGAAATAATTTCAGTGGACGCAAGTACCGGAATGAATTGCACTTGATGCTTTGAAAGGCAATAAGGGAATGAAGGGGGCGTGCTAGGGAGGGCATCCCTCAGGAAGTGACCTCTAAACTGCGCCCTGGAGGATGCAGTGCACCCCTTCACTCCACGTATGGTTTTCACAGTTCCTAATGTTGCCAGGAACTGCTGGAGTAGTAGTTAACCGGAAGAAGAGGGAGGGGCATGTGAGGCAGAGGGACAAGTACTGCCAAAACCCAGAGAAAAAGAACATTGGGCAAATATTGTATGAGTCCATTTATATAAAATAAAGAGAATTGGCAAATCTATCGTGACAGAAAAGTAGATTAGTGTTTCCGTAGGGCTAGTGGGAGGAGAGAATGGGGAATGACTGTTAATGGGTACTAGTTTTCTTGTTGAGGTGATGAAAATGTTCTGAAATTAGTGGTAATAGTTGCCTAACTTTGTGAATATACGCCTTGTGATTCGTTTGTTGAGGTTTTCTATGTCTTCTAGGGTCAGTGTAGGTTGTTCATGTGTTTCTAGGAATTTGCCCATCTCACTTACATTGTCTAGTTTTTTGGCATGCAGTTGTTCATAGTATCCTCTTATGATCTCTCTTATTTCTGTGGGTCGGTGGTAATGTTCCCCCCCCCCCCCCATTTCTGATTTTATTTATTTTCATCTCTCTCTTTTTCAGTCTAGCTAATGGTTTGCCGATTTTGTTAATCTTTTCAAAGAACCAACTTTTGGTTTTGTTGATTCTCTGTATTGTTGGTTTTTTTTGTTGTTGTTGTTCTTGATTTCATTTATTTCTGCTCTGATCTTTGCTGTGTCTTTTCTTTAGTGTGGATAGGATTAGTTTGCTGTTCTTTTTCTAGTTTCTTCAGGTGTATAGTGAGGTCTTCAATTTTAGCTCTTTCTTCTTTTGTAATGTAAGCATCGAAGCCCATAAATTTCCCTCTCAGCCATTAACTTTGCTGAGTATCATAGGTTTTGATATGTTGTATTCTCATTTTCATTCATCTCAAGATATTAACTGAATTATCTCACAATATCTTCTTTGATCCATTAATTATTTCAGAGTGTTTAAACTCCATATTTTATGGATTTTCTCTTTAAATTTATTGAGATCTGTCTTGTGCCCCAACATATGGTCTATCCTGGAGAAGTATCCATGAGCACTTGAAAAGAATGTATATCCTGGGGAGCGGGTTTGAGCACCTGCTTTCCATGTGCAAGGTCCTGGGTTCAATCCCTGGACCCTCCTAAAAAGAAAGAAATAAATAATTTAGAAAAAAAATTAAAAGCATGCATATCCTGCTCTTTTGGGGTGTAACGCTCTATAAGTGTCTGTTAGGTCTATTTCATTTATCAGATTTTTCAAGCTCTCTATCCTCTATCATGGTATTCTATTCAATACTGAGAGTGATGTATTGAAGTCTCCAACTATTATTGTAGAGACATCTATTTCTCCCTTCAGTTTTGCCAGTGTATGCCTCATGTATCTTGGTGCACTCAGGTTAGGTACGTAAATATTTTGTATAGTTATTTCTTCTTGCTGAGTCCCTTTTATTAATATATAATGACCTTCTTCATTCCTTATAGTAGTTTTGAATTTAAAATCTATTTTATCTGATATTAATATTGCTACTCCAGGGAAGCAATTTCGCTCAACTGATACAACATCCATCTACCATATGGGAGGTCCAGGATTCAAACCCAGGGCCTCCTGACCCGTGTTGTGAGCTGGCCCACATGCAATGCTGGTGTGCACAAGGAGTGCTGTGCCATGCAGGGGTGTGACCTGCGTAGGGGAGCCCCATGTGCAAGGAGTGTGCCCCGTAAGGAGAGCCACCCCATGCAAAAAAAAAAAAAAAAAGTGCAGCCTGCCCAGAAGTGGCGCTGCACACAGGAGAGCTGACACGACAAGATCACGCAACAAAAAAGGGACACAGATTCCCGGTGCTGCTGACAAGAATGCAAGCAGACACAGAAGAACACACAGCTAATGGATACAGAGAGCAGACAATGGCGGGGAAGGGGAGAAAAATAAAAATTCAAAAAAAAAACTTAGAAAAAATATATATTGCTACTTCAGCTCTTTTTTAGTTACTATTTGTATGGAATATCTTTTTCCAACCTTTCACCTTCAACCTGGTTGTGTCCTTACATTTGAGGTGAGTCTCTTGTAGACGGTATATAGATGGCTCATATTTTTTAATCCATTCTATCAGTCTATGTCTTTTGAGTGGGGAGTTGAAGCCATTAACGTTCAATACTCTTACTGCAAAGGCATTACTTACTTCATCCATTTTATCCTTTAGCTTTCCGTTATCATATCTTAATATTACCTATCTTTTTACCCTGTAATTTACCCTTCCTAATAATTTTCATTTCTACACTCTTCTCCAAGTTTGTCGCTCTTATTTTTTTCCTTTTAAGCTTCAGCACTCCCTTTAATATCTATTGTAGTTCTGGTCTTTTGTAACATACTCTCTCAATTTTTGTTAATCTATGAAGACTTTAAAATCACTATGATTTTTGAAGGACAGTTTTGCTGAATACAAAATTCTTGCCTGGCAGTTTTTCAGTACCTTAAATACATCATACCACTTTCTTCTCACCTCCATGGTTTCTGATGAGAGGTCAGCACTTTATCTTAATTGAGATTCCCTTGTATGTGATGCTTTGCTTTTCTCTTGCTGCTTTCAGAATCCTCTCTTTATCTCTAATAATTGTCATTCTGAGTAGTAGGTGTCTTGGAGTAGGTCTATTCAGATTTATTCTGCTTGGGATGTGCTGTCCTTCTTGATTATTGATCTATATGTCTTTCATAAGGGTTGGGAAGTTTTGGGTCATGATTTCCTCAAATATTCTTTCTGCCCCTTTTTCATTCTCTTCTCCTTCTGGAACACTGATAATGCATATGTTCATGCATTTCACATAGTCATTCAGTTCCCTATACCCTGTTCCATTCTTTTCTCTTTTCTTTTCCAGTTCAGATGTTGTATCCTCAGAATCACTAATTCTGTCTTCAAGCAATTCAACTCTGTTATGTGCCTCTAATGTCTTTTTAATCTCATTCATTATACCTTTCATTCCCATAAGCTCTGTTACTTTTCTTTCAAATTGTTTTGAAAGAAACACCCAGTGTCTTCTTACTGTCCTTTATCTCTTTAGTCATGTTTTCCTTCAATTCTTTTAATTGAATTATGAGATTTGTGTGATTATCATTGATTAATTGCCTTAAATCCTGCATCTTGTCAGGATATTTGCTTTGTTCCTTTGGCTGGACCATTTCTTCCTGTTTCCTAGTATTTCCTTATACTTTTTTACTGATGTTTAAGCATCTAAATATGTTAGTGAATTTACTCTGATGGTTAATTTCTCTCTTTTGCCTAGTGTTTTTTTTTTTTTCTTCTTCTTCCCTACAGCTCTTTTTCAATTTTCGGTTCATCTTTTTCTGAGTCTTTAACATTGCTCAGCTTTGGGAGCAGGTGTAGCTTAGTGATTTGAGCACCTGTTTCCTGTGTATGAGGTCCTGAGTTCAATCCCTGGTAGCTCCTAAAAAAAATTACCCAGCTTAAGTTATCGAAGTTGGGCCAGAGACTCACTAATCAGGCACAGATTTTCTTCAAGGAGATGGGGCTAAAGAGAGACTTAAAAGTATTTTTTCTCTTCGCACTTCCTGACCAGCTGGCAGATGGCACTCATCAGCAAACCTTTCCGTGGAGGTATTTCTTTCAACCTCCATTTTCCCAAGTTTCTGGTCTGACCAGAACCAAGATTCAGAGTGGGCTTTGCTAGCCAAATTCACTGAAGGGAAACCACTCTGTACTTTCTGATGCACCCTCCCTCTTCCCTTGTAGCAGCTGACAGGGAGGAAGACGTCTGTTCCCCTCTCAGTTGGCTGCAGTGAGCCAGGGATTTTAGCCAGGTTTAATGTCTTGAGGTGCCCTTTCTGGCCACAGTGGGGATTTGGTAACTGACATTGGTTGTTTTGGGTTCTTTGTCTCTCTGTCCCTTGACCTCCTAGCAGTTGCATAGCACTATCATTGTCTGCTGACCCCCAAAGCAGGTCCCTCAGACAGCTTTTGGCTCTTTCTCTGTTGTTTTTCTGAGTGTTGAGCACCATCTGCCTACTCTGATGCCATCTTCCCGAAACTCTCATACTGACTCTTTAAGTTTCCCAATAGGTGCCTGTGGGAAGGTGGAAGCTGCTTCCTTCAAGAAGGCCTAAACAGAGGCTAGTGTCTTCCCTTGTCCCTCAGGGATTCACTAGACAGACTTACAACACTAACTTTAGGAAGACAAGGTTTCCTCTGCCCATCCTAGATCCAACTGGTCATTCCTGGAATGCAGGCTGCCATTTCTGCAGCAGCCACCATAGAGGAGAGGGATGAAGAATGCTCACTGGCTTATGTATGCACTTACCTATGAAGGCTTGAAAGCTTGGCCGCCTCTCACTTCTTCCAGCATTCCCATGGTTATCTTTAAAGTCCAATCAGGGAAGTGGACTTGCCCAATGGATAGGGCGTCTGCCTACCATTTGGGAGGTCCTTGGTTCAAACCTTGGGCCTCCTTGACCCATGTGGAGCTGGCCCACACGCAGGGCTGATGCATGCAAGGAGTGCTGTGCCATGTAGGGATGTCCTCTGCCTAGAGGAGCCCCACACACAAGGAGTTCGCCCCATAGGAGAGCCGCCCAGCACGAAAGAAAGTGCAGCCTGCCCAAGAATGGCATTGCACACACGGAGAGCTGACGCAGCAAGATGACACAACAAAAAGAAACACAGATCCCCGGTGCTGCTGATAAGGATAGACAGAGTCACAGAACACACAGCGAATGGACACAGAAAGCAGACAGCTGGGGGGTGGGTAGAGAAATAAATAAATAAAAATAATAAATCTTTAAAAAATAAATAAAGTCCAGTCAGGTTCCAGACTTGCAAACTAGTTAATTCCAATCTCTTTTTCCAGTCCATTGATTGTTATTGGTAGAGGAAGCAATATGTAGAACTTCCTCTGCTGTCATTTTGCTTCATTTAAGGTCTTATACAGGGGTATAAGTTAATCACATTTTGGGATTCGAAGGTCTCTCTGATTATCTTTTGCAGCATGGATTGGAGGGAGCAAGAGTAAAATGGGAGACCTAGGAGACCTAGGAGTTATCTTGGTGGGATCTGATGGTGGCCTGCACTAGAGTGGTGGCGTGGAGGTGGATAGAAGTAGGAGGATTTAGGAGCTATTTTGGAATAGCTTAAGCAGGTCAGTGGATGATAGTAATATTTACTGAATTAGTGAAACTATAAATGAAAAAGATGGTTGGAGAATGAGATAGGGAGGGGAGAACATGAGTTTAAATTTGAATATGCTGTTTTAATTAACTGGGTTAATAACAAGCAACTGTTCTATATATAGGTGTGGCAAGAGATTTGGGAGTTACTAGTTCATAAGCAGTAACTGAAGGAACTGAATGGGGTTACTTTGGGAAAAGGTAGAGAAAGAAGAGATTAGATCCCCAAGGATTGCTGATATTTAATGACAAGGAGCAGCTGCAAAGAAATATGAGGTCCAGCAGGCAGAGAAGTAAGAGGAAGAGCAAGACATGGAAATAAAGGAGACCAAAAGAAGAGAGTGTTTCATGGAGGGAGTGAAAGCTAGAAAGTATTCATTGAATTTAGCAACATGGAGGTCACCTGTGGTCTGAGGGAGAGCATTTTCAGTGCTGTGATGGGGCTATGAAATTCAGATTAGATGGGAAATAAGGAAATGGTGACCAAAATAAGAAACAACTATTTCAAGAAGTTTGACTATGAAACGAATGAGAATGAGTTAGAGGTAGCTAGAGAGGAAGATGTGGTTAGGGACAGCTCCCCACACCCCCATCATCACCATCATTTCACTGGAGTGGTGCTAGTTGCAGTACCAAATTGGGTTGGCTCTCAGTCAGCTTTGAGAGCATGGCTGGGCCTCCCTGCTGGCTGTTAGCCTGGATCCCAGGTGATACAGGTCTTTGTCTTTCTTGTCACAGGGTAAGGGACTCATCCCCACCACTGAGAAAGGTGGGACACAACATTAAACTGCTTTTCTCTTTCCACAACAGGAGGTTCTGGGAGAAGAGAAGCTGAAAGAGATACTAAAGGAGCGGGAACTTAAAATTTACTGGGGAACAGCAACCACAGGCAAGCCACATGTGGCCTACTTTGTTCCCATGTCTAAAATCGCAGACTTCCTGAAGGCAGGATGTGAGGTAAGAACGAAAGGTATAAGCCAAGCCATTGCCCTTAGGGATAGCCAGAAGAGTGGCTTGACAGTGGGGAGGAGGTTACTTGGACAAATTCACACTTTTGTTTTTTAAGCAAAAGAGGGATTTATTATTTTATATAACTGAAAGATCCAGGTGTAGGCTTTGGGCAGAGCTTGGTTCAGGGCACATTCACATTTTGATGGTCCCTTATATCCAGGTAACAATTCTGTTTGCGGATCTTCATGCATATCTGGATAACATGAAAGCCCCATGGGAACTTCTAGAACTCAGAACCAGCTACTATGAGAATGTGATCAAGGCCATGCTAGAAAGCATTGGTGTGCCCTTGGAGAAGCTCAAGTTTGTCAAAGGCACTGATTACCAGCTCAGCAAGTAAGTGTTCCACCCTCCTCATGGATCTGACGCTTCTAGCTAATTACATGCCTATGGAGGTCAGATACTCTTTAAATTTGAATTAGAAGCTGTTTGGCTCTACCTATTAAGGACCATTAAAATCTTTATACCCTTTGTCCTTTATTTCATCATTCAACAATGTACTGACTAATAAATACCTAGGTATTATTCTATTTACTCGAGATATAAATGTAATCTTGGCAAAATCCTTGGCCTTGCAGAGTTCACAGCATATGGGAGAATGACGATAACCAACTTAGCCTCCCCTTTTCCTTCCAGCCTCAGTAAATAACGTTAAAAGAAATATGAAAGAAAAATATTTCGCCTAATTCCCACCTGCCCCAACAACCTTCATTGCTTCCTATTTTTGTCAATTTTATTCATGTTTTTAATGTTACCACAGATATAATTTTGTATCCTAATTTTTCACTTTCCTATTTCCTAATTCCCCCTGCTGCTTCTTAATTTCCACATTTAAAATTTTTTAAAACCTTTCAAATAAGCCTTTATAACTATATGCCATGCATCAATTACTGTACTAGGCCATTTTACATTTCAACCCTCAAAGCAACTTTTCAAGGAAAATTGTTCACTGATATTTCACTAATAAGAAAATAGTCAGATTTCACTTCCCCAAATTCGTACAGCTAGTTAAGTAGAAGAGCCAGAAAGTGAACCCAGGTCTCTTGCTTCTACAGCCTTGGTAGAGTACCTGAAGTTTCTTTCATTTTTACATTTAATCTACAGGTATTTATGTATACCTATTATATGCTCGGCACTGTTCTAGGTACTGGTTATGCAAAAGTAAAGTAAAACAAAAGTACCTATACTCATGGGGTTTACCTGAGAGTACAAATGGTAAACAAGTAAACATATTAATATACATAGCATATCAGATGGTGATAGGTGCTACAAAGAAAAATAAAGTAGGGCAGCTGAGGGAAAAAAGATTCTCAGGGAAGTGTGGGGTTTCTATTTAAATAAGGTAATTAGGGAAGTCCTTCCTGATAAGATGACATTAGACAGAGACCTGAAGAAGGTAAGGCATGAAAGTATTTATTGACATTGTTCTAGGCCCTGGAGTTTAGTAGTGAATAAAACAAGAAAGATCTTTCTTTTCCTAGAACTTAACAGAATTTGTTAAGATGGAATGAGAAGATCGGATAAATAAATAAAGCCATCTTCTTCAAAGTCACTACATCTTTCTCTATATACAAAAGTGAAGTTAGGGAAGCAGATGTGCCTGAAGTGATAGAGCTTCTGCCTACCATATGGGGGGACCTGGGTTCAATCCCTGGGACCTCCTGGTGAAAAAGAAGAAGAAAAAAAAGCGTGCCTGCACAGTGAGCCAGTGCCTATGTGAGTGCCCACGCCTGCACCCACACAAGTGAGTCACGCAGCAAGATGATGAGCATCAAAAGAGAGACAAGTCAAGGTGAAGCGCAGCAGACCAGGAACTGAAGTGGCACAATTGACAGGGAACCTCTCTCCACATCAGAGGGCCCTAGGATCGAATCCCGGTGAAGCCTAGAGGAGAAAGATGACAAGAGAAGATAAAAAGAGAAATAGATACAGAAGATCACACAGTAAATGGATACAGACAGCAAAAATAGCAGGGTGGGGGAGGGGGAGGGGGAGGGGAAGGGAAAAAAAGAACGTGGCTTAGAAGCGGATGTAGCTCAAGTGGTTGAGCACCTGCTTCCCATTTGCAGTCCTAGGTTTGATCCCTGGTACCTCCTAAAAACAAAGAAACAAACAAAAAGACCTTGGCTTTCTAAATGCACACTTTGATACACTCCCTCTGCTCCAAACACATAACAATGATAGATAAAAATATAAAAGTAAGAAACCAGGTTCAAAAACAAGATAGGGAGCAGGTATAGCTCAGTTGGTTGAGCACCTGTTTCCCATGTATGAGTTCTTAGGTTTAATCTCCCATACCTCCTAAAAAAAACAATAAGATGAACATCTTTCTTTTAAGAGAAACACAATTGAAATACAAATTGGTAAGTTGGGCAGAAGTTATCAGTCTGCTGGACTCTAGTCTAAAAGTGGACAGATGGGGCAAATCAGGCTTACTGCTTGGAGCCTGGGCATACAAAGTAAGGCTTTTCCCCTTTCCCATCCCCTCACTATCTCAAGAAAATTGTTAGGGAGTTAGGGAGTGGGGCATTATTGCCCAACTACCTGGATCTTTGAGAATTTTTTAAAAATTGTAATAAAATAAACATAACATACATTTTACCATTTTAAACATTTTCTTAATTTTTAAAAAATTCTTTATTTTGAAATACTTTCAAACTTACAGGACAGTTACAAAAATAATATAAACCCATACAAAGAACTCCAACATGCCCCTCAGATACCCATATCCACTGATTTTAACATTTTGCCACATTCTTTTCTCTCTTTCTCTCTCTCTCCCTCCCCCTCCCCCTCCTATTTTTTTCTCCATCTTTCTATCTTTTCATCTGTCTCCTGGTCTGTTAGTCTGTCTATCAATCCATTTTCTGAACACTTGACTGTGGTTGTATACATCATGCTCCTTGAACATTTAATACTGCCATGCACAGTTCCTAAAAACAACACTTATGTAACCATCTTTTTAAGTATAGTTATCAAGTTGAAGAAATTTCAAATTGATTTAAAGTTTACAGCCCCTATTCGAGTTTTTCATATGTTCCAATACTGTCTGTATTAGTCAGCCAAAGGGGTGCTGATGTAGAATACCAGAAGTCTGTTGACTTTCATAAAGGGTATTTATTTGGGGTAGGAGCTTACAGATACCAGGACATAAAGCATAAATACTTCTCTCACCAAAGTACTTCCATGTGTTGGAGCAAGATGACTGTGGATGTCTGCCAGGGTTCAGACTTCCTAGGTTCCTCTTGTCCCAGGTCTTGCTTCTCTCCAGGCTCAGAGTTCCTCCCTTCCCAGGGCTTGCTTCTCCAGGCTCAGGGTTCCTTTCTTCCCAGGACTTGCTTCTCTTTGCTCACAACCATTCTCCCCTGTGTGCTTACTTCCTGGGGCTCCAGCTCAAGACTCCAGCATCAGACTGCAACATCAAAAAATCTCCAACTCTGTCCTTTGCCATGTCTTTGGTAGGTGGGGACTCAACACCCTACTGGTGTGGACCAATCAAAGCCCTAATCATAATTTAATCACACCTCGGTACAGACCAGTTTACAATCATAATCCAAAATCTAGTTTTGGAATTCATAACTATATCAAACTGCTACGCTGTCCCTTTGAGTCTTTTCTCCTCCTTAATCATCTATTTCATTTAATTGTCTCTTTAGTTGTTTTCCCCCCCCCCCTTTTCTTCCTTTCTGTTTCTTTCTAAAGATTTATTTATTTATTTCTCCTCCCCTGTTGTTGGCGCTCACCATGTCTGTTTGTTTTGTGGTTTTGTACTCTCTGTGTCTGCTCCTCTTTTTTTTTTTTTTTAGGAGGCACCAGGAACCAAACCTGGGACCTCCCATGTGGAGGCACCCAATTGCTTGAGCCATCTCTGCTCCCTGCTTTTGTGTCTCTCATTGTGTATCCTCATTGTGTCTCCTTGTTGAGTCAGCTCCCTGCGCTAGCCTATCACATTAGCTTGCTGTATTGCTCATCTTCTTTAGGAGGCACCAAGAACTGAACCCAGGACACCCCCCCCCATGTGGTAGGCAGGCACCCAACTGTTTGAGCCATATCCACTTCCCTTTTTCTTTCTTTCTAGAGACAACAAAAACTTTCCCATCTCAACCACTCCCAAGCATACCATTAATGGAATTAATCATATTCACAATATTACAGTACTCTTACCACCTTCTATTACTCAAACCTTCCCACCTCTCCAAACAGAAATCCTACATCCATTATGCATTAACTCTTCATTCCCACTACCCCCTGCCTCTGGTAATGTGTACTCTAATAATTCTGTCTCTATGAGTTTGCATATTCTCTGATACTTCCTTTGTAATTATCATGGGACTAAAGTTTAACATTCTAAATCTATAACAAGATTATAGCTTTTTTTAATCGATAAAAATATATATCTTGTTTGCTTTGACGCAACTTAACTTCAGTAGCGAATAGGATAATAATTTAAAAAATAGCATATATAAGCTGTGTTCCTATACTCCTCCATCCCCCTCCTTTACGTGTTTATACATTATGAGTCCAAAACCACTGATTTACCATTACATTTTATGCATTTGCCTTTTAGATCAGTGGGAAACAGTGGCATTGCAAACCAAAAATACCATAGTACTGGCGTTTTTTTACCCATGCCATTCTCCTCACTGGAGATCTTTATTTTTTTATTTTTTTCTTCTATTGTCTATTGTCCTTCCCTTTCAACCTGTAGAACTCTCTTTAGTGATGACAAACTCTCTCAGCTTTTATTTATCAGGGAATGTCTTAATTTCACCCTCATTTTTGAAAGAAAATTTTGCCAAATATAAAATTCTTGGCTGGCAAGTTTTTGCTTTCAGCACTTTAAGTATGTCATACCACTTGCCTTCTTCCCCCCATAATTTCCAATGAGAAATTAGAATTTAATCTTATTGATGATCCCTTTTATGTGACACATTGTCTCTCTCTTGCAGCTTTCAGAATTTTCTCTCAATCTTTGGCATTTGACAATTTGATTATAATATGCTGTGGCATGAGTCTATTTGTTTGGAGTTTTCTAAACATCGTGGATGTGTAGATTCATGTCTTTTGTTGAATTTGGGAAGTTATCCATTATTTCTTTCAATATTCTCTGCCCCTTTCTCTCTCTCTTTTCCTTCTGGGCCTCCCACAATGCATTTAATTGTACACTTCATGGTGTCCCACAGGTTCCTCAGGCTCTGTTCACTTTTTTTCATTCTTTTTCTGCTCCTCAGACTAGATAATTTCAATTGTCTTATCTTCAGATTCACTGATCCTTTCTTCTGCCAGTTCCAATATGCTCCAGGGAATTTTTTATTTCTGTTACTATGGTCTTCAGCTCTGTTTGGTTCCTTTTCAGTAATTTCCTTCTCTCTGTTGTGTTCATCTGTTGTTTTCCTGATTTTCTTTAGTTCTTTGTCCATATTTTCCTTTAGCCTTTTGAGCATATTTAGGGCTTTTTTTTAAAGTCTTATTCTGGTGTATCCCAGGTCTAGTGTCCCTCATCGATGGTTTCTAATGCTTAAATATCCTTTGCCTGTGCCATTACTTTCTGTTTCTTTGTATGTTTTGTGACCTTTTGTTGGTACCAGGATATTTTGATATTTTAATGTGTTATTCCTAGAATTTAGACTGAGGTGTAGGAGCATCCCTAATCCTTTCTGCTCATGCATCTTATCTTGGGCATGCACATGTGGACCTAGGAGTTCTCCCATTTACATGATTCTGAATGTCCCTCCTTCCCTCAGAAACAGTTTCCTTGGGTACCAGGCACTACACTATATATCTGACAGCCAATAATCCCTTGTCCAGACAGCATGACTTTACTTCTATCCAACAGTGTTCTGTAGGAGAGTTCTGTAGGAGAGTTCCATGAGCTACCTTCTACACACCGGACAAGTTCTGTAACGAGTCCCTCAGGCTACCACCAGACAGATTAGGCCAGACCTTCATACTCCCAGTATGTGCTTGAGAGTTACTCTGCTCCCTCCAGAACCAGGACCAGGGATCCACACTGGGCATGCTGGCTGGCTGTGGCTGAGCTGGTAAAGGGAGGGGAGGGAACAGCCAGAGTGCCAGAAGATCCTACTGCTTTCTTTTTTTTTCCTTTTGTCGTATTGCTTTCTTCCTACTGCTTTTAATAGTCTTTTTCTTGAATCAGAGCTTACCCTGTCACTGCGGTCGTTTAACTGTTTGCTGGAATATTTTTCTACCAATTTTTGTTAGTTGTTCAAGTTTCTGGGGTGGGGGCGGGGCGAGGAGAATGGGAAGAACCCTGAAGCATCTCACTCCTCTGCCATCTTAAACAGGGCAGGGTCCATTTTAACCATTTTTAATTGTGCTGTTCAGTTGCATTAACATCCTTGATGTTGTGTAAACATCACCACTATTTTCAGAACTTTTTAATCATCCATAACAAAAACTCGGTACTTATTAAGCAATAACTCTTTTTTTTAAATGCATTTAAAGATTTATTTTATTTATTTATTCTCCCCATCCCCTTGTTGTTCAAGGTCACTGTCTGATCTCTGTCCATTCGTTGTGTGCTCTCTGTGTCTGCTCATCTTCTCTTTGGGAGACACCAGGAACTGAACCTGGGACCTCCCATGGGGGAGAGAGGTGCTCAATCGCTTGAGCCATCTCAGCTCCCTGGTTTGTTCTGCCTCTCATTGTCCTTTCCTCTTTGTGTCTCTTTGTTGCATCATCTTGTTGCATCAGCTCACCACACCTGCCCATTGCACCAGCTCGCCTTCTCCAGGAGGCACTGGGAACTGAACCTGGGACCTCCCATGTAGTAGGTGGAAGCCCAATCGCTTGAGCCACATCTCCTTCCCAAGCAATAACACTTTTTATCAAGCCTTAGGCCTATGGAGACTGGAGTATGTGCAAACCAAGGATTCAGCCAAGCTGTTCACCATTTATGAGGTGCTGTGTCCTTGATATTACCAGAAAAAAAGGCATAAGCTCTAAAATACCAAGGAATAACATCCATTTTTTAAAAAGGGAAAGAAATTATGGAACAAAAAAAGGTAGAAATGAAACATGAACATGTAGAAATGAAAAAGAATTACTAAAATTCCTGGAAATGGGAAGCAGATGTGGCTCAAGTAATTAGACTTTTTTTTTTTTTAAGATGTATTTATTTCTCTGCCCCCCCCCCCCGTTGTCTGTTCTCTGTGTCCATTTTGCTGCATGTTCTTTGTCCGCTTCTGTTGTTGTCAGCGGCATGGGAATCTGTATCTCTTTTTGTTGCATCATCTTGCTGTGTCAGTTCTCCGTGTGTGCGGCGCCATTCCTGGGCAGGCTGAACTTTCTTTTGCACTGGGCGGCTTTCCTTTCCGGGCACACTCCTTGCGCATGGGCTCCCCTACACAGGAGACACCCCTGCGTGGCATGGCACCCCTTGCGCCCATCAGCACTGCGCATGGGCCAGCTCCACACGAGTCAAGGAGGCCCAGGGTTTGAACCACAGACCTCCCATGTGGTAGACAAACGCCCTAACCACTGGGCCAAGTCCACTTCCCTGATTAGACTTCTGCCTACCACATGGGAGGTCTTGGGTTCAGTTCCCAGTGCCTCCCAAAGAGAAGATGAGCAGACACAGAGAGCACAAGGTGACTGCAAACAACAAGGGGGAAGGGAAGCACACTTTGCCCAGTGGATAGGGCATCCGCCTACCACATGGGAGGTCCACGGTTCAAACCCTGGGCCTCCTTGACCCGTGTGGAGCTGGCCCATGCACAGTGCTGATGCGCTCAAGGAGGACCCTGTCATGCAGGGGTGTCGCCTGCGTAGGGGAGCCCCATGCACAAGGAGTGCGCCCATAAGGAGACCTGCCCAGCGTGAAAGAAAGTGCAGCCTGCCCATGAATGGCGCCGTACACATGGAGAGCTGATACAACAAGATGACACAACAAAAAGAAACACAGATTCCTGGTGCCACTGATAAGGATAGAAGCGGTCACAGAAGAACACATAGTGAATGGACACAGAGAGCAGACAACTGGGGGGAAGGGGAAGAAATAAATTTAAAAAAAAAAAACAACAAGGGGGAAGGGATAAACAAAAGAAACCTTTAAAAAAAGAAACCTTGGAAATGAAAATTTCAGTCCTTAAAGTAAAAAAAAAAAAAACTTCAGTAGATGTTATCAACTCTAAACTGCACACATTTAAAAAGAAAATTAGAAATTTAAAGCATAGTACTAAGAAATTCACCTAGAATGCAGCCTGGAGAGATGAAACAAAAATGAGAATGTGGTTGAGATGTGGATAAGAATATTTGTTTTCCAGTAGTCTGGCAAATTGGTACTCTGGCCTGCCTTTCCTGCTGAAAACAGCTATAAATACTGGATATAAGTGCTTGTCCTAGAAAAGAAGAAAGCTGAAAATTAATGAACTAAACATTCATGCTGAAGTTAGCAAAAGAGCCTCAAAATAATACAATAAGAGGAAAGCAGAAATTAATATAACATACAATAGAGAGGAGTCACAAAGCCAAAAGTTGGCTCTTTGACAAGACTAATAAAATTGACAAACCTCTTAAAAGATCATTCAAGAAAAAAGAGAAAGCACAAATAAATCATTTAGAAATGGAAAAAAGGGGCACAGGTACAGGTACTGCAGAGAGTATAAGAATTATAAAAGGTCATTGTGAACAGCTTTATGCCAACAATTTTGAAAGCTGTGATTAATTGAAAAAATATAATTCATCAAACTGATTAGGGGCACATCTCTGCAGCACACACACAGTTCATGCCTCAGGCCATGTGCTTTTCTCATTTTCTTGTTTCTTTTTTTCTTTTTTGTCTTTATTTTTTTTAATGTTACATTCAAAAAATATGAGGTCCCCATATAGCCCCTACCTCCCCTCACCCCACTCCTCCCACTCTTGTTTCTTAATAGACTCTTTACTTCCTTGCCTACCCTAAAAAAATAAAATAAAATAAAATAAAAACTGATTAGGAAAAAATAGAAAACATATATTTCTATAACTACTGAAAGAATTAAATCAATAGTTTAAAAATCTTCCTTCCCACAAAAATGCTTAGTAGCCCCAGACAGTCTTGGTGAGCTCCACCAAAGGCACAAATAATTCAATCCTAAATTATCACAGAAACAGCAAAAAGATTATTCCAGAACCTGATGAGGTCAGTATGATAAAGAAAAAATACAGACGAGCCATACAATGGAAAATATTCATCCTTCAAGTAATAATGAAAGATGTACAAGATCTTTATGGATAAAATTAGAAAACTATCAACAGATGTTAAAGACATAAATATATGGAAACTTGGGAAGCTCTATCAACTGATGGAGCATCCATCTACCATATGGAGGGTCCAGGGTTTGATCCCCAGGGCCTCCTGACCCATGTGGTGAGCTGGCCCACGTGCAGTGCTGCTGCGCACAAGGAGTGCCATGCCACACAGGGCTGTCGCCCGTATAGGGGTGCTCCATGCACAAGGAGTGCGCCCCACAAGGAGAACTGCCCCACGTGAAAAACGCATTCCACCCAGGAGTGGCTCCACACACATGGAGAGCTGACACAGCAAGATGATGCAACAGGAAAGCGGATTTGGCTCAACTGATAGAGCATCTGCCTACCATATAGGAGGTCCACAGTTCAAACCCAAGGCCTCCTGACCCATGTGGTGAGCTGGCCCACGCGCAGTGCTGACGTGTGCAAGGAGTGCCATGCCACACAGGGCTATCCCCCGTGTAGGGGAGCCCCACACGCAAGGAGCGCACCTTGCATAGAGAACCGCTGCACGTGAAAAAAAAAAAAAAGCACAGCCTGTGCAGGAGTGGTGCAGCACACATGGAGAGCTGATGTGGCAAGATGGTGCAGCAAAAAGAGACACAGATTCCTGTTGCCGCTGACAAGAATGTAAGCAGAGACAGAAGAACACAGCGAATGGACACAAAGAGCAGACAATGGGGGGTAGGGGGGGACGGTAGATAAATAAATAAAATATAAATCTTTAAAAAAGAAAAAAGACAATGCAACAGAAAGAGACACAGATTTCTGGTGCCTCCTGATAAGAATGCAAGTGGACACAGAAGAAAACACAGCGAATGGACCCAAGAAAGCAGACAACAGCGGTGGGGGGAGGGGTAAGGTGAGAGAAATAAATAAAATAAATCTTTTAAAAAAAAAAGAGTTTATGAAACTGCCTTTATCATCCCAGGATGAAGAAAATTAAACAAGACTCTCAAAGCACAAATCACAAGGAAAAGATTGGTGAACTCAGTAACATTAAAATTAAGACCTTGCCTCATCAAAAGTAGAATAAAGTAAAAAGAGCCACAATTCAGAGAAGATATTTATCACACATTTAAGTGACAAAGGGTTAATTAATATCCAGTATTACATTTTAAAAATTAAAAAATTAGTTTTTTCCTTTTGTTTTTTTGTTTTAACAGTGAGTCAGTCTGGTAGAAAAAGACATTTCACTGAGGGAAAAAAAATGAACAATAACATATTCAACTTCCATGGTTATTATTAAAGAAATGTATATTAAAATCACAGAAACTGTTCCACACTCACCAGATTGGCAAAAGTGACAATGTTAAGTAATAAAATTGATAAAAATCACTTTGCAAAATAGTTTAGCATTCTCTAGTAAAGTTCAAAATGTAAATTCTCTATGATCCAGAAATTTTACTCCTAGGTATATATTGAGAAACTTGCATATGAATACCAGGATACACAAACAAGAATTTTTAAAACATATTGTTTAGAGATATAAACATAACATAAAATTTTAAAGAAATGCAAAATGTTGGATAGTCATTACTCTGAAGGCAGAAGATATGGGATAGAATTGAGGAGGGGCACTCAGGAACTTCAGAAAAATTCTTAGGTCCTTTATTTTAAACTAGAATATCCTCATTATTCCTTGCATGTATTGAGGTTAAAAAAAAAAAAGACATGGTAGATAGATTGAGAAAGGCTGACATTTATCTACTAGGCATTCCAGCAGAAGAGAATGGAGGAGAATGGCAGAAAAGTGGTATCTGAGGAAATAATAGCTGAAAATTTTCCGGAGTGAAGATTAATCCAAGCCATCTTTTTAAAGGAAAAACAAAAACAATGTGACATTTTGAGGGAAAGGCTCACATTTTAGAAGCCACCTGGCAGTGTTCCCTTTGAAGGTTCTAGGATTGGAGGAGTAAATTGGGAGTTGTACAATATAGCCCTAGAAAAAGAAAGTATATGTCCACGTGGCAACTTTTACCAGACAAAAGCAACTTTAATGTGTTTTAGGACTGCCCTGAGAAACTGAGGCCTAGGCCTAGTCTTACAGCTGTCCCCTCTTCATTTCCTCTTCAGAGAGTACACACTAGATGTGTACAGACTCTCCTCTGTGGTCACCCAGCATGATTCCAAGAAAGCTGGAGCAGAGGTGGTAAAGCAGGTGGAGCATCCTTTGCTGAGCGGTCTGCTCTACCCTGGATTGCAGGTACTTAACAGGAATGGAGGGGCCCCTATTACCTTTTCCGCTCTGTTTCCATCTCCTGGGTACAAGGCTCCATCTCAGCTCCAGCTAAGCTGATGCAATTCCTTCACCATGCTGTCGGTCGTCTTCTTTCTCACTGTCCTCCCCCCGCTGCCCCTTACTGTGTTGCTCTTTCACTTCTTCCCTTGTACATCCTCTCTCCCTGTCTGTCCTTCAGACATTGCTCATCTCACACATCTTCTTTAGGTTAACCACAATCCCTTGGTTGAAGAAAATAATAAATATCAGACATGATCCTATTTTCCATTAAACAAAGCAAACACATCGTATTTCATATACGTGTATATATTTGTAGGAGCAAGGAAAAAGATGGACAAATACTAACTAAGGCGTTAATACTGGTCACCTCAGGAAGTAGCATAAGAATTTGGATATACTTAACTTTTTCTTTGTATACCTCTGTAATGTTTGATACATTATGACTAGCATGGATTACCTTAGTAATAAAAATGACAGTTACGTAATAATAAGAATTTAGTAATAATACTAAGAATTTAAGTTTATAAGAAAATAAAGTTTTCTCGTTACCTCAAAGGTGATCTTTCCAAGATTAAACTTAGAGACATTCTAGATCTGTACTGTCCAGTATGGTAGCCCCTAGTCATAATATGTGGCTACTAAAATTAATTAAAAATTTTTAAAAATTCAGTTCTTCAGTCATACTGACTCCATTTCAAGGGCTCACTAGTGGCTAACATACTGAACAACAACACAGATACAGAATATGTTCATCATTGCAGAAAGTTGTTTTAGACAGTGCTGTTCTAGATTCTTCCTGCCTGCTCACCTTTCTCTTCGTCTCCCCCTGCTTCTTCCTCTTACCCCCATCTAATCAGGCACCAAGTCTTACTAATTCTACCCCTTAATTCATTCTTGCTCTGCCTTGGTTCCCCCACTGCCTTGCTTCCTCATCATCTCTCACCTGGACTCTCACACCAGCCTTACAATAGTTTTCCCTATCTCTAACCCACAGGCCTGTGATCGTTCTACAGTACTGGTCCTCTTTTCTCCCCTCCTTAAAACCATTCACTGGCCAGGCTAAAGCTAGGACCCTGGCGTGATATTCAGGTCCTTAGCTACTCTTATAACCCCTTCCTTCACTCACCACTTCCCATTTGCTTGAAGTTTGTTTTTGTGCAGATCAGGTCACTCTTAGCTCCCTAAACACTTTACACGTCTCTACTTTCTCACATTCTGTTTCCTATGCTTCGTGAAAACAGCTATATGTTGTTCAGAACCACGAACTGATTCTAGGAAGCACCCCCCCCAACACCCATCTGACTAGATAATCATTTCTTCCATTGTTAGCACTGGTCCTTATAGTTTAGCCCTTATCGCACTGTATTTCAATTATCTGTTTATATGTCTCTCCCCATCTGGATAATCAGGCTTCTTGAAGGCACAGTTTGGGTCTGATTCATCTCTGCATCCACAGAACTGGCACAAGGCCCAGCACGTAGTGTTCTTCACTAGTTCAGTCTTGCCTTTTTTTCTGAACTCTTACACCACTTACTTTTCTAAACCACTTTTTTGGCATTTGCCATAGGCTGTCTTATTCAGTGGTATACCTTGAATATCCCTGTGGTTTGTCTTTCTCCTTCTACCCTCTAGTCCCCACTGGATTGTGTACTTCCTGAGAGCAAAGGCTGTTCCTCTTGTTTACTTCCACCACAACTTCTGCATGGGATACTGTTTGCTGCAGGCACTCAGCAAATGTTTTTGCAGCTCTCTTGAGGCCAATAGGGATGCTGAATGCCATTTGCTTCCTGGCTCTACCTTCTGAAAAATGTAGTGACTGTTAAAAGTTCCTTGTTTCTCAGACCCATGTTGAAGAAATACAGTAGGAATTTATGCTGATGTTTTTCTTTCCGTAGGCCTTGGATGAAGAGTATTTGAAAGTAGATGCCCAGTTTGGAGGTGTTGATCAGAGAAAGATTTTCACATTTGCAGAAAAGGTTAGTGCCCTTTTTCCTATCTTATTTCATTGGAACCTCAGAGGTGTGCAGCTTAAGTTTATTGAACTAGAAAGTGCCAGACCCACTAATCATAGCCATACTGTATGGTAGGTATTATTTTCTCTGTTTTATAGTTGAGAAAACTGAGGCTGGAAAGAGTAAAAAAGTTGTCCAAAGCTATACTGTGTGACTGTTGAGGAATTAGTACCCAGATCTGTCTGACTTCAAAGCCCAAGCTCTTGCTACCACATCTGGCTGCCACCAGGAAGCTGCCTCAGGACCTGTTGGATTTTCTTCTTTCCTAGTAGCTCAGTTTCCAGGGAGAGGAACTACCACTTATAACTATTGCTCCTTTCCATAGCATTCGGTCTGAATTGCCCTGGATCATATGCAAACTGTTCATCTCTGGGATATGAGGTTTAATAAGAAATCAGCACAAACCGATAATAGTTCTTTTCTGGGAAAGAACTAGAATAAGTTGAAAAGGGCTCTTAAGAAGTAGGTGGGGGAAGCATATGTAGATAGAGCATCCGCCTACCATATGGAGTGGGTCCAGGGTTCTATACCCAGGGTCTCCTGACTTGTATGGTGAGCTGGCCCATGCACAGTACTGCCGTGCCCAAGGAGTGCTGTGCCACGCAGGGGCACCCCCGCATAGGGGAGCCCCATGCGCAAGACGTGTACTCCGCAAGGAGAGCCACCCCGCGTGAAAAAAGTGCAGCCCGCCCAGGAGTGGCACTGCACACACAGAGAGCTGATGCAGCAAGATGACACAACAAAAAAGAGATGCAGTTTCCCGGTGCCACCTGATAATACAAGCAGACACAGAAGAACACATAGCGAATAGACACAGAGAGCAGACAACGGTGGAAGGGGAGAGAAATAAATAAAATAAATCTTTTAAAAAAAAAAGAAGTAGGTGGTAGTTTTGAAAACTTTCAGAATTTTCTTATTGGCAAGGATATGGAGAAGGCAGTTAGTGGTAATGTTAAATTGCTGGCGGATAATTTAACAACCTTAAAATGTTCATACCCTTTGACCTAATAATTCTACTTCTAGAAATTTAGGGTAAGTAAAAATTTTTATTTTTTTATTTTTTATTCTTTTAAAGATTTATTTATTTCTGTTCCCTTCCCCTCTGTTGTCTGCTTGCTATGTCCATTCACTGTGTGTTCTTCTGTGTCCGCTTGCATTGTCAGGCGGCACCAGAAAACTGTGTCTTTTTTGTGGCATCATCTTGCTGCATCAGCTCTCCGTGTGTGTGGCACCGCTCCTGGGTGGGCTGAGCTTTTTTCCACGTGAGGCAGCTCTCCTTGTGGGGCGCACTCCTTACACGTGGGGCACCTCTACGCAGGGGCGCCCCTGCATGGCAAGGCACTCCTTGGGCACAGCAGCACTGCGCGTGGGCCAGCTTACTACCCTGGTCAGGAGTCCCTGGGTGTCAAACCCTGGACTCTCCATATGGTGGGTGGACGCTCTATCAATTTAGCCACATCCGCTTCCCAGTAAATAATTTTTAAAAAGTGCACATAGAGTTATGTACAAGAGTAGATAACACATTCTCAGTTACTCCAAAAATATGAAAATAAGCTTATATCCAGTGGCAAAGGATTGGTTAAATACATTGTAACTCCTTACAATGCAATATTAAACAGTGTTAAAATAATGGGTTTGGGATATATTTAATGAATGGGGATATGTTCACAATGTAAATTTTTTTGATTAATCAAGTATTAATTATTCCTTTTTATTCCTGTTAACTTTTTACTTACCCTTCTTTAATTATTCTAGCAGGAGTCAAGGAAATTCAGCCCATAGCCTGTTTTCATATGACTCATGAGCTAAGAATGGTTTTTATGTTTCCAAAGGGTTATAAAAAAACTAAAGAATAAGCAACAGGGACCATATGTGGCTCATAAAGCCTAAAATATTTACTATCTGGCACTGTACAGAACAGGTTTCCCCACCCCTGCCCTAGAGTTTACAACATGCGTCCTTGACATTTATTACAGTTCAAGTTAGTTTTTTTACCACTTACCAAACAATGCAAGAATCTTTAAATCATTCTACTCTATATTTAACTCCTTCCTGCCCTTTTGTGCTATTGTTGTCATATATTTCACTTTTGTAAATATCGTAAATCCCAAAACACATTTTTGTAATTATTTTTAAATACTTCTTATATATTTATCCCTGTTTACCCTTTCAATATCTTTTTAAATTTGGTTTAGCTTTTTATTTGGAAATTATTTCAAGCTTATAGGACAGTTACAAAATAATACAAAACGCATTTAGAGAAACCCAACATATCCCCCAACCAGATACCTAGATCCACCAACTGTTAATATTTTGCCACATTTACTGTATAATTCTAAATATCCATTCATCCATCCACCTGTCCATCTTTCCCCATTTATCTATCTGTCTATATCTCTATTTCTAGATGTTTATGAACATGTTGTATACTTCATGCTCCTTGAACACCTAATACTTCTACATATATTTCCTAGAACAAAGATATTCATTGATGTAACCAGTTTACAGTTAACAAGTTCAAGAAATTTGACATTGATGTAAAGGTAACAGTCTATATGCCAATTTTTTCATATGTCCCAATAATGCCTTTTTGGGTATTTTCTCCTCCATTGTTAGACGCTATCCAAGGATCATGTATTGTGTTTAATGGTTGTCTCTTTAGTCTCATTTTTATTTTATTTTTTTAATTGAGGAAATATATATACAACATAACATTTCCCATCTCAACCATTTCCATTTCCACTCATACAATTGAGAAGGATTAATCTCATTTAGAATTTGTATATCTTCTTTGGAGAAATGTCTGTTCAAGTTTTTTCCCATTTTTTATTTGGGCTGTTTATCTTTTTTGTTGTTGAGTGACAAGGGTTTCTTTATGTATTCTGGTTACTAAAACCTTATCAGATATATGGTTTCCAAATATTTCCTCCCATTCTGTAGGTTTTTTTACTTCTTGATTAGGTCTTTTGAGCACAAAAGTTTTTTTATTTTGATGATGTCCAATTTATCTGTATTTTTCTTTTGTTGCTTATACTTTTGGTATAAAGTCTAAGAAACCATTGCCTAACAGAAGACCCTTAAGAGGTTTCCCTATTCTTTTTAAAGAGTTTTATAGTTCTTCTTGTATTTAGATCTTTGATTCATTTTTAGTTCATTTTTATATATGGTATGAGTGATGGGGCCACCTTTATTCTTTTGCATATGGCCATCCAGTTCTTTTGGAGAGATTTTTAATTACTGATTCAGTTTCTTTACTTATTATTGGTCTGTTGAGATTTTCTGTTTCTTTCGTTCATTTGTTTACTTTTGTTTTTTTTTTGGGTTTTTTTTTAGGAGGTACCAGGCATTGAACCCAGGTCCTCATACATGGGAAGCAGGCACTCAACCATTTGAGCTACATCCACTCCCCTCTATTTCTTTTTGAGTCAGTTTATGTAATTTGTATGTCCTTTTCATCTAGGTTATCTAATTTCTTGGCATACTAGTTCTCCATAGATTCATCTTATAATACTCTTTATTTCTGTAAGGTTGGTAGGAATTCCTCCCCCTTTCACTTCTGATTTTAGTTATTTCCATCCTTTCTCTTTTTTTTCTTTGTCAGTCTAGCTAAAGGTATGTTTTTTATAGATCTTTTCAAAGAACCAACTTTCATTGTTTCTCTTGTTTTTCTATTCACTAGCTCATTTATCTCTGCTCTTTTTTTTTAAGATTTTTTATTTATTTCTCTCCCCTTCCCCCACCCAGTTGTCTGCTCTCTGTGTCCATTCGCTGTATGTTCTTCTGTGACCGCGTCTATCCTTATCAGCAACACTGGGAATCTGTGTCTCTTTTTGTTGCATCATCTTGTTGTGTCAGCTCTCTGTGTGTGTGGCGCCATTCTTGGGCTGGCTGCACTTCCTTTCACACTGGGCGGCTCTCCTTACAGGGCGTACTCCTTGTGCATAGAACTCCCCTACGCAGGGGACACCCCTGCATGGCACAGCACTCCTTGTGCGCATCAGCACTGCGCATGGGCCAGCTCCACACGGGTCAAGGAGGCCCGGGGTTTGAACCGTGGACCTCCCATGTGGAAGGCGGACACCCTATCCATTGGGCCAAGTCCTCTTCCCCTATCTCTGCTCTAATCTTTATTATATTCTTCCTTTTATTCACTTTAGTTTTATTTTTTTTTTATTTTTATTTTTTCCACCTTTTTTTTTTAATATTTATTTATTATTATTTTTTTAAATTACATTAAAAAAAATATATGAGGTCCCATTCAACCCCACCACCCCCGCCCCCCACTCCCCCCACAGCAACACTCTCTCCCATCATCGTGATACATCCATTGCACCTGGTAAGTTCATCTCTGAGCATCACTGCACCCCATAGTCAATGGTCCACATCATAGCCCAGACTCTCTCACGTTCCATCCAGTGGGCCCTGGGGGGATCTACAGTGTCCCGTAATTGTCCGTGAAGCACTATCCAGGACAACTCCACGTCCCGAAAACGCCTCCACATCTCATCTCTTCCTCCCGTTCCCCACACCCAGCAGCCCCCATGGCTACCGTTCCCACACCCATTCCACATTTTCTCTGTGGACATTGGATTGGTTGTGTCCATTGCACACCTATGTCAAGTGAGGGCTTAGATTGCACATGGGTACTGGATGCACTCTTCCCGCTTCTAGTTGTAGACACTCTAGGCTCCATGTTGTGGTGGTTGACCTTCTTCAACTCCATGTTAGCTGAGTGGAGTAAGTCCAATAAGTCAAAGTGTAGGAGCTGAAGTCTGTTGAGGCTCTGGGCCTGGGTGTCATATTATCAGTCCAGAGATTCAAATCCCCTACATATATCTTAAACCCAGCACCAACTACAATTCCAATAAAGTAGCATGCAAGTCTTGTGAAAAGAGATCCCCTCTGAGTCCATTTCCATCATGCAGAAACACCAGCTCCAAAGAAGGGCCATCTGTCATGGCAGTGAACCCCTTCTGCCATGACCATAGAACCCGTGGGTCTCTTTATCCCTCAAAAGAACCAATACCTGGGGTTGTATCTACCTTATCTGTCTCTTAGACTCTGTTCAGTTGTACATAGGGGTATTCCTTCTGACAACCTCCAGACTCTTTTTTAGAGACTCACAGCCTTATAATCTCATTTCTCCTTTCCATTTCCCCCTTACATTAGGTCAAACCGCTTCCTGAAGTCATGTTATTATATGTAGACAGGTATATTCTGCTGTTCCGCATTGAATCTTTAATTCAAGGTCATTTTCTAGTTGCTTCTTCAGCTGGTATGTGGTAGTGATCCCTCGGTGCCAGGGAGGCTCATCCCCGGGTGTCGTGTCCCACGCTGGGGGGAATGCATCACATCTACACGCTGAGTTTGGCTGTGAGAGTGGCCACATTTGAGTAACATGAAGGCTGTCAGGAGGAAACCCCCAGGCACAATGCTACTCTAGGCCTTGTTCTTATTGCAGGTGCATAAGCTCAAAAGTGTAGCCATTAGTATCAAGAGCCCACTGTTGGGCCCTCCTTCCTTCCTGGTTCTTGACTTTAGTTTTAATTTGTTCTTTTTATCCTAGTTCCTCTGGGTATAAGGTTAGGTCACTGATAAGAGAGCTTTTTTCCTTTTTAATGTAAGCAGTTAGAGCTGTAAATTTCCCTCTCAGTATTACCTTTACTATATCCTGTAAGTTTTTGATATGTTGCATTTTCATTTTCATTCAGTTTCTAGAGTCTAGCTCTCCTAAAAATGAGTTTAGAGAACAGCTAAAGATGAAAGCATAGGGTCCTCCCTGGTCTTTTCTGAACATGAGTCTTATCCTAGGCATACATGCATGAATTTAAGAATTTCCTTGTTTACATGGATCTGAATGTCCCTTCTCCCCTAGGAAACAAAGTTTCCTTACAGTCTCAGGTATAACACTCTATGTTCCACAGCCAGCAGTCCTTTGCCCCAGGTAGCTGCGATTTGACTGTTCTCATACAGGATTGTATAGGAGAGATCTAAGAGCTGCCTTTACATACCAGCTAAGTTCTGGGACAGTGAGCCTGTGATGAGCATCCTGGTTCAGTCTTTCAGGCTACCACCACACAAATTGGCACAGACATATATGCCCCCTAATAGGTGCACAGTGGTTACTCTGCTTCCTCTAGAACTGATAACAGGGACTCACACAAGGAGCATGGGCCAACTCTATGCCGAGCCAGTGAGGAGGTGGGTGGTGGGCCAGCAACATAGTACAAGATTTGTCCATTATTTTAAGTGGATTTTTTCTTGGTTTGGCGGTATCCCTATTACTACAACCCTTTAACTGTTTCCCAGAGCTTTGAGAAAGATGTTTCTGCCACTTCTTGCTTGTTACTTAAAGCTTCTGTGTGGGGATAGAGCCCTGGATCATCTCAGTCTGCCATCCTGGTGATGTCACCCACCTTTTGGTATTTTTTATTTTTTCCCATAGCTTTATACATCTGCAATTCCATTTGAGGTCATTTTCCTTCACCCTAAAGAGCTCCACTTAGTATTTTGTATCTATAGTACAGTTCTTTCAGTGATGAGCTCTTTCAGCTTTCTTTTGTCTGAGAACAACTTTCCTTTGACTTCACTGGGTATAAAATTCTAGGTTTGCAGTTCCTTTTCTTTTAGCTCTTTAAAGAGTCATTCCATTACCTTCTGGCTTCATAGTGTCCATTGTAATATCACCTGTAAATATTATTTCTCCTTTGAAGATAATATATCTTTACTCTGGCAACTTTTATCTCTGATTTTCAGTAATGTGCCTATGATTTTTCCATCTATAGTCTTCTTTGAATTTATCCTGCTTGGGTTTTGCTGAGTTTCTTCGATCTATGGGATGATATTTTTATCAAATTCTCAGCCATTATTTCTTCAAATAATGCTTCTGCTCTGTTCCCTCTCTCACCTCTCTTAGAACTCAAGTTACACATAGGTTATATCTTTTGGTCATGTCCGACCTGTCTCTCATATTCTGTTCCATTGTTTTCCCTTCTTTGTTCCTTCTCTGCTTTATTTTGGATATTTTCTATTGACCTTTCTTTCTTAAAGTTCTCTTTAACATACCAATCACAGTTACTCTGTTATCCTGGTCTATTAACTCCAATATTTGGATACATTCTGGTTCTGCTTCTGTTTTCTCTTATCACTTACTATCTTCAGCTGATTCACATTTCTGTATGTTTTCATTATATCAGATACATCACAGATATGTCATAGAGGCTCTGGATTATGTTATCTTACTTTAAAGAGTGCTAGGTTTTGTTCTGTAGGCAGTTAAATTACTGACTGATCACATTGATCCTATCAGAGAATATCATTTTTTAATCAATTTTATTGATTAAATTTTATTTAATCATTTATACCAATTTTGTTGGTATCTATTAATAACGCATCTAATCCAACCAAAGTTTACAATCAGTGGTATTTGGTATAATCACATAGTTGTGAATTCATCACTTCAATCATTACATCATTTTCATTATTTCAACAATAATAATAATAAACAAAAAACAGACAAACAAAAAAGCTCTACCCTTTAATAACCACCTGTCAATCTCTCTTTGCTTCCCCTGCCATACATAGCTGCTATTCTGTTTCCATCTTTCTAATTTATTTGTATTTATATTGTGTATAAATGGAGTCAAACAGTACGTAGTACCTTTTGTCTAGTTTCTTTCACTTTGTATATTTCCTTTTTTTTTGTACCCTTAATGGAAGATTATTAGTGTATTACTATACACTACTGTCCATATTTTGCTTCAATTGTATTTTTGCTGATATTAACAAGATTTGTTCAATTTTAAAGAAAAACAGTCTTATATATGCAATTTTGCCTATACTCACATTTCACATGAGATTCACTATGCTGTACATTCTCTTATTACTTTTTTTTAGCTTTCCTTCTAGTAATATACATGACTTTAGACTTTCCTTTTGAGCTACTGGCATACCTGTACATTAACACTGCTAGTTACAAACACTATGATGTGCTTTCACGATTTCTATTCATTTCCAAAGATTTATAAACAACATTTTTACCAGTTCTACACAGATTAACCCTCAGCTTTCCATTCCCTAATTTCATTCTATTTTCTGGTGATCTATATTCTAGTTACTATCTCCATGAGTTTACGCAAGATATTTAGTTCATAAGAGTACTATCATACAGTATTTGCCCTGTTGTGTCTGCCTTACTTCACTCAACAAAATGTCCTCCAGGTTCATCCATGTTGTCATATGCTTCATGACTTCATTTCTTCTTAAGTTGCCTAATATTCCGTCATGTATATACACCACAATTTGTTTGTTCATTCATCAGTTGATGGGTACCTGGGTGGTTTCCATCTTTTGGCAATTGTGAGTAATGCCACTCTGAACATTACTTTACAGATGTCTGTTCGTGTCACTGCTCTCACTTCTTCTGGGTACATACCTAGTAGTGGTATTGGCTGGGTCACATGACAAATCTATTTCAGTTTCCTTAGGAACTGCCAAACAGTCCCACACAGTGACGGTACCATTCTACATTCCCACCAACAGTGACTAAGCATTCCTATCTTTCCACATCCTCCCAACACTTGTAGTTTTCTGACTTTTTAATAGTGGCCATTCTAATAGGTGTGAAATGATATCTTGGTGTGGTTTTGATTTGCATTTCTTTCTTTAATAGTGATATTAAACATTTTTTCTTTTTTTCTTTTTTTTGCCATTTGTATTTCTTCTTTGGACAAATGTCTATTCAAGTCTTTGCCAATTTTTAATTGGGTTGTTAGTCTTTTTATTGTTGACTTGTAAATATCTCTTTATATATCATGGATATTAAACCCTAATAGCATCTATGATTTCCAAATATTTTCTCCCATTGAGTTAGCTGCCTTTTCACCCTTTTAACAAAGTCCTGTGAGGTGCAAAAGTTTAATTTTGAGGAGTTCCATTTATCTATTTTTTTCTTTTGTTGTGCTTTGGGTGTAAAGTCCAAGACACTACCACCTACCACATACTTGAAAATGTTTCCCTACATTTTCTTCTAGTAGTTTTATGGTCCTGGTTTGTATATTTAGGTCTTTGATCCATTTCAAGTTGATTCTTGTACAGGGAGTGAGAAAGGGATCCTCTTTCATTCTTTTGGTTATGGATATCCAGTTCTCCCAACACCATTTGTTGAAGAGATTGTTTTGTCCCAGTAACATGGTCTTAGTAGGTTTGTCAAAAGCCAGCTTTGTACAGCAGGGGAAACATAGATTGAGAGGTAAAGGATTTTCTTGTTTGTCTTTTTTGTTTATTATTATTATTGAAATAATGAAAATGCTCTAATAATGATTGAAGTTATGAATGTACAACTATGTGATTATACCAAATACCACTGATTGTATACTTTGGATGAATTGTATGCTTTATTAATATGTATCAATAAAATTGATTTCTTTAAAAAAAAAAAGTAAAAGAAAATAAAAAGCTAGTTGAGAGAGGAAAGGGACTTCCAGGAAGATGGTTGATTAGAGAGACACAGGACTCACATATCTCCCAGAAAAATAGCTAAAGGACAGGCAGAAATGTCCTGGAAAAAAATGTTCTAGGCTTTAGGACACAGAGAAGACTATGCACAGGAAAAAAACCTCAAAAGAAAGACCATAAGTAGAAGGGGCAGCTGTAGCCACTGGTGCCCTTCCCCTACCTATGAAGTCATCTAGTACTGGACTTTTCCTTCCTGGGAGATTTTTGATGACTGATTCAATCTCTTTAAATGTGATTGGTTTGTTGAGTTCTCATATTTCTTATAGAGTTAATGTAGGTTGTTTGTGCGTTTCTAGGAATTTGTCCATTTCATCTAGGTTGTCTAGTTTGGCATACAGTTTCTCACAATATTCTCTTGTGATCCTTTTTATTTCTGTGGGGTCAGTTGTAACATCCCCCCTCATTTCTGATTTTATTTATTTGCATCGTCTCTCTTTTTCTCGGTTAGTCTAGCTAGGGGTTTGTCAATTTTATTGATCTTCTCAAAGAACCAGCTTTTGGTTTTGTTGGCTTTCTCTTTTGTTTTTCTGTTCTAAATTTCATTTTATTTCTGCTCTAATCTTTATTAATTTCTTCTGCTTGCTTTGGGGTTGGTTTACTGATCTTTTTCTAGTTTTTCCAGTTATTCAGTTAGATATTTGATTTTAGCTCTATCTTCTTTTTTAATATAGGCATTTATGGCTATAAATTTCCCTGTCAGCACAGCCTTCACTGTAACTTACAAGTTTTGATAAATTGTGTTCTCATTTTCATTCTACTCCAGATATTTACTAATTTCTCTTACAATTTCTTTTTTGACCTACTGATTGTTGAGGAGTGTGTTGTTCAGCCTTCAGACTTTTGTGCATGTTCTCCTTTCCCATAATCATTGATCCAGCTTCATTCCATTAAGATCTGAGAAGGTTCTTTGTATGATCTCAATCTTTTTGTATTTATTTAGACTTGCTTTGTGACCTAACATATGTTCTATGGAGAAAGATCCATGAGCACTTGAGAAGAATGTATAGTCTGCTGATTTGGGATGCAACGTTCTGTATATGTCTGTTAGGTCTAGCTTGTTCATCATATTGTTCAGGTTCTCCATTTCCTTGTTGGTCTCTGTCTAGTTGTTCTATCTAATGATGTGAGTAGTTTGTTGAAGTCTCCAACTATTATTGTAGAGGTGTCTATTTCTCCTTTCAGTTTTTCCAGAGTTTGCCTCATATTTTTGGGGCACCCTGGTTCAGTGCATAGATATTTATGACTGTTATTTCTTCCTGGTAGATTGTTCCTTTTATTAATATATAATGGCTGTCTGCAACTCTAATAACTTTTTTGTATTTAAAGTGGGTTTTTTTTTACCAATATTTAGTATAGCTACCTCTGCCCTTTTTGGGTTACTGTTTGCATGGAGTATCTTTTTCCAACCTTTCACTTTCAGCTGGTTTGTATCCCTGAGTCTAAGGGGAGTCTCTTGTAGACAGCATATGGATGGCTCATATTTTTTTATCCATTCTTTCAGTCTATATCTTTTGATTAGTGAGTTTAATCCATTCACATTCAGTGATATTACTGTAAATGCATTATTTACTTCTACCATTTTCTTCTTTGGTTTTCGTATGTCAAATCTTATTTTTATGTGGTTTTTTTTTACTCTTTTCCTTATCTTTTCTGATGAGATCCCTTCTACACTCTCCTCAGCCTCTTTTTGGCAGTTTTTCTCTTTCAGTATCCTGATTATATCATACCACTGTCTTCTTATCACCATGAAATCTGCACTAAGTCTTACTGGGCATCCCTTGTGTGTGATAGTTTGCTTCTTCCTTGCTGCTCTCAGAATTTTCTCTTTATGTTTGACATTTGACATTCTGAGAGGTATGTGTCTTGGAGAAGGTCTTTTTGGATTTATTCTGATTGCAGTATGCTGTGTTTCTTTGACATGTAAATTCATTTATTTCATGAAAAGTTGGGAAATTTTCAGCCATTATTTCCTCAGATACTCTTTCTGCCTCTTTTCCCTTCTCTTTCTGGAACCCCCATGACACACATGTTGTTATGTTTAGTGTTCTCATTCAACTCCCTGAGCCCCTGCTCGATTTTTTTCCATTCTTTCTCTTTGATTTCAGCTGTTCTGTCTTCTGCATCATTTATTCTTTCTTATATCATTTTGAGTTGTTGTATGCCTCTAACGTGTTTTGATTTCAACTATTGTGTCTTTCATTCCCGTAAGACCTGTACCCAGTATCCTCTTAATGTCCTTTATCTCTTTAGCCACATTGTCTTTCATCTTATTGATTTGATTTAGGAGATTTGTATGAACCTCTTTGATTCATTGTCTCAAATCCTATGTCTCATCTGGGCCTTTGATATATTCCTTTGTGTGGATCATAGCTTCCATTTTCTTAGTGTGACTTGTAATTTTTCGGCTAATGCTAGGTATCCGGTTATGATGGTGAGTTTACTCTGATGCTCAATTTTTCTCTCCTTTGTAGGAATTTAGTGGCTGAAGGCACTACAATTCTTTAAGTCTTGGTTCAATCTGTTTTAGCTCTTTAAGATTAATCCTGGGAGGTGGATTTGGCTTAACAGATAGAGCATCCGCCTATCACATGGGAGGTCCAGGGTTCAAACCCAGGGCCTCCTGACCCGTGTGGTGAGCTGGTCCACTCGCAGTGCTGATGCGTGCAAGGGGTGCCATGCCACGCTGGAGTGTGCCCCATGTAGAGGAGCCTCACGCACAAGGAGTGTGCCCCATAAGGAGAGCCGCACTGTGCAAAGAAAGCACAGCCTGCCCAGGTGTGGCGCCACACACACGGAGAGCTGATGCAGCAAGATGACACAACAAAAAGAGACACAGATTCCTGGTGCCGCTGCCCAGAGTAGAAGCAGACACAGAAGAACACACAGCAAATGGACAGAGAGAGCAGAAAATGGAGTGGGAGGCGAGAAATAAATAAAAAATAAATAAATCTTAAAAAAAAAAGTTAATCCTGTTTAGTTACCCAAATTCAGGCTATGAACCCAATAATGGGTTGCTGACTTGCTTCCAGGGGCCTTAGGGAGAGAGGCTTGAAGTCCGAAAAAAGCCCTTCATTTATTTACTTTTAATTTCTTTACATGCACTTCCTTGTTCTGCCAGCAGATGGCACTCTTCAGCAGCCCTCTCCATTCAAACACTAGCTGGAATGTGTTCACTCCAACAGTGTGACAGCGCATCCTGCCTTAAGGCTACTCAGAGCCTTGCAAATCAGACTTTCTCAGAGGCTGTTCACCAACCATTGCCAGCAGCCCCCTCCTTTTTCTCAGGTTGGAAATAATTCCAATTCACTCTGTGTCCTCAAGAATCGGTCCTGGTCATTAAGAAGGGTGTTTGAGGGGGTCAGATCTCTTTCGGCCTCTGCGGACTCCCAAGGGAAACAATGGCACAACCCCACCCAGCCTGGAAAGGCTTGTGGGACACAGCACACCAAGCTTGTTGGCCAAAAGCTGAAGCAGCATTAGGCTGCATCTGTCTTTCTCCCCTTTCCTGAGTGGACCCTGCAGCCCCCTCTGTTTATACCCACCAGCTAGAAGCCAGAGAATTCAAAACTGTCTGCTCCAAGGGCAGGGGGATGGATGCCAGCAGCTGCAGCTTTTACTCACAGAGTTTTCCCGTTGAGATTCTTTTCCTTTGCCCCCCTCTCTTCTGTGTGGTGTCCAGCCTTCCCTTGGTGTCCTAAACCCTAAAACATTTTTTTCAGGCTATCTCTGCCCTTCCTCTTGCTATTTTTCCAAGAGAGTGAGTCCTGTGCCTCTCTAATCCTCCATCTACCTGGAAGTCAGAGCTTGTTTTTTTTGTTTTGTTAGAACAAGTTTATTTTAGTGTTGCTTTTAGTTGGCTTTTATAATAGGGATTTATTAATTTATAAGCTTACAGTTTTGAGACCATGAAAATGTCCAGATCAAGACTTCATCCCACAGTGCTTTTCTCCTGAAAGCTGGCTTCCTCAAGATTCTCTTTGCTCCTGTGTCTGTCTCTGTACTCCCTCTCTCCATATTCATCCCATTCAGAAAGGACTCGAGTAAGAGGATTGAAACCCACCCTGGGCCACACCTTACTGGAGTAATGTAATCAAAGGCCCTTAACTGAAATAATCTAATCGAAAGGTTCCACCTACAATAGTTTCATACCCACGGAATTGTGTTAACTCTAAGGACATGATCTTTTCTGGGTCCAAAAAAAGCCTCAAATTACCACACTCCTGCAGTGTGATCCTTATTCCTGAGGCTGTGGCCTTTCTGGGGTCTCAAACTTAAGTTTCAGCATGTTCACAAAGGCCTTTCAACTTTAGACCTAAACTTCAATCTCTGACTCCCCAGCTCTGTGCAGCATCTAAAATCTCTGTTCAGGTGTTCAGCCTCCTCAAGCATGTTCTCTCCTGGGCCTCCTGTAGTTTCATAGATTGGCAGGTGGCAGGGGGAGAGGGGTTCCTCCTCTCTAGAACCCTTCTCACATCCCAGCCTCCTAGCAGCCTGAACTCCAATCTCTGTCTCTTTTGCCTAGTAAAGACTACTGCTCTCTGCTTGCTCTCTTTTTCTCAGCACTTGGTTTGAAAAAATGCACTCAGGGAGAAAACCAGAATAAATGTGGGGCTACATTTGCTTCCCTTCTGTCAAAATTTGTAGCCCTACATTGATTTGCTGATTGTCCAATACCTGAAAATAGTTGTTTATGGTGGGAGGTAAGTCCAATAGCCTCAAATGTAATACTAATAGCAAAGCATTAGGGAGAAAAATTTTGATTTTATTGTGGTCATTGTTAAACAGTAAATATATATTCCATGGAAGAAAAGATTGGAAGGAATATTCCAAAGTATTAGGTTGCTGGCCAAGTTAGATGAGATCAAGGCACCAAAGAGGAAGTTATACTAATACCTACTTTTGTGTATTTCTTTATGACCCTGCCTTCTCCCAGTACCTCCCTGCACTGGGCTACTCCAAAAGGGTCCATCTGATGAATCCTATGGTCCCAGGATTAACTGGCAGCAAAATGAGCTCTTCAGAAGAGGTAGGTTGTCAACTCTGATTCTGAGTTTAGAAATCTTGAGCAAGCAATGGAGATTGTGAACTCAAAAGAAAAGTGAGTACCACATGGGAGGTCCTGGGTTCAGTGTCCAGTGCCTCCTAAAAAAGACGAGCAGGACAGTGAACTGATGCGATGGGCTGGTGTGATAAGCTGACATAAGGAGGAAGACATAATGAGAGACACAGCAAAGCGGGGAGCAGAGGTGGCTCAAGCAATTAGGTACTTTGCTCCTACTTGGGCAGTCTCAGGTCTGGTTCCCAGTGCCTCCTGAAAAAAAAGAAAGACAATTACACAAGGAACAGACACAGCAAGTTCAAAACAATGAGGGTAGGGAGAAATTAATAAAATAAATCTTTTTTAAAAAAGGAAGAAAAAAGAAAAGTGACCTGGCTAACAAGAACTCTAATATTTGAGTTATAGGGGACTTTTAGTCATCCACTTAGTTCAGTGGCTCTTGAATATTGAAGGATTCAGAAATGATCCTGATCAAGTCATAATTTTTTAACAGTTTTTACTGCTACTGATAAAAAGCACAAGCAAAAGTAATTTCTCATTCATAGAATGATCAAATTAGCCTTATTTAAGTGAGAAGACTGTGGTTGCTTCACCAGTTAGCAACTTGATTTTTATTATGTTTGTTACAACTCATATTGATAAGTATGTCTTTTAACATTTAAAATCCTTCTTAGGGAAAGAACACTTTTGTTCTGGTCATTAGGAGCAAAGAATAGAAGAATTAATGGAACTCAAAGATATGAAAGGTTGAGTTTTAGGTTCCCAAACACAGCTGATCTTCAGAATCACAGAGAACTAAACAAACAAACAAAACCAGAAAGAGCTAACTGGACCCTGTCATTAGAGATTCTGATTCAGTGGTTCTGGGTAGGAATTTCAGAATCTGATTTTACTTTCAGAGCTTACAGGTGATTTTGATTTAAGTCACATTTGGGCACTGATCAAATTCTTTTGTCTGGCTTCTTGATCTTTGATAAGAGATTGGAAAATGTGTGCATGTATACATTTACCATTATTTTTAAATATACTGATTCCTTTTTGTGTTGGTTATTCCTCTGACAAAGTATCTTATCATTCATCCTATTTGGTAACATTTGTCTTGTCTTAACCCTGGAAATTGGTCCTAGCAATAGATCCCAAACACATCTGTGCATTAAGAATCACTTGGAGGCAAGTGGCTGTAGCTTAGTGGTTGAGCACATGCTTCTCATGTATAAGGTCCTGGGTTCAATCCCCAGTACCTCCTAAAAAAAAAAAAAAAAAAGAATCTTCTGGAGAACTTTTAAAAACTATAAATTCCTAGCTCGATCCCCCAAAAGATTTTGAGTCATTGGGTTTTAGTAGAGCTCAGTAATTTATATTTTTAAAAGCACCCCAGGTGACTCATATACAGTCATATGTGTGGACCAAAAATTTGGTAGCCATTTAGTTTAAATGGGCGTGAGCTCATTTACTCCAAAGTAAGAAGTAAGGTCTATTAACCTTAAAAGGAAAAATAACTCTAAATAATATATAATGCCTGATATTGGTGATTCCTGTTAAACCAATATTCTCACACATTGCTGATGGCAGTTAGTATACCTCTTTCAGAAAACAATTTTGGGCCTAGCTATGTTAGGTAGCTTAAGGAAATATACCTAAAGAAGGCAAAAAACCTCTGCAAAAATGTTTACTGTAGCATCATTTTTTTTAATTTGTAAAAATTTGGACATAATCTCACAGTTTGGAAATTGTTAAATAATTTTGTTGCCACTTATAACTTGGACTATGATACAGCATAAAAAGTATAAGTGAAGACTAGGGAACCCACCCGGAAATACTTATGATACTCAAGTAAAAATGCCAAGAATAGACATTTACTCTCTTTCACAACAAATCTGTAATGATTCTGTATGTGGACAAGGTCTAAGGAAAACACAGAAAAATTGAAATAGTTTTTTTCGTTGGGTGGCAGGAGTGTGAGCAGTTCTGCTTTTGGTAAGGTTGTTTGTTAGTCTTTGTAAGACATTTTTTAAAATACTGAGATTAGTTGAGCATATTCTCTTGTCACCCACAAGAGGTCCTCTTTCTCTCCATGGCTTCTAGGAGTCCAAGATTGATCTTCTTGATCGAAAGGAGGATGTAAGGAAAAAGCTGAAGAAGGCCTTTTGTGAGCCAGGGAATGTGGAGAACAATGGGGTTCTGTCCTTCATCAAACATGTCCTCTTTCCCCTCAAGTCTGGTAAGACACTCCTTGTTTTCTTAGAGCAAAGTGAATGCTGAGATCATACTTGTGATTTGTCAGACTCTTCCTCCAGGGACTGGCTTCCCTGTTTCTCTGCTTTGATTTCTCATATAGTAATGAATGGTTGGATTAGGGTATCATTTAGTTGTTCTTATGTTCATTACCAGGCTAGGTTCTGAAGGGTGTCAGGGTGGGCAAGGGTGGCAGAAATGAGGGTGGAGGCAGACAAAAGAATTGGAGTTGATTCTCGTTATTTTCGGTAGTTATGTTCCCTGTAGTCACCCTGCAGTGACACTGAATTAGCAAATACTGAACTATTACCCCTAGGGGAAATAACAGTTAGGTGGTCACAACATTTTCATCAGCCAATCAGTACATAATCTTGTTTTATCTGTGTTTCTGTTTCAAGATACCTTATACCATATATATTTTTGCTTCATTAATAATGAACTCACAGCAGAACCCTATAACTCATGCCAAATGAAACTTATATTACACAGATATTTTCTCTGTAAGGCACATTATAGCCTTCCTGCACTTCGGATTACTGGAGAGCACTTTAACACTACACCTAGGAGTCATTTTAAACAGCAAAATCACCAATAAAAAGCACAAATATGTGGGAAAAATGTGACACTAAGTATATGCAAAGAGGATACTTGTTTACAATATGAGCGCTAAAACAAGAAAACAGTGGAGCCTTGTTCTACATCAGGTGGCTCAAATTTTTCACCACTCTGCATGTGTCCGTGAAAGCACTGCAAGTATTGGTTACAGATAAATTTTAGTGAGTAGGCGAATTTGCAGATAAAGAATCTGCAAATTATGAGAATTGACTGTATGAGCCATGATCCTTCCCTTGAGAAGCTTGAATGCTAGTTTTATATACAACATTGCCACTTATCCAATTTAGGAAACAATAAAATGCCATATAAAAAATTTCTGAATATATGGCACAAAGTTCAAATACTCATGTATTTGTGCTAGGAATACTGATTCCGTTCCATTATCTTGAATTTGTTGGTGTGGATCCTTTTTCTTATAGAGTTTGTGATCCTTCGAGATGAGAAATGGGGTGGAAACAACACTTACACAGCGTACTCGGACCTAGAAAACGACTTTGCAGATGAGGTAATAACAGAGGAAGACTAATCCCTGCTGAACTCTTCTTTTTTTTTTTTTTTTTAAGATTTATTTTTTATTTATTTCTCTCTCTTTACCCTCCCCCCTCAGTTGTCTGCTCTCTGTGTCCATTTGCTGCATGTTCTTCTGTGACCACTTCTCTCCTTATGGGCAGCACCGGGAATCTGTGTTTCTTTTTATTGCATCATCTTGTTGTGTCAACTCTCTGTGTGTGTGGCACCATTCCTGGGCAGGTTGCACTTTCTTTCACGCTGGGTGGCTCTCCTTACAGGGCGCACTTCTTGCGCGTGGGGCTCCCTTATGCGGGGGACACCCCTGCGTGGCAGGGCCCTCCTTGCGCGTATCAGCACTGCGCATGGGCCAGCTCCACATGGGTCAAGGAGGCCCAGGGTTTGAACTGCGGACCTCCCGTGTGGTAGACGGACGCCCTATCCATTGGGCCAAGTCTGCTTCCCTGCTGAACTCTTCCAGATCCTCCTCTCTATCTTGGTCTGGACAGGTTTCTAGTTCTGTGCCTCTGGGCTCTGCCTTGATTATGTTAATGGCTCAGATGAGGAGTCAGGTGATTCACAGATTAGATTGGCAAAAGGCACAAAACCAGGAGGGGCTATAAAGTATAGAATAGAGGATTCTATTCATTTCAACAAATAAATGTAACAAAAGACTTACTATGAAGGGACTGGTATTACAAAAAGGGTTAAATCCTCATAAAGCTCATAGTCTAGTAGGAGAGGCAGACATGTGAACAAGGATCTTTTACTATTTTACTGTACAATGAAGATATATACATGATCCAGAAATAAAATGGGAGGGGTGATTAACTTTGGCTATCTGTCTGGGAAGGCTTTGTGGAGGGGACAACATCCGAGTGCTATTTCACTTGAGGCAAAGGAATTCATAAGGAAATCTGTGAGGGAATAAATTGTGCAAAGACTTGGTAAGATGAGACAGCATGGTACATATGGGAACTGCAAAGTGATTTGGTCTAACTAGTGTCCACAAGGTGAGGTGGGTCATGGTGGGAGAGATAGGCAGAACCAGGTCTTAAAGGGAAGACTTTATAATATTGTAGATGGGGAATGACATGGGTTTTGTGGTTCTCATTGTTGTTATTTTTTTAAGCTTTATTTTTATTTATTTTTCTCCCCTTCCCCCGATCCCTACCAGTTGTCTGCTTTCTGTATCCATTCGCTGTGTGTTCTTCTGTGTCCATTTGTATTCTTGTCAGTGGCACTGGGAAACTGCGTCTCTTTTTTGTTACGTCATCTTGCTGCATCAGCTCTCCGTGTGTGCGGCACCACTCCTGGGCAGGCTGCACTTTTTTCGCACTGGGCAGCCAGCTCTCCTTACGGGGCGCACTCCTTACGCGTGGGGCTCCCCTACACTGGGGACACCCCTATGTGGCATGGCTCTCCTTGCGCACATCAGCACTGCGCATGGGCCAGCTCCGTATGGGTCAGGAGGCGCTGGGTAGAACTCTGGACTCTTCATATGATAAGCAGACACTCTATCAGTTGAGCCACAACCGCTTCCCTCTAAGTGGTCATTAGCCTTTGCCTGAACCTCTAGTGAGAGGGAACTCAAGGTCAAGTGAGGCAGCCCAGTCCATTGTTAAATTAGAAAGTTCTTTCTGATGCTGAACCTAGACGTGACCTCTTGGGGTCCCCACCCTCCAGATTAGCCCCACACCCCAGGTTAGCCCTCTGGGCCACAAGAAGCCTAACCCCTTTTCCTGGGGGTCCTCCATGCAACTGAAAATAACTGAGGACATACTTGCTTCCCACCTAAACACCCCCAGTTCTTTCAACTGTGCCTTTGTGACATGGTTCTGAGTCTGCTAACCTACCATGGTATCCCTCCTTTCCCACCAACATGCCCCAGGTTGTCAATAATCCTTTTAAAATTCAAGTCCAAGGCTGAATGCACAACCCCAAATGTACTCAGAACAATGGAGATCAGAGTGGGACCACCACCATCCTGGGTCCAGGCTTGATATTTCTGATGATTTAGTTCAAGACTTCATTAACATTTCTGACAGCCCCATCTCATTGCTTTTCAACCTGAATTCAGCGTCAGTCAAAACCCCATGATGGGAAGTGGATTTGGCCCACCTGATAGAGCGTCCACCTTGCACATGGGAGATCCAGGCTTCAGAGGGTTCACAGTTTCCCGGTGCCGCATGACAAGAATGTAAGCAGACACAGAAGAACACACAACGAATAGACACAGAGAGCAGACAATGGCGGGGGGGGAATAAATCTTTATTTAAAAAAAAAAAGACCACTTGGAGACAATGTCATATAAAGATTAGAACATTAAATGGAGAAAAGGAGAAAAGGGTCCTTTTTAAAGCCTCCCCCCCCTTTTTTTTAAGTGTCTCACAGCTGTTGCTCTGAAGCCCTTCAGTGTGCAGTCTGAGTCAGGCCACAGACACCCACACTCCATTCCTCAAGCCCATAAATAGTCCTTTCTTAGAATAATGAGAAAAAATAGATGAAATGCCCCTAAAAAAAGGTCTGAAGCAGCATTACCCAATAGTACTTTTTGTGATGATGTACTGTCCACTGGTAGCCAAGGCCACATATGGCTATTGAGCACTTATAAAGTAGCTGCTGTAACTGAGGAAATGAATTTTAATTAATTTACATTTCAATATCCACATGAGGCTAGTGGTTACCATATTGGATGGTGAGGTCTAAAGCTTTTGTGTTGTTAAAAATTAAATAGTGGGAAGCTACCTACCATATGGGAGGTCTGTGGTTCAAAACCCAGGCCTCCTTGACCCATGTGGAGCTGGCCCATGCACAGTGCTGATGCGCACAAGGAGTGCCCTGCCATGCAGGGGAGTCCCCCGCATAGGGAGCCCCACGTGCAAGGAGTGTGCCCTGGAAGGAGAGCCGCCCAATACAAAAGAAAGTGCAGCCTGCCCAAGAATGGTGCCACACACACGGAGAGCTGACACAACAAGATGACGCAACAAAAAGAAACACAGATTCCCAGTGCCACTGATAAGGATAGAAGCGGTCACAGAAGAACACACAGCGAAAAGACACAGAGAGCAGACAACTGGGGGTCAGGGGAAGGGGAGAAAAATAAATAAAAAATAAATATTTTTTAAAAAATTAAATAGTCACAAGGAAATGAAGATGTAGCATCAGAAACAAAATGTAGGCATAGTTGTATTGCAGGTATTCACACCTAAGGGAGAGCCCCTCAGAATTACTGGAAGATCTTTACAGGACAGACTTGGATATAAAAGTGGTAGTCCCAAGACTCAGGAAGAAACATTGAATTACTGAACTCCTACCATGTAATAGCACACTACCCTTACCATTTTTGCCCACATTATCTCACTTAAATCCTCATTCTGACCCTATGAAATACAGTATCATTATCCTCGTTTATAAGTGAAGAAACCAAAACCTAGAGGGGTTCAGTTCCTGGTTCAGGGTCACACAGCTGGGAATCTAACCCAGGTCTCTCTGTCTCCAAAGCCCTTGTTCTTCCTTCAGTGTCACTCAGCTCTCCCCCAGGCTGTCGTTGGCTCTTGGGTTGCCTATTTGAATCTGTTCCTCTGCTTGCAAATTACACTAGGTCTATGCCACTACTCTAACCATAAATAAAGGGACTGGAAGACTTGGACTAATAAATACATTCAGGCCCTAAAAACTCTCAAATTGGTATGGAATTCGGAGTCAAAAGACCTGGACCTTGGACAAGTTAGTTAACCTTTTGAACCTGTTCCCCTTCTCTGCTCTGTCTCCCTTACAAGGTTCTGAGGATCAAATAAAACTCCGCTGGGAAAACACTGTGCATCCATATGCACGTTATTCTCAGTAGAGTCAGTTGTCCTGATCTGTTCAAGCCCCTCATCTCACATAGCCATATACATTTCTTCAGGTTGTACACCCTGGAGACTTAAAGAATTCCGTTGAAGTCGCCCTGAACAAGTTGCTGGATCCCATCCGGGAAAAGTTTAATACCCCTGAACTGAAGAAACTAGCCAGCGCTGCTTATCCAGATCCCTCAAAGCAGAGTAAGGCCAGCTGGCAGGGGAAGGGTCTGGGAGGGGGTGACTGACATCATCAGGAGGGAGCGAACCTGTCTTGGGCCTCAGAAAAAGATCTGCCTTAAATTGAGAGTCAAGAACCCAGAGGGTTGTAGTGCAGGAATGTCATACTCCATTGACTTCTGGAATGGAACTTGAGGCACTCTTGGTTTTGGCTTGGTAAATATCGTGAATTGATTACATCTCTTATACCAACACTGCTGAGAGATGCTGGCAAGAGATGTGTCCTTTGATCCTTTGAGTTTGTGTTCAGTAAATCTACCTCTTCATTAAGGGGGACACCAATTGAGTTAGCGCATGGTGGTGATAGTCTGTTGTGCAGCTGCTCAGGCAGATCCTGCAGTTTCTTAGGGAAACTCATCTTTAGATCTTCCAGTTCCCTTCCATGTACTTCTGGCTGGCTCTTAGTTGGCCTTCCACTTATCCATGATACTGTGTTACCCTCTCAGAAAAGATTCAATAAATATATGTGGAGTACATGAATGGATATGCCTAAAGGTGGCAAAACTGCTCCTGCCCGCCTCCTCCCTCAGCCTAACACCTGAGGAAGAGAAAAGATGAAAATCCAGTGTATAGCTTCTGAAAGGTTGCCAACCCTGTTTTAAAACAGGTTGATTCTGGGCATTCTGCATGAAATCCTACCTAATTTCAGTGTTCTCATTTGGTGGGATTACCAACACCCCTGCCACGGGAAAGGAGGAGAGTTCTGACCCCTTAGGGTTCTCATTACAGAGCCAATGGCCAAAGGCCCTGCCAAGAATTCAGAACCAGAGGAGGTCATCCCGTCCCGGCTGGATATCCGTGTGGGGAAGGTCATCTGTGTGGAAAAGGTACATATATATATATATATATACACACACTTAAATAAAATTTTATTTTAAAAATAGTATAGGGGATTCTCATATTACCCTCACCCACCTATATACACATTTTCCCACACGACTGATGCCTTACATGAGTGTAGTACATTTGTTATAATTGCTGAACCAAATTGAAGCATTGCTACTAACCACAAAGTGGTTTACACTTAGAGCTGAACAATTTTATAGGCTTTGACAAACGTATAATGTCATGTATCCCTCACTGCAGTTTCATACAGAACAATTCCAGTACCCTAAAAATGCCCTTGTTCCACCCGTTTATCCCTCCCCCTCCCCTCTGACTCTGGTAACCACTATCTTTATATCAATATTGCACATTCTTCCATTACCACATGATAATACCTACAATAACAATAAATCTAAATTGGTCCATGGTTACCTTCTCCCCCCTCCCCCATGTTTGATCATTCCTCAATCTGAGAAATTTAGGATGGTGTCTGCTCTGACTGCTTCGGATTGAAAGGAGAGTTAGATATTATGGGACAGGTGGAAGGAAATGTTTTGCTTGCAGTTGTAGGTACTCCTTGTTTTGGGGGGATAGGACTTGTCCATCAACATCCTTTTGTTAGTTGTCCTGGGCAAGTCTGAAGGACTGGGGAGTTGATGTTAGCCACAACTCTACTAGAATTCAGGGCTCAACCAACACATGGACAGTCCAAAGATTTAAGTCTCCTAAGACATATATTTAATGGGCATAGTGATAATTATAGGTTCAAATATAAAGGGATAGAAGAATCATGAGTAAGGAATTTGTGAATGAACCTCTCTCTGTTATATGGGAGATTTTCTTTTATATTTCAATTTATCTTGCTATAAAATATGCTGCTTTAAACCCATTCTGAAGTATGATGAATAAATAATAATATACTGCTCGGATTTTTTCTTTTCTAAAAATATTTTCCAACTATAAAGCTATTACATTTCCACCCCTAAGAAAATACAAAATATAGAAAAGAAAAACTTACCATTATTCTGTCATTCAAAGCCAACCATCATCCAGAGTAACATTTTGAAGTGTGTCTTCTCATTCTCTCTTATTTTTTTAAGAGGTACTGGCTCTCTAACCCAGAACCTCGTCCTCATTCATGGAAGCAGGTGTTTCAACCACTGAGCTACATTTGTTCTCCTTCCCATTCTTTTTTTTTTTTTTTTTTTTTTGAGGTATCAGGGATTGAACTCAGTATCTCATATACAAGAAGCTGGTGCTCAACCACTGACCCACATTGGCTCCCCTGCATCGGTTTTTGCTTATTTTGTTTGTTGTTTGCTTTTGTTTTTTCAGGAGGCAGCAGGAACCGAACCCAGGACCTCCCGTGTGGGAGGCAGGTGTTCGACCACTTGAGCCACATCCATGTCCCCATTCTTTTTTTTTTTTTTTTTAAGATTTATTTATTTCTCCCCACCCCCTCGTTGTTTGCATTTGCTCTGACTGCTTGTTGTGTGCTGGTCTTCTTTTCAAGGAGGCACCACCAGGAACCAAACCCAGGACCTCCAATTTGGGAGGGAGGCACCTAATCACTTGAGCCACCCCTGCTCCCTGCTTTTGTTGTGTCTCTCATTATGTTTTCCTTGTGTGTCTTGTTGCATAATCTTGTTGGATCAACTCACTGTGCCTGCCTGTAGCATCAGCTTGCTGTCTTGCTCATCTTCTTTAGGAGGCACCAAACCTGGCACCTCCCATGTGGTAGGCAGGAGCCCAATGGATTGAGCCACATCCACTTCCCTCACATTCTTTTTTATATATGTATTTGGGAACACACGCAGGGCTCTTCCTTACAGTTTTGTAATTCTCCCATTACATTATTCCATGAATATTTCCCATTCAAAATTGGTTTTTGTTTTATTTTCTCCATCTTTTTAAAATAAAATTTTATTTAAGTGTATCATTCATACATGAACATATATAAACGATAAAAATGTGTAGTAAAATTTGTAAGTTTACAAAACAAACGTTTATCATCAGGTAAGGCTCCCATACATCTCCCTACCATCAACACCTTGCATTGCTTTGAAGCATTTGTTGTAAACTATGAAAGAGCATAGTCAAAATATTACTAACTATAGCCCATATCTTATATTTGGCATATTTTCCCCCCAACCCACCCAATTATTAGCAGCCTATATTAGTAGTATATACTTGTTATTGTTCAGGAGAAAACATTCTCATATTTGTCCTGTTAACCACAGTCCATATTACAGGATTCACTGTGTTATACAGTCCCATGCCTTGTACAATTCATTCAAAGTGCACACTCAATGGCTTTCATTTTCATCAGAGTTGTCCTGTCTTTCACCTCAGTCAATTTTAGAACATTTTTATTACTCTGAAAGAAAAAATCCCATACACCCTTAACAGCCCCCTATTGTTGTCCCTTAGTACGTATTGAAAAAATATCTTCTTGCCATTGAGAAGGTACTCGTTTTTTACCACATCCCAAAGAGTCAGATCAGGATCGGATTTGTCTGTTTCCTTCTGAAGAAACCTGGCCTGAGGGTGGGAAGTAACATCCTGAGCTCATATTGCAAGTCAGAACTCTGGTGTCTAATTCTAGAAGTCAAGCTTTCCCTGGTGATTGCTGCCCCTGGACCTCACACAACCAAACACAGCCAGGAATGGGGGTGGTGTTAGAGGAAACTTGTTTATCCATTAAATCCGGTCTGATAGACCTCTTCTGGTCTCTGCCAGCTTGTCTGGACTAGCTGCAGCCCTTATCTTGCTTGGATCAGCCACTTTCTCAGCCTCCCCCCCAAAATGCAGTAAAGAGAGGAGGACTTTCTTTTTCCTGGTGACAGGTTATACAACCAGTGGCCTGGGACCGTTGCTCTGGGTTTTGTACCCCAGCATTGATTTGCTTTTCGTTCTATCAATCCAACCACCAAAACTACCTTGAGATAGCTGCCAGTGCTCCAGCTTTAAGTAAGGCTAGCCGTTGTCCTCCCCCATCTTTCAGTTCACCTAGCATCCGTCTGGTACAACACAGGGGTCCTAATGGTAGCCACCCAGACAGACCAGGCCATTTAATCTCCTTAGAGATTGCTTCTACCTCTTACACAAACAATTAGGTTCATTTTACTCAAATCCTGGTTCTTGGTTAAGAGTGGAATGTACCTTCCATTCTGGCTGCTAACATCTGGAAAGAAAGTTAACTATAGAGAATTCCTTTTGGGGGCTCTGTAGGGAGTGGATGCTGCTTTCTGGAGTCAGAGAGGTGAAGCAGGCCCCCTGCTCTACTCCATTGATATTTTTGAGGCCTTATACCTCTTGCCGGCAGCACCCAGATGCAGACAGCCTGTATGTGGAGAAGATTGATGTGGGGGAAGCAGAACCACGGACTGTGGTGAGTGGCCTGGTGCAGTTTGTGCCCAAGGAGGAACTGCAGGACAGACTGGTGGTGCTTTTGTGCAATCTGAAACCCCAGAAGATGAGAGGAGTTGAGTCCCAAGGCATGCTTCTGTGTGCTTCTATGTGAGTGGGGACTTGGGGTGGGATGCAGGACCTGGGGAGGCCAAGGGGACTGGGGAATTGGCCCATAGGATGCCTTCCACATGCCAGGTAGAAGCCCTGATTACACTTCCATCTTTTTCACTGATGCCAAAAATTATGCATGAAGGAATGATTTATTGTACACATACAGTGAATGAAGCACTTTACCTCATTTTGTTAAAACAGAAATTGAGGATTCACAGGAATGTGTACATGCCCAAGTTTCACTGCCAATAAGAGGTGGGGCTGGGATTCAAACCTGTTTTTTGTTTTGTTGTTTTTTGTTTTTTGGTACTGGGGACTGGGGAATGAACCCAGGACCTCATATGTGGGAAGCCAGGGCTCAACCACAGAGCCTCATAGGCTCCCCTGAGTTGGTTTTTTGTTTGTTTTGCTTTTTGTATGGTTTTGGTTTTTATTAGGAGGCACCAGGAACCAAACTCAGGACCTCCCATGTGGGATGGAAACACTCAACCTCTTGGGCCACATCTGCTCCCTCAAACCCCAGTTTTGATGGGCTGTAAAGTCTTACACTCTGTGTTACATCACTTCCTCCTCTAGAGACCCAGATCTCGGAATCTCTCCTGATTTAGGATTTCAGTATAGACTTGGTTAATCCAACCCTGGTGATATCTGGAGATGCAGTAAAGTGATGAGGACCTCCTGGGGCTCTGGCATTGAGAATGCCCCAAATCCCACCTGGGCTCCTATAGAAAGGTCCAGACTGCCTTGGTCTCTATGGCAGCTGGTGGCAATCCAAGCCAATCCATAGCTTCACTGTTTCCTTGTCTTGTGTGTCTTGCCAGAGAAGGGGTAAGCCGCCAAGTTGAACCTCTGGACCCTCCAGCAGGCTCTGCTCCTGGAGAGCAAGTGTTTGTGAAGGGTTATGAGAAGGGCCAACCAGATGAAGAACTCAAGCCCAAGAAGAAAGTTTTTGAGAAGTTGCAGGTAAAAAGCCACAGTTGTTCCCCCTTTTCCCTGGGCTGCCTGGGTTGTGTACCCAGAATGCTCTGTCACTTAGTCCAGAGCTGCTCCTTTCCTGGGTGGGACTTCCTATATCCAAGCCCCTCTTTTCCTTCTTCCTTCCAGTCCTTTCTGAATGAGAGAAGCAAGGGGGTTTTTAGGACCTGGCATATGCTAAACACTGACAGGCTCTCTGAGGCACAGTGTGAGGGAATTCAGACATTTCTTCATTTTATCTTCAAGGCCTGTGATGGTAGGAGGATATCACCATGCTACCTGGCAGGATACCAGCCAGAGCCACACAGCATAACAAGAAGTGTTGGAGCTGGGACTAAAACCCTCCCGGGGGCCCTCCTGCCCTCCTTGACCTTACAGCATTCTCTCTTCACCCTCTGTGCATTGACTCCATATGGCCTGCCCCTGCAGTCCCCAAATTCATTCATTCTTTCAGCAACCAGAATCCCTTAATATAGATCTCAGGCACTGTTCTAGGTCCTTAGGCTACATCACTGAATAAAGCAGCCAAAAATCCTTCTCTTCATGGACTCAACACTACACGTCTGACTTTTTCTAGATACTAACTTGCTTCCTCAATTAGACAGAGTGCATCTGGGGGGCTGCTGGGGTGGTTTCTACCTCTTCCCCCATCTTCCTGCACATGGCAAATGGCTTTGCCCACTCCCTCTCCTGCTTTTCAAGGCTGACCTATTGAATCACTTATTTTTTTCTAACTATAAAATAAATGTTCATCATAGAATACTCTAAACTATAGGAAAAAATGAAGAAAACGAAATACACATAGTCCCACCACCTAGAGATACTAAAAAAATGTGATTTTTTTTTTCCTTCTGGCTTTTTTCTATGCATAGAGATATAATAGATTTACAGTTTGCGTCATATGTTTATTCTGCTTTTGTTTAACTTTATGCCTGAAAACTTTTCCCATCTTAGATACTGAGGAGTGCATTGTATATTACTCTATTATAATTACCCTAATTTAACCAAAACTATTAGACATTGAGGTTGATCTCAATTTTTCACGACTAGAATGCTATGATTGTCATTATACATAGGTCTTTGCATTTACCCTTGATCATTCTCTTAAACTAAATCCCTAAAATGAACTTCCCTGAGTCAAAAGATATGAAACATTAAGGCTTTTGATAAATGGCTCTCTCAGAAAAGTTGAACCAGTTTACACAACAAATAGCATAAGAGCAGGGGCTGGGGAAACGGACTTTGGCCCAGTGGTTAGGGCGTCCGTCTACCATATGGGAGGTCCGCGGTTCAAATCCCGGACCTCCTTGACCCGTGTGGAGCTGGCCATGCGCAGCGCTGATGCGCGCAGGGAGTGCCGTGCCATGCAAGGGTGTCATGTTCATTCACATCTGTGTGGTCTGCCTTTGCAGTCATGGGATGCCCTGTACAAATTAAAACTGATGATGGTCCAGCTTGAAAAAAAAAAAAGTAACACTTAACTTTTTTGCCAAGGGAAAAAATAAATACTATTCCAGTGGGGGGAGTGGGGAAATAGTATAAGAGAGTCTGTGTTTTCGTGCAGCATCACCACTGTCACTATAATCACTCTATCTATCTTGTCCAGGCTGACTTTAAAATTTCTGAGGACTGCATCGCCCAGTGGAAGCAAATCAACTTCATGACCAAGCTGGGGTACATCTCCTGCAAATCACTGAAAGGCGGGACCATTAGCTAGCCAGCTCAACATCTTCCTCCTTCCTCCCATCACTGTGGTTTGCTGTCTCCTCATTCTGCTCTGTCCATCACCCATGTACCTGTGTCCCAGGACACTGAAGCAACAGGTTTGGGACTCATTAGGTGCCAGCTCACCCCAGAATCCGGGATCATCCATCCAGCTGCCTGAGAAGCTAACCTCCCAGGTGGTAATGAGGGTGGGGAAGCAGCAGCTGACTTGAGAAATCTAATTTCCATATAACTCACAGAGAAGTTTATGCCACAATCCTTCTAATTGGAAAAATACTGGTTTCCAAGTTTTCCTGAGTTATCCCAGCAGTAATGCCTCTGGATGGTGCCTGGTGCCTGGACTGGGCTAATTACAGCTTCTCCCCACAGAAAATTGAGAGATTTGAAAAAGAAAGGGATGGGGAGATGGAGAACCTCCTGGTCTACCAAGCGGTTGGCACTTTTCTCTGATGTCTGCCCTGGGACTTGGCATTGGGGGCAGGGACTGCCCCAGAGCTCCTGGAATTTCCCTTGATCTGCTAGATTGGGACACTTCCTAAACCAGTTGTGTACTGTTAATATCAGGGGTGGGATGGGGTGTGGTGGATGGCACAGTGTGGTTCCTTCTCCAGAGGTGGGAACTTCTCCATAAGGCATTTCAATCAAAATCATTAACCATCACTATCGTGAACTGAAATAAAATATCTGAACAAGGTGTCTGGTCAGGGCCTGTCTATGAGCTGAACCATCTCAGGGTTCTCCTGGCACACAAGTGTGAAGCGGGTGCTAGGACCCTCACTGAGCCTGAGGCTGCTTGTACCTTAGACTTTTGACCCTGTAATGGGAATGTGACAGATGACAGACACCTTGACTTTGGGGTCTGATGTTTGCAGCAGGCTGAGCATTTTCCTTTCAGTTTGGGCCCAGACTACAGCCCTGTCCCATCCCTGTCAAGAAGCAGCAGCCACAAGGAAGTTTTAATCATTTAATTAATTTACACCTTTAAATGAAACACATACAGAGCTTTTTCATTGTGTCTCACTCAGGGCAGAGGGAATGTATTGTCCGTATCGACATATCAAAGACTCAAAAATTTAAAGAAATATATATATATATTTCTCTAACATTTTTATAGAAATTAAAAATCAGAGGCTTTTGGTCTCTCCGTTTATACTTGGTCAAGCTCATTTACCCCAGAGGACGAAAGATTGCCTCTTCCAGACCCTCCCTTCTCCTTCTTCCTCTGTCACACCCAGAGGGAGAACAAGGTCAGAAAATCCCTACTGGGGATGAGGAGCTACAGTAACACTGGAAGAAGTGGGGAGCAAAAGGGCACAGAAGTTAGACTCCCTCCCACCTCCTCCAGCTCCAAGGCTCTGGCCAGGGCCTGGTTTTACAGAAGCTTTGACAGTCCTGGTTCCTGGGGGCCTGGGGGGAAGATCAGGAGCTCTGACTAATTAGTGCTTACTGATTGTCCTCTTTCCCCCACTCACTGGCTAGGAGCAACATATACCCAGTGGCGGCTCTCCACTGCCCAAAGGGCAAGGAAGAACATTGGTTTATAGCTGCAGGAAGAAGACAGTAGTGATGAACTGAAGAAGCCTGAGAGTGGGACAGAGGAACCTGGGCTCTCACACCACACCTCCTATGTCCCCAGCTATTGTTCTGGGCAACGAACGGGGTGGGGGGTGTCCATCTCTGTCCTTGAAGGAGAGACCACTAAAAGCTCGGTTCTTTGCCAGGCTCAAGCCCGAGTCACAACTGAGGAAAGGGTGTTGAGAAAGAAGGGGTGGCCCTGGGTGGCAGCCAAGCTGCTGCACAGTGAGACACTAGGGCCACCTTTGCAGAGCCACAGGGGCCAACAGGGGAAGCCACTTACCTAGGTAAGTGGTACAGGCTAAAGTAGAAAGGTCCTGAAAACTGGAGGAGAGATCAGTAACAGGCTGACGCCTGGGGCAGTAGCCCAGCCCACTCCCTAGGAGCACTGTGTGCCCTCCTCATTGACAGCAGCAGAGTCTAGATAAAATGCACCTTTGGCTTCCCATCCTTGTCCCTCAGCATCAGTTCCCCCCAGTGGAACCACCCCAGAAAGGACACGTGCCAAGAGGAGTAAAAAGGACAGAGAATACAGTCCAAGGGGCCAGGTCTGGACCTATTACCCAAATAAGTTCTCCCCCACTGCTGGACCCTCCCCTCCTTCAACCGCCTCAGTAGTTCCTGCTGAGCTGAAAGGAGCACAGCCCTGCCACAGTCCATGGGCTTCTGCCTCGGAGTGGCCACCCACCCCCCAACCTGACCAAATGAAGCACAGGGCAGCGGCTTGGCTCTGCCAAGTGCCCACTGAGATGACGTCCTACTTTCTTCATCAGCTTTCTGAAGACAGAGAGCCTGTGCACTCTCCTCTGGTTCTTCCTCCCCCGACCCATTTGGGCCCTGGCAGTCTCCCACATCTTGTTCCCTGCTTGGAGCACCTGGCAGAGCCCAGAAGGCAGGAGGGTGGTTGGTGGTGAGTTGAGGCACAGGAAGGTTAACCCCTGCTGCACCTTTTGTGCTTTGGAATTCCACCGCCCTGCCCCTGCCCCCAGCCTGGGAAGCCTGTGGGAATACATGAATGGCTAGTCCATGTGCAGGAACTAAGGGGTCAAGTAGATAGGAGACAGGAGGGAAGACAGATTGGTCCCAACCCTAGAATGAATGCTGCCGCCATGTAAACGGGCCCTCTGGAAGGTAGCTTCACAGGCCCTGGAAGATGGGCAAGCAGCCACTTTCCAAAAGTGCTTGGATTCTGGACTACAGGATGTGCATGACTCTGAGCTCACTCTGACAGGGAAAAAAACTCAAGTTGAGGTTTCCCTGTCCCAGCTCTGATCTCAAGGCCAGCAGGGGGCGCAGCCACCCACTCCCACCAGCTACCTCTTTCCAGAAGAGGCTAAGGCCTAGACTTAAGTGGCAGCTGCCAGAAATGAGTCCATCTGGGAAAAGGCATGAGGGCTGGATGACTTGGAGGACAAGGAGCAACACCAGGCTTGCATAAATACTGAAGGCCGTGGCGGTTAAGGCTGCAGGCGTCCTCTCTGTTAGGTTAAGTGTCTGCCATATCCTCTCGTCCTTGGAGCTGCTCAGGTCCCTGAGAGATTGTATTCCTGGGCTGGGTCAGCAGTGCCGTGCCTGGTGGTCAGACCAGCTCTTTCTGTGGATCTGTGGGGAAAAGAAGCACCACTCAGCAGGGGGCCTCCCAGCTTGGTTCTGGCCACTGACAAGCCAAGGCACATCCTCACCCAGCCTCTTCCCACCCCTCAATGTACTAGCATGACCACACCAGCAGTGCCAGGCTAGATGCCTTTAAAACGCGGCTCTGCTCGAGAACACGGTAACGTAGGTACCACTGCCCTGCACTTTACAGGAAGGAACATCAGGCCAGGACAGGGTGGGTGAAATGGCACATTTGGAGTTCAAACTGAGTAGGTCTCCACTGAAGCCCCCCGACACCAGCCATTCACCAGAGCTCATCAAGGGGACGGTTCACCTTTCCCAGGCATCCTAAGACAGGAAAGGCCTTTAAAGATCCAAGCAGCAAACCCCTAATGGTGAGATCAGTCTCCCTTATACCTATTTCCCATCATCAGTGAAAGGACCCACTCCCCACCACTGCCCACTGTACCTGAGCCAGCGGGGTCTCGCTGCCTCTCCTTTGAGTCTGCCAGCTGCACAACACCTCCATTTTCCGCCGGCTCCCCCTTAGTCCTAGCCTCAGCATGAGGGAGCCCGTTGGTGGAAGGGGCAGTAAGGGGCTCAGCCCGCGGAAAGCTAGGGGAGGTGGGTGGGGGTGTTCCCATGGAGGGCTTGCGTGCCACAGGTGGGGGCGCCTTAAGTGGTTTCTTTGGAGCCTGAGGTGGCCGTTGCTCTGAGATGCTCTGAAGTTCAGCCACCAGATTCCGCTGGAGGTCAGCCTGGGTCTCAGGTGACAGGGGCCGCTCAAGCTGCAGCTTCTTAGTGCCCTTGGAGAAGATGAAGCTGGCTGTAGAGGCCGGGGACTGGGGAGGCCGCGGCTCCGCCTCAGGCGGTCCGCCGGGTTGGGCACCTATGGGGCCCTCGCTGACTGCCAAGTTGGAGGCCTTGAGTTGGACGGCAGCATGGAGCCCCGAGGAGGGGGCAGGCGCAGGGCTGGCCCGCCCTGACAGGGACCTTCGTAGGGGCTTCTGGGGGGCCGATGGCCCTGATGCTGGGGTTGGAGCCCCTGTGGAAGCACCCACAGAACGCAGCCGCACCATCTGCAGGAGCGAAGGTGTGACCAGGGGTGTGCCAGTGTCCTCTCTGGGAACCCCACTGCTCTTGCTGCAGCCCACTGGTTCTTTCCTAGGGAGTTTGGCCAGCTCGGGGACAGAACTCGTAGGAGGTAGAGCTGGGGGAGGCTCTGGTGTACCCCAGGGCTGGCTCTGGGAAGAGACGATATCTGAGGGCAAGGTGACCAAGGAACTGACAGGCTCTGAGAGGTCAGAAGGGCCTGCAGGCTCAGGGCCAGCCAGAGAGAAGAAGGCCTCCTCGGGTGGAGGGAAGTCAGCCATGGACAGATCCTGTTCCTCAGGTGCAGGAGGTGGGGGTGGGGGCCAGCTGGGATCTTGGAGGGGCTCCCCAGCAGCCTCTGGGGTAAATGGAGCCTCCTCAACCACCTCTGGCTTCTTAGAGGGTGGAGGGGGGGGATGGTAAGATGGGGGTGGGGATGGTGGGGGCGACCGGTCTTTGGAGACCACGAGAGCCTCCTGTAGTGGGGTCAGGGATGTCTGGGGAGTGGCAGTCAACTCAAGCTTGCCATCACTGGTCAAGACAGGTCCAGGGACCCCAGAAGGGGTGGCCAGAGCAGGAGCAGCTTGACTGGGGCTCCTGGGCTTTGATGGGGGCGGGGAAAATGGGGCAGGCACCTTGGGGTGGGGAGGGATGACAAACCTGTCACCTAGGGGAGTAGACATCTGTGGACCAGAGCGGTCTGAGGGGGCCGGGTCAGAGGAGGAAGAACACAGAGATGTGAGGGAGGAGGAGACTGAGGCCCCAGGAGAGCGAAGGGAGGCGACACGTCCTGGCTTAGGGGGCTGGGTCTTGCCTGGAGAAGCGGGGGCACCTGCCAGGCCTTTGGGAGGGAGGGTAGGGGTACCGCTTTGGCTTGAGTACCCACTAGAGGGTGAGAGCGTCCGTTCTGGGGAGCGTGGTGGGCGCCGGGAGCCACCTGGAGACAAGCCAGGCACCCAGCTGCCTGTTGAGCTGGGTGGACAGGGTGCTGCCCCCACCCCTTCTGACCCACCAGTGGTGGGCGGCCGAGGTAGCTGTGGCTGCTGCTTCCGCTCGGGCTTGGGAGGCAACCCCAGAGGCCCGTCGGGTGCTGCCGAGGCCCGCTGATGGAGCGAGTGGGTCCGGCGGGGAGGCGGCGGAGGCCGCTTCAGTTTCCGCAGGGACACGCTCCGGCCAGACGACTGCCCGCTGCTGCGGATGCTGACCGTGTCTGAGGCCTCGGCAGTGCTGCCCCCACTGGGAGAGCCCCTCCCGCTGCCGCCCTGGGGAGGTGGTGCCACACTACTGCCAGCCACGGAGCCCTCCGGCCGCCCTTCTGAGCCGCCCTTGGAGGAGAGGGTGGAGCCGTCAGACACGATGGTCTCCGAGGACTGAGAGTGGCTCCAGGTGTCACTGGAGGAGGAAGGGTGGCGGCTGCGGGGCCGAGGGCTTGAGGCCGAGGAGAAGCGGCCCAGCGAGCGGATGGAGGCCGGGCTGGCCGACAGCAGGCTGCAGCGGCTCAGTGTGCGCAGGCTGCAGCGGCCCAGGGCCACCACATCGACTGTGGGCGGCAGTACAGCGTGTGGAATCAGCTTCGACAGGTAGGTAGCCTGGGGCGAGATGGACATGGCCGGGCTCAGGGGCTCTGGAGGCCCTGCCCCTCCTGTCAGCCCAGGCACTGCCAAGGACTTGGGCCTGGTCAAGGGCGAAGGCCGGGCTCCTGTGGACCGGCCTACGAGGGTGTCGTCCCGGTAGACGCGGTCGATATGGCACTGCAGCACGGCCTCTGTCTCGGTGTCGGCCTCCGCCGCTGCCTCCAGCGCCTGCAGGGATACCCGGGCTCCTGTCCCTGAGGCCGGGCCGGCCAGGCAGCCGTCCACTGTGGGGATGCGTACAGCATCCCGGGAGCGGGGAGGTCGGGGAGTACCCGGTGCCTCCCGCTCATTCCGCAGGCCTGGGACAGACAGGGAGGAGGCAGGGGTCAGCAGGGAGGGCCTGGGCAGGCCTCGTGCCCGCAGTCCCCCTAGACCAGGCTTACCGAGTTCCTTCTGCACATGCTGTGGCAATCCCAGCACCGTGCTCCGCCGTTCTCGCCGCCGCCGCCCTGACTTTCCAGATGATTTGGGAAATGAGTCATGGGGTCGGAAGGTGGAGCCTGAGGCCAGTCCAGGAGAGAGAAGCCGTTAGAGCAGAGGGTCTCAGGGCACATTCTGCAAGTGCTACTTTTGTAGAATAGTAATAAGAGCTCCATGAAAAACGATGTCTGTAGTCAAATAGCCGTGTGCAAAGCTAGGTTAAACAGAGCTAGAGGTGTTTTACCTGTAAGACTTCTAGGCTTTACTAGATCAATAATGATAATTTTCATTTACTGAGTACTTACTATGTGCTGTTCAGCATACTAAATACTTAACATTCATTCCAATGAGGTAAGTACTGTTCTTATCCTCATTTTTATGGCACATCAAACTGAAACTCAGGGAGTTAAGGACTTGATCGAGGTTACACAGCTGCTAAGTAGCAACACCAGGCCTCAAACCCAGGTTTCCCAACTGCAGAGCCTACCCTTAACTGCTCTGCTTCGCAGTTATGGAGGATCATGAATCTCTCCACGAGAACACAGGGTACTGGGTTTCCTGAGTTCAGTGCATCAAAGAGTCTTGGGAAATGCTGGATTAGGAGGGAAAGGGGAAACTGCAGGTGCTGGGACCTGGTGTCACCACCTCTCCCTTGCCCAAGAACCCCAGCAGGTAAGCAGGCACCTTTGCGCTGGATCATCTCTGAGCGGATGGAGAGAGCATCCTCTGCCGTGGAGCTCTCAGCTGTGTAGGATGTGGTCTGGCTGCAGAAGGAGATGCTGTCTTCACTCAGCTCCGTCTGGGAGGACTGTTAGGGAAAGGAGGAGGTCAGGACTTGGCCTCAGAGCCAGGACCACCCCAGAGGTCTGAGTGGGGCTCACCATGGCCTCCTCAGGGCCCCCCATGTGAACCTTAGATGCACAGGTTCCTCTCCCCCAATATCACCTAGTTCTGAGCGGGCATCAGCTGAAGAAACCCTGGAGGGGTCATCTGTACTCTGGCCCCTTCATGACACAGGGAGGAAACAGACACCCAGACATACTTGCCAGAGGTCAAGCAGAGAGAGAAGAGTAGAATCAGGACTGAGCTGGGGGGCAGTGCTCACCTGAAGGCTCTGGGTGTCTCCATGGTCCCAGCCACCCTTGTTCAGCTTCTGTTTTTCTGGAAGATATTAGAAGGGTATGTTGGTCTAGGCCCCCAACCTTGGGTGCAGAGGGAGTAGCGCTGAAGAGGAGGGGAGGGTTACCTTGGTGCTGCAGGGAGCGGAGCCCCTCCTGGGCCTGCGTGTGCAGCTCCTCCAGGTGCGGCGGCCGCCCGCTGGGGAAGAAGACATTGTCCTGGTGCTCATCCCCTAGAGATCCTGGCCCCTGGCCGGGCCCTGCACTTAGACGTGTGTCACTCTCAGACTTGGCAGAGCCTGGTGGGTGGAGCAAGGGAAGTGAGGCCTGGTCCAGGTACCACAAGAGCACCTACAGTCCCCAGACCGCGCATGCAATGCTCACTGCTCCCAGCGCTCATGCGCAACATGCAGTTCTGCGGGATGCCCTCAATGCACACAGCCCCAGGTCCACACACAAATCAGACCCAAGTGTACTCACATCTGTGTACCCGTACCACACAATGGGACCCATATGGGGCACCATATACAAAGCACACAAGGCCCGCCTGTTTACACATAACACCCACAGGCTGCAGTCTATATACAGATAGCACTCAATATAAACACATCTGTATACCCATGTCACACACAGGGCACATCCAACTCTCGTGTATACCCACAATGCCCACAGCGCCATTCTTTAAGTACACAAACAGGACGCAGGTACACACACAACTTTGTACCCACACCTGACTCAGGGCCCAGGCAAAACTTCCGCAGTACACACACAGCCCACAGCAAATACAAACTACTGTATTATTCCTTGGCCCAGCTCCAGGAAGAAGACACCAAGGGAAACAGGGAAGGGGTGGGGGCTGGTAAGGGTCCCAGAAAATCCTGGAAGGGACAGACCATGGGCATGGCCTCCTGGGTCCCAATGCATCCATGTGGCTACCCCTCAGTGGATGGGCAGGGGAGGGGAGAAGAGGGCCCCAGGTGTCCCACCCCCAGTCAAGGGAGCTCCAGCCTTTCTGGAGGGAGCAGTCCCAGGTAGCCCCCTCTCCTTGAGGCCCAGCCTGGCCCCCGTGCAATGGAGACAGGGATCCATTACAAAGGATCCTATTACAGGCCCGCTGTGGGGGGAGGGCTGGTCATCTAATCAGAGGAGGGGGAGGCCTGTGTCAGCACTTTGCAGGCCCAAACCCCCTTCAAATGGAACCCACAACATAAGCAAAAGCTCTGCCATGTGACCTTGGCAGCACCTTGCAGAGGGGCAGGGGGCAGAGGGACAGAAACAAAACAAGCCCTTTAAAGAGCCACACCCCAGGAACAGGGCTTCACTGTCCTCCTTCCTCAGCCCATGTTTCAACAGCCAGAGCTCCTGCCCAGGGACTGCGCAGGAATCCTAAAGGTCACAGCTAGGAAGTCTCTCGGGGGATCTTCCCGCTCAATCCCGATTTTATATGTGGGAACAGGCTCAGAAAGGGGAAGGGCCTTGCTTAAGGTCACCCAGCAAATTTCAATCAGAGCCAGGACTGAACTCAGGGTTCTCAGAGGGACTTTATGCCTTAGGGACCCTCTAGCCTCCCCCAAAACCCAAAAAGCACTGGCCTCCATGTCTTAACCCAGTCCTGAGGGCCCGCCTAGAAAAAGGAAGTGGGTCCCTTTAAAACTTCTCCATACCCCAGACACATAATTTCACTGCCCATACTCCCCAACTTCCAGTGGCATTACTTTCCCCCTCGTCTCTGCTCCCCACATCCCATTCTCCCTCCACACAATGCTCGCCTGGGAGGGGGCTGCCCTACCTCTTTGACATGGGGTATTGGGTTGTACCCAGTAAGGTGTGGGTGTCCCTGGGAGGAGGCAGCCTCTTCCAAGGGCCACAGACTTCAAGGTCAGGGACACCTGGACCGTCCTCCCAGCAGGAGCAGGGCCCAGACAAAGGCAGCAACAAAGCAGCTGGACAAAGGCACACGGCAGACCCGAGAGTCTGACCACAGCGCTGCTCCCCAACCCCATCCCATTACCCTTTCCCACCCCCATCCAAGATAAGGGTCTTGCAAATAGGGGTGTCCGGGATCCCTGCCCCTCCCCCTCCAGCCACACCCACTCACCCTTCTTAAAGAGCCCCAGGAGCACCGGGAGGTGGCGGCCCAGGAGCACCACCATGACTGCAGGCGCCACCCGGAGCTGTCCCCTATCCCAATCTTGCCGGAAGCCCAGGTGGCACCTTCACCACAGCCCTGCGCCAAAGGGGACGCGAGCTGCTCGCCCGCTGCATCTGCAGCTCCGGGCGGAGGAGGGGGAGGGGTTGCTCTCCCGGTCCTCCTCCCACCTTCACCACTGATCCCGCCCATCGCCTCTCAAGTGGGGAGGTGGGGCAGGAACCACCCCAGACTGGGAGAGGGAAACTGAGGCCCAGAGCAAGTCCTTGTCTGAATATTCAAGAGCCAGAGCTAAGGCAGGGGTCCCAGATACCAGACGGTGGGTGGCCCTCCTGCTGGTGGGGTTATTCCCTGGGGAAGGAGCTCAGCACCTGGAGCAGCCAGCCAGGAGCCAGGGCTGCCTGAGGGTGGAAGTCCCCAGAGAAGTGGAAACTGACCCAGGACCCAGTACAGGGAAGCCGGAGAGATGCAGTCACAGTGGCTGGTGGTAACCATCTCTCGCGTGTATGTCAGTCAAGGGCCTTCCGAAGGACGGACTTTCCACTTTGGTAATGTGACACCAGAGGTCCAGAGAAGCATAGTGAGCTCTCCAAGGTCACACAGCAGAGGCAGGACTTGATGCAGACCTCCTGCTCCCCAAGCCCAGAGACTGCTGGATTACCAGACAGGGAGAAATAAATTAGCCTAAAAATGGCTCACAGGTGAGGGCAGTAAGAGTGGGAGTGGGAGGGTGCAGGGAGAGGGACTGGGAGGGAATGCAGGTCCAGGTTTAAATCCCAGCTCCATCACACAGCAAGTCCTGACCTCACTGGAAGGCAAGGCCAATAACTCCTCTACAGAAGAATGCTGTACCCATGCATTCAGTCAGCAGGTATCTATTAAGCTAGTACTGGGGGCTATAGCTAATAATGGAGAACTTTGTCTTGTTCACCATTATGTCCTCAGCACCTAAATCAGTGCCTGGCACATGCTATGTGCTCAGTAAATATTTGATGAATACATGAATGAGGAGAACAACATAATTTCAGATAGTAAAGACTGAAAACACCAGGAACTGGGAAAGGAGGGGGAAGCTTTTAGACAGTAGTCAAGGAAAGCCTCTCTGAGGAAGGGGCAGGAGAAGGAGCCATGGAGGAAGCTCTGGGAAGACAGCCTTCTGGCAGGGGGAGCAGCAAGTGCAAAGGCTTGGGGGGGCGGGGTTTCCAACCGAGAGGATGGCAGGTGATGGGGGTCACTGGAGGACAGGGGCCTGGCCAGGCAAGGTTTGGATTTTATTCAGAGCCCCAGAAGGTGGGTCACTGAGGGTTTAAGCTGGGTAGTGACAGTGTTCAAAAGATCCCTCTGGCAATGCCAAGTCTACAGAAGAGAGGCTCTTAAACTACACTGCTGTTTCCCAGCTGCCCGAGGCACCTTCTCCCTGTGGGCCGAGGAATCTAAGTATTCGCCGTGGTCCCCACGCAGCAGCCCCTTCCCCATCTGCTGCTCCATCCTACCACGAGCCTCACCTCTAGGAGATGGGACAGCCCTGCCTCTCTGGAGAACAAATATTTGTGGAGCTCAGTAGTGTACATCTACCATCTTACTGAAATCTAAGCAACAAACCTAAGTGTGGGGTTTTATCCCCATTTTACAGGTGAGGAAATGGAGGCGAGAGAGGGCAAGCATTATAAAGCTGGTGAGTGGCAGGGCAAGGTTCACCCTCGGGACGACCTGCTCCGTGGATGGAGCCTGCGTCCCCTGAAGAACCCGGCATCCCTATGCATTGGAGGCTCCTTGACCGTGTCTTCCCATCCTGCTCAGTCCCAAACACACAGAAAGGAGCAGCAGACGACCCTTCCGGTGATTCATGCCAGGCACCATGCCAGGGGCTGGAGGAAGGCAAAGCAGTCTCTGCCCTCACGGATCTTACAACAGCCCTTCAAGGCAGCTACTGGATGGCACTTTCCTAAAAATTGATTACAGACCTGTGAGGCTCAGAGTTAGGTGACTTCCCAAGTTCTGGCTGATTCCGAAAGTTGAAGCTTTAAGCACTCAGGACACAGTCGCCCTGGGCTGCCCCTGAACCGGGGAAACTAAGGGCTGAGCGCCTGCTAAGTTGGGTCCCAGGCCCACAGCTACAAACTCCCCAGAGGGATGGGAGTCCTTCTACTTGCTATCATCTGGTTACCCCAGCAATAACCCCTCCCCACCCACAACATGGCCAGCGCCTTCCCAGGCTCACGCCTAAACACCTGCAGCTTGCTTAGGGGGCAGCTCGGGTGGGGTGGGGGTGAAAGAATCGGAGGTCCAGGAGGGTAAGGACCTTGCCCGTGCTGTGCTCCCAGGCTCTCTGCCCCAGCCCAGCCCAGAGACGCAGCTGGGGGAAGCCAGAGGGAAGCTCCTCACAGCCTCGGCCTCCCCTCCTCCCCACCTGCCTGAGGGGGTGCTTCCTGGATGGAGAAGACATCCCGCTCCCAGCTACATCCCAACACTCAGGGCAGGTGTGCGGGCAAGCACCTCCAGGATGCCCCTTGAGGGCCACCTCCACAGGTGGGCACTCTCAGGACCACGTCCACAAAGTACGCCCAGGTCACCTGGGTCCCTGCCCTCCCCACCATGAACTCAGACCCACGCAGGGCCCTGCCTGGTGTCTGCGTGTACACGGAGGTAGGTGTGGGGACCCGCCACTCTGGGGCTTTCCTGAGCCCGGGGAGGGAAGGTGTCGGGGAAGGAGCCCAAGCCCCCAAGGCCACGGGCACATTTGTGCACATGCGTATGCGCTGTCTTGGCAACATCCTCCACCGGGTAAGGCCTCGACCTGCCCCATTCCAGAGCAAGGGGCGGGGGCGGCGCGCCCATGGCCTGGCAAGCCTGACTCAGGGGAGAGGAATGAGGAGGGAGGGCACAGCTGCCCAGGTGGCCACGCTCAGAAGCTGGAGCCGCTGGGCCTGGGCCTGGGCCTGTCCTGGCTACCCCCGGCCAGCCCAGGAGCTCCTCGGGCTCAACCCCTCACCACACAAGTGGGCAGAGAAGACCTGGAGAGGGCCAGGGCCCTCCTGGGGTCACGAATTCTAACGGCAAGAGCAGAATGCAAAGTGTATGTGGATTTTATTCTCACAGAGGCAGGACAAAGGGAAATGAACCTAACGAAAGTTTTCAGGGTTCCGAAAACACTTTCTGCCTCATAAACCATTTCTGTCTCAAAACACATCTGTGTCATAGAACCCCAAACAAAAAACCTAAAAGTTACATGTGAAGTCCCCTTTCTACAAATGAGCATAAGGAGTCTCAAGGCAAAGTGACTGCTCAAGGTCAACCAGCCCGGAAGTGCCTGATACCAGATTCAAAAACTTGGGTCCCCTCCAAACCGCCTTGGTGGTCCTGAGTCTGGGGAAGTTAATGGGAAGAGGGTCATGACCTCAGCCCTGTCCAAAAGGAGAAAGTGCTGCACCCCACCCAGCAAAAGGGGAATCCCCCTCCTTCCTGCCTCAGTGTTAACTCCACCCCAGCAGGGGCAGAGCTGACAGGCCGGTTCTAAGGTAAATACTGGGGGCGGGGAGTGCCGGGCACAGGAAGGAACGGATCCCATTCCTCAGGGTGCCCCCGGAACAGGCAGTGGCGCAGTAAGGAATTAGTTACAATATTAATAAATGTCATAATGACTTCCCGGGACAGAATTTGCTCCTAACAATGACATGTAATAATCCCTTTTGGCCAGGGTGCATTTCTGACTTTCCCAAGCCCTTTCCTTTGTTCCTTCTAGGCATGATTATCCCCATTTTATGGATGCCAGAGAGGCAGCCACTATGAAACCCCGAGAGGACAGGTCATCTGGATTCCTGGGCCTGGACAGATGAGTCAGCCTCTCAACCTCAGTCTCCTCGTCTGTGAAGCAGAGACAGCAGAGACCCCACAGGGTGCAGAGGAAAGTTAAAGGAAGCCATGCAATCAGCTGAAACGCAGTGATGTAATCAGAAGGAGCCTCCGCCTCTGGGAGGTGTGGGAGTAGGTGAAGGGCCCTCTCAGTGCCCCCTGCCTTTCCACTCACAATGTAATGATAATAAACCAGCTTTTATTGAGCACCATTTGGTTGAAACCCACACGGTCTTATTAAATGCTCCTCACCATACAGAGGTGCTGCAAGGGTTTGTGACTTGCCCAAGGCCAAACAGCTAGGAATGGCAGAGGCAGGGTGGGAGCTCGGCTCTGTGTTCTTTCCATGCCACTAGAGGCCTCCTCTCCTGCCCACTTCCCTGCTCTCTCTGAATCTCAAGTGGTGTTAAAACACCATTAAGATAAGGTCTGATAAGGGACACTTAACCTACCTCTCCCTGTCTCTCCTCGGTGACCTTGCCCCCCTCTGGCAGCTCTCACCCCATGTTTGGGAGCCAAGGGGATTGCTGGCCTAGACCAGATATTCCCAAGGGGGTAAGGTGGAGGGCGCACTACCCCAGAGTCAGGCCTCCTAAGTCAGTTCGCGCTCTAGCTGCCCCCTGACTGCAGCATGATCTTGAGCCAGGCACTGCCCTTCTCTGGGCCTCAGGTTCCTCAACCATGAGACGGGAAGAAGAGTAGAGAAGCGATCTGAGGAGCCCTCGGCATGTACAGCTCTGGCCCTGGAAAGAGGGCAGTGGTTCCCCACTTGGGATCAGGGCCTAGCGCAGCAAGGGGTTCAGCTGATCTCAGATCTCTCCGACCAGTGAAGGCCAGGACAGCCTCTTATCTGGAAGTTCAGGGTTCACACAAGCAAGTCCGGATACACAGCTGATCACAAGTCTCCCCGCAGGGAAGGGGTGGAGACATAGGACAAGGAGCTTGGGTGGGGATGGGGGGGCCTTCTCCCAGCTATGAGCCTTACTAAAGGCCCTAAGCCCTTAGGTCCAGAGGCAGAGGGAGGGATGAAAAGAATTCTAGGTGACCAGACTCCACTGAGGCAGCCCCTTCCTCTCACTAGCGTCATTCTCCTATCTGCAAGATGGGATAACAAAGCCCATCTCGGGAGGCCGTGTGTGTGAAGGCAGCAGCACACTGCATGGGAACTGGGTTCCCAATTCACATACTCCACCATTCCCCCAACCTGCCCAGGAACAAGCACCCCACTAGCCTGGAGAGGGGAGGGTTGGGTTGGAATCCCAAGAACTAAGGCCAAAAAATCCAAGCAGGTTCAGTATTCCCAGCAGTCGGCCTCTCCTGGTTCACCTTTACTCTCTCTGTCCGTCAAGGGCATTTGAGCCAACAAACCAACCTGGTTTCCCCCACCTCCTTGCTCCCTCTCTGAGCCAATGGGGGCTTCGACACATGGTCATCAACCCCTGCCGCTCCCCTCAGTGCTTCTTCCACCTGTGCCTCCTTACAGAGTCCAAGTCTTCTACAGCCTCAGGCTTTCTTTGCCCAGAAGGATTATAGGCTCCTCAATCACAAAATGAAACCCAAATTCTGCTGAAGGGGTTAAGGCTCAGGCTTTGGAATCTGATAGGCTTGGGTTTGAATCTCAGTTCAGCCATATCCTTGCTGTGTGACCTTGGGCAAGTGACTACACTTCTCGGAGCTCCAGGTTCCTCATCTGTAAAATGGGAAGAATAATTGCTTCTAGCTTGTTGTGCTATTAGAAAACAAATAATTAATCAATGTAAATGACAGAGCAGAGGCCTGGCTGGCAAATGGAAAGTGCCTTATTAGTACATTATCATCTCTGCTACCATCTCCCAGCCACGCAGCCTCAAGCAGAGCCTTCCCTGACCCCTCTTGCCCTCACTCCCCAAATCAGATCAATCCTGTCAATTCTGCCACTTTCTCCACATTGTCTCTGCAGCTGCCATCTCTCAACTCCCACAGCCTCCACCCTGGCCCCAGCCCTCAACTCATCACCTCTCCCCTGAATTACTGCAACAGCCTCCAGACTGTTCTCTGAGCTTCCACTCTCAACACCCTGCTCCCCCAACCTGTCCTGCCTGCATCTGCACCAGCCCTGAAGCCATCTCCCAAACACACCACTTTTGTAGGCCCCTCCCTTGCTCAAACACCTTCATTGGTTCCCTATGGCCCCTACACTCCAGCCCTCCCCACTCCACTTGCATTCTCTCCCTCTTCCTCTTCCAGACTAAACAAATGGTTGGTACTCAAGCCCCAAACCCCGACATCTGAGCCTGTGACCACAGAGGCTGAGGCCTCAGACCCCTCAGCACAAGTACAACCCAATGGATGAAAGTTTGCATTCTAGATGGAACCTCTTTTCCCCCCAGGCACAAGGAAGGAGCCTCCACTACTTTTCTTTCCAACCTCCACCCTGAAGCTCAACTCCATGACTTCCTCAGCTGAAACACATCTCACTGGCTCTCATTTAATCAACACTCCAGCACTAATTCCAATCCTGCAGTTACTTCAAAGACCAAATTAAGGCCAAAACTCCTCAGCTTTCTAAAAGCTGGCCCCAATCCAGAAACCTTTTCATATATAGCCTAGAACATTAACCAGTTTCCACGCTTACTTCTGTGTTGCCTTGACACTGCTTTGGGGTTTTTTAGGAACACCTTGAAGCCTGGTCGCCTCCTGAGTTGCAGCAGGGGCTGGAGGGGCATAGGGCTGCTGGAAGCCTCAGGCCCAGGCAGGAAGGACCAGCGGCCAGGAGACTAAGCACAGCTTCTTATCTCCTTCATCTCCCACCACAAATGGTCACAAGGCTGAGCCCACAGTTGGTTCTCAGGAAACCATCAGATCAGAGGGGCCACCAGAGGGTGGGCAAAGAGCCCCAAGCCTGCCCCTCAGTGCAGATTCTGGGCAGGATGTGATTCAGGATTTCAGGAACAAGGAGAGTACTGGAAGGCCCTGGAGTCTCTCAACACCCACCTTCTGGAGACTCCTCAGGGAGAGTACCTGAACATAATCAGCCCTTTCCCTATGTTCATTTTTTAAATTACTACTCCTCAAACCACCCCAGGCAAATGACCTTGGGCAAGCACCCCCATTCTCAGGATGTCAGACTCTTCATCCTTGAAATGGCTAAGGTAGGGAGAACCTCATACACTGGAACAGAAGGGTCCTGAGAGGTTGCCCAGGCAAGCCCCCTCATTTCAGACAGGCCCCTGAAGAGACAGGTCCAGAGAAAGGAGAGGGATCTGTTCAAGGGCACCAGAAGCCATGTCAGAGCCATGCTGAGAACCCAGGGTCCCTAATCCCCAGCCCAGGCTCCTTCCATGGCACCCTGTTTGGAGTGATGAGATCATCTGGCTCCTTCTGAACCTCTAGGAATGTGAGCCATCCTGGGAAGACACTGGTGGATTCTCCCACCACAGCAGGGGGCTCCCCCACCTCCCCTCCCCTGGGTGTCCCTCATCCCTCCGGGCCAGCAAGTATCTCTAGGGTACCGCCTCAGTGTGAAACCCCCTATCTTCCCGGGGGGGGGGGGGGGGGGAGTGGATAATGCGGGCACAGATCTTCCACCCGCCCCTCCCCCATTTCTGGTTTCACCAAGGGAGGGGACTAGGCAAGGCCCCTTCATAAGCTCCCGGGGATACCCTGAGCTGCCGCACCCGCTAGAGGGAAAACGAGGAGCCCGAATTCCAGCCCCGGTGTGGGAAGCTTTCCCCATTCTCCCAGTTGGGGGTTGGAACGTGACCCGCGGAGGGATCCCGCAGCACGTTGGCGAAGCTGCGTTCCAGCTCGGTGGCTGCACTGAAAGGAAGGGAGATGCGGCGGCGACCGCGGAGACGGCGGTGGGGCGGGGGGCAGCTGGGGGCCGGGGGTGAGTGGAGGGGGAGTGCCCAGAGAGCTAGTCCGACTCTGGATCGGGCCAGATGGAGGCAGTCCTTTGCCTCCAGCCCCCAGTTTCCTGCTTCTCCCTCTACCTTTGTCTCCCCTCCCTCCAGCAAACTTCCTGCCTGTTGGGGGGTAAAGCCCAAGGAACGAGTGTATGTGGGTGTACACGTACCTCAGGGTGTTTTTGAGTCTGAGGGGGGAGTCTGGGTGGTTGTGCAGTTGTGTACATCTGTGCGTCTGCAATGCTAGGCACAGTGTACCTACATGACGGATGTGTGTGCACGAATTTGTGTGCCGGTGTGTCTGAATCTGAGCGTGTGGTGTCGTTTGCGTGGCTGTGTAAACCGTAGGCAGAGGTATATGTACCTGTGTCTCAGGGTCTGGGTGACCTGCATCGATGGTGCGGGGGTGTGTGATTGTGTATGTGACTTTGTCTCCATGTCCAAACATGAGCCGTGTTGTGCGTGTAACCTGTGAACATGCGCGTCCGCCCAGGGGTACCCGAGTGTACGTTTGTATCTGTGTGCGTGTGAGGGGAGGGGTCTTGCGGCGACTCCCGGCCCCCCACACCCACGCCCACCAAGCCCGGGAGGGGGAGCGGCGGCGGCGGCGGCGGCAGAGGGACCCTCCTCCCCGCCCGCCCCGCCCCGCCCCCACCCGGCCCCTACCTGCCGGCCGCTTCGCCAAGCGCCCGAACCGCCAGAAGCTGCGGGCCCGGGGGCCGCCGGGGGCCTTCCTCTTGTGGTGGGAGTTGCCCATGGCGGGCGCCGAGGCTGCGGGAGCCCAGCGCGGCCCAGCCCGCCGGCCGGCCCGCAGCCCCGGGAGCGAGGCAGGAGGACGCGCGGGCGGCCACCGCGGCGCCCCCGGCCCCGGCTCGGCTCCGCCCCCGGGCTCTGCGGCCAATGACCAGGCCGGGGGCGGGGCCGGAGGAGGGGCGGGGCCTGGCGCGCCCCGCGGCTCCGCCCCCACCTCCTGCCCCGCACAGGGGAGACCCGCAGCGCCGCCTCGCTCAGAACGCTCCTGGAAAAGCCGAACCCCCCAGGTGGGACAGGCGGGGCCGCCCGCTCTCCCAGTCCAGGGGCCTGAAATGGCGCTGGAAGCACGGGGTCCTGGCCGGCCAGGCGGCGTTCTGTAGCCCTGCTGTTGCTAGGGCCCACCAGCCACGAACCCATGAGTGTCACCTGCCTGTGTGTACGAATGGATCGCTCTGACTGTATTTCTGTAGTAATAGTATTAAAAATAATAGCAGCACTCTTTTATTTAGAGCTTATATGTGCCAGGCACTGTGCTAACTGCTTTCATGCATTACTTCATTTCACCCGCACAGCAGTCCTGTAAGAGTAGCTACTACAATCATCCCCTTTTCACAGATGGGGAAATTGAAGCTCTGTGAAGTCAACTGACTTGTTCAAGGTCACAAAGCCTTAAGCTACAGAGCTAGGACGCAAACACAGGCTAACTCCAATAGCCACTGCTCCAAGGTACCACCGCTCCAGCTTATTATGTCTCTGCATGACCGTGAAGGAGGTCATGTAATTGTGCATTTGTGTGTAATTGTGTGCCTGTGTGTATATGTAACTCTGTACTTGTGGGTTTCTTTGTATAATCATCTGTGTAGTGACTGTTATCTAATGGAGACTGTTTTCATTGGTTTGAATGTGTGCTTTTGTGTACCTGCCTATATAATTGTGACTGCCTCCCAAGGTAAGCTGAATATCGTTGACTTTTGTGTGTGTGTGTGTAACAGTCTGCCTATGTGCACGTATGTGTAAATATCTTTGTCTATAACCATGTCATTGCATATGCTTTTTTAAAAATTTTTTATTGAATTCTTTTTTTAAAAAAAATACATAGATCACAAAAAATATTACATTAAAAAATATAAGAGGTTCCCACATACCCCACACCCCCAGTCCTCCCACATCAACAACCCTTTTCATCATTGTGGCACATTCATTGCATTTGTTGAATGCATTTTGGAGCACTGCTGCAATGCATGGATTACGTTGTAGTTTACACTCTTCCCCAGACCATTCAGTGGGTTATGGCAGGATATATAATGTCCAGCATCTGTCCCTGCAATATCATTTAGGACAACTCCAGGTCCTGAAAATGCCCCCACATCTCATATCTTCTTCCCTCTCCCTGCCCTCAGCAACTACCATGGCCACTTTCTCCACATCAATGCTACAGTTTCTTCCACTACTCGTCAGAATAGTTCTGTAGTCAAATACCAGTAAGTCCACTCTAATCCATATTTTATTCCTCCATCCTATGGACCCTGGGATGGTGATATCCACTCCACCTTTATAACAAGAGGGGGTGCATGTGCTTTTGTGTCTCTGACTGCATGCAAGTATCTACATTTGGGGAGTGTGTGTGTGTGTGTGGTGATGGAATATATAGGTAAATATATAGAGAAAACACCCATGTCTGTGCTTTGGAGCTGTGTGCCCCTCACTCATCTCCGCTTTGTTTATCAAAGCCCAGGTCAAGTCTCACCTCTTCTGAAAGCCTTCCAGGTTGCCCCTAGGCTCTCACCTATGTGTCCCCACAGATACCCATGTGCCTGGGGACCTGCCCAGGGCCCCACCAGCTGGGCAGCGACTCTTCTTTACCCAGCTCTGCCCTATCTCTCCAACTAGGGGCAGCGTGGTGTAGCGGAGAGAGCTCTGGGCTGGGAGTCCAGAGCCCTCAGTTCTAGTCCCCATGTTGCCCATCATTTCTGCCACCTGGACAAGCCCCTCCACTACACCACGCTGCCTCTTATGCCCAGTGGCTCCAGGACATCTGTCCCCTCCCTGCAAAATGGGATGAGCAAAAAAAAAGCTGATCCTGACTCTTCCCTGAAACCATCTCTTGCTAAGAGTCTGATCTAAGGTTGACAACAGTGTACTCCCTGAGGGCTGGTATTTTATTCATCCATCCAGAAAATACTCATTAGACATGAGAGGCAAATTGGGTGCACCGGTCTCCCCACATACACAGAGAAGAGATCCTAGTGTCAAAGCTGGTGGATACCTCAGAGATCTGCTAACCCAATGCCCTTAATTTAAAGATGGGAAAACTGAGGGCTATAAAGGAGACAGGTAGTGAGGGGGTGCAGAAGGAACAGCCAAAGATAAAAGTCCAAGTCTTGGCATGAATTGAGTGAGAAGGGAAGCAGACTTGGCCCAATACATAGGGCGTCCGCCTACCACATGGGAGGTCTGCGGTTCAAACCCCGGGCCTCCTTGACCCGTGTGGAGTTGGCCCATGTGCAGCGCTGATGCACGCAAGGAGTGCCCTGCCATGCAGGGGTGTCACCCGCATAGGGGAGCCACATGCACAAGGAGAAATAAATAAATAAATAAATCTTTTTTTAAAAAAGAATGTAAAAAGCTGCGGGGCCTTGGCTGTCACAGGAGGCTTGGCAGGAGCTGTCCCTGCCTACAACTTCAGCCTCATCTCCAACCACACCCCTCTCATCCACAGAGCTCCAGCCACACAAAACTGCTTGCCACTTCCCAGGGAAATCTCCAGGCCTTGACACATGCTGTTTGCTCTGCCTGGAAGGCTCCTTCTTCCCCTTTGGCCTGGAGGATTCATTTCCATCCCTCAAGGTCCTGTTGGATGGTCGATCCCTCCATGAAGTCTTCTTGCATCCCAGCCTACCTCTGCTTAGTTCTCTGTGCTTCCACTGCCATTAGTACTGCCCTCTGACCCTGCACTGACCACCCTGCCCGTGATTATCCAGCTATTCCCAGGGGTGCTCAGCACTCCCAAGTAGCCCAGCACTTGCCTGGAGACATGGAAATGGTTGGTTGGTTTTGTTCCAACCAGAAACAAGTTCCTCAAGGGCAGCGGCTGTTCCACTCCTCTTAGTAACCCCAGGCTCACCATAGTGTCTGGGAGTCAGTAGGTGAACTATGGTGATGGTGGTGCCTGCGCACTGACGAAAGTGGTGACAGTGGCATACTGGCGGAGGTGGTGACGAGGCACAAGCAGGAAGTCCAGGGCACACTCCTAGTTCTATATATTTTCACTACAAAAGCTGCGCTTAGGAAGCAGACTTAGCCCAATGGATAGGGCATCCATCTACACATGGGAGGTCCACGGTTCAAACCCCGGGCCTCCTTGACCCGTGTGGAGCTGGCCCACGTGCAGGGCTGATGCGCACAAGGAGTGCCCTGTCACGCAGGGGTGTTCCCTGTGTAGGGGAGCCCCACACGCAAGGAGTGCACCCTATAAGGAGAGCCACCCAGCGCAAAAGAAAGCGCAGCCTGCCCAGGAATGGCGCTGCACACACGGAGAGCTGACACAACAAGATGACGCAACAAAAAGAAACACAGACTCCTATACCGCTGACAACAGAAGTGGACAAAGAAGAACACGCAGCAAATGGACACAGAAAACAGACAACTGGGAGGATAAAGGGGAGAGAAATAAATAAAAATAAATCTTTAAAAAAAAAAGCCGTGCTTGCTCCAGCATCCTGGGTGAGTCTGGGAAAGGGCAAGTGACAAGTGATAGAACTTCTGAAACTGCAGCACTGGGCTTGAGTGTCACGTGACCCTCTTAGGTAAAGGTAGAAATGCTCACCTGGGCAGGAAGAGGCCCTCCTTGGAGCCAACCCCACCAGAAGCCTCTAAGGAATCCTGCACTTTGCCACAGAACAGTGAGGGGGGTTTCACCCCTCCTGCCCTAGGAAGCTGCTTCCACCACCTACCTCCTTCCACCCCCACCCCCCATAAGCCAAAGAGCTGAGGTGGCCTTGGGGTCTGCAGATGGAAGGTGGAGGTGATGGTGTACCTGCTCTCCCCACCCTGTCATCCCCACACTGTGGCCTAGACAATACACAATGCCTCCTCTCATTAGTTTTCTTCGACATGTGACAGGTCAGGAGCAGCTGAGACAGCTTTGAGAGTTTGGGGAGAGGGGGTTTTCCAAGAGGCAGGTGGAAACAGACAATAGTCTGGATCCTTCCGGCCACAGGGTTCAGCCACCTCAGTTCAGCAGACCCTGCTGCTGGGACTGGGGTTGAGGGGATAGGGTGGGCACGCTATCCCAGGCCCAAGGGGAATTTCCAGGAGAATGCTAGGATGTGAGCAGCTGGGATGAGCCTCTGAAGGGGTGGGGTGCACGGGACAGCAGGCTCTCCTGTTGCTGCTCATCTCTTCCCACAACCCCTACAGAGGCGCCCCTCTGGGGCAGGATTTTCCATCTGCACAACGGCATGGGGGAGCCGGAGGTCGGCCTGGCAGGTATGGGCTATGGCTCTGCCTCTGATGCTGGCCAGCTGTGTGACCGTGAAAAGTCACTTCCTCCCCTGGGCTTCGCTGCCCACCTGCGTGTGCCACGAGAGCATCCAGGATTCAGAGAGGCCCGTGCTCTGGGGTCCCAGCTCCAATCACCCTCCTATCTACCAAAGCCATCGAGTGCCAGGCCCAGTGCTGGGCAGAGCTGAGGAAGAGACAGTCATCCCAGCTCCTCCCTCAGAAGAGGGCGATATGGCAGTCCTTGTGCCCCACAGAACCACAGCCCCTAACAGGTACCTTGCCCGATTCCAGGGCTGCAAGCCCTCTCAACCCCAGCTTCTGCTCATCCCTCAATTTTAGCTCATGTTACCTCCTCGGGGAAGCCTTCCCTGGTGCTCCAGGAATCACTCTGCTTCTTCTTTCGTCACAGTTCCCAACCTTTAATTACTTCAGTGTCTGGTTACCCCGCTAAAATGTGAGGTTCACGAGGACTGGGAGCACATGGCAGTACTTAATAAAGATGTGTGAAATAAATGAGTATGGTCCCCCTCCCACCATGGAGGAGGTGGACAGAGATTTGCAGAGTGGCCACCCTGTCACACTCTAATTGAGGAGTCCCAGACTCCTCTGTGGAAACCTCCTCCACACTGGATGTGTCCCACAGCAGAATGGAGCCCTGCCACCATCACATTAGTCCAGGCCCCAAGCTACGGATATTGAGATGCTGCTACCCAAGAAGGTGGCTACAGAAACACATCCTGTCCAACTCCAAATCCCTTGAGCATCCTGCTGCACAGTCTGGGCACCTTAATCCCCCCTGGGACAGAGATGATAACACTGGAGCCAGGCCTTGAGGGATGCATAGGAGTTCACTAGATAGAAAAGGGAAGAGAAACACACTCTAGGCATGGGGAATAGCACATGCAATGGCATGCATTTATTGAAAGGCAAACAGTCCTAGTAGCTGCCACTTAGCAGGGAGACACTGTCCTGACATGACGGAGGCAGAGAGGCCCACTACCCAAAGTGCCTGTTGGGCCTCACTTTACTCTAGGGCCACACAGACCCCTTCCTCAGCGTCACTCATGCTGGACTCTCCTCACTCTATGACATCCAGGCAGTGAGTCCCAAAGTCTTGACATCACTCCTGCCCATGCTCAGCCCCCTGACAGCTTGCTCTTTCGTCCTCAGACCCAGAGAATCACAGAACTGGAAAGGGCCTCAGAAGCCATTAAAGCCCCTCTGTGTCTGGCCCAAGGTTGGACAGCAGAGCTGACCGCAAACTCAGCTGTCTCCCCACAACCCCAGGCCAGAGGTGAGCTCGTGGGGTTAAGTCTGCATAAGAGAGACCACACGCAGGTCATCTGTTCCTAGATTCTCAGTGTCAGAGTCATCCCCAGTCCCACCTCCCAGCTACTACCCTCTGCCAGAGAGAAACACTCGGGAGAGATGCCAACCCCTTCCCCAGAGCTTGTCCACAGCAAGGACACCCCTACAGAGTCAAAAACGCACCCAATATCATGTTATTTTGTTTGGAAAGAGTGAGGCATTTGGAGGCAGATTGTGCACTGCTACGCTGTAAGCATCACTGCCACCTGGGTGGGGCCCTCACCTGTCCTGTCCTCAGGTGTCCTCACGGCCTTGACTCTTGCCTGGCACTGTATAGTAGAAAATCCTGTCTTTTTCTAATGAATGGAGCTGAGTGACCTTGAGCAACTTACTTACACCCTGAGCCTATTTTCTCCCCTATAAATAGTGATAACTGCCTCCTCACCGGGGGTCGTGAGCACCACAAGGGGAGATGTTCATGGCATCGCCTGGCCAGGCCCCCACACACAGCAGCCTTCACATCACTTCTCTTCCCCTTCAAATGAGCCAGGACCCTGTCCTCCTTCCACCATCTGTTCACCTCCTCCAGAAAGGCTCCCTTGATTATTTTCTGGGCTCCAGTCCTGGCACCTGTCCTAGAAACACTTCCTCTCCACATTATTTGTCTAGAGTCCAGTTGATATTTCTGGAGAACACGGATTCCTGTTCTGCTCTAACTTTTTCATATGCTCCCCCGCTGGACAAAGATAAGACTCCACTTCCTGTGGATCCCCCCAGTAATCATCACCACAGGTATCTGATATGTAACCAAGTACGTTGTTTTCCAAGTGGACTTTGCGAACGTCCAAGTCCTCAGCATCACAGCCGCAGAAACCTGCTACCGTCTGGTCCATGCTTCACAGCTCACAAAGCACCTGCATGTCTGACATCTAATTTCTTCCTTGAAACACCCCTGTAAAGCCAGGATTTACTATCCCTGTTTTACAGATAAGGAAACTGAGGCTTGGAGGGGTTCATAGCCTGCCCGTGTGACAAGGCTCAAGAAGGGCAGACCAAGTCAGCAAGGCTGTTCTGTCAGCCTCAGAGCCCACTCCTTTGCCCTCAGGGTCCTTGGAGCTCAGGTGATTAAACTTACAAACACAAAAATAGCAACCCCTTGCATTTCTGTGGTGATGGCACTTTCATATAATTTTCACATCCTCTCTTGTGAGAGACAGAGAGGTCACAGATGCTTCAAGGCAATGTCCGGCCAGAGGATCACCCCTGAAAGAAGGTCCCCTCTTTTCTCCCTGAGACAATAAGGGAATCAGTGAGCCCACAGGGAGGAGGTGGCTGGCCTAATGTCACCGGGCTTGCTTGTGGCTGAGCCAGGATTTACACACCCATTTGCCTGGCTCCGGTACTCTCCCTCTCTATCAAGTCACCTCACTTCTCTGGGCCTTTGCCCATCTGTAGAGTGGGCTGGATAAGAACTTACCTTTAAGCCTTACCCCTCTGGTCCATGTCTGAGGCACAGTCAAAAATAGTACCAGGTTTTTTTTGTTTTTTGTTTTTTGGGTTTTTTTTTGTAAAGTTTATTTGGGGAAGGAGCTTACAGACACCAGGCCATAAAGCATAAGGTACTTCCCTCACCAAAGTCTATTTTCACATGTAGGAGCAAGATGGCTGCCGAAGTCTGTGAGGGTTCAGGTTTCCTGGGTTCCTCCCTTCCAGAGTCTTGCTTCTTTCTGGGTTCAGGATTCTTCTCTTCCTGGGGCTCCAGCTTAAGGCTGTTTTGAGGTTGGGAAAACATCCAAATCAAGGCACTTTCAAGGCAATGCTTTCTTCCTGAAGACTGGCTTCTGGGGCTGACTGATGGTGGTCCTTGACCCTTAGCTTGTCATGTGGTAAGGCACATGGTGGTGTATATTAGCCTCCTCCTTCTCTTCTGGGTTCCACTGACTTTCAGCTTCTGGCTGCTTCCTCGGTGACTTTCTCTATCAGTCTCAGTACCAGTTTTATGACCAGTACTGGTCATAAAAGCAGCACCAGTTTTGCAGGCAGAAGACCTGGGTTTAAATCCCATTTTAGGCAAGTGAATCACTTACTCACTTTGAACCTCTCAACGTTTTCATCTGTAATTGGGCTCAAATGAGATAAGGGATACAGGGTGCCTGACACATTTAGAATAATCAAAAAATATCAGATCTCCTCTCTTCTCCTAAGTATGTTCAGGGTGGTGAGAGGAGCAGAGAAGTCTCGGAAGACAAGAGCTAGAAATTCTATTCTGAGCTAAGTTTTCCCACCTTTAGAGTGGAGGAGTCAGATAGAGGTGTCTAGAACTGCATAGCCCTTGGGTCTTTGGTTCAGAGCCTGGGATGGAGGAGATAATGACCTCCCCCAGAAAAAGGCCCCTGGCTTCCAGGAATTTTCTTTCTATTCTTCCCCTCCACCTCCCCAATCTCCATCCTGAACAGCCTCCCCAGAAAGAGTTAAGCCTTCTTTGGGTTTCCCCTCCCTGGCCAGCGGTGCCAGTAGAGATTAGAGAGATCAGATTTATTTCTCTTAATAAACAGAGAAGTTAGTCCAGGCGGGTGACAAGGAAACAATTGGAATAATGGGAGGCTGGAGCAGAACAGAGCAAGACTTCCTCCAGTCGTATGTACCTGGGGCCAGCCCCAGAACCAGCGACACAACGGCGAGGGGCAGGGTGGTGTTGCTCACACACGTGGGCTCAGATCAGGCTGACCTGCTGCCCGGAAAGCCCAGTGCCACCCGATACCGGGCACAGGGTGGGGGAAGCCTGGCCACTGACCCAATGACCCCAAACCCGCAGTTAGAGGAGGGACCTTCAGAGTCAGCTTTCTCAGTCCCCTGCCCCCAGCCAGGTCTCCCAAGGGAAAAGGGTTCACTACCCTGGGGTTCGCACCAGCTTTCTGCCTGCCAATCCTGACAGTCTGACGACAGTCCATCCTGCTGCAACTGCAGCCCATTGCCTCTTGAGTGAGATGGGGTGTCTTCAGCTCTGGACACACTCTGCATCCTGGGGGAGCTGCAGAACCCTTGGCAGCATCTCACCCAAACCCCCACCGAGGGCCTGGCGCAGCACCCCGGGCCCCAGCACCCTGACTTCTATTTTTGGCCCTTATCCAAAAGGAAGAAAGGGCCGGATGCAATCACACAAGAGACTCTTTCACCCTCTCCCTGACCCCTCAAGTGTTTCTTCTGATTCTCCTCCAGAGGTGGGTAAAGGACACTGGGAGGGTAAACACAGGCGGATGGGATGGGCGGCACACACCGCCATTTCCCCACCTCCAGCACTGCCGCAGAAGGGTGGACAGGTAGACTTCTTAGGACACCAAGCCCCAAGGGGGCCCCACCCTCTAGCTGAGCCTCATGCTCCCCCACCCCCCAATAGCAGATAGGCACAGAGGGAAAATGACAGAAAAACCAAACAGCAAGTGGCCAAAAGAAAAGGGACCCCAGCAGGGAAGGGCCAGGTCAGCCTCCCCCGCCCTCAGCTGCCCATCCATCAGGCCAGAGGCTGTCAGCCAGAAGAAACACAACAGCTAATTCCTCCAAGTCCCCATTCCAGCCCAGGTTCAGCCTCTCCATTTAACTCGGGCCTCAGTTTCCCCCATCCATAACCACTTCCAACACTGACATTTTTTGGTGGGTTCTACCAGGGGAGCAGTAGTGACGGGAAAGGCAGTTGGTTCCTGTCAACTCACCACCTCAGAAGGTGGATGTTTGCAGTTTGGCCCAGGTGAGCAGGAGGGGGAGCAGGTGGGAAAAGCTAACACTGTTCACCTAAAGCATTGTGTGCTGGGGGCTGGGTCCTTTGTGAAGCTGGCAACTCAGAACCACCAAGGGCGCTGAGACCCCTTTTGAGTGCTGCTGACTCTCCAGACCCAGAGGGGCCCCCACCAGACCCAGAGAGACCTAAGGCCGCCCGCCTCTCCCACTGGCCGCAGGCCAGACTCAAGTCTCTGACCCCCTGACTCAGCAGGGAGCTGGGGGAGCCTGGGGGAGGGGAATTGCCTCACTGCCCCACCAGTCGGACGGCCAGCACTTCCTGCTGAAGCCAGGGGATCCCTGCCCAGCCGGGGGCCGTCCCCTCAGAGCGGGGGCGAGGGGCTGTGGCTGGGAAGTTCTGGGCTGAGGGTGCGGGATGGCGGGGCTTGGGCTGACCCCTCGGCTCCAAGCTCCAGCACCAGCGCCTAAGGGGTCGCCCCCCTCCAACCCATCGGGGACCCCTAGCGGAGCCACCGCAGCCGCACCCTCGGCGCCGCCCTGCCCAGGTGCCCGGCTGCCTTACCTCGGCCTTTGCCCTCGGCCCTCTTGGCCTTGCCGTCCGCCTTCTTGGCTCGGGGGGCGGCCGGTTCCGCGCCCTCGGCGCCCGTCGCCTTCTTCTTGCGCCGCTTGCCCCGCAGCCAGCTGAAGGCGCGGCGGAGGCCCGACGCACCGGAGCGGGACTTCTTCCTGCGCGGGGGGCCGCCCGGGCCGCCCGGCTCCTCGGCCGCAGGTGCGGCGGGGGGCGCGCGGGCCGCCATGGCGCGGGGCCGGGCCTGGCGCGGGGGTCAGGCCCCCAGCGGCGCGGCGCCCATGCGGCGGCGGCGGCGGCGGCTGGCGGACTGGCGGCCGCCGCGGGGGAGACGCTCCCGGAGAAAAGTTTGGGCGGTGGAGGCAGAGCGAGCGAGCAGGGTGCGGGCGGCGGGAGCGGCGCGGGAGGGGCCGCCCCGCGGCGGGCGGGGCGCGGAGGCCGGCCGGGAGGGAAGGAGCCGGGGGAGGGAGCGGCCGCGGGGCGTGAGCCGCGCTGCCGCCGGCCGCTCCCCGCCTCCTCCAGTTCGGGTCCTGAACCCGGGCTGGGGCAGGGCGAGGTCTGGCCCCGAGAGCCGGTGGTCCGGGGTCCCCGGGGACGAGCAGACTGTCCCGGACCGAGACGGCTGTGTTGCGAGGCGGGCCCGGGAGGGGGCGGCACTGGGTTCGGTCCCAGAGAGGGCACTATACGGGGTTCGGCCCAGAAGAGGGCCCAACTGGGGGAGACTCAGGGGAAGAGAAATTCTTGGGTTGAGCCTCTGGAGAGCGTGGTGATCCAAGTTTGGTCTGGGAAGAGATGGGGGGATTCTGGAATTCTTTTCCTGGAATAAGGAAGTTCTGAGAATTCTTTGCAGGACTAGGACTGTATTTGGGGGTCTGCCCTTGGGCCTTCTGACCTGGCCAAGCCCAGTGCCCAGCAGCTGGCATTTCCCTCCCATCTGGCCATTGGGAATTGCCTCTTCCTTCCTTTTCCCTCCTTCTCACACTTTGCTGTGGGCTTCAAGAATCTTCTGTGTGGAACTGGGGCCCAGGCCTCCTGGGTTACTGGTTCACTCTTTCCTGGCTGGGATGGAGAGAGTCGTGCCTCAGTTTCCTCCTGGGTTAGGTTGTGAGACTCTAGGGCACCCCTGGCTGGCTCAGGATTTCCTCTGAGCAGCAGCACTGATTAGGGCGGAGCCTGGGGCCTGACAAACTAACAGTTTATAAGGTACTTTGAGACTTTGCAGGTGAGAGGAATCGTGAAAATGCCATCTCTTCCTCCCAGCTTCTGGCTCTTTATTATAGCTGACTGAGCACTTTTATATCATCTGATTCCATAGCAAGCCTATGAGGGAAGCAGAGCAGGAAGTGTTATCCCCATAGTACAGAAGGGAAACTGAGGCCAGGAGGGCACAATGATTGCCCAAGAGCACAGTGGTAGCAGCAGAGGAGACAAGACCAGTGTCTGGACCTTGTCTCTGCCTTGTCAGAGGCTCCAAGTTCCAGGGGCCAGCTGTGGGCTCAGCATCCCTGGACCCCCTCTCTGGGTCCCCAGAAGGGCTTTGTGGTCACCCTACCAGCTGGAGTTTGTCTGCATCACCCAATTCAGTCCTGGTCTTGGTCTCTGTAAGGGTTTCTGGGGCACTCCCAGCCCAGCGAGCCCCAGCACACCATAGACAACACCCACTATAATATTGTAGGATAATTGGGGTGCAGAGTGTGGTCTCTCCAACGGGCCTTACCTCCTGTGTGCCCCGGGGGCTCAGCATTCACCCACACCCCCTACCTGGGGCAGATCACTGACCTTCCTCGCCTCAGTTTCCCATCTGATCACCTTTCATTCAGGCCCAGTGCCCCCACTCTGGACCAGGCTCTGTCCCTGACACAGGGATCCCAGTGGGCCTTGTCTTCATGGGACTGAAGGCCCAGCTCAGCCCAGCATTAGTTTGAAGGATCTCACCTTTCCTGCTACTGGTGAATGTCAAAGGCAGAGCTGAGACTTGCAGAGGGTGATGCACAGGAAAAAGTCTGGATGCACCCGAGAGGGAGGGAGGAAGGAAGGAAGGCACATATACTCTGGCTCTTGGAAGGGGTGGGGGAGAGAAATGTTGTCAATCTTGCCCCCTACCACTTCCTTCTTCCCAGCAGCCGGAACTGCAAGTCACTCAGCTGAGAGGGTGGGAGCACCCGTGGCTTTCTTCAGTTCTCAGACGAGTTCAAGCCGCCCAGAATTGTGTTGGAGGGAAGGGTAGTCCTGCAAATTTGGAGACGTTGGAATGTAATGGTATTCCCATTCCATGGACAAAAAAAGCTGAAGGAGAGGTGGAATGACCTGCCTGGTCACATAGCTACCTGTGAGGTCCAGCATAAAATGAAAATGTAGGACCCCTTGTCCAAAAATTACTTAAAAATTCAAGAGGACAGCAGAACATTAAACCAAGTGTGGGGCCCTTTTGCATGCGGGGGTCTCTGCCACAGCACAGGTCACATGCCCATGGAGTCATATAATTCTCAGGGATGGCTCCACTCCAAGGGGAATCCCCAGGAGGAAACACTTAAATTAGGTCCCCTGATTTGGAAGTGGGGGAGAAAGGAAGGGAATGGGAAGCGGTCACTGCTCCCAACTCCAATACCCAGACATTCTCACTTCCCATCACCAGCTTGGGCCACCCTCAGACAAGCAGCCCTAGTTCTCCTTTGTCTCTCCTGGCCTAATGGGCAGCCAGGCTTCTGAGGTCCCGGGGGCCTACACCCCTCCTCCCACCCCTCACTGCCCTGCAGCTGGAATCCTGCCTGGATTAATGATTGCTCAGCTCAGCTGCATTCTGCACTGGCCCCACAGGCAGCTCAGGGAGCCAACTTCCCAGCTGCCCCTGTCAGGCCAGGCCCAAAGTCCAACCTGACCAGGTAGGAGCTGCCCAACTTATCCCCAGGGAGGAGCCAGCGACATCCAGGCTTAGGGTGGAGAACCCCTCTTCCGCTTTCCTCCTCTGTTCTTAGAAGTCTCAGGGTCACCCTGATGTTGCTCTCACACCCACCTGATCCCACGGGCCCTAGTCGTGTCCCCTGTCCGACCTGGCCTCCTCCCCCACAGACTCCTCACCTCCAGACTGGACAGCCCTGGACAAGGTGTGGCTGAGCCTCCTTCGTTTTACAGGGAGGCGGGGAAAGGGAAAGGAACTCTACTCTGCAAGGCACTCAGCTGAGAGGGTGGGAGCGCCCCTGGCTTTCTTCAGTTCTCAGACCAGTTCAAGCCGCCCAGAATTGTGTTGTCTTCGGGAAGGGTAGTCCTGCAAATTAGGAGACGTTGGAATGTAATGGTATTCCCATTCCATGGACAAAAAAAACTGAAGGAGAGGTGGAATGACTTGCGTGGTCACATAGCTACCTGTGGGCGGAACTGGAGTTTAAAACTGATTTGTAAATTTTTTAATGTAACATTTTTTGTGATCTATATAACTTCAAAAAAATACAATTAAAAATTTAATTAATTAATTTTTAAAAACCTGATTTGTGTTCATGTATATGCATTTTATTTTATTTTTTTATTTATTTATTTTAAAGATTTATTTATTTAATTTCCCCCCCTCCCCTGGTTGTCTGTTCTTGGTGTCTATTTGCTGAATCTTGTTTCTTTGTCTGCTTCTGTTGTCGTCAGCGGCACGGGAAGTGTGGGCGGCGCCATTCTTGGGCAGGCTGCTCTTTCTTTTCACGCTGGGCGGCTTTCCTCACTCGTGGGGCTCCCCCACGCGGGGGACACCCTTGCGTGGCACACCCTTGCGTGGCACGGCACTCCTTGCGCGCATCAGCACTGCGCATGGCCAGCTCCACACGGGCCTTGGCCCGGGGCTTGAACCGCGGACCTCCCATATGGTAGACGGACGCCCTAACCACTGGGCCAAAGTCCGTTTCCCCCTATATGCATTTTAAAGCACTGCTTTGAGTTGGGCATCCCACCATCACCACCACCTGCTTTCCAAGGGCTGGCACCTTGAAGCGCCCGGAGGATTTACCCAAGTGCCACAGCGGGGCTTCCAAGAACCTCCAAAAGTAGTCTGCTTGACTTTGAATGCACTCGCGTGCGTTTGTTCCGGGGAAAACTTCCACGGTTTTAAACAGATTCTCGAAGGGGGTCCTGTTCCAGAACAAAGAATCTACCCTTTGGTCCTCAGGGGAGACAGGGCCTTTTCAGTGGGGGGAGAAGGTAGGAAGGGGTCCTTGCATCCATTCCCCTCCTCTGCTCTCCTCCCTAACCCTCAACAGAGCTCCAGAAGGAACTTGGGTAAGTTCCGGCAGCTGGCAGCGTTCCTGCACCCCCTTAGCTGTGCTCCTGCCATGCACAGGAAGCAGCCATGTTAACCTTTCAAACAACCTCCCTGCTGAGGTCGCCTTTGATCCTCCCAGCATCTTTTAGAATCAGGCCCTGAGCGTAATTCTACCCATTTCCCCCCGCTGGTAGGAGAGGTGAAACAATCTGCCTGAGGTAAGGCCGGCTGGGTTGTTAGTGGAGTTTTCTAGGCTCCTTGCTCATCAGTGCCAGCTCCGAGGAGGAGAGGAGGAGAGGAAGGAGGGAGAAGAGGTGAGGGAAGAGGGGGAAATGGAGAAGGGAAGAGTGGCTGTCACCACTGCCTGGGCTCCAGTGTAGAATGAGTTGTTTCCCTTCATTCTTTCAACAAATATATCCTGAGCACCAGCTCTGTGCTCCAGGCTTCCCGAGGATGATAACAGAGTTTTTGTTTGTTTGTTTGTTTGTTTGTTTTATTGTGGTCACCAGATTTTTACTCTCTTAGCTGTACACAGTGTAGAAAGGTGGTTTTTTTAAACTTTTTCTTTTTGCAGTAGAAAGTTTTCGATTTTTTCACCAAACAGAATCCATCCTGGAATTCTGACAGATAAAAGCAATATTTTGTAAGTATGAATTTATTTTGCAAATCAAAACTTATAACCAGATTATAACTTAAAATCAGTGGGAACAGTGAAAGCATTTCAATGAACTAAAAATTTAAAACCCCAAGTTATTGGTGATGGTTATGATTTTAACTGAGGCTAGCATCCAATTTATTTCTGCAGTTTGTTTTGGCTTTTCAGTAATTAGAAAATACTGAGTCTCAGAAAAAAGCAGGAGCAAATGGTAGTTTTAACAACTTGGAAGAAATGTCAGGAGAAGCTTTATTTTAAAGTCTGAACAGAAATGTGCTATCCAGCCAACCCAGATTAATGACTTGTCAAAAGTGAGCAAAGAATCCAACTGTGTATACATGTTTTTCATTACTTTAAAAAATGTTTACATATGTATATACAATCATGTACATTTTCAAATGAAATTTGAATCAAATGATTTTTGCAGATGCAGATTTTGCAGATGCAGTGAGAAAAGCACAAGGAGTAAGTCCTCAGACCTGGTTCTCATCTCAGTCCTGCCACTGATTTGCAGAGTGACCTCAGGGAAGACACTTGCCCTCTCTGGGCCCCCATTTTCCCATCTGAACATCCGATTTTACCTACGAAGGGCATGTGTGTGATAGGTATCTATGTATGTGTATGTGAGTGTGTTGATGTGGGAGGTACAGCTCAAGGACACGGGAATTTCCTTAACTCATCCCCACCACCCACCCCCATTCCAGTGCAGGGCCTGAGAGGGGACCCCCGCAAAGCCACTGTGCTGCCCAGGTTCCCAAGCAGAGGTGGGTTGCCATGGAGACATGATTTGTTTCCCCAATCATCTGGCTGCGTCTGTGAAGCACAAAAAGCCTGGCCAGATGGAAACTGACCTAGGCCAAGAGAGCAGGGATTTCCTGACCCTGAGATCCAAGGGGCTCAATGTTTTCCAAGGAGAGAGGCTCAGTTCTGCTCGGAAACAGGGAGTGATATGCCTGAGCTGCCAGCAGGTAAAGGTGCATGTAGGGGGCTGCCAGGTGGGCCCCTCTCTAGGTGTTTGCAGATACTCCACCAGTCCTGGGCACCAAGGCTGGCTCCCCGCCCAGGAGCAGGGCTGGGCGGGACACACCCACACTCAGGTTTTCTGGGTGGGGGAGGGAGTGGGGGGAGCCGAGGCGTGTGGGTGGAAATCCCTTGCCATGGTCAGAGGAAACAGTTGGCCATGGATTCTCAGAGCCCACATCCACAGGAACATGCACAGACTCATGAAGCTACAAGTAAACGCTGACACACCACACACTCCAGTCTACACTGTCATACCCAAATACATGGATACACACACCAATACACAGACATGATCCACACTGATGCACACAGATACTGTGAACGCTCAGGTAAACTATGACAGACATAAACACATATAAACAGACACAGAAATATACTGAAACACAAACTCAGATACACAGATGCACATACCCCTACTAACACACCCAAACACATACCTAGTTATACACAAATATGCTATACTACTATACAAACCTGGAGACACAGACACATATGATACACAAATGTGCACACATCCCCAGTTGTATGGACAGCTCAGATATTCCTTGATACATGCACAGAATACACAAAGACACTCACTGGTCCATAAACCACAGAGTGATATATACACAGGTCCAGATACATAAATATAAAGAGACAAAAACAAATAGAAACATAGATACACAAATACCCAACAGAGATCTAAAGAGAAGGGAACTAAAAATTGGTGGCGGTCCAAAGTTGCAGCTGGCACCAGGGCAGGAATTTATCTGTAGGATCCTGCCCCCTCAAGATGACTCCCTCATCTGTTTGTCCATTGTTGTTTTTTGCTCATTGTCTGCTTGTTGTTTTTGCTCATTGTTAGTTTTTGCTCGATGTCTGCTCATTGTTTGTCTTCTTTAGGAGGCACCGGGAGCCAAACCCGGGACCTCCAATGTGGGAGGTGGGGGCTCAACTGGTTAAGATACATATGCTCCCTGTAGGATCTTTTTAAAGTCTGTGAGGTTGGTAGTATCATCCCCACTTTTTACACATGTGATCTTATAAAATATACATGCTTATCAAAGACTCAAACAATAAGGAAGTAAATGAGATAAAATGTGAATGTTCCATTCCACATACACAAACATCTCCTACCTCATCCCAGCCATTAGTAATATGAGTGGGCAGTATATACCCTTCCAGGAAAAAGCATACAAAGATACTGTAAATTTTAACATTTTCCAGGAAACTGACTCAGAGAGGTTAAGGAATTTGACCAATTTCACCCAGTTAGTTAGTAGCAAAGCTGGGCCTTGGATGTAGCTCTGTGTCACTCTATAATGCGTTTTCTGCTGCTTCAGCCCACAGACAACCACAGGGACACAGATCTACAAAGGACAGAGCCAGGGGCAGGGTGTGGGGAGCAGCACCTCAGAGCTGGAACAGAAGGGAAGGAACTCAGTCCCTTGATTAGCTCCTCTGACCACAAGTGAGGTCCCTGCAAGTTCCTGTTCAGCCGCAGACGTAATCCTGGAAACCTTTGAATCACTGACTGGCGTATAAGCACCAGACAGGGGACTCAGTGATACATGCTCAGCTCCCACCCAGGGACCATCACATCAGCTCTCCCAAGTCTGCCAACTCTTCTCTCCCTCAACCCATTCTTCCTAAAAGGTTCCCAGATGGGCCTTTTCTTAGGGTAAAGCTGGACCTTGTCCCTCCACTGCTTAAATTCTTTCCTGTTGTCTCTAGGATAAATCCCTAGCCCCTGGGGCAGGTAGGGTCCTTCACTGTCCCATTTTTCATTTGGCAAACCTCTCCTCATCCTGTAGGACCATGCTCAAATGCCCCTCTCGTCAAGCCTTCCCGACTTTCCCATACGGAATCCCTCTCCTCACACTTTCCACAGAGTATTCCCAGATTTAGACCCAAGGACTTAAAACCTTTATGGCATCTGCATTTACAGACTGAGCAGCTTCCAGGTGCTGTGATAAGTGCATTGCATAATCACCTCCCTTCGTCTTCACTTCCGCCCTGCAAGATAAAAACTATTGTCCCCTTTCTGCAGGTGGTTAAATCCAGGCCCAGAGTTGTTTGGTCCCTTGCTCAAACCCTGATTTTCTGAGAAGGCAGTCCCTGGCCAAAGCCAAGTACAGTCACAATCACATGATCGCGCACATGCTTTCCCTCGCTCCCCCAGCAGGGACAACCGCCCTCATCTCTGAATCTCTGGTGCTTTCCCCGAGTGACAGTGACAGAGGAGAGGAGAGATAGGTTTGGTGGGGGTGGGGTGGACGGGGCTGGAATACCCTGGGAGGGCCCCTGATTGCTGGGGCTCCTCCAGGAAGTTGCCGAAAGCAAGAGCTCCCCCAAGGTCTGGCGGTGGCTGCCCCCGGAGCCCAGGACCTGTAGAACAGACCCTCCTGGGGAAGCAGCGGTCCTCTGCTCCTCCAGGACACCTTTCAGGCATGAGCTCAAGGCCAAGCATTATCAAATATTTACTATTTCCCCTCTGCCCAGCTCTGAGCCAGGCCATGAAGGAGAAGGGGGAGGGGGCAGGAAACTGCCTAGAGTTAATGATCGCCTGCAGGGTGTTGTGGAATCCTCCCCAAAGCCCAGAGAGTCTGGGTTTCCAGCCCTGTCTTGCAGCTGGGGAAGTGAGGCTCAGAGATGGGAAGGCACTGGCCCCAGGTCACACAGCCAGTGAGCCAGGCCCCTGCATCCTGCATCCTGTATCCTGCAGCCCACCCCCAGCCAGGGAGGATGTGGTCCCAGCTCAGAGGTGGCTCAGGGAGGCCATTTTTGAGGTGGGGCTCATGCTGGAACACAGCCTGCCCTGGTGGATTCTCGACAATAACAACAGCTTGCATTTGTCCAGCACTCTCTCTTCCATTAGCTCACTCAGCCCTCCCCAACATCCCTGCGGGTGTCTATTATTATCTCTGTTTGACAAATGAAGAACGGAAGCTCAGGGAGGTCAAGTGACTTTCCCAAGGTTGCACAGCCAGTTTGTGACCAAGCAGGAGTGAACTTTCAGACCCCAATCCTCGTCCTGGGTATCTCTGCTGCCTCTACCTCCACCGCCTCCCAGCTGTCCTCCATGCTGCCCCAAGGGAGCTCTCTAAATCACAAAGTGAACTTCCAGCTCAAAGGATCCAGTCCATACCTGCCCTTACGCCTCACATTGCCATACTTTGCCCGTGTTGTTCCCTTGGCCTGGGAGGCTCTTCCCAACTTGCCCACCTTTCAAGCTCCTATGTATCCTACAAGGCGCAACCCATTTAATACCTCCTCTAGGAAGCCTTCCTAGATTGACCCAACCAGATGAGTATTCCTTCTAGACACCCAATGCCCTCCATAAACAAACCTGTACTAGAGCAATTATCTCATTATAGTTAATTGTTTGTCTGTCTCCCTCACCAGATGGTGAGCTCCTTAAAGGCAAAAGCAGTGATTTTTCAAGTCCATCTCCCCAGCACACAGTTTTGGAGTCTCTGTATTTGTTGAATGAATGAATGAATGAATGAATGAATGCTGTTCTGAGGGCTGGGCAGGAGTGGAAGGTGGTGTGGTATTAACAGAGGAGAAGCTGGTGTTTGGGGAGAGAAAAGAAGTGATGGGATTTCTGTTTTGGCCATGTGGAGTCTGAGGTGCCACAGGGACATCCAGCTGCACATGCCCAGTAGCTGGGATTTGGGAGCCCAGCTGAGCAAGGTGGACTGACCAGGGAGAAAGAATATTAAAAACAACGGCCATGGGAAACGGACTTTGGCCCAGTGGTTAGGGCGTCCGTCTACCATATGGGAGGACCGCGGTTCAAACCCCGGGCCTCCTCGACCCGTGTGGAGCTGGCCATGCGCAGTGCTGATGCGCGCAAGGAGTGCCGTGCCACGCAAGGGTGTCCCCCGCGTGGGGGAGCCCCACGCGCAAGGAGTGCGCCCGTGAGGAAAGCCGCCCAGCGTGAAAAGAAAGTGCAGCCTGCCCAGGAATGGCGCCGCCCACACTTCCCGTGCCGCTGACGACAACAGAAGCGGACAAAGAGACAAGACGCAGCAAATGGACACCAAGAACAGACAACCAGGGGAGGGGGGGAAGTTAAATAAATAAATAAATCTTTAAAAAAAAAAAAAAAAACAACGGCCATTAACTGAGTACTTACACTGTGCCCTTCTCAGTGATGAATGTTCTACATGCATTATCCCATTTGATTTAAGAAGTAGGTAATATCAATCCATTTGATGGAGGCAGAAACTCAGGCTCGGAGAAGTGAGGCCTCAGTCAATCTGTTATCAAATATTTCCTGCTCCCCACTCGGCTCAGCTCTGAGCCAGGCCACGACAGGGGGTACTGGAGAGGAGGGCGCCTGCAGTTACACAGCGAGGCAGTCTGGATTGTACTTGACCCTCCTCCATGCAATAGAGCATGAAGACTGAGCATATAGAAAAGGTCGGAGAGGGAACTAGGAGGGAAACCAGGAGGGTGGCGTCTGAGACCAAGGAAAGTCCTTTAAGAAGCACCAGGTTGGGAGGCAGTGTAGCTCGAGTGGTTGAGCACCACATACGAGGTCCTGGGTTCAATCTCCAGCCCCAGCACAAAACAACAACAACAACAAAACAAAGAAACAACAACAAAAAGAAAACAAAAAAACACCAGGTCACCTACTGCCCCTGAGACATCAAGCTGGGATGAGGAGGCAACCTTCCAGGAAAAAGAAAAAAGCTGTCTCAGGTGCCTTTGAGGAGACACTAAGAGGGCCTGCTGGGTGGGGGGGGGGGGAGTGAGGAAATGGAGGTGACTGGCTGGGAAGAGGAGGAGAGGAAAGGGGAGAGAGGGAGCACCCAGTGGGTATGTGGGTGTGTAGGCCCAGGAGGGTGGGGTAAAGGGGCTTGGGCTGGCCTGGAAATATTGGAGATGGGAGGCAAGCAGGTGGGAGGAGCGCGGGTGAGCATTCTAGGGTGAGTGGGTGGCTCAAGGACACGTTCAAGCTCTTCCTCGACATCCTCTGACAGCACCCCATCTCCTCCAGCCCACACCCATCTTGCTGGCCAAGCCACTCTCCTCATCCCCCTTCCCTGCCCCCACGGCTCCCCAGAGGGTCTGCCACCCTCACCCCAAATCTGCTGTCTCACCCTCCCTGGCCCAGCCTGGTGAGGCGAGCAGGGAGGAGTTTCCAGGCAGGAAAGAGCTGAGTCACTGAGCAGCACATCTGGCCTCAGATCCGATGCCCAGCTGGAGGGCAGGAAGGAAGAGGGCTCCTCCCCCACAGCTCCCCTGGCAGGAGGGGTCAGCGGGCCGACCTCACCGTCCTGGGGGCAGGCTGGGAGAGGAGATCCCCTGGCATATGGCACCCACTCCCGGTCCTTTACTTTGGTGATTGCCAATGCGCAGAACAGCCTTGGGGAGTAGGATTTATCCTTTCACAGGTGAGGAAACTCAGGCATGAAGTGACAGCCTTGGAGAGCGGGACCATGTCCCATGCTCTTGGTACACAAGAGGGGTGGTGTTTGGAGAGGGTGGAAGAAGGGGCTGAGGGCTAATGACTGCTAAAGCTGAGGGGGTGGAGTACAGGGCCATGCCCCTGCCAAAATGGCCCTTTCCCAAAGTCCCGATGGAGAAAGAGGCCTCTTTCTTCCCCACCCCTGCCCTGCCCCTTGGGTGCTCCAGCTCTCCCGTATCACCCAGTGCCTCTCATCCTCCCCCGCTCCCTGCTGAGGGCCTTGGCAGAGCTGAGGAGGCGGTGGGGGCTGAAACCGAACTCCCGCCATCCTGCCGGGCACAGTGCTCCCATTGTCCTGAGCAGAGAGAGGTGTCCAGGTCCTGGGGAGGGTGCAGCAACCCTTCCAGTGCCTCCGAGCTCTCTCCAGGCTGCTTGCATGACGGCCTTCTGGAGCCCAGCTCTGGTGTTTCACACACCGTCCAGCATAACATTGGGCAGGTCATGTCCCGCCTTCCAGGGTGGGGCTGCCCACACATTAGAGAGAAGAGCATGCAGATCAACTCAGCATTCATCCATAGACCAGGCCAGCCTCATATTAACTTTTTTTGTGTTTTTTTTAGGAGGTACTGGGGATTGAAAAGAGGACCGTGTACATGGGAAACAGGCACTCAACCACTTGAGCTACATCTGCTCCCCCTATATCAATCATTTAGCCATTGATGTGGCTAAAGCCCCAGTTGTGCCACTTACTGTGTGTGTGATTTGGGGACAAATTTCTGGACTCCCCTGAGTCTTGGTGTCCTCCTCTTTAAAATGGAAATAACAACCAGAGCGCTTCTTTCCCGGAGTGGTTGTCAAGGGTGATTCAGAAAATGCCTAAAGCACGTACTATATAGTTTTTTGTGTTTTTTAAAAAATTATAGCTATTATTATTATTATTGAGAGATTTCTGATTACAAAATAAATTCATGCTCAGAGAATTTGGGAAATGAGGTAAACATAAAGTTCTAAGTAAAAATCACCTTGGATTTCATCGTCGTGATTTTCTTACACAGAATAGAACTGTCCATGCCCCAGGGGAATGGCCCATGTTCATCCAAGCTGGGGAGGTGGTATAGGTGGCGGATATAACCTGCATTTTCTGCATCCTGTCTGGGCGTGCGTTTCCTTATCTGCAGAGGAAAGGGCTGAACTAATCAGGGAAGACAAGGAGATCTAATCTCACACACCCCCTGCTGCCTAGGCTCAGAGGGAAAGAGTGCCCTAACCAATTAATCCCGTCTGCCCGGTAGCGGAAGTGGGAGGTGGTGCTGGGTAGCCACCACGTAGACTCTAAGAAACCCCTAAAAACCACGTCAGCTTCAACATTCTAAGAACTTTTCCCCTTCTCATTCTACAAACTGCTCCAGATTCTGGCTTCCCCCCTTGCCTCCTCCCCTCCCCAGGCCTGTCCGCATACTTCTGGGTTCTAGTACCCAAACCAGCTCGGGTTTAACATTCTGTATTGCTCTACCTTCTCAGGAGAGCCAAACCAAGGCTCTCCTCAAGTCAGGCCCCAGACAGGGTGACCTTGGGGAGCTGAAGAGGGAGGAGGTGTTTTCTCACTGAAAGGGATCTATGTAAATTACATGCATCCTAGTATCTTATTCCTCCCCAGCCCAGACTTGGGTGTTTGAATATTAAATAGCCACATGCAAATGAAATGCAAATAGGCACATCCTCTAGCCTTAGTAGCCCCACCCCCACCCCCCCTGCAGCTCTCTAGGCAGCAGGGCCTCAGCTAGCTGAGTGGATGGGGCAACCTTAGGACAGCCCTCCCCACAGGTGAGAAGCAGTGATGCCTGAGTCTTGAAATGTAAGATTCTTGACTCTGGGACGGTTCAACTGAAAGATTTAAAACTGGATCCAGTTCTGGAGTGAGGGCTCTGTGAGAGATACTTGGGCTCAGTCAGATGACAGTGAATCAGAGGAGCTGGAGGTTCTCTGGTTACCTCTCCCTTGATTGAGGTGAGCGCGGTCAGTGCTGAGGAGAGCACTGGGGTGGGTGGGTGGAGGGAACTCACTGCGGGAAAGGAAGTCAGCAAGGGGCCAAGTCTGGTCTTCATGTACTCCTAGCCAGCTCTAGGAATCCAAGGTGTGGTCCCACCGCCTGCCTCTCACACTGGAGGGTTGTAACCTGAGCAGGATGGGGGATTGCTTGGAGGTCCCAGATGGGGCTGCTCCCTTCTCAGGATTCCAAATGGCTTTCTGGAAGCTGCCGCCAGGCTGCAGGGCCACAGAAAGCAAGAGCAACCTCTGGGGAGATGAGAAACCTGGAAAGGGCTTCCTAGCCTCTCCAAGGCCCAAGGCAGAGACCAAGGACTTCCAGCCAGGTGACCCAGGCCAGGTCTCCCTCTCACTGGCTTTTAGCAGCTCACTTCCAGCCCGGGCCAACAGCTACACCCTCCCCCAAGCTCCTTTTCTTTGTGATTAGTGTTGCCTGCTTGGGGCCCTCCCTGGAAGATACATACAGGTGTCCAGTCCGAATACCTGACACCAAGGGCCCAGCCACGTCCCTCACACCAAGCTGAATATAGACAGGCACTAAGCTCAGGGACCTGAACTAGGACAGAAAGGGATCATTAAGTTCATTTATCCCAGAGCCTTGTCCACCCAGTTCTCTTACTTCAAGCCCTTGCTGAATCTCCATCTCCTGACTGAGACCCTATTCCCTTCACCAAGCCCCTAATCCCTTCACTGAGCCCCTATCCCCTCACTGAGCCCTATTCCCCTCATTGAGCCCCCGTCTCGCAACTGAGCTTCTATCCCCTTCACCAAGCCCCATCTCCTGACTGAGTCCCCATCTCCTAACTGAGCCTTGATCCCCTTCTCTGAGCCTCTATCCCCCTCACTGAGCTCCTATTCCCCTCACTGAGCCCCATCCCTTTACTGAGCCCCCATCTCCTCACTGATTTCCTGTCTCCTTAATCAAGCCTAATGGTATTTAACCTCCAATTCCAAGATGGGGGCATTTGAAACTGCAGCCCTGAGCCAGTGTTGTGTCCGCCTAGTCCATGGCCATAGCCATAACCAGTCACATCCTTGCCTTTGTCACAGCTCAGTGCACCGGCTATGAGATGACAGAGCCAGAGGAAAGGAGATTGGTAATAGCCTGGAAGGAGCGCCTGGCTAAGGACTTACTTGGGCAGCTTCCAGTGGCTCTGGGCCTGCTCTGCCAGCGGAAGGGATGTTGAGATGATGCTGCCGGCAGGGAGGCAGCTCACCCTCCAGCCTGCCAAAACTCAAGCCAGGGGCAGGAACACAAGAGCAGGCAATGGTCCCACCCTGATCCCCTGAACAAGAGCTGCTCTGTGCACACCCCTCCCACCCCACCCCCTCAGGCCAGGCCAGGGTCAGGCAGGGCCACCCATAGAGTATGGAAACAGAAGGACACCCAGGCAGCGAGGGAGCAAGGGAGAGAGGCTGTGAGATCCAAGGACAGGATAGACAGACCTGTGGGCTGTGGGTAAGCATCTCTGACTCTGGGGTGACTCTGGAGGGCGGCAAGTATCCCTGGTGTCTCCATGACAGAGAAGTAGATGCATGTGGGGGAGCCCTGAGCCCACAGGAATGGAAATAGGGAGGCTCAAGTGCTAGTGATCCTTGTTGTGTTTGTCCTGGAGCACCCTAGATGAGGATACAAGAATTGCAGGCCCCAACACTGCCTTCAAGAGTCCCAGAGGGAAGTAGACATGGCTCAACTGATAGGGCATCTGCCTACCATATGGAGGGTCCAGGGTTCGATCCTAGGGCTTGCTGACCCATGTGGTGAGCTGGCCCATGTGCAGTGCTGCTGCACACAAGGAATGCCGTGCCACACAGGAGTGCCCCTGTGTAGGGGTGCCCCATGCACAAGGAGTGTGACCCGTAAGGAGAGTTGTCCCACGTGAAAAAAATGCAGCCTGCCCAGGAGTGTTGCCACTCACACAGAGAACTGATGCAGCAAGATGATACAACAAAAAAGAGATGCAGTTTCCCAGTGCTGCCGGATAATGCAAGCAGACACAGAAGAACAAACAGCGAATGGACACAGAGAGCAGACAACGGGGGTCGGGGGGAAGGGGAGAGAAAGAAATAAAATAAGTGTTTTTTAAAAAAAAGAGTCCAAGAGCTCCTTCGCAGGCTTCATTCACTTGTCTGTCAACAGCCACTGCCACTCACTCTGCCAGCTCTGCTGGGCACCAGAGACAAAGAGGTGGAAAGGCACAATCCCCAGCTTCACAGGAATGGCTGAAATCAGGGTCTGCATTCAAGACAGTTGCTTGTGCTCTAAGTGCCTGCCTTGCCCACAATCCTTTCTCAGGGTTTCTTAGGTCACCATACTCTGAACCCACTGACCTTCTTGCCCTGCCCCCAACTGGGCCAGGGGTGGGCCTGACCCAGGACCTGACCCTTTTCAGGCCGACCAGTGGCCCATGCAGTGGTCTGGCTGGAGACTGCCCTCCGGGATTCAGATTTCCTGCACCAAGTAGATCCTCTCTTGGGGAGTAGTAAGCCGTGAGCAGGAGGCGGGAGGCAGCACGAGGCAGGAGCCAAAGGCAGCAAGGACGCTAGGCAGGCAGGCGGTGCAGGAGTGGAGACCCAGAAGGTCGAGACTCTGCCCACCAAGCTTCAGGCTTGGAGCATCGGGTGCCTGCAGCCGAGCTGAAGCCGCGACCTCTGGGTCAGCGGGCCATTCTGCTTCCTGAACGCCCGGGAGCCTTCCCAGGGGGGCATCAATCTTATCTTCCTTACCTGCCCACGTGAGCCTCATGACAACTCCCGAGACACCTGGGAGAGCGTTTCTCTGGTCCTTGTTTACCCAAAAGAGCTGAAAGAAATGGCCCCTCACTTCCCCGCCCCTCTGGCCTTGCCTCCCAGTCGAAACCAGACGCCACCAGATCCAGAGGACGCCTCATAACATGGTAGCAAGAGCCCCTGGACTTGGAGTCCAAGGAGGAGATTCAAGTCCTCCTGGCATCATGTGTCTGCCCCTCAGAGTCTCCGTTTCCTAATCAGGAACGTGGGAGTCCTGCCTGCTGCCCTGGAGGCAGTTGGGAGAATGAAATAAGGCTTTGCTGAGAAGAGATGGTCCCAGCCCACCCGCTCCTCCCACTCCTTCTGGGCCCCCTGGTCCACTTTCATGGCTTCCTGCCCCATTCCAGGAGAGCACCCAGGACTCCCAGTGATCTAAGGCCCTCCATTCCCCGCAGGCTGGGTTGGGGGCTCTAGGCACCTTCCTGGGAGCCTGGGGTCCTGATCTAAAAAAGGCGGCCTCAAGGGGACAGAGGCAGCAGAATGACGAAAATTCAGAACCTTGTGACCAGCCAGGGAGGTGGTTGCTCATGCACATTTTCCCCCAACCCAGGCCCCCTCAGTCCAGGGGAGGGGGCCCTGGGCAGAAAGCTGGACCGGTTAGGACAGGAAGTCCTGCAGGGCAGTTGTTGGGACTCACATGAGGCTGCGTCAGCTCAGCTCTGAGGGCGATGCGGCACAGGAACTGTCTCAAGCCCCTTCTCCCCATTTCCACCCACGTCTCACCATGCTTTCCTCCTTCCTCTCTGGGTCCAGAAGCCAGTCAGCCCTGGACTGACACCTCACCCCCACCTTGCTGCTAGTAGCAGGACACAGAAGAAAACCCTTGGACTCTAGAGCCGGAGGGGCCTGGGTTCAAATTCTGCCTCACCTACTTCCTAAAGGAGTGACCCCAGGTCAGCTGCCTCACCTCTCTGAGCAAGTCTGCAGTGAATGAAATGACAATGTACAAAGGGCAAAGCAAAAGGCTGGCACAGAGAAGGAGTTCCCCAAGTGTCGATTCCCTTTCTCCTTCCCAGGTCCAGAGGCCGGGGCTGGGGGTGACTGATGGGGCTGGGGTGACTGATGGGTCTTGCCATGAGTTCTAGGGTCACGGAACCAACACATATGCCCACCTCATACCCTGCAGCAAGACACTGTAGTGCTTGTGTTTCCTTCTGTCCCGTGGGCCCTATGGAACATGCTAGGCTGTTAGGGCCCCCTTTCAGGGCCAGAGAAGGTACCTTTGGGGGACAGGGCAAGCTGGACAAGAGAGGGTTTTCCCTTTAAAGAGGAGGCTCTAGAAGAACAGGGATAGCCGGGAGGTGAGTCACCAAGAAGGGGAGAGGGGGCACAGCGGCTGCACCCTCCACCCTCCAAAGGCTGGACAGGTTTATGCCTTCATCAGCCAGGGCCAGTTGGAGACGAGCTGCTCGAGGAGGGCTCACAGAGGCTCAGCCTGCCTGAGAGGACTCTGTCAATGCCACACGGTCACACACAAAGGCACCCTGGAGACGCACTCCCTCCTGTACACACCACGCACATAAAGGCATACACTTGTTTTGTACACTGGGTAACATTCGCAGACACCCTCAGACACACACAAGCTAGTACAATCAGATGTAATCGCAGGCATAACACACAGTCTCCCTCGTCCACCCCTGAGGCCACTCCTTTCTCTCCTGCCACCGGGGCTCAGCTCTTTCCCCACCCACTTCCCACCATCCTCTGGGGCCTCTGGGGCCTCCCTCAGAGCTGGGGGAGGGGATGGGCGGGACTCAACCTGCTGATGTGGCAACTCCACTCACCTGCAACCAGGGCCACACCTTCCACTGGGAAAGGCTTAAAGGAGCAGGAAACCCAAGCCAAATGCTCAGACTTCCCCAGGTCTCTGCCCTTATTTTTTAGGTGGGGAAACTGAGGCCCAGAGAAGGGTCAGATGGTGAATGGGACTTGACCCCAGGACTCCAGTGCCAGGAGCTGAATGGAGAGGGGATGCTCGAACTGGGAATGGGGCAGCCTGGGTTCCAGGCTCGACTCCTGCCTGCCCTGGCTGGCTGCCTGTCAGATCTCCTCACTGTTCCCCGTATCCCAACAGGCACCCCCACCCCCCCAACGCAGACCTTGACTCCATAGCCAGCACCACCCGGGCCCCGAGCCAGAAGCCTGGGCGACCCCTTTCACACCCCCATCTCCCCAACAGCAGTCACTCACTGGAACCTGTTAAATATTTCTCCCATATACCTCTCAAAACCTGGACAGGAGGAGACAGCACAGAGGGAAGCCTAGCTCTGCTTAGATTATGCCACTTTGGGGAAATTGTTCCCGTTCTCTGAACCTAAGTTTCCTCATCTGTAGGTGGTGGCAATGGTCATACCTACCTCACACAACTGGTGAAAGAACTAAATGACATGAGGAGGGAGAGAGCACAGGGCCCCCGGACAGGTTTGGTGAGTGAACTGATGCAGGGATGAGCCTCCAGGACATGTTGACTTGGGCCAGGTCGGGAAGGCCTTGAATGCTTTGCTAAAAAGTTAGACTGGATTCTGCAGCTAGTGGGACAATATAAGGCGAGGTTTGACGAAGGCCCCATTGTTTTAGAAAAGCCAGGGACCTCTCTGAGCTTCTAGGCCCCCACAGAAGGTGGCCTCCAGGGTCCCCTCAGAGGTCTCCCACTCCAGCTGGAGTCTCTCTGGTCCTCCCAGCTCCCAGGGGATCCCACAGGACCAAACTTGCACAATGTGGTTGCTGCTAGGTTGGCTGCTGCTTCCAAGCCCTGTCAGCCCAGCCCTCATCGCCGTGCTGAGGTGGCATCGGGCAGCAGGGCCTGGCTGGGGGGCAGCCAGTGGGAGGGGTGGAGAGGGCTCAGTTCAGTCTGACCAGGGAGACCCAGCCTTGCCTGTGGGAGCCACCAGGGTGTTAGGCGCCCATCTAACGCAGCCCTGCTCCTGGAGTACCAGCTTAAGAGGGGAACACCCATTCTACCCTTGGGGCCCCACAGCCAGTTATTGCAGGAAACACAGCCCTGCCTGACTGGGGGAGCCTGACCCAAGAGACCCCAGCTGGTAGGGGGAAGTCACACTTCCCCTGGGATTCCCAGGCTGCTAGGAACACACACCCTCTCCTAGGGGTTACCAGAGTGGTAAAAGAGATCCATCTCTCCTGCTCAGGGAGCCCAAGTCACAGGAAAATGAACGCTTTCCTAAGACAAAAGAAGAAAGGAGGGAAGCAGACTTTGGCCCAGTGGTTAGGGCGTCCGTCTACCACATGGGAGGTCCGCGGTTCAAACCCTGGGCCTCCTTGACCCGTGTGGAGCTGGCCATGCGCAGTGCTGATGCACACAAGGAGTGCCGTGCCACGCAAGGGTGTCCCCTGCGTGGGGGAGCCCCACGCGCAAGGAGTGCGCCCGTGAGGAAAGCCACCCAGCATGAAAAGAAAGAGTAGCCTGCCCAGGAATGGCGCCGCCCACACTTCCCATGCCGCTGACGACAACAGAAGCGGACAAAGAAACAAGATGCAGCAAATAGACACAGAGAACAGACAACCAGGGGAGGGGGGGGAAATTAAATAAATAAATAAATCTTTAAAAAAAAAAAGAAGAAAGGAGAAGAAAGGAGCACAGACAGATTCAGCTTTGTGCTTGGAACTGTGTGTGACTCTGTTCACGTGTGTCTGTGTATGACTGTGTGCGGGCCTCTGTGTGTGTCTGTGTGACTCTATGTGTGCCCCTGTCCCTGTGCTCCTGAAAAGGCTAAAAGAATGGATCTAGATGTATCTAATCATTCATTCACTGGACACGCATTAATTGAGCATCCATGGGAAGCAGACGTGGCTCGACTGATAGAGCATCTGCCTACCTTATGGAGGGTCCAGGGTTCAAACCCAGGGCCTCTGGACCTGTGTGGTGAGCTGACCCACGTGCAGTGTTGCCACACGCAAGGAGTGTCGTACCACTCAGGGGTGCCCCCCGTAGGGGTGCCCCCCGCACAAGGAGTGTGCCCCACAAGGAGAGCCGCCCCACGTGAAAAAAAAAGCACAGCCCGCCCAGGAGCAGCACCGCACATACTGAGAGCTGACGCAGCAAGATGATGCAACAAAAAAGAGATGCAGTTTCCCAGTGCCGCCTGACAATGCAAGCAGACACAAAAGAACACACAGGGAATGGACACAGATAACAGACAACGGGGGGGGGGGATAAAAAAAAAGGACATCCATTCTGTTCCAGGCACTGGGCTAGGCCCTGCGTGTACAGTGGAGCCCTCAGTAGATGTGGTTCTTGCCTTCAGAGGCATCACTAGGTAATGGGGGAGACTGAGCATTCAACTGTCCCCCGTGCCCTGATATGGGAGGGAGCAGAGGGGACTACAGGAACGCAGAGCAGGGGTACTTTCTGGAAGAAGTGCTGTTTACACTGAGCCCTGGTAACAGAAGTGGGGGTGTAGTGGGAATGGCCAGGCGAAGTTAGCTGGCCCTGAGCCCGCCCCTCGGAATAGAGAGAGTGCCCCGAGAAGCCTGAGGGTCCGAAGGGAACAGGGAACTTCAGAAAGCAGTGGTCCACTGTTGCTGGGGGTTTAGGAGCTGAGCTCCTGAACTGGCCTTGAGGTCTGGGCTAGGAGAGGAGAGACCCAGGGAGGCCAGCGGAGCCTGCGGAGGGTCCCCAAAGGATTGCCATCTGTAAAAGGAATTTGGTGAGGTGAGAATGACAGTCAGTTCGATTTTTCCAAGTTGTTCTCCAGGAGCTCATTCATGCCTCTCAAGAGCTATATTACGTTTTCTGTCTTAAAGCTGAGGAAATCGAGGCTCAGAAAGGCCCGAGGTCAGAGTGGAAAGTGGAAATGAGAGGTCTGGATTCACACCCTAGCTAAGACCTGGGTCCTTTTCTTGAGTCACACGACCTCTCTGGACGCGAATGTGTTTTTTAAATCGGTAGCGGCTGGGGAGAACTATTACCAGCACTGTCCTTCATTATTAAGTAGCGCTGTGATGCTGAACATTCTTGATTCAGCCCGGGCTCAGACCTCCCCTTCTACCGCGCGCCCTCGGTCCTTGGAAACTCGCGGCCCCGGCGGCCCCGCGCGGCTGCAGCGGGAACTACAAGCCCCGGGCGCGGGGTGGCCGAGGCGGCGCCCCCCGGAGGCAGCTCTCGGCACCGCGACGAAAGCCCGATCGCCCGAGGGCGGGGCTGGGGGCGGCGCGCTCTCGGTGGGTGGTCAGGGCCGCCGTCACCCCCAGGCCGATAGCCCCCAGGCAGCGGTCTCAGCGGGCGACTAGGAAGGACGGGGTAAAGATCGAGCACCTCCTGTACCCGGCAAGGCGCTGGGCGTTTCCTCCGCATTTTCTCATTTAACGCCCACCCGCCAACCTCATTTCCCTGAAGGGGGCACTTGAAGCTCAGGGAGGTTAGTAACTTGCGGCGGGATGCAGACTGTACACGGCAGAACCTCCTTTGAAGCCAGCTGTGCCAGAGTCCGTAGCTAGGCCTGGGTCTGTTGCAAGGCAAGTCCGAAGAGGGCAAGGCTGCTGCGTGCCTACGAGACTGCAAGCCTCTGAAGGTCAGGGATAATGACTTAAAAATGAATTCGTTCATTAGTGGAGGCAGTGTAGTGAATCTGGGCTCGCAGCTTCCTGCCCACATGACCTTGGGTAACCAAGTTGCTTAACCTCTCTGAGCCTTCGTTTTCTTATCCGCCTCAGTCCTTAAGTTATAGGGCTGTTCTGATACTGCACATAAAATGCTTAGCTTAGCACCTGGCATGTAGTAGGTGCTCACGAAAATAGCTAATATTCACTCAATCAGCCGATAGTTATTGAAAACCTAGGGACTGGGGATATAGCAACAAAGAAATACAGATATTGTTCCTGTTTTAATGACTTACTAGTCTTGGGTGTTCCTGGTACCTGACACATTATCTGGCTTAGTAAATATTGGAATGAATGAAGAGACAGTCCCTGGTTGCAGCTTCTGGGAGAGTAAAAGGGAAAGGGGGGAGTTTTATTTTTACAATTCTTTATTTATTTATTTTAAAATTTCTCTCCCCTTCCCCCCGCCCCCCCCCACAGTTGTCTGCTCTCTGTGTCCATTTGCTGTATGTTCTTCTGTGTTCACGTTTATTCTTGTTAGCAGCACCAGGAATCTCTTTTTGTTGCGTCATCTCTCTGTGGCAGGCTGCACTTTTTTTGTGCAGGGTGGCTCTCCTTATGGGGCGCACTCCTTGCGCGTGGGGCTTCCCTACACGGGGGACACCCCTGCGTGGCAGGGCACTCCTTGTGCACATCAGCACCACGCGTGGGCCAGCTTACCACATGGGTCAGGAGGCCCTGGGTTTGAACCATAGACCTCCCATGTGGTAGGCAGACACTCTATCCGCTGAGCCAAATCTGCTTCCCAAGGGGAGAAGTTTTAATGTGAGGGTACTTGGCTAAATGCTTTTGGTGTTTTCACTTCATCCTCACAGTAAACCTGGGAGGTAAAAAGCATTATCCCAATTTTAGAGAAGAAAACAGTCTCAGCAAGGTGGAGGGACTTGCCTCAGGTCACACAGAGAGTAAATGCAGAGGCGGGTCTCAAACTCCCTTGGGGCAGTGGGTGCAAGGGGCCTGCAGGGGCATCTCCATGCCACCACCCTCCCACCTCTAGAGGGTTTGCTGGAGCTTTTGGCACAAAGACACTGAGCAGAGTGTCTGACGGGGATGGCCTCCAACTGCAGCAGTGATAGGGGAATGTGCTCCTCTCAGCTTGCGGGGCATCTTCACGTCCATTAGCTCCTGTGCCAAGCCTCACATTTTATTGCTTTTCCCAACAATCCTCTAAGACGATATTAATGGCCCATTTCACAGATAATGAACTGAGGTTCTCGGGGGAGGTTGGGTTTCCAAGGTCATGTGGGACATGCCTGGAGTGTGGTGGACACTCGGGTCAAGGCTCTGGCCCACCTCCGCCTCGGGCACTTCCCTGTGCCCTCCACCTCTCCCCTTCCCAGCTCATCCCTGACCAGCCACGCCCCATTCCTCCTCATACTCACCCACTCGTAGCCCCCTCCCTGCCTCATTCTCATGGCCAGGGTTACTGGAGGCCCAAGAATGAGTAATGTGGGCTAAGAGGGACCCCTGGGGTTGGGACCCTGCCTAGGATGATGGCCAGGAGGCCACTGCCTGACCTGTTTGCTATTTGTTTCATTCTGGTTTTGGGAGGGGGGGGGGCATAGGAATTTAGAGAGAGGGTCTCTCCAAATTCTCTGGCCAGGGACCAGCTTCCCTGAGTTCAGTTCTCTTAGTTTAGGAGTCTCTCAAAGCATTTGCCAGAAGAGGGTCATTTTTTTTTAATTATTATTTTTATCCCCCAACCCCAGATGCTCCCTCGTCTGTCTGCTCATCTTCTCTAGGAGGCACCGGGAACCAAACCCAGGACCCCCCATGTGGGAGGAGAGTGCCCAACTGCTTGAGCCACTTTTGCTTGCCGCTGGTTGTGTCGTCTACTGGTTGTGTCGTCTGCTCATTGCAGCATCTGCTTGTCTTCTTTAGAATGCACCAGGAATCAAACTCAGGACTTCTCATGTGGGAGGCGGGCACCCAATTTCTTGAGCCACATCCACTTCCAGAAGAGAGTTTAATGAAAGGACTCTTCACAGAAGTGCGGGCAGGGAAGGTGACATACCCTGGGGCTCATTGCAGCAAGACAGCATCACTACCCCTGGGCCTGAAGGGCCGGTGGGGCAGGGGGAGGCTTGTCAACAAACGTGGTGAGAGCTGCGCCAATATTTATTGAAAATCTATGGGGCAGGGGATATAGTAGCGAAGAAATATAGGTATTGTTCTTGCCCTAATGGCTTACTAGTCTTGGTGTTCCTAGTACCTGATACATTGTCTGGCTTAATAAATATTGGAATGAATGCAGAGGCAGTCCCTGGCTGCAGCTTCTGGGAAAGGAAAAGGAAAAAGGAGCTATGGCTTTCAGTGGAAGAGCACAGTGAGGGCCAGAATCATGGGGGTGGGGGGTAGGGGGTGGTAATAGTAAATATCCTGATCTCACTTTCCTCCCTCCCTCTGATCTCCTGCCAGTGTCTCCTATTGGCCAAACCTTGTCTGACACCACAAGGCAAGGGGAACCAGGTGAGGCTTTGAGCTGGAGTCAGCCCCCTGACACAGGGCAGGACAGACAAGCTTAGAGAATGGAGGTTAGGCCAAGAGTAATCGGCCAGCCCAGGGGCTTCTCTACTCTTCCAGGACTGAACTTCGGGGAGATGCCGAGAGGCCCAGGGTTGTGCTTGTTTGTCAAAGCAAAGAGTCTGTGCCTGACTCAGGAAAACCCTCTTCTTTCCAGGCCCAGCTTACTTTTCCCACGAGGCTGTCTCTCCCATCCCCGCTTCTCAGTGCCTATCACATCACAGAGCCCAGTGATTTGGCATTATTCTCTGCCTAGATTTGTCTCCCCAGGAGACTGTTCAAGCCTCCTCTCCACTGTGAACTTCTTGAGGGCAAGGACCAGAGCTAACTGGCTTGTTCCAGCGCAGGGCCTGGCACACGCCAAGTGCCAGTGTTGGCCAAGTGAACTCAGCTGAGTCCTCAGCCTCGGGCATTTTGCCTTGGTAGCCACTCCCTGGTCACATGTTTAGTAGACTTGAGTAGACTGCGGGCTCCTTGGTGGAGGGCGGCACAGGCTTGGCACTCAGAGGCCTCAAATGCTGCCTGAACTGGTCCACGTACCACACTTCTTTCCTTCATTCACTTGACAATTTATTTTGAGGTCCTACTATGTGTCTGTCGCTGTGCTGTGCCCTGGAGAAACAGCAGTGAGCAAGACACACAGGCCCCGCCCTCATGGAGTGTCCATTCTATTGGGGGAACACAGAAGTTAGGAATTTAAAATGAACAGCATCATTACTGCAGATTATGGAAGTGTAATATAGAAAATAAACAGGGGAAGTGCATTTGGCTCAATGGATAGAGCATGCGCCTACCACATGGGAGGTCCAGGGTTCAAACCCAGGGCCTCCTGACCCATGTGGTGAGCTGGCCCAGGTGCAAGGAGTGCCATGCCACGTGGGGGTGTCCCCCATGTAGGGGAACCCCATACACAAGGATTGCGCCCTGCAAGGAGAGCCGCCCAGCACAAAAAAAGTGCAGCCTGCCCAGGAGTGGCATCACACACATGGAGAAATGACGCAGCAAGATGATGCGACAAAAAGAGACACAGATTCACGGTGCCACTGACAAGAATGTAAGCAGACACAGAAGAACACACAGTAAATGGACACAAAGAGCAGACAACGGGGGTGGGGGGAAGGGGAGAAAAATAAATAAATACATCTTAAAAGAAAATACAGATTGGGTTGTTACAATTAAAAAAGAAAAGAAAAAAAAAGACAATAAACAGGGTGATGGGATAAACAGTAAATGGATGGACATTCACATGCCATTCACTGGCATCAGGGAAGGCCTCTCTGGGGAGATGCCATTTGAGCTGAGATCTTGAACCTCCTTTCCAGGGCCAAGGGAACACCAAGAACAAGTGGAGAAGTTTCTGGACCTGGGATGATTCAGTGGCTCCGCTTACAGAAGGGCTCAGGGGAAAGTTAGTTAGGGTTAGGGGATTCAGCCTTGGGGAGTTACCCATTCCAGCCCTTCCAAATGCTACTCTTTTTGCCTGTTGCCTAGCACCCACAGTGAACAGTGCTGCTGGCAAGTCTTGCCCTTGACACACACACACACACATACACACACGCGCGCGCGTGCGCATGTGCACTTGCTCCCCTCTGACTGGCAGCAGTTGTCAAGTGAGCAGCAGCTAAGCTTTGCCAACCTCCTCCCCTGGAATATTTCAGGGCTAAGTCAGAAAATGCCCAGCAGCCTCCAAACCCCGACTTTTTCTCCTTCATACCTTACAAGGGTATATTTGGCTGCCTTGGGTGTTAATCTTCCACCCCCTTGCATTAAACAAGGAGATATAAATATACAGCCACAGGCGGCCTCAGACAGAAGCCTGCAGATTCCTGTGCATTTATGCAGGTCCCCAGTCACACACAGGACACTGCACACATCTGCTTGTGAGCAACCCCCCAATCACACAAAGAAAGGCACACAGCCACACACATGACCTCACTCCCCCAATAAACAGCCACAGACACTCACACATACTTTACAATTGACCCACAATTGCCAACAGACTCTTCATCCCAGATCATACAGTCACACACATGACTATACCCACCCACACGCACAAACACTGTTCCAACAGTCAGCCCTGCCCCCCACACAGTGGGCATAACCACCACACGTAGAATCATTCACCCCATGATGATACAATCACCCCATAGTTCACACACAGGCACGTAACCCCACAATCATCACACAGTCACACACGGGCACCTGATCCCATACATCTTCCCCTCTGTACACGACACACACAACCACGACCACATGCTCCTATGGTCCACAGTGGGCACACTGATCACAAAGCACAGGGCCACACAAATACAACCCAGCCACGATCTCCCCTCCCCCACCCCCCACTCAAGGACTGATTACACCCAGGGCTTGTTATAGGGCACAGCATTCCTCTGAGATTGAGTAAAAAACCTTCCCAGACAGGGGAGCTTAAGTGGAAAAAAGGAATCAGAAGGGAGAATTCCGGGGGCCCAGGTCTGGGAAAGCAGCCAGCAGCTTCTTGCTTGGGGAGGAAGATTTCAGAGTTGAATTCTGACCCGGGCACTGAAAGACTGAGGACTTGGGGGAGGGGAGGACCTTGGAGTTGACAGAATCCGGGCTGCTGGGGGTGACAGGTGGAGCAAGCAGAGAGGCCCCAGGACACCTCGCAGGGTGGGGGTGAAAAGGGTGTTAAATATGGATTCAACCTTTCAGGCTTACATCCCTCCCACCGCCCTTTCTTAATCCTGGCCACAGGTCCCACGCAGACTGTCCCCAAACTCACGGGTGTGGCCCTTAGCCCTCCCCCCAGCCCACGCCCTGCCCCACCCTTCGCGACAGCTGCGGGCCCCTCGCAGCGGGTGCAGGCCGGGTGCGCTCCTCACCGCGCGTGGGGATGGGGGGCGGGCGCCGAGCTGCGGAGGACACTCCCAAACATTGCGGGCGGGGGTGCTGGGTCCCTCTTAGCCCCCTAACCCTGCCCCCCACGGCAGGCCCGATCGAAGAGCGGCCGGACAGAGGAGGGGCTCTCCTGGGGCTGAGGAAGCCCCCTAACCTCAGAAACCTCGGAGGGACCCTCGGGAGGGTAGGGTGGAGAGGAAGAAAGTTCGGGAAGCTGTGGGGGCTGGCTGGTTTGGGAAACGCGGAGGAGCGGCCCCACCGGGCGGTCCCAGGAGGAGCGGCCCCTCCCCGCCCCCCAGGGCCGCGCGGCCCGCGCCCTCCTCCCCGCGCCCTCCTCCCCCGGCGGGAGCCCGGGCCAAGTGGGCGCGCCCGGCCCGGGGCGCTCGGGATCGGGTGTCGGCTGCAGCTGGCCGTGCGGCGGGCGCGGCGCGGGCGGCCGGGGGCGGCTATTAATAACGCGGCCGCCGAGCCCCGGGGTCTTGCAGCCATGGCCAGCCCGGAGCCGCGGAGCGGCGGGGACGGCGCCGCGCAGGCCGCGAGGTAGGACTGTGGAGGACCCGCGTCGCCGCCCCTTGCGCGGGGAGCGCTGCCCGGATTCCCTTCCCCCACCGCGAGCACCCCGAGCCCGGCCGGGGGTGACGGTCCAGCCGGGTGGGGTGCGGGGGGCGGAGCCACGCCAGCGTCGGGAGGTGCGGTGTCCAGGCCTGGGGACAGTTACCTCCGTTTGTCCCCTCCGCCTCCCACGGGCTGTGTGAAAATGAACTCTTTCAGACTGGGGTCATCAGCTGTCCAGACCAATGCCATTTGGCCGATAGTGGCCTCAGACAAGCCCTCCTTGGTTTCCTTTCTTCCTCACCCGGAATGTCAACCCGAGGCCTCTGGCGGCTGAATTCTGCTGTATGGAGGCCGCTTGGTGCAAGGTTGGGCCTTGGCCAGACTGAAGTTAAGAGACTGTTCAGACAGCTGTTCTCTTCTGTCTGGGTCCGGGAGGGGCGGGGCAGGGGTGGAGGCTTCGGGGTGGGGAGGGGGTCTGCTGTCCCAGCGCAGCCCCAGGGCCCTGCCTGGGCAGGGGCTCTAGAGGGGAGCCCTGGCCATCCATCCTGCTGTCAGCTTTCCCCTTGTTAGGGGGAAAGGACCTGTGGCTGAGAGGTTTGTGGGGGAATGGGGAGCCTTTCTGCCCCAGGTCAGACTGTGGTCCTGGGACTTTAGAAGTGCCAAGAGGTATAAGTGCAAATACCCAACCCCCTTTACTATCACTCAGGGGCACAGGGCCAAGCACACCATCGCAACACAGAGTCACCAGTACTGGTGTACACACGTACAGGTACACATGGAGTCAGACACGTGCAGACTCATGCCTGCACAGTGTCACACCCTCCTAGCCACAGCCCTAAGGGACAGCTGGGCTCACTCTTTATCTGCTCCTTTCCCAGCTCCTTAGAGGGAGAGGCAGTGGTGGGCTGCATCTGGCAGGGTGGGGTCTCTGAGACAACATATATATGGTAACAGCACGGCCTGGATGTCAGGAGGCCTGGAAGGACTAGAGATCTGTGAGGTTGATTTAAATCTATTTTGAATGCTCTATGCCAAGCTTTGTTCTACACACTGTAGTTGTTTTACACTTCTTAGGTCTCATTTCTACACCTGGTGGAGGGCAGTACAGGGTGGAAAATAAGAGCTCCTGCTCTGGAGCCGGACTGGCAGCCTTTTCCTTGCTCTACCACTTAAGAGTTGTGGAACTGTGAGTTATTAAATCTCTTTCCTCTTTAGTTTCCTCATCAATAAAATGGGGATAATAAATGAATATTCTATAAATGAGTTCATATAAAATGCCTAGAATAGTGAGTGCTCTGAGCGTTTTCAAAGTTTAGGGCGTGGTAGAAGCATGGCTGTAGGCTGCCTGCTGGGAAAGTTGGGACACCGATGAGTATTACGGTTGTCTGACTGGCAGGGAAAGTGCATCCTTGAGCCACGGAGAGCTTTACCTTTTTATGTCATGCAGCACTGGTTTCTAGCCAGGTGGTGTGCAAGGAACTGCAATTCTCAGCTGGATCCTTCGGACACTGTGGGCTAAAAGTGGGAGGTGTAAAAAGTTAATGTATGTTCTGGATTGCTAAGCATTGAGTGGGCTGCAGGGAATAATGTGAGATTAAGCTACAAATGCATGTTGGGGCCTCATCTTTAAGGGCCCTGGATCCATGCAAAGCGGTTTAGCTTCATCTCTGGATGAAGTGTAGCAACATGGCTTGCTCTGTGCTGTAGTAGGCTAATGGTGGTACTGTAGAGAGAACTCTGAGACAGGGAGAAGGAAGAAGGCTGCGGGCAGAGAGACCCATTAGAAAGCTGGTGCAAAAGTCCAGGAGAGAGAGGATGACTTGGAGTAGGGCACTGGCACTGGGATGGTGAAAGGGGCGGATGGAGACTTTTCTGAGAGAGGTCAATTCTTAGTCAACTGGCTGTATGGGGGAAGGCAAGAGATGTCAAGAGATTTCTTACCTGTTCAACTTGTGTGGTGATGTGTTTTTCTGAGCTGGAGGAAACATTGCAGCAAGGTTGGAGAGAATAATAATTTGGGGACAGTTGAGTTTGAGGTGCCAAGTGACAATGTTAAGATATCTGAAAACCAGTTCTTCTCTGGTAAAGTAATGTGAATGGACTAGGTGATCATTGAGGTTGTCTTTGAGCTTTAAGGTTTGGTGTCACTGCTGGATCTAATGAGGCCAGTGATGTCTAAGGACTGTTGAAACCTCACTTTTGTGGTTTTGAGGACTTCCGTGTGACCCAGAAAGGGAAAACAAGGATCCCCAGGGTGTTAAAGAGGAGGACAGCATACAGAGTGGTTTAGAATAAAAGCTTTTTATTGGGAACTTGGCGTCAAGATAGAGCTTAACATCTGTATACACGTAGGCCTTTTCAAGACAGATAAATCAAATTTTTGCTACATGGAGCTTTTCATTTATACTATCTAAAAAAAGTTTTTTGAAAGTTACATTCAAATTTAGTGTTTTATAACTGGCACACACTGACTTAGTTTCTGTTACTTAACATCTCTTATCCTCAGTTTTCTGGACTGTAAAATGGGAGTAATATATGTAACTACCTCATAGAGTTGTTAGGAGGATGAGTTGAAATAAACATTTAAAACAGAGGAGTAAATGAGTTGATATATGTAAAGCATTTAGAACAGTGCTTGACACATTTAATTAAGTATAATTTACTATGATGTTTATTTCTATGCTATTTTATATTTTTGAAGAATGGTGCAGGGATCCACAGTAGGTATGACACATTGGAAACAGAAAGACTGAAGTCAATTGAGGATTGAAGTAGAGCATTCTCCACAGAAACTTGCTTGATTAGGCTGGCAGGCAACAGGCAGCTGGGTTGAGGAGCTCATATGTTGGAACTGGAAACATACAATCTGAATAAAGTCTTTGAAAGGCTGGAAGGATGGGCCAGTTGTAACAAGATGAAGTTTTAAACAAATAAGAGATGTGGCTTAAAAGCACTTGGTGTGAAAAAGCCTTAAGGATTTTGGTCCCACTAAGCATTTGTCGAGAGTGTGCTGGAGCTGCTTTGGATGCTAAGGGGATCTTGACTATATCAATAGGAGGACAGTGTCCAGAGGTTTCACTGCCCAGAGCACACTTGGGCTACTGCTTCTAATACCCATCCCCGAGGGACAGTGACAATCTGGAGACTGTCCGAAAGAAGTGACCCAAATGAGGAGGGCTCTGGGAACCTTGGCATGTATGGAAAGGACAGAAAAATGTTGATTAGCTTTTAGTGTTTGAAGAGCTTAAAGAAGTTAGATTTGTTTGATTCTGGAAGGAAGACTCAAGTCTAAATAAGAACTGCAGGGAGGAAGGTTTTACTTCAATATTAAATTTTCTTATGATAGTGGAACAAATAGTGGTACCTTAGGTGCAGAAACTAGACATGACATTGTAGGGATGTTGTAAGAATCTAGGCAGTGGACCGTGTATAGAGGAGATGGGAGAGGGAGAGAGTGGATGGAGGGAAGAGGCAGATAAGAGACCTCAGAGATCCAAGAGCCTGATGTAATCTAGGCCTGTGGCCCAACTCCAGTCATAAACCCTCCTCTCGTTTTAAATCATTTCTTTTGCAGGGCAACAGGAGCAGAGGACAATTCTCTTCAAGAGGAGAACTCTGAATCCCTTTATGAGGCAGAGACTATGAACCCAGAGGTTACTCTGTCTTTGGAGGGAACTTTAAACCTGGAGGACATTCTCTACCTGGGGGACACAGGTGACCTTGATGAGACACTGTATGTGGCAGAGACTGGGAAGCCAGAGGAGGCGCTGTATATTGAGGAGACCATGCAGCCAGATGAGGCACTGTCTGAGAAGGAAACTGTAAAGCCGACTGAGATACAGTTTGTGGAAATGCCTGTGAAGCCAGAAAAGACCACAAGCCCAGAGCAGATTACATATATTGGAGAGACAGACATAATGGCGGAGATAATCTACCCTGAGGAGAGCCTCAGTGCCAAGCCCAGCCCCAGCACAGAAGAGAATCTGAGCGTAGAGGACCTGGAATTGCTAGAAGGGCGCTTCCAGCAGTGTGTCCAAGCTGTGGCCCAGCTGGAAGAGGAGAGGGATCAGCTCATCCATGAGCTTGTGTTGCTCCGGGAACCAGCCCTACAGGAGGTACAGCAGGTCCACCAGGACATCCAGGTGGCCTACAAACTGCATGCCCAAGCAGAACTGGAGAGAGATGGGCTAAGAGAGGAGGTCAGGCTGGTCAAGCAGAAGCTCTTCAAGGTGACAAAGGAATGTGTGGCCTACCAATACCAACTGGAGTGCCGCCGGCAGGATGTGGCCCAGTTTGCTGAGTTCCGGGATGTGCTGACTACTCGGGCAGCCGGACTCTCAGGGGAGCTGGCCCAGCTCAGAGATACCTACCAGAAGCAGAAGGAACAGCTGCAGCAACAATTAGAAGCACCCCGGAGCCAGAGCGATGGGCACTTTCTCCAGGAGAGTCGTCGGCTCTCTGCCCAGTTTGAGAACCTCATGGCAGAGAGCCGTCAGGGCCTGGAGGAAGAGTATGAGCCTCAGCTGCTGCGACTCCTAGAGAGGAAAGAAGCTGGGGCCAAAGCTCTGCAGAAAACCCAGGCTGAGATCCAGGAGATGAAGGAGGCTTTAAGACCCCTGCAAGCAGAGGCCCGACGGCTCCACCTGCAAAACAGGAACCTGGAGGACCAGATCACACTTGTGAGGCAAAAGCGAGATGAGGAGGTGCAGCAGTACAGGGTAAGCCCACTGGGCATGAAATGAAGTGTGGGTATGGTCTTACAGTCTGGGGAGGTGACCAGAGTCAAATGTCTTTGGGGCTGAAGGCAACTATCATATGTAGGAAGAACTCTGGGGCCATTCACTTCCTTGCTCTATTTTTTTTTCTTTTTTAAGGAGGTACTGGGGACTTAACCTGGGACCTTGTACATGCAAAGCAGGCACTCAACTAGAGCTACACTTGCTCTGCTACATTAAAAAAAATTTTTTAAAAATGCTCCATTCTTATTTTATTCACTCAGGCTAGGGGTTCAAAGTTACCTGCATTTTTTGTTTACATAGCACTTTTACACCTATTTTATCATTTGATTCTCACATGAATCCTGTTAAGTATTACCATTTTTTATGGATGAAGAAACTGAGGCTCAATGAGTTAGAATTATTTGAACTCTAGTCTGACTAACCCCAAATATTTCAGTATGCTTTCCGTGAATGAATCACACTTGAATGTGAATGAATCATACTTGAGTTCATATACAGCAGGAGGTAAGGAGAGAATTAAATCTATATTCCTTATTCTCCTTATTTGTGCATTTGTCTAAGTGTGAGCCAGGTCTAATTCCTTTTTAGAACAGAATGGATATAAATAACTAAATGAATAAACAATTGCATCTGTCTCTCTCACAGACTAAGAACTTTCAGAAAGTAGGAAATATGTTTTACTTAACTGTATTATTCTTCACCACCCATAGTTCTAAGTACACATCAGGTGTTGAATTTATGCTGTTCTGCATGAGAGATGACTACAAGGTGGTGCTTTAGAGCAAGATTTTTCTTTTGAAACATACATTCCTTTGGATAAACTAAAAAGCATATGCTTTCTGAGATTCTGATACATCCCTAAGGGAATATGTCCTCTGTTGAAAATGGTAGTATTCACTTGAGTGAAGATTTATCAAGCTTTCTTCAGTTATGAAGTGTTTTTTTTTTTTTTTTGGTTATAATATTGAATGTTTTCAAAATATGAAACATATAAAACAGTTTCACCCACCCAGTCCCCTCCCACAATTGCTTTTTTATTGGCTCATAATTTAGTGAAAGGGTACTTATTTAGCATAAATATTGTCCTTAACAGCTTATACTCAATTAAATCATTACACTTATAATTGTAACCCAGGGTAAAAAGTATATGTGACATAAGAGAGGTGCAGGTAAGAGTGCTACGGGATGAGATTATTTTTAGCCATGGGTTAAATCAGAGAATTCTTCATGGAAGAAGAGGTGGAATTTGAGCTAGGTATTGAAATATAAGGAGATCTAGACCAGTTCCATCCAATAGATTTATCTTGTGAGTCACATGTATAAAACTTTCTAGTAACCACATGAAAAACAGGAGAAACTGGTGAAAGAAGCTTTAATATATTTTATTTCCCATTTAAAAAATCATTCAACATGTAATCAATATTAAAAATTATTAATGATTTTACTTTTTTTTTTGTTTGGTACTAAGTCTTTTAAATCTAGTATTTCATACTTACATCTCTATTTGGATTACTTAGATTCCAAGTGCTAAACAGCCACATGTGGCTAGTGGTGTCCATAGGACAGTGCAAATCTAGGTATGTGGAGATGCCTGGAACCAGATGAGACAAAGGCATAGAAGTAAAAGAGAGCAGAGCGTGTTCAGGAAATTATTAAACTTGGCTGCATGTAAAAGGAGATCTATAAAGGTATGTTGAACTGTAAAGGTTGGTTGGGGCAGTTCACCATGGATTTGAAATCCGACCTAGGGAGTTTGGACTTTATTCAGTAGTTGATTGCATTGTTAATGGTATTTAATTAGGGGAGTGATGATTGGCTCTCTACTTTTAGAAAGTACTGGTGGCAGTGTGTAAAATGGTCTAGAGACCCAGAGACATGGGAGACAAATCAGAAAGCTCCTACAGGTAAGAAATAACAATGGTAGTGAGAATAGAAGGAAGGGGAAGGATGAAAGAACAAGTGCAGAAAAATAAACTTGGCAAGCGAACGGATGGGGCAGGGATGTGAGCAAGACAAGTAAGATGCTGAGATTTCAGGCATGAAATGGAGGAGTTATAAATAGGGAACTCTGGTTAGAGTTTTCTGACCCAGTAATAGAGAAGCGGTATAATTATTTTCTCCAGTATCACTGTACTAGGTTTGTTTCAGGGATCATTCTAGGAAGCATACTCTGGATGAGCTTCTCCTATCAGTGTATCATAATTAAAGTAAGAATCAAGGTATGAAGTACTTAATTCTTTCTGAAATGGCTTCCTAAATTGTTTGCTGAAGGTCACCTATGGCACCTGACTACTTTTCAAGGGTGCCCCTTTAGCCCTTGGGCTTTGTTCCAATGGCAAACTTTGTGTTTTTTGTTATCATCAACATCCATGCATTCACCAAATATTTTCTAAGTGCCGTAGAAGCAAGCTATGTGCTGGCACTGGAGAAGAGGAAGGTGGGGGTCCCTGCCCTCAGTCCAGGGAAGATACCAGGTAAAAATAACATATTTTTAAAAATCTAAGACACTGTTGGTGTTAAGATGCAATCTGATTTGATATTAAAATATGAAAAAAGTGTCTTAGGATCAATGAAATAATTTGTACACCTTAATTTTGTAAGTGCTGTAATAGTTGTAGGAATAAGGCACTGTATTGATGAAGCAGTTGATTATCCCTGCCAGGAAAGACAAGCAGAAACATCACAGAGGATTAACAGCTAGAACTTTTTGAGCACTTACTATATGCCAGGCAAAGCACTTGAAGTGCTTTACGTCTTAACCAATTTTAATCTTTACAGCATTTTGAAGTAGGTACCAACTACTGTCACCACTTGAAAAATGAGAAGAGGTGAGATAAAAACAAGTTAAATCATTTGTCCAAGATCATACAACTAGGAAGTGATGGATCAAGGTTTTGACCCTGAGTGATCTACTCACATTCATATCAACCACTACAAGGTGTTTGAGCTGGGCCTTGAAGAATGAATTCATTGGGCAGACGGGGGAAAGTATTCGTGGCAAAGGGAACAGCTTGTACAGTACCCAACAATACAAAAGATAAGTTGTTCTGGGAAGAGAGCTCATTGTGCCTGGAACACAAAGAATATAAGAAGTAGAGATGAGGTTGGAGAGATAGACTGGGACCAGACTTTAAGGGACTTTATATTCTTTAGGCCAGTAGTTTTCTTAAAAGGTTTTTTCCAAAGTCCTGGATCCTTTTTCAGAAATAGTATTTTCTATGGAATGTCAAAATACAGTAAAAATTTAAAAAATACAAAAAAAGGAAATAAAATACAGGTAGTAGAGCTATTCTGACTGAGGACAGGAAAGGGTACTCCAATTTGGCCTCTTCTGGGGTTTCACAATAAAGTATGAAAACCACTAAAGAGCCAGTGAAGATATTCAGGCATTCATGTGATTTAATTATATATTTCTAAGTTAATATGAGTAGGGTTTGACAACTGGTTGCAGTGGAGGAGTTGAGGAATTTGCCAAGAATGATCCCAAAGTTAATGAAGATATGCAGTATACTTACTATCTGTATACTTCTTATCAACAAGCATTACGTATAGGGCACAAGACATGCTAAGAACTAGGAACCTACAGTCAGATCAACAGTTAGACATGAAAAAGGAATTTGAGAGCCTTTTCTCCCTCTTCCTGCTCATGGCTACCTTGTGCTCCAGCACAAAGGTATCTACAGTTCTAATGAGCCACTTTCCCACAATTTCACGACCCTACACATGACCAGAACTCCTTTCCCCCTTTACTACTTTATTTCTACTAATCCTTTAAGAGTCACCAAGTCTCTTATCTTCCTGGGAAGCTTTTCCCTGACACTCCTGTGTTCCCAGCAACACCTGTCACAATGATTATGTTTTGTTTCTCTCTCCTGAGCACAGACACTGAATCTCTTCTGTTTTTAGTCTAAATAGAAAATTAAATGAATATTGCCAATAAAAATGCTACTAGAGATGAGAGGAAGGCCGGATGATTTGGTGCTGGGGACACTGGATACAGAAGTGGCAGGAGCAAAGGTACAGAGATAAATGAATTGGTCAGACTAGGGCAGTGCTGTCCAACAGAAATATGCAAGCCAAAGATGTCATTTTACGTTTCTAATGACCTTGTTTAAAAAAGACACGAGTGATTTGATTGTAACATAACCCATGCAATCAATATAAAAAATTGAGCTATTTTACATTTTGTGTGTGCTCACCAAGTCTTAGAAATTTGCTATCTTGCACTTGTACACATCTTTGAATTCAGGCTAGCCATACATATTTCAAGTGCTGAATAGCCACACGTGGCAGGTGGCTTCTTCACTGGACACTGCAGAGCTAGAGGAAAATGTTCATATGAAAAAGTGATTGAGGGTCAAGTTAGAGGTCAGGATCAAATTAGAGAGGGTCTGATACCAGACTAAAGAAGTGGAAAGCCTTTGAAAGATTTTGAGGTGACAAAGCAGTTTTTGGAAAGTTAATTCTAGTGGTGTTATATAGGACTGCATAAACTGGAGATTGTCCTTACTGCCCTTATAGCAATCTTTCCTTCATTCCACTGAGGTTGTCCCAGCCTGTTGGAGCTTATCAATGATGATACAGATTGCCTTCCCAATCATATACTTAAATGCCTCACCAAAATAACATGTTTGCTAGGTAGTGAGGCTTGGGAAATTGGGACACAGTATACGCAGATGCCTTCTGACAACACGCTCTTAGGTGTGAGGATGCATCTTTGTGTGGTGCCAAAGCAAGGCTGGCTACTAAAAAAGGCTTTTTGACAAACTAATGAAAGTTAAGATTCAGACAAGAGTTATCCAACATTGCAGAACAATGTGCCACAGGTATTCTATCAAGAATGACTCAGAAAACAAATTATTTAGATCCTTCTTATAATAGCATGTGCCAAATTGGATTCCTCTTTATTATTCCTCAAATTGACTTTAAGTCACTGCCCCTTAAAACCTACCTTCCAACTTTACTGCCAACCCCCTTCCTTATGACACTACTAGCTAAGCCAGAGCCTGACTTGCTGACATCTTCCTTACCTCATCCCTCAAGCATTAACCCTAGGCAGAAACAATTTATAAAATGCATCTTAGCCTCATCTTGGCAGAATGGAAACTGGACAGTTATTTTTAAGCTCCTGAGGGTCTCTTCAGTATAGCATCTTTCTTTCAACTTGAGAATAATTTTTAAACAAGTCCAGTCTTTTTGTATAATGAGTAAAGGATACAGGGAACTAACAACTATGACAGCCATCATCCTCCCCGATAAAGTATCTGTTTAGCTCTGACTTCAAGGAGCCTCAAATGTAAAAACTTAAACAAGTGAGAATAAAAATAAGGCTGAAAAAAAAAAAAAAAAAAGAGCTCAATTATCTTTTCTTTTTCCTGTAAATTAACAACCCAAATAGCTTCTAAACTAGTTGTGCAGCTATCCTAGAATTCTAGCTAATATAACTGCTACCACAAAGATTTGGTTTCTTTCAGATTAATTCTCCCCAACAGCATTTCTTAAGATTGTGAAACTGGAAAGTCCTTCTGAGTACCTGTCCACTCTTTCCAGGATTCTATTAAGTAAGCTGTGGCAGACAAACCTCCCTTTCAGGTCACCATTTTTAAAAGTGGTTTCACTTTGTCAAGACATTTAAACTCTTTGAATCTCAGTTTCCTAAGCTATCAAATAAATGTAACATCAACTCTGTGAAGAGTAAACAATGTATAGTAAGTATTTTATAAAGTATATTGGACAATGTCAAGTTTTTAATGTTTAGCTCTTAGAAACATTCTTGGCCCTTTCGTACAGGAACAGCTGGAGGAGATGGAAGAACGACTGAGGCAGTTAAGAAGTGGGGTGCAACTACAGCAGCAGAAGAACAAAGAGATGGAACAGCTAAGGATCAGCCTTGCGGAAGAGCTCTCAACCTTTAAGTCAGTTTTTGCTGCCACCCAAATCTTTATCTAAAGCTGGCTGAGGGGATGGAGGGGAGGGTTCAGGGGAAATTTTACCTAACAGTGAAAAACATAAGAATTATCTGGGAATTTTCAAATTGTGCTTATCCATGATGTGATGAAAAATGGCTTTTTTTTTTTTTTTAAAGGGCTATACTTCCCAAGAGCCTGGAACAGGGTGAGGCTCCCACTTCTCAGGCAGGTAGAATCAATACACAATCTCAAGGTGATCTTTGTGGGTTAGAGGAGTGGTATTTACCTCTTGACTGCTTAACAATACTAATGCCTTAAAAAAAAAACCAGGAAGAAAAACTTAATGTGGGTCTAAATAGTATGCCTAATGAAGTCATTTAGGGATAACATATACCTCCCAAAATGTTTGGTTCAAACATTTAGGATTCATTTGGGATGTCAAATATGCTGTAATTATTGCCAGGAATTCGGTAACAGGAAAACATCTCTAGATTCTGTATATTCTCACTTTCCTCATCCTACCTGCTATTCATAGTTTTCTTAGAATAGCAGAGAAGGCAGTTATGCTGTCAGAATTCAGATTATGACCAAAGGAGGCCAAGAAGGCCATATTTAAGCCTGTGATATTCACAAATAGCTGTGGGGGGAGCATGTTTATAGGCGAAGGGGCAGGACTCTTGCTTAATATGTGAAACAATCAACACACCTAGCCATTAGCTACCTTATATAATAAGATATGCAAAGGCTGTGGTTTTAGAAGTGAGAAAGATGTTCATATTTCTCAGAATTACTTTTACTTTCAGGGCCTGACACAACTAAAAGCAACTTTTGGACCAATGACCTATTCAAACAAGCACTGGCTAATAATCCATTTTAACGTCCTACTCATTTTGCCTTTAACAAAATAATCAAAATACTGCCTTCATACATCTGGTAAAAATAATGACAAAATAAACATTCAATTGAGGATACCTCTATCCATGTTCTTCTATTATGCTCTCATATTCTTTATTAAGCGCTAGGTCCCACATTAGATAAAGAAACTAAAGACAGAAAAAAAAGAAGTCTGCCAAGCTATATATACTGGAGAGACTCATAAATTAATAAAATTATTAACTTCCTAGTTGAATTTACATCTTGGATACAAATTCACAAATAGCTTATAACTGATGCTTTTCCTTACTAGATTTTTAAAAAAAACTTTTATCCAGACGTGACTGAATTATATTACTTTGTCACTGAAGAAAATTATCTTCTGAACACCTCTGCTTGATCAGATGAAAAGTACAATAGGAAAAAGACAAAGATTAATCCAAAGAAATGAAAATTACAAAATTTTGGCATTGTAATACCTAGGCAGAGAAAATTTTTAGCCAGCCTCCTCCATTCACAATCACCTGTTACCACCACTGTTTTGCAAACAGTAGACACCCAAATATATGCTAGGGGAAAGCCATCGCTTATCTAAATCGTGCTTCACCAACTTCTCCCAAACAGCCCTTACTAATGAGACGTCTGAAGTTCAATGTTATAAATTTTCTACTGTTATTTTAAATTGCACAAAGTATAAACTTAAATCTTTTTTTTCCCGAATCTTACAGGGGCTGTTTAGAAATGTATGGCCGAATCTGTACCCCAGAAACAACGAAAAGCTTCTTAGCAAAGGATCACTAAGTATTCTTTGGACATACTTTCTTCCAGATAAGGGAGTGCCAGGAACTCGGCGAGCAATTTACCCTGTGAAAGTCACAAATATTGACCTGTTAAAGATTCTAGGGCTGGATGAACACCAGTCAACATTTAGCTGGATTTATTTCATAGGCTGCTGGTACTGATCTCAATGCACCAAGGAATGGAAAAGTGAGCCTTCTGTCCTCCAGCAGAACCCTCCCATGCACTCTGAATAAATGTATGGATACACCTTGCAGGGCTGCAAGAATGTATCCTGCCTTATAGTGATACAAACCAAAAACATTTACGGGGTGGGTATGGGGAAGGTGGCAGTGCACAAATGGGGTAGAAAAGGTAACCAAAACTCATTACCTGGGTTTACTATTTGAATTCTTTTGTGCCATGAGTGTTAAAGCTTTAAATGAACACTTTTACAAAGTTTACTTGCTAAAGGCTATGCTGCTTCATCTGGTTTATTCTTAATTGTGCCAAGTTAATTTCCTCTTACTCCAAAACACCTACTTAATTTAGAAAAGAAACCAACTCAGATTTCAATGAAAGGTTGAGATTTTCCCAAAGATCTTACCTTATGAAAATGATTTTATGTCAGTGATCTATTCAGTCAACAAACAAAAACTGAGTGACTAGCAAAGAACCAGGCATTCCACTGTTATGGCACTTGCCAATGAAGGCTTTGACAGCCTGTTATTTTAACCTCTAAGTATAGGTACCAGTGAAAAATATACTGGGGAGATTCAGGCTCTCCATATGAAAAGGTTCAAACACCTTTTCCAAATTTAAATTTTGCCTTAAATTCTACCACACTGCCTTTGACGTTTTTAAAAGTCCATGAGTTATTTAGGGAAGAATGGGTAATAGACTTCTGAGAGATGTTATTTATCAAAGTATAATCCATCCACCTCTGACTCAGCGTTTTATGTCTTTCCCTTTCCCTGGAAAGGAGTAAAGCTCTTTTTTATAGTTCTGGGTCCATTATATTTAACTCTGCTCTTGATAGTCAAGACCATGGAAAATAACTGCCATTTGAATAACTATTATAGAAGCCAGAGACTGTGTTTGATGGATGTTATGCACTAAATAAGACTGATGAGCATGGGGTTACGTAGAAAAGCAATTTATTCCATTATAAGCACTTACACAGTTAGTCATGGAGAATAACAGGCCTGCTGGTGAAACAGGTCACCCAAAAGGGAGATGGTACCAAACTAGTGGTCAAGGACTAACTCCTAAAAAAAAAATAAAAATTAAAAAAAAAAAAATAAAAATAAAGCAAACTCTTATCCAGGATTAATTTAATTTTAAAAACAAATAGCTATTGATTCACTCTTCTCAACTTAACTGGACAGTCTACCTGTGGTATAACTGTCAGGTAAAAACATACATCTTTACAACTTGGTGGTCCCAAGTTTAAAAAACAACCATTTCACAGAAAGGAAAGAAATAATACGAAACAGCTCAAGAAATATACTAACGAGCAAAAATATATGAGGAAAGAGGAACATGTAAAATAAAGTTTGACTTAACTGAAGAAACTGAGAGGAGACTGGTCTACATGGGAAAATGTGCATCTTGTAAAGTCAGGTATGATGATTTTAAGAGTAGGAACCTATATTATTATTTGAATCTCTCCCTTACTTCCTGAATAAACACATCTTGCAGTATTATACTTCATGGATCAGACGCCTACCCCACTTGGCTCTATTCCTTATGCGCTCTAACTATAAATGAGTCTGAAAAACTTGGGAATATAGCATAAGAAGAAAAATGACCACACACACATATTTCCCTTTCTGTGTCTACTTCAGACCTGGGTTTGATTCTAGAAAATTCCTGAAGAAAATTTAAATATAAGTTTGTGGCTTTGCTGAATCAAGTCCCCCAGTTAATATTTAGAAAACACCCAATGTCTGGGCAAATAGCATTCTTGATGGTAGCTACAGAGGGATAGCTGAACAAAGTCTGTGTCAAAACCAGTGTTAAATCAATCTCAGGGTTGAAAGGGAAAAAAGGGGAGTTTAAAATCACAAGTGCAGACATATCTAAGATCCTTGTCCTTCTGGATCCACACTTCCTTCAGGGTCTTCATCATTATAAATGTTCTCTGCCTGCCCCAAAACAAGAAAAAGAAAGAGAAAAGGTATTTAGTAAACATAAATGTTACTTCCTGAAGTCAGGTTTCAGCAATTGATCCAGAGAACCAGAGAGAAATATTTTAGGTTCACGAGTCAAATAGTCTCTTTTGAAATGACGCAGCTCTGCCATTGTTGTGTGAAAGCAGTTACAAACCACCCATAAAAGAATGGGCGTGACTATGTTCCAATAGAAAAAGAGAGGTGGCCCACAGCCTTAGTTCTATAAATCCTCTATATCAGGCCATTCCAACAAAATTGAAGTTTGGTCACCGTTTCTTTTGATAACTAACATTCTTGAGTCCTTTAATTTATGATATAACTAGGCATTATGCATAACAGTAAAAAAGTGAAAACAATTTGATGACTGGATTAATAAAATGTAGTATACTCATAAAATGGATTATTCAACAACAATTAAAAAAGCCAATCACAAAGGGTTATAATGTTTGATATATAAATGTCCATAACAGGCAGACTCATACAAGGAAGAAAGTATATTGGTGTTGCATAGGCTGTGTGTGTGTGGGGGGGGTGGAGGGGGAGAATTAGGGAAAAATGGGAGAGTGATTGCTAATGAATGGATATGGGGTTTCTTTTTGTGGGAATATAAAAAATGTTTAAAATTGAGGTAATGGTTGTACAAGTCTGAATATGCTAAAAGCTACTGAATGGTACACTGAAAAAATAGAAGACCATAATATTCCAAATCTCAATTTATAAATATTTTCTAAAGAAAAACTGCTCTTGCATTAAATAGACCACACTTCTACTACTTGATGAAACAACTGTTATCTAAAGACATAATCTTAAATAAAGAAACCACTTTCATTTCAAATGGGCAAAATTTATTGTTCTTAGTACTTATAGTGCACAAACCATTAGGTTAGGTGCTACAGAGAATGGTTAAAGACATAGTCCTATTTTCAGAGTTTGTGATCTGATAGCAGAGATAAGGAATATATACAATTCTAAAAATAATTAAGAGAAATAACCTGGACTGGAGATAACTGTCTTGGATGTGAACTAGGTTCAACCTCCTTTACAACAATCACACAGCAATGAATAAAGTGGCTTTAGGTGGGTGCCACCATGCTGTTCTGTAATCCTTTTCCCTAGTTAATAATATGTCCCAAATATCTTATAAACACAAACATGCTTTCTTTGAGACATAATATTCCATAGTATGGATGTAGCATAATTTGTTCATCTCATGGGTCATATTTTTTCACTTCAAAGATAATTCTGATTATTGGCCAGCCCAGACCAAGATGGTAGAGTGAGATGCTTCAGGGCTCTGCCCTGTCCCTGCAAGCTTTGAACTACCAGCAAGAACTGGCAGAAATATCTTTCTCAAAGCTACAGAGAACAGTTACAGGACTGCAATAACAAGGTGAATGCCAAATCAGGAAAAAGGCTATTTAAAAGCCCCTGTTCCACATGTTCCACACCTTACTGTGCAGCATGAAGCGGGCCCACACTCCTAATTTGGATCCCTGGTCCCTTTATTGGAGAGAGAAGATCAACTCTCTGGACACAAAGGGAGCTTGTATGTCTGGCCAACCTGGTGGTAACCTGAGGGACTACCATCCTAGAAGGTGGCTCACAGAGCTCTCCTACAGAACTCTGTGGAAGAGAATTCAAGTCATGTGGACTGGAGCAAGGGATTACTGGTTACAGGATATACAGTGAAATGGAGGACCATGAGGTTTAACAGGACAAGAGCTATTCTCCAAACTCACTATGGATAAGCCCTGAAGGAAAGCACTTGGACAGGTTAATCTGCAATGACTGGGAAAAGCTCTTTTCCTACCCTTTCTTTTTGGTTAGCTCCTGGCATTCAAGGAAAGTTTCTGTTCCAACATGAGCTGGCTGCATGCTTAAGGAACAAGAGTCTAAATTCCAATGATAACATCCTAAAATATCAAAATGACCAGATTTCAACAAGATTACAAAACATACAAAGAAACAGGAAGTGATGGTTCAGGTAAAGGAGAAGATCAAAGCATTAGAAACCATCAATGAGGATTAGACCTAGGATGTTCCAGACAAATACTTCAAAAAAATATGGGAGTGGATTTGGCTAAAGTGGTTCAACAACTCCTTCTCATGTATAAGGTCCTGGGTTCAACTCCCAGTACCTTCTAAAAACAAAAAAAACCCCAAACCAATGAAAAACGGCACCTCTCACTGGGGAGTGGTTGTAGCTCAGTGGTTTAGCACCTGCTTCCTATGTATGAAGTCCTGTTCACAATCCCTGGTACCCCCAATTAAAAAAAAGAAAGAAAAGAAAAATAGTCCTACATATGCTCAAAGAGCTGAAGGAAATCAGGAAAAAGATACATGAGATGCATGAACACAAAGAGAAATATTAATAGAGATGAAAATTATGAAAAGGAACCAAACAGAGCTAAAGACCACAGTAACGGGAAAATGGATGTGATTCAACCAACTGGGCTCCTGTCTACCATATAGGAGGTCCAGGGTTCAAAGCCCAGGGCTTCTTGGTGAGGGCAAGCTGGCCCATATGGGAACGATGCCCAGTGCAGGAGTGCTGGCTGACGCGGAGAGCTGGTGCAGCAAGATGATGCAACAAAAGACACAGAGGAGGGAAGTGGATGTGGCTCAACTGATAAAGCATGTGTCTACCATATAGGAGGATCCAGGGTTCAATACCTAGGGCCTTCCGACCTGTGTGTGCCCCATGCACAAGGAGTGCACCCTGCAAGGAGAGCCACCCTGTGTGAAAAAAAGTGCAACCCTCCCAGGAGTGGCGCTGCACACATAGAGAGCTGACGTAGCAAGATGATCCAACAGAAAAAGACACAGATCCCCAGTGCAAAAAAGAGACGCAGTTTCCTGTGCTACCGAGGGCGCAAGTGGACACAGAAGAACACACAGCGAGTGGACAGAGAGAACAGACAATGGAGCAGGGGCGGGGGAAGGAGAAATAAATACATAATAAATCTTAAAAATAAAATGTAGCAGAACAGGGAGCAAGAGAGTAATTGCCTCTCTCCCATTCCAGAAGGTCCTAGGATCGGTTCCTGGAGCCACCCAATGAGAATACAAGCAGACACAGAAGAACACACAGCGAATGGACAAAGAGAGCAGACAACCCGGGGAACAGCAGGGGAAGAAATTAAATAAATATATAAACTTAAAAAAAAAAAAAAAAAAAAAAAGACGACCAGAGTAACAAAAATAAGTGTAGTGAACAGTATAAGCATGGTGGAAGTTCCAGAAGACAAAGGGCACAGAGCATACTGGAGAAAATAAGTAATTTAACAAAAGACATGAATATACATGCCCAAGATGCTCAACAAACTTCAAACAGGATAAACCCAAGCAGATCCATATTGCACCATGTTATAATCAATCGACGAGTTTAATGCCAAAGACAGAGAATTCTGAAAGTTATAAGGGAGAAGCAACATATCACATACAATGAAGCTTAAATAATAACAAGTACCAATTTCTCATCAGAAGCCACTGAGGCAAGAAGACAATAGGATGACATGTGCTGTAAAAGCAGGGAAATGGGTGTGGCTCAAGAAACTGAGCTTCTGCCCACCACATGGGAGGTCCCAGGTTTGGTTCCCAGTGCCTACTAAAGAAAATGAGCAAGACAGCAAGTTGACACAACAGGCAGGCGCAATAAGTTGATGCAACAAAAGGCACGGGGAAAACATATGAGACACATAACAAAGCAGGAAGTGGAGGTGGCTCAGGCAATTAGTTGCCCCCCTGTCCCACATCGGAGGTCCAGTTTCAGTTCCTGGTGCCTCCTGAAAAGAAGATAAGCAGACAGCAGATACAAACAACAAGGGGGTGGGGAGAAAGAAAATAAAAATCTAACAAGTGCTGAAAGCAAAAATTGCCAACCCAAGATTCTATATCTTGCAAAACTGTCCTTAAAAAATGAGGAAGACATTTCCAGATAAACAAAAGCTAAGAGACCTTGTAACCACTATACCAGACCTACAATAGATGTTAAAGAGAGTTCTGTAGGTTGAAAGGAAAGGTCAAGAGATGGAAGCCACATGAAAAAATACAGATCTCTGGTGAAATTAACAATAGGTTAATATAAATACCAGTAACTATTATAGTTTTGGTTTGTATCTTCACAGGTTTACTTCCTACAGGATCTATAAAAAGCAGACACATAAAATGTAATGATAAATCAGTGGTTTGGGCTCATAATATAAGCTTAAAGAGACAAATCAGAAATAGAGATTGCCAGAGGCAGAGGGCAAGGAGAGCAATAATGCATAATGGGTATAGGGTTTCTATTTGGGGAAGTGGGAAAGTTTTAGTAATGGGAGGTGGTGTGGGTACTACAACATTGTGAATGTGATTAATCCAATTGAATGGTATGCCTGGAAGTGGTTAAGATGGAAAAGTTAATGTATATATGTACCCACAATTAAAAAGAAAAAAAAAAGGCAACTAAGACGACAGTGACAATTAAACACAATACATGATCCCAAATCAGTTCTAACGAAGGGAAAAAAAGCTCAAAGGGACATTATTAGTACATATGAAAAAATAACAGAACACAGACTAAGCTTTATAATAATATTAATTTTCATGAACATGACAACTGTCCACAGAGAAGTTATATAAGTGAATACCCTTATTCTTAAGAAAAAAACATGGTAATAGTAACTTCAAGGAGCAAGATGTATACAATCTACACTCATATTCAGAAAATGGATTGACACTGATAGATGGATGCATATACAGAATAAGGCAAATATGGCAACATGTTAAAATTGGTGGATCAGGGTATGGGGGGTATGAGTATGTTGGAGCTCTCTGTATGGGTCTGTATTATTTTTGTAACTGCCCTATAAGCGTAAAAAAAAAAAGAGAAAGATCTCATTCTAAAAACGTTCTTTCTTTCATTGAGTCAAAACTTTCCCTTGGAGCTTCTTCCTAGCTCTAGATCTACCCTGAGACACCAAGTTTCTTTTCATTCATCAGGCTACCCTGATTCAAAGTTATAGATTTTTTTTTTTATACTTCTGTATACCAGACATTACAATTATTCTTACTGCTCTGAAAATTCAGAGAAGGGCAATCACTTCCATTAGAGAAGAAAATATATGAACTCTTAGAAAGGCTTCACAGAGAATTGGTGGTATTTGATTTTGGTCTTGAGGAATGGTTGAATTAACAGAATAGATTTGGGAGAGAAGGAAGAAGAGACCTTATGAAAAAGAAACAAAAGCAGAAAACCATGAAAGCAAGCGAGCTGTCTGGGAAAGAGTGACTTATCCAATTCAGTTAGCCCGGAACATAGAATAAAAAGCAAAATGTAAATGGCCTTGCACAGAAATATAGGCAAGGACACAATAAATTTCCTTTATCTTAGACATGGTCATGGGAACTGTGCTAGCAATTCTGAGAAGTCACTGCAGGGATCTTTCTTAAAGATTCAAAAGATAGCAAAAATGGGAGACAGGAAGCAAGGCAACAATTAAGAGACTATTCTGAAAGTACTAAAAGTAGTAATGAGAACCTCACCGAAAGTCTAGGATATGGGATAGAGACAAAAAAGGTAGGTATGTGTGTCTGAACTTAGAGGATGAGGATAGACAGCAGAAACATTGCAGAGACAAATGCTAGAAAATGTGTTAAGTGAATAAACAATTGAGAACTCTTGAGTTTTCAAGTCCAGTTAGCTGAGAAAACATTGGTGCCTTAAACAAGACAGAGAAGACAAGAGGAGGAAAGGAGAGTAAGGAGAAGGGGGAGAGAGGAAGAAGTTCAGTTTTGTTTAGCTGAGTTTCAGGTACCAGTGGGACAAAAATATAAAGGCGAAGAACAGGTAGTTGAAAAAAACTTGAAGTGGAGGGCAAAACCAAAGTCAAACGTGGGAATAAAATGGATGGATGCCAGTTATATTTGTGAAGTTTAGAAATACAAGGTGATACTACGCCTCATTTATCTTACCAATTCTCCCCTTAAATAAACGACCAAAACACTTACCATCTGCCACACCTGCATGATATTGTCTTCTGATACAGAACAAATCACCCAAGGTTCATTGGGATTCCAGGAGAAATCAGATATCTTGGCAGTGTGACCACCATGGATAAACTGAAAATGAGACGAAAACAAAGATATGAAAAACAGATAGAAAATATTAAATTACAGGTGATTTCAATACTGCTCAATTTTGGTAACATACCAACAACTCTGGTGGCCCATCTTCTGCATCTTCTGGGGATTGTTCCTCTCCAATTTTACTAGAGCAAAAAGATTTTAACCAGTTAAAACAGATTTACCCTGAATAATTAATTTTGGAAAGTGTAAAGAAAATAGCTCCATGGAGGGAGTAGCTAATACAGGACTCACCTTAAATCCCAGACATTCAGTCTACGATCAGTACCACTAGAAGCCAAAATAGTTTCATTGTGAGGTGACCACTGAACCTACATATAAGGATGAAGGAAATAGGAAAGCCAAGCATTAAAAAGAGAGGAAAATACCTGAAATTGTATTTAATAATTTAAAAACTTAAAAATAAAAGGAAAGGGAAAGTCAAAGTACTGTAGACAACTTAAAATGAGAAATCATCTTTTATATGCTGTCATAGTAAAAATTAAGAGAGATTCTGGAATGTAGGTTATCTGGGGCTAGAGTGATGGTAGGGATTAGAGAGTTAATGCTTAAATTATACAGTTCCTATTTGGGTTGATGGAAAAATTCTGGTAATGGATACTGGTAACACAATATTGTGGCTTAAGACATTGGGCTCCTGCCTACCACAAGGGAGGTCCCTGGTTTGGTTCCCAGTGCCTTCTAAAAGAAGACAGTGTGCTGCCGCAATGGGCAGGTGCAGCAAGCTGAACACAGTTAAGAGACACAAGAACATAATGAGAGACACAACAAAGCAGGGAACGGAGGTGGCTCAAGCAATTAGGTGCCTCCCTCCCACACTGAAGATCCTGGGTTCAGTTCCTGGTGCCTCCTAAAGAAACAAGGAAGATGGATGGACACAGAAAGTGCAAACAATGATGGGGTGGGGAGGAAAAAAAAAGAGACAATTATAAAAATGTGCTTTCAACAATTGTAACAAATGTACCACCTTAATGCAAAGTGTTAATAATGGGGCGGTACATGCAGAGTCTGTATTTTATGCACGTTTTCTGTAAACCTACAACTTCTCTAATTAAAAAAACGTAAAAGAAAACAAAATAACAAAAAAGCCCACAAAACTGAGGGAGGGGGAAGAATCCACATGGCAATGATCTTATTGAAGAGTTAAAGTAAACCACTACATGGAATTATTTTGTTTAGTAAAAAGTTCAAATCTAATGGTAGAGAAGAGGGCATCAGTGATAGCTATAGAAAATATAGACGACTCTCCAGGCAAGACCACCAATAAAAGCAAAAATAAAGAAATAGGACGGGGAAATGGACATGGCTCAAGTGACTGGGCTCCCGCCTACCACAAGGGAGGTCCCGGGTTCGGTTCCCTCCCACCTGAAAAAAAAAAAGGAAGATGAGCACCACTGAACAGACGCAGCAAATGCAAACAATGCAGATGTGGGGAGAAATAAACAAAAATAAACATCTAAGAAAAAGGAAAGGAAAGGAAAGGAAAGAAATAGAATGAAGACAAAATGTTCAACAGAACAGGCTGGATAGTAGAAAAAAGGTAAGAGCTTGGGTGCTTAAAATTATGATTTACCTAGAGCCCAGTTCAAATATCATATTTATCTATTAAAATTAATTTGCAGTACTTGAGTTCCTAACACTTGACAAAACAACCTTTTATCATAGTAATTTCCAAATGGGCCTCTCTTCAATATAAAAATATAAGCTTTTTGATAGCAAAGACAATTATAAAGTGTTCCTAACAGTGACTGCACAGAATAAGTACAACAATTATTTTTTTAATCAAGCCAGAGGGCTCTGCACGTTAAGAAAGGAGCTTAACAACATGGATCCAGTGGCTTAGAAGGGAACTTAGAAATCAGTTGAAACAGAAAGATTATAAAGATGAAGATTGGAAATAAAGGAAAAGAGAAGTGTTGGAAGCAAGACTGACAAAATAATCAGGCACCAGTTTTCTTAATACCACTTAATGACCAGTTTGAAGTAGTATAGAAACAAAAAAGGAAAAAAAAATCCTAATTCCCATAGGGACTGGCACAGGTGTCAGTAAATTTCTCCTATTTATTAAGCAATGGGATAAAGCATGAATGTACCTATTCACATATATACACATCCTGGAGATTTTCCTTAAAACAAAACAAAAAAATAAAGGATTAGTTGCATTAGTTTCCCTTACCTGGAATATTTCATCCTTATGTGATTCAAAGGAATGTAACTTGAGTTTCAGATTTCTCAAATCCCACAAGGCAACAGTCTATGTACAAAAAGAAAAAGAAACCAAGAGCAATCAGTAACTTTTTATAAGAGAACAAAAAGAAGACCCATAAGTGAAACATCTTTGTGCATTCAAAATATGCTAGAGAAATTCACCCTCTGTTTGTTCTTAAGATAAACCAAATTAACTGACCTTGTCAGCTGATCCTGTGGCAAGAATGAACTCACTATAAGGATTGAAAGAGAGGCAGTTCACTTCAGCAGTGTGAGCATCAACTGAGTGGCTTGGTTTGGAAGTATTGTTTGAACGAGTATCCCAGCTTTAGGAGGGAAAAAAAATTAAAATGGTCAACCAAATGTAAAATTTAGGTAATATATTAGGAAAAAATAAAAATGGATTCTACTCACATCATAAGTTTCTGATCATCAGCAACTGACCCAAACAGAGACTCATGGAGTAGATGCCAGGAAACATCTTCTACTACGGCTGTGTGCCCTGTAAAGATGGTCTTCGCATCCACCACTTTTCCTTCCTTTGGAACAGCACTGATGTCCCATAAGCAGATGGTCTTAAATGCAAAATTAACCATTATATAAAAGAGTACCCTTTCCCCGCCCTCCTGCCCCCCAAATAAACCAACTGATAACTAGGCCCAGCTTTGCTTCAAAATGGGAGGAATACGCACATGGTCATCCGAAGCACTAAGTAAGTGCCCACTGAGATTTGGGTTCCAAGAAAGTCCATAGCCTTCCTTCTGATGTCCACGGAGACGTAAGTCTGGGTTGCACTCTCCAGAAGGGTCTGCAAAGTAAGAGTATTACCTAAGTTCACTGACTTTTTAGCTCTACTAAGCATAAAGGAACTCTGATTAAGAGATCTAAAGTTCTTAACATTTATAAGCAATATAAAATGGCAGTATGGCCAAATATATAACACTTAAGCTGCACCATTATTCTGTTCTATGTAAACCAGCATTTTTTTTTCACTCAAGGGAAGAAGTATGAAAGATATTTCCACATATCAATATAAATCACAATACATTAAATTATACAAAGAATCGAATAAAGCAATATATTTCTATAGTGACTTATTTGTTTCTGAAGGGAAAAGAGCAAGTACCTGGTTTAGAAGGGTGTTTCGTGTAATCAAAAACAAGAACATCACTGGATGGAGTCTTTGTGGCAATGATGCAAGGGTTCTGAGGCATATAACGGGCCCTGTTTACTTCTCCTTCATGGTTGATCTTGATTTCTATTTCAATTTTTCCACTAACCGAGCCAAAACCTCCAAATTCTGTAAACAAGATAAATTAACTGCAATTGAGGACAAAAAGCAAGAGACATTTTATGTATATATGCCACTCAAAGTACATGGACAAAGGCAAGGCTATTTTTCAGAGAAGTGGTACACTATTAGAAGTAATTTAGACATTTCCTAGCACTATAAAGTAATATCACACCTCTTATTTCATGTAATTCTTACCACAACCTTACTTAGCAGACAAAGAGTTATTAGCTCCATTTTAGATGGGGAAATGGAAGCTCAGAGTACCTACAGTAATTTGCTCATGATGATATGGCTAATAAATGGTAGAGCCTAAACTGAATGAAAATACTCTTTCAAATACCAGATTAAGAATGCTGATTAAATAAAATATAAATTACTATTTTATTAATGATTATTATGTACAGAGTGTGCTCACACTAGAAAGTCCCTCTTACATCGTTTGGGATCCCCTTTCTGAAATACCATCACATCTTATCTTCTCCCTAAACCTTTCTCTTGCCCAGTGAGGAAAAACAGAGCTACAATAGTTACTTCCATTTTCCTAACCCCCACTCGCACTTGCCAACGGAAGCCTTGGTTGAAATAAACCAGGTAGGCAAGTACCAGACAAAAGCATTTTTTATTCACGCTTGACTACTGTATGTACTTAGAGAATCCTCCCAAGTGCCATTATAAAATGTGTAACAATATAATTTATGACTATAAAATCTTCGCAAAGGAATACATAAACAGAGGTAGTTAATGATCAAAGAATTATAGAAAGCTACATGATATGTAAAAAAAAAAGTGCAAAGTGAGAGTCAGACCTAGACCTAACTAGCTCTGCCTCTAAGTAGCTTGGTGATTTGGGGAAGACTTTCAATTTTTGAGCCTCAACTAGCTTATCAATAAAGAAAAGAAATGGTGATTGTTAAAAGAGAAGGTATAAATGAAAATGCTGTCAATAACATTTATCTTTGAGGTAAAGGAAAAAAAAAAAGGCTTTGAAAAGCCAAATAGTAACATAGTTGGCATATTAGATAACTTTCAACTTCAAAATAACCTTAAGTTGAAAAGCAAATGTTGGGAAGCTGACTTGGTCCAATGGATAGGGCGTCTGCCTACCACATAGGAGGTCCGCGGTTCAAACCCCGGGCCTCCTTGACCTGTGTGGAACTGGTCCATGCACAGTGCTGATGTGTGCAAGGAGTGCCCTGCCACACAGGGGTGTCCCCCGCGTAAGGGGGCCCCATGTACAAGGAGCGTGAAAGAAAGTGCAGCCCAAGAATGGCGCTGCACACAGAGAACTGACACAACAAGATATACAACAAAAAGAAACACAGATTCCTGGTGCTGCTGATAAGGATGGAAGTAGTCACAGAGGAACACACAGCAAATGGACAGAGAGAGCAGACAACTGGGTGGGGGGAGTGGGTGGGGGGGGAAGAAGAGAGAAAATAATGAAAAAAGAAAAGCGGATATTTTCAGAGACTAAAAACCTAAAAATAAAGTTCAAGAAACATTCTAAAGGAGGAAAGAAACATACACATAATAATTCCCCACTCCCCCTGCACAAGGCATCTATAATATACAAAAAAGGGCATAATACAATCCACAATCTCGAGAAACTTTTTAGTCTAAATTTTAGTCTAAATATGTGGAGACAGATAGGCATACAACTACATATGACTGCCAAAAAAAAAAAAAAAAGCAAAATTGCCAAAAAAGAGCTATCAATAATAAGGGAAAAGCAATAGCTTGCATAGAGCCCAAAGAGCAAAACTCATTACACAATGTGGGTTACTGCACTCCTGGGCATATACTACACTGCAAGTATCTTGCTAAAAGTAGAGAACAGAAACAGTAATAAACTCAGGTTACAGGATTAAAAAATTATTTTTTACACAGATGAGGATTTATCCACTAAAAAATTTGAGGTTTCCTGATACATGAAGGTCAAATGTGAAATAGGAAAGAAAGGTTTCAGTATCAAGATACAATAAACTGAATCAATGCCAAGGTCTTAATGTATTCCTATTTTGTTTGCTTCCCAACATAAAAGTTTTTTTAAACAAAAATTTGAGACATAATATTCATACAGGGAAAGAACACAAATCTTGAATGTCTAGGCTTTATGAATTTTTCCTTATTGTATATACCAGATGAATCAACACCCAGATCAAAATACAGAACATTTCTAGGATACCAGGAAACACTTCCTAGTCAATACTCTTTCCACACATGAGGTAACCACCAGTTTGATTTCTACCATCAAACCACTTTTTGTTTTAAGACTGTGAACATTTTGGAACTATTAAGAACTAAAAAGTTCTTACATTCCAAGTCACATATCCAAAATTCTCCTCCATGATTTAATACTAGTTTATTATATATAATCCAGACAGAAGTGTGAGAAGATTTTCTTCTTTTTCAATATAAAACTAAGTCCCCCAAAAATGCTAACAATAATAATAGAAGTACCATTATTGGGAAGTGGTTGTGGCTCAACTGATAAGGGTGTCTGCCTACCATATGGAGGGTCCAGGGTTAGATACCTAGGGCCTCCTCATCTGTGTGGTGAGCTGGCCCACGCCCAGTGCTGCTGCTCACAAAGAGTGCCATGCCACACAGGGGAGCCCCATGTGCAAGGAGTGTATCCCGGAAGGACAGCCACCCTGCACAAAAAAAAGTGCAGCCTGCCCAGGAGTGGAGCTGCAAACATGGAAAACTGATGCAGCACAATGACGCAACAAAAAAAAGCGACAGTTTCCCAGTGCTGCATGACAAGAATGCAAGCAGAACATACAGTGAATGGTGGACACAGAGAGCAGAAAATGGGGGGGGGGGGGGGGGGGGGGGAGGGGAGGGGAAGGGGAGAGGAAAAATAAAAAAAAGTACCATTATCAACTTGCCAATATTACAAGATCTAGGTAACAGAATCTGAAGTAAAATTTTATACTGAATTGCTGAATTGACGTTCAGGATTTAAAATGTGATTATAGCCAGGATGAATCTAATTATAAACACATGAATTCTAATATTAAAAAAGGACCTCAGCCTGGTTTTGAAGCTATCTGCTGTCAATTACTCCAAACCAAATGGGGTCAAGTAGATGGTAATCAATTACAAGAGTGGTTCAGTCTGGGAGTCCAGGACATTTCATACAAGAGAAGGTCTCACTGGAACATAAAAGGGAACTGGTTCAAAGTCATTCAAAACTAGGTTACCAAAAAAATACTTGAGTATACATGACAGCTTAGTAAATGTTAAAAGATGCCACTTTAAACCAGAAGGGAAAGGATTAGTCAGCAAATAGTACTGGAAGGAAAACAAAACCAAACAACAACAAAAAACAAACAACACAACAACCAAAAAGCCACAATGAAAACTGGCTAACCGTTTTGGGAAAAAAAAACTTGGGATACCTATTCCATATCTAACACCAAAACAAATACCAAAAGAATCAAGGTTTTAGTGGTTTTTAAAAACATAAAAGAACCAGAAAAAAACCATGGGTGAATATTTTAAATCTTGAAATGGAGAAAGCTTTCAAACAGTGACACAAAATCTAGAAGATTTAAGAAGTCTACTTAAAAATTTAGTTTTTAAATAGGCCTAAAGTCCTCAGATTAAAAACTGAAAAATAATAAATCTACATCCTACTTATTGGGATAATTTATCTTACATATGAAAAGAAAACCCAGAAGTTAAAAATGGGCAAAAAACTTAGATCATGACTAACTCAAAAAGCAAATTAAAATGAGACAGAAAATTATTAAGTTCAATGTTGGTCATGGCATGGGAAAACAGGCATAAACTGACAGGCTGTTGGAGGGCAACTGGCAGTATCAATTATAATTCAAAAGTGTTCTTGCCCCCTGGGTACAGCAAGACCACTTGTAGAAAATTACTTTAGAGCAAAACTATGCAAGATACTTGTACAAGGACTGTTTCTGAAGCCAAAAAAATTGGAAACCACCTAAATGGCAATCAGTAAGAGATGGTTAATTATGGTATACTATTACAGCCATCAAAAAGGAAGAGGGGGAAGCGGACTTGGCCCAAAGGATAGGGCATCTGCCTACTACATGGGATGTACAAGGTTCAAACCCAGGGCCTCCTGAGTTGTGTGAGGAGCTGGCCCATGCACAGTGCTGACGTGCGCAAGGAGTGCCCTACCATGCAGGGGTGTCCTCTGTGTAGGGTAGCTCCACGTGCAAGGAGCGTGCCCCTTAAGGAGAGCTGCCCAGCGCGAAAAAAGGGCAGCCTGCCCAGGAATGGTGCTGCACACATGAAGAGCAAGATGATGCAACAAAGAGAGACACAGATTCCGCAGATAAGAATACAAGTGGACACAGAACACACAGCAAATGGACAAGGAGCAGACAATGGGGGGGGGGGGGGGGGGATAAATAAAAAATAAATCTTAAAAAAAAAAAAAAAAAAGAGCAGAGGGAAGTGGATGTGACTCAAGCAACTGGGCTCCCATCTACCATATGGGAGGTCCAGGGTTTGATTCCCAGGGTCCCCTGGTGAAGTAAAGGTGGCCTGTGTTGTCAATTGGCCTGAGCAGAGAGCTGGCCTGCAAGGCAAGCTGGCTTGAGCAGATAGCCAGTGCAGCAAGATGACACAACAAAAAGAGACTCAAAAGAGAGACAAGAGGTGCAGCAGACCAGGGAGCTAAGGTGGTGCAACAAACACTTCTCTCCCACTCTGGAGGGTCCCAGGATGGGTTTCTGGTGCTGTCTAGAGAGAAGACAAGGAGACACAGAAGAATACACAGTGAATGGACAGAGAGCAAACAACAGGAAGGGGTGGGGGTGATAAATCTTAAAAAAAAAAAAAAAAAAAAGGATGTAGGGGAATGGATGTGACACATTCCCACTGGCTTCGGTTCCCAGTGCCTCCCAAAAAAACCCCAAAAACAAACAACCCCAACTCAGGGGAGATGATGTGGCTCAGTGACTGAAAAGGCAAATTCAAACCTGTACTATATTTGCAGTTTTCCTGGTACCAAGAAAATGCCTGGATATACAGTAAGCACCCAATAATATTTGTTGAACAAGTGAAATATTACATGGGATAAACCATTCATACAGGCACACTTTCATTTTGTTTTATATTTGATTTTTTAAATACAATCATTGCCTTACTAGTCAGAATATTTACTTTGTGCATAACCAAAAATCCTGTTAGAGACTATTTATCTTCATTTATCAGAAAGGAAGCTGAGGCTCAGAGAAAACTAAATGATTTCGTATAAACCACAAAGCCAGTGAGTGGCATCAGCTCGGCAAACCCAGGTCTTTTGAATCTAAAGTTTAGGGTTCTTTCCTCTACATCACAGATGCATACCCACAGAAAAACTTTCTAATAATCATATCATAATTACACACTTGGGTCAGTGACACAAAATCACATTTGCTGACCTTTATCTTAAGAATTTATTTTGCATTCTGGACCACACAAAACTAAATATGAATTGATCAAAAGACTAACTGAACAATTACAATTCTGACAAATAAATGGAACCCAGAAGAACTTAGATTAAAAATCCTAGTGCAAAAGAAATTGTAGTAGTGATGTGGAGAGGGTGACGTGGTGGCTGCTGATGGTCGGGAGAGGGAAGGAGATATGGTGTGGGGGCATTTTCAGGATTTGGAGTTGTCCTAGGTGGTGCTGCAGGGGCGGATGCTGGACATTGTGTGTCCTGTCGTGGCCCACTGGGTGGACTGGGGAGAAAGAGTGTGGACTACAGTGTGGACCACTGTCCATGTGCTACAGCAGTTCTCCAGAATGTATTTGCCAGGTGCAGTGGATGTGTCACAATGATGGAAGAGTTTGTTGATGTGGGAGGAGTGGCGTGGGGCGTATATAGGGACCTTGTATTTTTTTAATGTAATATTTAAAAGAAAATAAAGAAAAAAAACAAAAAAAACAAAAAACACCCTAGTGCTTTCCCTGAAATTAGGATATAATTAAACGGCCAGTTTAAATTTAATTTCTTACATATGTAGTGCCATGGCAAATCATTTCTAACACTTTAAGCCTAGAAAGAGAATTTAAGATATGTGACTTTTGCTTCTTTTAATTCTAGAAATCCCCTCCCCTCCCAAGATTAGTATAGATAGGTTTATGGCAAAGGTACAGAATTAAGTATGTATTAAAATATTTGAGAAAGAGGATGTGGCTCAAGTGGTTGAGTCCCTGCTTCCGAAATGGGAGGTTCCGAGTTCAATTTCTAGTGCCTCCTAAAAACAAAAGCAAACAAGCAAACAAATGAAAAAAAACCAACCCAGGAGCCTATGTGGCTCAGTGGCTGAGTGCTGATTTCCCAAATATGAGGTCCTGAGTTCAATCCCCGGTCACAGTACCTCAAAAAACAAAACAAAACAAAACAAAACAAAAAAAACAACTTTTGATATACCTGTAACTCTACCTATCCTGCAAACTCAGGCTTTCCCAACTTAAATCTTGTTTCTAACAGGAAAGGCTATTTTATCAAACCGTAGATTCTTTTTATGATAATTCAAATATATGATGAAAAACATAATTCATAAACCATTCTTTCATTTTCAAGATTCCTACCTCACTGGTGGTGGTGGGGTGATGTATGAGAGCCCTATATAATGATATGCATGTTTGTTTTGTAAATTCACAACTTTTGCTATATACTTATTGTTTATGTATGCTCATACATGAATGATATACTTAGAAAAAAAAAAGATTCCTACCTCCTTTCTCACTGTCGTAGTGTGATGCATCAAACTGAGCATCATCATTAGGGAGCTGCACACTGGCTATCACAAGGTGGTTTTGTTCATCCGAGGTGTGTGTCCCCAGAACAAGCCGATGAATGCTGAAATCTTTTCCTTCTGGTCTGTAATAGCAATGTATGCTTATTATTCAAATTAGTAAGACCAAGATAGCCCAGTAAATTAGTGACTTGTATACTGTGGCAGTTTGAGATTATGAATCTCAAAACTAATCTATTCCCCTGGGTGTGATACGCTTTGAATGCATTAGATTTTCAGCTGACATGTCTTGATTAAATTACCCGTTGATTAGAGCTCTGATTCGACATCATCAGTAGGTCATGACTCAGATTGAGTCCCTGCTCCCTTGGTGGGCTGATATAAATGCACACTCGTTCAAGAAGACACAAGAGAGGGCTCTGTCATGTTTGATCCTGGGGCCCAGGGGAGAGATGGACCATTCACCTGAAAGTTTACAGCTAACCTTGTCAAGAAACAGCAGCTGAGAAAGTCTGGAAAGAAACAAGCCTTAAGCCAGCTTGTAACTGAGAGAGAGGAAAAGTTGAACCCTCACAGAGATCAGCAACTATCTTTGGTGAAAAAGCAGCCTTAAGTTGGACTCTTTAGAGTCACTAGAAGCCTTTACCCCAAATAAATACCTTTTATAAAAGCCACAGATTTCTGATGCTTTGCATCAGCACCCCTTTGGCTGACTAATACATATACATATGCAAAGAGTATTACAATCAGGTTTTGAGAGAAGAAGGAAGTTATTAAGAGCCTGACCTTCTACTTTTAATGTATCTTCCCTAGAACTGAGTACAAGGAGGAATCTGTGGTACTGCACATATTTCTTAATTTGGCCAAAATTTACAATTACTTTGGGGGAAATAAGTAAAAAGTCTAATGAATAAAACATGAATTATTTAACCTTTCAATGGGTTAGAGGAAAATAAAACAATTGTTGGTATGCTAGTACTTTTAGTTTACAAAAAAACCTTCATTAAAATGAAAAAGGAAATACAATTAGGGAAGCTAACAGTTCGAATATTTTACTAAGTACGTCATCAATGGACATATTGCTCCAAATGTTAGATACTCTACATATTTTATATCATTTAAACATCAAAATAAATTATAAAGTATCCCAATTTAAAAATGAATTTACTTGAGGTTCAGGAGAGTTAAAACAATTTGCCTAAGATCACACAACTACTAAGAAACAGAACTGGACATGGGAAAGCACAGTGGGGGAGAAGGCTACAAAGTAGACTGGGATCAGATGGTTCAAGATCTAAGGCATTCTGGACTCTTTACTGTAGGTAACAAGGAACCACCACACAAAAGTTTCTGGGCAGGGACATAGCAACATATGAGTTACCTCAGAAATCAATCTAAAAATGTAGAGCAGTGGTTCTCAAAGTGTGGGTACATCTTGGACTTGTTAGAAATGAAAAATCTCAGGTTCACTCCAGATTAGAAACTCTAGAAATGGGGCCTAGCAATCTGTTTTTATAATACCCACAGCTGATTATGATGTTAAAGTTTGAGAACCACTGGTCTAGATGGGAAAGATGCTATACAAGTAGAAACCACTGAGTTTATAGACTAACTGTCGAGTAGGGAATAACCTAGAAAATGTGAAATCAAAGTCAATCATGACAAAGTGTTCAAAAACTGTTAACTATTATTACTTTGTATAAGACAACAAAATACACATGGGGGAAAATCCAAAAAATAAAACAAGGAAGGTAGAAGTGTATTATATCAGGTAAGCATAGAACTACATCTGTGGTTTGTATTTTTAAAGAGGAAATGGATATGGATATGAGTAAAGAGCAGAAAAAAAAATTAAGCACTTCATTCTAGAGGTAGTTGCTTACAAGTGAGCCTCATCTTAAAACAAATATTTACATTACATTGAGTAAAATGCAAAAAAGGAGGTTTGGGACCAATGTCAAAACAGTGCAGTAAGATTTACCTAGATGTGCTAAAACAGAAAACTAAGAAGTGGAAGTGAATAGATTTCAGCCTTAGGGAATTTAGACTAATTCAGTGCTTTCTAAATATGGTTAATCACTACATTACTTGGGAAGTTTTAAAATATGGGTTCCAGAATGATTTAGTAGGTCCAGGGTGGCCAGTATCTAGGATCCACTGATCTAATATACATAACTTAGCATAAAGAAGTATGAAATCACCATTCAGCTATCAACTCTGCAGTCTTTCTTCCGTAAGTTCCTAAATGGTTTGAGCTACTAAGAACTCCTGACAGAAATGAATCCATTTATCTTGAATTCCCTAAGTAATTCTGAATGTCAAATTTCCCAGTTATGATAAAGATCCTTCCAACTCTAAATTTCTAACTATTATTTTAGATAACATCCTTAGGGAAGATTTCCCCATTTTTCTTCATGCCACTGTGAAAGTAGCAGCCTCATTCCTAGGTTATTAACAAAATTTACATGTCAAGTTTATATTATTTGTTGAGCTGAATCCCATTTTATGCAACTATCTTAATTTCTGAAGTTATGAATTTTTAACAAATTTACTTAGTATATATAATTTTGAGTGCTATACTCTAAAGGAATCTTATAAATATTTTAACTTTTCTACTGGAGTCAAGCTACCTATTACAAGGAAATCATGACTAATCTCCTTAATCCTCACTATGCTCAACTCTTTTATATGAAAATCATTCTACCTCAGGTAGTCCTCTAAGCATCCTAATAGCTCTCTACACCTGCTCTCACCTTCTTTAATTATAATTATTAGTTTACATCTGCCTCTTTACACAGACTATGTGCTTTGCAGACAGGTACCATGTCATATTCATCTTTTTATCAACCAACTACTACTGTGAGAGTGTTCAAATACGTTCTGCTGAAAGAACTGGACTCATTACGATACTTTTTGAAGGCTGACAAGTTTTACATATTTGACCAACTATAGTTTTAACATATCTTTATAATATACATATATATTAAATATGTGTCTAAAACTATAGTTGTAACATGGCTACTCAGTTATCAGAAGAAGACAACATCGGCATGTTTTCTCCTGGGTAAGTTACAAAATATAGTTTTTGATCACATGCCCTCTCCAGGTGACCTGGACAGAAAAAAATAGGGGACAAAAATCAATGTGGAAAACCTCTCTGAGGATCCGCAAAAATGAAGTTTAAGAGTCTTATCACCTGGTTACATCTGGAAGCCACTGTGCAGTGAGGCTGGGCCACTCCAGAGCATGGGTCATCACCAAATCATAAAGAAAAGGAGTGTTTTTTTTCCATATTTTGTACTCCTCGTTAATTACACGTTCTTCCACTGCGTCATCAAAGGCTGCTAAAGGATTAAAAATAAATGAAGTTAGCGAACACAAACGGAAACCAAGTATACCTTTCTAAAGCTACCTTGAGTACTAAATGAGGGGAGGAGAAGAATTGTCCAAAGCCCCCTTAGACGGAAGCACTCACACACATATTCGCAAGACGGGCCCGAAACGACTGTGGGGTCACCCCAACAAGCACTCGGTTATCAGTTGTGTGACGGCGCCGCGGCTCCGGCACACTCCTACGCAGTACGTCTACAGGACAGGCAAGAAGGCCCAAACACCGACCCTTGCGGGTAGGAAGCAGCAAAGGGAGGCCCGGGACTGATAAAGATAGACGGACAGGGAGCGCTGAGCGCCTGCGGGCTGTTTGAGTAGGGACGAGACATTCCTTGGGGTCCCACCACCAGCTTCCAAACCGACGACGGGCAACCCCCTCCTGAGACACTGGCGAGCCGTTAGCACGCCCGGCGGGGAGAATTTTCCTCACGCCTTCGACGGCGGGGACCGAACTCAGCAAAATTAGGCCTGCCCTCGCGGTTAGGCCCTTTCGAGGCCGCGGCGCAGCCCTGGCTCCCCTCGCCTTTCTTAGGACGGTCCCGACACCCTCACCTTCCTTGTCGGCCATGGCGGACAGGCGAGCCGGGGAGTTCCCGGAGTTGAGCGTTGCTGGAGGGGCGGGGAGGCTGCGGGCGCTAGCTCAGCGCGCGCGGCCTCTATTGTTTCCTGCTGCCCCTGCGTGTGGGCCGAATTGCGCACCTTCGCGCCAACATCGGCCAATCGGAGTGCACCGAACAGCGGGGTGGGCGGGGAAGCCACGTTCGCAGCCTATCCAAATGCGCAGAGTCGCTTTCCGCGGGGTTGGGGGCGCGCGCCCCGCCCCTTCCCCCCACTCGGCTCTCGACGACTTCCTTCGATTGCGCGCGCGCGGGGGTCGGTGGGACTGCGCTGGTTCAGCGTCACACGAGAAAGGCTTAGGTTGAACACTCCTAGACGCAGCCATTTTCTTAAAGGCTGTTACTCTTACGATCCCTTCTAAGTACTCAGATGAGAAACCTAGAATACTTTCGGGCGTGCAGAAAGCAAAGGTTTCTATCACTCAGACCAAAAGTTGTCTAATTCAGGTGTCCCTTATTTCCAGGTCCTTCAGCTTGTTCGTTTACTTCTAAAAAAGAACAATTAATGAAACGAGAGCAGAAAATGAAGTCTTGGTTCTTTAAAGGTGTACTCCAAGCAGCTAATCCTAGGACAGAAATCCTAACGGCTAAAGTACGTCTGCGGCTACGAAAATGGAGTGCTGGCCCTTTAAAGGTTCGTGCCAAGGGATGAAGTCTAGAGCGGAAGTTGTAATGAAGGGCCGAAGTCCGGCCGATGAAGGGCGGAAGCAGAATGCGGGATCATGGCGCAGCCTGAGGAAGACGTGAGAGACTACAATTTGACTGAGGAGCAAAAGGCAGTCAAGGCCAAGTATCCTCCAGTCAGTCGAAAGTACGAGTGTAAGTAGGTGCCTCTCCTCTCTCCAGGTACGGGCCCAAGGACATCCCCTCTCACCCGCGGCTTCTGGCCTCGCTCCTTTCACCGGGTCTCGAAAGGTGCTTCAGGAATGATCTCATTCCGGTCTTTTTTTTGTGTCCGGCTGATGCTAAAGGAAGGAGCTACCTAGTCTGTTGGGAAACCAGAGCTCCCACACTTGGTCTCTTGAGCTGTTATATACGGATAATCACATTTATCTTATGTGAATTTTGTCAGTGTATTAATTCTAAAGATAACCGTATTTTCAGGCGTTTTGAGGCTGTCGCTTTCGTGTATCTCCAAGAATGGGCATGCATATTTCCAACACTAGGATAAAGTGTGGTCAGGTTACGGAACTCGGAAAGCCAAATCGGTAACTTCTAACTTGGTGTTTTACATGGATCCTAAAGTTAGTAAAAAGACCTGGTTTTGTCATTCATTTGCTTAGTGACTTAAGGGAGATCACATATCCTGGCATTGCAATCTCAGTTTCTTCACAGTGTACACTTTCTGCAGACGTTAAGATATCATCCCTAAGGTGGATGTGGTTTGGGGAGCACAAATCAGTTATTTCCCTGCTTAAAATCTTGGGTTGATTTCCTGTCGTCCTCTATATAAAGTCTATTTACCATAGCATACTAGGCATTGTACTTTGTGGACCCTGCATATCTCCCTAGCTCGTCTTTCTCTCGCTTAAGAACAGTTTAAAAAATATTTTAAGAGGTTGTATGTCAAAAGGTCCAACAGGTATGCAATGAAAAGTAAGTCAGTCCTGATCCTCTAAAGTAACCATCATTACCTTTTTCTTATGAGTACGTGCGAAGATGTCCTAGCATTTACTTTATTTAAAGCCAGTTTGCAGTTGATGGATATTTAGAGTGTTTCTACTCTTTTGCTGTTAAAAACAGTGCAGCAGTGAATATTCGTGTACATCCATAATTTTGAATATGTACATGTGTATCTGAAGAATACTTTTCTAGAAGTTAAAATTTAACTTTTAATTTGTCAAAGAATATGTGCTTTTTTTGTTTTTTTGAGGTACCAGGGACCTGGGATTAACCCAGGACCTCTACGTGGTAAGCTGGCGCTCCACCACTGAGCCACATCGGCTTCCCAGATATGTGCGTTTTTAACTTTGACAGTTATTGCCAAATTGCTCTCTAGAGAAGTTGTAACAATTTACACTCTCAATAGCAATATATGAACAATGTACTTCTGTTCCCAGACTTTCGCCAATTTTCTGTTAGTGTACTTTTAGTTTAGTTTTTTTTTTTTTTTCAGTTTATTATGTATCTTGTCATACTAATTGCATTTTCCTTACTGTGAGGTTGAGTATCTTTTAGTGTGTTTGGAACCATTATTATTTCCCCTACTGGAAAGTGTATGTTTGTATTCATACCTCATTTTTCTATTGTGTTGATCTCTTTTTTATTCTTTAGAAATTCATTTTTATGTAGTTAAATTTATTAACCCTTTTTTTTTTTAATGGCTTCTGCGGTGTCAATTTTGGAAAACCTTACCTAGTCTGAGATTATAATTCCCCCATGTTTTCTTCTAGTACATTTGGAAATAAGACTTTTATTACAGGGTAAAATACATACAGAAGAGTGCGTTAAGTGAAATTTCACAAACTGAATGCACCTATTTAATTAATGAAACATTATTACTACCATCCCAGAAGCTTCTCTCATACTCCTTTCAAGTCACCACCTTTCTTGCTCATCATTAGCCTGATTTCCAACATCATAATCTGGTTTGCCTGTTTTTGTATTTTATGTGAATGGAAGCATACAGTATATACTTTTTTTTTTTTTTCTGCTTTGGTGACAAGGATTGAAAGCAGGACCTTGTCGGTGGGAAGCTGGCACTCAACCACTGAGCCGCATCGGCTCCCCTAGTTGGGTTTTTTGTTTGTTTGCTAGTTTGCTTTCTTTGTTTTTAGGAGGCACCAGGGATCAAACCTGGAACCTCCCATGTGGGAAGCAGATGCTCAACTGCTTGAGCCACACTGCTCCCCTAGTATGTACTTTTGAGTTGGGCTTTTTTTCCTTAACATTGTATTGTGTTTGTCAGATGCCTGTTTTTATCTATAGTTATAGATTGTTCTCGCTGTAATTTTTTTTTTTTTAACATTTAAATCTTGACTCCATCAGAATTGGGGTAAGGTGGAAAGTAAGTATCCAATTTAATTATTTTCCAAATGTCTTATCAGATATTCTAATATCATTTATACAGCAGTTAGTCATTTTCTCTGTGATTAAAATGTGACATCCTTATACACAGAATTCCTTTATATGTGGTTGGGTCTCTTGCTAAGCTTACCATTCTAATCCTTTTTTCTGTCTCCTTTTATGTGCCCATGCCATGGTTTAATTATTGAGGATTTATGCTCTTTTAATAGCTTGTAGGACAATCTCCTTCTCAGTACTTGCCCTTCTTTTGCCATTCTTGCTTGTTTGTTTTTCTATATGTAGATAAAAATCATTTTGTTGAGTTCTAAAAAAATTCCTACTGATATTATTTTTGGGGGAGCCATGTTAATTATAAAGTTAGGGAGAATAAAAGCTTTTATATTGAGTCTCCAGGAGTTAGGTATGCCTTTCTATATGTTCAAATCTTATTTTGTGTAACCTCATAAGGTTATTTCATAGTATTTCATTTTTTTTATTGCTAATGTAAATAATTTTTCTTCCATTATATTATCTCTGTGATTGTTGATAATATTTGTGAAAGCTGTTGAATTCTATAATTAATTTTTTATACTGCCATTTTATGAATTCTCTTACAGTTAATAGAATTTTCAGTTGATTCTCTGGAGTAGTTGTCTCCAGACTTTTTTCTTTGCATATCCTGAATTATTTATGTTCTACTATATTGTCATCATAGATCCATTATAAAACATTCAATAAAAACAGCAATTAGTACTGAGAAATAATACGGTTTAAAACATAGTTTAAAATTGTGCAGAGAAAACTTTTTAAAATAAAATTTTATTGAGGTATGTCATTCATACATGAATATACATAAACAATAAGTATATAAAGTTATGAATTTATAAAACAAGTATACATGTCATCATCGTACAGGGCTCTCAGACAACATCCCACCACCAACACCTTGCTTTGTTGTGAAACATTCATTACAAACTATGAAAGACCATCATCAAAATTACTACTAAGTATAGCCCATATCTCATATTGGGTGTATTTTCCCCCCAACCCACCCGATGATTTACACCCTGTGTTAGAATTATATATTTGTTCATGAGAGAATATTCTCATATTTGTTATTTTAACCACAGACCATCTTCTACCACTCAGTTCTTTGTGAAACACAGTCCCATGCTTTGTACAATTCATTCAATGTGTACACTCAGCAGCTCTCATTTTTCTCGTTTGTGCTGTTATCACCTCAAATTTTTTTTTGTAAGTTTTTTTTTTTAAAGTTTTTAATTTTATTTATCCCCCCCTTGTGGCTTGTTTGTTGTCTGCTCTCTGTGTCCACTTGCTGCATGTTCTTCTGTGTCTGCTTGTTTCCCTTTGTTGCATCATCTTGCTGCGTCAGCTCTCTGCGGGTGCAGGCGCAGGCCAGCTTACCTTCACAAGGAAGCCCTGGGACATGAACCCTGGGCCTCCCATATGGTAGACCGGAGCCCAATCGATTAAGCACAGCTACTTCCCTATCACCTCAATTTTTATTACTGCAAAACAAAAAAATTATACCCTCTATTTTTGTTGCTTAGAATTAATATATCTTCTTTACATTGCTGCAAAAAATATTCCAATATTACTTTTGATTATCATCCATAAGTTACATTAGTTGTATTTTTCCCATGTATTACCATAGTCTTGTTTTTTTATACCTTTTTTAAAAGATTTATTTATCCCCTCCCCTTCATTGTTTTGTTCTTGCTGTCTGCTTTCTGTTTCCAGTTGCTGTGTGTTCTTCTGTGTCTGCTTGTCTTTAGGCAGCAGTGGGAACCAATCCTAGGACCTCCTGGTGTGGGAGAGAGGCACCCAATCTCTTGTGCCACCTCAGCTTCCTGGTCTGCTGCTTCTCTTATTGTCTCTCCTCTGTGTCTCTTCTTGTTGTGTTATCTTGCTGTACCAGCTCTCTGCACGGGTCAGCTCGCTTACCGTGCTGGCCAACTTGCCTTTACCAGGAAGTCCTGGGAATCAAAACCTGGACCTCCCATATGGTAGACCAGAGCCCAGTTGATTGCTCTACATCCGCTTCCCAACCATATTCTTAACACTTTGTAAAAAATCATTCTTACATTTATACTATTAACCACAATCTTCATCTACCACTGAAATCACTATATTATACAGTCCCTAGATTAGTCTTCATCTTTCTTACAATTGACATTTATATCCACAGACTACCCCTTTCAGCCACAATCACATTTCTAAATTAGCAGTGTTAGTTGTACTCACTATTGTGTTACCATCAACTCTATTCATTTCCACGCTTTTATAATAAACCTTATTAAAAATTATGTACCCATTAAGCATCATCTCCCATTCTCAGTCCGCATATCTCCTGGTAACCTTTATTTGTGAGGTTACTCATTGTATGTAGTTCATATTAGACTATGCAATATTTGTCCTTTTGTGTTTGGCTTATTTCATTCAACATAATATCCTCATGGTTCATGTTGTCATGTGCATCCCAATTTCATTTCTTCTTATAGCTGAGTATTATTCCATTGTACGTATATACCACATTTTCTTTATCCATTCATTGATTGATGGACACTTTGGCTGGTTCCATAGTTTAACAATTGTGAGTAATGCTATAAACATCAGTGTGCAAATGTCAGTTAGCATCCTTGCTTTCAGGTCTTCTGAATATACTAGTAACAGGATTGCTGGATCATACGACAGTTCTCTGTTCAACTTCTTGAGGTACTGCCGAACTGTCTTCCACAGAGCCTACATCATTCATGATTATCCACATTTTAAGAGGAGGCTTGAAGAAGATAAATACATGCCACTGGTCCAAAAGTAGGGATGGAGCCAGGAGGAGAGCAAGGGGCTTCCAACTCCAAAGTCATACTCTCTCCTCTGGACCGCAGTGACCACAGAACACCCAAACTTGTGGCTCAACTGGCCGGTGTGGTCCCCGCCATCTCCCCCAGGTCCCAGCCAGGTCCTTCGTGTAGCCCATGTTGGGACTACTAGCAAGCTGAGCTGGCTGTCCCTGGCCAGCTGCAAGGACCTCATGACAATGGTGCTCTTGCCCTTCTCACACTTGGCATTGATCGCCATGGCCATCCAGAGTGTGCCTGAGCACACACTCATGCTCAGCCATACCAGTTCCATTTTTTTTCCCTAAGATTTATTTTTTATTTATTTCTCTCCCCTTCCCCCTGTCCCCGCCCAGTTGTCTGCTCTCTCTGTCCATTCGCTGTGTGTTCTTCTGTGTCCACTTGTATTCTTGTCAGCAGCACTGTGAATCTGTGTCTCCTTTTGTTGTGTCATCTGGCTGTGTCAGCTCTCCATGTGTGTGACGCCATTCCTGGGCAGGCTGCATTTTTTTCATGTGGGGTGGCTCTCTCTAAGGGGTGCAGTTCTTGTGCATGGGGCTTCCCTATGCAGGGGACACCCCTGCGTGGCATGGCACTCCTTGTGCACATCAGCACTGCACATGGGCCAGCTCCTCGCACGGGTCAGGAGGCCCTGGGTTTGAACCTTGGACCTCCCATGTGGTAGGCAGGCGCTCTATCGGTTGAGCCAGATCCACTTCCCCATACCAGTTCTTGACCAATAGCTTCTCCTTCTACCAGCATGGCAAGGCCGGCTGGCAGAACTCCTTCAGGCAAAACCTATCACTGAACTGCTTCCTTCAGGAAGTTCCCGAGATGAGGATGGCCTAGGGGAGGGTAATTACTGGATCCTGGATCCAAACTTCAAGAGAATGTTTAATAATGGGAACTTCCACAGGGAGTGAAAGCTTGTTCTGAAGTCAGCGGCAGCTCCATGATGACTGTAGGGACATCTGAGTCAGAATGTTACTGGATGGCTCTGGGCTTCTGGGCTACTAGGTCCTTGGCTTATGTTAAATACAAGAGTTTAAGGACACAACATAGGGTACGCAAGGGAGTAAAGGAGTTTATTAAAATGAGAGAAGTGCATGGTCCAAGGTATGGACCATGGGTGAGCGGCAGAATGAGATTAAGTCAGGACTTTTTAAAGTCTTTCCTCCTCCCCCTTCATAACACTGGGGGAGGAGCTGCAGCTGTTTCCTGTTCTGACGGGTTTCCTCACCTGTCACTTCTCAGGGGGCCAATTATGTTGCCTTTTGAGTGTATTGGGCACTTTCCCTTGATCCTGAATGGTTTCTCATTCCAAATCAGATTCTTATGACTGGGGATTTCACAGAATCCCTCAGGAGGTTTCCAGGTGGGCTCTCACAGCCATGTGGTCTGCCGGCCATGTTGTCTGCCGTCCCTCAGCTGTGACCCAAGTCTTCCCTTTCCCTATACTAACCTATCTCAAGAAGAGGGGCTTTTCTCAGGATTGGGCACTGGAATCCAGAGAAAAAGCTTTTTTAAAAAAATTTTAAATACATATATACACACACACATACATTTAAAAGATACTTAGGTTTCATAAAATGTTACATAAAAAAGTATATAGAATTCCCACATGCCTACTCCCCATACCTCCCACTTCTCCCCACATTAACAACTTCTTTCATTAGTGTAGTACATTTCATTGCAGTTGATGAACACATTTTGGAGCATTGCCACTAATCGTTGTTTACACTCTGCCACTCAATTCTGTAGGTTATGGCAGGATATATAATGGCCTTTATCTGTCATTGCAGTGTCATTCAGGACAATTCCAAGTCCTGAAAATATTACATCTCTTTTTCACCTCTCCCTGCCTTCAGCACCTCCAGCAGCCACTTTCTCAACATCAATGATAGAATTTCTTCCATTGCTAGAATCACAATAAGTCTATAGTAGAATATCAGTAAGTCCACTCTAGTCCATATTTTACTCCCCAGTCCTGAGGATTCTGGGATGGTGATGTCCATTCCACCTCTAATTGAAAGGGGACTTTGATCCCATATGGCTGATGGGTGGGACTGTCTTGCTTGCAGTTGTAGATTCATTTCCTTGGTATGGTAGTTGTCTATCCTCACCTCTTTGTTAATTGACCTGGGTGAGTCCAATGAACTAGAGAGTAGGTGTTGTAACTCCGTAGAGCTCAGGGCCCACCTGGCACATGGACAGCCCAAAGAGTCAAGTCTATTGGACGTACCAGAGAAAACTGTTTTGTTCTCACAAAAATCTTGTTAATATTTCTATATTATGCTTCATGATTATATCTGTAGAGATGACCATATGTTTACCTGAATTGACAGATTTCATAATAATGGAATCCTCTTTCCAATCCAGGAATACTAAATCCCACTTGGTTATGGTGTATTATTCTAATGTGCTACTGGATTCTACTGTATCAACATTTTAAAATAGAATTTTTCTATTGATATCATTGAGATTGGTCTGTATTTTCTTGCAACTTCATTTCTTGCTATTGAACATCCCTAAGTCTACCATCAAGCTTTCCCTGTAGCTCTGGTTGTCCTTTAAGACTCAGTTTAGGGAAACGGACTTTGGCCCAGTGTTTAGGGCGTCCGTCTACCATATGGGAGGTCCGCGGTTCAAACCCCGGGCCTCCTTGACCCGAGTGGAGCTGGCCATGCGCAGTGCTGATGCGCGCAAGGAGTGCCGTGCCACACAAGGGTGTCCCCCGCGTGGGGGAGCCCCACGTGCAAGGATTGTGCCCGTGAGGAAAGCCGCCCAGCGTGAAAAGAAAGAGCAGCCTGCCCAGGAATGGCGCCGCCCACACTTCCTGTGCCGCTGACAACAGAAGCGGACAAAGAAACAAGACGCAGCAAATAGATACCAAGAACAGACAACCGGGGGGGGGGGGGGGGGGGGGATTAAATAAATAAATAAAATCTTAAAAAAAAAAAAGACTCAGTTTAGTTGTCATCTCATTCATTCGTTCAGCAAATATTACTGAGTACTTACTGTGTCTCAGATACTGAGCAGAAATTAGAAAGAAAAGGAGCAAAACTGTTATAGATAGTCCTTAGTCTCTTGGCACTTAACCATGTTTAATTCCTTTAGGCATGCTTACCTGAACTCCTTAGTCTAGGTTAAGTTTACCTTGTGTCCTCCTGTAGTAGCAGTGTTCAAAGTATGGTCTGTGGGCTCTTGGGAAGATGTCAAAACTATTTTTACAATAATACTAATTTGTTAATTGCTTTTGTCACTGCTTTGATAATTGCACTGATGGTGCCAAAACAATGTTAGGTTAAACTTCCGGCACTTCAGCACAAATTGAGGCAGGAGCTGATAGTACTGATACCAGCAGTACTGATAGGATTGTATTCTTCACCTCCATGCAGTTGCAGTTCTAAAAAAGTCATTTTCACTTAAGAATGTCTTTGATGCATCTGTAAGAATTATTAATTTTATTAATCATTAAATCTTGACCCTTCAGTAAACATGTTTGTTTGTTTTAAGTAATCTTTGTAATGAAAAGGGAAATATACATAAAATGTTTCTCCTGCATGTCAAAGTAAGATGGTGACCTGGAGGAAAAGAACTTAAGTGATTGTGTTGTAAGCTAAACTGGCTGATATTTTCTTGAAAATAAAGTGATCTGTCCTCAAGAAAAACAACTGACAGTGCTTGTGTCAGTGAAAAAATCCAAACTTTTAAGTGAAAATTATAATTTTGGAAAACTCATATCTGCCATTATGAGTTTGACAGCTTCCCAGAACTTAAAAGATTTTCTGATGACATTGGTGATAATATTAGCAAACATGTTTTTTAAAAGTCTGTATAATGAAATGTAGCATTATCTGTATAACTCAGTGAACTTAATATTTTCCAGGTAACCAGTGCTTGATGTTACACAATCAGGCATGGATAACATCCACTCAAAGTACAGGATGGATTAATGTTAAGAGTATTTAAAGTTCATTGTTATAGCTGCAGATTCCACATTGCAACAATCTTTTAAAAACTACCACATATCATGTTTTGGTATAGTATCAAAGAAGAATATCTTTGATACTAAAACATGCCTCCCCCTTCCTCCCACCCCAAATATCTGTGAGACCGGATTTTATTCATGTACTTCAACCAGATCAATGTATTGCAACACATTGAAAGCCAGACATTAAAGATAATTGTAAAAATGCAAAACAGTGCCGCTTTTCTCAAATATTTTTTGAAAATATACTTTTCATTAGAATAGACAGTTTATGTTTATATATAATGGGCTTGTTATTACTTTTAAGTGACTAATAAACTTTTTCAAGGTTCTCTGTTAAAATTTCTAGTATGATAAATATTGATAGGTATGACCTATATAAACAAAACTCTTAGGGGTTTTCAGTGGTGTTTTTTTGGAGGTTCTGGGGCCCCTGGAGATTTAACTTGGGATTTAACTGAGCCACATTAGCTCCCTCAATAGTTTTTAAGAGAGTAAAGTGTTCCTGAGATCAAAAAATTTGAGAACCACTGCAGTATAGTAACATGCTGTCTTTTTGAATAAGTTTTTAAAATCAAGATATAAGTTACATATAGTAAAATGCTTAGTTAGATCTTAAATGTAAAGTCCAGTGGTTTGAAAAACAGCCACATTTCTCTAGCCAACACTCTAACCAAGATAAGGAACATTTCTACCACCCTAGAAAGTTCCTTTTCCATTCATTCCTCCATTCCCCCCTCTACACTTTGAGCTAAACACCATAATTTCTATCACCATACCTTAATTTTGCCTGTTTTTGGTTTCATATAAATGGACTCATATAATGTGGACCCTTTTAGGTCTGACTTCTTCATGTAGCATGTTTTTGTAATTCATCCATGTTATGGATGTATCAATAGATCATGCTTTTTTATTGCTGAGTAGTATTCCGTTATATGATTATACCTCTGTCTATTCCCTTATTGTTGGACATGTGGATTGTTTTTAGTACTTATGAATAAAGTTACTGTGAACATTCTTGTATATGTCTTTTTAAGGGCACATTTTCATTTCTCTAGGGTTAAGACTTGTTATTTTCTTTTTTAACTCATCATCTCTGCTTGTCAATGAGCCTTTTAATGCCTGAAGCACCGTTGTCTTTTTTTCTAAAAAGATTTATTTATTTATTTATTTATTTTTATTCCTCTCCTCCATTGTCTACTCTTTGTGTCCATTTGCTGTGTGTTCTGTGTCTGCTTGCATTCTTCTTGTCAGTGGCACCAGAAAATCTGTGTCTCTTTTTGTTACATCATCTTGCTGCATCAGCTCTCTGTGTGTGTGGTGCCACACCTGGGCAGGCTGCACTTTTTCATGCTGGGCAGCTCTCCTTACAGGGTGTACTCCTTGCTTGTGGGGCTCCCCTATGTGGGGGCACCCCTTTGTGGCACGGCACTCCTTGTGCATCAGCACTGCACATCGGCCAGCTCACCACATGGGTCAGGAGGCCCTGGGTTTGAACCCTGGACCTCCCATGTGGTAGGTGGAAGATCTAGCAGTTGCGCCAAATCCGCTTCCCAGTTAAATCTTTATTAAATGTTTTTGTGTGAATTAGAGATAAATTTGAACTGTGCATGCCACTGGAAGAGGTTGTGTTATGGTGCAAAGTATACTAAATTGGGAGTCAGAATAACTCAGTTGTAACCTAATCTCTGCCTCTAATCAACAGTGTGGACCTGAACAAGTGAAATAATCCCTCTGGATTTCAGGTCTCTTGTGAGTGAAGGAATTCTATTAAATGATCCTGTTGGCTTCTTTCCAGCCCTAATATTCTGTGATCTTAAGTGGGAAGAATTGATGAAAGTCATGATACCGGTGAAGAATAGACTCTGAAAATGTTGCGATAACAGATACAGAGGAGCATGCCATAGTAGTAGTTGTTGCTTTCTGGTCTTGTGAAACTCAGGAAAAAGCTCATGTGGAGTTTATTAAATGAAATAGAGAATTAAGGAGTTCTGTGTCTTTGATGATAATGTAATTCTTAGAATTTTGATCATTTGCACAGTAGATATTTAGAAAAGATATCAGTTTGTTTTGCTGAGGAATAGTAACTAATGGCAGGTAATGTCATTTGTTTATTGAGAATAGACACTTTTTAGATCACCCAGAATACCTGGACCTGCTGTTTTACAGAAATTATTATACATTTCAATTTAAAGCTTGTTTTTTTCCCCCTATCCCACCCTGCTGTTTTTGCTGTGCCCATTCACTGTGTGATCTTCTGTATCTCTTTCTCTTTTTGTCTTCTCATCTTTCTCCTCTAGGATTCACCAGGATTTGATCCTGGGGGACCTCTGATGTAGAGAGAGGTTCCCTGTCAATTGCTCCACCTCAGTTCCTGGTCTCTGATGTGTTTCACCTTGATTCTCTCCTTCATCTCTCTTTTGTTGCATCATCATCTTGCGGTGTGACTCACTTGTGCGGGCACTGGCTTACCATGTGCGCACTTGGCTTGCTGTGTGGGCACTTGGCTTGCCACGTGGGCACTGGCTTGCCGTGCAGGCACTGGCTCCCCATGCTTTCTCTTTTTTCACCAGGAGGCCCCAGGGATCGAACCCAGGTCCTCCCATATGGCAGGCAGAGGCCTTATCACTTGAGCCACATCTGCTTCCCTAAAGCTTGTTTTTTTTTTTTTTTTTAAAACAATAACCCTTAACAAAGCAGTTAACTTTATTGTATAAATGGTTAGCAAAAGGTATAGAATTTCCCATATTTTTTGACTTTTTAAGGATGATGTTCTTAAAATATTTAACTAGAGTTATTTCTTTTGGTGATTTATTTGAAAGCCAAGTTTGGTGTCTCATAAGTGTTTTTCTCTCTCTTTCAGATTTGGATCATACAGCCGATGTCCAGTGAGTATAGTTGGAATTTGTTTCTTTAAAACCATGTGATTAAATAGGAAGGCAGAATGTTTTAATCTTGTCCCTAATTTTCGTTTTTCTCCTCCTATTTTGGTCCCTTCAGAACATGAAAAATGGTAGTTTGAAAATACCCATGGGAGTGGATGTGGCTCAAGCAGTTGAGTGCTTCCCTCCCACATGGGAGGTTCCAGGTTTGGTTCCTGGTGCCTCCTAAAGAAAAAACAGAACAAAAAAAGACAATGAGCAGACAACAAGCAAAAAAAAAAAAAAAGAGAGAGAGAGAGAATACCCAGCTTCAGTGCCACTGAATTAATGGAGACCTTTGGTTTTTCTGTTATGTTGATTTATTCTCACTTTGCTGTCAAGTTTTCCCTTTTGCAGTGGATTAATATTACAGAGTGCATAAATATGTTTCTTTAGGTTACACGCATGGGGAAATACTCTGGAGGAAGCATTTGAGCAGTGTGCAATGGCCATGTTTGGTTACATGACAGATACTGGAACTGTTGAGCCCCTTCAAACAGTAGAAGTAGAAACCCAAGGTAACTGATTTATTCATGAGGAGGAACTTGTTATGCAAATATAAATTATTTACATAATTTTGGTATCTTTTCAAACTTTTCACAGTAAAAACAAAGTTGATTATGAGCCTGTTCTCTTTCACCTAGCTTAAGAAATTCATTGCATTTTTAAATTCAAATAAGTCTTTAGACAGAATTATTAGATATCATACTATTGTGATTTTTTTTGATCCTGTATAGGAGATGACTTACAGTCTCTTCTTTTCCACTTTTTGGATGAGTGGCTTTATAAATTCAGTGCTGATGAGTTCTTTATACCCAGGGTAAGTAAGGGTTTTTTCTTTCTAACTGAACAAATGGGTTCTTGGTTCATATTTAAAAGTAAACATTGGTTTAAAGTGGAACATATGATGCAAAACCAGTTCACACAAATATGTAAGATAATATTGATTTGCAACTATAATGGCCATAGGCACTTCTTAGTTAACCTGTGCTTGCATTATATATGCATTTTGTACTTAAATCTCTTATTCTTTACTTGCTACTTACTAGGATTTTGTAATCAGACTGGACATACCATGTAAACAGGCAGTGTACTGCTGCTTAGCCTGAGGGACAGTTCTCAAATTATTCTGTTGTCATCTACATTTTTTACATCTCCCAAGTTTGAGCTATTTTATGTTAATCTGTATGTTCCTTTTGTTATGGTAACCATTTGAGGTTTAGCAGTTCTGCCAAATTGTCCAAGGCTAAACAACTGCTGCTTCTAGTTTTTTCTAAAGTGAAAAAAAAAAAAAGGAAAAGCCAAATGGAGATTCCTTGCTGGTCTCACCTCTAGAAGGAAGCATCTCTCCAACATTATAGCTTTCAGACATAGATGACCTTTTCTGCTTCTACAGTTCCTCCATTCTCTTCCTTACCAGCTCCACCACATATACTCTATCAACTACATCACTTGTCTTACTGAGTTCAAGTGCCTATGCTATTATGAATATAGGCTGAGTGAGCGAAATCCTATATCCTCCTCCTCTATCATGTATCTTACAGAGAAATTCTCTCAACTTGTGTTTTTAGATTATACATTTTCAAGAATGCATCACTTGAGTATGCTAAAAAAAGCAACATTAATTTCTTGAAGTGTATTTAGTTTGTTCTATTTCAGCTAACATTTTAATATTCTTTGATAGAGAGAGGTTATATACTGTTATTTTTCTAGAAAAGATGGTAACCTAGACATGTTTTAATAAATGGTCTTTTATGAAAAAATTCTTTTAATTTTTTTTTTTTCTCTTTAGGAAGTGAAAGTACTCAGTATTGATCAAAGAAATTTCAAATTACGGTCAATTGGGTAAGTTTTGAAACTCTTTTAATTAGCAAGTCATGAAAGATGTTCTTCATTGGACCTGTGGGCAGGAAGATAGAAATGTCACTTCAGAGGACCATTTGTGTCTGGCACAGCTTTGCAGGTTTAGTTTTGTGAGACACTTAGGAGTAAGGGCTCATGGTCCATGGTCTAGTCCTCATCTTTGGAAGACCAGAAATTTTTCAGAACAAAATTAATTCTGGTTGTTAAATCTGATTCCCAATTTGGTGATTTTTAGTTAAAAAAAAAACCAAAAACTTAATTGGCACAAATATTTGCATAAAGCCATGACTCCTTCTACTCAGCTCTGTGGAGTAGAAACACTGATATATTTTTCCTCATAGATCCTCACTTCTAGACTCCATTGGAACTGTTACCAGATGACTCTGGGTTTCTGGGCTTCTAGATTCTTGGCTTATGTCACATAAAAGAATTTAAGGGCATTCCATAGGGTAGTCAAGGGAGTAAAGAGTTTATTAAGAAACAAGAGGGAAGCGGACACTTGACCCAATGGATAGGGCATCTGCCTACCACAGGGAGGTCTGTGGTTCAAACCCCGGGCCTCCTTGACCTGTGTGGAGCTGGCCCATGTGCAGTGCAGATGCGCGCAAGGAGTGCCGTGACACACAGGGGTGTCCCTGCGCAGGGGAGCCCCACGCGCAAGGAGTACGCCCCATAAGGAGAGCCGCCCAGTGTGAAAGAAAGTGTAGCCTGCCCAAGAATGGTGCCGCACACACAGAGAGCTGACATAACAAGATGACGCAACAGAAAGAAACACAGGTTCCTGGTGCCACTGATAAGGATAGAAGCGGTCACAGAAGAACACACAGCGAATGGACGCAGAGAGCAGACACATGGCAGGGGGTGGGGAGAGAAATAAATAAATAAATCTTTAAAAAAAGAAACAAGGAAACTAGAAAAGTACCTAGTCTGATGCATGTACCTCAGGCATACTCTGGTTGAGTTGTGCATGCAGGTGAGACCCTAGGTCAGGGCTTTTTAAAATCAGTTTGCTGTTCTGATTGATTGCCTCCCTGTCATTTCTCAGGGAGCCAATGGTGAGGTCTTTTGAGGATATTTGGGGCTTTCCCTCATGTTCTAAATGAGACTCTCATGGCTGGGATCTCACAGTGTCTTTTCAGCAGCCGCCTTCTCAGGAGGTTTCCAGGTGGGGTCTCATGGCCATGTGGTGTATTGGCTGTGCTGTTTGCTTGGCCAGCTGCCTTTCCCCTTTCACTATACTAACCTGCCTCAAAACCAGTTCCTTCTGCTTTTCTTTTCCTTCCAAAGTTTACAAAAACAATTAGGTCACTATGACTGAATTTGGTATTTCCTAAGTTTCTCCAGTCATTTAACTATATCGTTTAGATTATTTCTATATATAGCTTATCTTTTCCATTTTATGTGGAATTTTATTAGTTTCTGTATAGTGAGGTCTCTTATTTTCCACATTCTGTTTTTTTTTTTTTATGTGTAAGGCTGGTCTAAGGTTATTCAGCTAGTAAGTTGTTGAATGGAATTTTTAAAACTTTGCTCTTTCTAATATCTATATTATAATTTTCAGCCACAGTAGTGTCAAGGGGTGAGAGTACAGACTGTAGACATATTTGGAAGAGCTATCAAATGCAAACCAAGTTCAGGCCATATTATAGAAACTAGTATTTTTGCCTTTGTGGTACTCAGATACACTTTCTCCAGTGGGAGATATTTTTTAACCATTTCTAAACCCTGAATACAGAGAAGACTTTGAACATGACACTCTATTATGAAAATGTTCAGTCAACAATGTTTATTGCCTGTCTACCATAAGTACACTATCAACTTGTCCAAATGGCTCTTGTACACAAGTCTCTCCACAGCTGTATCTCCTAGAAAATAAAAGTGAAATGTATAGTTCCCCTAAATCCTCTCATTTGTTTTGATTTTCAAGTATCTTGATCACATATATAAGGCTTATTTTAAAATATATAATGACAAAACAAATGTTAAATCTTAACGTGTGGGAAGCGGATTTGGCTCAACTGATAGAGCATCCATCTACCACATGGGAGGTCCAGGCTTCAAACCCAGGGCCTCCTGACCCGTGTGGTAAGCTGGCCCATGTGTAATGCTGATGCGCGCAAGGAGTGCCATACCACGCAGGGGTGTCCCCTGCATAGCGAAGTCCCACGTGCAAGGAGTGCACCCCTAAAGGAGAGCCTCCCTGCATGAAAAAAGTGCACCCTGCCCAGGAGTGGCGCCATACACAAGGAGAACTGATGCAGCAAGATGACACAACAAAAAAGACACAGATTCCCGGTGCTACTGACAAGAATACAAGCAGACACAGAACACACAGCAAATGGACAGAGAGAGCAGACAACTGGAAGGGGAAGGGGAGAGAAATAAAAAATCTTAACATGTTTTAATTTTTTTTCTTTCATAAGGTGGGGAGAAGAGTTTTCATTGTCCAAGCACCCTCAGGTATGTTTTTAAAAAATCCAGCCATTAAAAGTATCTTCACCATAAAGTCTGTATATTTGACAGTAAACTAGGTCTAATAAAGTGGTAATTAAAATAAGTTTTTCTCAAACTTGTCTGAATGGATACAGTGTGTTAAAATACTGTAATTTCATACATCTGATGGTGGATTAGGAGTCAGCATTTTGTATTCTAGGGTCAGATTTGTTACAAATTGTTGTGGGACTTAAAAGGCACTGCGTTTTTGGACTTTGGTTTCTTCACTTAGATAATAAGGCTGTTGGACTAGATGTTCTATAAAATACATTCTACCTCCTGTGGTTCTCTAGATTTTATATTTGCCACCATCTGTGACCCAACTCCATAACAGTCAAATCTGTTTCAGCAGGGCTTGACGATTTTTTTTCTGTAAATATTTTAGGTTTTGTGGGCCAAGAACTACTCAGCTCTGTGGTTGTTGAACTAAAGCAGCCACAGATAATACATAAATAAATGAGTGTGACTGTGTACCACTAAAACTTTATTTATAATTGAAGTTTTGAATTTCATATAATTTTTAAATGCCAAGAAATATTATCTTTTCATTTTGCTTTTCAATCATTTAAAAACATAAAAAAACATTCTTATCTTGCAGGACTGAGCAAAGACAGATGGGGGCTAGATTTGGCCTGTGAGCTATAGGTTGCCAGCCTCTGCGTTTAAGCTAAAAAGACCTAAGAATTCGAGGTGACTGGGATTAAAAATTTAGTTTCTTCCAATATCTTTAGTGTCATTTCTTTGACCACAACATAATGAAATGAAGCCTGGTGAGGGAGCCTATTGTATAATGAAGATTTTGGCTGGCCTTTGTCTCTGTTTCCTGGGAGTATCCTCTAAATCCTTGGAATTTCCTGAGTGACAGGAGCCTTTGATTTTCATAGCTGTCCCCCTTTCCCTCAAAAAAATTTGATAGTTTATGGTAAGAAGATGACTCAGGGTGAAGCTGTCTACACCAGAGACCAAGCATGTGATAGAGAATTGGAACTTTGTGTCTGACTTGAGGGTAGGGGCTGGAGGCTGCAGATTGAGTTCAGCCTTGTGGGCATTGATTGAATGAGCTGTGTCTATGTAACGAAACCCCTGTAAAAACTTCAAACACTGAAGCTTGGGTAAGCTTCCCAGATCAGAAGTGCACATCATTGTGACAGGATGATGACTGACTCCATGGAAAGAGAACGTGGGAGTTTTATGTTTGGGGACCCTCCCAGATTTCATACCCCTTCCTTATTTGTATCTTTTTTGCTATAATTAAACTGTAACCATAAGTATAGCATTTTTCTGAGAGTTATGTGAGTCATTCTAGCCAATTATTGAAGCTCACAGGGTACTAGAAACTCCAGAATTGGTAGGCAGTTGGTCAGAAGTGAGGGTGGTCCTGGGAACCCCGTGAATTTATGGCTGGTGTCTGAAGTGAGGGCAGTCTTGGGGAGGATTGTGCTCTTAGCCTCTCCACTACTTCCAAGTAGTTAGTGTCAGAATTGCATTTAGAGCCTCAGGGCTGAGAAGCATAAAAAGGAGTAGAGGGGGACGTGTACATTGAAAACAAATTATTTTTATAGCACAGTGGATGTTTCTAAGGGAATCTAGTATATTCTGGGTATAGCATAACATTTCAAATAGACTCAGGACTTTGGGGAAGATGGAGAATTAAAGAGACAGAGTGATCACATCTCTCCCAGAAAAAAAATATCTAGAGGACAGGCAGACTGCCTGGAAGGCTGATCTGGGGCTCAGGACATCAGGGGAAGGCAAGACATCACCCTGAAGAGAGAAGGACAAAGGAGTCTCAGCTGGCTGAAAAATCCCATGAGTGGAGCTGCAAAAGCAGTGGGACCCTACCCCTACCAAACCTCACCCTACCCACAGAGCTACGGAGCAAATAGGCTGTGGACTGCAGCGACTTTAGACTGAGGGTTGCAGGGGTCGTCTTCCCCAAGAAAGGGGAGAGGGGGGTACACAGCCTACAGCAAATCCAAATTTTGGCCAGTGAACTTGGTCTGCCTCCTTGGAGGGGTCGCACACTTCCTTGCCTCCAGACCAGGTGTGGCCACACATTGTTTGCCCTGAGAACCTGCAGGTACTAGAGATAATTTCCTTCTCAAACACCCACCCTACTGCCCCAGGTTGGTTTCTGAAGAGACGGAGGGAGGGTATGGCCGGCCAAGGGTGGAGAGCAGCCTCTGAGAAAGTTTGTGAGGTTTAGCCAGCCCCAAGGACATTGATTTAGCACCCGCCCACCTGCCTGAGGAATTAAACTGAATGCATTCCCCCCTAGCACCTGGAGTCTGAGCTGAGGCTTCTGCTGGCTAGACCAGAAAAGTGCACGAAAAAGGAAAAATAAAAGTGGCAAGCAGGTGCCCTTTTTTTTTGCTTTACATGCATCTCTATTGAAACTAGAATTTTTTTCTTTTCAAACCCTTGTGTCAAGGGCTGAAACTAGAATTTTAAAGTGGCATTGCATTTACTAGGTTTTCACCTTTAACAAATTATTAATAGCTTGTGACTCTAGGGTAGTGTTAACAGAAAAGGTTTGAATTTTATCTACATATTAATCTTAGTAAGGTGTTTCATTATCCATTTACAAAATAAAAAATCAATGTCTTAATAAAAACAGATCACGTGAGTATGTTTCCTTTCCATGTCTGTAAAATGAAGGGCTTTTTCTGGTTGGTTTTCATTGCTAGTTTTTTCAAAATTAACCTCATGGCATGAGCCCTCAGGAAGGAACTTCACAGCCACCTGGCCTCTCAAAAGACAGCTATGCTTCATTCAAAATGAGGCTGCTATTTAGGTACATCAATATCCTCATTAGACTTCAGTCAACCCCAAGAATGCTTTAAAAAATGTCACAGCTTTACTAATTTTCATCAAATATTCTTCTACATTCTGCAACTTTGTTTTGCATCTATATGCTAGCCACAAACTTTCAAGTCCTGGGGTAATAACACAAGAGGTGCCTTTATTGCCACCCTTTCCAAGTTCCCTGGAAACTGGCCTGTACCTATTACTGGATCCTTAGACCTGGTTTGAGCAGTTAAACACAGGCAATCCTAGAACAAAGAGTCAAAGAATAGTGGTAACACACAGCTACTTAACAGTAACTCCCTAGGCAAGAGAGAAACCATGGAGGCAAAAAGGCAGTGGTATGCTGTAATTACAGTACTGAAAGAGAAAGACTGCCAGCCAAGAATTCTTTATCCAGCAAAACTGCCCTTCAAATATAAGAGTGAGCTTAAAATTGTTGGCCTATCTCCTCAAACAGCTGTCCTAGAAGCTCAGATAGCAGACTCCCGCCTAGTCGCTTCCCCCTTTCCCCCCCGCCCCCAGCCTCTCCGCCTGCCCTCTGCCTAGTAACTAATCGCAACCACCTATCGGAAGGCAGTACCCGCCTGCACCAATCCCCGTCCCTATAGACAGCAGACCTAACTTAATACCCGCCCCCATCCCTAGTAACTGCTTATGGCAGCCAACCACAAGTCTGCCCATGCTTCTGCCAATCCCCTACCGCCACGTCTCCCCCCACCCTCTGCGTCTCCTATATAACCCACTGTACTTCCTCAATAAACCGGACTTGCGCACAGACCTGGTCTCCGCGGCATCTTCCTTTCCCCCGCCGTCCGTCCTCCACACCTGAGAGCCCCCGAGGCCGTCTGCCACGACCTCGAACCCCGCTAAGGTGCGCTAAGGTGCGGCCCTCCTGACCCCTCCAGCCGCCCCTGTCAGGAGGAGAAACCCCCGCATAAAATATTCACAGATAAGTAGAAACTAAGAGAGTTTGTAAATAAGATCCATTTCTGCAGGAAACACTAAAGGGAGTTCTGCAGCTAGAAAAGAAAAGAGAGAGAATTGGAGGAGAGTATAGAAGTGAAGACTATCAGAAAGGGTAAACAAAAAGGTAAAAAGATGGACAAAGATAAGATAGGACACATGGAAATGAAAGGATGAAATGGCTGAAGTAAATAATGCCTTTACAGTAATAACACTGTTAATGGATTAAACTTCTCTGTCAAAAGACATAGGGTGACAGAATGGATAAAAAACATGAACCATCCATATGCTGTCTTCAGGAAAGTCACCTTAGACCCAAGGATGCAAATACACTAAAATGAAAGGTTGGAAAAAGATATTTCACACAAATAGTAACCAAAAGAGAGCAGGAGTAGCTATACTAGTGTCAGACAAAACAGACTTTAAATGCAAAAAAATGACAAGAGATGCAGAAGTATATTAATAACAGGGACAATCCACCATGAAGGTGTAACAGTCATAAATATCTATGCACCTAACCAGGATGCCCTGAAATACATGAGGCAAACTGGCAAAATTGAAAGGAGAAATAGATGTCTTTATCATAATTGGAGACTTCAAACACAAAACTTACATCAGTAGATTGAATAACTAGACAGAATCAACAAGGAAACAACTTGAACAATATGATAAAGGAGCTGTATCTGACCATTGTACCCCAAATCAGCAGGTTATACATTCTTCTCAAGTGCTCATGGATCTTTCTCCAGGATAGACTACATGTTGGGCCACAACCCTGCTCTCAATAAATTATTGAGATTGGAATTATACAAAGTACCTTCTCTGATCATAAGTAGATGTAAGAAAAGACAGCCAGAATACATCCCTTATGGCTTCTTTCAGAGGGAGGATATTGCTACGAATGGAATATGAGAGTGGCCTAGAATGGTAGTTTTGTTTCCTAAAGTAATAGAAAACTAATTAGTATGTTACTGCAAGTAATGTAAAATACTGAAGAACTGTAAGAGTAAAAGTTGAAGTATGACTCAATTTCCTGACATTGGAACACATTAAAAATACTTCACTTCTTTCTCCCCATTCCCCAGAATTCAGTGAAATACTTATATATAGTATATACCTAAGACCAAGGCCACTTTGTCACATTTTAGGTATTATATGTTCCTGTTAGCCATTGAGAATGCTCAGAATGAATTGTGACTGAGTTGGTTTCATTTATTCCCACCAGTTTCTGAAGCATGCAAATGTAAATATGAAAGGAGTAAAAGAATCAAAATGAATATGGCGCCTCTAAATAAAGTTAAACTTTAATGAATAGATTATGCTTCTGAATAAAGAAGTAAAATTTATATTTGTTAAATGTACAGTTTAAAAACCAAAGAGCAAGGAATCTCAGAGTCTTATTAATTATATGCATATTAACAAATGATTTATACACAGCACAAAAGAAAACTTTTTCCTCTAGTTTGTTTGGAATTGCTTCTTTGCTTTGTGTCAAGAAAAAAATACTAAATCTACTATTGGATTAGCAGGTAATCTACCATTTTGGGTTTAAAATATTCAGAGAATCTATGTGACAACATGAATTATCTTATTTTAGCATTTGGCCAGTGAGCCAGTTTTACTTACTACTTTTTGAATGAAAGGTCAAAAAGTCTTTCAAAGCCAAAAGGGCTTTTTTATGAATGGCATATTAAAAAGCTTGTTCCTGGTTTTAAAAAAGTGTTCCTGGTTGTAATATCATCCTTATCTTCTCTCTAGTAATCCATATCACTTCCATCCATGCATCCATACATAATTCAGAAAACCTTTACCAAATGCTTATAATATATATGCCAGACATTGTTTTAGGTGCTTTTATTTTTAAACACTTATTTATTTATTTTTAAGGATTTATTGATTTATTCCCCCCCCCCCCTTTTCCCCTCCTGCTGTTTTTGCTGTCTGTGTCCATTCGCTGTGTGATCTTCTGTATCTGTTTCTTTTTGTCTTTTTCACTTTTTCTCCTCTAGGATTCAGAGGGATTTGATCCTGGGGACCTCTGATGTGGAGAGAGGTCCCCTGTCAATTGTGCCACCTTAGTTCCTGGTCTCTGCTGTGTTTCACTTTGACTCTCCCCATTGTCTCTCTTTTTGTTGCATCATCATCTTGCTGTGTGACTCACTTGCTCAGGCACTGGCTCACCATGCAGGCACTCATGTGGGGACTTGGCTCACCACATGGGCACTGGCTCACTGCACAGGCACACCTTGTCTTCTTTTTCACCAGGAGGTCCTAGGTATTGAACCTGGTCCTCCCATATGGTAGGTGGAGGCCTTATCACTTGAGCCACATTCACTTCCCTTAATTTTTGTTTTATTTTTAAGTTCTTAAGCAGTTTCATTGAGATTTGTTCACATACCATATAATCTTTTGATGCTTTTAGAGAGTTCACAGGACAAACAAGGTGTCTGTCCACTGAGTTTAAAATCTAGTGGAGAAAGACAGCTAGACACAGTAAACAATTTCAATGTGTGAACAGTGCCATAAAGAAAATAATTAAATGAGGGTAAGGTAAATATGGTTGGGAGAGAGGGTTGTCAGAGAAGGCATACCTGAGATGACATTTGAGCAGAGGCCCAAGAGATGAGAAGTGAGAGAGATATATGTGGGGGGAACTTTCCAGGCAGAAGAAACAAGTATAAAGGCCCTGAAGTGAGACTAGATTGTGTTTAAGTAGTAAGAAGGACAAAATGGCTGGAACAGAGAGCATGAAGGGAGAATGGTAGAAGGGGTTACACAGACATATCCTCAAGGCTACGGTAAGGCATTTGGATCTTACTGGTCGTGGAATGGGAAGCCATAGAAGTATTTTAAGCAGGGGAGTTAACATGATCTGATTTGAGTTTTAAAATGACCAACAATAGACTATGAAGGAACATGGTTGAAAGTAGAGAGACCATGTAGGTGGCTTTTACACTAGTCAAGATGAGAGAGAGATGGTTCTTGGACCAGGATGACAGTGGTTAGAGGTAGTGAGAAGTGATTAGATTTAAGATTTATCTTGAAGATAGGTACTACGATTTCTCAATATGTGTGGAATGAAGGATATCACCTAGGTTTCAGCCTAAACAGCTCGGTGAATTATGTTATGTTTGAGATGCCTATTAGACACCCAAATGGAGATGTCAGATGATAGACATTTGGCTGTATGGTAATCCTCATTCAAGGATGGGTGTGTCTAGAAATAAAAATTTGGAAGTCATTGCTGAGTATATGATATTTATAGCCCTGGGACTAGATAAGATTACCAAGGAGGGAGTGTATAAAAGAGAACAGTAGAGAGGACAGCCCTGGGCACTAAATTTGGAAAAGAAGCCAGAAAGGAAAAGAGGGAGGAGGAGATGTTATTGAGAGGGAGCAAAAGAAGAGGAGAGGTGTCCTGGAAGCCAAATATCTAAAGCTATTTAGACAATTCAGAGGTCAGGTTAAGAGAAGGATGGAGAGTTGCCCATTAGATATGCCAGTCAGTGGAACTGTGTGTGAACATTTGGGGTGTGTTAAAGAGGGAATGAAAAGTGAGAATGTTGGACAATTCTGTCCAGAATTGCAGAAACAGGAAATAGATAAGTGGAACAGTAATAGCTAGAAGGGAATGTAGCAAGTAAGTTGTTCTGTATTAGCTAAGAGATTATGTAGTACTATTTTATGCTGAAAGGAAATGATCTAGGAAAGAGGGAAAAATTGATCATTCTGGAGAGGGAGGGGATAATGTCAGATCAAAGGCCTTAAGCAGGCAAGGGCTGTGGGATAGAGTATTCAAATGGAGAAGTCAGTCTACTGGGAGGAGCAGGGAGAGGCCATAAATCATAGCAGAAGGGAAGGCCAAATACGTGAGTACAGACACAGTAGGATGGTAGGTTTGGTGGTGGGAAAATGAGTCAGCTCTTGTTGATTGTGTTTATTTTCTCTCGGAAGTGAGTGTGATTGAGAATGAGAAGGGATGGGGTACTGGAGTAGAAGCTGTGGAAATAATTGTCTTAGAGAGTGAGAAAGTAGAGTTAGTGGGTAAATGTAGGATTGCTGGTTAGGGCTGAGTGCTCATCTGACATTTGTGAACATCTGTTTAAGGTGATACCAGTTAGTATGGCGTGTACTGCCATAGGCAGAATGTGTTAGATTTGATTTAGGTGGTTCTGCAAGGTGATTATGGCAGAGGGGGAAAAGCAAAGGTGGGTGTTATTCAAATCCTCTTGTCCAATCTTTGAATTTCTTTTGTGCTACAGAGCTAGCAATTGCCATTTCCCTAGTGCCTGATACATTTTGTGGTACACACAATTACTATTGACCGTTTTCAGAGCTGGAAGGCACCTAAGAGAACATCTAATCCTGTGGTTCTCAGCTGAGGTGGGGGAGAGGGGAGTGTCATGTGTCAGAGTCACCAGGAGAGCTTTTGGAAACTGTTTCACTCTGCAGCTAGATTGGAGAGAGGAACCCCATAGGGTAAAGAGAGGATTGGCAGTTGAAGAGAAGGGTACAGGCTGAGTTCCTAGGTCCTGGGTTTGAGTACTGGAAGTGGTTTGAGCAAGAGAAGGGACCCTGAGCCAAACAGAAAAGCTTGTATTCTTTGATTCAACCCATTTTGTAAATGAAAAAACTTATGCCCAGAGAGGTCGGACAGCTTTTATACCCAGGATTAGAGTTCTATCTCCTAACTCCGGTTCAGTGCTCTTTCCACTCTACACATGTTGCCTCTCGTTTTTATTATTGGATCAGATGTAATATTATAATTTGATAATTATTTCACATGAGTTTTTAGTTTATGGAAGGTTTACTTTCTGCCAATTGTTGCTAGAATTCATGATTCTGATTTCAATGTCCTTTTTTTTTTCCATTTGTCGTTTCTCTACCCCCAACTTTAGGGAACTGAAGTCAAGGCAATAACATATTCAGCAATGCAGATCTATAGTGAAGAGAAGCCAGAAGTTTTTGTGATCATTGACATTTAAGATACAAAGAAAAGACTCCTATGAAGAACTATTTCCCTTCCTTTTGGGAGGAGACCATGATTTAACTTCTACATTATCTGTTGATATATGGAAACTTGCAGAACAGAAATTTTTTTACTTAGTACAGCTTTCAGAGATGGACAATCAGGGCACAGCTGTGGTCTGTATTACCCAAATATTCAAACTTTAAAGACTTCTTCAGGTGGTAATTATAGTCCCTTATTTATTAATTTCCTGCTGTGGTAACAGGTTCCTCACATCCTTGTATTGGAAATCGAACCCTCCAGCCTAATCCCAAAAGGGATCACTGATGTAAGCAGCAGCCCAGGAGACTCCTTATCCCTGTGGGAACCAGACCCAGGACCCAGGTCCATCTGCCAGCACTCAAGCATCAGCCCGTTCCTCTGAAGCCTCTATCAAATCCAGTTTGATAAAAAGAATAATTTGAGAAAAAACATTTCTACACCTAGAATTTTGCTTTTCAAGTCAATTAAAACATCTATTTTCTATATGTACATTAAAAGAGATTGCTATGAGGCAGAGCTATTCTGTATCTCAGTTGTCTTTCTTAGAAGAAATAATTGTAGTTGAACAATTGGAAAACTTCTCTAGAAAGAGCCCTGATTTTCTTTTTTTTTAAAGCGTTGATGGATTAACACTTTCCTATTTTCCCGTAAGAAAAATTCAATACTACATATTGAAATTCGGCTCTTCCTTCTAACATGTAATTATATAATATATATATATATGTGTGTGTGTGTTTTAAATTTATTCCCCCCCCAACCCCAGTTGTCTGCTCTCTGTGTCCATTCGCTGTGTGTTCTTCTGTGACCACGTCTATCCTTATCAGTGGCACTGGGAATCGTGTTTCTTTTTGTTGTGTCATCTTGTGTCAGCTGTCCTTGTGTGCGGCGCCATTCTTGGGCAGGCTGTACTTTCTTTTGCGCTGGGCAGCTGTCCTTACGGGGCGCATTCCTTGCACATGGGGCTCCCCTACACGGGGGAAACCCCTTGTGGCATGGCACTCCTTGCGCACATCAGCACTGCGCATAGGCCAGCTCCACATGGGTCAAGGAGGCCCGGGGTTTGAACGACGGACCTCCCATGTGGTAGGCAGATGTCCTATCCATTGGGCCAAGTCTGCTTCCCTGTAATTTATTTTATTTTATTTTATTATTATTATTATTTTTTAAAGATTTATTTATTTAATTCCCCCCCCTCCCCTGGTTGTCTGTTCTTGGTGTCTATTTGCTGCGTCTTGTTTCTTTGTCCGCTTCTGTTGTCGTCAGCGGCACGGGAAGTGTGGGCGGCGCCATTCCTGGGCAGGCTGCACTTTCTTTTCACGCTGGGCGGCTTTCCTCACGGGCGCACTCCTTGCGCGTGGGGCTCCCCCACGCGGGGGACACCCTTGCGTGGCAAGGCACTCCTTGCGCGCATCAGCACTGCGCATGGCCAGCTCCACACGGGTCAAGGAGGCCCGGGGTTTGAACCGCGGACCTCCCATGTGGTAGACGGACGCCCTAACCACTGGGCCAAAGTCCGTTTCCCTATATTTTATTTTTTAAAGATTTATTTATTTAATCCCCTCCCCGCCCCGGTTGTCTGTTCTCTGTGTCTATTTGCTGCGTCTTGTTTCTTTGTCTGCTTCTGTTGTCAGCAGCACGGGAAGTGTGGGCGGCGCCATTCCTGGGCAGGCTGCACTTTATTTCGCGCTGGGCGGCTCTCCTTATGGGGCGCACTTCTTGCGTGTGGGGCTCCCCTACGTGGGGGACACCCCTGCGTGGCAGGGCACTCCTTGCGCGCATCAGCACTGTGCATGGGCCAGCTCCACACGGGTCAAGGAGGCCCGGGATTTGAACTGCGGACCTCCCATGTGGTAGACGGATGCCCTAACCACTGGGCCAAGTCCGTTTCCCATGTATTTATATTTTAAATCTGGTATATTTATGCAGTTAGATGAGAAAATAATCTTTTTTAATTTCTTTTTTTCCCTATTACCTAAGCTATTCATCCCTAAGGAGTCAAGGAAAACAACTTTAAAATGATCTGAATTTTTAAGTTTAGGTGATTTTTTAAAAATCAAATTTGATTTGTAACTTTATTCTTTGTTTATTATTTGAGGTATCCTTTCTTGTGATCAAGAGTTTACATAGTTGCTCTTTATTCACAAGTACATAAGAAAAGACAGCCACTGGGTAGTGCCAAATACAGACTCTGCTGAACTTGACCTAAAAGGAAAAGCTTGCCTGTGAGTTTTCTGAGAGCTCTTTCAGCACTGTGCAGGGTTTGGGGTTAGTGTTCCTTAGCTTTCTTTAGTCTCAGACACATTTTGTAAATTTAAAGTGTGGCTCTCCAAGTAAAACATATCCAGAAGAGCTCCTTTACTTTTTTTTCCATTAAGAATTTATTACCATATATGAACCTACACAAACAACAAGTGTATGGTAAAAGCTGTAAACCTACAAAATGACATAACATCATACAGGGCTCCCATACCTCATTCCACCACCAATACCCTACATTGTTTTGAAACATTTCTAACATTTTTATAATGTTCATCAAAGTATTACTACTAACTATAGTCTGTATCTTACATTTGCTGTATTTTCCCCCAAACCACACTATTATTTTTAAATTCATAAACCATACAGTTTATCTAAAATGTACAATCAGTGGCATTTGGTATAATCACAGAGTTGTGCATTCTTCACTTCAATCAATATTAGAGTATTTTCATTACTCCAAAAAAGAAAAAAAAAACACGAAACCACTATCATGCTCATGTTAGTTCTGCTAACTACAAATCCTATGTGTGCTTTCACCATTACTCTTCATTTCCAAACATTCACAAATTTATACCAATTCCACACAGCTTAAACCTCAGCTTTCCACTCTAACCACATTCTCTTCTCTGGTGACTTACAGTCTAGCTATTAACTCCATGCATTTGCTCATTATATTTAGTTCATAATAATGAAATCATACAATAATTGTCCTTTTGTGCCTGACTTGTTTCACGCAACATAATGTCCTCTAGGTTCATCCATGTTGTTATATGCCCCACAATTTCATTTCTTTTTTTGGTGCATAATATTCCATCATGTATATACCACAATTTGTTTATCCATTCATCAGCTTGTGAACACATGGGCTGTTTCCATCTTTTGGCAATTGTGAATAACACTGCTATGAACATGGGTGTGCAGATGTCTGTTCATGTCACTGCTCTCAGGTCTTCCAGGTATATACCTAGTAGTGGTATGCTGGGTCACATGGTAGATCTATATCTAACTTCCTTTAGAAACTGCCAGACTTCCATAGTGGCTATACCATTCCACATTCCCACCAGCAGTGAATAAGCATTTTTTTCCCTCCACATCCTCTCCAACACTTGCAGTTTTCTGTTTTTTTTTTTTTTAAACAAATCAATTTCATTGATACATATTAATAGAGCATGAATCCATCCAAAGAGTACAATCTATAGGATTCGGTGCAATCACATATTTGTGATTCATCACCCCGATCATTCCCAGAGCACTTTCATTATTCCAATAATAACAAACAAAACTCATCACCTCTCAATCTCTACACCTCACCTGCTGTACATAGGTGCTATTCTTTTTTCTTCTCTCTAGTATATTTGTATTTGTATTTTGTAAAAACAGTCATATATGCAATATCACCCGTATTGGTGGTGTACATGAGGCTTTACTATCTTACACAGTCCCGTGCTACAGTTTTTAGCTTTCCTTCTAATAATATACATGACCTTAGACTTTCCCCTTCAACCACTGGCATCCCCATATAATAGCTCTGCTAGTTACAAACACCATGATATGCTTTAACCATATGTTTTTTTCCTTTCAGGCTTTAGTATCTTTTGGTATTCTGGTCTTTTGACAATATATTCTATCAGTTTTTGTTTGTGAAGACTTTGAACTCACCCTCACTTTTGAAGGACAGTTTTGTGGGATACAGAATTCTTGACTGGCAGTTTTTCTCTTTCAGTACCTTTTTTTTTTTTTAATTAAAAATTTTTTTTATCAAAGTTAATAGATCACAAGGAATCTTTCTGCACCTTAAATATATCGTACCACTTTCTTCTCACCTCCATGGTTTCTGATGGGAGGCCAGCATTTAACCTTATCAAGTTTCCCTGGTATATGTGCTTTGCATTTCTCTTGTTGCTTTCAGAATCCTCTCTTTATCTCTGATATTTGTCATTCTGAAAGTAGGTGTCTCAGGTAGGTCTATTCAAATTTATTCTGTTTACAGTATATTGTCCTTTTTGGATATTGATATTTATGTCCTTCATAAGGTTGGGAAGTTTTTGGTCATTATATCCTCAATTATTCTTTTTGCCCCTTTTCCATTCTCTTTTCCTGGGACACTGATAATGCGAATGTTTGTGCATTTTGCATTATCATTCAATTCCCTGAGACTTTGTTCCATTTTTTCCAATCTCCTCTCTCTCTTTGTTCTCCTGTCTTTTCCAGTTCATATGTTATGTATTCAAAATCAGCAATTCTGTCTTTGAGCAATTCAACCAAAATCTGTTCTTATGTGCCCCCTAATTTTTTTTTTTAATATTTATTTTTCCCCACCCCCTTATTGTTTGCAGTTGCTGTGTCTGCTTATTGTGTACTGGTCTTTTTAAAAGGCACCGGGAACTGGGCCTGGGACCTCCCATATGGGAGGGAGGTACCTAATCACTTGAGCTTCCTTTGCTCCCTGCTTTGTTGGGTCTCTCATTATATTTTCCTACTTGTGTCTCTTGTGTCATCTTGTTGCATCAGCTCGCCATGCCTGCCCATTGCCTCAGCTTACTGTCTTGCTCGTCATCTTTAGAGGGCACCAGGAACCGAACCTGGGACCTCCCATGTGGTAGGTGGGAGTTCAGTTGCTTGAGCCACATCCACTTCCCTCTAATGTATTTTTTTTTAAGGTTTATTTCTCCCCATCGCTTTGTTTGTACTTGCCATGTCTGTTTGTCTTCCTTTTTTGTTTAGGAGACACCAGGAACTGAACTTGGGACCTCCAACATGGGAGGGAGGCACCTAATTGTTTGAGCCACCTCTGTTCCCTGCTTTTTGTATCTCATTATGATTTTCTTTGTGTCTCTTGTTGCGTCATCTTGTGTCAGCTTACTGTGCCTGCCTGTCGTGCCAGCTTGCTGTCTTCTTTAGAAAGCACTGGAAACTGAATCAGGGGCCTCTCGTAGGCGAGAGCTCAGTCACTTGAGCCACAATCCTCTTCCCTCTAATCTTTTTTTTTTTCACTACCCCCCCACCCCTCTGTGGCTTGCTCGTTGTCTGCTCTCTGTCCATTCGCTGTGCGTTCTGTATTTTTACTTGTCTCCCTTTTTGTTGCATCACCTTGCTGAGTCAGCTGTCCACGGCACTTGCCGGCCAGGCAGCACTCTGCGGTGCTTGCAGGCCGGCGGCTCTCCTCAGCATGTGGGTGAGCCTGCCTTCACAAGGAGGCCCCAGGACATGAACCCAGGACCTCCCATATGGTAGATGGGAGCCCAACTGATTGAGCCACAGCCGCTTCCCCCTCTAATGTATTTTTAATCTCATCCATCGTGTCTTTTTTTTTTTTTTAAAGATTTTTATTTATTTTTATTTATTTCTCTATCCTTACCCTCCCCCCCCAGTTGTCTGTTCTCTGTGTCTATTTGCTGCATGTTCTTCTTTGTCTGCTTCTGTTGTTGTCAGTGGCACGGGAATCTGTGTCTCTTTTTGTTGGGTCATCTTGCTGTCAGCTCTCCGTGTGTGCAGCGCCACACTGGGCAGGCTGAACTTTTGCACTGGGCGGCTCTCCTTACGGGGCACACTTCTTGTGCGTGGGGCTCCCCTATGCGGGGGACACCCCTGCGTGGCAGGGCGCTACTTGCGCACATCAGCACTGTGCATGGGCCAGCTCCACATGGGTCAAGGAGGCCCCATGTGGTAGACGGAGCCCTAACCACTCGGCCAAGTCCGTTTCCCCATCGTGTCTTTCAGTCCCAAAGTTCTGTTACTTTTCTTTGCAGTCTTTCAAAATGTTCTTTATGTTCTCCCAGTGTCATTGTCGTCTTTTTTTTTTTTCCACTTTTTTTTTTTATTTTTAAAGATTTATTTATTTATTTAATTTCCCCCCCTCCCCTGGTTGTCTGTTCTTGGTGTCTATTTGCTGCGTTTTGTTTCTTTGTCCGCTTCTGTTGTCGTCAGCGGCACGGGAAGTGTGGGCGGCGCCATTCCTGGGCAGGCTGCACTTTCTTTCACGCTGGGCGGCTCTCCTCACGGGCGCACTCCTTGCGCGTGGGGCTCCCCCACGCGGGGGACACCCTTGCGTGGCACGGCACTCCTTGCGCGCATCAGCACTGCGCATGGCCAGCTCCACACGGGTCAAGGAGGCCCGGGGTTTGAACCGCGGACCTCCCATATGGTAGACGGACGCCCTAACCGCTGGGCCAAAGTCCGTTTCCCTTTTTTTCCACTTTTGTACCTTTAAAAATTGAAAATATAAACAATTTAAAAAGAAAAAGAAAACACAGTTGAATAAAAATATCCATATCTAAGTTAAATGTACTGGATACATTAAATTTTTTTTTGAATCACACATTATACAATATATTTGGTTCATAGTAATGCAGTCATACAGTATTTGTCCTTTAGCATTTGGCTTACTTCACTCAACATAATGTCCTCTAGGTTCATCCATGTTGTCATGTGCTTTATGACTCCATTTATTCCTACAGCTGCATAATATTCCATCATGTGCTTACACCACAGTTGTTTATCCATTCATCAGTTGATGGACATCTGGGTTTCTAGCTTTCAGCAATTGTGAATACCGCTAAGAATATTAGTGTGCAGATGTCTTTTCATGTCACTGCTCTCAGTTCTTTTGGGTATATGCCCAGTAGTGGTATTGCAGGGTCATGTGGCTAGTCGATATTCAACTTCTTTAGGAACTGCCAAACAGTCCTCCACAGTGGCTGTACCATTCTGCATTCCCACCAACAATGAATAAGTGTTCCTGTTCCTTCACATTCCCTCCAACACTTGTAGTTCTCTGTCTTTTTAATAGTGGCCATTCTGATAGGTATGAAATGATACCTCATTGTAGTTTTGATTTACATAGTGATGTTGAGCATTTCTTCATGTGAATTTTGCCATTTGTATTTCTTCTTTGGACAAATATCTATTCAAGTCTTTTGCCAAATTTTTAAATTGGGTCATTTGTCTTTTTATTGTTGAGTTATCACATCCCTTTATAAATCCTGGATATTAAACCCTTACTGGATATGTGATTTCCGAAAGTTTTCTTCCATTGAGTTGACAGCCTTTTCAGCCTTTTGACAAAGACCTGTGAGGTGTAAAAGTTTAATTTTGAGGAGGTTCATCTACCTTTTTTTTTTCTTTTGATGCTTGTGCTTTGGGTGTAAGGTCCAAGAAACCATCACCTACTACAAGATCTTGAAGATGCTTCCCTACATGTTCTTCTAGTAGTTTTATAGTCCTGACTTTTATATTTAGGTATTTGATCCATTTTGAGTTGATTCTTGTATAGGGAGTGAGATAGGGGTCCTCTTTCATTCTTTTGGTTTTAGATATCCAGTTCTCCCAGCACCCTTTGTCGAAGAGACTGTTTTGTCCTATTAATATTAACTTGGTAGGTTTGTAAAAAACCAGGTGAATGTATAGGTGAGGGTTTATTTCTGGATTCTCAATTCTGTTCCACTGATAGATGTGTCTATCTTTATGCCAGTACCGTGTTGTTTTGACCATTGTAGCTTTGTAATATGTTTCAAGGGATCAGGCAGTGAAATTCCTCCCACATTGCTCTTCTTTTTTAGAATGCTTTTGGCTATTTGGTTACACTTTTCTTTCCATATGAATTTTGTAATTACCTTTTCTAATTCTGTAGAGTAATCTGTTGGGATTTTGATTGTTATTGCATTGAATCTATAGATCAGTTTGGATAAGACAGTATTGTCTTTTTTTTTCTTTTTTTAAAAAAATATTTATTTTTTATTTATTTCTTTCCCCCCTTCCTGCTCCCCACCCCCCTCCCCTCCCGTTGTCTGCTCTCTGTGTCCATTCACTGTGTGTTCTTCTGTGTCCGCTTGTATTCTTGTCAGCGGCACCTGGAATCTCTGTCTTTTTTTGTTGTTGTTGCGTCATCTTGCTGAGTCAGTTCTCTGTGTGTGTGGCGCCACTCCTGGACAGGCTGCACTTTTTTCACGCAGGGCAGCTCTCCTTCTCCTTGAGTGTGGGGCTCCCCTATGCGGGGACACCCCTGCGTGGCACGGCATTCCTTGTGTGCATCAGCTCTGCGCGTGGGCCAGCTCCACATTGGTCAAGGAGGCCCTGGGTTTGAACCATGGACCTCCCATGTGGTAGGCAGACGCCCTATCTGTTGGGCCAAATCTGCTTCCCTAGACAGTGTCGTCTTAATATCCTTTATTTCTTTAGTCATATTTTCTATAAATTCTTTGAAGTGATTTAGGAGAGTGGTTTGATTATCACTGATTGTCTTAGTTCTTTTGACTGTGCCATCTCTTCCTGTTTTCTAGTATGGCTTGTCATTTAAAAAAAAAAAGATTTATTTATTTATTTATCCCTGCTCCCTACACTGTCTGCTCTCTGTGTCCATTTGCTGTGTGTTCTTCTGTGTCTGCTTGTATTCTCATTAGGCGACTCCGGGAACGAATCCTGGGAACTTATGGAGTGGGAGAGAGGTGATCATTCCCTTGCACCACCTCAGCTCCCTGGTTTTGCTAAGTCTCTTATTGTCTCTCCTCTGTGTCTCTTTTTGTTACGTCATCTTGCTTTGCCAGCTCTCCCCATTGGGTGGCATTCCTGCATGGCGCGGCACTTCTGCATGGAGCAGCAATCCACATGGGCCGGCACTCTGCATGTGCCAACTCGCTGTGTGGGCCAGCTTGCCTTCACCAGGAGGCCTTGGGTATCAAACTCTGGACCTTCCTATGTGGTAGATGGGAGCCCAATTGCTTGAGCCACATCCGCTTCCTGGCTTGTAATTTTTTGTTGATGTCTAGGCATCTTAATATGTTGGTGAATTTACTCTGATGGCCAATTTCCCTATTGCCAATATCTCCTGCCTGATCTCCAGATCAGAGATTCAAAGTGGGCTCTGCTGGCCGAATTCACTGAAGAAAAGCACCCTGACTTCCTCTCCCTTTTTCCTTGAAACAGCTGACAGGGAGGAAGATGTCTGTTCCCCTCTCAGTTGACTGTAGTGAGCCAGAGGTTTTACCCCAGCTTAATAGCTTGGGGGATAACTTGGGGGAGGGGGGCTTCCCAATGGCCATGGGCTTGGTAATTCATGTTCGTTGTTTCAGCTTCTTCATCTCTCTGTCCCTCACCCTGGGAGTTGTGTAGCACGGTCTTGGTCTGCTCAACCCCAAAGCAGTTTCCCTGGACAGCTTTTAGCTCTTCATTGTTTTTGTGAGTGTATTAAGTGCTGCCTGTTAGTTCAGTGCTATCTTCCCACAATTCAATTCCCCCTTTACTTTTTGTTTGGACAAATCTCCAGGGTGAAATAGGGCTCTTTTTTTTCTTTCTTTCATGGGCCCCTTTGCATATCTTGGGTGACTGGTGGTAGATTGTAAAAATGAGCAGTGGAATACCATGAGAGCAATGGAAGAGCCGAATCCAGAATAAGACCTCTAAGCTTAGGATACATTAAAGCAAAGAGGGATACAGATTTAACTAGAAAAAAAGTGTATGCCATATCTCTTACCACCAGTGCCATATAACGGGGTTCAATAAAACAAGACAAATGTAACTATGCAATACAGGTTATCATTCTTTTTATTTATAATAAACGTTATATTTTCACGTGAACACTAAAGTTGTATTAGTTTAAAAATAGGCCAAAATGTAGATATTAAGTAAAAGATAACCTGTATATGTGAAGTTGTTATTCTGGAACTGTCAGTAGCAGAGCACATTTTATGCTTGCTTGCGTGCTTATTTATTTATTTATTTACTTATTTGATGTACCAGGGCGCATTTTACGCTTATTTATTTATTTTATTTTTAGGATGTACTAGGGATTGAACCTAGGACCTCATATATGGGAAGCAGGCACTCAGCCACTGAGCTACATCTACTCCCCAGTGAGAATTGGTTTTATAATTTGTTTTTTTTAGGGGGTACCAGGGATCAAACCAGGGATCTTGGAAGTGGGAAGCAGGGTCTCAACCACTTGAGCTTTATCTTCTTTCCATTTTATTTATTTTTAATTCATTGAGATGGTTACACTAGGTAGACAGCAGCCTCTCTGGCCAGTCTCAGGTATGTGTCTTTTCCCCAATGCAGAGCTACTTTTTGTGGGGACTGAACCATTTCCTCACTTGAAAGCTCTGTTCTAGTCAAACATGTCTCCACATTTTCTCCCTCCCTGTGACATACCCACTCACCTTTACTTCTGTGTCTCGTTCTTTCTGGCTGGCTTTCCCATATCAAAAAGTAGAGGTAGCAAAACCCACTGTTCCAGGAGCCAGGCAGGGAATGGTAATGGGCTGTGAGCTTGTGCCACAGACTTGTGCAGTACCTAAGGAGGCAGCTGCCTCTTCAGTTCTAGCCCATTGTTGCTAGTGGGAATACAAGCCATGTATTGCAGTTTTTCATGACTTGCCAGAAACTTAGGTTTGTATGTGAAAGCTACCAATAAAAAAACAAACAATGCCACTGTTCAGGTCATCACAAGGAGGGGAAAACAAACCAAACTGGGATTAATCTGGTCCACATGTGGCTATTTTGCAAGCTTTGCTTTAAAGCCCAACTCAAACTTCATCTCCAGGAAGCCTTCCCTAATTGTTCCAGCCTTCAGTGGTCTTCTCTGAATGATGTCTCTTTCGTTGGTTAGCTTTAAAGATTTGCCAGCTTACTCAATTTTATAATTGTTTAATGTTTGCTAGTCTTGGCACGTAACAGCAGGAAAGCCCCTAGATGGTCACTGAATACTTAGTGATAAGTGGAAAAAGAATTGATTACATTAAATTCTTAGGGACTGCAGGTCAACTTCTTGAAAATATCTGTCTTGTAGATATTCTCAAGAAGATGACCTGGGGAAGTGGTTGTGGCTCAACTGATAGAGCGTCTGCCTACCATATGGAGGGCCCAGGGTTTGATACCCAGGGCCTCCTGGTGTGGTGAGCTGGTCCACTTGCAGTACTGTTGTGTGGAAGGAGTGCTGTGCCATGCAGGGGTGTCCCCCATGTAGGGGTGCCCCATGAACAAGAAGTGTGCCCCATAAGGAGAGCTGCCCTGCGCGAAGGAAAGCACAGCCCACCCAGGAGTGGTACTACACACACGGAGACCTGACGCAGCAAAATGACGCAACAAAAAAAGCAACAGTTTCCCAGTGCCACATGACAAGAATGCATGTGGACACAGAAGAACACAGCGAATGGACACAGAGCCAGACGATGGGGAGGGGGAAGGGGAGAGAAATAAATAAAATAAATCTTAAAAAAAAAAAAATCATGAGCCTCATTTTCTAAGCCATGATCTTCTGTCAGACCTTGGACCTATTTCCTCATCTATTTATTATGGATATTACTCAAAAGTGAATTCTCAATTCTCTTCTAAATTCTAAGTTTATATGATCCAGTAATATATCTTAAACAACTGAGTTAACTGAGAAAAAGAAGGTATCTGTTACTGAAATGTTTTTTTGGTGGTTTTGACCAAAAGGTACAAGTTATGCCATCAGGGTCTGCTTATCCACCCTAATAGCCACTGGCAAGGATATGGTGTTCTGTAATGTTATGGTAATGGTTTTTCAGGAAATTATATATGATGATGACCTTTTATAACTGGTGCCTCTCCCTCTAAGATGGCTAAGTAATGATGTGTCATTCACTAGCTATATGACTTGGAAATTTCTTTAAACTTTCTTAGCCTCAGTTTTCCCATCTCTGAAATGGGAAAGATTTATTTCATTCCCCCCACCCCCCAGCCCCCGTTGTCTGCTCTTTATGTCCATTTGCTGTGTGTTCTTCTGTGTCTACTTGTATTCTCTCTAAAAACAACTCACAGGTCAGGTAGCCCAGCCAGAATCTTATTTTATAAATGAGAAAGGGAGTCATTTTGAAATGATATTTGGGGCTGTGGTATTTAAACACTACTCTGCTAACATTTTTATTTCAAGGATCTTGGTATGAAGGTTAATAGCATAACCTGGAGCCAGATCACTGGGGTTCAAAACCTTACTAACCTTTGGTTGGGCATGTTGCTTAACCTTTCTGTGCCTTAATTTCCTCATTTAAGTGGCATGATGCTTGTATTCACAGGGTTCTGTATCTGTAGAGAGGATTAAATGGATGTGTACATATAAAGCTCTTAGAACAGTGTCTGACACATAATAAATACTCAGTTATTATTATTAGGACAAGCATAAATGCTAACAGCCTCTTTACTTTCTCCCCTCAGTTCTCTATCTTTTTAAAATTTGTATTGTGGTAACATATATCCTCCTTAATTTTTATTTTTTTAAAAAAAGATTTATTTATTTATTTAATTTCCCCCCCTCTCCTGGTTGTCTGTTCTTGGTGTCTATTTGCTGCGTCTTGTTTCTTTGTCCGCTTCTGTTGTCGTCAGCGGTGCAGGAAGTGTGGGCGGCGCCATTCCTGGGCAGGCTGCACTTTCTTTTCACGCTGGGCGGCTCTCCTCACGGGCGCACTCCTTGCGCGTGGGGCTCCCCCATGCGGGGGACACCCTTGCGTGGCACGGCACTCCTTGCGCGCATCAGCGCTGCGCATGGCCAGCTCCACACGGGTCAAGGAGGCCCAGGGTTTGGACCGCGGACCTCCCATATGGTAGACGGATGCCCTAACCGCTGGGCCAAAGTCCGTTTCCCTCCTTAATTCTTAAAGCAAGGCCAGCCTAGAGACAGTTCTTAGAGCCAGTGCCATTCTACAAGGTGACGTGGTAGCTTGAGTGTCAGTTTATAAGGAAAGCAAACAAAATCACTCTTTTCTGCTTCTCCCCCTCTTGCTTTCTTCTCTTCACACTTTTCTTCCTGCTTCCCCACTTCCTGCATTTTTCCCGTGTTAATCTTTTCTTTCTCTCATATCTTAGTTGAACATCTATTTTCAAAAGCTCTGCCCTTTCCCTTTACACCAAACCAATTGGCCTTCTAGAAGGCTCCTGTATTAGTCAGCCAAAGGGGTACTGATGCAAAATATCAGAAATTAGTTGGTTTTTATAAAGGGTATTTGGAGTAGGAGTTTACAGATAGCAGGCCATAAAGCATAAGTTACTTCCCCCACCAAAGTATTTTCACATGCTGGAGCAAGATGGGTGCCCACGTCTGCGAGGGTTCAGGCTTCCTGGGTTCCTCCGGGCTCAGCTCCTGTTTCCTCCACGAGGTCGTCTGTGGACTATGAGGCTCTCTAGGCTTTGTCTTTCTCCACATGGTCAGCTGTAGACTATCAGGCAAATGGCTCTGTCTCTTTCTCCGGGGCTCCAGATTAAGACTACAGCATCAAACTCCAGCATTAAAACTCCAACATTAAGAACCCTCAACTCTGTCCTTTACCATGCCTTTTATTTGTGAGTCCCCACCCCTAATGATGTGGCCCAATTAAAGCCCTAATAACTTAATCATGCCCAGGTTCAGACCAGTTTACAAACATAATCAAATATCTATTTTTGGAATTCATAACTATGTCAAACTGCTATCGCTCCCTTCTGTTTATTTTCCCTTCCTGATTTCCTCACAACTCACAGAATGAAACATCAAGGAGTGTATCACAATGAGAAGAAAGAAGAACAAATTATTGGCTGACTGAATCCATCTTTATCATTGTTTGCATGGCTTTCCCATAGCCTTCACTACCAGCACAGCCTGCCCACCATCACTCACTAGCCACATTCACACAATATAATTCACCAGTTCCTATCTTTGAATTTTTGCCCAGGTCTTTTTTTTTCTTCTGGTAATAGTTTATTAAAATAAAATGCCATATAATTCACCCATTTAAAATGCACAATTCAGTGGTATTTAGCATATTCAGGTGGGCAAAAATCAACAATTTTAGAACATTTCTACCACTACAAAAAGAAGCCCCATACTCTTTAGCAGTCATCTCTTACATCCTCCATGCCCCCAGCCCTAGGTAACCACTAATCTTTTCGTCTCTAAACAGGTCTGTCTGTTCTGTTCCCCAGATTATTTCTTACCCACCAATCTTGTTTTTTTTTTTAATGCAACTGGAAACTCTCCTTTCTCTGAAGCCATGTGGATTTATTCCACCTGCTTGATGCTTGTCTACTAGATCTTGGTTCTGATGAAGTACTTTGGCTGCATTTTCAATTTATGGATACACTGCTGCATAAAAATAAGTAAATTCATATATATAGTCACAACTATATAGTCACAACTCTCTAGAGTTACAGTCACCTTAAGGAGCAAGGGAACTGGTTTTTGGTTATTTTATATACCTCCTTGGAAACTTCTATCTTGAGTGGTCTGTTTCAGTGACACCCAGTACAGGTCTTCCTAATTCCAGAACTCCTGATAACATGCTGTTTTAGCAAGATGATCCTTATTGTCATGTTTTCATTTCCAAATTCCATGTTCCTTATTTCTATCAAGAGTACCCTCATCCTGCCGCCCAGCGCGAAGGAGGGAGCAGCCTGCGGAGGAATGGCGCCACCCACACTTCCCGTGCCGCTGACGACAACAGAAGCGGACAAAGAAACAAGACGCAGCAAAAAGACACAGAAAACAGACAACCGGGGGAGGGGAGGGGAATTAAATAAATAAATAATAAATCTTTAAAAAAAAAAACAAAACAAAAAGAGTACCCTCATCCTTTCACTCCCTAGACTGTACTTCCATTCCTTAATTCAATTATTTGCTAGCCTTTTTTTTAAGGGCCATGATCAGCACAACTTTTATTTATCTATCTATCTGTCTATCTATTTATTTATTTCTCTCCCCTTCCCCCCCACCCCAGTTGTCTGTTCTCTGTGTCTATTTGCTGCGTGGTATTCTTTGTCTGCTTCTGTTGTTGTCAGCGGCACAGGAATCTGTTTCTTTTTGTTGCATCATCTTGTTGTGTCAGCTCTGTGTGTGTGTGGCGCCATTCCTGGGCAGGCTGAACTTTCTTTCGCGCTGGGCGGCTCTCCTTACTGGGCGCACTCCTTGTGCGGGGGGCATAGGGACACCCCTGTGTGGCATGGCACTCCTTGCGCGCATCAGCACTGCGCATGGGCCAGCTCCACACGGGTCAAGGAGGCCTGGGGTTTGAACCACAGACCTCCCATGTGGTAGACGGACGCCCTAACCACTGGGCCAAATCTGCTTCCCTATTTGCTAGCTTTTAAAAATTATATTGCTCAATTCTTTTTTCCCTTCATTGTTGTAAGTCTCCTAACTTGATGTTCTTTCCATTCTTTAAGGCATAGCTCAAAACAATTAAAAAAAAAAATCACTAGAGGTTATTTGTACATTTGGATTAAAGGCCTTTTTAATCTTCATTTTTGTGTGTAAAAACAATAATAAATGTTATATTCTACCTGCCCAAATAATTTGCCTGAATTCCCTCTCAATCTGGGTGCTTGAGGGAGGCTGCACCTTCTTTCAACAAATATTTGTTGCAAGAATATTTGTTGCAAGAATATTTGTTGAAAGAATAAGTGGATGTACTTCTGGCACCTGCTAGTTTCTACTTTAAATCAGTATTGACCATACGTATATCTATCCAGCTGGACTGTAAAGCTCCAACAGTACTTCATTTCATCCTTCCTTGCATGCAGTTCCAGAAATCATTAAATGCAGTAACTTCCAATGTGGATATTTTCATCTATACTCCCTACATAAAGGCTCTGTTTCTCGTTTTCTTCTTGTCACTTCCTAACTCTCTAATCTGGCCATTTTAAGCCTTGATTTCTTTATCTGTAAAATGGCCATAATAGTACGTACCTCATGGGATTGTTGGATTACATTTGATGCATAATTTTTCTCTTAAAGAGTTCTGGCCTCCTCAAAAACAAAGGAAGGAAAGGAGGATGAGAAGAAAAGGAAGTTAGAGAAGAGACAGAAAGAAAAGAAACAGGCACACAAGGTAAACTAGAACGTCAGTGAGGTGGCCCTGACCAAACCTGACTAGCACAGTGTGTTCTGAGAGTGGGCGCCATTCTCCCCACAGCCTGTCGGGTCCTGCCCTCCCCATCCGCCTTCCCTCTTCAAGGCTCAGGGGCCTGTGGCTTGGTTGTAGACTCCTGGGCGCCCAAGGCTCTTACTAGCCGCCAGGGCCCACCCCTCTGCACATTATGGCTCCTGCTGTTATGTGTGGAGGGAAGGCAAGGGCTGAAGCCACCTCGGTGGCCTTTGTTGCACAGGGCACAATAACTTAAGTAATACCCAATGATTGTTTCTAGAGGGAGAATAAAGTAAATTAGCCCTCCTGGCAGTTGGGTTGCGCTTATAAGGTGACGGGTTTAGTGGGTTGCAGCGTCTGACTGCATGGGTCCAAATCCCTGCAACTGAGTAGTGCCCCGCATTTTGGATTAATTAGTAAATTCCCCAATCCTCTGTTTCCCTCCCGTTTTAAACCGGGACCTACCTCAGAGGACGGGGATCTAGGCGGTACTTGGCAAATGTGAGCTTTTTACTAGGCACCCACTACGCACAACAGAAAAATTTCTACTCCACCATCCCATCCACCCCAGGACCTAGCTTTGGGGGCTTCTGGTAGTTTCGTCACTTCTCCTGGGTTCTAGCTGCCAGCCTTTGTGACTTTCCAAGAAGAATAGTCGTGGGGCTAAACGGGACTGAAAAGAAAAGAAGGAGAAACAAGTTTCCTACTCCTTAGTTCCACTCACTGGTGTAGTCATCTCTGAAGATAAGATAGAAAGCCATACTGGTCACTCGCCTAAGCACCAGTAAATATCACGCCACTTAGAGGGGGAAAGAAAAGTTTCATTTTTTAACATAGATTAAAAATTTTGCAGCGTCTGGTGCCAGTGCTCATAGGCACTATTTCTACTGCTGTGTTGCTTGTGGGTTCTTCTTTACCCCTCCAGGAAAAAAAGTTTTAAGTTAATTCAAATACGCAACAAAAGGTACAGTATCTGTTTTTAATATTACTTCAGTATTTAACTGTTTTTAATTAAGCAGGGAGGTGCTATTCGTCCTTGGAAAAATTTTTTTTGTAGGAAACTAAGCAAGAGAATGTCTGTATATACAACACTGCTGAAGGGATATATATGTCATGTATGGATTACAAACATAACCTTGTAAGTGGGAATGACAATTGTACTTTATTGAAAAGTCATTTTCAAAAATTTTTAATAGTGATAATTGAAGTAAAGCAAAGAAATTTGTTTCCAAATTTGTTCAAAGATTGCTTTAAATAACAGATCTTAGTATTATTATTATTATTTTTAAAGATTTACGTATTTATTTAATTTCCCCCCCTCCCCTGGTTGTCTGTTCTTGGTGTCTATTTGTTGTGTCTTGTTTCTTTGTCTGCTTTTTGTTTCTTTGTCCGCTTCTGTTGTCGTCAGCGGCACGGGAAGTGTGGGCGGCGCCATTCCTGGGCAGGCTGCACTTTATTTTCACGCTGGGCGGCTCTCCTCACGGGCGCACTCCTTGCGCGTGGGGCTCCCCCACGCGGGGGACACCCTTGCGTGGCACGGCACTCCTTGCGCGCATCAGCACTGCGCATGGCCAGCTCCACACGGGTCAAGGAGGCCCGGGGTTTGAACCGCGGACCTCCCATATGGTAGACGGACGCCCTAACCGCTGGGCCAAAGTCCGTTTCCCAGATCTTAGTATTATTGACTCTTACTTCTCCAGTGTTATATTTAACGTGAATTAAACATTATTTAATTCAATTCATTGGAATTTTAATGTGTTGCAATTGAGCTTTCCAGTGCCTGGAGAATGTTCTGGTGCTTTTCGCTTAAAGGCAAGGAAAATATTGCAACTTGCAAAATTGTAAGAGAGAGTATTTCTAGTCATGTATTTATATGGTTCTTTTATTAGTTTGAAGTACTGTGTCAATTCCCAGAACACCCATAGACAAATAAAATGCAGATGGATCCCAAAGTAAAAATGGGCTATTTGAAGATGACCCACTGTTGTAATTTTCCTATTAAATTTCACAAACATTAATATTGTACTGGATCAGATGTCTATATTTAAAAATTTTTTTCCTAGCAAGTGGGTTGAGAACCAGTGGCATGGAAGATCCAGGGGTCCTACTGCCCATTTTTAGCATTTCTATGGGGAAGACAGAGGGAAACCTTGAATAGGAGACCTATTTTGCACATAATACATACTGGGACATCTTTTAAAAAATAACTCACACCCAGGGCCCATCTGCCAGAGATTCAGATTTGCTTAGGCATCTGTATTTTTAAAAGCTCCATAAGTGATTCTAATGTGCAGCCGGGGTTAAGAGCCACTGATTTAGGGAGAAATGTTCCATTTGTTCCATTATGGGCTGAATAAAAATAAGTTACTCTTTTAATAAGGGAATTAAGTAGTTGTAGGGAAAAGCAATAAGGAATTAATACATTTTTCCAATAGGAAAATCAAGAAACTATAAAATGGAATTGCGTATCTGGAAATCTGAAAGAGTGAGGCAGAGTATAATAAATTCCTAGATGTATTTTTCAGGTTGTATTCAATGTAATATTCGCAAATGTTTGCATCAAGCCAAAGATAAAGAAGTGATGAGCATTACCCTCTGTAGTAGACTGAATTATGTAATCCAACAAAAGACATGTTCTTAATCTTAATCCACTTTCCTGTGGGTATGAACCCATTTGTAAATAGGACCCTCTGAAGATGTATCAGTTAAGGTGTGAGCTCATTGGTGAATAGGATCTTCTAAGATCCTATTTAGGTGTGTCTATATTGAATCAAGGTGTGCCTTAAACCGTTATTACGGAGGCCTTATAAAGAGAAGCCAGGAGTCAGAGAAAGCCAAGGCGGAGACCAGGGATAGAGAATGCCATGTGCTAGAGGACTGCCGTCACCAGAACACTACTGACCCCAGCAGAAAGCTTGGCCTTGCTGGCATCTTGAGTTTGGACTTCTAGCCTGCAAAACCGTGGGACAATAAGTGCTTGTGGTTTAAGCCAACCCATTGTGTGGCATTTGTCATAAGCAGCTCTGGCAGACTAAGACAACCTGGTCACTGATACTCTGTCTAAAGGTGATAAAGTCTCCAATGGCATATGGCTTTTGCTGATGTGAAAAAAAACAAAAAGGGATGATGAAAAGTGTTTATTATGCTATTCAAGTACATTTAAAAATATTTTTCCATTAAAAGTTAAGAGTCCCTTGCCTTCTCTTGCTGTGTGGTTTATTGCTTATTAACATTATACTTAAAAATTTAATTTTATCGGTGTTAATAAAAGTACTGTAGGGAAAAGGCCGACATGTTTGAAAATGAAGTTTATAGATCCTCTGTGGATTTCATTTTTCTTGCCTATTCATGGCTCCATTAGCCTGCATAATTAAGAAATGCCTGTATCAAAACAAAATATTAATTATACTTCAGAATACACAAAAGAGTTGGCTAAATAGTTTCATTTCCGTGATAAACTGAATTTTATCATTAAAACTCTTGTTACTAGTCACATCCTTTACATAATATTTATTCTGTATAGGATTTAGCCACATACAGTAATGTCAGCTTTAAAGCAATTGCCTGTTTTGTTTTTTTTTAAGATTTATTTTATTTATTTCTCTCCCCTTCCCCCCCCCCTCCGCCCCAGTTGTCTGTTCTCTGTGTCCATTTGCTGTGTGTTCTTCTTTGTCCGCTTCTGTTGTTGTCAGCAGCACTGGAATCTGTGTTTCTTTTTGTTTCAGCTCTCTGTGTGTGCGGCACCATTCCTGGGCAGGCTGCATTTTCTTTTGCACTGGGCAGCTTTCCTTATGGGGCGCACTCCTTGCGTGTGAGGCCCCCCTGTGCGGGGGGCACCCCTGCGTGGCACGGTACTCCTTGCACGCATCAGCACTGCACATGGGCCAGCTCCACACGGGTCAAGAAGGCCTGGGGTTTGAACCGCGGACCTCCCATGTGGTAGATGGACGCCCTATCCACTGGGCCAAGTCTGCTTCCCAATTGCCTGTTATTTGTAGAGTCACCTTATAAAATAGAATGATATGCAATATTCCTCAGTGAATTGAGCAGATATTCTAGGATTGAAAAAAATCTGATAATTCTAATTATTATTTTTGTCATTGTTTGAGTAGTTTGGTTGCTTTACTGTTCTGCACCTGAATTTCTTTACCTTTCATGTGAGATGACTTCTATTTCATAGATATGTAAAGAATAACTATTAAAAATTATTAAATACTTTGCAAGTATAAAATGCTATAAAAATGATAAATAGTAATACTGATCCACTCTAATATAAAATAACATAGAACTTAAAATCTAAAAATTTAGGTTCTCCTGTACCTATTATTATCTCCCTTCCCAGTTAAACATAACATTTTCTTATGCTGTCTTATTTTTAGTCATTTCCCATTCTACGAATTTTAAGACTCAAAAATATTTTAAAAAGTAGGAGTAGAAATTTCAATATATTTTGGTTATGACTTGGTAAAATAACTTTAATGAATTGAGTTCCAAGTTCATAAATAATTGAAACATCAAAACTTTTTCATGTATAATTTGGCCACATGAAAGCAGTAACCTGTTTTGATTTTATTACTCAAAAATATATTATTGAAAATTTTGTTCTTAAAAAGTGTTAAGATGTGACAACTATATTTAGAAGGAACATTGTAAACTTTTTTTTTTTAAGATTTATTTATTTAATTCCCCCCCCTCCCCCGGTTGTCTGTTCTCTGTGTCTATTTGCTGCATCTTGTTGCTTTGTCCACTTCTGTTGTTGTCAGCAGCATGGGAAGTGTGGGCGGCACCATTCCTGGGCAGGCTGCACTTTCTTTCGCGCTGGGCAGCTCTCCTTACGGGGTGCACTCCTTGTACGTGGGGCTCCCCTACGCGGGGGACACCCTTGCGTGGCACGGCACTCCTTGCGCGCATCAGCACTGCGCATGGGCCAGCTCCACACGGGTCAAGGAAGCCCAGGGTTTGAACCGCGGACCTCCCATGTGGTAGATGGAAGCCCTAACCACTGGGCCAAGTCCATTTCCCGAACATTGTAAACTAAGGATGTGATTTGCTAAATGATGCTCAATTCGATATCCTAAATGAGACCCTATGGTTATCTGTTTATAAGAACAGTGGCTAATAGGGAGGAGAGATGAAATAAGATCACAATGTTCAAAGGGAATGCATGAAGTTATCTGATTACCTGTTTTTCAATATGTACTCCTGAGTACTGCAGAGATGTCTCTCAGGGGAGTTATGCCTTAAAGGTTGAGCTTCACCATGATACAGTTCATTGGAATAAAGGGTTTCTTGGGTAAAAAAAACATTATTTTATATAACACTGATCTAGTACATTTTGCTTCTTCCAGACACTTTGTATGAGTGCAGTGGGGCTTCATTTTTGCAAAACTTCCAGCCCATCAACCAGACACTCTTGAGGACAATAGAGCTAGAAAGACATTCATAAAACTGATAAACAGAATTCTGTAAGAGCAAACTTTGATCTAACAAACTTCATTATTCTCTTGATGAAAAAATTAAAAAATCCCTGGCATAAATGAAGCTTATTTAAACAGATTACACCTCTTTGTAAGCCAATGAATTCAGTTTTCTCCGAAATGAATAGACAGTTTCACTCTAGAAAAGAATTGGTTTCTAAAGCCATAATATATATGTCTAAAGGTGATAAAGTATCCAATGGCGTATGGCTTTTGCTGATGTGAAAAAAAACAAAAAAGTAATACCTGGAATTATTATTTACAACTCACAAACATGTTATAAATGTTCCTCTTTATGATACTGAAATGACAGAACAAATGTTCTGACTAGTTTGGTGAACTTGATATAGCTGTTTTGTGAGGATTGCTTGATGCTTGTTATAAACAATATGGGAAAGAGTATTTCTGAAAAGGCTCTACAAGTCTTTGACACTGTATTCAGTGAACTTTTCTAACATTCATGCGGATGTATGTGAAGTTTGCATGCATAAGAAAACAGCATAAAAGAACATTTAGATCATGGACCAAAGTGTGTTAAAGTATACACATGCAAGCACTACTTTATTTCTATGAATGAGGCTCAAATCAGCCATTTTTCCGATTGTCCCCATCAACTTAAAATCAGGCTATAGTTTTGAAAGGTATTATCATTATTCCAGTGGAACTAGAGAATGAGAAATTTCTCTCCCATGTTTGGATAGAGCTTAACTGTTAAGAACCCTGATTCAGAAGCAGTCATGTTGGAAGAACAGTGAACTTAATGGATACCATCTAGATTTGAAGCAATGGAAAGTTTGCCTTCAGGGAATCTTGAAAAAGTCTTAGAATTAAGTACCACAAAACAAAGTTTTATAAAAAAATTTATAAATTTTTTTTTTTAGAAATAACCATTTTAGCTCATAGTTGGTATCAAGGACAATTATTAATTAAAAAATGAGAGGATAACAAAAAAGTGCCATCTTGAGATATATTGTGGCATTTAAAAATATAGAATAACGTGGCACCTATATCTATCAGAATTAAACTGTATCAAACTTAATTGTGATAACTTGCAGTGACCCTTATGAAGGTCGGTTCTTTAGTTCTACTACTTAGGCTTTATCTAGAGAACTACAATAATGCTTCTCCAATTTAGCTTAATTTTGGGATGTTTGCTAATTCATTCAGGGAAGGAGTTTAAACCTCACTTCGTATGCTAGGAGAAGTTTGTTTTGAAATATTACATAATTAAGATAAGCAAAAATGCTTAAAGTTTTAAGAGAATAACTTGTTCAAATAGTTTCGTATTTTAAACTTACATATAAATAACAACATAAAAACATAGAAATAGATACTGTAGGATTACCATTGTTTGAATAACTCTGGTTCAGGATATATTTTGTTGAAAATGATTAAATTCCTTTTCTTTCATACTTTCTAATTGATAGGCTTATTTTTATAATTAATGCAGATTGGTGAGGTTTGACTTCAATTCTTAGCCAATTCAGGAAACATATATAGAGTTGAGAGAGGACTCTTTTAAAATCAGAACCTGTCCAATCACCAGTCATTCCACTTAAACTTTATGACCTTAATTTCTTCATTTGTAATATAGAGATAATAATATCTGCCTTGCTGATTAAGAAAATATGTGTGAGTGCAGTTTATAAATAACATAGCACTACATAAATGTTAGAAATTACTCTTAGAACCAGTTGTTTATTTTTCTATAGGAGTGGAAGAGAACTTTATTGATACATCTTCAAATATTATCTAGTTTTTTAGTCAATATTCGTTTCCTGCTTTAGGAACATGATGTCTGTGTACAATCTTTGGTTGGCTTTGCTTTAGTTTTTTGCTTGTTTTGTTTACTAGTACTGATGACATAAGTATCATTTTTAACTTAAGGACTAAATTTTCAAATATGAATGATTTTTAAAAATTTTAGATGAGTTTTCAGCCATAATCCTAAAACAATCAGGATATCAGAATAATGATAGGTTGTTTCAGCTCTGAAATTAATTTTAAAATGTATTCGTTCACTTGGGTTGCCAGACCCTTCAACGTGCTCTTTACCTGGTTCCCTGTGAAAATTCAATATTGGTAGTTTATGCATTTTTGAAATACCTTGAAATTGTCTTATATAAAGTTAATTGTAGTAAATTTCTTTAAAAATTTTTTTGCTAAGTAGATCTTCACTATTGAAAAAGAGTGTATCTGTTTTAAATGTAAGAATATTGTCATCCATCATGCCAACTCAAGCTAGGTCTTTCTTTCTAGTGCAGCAACATATTTTAGGGCAACAAAGTTCAGAATGGATAACTTTCTGTTCAGAAAAGCATGCAAGTTACATCAGGTCATTTCTTTAAAGTCCATATAATAAATTTGTTAACCAGACCCTGACGATGGAAAAGAGAGAGATACAGGAAATCAATATAAAACACAGACATGCCAGCTCTGTTGGTTCACTTTACAGCTACCTAATGTTGGGCTTTATTTCTTTTTCTTCTTCTTCTTCTTCACTATCATCAACTTGTTGTATGACCAGATCAGCAGACCCATCCTCTACAATCTCCACATATGATCTATTCTCATCTTCACTCAAGTTCCATCTGGAATCCTTGCCTCCTTCTGATGGGGACATAAGATGTTGCTCAGCTTCCAAGTCAATGGGGAGGCTGTCTATGCCGACTTCAGCAAGGCATTCATTACAGAGTCTGTAACGCCTGGTTCCTTCCTGTACAACTTGCCCTGTTAGATCAGTCACATGGCGTTTGCATTTTCTGCATATTAGTTTGCATGCCTGGTGAATCTGCATAGAAATTTAAATAGTTTTAAAAAATGATTTTCCAGAAGCAGGACAGTTTGATATTTCAGGTACCAATTCATAAACTTAATATGTTCGCCAGATATTAAAACTTAAATTAACGTCTAATTATTAGAAAAAGATCAGAAGTTTTGGTGATAAATTGATGTCACAGAAATGTTTACTCTAGTAAACATCCGCTTTCTCCAAATAATGGCTATGTTTTTTATTAATAATAAATATTATTTTATAATAATTTAAAAATAATAAAGTATCTAATAATTTCCCATATTCCTTAATCCAAGAGTATACTGGCATTTGAGGTAACAAGGGGATACCTCTCCAGAATAATAATAATCACAAACCCTTACTATGTGCTATGTACTGTCCTAAGGACTTTACATATTAATTCAGGAAAAAAACCTCCCTGTTTTATGTGAATATTAATTTTTTTATTTTAACAGAGAAAGAAAAAATATTGCCCCAAATTTAAATGTTTCAGTATTTTTGGATAGAAGGAATACTTGTCATTTTTATTAATGAACGTGACCTGGTAGAAAAAGGACTGGACTAAGAGCTGTGATGTGGTATGATGGTTAGGCTAATGTATCAACTTGGCCAGGTAATTGTTTGGTCAAGCAAGCATTAGGATAATTTTTTTTCTTTAAGATTTATTTTTTATTTATTTATTTCCCCTTCCTGGCGCCCCCCCCCCCATTTGTCTGCTCTCTGTGTCCATTCACTGTGTATTCTTCTGTGTTCGCTTATATTCTTGTCAGAGGCACCGGGAATCTGTGTCACTTTTTGTTATGTCATCTTGCTGCATCAGCTCTCCGTAAGTGCAGCACGACTCCTGGGCAGGGGGCAGGCTGCACTTTTTCGTGCTGTGTGGCTCTCCTTACGGGGTGTACTCCTTGTGCATGGGGCTCCTGTATACGGGGGACACCCCTGTGTGGCACGGCACTCCTTGCACGCATCAGCACTGCACGTGGGCCAGCTCATCACGCAGGCCAGGAGGCCCTGGGTTTGAACCCTGGACCTCCCATGTGGTAGGCAGATGCTCTATCTGTTAAGCCAAATCCACTTCCCTAGGATAATTTTAATGCAAGAAATTTCATGGACTTTAATCATCAGTAAGTTGATTGCACAGATGGCTGATTACAGTCAACCAAGGAGACTGTTGTCAGCAATGAGTGACGTCTTATTCAATCAACTGAAGGCCTTAAAAGGGGAAGTGATTTCAACATTCAGAGAGAATTTTCCAGCCCTACTTTGGATGGCCAATCTCCTGGGAACTCATCAAAGACCTTCATTGGCGCCCCTGGTTTGCAGCCTGCCCTGCAGAATTTGGATTTGTGCATCCCCATGGTCACATGAGAGAATTTTATAAAATCTCATACTATTTACAGATATTGCCTGTTGGTTCTGTTTCATTAGAGAATCCTGACTAATACAGAAGGCTTGGGGTCTATACCTGGTTTAATCAGCTAACTACTCAGAATGGACACTGGTCATAATCAACCATTATAGTGGTTCTACTACATATCAGCCTATTATTAGCCCTGTCTGCTTCCTTATTACAAATGGGGAGACTATTCACAGGGTTGACATGAGGAACAAAGGAGTTAATATGTGTGAAATGCTTTGGTAAAAATCTGTAATTGATAAACAATAATATAATTATTGTTAGTAATAAATTTTGTTCAGTTGCTGTCAGAGCAGTAGATTATTGGTTTTAATCTAAAAATTATTAGAATTGTGAAATGTTGAATAATGTTTATGGCATAATCATTTAGATTAAGTCAGAACAGTACACAAACAAACAAGAAAATTAATACATTCTGGTAAAATAGCTAAGAAAAATGTATGGGCTACCACTCAGTACAGTTATTATCTTCTGCTTAACTGGTGAACACATTAATCAGTAAATACTGAAAGTAAATAATTTGAATGTACTCTTTCTTTCTCCTTAGATAGTAGTAATATGAGTATCATATGTGGTATAGTTTTTGTTACAAAGTTCTGACACAGATTCACATCAAGTGGGGACCACTGTTGATGAAGAACCCCCCCTCCCCATTCTAACATTCCAATATAATTATGAAGTCAATGAAATTAAGTTAAACATTATAATGTTAAAATTGAAAATATCAGCATGAACTCATATATATATGACAGTCTAAAAGCAGCAACATCCCAGTAACAATGAGCACCTAGGTATACAGATTTTGGTCTTTAACTTAATTCCCCACTAAAAGGAACCAAGGCTCCTTTGAGAAGTGCCTGATTTCAGTTTGTGGCAGGGAAAGTACAAGGTGCCTGGGGCTCTTTCAGGTCCAGAAAATAGGACACTTTCAAAATTTAAGAGAGTTGTGACAAAAGGAAATAAGAACCAGATCCAAGCTGCCCCCAGTGAACAAAACAGTGATAATTTGAGTATCAAAAAGAATAATTGTTGTGGATCAAAATACAATGAACCAATGAAAATTTATGACCATAATGCTATTTAAAAAAACAAAGCCAGAAAAGCTCATATGATATCATTTGAGGCTGCTATTAAAACAACTCTTAACTTTGAAAATTGGTAATTAAAGGGAAAGAATTATTTATTTTGCTTTTCTTATAGGAATTGTATTTCAAAGTAACTAAATAGCCCAGGTGATGCAAGAAAGCTTATTTTCTAGATTTCCAGCTAATAATCTAGAAGGAATGATTAAAAGTAAAACATCATTACACAATTCCAAATAAAATTAATTCTGGCAGAGATATCAACTGGTGTTAATATACATAATTTCATCCCTGATGTGTCCTAGCTGACAATGTTTAACTTGAATTAAAGCCTTTAGATAAAACTTATAGTTTACATAAAATGCAGGGGATGGAGAAACAAGTAAATGGCACCATATGGAAGCAAGCAGACAAATTCATAGGTAGGATATTTTGTCGATTGGTTCAGTTTCTTCAATGTCAGTGTTATGAAAAAGAAAAAGGGACTACGTTAGATTAAAAATGTACTTAATGGATTTAATGGTGGGCTGGAATACCTGGTTGTAGATTCTATTCTGTAATAAAAGGCATTTGGATGACTATGGGGAAATCTAAAATTGGACTGGGTATTAGAGCAGATAAAATTTTATTAAAATGAAAAGGCAGAGATTTTTCATTAAAGAAAGCAGGATACAAAATGACTTATAAAATATAATCATATTTTGGTAAAAAATATACATTTATATGCACAGAAAAAGTTCTAGAAGAATATGTGATTAAGTACTAAGAATGATAATATTTAGGTAGAAAAATATACAATTTCTTATTTTTATCTATTTTCTTTTTATAATGTATATATATTGCTTTTCTAATAATAAAAATTTGTTTTAACTTTTAAAAACTATCTAGTCTCATGAGCTTCATGAAGGTAGAGATTTTATTTGTTTTGCCCACTGTTATGTATCTAGCCCTTAGAACAGGGTCTGGCACATAGTAGGTGCTCAATAAATATTTGTTAAATAAATAACTACTAAGCAAAGCATGAAAAAATCACTTTAGTTACCCTTTGGGTTTTTCCATTGTTCTTTAAAATTTAATGGAGCTCTTGTAAATGAAATAGAAGTACCAGTTATAGAACTCAGATTTTGGTGGAAAATCTTGGTGCAAGATGAACAGAATAATTCCACTGTCACTGCCTTGTTAAACCACCAGAGTAATGAATAGTAAATTCCCTGAAATTTTCCTTCATGAGACTTTAGAGATACTAGAAAGAGACTAGAAACAGGGTGTGGTGGACAAAGGCCTGTCAGCAGCAACTAGTCTAAAATCCTACCAGGGGAGGAGGATTCAAGAATCACTAGCAGATGCTGACTATCTGAAGTGGTGATTCTGACTCAGACATTTGAACATATGCCTTTGGTTCTGGAAAGATCAGTATATAAAAACAGATTTTAAGTAAATTAAAGGAAAAATATAATGCTATTTAGTATTAAAAAAATTATTTATGTCAAGGTCTCAGAGAGAATAAAGTCAATATATATATAATATTATGTATTATGTGCAAAGCAAAAACATTAAGTTGGAAAATTTTTATACTGTAGCTGTATGAAAAAGTTCCCTCAGTAAATTAGATTACCCTACAGCAGATAAAGGCACTCATTTCTTAAGCAAAATGGTGAAAAATTTCAATACATACTGTTCGAAAATGGCTACTTAGATGGTCTAGCCTGCTAAATCGTTTCCCACAGGCTTGACAGGGATAGGGCCTTTCTCCTGTGTGACAACGAAGGTGGCGTTTTAGGTCTGCTTTCCGCTTCACCACATGTGTGCAATACGGGCACTTGAATCGCATCCTGGGCAGATCATCTGTTATGAGATAGTTTTATTAAATCACTAGAAAGTCCATAATAACAATTCTAACATAATAATAAAGAAACCACGGAGGAGTTGGTGAGTGCAATCTTTGAATGGTGTTTGAAAAAGAGAAAAAAGAAATTTTATGAAGGCTAGATGTCAATATAATCCTAAATACAGAATTATAAACTTTAGTACTTGGCATTATTTACAGTCTGACTAAAATTAGTAGGCTGCCAAACTTTTCTTTTAATACTGTAGAGTCACTAGATTTTTTTTATGAGAGAAATTGTGGGTTTACAGAAAGATCATGCACAAAGTACAGAATTCCCATATACCTGCCCCCATTTTTAACATTTTTCATTAAATGTGGTAACTTTGTTACAACTGAGAGAATATTATAATTGTAGAGTCACTAAATTTTAAATATAAAAAGGTAATACTGGATTTTTTTTTAAAGGAGGTACTGGATATTGAGCCCAAGACCTCATACATGGGGAGCAGACATTCAACCACTGAGCTACATCTGCTCCCCAATGAGAGTTGATTATTTTTTCATTGTTTTTGTTTTTAGGAGGTACCGGGGATTGAACCTGGGACCTTGTACATGGGAAGCAGGCTCTCAGCCACTTGAGCTACATCTGCTCCAAGTACCAGATTTTAACACTGTAAACACAATCCAAAAAAAGTTTAAAAAGTATTTAATATTTAAGTTTTTAAGTAGCTTGTTTTATTTACATGTTTTCATTCCCTGCCTTACTTTTGCTACATTTGTAATATATTTTTTAAAGGTGAAAATATTTCAAGGATTTCTTTTTTTTTTTAACTTGTATATGATCAAAATATTAATTTTGATTGGAGGCAAACCTCATCAATTTAACAGCCATATAAAATCTTCATTATTGAAGTTAGATTTAAATACCCTAGAATTATAAAAGTGTAGAATTCAAATGAATAGGAAGAAGTACTCTGAAACTACCAACCTACATAATCTTTCTACATTTTACTACTATCACAAAAATAAGATGTCTCATGTTATTGCACAATTGGTCAACTGTAGAATTACAGTATCAGTGCTTCTAAGTTTTGTGTTAGGTTTTTAAAAAATTATATATTTAAATCTTGGTAATTTAAATTTGGCCTAATTTCTTTTAGAGCCTGGGTCTGTGAACTTTTGCAAATATGAATGGTTGCTTTATCCAGCTTTTTGTGAAAAATAGTCCTCCTGAGTGAATACTCAAAAAAAAAAAAAAGAAAATTCAAGTGAAAATAAGTACCTCAGGGATTGAACTGTTTAGAAAAAGGTTTTAAATATTTAATAGTAATCTTACTAACCCCAGATCCAGGTATGGGATATCATGGTTTTTGATGCCCCCCTCCTCACCCTGCCCCAGTACTCTACTATTTTGACTGTCATTAAATTTATTCAGTACTTTAAATTTTTAAAGATGGTTTTAAGAAACAGATTTTACTAGAAATGTATGACTTTTACAAAAAATCACTTCTTATCACTGGCTTACCTACCCATAACATTTGAACTGAAGGGCATGTAGGGACAGGGTTGATTTCTGTAGGAGACTTGGAACTAGATTAAGGGGACTTATTTTTTTTGTAGGTACCTGGAAAACTTCTGGATGTGACCTCAGATCCCTGGCCATACTGATAGCCAACAGGAGTAGAATCCATTTCAGCATCAGTTTGTGCTTGTTCTTCAGATTGGGAAATGTGGCTGGAAGAATCAGATATTCGTACTTCTCGTTTGCTTGACTTATAAGGAGCAACTTCCGAAGGCTGTGACAATCTCAAATGTTTGGACTTTTTAATAGAATCTTTCCTTTGTTCATGCTTGGCCAAAGGTTGCTGAGTATTCCTTTGGGAGTTTAGATGGTAATTATACTTACTCCAAGATTTTCCACCTGTTAAACCTGTTCCTTGATCTGGGCTTATGTGAGAATGTGGAGAACTACTTTCTTCTTGCCAGCCACCACTATAGAAAGAGGAACGTCCTATGCCATTAGAATTGGCATCTTTATCCGAGAGACTGAAATAGCGGTCTTTTTCTTTCTCACTAATATCTAATGAAGATTTGATAAAGGTTTTACATACACTAATGACATCAGTCATCTGAAGGAAGCTAGCAGCTGACATCACTTCTATGACATTCTGGCCAGTAAGAGACAGTTTGCCAGAATAGACAAAGTCCAGAATAACTGTAAAAGTGTCAGGGGAGAAAGCCTGAAATGTAGCTGTGGTTGGCTGACTTGTCTCCTTTGAATTCTGAGAAAGAAGCATTTTAAAGTAGCCACTACTAGCGAACAACACATTTCGGTGTGCTTTGAAGACCTTCCCTTCAACTAGAATACTGCAATCACAAAATACATCTTGCCTGCGCTGCTCATTCAGTTGTTGCAGAAGGTGAGACTGATGAGAGGAGATCTCCATTCTAAAGAGGAAAAGACACATATGATTACCAAAAACTAAATATCATTGCTTTCCTAGGGTAAGGCAACGAAAATAGTGAAGAAAAACCTCTTCCTTTTTTCCATGAAAAACTCTTATTGGAGAATACAGTCCTCAGAGAAGATATTAGGTTACAACTTTAGAAGATATTTAATACTATACCATTAGTTATTAGATTTTTAGAAAAATTTTTGTTCAGTCACCAAAATTTATTGAGCATCTTTGACATATCAGCATTCTTTAATAGGCTCAACTAAAGAGACTTGGCTTCTGTCCTCATAGAGCTTTCAATCCAGAGGGGTCTCAGGCATTAAACAAATACTCATATGAAGTTTTAATGACAAGTTAAGTGCTAAGACAGAAAGTGGGGGAAGCAGATTTGGCCCAACGGATAGGGCATCCGCCTACCACATGGGAGGTCCAAGGTTCAAACCCAGGGCCTCCTGACCCAGCCCAGGAGTGTGATGAGTGTGATGAGCCGGCCCATACGCAGTGCTGATGTATGCAAGGAGTGCTGTGCCACATAGGGGTGTCCCCCATGTAGGGGAGCCCCATGCGCAAGGAGTGCGCCCCATAAGGAGAGCGGCCCAGTGCAATAAAAGTGCAGCCTGCCCAGGAATGGCGCCGCACACATGGAGAGCTGACACAAGATGACGGAATAAAACTTGACACAGATTCCATGTGCTGCTGACAAGAATACAAGCAGGTACAGAAGAACACACAGTGAATGGACACAAAGAGCAGACAACTGGGGGGGGGGGGCGGGGAAGGGGAGAGAAATTAAAAATAAATTAATCTTAAAAAAAAAAAAGACAGGAAGTGGGTGCTATGAGTAGTATATATGAGTAAGCTAGTTTAGATTGGAATGGAGAGTTAGGAAAACTCTGAGAAGTGACATTTAAGCTGAGACCTCAATGTGACCAAGAATTAGCCAGGTGAAGAACGAGAGAAAAGATTTCTGGTTCCAGCAGAATGGTAGCCTACAAAGTGCTGAAACGTTCCTGCCACGAATCTCTAGGGATTCTGGGTAAAATATAACTAAAATTAAAAAAAATATGTATATAGCTGGGCTTGCAAGAAAGTATTAGAAATCCTCAGATGCCACCATGAAGAGGGAGTTGAGTCAGAGAAGCAAGCTCAAGAGAACGAACAAAGAGCTGGGGTGTAGGTTTTGATCAATGACAAACCTTGGCTTGTGAAAGGTGGGAAATTGGAACCCACTTCATTTAAGTTGGGACCCTCTAAGGGCTGCAAGCTCAGTGAAAAGGGACTATAAACTTTGCCCATAAGTTCAGGGAAAAGATAAAGAAAGCTTGTTTTTGCCAGGGACTTGGGTGGGGGAAAAAGTCCTAGGTGAGGTATTCAAATCCAGGAGTGTGCATTGTTAAGTACTGGAGTCCAAGTTTATACTTGGTGTGTGAAACCTCACACTGAAAAATTACATAAAATTAGTCGTTGATTGTGGGGCCCCTGGGCACTTTGCAGAAGTAAATGGGAAACTGCTCATGAGGAAGGCTCGCAGAACCCAAGCTAGGTATGAATTATGCTCTGCTTAAGAGGATCTGAAAATCATTCCCCTCTTTATATAAAATGGATCATTTCCAAAAATCATAAAAACATGTTTTATCTTAAAATCAAACAGAGAAAAATCTTCCTTTGACTGTTCATCTCTCTCTGGCTACGACATCATTTCTCTACTCTTTACACAAAATTCATTGAAAGAGTTTTTTTTTTTTTTTTTTAACAAATATATTTGCTATCTCTACTTCTTCTGTTGTCCCTTGAACCCACTCCAATCAGGTTTTCCCTATCACTCCCTCAAAACCGTTCTTATTAAGGTCATCAGTAACTTGCATGTTGTCAAATCCAGTTATCATTTCTTTGACCTCATTTTGTCAAGGTCATCATTTTATTGTCACAGCTGATCACTCTTTTTGTCCTAAAACACTTTCTTCACTTGACTTCTAGGATTCCGCAATATGTTTATTGACCAAGATTCAAGTTTCCTCTTCTGTAAATCTACACTGAAATCCTTGCTTGGCGAGCTCAGTTTCCCTCACTCTCTGATAATTCCTTTAACTGTCCAATACAAATTTTTAACAACACACTTATAACTCCTACTAATTGAAAGTCAGTCATGAGGAGGAGATGTAGATCCTTGGTTAAGCTCCAGCTTCTAAAAAAGTCAGTCATGAGCCTCACTATAACATTTTATAAAATGTATTCCTTCCACACGTCCTCAAAACTTATTTCCTGAATAATGTAGTCCACTGTTGCAACACTTTAAGGTTCCTTTATAGTTAACTCTCAGAGGTTAATTGCGATTCCAGGTTATCATGATGAGGCCTGTGGAATTTGCCAGGGTATTTCATTTGAATATCAAGTTTGGTTGACAAATTTGTGGCTTCCTTAAACCAAAAGTCATGATAAACTTCAAGATTTTCCATTACTTAATCTAGTGAATGCAGCACTGCAGTCAAGCTGCTGGCTGCAAAGACATCAGAGGTTTGCCCCTGGAGGTTTTTCCCAAAGTCTTTTTTTTTTTCCCCTCTCCCTTTTCCCCCCACCCCCCCAGTTGTCTGCTGTGTCCATTTGTTGTGTGTTCTTCTGTGACCGCTTCTATCCTTATCAGCAGCACAGGGAATCTGTGTTTCTTTCTGTTGTGTCATCTTGTTGTGTCAGCTCTCCGTGTGTACAGTGCCATTCCTGGGCAGGCTGCACTTCCTTTCACTCTGGGTGGCTCTCCTTACAGGGCGCACTCCTTGCGCGTGTGGCTCCCGTACATGGGGGACGCCCCTGAGTGGCACGGCACTCCTTGTGTGCATCAGCACAGCGCATGGGCCAGCTCCACACAGGTCAAACTGATTTTTTCTTACAGTTGAATAATATTCCATTGTACAATATATCACATCTTTTTATTCATTCATTGGTTGATGGGCATGTAGGTTGTTTGGATCTTTTAGCAATTGTGAAATAATGCCACTATGACCATAAGTGTGCAAATATCTGTTCACATCCTTGCTTTCAGATCTTCTGAATATATTTCTAGTAGCAGGATTGCCAGATCATATGGCAGTTCTATATTTAGTTTCCTGAGGAACCACAAAATCGTTTTCCACAAAGACTGCACCATTTTACACTCCCACCAATAGTGATGAGGGTTTCTATTTCTCCACATCCTCTCCAGCACTAATAGTTGTTTTGTTTTTTTTTAATAATGGTCATTCTGTATGGTATGAGATGATATCTCATTGTAGTTTTGAACTGAATTTCCCTAATAGCTAGTGAGGTTAAACATCTTTTCATTTGTCTTTTGGTCATTTGCATTTCCACTTTGGAAAAATGTCTATTCAGTTATTTTGCCCATTTTTTAATTAGGTTGCTTGTCATTTTGTTAAGTTGTATGATTTCTTTAAATAACATGGATATCAATCCCTTATCAGTATACGGTTTCTGAAGATTTTTGCCCATTGAGTTGGCTGTCTTTTTCACCTTCTTAACAAAATTGAAATACAAAAGTGTTTAATTTTGAGGCAGTTCCATTTATCTATTTTTTCTTTTGTTGCTCGTGCTTTGGGTGTAAAGTCCAAGAAACCACCACCCATCACAAGATCTTGAAGATGTTTCCCTACATTTTCTTCTAGGAGTTTTATGATTCTAGTTCTTATATTTAGTTTCTTGATAAATTTTGAAATAATTTTTATATAAGGTGTGAGATATGTTTCCTCTTTCTTTCTTTTAGGCATGGATATCCAGTTTTTCAAGCACCAGTTGTTGAATAGGCTGTTCTGACCCAGCTGAGTGGGTTTGAAAGCTTGTCAAAAATCACTTGACCGTAAGTGTGAGGGTCTATTTCTGAACTCTTGATTTGATTCCACTGGCAATCTATTTTTATGCCAGCACCATGGTTGTTTTGACTACTGTAGCTAGATAATATGCTTTAAAATCTGGAAGTGAGTTCTCCAACTTTGTTCTTTTTTAAAAATATATTTTTGGTTATTTGGGGACCCTTACCCTTCAAGATAAATTTGATAACTGGCTTTTCCAATTCTACAAAAAAGGATTTTGGAATTTTTATCAAGATGGCATTAAATCTGTAGGTTAGTTTGGGTAGAATTGGAATCTTAATGATATTTAGTCTTCCAACCCATGAACACGGAATATTCTTCCATTTATTTAGATCACTTTTGATTTCTTTTAGCAATGTTTTATAGTTTTCTGAATACAGGTTGTTTATGTCTTTGGTTAAATTTATTTCTAAATATTTGATTCTTTTAGTCACTATTGTAAGTAGAATTTTTTTCTGACTTCTTCCTCAAATTGCTATAGAAATGCTCTTGATTTTTGTACATCAATCTTTTATCCTGCCACTTTGCTGAAATCACCTACAAGTTCTAATAGTTGTATTGGGTATTTTTTTAGATTTTCTAAGTACAGAATCATATCATCAGCAAATAGTGAAAGTTTTTACTTCCTTTCCTATTTGGGTTTTCTTTTTCTTGTCTAATTGCTGTAGAGCTATGTTGAATAACAGTGGAGAGAGTGGGCATCCTTGTCTTGTTCCTGATCTCAGTGGGAAAGCTTTCAGTGTTTCTCCATTGCATACCATGTTAGCTGTGGGCTTTTCACAGATGCACTTTATCATATTGAGAAAGTTTCCTTCTATTCCTAACTTTCAGAGTGTTTTTATCAAGAAAATATTTTTCTTTCCTTCTCAAGCAGATGTGGTTCAGGCAGTTAAGTGCCTGCTTCCCACACGGGAGGTCCCAGGTTCAGTTCCCAGTGCCTCCTAAAAACAATAAAACAAAACAAGTAAACAAATGAAAAAACCAACTCAGGGAGCCAATGTGGCTCAGTGGTTGAGCACCAGTTTCCCACATATGAGGTTCAATCCCTGGCCCTGTGTAGCAGTTTATAAATTCCAAAAATAAATATTTGGAACTGGTCTGTTCCTCTGGGCATAATTAGATTGTGCTAGATTCAGAGGTTTCACTTTTACTTTATTAAGTCAAGATTAGGGCTTTTATTTGACCATGTCATTAGGGCATGCAGGGTTGAGTTCCCCCCATCCTTGGTGGGGATAAAACAGACTCTCACAAGGAAGTAAATACATGGAGAAGGAGAACACACAGAAGCAGATACACAAGTGAGTGCTCCATAGACATGGCCCTGGAAAGAAAGATGAGCTTGACAGTCTACAGCTGACCCTGCGAAGAGACCAGAGTTGCTGAGCACAGAAAGAAACAAACCCTGGGAAGAGAGACAGACTTAGTTAGCCTGAGCTGAGACTGAAAGAAGTTTGGACTATGAAGCCTTAAGAAGAAGGAGGAAGGCTGAACCCTTTCAGATACTTCCTGCTATCTTGCTTCAACATGTGGCAAGAGACTTTGGATGAGAAAGTACTTCTTATGGTACCCTGAGTTGGACTCTTTAGGGCCTGGTAACTGTAAGCTTCTATGCCAAGTAAATACCCTTTATAAAAGCCAACAGATTTCTGGTATTTTGCATCAGCACCCCTTTGGTACTTCAAAAAAAAAAAAAAAAGGATATCATATTTTGTCAAATGCCTTTTCTGCATCTATTGAAATGATCATATGATTTTTCTTCTTCAGGTTATTAATGTGGTATATTACACTGATTGATTTTATGTTGAACCACCCTTGCATACATGGTATAAAATTATACACCTGATCGAGATGTATAATTTTTTAAATGTGTTTTTGGATTTGGTTTGCAAGTATTTTGTTGAGGAATTTTGCATCTATATTCATTAGAGATATTGCTCTGTGATTTTCTTTTTTTGTAATATCTTTACTTGACTTTGGTATTAGGGTGATGTTACTTTCTAGAATGAGTTTGGTAGTGCTCCTTCCTGTTCAATTTTTTTTGGAAGAGTGTGAGCAAGACTAGTATTAGATCTTTAAATGATTAGTAGAATTCACATGTAAGGTCATCTGGGGATGCACTTTTCATTTGGGGAAGGTTTTTAATGACTATTTCAATTTCTTTATTTGAGACTGGTTTGATGAGGTGGTCTTCTTTTTCTTCTAGGGTCTGTTCATGTGTTTCTAGAAATTTGCCCATTTCATCGCTGTTGTCTGCTTTGTTGTTCTCATTTCTGATTTTATTTATTTGCACTTTCTCTTTTTTTTTTTTGTTAATCTAGCTAAGGGTTTATTGATTTTGTTGCTCTTCTCAAAGAACAAATTTTTACTTCTGTTGATTTTCTCTATTGTTCAATTATTCTCCATTTCATATATTTCTGTTCTAATCTTTATTATTTCTTTCCTTCTATTTGTTTTGGGATTGGTTTGCTGTTCTTTTTCTAGTTCCTCCAGGTGTGCAGTTAGGTCTTTGATTTCAGCTCTTCTTTTAAAATATTAGCATTTTAGCATTGTGAGCTATATATTTCCCTCTCAGCACTGCCTCTGCTGTATCCCTTAAGTTTTGATATGTTGTGTTCTTATTTTCATTTGTCTTGAGGTATTTACTGATTTCTCTTGCAATTTCTTCTTTGGCCCACTGATTATTTAAGAGTGTATTTAATCTCCATATATTTGTGAATTTTCTCTTTTCCACCTCTTATTAATTTCCAACTTTATTCCATTATGATCAAAGAAAATGTTTTGTATAATTTCAATGTTTTTAAAATTTATTGAGATCTAACTTATGTCTCAGCATATGATCTATCTTGGAGAAAGATTCATGAGCACTTGAGAAGAATATATATCCTGCTGCTTTGAAGTGTAATCTATAATGTTTATTAGGGTTAGTTCATTTATCATATTATTCAAGCTCTCAGTTTCCTTATTTATCTTCTGTCCAGATGTTCTTTCTAGTGCTGACAGTAGAGTGTTGAAGACTCCAGTGATTATTGTAGAGATGCCTATTTCTTCCTTCGGTTTTGCCAGTGTGCATCTGATGTATTTTGGGGCACCTATGTTAGGTGCAGAAATATTTATTATTTGTTATTTCTTCTTAGTAATTATACCTTTTATTAATATATAGTAACCTTCATCTCATATAACAGTTTTGCATTTAAAATCTATTATATCTGATTTTTTTTTTTTTTTTAAGATTTCTTTCTTTCTTTCTCCTCTCCCCCAGTTGTCTGCTCTCTGTGTTCCTCTGTGTCAGCTTCTGTTCTTGTCAGCGGCCCGGGAATCTGTGTCTCTTTTTGTTGCATCATCTTGCCACCTCAGCTCTCCATGTGTGGGGCGCCACTCCTGGGCAGGCTGGACTTTCTTTTGCACTGGGCAGCTCTCCTTACGGGGCGCACTCCTTGCGTGTAGGGCTCTCTTATGCGGGGGACAGCCCTGTGTGGCATGGGACCCCTTGCATGCATCAGCACTGCGCGTAGGCCAGCTCCATACGGGTTAAGGAGGTCCTGGGTTTGAACCGCGGACCTCCCATGTGGTAGACAGATGCTCTATCTGTTGAGCCAAGTCTGCTTCCCTATATCTGATATTAGTATTGCTAAACCTGCTTTAAAAAAAAAAATAGCTATTTGTGGAATATTTTTTTTCAACATTTCACTTTCACCCTGATTTTGTCCTTGCATCTAAGGTGAGTCTCTTGTAGAAATCAAACAAATGGCTTATGGACTTTTTTTTTGCCATTTTAGGCATACTACTTTTATTTTAACTATAAAAGTAATAAAATAATATAACAGAAAAAATAAAGAGGAAAAAGTTACCCATAATCTTTTACCACCTAATATAAAAGCTGTTAATATTTTAATATATTTTCTTCCTTTTTTTTTTTACTATTTATGTACATACTTTTTTTTTTTAAGATTTTTTTTTTCCTCTCCCCTTCCCCACCTCCTTGTCTGCTGTGTCCATTCGCTGTGTGTTCTTCTGTGACTGCTTCTATCCTTATCGGTGGCACTGGGAATCTGTGTTTCTTTTTGTTGCGTCATCTTGTGGTGTCAGCTCTCCGTGTGTGCGGCACCATTCTTGGGCAGGCTGCACTTTCTTTCGCGCTGGGTGGCTCTCCTTATGGGGTGCGCTCCTTGCGTGTGGGGCTCCCCTACGCAGGGGACACCCCTGCATGGCATGGCACTCCTTGTGCGCATCAGCACTGCACATGGACCAGCTCCACACAGGTCAAGGAGGCCCGGGGATTGAACCGTGGACCTCCCATGTGGTAGGCAGATGCCCTATCCATTGGGCCAAGTCTGCTTTCCTGTACATACTTTTTATTATTAGAGAAGTTGTGAACTTACAAAACAATCATGCATAATGTGTGGCGTTCCCATACATCACCCCTGCACCAACACCTTATATTGTTTTGGAATATTTGTTACAGATTATGGAAGGACACGATCAGGCTATTACCACTATTGATGGTCCATGGCTTACATTTGGTGTATTTTTCCATACACCCTCTATTATTAACACTAGGTATTAGTATTGTACATTTGTTATAGTTCATAAGAGCATGCATATTTGTATTGTTAACCACAGTCCATCTTCCATAGTATGGTTTCTTGTGTTATACAGTCCCATGCCTTGTACATTCTATTTTAAGTGCACACTCAGTAGCTCCTACTTTCACTGCAGAGTTGTACAGACTACACATTTTCTTTAGTCCAAAAGAAAAAATCCCATACCCCTCTATTACTGATGCTTAGAGTTGATATAGTACCTTCTTTGACATTGATGCAAGAGTATTACAACATGGATGTTACCTATAGAACCATAAGTTACATTAATTGTATTTTTCCCATGCATCACTATATTCTTACCACTCAACAGGGACATACATTTGTTCTAGTTCATAGAAGAACATTATTGTATTTCTACTATTAATCACAATCCTAATCCACCTGCAGGTTCACTATGTTATTCAGTCCCTAGGTTATTTTCTAGCTTTCTTTCAACTGACATTTACATCCCTAGACTACCTGTTTCAGCTACAATTCCATTTATAAACTAGCCATGTTAGTTATACTCACTATAATGTGTTACCATCAACTCTATCCATTTCCACACTTCTACAGTCAAGCTATAATGAAAAATTCTACATATATTAAGCATCAGAATCCCTTCTCAGTCCTCATCCTGTCTCCTAGTAACCTATAGTCTAGGTTTTAACTCCATATGTTTATTCTTTTTTATCCTTATAAGTTGATTTATATTTACATTTTATATAAATGGTATCATGCAATATGTAGTACTGTCTGATTTCTTTCATTTAGCATGTTTTGTTTTTCTGATATTAACATCGTGTAACATTATAATGCATTTGTTCAGTTTCAAAGAAAAAGTCTCATAGATGCCATATTACCCAAATGCAGATTTCACATGAGGTTTTACTATGCTGTACAGTCCCATGTTACATTTCTTAACTTTCCTTTTCCTATTATACATGATCCTAGCCTTTCAACCATTGTTATACCCATGTAATAGAACTGATAGTTACAAACATAATGTTGTGCTTTCATCTTTTCTATTCATTCCGAAGATTAACATACATCCCTTTTACCAACTCTGCACAAGTTAACCGACAGCTTTCCACTTTCTAGCTTCGTTCTATTTTCTGGTAACCCATATTCAAGTCATTAACTCCATAAGATTGCACAATGTATTTAGTTCGTAATAGCGCAATCATACAGTATTTGTCCTTTTGTGTCCAGCTTGCTTCACTCAACATAATGTCTTCCATGTTCATCCATGTTGTCATATGCTTCCTGACTTCATTTCTTCTTACAGCTGCCTAATATTCCATCATGTGCATACACCACAGCTTGTTTATCCATTGATTGGCTGACGGACACCTGGGTTGTTTCCATTTTTTGGTAATTGTGAATAATGTCACTATGAACACCCGGGGGCAGACGTCTGTCTGTGGCACTGCTCTCAGTTCTTCTGGGTGTATACCCAGTAGTGGTATTGCAGGGCCACTCGGTGAATCTATATTCAACTTTCTTAGGAAGTGCCAAACAGTCCACCACAGTGGCTATACCATTCTACATTCCCAACAGCAGTAAAGTGCTCCTATCTCTCCCCAACCTCTCCAACACTTGTAGTTTTCTGTCTTTTTATAGTGGCCATCCTTCTTCTTCTTTTTTTTAAGGATGTTCTGGGTATTGAACCTGGGACCTAGTACATGGGAAGCAGGAGCTCAACCGTTGAGCTACCCCAACTCCTCAATAGTGGCTTTTCTACCAGGTATGAAATGATATCTCATTGCAGCTTTGATTTGCATTTCCCTAATCACTAGTGATGCTGAACATTTTTTCATGTGTTTTTTCGCCATTTGTATTTCTAATTTGGACAAATTGAAGTCTATTGAAGTTTTTTTGCCCAGTTTTTTTTTTTTTAAGGCACTAGGGACTGGGCATTGAAATCCGGATTTGTTGTGTGGGAAGCCGGCGCTCAACCACAGAGCCACACCAGCTTCCCTGAGTTGCTTTTTTTGTTTGTTTTGCTTGTTGGTTTCTGTTTTTTTGAGAGGCACCAGGAACCAAACCAGAGCCTCCCTTGTGGGAGGTGGGCACTCAACTGCTTGAGCCACATTTGCTCTCCATTTTGCACATTTTGTAGTAAGATTGTTTGTCTTTTTATTGTTGAGTTGTAGCATCTTTTTATCTATCACGGATATCAAACCCTTATCAAATATGTGATTTCCAAATATTTCTCCCCAGTGAGTGTCAGCTGTCTTTTCAACATTTTGACAAAGTCCTTTGAGGTGCAAAAGTGTTTAATTTTGAAGAAGTACCATTTATCTATTTTCTCTTTTGTTACTCATGCTTTGGGTGTAAAGTCCAAGAGAATATCACTTACCACAAGATCTTGAGGAGGTTTCTCTACATGTTCTTCTATTAGTCTTATGGTCCTAGTTCCACCTCCCCCCCAATGGCTTCCTTGTCTGTTTTGCTTATTGATTTTGTTCATTGTTTATACTCATCTTCTTGTTGCTTTTTGCTCATTATCTGTGCACTGGTTTTTGCTCCTTGTCTGTTTTTTCTATAGAAGGCACCAGGAACCAAACCTGGGACCTCCCATGCAGGAAGTGGGCACTCAACTGCTTGTGACACATCCACTTCCTGCTCATTGTTGTTGTTGTTGTTGTTAGTTTTGCTAATTGTCTGCTCGTTGATTTTTCTCATCTGCTTGTTTTCTGCTCATTGTTTTTGCTTGTTGTTTTTCTTCATTAGGAGTCACCGGGAACTGAACCCAGGACCTCCCATGTGGAAGGCAGATGCTCAACTCCTTGAGCCACATCTGCTCCCAGGTCCTGGCTTTTATATTTAGGTCTTTGATCCATTTTGAGCTAATTCTTATATAGAGAATAGATAGGAGTCTTTCATTCTTTTGGTTATGGATATCCAGTTCTATTTGTTGAAGAGACTGTTTTGTCCCATCAACATGGACTTAGTAGGTTTGTCAAAAACCAGTTGGCTATAGAGGTAAAGGTTTACTTCTGGACTCTTAATTCTATTCCACTGATCAATATGTCTATCTTTATGCTGTTTTTGTTGTTGTTGTTGTTTTTTGCAGCAGCAGCACTGATTAAAATATATATATATATTTTATTTATTTTTAAAAGATACAGATTACATAAAATCTAACATAAAAAAGATAGGGGATTCCCATATGTCCCACTTCCCATACCTCCCACTTTTCCCACATTAATAATTTCTTTCATTAATGTGGTACATTCATTGCAATTCTTTATGCTGTTTTGACCACTGTAGCTTTGTAATATGAGGCAGTGAAATTCCTCCCACATTGCTCTTTTTCAGAATGTTTTTGGCTATATGGGTGCACTTTCCCTTCCGAATGAACTCAGTAATTGCCTTTTCTATTTCTGTACAGTAGGCTGTTGGAATTTTAATTGGTATTACATTGAATTTATAAATCAGTTTGGGTAGTATTGACATCTTTGCAATATTTAGTTCCAATCCGTGAACATGGAATCTTTCCATTTCTTTAGGTCTTCATTGATTTCTTATTAGCATAGTTTTGTAGTCTTCTGAATAAGGGTACTATACTTCTTTGGTTAATTTGATTCCTGGATATTTGAGTCTTTCTCTTGCATTTGTAAATGGAATTTCCCCCCTGATTTCCTCCTGAGATTGTTCAATACCAATGTGCAGAAACATTACTGATTTTTGCCACTTAGGTGAACTCATTTATTAGCTCAATAGCTTTGCTGAAGACATTTCAGAATTTTCTAAATATAGGATCAGTCACCTGTGAATAGTGACAATTTTACTTCCTTTTCTTATTTCCATGCCTTTTTTCTTTCTTGTCTAATTGCTTTATTTACTTATTTATTTTTATTTCTCTTCCCCACTCCCCACCCCCGTTGTCTGCACTCTGTGTCCATTCACTGTGTGTTCTTCTGAGACTGCTCCTATCCTTATCAGCGGCACCAGGAATCTGTGTTTCTTTTTTGTTGTTGTTGTTGTGTCAGCTCTCCGTGTGTGTGGCGGCATTCTTGGGAAGACTCCATTGTTTTCACGCTGGGTGGCTCTCCTTAAGGGGCCGCACTCCTTACGCGTGGGGCTCCCCTCTGCCGGGGACACCCCGGGGTGGCACACCATTCCTTGCCCGCATCAGCACTGCGCATGGGCCAGCTCCACATGGGTCAAGGAGGCCCGTGGTTTAAACCTCGGACCTCCCATGTGGTAGGCGGACTCCCTATCCATTGGGCTAAGTCCGCTTCCCTCTAATTGCTTTAGATAGAACCTCTAGCACAATGTTAAGTAACAGTGGTGACAATGGGCATCCTTGTCTTTTCCTGATCTTAGAGGGAATGCTTTCAACCTTTCCCATTGAGTTGGCTGTGGGTTTTCGTAATGCCCTTTATCATATTGAAGACTTTTCCTTCTATACCTATCTATAAAAGTGTTTTTATTAAGAAATGATGCTGGATTTTGTTGAATGCTTTTTCTGCATCAATCAAAACGATAATGTATTTTTTTCCCTTCAATTTATTAATGTTATGTATTATGTTAATTGATTTTCTCAGGTTGAACCACCCTTGCATACCAGGAATCCACTTGGTCATGGTGTATAATTATTTTGATATACTGTTGGATTTGATTTGGAAGTATTCTGTTGAGAATTTTTGCATCTATGTTCTTTAGAGAGATTGGTCTGTAATTTTTTTTCTTGTAGTATCTTTACCTGGCTTTGGTGTTACGGTGATGTTGGCTTCATAAAATGTGTTGGGTAATTTTCCCTCCTTTTCAATTTTTTGGAAGAGTTTAAATAGGACTGGTGTTAATCCTTCTCTAAATGCTTGGTAGAATTCACCTCTAAAGCCACCTGGTCCTAGAATTTTTTTTTTTTTTTGGGAGATTTTTGATGATTGATTTAATCTCTTTAAATATGATTAAAGAGATTTAAAGAGGTTTGTTAAATTCTTTTATTTCTTGTAGCGTCAGTGTAGTTTCTTTGTGTGTTTCTAGGAATTTGTCCATTTCATCTAGGTTGTCTAGTTTATTGGCATACAGTTTCTCATAATATCCTCTTAGGCTCCTTTTTATTTCTGGGTGGTCAGTTGTAACTTCACCCATTTCATTTCTGATTTTATTTATTTGCATTGTCTCTCTTTTTTCCTTTGTTCATCCAGCTAAGGGTTTATCCATCTTATTGACCACAAATAACCAGCTTTTGGTTTTGCTGATTTTCTCTTTGTTGTTGATTTTTTAAAATCCCCCCCTTTGTGGCTTTTTGCCTGCTGTCTGTTCTCTGTGTCCATTTGCTGTGCATTCTTGTGTCTGTATTTATTTTTATTTCCCCTCCCCCTTCGCGGCTTGCTTGCTGTCTGTTCTCTGTGTTGATTTGCTGCATGCTCTTCTGTGGATTTCTGTGTCTCCCTTTTTTGTTGCGCCACCTTGCTGAGTCGGCTCTCCACAGTGCTTGCAGACCAGGTGGCTCTCCACACATGTGGGCGAGCCTGCCTTCACAAGGAGGCCCCCGGACACGAACCCAGGGCCTCCCATATGGTAGACAGGAACCCAACTGATTGAGCCACAGCCACTTCCCTCTTTGTTATTTTTTTTTGTTTTCAGTTTCATTTATTTCTGCTCTTTTTCTTTCTTTCTTTCTGCTTGCTTTGGGAATGGTTTGCTGTTCTTTTTCTAGTTTCTCCTGTTGTTCAGGTAGATCTTTGCTTTTGAGCTCTTTCTTCTTTTTAAATACAAGCATTGTGGGCTATAAATTTCCCTCCTAGCATTGCCTTTACTGTAGCCCATAAGTTTTGATAACTTGTGTTCTGGTTTTTATTTGTCTCAATATGTTTACTAATTTCACTTAAAATTTCTTCTTTGACCCATGATTGTTTAGGAGTGTGTTGTTTAGCTTCCACATATCTGCAAATTTCCTCCTTTCCCATCTATTACTGATTTCCAATTTTATTCCACTACAATATGAAAAGGTGCTTTGTATAATTTCAATCTTTTTATATTTATTGAGACCTGCCTTGTGACCTAATATGTGGTCTATCCTGGAGAAAGATCCATCAGCACTTCAGAAGAATGTATAACCCTTTGATCTGGTATATAACGTTCTGTATATGTGTGTTAGGTCTAGCTTGTTTATCGTGTTGTTCAAGTTCTGTTTCCTTGATCTTTCATCTAGTTGTTCTATCTAATATTGTGAGTGGTGTGTTGAGGTCTCCAACTATTATTGTAGATCTGTCTATTTCTCTCTTCAGTTTTTCCAGATTTTGCCTCATGTATTTTGGGGCACCCTGGTTAGGTGCATAGATATTTATGACTATTATTTTTTCCTGGTGGATTATCCCTTTTATTAAAATACAATGGCCTTCTGCATCTCTTATATCTTTTTTGTATTTAAAGTCTATTTGGTCCAATATTAGTAAACCTACTCCGGCACTTTTTTGCATAGAGTATCTTTTCCCAACCTTTCATTACAGCTGTTTGTATCCTGGATCTAAGGCAATTCTCTTGTAGGGAGCATATGGATGGTCCATGCTTTTATTTTCCTTTCTTAAACCATTCTGTCAGCCTATATCTTTTGATTGGGACATTTAATCCATTCACATTCAATGTTAGTACTGTAAATGCATTATTTACTTCCACCATTTTATTCTTTGGCTTTCATATCTTATTTTTGTCTGTCTTCTTACTCTCCAGGTTATCCTTCCTGATAGTCTTTCCTTCTACACTCTCCTCCAAGCTTCTCTTGTCTGTCTTTTTCTTTTGGACTATAGAACTCCCTATAATATTTCCTGCAAAGGTAGATTCTGTTTTACAAACTCTCTTAGTTTCTGTTTGTGAATATTTTAAACTCACCTTCATATATGAAAGACACTTTTGCCGGATAAGGAATTTTCAGCTAGCATTTTTACTCTTTCAGTATCTTAATTGTATCATATTACCGTCTTCCCACCTCCTGGTTTTTGATGAGAAATCTGCACTAAGTCTTACTGGGCATCCCTTGTATGTGATGGTTTACTTCTCCCTTGCTCTCAGAATTTTCTCTTTATCTTTGATGTTTGCCTTTCTGAGTATTATGTGTCTTGGAGTAGGTCTATTAGGATTTATTCTGAGTCAGGTCAGCTGTACTTCTTGGACATGTAAGTTCTTTTCTTTCATGAAAAGTCGAGAAATTTTCAGCTATAATTTCCTCAAATACTTTTTCTGCCCCTTTTCCCTTCTCTTCTTCTTCCAGAACTCCCATGATACTTATATTGTTGTGTTTCATGTTATCACTCAATTCCCTGAACCTCTGCTCAATTTTTTCCATTATTTTCTCTCTGTTCTTTTCTCTTTTCAATTTTAGCTGTTCTGTCTTCTGTATCACTTATTCTTTCTTCTACCAATTTCAAGTCTGCTGTTGTATGCTTCTCATTTTTTTTTTTTTAAAGGAGGTACTGGGGATTGAACCTAGGATCTCATATACAGGAAGTAGATGCTCAGCCACTGAGTTCCACCTGCTCCCCAATGAGAGTTTGTTTGTTTTGTTTTTAGGAGGTACTGGCAATTGAATCTAGGACCTTGGGCTCAACTACTGGCACCGCATCTGCTCCCCTCTCTGATGTGTTTTTATCTCACCTATCATGTCTTTTGTTCTCATGAGCTCTGTTACTTTTCTATTCAGGTTTTCAAATTCTTTGTGTTTGCTCAGTGTCTTCTTGATGGCCTTTATCTCTTTAGCCATATTGTCTTTGAACTCATTAATCTGATTTTGGATACCTGTATAAATCTTAATTAGTTGTCTCAGATCCTGTGTCTCATCTGGGGATTTGATATCCCTTTGCTTGGGTCATTTCTTCCATTTTCTTAGTGTGACTTTTAGTGTGACTTGTCATTTTTTGCTTATGTCTAGGCATCTGATTATGATGGTGAGTTTTTACTAAGACGTCCAATTTCTCTTTCTTTTGTAGGGATTTAGTGGCAGAAGGCTGTGTGTTACTGCTGTTTTTATTCTTGGTTTATACTGTTTTGGGTCTTTAGGACTGTCCCTGGTGGTAGCTCAAATCTGGAACATGGGCCCAGTAATGGGTTACACACCCACTACCAAGGGCCTTGAGGGGGCAGTCTGTAATGGCTGGAAAAAGCCTCTCTTATGTTTAATTTCCTCACATGCACATCCCTGGTTGGTCAGTAGATGGCACTCATTGGCAGCCCTCTCAGTTGGAAGCCTGGTCAGAGTGTGTTCACTGCAACAGGGACTGGATCAATGTGATAAAGCATCTTGCCTGGAGGCTAAGAAGTTCATAATTAAAACTGTCTCAGCGGTTGCTTTCCAACCTTTGCTGGCAGCCCCCTCTTTTCTTGGGTAGGAAATAATTCCTCTCCCCTCTGTGTCCTCAACAACCAGACTCTAATAGCTAGTAGGGAGGGTGTTGAGAGGGTTGGATCTCTTTAGTCCCATGTCAAACAATGGTGTGGCCTCTTTCAGCCTCAAAGGGTTCCTAGGACCCAGCAGACCAAATTTGTGGGTCAAAAGTTGAGTCATCCTTAGGCTGTGTCACTTTCTCCCATTTCCTGGGCAGGTGGATCCTGAGGGCCTCTTTTTTTGTAGCAGCTGCCACAAGGCCTTAGAATTCAAGATTTTCTATCAGGTGGGGGAGGGCAGTGGCAGCTCCAGCTGCAGCTTTAACTCAGTGTTTTGCCATTCAGATTCTTTTCCTTTCCTCTCTCTCTTCTAGGCAGTGTCCCCTGGTGGTTCTAAACCTTAGAACATTTTTTGAGGCCATTTCTGCCTGTCTTCTAGCTGTTCTTCTGGGAGAGGAGAATGTTCTGTGTTTTTTTTTTTTAAAGATTTATTTTTATTTATTTCTCTCCCCTTCCCTCCACCCCCTCAGTTGTCTGCTCTCTGTATCCATTTGCTGTATGTTCTTCTGTGTCCACTTATATTCTTGTCAGTGGCAATGGGAATCTGTGTCTCTTTTTGCTGCGTTATCTTGCTGCATCAGCTCTCCATGTGTACGGTGCCACTCCTGGGCGGGCTGCGCTTTTGTCACGTAGGGCGGCTCTCCTTACAGGGAGCACTCCTTGTGTGTGGGGCTCCCCTACGCGGGGGACATCCCTGCATGGCATGGCACTCCTTGTGCACATCAGTACTGCATGTGGGCAAGCTCATCACATGGGTCAGGAGGCCCTGGGTTTGAACCCTGGACCTCCCATGTGGTAGGCAGATGCTCTATCCATTGAGCCAAGTCTGCTTCCCTGTTCTGTGCCTTTCCAGCCCACCATATTCCTGGAAATCTCAATGTGTTTATTCTTCACATTTAGTTCAAAAGTGAGACCATACAATATCAGTCCTTTTGTGTCTGGCTTATTTCATTCAGCATAATGTCTTTAAGGTTCGTCCATGTTATAATATGTGTCCCAATTTCATTTCTTCTTACAGCAGCATATGTACATACCACATTTTGTTTATCCATTCATCAGTCGATGGAGACTTGGGTTGTTTCCATCTTTTGGCAATTGCGGCTATTGCTGTTATGAACATCAGGGTCCAAATGTCTGTTTATGTCCCTGTTTTCAGTTCTCCTGGATATATTCCTAGTAGAGGGATAGCCGGATCATATGGCAGTTCTATATTTAGCTTCCTAAGGAACTGCCAAACTGTTTTCCACAGAGCCTGCACCATTCTACATTCCCACCAACAGTGAAGGAGTGTTCTATTTCTCCATATCCTCTCCAGCACTCATTGTTCTGTATATATTTTTTTAATAATGGCCATTCTATGAGGTGTGAGATGATATCTCATTGAAGTTTTGATTTGTTTTTCCCTAAAAGTAGTGATATTGAACACTTTTATCATGTGCTTTTTTGCCATTTCTATTTCTTCTTAGGAGAAGTCTATAAGTTTTTTGCCCATTTTTAAACGGAATTTCTTGCTCTTTTATTGTTGAGTTGTAAAATGTCTTTATTGATTGATTGATTGCAAATTGACTTTTTAAAAAAATTTTCTTTTTTTTAAAGTTAACAGATGATACAAAAATAATGTCTTTATATAACATGGAAATCAAACCCTTATCAGGGGAAGCAGACATGGCTCAAGTGACAGAGTATCTGTCTACCATATGGAGGGTCCAGGGTTCAATTCCCAGGGCCTCCTGATCCATGTGGTAAGCTGGCCCACTTGCAGTGCTGCCACATGCAAGAAGTGCCCTGCCATTCAGGGGCGCCTCTGCATAGGGGTGCCCCACATACAAGGAATGTACCTTTCAAGGAGAGTTGCCCTGCGTGAAAAAAGCACAGCCCGCCCAGGAGTGGTGCTGTACACAGAGAGCTGATGCAGCAAGATGACGCAACAAAAAAGAGATGCAGTTTCCCACTGCTGCTGGATAATGCAAGCAGACACAGAAGAACACACAGCAAATGGACACAGAGAGCAGACAATGGGGCGAAGGGGAGAGAAATAAATAAAAACTAAATCCTAAAAAAAAAATAACCCTTATCAGATATGCGGTTTCCAAATATTTTCTCCCATCGAATAGTCTGCCTTTTCACCTTCTTGACAAAGTCCTTTGAAGTACAAAAGTGTTTAAGTTTGAGGAGATCCTATTTATCCTTTTTTTTTTTTTTGAGGCGATCCTATTTATCCATTTTTTCTTTTCATTGCTCATGCTTTTGGTGTAAGGTTTAAGAAACCACTGGCTACCACCAGGTCTTGAAGATACTTCCCTACATTGTCTTCTAGGAGTTTTATGGTTTCTGCTGTAATATTTAGGTCTTTTTCTTTCTTTTGGATAAGGATATACAGTTCTCCAGTACCATTTGTTGAAGAGATTTTTTTTTTACACAGCCAGGTGGGTGTCTGGAATAAAACCCACTTGATCATGATGAATAATTCCTTAATGTGTTGTTGGAATCGATTAGTGAGTATTTTGTTGAGGATTTTTGCATCCATATTCATTAGGAAATGGGTCTGTAATTTTATTTTTTTTGTAATATCATTATCTGGCTTTGGTATTAGGGTGATTATTGGCTTCAAAGAATGAGTTTGGTAGTGTTCCTTCCTGTTCAATTTTTTGGAAGCGTTTGAGTAAGACCGGTATTAAATCTTTGAATGTGACACCATCTGGACCCCGGCTTTTCATTTTGGAGAGTTGTTTGATGACTGTTTCAAACTTTTTGTTTGTGATTGGCTTGTTGAGGTCTTCTATTTCTTCTAGGGTCAGTGTTGGTGGTTTGTGTATTTGTAGGAATTTGCCCATCTCATCTACACTGTCTAGTTTTTTGGCATACAGTTGTTCATAGTATCATCTTATGATCTCTGCTATTTCTGCGGGGTCAGTTAGGTAATGCTTCCCTTCTCGTTTCTGATTTTATTTATTTCCATCTTCTCTCTTTCTTTGTCAGTCCAGCTAAAGGTTTGTCAATTTTGTTGATCTTCTCAAAGAACCAACTTTCGGTTTTGTTGATTCTATTTTTTTCCCCTCAATTTCATTTATTTCTGCTCTGATCTTTTACTGTTTCTTTCCTTCAGCATGGTTTGGGATTAGTTCTTTTTCTAGTTCTTCCAGGTGTGCAATTAGATCTTCAATCTTAGCTCTTTTGCAGTGTCCTGTAGGTTTTGATATGTTGTGTTCTCATTTTCATTCATATCAAGACATTTGCTGAATTCTCTCGCAATTTCTTTTTTGACCCACTGATTATTTAAGAGTGTGTTATTTAATCTCCATTTATTGTGAATTTTTTTCTGCCTGTTATTGATTTCTAGCTTTATTTCATTTGATCAAAGAAAGTGCTTTATATAATTTTGATATTTTAAAATTTATTGATATCTGCTTTGTGACCCAACATATGGTCTATCCTGGAGAAAGATCCATGAGCACAAGAAGAATGTATAGCCTGTTGATATGGGGTGCAATGTTCTGTATATGTCTATTAGAACTAGTTCATTTATCATATTATTCAAGCTCTCTGTTTCTTTATTGATCACCTTCCCTGATGATCTAGTCAATGCTGAGAGTAGTGTACTGAAGTCTCCAAATATTGTAGGGACATCTGTTTCTCCAGTTTTGCCAGTGTTTGCCTCATGTAATTCAGGGCATCCTGGTTAGGTGCATATACATTTATGATTGTTATTTCCTCCTGAAGAATTGCCTCTTTTATCATTATATAATGACTTTCCTTGACTCTAATAACTTTGCTTTTAAAGTCTATGTCACCTGATATAAGTATAGCTATGCTGGCTTTTTTTGTTTTGTTACTGCATGTGTGGAATATTTTTTTCCAGCCTTTCACTTTCAATCTATTTATCCTTGGGTCTAAGGTGTCTCTTGCAGACAGCATAAAGATGGCTCATATTTTCTTATCCAGTCTGCCATTCTTTTGACTGGAGTGTTTAATCCACTAACATTCAGTATTATTACTGAAAAGGTAGTTCTTGGTTCACACATTTTGATCTTTGTGTTTTATCTATCATATCTTGTTTTCACCACTCATTTCACACTTTTAGTTACCTTTACTGAATAACCTTCATTTCTAGACTCTCTTTCAAGCCTCCTCTCTCCTGTCTTTTCTTTTCAGGTTGTAGCACTACCTTTAGTATTTTCTGCAAAGCTGGTCTCTTCATTATAAACTCTCTCAGTTTCTGTTTATCTGTGAATATTCTAAACCAGCCCTCATTCTTGAAAGGCAATCTTGCTGGATATAAGAGTCTTTGCTGGCAGTTTTTCTCTTTCAGTATCTTAAATATATCATGCTAATACCTTCTTGCCTCCATGCTTTCTGATGAGAAATCAGCACTTAATCTTATTGGGTGTCCCTTGTATGTGATAAATTGCTTTTCTCTTGCTGCTCTCAGGATTCTTTATCTTTGGTATTTCACATTCTGATTAGTATGTGTCTCAGAGTAGGTCTGTTTGGATTTATTTGGATTAGAGAACATTGTGCTTCTTGGATATAGATATCTATGCCCTTGAATAGGATTGGGAAATTTTCTACTATTATTTCCTCAAATATTCTTTCTGTCCCTTTTCCCTTCTCTTCTCCTTCTGGGTCGCCCATGACATGTATGTTGCACATCTCTTGCTGACATTTAGTTTCCTGAGACCCTGTTTAGTTTTTCCATTCTTTTTTTTGTGTTCGCTCTCAGAGGTCCTGTCTTCAAGCTCACTGATACTTTCTTCTGCCTCTTCAAATCTAGTGTTATATGCTTCCAGTGTATTTTTAATTTCATTTATTGTGCCTTTCATTCCCATAAGAGCTATTTTTCTATGTATGCTTTCAAATTATTCTTTGTCCTCAGTGTATTTTTTATGTCCTTAATCTCTTTAGCCATCTCATTGAATTTATTAAGGAAGGTTGTTTGAACATCTATGATTAGCTGTCTGAACTACTTTATGTCATCTGGAGACTTAGTTTGTTCTTGTGACTGGCCATATGTTCCTATTTCTTGGTATGGGTTGTAGTTTTTTGTTGGTTGCTCAACATCTAATTTATTAGATGCATTTATTCTTGGCTCCATTTCTCTCTTTAGTGTAGGGCTTTCTATTTGGTTGGCTTTGTGCTACAGCCCCTCTTTGATACTTGGTTCAACTTAATCTGGAACTTTATAGTTGTTCATTTTTAGCCAATCTGAATTTTTTCAGCCCCTTTTCATCTGTTTCTTGCCCTTTCTCCCTTTTGGTTGCAGAATAGAAGCCAAGGATGTGGTTGGTTTCTGCTAGTCATGGTGGCTGAAGCTGCCCATATTGCCCCAGGAACTGATGAAGCTTCTGCCACCTTTCTCCCTTGCCCAGAGTAGGGATGGAACCACAGCCTTGTGTGGTAATCCAAGCCATGCAGGCCAAGATCATCTGTAATTGTCTGGAGAGACTGATGAAGCTCCATGTCTCTTCCTCCCCTGCCTGGGGTGGGGATGGAGCTGCAGGTGTGGAGAGCAAACTAAGCTGCATGAGCCAAAACTGACTGCAGTTGCCCAGGTAAAATGATGAAGCACCGGCTCCCTTCCTCTCCTGCCATAGGCGAGAATGGAGCCTAGGGTGTGTCCAATAATGTAGTTCATGCAGGCTGAAAGCAAATGCAGTTGCCTGGAGAGATTAAGGAAACACCACCCCCCTACCATCCTGTTGGTGATGGAGATGTATCCACAGGTTTGCCCACCAATCTAGTCCATGTGGGCCAAAGCTGACTGCAGTTGTCGGTAGACTAGGGAAACCCAGCCCCTTTCCTGTCCTGTCAGGGGCAGGAATGGTGGCTCATGTTTTTCTTATCCATTTATCAGTCTACATCTTTTTGGGGAGTTGAGTCCATTAACACACAATGTTATTAATATAAAGGCATTACTTACTTCATCGTTTGGCTTCTGTTGTCCTATCTTACTAATGTCTGTCTTTTAACTCTTTCAGTTTCTCTTATTTATGTTCCTCATTTTTACACTCTTCTCCAGGGCTTTCACCCTTTTCCTTTCAGGATGTAACACACCATTTAATATTTTTTTGTAGATTTCATCTCTTGGTAACACACTCTCTCTGCTTTTGTTTGTCTGTAAAGACTTTAAACTCACCTTCATTTTTGATAGTTTTGCTGGATAAAGTATTCTTGGCTGGCAGCTTTTCTCTTTCAATACCTTAAATATATTGTACCACTGCCTTCTTGCCTCCATGGTTTCTGGCGAGAGATTAGTACTTAGCCTTATTGAGGCTCCCTTGTAAGTAATAAATTGTTTTTCTCTTGCTGCTCTCAAAATCCCCTTACTTTTGGCCTTTGACATTCTGAGTAGTAGATTTTTCAGAGTAGTTCTATTTGGATTTATTCTGTTTGAGGCAAGTTGTCCTTGAATATTGATATAGCAGTCTTTCATAAGGGTTGAAAAATTTTTAATCAGTATTCTCTCAAATATTTTTTCTACTCCTTTTCGTTCTCTTCTCCTTCTGGGACACCTATCATGTGTATATTTGTTCATTTTGTGTTGTCATTCAATTCCCTGAGACTCTGTTCAATTTTCTGCATTTTTTCTTTGTCTGTTTTCCTGTCTTTTCAAGTTCAACTGTTCTGTCTTCAAATTCACTTTTTCATTCTTCTAACATATCAAATCTCTAGTTATAAGACTCTAATGTGTTTTTTTAGGAGGTACCAGGGATTGAACCCAGGACCTTGTACATGGGAAGCAGGTACTCTACCACTTGAGCAATATCTGCCCCCCCTAAGGTTTTTTTTTTTTTTTTTTTTTTTGAGGTCCTACGGACCAAGGAGTGAACCTGGAACCTTGTATATGGGAAGCTAGTGTTCAACCACTGAGCTACATCAGCTCCCCTGACTTGATTTTCTCATTTGTTTTGCACATTGTTTGTTTTTGTCAGCTTGTTGACTTGCTCTTCTTCTCTAGGAGGTACTGGGAACTGAACCCAGGACCTCCCATGTGGTAGGCAGGAGCTCATTCACTTGAGCCACATCTGCTTCCCTCTCTAATGTATTTTTTTAGAAGATTTATTTATTTATTCTCCCCCCACCATTGTTTGTGCTCACTATCTGCTGTCTCTGTCTATTTGCTGTATGCTCTCTGTGTCTGCTTGTCTTCTCTTTCGGAGGCACTGGGAACCAAACCTGGGACCTCCCATGTGGGGGAGAGGTGCTCAATCACTTAAGTCATCTCAGCTCTCTGCTTTGTTGTGTCTCTCACTGTCTTTCCTCTTTGTGTATCCTTGTAGCATCATCTTATTGCGTCAACAAGATAGCCATCACACCAGCTCACTGTCTTGTTCATCTTCTCTAGGAGGCACAGGAACTGAACCTGGGACCTCCCATGTGGTAGGTGGAAGCTCAATCACTTGAGCCACATTCACTTCCGTCTAAAGTATTTTTAATTTCATCCAATGTGTCTTTCATTCCATAAACTGTTATTTTTTTCCTTTTTGCAGACTTTTGAATGTTTTTTTAAAAAAGATTTATTTATTTATTTATTTCTCTTCCCTTCCCCCCAACCCCAGTTGTCTGTTCTCCGTGTCTATTTGCTGCGTCTTCTTCTTTGTCCGCTTCTGTTACTATCAGCGGCACGGGAATCTGTGTTTCTTTTCGTTGCATCATCTTGTTGTGTCAGCTCTGTATGTGCAGCACCATTCCTGCGCAGGCTGCATTTTCTTTCGTGCTGGGCGGCTCTCCTTATGGGGCGCACTCCTTGCATGTGGGGCTCCCCTATGTGGGGTTCACCCCTGCGTGGCACGGCACTCCTTGCAACGCATCAGCACTGCACATGGGCCAGCTGCACACGGGTCAAGGAGGCCCGGGGTTTGAACTGCAGACCTCCCATGTGGTAGACAGACGCCCTAACCACTGGGCCAAGTCTGCCGCCCTCAAATGGTTTTTTATGCTCACACAGTGTCATCGTAATATCCTTTATCTCTTTAGGCATATTTTTCTTCATCTCCTTACCTTGATTAAGGAGGTTTGTATGAACATCATTTACTTGTTTTAAATCCTGTGTCTCATCTGGATTCTTGGTTTGTTCCTTGGGCTGAGCATTTCTTAATATGGGATGTTATCTTTTGTTGATACCTTGGCATCAGTTTATGTTGGTTATTTGGCTCTGTTGATCAATTTCTCTCTCTTGTCTAGTGGTTTTATTTTACAGCTCTTTGATTTTAAGTTTAACTTTTTTCTCAAATTTTAATATTCCCCTATTAGTAATCAAAATGGGCAGGGCACCACTAATGGGGCCTAACCAGGTCTACTATGCCTGGGAAAGAATCGTGAGAGACCAGCCTGTCTTCATTCACTTTCCTGGCTGACCAGCCAGTGGTGCTGCTCGGCACACCCTTCCACAGAGATTAATCCTGAAATTTCCATTAGCTCTTCTGAACCAGCAAGTTACAGTAGTTACATTTGCTAAAGAGAAACCATACTCAGCCCTCCGCCACATCCTCCCTCTTCCCAGGTAGGAATCTGTCCCTTCCCCTCTCCACTGGCCACTCAGTTGCAGATTTTTACCAAGGCTGTTCCCCTCAGGAGGTGGGAGATGGGCAGCATTTCCAGCTACAGGGGTATCAGCTCAGTTTTTCCTTTAGCTTATCCATCTCTCTGTCCCCAGTCCCTCCTGGAGGATGTGTGCAACCTTTTCCTGGTCTGCAGGGGTTCCAAAGTGGCTCCCTTGGATGACTTCTATGCCTTCTCCCCTATTTTGCAAGAGTGCTGTGCCCTGCCTGAGCTACTCTGACACTATCTTGTATCGCTTTCCTCAAGATTTTGCATGTTTTTTGTTAATTTATTCCTAGTGTTTATAGGTTTTATTGCTATAGTGACTATGTACTTTTTTCCTATCATACTAGTATTAGTATATAGGCTTGCTATTGACTTTTGTATATTAATCTCAAATGCAGCAACCTTTTTAAACTCTCTTATTAGTGCTAATAGTTTATCTGGAGATTGCCCAGAATGTTCTCTATAAGATAGTTATAGATCTTCAAACAGGGACAGTTTTATTTCATCTGTTTTCATTTTTCCATCTCATTTCTTCAGTTGTCCTAGTTCATGGGCTAGGATTTCCCATAATGTGTGGAATAAATAGCAGGCATCACTAATTGAATGCAAATACTGCTAAAATATCACTATTAAGAGTGATATTTAAGGGGAGTAGATGTAGCTCCAGTGGTTTTGTACTTGCTTCCCATGTGTGAGGTCCCAGATTCAAGCCCTGGTACCGCCTAAAAACATAAAATTAAAAAAAAAGAGAATGATATTTAATACAGGAGTTTCATGGGTACCCTTTTGTATTAGTCTGCCAAAGGGGTACTGATGCTAAGTACCAGAAATAAGCATATTTATTTGGCATAGAAGCGTATAGTTACACTGCCCTAAAGAGTCCAACTCAGGGTTGCCTTCTCACCAAAGTCAGTTGCCACATGTTGAAACAAGATGGTTGCTGATCTCTTCCTGGGCTTCCTCTTCCTCTTAAGGCTCTGTGGGCCCCACTTCTTCTGATCTTCTCTGTAGGCTGGCATACGGCTTGTCTCTCAGGGCTTCCTATAGCAGTCTCTGGTATAGGACTTGTTTCTTTCCAGGCTTTCTCAGCTGCTCAGCTGCAAACTATCAGGCGAATGGCTCATTTCTCCTGGAGCCCCAGAATCAAACATGACAGAGCACTCTCTTCTGGTGTGTCTTCTTGAGTGAGTGACCATTTATATCAACCCACCAAGGGGGCAGGTATTCAACCTGAGTCACACCTTACTGACATGGTCAAATCAAAGCCCTAATGATGTTTTTTTGTTTTTTGTTTTTAATAAAGATAGGTCCTCATACTTTAAAAAAAAAAAAAAAGATTTATTCATTTATTTATTTATCTCCCCTTCCCCCCCACCCCGGTTGTCTGCTCTCTGTGTCTATTTGCTTTGTCTTCTTTGTCTGCTTCTGTTGTCGTCAGCGGCACGAGAATCTGTGTTTCTTTTGGTTGCATCATCTTGTGTCAGCTTTCCGTGTGTGTGGCGCCATTCCTGGGCAGGCTGGACTTTCTTTCGTGCTGGGCGGCTCTCCTTATGGAGCGCACTCCTTGCGCGTGGGGCTCCCCTACGTGGGGGACACCCAGCGTGGCACAGCACTCCTTGCGCGCATCAGCACTGTACATGGGCCAGCTGCACACGGGTCAAAGAGGCCCAGGGTTTGAACTGCAGACCTCCCATGTGGTAGACGGACGCCCTAACCACTGGGCCAAGTCTGCCGCCCAAAGCCCTAACCTTAACAGGTAATTTAATTAAGGACATCTCAGCAGAATCTGATATAATCAAAGGGTATCACGCCCAGAAGAATAATTTACAAACATTATCTTTCTCTTTTTGGGATTCATAAATATCCTCAAATTGCCATACCTCTTATTACCAATTTTCTAAGTATTATCATAATGAGCACTAAATTTTATTAAATGTTTATTCTGCATTTATATAGCATCTTTTTAATCTTTTTTTTTTTTTAAAGAAACAATACTTTATTCCCCCTCCTCCTCATTGTTTTGCACTTGCTGTCTGCTTTTGTGTTCATTCACTGTGTGCTCTTCCGTGTCGGCTTGTCTTTTTTCTTCTCATCTTTCTCTTTTAGGAGGCACTGTGAACTGATCTGGGACCTCCTCTGTGGAAGAGGCACTCAATTGCTTGAGCCACCTCATCTTCCTGGTCTGCTGCATCATCTTGCTGCACCAGCTCTCTGTGGCATGCGCCACCAGCTCTCTGCAGCGCGTGCCAGCTTGCCTTCACCAGAAGGCCCCAGGAATAGAACCCAGGGCCTCCCATATGGTAGATGGGAGCCCAATTGGCCAAGCCACATCCATTTCTCCCTTTAATTTGTTAACATGGTATATTACATTAATGGATTTTTTGGATGTTGACTGATCTTTCCATTTCTAAAAAGGATATGAACTCAAGGCAAGATTAAGAGTGAGTTTAAATGGCATAATTAAAACACTAAAACCCCATTGACAAAAGTGAAAAGGCAATACACACACAAACCCACACCCACTCACAGAACTACAATTAGGTAACACACATAGGGCAGGGAGGAGAAAGAGAACAACTAAGAATGACTCCAAGGTTTATAACCTGAACAATGGAAGAATGGAGCTGTCATTTATCAAAAGGGGAAAGACTGGGAGAGAAACAGGTGGGAGGGGGGATCAGGAGCTCAATTTTCAACATGTTAAACTTAAGAGAACTGTTGTTCATCCCGTAAGAGAAAGAGTGGGCAGTTGGATATGAGTGGAGTTAAGGAAAGAGACCCAGGCTGGGGGATATAAAATTGGGAGTCATCACCATATAGAAGGCATTTAAAACCATAAGATTAAATGGGATTACCAAAGAATACAGAGTGCATAAAATAGAGATGAATCCCTGGCATGCAAACATTTAGAGAAAAGAGAGATGAGAAAGTACAAGCAAAGGAACCTGAGAAAGAAAACCAGAAAGAAAGGAAGAAACATATCCTGGAAGGGAAAAGAAGAAAGTGTTTCAAGGAGGAGATAAGATGAGGACTAAGAATTGACTACTGGGGAAACGGACTTTGGCCCAGTGGTTAGGGCGTCCGTCTACCATATGGGAGGTCCGCGGTTCAAACCCCGGGCCTCCTTGACCCGTGTGGAGCTGGCCATGCGCAGCGCTGACGCGCGCAAGGAGTGCTGTGCCACGCAAGGGTGTCCCCCGCGTAGGGGAGCCCCACGCGCAAGGAGTGCGCCCGTGAGGAAAGCCGCCCAGCGTGAAAGGAAAGAGCAGCCTGCCCAGGAATGGCGCCGCCCACACTTCCCGTGCCGCTGACGACAACAGAAGCGGACAAAGAAACAAGACGCAGCAAATAGACACCAAGAACAGACAACCAGGGGAGGGGGGGAAATTAAATAAATAAATAAATCTTTAAAAAAAAAAAAAAAAAAAAAAAAGAATTGACTACTGGATTTAGCAATGCTTTGTGTATGTGTGTGTGTGTGTGTTAGGGGGGAATTCAAGGAAGAATGGAATGAGAGACATCATAGACAACAAGTACAACTCTTTTCAAGGTGTTTTGCTGTAAAGGGAAGGAAAAATGAAGGAAGAGGTGACAGTAAGGGGAAGTGGGGTCAAGGCTGAGTTAGAGTTTGAATATTATGGAAAGAGAAATTAATCAAAGAAATAAATTTCCAGATGAAGCAGGAAGGGGTGAGATTGAGAACACAACTAAAATGGTTATCATTAGAAAGGACAAGTGAGGGGTGGGTGCAATACCTTCTTTGCAATAGGAGTGGAAAGTAGAAAAGTGAGTAGACAGATACCCTAAAGGAAGAGAATGATATGGATATGGGAGCTCATTTCAGATAGTTTTGATCTCTAAGTAAAAATATTCTTTAGGAAGTGGATGTGGCTCAAACAATTGAGCTCCCGCCTACCACATGGGAGGTCCCTGGTTTGGTTCCTGGCACCTTCTAAAGAAGACAGAACTGGTGCAATGGGCAGGTGTGGTAAGCTGACACACAAGAGTTACAAGAAGAAGAAGCATAATGAGAGGCACAACAAATCAGGGAACAGAGGTGGCTCAAGTGATTAGGTGCCTCCCTCCCATAATGAACATCCCGGGTTTGGTTTCTGGTGCCTCCTAAAGAAACAAGGAAGATGACAGAAACAGCAAGTGCAAACAGCGAAGGGGTGGGGAGAAATAAGTAAATAAAATAAACCTCTAAAAAAATCATTATTTGGGAAAATGATGAGGATGGGGGAAAAGTGGTAGAATTACAGTACTTAATATAACAATGTATATCTGATTTTTTTTTTTAAGGAGGTACGGGAGATTGAACCCAGGACCTCAGACATGAGAAGCAGGTGCTCAACCACTGAGCTACACCCTCTCTGCTGTATATCTAATTTTTAATCTACTCTGATCTATACTTTTCACCTAAATCACAAAATTAAAGTACCTCAGTAAAAGCTGAGCAAACCATAGGAGGTACTCAAATATTCAGTGGTTTTCTACTGGTTAAACTGTTCACTGGCAGACTATAGCAAATGAAATTCAGAAGTTACTATTTTTTCTTTAACCTATCTATGGCTGAATAATTTGATCTTTGCCCTTGTAAGGAAGCAGGGCCCTCATAACTAAAATAACTGATTTTGGTTTCTGTGCTAGCTATCTACCTATTGTTTCTTAGCTCCTTAACCCCCCTTTTATATTCTGCTGATTTGATAGGGCTGGGAGTCTGCAAACTACATTACCCAGGATCTCTCGTCATCTGGCTTCCTATAGGACATGTTAAAAGGAGGCATTAATGGAAGATCAGAAGACCAGAGGAAGAAGGAAATTTTCTGTTTCTAGCTCTGACAGTTGCTTGCTGCAGTGGTAGCAGGGTGGGGTGATTCTGGACTTAAGCAGCTTGGGCAGATACACAATCTTTTTTTTTTAAACCTCTAAAATCTTTTATTACCAAACTCATAACAGGGTTAACCCTTTAACTCAGTTAACAGGAAAACAACATCTCTAATAAGTTGGAGGTTGGAGGTGCAGACCTAATAAAGATGGTCTCTTAAACAAAGGATAAAAACATCATTTTTTTAAAAAGTAAAATCCTCCAGTATTGCAGAAAAACATGTCCCAAACTGACTGCAGTCCATAAAAAACAGCATTTGGCAGTCTATGCTGCCTTAAAAACCCTAACTTGGTATAAAGTAGGAAAAAAAGCTTTAACTCCCATTGTATTAGTCAGCCAAAGGGGTGCTGATGCAAGATACCAGCTATCAGTTCGTTTTTATAAAGGGTGTTTATTTGGGGTAGGCGCTTATAGACACCAGGCCATAAAGCATGTTAGTTCCCTCAACAAAGTCTATTTCCACGTGTTGGAACAAGATGGCTGCTGACGTCTGCAAGGGTTCAGGATTCTGGGGTTCCTTTCTTCCCAGGTCTTGCTTCTCTCTGGGCTCAGGTCCTCTGTTTTCTCCACAAGGTCAGCTGTAGACTATCAGGCGAATGGCTCTGTTTCTCTTCCTGGGGTTTCTGCCTTGTCTAAAGAGCCATCTCTATTCCTCTGTGTTCTTCTCCAGGCTCAGGACCTCTTTTCATAGGGCTTGTTTCTCTTTCCTCTGTGAGCTTACTTCCCGGGGTTTCAGCTCAAGACTCCAGCATCAAACTCCAAATCAAAACTCCAACATCAAAACCTCCAATTCTGTCTGTCCTTTGCCAAGTCTTTTATCTATGAAGGGGTGGGGACTCAACGCCCTGCTGACGTGGCCCAATCAAAGCCCTAATCATAATTTAATCACACCCAGGTGCAGACCAGTTTACAAACATAATCCAATATCTATTTTTGGAATTCATAACTATATCAAACTGCTACACCCATGTTTTTTTAAAAAATCCACTTTCTCACTTTTTGTTTTTTGTTTTTGCTTTTCCCCTTTCTCTTCTTTGTACAATTTCCACTATTTAGTTCAAGCAATACTCAAGGATAAGAGTATAAACAAGACCTCACTTCTCTTGGCATCTGCCCATCTATTAAGACTCATCAAGCATCATCCCTTTGCAATTTTTACCTCTATTACAATCAAGAAATTGATCCCTAATTTCTGGGTCAGATTTTTGAAAACTTGCAAAATGTCATCCTGTTCTCCTCAAGCTCAGCAGGACAGTGTACCTGGCTGAGAGTGTAAGGCAGGGCTGGGCACAGGGAGGCTTTCTAAATAAGAACGCCAAATGCCTTAAAAACCTAAAGCGCCTAATCTACCAGGTAAAAATAAGTAGCAGCAGGAACCAAACTGTGGCTGTACCAAGAAGGTACATATTCTTACTCCTCACCTCTCTTCACCTTAAAGGTAAGAGAGATGAGGAGGGTTCAAAAGAGGAATATTTGACCCAGTGTTTGGCTTCTCAGAAGTTTTGCTGGCAGCTTATTTTAGGCCAAAGCCACACTGCAAAGAGCGAGCCACAGTCATCTGGACAGTCTTCGCTGTTTCTGGTTGGACAGAGCTGCCGTTCCTGGGCAGCCTGGCTCAAGGCTGGGCTATTAGATAGCAGCTTCCCCTCAGGCAGTGTACTTAACAATTACTAGGGAAAGTTTTTTCAATTCTACCTCACATCCGACAAATTCTTCAAAAGGAGCTTCTCAAAAAACTCCATGGAAACCATCCCTCTTAGCTCAGGATCCCTACTCCTTCCAGTTGACGGCTTCTTGACAAACTTCTGCAGCAGGTTTTAGAAAAATGTCTACATCCAAAGAATCCTCTGTGCGCCTTTAACAGGGATGGATGAGCTGTCAGCAGCAGGTGGTGCAGCTTCCCACCAACCGCACTGCCCTTCTACTGAACACAAGAGCCCCAGAGTAAGAAGGCAAGGCCATTCAAGTTTTCACTTAACCAGGACAAAACTGCATCTGTAAATTGCTCTCTAACAGTGATGACAGCATTGAGTAGAGGACACTTTGTGTGGCCCACCCAGAAAAATCACAGAGGAACCAAGCCATCTGTGTCTGCAGACAGCTTTTTATAAATGTTTTCCAACCTGGCTGGAGGTAGAGCAGGTCTGAACACTAAAGCAGAGCCCATGAGCTTGCCTGGGTCCATGACACGATCCTGTCTCATGTCACACATCTGGGTCCACGAGAAGACCTGATGTAATGTTTTTTTCCTGCTGCAACAAATCCCATTAGCTTTATGAAGTAAGGTTTCCCGAGCTCTCTGCTGAGTTGCTTCTTCCAACGCTCTCCAAAACCCATCGGTACACCGCGAGCTGCGGGTCTCAGCGGGGCCTCGTTCCTCTGGATCTGGACCCAGCGCTCGCGGCTCAGCAGCGAGGAGGGCGGCGTGGCTGCCCGGCCTGCCCGGCCCTCTCCGCGGAGCTGCCCGCCGCCGCCCGCTCCCCTCAGCCCCCGCCGCCGCCACGCCACTCCCCGGGACCGCAGCTCTTTGGGGCTGCCGGCGCGTCGCTTCTTGGCGAGGCTCGGGGCGAAGGGGTAGAGGGTCTTCCAGGAGCCAGGAGGAAGCCAGCGCGCGCCACCCGGGCACTGCGGCGGTCAGCAATTCTGCGGAATCTTTTCGAGGGTCCCAGCCCTAACACAGGGCACCTCTTCAGTGGACCCAAGTATGACTGGCGGCAGCAGCAGGTATAGACTCAGGAGCGCCAGCTGGGGGAAATGGAGCTTGTGATCCTGAGTGTCATTTCCTTCCTTTTGTTCCTCCAGCTACCATCCTCAGTTTTGTATTTCCACCCTCCCAAACTCCTGTAATTTCCTGTATTAAACAGTCTCTCTCTGGACCATCTACAGTGATTTGTTCTTTTGTCAGGACCCTGACTAGATATATATAGTCCTGGCAACAGGAAAGGTCCCAGGAAATGGATTTTAGGGTTGGTTTGCTGACTGCCTTAGCTTGAACAGAGTGATGAACTTACTGCCAATGGAAAACGGGAATACCGGTGATCCATGTCCTGTAATGGCACTGTGATTACGTAAATTATCACCTGTGTTTGCTGAGGATGAAGTGCCTATTGAAGACAAAGCTTTGGGAGATAATCTAACCATTATGGTAGAAATGACAACTACAAGGACTCTGGGGAGGCTAGCTGCTTCTGAGAATACTGCAGTGCTTACAAAAAGAAAATGACAAGATCCCGGCTGTAAACTCTCTGCTCAAGTCACTATCAGAGAAGAAGAGAATTTTAATGGTGAACCTAAAGTCACCTCTAATTTCCTGAAGCCACAGGGTGGATATTGATAGAAATGAGATCCCAAATGTAATTGTGTGAGTTGTAAAATTACAATATAAATTATATTTATATCTTTCCCAAGTCTTCTATGTGATGGGCATTGATTGTGAAAGAGGGAGACTCTGAAATTTGTAATGGGACACTTGAACAGCTCACCACCCCTCACTGTCACTATCCGTAACTAGTGTCAGATTTTAGCATTCCCCAGAGGGGTAAGGCAAAGTCTGACCCAAGAGGAGATAATTTATACATCAGAAATATTGTAAGATTTTGTTAATTCACCTTGGCAGAATCCTGCGAATATGTTTGAAAATGGATCTTAAGGACTAAAATGTTATAACAGGATGAATTTATTGATATGGATATACTTACCAGGGTTTCTGGGTTTGTGTTACCTTGAGCACCTGGGAATGCCTCTAAAAGTTTGCTTCACTGGTTGACTGCAACTTGGACCCAAGGGTAGTCTATACTCCATGAAGAAATTTTCGGCATAATGTGAAGAAATCCAAAAGCCCAGAGGACATCTCCTTCACTAAGACATTATGGCTATCATCTGTGGGAAGGGGGTGTGAGAGGGAGATGTCCCCACTGAAATGGAGACAATAAGATCCCAAAGTGGCAAAGGCCAAGTTTCAGTGGTTAAATGCCAAAGACAAGGTGGACACAATTACCATAATATATGCAGGGGTGGGTCTTTGGCAATGGCCAGTTGATCATGTTCCTAGGAACTGTCTACCTAGAGAAGCAGTTTACTAAACTATTAACTTGTCTATGTAACCACCAAACCCAGAGAAAACTCTAGGTCTATTGAATAGAAATCTGCCTTAGCTTGCTATCTTTGAGCATGAAAACCTATCTTCCATTTCTCAGACCTAAGGCAATTTATAGAACTGGATTTATTGAACCTTTGATTGAAGAAAGAAGCTACGCCCCCAAGTATGTACTGTAAATCTTCCTTCAATTTTTCCCCAAAGGGACCTGAAGCCAACTACTAGGATGATTGAATATGAAGGGAAATACTGAGACCTTTCAGGGATTACTAGACATTGGTCCTAAATTTGTGCTAATCCCCGAGGACCCAAAACATTGTTATGCTTTACCAAAGTGGGGGCTTATGGAGGCAACTGGTAAAAGGAGTTCTAGTTTGGTTTATTATTATTATTATTTTTAATGTTGTTTGGTAACCGGTTACATAGACAATTTAATAGTTTAGGAAACTGCTCCTTTAGCTAGACAGTTCCTAGGGACATGATCAGTTGACCATTCCAATAACCCTATGGTTATTTCCCCAGTTTCTGAATGTACAGTTGCAAAAGACTACCTAGCACCTGGCAGAAATCCCACATTATGTGAGGTCATCGTGTGAGCGTTATTATAGTAGAAAGGGCCAATAGAAGCTCCTAACCTCCCCCCCTGCCAAAATAATACAGCCAAAACAATACTGCATTTCTCAGGGATATGCAGAGATTTGTGCCACCAGAAGAGACTTGGAAGATCTTAGGGTGGTAATTTCTATCACTTCTGCATTTAATTTGTCCATTTGGCCTTTGCAGAAGGTAGATGAGTCTAATACAGTATACTTAATCAGTGGGTAACTCTAATCAGTGGAAACTGTTGTTCCAGATGTCATCTTTCTACTGGAGCAAATCAACATAGTACCTAGCACTTTGTGTATATCTGTTGACTTGGAGAATACTTTTGTCTCTATATGGATCAGCAAGGAACACCAGATGCAGTTGGCTTTCACCCATCAGAGACAACAGTTTACTATGTTGCTAATATAATGCTGACTGGACATAATTAGCAGAAAGTAGCTAGTACCCTAGACCCTTTTGTGAAATAGATACAATGCCAGAAGATTGGAGACAAACACCAAGAAAACAGAGGGTCCTGCCATCTAGGAGAAATCTTAGGGACCATAAGATCTGGTATATGTTGTGATTAGCCTAATCCAAAGTAAATGACAAGTTGCTGTACCTTGTACAACCTACCACAAAAGAGGGACATGTTACAGAATTCTTTTGATTTTGAAGGCAACTATATACTTCGACTGGGAGTGCTGCTCCAACCTTTACTGAGTCACTCATAAGATGGCCAGTTTTAACTGTAGTCAAGAGCAAGAAAAGGTTCTCAGAAGATACAACAGCTGCTCTGCTATGTAGGCTTATAGTATGACAACTGCCATGTTGTTATAAGTCTGTGGTAAATAGGGGGTGCTGTTGGACTTTCTGGCAAGCTTCAATGAGGAAATTACAAAGCTTAGAATGTGGGAGAAAACCCACCATCTCTCCTGTATAGAGGTATTCTTTTTTTTTTTTTTGGAGCTTTTGGAATGCTTCTGGGCCCTGTCAGAGCCTAACAGCCGACTGGAACACCAAGTGGCCAAGGCTGAGTTGTCCATCATGGGTGTTACTGACCCACCGAGTCATACATTTGGACATGTGCAGCAGCACTCCATCATCCAGAGGAAGTGCAGGTACAGGATTGGATTGAACAGGCCCTGAATGCACAAGAAAGCTCAAGGGTAGGTGGCTTAGGTTCCCAAGCCAACTTCTCCTAGTGCACTGCTGCCTTTTTCTCAACTCACACATACAGCTCTATTGCAAGTTCCCTAGAAACAGCTAACTTAGGAAGAAAAAGTTCAGGCCTGGTTTACAATATGCTGGAATTAGCTGGCTAAAGCATTACAGTTCTAGTTAAGAGTGCTCCTGAAAGACCGTGGCGAAGGGAAAACTCCCAAATGGGCATCTGGTTGTTTACTTTGCCAGGACATAGAGATAGACACAGGAATAGATTTACCCCAATTTATGGGCAGTGGCTAACAAGTTGACCAAATAGCCAGGGATTTAAAAAGAACAAGATTGAAGAATTGGTGAGAGGATGTCATGTGAGGAAGAGGCATGTGGATGTATCTCTTGGAATGAGCACAGAAAAAGGGTTTTAATTATCCCTTGTGAATGCTTAATAAAGGGTACCCACTGTGGAGGAAGCTTTCGGAAATCAGGTAGACAAGATGACCTGGTCTGTGGATGTCAGCCAGCCATTTTTTCCTAACCACTATGAAGTTTGCTGTGTACCCCAATACCCAGAAGGAGTTTGCCTGATAAAATGACAGACTAGCCTACTGAACATTCTGTAATAGCCCCATCTAAAAGATGACACCCTGAGAGATTGGGGTGCTATCCTAGAGGATATGGTATTTGCTTTTAACTACTGACTGATATATGATGCTATTTTTTTCCAGAGCTAGAACACTCAGTTCTACAAATCTGGGGATGAAAATGGCAGTTGCTTCTTTCACTTTTACACCTAATAGCCCATTTACAGAATTTTTGCTTTCTGTCTCTGCAGAGGTTTTAGTTCCCAAGGTAGGAAGGCTTGCACTAGAGAAACATTAAATGGTTCTATTAACTTGGATTGTGACTTACCTAAGAAAGAAATTAACATCATCCATTTTGGGGAGAGGGTAAGAGTATTTTTGTTTATATGGAGAATAGTTGCATATTCTAAGGCAGATTCATGAAGTTGTTTTTTAAAATTTGAAGGATGGGAAGAATGATATGTATGGAAGGCAATTAGCCCACAGGGTGGACTGTGTTGGTCATTTATCTTTTGTCTCTCAGCCCCACACCTGCCATGCTATACTCTAGTCTCTACCGGTAGAACTGGAATTCTGCAAATACCATTTCCCAGGCTTCCTCCTTTGCTAGCTGGCTTCCTGTTAGATTCTGCTAAGAGGAGGCACTGATGGGCAATCAGATAACAAAAGAAGCTTCCTACTTTGGGCAGTGGAAATGCCATTGCTGGCAGCTGCTGGCTGTCGCTATAAAGGGCAGCAAGGGACAGATGAATCTTAACTCTAGTTGCCTGGGCAGAGGCTGCACTTGTTTGGTGACTTTCTTGGCAGATTCAAAACTGAATGTGACAGCAACTCCAACAGCCTGGAAAGCATTCCTTCCCTTTTCTCATCATAGTTTCCTCTTTTACTTTGGGAACTGTCTTCCACAATTTGGTGGTGCTGTTCATCATGCCCTCCCCCCACTCACACATCTCACAACAGGGATGGATATAGGGCGGAGGTTGATCGAGCCCGTTTTTGTGGTGTGTCACGGAAGCTAGAGAATGAGGGTCTTACTACATGAGAGCAGGCCTTAAGAATCAATAAGCCTAGAAAAGCAAAAAGTCATCTTCAACAAGTGAGAACACCCACCTAGGAATGATGCTAACCCAGAAAAAGGCAAGTCCTAATGACATTATTTTAACTCCTGGATCTAGTTGTGCTCAAGTCAATGCTCTCTTTGGATATTTTTTAAGAGCATAACAACAGGAATTTATTGTCTCAAGTTTCTAAGGTCCCTTTGGAATTTTAGTTGCACAAGCCAATAAATTTCCTTTTCTGTTTAAATTTAAGCTGGCTTTCTCTCATTTGCAATGAAGAGTTTTTTATTCCTAAGGTATGGCATTATTTATTAAAAATATAAATACTGTTGCATAGTTTACAACTATAGCAAACTATAGCCCATTCAGGAATACTCTATTTAGCAGAGAAAATGCATTTCCATAGATGGAAACATTAATGGTATCATTGCAATTAGAGTCACTAGATCACTCACTTTTTGTATTGGCAGTTGTTTTTCCTCTTCATATTCCCGAAAGTCCTGGCATGCCTCCCTTTCATGACGTCATAAGACTTCTACCAGAGTGTAACTAGCTGCTTACCAGTTTTTTGAAGGTGCTACCTGGTTCAAACCACTGTAAAATATCTATTTTAACATCAACCAAAGTGATATTTTTGCTTAGCACTTTTGCAGTAATGTTAGCCCTAACATTTGCACACCTGTGGTAAGTCATTATGAGTCAAACTCATTCAATGGAACATAAAATAATGGCAGACAGTGAGGCTATGACCTAGAAACACAAAGAGATTGGTGAGGGCTCTCAAATTCTGTAACATACAATCTGCTAAACTAGCTCTCCTTGGTGCTAACTGTACTAAAATATGTGAGCAGTTATTTTTTTAAAATTGGGAAGTGCACGTGGCTCAAGCTGTTAAGCACCTGCTTCCCATACGGGAAGTCCTGGGTTCAGTTCCTGATGCCTCCTAAAAACAAAGAGAAAAACCAACTGAGGGGAGCCAATGTGGCTCAGTGATTGAGCACTGGCTTCCCATATATGAGATCCTGGGTCCAATCTCCAGCCCTGGTACCTCAAAAAAAAAAAAAAAAAAAGTATTAACTACATTTCATTTCTGTATCAAATGTATAAATATTAATACATATGAGAGATGCACTATAATAAATTAATGCATAAGGAATTATTCCATAATGAAGTTTCTTCTATGTTTGATGCAATGTATGCTCCAACTAATAATGGGCTTCAGAATCTCAAGCATCGTAGAAATTATAAAAACAAAACAAAACACTGAGTTATTTGGCTAGTGATTGGCATCTTCACATTCTTATCATGTGCCTAAAGATTCAGCTTTTCCTGAGTCCTTATCTGACTACGTCTCCCAAGAACAGACAAACCAAGGGCACCATGCTAACAGAGGCAGAATATATTCAGGGTTATGGCAGACAACTGCAGAAACAAGATATCTGAGACTATTGCTAAAGAAGCATCAAATCAATACCCAATCTTTTACTATCACATCAGTCAGTTAAAATGTAACAATTCCTCTGTTCTCCTTTAAAACAAGGTACTTGGGTCATGACTACATTTTTGCTATCACAAATAATGCTACAGCTGATACCTTTGGTACACAGATTCTTGAAGATTAGTGAAATAATTTGATTTCTAGAAATGGAGTTACTAATGGTACTGACAAACTATCTTCCAAAAAGATTATATTAATTTATAGCTCCACCAATATCACATAAGAGTGCCCTTTTCCTAACACCTTCTTTAATTCTGGATATTATCTCTTTAAAATATTTGCCCACCTACAATTAGAGGAAATGACTAGGAAGCTTTCTAGTATTATTTAACATTATTTAACACTGTTCTGGAATTACTAGCCAATGAAATAGACAAGATAATTAAATATGAAGTATGAATATTGGAAAGGATGAAACTGCTGTTGTCATTGCAAATGATATTATATATCTTAAAAATGCAAAAGTAAAATTAGAAAACCATTAGAGTAAAATTCTTGGGCTTTTGTCATGTTGGGAGTAACTGGCGTTGGACTTGGCTCCAATTGGAAAACTGGGCAAAATACATTAAAAAAACTGTTTACACATAGTACACATTAACAGTGTAGGACTGTGATCCTTGAGAGAAGGGGAACAAATGTGGTAAGCCCTACTCTCACTTTGGTTTTCTCATTGTGTATACAGAGAGACTTGTGCTCGGTAGAGGCTGAGGTTCCTAAAAGTTATGGGGTAAAGTGCCAGAGGGGAGGCAGCTATGTAGGAAAAGAGCTCAAGAAATCTACATAGTGTCCTCTAGAGTCTACGCTGAACACTAATCTGTGCATGTGTCGGGAGAAACTTCCAGAGTACAAGTGAAGAACTAACTACTGGGAAACTGTGAGAAGAAAAGTTCCCAGAGCTCATATAGGACTGGGAGACATTTAAGTTTTGCCTAGCCAGAGTAAAGATTCCTTGTTGAATACTCAGGCCATTTAGTAGAGACCTCAGAAGAGTAACACCTTAGAAGTAGGACTAACCCAACCCCAACAATAAAGATTACTGTAGAACTGCTCCGAGGCTCAAAAACAGTCCTCAAAATTATCACATTAATCCACTAGTAACTTAACTGACAAGTAAACCAATATTCAAAGGTCTTTAAGGAAAAACAACAAAATCCAGACATTTAAAACATTTATCACAATGTCCATCATTCAATCAGAGATTACACAAGAGAAAAAGCAGGAAAATGTCAACCTAAAATCAGAAGAAATAAACCCAGAAATGAAAGTGATGCTGGACTTAGCAAATAAGGATGTAAAAGCAATTATTATACACATGCTCAAAGATTAAAGAAAAATATGAACATACTGAGAAAAGAAATGAAAGATATAAAAAATAATCAATCTGTGCATTTGACTTCCAGTCTCACCGTATCTTCTCTACAGCCTTTTAGAATCAAGCAATTTCTGGCCAAGAAACAAAAACAGAATCATCCCATTCCCCAACAGATTTGAACAAAAACTGACAATAAATTCAGGTTCATCCCTAAGAGGAGACATTGGAGAAGAACCTAGCTGGTTCCATGAGGAATGGCACATGTGATAGCACACATATTTATGCTGTATCAAGGTCACCAGTATTTTATCATAGCAAGTTGAAAAAATCCTCTCTAAAAGTTGAACTTATTTTATTTTTTTTATGCTTCTGTATTAATAGCTGGTTCAGTAATAAATATTAGACCTTTTGCTTGAAAAAATAATCAAATAAAATTTCTAGAATTGAAAATTATAATACCTGAAATTTTAAGATTCACTGGATGGGCTTAATAGCAGATTATAAACTACAGAAGAAGAATCCATGAATTTGAAGACATAGCAAAGGAAATTAACCGAACTGAAGGGAAATAAAAGACTGACAAAAGATGAACAGAGCCTTAATGACATGTGGAACAATATCAAATGGCCTAACATATTTGCAATTGAAATCCAAGAAAAGGGAGGGAAGGCATAAAAAATATTCGGAGAAAAGTGTGTGTGGTGGGGACAACAGAAATATACTGTTGTAAAGTTCTTATACTATGTGTATTAATCAGCCAAAGGGGTGCTTATGCAAAGTACCAGAACTCTGTTGGCTTTTATAAAAGGTATTTATTTGGGGTAGAAGTTTACCGTCACTAAAGAGTCCAACTGAAGGTACCATTAGAGGTACTTTCTCACCCAAAAGCATTGGCCATGCACTGATGGAGCAAGATGGAGGATGATGTCTGTGAGGGTTCAGCTTTCCTTCTTCCTCCACAGCTCCATGGTCCCAGCTTCTTCCAAACTCAGCTGTAGGCTGGTATAAGGTTCATCTCTCTTCCCGGGGCTTATTTCTTTCTGGGCTCAGCTGATCAGGTCTCCTCACAAGGTCAGCTGTAGACCATCAGGCTCATCTCTTCCCGGGGCCTCTGCCATGTCTAATGAGCTGTCTCTCTTCCTCTGTGTTCTTCTCTGAATTTACTTCCATGTGAGTGCCTGTTTTATCCCAAGAGGGCTGGGACTCCTACAGTATGTATTAGAGGTTGGTGCAGCAGTTTGATATTATTTATGAATTCCAAAAAAGATATTGATTATGTTTATAAACTTGTCTGTTCCTCTGGGCATGATACCCTTTGCTTGTATTAGAATTCAGCTGAGATGTCTTTGATTAAATTATGTTAAGATTAGGGCTTTGATTCAACCATGTCATTAGGGCAACTCAGAGTTGAGTCCCCAGCCCCTTGGTGGGTTATATAAATTGATGCTCATTCAAGGAGAACAGAGAAGTAGAGAAGATACACAGAGGAAGAGGGTTGGCTCCATAGACACGGCTGAGGCCCCAGGAAGAGAAATGAGCCATTCGACTGATAATTTACAGCTGACCCTGTGAAGAGACCAGTGCACCTGAGCCTGGAAAGAAAGGAGCCCCAGGAACAGAGAGGAACTCTATGCCAGCCTACAGCTGAGATCAGGAGAAACTGGACCCATGGAGTCATAAGAGGGAAGAGGAAGGCTGAAACCTTAAACACATCACCTGCCTCGTGCTTCAAAATGTGGCAACCGAGTTTGGTAAGGAAGTATCCTTGAGTTGGACTCTTTAGGGCCTTGTAACTGTAAGCTTTTACCCCAAATAAATACCCTTTATAAAAGCCAACAGATTTCTGGTACTTTGCAGACTTTGGCTGACTAATACAGTTGGCAATTTCTTTTTCTGTAAAGGTCCAAACAGTAAATATGTTAGGCTTTGCAAGCCATATGGTTTCTGTTGCAACTATTCAACTCTGCGATCGAGTGCAAAAGCAGCCATATACAATATGCAAATGAATGGCCATGGCTGTGATCCAGTGAAAATTTATTTATAAAAACAGGTAGAGAGCCAGGTATGGCCAAAAACCTGTTGTTTGTGGACCCCTGATATACACAAAGTGGTTTGTTATTTGAATGCAGACCATGAAAAGTGAAAATATACATTGTAACCCCTAGACCAACCCCTAAAAAATAAAACAAAGATGTTAAGCTAATAAACCAATAGTAGAAATAAAATGGAAAACTAAAATAATCTTAATCCAAAAGAATGTCAGAAAGAAGGAAAAAGGATTTAAAAAATGGCACAAATATTTTCTAGAATTCCTTTTAAAAAAAGGATATTAATAGACTGGATAAAAAAATCAAGACCCAAATATATGCTGTCTACAAGAAATGTACTTTAAATATAAAGATACAGATTTGTTAAAATAAAAGGTTATAAAAATTTGTATCATAAAAACATTAATTGTGTGGAGCTTCCTCAAACTTAAACACTTTTGTGCTTCAAAGGACTTTGTTAGGAAGGTGAAAAGGCAGCCCACTCAATGAGAGAAAATATTTGGAAAGCACATATCTGATAAGGGTTTGAGTTCCATGCTGTATAAAGAGATCATACAACTCAACAATAAAGGGCAAGCAATCAATTAAAAAATGGGCAAAAGAGGGGGCTAGGGACAAGATGGCGGCTTAGTAAGGTGTTCCAAGAGTCAGCTCATCCTACAGGGCAGTTAGTAATCTAAACAGAGCTATCTAAAGCACAGACTGGTGCCCATCCTCCACTGATGGCGCCAGCCACCTTGGGAGCTATTCTGTAGCAGGAATTGGAAGCTCCATCTCCCAAAAACAGGGGACATAGAGATAGTTGGCCACCAACTTCAGCTACTGATTAGTAAATTCTTCAGGCTAAAGTATAATCCTAAGAACACCTAAAGTTTGAACTAGTCCAAGTCGGAAAGAGGCCAGAAGCTGCCATGAGGGGAAACGAGGCTGTTTGAAAATCCAGAGACGGTAGGCTTCTTTCCACCCAGACTGGAGTGCAGCCCTAGCCTAGGCTCCAGCCCCACCTGTGTCAGGGAAGAAGCTTGGGGGACCTGCACCAGCCTCTCTGAGCAACTGCAGGCACTTCTGGCCCACACGGATTAAATTGTTGGGCACTCTGGAGGGTCTATCCCTACCCCAGCAGGGAAAGAATAGGTGTGACGCTTCATCAGTCTCTCCAGGCAAATACAGATGGTCTTGGCTGGTACAAGTTGGATTATTACACATGGCTGCAGTCCCTACCCCTGTCAGAGGAGAAAGGTGGGAGAAACTTCATCAGTCCCTGGGGCAATGTGAGCAGCTTCAGCCTCCACAGCTTACAGTACCAAGTACATCCTCAGCTCCTACTACACAACCAGGGTTTGATTTCCATTCTACATAAAAGTCCTATATAAAGGTTCCAGTCTATATAAAGAGATCATACAACTCAACAATAAAAGAACAAGCAATCCAATAAAAAAAAAATTGGCAAAAGACTTAAACAGACATTTCTCCAAAGAGGAAATACAAATGGCCAAAAATGCATGAAAAAAAATGTTCAGTATCACTAGCTGTTAGGGAAATGCAAATCAAAATGACAGTAAGATATCATCTCACACCACATAAAATGACTCTTACTAAAAAAACAGAGAACACTAAGTGCTGGGAGCAGGTATAGCTCAGAGTTTGAGGGCCTGCTTCCCAAGTATAAGGTCCCAGGTTCAATCCCCAGTTCCACCTAAAAAAACCCAAAAAGACAAAAAATAAAAATAAGAAACAAAACAAATCAGAAAATAATAAGTGCTAGAGAGGTTGTAAAAAAATAGGAACACTCTTTCATTGTTGGTGGGATTATGAAATTGTGCAGGCTCTGTGGAAGACAGTTTGGTGGTTCCTCAGGAAGCTAAATATAGAACTTTCATATGATCCAGCAATTCCTCTACTAGGAATATATCCAGAAGATAAGAAAACTGTGACATGGACAGACATTCGCATATGATGTTCACAGCAATGTTATTCACAATTGCCAAAAGATGTAAACAACACAAGTGTTCATCAACTGATGAATGGATAAGTGAAATGTGGTATATACCTATGATGGAATACTATGCTGCAGTAAGGAGAAATGAAATTGAGACACATACAATAACATGGATGAATCTTGAAGACATTATGCTAAGTGAAATAAGCCAGACACGAAAAGAAAAAACTTGCATGGCCACATTAATATAAGCTAAAAACGAAGAGTGTGTTTACACTGAGTTAAAACCTAGAGTATAGGTTATTAGGAGATGAAAGGAAGGCTGCAAGGGAGTACCGATGCTTAGTTGGATGTAGAAGTTTTAATTAACTTGACTGTAAAAGTGTGGAAATGGAGAGAGTTGATGGTTTAACACATTATACTGAGTAGCGGCTGGCTTATAAATGGGATTGTGGCTGAAAAGGGTAATCTAGAGATGTAAATGTCAATTTAAAGAAAGCTAGAGAATAACCTAGGGATTGAATAACTCAGTGAACCGATAGGTGGATGAGAATTGTGGTTAAAAGTACAAATGCAAGAGTTTCCTTCTGTGAACTAGAACGGATGAATGTCACTATTGCAGGGTGGTGGGAATGTAGAGAAGCATAGGAAAAATACAATTAATTTAACCTATGGACTATAGTTAACAGCAATACTGTAATATTCTTGTATCAGTGCTGAAGATGTACTGTGTTAATGATAGGGGGGTATGGAAAAAATAAGCCAAATGTATGCAATGGACCATAGTTAGCAGTAATAGTCTGATGATATTACATCATAATCTGTAACAAATATTCTGCAACAGAGTGGTGTGTTGGTGAAGGGGTATTGTATGGGAATCCTACACATGTGCAAGATTGTTTATAAGCTCACAACTTTTGTTATAAAACTATATTTAAACAAATGACAAAAAAGCACATGAAAAAATGTTCACTATCACTAGCTATTAGGGAAATGCAAATCAAAACTTCAATGAGACATCATCTCTCAACCTCATAGAATGTCCATTACTAAAAAAAACAGAAAACAACAGTGCTGGAGAGGATGTGGAGAAATAGAAACACTTCTTTACTGTTGGTGGGAATGTAGAATGGTGCAAACTCTGTTGAAGACAGTTTGGTAGTTCCTCAGGAAGCTAAATATAGAACTGCCATATGATCCAGCTACCCCTCTACAAGGGATATATTTGGGAGAACTGAAAACGGGGACAAGAACAGACATTTGAACCTGGTGTTCATAGTGACATTATTCACAATCGCCAGAAGATGGAAACATCCCAAGTGTTCATCAACGAATGAATGGATAAACAAAATATGGTATATATATTTGATTTGATGGAATACAATACTGCTGTAAGAAGAAACAAAATTGGGACACATATGATAACATGATGAACCTTGAGGACTTTATTCTGAGTGAAATAAGCCAGACACAAAAGGACTAATATTACATGATCTCACTAATATAACTAAACACAAAGAACAAACAGGTAGAGTTGAAACCTACAGATTAGGATGAGAGATAGGATGAGAACTGAGAAGGGGTAATGATGCTTAATGTATGCAGACTTTTCATACATGACTATAAAAGTGTATTAATGGAGGGAAGTGGACTTGGCCCAGTGGTTAGGGCATCCGTCTACCACATGGGAGGTCCGCGGTTCAAACCCCGGGCCTCCTTGACCCATGTGGAGCTGGCCCGTGCGCAGTGCTGATACGCACAAGAAGTGCCCTGCCACGCAGGGGTGTCCCCCATGTAGGGGAGCCCCACGTGCAAGGCGTGCGCCCCATAAGGAGAGCTGCCCAGCGCAAAAGAAAGTGCAGCCTGCCTAAGAATGGCGCCACCCACATGGAGAGCTGACGCAACAAAAAGAAACACAGATTCCCCTGCCGCTGACAACAACAGAAGTGGATAAAGATGACGCAGCAAATAGACACAGAGAACAGACAACCGGGGTGGGGGGTGAGGGGAAAGGGGAGAGAAATAAATAAATAAATAAATCTTAAAAAAAAAAAAGTGTATTAATGGATAGTGTTGATGGCAGTGTATTATAGTTAGTATAACTAACCTGGCTGGTTTATAAATGGCATTGTGGCTGAAAGGGGAAATTCAGGGATGTAAATGTCAACTGAAAGAAAGCTAGAAAATAGTCTAGGGACTGAATAACATAGTGAACCCAGAGATGGATGAGGATTGTGGTTAAGAGTAGAAATACAATAATGAACTATTACAAAGTGGTAAGAATATGGTGATACATAGGAAAAATACAATTAATGTAACTTATAGTTAATTACAATTTAACTTATGTGTTAACAGCAATATCGCAATATTCTTGCATTAATGTCAAAGAAGGTACTATATCAATGCTAAGGGTCAATACTGAGACAATGACTGTACAACTCTGTGATGAAAGTGAGAGCCTGGAGTGTACACTTTGGATGACAAGTCATGGGACTGTATAGCACAGCGAACCATGGGTGGACGATGGACATGGTTAACAGTACAAATAGGAGAGTGTTCTTTCACGAACTATAACAAATGTACAAATTAATACATGGTGTTAATAATGAATTTTTGGGACTTGGGAATTGTCCTGAATGACACTGCAATGACAGAAACCAGCCATTATAAATCTTGTCATAACCTACAGAACTGTGTGGGAGAAGAGTGTAAACTACAATGTAAAACTTTAATCCACGCTTAGTGGCAATGCTCTAAAATGTGTTCATCAATTGCAATGAATGTATCTCACTAATGAAGGATGTTGTTAATGTGAGGAAACGTAGGAGGTGTAGGGAGCAGAGCATATGGGAATCCCTTATATTTTTTATGCGACATTTGTATAATGTAAGTATCTTAAAAAAAATTGTTTTAAATAGGGGATGTAAGGAAAAAATATACCAAAAGTAAGCTATAGACCACAGTTAGTGGTAATAGTCCGATCATGTTCTTTCACAATCTGTAACAAATGTTCCAAAACAATGTAAGGTGTTGGTGGAGGGGTAATGTATGGGAATTCTGCACATTATACATGATTGTTTTGTAAGCTCACAACTTCTCTAATAAAAAATGTATATTAAAAAAAGAGAAAACATTAATTGTAAGTGAGAGGAATGGTTATACTAATATGACAAAGTCATCTTTAAAACAAGGAATATTATCAGAGCTAATGAGATACTTTATAATGATGAAAAGATTAATTCATCAAGAAGACATAAAAATCTTAAATATGTGTACATCTAATAAAGACCTTCAAAAAAACATGAAGCAGGGAAACGAATGTGGCTCAAGTGATAGAGCTTCCACCTACCATATGGGAGGACCTGGGTTCGATACCTGGAGACTCCTGGTGAAAAAGAAGAAGAGAATGCATGCCTGCATGGCAAGCCAGTGCCCCGTGCTAGTGAGTCATGCAGCAAGATGACGACACGAAAAAAAAAGAGAGACAAGGGGAGAGTCAAGGTAAAGTGCAGCAGAAACCAGGAACTGATGTGGTGCAATTTACAGGGAACCTCTCTCCCCATCAAAGGTCTCCAGGATTGAATCCCGGTGAATCCTAGAGGAGAGAAATGAGAAGAGAAGACAACACAGACAGCAAAAAACAGCAGGGCGGGGGGAAGGGAAGGGGTAAAATAACTAAATTTTACAAAAAAAAAAAAAAAAAAATACATGAAGCAAAACTGGCAAAAGTCAAAAGAGAAAGGATAAAATTCACAATTACAGTTGTATGTTTCAACAATTTTCTCTCAGTAACTGACAGAATGAATAGATGGAAAATCAGTAAGTGTAGAAAATCCTTGAATAACATTATCAACCAACTTGGCAAAACTGACATTTACAGAACTCTCTACCAAACTATAGCAGAATATATATTCTTTTTAAGTGCATATCGAACATTCACCAAGATAGAACATAAGCTGGACCATAAAACAAGCTTTCAGTACATTTAAAGGACTGAAATCATACAGAATATGCTCTCTGATCACAGGGAATTAAATGAAAAGTCAATAACAAATGAAAATCTTGAAATATTTGACAAACACAAAATAATCTATGTGTATAAGAAATTACAAGGAATAATTAGAAAATGAATTGAACTGAATTCAAATGAAGATATACCATATCCAAATTTGTGGTTTACAAGTAAAGCAATGCTTAGAGGAAAATTTATCGCTTTGAATACTCATATTAAAAAGTAAAAAGGTCTAAAAATAAATGAGTTAAGTTTCTACCTAAGAAAATAGAAAAAGGGGAGCAATTAAGCCCAAAGTAAACAGGAGGAAGAAAATAATAAAGAGAAGATCAGAAACTAATGAAATAGAAAATGAGCCAACAACAGAGAAAAAAATCAATGAAACCAAAATCTGATTCTCTGAAAATATAAAATGATAAGCCTGATTTCATTAAGGAAATGAAAAACCAAGGCACAAACTGGGAGAAAATATTCACAATACATATATCTGACAACAGACTTGTGTTGGGAACATAGAGCTCAAACAAGAGGATAGTGGGAAGATGGCTGAGTAAGAAGCTCCAGAAATCAGTCCTTCCACCAAAACAACTATTGAACTGGCAGGAACTGTCTGAATCAACTATTTTGAAACTCTGGCGTCTAATGGAACACTGTACAGCATCCAGGCAGAAGCCAGAGGAAGAGGCTGGTAAATTGCAACAAATACTGCTGAGTTTCACCCTCCCTGCAGTGGCCTCCACTGCCTTCCTCTGGCCTCAGGGTGGGCAGCGGTGTGGACTGGCGCTCTGGCTCCTGGAGCAGCTTGCTGGTGCCAGGATGGGACATAAAGACCTAGCCCTCCACGCTCAGGAGTGTGTTCTGATCAGCTATTTCAGATCACTGGGGGCCAGCTCTGAGGGTTACCACTGTTCCAAGCTCCCTCAGGCAAAGGCGGCAGAGGAATCTTAAAGGCAGTAACCTTCCTCAAAACTACAGAAAACAGTTAAAGGGCTGCATTAGCTGAGAAAGTGCTGAATGAAGAAAACAAAGCTTTAAAGCCATAGAAGAAGCTGTGGGCGCCCTTGCTGTTCCTTCCCCCAACCCCTTCACTCACAGGGTAGAGCCAACTTCCACTTCCATTGTGGGTCCCTGGTCCTGTTCCAGAGGACACAGAGTGGCCCCTGTGCACATACTGGGATCACGTACGTCAGTGCCCATCTATCACGGGGAAATCACAGGCAATGTGTCTCTAGCTCACCCTCCCAGAGTTTGTCCAAAGGACAGAGAAGCAGCTTGCAGATAGCTGGGATAGTGTGAGAAACAATTAAGTTAAGGGGCTTAAGGACTGCATTAAATCACTGAAGAGAGCACCCAGGGAGGGGGTAGAGATCTATTTCAAAGGTAGTAGCAGGGGCGTTCATTGGACTGCAATTCCTAAGGCCTCTAGCAAACACAAGTCCAAGTAAAGATGCTCAGATAAGACAGTCAGGACTTCTCACTTCCCATTTGCCTCAGGCAGATCTTTTTGCCTTTTTTTGAAAAAAAAATTTTTTTTAAGATTTATTTTTATTTATTCCACCCCTCTCCTGCCCATTGTCTTCTCTCTGTGTCCATTCACTGTGTGTTCTTCTGGGTCTGCTTGTATTCTAATTAGGTGGCTTCGGGATCCGGTCCTGGGACGTTCTAGAGTGAGAGAGAGTTGGTTACTCTCTTGCGCCACCTCTGCTCCCTGTTCTGCTATGTCTTCTTATTTTCTCTCCTCTGTGTCTTTTGTTGTGTCATCTTGCTGTGCCAGTTCTCTGCATCAGTCAGCACTCCTGGGCAGGGTGACCTTCTCGTGCGGGATGGCATTCTCACTCAGGGTGGCACTCCTGCATAGGGTGACATTCCCTGCATGGGCCAAACTCCGTGTGGGCCAGCTCACCCTCACCAGGAGGCCCTGGGCATCCAACCCTGGACCTCCTGTGTGGTAGATGGGAGCCCAACTGGTTGAGCCACATCCGTTTCCCTCAGGCAGATCTTCTTGACAGGAGGGCTAAGCTCTGAGGAGACCACCAGGCAAAGCAGAGCCAATTTGCAAAGTCAGTGAAGAGTACCTTTTATTTTGAGGTACCAGGGGCCAGAGATTGAACCTGGGACCTCATATGTGGGAAGCCGGGGCTCAACCACTGAGCCACATCGGCTTCCCTGAGTAGGCTTTTTCATTTGTTTGGCTTATTGTTTGCTTTTGTTTTTTCAGGAGGCACCAGGAACCCAGGACCTCCCATGTGGGAGCTAGACCCAAATGCTCAATGGCTTGAGCCACATCCACCCAAAATGTGCTTTTTGCTTTGGTTTATTTGCTATTGATTAGTTCCTAGCACTCAAGAAAATCTATGTTATATCACTAATCAGATACAAACATAAGGAACAGACAGCTCAGGGACTAAATCCAAAAGTTAACAATTTAAATATTAAAATGTACAATGGATATAGACAGCAATAATATTATGACAATGTTCTTTCATCATTTCTAACAAATGTGACACAACAATGTAAGGTGTTGGTGCTGGGGTGATGTATGGGAAGCCTGTATGATATGCATAATTGTTTTTCTGCCTCACAACTTCTCAAATTAAAAGAAAAAAAAGTGCAATGGAAAACAAAAGATTACAAGACAAAGAAACAGGAACTCATGGTCCATCCAAAGGAACAAGATAAAAACCTAGAAATCATCAATGACGAGGATCAGACTTTGAACTTATAGGAAAGAGACTTTAAAACAATGATCTTCAATATGCTCAAGAGGATAAAACACGGGGAAAGAATGAAAGGATATGAAGAAAACAATGAATGAACACTATAGAACAGGAAGAACAAAGTATGGAGAACCTCATTTTATGCAGCCAACACATTCCAAGACCCTTCACATAAGTTGAAAAACTGTGCAAATAGTGAAACCCATCATTTAATAAGTATTTCTCATATGAATATATCTATCACACATTTTTTATGAATTAAGCAAATACTCTAGTAACAATAAGTAAACAAAATTAATCATGGAAATATTTTTTTAAAAATTTTAATTCTCTCTCACTTGCACCCCAGCAACCTGCACCGCCCGAAGGTCTCTGTGCCCTCCCCTAGAAGAAAAAAATTGACAGCAACCAATGGGAGGCTGGGAAGGCACCTGACATTAGTGGGCTGGCAGGTGGCATTGCTGGAGACTCAGACTAGATCGATGTTCTGCCCCTTCTCCCTACATACTACTGCACTCCCTGGTTCTACATAGGGCATGCATAATGGCAAACCCAATATTTGGTAAGTATTTCTTAAACATACCTATCACACATTTTTAAACAAATAAGGCAAATAAACACTCTAAGACAATAAGTAAATAAAATTAATCTAGAAATAATTTTTAAATTTTTAATTCGTCTTTTTTTTCAACTGCCAATTGCATATACCTTAATTTGTGTGTTGTGTTCAAGTAAAATGAAGTTGTACTGTAAACCCACAGTAAGCAGAAGGAAAGAAATATCAAAGATTAGAGCAGAGCTAAATGAAAAAGAAAAAAAATGATAGAATCAACAAAACTAAAAGTTGGTGTTTTGAAAAAATTGATAAAATTGACATACCTTTATCTAGACTGAGGAAGAAAAAAAAAGAGAGCTCATAAATAACAAAAATCAGATACGAAAGGAGGGACATTACTACATATCCCACAGAAATTTAAAAAGACTATAAGAGGATACTATGAACAACTGTACACCAACAAACTAGATGAAATGGACAGATTCCTGGGAACACACAAACTAGCTAATAAAAAGATTGAGTCATTAATCAAAAACTTCCCAACAAAGAAAAGCCCAGGACCAGATGGTTTCACTGTGACTTTTACCAAACATTCCAAGAATAAACACCAATCCTGCTCAAACTTTTCAAAAAAACTTGAAGGAGGGAACACGCCCTAACTTATTTTATGAGGCCAACATCACCCTTATATACTAAAGCCAGATTAAGATACCACAAGAAAAGAAAATTACAGACAAATATCTCTTATGAATATAAATGCAAAAATATGCCATAAAATACTAGTAAACTAAAGCTAACACTATACCAAAAGAATTATACACCATGATCAAGTGGGATTTTTCCCAGGTATGCAAGGGTGGTTCAACATAAAAAAATCAAGTAATGTAATATACCAAATTAACAGAACACCAGAAAAAACACATGATCATATTAATAGATGCAAAAAAGGCATTTGACAAAATCTACACCCTTTCTTGATAAAAACATTCAGAAAAATAGGAATAGACAGTAACTTCCTCAACATGATAAAAGGCATATATAAAACACCCACAGTTAAAGTCATAATGGTAGATAAAAGACTGAAAGCTTTTCCTCTAAGATCAGGAACAAGACAAGGATGCCCAGTGTCACCACTGTTATTCAATACTGTGCTGGAAATTATAGCCAGAGCAGTTAGCAAGAAAAGAAATAAAACCATCCAAATTGGAAAGGAAGAAGTAAAACTTGCCCTATTTGCAAAGGACATGACCATATATAGAGATAATCCTGTAAAATTCACAACGAAGTTACTGGAACTAATAAACAAATTCAGCAACAGTAGGGCAAAGGACCAACATGCAAAAATCAGAGCGTTTCTAGATGTCAGTAATGAACAATCTGAGGAGAAAATCAAGAAAAAATTCAATTTACAATAGCAAATAAAAAAATCAAATATCTAGGAATAACTAACCAATGATATAAATGACTTGTACAAAGAAAACAATACGTTGCTAAAAGAAATCAAAGAAGACGTAAATAAATGGAAGGACATTCTGTGTTCATGGAATGGAAGGCTAAATATTGTTAAGATGTCAACTCTACCCAAAGCAACTTACAATTCAATGCAACCAAATCAAAATTCCAACAGCCTTCATATCAGAAATGCAATATGAATCATCAGATTTATATGGAAGTGTAACGGGCTCTGGATAGCCAAAGCCATCTTGAAGAACGAAGTTAGAGGACTCATGCTTCATGATCTTTAAACTTATTACACAGCCACAGTAATCAAAACAGCATGGTACTAGCGTAAGGACAGACATATAGAACAATGGAATTGAACTGGGTGCACAAGGGTGCCAGTCCCACCCAAAAGAGAAAGAATAATCTCTTCAACAGATGGTACTGGGAAAACTGGATGTTCATATGCAAAAGAATGATGGAGGCCCCTACCTCACACCATCTACAAAAATTAACTCAAAATGGATCAAAAACCTAAATATAAGAATCAGAATTATAAAACTCCTAGAAGAAAACATAGGGAAGCATCTTCAGGTCATTGTGTTACGAAATGGTTTCTTAGACTTTATACCTGAAGCACAACCCACAAAAGAAATAAAAAAGATAAATGGGAATTCATCAAAATTTTAAAACTTTGTACATCGAAAGACTTTATCATGAAAGTAAGAAGACAATCTACACAATGGGAGAAAGTATTTGGAAAACCACATATCTGATAGGGGCTTAATATCCAGAATATATAAAGAAATCCTACAGCTTAACAACAAAAAGACAAACAACCCAATTTAAAAATGGGCAAAATAGGCACAGACTTCTGGGAAGATGGAGGATTAGACAGGCACAGGACTAACTTCTCCCCCAGAAAAATACCTAGAGGACAGGCAGAAATGGCCTGGAAAAAAAAAAGTTCTCGGGAAGGCCTAACACCACCCAGAAGAGAGAGGGGCAAGGGAAGAGAATCTTGATGGTAAATCTGTGAGTTAAAGCTGCAGCTGGAGCTGCCGGCACCCTCTCCCACCCTATAGATTCCTCAGGGCTCCCGTTGGCGGCTACAGACAGAGGGGACTACAGGGGTCTACCTGCCCAAGGAAAGAGGAGAGAGATACACAGCCCAAGGCTGATTCAGGTTTTCGCCAACAAATTTGGTCTGCTGTGTCCCACAAGCCCTTCCAGATCGAGTGGGTCGCATCATTCTTTGCCCTGGGAGCCAGCACAGGTCTAAAGAAATCCAATCCTCTCAAACACCCTACCTACTGACCAGGACTGGTTTAGTGCACAGAAGGGAGCGAATTATTTCCCACCTGGGAAAAGGGAGGGGGCTGCCAGCAAAGGTTGGAGAACAGTTTCTGAGAAAGTTTGATTTGTGAGGCTCTGAGTAGCCAAGAGGCAGGATCCTCTGTCACACTGTTCTGGATGGGGTTACAGCAAACACACTCCAACCAGGGTTTGAGCTGAGAGGTCTGCGGAAGAGTACAATCTGCCAGCAGATCAAGAAAGCGCATGCAAGGGAAATAAAAGTAAATAAATAAAAGAGGCTTTTTTGGGCCTTTACAACCTCCCCGCCACCATGGCCCCTGGAAGTAGGTCTGTAATCCATTACTGGGTTTGTGGCCTGGATCTGAGTAGTGAAACAAGGACAATCCTAAAGAACTAGAACAGGTTGTACCAAGAATCAAAGAAAGGCAGTAACGCACAGCCTCCTGCCACTAAATCCCTATGAAAGAGAGAAACTGAGCAACAGAGTAAACTCACCACCCTAATCAATACCTACAGATCAGCAAAAAATTACAAGTCATACTAAGAAAATGGAAAATATGGCCCAAGCAAAGGAATGTATCAAAGCCCCACTTCAGACACAGGATTTGAGAAAACTAATCAATGAGATTAATACAAATTTCCTAGATCAAGTCAACAAGTGGAAAGACAATTTGGCTGAAGAGATAAAGGACACCAAAAAGACACTGGGTAAGCACAAAGATGAATTTGAAAACCTGAATAGAAAAATAACAGATTATGTGAATGAAAGACACAAAAGGTGAGATCAAAAACACATTAGAGGGGAAGCGGACTTGGCCCAGTGGTTAGGGTGTCTGTCTACCGCTTGGGAGGTCTGCGGTTCAAGCCCCGGGCCTCCCTGATCCATGTGGAGTTGGCCCACATGCAGTGCTGATGCACGCAGGGAGTGCCGTGGCACACAGGGGTGTCCCCGCGTGGGGGAGCCCCATGCGCAGGGAGTGCACCCCGTGGGGAGAGCTGCCCAGCGCGAAGCAGGGTCCAGCCTGCCCAGGGGTGGCGCTGCACACATGGAGAGCTGATGCAGCAAGATGATGCATCAAAAAGAAACACAGATTCCCGTGCTGCTGACAACAACAGAAGCGGACAAAGAAGAACATGCAGCAAATAGACACAGAGAACAGACAACTGGGGGGGAGGAAGAGGAAAGAAATTTAAAATAATTTCTAATAAAAAAACACATTAGAGGTAAACAACAGCAGACTCGAAATGACAGAAGAAAGAATAAGTGATGCAGAAGCTAGAACAGCTGAAACTGAAGAGAGAGAAAAGAATGGAAAAAATTGAGCAGGAGCTCAGAGAGTAGAACAATAACATAAAGCATACAAAATATGTGTCGTGGGAGTTCCAGAAGGAGAAGAGAAGGGAAAAGGGGAAGAAAGAGTATTTGAGGAAATAATGGCTAATAATTTCCCAACTGTTATGAAAGAAATTAATTTACATGTCCAAGAAGCAAAGCATATCCCAATCAGCATAAATCCTAATAGATCTACTCCAAAACACATACTACTCAGAATGCCAAGTGACAAAGATAAAGTGAAAATTCTGAGAGCAGCAAGGGAGAAGCAAACCATCACATGCCAAGGACACCCAATAAGACATAGTGCAGATTTCTTACTAAACCATGGAGGCAAGAAGACAGAGATATGATATAATTAGGATACTGAAAGAGAAAAAATTGCCAGCTGAGAATTCTTTACCCAGAAAAATTGTCCTTCAATTATGAAGGTGAGTTTAAAATAGTCACAATAAAAGAAACTAAGAGTTCACAGAAAAGAATCTGGCTTTGCAGGAAGCATTAAAGGAAGCCTTACAATCTGAAAGAAAAAGACCGGAGAGACAGACTTGGAGGAGAGTGTAGAAGGGAAGACTGTTAGAAAGGATAACCAAAAGCATGAAAAAGATAGATGTGGCAGTTGAGATTATTGATGAACCCCAAAAAGAGAAATGTTGAGTTTGTAAACTAATCTATTCCCCTGGATGTGATACCTTTTGATTTTATTAGATTCATGAGATGTCTTTGTTTAATTTCCTGTCAAGATTAGGGTTTTGATTTGACCACGTCAGTAAGGTGTGACTCAGGTTGAGTCTATGCCACCTTGGTGGGCCTATATAAACGGACACTCACTCAAGACGACATACAGGAAAAGAGAGGAGTCATTCACCCGATAGTCTGCAGCTGAGGAGAACAGAGCAGCTGAGCAGCTGAGAAGGCCCAGAAAGAAATGAGCCCTAAGCCAGAGACTGATATAGGAAGCCCTGAGAGACCAGGCAGAGATCAGCAACCATCTCGCTTCAACACATGGCAACTGACTGGTGAGAAAGCAATGTTGAGTTGGATTCTTTACGGCCTTGTAACTGTAAGCTTTTACCCCAAATAAATACCGTTTATAAAGCCAACAGATTCCTGGTACTTTGCATTGGCACTCCTTTGGCAGACTAATACAACAGACAAAAATAAGATATGACAGGAAGCAAATGTGGCTTAAGCGATTGGGCTCCAGTCTACCATATAGCAAGGTCCAGAGTTCAATGCCCAGGGCCTCCTGGTGAAAGCAAGCTGGCCCATGTGACGAGCTGGCCTACATGGAGTGCTGGCCTGTGCAGAGTACTGCCTGTGCAGGAGTGCTGCCCTGTGCAGGAGTGCTGGTCCATGAAGAGAGCTGGAGCAATAAGATGACACAACAAAAAGAAACACAGAGGAGAGAAAATAAGAGACGCAGCAGATCAGGAAGCTGATGTGGCACAAGAGAATGATTGCCTCTCTCCTACTCGGGAAGGTCTCAGAATCAGTTCCTGGAGCCACCTAATGAGAATACAAGCAGACACAGAAGAATACACAGTGAATGGACACAGAGAGCAGACAATGGGGGGGGGGGAGGATAAATCAATAAAAAAAAAAAAAGATATGACATATGAAAGCCAAAGAATACAATGGAGGAAATAAATAATGCATTTACAGTAATATCACTGAATATGAATGGATTGAACTCCCCAATAAAAAAGATATGGACTGGCAGGATGGATTAAAAAAAAAAAAAAGCATAAGCCATCCATATCCTGCCTACATAGATAGATCCAGGGATACAAATCATCTGAAAGACAGACTGGAAAAAGATATCCCATACAAACAGTAAGCAAAAAAAGAGCAGGGATAGAAATACTAATTATCAGAAACAACAGATTTTAAATGCAATAAGTTGTAAGAGATGAAGAAGGCAATTGTATATTAATAAAAGGGACAATCCACCGGGAGAAGTAATAGTAATAAATATCTATGCATCTAACCTCAGTGCCCCAAAATATATGAGGCAAAAATCTGGAAAAACTGAAAGGAGAAAGAGACATCTCTACAATAATAGTTGGAGACATCAACACACCACACACACCATTAGACAGAGCAACTAGTCAGATGATAAAAGAGAACCTGAACAATATGATGAATGAGCTAGACCTAACAGACATATTGCATCCCAAATCAGCAGGTTATACATGCTTTTCCAGTGCTCCTGAATCTTTCTCCAGGATAGACCACATGTGGGGTCACAAATAAGGTCTCAATAAATACAAAAATATTGAAATTATATAAAGCAACTTTTCAGGTCATAATGGAATAAAACTGGAAAGGGAAAATTTGCAAATGTGTGGAGGTTAAACAACACATTCCTAAACAATCGTTGATTAAAATAGAAATTGGAAGAAAAATTAGTAAATATATAAAGACAAATGAAAATGAGAACACAATTTATCAAAACCTATGGGATGCAGTGAAGATGGTGTAGAGAGGGAAATTTATAGACCAAAATGCCTATATTAAAAAAGAAATGCTAAAATCAAAGATTTAACTGAAACACCTGGAAGAATTAGAAAAAGAACAGTGAACCAATCCCAAAGCAAGCAGAAGGAAAGAAATTATAATAACGATTAGAGTAGAGGCAGCGAACTTGGCCCAGTGGTTAGGGCGTCTGTCTACCACATGGGAGGTCCCCAGTTCAAACCCCGGGCCTCCTTGACCCGTGTGGAGCTGGCCCATGCGCAGTGCTGATGCGTGCAAGGAGTGCTGTGCCACGCGGGGGTGTCCCCGTGCTGGGGAGCCCCACGTGCAAGGAGTGCGCCCCGTAAGGAGAGCCTCCCAGAGCAAAGGAAAGTGCAGCCTGCCCAGGAATGGTGCCGCACACATGGAGAGCTGACACAACAAGGTGACGCAACCAAAAGAAACACAGATTCCCATGCTGCTGACAACAACAGAAGCAGACAAAGAAGACACAGCAAACAGACACAGAGAACAGACAACCGGGGTGGGGGGGGAGGGGAGAGAAAATAAATAAATAAAATAAATCTTTAAAAAAAAAGATTAAGTAGAAATAAATAAAATTGAGAACAAAAAGAAACAAGAGAAAATCAACAAAACTAAAAGCTGATTCTTTAAGAAGATCAATAAAATTGACAAATGCTTAGCTAGACTAAGAAAGAAAGAAAGAGAGAAGGTGCAAATAAATAAAATCAGAAATGAAAGGGGGGACATTATGATTGATCCCACAGAAGTAGGACCATAGGAGAATATTATGAGAAACACTGCTAAAGTGAATCAAAGACGACCCAAACAAATGGAAAGACATTCCATGTTCATGGATTGGAAAACTAAATACGAAGATGTCAATCTGATCCAAACTTATTTATAGAGTCAATGCAATACCAATGAAAATTTCAATAGCCTACTTTACAGAAATAGAAAAGCTGATTACAAAACTTATTCAGAAGGGAAAGGGCACCTGAATAGCCAAAAACATCCTAAAAAAGAAGAGTGATGTGGGAGGACTCTCACTGCCTGACTTGAAACATATTACAAAATGACAGTGGTCAAAACAGCATGGTATTGTCATACAGACAGACACACTGCTCAGTGGAAAAGAACTGAGAATCCAGAAACAGACACTCAACTCTACAGCCAACTGGTTTTTGACAAACCTACCAAGTCCACATTACTGGGATAAACAGTCTCTTCAACAAATGGTACTGGGAGAACTGGATATTAATAAGCAAAAGAATGAAAGAGGAATGCTTTCTCACTCAAAAATCAACTCAAAATAGATCAAACATCTCAATATAAAAGCCAGGACCATAAAACTACCAGAAGAAAATGTAGGGAAACATCTTAGAGACATAGTGGTAGGTGGTGGTTTCTTTGACCTTACACCCAAAGAACGAGCAACAAAAGAAAAAATAGATAAATGGGATCTCCTCAAAATTAAACACTTTTGCACCTCAAAGGCTTTGTCAAAAGGGTGAAAAGGGAGCCTACTCATGGGAGAAAATATTGGAAATCACATATCCAATAAATGTTTTAATATCTATGATACATAAAGAGATACTACAACGCAATTATAAAAAATCAAACTACCCAATTTAAAAATGGACAAAAGACTTGAATAGACATTTGTCCAAAGATTAAATACAAATGGCAAAAAAATTATCAAAAAAGGTTCAACATTATCTATAATTAACACTACACTTGTTAAATATATGTCCCAGAGACTTAATCTTCAATCTGTTCATACACTGTTGAGCCCTGAGTATCAGCAGAGTTGTAACACCTACTATTCTGTTCATTGTACTTACCCAGAACAACTAACAAAAGGATGATGATGGACGACTATGCCAGGAAGTGGAGAGTATTTGCAACAACAAGCAAGGCAGTTCCATCCATCTGCCCCCTAGGATCTAAGTCCCCTCTCAATCGGAGGCAGGGTGGGCATCACCATTCCCAAACCCTCAAGATTAAGGAATGAACAAACGTAAGTGGGAAATGAAGCTATGGACTAAAGCAGACTTATTATTATTCTAGCAATGGAAGAACTTGTATCATTGATATAAAGGCAATGGACACCTGAGGTTCTGAGAGGAGGGACAGGGAAGAATAGGTGTACCATGGGGGCATTTTTTGGGTATTAAAATTGTCCTGCATAACATTGCAATGACAGATACAGGCCATTATACATTTTGCCAAAACCTATAAAAGTGTGTGGGACAAAGTGTAAACTATCATGTAAACTATAGTCCATGGTTAGTAGCAATGTTTCAAAATATGTTCATCAGTTTTAACAAATGTATCACACTAATGAAAGATGTTAATGGTGAAAAGTGTGGGAAGGGGAGTGGTGGGGTATGAGAGAATCCCCTATATTTCTGATGCAACGTTTATGTAATCTAAAGCTTCTTTAAATATTTTTTTTTTTAAAAGTTCAACATCACTAGCAGTCAGGGAAATGCAAATCAAAGCACAATGATATACCATTTCATACCTATTAGAATGGCCACTAGTAAAAAGACGAGAGAACTACAAGTGTTGGAGAGGATGTGGAGAGATAGGAGCACTAATTCACTACTGGTGAGACTGCAGAATGGTACAGCTATTGTGGAGGGCTGTTTGGCAGTTCCTAAGGAAGTTGAATATAGATTTGCCACGTCACCCAGCAATACCACTACTAGTTATATACCCAGAAGAACTGACAGCAGTGACATAAACAGATATCTTCACATTGATGTTCATAGTGGTATTATTCACGATTGCCAAAAGACTGAAACAACCCAGGTGTCCATCAACCGATGAACAGATAAGCAAATTGTGGTGTATATACAAGATGGAATATTATGTAGCTGTAAGAAGAAATGAAGTCGCGAAGCATATGACAATCTGGATGACCCTGGAGGACATCAGAGTGAGTGAGTCAAATACAAAAGGACAAATACTGTAGGATTACGCTATTAAGAACTAAATACATTGAGTAAATTCAAAGAGTTAATAACTAGAATATAGGTCATGAGAAAATTAGAATGAGTTTAGAGAATGGAAACTGAGGGATAACCTGTGCAGAATTGATAAAAAGGTTGTTTATAAATCTTTGGAAATGATTTACAAGCATATCATTGTATTTGTAACTAGCAATGCTAATATATGAGTAGTTGAACGGGAAAGTCTAAGGTCAAGTATCTTACTAGAAGGAAAGCTAAAAAATGTAACATGGAACTGTATAACACAGCAAAACCTCATGTGAAATATGAGTATGGGTAATATTTCAGATATTAAAATGCTTTTCTTTGAAACTGAACAAATGTATGTTAATGTTACAAGATGCTAATATCAGACAAAACACAATCAAAGCAGGCTGGGGACAGTAGGGTATAGTAATGTATAATAATCTTCCATTAATTGTAGAAAAGGAAATATACTAAGTGAAAAAACTAGACAAAAGGTACTATGTATTGCCTCTATCTATATAAAATATAAATGCAAAAAAAATTAGAGAGACAGAAACAGATTAGCAGGTATGTATGGCAGGAGAAGGATAAAGAGATTGAGGGAAGTGGACTTGGCCTAATGGATAGGGTGTTCGCCTACCACATGGGAGGTCCATGGTTCAAACCCCAGGCCTCCTTGACCCGTGTGGAGCTGGCCCATGCACAGTGCTGATGAGCACAAGGAGTGCCGTGCCACACAGGGGTGTCCCCCACGTAGGGGAGCCCCACATGCAAGAAGTGAGCCCCGGAAGGAGAGCTGCCCAGCGCGAAAGAAAGTGCAGCCTGCCCAGGAATGGCACTGCACATACAGACAGCTGACACAACAAGATGATGCAACAAAAAGAGACACAGATTTCCGGTGCTGCTGATAAGGACAGAAGCGGTCACAGAAGAACACACAGCAAATGGACACAGACAGCAGACAACTGGGGGGGGGGGGGGGGGAGGAAATAAATAAAAAATAGATCTTTAAAAAAAGATTTTTTTTTAAAAAGAGAAGTGATTATTACAGGGTAGTGTTTTGGGTTTTTTTGGTCTGTTTTTTGTTCATTATTATTATTGGAGTAATGAAAATGCTCTAATAATAACTGAAGTGATAAATGCACAGCTCTGTGATTATACCAAATACCAGTGATTGCACACTTTGAATGGACTGAATGCTTTATTAATATGTATCGAAAAATTGATGTTTAAAAAAAAGAGTAAAGGAAAAAAAAAGGGGAAAATATTTGAATAGACATTTCTCCAAAGAAGATATACAAATGACCAAAAAAGCACATGAAAAGATGCTCAACATGATTAGTTATTGGGGAAATGTAAATCAAAACCACAGTGAGATATGTCAAGATATATTATAAGGTGCCTGCAGAAGTTGTTGTGGTTTTTTTAAAGTAACTCTCAAACTGATAGATACTATTTGTTCCACGATGTACATTAATCATTTTTAGTGCATTTTGCTGTTGAACATGTTTACTTAAGATATTTGGTTTCTTCTATATGTGGAGAGATCAGACACAGAGAAATGAATTCTTTCTCCTAAAGAGATAAAGGCCAAGAACTTGGCTGGAGGTGGGGGATTTGTCAGACATATCTGGAAAAGAACAAAGAGAAAAGGACTTTCATTCTACTTCTGGGTAATTTTATTGAAATAGGCAATTTGCCTCAATTACTTAAACATCTGTGTTACACTTCCACTTAGCTCACAGAGCTCCAGTAATCAGGTGGCCCACAAAGTGTGATGGTTGTATCAGAGCTTATAAAACAAAAACTCCAACATATCGATCATACTAGGAAAGTAGTGAAGATCTTGGCACTGTGGAGTAAGTGTGGCAAAATTCCATTTATCTACAATTCTTGGGGACGACTCATCCTTGTGGCACAGTTTTCTAAGGATCAGGAACCTATTCCTTAAAGCTATAAAGTCATTTGGGGTCCTATGCTAAAGAAGTCATAGAAATTCGGTGTCCTTTTCAGTGTGCAGTTCCTTCTCACCATTCAAATGCTACCATGTCCTTAGGAACAGTGAGATGTGCAGAACTGTCTATTTATGGTTTCAAACTGTGCCCGTGGTTTCAAATTAGCAATTGCAAAACTGAGGTAAAATGACCTTGCTGGTATTTCAGTATCGATTTTGCATAACATCAAAATATGGCACTGGTATCAATAACAAACTACTTTATTAAGAAGTGAGATGTGGTTGCCCTCCTCTTGCATGTTTGATTCAGATGCCATGCCACCCGAGGGCTGGGGTCCATGACCAAGCTTCCCAGGTCCTTCTGGCTTGATCCTCTTCCTGCCTAAAATAAACTTCTCTTTGGGAGAAGGAGTCAGCCATAGGAGAATGGAGTTATAGGATCCATTTCCCTGGAGGAAAGCAGAGGGAATGTAACCCTGGTGGAACGGAGGCAGGCAGATTACAGGGCAAGAACTGGGAACTGAGCCTTGGAACTTCTCATTACCCCTCTTTCCTCTCTTAACCCCTCTCTTCTTATTCATTCATTCATTCATTCATTCATTCATTCATTCATTCATCTCCCCTTTCCCCCCACCCCCGTTGTCTGTGTCTATTTGCTGCGTTGTCTTCTTTGTCTGCTTCTATTGTTGTCAGCGGCATGGTGTTTCTTTTTGTTGAGACATCTTGTTGTGTCAGCTCTCCATGTGTGCGGCACCATTCCTGGGCAGGCTGCCCTTCCTTTCACGCTGGGCAGCTCTCCTTACAGGGCGCACTCCTTGCACGTGGGGCTTCCCTACATGGGGGACACCCCTGCATGGCACGGCACTCCTTGCATGCATCAGCACTGCGCATGGGCCAGCTGCACACAGGTCAAGGAGGCCTGGGGTTTGAACCGCGTACATCCCATGTGGTAGACGGACACCCTGACCACTGGGCCAAGTCTGCTTCCCCCTCTCTTGTTTTTCTTAACACCTCTCCATCCCCAACCTCATTCTGGCAGTAGATGAACTGGCTTCAGGGGAAATGCAAATGACTAAGAATCCTGAGAAAAGATATCCACTTTTACAAGTAACATTGCAAATGAGAATTAAAACAATAAGATATGCTGTATGGATATTAAACAGGGAATGGATGTAGGTGGTAAACCTGCTCAAAAAGCACATCTATTTGTTTGATGCGGACTCTTAATGCAGTATATAACTCTCTGGGTATGTCTCAACACATAAATGATTTACATTTTGGATTTTTAGAATATAAAAATATTAGTTTACACCTAAAAATACTGCAGAACTTAAAAGCAGCTCTGGTTTCTAACATTTTGCAACACTGGCATACCAAAACCCAGTACTGCAGTCACTATTCCAAACAATAGCTATATGCCAACTCCCATATTACATATGTCCAATGTAGCCATTAACAAATACCAAACTGCCTATTAGAAAGCTTCACCTGGATTCACTCATTCAATTCACTCAATCAATTAATTTATTGACCCATATGCGATATATGAGGCCCTGGGAATACTGACATGATTGAGACAGCATCAGTCTAATAAGGGAAGACAGAAAGTTAAACAAGTTAGTGCAACATCATGGATGCTACGGCAGAAGTGTTTATGGACCACAAAGAAGAGAAGGGATCAGGGAAGGTGCTATGGGTTGAGTTATGTCCCCTCAATAGATATATTAGAGATCTACCCCCTGGTATTTATGAATGTGCCCTTATTTGGAAATAGGGTGGTTTTTTGTGTGTGGATGTAATCAAGTTAAAATAAGGTCATACTGGATTGGGGTAGACCCTAAAACCAATGACAGGTGCTTTTATAGGGAGACAAAGATTGGAGACACGATGACACAGAGAAGACACACATATGGCCATGTGAAGATGGAAGCAGAAAATGGAGTGATGCAGCTACAAGACAAGAAATACCAAGGACTGCTGGCAACCACCAGAAGCTAGAAAGAGGTGAGAGAGAATTCTTCCCTAGAGCCTTCAAAGGGAGCAGGGCTCTGCTTACACCTTGATTCAGACTTCTAGTCTCCAGAACTTGAAAAGAATAAATTTCTGTTGTGTTAAATCACTCAGTTGGTGGTACTTTTTACAGCAGCCCAAGAAAACTAATACAGAAGGTTTCATAGTTGAGGTGATGCTAGATTAGAAGCTTGAAAGGTGAGTAGGTTTTTACTGGAGAAAGATGGGAAAAGGCATTCAAGGCAATAACTTGAGCAATGGCACAGAGGCATAAAACAGAATGGTATGTTCAGAGACTAGAAAGTAGTTCAGCACAGCTAGAGCACAGAGTGCAAAAGAGATGGTGAGAGATGAGGTGGACGACCTATTTGCCTCATCAAGAAGTTTGGACTTGACCCTCAAGCATTGGGGTGACCATGAACGGGTTTTATGCAGAGGAGAGAAGTGATATGGCATTTGATCAGACTGGAGAGGAGTAAGAATGTAAGCAGTGAGACCAGACAGGAAACGATTGTAGTAATCTAAATAAAAATGGTAAGGATATAAACTAGCCTATAGTTATAGGTGGTGATGGGAAGGGCAGGTAGGCATGAGCCAAGCAGGCAGAATCAGCAGAACTTGGAAGCAGTCTAAATAACACAGTGTATAAATGCATGGGATATGAGATCAAATAGAATGGATTTAAACCCTGGCTCTGCTGGGGCCTATGTATCTATTTCCTCACTTATAAATGGGAGTTACTAATAGTGGAGCACCCATCTCATAGACTGTAAAGACTCAATGAGACATTTTAAATGTCAAGCACCCAGCAGGTACCTGGCATATTGTAACTGCTCAATAATATATCAGCTGCTCTCATTATCATTGTCATCATGATGATTTACCAGTCACCAGTTAGATGCAGATGATAGCGCAAACTCAAGGAGCATCAAATTGAACTTATTTTCTCTGCCCTTTCCTAATTCCCAAAATTCACTGCTTTGATTTTATCGCCTGCCTTGGTGATTTGTACCCCCATGTCCCTCCACTGCCTGGTTCAGAAACCAGAAGCCATCCTAGCCTAAACCTCTCCCTTTTCTTCAGTCTTTTACTCTGCCATGTTGTAGACTTGGAGGCCAATAAATGAATAAATATATGAATGGAACATGTTCAACTTTTCCTTTGTGATTTGTTTTCAATTCTTTCTACATACAGGCCACTCTCCTACCTTCAGGTATTTGATGAATACTCACTTCCATTTTCCTCTGTGGTGTTTTGTTTGTTTGTTTGTTTTTGTTTTTAATATTTAACTCTTCTGTAATTTATTTCGGTATACCCTGTGAAGGAAGGATCTACATGGTTCTCTAAATATCTGGTTACTATAGATAACAAGGGGGGGAGGAGTAAGAAAGAAAGAGAGAGAAGATGGAAAGCTCGCTAGGTGCTAGGAAAATAACTGGTAGCATTTATACTGGTCCCCTTAGGCCAGGATTTGATCCTCAGACTTGCAGGACCAGAAACTTGATTTTGTTCTTCTACAGAGTGAATACTTATTTCTTAGGGGAAAATGCCCTCCTATTCCCACTCCCTCCCCTTTATGTATGTACGTATATGTCAGATACATGAAAGCAGCGTGTCAGAAACATACACATATATCATATATATGTCAGTGACAGGATGTCATTTTGTAAGTTCTGCTGTAAAACAATCACGGACAGATATTTGTTTCCCACTGACCAGCATATTTTCCTTTCCCTATGGAGAAGTGAAATGGGAAGTAAAATTATGAAAATGTTGCTCAGAGAGAGCATGAAATCAGCATGAGGATGTTTGGATCTATACTTGGGAGATCTAGGCTGAAGAAAAGTGTTTGGGAGTCACTAATGGAAGATGGTATTTGAAAGATTTTAATTATTTCTAATAAGAGTCTGGTTAAATAGCATTATCATTCATTGCTATTAAGGATATCGGCTAGCAAAAATCAAGAACTCATTTTGGTAGTCTGATTGAAAAGCCATAAAAGTGTTTATATCCTGGGTTCAATACTTCCAATCCCAGGAATCTATTTTTTTAAAATTCAGAGATGTGGTCAGAGAATATTCACTATAATGTGATTTATAAACTCAAAAGCTGGGGCAAAAAATCAAACATTTTTTGTGTACTTTCAATGAGATATTGGTCTAAATACTTTCTGTACCTTATTTAATCTTCACCACAATCCTAGGAAGTAGATAGTACCAATATCTCCATTTTACAGATGAGGAAACAAAAGTTCAAAAAATAACTCTGGACCCTGCCCCAATCAAGATGGCAGAGTGAAATGTTTCAGGGCTCCATCTCCCAACAAAAGTTTTGAAAACCAGTAAGAACTGGCAGAAACATCTTCCTAAAGCTCCAAAAATCAGTTAAAGGATTGAAGTAACAGGGCAAGTGCCAAATCAAGAAAAAGGCCAGTTAAAATAGTAGGATTTCATGGCACCATGGCTAGCTCCTACCCCATCCCCTCCCCAGCTAGGTGCAAAACCAGCCCATGTTCCCAATGCAGATCGCTGGTCCCAGTTCCAGAGGGAGCAGAGTAAGCCTCATGCACATAATGGGAGCATGTATGTCAGGGCCCCTCTGTTTGGTGGTGGCCTGAGGGACTCATTGTCCCAGACCTTGCCCGATGTGTGGAAGGCAGCTCACTGAACTCTCTTATAAAATGCTATGGAAGAGCAGTCAAGTTGTACTGCCTGGGGCAAGGGATTGCTGGCTTTAGGACATACAATGCTGTGCCTGGACCCTGAGGAAACTGTTTCCTAAGAAGAGGGGTCATTCATCTCTGTGTAAACAAGAGAATTCCTAGGGCCACACATGTATGTCCAAGAAAGGATCATGGAGACCCATAGGATTTGGCTTGAAGCTATTCTCTTAACTCATTGTATGTATAATATTTGAATAAGAGAGCACAGGTCAATCTACAAAGACTGGGAAAGGTGTTTTCTTTTTGTTGTTGTTGTTAGCTCCTGGCATTCAAGGAAAGCTCTGCCATAACACTAGCTGGATAAAAGCTTAAGGAACATATGCTTCAGAGTTTAAATTCTAGCAATAACACAATAAAATATCAAAGTGTCCAGGTGTCAAAAAACCATTACAAAAGATACAAAGAAACAGGAAGTGATAGTCTAGATAAAGGAGAAGATTAAAGTATTATAAATCATCAATGAGGAAGACTAGACCTGGGACATACTAGACAAAGAATTTTAAAGAACAGGTCCTAAATAGGCTCAAAGAGCTAAAGAGAAACATGGACAAAGAACTAAAGGAAATCAGGAAAATTATAGATGAACACAAAGAGAATATCAATAGAGAGATGGAAATTATGAAAAGGAAGTAAACAGCGCTAAAGACCATAGTAACAGAAATTTAAAATTCCCTAGAAGGGTTTGAAATGGCAGATTGGAAATGGCAGAAGAAAGAATCAGTGAATCTGAAGATAAAACTATTGAAGTCATCCCCTCTGAGGAGCAGAGAAACAAAAGGATAAAAAACAAACAGAGCCTGAGGAACCTGTGGGATACCATAAAGTATATTAATATACACATTGTAGGAGTCCCAGAAGGGGAAGAAAGGGAGAAAGAGGCAAAGAGAATATTCAAGGAAATAATTATTGAAAAACTTCCCAAATTTATCAAAAGACATGATTTACACACATGCAAGATGCTCAGTGAAATCCAAAAGGATAAGCCCAAACAGAACCATACCATGCCATGTTATAATCCAAATATCAAAGATAAAGAGAGAATTCTGAAAGCTGTAAGAGATGAGCAACATGTTACATACAAGCGAGCACCAATAAGGTTAAGTGCCAATTTCTCTGAAGAAACCATGAAGGCAAGAAGGCAGTCAGATAACATATTTAAAAGTGCTGAAAGCAAAAAATAGCCAACCAAGAATTCTGTATCTGGCAAAACTATCTTTCAAAAATGAGGAAGGAGGGAAGCAGACTTCGCTCAATGGATAGAGCATCTGCCTACCACACGGGAGGTCCAGGGTTCAAACCAGGGCCTCCTTGATCCGTGTGGAGCTGGTCCACATGCAGTGCTGATGTGCAGATGGAGTGCTGTGCCATGCAGGGGTATCCCCGTGTAGGGGAGCCCCACACGCAAGGAATGTGCCCTGTAAGGAGAGCTGCCCAGTGTGAAAGAAATTCCAGCTTGCCCAGGAGTGGCGCCGCACACATGGAGAGCTGACGCAGCAAGATGACACAACAATAAAAGAAGAGACACAGATTCCAGTTGCCACTGACAAGGATACAAGCAGACACAGAAGAACACACAGCAAATGGACACAGAGAACAGAACAGCTGGGGTGGGGAGAAGGGGAAGGGGAGAGAAAAAATTTAAAAAAAATTTTTTTAGATCTAAAAAAAAAAGAAAAAGGTCAAAAATAAGGAAGGAAATAATACATTCCCAGAAAAACAAAAGTTGAGGGAGTTTGTCACTCCTAGACTGGCCCTGAAAGAAATGTTAGAGAGAGTTCTGAAGTTTGAAAGGAAGGATACTAGACAATTGACTAAAGCCACATGAAGAAATTAAGAACCTCCAATAAAGATAATATGATAAATATAAATACCAGTACTCTTGCCATTGTTACTTTTTACTTCCTACAAGATCTAAAATATAATGATAAGTCAATGCTTTTGGACTCATAATGTATAAATATGTATTTATAACAAGAACTACATAAAGGTGTGAGGACAGAAGGAACACTGCTTATGTATGCTAAAGAATTTAAGTTGGTATCAAAGCAACTGAGAATGTTATAGATTTAAGATGTTAATTTAAACTCAATGATTACGGGAAGCAGACGTGGCTCAACTGATAAGAGCATCCGCCTACCATATGGAGGGCCCAGGGTTCTATACCCAGGGCCTCCTGACTTGTGGTAAACTGGTCCACACGCAGTGCTGCCACATGCAAGGAGTGCCATGCAATGCAAGGGCCCCCCAACAGAGGGGTGCCCACATGCAAGGAGTATGCCCTGCAAGGAGAGCTGCCCCGTGTGGAAAAAGCGCAGCCCACACAGGAGTGACACCACACACATGGAGAGCTGACGCAGCAAGATGATGCAACAGAAAAAGAGAGGCAGTTTCCCAATGCCACCTGGTAATACAAGCAGATGCAGAAGAACACACAGCAAATGGACAGAGAGCAGACAACTGGGGGAAAGGGGAGAGAAATAAATAAAATAAATCTTTAAAAAAAAAACTCCGTGATTATGACAAGGAAAATATCAGAGAATATGCAAACTCACAAAGACAGAAAGTGTACAGTTTAAGTTAGGGCAAGGACAATGGGGAATTAATGCAAAATGAGTGTAGAGTTTCTGTTTGGGGTGAAAGGAAAAAAGCAATCAGAACTAAAGAAATAGTGACAAGTAAATACAATACATGATATTGGATGGGATCTAAGAATGGAGGAGAAAAGGTTCAAAAGGACTTCACTGGGATATAAGAAAAATTGGAATATGGAATATAAGCTTTATATGAACATTAAATGCTGTATTAAGTGCAGTAGCAATTTGTTCATAGGAAACATACATGGAAGTATTATGTATTCAAGGAATATGTGTACAACCTGCTGTCAAATATTTAGAAGAAAGAAAATAGATGACAGATAGATAGAATGATATGGTAAAGGTGGCAAAACGTTAAAATTGGTGGGTCTGGGTTTCTGGGGGAGTGGGCATATATTAGATTTCTCTGTATGGGGTTTGTATTATTTTTGCAACTGTCCAGTAAGTTTGAAATTATTTTGAAATAAAACATTTTTTAAAAAGTTAATAAATACTCAAAACAAAAAGGAAAGTGAATAAGAGTGAGGGGAATTAAAACTATTTATTCATCATTTATGGTTTTCATTAATTTCTAAAGGACAGATCTTTTACACAGGGAAAACTCCTAGCACTTAACATTACTTTGATTCTGATCAATATCTGAGCTGAATTTTAAATCTGTCATATTAACATTTGGTGATTTTTAAAAATATGTACTTCAATTTTACTTAATTGCAGTATAACCGTTTCTGAATATTTAGTGGTGGTTAGAGGTTTCTGTCATTTGTAAGGAGTTTTAACAGCTTTCTACTAGAAACAGAAAGAAGTTAGAAAAAAAACAAATAAATCTGTCCAAGGTCACCCAGCAAGCAAGTAGTGAAGCCAAGATCTGAACCTGGCACTTTTACTCCAAAATCTGTACTAGACTACTAAGATAGATCACAGCTTTTAAAGTATGATGCATTCAAACAACAGAAAATTATTTCATCTTTATCAATCATGTTGCTTGTTTGTTTATAAAAGTTGGTTTTCTCATTTGTTTTAGGAGGTACTCGGATCAAACCACTTGAGCTACATCCTCCTATCAATCATGTTTCTGAAGAACATTTAACAATAAGAAAAAATGTACACAATATAATGTTTAGTGAGAAAGAAAGGACACAAAGTCTACATTTATATTATCAGTCTTATTTCTCTAAAAGATGCATACAGAAAACCTACTGAAAAGTAATACACCAAAATGTTAATAGTGATTACCTTTGGATTGTGGAATTTCAGGCAATTTATGTTTTTCCCTTTATATTTTTCTATATTTTGTAAAATAATCATATTTTACATTTATAATTAAAAACTATTTTTGAAAGGAGAGTAGTTTGAAGTTTTAAGTAGTTTTTAATAAAATATATATGCAACCTGATATTTTAAAATAGAAATTACAAATTAATAATGGAAATGAGAGGTTTCTGTACATGAGCACATGAGCATTTAAAGAGTGCTGTTTGGCATGGAATACAAGGCAAAAGAAAAAGAGAAACATAAATGATTCATACATTTCTCATATCATTCCTCAGTAGAAACAAGTATTTTTCCAGCACCAACTTCTAGGGAGAACTTGTCATGTGAATTCTTATATGAGGACATTAAATGTCATCACAGAGAATATATGGTCTACTACAGTAACCTCCTAACTGGTCTCCCTGCCTTTCATATTTCTCCCTTTAATCTATCCTGAAGCAAGTTATCTTTCCAGATTCTGCTGTTTAAAATTCTTCAATAGCTCCTGCTTGCCCACTGATTAAGTCCACATTTCTATGAATGGATTCAGTATCCGCTGGGACCTGGCTCCTGCCAATCTCTCCAAGCTCATCTCCTGCCACTTACCTCCCTTTCCATTCCTAAGGTATATGACAGTTCCCCAGACACAACTCAGGCCACTTCATGCTGCCAAGCTTTTATACATACTGTTCTTTGTGCCTACTTACAATAAAACCACCCCTCTCCATGCAAATTCAGAGTCAGAAACTAGTTACCGGGGCCAGGGTGGGGGTAGGGAATAGGGAGTTAATGCTCAATTGATCCAGAGTTTCTGTTTGGAATCATGGGAACGTTTTGATAATGGCTGGTGGTGATGGTAGCACAATATTGTTAATGTTAATTAACATCACTGAATTGTATATCTGAATGTGGCTGAAAGGGAAATTCTTAAGTTATATATATATATTATCAGAATAAAAGTTTTAAAAAACCATAGAACTATTCAATATCGTGAACACTAATATAAACCACAGACTATAATTAATATTATAATTATATTAATATTGTTTCATCAACTGTAACAAAGTTATCAAACTAATATAAAGTGTTCACAGAGAAAGCTGGGATTGGAGGGGTTTTGGATATATGGGAATCTGAACTTTCTGCATAATATTACTGTAAACCTACAATTGCTATTTAAGAAACAAAAATCAAAACAAAACAAAACTCCTGAATTTATATGATCAACATGGCAACATAAGACCTCCCCTAGAAAAGTCTTCCCTCATAATCAGCTAATAAAAGGACAAATCCCACTTGCTTAGAACTTTGGAGGTCAACAGAGACTGGAGAAGGACTCTACAAATGTTGAAGCAAAGAAATAGAACAATCTACAAGAGCAAGTAGGAAATTTCCATCCTAGAACCAGCCCCAGTCCACAGCCCTACCCCTTACTCAGTGCCACGCAGCTTGGGAGTAGTGCGGAGGCAGCAGTGTTAGGGTCCCTCCTGCCCTGCACACACTACAGAGACCTTCACAGCAGCAAGTTAGAACCCCCACACATGTCTAGGCACAGCGACCTGAGTGCTCAGAGACCCAGGGCAAACACAAGCTGCTAAGTCTTGCTACATACAAAAGGGCCGCCAGGGGGTAAAAAGAGACAGGGCAGAACTGTGAAAACAGGTACACTTAATATAATAAATCCAGTTTCTGTTGGACTACCAAAACGCAAAATGGATTTTTCAGGACTCATTCGCTTTTTCTGGATTGTCCCCATCTGGCTCCCTGGGGTGGGATACTCTAATGGGGAAGAAACCAGATGCAAAAAAGCCTCATAGGAAGAAAGGAGAGGCATTTAAACTGAACTGCTCTAAGACATGAGGGTTCCAGAATTGAAAACTGTAAGGAAAAAGGGACACTGAGGGGGAGAATTTAAATCATAGAGGTGGGAAGAAAATTCTGCACAAAAACAAACAGAACAGATCAAGATTCCCAGTGAAGCAGCAGTAGAAAGGAAGGTTTCTTGTGGAGTTGAAATAATTGCACAAAAAATGCAATCTTAAAAATTTTACCACATATCCAGACAAGAATCAGACAAAGAGCTGAGAAAATCTGATCAGTTAAACTTGGGCTACCTTAAAGGTCTAGAATAAGTTGGACCAAGCGTCAAGAAGAGCCTTAACACAAAACTAATTAAAACCCTAGACAAGAGTGAGAAACTGACCTTCAGAGTTAATCCATCAGGATGATCAGATGCCCAGACATCAACAAAAAATTACAAACTGAATTAAGAAACAGGAAGTTACGGCTCAGTCAAGGGAACAAATTAAAACTTCAGAAGAGAAACAGAATTTGGAATAACTAGTTAAAGAAGTTCAAACAAATCTCCTAAATCAATTCAGAAGATGAAGGAAAAATATGCATAAAGAGATAAAGATAAGAAGACAATGTGTGAGCATAAGGAAGAGTTTGAAAGTATAAAAAGAAACATAACAGAAATGATGGGGATGAAAGGCATAATAGTTGGGATTAAAAATACACTAGAGGGAAGTGGATTTGGCTCAATGGATTGAGTGTCCACCTACCACATGGGAAGTCCAAGGTTCAAACCCAGGGCCTCCTGACCTGTGTGATGAGTTGGCCCATGAGCAGTGCTGATGTGCACAAGGAGTGCCGTGCCACGCAGGGGTGTCTCCTGTGTGGAGGAGCCCCACGTGCAAGAAGCGCACCCCGTAAGGAGAGCCGCCCAGCGCAAAAAAAGTGCAGCCTGCCCAGGAGTGGCGCTGCACACACAGAGAGCTGATGCAGCAAGATGATGCAACAAAAAGAGACACAGATTCCTGGTGCCACTGACAAGAATATAAGCAGACACAGAAGAACACACAGTGAATGTACACAGAGAGCAGAAACTGGCAGAGAGCAGACAACTGGCCGGGGGGAGGGTGGGGAAGGGGAGAGAAAAAAAATCTTAAAAAAAACAACAACATACACTAGAGGGAAGTGGATGTAGCTCAAGTGACTGGGCTTCTGCCTACCATATGGGAGGACCTGGGTTTGATCCCTGTGGCCCCCTGGTATACAAAGCACACCCGCATGGTAAGCCAGCGCCCGTGCCAAAGAGTCACACGGCAAGGTAATGATACAACAAAAGAGAGATGAAGGGGAGAATCAAGGCGAGGTGCAACAGAAACCAGGAACTGAGGTGGCGCAAATGACAGGGAATCTCTCTCCACATCGGAGGTTCCCAGGATCAAATCCCTGTGAATCCTAGAGAAGAAAAACAAAAAAAGACAAAAACAGAGAAATAGATACAGAAGATGATAAAGCAAAAGGACACAGACAGCAAAAAAAAGCAGGGTGGGGGGAGGGGGAAGGGTGGGAAAAATATACTAGAGGCATATAACAGCAGATTTGAGCAGGCAGAAGAAAGAATGAAAAAATAAAAAATAAAAACAACAACAAAAACAAAAAGAAATAAAAAACAAAAAGAAATAATCAGCTGACCAGATGACAGGACAGTAGAAATCATACAGTCAGAAAACAGAGAAAAGAATAGAAAAAATTGAGCAGTGTCTCAGGGGTTTGAATGACAAGATGAAGCACACAAACATATGCATTATGGAGTCCCAGAAGAGGAAACGAACAGAAAAGGGGCAGAAAAATATTTGAGGAAATAACGGCCCCAAAGTTCCCAACTCTTATGAAAGACATACATGTCCACAAAACACAACCTACGCCAAACAGAATCCCAATAAACCTAATCCAAGAGACATACTAATCAGAATTCTGAAAGCAGCAAGAAAAAATCAACTCGTCACATACAAGGGATCCTCAATAAGACAAGTGCCCATTTCTCATCAGAAACAATGGAGGTGAGAAGGCAGTGGTATGATGTAGCTAAGGTAATGAAAGAGAAAAACTGTCAGTCGAAAATTCTTTCTCCAGCATAACTCTCTTCAAAAATGAGGCAGAGTTTAAAATATTTACAGATAAACAGAAACTGAGAGAATTTATCACAAAATACCTGCCCTACAAGAATTACAAAAGGGAGTTCTGCAGGCTGAAAGGAAAAGACAAGGGAGAGTGGCTTGGAGTAGCATGAAGAAATGAAGATTACCAGTAAGAGTAACTAAAGGGATATGAAAGACCCAATATTACTGTATCCTCAATACACAACATTAACTCTTTAATTCCTATAAGAGTCAGAATACAAGTGAAAAAGAAAAGTCATATTTCCTGATAACGGACATGCAAAATATAAAGTTGTAAAGTGGGACATAAACAACAAAGAGGGGAAACAGAATGTTATGGGAGCAGAGAATGTGTAAGCTATTGAAGCTAAATTTGTAATTTTTCAAATTAGATTATAGATGCAAATTGTATAATATAAATCCCACATTAATCACAAAGAAAGTTTTTCAAAAATATACAGAAACAGAAATGAGAGAGGGATCAGTCAGATACATCACAAAAGATCAACTACACACAAAAAAAGGAAGTTGAAAATAAAGGAAATGAGTGACAAAAAAAGATTTGACATATAAAAACCAAAGAAAAAATGACTGAAGTAATTACTGTCTTTACAGTAACGACTGAATGCTAATGAATTAAACTCCCTAGTTGAAAGACACAAGTTGGCAGAATGGATAAAAAAATCAAGATCCAACTATACGTTGTTTATAAGAGACTCAGCTTAGACCCCAAAACACAAATAGGTTGAAAGAGAAAGGATGGAAAAAGATATTCCATGCAAATAGTAACCAAAAGAAAAGAGCAATACTAACATTGGACAAAAGAGAATTTAAGTCAAAAGCTGTTGTAAGAGACAAAGAAGGACATCATATATAAATAAAAGGGGCAATCCACCAAGAGGGAATAGCAATCATAAATATTTATACACCTAATCATGGTGCCCCAAAATACATGGGGCAAGCACTGGCAAAATTGTGGAGAGAAATAGACACTTTTACAATTGGTGACTTCAATACACCACTCTTATCAATATATAAAACACCTAGACAAAGATCAATAAGGAAACAGAGAATCTTGAGAAATATGATAAATGAACTAAACTGAACAGACATACATAGAACATTGTACCCCCAAACAGCAGGACATACATTCTTCTCAAGTGCACATGGATCATTCTCCAGGGGAGACCACATGTTGGGTCACAAAACAAGTCTCAGTAAATTTTAAATATTGAAAGTATACAAAACATCTTCTCTAACCATAATGAAATAAAGCTGAAAATCAGTAACTAGCACAAAATTGGAAAATCCACAAACATATGGAAGTTAAATAACACACTCTTAACAATAAATGGGACAATGAAAAGCTGGTTCTTTGAAAAGATCAATAAAATTGACAAACCCTTAGCTAGAATGACAAAGAAAAAAAAGAAGATGCAAATAAGTAATATAAAAATGAGAGAAGGGACATTACTACTGACTTCACAGAAATAAAAAGGATTATAACAGATGCTATGAACAACTGTATGCAAAAAATTAGACAACTTAGGTGAAATGGACAGATTCCTAGAAATATACCAACAACCTACACTGACACCAAGAGAAATAGACCGGACCAATTACAAGTAAAGAAATTGAACCAGTCATCAAAAAACCTCCCAACAAAGTAAGTTCAGGACCAAAAGCCTTAATAGGTAAATTCTGTCAATCATTCAAGAAGAATTAATACCAGTATTGTTCAAACTCTTCCAGAAAATTGAACAAGAGAGAAAACTACCTAACTCATTATATGAGGCCAATATCAACCTAATAATACCAAAGCCAGATAAACATACCACAAGAAAAGTACAGACCAATTTCTCTTACGAATACAGATGTAAAAATCCTCAACAAAATACTTGGAAATTAAATCCAATGGCACATTAAAAGAACTATATACCATTATGAAGTGGTATTTATCCCAGATATGCAAGGGTGGTTCGACATAAGAATATCAATTAATGTAATATACAACATTAACAAAATGAAGGGAAAAATCACACGACTATCTCAATTGATGCAGAAAAGGCATCTGACAAAATCCAGCATCCTTTCTTGATAAAAACCCTTAGAAAAATAAGAATAGAAGGAAATTTGCCCCACATGAGAAAGGACATACATGAAAAACCCACAGCTAACATCATTACTCAATGATGAATTACTGAAAGTTTTCCCTCTAAGATCAAGAACAAGACAAGGATGGCTACTGACCCCACTGTAACTTAACATTGTACTGGAAGTTCTAGTCAGAGCAGTAAGGCAAGAAAAATAAATAAAAAACATCCAAATTGGAAAAGAAGAAGTAAAACTTTCACTATTTGCACATGACATGCTCCTATATTATAGGAAGTACTGAAAAATCTACATCAAAGCTACAGGAGCTATTAAATGAGTTCAGCAAAGTGGTAGAGTATAAAATCAACAAGCAAAAATCAGTAGCATTCCTATACTCTAGCAATGAGCACTCTGAGGAGGAAATCAAGAAAAAAACTCTACTTATATAGCAACTAGAAGAATCAATTATCTAGGAATAAATTTAACCAAGGATGCAAAAGACTTGTACATAGAAAACTACAAAACATAGCCAAAAGAAATCAAATAAAACCTAAATAAATAGAAGGACATTCTGCAAGACTAAGTAACATTAAGATGCCAGTTCTACTCAAAATGAACTACATATTTAATGTCAAAAGCCAATTATCAAGGGAAACGGACTTGGCCTAGTGGTTAGGGCGTCCGTCTACCACATGGGAGGTCCACGGTTCAAACCCCGGGCCTCCTTGACCCGTGTGGAGCTGGCCCATGTGCAGTGCTGTTGCGCGCAATGAGTGCTGCGCCACGCAGGGGTGTCCCCCACGTAGGGGAGCCCCACGCGCAAGGAGTGCGCCCCGTAAGGAGAGCTGCCCAGCGCGAAAGAAAGTGCAGCCTGCCCAGGAATGGTGCCGCTGACGACAGCAGAAGTGGACAAAGAAACAAGACGCAGCCAACAGACACAGAGAACAGACAACCGGGGGAGGAGGGGGAATTAAATAAATAAATAAATCTTTAAAAAAAAAAAAGCCAATTATCAAATACAGGATAATTTATTATAATAACAACCAAAAACACCTTGCAAAAGAAGAATGAAGTTGGAGGACTCACATTTCCAGACTTTAAAGCTTATTATAAAACTACAGTGATCAAAATAGCATGAACTGGCACAAGGATAGGTTTATTGACCAATGGAATAGAATTGAAAGTTCAAAAATAGACTTCTCACATCTATAGCCAATTGATTTTTGCTCATTTGGGAAAGAATAGTATCTTCAACAGATGGTGCTAGAAGAACTGGATATCCATATGCAAAACAATGAAAGAGGACCTCCAACTCATACCCCATACAAAAATTTACTCAAAATGGATCAAAGACCTAAATATAAGAACCAGAACTATTAAAATAAAACTCCTAACGGAAAATGTAGAGAAGCATCTTCAGGATCTTGTGTTTCTTGTTCTTGTCAATGGTTTCTTAGACTTTACACCCAAAGCACAAGCAACAACAACAACAAAATAGATAAATGGTTTTAACCAAAAAAAAAAAAAAAAAAAGATAAATGGGAATACATCAAATTAAAAACTTTTGTGTATCAAAGGACTTTATCATAAAAGTGAAAAGACAACCTATTCAATGGGAACAAGTATTTGGAAACCACATATCAGATAAGGGTTTAATATCCAGAATATATAAAGAAATCCTACAACTCAACAATATAAAGACAACCCAGTTAAAAAATAGGCATATGACTTGAATAGATGTTTCTCCAAAGAGATATACAAATGGTTAAAAAGCACATGAAAAGATGCTCAACATCACTAGCTATTAGAGAAATGCAAATCAAAACTTCAAAGAGATATAATATCACACCCACTAGAATAGCTACTATCGAAAAAAAAATACCAAGTTTTGGAGAAGATGTGGAGAAACAGGAGCACTCATTCATTGCTGGTGATAATGTAAAAAGGTACAGGCACTGTGGAAGATAATTTGGCAGTTCCTCAGAAAGCTAAGTATAAAATTATCATAAGATATGGCAATCCTATTACTAGGTACATGTCCGAAACAAGTGAAAGCAGAGATACAATCAGATATTTGCACAGAAGTATTTATAGCAGCATTATTCACAACTGCCAAAAGATGGAAGCAACCCAAGTGTCCATCGATGGATTAATGTGGTATAAACATATGGACTATTATTCAGCTGTAAAAAGGAATGAAGTATTGATACACGTGACAACATGGATGAACCTTGAAGACATTAAGCTGAGTGAAATAAGCTAGACACAAAAGGACAAATATTGTATGATCTCACTGATATGAACTAATTACAATAAGCAAACTCACAGAGGTAGAATTTAGAATATAGGTTACCAGGGGATAGGTTCGGGGTAGAGAAAGGGGATTTGATGCTTAATTTGTGCAGAATTTCTATTTAGGTTGATTGTAAAGTTTTCGAAATGGATAGTGGTGATGGCAGTATATTATTGTGAGTGTGATTAACAACACTGAAATATATATGTGAATGTGGTTAAAAGAGGAAATTTAGGGTATATATACATATATGTTACTAGAATAAAAATTAAAGATAAAACAGGACTGTATAACACAGTAAACCAACTTATTGTAAAATATGGACTACGGTTAATAGTACAAGTATTAAAATGTCCTTCTATGAACTTTAACAAATGTACCACACTAACACAAGGTGTTCATAATAATAGGGGGGTAAATGGGGGAAAATACACCGACTGTAAACTGTGGACTATGGTTAATATATAATTTTAATATTCTTTCATCATTTGTAACAAAGATACCACAGCAAATTCAACAATAGGGGGTGTATAGGAATGCTGCAATTTTTACATGATTTTTCTGTAACCCCACAACTTCTCTCATTAAGAAAAATTAATTTAAAAGATTATTGCACCATAACTGAACACAGGAAATCTCTAATAAATGGTACTAGTGTTATTAATATTTCATTTTTTAAAAAAAACAAAAAACTTTTCAACCTGACAAATTCCTACTCCTCCTTCAGAGTCACCTCAATCATGACCTTACTTGTGAAGCTTTCCCTACCTGTGCTGGGCAGTCTGTACTTTTCTTAGAAGGCTTTCAAATTGTTCTTTATGCTCACCCAGTGTCTTCTTAATATCCTTGACCTCTTTAGCTATATTTTCCTCCAATTCCTTAAATTGATTTAGGGGACGTGTGTGATTATCATTGATTAGTTGTCTTAAACTCTGTGTCTCATCAGGGTTTTTGTTTTTTCCCTTTGGCTGGGCCATCTTTTCCTGTTTCTTAGTATGGCTTGTAATTTTTGTTTTTAAAGATTTATTTTATTTATTTCTCTCTCTTTCCCCACCCCTGTTGTCTGCTCTCTTATGTCCATTTGCTGTCTTCTGTGTCCGCTTGCATTCTCGGCGGCACCAGGAATCTGTGTCTCTTTTTGTTGCGTCATCTTGTGCGTTAGCTCTCTGTGTATGCGGCGCCACTCCTGGGCAGGCTGCACTTCATTCGCGTGGGGTGCACTCTTTGCGCATGGGGCTCCCCTATGTGGGAGACACCCATGTGGCATGGCACTCCTTGTGTGCAGCAGCACTGCACATGGGCCAGCTTACCACACAGGCCAGCAGGCCCTAAGTTTGAACGCTGGACCCTCCACAAGGTAGGCAGATGCTCTATCAGTTGAGCCACATCCGCTTCCCGGCTTGTAATTTTTTGCTGATCTAGGCATCTCATTATGTTGGTGAATTTACTCGGACAGTTAGTTTCTCTCTCATCTACTGGTTTTGTTTTATGGCTTTTCTTTTTTGGGTTCAACTTATTTTAAGTCTTTAAAATTGTTCAGCTCAAGTTATCAAAATAGGATTAGGGACCCACTAATGGGGCACAGAGCAGATCCAAGGGGTCTGGGATGTGAGACTCCAAAAAGCGTTTGTTCTACCTGAAGTTTCCCAGCCTGCCAGCAGATGGCACTCTCTGGTGAATCTTTCTACAGAGATGTCCCTTTCAAACTCTACCTGCCCTTGATTCTCATTTGGACAGAGGAGAGATTCAAAGTGGGCTCTGCTGGCCAAACTCACTGAAGAGAATGCACTCTCCACCCTTCACCACACCCTCCCCCTTCCCAGGAAGGAAAACATCTGTTCCCCTCTCACTTGGCTGCAGTGAGCCATGGGTTTTATCCAGGCCGTTCACCCTGAGGGTTGGGGATGGGTGCTGTTCCCGGGCCATGGGGGCCAGTAACTCACGGTTTTCATTTTGGCTTCATCTCTCTGTCCCTTGCCCTCCTGGAAGATGCTCAGCACTTTCCTGGTCTGCAGATCCCCAAAGCTCCCTCGGGCAGCTTTTTGCCCTTCTGCTATTGCTAAGCCCTGTTTACCTACTCTGACACCATCTTCCCAGAAGTCTGTCTCTCATTGGCAGACTTTTATTAATACTTCCTCCATACCCCACTGTACCTTACCCCTATCTCTTTCATGGCAATTGCTGAAATGTACCACATTTGCCTATTGTAATGTATGTTTCTCTACTACAGTGTAATATACTTATGAGTTGGGACCTTGTCCATTTCTCTATGTACCCCTAGCCTTAGTTTCATGCTTGGAATATAAGAGGCATTCAATAAATAAATTCATGAATGTTCTTACTGGACAAACAAAATCTCTTTATATGACTCTTCTGATATGCTGCCTCTAAAGCCAAGGACATACTATGATTCATTCAATGAAAACATGTCAGTGATAAACCAAGATAATATGACTTGAATACATTCTTCTTGGAACTTCATTTTGACACAAGGCTAACCTGATTAGTTATCACCCTTCTTTGTGTCTCCATTGTTTCCTGCCATAACTTTACTATGATCTATGCCACTAACTTTCATGTCTCTCTTTTTCTGTAAGCTCTTTGAAGTTGGGTAGAGTCATAGTGTTGTTTTTTTTCCAACCGCCATTGTATTGACAACAGAATCTGTTATATAACTTGTTTTTAGTAAAAGCTTTTTGGCACGTGCATATGTGTAAGTGGTCTGGGGTGCAACATGGTGACTGGGTAGTGGGAGTTCAATAGGCGACCCTTGTTGTTTTTCATATTTTACTTTTCAGTTTATCTGCTTTGCCTCAGGGCTTCTTTCCAATTAAAAATTCTGGCCCTTGCAAAAAAAAACCCAGCTTTTCGGTAATAATATATATTTAAGTCAGCCCAAAATTTAGCATACTACTAGATGCATTTTCAGTAAAGTGAGCAACAGAATGAAGATGCTCACTAGTACCACTTTTACTTAACATTGATCTGGAAGTATTAGCTGATACAATTAGACTACAGAAAGAAATATGAGAAAAGACCACTGGAAAGTAGGAAGCTATCAATATTTACTGATAATATGATTGTATATAAGGAGAAGAACAAGAGAATGAACTGTGGAATAACTGCAAACATGAAGAGTATTCACAGGGAGGGAGTTTAAAAAATTAGTGTAAAAAATCAGCAACTATCATGTACATAAAAATCATTGGAAATAAAAGACACCAATTTATAATAACATAACAAATACCTAGGAATAAATTTAATAAGAAATGCACAAGATACATATAAGGAAAACTTTAAAACACCACTAACAAACAAAAAAGATGTACACAAATGTAAAGATAAGCACTTTGAATAGGAAAACTCAACATATTAAAATGCAATTCTTCCTAAGTTAATTTATAGCTATAACACGATTATAACAAAAATATTAGCAGGTTATTTTAAGATCAATCCAAGTTGATCCTAAGGTTTTATAGAAAAATAAATAAAGACTAGATGGTTAAACTCTGATAAAGAAGAACAAAAAGAAGTAAAGAGTACCAACAGATAGTCAATTTCATTATACTCCCTCAATAATTAAAACTGTAATGCTAGCAATGATAAGAAAGGCAGACCCGTGGAATATATTAGAAAATCCACTGGGAGCAGATGTTGCTTAAGTGGTTGAGCACCTACTTCCCACATGGGAGGTCCCAGGTTCAGTCCCTGGTACCCTAAAAACTAAAGAAAACAAACAACAAGCAAACAAATGAAAAAACCAACTCAGGGGAACCAATGTGTCTCAGTGGTTGAGTGCTGGCTTCCCACATACAAGACCCTAGGTTCAATCTCTGGTAGAGGGAAAAAAAGAAAAAGAAAATCCAAAAATATATGTAGGAATTTAGTATACGATGAAACAGTGGGAAAAAGATGAGCAATTAAATTTAATAAATAGTTTGGGACAATCATTAGCCTTCTAGAAGAAAAAAAAGTTAAGCTGAATTGCTTCTCAGCCATTGGCTAAGATCAAGTGGAAAATTAAGATGGATTTTCATGTGTCACTTTATACTAGGATAAATTCCAGATGGATCAAAGACTTAAATATGAAAAACAAAGCCATACTGTTCCAAGGAAGATGGCAGATTAGGAACCTCCTCCAAAAACAGATAATGGACAAGCAGAAAATGTCTGAAACAACTCTTCTGGGGCTTCAGAGGGCAGGGGAGCAATGTAAAGCATCCAGGAAGGAGAGGGAACAGGAGACTGAGGAACTGCAGTAAAAAGCTGTGAGGTAACTTGCTCCACAGCTGCAGCTCACACCCATTCCCCACTCTCCAGGTGAGCTCCTCAGGTTAGTCCCTGGGTGCTGCAGCTGGAGAAGGACGTGGACGCCGTCTTCCCCAAGAATGGTGGTGGGGGAAGGAACCAAGAATTGATCACGGCTTTTGATCGGCAAATTTAGATCTGGTCCTGGCTCTGGAGGGCTATTTTAGCCCACCAGACAGGGACCACACCAGCCATTGTTTCAACCCAGCCTCCATCAGGGGTGGATAGGATGGAGGTTTAAAACACACTGCCTTCTTAGGGCTGCAGAGAACCGTTTCCTGGGGAGTGCCATGTGCTAGGCAGGCCAGAAAGCACAGCTTTGGGGAGCCAACAAAAAGGCTTTTTGGCATCTTTTCTGACCTTCTCCACAAGGCCCTTTGGAAATTGGCTGCAGCTCCTCCCTGGGCTCCTGGTCCTGTTTTGGCTGGGAGATACTGACTTGGGAAAGTCCCCTCCAGGGTTACCCTCCTCCTAGAATTTGCCCTCCAGGCAAAAGCAACTAGAAGCAACGGAAAGGTAAGTTTAAAAAAAAATAACAAAAAACTACAGAGGCAAAACAAAAACAAACGGAACAGATCAAGATTCCAGATAAAGAACAGAGGAAAGGAAGCATTCTTCTGAGGGTGAAACAACTGCACAGAGAGAGCAATTTTAAAAAGTGTACCACATACCCAAGGCAAGAATCAGATGAAGAGCAGAATGATGAATTGCTTTGATGGCCAATTGGTTGTAGAAGTCTAGAGAGATAAAAAAGAGATGACTGTGATTTTTCAAATATTGGTGTTTAGGGGTATCACTGAGAAGTCAGGGGGAAGAGCTGGTTTAGAGGACAAGCAATGACTTCAGTTTTAGGTATGTTGCATTCGAGGTGAGTGAGAAATCAGGTAGTGATGGCCAGAAGGAAGTACTGATCCAGAGTTCAGAAGAGAAATCAGACTTGAAGCTAGAAATTTAGGAGAAGTCTACCAAAAGAGATTAGGCCATTAATGGGTGAAGGGGCTCAGTAGAAACACAGGCTGAGATGAGAACTTGGAAAATTCCCCACATTTGTGGAGCATAATGGGGAAGAGAAGCCAGTGTTAAAGACAGAAATTATGAAAGTGTTATGACATAGCCAAGGGTGAGGAGCTTCAAAAAAGATGCAGTAAGGGGGACTGAAATAATGAGAAATGGAAAGGTCAAGAGGCAGTGATAATAGTAGTAATACGTATTATCTGAAAAAATTAAAATGGATCAATGACCTAAATATAAGAACTGAAATTATAAAATTCTTAGAAAACATAGGGAATTATCTTTAGTATCTTGTATTATCTTAGATATGGCACCAAAAGCATAGGTAATAAAAGATATAAGATAAATTGGACTTCATCAAAATTAAAAACTTTTGTGCATCAAAGGACATTATCGAAAAAGTGAAAAGACAAACTACTGAACTGGAGTAAATATTTGGAAACCATAAATCTGATAAGGATTTAATATCCAGAATATATAAAGAACTCCTACAACTCAATAACAATGACAAACCTAGTTTAAAAAATAGGCACACCAAAACCACAATGAGATACCGCTTCATACCCACTGAAATGGCTAATATTTTTTTAAAAAATGGAAAATAACAAGAATTGGCAAGGACAATGAGCAAAAGGAACCCTTGTACATTGTTGGTGGGAATGTAAAATGATGAAGCCTCTGTGGAAATGTTTGGTGATTCCTCAGAAAGTTAAATTTAGAATAATCCTATGACCCAGCATTTTCACTTCTAGGTATACATCCAAAAGATTTTGAAACAGGGACTTGAACAGACATTTGTACACCAACATTTATAGCAGCACAATTGACAACAGCCAAAAGGTTGCAGCAAGTCAAGTGCCCATCAACAGATTCATGGATAAAAAAAATGTCATCTTTACATATAATGGAATATTATTCAGCAATAAAAAGGAATGAAATTCTGATATATGCTACCACATAGAGGGACCTTGAAGACATTATGTTGAGTGAAGTCAGACACAAAAGGACAGATATATTTTTTCATTTATATGAAATAACTAGAATATGGAAATTCAGAGACAGAAAATAGATTACAGGTTATCAGGGATGGGCATAAGGGGGATAGAGAGTCAATAATTAATGGGTACAATGTTTCTGTTTGGGAAAGTTTTGGTAACGGATGGTGGTGATGGGAGCACAACATTATGAATGTAATTAATGTCACTGAATTGTATGCTTGAAGGTAGTTAAAAGGTGGAATGTTATGTTGCATGTATGTTACCACAATAAACATAAAGGAAAAAAATATGCATTATCTAATTTGATCCTTATGCGTAACAGCTTATCAGGTAGATGGTATCACTATCCCCATTTTACAGAAAAGGGAATTAAGCCAGCCAGTGACTCCAAAGCTGCACAATTAACGCTTGTACTATATACTCCATCATGGCCTGAGATCAGTGGTGAAGATCAAAATTTGATACTAGTTTTACCATTAAATTAGCTATAAGTCCATGGGCAAATAATTTCACCTTTCTAGCCTTAATTTCTGTTATGGACTGAACTGTGTCCTCCCCAAGATATGTACATATCCAAACTCTGGTCTCATGAATGTGGAACAGGTCTTTGAATATGTTATTAGTTAAGATGAGGACACAGACTGAGAGAAGATGGCCAAGTGATGGCGGCAGAGATTGAGGATGACACCAGCCAGAGAACACCATGAACTGCCGGCAAACCACCACCAGAACCCTAAAGCCATCAGAGGAGGCGTGGCCATGCTGACACCTCAATTTAGGACTTCTGACCTCTGGATCTGTGAGAAAATACATTTCTGTTGTTTTAAGTCATCCAGTTTATAGTACTTTGTTACAGCCGCCTTAGGAAACTAAAATAATTTCCATCTCTAGGACTGGTCTAGATAATCCTGTGTAATATGATTCTCTGATCAAAGTAGAATAAAAGAGATATGCACACAAGACAGACAATGAATTCAAAATTTAGCAGTAAGCCAAGAGGGAAAAATGATCAAGAAGGTGTGAATGTTGAATGTTTCATACAATGGTCGTTTAAGTAATAAATCTGTTCTCTGATATATAAAATACATTCTTGAAAAATTCTACTTTTTTACTATGTATGAAAGTTAGGTGTTAATATCAAGAATTAAAATTTTTCATACCTGGAAAATTTTTGGATGTTTCTCCTGAAACCCTGTTAAATCAGCTGAATGGAGTAAAATAGGGAGGGTTCCAAATCAAACACAGTTGGTGTCTGGAGGATTGTCCTGTAGAGAGAAAAAAATAGCTATTTATAATGTACTTTTATAATAAGAGAAAGAAACCTCTACTAAGATACATAATAAATATTTATTTAAATAAATTACATAGGAGCATTACCAGGTATCAGTTTTTAGCCTGTAATAATAGATAATCTGGCATATAGTGTTAGTTAAGAGAAATTACTTGGTTTCAGAGTGTCTTGGAATTCTTTTTAAAAGAAAAGTGCCATACAATATAATAAATACTGTTGTTTCTTAAATATTAATGTTGTCTTATAAATATCATAATATTTAATATTAAATTCACACTAATATTAAAATAACATTGTATATATTTGTATCTTTCAAAACACAAACTTAATATTTAACTCTATGAAAAGAGGTTTTTCAATATTAAAATATATTTATACATGTATGCTTATCTAAAGCAGACATACTTTTTAACTTTTGATAGTAATGTAAACTTAAGATGTCAGACTATTACAAGATGGACTGGTAGATGAAATACCAAGGCAGCAATATAAGTCTTATTGCCATTTTCTTTATTTATTTCATTATTTCTTTTTTTAATTGCCCTTTTCTTATGAGTGGGATCAATTTTTTCGAGAAACCAAACAAAATAGCTTTTAAAAAAAAATAGATTTATTTTATTTATTTATTTCTCCCCATCCCCTCATGTTTGCACTTGCTGTGTCTGTTCATCTTCCTTGTTTCTTTAGGAGGCACTAGGAACTGAACCTGGGACCTCCAATGCGGGAGGGAGGCGCCTAATCACTTGAATGAAGGGGAGAGGCATTACCTCTGAACGTTCAGAAAATAAAAGGACTGTAAGAGGAAACTATGAACAATGGTATGCAAAAACTAGATAATCTAGAGGAAACAGACAAATATCTAGAAACACACAACTTACCTAAACTGACATAAGGACAAATAGAAGATCTCAACAGACCTGTAATATGCAAAAAGATTCAATCAGTAATCAAAAACCTCCCAACAAGCCCCATCTCAATCAAAGGCAGAATGAGGATGCTTGAGGGCTCCGACCCCCAACAGAAGCTCTGAAGATCAGCAAGAACTGGCAGAAACGTCTTTCTAAAATCTCCAGAAAACAATTAAGGGATTGCAGTAATAGGGCAACTGCTCGAACAAGGAAAAGATCAAAGTGGTAGGATTTCATGGTACCTTGGCTGACCCATTTCTCATCCCCTCACTGGCTTGGTACAGAACCAACCCATGCTCCAATGCACACCCCTATTTCTGGTTCCAGCTGAAGAGTAACCCTTAAGCACATACTGAGAGCGTGTAAGTCTGGCCCAATCTGTCTGGCGGTGGCCAGAGAGACTCATAGTGCCAGAACTTGTCTTGCATGTGGAAGGCATTTCACAGAGCTCTCCTACAGAACACTGTGGGACAACAATCAAGTCACGCTGCCTGAGAAAAGGGATTGCACAGATTCCCAGTGCAGTGCCCAGGACCAGGAAACTGTTTTCTAGGGAAGAGGGGACATTTGTATCATGTAAATGAGGGAATTCCTAGGGACACACATCCATGTTCAAGACAAGAGACATGTGCAGAAAGGACCAGTGAGGCCCCTATGCTTTGGCCTGGAGCTATTCTCCAAACTCACTATATGGATAAGCCCTGAAAAAAGCAATTATACAGATCAATCTGTAAACACTGACTGGTACCAGGCGTGGGGTTGCACAAGTCTAGGTCCTGTAGGCAGGCTGCAAACCAGGGGCTCCAAACAAATCACTGCCCCTTCCATGGTGGAAGTGGTCTAATGTAATCAGCCTGCTACCTGGTGACAAGTTGATTACATTGAACCACTTCCACCATGGAAGGGGCAGCGATTTGTTTTAACTGGAGTAGACACATAATCTGGATATGCGTTTACATTTCCTGCACGCAATGCTTCTTCCAAAACTACCATTCGTGTACTTACCAAATGTCTTATCTACGGCCATGGCATTCACTGGTCTTACCATGTTCCCTATAACCTAAAGCAGCTGAACTGATAGAATGGTGGAATGGCCTTTTGAAGACTCAATAATGGCACCAACTAGGTGGCAATACCTTGCAGGGCTGGGGCAATGTTCTCCAGGCAGCTGTGTATGTTCTAAATCAGCATCCACTCTATGGTGCTGTTTCTCCCATAACCAGGATCCATGAGTTCAGGAATCAAGGGGTGGAAATGGGAGAGGCACCTCTCACTATTACCCCTAGTGACCCACCAGGAAAATTTTTGCTCTCCTGTCCCTGCAACGTCAAACTCTGCTGGTCTACAGGTTTAGTCCCAAAAGGAGGAATGCTGTCACTAGGGAACACAAGAGTGATTCCACTGAACTGGAAGTTAAAACTGCAACCTGGCCACTTTGGGCTCCTCTTACCTCTGAATCAAATGTCAAAGGGAATTTACTGTACTGGCTGGGGTGACTGATCCTATCAAGGGGAAATAGGATGCATCAACAAAATGGGGGTAAAGAAGAGTTTGCCTGGAATACAAGAGGTCGTCTAGGGCATCTCCTGGTACTGCCATGCCCTGTGATTAAAGTCAATGGAAAATAGCAACAACCTAATCCAAGCAGGACTAGCAATGGCCAGAATCTTCAGGAATGAAAGTTTGGGTGACCCCACCAGGCAAAGAACCACAGCCAGCTAAAGTGCTTGCTGAGGGTAATAGGAACATGGTAGTGGAAGAAGGTAGCGATAAATATGAACTTTGACCATGTGACCAGTTACAGAAACGAGGACTGTAAGAGTCATGAATCTTTCTTCCTTGTTTTGTTATGAGTATGACTGTATATGTACACAAAACTAATTTCTTTGTTTTCTTCCCCAACATTTTCCTCTATCATATGGAAAGCTGTATTTAGTTTCATGTCATGATATTGAAGGATGTCAAGTTTAAGACTGAATATTACCCAAGGACTTGCACCCTATTCTGTAGGGAATTAACGTGTTTCTGGTTGTATGCAGGAGAGCTGAACATTGTTAGGCAGAGATACATATATATGCATGTCTGTTATTGTTCTTACTTAGAGACTAAGTATGGTTTAAGGTAATGTGTATGGATGCAGAGTTGACAAGGGGTAGACTGTGATGGTTAGGTTAATGTGTGTCAACTCAGCCAGGTAACTGTGCCCAGTAGTTTGGTCAAGCAAGCACTTGGCTAATTATAATGCAAGGACATTTATAGGCTTTAGTCGTCAGTGAGTTTACTGCATAGACAGCAGAGTACATCTACAATCAACCTAAGAGATTGCCATCAGCAATCAGTTGGATGCCTTAAAAGAGGAAGTGATTTCAGTATTCAGAGAGAATTTCCTAGCTCATTTATGGACAGCCACATGTCTCCTGGAAAATTATCAAGGACTTTCCTTGGATTTTCATTGGAGCCCCTGGTTTGCAGACTGCCTGCAGAACCTGGACTTGTGCACCCCCATAGTCATGTGAGAGAATCTTATAAAATCTCATACTATTTACAGATATCTCCGGTTGATTCTGTTCCCTAGACAACCCTGACTAATACAACTGCTTTGTTTTATTTTGGTTTGGTTTGGTTCAGTTTGGTTTGGTTTTGGTTAACTCCTGGCTTTCAAGGAAAGCTCTGTCATAACACTAGATGGATAAAGCTTAAGGAACAGATGCTTAAGAATCTAAATCCCAGTAATAACACACTAAAATATCAAGGCATCCAGGTTTCAACAAAAGATTACAAAACATACAAAGAAACAGAAGTCATGGCCCATGCAAAGGAGAAAATGAAAGGATTAGAAACCATCAATGAGAAGGACCAGACCTGGTACATTCCAGGCAAAAACTTAAAAAAAAAAAAATAGTCTTAATTATACTATAAACATGGACACAGAACTAAAGGAAATAAGGAGCACAACAGATGAACACAAAGAAAGTATCAAAAGAGAGATGGAAATTATGAGAAAGAACCAAACACAGCTGAAGGCCACAGTAACAGAAATAAAAAATTTCCTTCAGGGGTTCAATAGCAGATTAGAACTGGTAGAACAAAGAATCAATGAACTGGAAGAGAAGACGACTGACATCATCCAGTCTGAGAAACAGAAAGAAGAAAGAATGAAGAAAAGTGAACAGAGCCCGAGGAACCTATAGGATACCATCAAGCGTACCAATATAAGCATTGTGGGAGTCCCAGAAGGAGAAGAAAGAGAGGAAAGGGCAAAGAGAGAATATTTAAGGAAATTATGGCTGAAAATGTCCCAAATTTATCAAACAACATGAATATGTACATCCAGTTTGCTCAACACACTCCAAAAGGATAAACATAAATAGATCCACACTGCACCATGTTATAATGAAACTCTTGAAAGTCAAAAATAGAGAATTCTGAAAGCCACAAGAGAGAAGCAATGTGTTACATATAAGGGAGCCTCAATAAGACCAAGTGTTGACGTCTCATTGGAAACCATGGAGGCAAGAAGGCAGTCAGATGACATATTTAAAAGAGCTGAGGGAAACGGACTTTGGCCCAGTGGTTAGGGCATCCGTCTACCACATGGGAGGTCCACGGTTCAAACCCCGGGCCTCCCTGACCCGTGTGCAGCTGGCCCATGCACAGTGCTGATGTGCGCAAGGAGTGCCCTGCCATGCAGCGGTGTCCCCCACGTAGGGGAGCCCCACGCACAAGGAGTGCACCGGTAAGGAGAGCCGCCCAGCGCAAAAGAAAGTGCAGCCTGCCCAGAAATGGCGCCGCCCACACTTTCTGTGCCGCTGACGACAACAGACGTGGACAAAGAAACAAGACACAGCAAAAAGACACAGAAAACAGACAACCGGGGGAGGGGAGGGGAATTAAATAAATAAAAAATAAATCTTAAAAAAAAATAAAATAAAAGAGCTGAAACCAAACATTGTCAACCAAGAATTCTGAACCTGGCAAAGCTGTCTTTCAAAAATGAGGGAGGAATTAACACATTCCCAGATAAACAAAAATTGAGAGAGTTTATCATCATTAGACTAGCCATACAAGAAATCCTAAAGAGAGTTCTGGACTCTCTTTAGACAGTGGACCACTGCCACTGTTGCTATCGCCATCCATTCACTGTGGAGCCAGAGGAAGAGGAGAGAATCCTATAGGACATCAAAATGAATAAGCTGAAATCATCGCAGAAGGATAAAGTTTATCAGTTTATGATCTTCATACAATCTAGTGAAAAACAGCAGAAAGTTGTCTGTCGCAAAACGACTAGAAGTTAGATGTTGCAACAGTTTTTTTCCAAAATCCTGAACTTTATTATATATGAGAAAGTAAAAGGATCATTGGACAGGAAGAAGTTAGAAAAATTATACAACCGGATACAAAGATCCTCAAGATGAAAATAAAAATAGGAATAGATGGTATACTGCAGTTCTGTGGTGAGCTGGTACTTGACCCAGCCAGTATTAGTATGTTGTTTATTGCATGGAAGTTCAGAAAAGCAGCACAGTGCTAGTTCTCCAAACAGGAGATCATAGACAGCATGACAGAATTAGGTTGTGACAGCAGAGAAAAACAAAAGGTCCAGATACACAAGATGGAACAGAACTGAAAGAACCAGGATGAGATAAGGATCTCTACCAATTTACTTTTAATTTTGCAAAGAATCCAGGACAAAAAGGATTAGCTGTAGAAATAGCCATTGCCTACCAGAATTTAGTACTAAATATAACATTTAAATTCTTAGACTTATGGAATAAGTGGGAACAGCATAAATGATCAATACTGAAAGATATTTGGAATCTTCTTTTAGACTTCAATACAATAATTGCAGATGACATGTCTAATTATGATGAAGATTTTTTTTTTTTTTTAAGATTTATTTTACTTATTTATTCGCCCCCCCCCCACCATTGCTTGTGCTTGCTGTCTGCTCTCTGTGTCCACTTGCTGTGTGTTCTCTGTATCTGCTCATCTTCTCTTTAGGAGGCACTTGGAACCAAACTAGGACCTCCCATGTAGGAGTGAGGTGCTCCATCACTCGAGTCATCTCAGCTCCCTGGTTTGTTGTGTCTCTCACTGTCTTTCCTCTTTGTGTCTCCTTGTTGCTTCATCTTGTTGTGTCAGCTTGCCGCGCTTGCCTGTTGCGCCAGCTCACTGTCTTGCTCATCTTCTTCAGGAAGCACCAGGAACCGAACCTGGGACCTGCCATGTAGTAGGCGGGAGCTCAATAGCTTGAGCCACATCCGCTTCCCAAGAATGTTCTTATTAGTGACTTTGTGGAATTTGAGACAAAAAATACAACAGTGCAGCACTAAAGGGACCCTCTACCTTCTAGAATGTACATAGTCTATACAATAAATAAAACAGAAAATTGCACAATTTCTGCTGGCTGGACTGAACTGAAGATCAATCTTCATACTTCAGGCTGAGGGTTGAGGCAAAACTTTAAGGGTCATCCTGGACCATATTATATTTCATTCTTCTAATGGTGGTTTGGATTTGTCTTCTAGGCTGGGCTGCTCTAAACATTTATAGTTCCAACATTGTAGAGTTCATCTTATATATGTGGACTATCCTAGTGTATTCTCCCATAAGTCTTGGAAGATTTATGGTGATTATTTTGAGGTTTCCATCCTTGCATAAAGCACAATGCAGTCTTCATCTGAAAATGGGTTGTCAAAAGAATTAAACATATGATCATCACAAACAATTGATAAAAACTTCTTAAATAAATGCTTTGGGCTAGTTGCAAATACTATTCTGATAGCATTTCCAATGAGAATGATACATTTAAGTGTACCAGATCTGAAATGGTGTTTTGGTTTTGAAGGATTTTTTCCCTCTAAAAAATCATATGTCCTATAAGTAGGATATCTGATAAAAAATAACCAACATGAAAAATGTGGGGATAATTTGGTGCCTACCTGAAAAGTTAATTGTGTTTCAGATCCTTGATTTCAAAAAGGTTCTACAGAATTAGTCTGCAATTCCCCTACCTATGTTTATATATGCAGTTCTACAGGGAGCTTTTATTTAGAAAAAGTCCACATAAGGGTAGGCTCCATTCCTTTCTATATTTGCATTACATAATTGGATTTCATTCTGATTTTGAAATGCTTATATGCCTGCCAAATAATTTAAGCTATTTAATTTGTTTTGAATGTTTTAGATGGTTTACAATACAATATTCTAATTTTATTTAAAAAGAGAGTTCTATAGTTCGAAAGGAAAGAACACTAGATAATTGACTGAAGCCACATGAAGAAATAAAGATCTCTGATAAAGATAATGACATGAATAAATATAAATAACAGTACTACTGTATTTTTTATTTGTAACTCCTCTTTTTTATTTCCTGTAGGATATAAAAGACAAAAGCATAAAATGTAATGATGAATCAGTGGTATGGTACTCATAGAAAAGAACTACATAAAGATAGGGGGAAAGAGGGGTATAGGAACATAGTTGTTCAGATGGTATCAAAGCCAACCAGATTGCTATAGGTTCTGGATGTTTAATTTAAGCCCCATGGTAACCACAAAGAAAACATCGTAGAAAAAGCATACGCATAGAAACTAAAAGTAGAATACCATGCTGGGGGTCAGGGGGTCAGGCGGACTTAATGCAAAAGGAGTGTAGCTTCTATTTGTGGTGAAAGTACTAGAATGGTTTCTCTTTCCTGCAACTGGACCCAGATGACAGATAAGTACATCATCTACCTCAATATTTAAACAAAAGGGCAAATGAGCAGTCCATTAGTGAGAAACTGTATCGGGTAGCATGCACTGGTGTATGAGCTCTGGAGCCAGAATAACTTGGTGCAAATTCTGACTCTGTCCCACACTAACTGTATGACATGGTAAGTTAGCCTCCCCATTCCTCAATTTCTCTATCTATAAAATGAGAATATTAATAATACCTACACCTTAAAAGTCCACCTTATAGTTTTGTAACTTGGGCAAGATGCAGATCTCTATGTATCAGTTTCCTCTTTGTAAAATAAGGATGACTTTTGAGAGGCTGTAAGGAAGTCTATTAAAAGATTACATAAGATAAACCTAAGATTAAATAAGATAAATAGCAATAAGCACATAAAAAGATGTTCAACATCAATAGCCATTAGGGAAATGCAAACCAAAACTACAATGAACTGAGTAGGGTCAGGAAGGGTAGCACCTGGTCTGCCACCTGCAGCTGAACCTGGTTTGTGTGTGCCAGTGGTAGTTACTGCAGTGACTCCAGTATCATGTATTCCTGATGTGTGTAAAGATAACCAAAGAGTTAAGGAAGTTGCTAAGAAGGTACACTGGTGGTGCTTCAGGAAAAAGCCTGCAGGCTGAGGGCAAGTTCCACTCTGAGGGCTTTTGGTTTACCAAGAAGAAAGTGAATATGATGGATCAAAGCAACAGCCTACTATCTTATGCTCCAGGCTTGGCCTCGCCTCAGGGTGCCATGACTCCTGGAATCCCCATCTAGTCCAGTGATGCCTTATGGCACAAACCTGACACCACAGCCTATTCAGAGCACCAATCATCTGTCTGTTTTGGAAGAGGAGCCAAGGTGGTGGCGGCGGCAGTTCAGCCATCCACACCCAGCCAGCGACACAGGGGCCCCTGGCCAAACTCCGCAGATCTTCACAGTCTCTTACACCTGAGCCTCTGCCAGGTACCACCTGTATCCTCCCATCCCCATGATGCCCATTGCTCCTGCCACCCCAGCATCTGAGAGCTCTGGAATTGTACCACAGCTTCAAAATGTATCCACAGTGAATCTTGGTTGTAAACTTGACCTAAAAACCATCATTCTTCATGCCCAAAATGTTGAATAGAATTCCAAATGGTTTGCTGCTGTAGTCATGAGAATAAGAGAGCCACAAGTTACTGCTCTGATATTCAGTTGTGGGAAAATGGTGTGCATAGGAGCTAAAAGTGAAGAACAATGTTGAGTGAAGCAACCCAGGCATTGAAGGACAAATACTACATGACCTCAATGATATGAAATAAGTAAACCAAACTGCCTCAGAGAGCTAGAGATTGGATGATAGGCTTACAGGAAATCGGGGGGGGTAGAAGAAGGACGTACGCTGACATCTACATGGGTGAAATCTATGATAAGCTGGAGGTAAGTATGTGTACACGGAAGGGATAAAATGGGGGCATAGGGTTACCTTTGGGTGGGGCTTTGCGGGCTTGAGGGGGGACTAGGGATGGGAGGATGGGTAATATTGCCCAAGAAATTGGGGGGAGGGTGGGGCAACATACGAACATAGGAGATTGTCAGGTGTTCGTTGAGAGTATAATGCTGAGAAAACCTTTTAAAAAATATAAGGAAAGTTACCTGTTTAAGATACTTAAAGGGAATAATCTGACACAGGACAGACTCCTAAGGAATATGTGAATGTTCATTTTGCCAGAGTAGGTTATATCATTGGATAGAGACCCATATAATGAGAGTGAAGGTATACCCACATCCTGGGGAGGACTGATGCCCTCAAATAGAGGGAACTGTATCTCTCAAGAGAAATGGTGGCTCCCAAGGCATTACGACAGTTGAGCATGTCAAGCCCTCAACACTGTTGCAAGTATCTCTGAACATGGCTCTTCAAGAAATGAAGATTGACTGTCACTGTGGGCCCTAAGGGGTAGGGGAAATAGGTATTGAACAGATGGAACCAATGTAACTGTGTGGGCAATAGAAGTGTTTCACAAGAGTACGCAAGGATGGATATAAGACATGTAAAATTACACCAAAAATATATAGGGGCTGATAGGCTAAAATGTAAATCATAATGAAAAACATAAGATAACTAAAAATTTAGAAAATTGTATAGTCTAAAATATAAACCACTATGTAAACACAAATGTTACCTTGTTGGAAAGCTATTGTCTCAATATCTGTACATCAGTTTCAGTAAATATGGTATGAATATGTTAAAAAAAAAAAAAAAGTGAAGAACAGTCCAGACTAGTGGCAAGAAAATATGCCAGAGTTGTACAAAAGTTGGGTTTTCTGGCTAAATTCTTGGATTTCAAGATTCAGAAGATGGTAGGGAGCTATGATGTGAAATTTCCTATAAGATTAGAAAACCTGGTACTTACCCACCTACAGTTTAGTAGTTATGAGCACAGAGTTATTTCCTGGTTTAATCTACAGAATGATCAAGCCCAGAATTGTTCTCCTCATTTTTGTTTCTGGAAAAGTTGCATTATCAGATGCTCAAGTCAAAGCAGAAATTTATGAAGCTTTTGAAACATCTGTATTTCTGGACTGTGCCTTATATAAATAATAAAGACAACGGTAACGTAGCATGTACTACCACTTCATACCCACTAGAAGGACTACAATAACAATAATAATAACCCCAGAAAATAACAAGTATTGGTGAGGATGTGGAGAAACTGGAACACTCATACACTGCTGATGGGAATGTAAAATGGTACAGTCACGTTGGAAAGCAGTTTGGCAGTTCCTCAAAAAGTTAAAACATAAGAGTTTCTGCATGACCCAGAGATTCCACTTCTCATTTAATACCTAAAAGAAATAAAACATATCCACACAAAAATTTGTACATGAATATTCAAACCATCTCTTCACAATAGCCAAAAAACAACTCAAATGTCCATCAACTAATGAAAGGTTTAAAAAAATGTTTAAATCACAAACTACTATCAACAGCAACAGTGGTCATTTCAGAGTTAGGAGGTGATGGCATATTATTCAGCCATAAAAAGGAATAAAGTACCAATAATGTGTTTCAATATGGATGAGTCTTAAAAACATTATGCTAAGTGAAGGAAGTCAGACACAAGATCACATATGTATGATCTCTTTTATATGAAATGTTCATAATGGGTAGATCCATATAGACAGAGAGTAGATTAGTGGTTGCCTGGGGGTAAGGGGATGTGGGAATGGGAGGGAGAGCTAGTGGGTACAGGGTTTTTTTTTTTACAAGGTGATGAAAATGTTCTGAAATTAGATGAATATATGAAAAAAACCCACTGAATTGTGCAGTTTAAAAGGACGAATTATGGTGAGTTATATTTCCTGTAGCGTATGAATTATATTCTCAATGTTATGTGAATTATATCTCAATTAAAACTATATATAAATAGCTCATATTTGAATGCTTACTATAATAGCAGGCACTGAGTTAAGCACTTTACACTCATTATCTCATTTCACAATAGCCCCATGAGGTAGGTACTGCTGTGATCCCCACTGGATGGATAAAGAAACTGAGGCATAAAGAAATTAAAAGAAAATCTTCCCCAAGATTGCACAATGAGCAAATGAACAGAGATTGGAATTCAGGCAGACTGACCCCAAAGCCAGCACTCCCAAGTTCCACACTCTTTTGCCTTTCGTAATGTAAGCAAAATACCTAGTAGAATGGCTTCAGAAGGCTTGGGATCCACAAATATTAGGCATTATTGTTAGGATGTTCCAATTTGCACATCCGAAAGAAAACCAGTGACAATGTGGAGGAAAGGGAATGGTGGGAGAGGCAGGGACCCAGATGACAGATTTAAAGGCTTACTGCAATTGTTAAAGTATGAAACGGCAAGAATGTGTACCAAGACAATGGCAGTAGGGACAGAGAAAGGAGCTGAAGCCAGGAACTATTTTCAAGAAAACAGAGGTTGTCCAGTAAATTAGAGTTAGTTACAACTTGACAGCATTTACATCTACAGGGCACTAACATAAGTTACCTTCATAATAGTACTCAAGTCATCAAGAAAAGTTTAAGTTATTTTCAGAATGTGTGATTTATTAAGTCATGGATATGGGTAATACATTTCAGGTTTTCTTCTTTCATTAAGTTGACCTTATAAATTAATTGAAACAGCAAGTCTGACTAATTCATGTGGGATAGCCAGAATTCCACTGGAAATATTTTAAATGTCTATAAGAATTAAATATCTTAAAAGTCCTAAGAATATGAAAAAACTCAAGATTCTTGCCAAGTTCAAAGATCTTTAAAAGAGTGGATGGAAAAGACAATTATATACTTTAGGATCCATTAAACCCAGGTCTTTGGAATAGAAGGAAAAGACGTGTATTTCCAGGAATAAACAAAAGACTTAGGTAACAAGTATAACTTTTTTTTTTAAGATTTGTTTCTCTCCCCTTCCTCCGCCCCTGCCCCCCCCCCCCCCGCTGTCTGCTCTCTGTGTCCATTCACTGTGTGTTCTTTGTCCACTTGCATTCTCGTCAGCAGCACCAAGAATCTGTCTCTTTGTTGCGTCATCTTGCTGCATCAGTTCTGTGTGTGTGCGGTGCCACTCTTAGGCAGGCTGTGCTTTTTTCATGCAGGGCGGCTCTCCTTGAGGGGCGCACTCCTTGAGCATGGGGCTCCCCTATGCAGGGGTCACCCCTGCGTGGTATGGCACTCCTTGTGCGCATCAGCACTGCGAGTGAGCCAGCTCACCACACAGATCAGGAGGCCCTGGGTTTGAACCCTGGACCTCACATGTGGTAGGCAGATGCTCTATCAGTTGAGCCAAACCCTCTCCCCACAAGTATAACTTGGATTTAAAAGGTTGTGGCCTATAATATCATCTCTTTTAAAATATGTAGTTATTAACCTAGAAGTTAGTGTATCCTATCAGGGTCCACCAAAAGGAATCCAGGCAAAATCTCTGGATCATAAGGAACTTCAGTTAACTGGAATGGTAATTATATTCTTTGGTGGGTAGTCAGCCAAAGGGGTGCTAATGCAAAATACCAGAAATTGGTTGGTTTTTCTAAAGGGCATTTATTTGGGGTAGGAGCTTACAGATACCAGGATATAAAGCCTAAGTTACTTCCCTCACCAATGTCTATTTTCACATGTTGGAGCAAGATGGCTGCCAATGTCTGCGAGAGTTCAGGCTTCCTGGGTTCCTCCCTTCCAGGGCCTTGCTTCTCTTTCCTCTGTAGGCTTACTTCCCAGGGCTCCACTTAGGGCTTCAGCATCAAACCTCCAACATCAAAAACTCTTAACTCTATCCTTTGTTGTGTGTTTTATCTGTAAGTCCCCACCCACCAAAGGGTGGGGACTCAACACCCTACTGGCACAAGAGGTTTACATAATTACTTAATCAAGTAAACCTATGAATTCAATATAATCTAATATGCCCAGAGGAAAAGATCAGTTTGCAAACATAATCCAACATTTCTTTTTGGAATTCATCAATAACATCAACTGGGTAAACCTCTTTAAACCCTGGAAGGATTTAGATGCAAATATAAAAATGTTTAAGGAAAGTGGAGGGGCAAGATGGTGGCTGAGAGGGCATTATAAGAGTCAATTTGTCCTACATGGCAATTAATAATCTAAACAAAGCTATCTAAAGCACCTTTTTTGGGGGGGGTCCAGAAGACCAGAAGATCATCCTGCAACATTCTTAAAAGAATGGAAGGAGGAGTCTGCCCATCTGTAGTGAAGATTTGTGAGCAGAGCATTCCACACTACACAGGCTGGTGCCCATCCCCTACTGGTGGCACAAGCCACTTCAGGAGCTATTCTGTGGCTTGAGCTAGAAGCTCCATTTCCCAAAAACAGGACAGGAAGAACAGATGGGCACCGACAGCAGTAACTGATGAATAAATTTGGCTGGCTAAAGTTTGAACCTGTACAATCAGAAGAGGCCAGTAGCCACCATTTTAACTCTGCCTCCCACATGAAGGGCAGAAGGGCTGATTAAAAATCATGGTGCTGGCAGGGACCAGCTTCTTTCCACCCAGATTGGACTGCAGCCCTGGCATTGGCTCCAGCCCTACCTCAAGCAGGGAAGAAGCTGGGAGGACCTGCACCAGCCTTTCTGGGCAACTGCAGGCATTTTTGGCTGGCACAGACTGGATAGTGGGACACCTGGGGCTCCATCCTCACCCCCGATAGGATGGGAGAGGAGCTGTGTTTCCTCAGCCTCTCTGGGCAACTTTTCACTTTCAGCCTGCATGGACTGAACTGTTGGGTGCCTGTGTTCCCCAATCCCTAAAGGGCAGAAGAGACAGTACTCCTTTGGCCTCTCAGGGCAACTGCAGGAACATTCAGCCCACATAGATTAGATTGTTGGGCACTCCAGAGGGTCCATCCCCACCACTGGGAGGGAGGAAGGGGGGGGTCAGTGCTATGTCAGTCTACCTGGGCAACTGTGGTCATTTTGGACCCACACAGCATAGATTACTACCCACACCTGCAGCTCCATCCCTGTCCCAGACAGGGGATGAAGGGGCGTGAAGCTTCATCAGTCTCTCTGTACAACTACAGACAGTCTTGGTCTGCATAGTTCAGATTACTTCACACGGCTACAGCTCTGTCCCTATCCCTGTCAGAGGAGAAAGGTGGGAGAAACTTCATCAGTTCCCAGGGCAGTGCAGGTAGCTTCAGCCTCCATAGCTTACAGTATCAACTACATCCTTGCCTTCTAGTACACAACCAGCAAGGGAGAAAGGGCAAGAAAGCCCTAGAGTAATGAAACTGCACCCAGAATAATTACATCTAGAAAGCCAGATTGCAAGGCACCAACAAAAAATTATAATCCATAGAAGAAACAGGAAGATACGGCCCAGTCAAAGAACAAGATAGGCCTCCAGATGACATAATGTAGTTGAGACAACTAATCATAGATGTTCAAACAAATTTCCTTAATAAGTTAAATGAGATGGCTCCAGAGACAAAGGATTCAAAGAATACACAGGGTGAGCACAAAGAAGAATTTGAAAGCATACACAGAAAAATAGCAGATCTTAGAGGAATGAAAGGCACGATAAATGAAATTAAGAATACACTGGAGGTATATCACTGATATGGAGACTGTGGCCACGGGAGTTGTTGAAGGCAGGAAGAGGGAAAAAGAGGTGTGGTATTAGGGCATTTTCGGGACTTGGAATTGTCCTCAATGATATTGGAGGGATAGATGCAGAACATTATATATCCTGCCATAACCCACTGAATGGACTGGGAGAGAGTATAAACTACAATGTAAACCATAATCCATGCTGTGTAGCAATGCTCCAAAATGTACTCATCAAATACAATAAATGGACCACAGTAATGAAAGAAATTGTTGATGTGGGAGGAGTGGGGGGTGTGGGGAGTGGGGTATATGGGAACCCCTTATATTTTTAATGTAACATTTTGTGTGATCTATGTATCTTTTTAAAAAAGATAACAAAAAATGGAAAAAAAATACACTGGAGGGGAGTGGGTATAGCTCAAATGGTTAAGCGCCTGCTTCTCATGTACAAGGTCACAGGTTTGATCCCCAATACCTCCTAAAAACAAAACAAACAAATGGAAAAAAAAACAAATCTTATTGGTGAACAGATATAACTCGGTTGTTGAGTGCCTGCTTCCCATGTATGAGATGTGGGTTCAATCCCCATTACCTCCTTAAAAAAACAAAACAAAACAAACACTGGAGGTATATAACAGCAGATTTGAAGAGACAGAAGAAAGGGTCAGTATGCTTACAAACATGGCCTCTGAAAGTGAACATACAAAAGACCAGGTAAAGAAAAGAATGGAAAAAATTGAACAGGATCTCAGGGAAATAAATGATGGCAAGAGACATGCAAACATACATGTCAAGGATGTCCCAGAAGGAGAAGAGAAGGGAAAAGGGGCAGAAGGCATATCTGAAGAAATAAGGGAAGAAAATTTTCTAATCCTATTAAAGGACATAGATATCCATGTGCAAGAAGCACAACATACTCCCATCTGAAGAAATTCAAATAGACCAACTCCAAGACACATACTAATCAGAATGTCAAATGCTAAAAACAAAGAGAGAACTCTGAAAGAAGCAAGTGAAAAGTGATGCATAATATACAAGGGATACTCAATTAAGATTAAGTGCTGATTTCTCAACAGAAACCATGAAGGCAAGAAGGCAGTGGTATACTATACTTAAGATATTGCAAGAGAAAAACTGCCAGCCAAAAATCTTCTATCTGGTAAGACTGTCTTTCAAAAATAGGAATGAGTTTACAATATTCACAGATAAACAGAAACTGAGTTTGTAATGAAAAGACCAGCTTCGCAGGAAATACTAAAAGGAGTGTTACAGTCTGAAAAGAAAAGAAGAGAGAGACTTGGAAGGGAGTCTGGAAGATTATATCAGTAAAACTAAAATTATAAAAAAGAGTGGTGAAAATAAAATATGACAGATAAAACCCAAAGGTCAAAATGGGTGAAATAATAACTGCCTTTACAGTAATAACATTGAATATTAATAGATTAAATTCCCCAACCAAAAGACACAGACTGGTGGAATGGATAAATATAACTATACGCTGTCTACAAGAGACTCACCTCAACAAAATACTTACTAATTGAATCCAACAATACATTAAAAGAATTATTCATCATAATCAAGTGGGTTTTATACCAGGCATGCCAGGGTGGTTCAGTACAAGAAAATAAATCAGTGTAATACACCACATTAATAAGTCATTAATAAAAGAAGAAAAATCACATAATCCTATTGATTGATGCAGAAAAGGCATTTGACAAAATACAGCATCCTTTCTTGGTAAAAATACTACAAAAGACAGGAGTTGAAGGAAACTTTCTCAACATGATAAAGGCCATATATGAAAAGCCCACAACTAATATTATACTCAATGGCAAAAGACTGAAAGCTTTCCTGTTGAGATTGGAAACAAACAAGGTTGCCCACTGTCACCACTGTTGTTTAATATAGAGCTAGAGGTTCTAGCTAGAGCAATCAGACAAGAAAAAGAAATAAAAACGATCCAAATTGGAAAGGAGGAATTAAAACTTTTGCTATTCACACATATGATCCTAAATCTAAAAAGTCCCAAAAAACCTACAACAAAGCTGCTAGAGCTAATAAACAGTTTCAGTAGAGTGCCAGGATACAAGATCAATACACAAAAATCTGTGATGTTTCTATACACTAGTAATGTGCAATCTGAGGAGGAAGTCAGGAAAAAATTCCATTTACAATAGTGACGAAAAGATCAGATATTTAGGAATAAACTTAACCAAGGATGTAAGGCACTTGTATTCAGAAAACTACAATGCATTGCTAAAAGAAAATTAAAAAAAAAAAAAGACCTAAATAAATGGAAGAACATTCCATGCTCACGGATTGAAAGACTAAATATCATTAAGACGTCGATTCTACCCAGATTGATACACAAAATCAATACAATCCCGATAAAAATTCTACCAGCATTTTTTAAACAAATGGAAAATGCAATTATCAAATTTATTTGGAAGGGTAAGGGGCCCCGAAGAGCCAGAAACATCTTAAAAAGGAAAAACGAAGTTGGAGAACTCTCACTTTCAGACTTTAAAACATACTACCTAGCTATAGTGGTAAAACCAGCATGGTACTGGCATAAACATAGACACATAGACCAGTGGAACCGAACTGATGGTTCAAAAACAACCCTTCACATCTATGGTCAGGTGATGTTTGACAAGGCTGTCAAGCCCACTGTAGCAGTTTGATATGGTTATGAATTCCAAAAATAGATATTGGATTATATTTGTAATCTGATCTGTACCTGGGCCTGATTGAATTATGATTAGGGTTTCAATTGGGCCATGTCATTAGGACACTGAGTCCCCACCCACCAAGGGACTCACAGATAAAAGGCATGGCAAAGCACAGAGCTGTAGGTTCTTAATGTTGGAGTTTTGATGTTGGAGTTTGATGCTGAAGTCTTAAGCAGAGCCGTTCACCTGTTTACAGCTGACCTTGTGGAGAGAGGCAAAGCCCAGAGAGCCTCCTAGTCTAGTCTACAGCAGTCCTTGTGGAGAAAGCAGGAGCTGAGCCCAGAGGAGCCCAGAAAGCCTGAACACTTGCAGACGTTGGCAGCCATCTTGCTCCAACATGTGAAAATAGACTTTGGTGAGGGAAGTAGCTTATGCTTTACGGCCTGGTATCTGTAAGTTCCTACCCCAAATAAATACCCTTTATAAAAACCAACCAATTTCTGGTATTTTGCATTAGCACCCCTTTGGTTGATTAATACACCCACTCAGCTGGGGCAGAATAGTCTATTCACCAAATGGTGCTGGGAGACTGGGAGAACTGGATATTCACATCCAAAAGGAAGAAAAAGTACTCCTATCTCACACTTTATTAAAAAAATCAACTCAAGGCGGCAGACTTGGCCCAGCGGTTAGGGTGTCCATCTACCACATGGAGGTCCCCAGTTCAAACCCCGGGCCTCCTTGACCCGCGTGGAGCTGGCCCATGTGCAGTGCTGATGTGCACAAGGAGTGCCCTGCCATGCAGGGGTGTCCCCCGCGTAGGGGAGCCCCACGCGCAAGGAGTGCACCCGTAAGGAGAGCTGCCCAGCCTGAAAGAAAGTGCAGCCTGCCCAGGAATGATGCCCCACACACGGAGAGCTGACACAACAAGATGACGCAACAAAAAGAAACACAGATTCCCGTGCCGCTGACAACAGAAGCAGACAAACAAGACGCAGCAAACAGACACAGAGAGCAGACAACCGGGGTGTGGGGGGGGGAAGGGGAGAGAAATTTTTTTTTTAAAAATTAACTCAAAATGGATCAAAAAGGGAAGCAGATTTGGCTCAACGGATAGAGCGTCCACCTATCACATGGGAGGTCCAGGGTTCAAACCCAGGGCTTCCTGACCCGTGTGATGAGCTGTCCCACACGCAGTACTGATGTGCGCAAGGAGTGCCATGCCACGCAAGGGTGTCCCCCGCCTAGGGAAGCCCCATGTGCAAGGAGTGCACCCTGTAAGGAGAACCATCCAGCATGAAGAAAAGTGCAGCCTGCCCAGTAGTGGCGCCACATACACAGAGAGCTGACGCAGCAAGATGACGCAAGGAAAAGAGACACAGATTCCAGTGCTGGTGACAAGAATACGAGCAGACACAGAAGAACATATAGTGAATGGACACAGAGAGCAGACATTGGGGGGGGGGAGGTGCAGGGAAGGGGAGAGAAATAAAAAACAAATCTTAAAAAAAAAAAGGATCAAAGATCTAAATATAAAAGCTAGAACCATAAAGGTCCTAGAAGAAAACGTAGGAAAACATCCTCAAGACCTGGTAATAGGTGGTGGATTCTTAAACCTAACACTGAAAGCAATGAAAGAAAACATGAACAAATGGGACCTCCTAAAACTTCAACACTTTGGTGATTCAAAGGACTTCATCAAGAAGGTAAAAAGGCAGCTCACTCAAAGGGAGAAAGTATTTAGAAACCACATATCTGATAAGGGTTTGAATTATGGAAGATGAAATCAGAAAGGGAAGGCAGAGTGATGGGGTGGGACATGTGAGGCCAGTTCCTGAGGCCAGTTCCTCTACCGCCTGGTAATCCTCCACGGGGGCTTTTAATCTGTATGAAATGGGGAGCCACTGACCAGGTTTGAGCAGAGAAGTGACAAAAAGTTCCCTCAAAAACATTAAAAAATTAGATGTAATCCTTCAAATATTATAGACATACTATGCCACTTGAAAGGGTTAAGTTTATTACATGGAAATTGTTTAATCTAGAAAACAAGATTTAAACGCTATAGGATGAATCCAGTATCACCTTACAAATTTTTTGCTGGTCCCAAACCATTACCAACAGCAACCGTGGTGATACAGGGGCTATGGGATAAGGATTGCTCTCTGCGTCTTCGTTGGGTGAGAAATTTAAATGGCTAGCTTCTTAGAAGGAGCACCCATATGCGAGTGACCCCTGCTGACATTTTACAACAGCTGACTCCACACGTGTGCCCCCTTGGGGAAGGGTCTGGGGCCACAGATTCTGACATCCTGTCTTCCACTTGTGTGGCCAGGGAGGTTTCCGGGAATAACGAAATCCGATCCCGGATTACCAGTGAAGGGCTCTGCCTTAGGGGGACAGGCAAGCAAGCCCACTCACACCCGGGGTATGGGAGAGATAAGGAGGTTTAAGCCTCAAATCCTCAGTAGAGGACTCTACACTGATAAAGAGCTCTTAAGTCCTGCCCTTCTGGAAGACTGGTCTGGGGGGTGCTATTGGGAGGGAATGCAGGACCCCTTGGAAGGGTCCCGTCATTCACCTCCTGGCTAGGGGTGAACCTTCAGTGCTTACGGCGTTTCCTCATCTGGAAAACGGGTAACTATCAGCCTGGCTGGGTGGTTGTTTTCTGTGAAATTAAGTGAAATAATTCGTTTAAGTTAAAGCACTTCGTTTACTAAATTTATTCTGCAATCATGAAGGTTTATTAAGGATAGAGGCGAAACTGACGTGTGTAGTTAGAAGCCCGCTAAGTACTGACGTGGGTATTTAGAAGCCCGCTAAGTGTGCTTCCACACCCGTCCTGGAAAGATGTGGAGTCTGGCTATTGGCACAACGAACAAGTAAAAGCATTTGCAGAAGGGGCCAAACCGCTAATTTACAAAAGGGACATGGGGAGAAGATGCTTATGCATGATTCCGTCATAAAACAAGTACTTAGAGCTCAGTAGTTGTTAGGCGTAGTAAGCCTCCCTTCAGTTCTAAGCCCAGACCTGTCGCATCATGACACAAAACCAGAGGATGGAGAATGAGCAGAGAAACTCCGGCCGCAGCACTGGGTGCCACCCTCCGAGGAAAAGCCCGAGGCCATGCGGGGAGAAGCCGCGGGCCCCGTCCCGCGCGCGCCCCGCGCAGCCCCATTGGGCGGGCCGCCCGTCACTCAGTCGCGCAGCCCGTGCCCGGTCTGCCGCCAACCCTCAGGGAGTCAGCGGCGCCCGACGGCTCCAGACACGCCCGGCACCGTCCCCGCGCCGGCTCCCTGCCGCCGCCGCCAGGAGGCTCCGCGCGCCTTCCCGCCTTTCCCCGCGCCGCGGCCCGGTCGGGCTGCGAAGCGGGCGCCGCGCTGGGCGGGGGCGGCCGGGCGCGGGCGGCGACGGCGCGGCCATTGTCCCGCAGCCCCTCCCGGGCGCTCAGGCAGGGCTGCCCGGCGGGCGGAGAGGCACGGCCGGGCGCGGGCAAGGGCGGCCGCGGGAGCTGGTGCGCCCCGGCGCCGCCCGCCTCTCCCCGCGGACCGCCCGGCCGCCGCCCGAGGCCGGGTCCTCCGCCGCCAGCTTTGCGCGTCCCCTTTGTGACCAGCCCCTCGGAGCGGGTGGCCGCCGCCGCTTCGCCCGGGGCTGCAAATGGCGCCCGCTCGCCTCTGCCTCTCGCCTCCCGCCACTCTCCCGGGCCGGCGAACGTCTGGGGGCGGCGCGCCCTGGGCCCGCATCCCGCCGCCGCTAGGGCGGTCAGAGCCCGCGCGGCCGGAGGCGCCTCCGCCCGCAGCTAGGCTCGCCGACCGGTCCCGGGCAGCCCCGACGCCCCGCCCGCCCTCTGCCCGCGCCGCGCGCAGCCACTTACCGCGGGCCGCGGCGCACCGGCGGGTCGCGCGCGCGGGCCGGGGGAAGATTCCTGGTTCTCGGCAAGGGAAATACCCCCTTTCGAAGCCGTTCCTTTGCGCCCTAAAACAAGTAGCCCCAACGTGAGAGAAACAAAAGGTATTTGCTGACGTGGGCGTTGGACAGAAACGCCCGAGGGCTGGGGACACAATTAAAGGGGCAACGCACAGATTTCAGGCACCAACCAGCAGCTTTGCCCACTCCCCCTGTCCTTGCCTACACCCCGCTGCACCCTCCAGAGGCACTCGGGTGCCCAGATTCCCTAGCAGTTGACTGCAGAATCATTATTTAGTCAGGAGCTTAAATTTAAAATTGTACTTTACGTTGGGAAAGGCGCCTCCGGAGGGCAGAAGGGCTGGATTTCTAGGATCTGGGGAATTTGGTTTAGGAAAGAGGGAGGGACTTAGGCGTGCCCACAATTACTGTATAAGTACATGTGACATTGTACTTAAGTTTAGCAACGTCAAATATAACAGATTTCTACAGATTTTTCCCCTGTATTGAAGTAGTTATTTTCGTCGGAGATAACCTTCTCTAACTTCTGTAGGTCACAGGCATTTCGTTTGAAGAGGAAAAACCAGACAGGCTGAAATAAGAGAACATAATTCTTAGTTAAGTTCATAGAAAATAGAAAATTAGTAAAAACAGCATGTTTTGTGTTTTCAGATACATTCATTGCACATCAAGCCTTCTGACATATTTATACCTCTAATGTTTATGGTAAAGCATCAGGATATACATTTGCTAAAATAGTAAATCACTGGATTTTTATGTTACTATAGAAGCATTAGTTCTATAAACTAGTTTTTTGTTCCTTTAGTTGGGGTCAGATACAGAAAAGTATTACAGTAAAAGTGAAAAAAAAACCTCAAATTTTCAAAACATACATTTATCTTTTGAATGAATTCTTCTATGTCAACATCAGTTATATTAGACAAAGTTTATAAGTTTGGTTTCATCAATAATTAGTTATACATTTTGAAGATCATACCCTCTGCAGGACCAATAAAAATATTCAACTATCTTTTAACTGTCCCTTCTATATCTATATTACCTCCACGGGTGTGTTGCTATTTAGTTTTTTGTTTGTTTTTTAAGATTTATTTTATTTCTCTCCCCACCTCCCCCCAGTTGTCTGTTTTCTCTGTCCATTTCTGTGTGTTCTTCTTTTGTCCACTTATGTTGTTGTCAGCGGCCGGGAATCTGTGTTTCTTTTCGTTGCGTCATCTTGCTGCGTCAGCTCTCCGTGTGTGCAGGCGCCCTTTCTTTCGCACTGGGCAGCTCTCCCTACAGGGCGCACTCCTTGCATGTGGGGCTCCCCTACGCGGGGGGGGGGCACCCCCACATGTCACGGCACTCCTTGTGCACATCAGCACTGCACATGGGCCAGCCCCACATGGGTCAAGGAGGCCCGAGGTTTGAACTGTGGACCTCCCATGTGGTAGATGGACGCCCTAACCACTGGGCCAAGTCTGCTTCCCGCTATCTAGTTTTAGAAAAGTAGAAACATGTTTGAAAAACATCAGGTATCAGGCTTGTTGGATATACTCTGTTATATCCAACTGAGACTTCTCCCAGAAAGACTTGGTCATTTTTAGAGCAGAAGGTTTCATTTCAGCCTCAGTTGACTAAAACGTGCAAAGGATTCTATGAACGTGTTCTCAAAGAGCATGAAAGGTCAGTGTAAGGAAGAATAGGAGTTTACTATTATACTTATTAAGAGAGAAGTGAGCAGGAAGTGCTGTGAAGCTAATCCTCTCAGAAACTGAAACTGGAAGGTCCAGCAAATCCAAGGCAGCTCAGGGCACCAGACTTTTTCTTCACCTTCACTCTATCAGCATCAGGAGTTCATGCTTCTGTTTGCTGGTACTCCATTATTAACCAGCACACAGTCTCTCTCTTTTTTTAAGGTTATTTTTAAAGCCGTTTTATTGATATATTTACATACTATACAATCTATGCACAGTGTACAATCAAGACTTTTAATATAAACACAGTGTTATGCATTCCTCATCAAAAAATTTTAGAACAATTTCATTACCTCAAAAAGAAAAACTCTAAACCTCTGAGCAGTCACTTCTCAATCCCTCCACATAACCACTAATCTAATTCCATCTTTATATTTGAGTTATATTTACTTTTATATAAATGGAATCATACAGTAAGAATATATTCTCTTTTTTTTTTTAATTTAATCCCCCCCCCCAGATGGCTCCCTCATCTGTCTGCTTGTTGTTTCTGCTCACCTTCTTTAGGAGGCACCAGGAACTGAACCCAGGACCTACCATGTGGGAGGTGGGTGCCCAGCTGCTTGAGCTACATCAGCTCCCCAGCCCATATTCTCTTATGCTCTACTTTTCTTTCTTTTTCTTTCATTGCTGCTGCCGTGTGTATGTGTGTATGTGCATTTTCAGTTCTAATTCTTGAATGAGACAATTCATTCCAATATTAACAGATACCCACTATGGGTAAGGTTCTGTGCTAGGCTCTTGGAATGCAATGATAGACCTGATGCCTGCCTTCAAGGGACTTACACTCTAGTGGGGGAGATAGACAGTAATCAAATAAAAGTATAATTCAAAACTTTGATAAATCATGAAGGAGAGGTACATAGTGCTATGAGCATATGGAAAATGAAGGGACCTATCTTATGGGGGAAGGGAGATTTAGGGAAGGTGTCCTTGAGAAAGTGATCTTGATTGGAAATCTGAAGTAGGAATTACAGGCAAAGGTGGGAGTAGTGGGGAGTACTTCATACAGAAGGAGCAAAATGTAGTGCTTGATAAGAAGGAGCATGACATAAAAGGCTAAGGAGGCAGGAGTGCAGAGTGAGAGTGGTGGGAGAAGAGGTGGGAGAAGTGAGCAGGCACGAGCCCATGCAGGGCTTTGTTGGGCCATGCCAAGAACTGTGGAAGCTACTAATGTTATTTAAGCTGAGGGGTGAATGTCTGGCATGAGAAAAGCTTTTGGAAAAGATGGCCATGACTACCATGTGGGAAATAGATTTAGAAGAAGGGAAGAGTAGATAGCAATAGTCCAGCCAAGGGAAGAGGAAATCGTGAACGAGAGTGGAGGGAGAAGAGACAGAAGCAGTAGAAATCGAGAGGCATAAATATTAAAAGTAATCAGTTGGCTATTAGGAATAAAGGAGCAGGAAGCATCAAAGGAAATTCTCAGTCTTTTGGTTTGTGGAATTGGATCAATGGTGGTCCCATTCATGGAGAAAGGGAAGACTAGAAGAAGCAGATTTATGTGTGTGTGTGTGTGTGTGTGTGTGTGCGTGTCGAGTAGGAAGGCAATACAGATTATAAATTCAGCATGAATAAATTGAGGTTGAGGTGTCTTTGGGACAGGCAGTTAGAGATGCAGATTTAACATCCTCATTCTTTTTTAAGATTTGTTTTATTTATTTATTTCTCCTCCCCTCATTGTTTGCACTCACTGTTCATCTTCTTTTTAGGAGGCACCAGGAACCAAATCCAGGACCTCCCATGTGGGAGGGAGGCACCCAATCACTTGAGCCATATCTGCTCCCTGCTTGATGTGTCTCTCACTGTGTTTCCTCATTGTGTCTCCTCATTGCATCATCTCATTGAGTCATCTTGTTGCATCAAATCCTGCCCCGGCCCATCACATCAGTTTACTGTCTTGCTCATCTTCTTTAGGAGGCACTGGGAACTGAACCCAGGACCTCCCATGTGGTCAGCAGGCACCCAACTGCATGAGCCACATCTGCTTCCCTCTTCATTTTTTTTTTTTTTGTGTACAACATCTGACTCTCATTTATATGTTTGGGGGATTTCCTACCTTATGAGTAATTGGTGTGAAGTAGAATCTGGAAATGCCAGAGATGTGCTTTTCCAAAATCCCTTGCAGCTAGGACAATGGCCCATGGTCTATTTCGATAATCAGATCCACTCACCAGGAGCTTCAAAGAGGAAGCTGTGACACCATCAAGTAAGAACATCAAAAAATTATCTCATGAGTAGATGTAGCTCAAGCAGTTAAACGCCTGCTTCCCACACACAAGGTCCCAGGTTCGATCCCCAGTACCTCCTAAAAACACAACAAACAAACAAACAAGCCAACTCAGAGGAGCTGATGTTGCTCAGTGGTTGAGCATTAGCTTCCCAAATACAAGGTCCCAGGACTCAATCCCTGACCTCAAAAAAAGTACCTCAAGAAAAAAAAAATTATCCCTGACAATGGTGACAGTTGCATCAAAATATCATAATGGCAGTGCTGCTAGTTACATCATCCATTGTCCAGTGCTGGTAGTATTTGTGATGCAAGCTGTTATGTCTCTGCTGAAGGCATTTATGGTGTCCTCACCAGGCCATTTGTGTGGTGTGATTTTGGCAGTCGTTTCTGGGTGCTAAGCATAGCCTCCAATGCTTGTGCTGTGACTCTCTCTGCAAAACTGTGGTCTTTTTTTTTTTTAAACTAATTTTATTTTTAGAGCCATTTTAGGTTTACAGACAAATTGCACAGAAATGACAGAGTTCCCATATATTCTTTGATCTTTTTTGTTTATTTTTTGCTTTTTAAATTTCTTTTTAGTAGAGAAGTTGTCAATTTACAGAAAATCATGCAGAAAAAAATACATGATGAAACAATATTATTGTAATTATACTATTAACTATAGTTCAGAGTTTATGTTAGTTTTATACAGTCCTAAGGTTTTAAAAAAATGTTATGCTAGTAATAATTTACAATCTAAATTTTCCCCTTTTAAGCACATTCAAATATATAATTCAGTGGTATTGGGAAGTGGATTTGGCTCAACTGAAAGAGTGTCCGCCTACCATATGTGAGGCCCAGGGTTCAAACCCAGGGCCTCCTGACCCGTGTGGAGCTGGCCCACGCGCAGTGCTGATGAATGCAAGGAGTGCCATGCTACCCAGGGGTGTTCCTCACATAGGGGAGCCCCACGTGCAAGGAGTGTGCCCCATAAGGAGAGTTGCCCTGTGCAAAAAAAGCGCAGCCTGCCCAGAAGTGGTGCCGCACACACAGAGAACTGATGCAGCAAGATGACACAACAAAAAGAGATGCAGATTCCCGGTGCTGTTGACAAGAATGCAAGCAGACACAGAAGAACACACAGTGAATGGACACAGAGAGCAGACAATGGGGGGGGGAGGGGAAGGGGAGAGAAATAAATTAATCAATCTTTTAAAAAATAATAATTCAGTGGTTTAATTACATTCACAATGTTGCTCCTCATTGCAATCATGCATTACCAAAATTTTTAATCCCAAACAGAAACTCCATAGCAATTAAACAATAACTCCCCTTCCCTACTCCCACCCCAAACCTTGGTAACCTGTATTCTAGTTTCTAACTCTATGAATTTGCTTATTCTGATTATTTCATATCAATGAGATCTTACAATATTTGTCCTTTTATGTTTGACTTATTTCACTCAACATGATGTCTTCAAAATTCACCCATATTGTTACATGTGTCCAAACTTCATTCCTTTTTATGGCTGAATGATATTCCATTGTATATATAAACCACAATTTGTTTATCCATTCATCTGTTGATAGGCACTTTGGTTGCTTCCACCTTTTACTGTCATGAATAATACTGCTATGAACATATTATACAAATATCTGTTCGAGTCCCTACTTCCAGTTCTTTTTGGTGTATACCTTAGAAATGGGATTGCTAGGTGATATGGTAATTCTATACCTAAGTTTCTGAGGAACCACCAAACTGTTTTTCATAGCAACAGCACCATTTTACATTCCCACCTACAATGAATGAGTGTTTGTACTTCTCCACATCCTCTACAACACTTATTATTTTCCATTAAAAAAATAATAATAGCCAATCTAGTGAGTGTGAAATGGTATCTCACTGTGGGTTTTTTTTTTTTTTTTAAAGATTTATTTATTTATTTAATTCCCCCCCTCCCCTGGTTGTCTGTTCTTGGTGTCTGTTTGCTGCGTCTTGTTGCTTTGTCCGCTTCTGTTGTCGTCAGCGGCACGGGAAGTGTGGGCGGCGCCATTCCTGGGCAGGCTGCTCTTTCTTTTCACGCTGGGCGGCTTTCCTCACGGGCGCACTCCTTGCTCGTGGGGCTCCCCCACGCGGGGGACACCCTTGCGTGGCACGGCACTCCTTGCGCGCATCAGCACTGCGCATGGCGAGCTCCACACGGGTCAAGGAGGCCCAGGGTTTGAACTGCGGACCTCGCATATGGTAGACGGACGCCCTAACCACTGGGCCAAAGTCCGTTTCCCCTCACTGTGGTTTTGATTTGCATTTCCCTAATGGCTAATGATTTTGAACATCTTTTCAGTGCTTATTGACAACTGTATATCTTTTTGGAGAAATGTCTATTCAAGTCTTTTGCCCAATTTTAGTTGGGTTGTCTTTTTTTGTTGTTGAGTTGTACAAGTTCTTTATAAATTACTAAACCCTTATCAGATATAGAGTTTCCAAATATTTTCTCCCATTGTCTTTTTACTTTAATGAGGAAGTCCTTTGAAACACAAAATTTTTTAATTTAAAAAAAAAAGATTTACCCTGTTTATTTATCCACATCACCCCCCACCATTGCCTGCACTCAATGCACTATCGACCTTTTTTTTGGGGGGGAGGCACTGGAACCGAACCCGGGAACTTCCATGTAGGAGGGAGGTGCCCAATGGCCTGAGTCACCTCTACTCCCCACTTGTTATGTCTCTCACCGTGTGCTTTCCTTGTTGTGTTTCCTGGTTACATCATCTCACCATGTCATCCCATTGTGTCAGCTTGCCATGCCAGCCTGCTGCATCAGCTCACTGTCTTGCTCGCCTTCCCTACGAGGCACTGGGAACCAAACCCAGGACTTCCCATGTGGCAGGCAGGTGCCCAACTGCTTGAGCCACATCTGCTTCCCTAATTTTGATGAATTCCCATTTATCTATTTTTTTCCTTTGTTACTTGTGCTTTGGTGTAAAGTCTAAGAAACCGTTGCCTAACACAAGGTCTTGAAGATGATTTTCTATGTTTTCTTCTAAATGTTTTATAGCTTTTGTTGTTAATGTTTAGGTCTTTGATCCATTTTGAGCTAACTTTTATATCTAGGATGAAGTGTAGAGGTCTACCTTCATTCTACTGCATAAGGATATCCAACATTCCCAGCACCATTTGTTCTTTCCTCTTTCAGTGGACTTTCCTTGTCAAAAATCAATTGGCCATAGATATGAGGGTTTTTTTCTGAACTCTCAATTCAATTCCATATTTGTCTATTTATCTGTCCTTGTGCTGGTACCATGCTGTTTGATTACTGTAGCTTTGTGATGAGTTTTTAAATTGAGACGCATGAGTCCTTCAACTTTATTCTTCATTTTTCAAGATGGCTTTGGCTATTTGGGGCACCTTATGCTTCCATTAAATTTGATAATTGGCTTTTCCATTTCTACAAAGAAGGTTGTTGGAATTTTGCCTGGAATTGCAGTGAATCTGTAAATCACTTTGGGTAAAATTGACATCTTACTAATATTTAGTCTTCCAGTCCATGAACATAGGATCTTCTTCCATTTATTTGTCTTTGATTTCTTTTAGCATGTATAAGTTCTTTTCCTTGTTTGTTAAATTTATTCCTAGATATTTGATTCTTTTAGTTGCTATTGTAAATGGAAATTTTTTTTCTTGGTTTCCTCTTCAGATTATTCCTTATTAGTGTATCAAAACACTACTGATTAGGAGCAAAGGTGGCTCAAACCACTAGGTGCCTCCCTCCTAAATGGGAGGTCCTGGGTTCGGTTTCTGGTTCCCCCTAAAAAGTAGATGAGCAAGAGATTACAGCAAGATGGCTGCAGAGTAAAGAACTCCCAGAGTCAGCTCCTGCTACAGGGCAGTTAGCAAACACCCAGAGCTCTCTGGAGCTAGCTGAAGCAGCTGTTTGGAGGCTCCAGGAGGACAGAAGAGCATCCTGCAACGTCCTTGGGGGCGTGGAAGGAGAAGACTGCCTGTCTGCGGAGAAGACTCCTAGTAGAGTGCTCCATGCCTCTGAGGCCAGTGCCCATCCTCCACTGGAGGCACAAGCCACCTCAGGAGCTGTTCCGCGGCTGGAATTGAAAGCTCCACTTCCCAAAAGTGGGGGAGGAAGAGACGGTTGGGCACCAATTTCAGCTACTGATGAGTAAACTCAGCGGGCTACAGTATAATCCTGAGGACAGCTAAACTTTGAGCCCGTCCAAATCAGAAAGAGGCCGGGAGCCGCCATCTTAACTCCGTACCTGGCACAAGGTGAAACGGGGCGGATTGAAAATCCCAGTGCTGGTGGGAACCGGTTTCTTCCCATCCAGGTGAGATTGCAGGTCTAGCCTAAAACCCAGTGCCACCTCTGACAGGGAGAAAGCTGCAGAGACCTGCTCCAGCCTCTCCAGGAAATTACCAGCCAAGCCGCGGAGGCCGGTGACTGTCCTACTCTGCTAGTGCAAGCTCCCCAGGAGCTGTTCTGTGATCAGAATTGGAAGCTCTATTTCCCAAAGACAGGGGAGGAGGAGGCAGTTGGCTGCCGATTTCAGCTACCGATTGGTAGTCTCGGATGGCTAAGGAATAATCCTAGGAATAGCTGAGGTGTGAATTTGTCCAAGTTGGAAAGAGGCAGGTGGCCGCAATTTTGACTCCATCCCCAGCCTGAGGGGAAGCAGACCTGACCAAATATCACAGTGATGGTAGGAACCAGTTTCTTTCACCCAGATCAGCCTGCAGCCCTAACCCAGGCTTCAGTCCCACCCCTGGCAGGGAGGAGGCTGGCTAGCTCAGCACCACTCTATCCAGGTAACTGAGGGTACCATTGGCTGGCACAAACTGAATAATTAAAAGTCTACTGGGACAACCGCAGTCATCTTGGACCCACACTGCATAGATTGCTGCCCACATCTCAGCTCCATCCATGCCCCAGGGAGGGGAGAAAAGGGCATGAAGCTTCATCAGTCTCTCTGGGCAACTACGGTCTAGGCCTGTACAACTTGGATTATTCCACACAACTGTGACTCTGTCCTTACCTCTGGAAAAGGAGAAAGTTGGGAGAAGCTTCATCCATCCCTGGGACAATGAGGGCAGCTTGAGCCTCCACAGTTTATAGCACCAATTACATCCTTGGCTCCTACTGCACAACCAGCAAGGGAGAAAGGGCAGGAACCCCTAAACTAAAGAGAAAAACTGCACCCCGAATAAATCCAGATGGCAAGACACTAAGCAAAAATTACAATCCACACCGAGAAACAGGAAGCTATGACCCAGTTAAAGAAACAAGATAAGCCTCCAGATGACATAAAGGAGTTGAGACAACAAATCACAGATGTTGAAACAAATCTCCTTAATAAGTTCAATGAGATGGCTAAAGAGATTAAGGATATTAAGAAAGACACTGAATGAGCACAAAGAAGAATTTGAAAGCATGCATAGAAAAATAGCAGATCTTATGGGAATGAAAGGTGCAATAAATGAAATTTAAAAACATTGGAATCATATAATAGCAGATTTGAGGAGGCAGAAGAAAGGATTGGTGAGCTTGAAGAAATGGCCTCTAAAAGTGAACATACAAAAGAACAGATGAAGAAAAGAATGGAAAAAATTGAACAAGGTCTCAGGGAACTAAATGACAGCAAAAGGCATGCAAACATACGTGTCATGGGTGTCCCAGAAGGAGAAGAGATGGGAAAAGGGGCAGAAGGAATATTTAAAGAAATAATGTTAGAAAATTTCCCAACCCTATTGAAAGACAGAGATTCATGTCCAAGAAGCACAATGTACTCCGATCCGAAAAAATACAAATAGACCAACTCCAAGACACACACTCATCAGAATGTCAAATGCCAAAGACAAAGAGAGAATTTCGAGAGCAGCAAGAGAAAAGCAATACATAACATATAAGGGATAACCAATAAGATTAAGTGCTAATTTCTCACCAGAAACCATGGGGGCAAGAAGACAGTGGTCTGATATATTTAAGGTACTACAAGAGAAAAACTTATAGCCAAGAATTTTATATCCAGCAAGACTGTCTTTCAAAAATGAGGGCAAGATTAGAATATTCACAGATAAACAGAAACTGAGAAAATTTCTAAGCAAGAGACCAGATTTTCAGGAAATACTAAAAGGTGTGGTAGAGCCTGAAAAGAAAAGACAAGAGAGAGAGAGAGGCCTGGAAGAGAGTTTAGAAATGAAGATTATGTCAATAAAAGTAACTAAAAGTGTCAAAAGAGTGCTGAAAATAAAATATGACAGATAAGTAGTCAGGAATAAACTTAACCAACAATGTAAAGCACTTGTATTCAGAAAACTGCAACCCAAAGTTAAAAAAAATTTTAAAAGTCCTAAATAACTGGAAGAACATTCCATGCTCATGGGTTGGAAGACTAAATATCATTAAGATGTCAATTCTACTCAAAATGATATACAGATTCAATGCAATCCTGATAAAAATTTCACCAGCATTTTAAAAAGAATTGAAAACACAATTAGCAAATTTATTTGGAAGGGTAAGGGATCCTGAATAGCCGGAAACATCATAAAAGGAAAAGCAAACCCGCATTTCCAGACTTTAAATCATACTACCAAGCTATAATGGTAAAAACAGTATGGTACTGACATAAAGACAGGTTCATAGGCCAATGGAACCACATTGATGGCTCAGAAACAAATCCTCACATGTATGATCAAGTAATTTTTTTTTTTTAAAAGATTTATTTATTTTATTTAATTTCCCCCCCTCCCCTGGTTGTCTGTTCTTGGTGTCTATTTGTTGCGTCTTGTTTCTTTGTCTGCTTTTGTTTCTTTGTCCGCTTCTGTTGTCGTCAGCGGCACAGGAAGTGTGGGCGGCGCCATTCCTGGGCAGGCTGCACTTTCTTTTCACGCTGGGCGGCTTTCCTCACGGGCGCACTCCTTGCGCGTGGGGGCCCCCCCACGCGGGGGACACCCTTGCGTGGCACGCCACTCCTTGCGCGCATCAGCACTGCGCATGGCCAGCTCCACACGGGTCGAGGAGGCCCGGGGTTTGAACCGCGGACCTCCCATATGGTAGACGGACGCCCTAACCACTGGGCCAAAGTCCGTTTCCCTGATCAAGTAATTTTTGACTAGCCTGTCAAGCCCACACAGCCTGGGCAGAACAGTCCATTCAGCAAAATGGTCCTGAAAGAACTGGATATCTATAGCCAAAAGTAGGAAAGAGGACCTCTATCTCACACCTTATCCAAAAATTAACTCAAAATGGATCAAAAACCTAAAAATAAAAGTAAGAACCATAAAACTTCTAAAAGAAATTGTAGGAAAATATCTTCAAGATTTGGTGATAGGTGGTGGATTCTTAATGGAGATGAGAAAAGGACTGAGATGGACTACTGATGTTTAATGTATGTAGAAGTTTTAATTAGCTTTACTGTAAAAGTGTGGAAATGTAAAGAATGGATGGTAAAAATAGTAATAGCTAGTTTATAAATAGGGATGTGGCTGAAAATGATAGTCTAGGGATAAAAATGCCAACTGACAGAATGCTAGGGAATAATCTAGGAAGCGAATAGCACAGTAAACCAAGAGGTGGATGAGAATTGTGGCTGATGGTACAGATGCAAGAGTGTCCTTCGTGAGCTAGAGCAAATGTATATCACTACTGCCGGGTGTTGAGAATGCATGGGAAAAATACAACTGGAATGACCTATGGACTGTGGTTAGCAGTAATAATATAATATTCTTGCATCTATGCCAAAGATGTACTGTGTTGATAATGGGACAGTATGAAAATGTGAGCCAAATGTATGCTATGGACATGGTGACAATCTGATGATATTATCTTATCTGTTACAAATGTTCCACCACAGTGTGGTATGTTGATAGAGGGGTGTTGCTTGGGAATTCTGCATATGCGCATGATTGTTTTATAAGTTTACAACTTCTGTCATTAAAAATATATTTAAAAAATAATAATAATGTGTGTTGGGGAAATACACCAAATGTAAGATAAGGACTATAATTAGTAGTAAGATTTTGACAATATTCTTTCATAATTTGTAACTAACATCTCATGACAATGCAAGGTGTTGATGGAGGGTTGATGTATGGGACCCCTGTATGATGTTATGCATGTTTGCTTTGTAAGTTCACAACTTTTATTATACACTTAATTGTTTATGTATGTTCATATATAAATGACGTAAATATAATAATAATAGGGAGGGTTGGGGGAAATACTTTGGTTAGTAGTAATATTTTTACAATTCTCTTTAATCATTAATTAAAAAGGTTTAACAACAATGTAAGGTGTTGGTGGTAGGGTAAGTTATGAGAGTCCTGTATGATGTTATATATGTTTGTTTTGTAAGTTCATAACTATTACTATACACTTATTGTTTATGTATGTTTGTGTGTGGGTGATATATTTCAATAAATTAATTTTAAAAATAAGATACCTTATTTTGAAATTTAAAAAAAAGTAGACGAGCAGACAGTGAGCACAAACAACAAAGGATGGAGGGATAAATAAAAAATAAACCTTAAAAACAAAACAAAACTACTGATTTTTGCATGTTGATCTGATACCCTGCTACTCTGATGAATTTGTTTATTCCAGTAGCTTTGTTATGGACTTTTCAGAACTTTCCATATATAGGATCATGTCATCTGCAACTATAGGGAAAGTTTTACTTCTTCCTTTCTAATTTGGATGCTTTTTGTGGTAGCCCAGGGCCCAGACTTCCCTTCTTAAATAAAACATAGCCAGAAGCATGTAGCCATCTGCATAACCTGGACACTCACTAGTTAAAAAGAAACAAACAGGAAGTGGATGTGGCTCAAGCAATTGGGCTCCCATCTACCATATGGGAGGTCCAGGGTTCAGTTCCTGGGGCCTCCTGGTGAAGGTGAGCTGGCCCACGCAGCGAGCTGACCTGCACTGCGGAGAGCTGGCCTGCGCTGTGGGCTGATGCAACAAGATGACGCAGCAAACGAGACACACAGGGGACGATGAAAGACAAAACAAACCAGGGAGCTGATGTGGCTCAAGCGATTGAGTGCCTCTCTCCCACGCTGGAAAGTCCCAGGATTGGCTCCTGGTGCCTCCTAAAGAGAAGACGAGAAGACAAGCAGACACAGAAGAAGATGCGAGTGGACACAGAGAGAAGACAGTGTAGGTGGCAAGGGGGGAGGGGATAAATACAATTCTTAAAAATAAAAATTTTAAGAAAGAAACAAGTCTCCCTGCAGGAAAGAAATGTGCAGGTGGTACTGTAAACTCTAATCTTCCCAAGGCTGTATGCTCCCTTTCTGTAATAACATCACTAGACATCCTATTTGTGTGCTTCATGTAACTCTTGCAGAAACTATTCTCATACACTATGGGATGTTTTTTTCTGAGACCCCTTATATTGCCCCTCCTTTTCTCACTTCTTTGGGGAGTGCTACTTTCATTATTTGGCCTGTCACTGCCAGAGATCCTCTCCTGTCCGGAAGTTGTAATAAAGCTCATGTCTGACCCAATGCCATGTGCATTCTTTTTTTTTTTTTAAGATTTATTTTTTCTTTATTTCTCTTCCCTTGCTCACCCTTTCCCCAGTTGTCTGCTTTCTGTGTCCATTCGTTGTGTGTTCTTCTGTGTCCGCTAGTATTCTTGTCAGCAGCACTCGAAATTTGTGTCTCATTTTGTTGCATCACCTTGCTGTGTCAGCTCTCCGTGTGTGCGGCATCATTCCTGGACAGGCTGCACTTTTTTTGCACTGGGTGGCTCTCCTTATGGGGTGCACTCCTTGCATGTGGGGTTCCCCTATGTGGGGGACACCCCTGCATGGCACAGCACTCCTTGCCTGCATCAGCACTGTGCGTGGGCCAACTCATCACACGGGTCAGGAGGCCCTGGGTTTGAACCTTGGACCTCCCATGTGGTAGGCAGATGCCCTATCTGTTAGACCAAATCTGCTTCCCCACAAGCATTTTTTGGTCTTATGGTTATTCCAACTTGTGCCCTTCAGGAGTTGGTTGGAACAATTGGTGAGCCAGGCAGAAGACCAAAGGATCACTGGCAGTGGTGGGTATGAGCTGTGGGAAGGGAGACCCTGTGGGGGAAATCCCGAGTTGGCCTATAAAGTCTATGTGTGAAGGGGTGGCTGCCCTTCTGGACAAGTGGGGCCCATTGAGAGAATATGGGAATGCCCTAAAGACTCCAGCAGGTATACTGGCTGTGCTATAGCAGGTAGCAGAGCAATTGTTTTTTTTTTTTTAAGATTTATTTTTATTTATTTCTCCCCTACATACACATTGTTTGCACTTGCTCTCTGCTTTCTGTGTCTGTTCATTGTGTGCTCTTTGTGTCTGTCATCTTTTTTTTTTTTTTAGGAGACACTGGGAACTGAACCCAGGACCTCCCATTTGGGAGGGAGGTGCCCAATTACTTGAGGCACCTCCATTCTGCTTGTTGTGTCTCTCATTGTGTTTCCTCATGTCTCTTCATTGAAGCATCTCGTTGCATCATCTTGTTGCATCAGCTCGCCATGCCAGCCCATTGTGTCAGCTCACTGTCTCACTCATCTTTAGGAGGCACCAGGAACCCAACCCAGGACCTCCCATGTGGTAGGCATCCACTTCCCAGAGAAGCTGCAATTAAATAAGAAAAGCCACGTCCACTTCCCAGAGAAGGTGCAATTAAATAAGAAAAGGGGAGACTGCCAAATAGCAGCAGTTATAGCTTGGCCCCTGTTTGGAGATTTGCGAGCAGCTACTGAGGCAGAACAAGTGGCAAAGGTCTCTGTTCGCCACTTAGAAGAAGATAGTGATTCAGATATACAAAACTATAGAAGAATTTTAAATCTTAATAATAGAATGCTTGTACAAAGGAAGGCTAAATCACAGAAATTAATACAACATCCTACACAAGAAGGACTGTTAAACAGGGCATTGTTCAGTGACACTATGCTTGTGAGAAAATATTCTGCTAGGAAGTTAACTAAGATAAAGAAAACATTCCAGCAACAACTCCATTAACCCCTTGCAACCTGGATGGTTGCTGCTGTGAGATAGTGGAGGCTGATGGAATCAGTTTAACTGTTGGAGAAGTGGAAAAATTTAGCAACATTATATGCTCTCTGTTTTATTTCCACGTTAATTCTAATTGGGCCTGGATAGCCACACTGATAAAAATGGTGCTGTTAAAGTTTAGTAACTTTGAACTGGACAAGTCTATGAAAGTAAAAGAGTAAAAAAATAGAAAAATGCTGGCTGCTTTGCAAGCCTGCAACTCAGTCATGGTTTAGCCCTGCCAACTTGCTTCCAGAAAACTGTTAAAGAAATGTGTCCCTGTAAATGCTTCATATTATATCTCACTAGAAAACTAATAAATAGTAAACTAAATAGCCCTATAAGCTATCAATGTTCTGGCGTTGCATGCAAATAGGTATTTGAAATGAAGAGAAGTTATGTTTGCATATAACCAAATTGAATCACTACTCTAATGAGTTTGCTTAATTTTAATAGTAATTGTATGTTGTAAGAGGTGTGCTTAGAGACAGTTTCTAAAATTGTTTTGGTAACTTAAATATGTAAGGTATATAGAATGTGTTTGTTTGTTTTTTAAAGATTTATTTTTTATTTCTCTCCCTTTCCCCCCTCAACCCCCACCCCCCGTTGTCTGCTCTCTGTGTCCATTTGCTGTGTGTTCTTCTTTGTCCACTTCTGTTGTTGTCAGTGGCACCGGAATCTGTGTTTCTTTTTGTTGTGTCATTTTTGTGTGTCAGCTCTCTGTGTGCAGTGCCATTCCTGGGCAGGCTGAACTTTCTTTTCTGCTGGGCGGCTCTCCTTACGGGGTGCACTCCCTGCGCATGGGGCTCCCCTATGCGGGGACACCCCTGCGTGGCCCGGCACTCCTTGCGTGCATCAGCACTGCATGTGGGCCAGTTCCACACAGGTTAAGGAGGCCTGGGGTTTTAACCGTGGACCTCCCATGTGGTAGACGGACACCCTAACCACTAGGCGAAGTCCGCTTCCAGAATGTGTTTTTTTTTTTTTTTTTTAAAGATTTATTTATTTATTTAATTTCCCCCCCATCCCCTGGTTGTCTGTTCTTGGTGTCTATTTGCTGCGTCTTGTTTCTTTGTCCGCTTCTGTTGTCGTCAGCGGCACGGGAAGTGTGGGCGGCGCCATTCCTGGGCAGGCTGCTCTTTCTTTTCACGCTGGGCGGCTTTCCTCACGGGCGCACTCCTTGCGCGTGGGGCTCCCCCACGCGGGGGACACCCTTGCATGGCACAGCACTCCTTGCGCGCATCAGCACTGCGCATGGCCAGCTCCACACGGGTCAAGGAGGCCCGGGGTTTGAACCGTGGACCTCCCATATGGTAGACAGACGCCCTAACCACTGGGCCAAAGTCCGTTTCCCCTGTTTTTTTAATTAAGGAAAAATAAAGTAATTTTTTCCTAAGATAAAATGACTAGTTATTTTTTTAATTAAAGTTAATAGATCAAGGAAACTAGTTACTAAAAGAGTAAAATGTGGGACAAAAGCTGAATGAATACAGGAAATGAAGAAGGTGAATTTTTGTGGTCAAAGTTGAGTAAGATTTCATGTGTCTATAAAGGTTTTTTGTTGTTGTTTGTTTGTTTGTTTGTTTTTTGAGGTATTGGTGCCAGGGAATTGAATCTGGAACCTCATATTGGAAAGCTGGCACAAAACCCTGAGCTACACTGGCTTTCCTGAATTGGTTTTTTCACTTGTTTGTTTTTAAGAGATACCGGGGATCAAACTCAGGACCTCATACATGGGAAACAGGCACTCAACTACTTGAGCTATATCGGCTCCCCTAAAATTTTTAAAACTTTAGTATCAAATAGTATACTAGTGCAAAACTAAAGTTTGGTTCTTTTTCAGTTAAAGTAACAAAGTTTCTAAAATCACTAGTCTATTCTAGTAGAAGCTTATAAAGGGTTTTCTCCTGAATAACCAGTATACAAAACAGAAAGTCTGTTTTTATGAAAACACCTTCTTGTACTTTAACCTTTTTATGCCCTTGGTTGTATAAAAAAAAGTCTTCTCATTTTTAAAAGAACATAATGTTAAAATCTAACAACTTTTCACATTTTGCTTTCTCAAATACTAAAAGTATCTTTAAAAAAAAAGATTTCATTTTATTTATTTATCCCCTCCCCCTTGTTGTTTGCACTTAGTCTCTGCTCTCTATTTCCATTCACTGTGTGCTCTCTGTGTCTGCTCATCTTCTCATTAGAAGATACTGGGAACCGAATTTGGAACCTTACATATGAGAGAGAGGTGCTTTATCACTTGAACCACCTTTGCTCCCTGCCTTGTTGTGTCTATCATTGTTTCCTCTTTGTGTTTCCCTTTGCTGTATAATCTTGTTGCATCAGCTCACTATGCCAGCTTGCTGTCTTGTTCATCTTCTCCAGGAGGCACCAGAAACTGAATCCAGTACCTCCCATGTGGTAGGTGGGAGCTCAATTGCTTGAGCTACATCTGCTTCCCTACAATGTATGTTTTTTTAAATTTCAAACTATTAGAAAAGATTTGTTCTTTCATATTGAAAACAGCAATAAAAATAGTTAAATGAAGTGTATAAAAAGTTAAAAATCATGGGAAACGGACTTTGGCCCAGTGATTAGGGCATCCGTCTACCACATGGGAGGTCCGCGGTTCAAGCCCCGGGCCTCCTTGACCCGTGTGGAGCTGGCCCATGCGCAGTGCTGATGTGCGCAAGGAGTGCCCTGCCACACAGGGGTGTCCCCCGCATAGGGGAGCCCCACGCGCAAGGAGTGCACCCATAAGGAGAGCCGCCCAGCGCGAAGGAGGGAGCAGCCTGCCGAGGAATGGCGCCGCCCACACTTCCCGTGCCGCTGACGACAACAGAAGCGGACAAAGAAACAAGACGCAGCAAAAAGACACAGAAAACAGACAACCGGGGGAGGGGAGGGGAATTAAATAAATAGAAATAAATCTTTAAAAAAAAATAAAAATAAAAATAAAATAAAATGAAAAGTTAAAAATCAAAAGGGATTTTCTAACCTTCTGTTAATTAAAGTTGTATGGGTAAAATTGTATGAAATTCCTAGAGATTTAATAATGCTTTTTGCATAATACTAGATAACAGTATACTGTTGTTAATCATGGTTTTAATTATTTTAAAGATGTTGTTTGTCACGGAAACAACCTCTCTGCCTGGGAATCAAGAGGCAGATGCTTTGGCTCATATTCATCTGATTTGCCCCACTTCCACTGAAGAAGCAACCTTATGACTACATAAAAAAGTGGCCCTCAGGGAGCTACCATGAGGTAGTGCATGACTGTAGTTTACTGAGAATTAAAGTAACACCACTGCTGTATGCACAAGACCGAAACATTGCTACTTTATTGCAAAAAATTAATACCCAGTTATGTCACTATCACTTTGTTTTATATCTTGCTAATGCTTTCTTTAGTATCCCCCTAGACAAGTCAAGCCAATCTGCGTTTGCCTTCAAGTGGGAAGGCCAACAATGGACTTTCACAGTGCTTCCCCAAGGCTGTAGGCATAGCCCAACCATCTGTCATGGCCTCATGGCAGAAGATCTGACACATGGAAGAAACATGTGGCTGTACCCTTATTTCATTACATTGATAATATTGTGTTAACCAATAATTCTCTTTCAGAATTAAAAGAAGCGTCAGAGACAATAGTATCTTATCTTGAAAGCTGATGATGGGCAATCAATTGGGACAAGCTGCAAGGCCCTGATGCTCTGTCAAACTCTTGGGTTGAGTAAGATAAAAACTATACCCTCTGCTGTAATTAATAAAGTACAATGTTTTCCCACACCACAAACTCTAAAGCAATTGATGGCTTTTCTGGTTTTTTGGGGGGTACTGGAAACAATTCCTCTCTCATTTAGCTCAGGTAGTAAAATCATTGTGTGTGTTAATCAGGAAAGATCATGCATGGAGATGCGAGGACTCCCAGCAGGCTGCTTTTGAAGAAGCAAAGAGGACAATAGCACAAGTTCAAGCACTAAAGGGGATGGACCCTGACTTACCCTGTCAATTGGATGTGGCCAGCACCGATATTGGCTTTGGGTGGGGTTTGTGGCTAAGGCACACTCTAAGTGAGTTCCCCTTGGGTTTTGGTCACAGTTGTGGAAAGGAACCAAATTATGATATAGCCCCTTTGAAATGCAACTATGTGCAGCATACTACACCCTATTGCACGTGGCCTTAACCCAAAGGTATCCAGTCACTCTGAAGACTGCCATCCCTATTCAGGGGTGGACTGCAGATACAGGGAATAAGCCTCTCTCTGGTAGTGTACAATTAAGCACTTCAACAAAGTGGAAAGCCTACCCGCTACAGCGCAGTGTCTACAATTCTAGGCAACTAAGTACTGAGATGCATGAGATCCTAGGCACGGTATCTTACACAGAAGATTCTTCCACCCAAGTTATAACTCCCAGGGTGGCCATTGAATGACCCACTGAAGAAGGCATAGGAACAATTTGGAAAACGCATGACACATGGACAGCTTACCTAGTTGTTAGAAAGAAAGTTGCACCTGTAAGAGAACAAAAGTTCAGTCAATTGTGGAGAAAAGCATTTTTTTAACAGTCTTGCAAGAATGGGCACTCAACCTGGATAACATGACCGGCACACCAAACAGCAAGGAATACTGACATTTATACCCTAAACCTAGCATGCAGCTCCCTCCCCTACTCTCCATTTATTGGGTACTTCAGAGGTTACAACCTATCTGTGAGGTCTGACTAACTTACCCAGTTCCCACTCTGAGTCACAGATCCTGTGTTCCCTACCTTCTGATGGGCTGGGTGGGCTCGGTGCTGCTTTCACTCCCGGTGCTGCTTTTCAAATTTGGTGCTGCACTCACTATCAGCCCTGCCCTCGCTTCTCACATTGACCCCCCTTGCTTTGGTGCCACTTTTGAAATTCTTGGCCCCAAAGCTGCTAGAACCCCTTTCTCTCCCTCCTCCAACTGAAGAGCCAGCTCTGGCTTCACCTTTATGTGAAAATTAAATTTAACCCTTTCCTAACATAGTGGACATTGTCCTGCATGGACAGCTGTAGCTGTGCAGCCTAGCACTGATACCATTTGGTGGGAAACAGTCACCATGCAAAGCAGTCCGTGGGCTGAATTAAGAGCTGTGTGGATGGTTATAGCACACGAGCCCAGAGATGCATAACCAATCTACTGATAGTTGGGCAGTATACTAAGACCTTACCACCTGGATGGCAACTTGGAAACAAGAACAATGGGCTGTCATGGGCCACCCTCGTGGGGGAAAGATCTATGGAAGAACATCTGAGATACCCGCCAGTGGTGACAGGTAGTCACCTACCACATCCCTGCCCACTCCTGTAACATCCTACTTGGGAATGTTGAGGCAGATGCCCTCGTGAATGTCCAGAGCCATACCCCTGAGATCTGAGAAGTGGTGGAGTGGCTCCACAGGAAAAGAAGACATCATGGCTACCAGACCCTGTGGTGCCTAGCCCAGTAGTTCCAGCTGCTTGTCATTCACCAACAGCTGGTGGACCTCATCCATAAGTGTCCTTTGTGCTCACTCCAACAATCACGACAATTACCTCACTGGATGGGACATATTGCCCAAGCACAAACTCTGGTAGCACAATGGCAAGTGGATTACATCTGTCCCCTCTCGCTTTCAGAAGGGGCAAGGTATGCTTTCACTGCTGCAGACATTGCCACGGGACTTCTGTTGGCCTTACCAGTAGGAAAGACCAACCAGGGGACCATGATCCACTGCCTAGAAAAAGTAAGTGCCCTATACGGGGTGCCAGCTCAAATTGACAGTGACCGAGAAACTCCATTTTCACCTAACACAGTCTGGGCTCTGGAGCAGGTTATTGTTTGGACTTCGCATATACCTTATAACCCACTGGTGCAAGTCTTATAGAAGGGATGAATGACCTTTTAAAGGAACAAATGAAATGCGTCAATGCATCTTTACAACAATGGACAAAGAGGCTGTATCCAGCCTTGACATGTTTAAATTCAATGCAGCAGGCTGCTGCCCCTGCTCCAGTTGAAATACTAACTGCAGGACCAATGCAGGCATTGAGAATACAAATTAAACGGCCAGCCTCACTACAGCCCAAAAGAAGAAGTAATAGTCTATTGTTGCCTATACTTCAAACTATACAAACTGGGGGAAAGGAGGTCCTTTGGCCATGGTACTGGCCTTTGTAGGCTCACTGGTTAGGAGTGACCCAAAACGTTATTATAAGGCCACAGTTTATACAAAAAATGACAGTAAAATCTTTATTAATAATCCAGGGTCTCCTATTCCTGCTGGGGCTCTATGTGTATCTATGTGGACTTTTCTTATGCCTAAATTAGTTTTTGATATCACCAGAGAAAACTCAGAAAGTTTAGAAGGGGAAAATATGTGGTATTGGAAGCCTTCTCATAAAACTCCCCTACCTAGTGCTTTGTTATCTACTAATTATATACTGTTAGACCAGCATGATCTACCCCTCACTGTTCCTCATAAGTATCTTTCTTTTAGCCCATAGTGCCCTAGCCAATACCTTCCTGCAGTGGACTTCAGCAGTAACTCAGGCCCACATTCAGACCCAATGTTAGGTTTGCACAAACCTGCCATCCTCGGGTACTACTGGCCTTCTTTAGACTATCACTCCTGCAAAATGGACAGCATGAAACACCTTGCTGGCATGGCAGGATACAACTCATCAAGTTTGGAACAAGACCTTTTCCTTTAAGACTAAAATTCAACAACTCCCTTATGTAAGACCCATAAATATTTTCCCCTTGTAAAGGTGCAAATGAATAGGTCTAAGTCTTTATTAGGATTTTCTTTATATGATGGTTTAGGATGGTTAACAGCTGAATCTGTCACCCTAGATTATGCTGTCCCCATCTGTATGGAACAAGAAGGGCTCCATAATATGGGGTAGTTACCCCCCAAATTGTGTAATTTCACTCTCAAGCTAAAAAATGATAGCTTTTTCCAATGGCAGACCTACCACCTAACGACTGGGGCTTATCTGTTCCCTAAAGGATGGTTATAGACTTGCAGGCAAAACAGGTGGCCGTATTTGCCCTACAACTGGACCAGACCATGTACATGGGGACAGTCCTATGTCCCCGCCACTTTATATGATTCATTACCCTGTATTCCCAGTAATTGGGACATGGTTAAAGCTAGGTATAGAGTAAAGCACAGCCCTAGTGGTGCTATCCATTAGCTGCTTTCGTGCCAGGTGGTGCTGCAACTGTCACTGAAACACATATAACCTCTTTAGCTAATCACACTGCTCAAGCCCTTAATGATTCTAAGGTAGCTATTTCCTTGCTCAATGATGAAACTACTCAATCACATAAGGTGGCCTGACAAAATAGAATGGCTTTAGATATTCTCACTGAGGCACAAGGCATGACCTGTGCCCTCAGTTCTCATGTCGTGTATATAGTCCTGACTGCTCCCATAATATTTCACAAGCTTTAAATCATGTGCAAAAGCATATATAGCATATGGCACATTGATAAATTAGCTGCTGATCCCCTATCTGACTGGTTTAATTCCCTTTCTGGCCCTGGCGACATGTCTTCACAGCTTTTAATGGAGGACTCTCATTCTGTTTCTGTTATACTGTTGCTGTGGAATGTAGTTGCAATGTGTGGCCTTTGGTCAACACTGCTGCTGCGTGGAGGTGGATTGTGGGAGCACAACACTGCTGCTGCATGGGGGTGGATTGTGGGAGCACTGCCCCCTCTTAAATGAAACACAGCCCAAAGCATAACCAGGACACTCATTAGTTGAAAAGTACCAAGCCTCCCTAGAGGAAAGAATGTACAGATGGTACTGCAAACCCTATCTTCTCAAGGCTGCATACTCCCTTCCTGCAATAACATCACTAGACACCCCATTTGTGTGCTTCATGTAACTCTTGCAGAAACTCTATTCTCATACCCTATGGAATGTCTTTGTCCTGAGACCCCCTCATATTGCCCCTCCTTTTCTCACTTCTTTGCAGAGTACTACTTTCATTCTTCGGCCTGCCCCAACTCATGCCCTTCAGGAGTTGGACTGGATCTTTCTTGCTAGCTTCTCTGGCTAGAAATCCAGTACAATATTGAATAACAGTGGTGACAGTGGGCATCCTTCTCTTGCTACAGATCTTGGAGGAAAAGCTGTCAGTCTTTCACCACTGAGTATGTTAGTAGTGGCAGTGCCCATTATGATGTTGAGGAAGTTTCCTTCTACTCATAATTTTCTAAGTGTTGTTTTGTTTTTTGAGGTACTGGGGCCGGGTATTGAACCAGGGACCTCATATGTGGGAAGCCAGCACTCAACCACTGAGCCACATCAGCTCCCCTAAGTTGGTTTTTTCGTCCGTTTGCTTTTTTTTTGTTTTGTTTTGTTTTCAGGAGGCACCAGGAACCAAACCCAGGACCTCTCATGTGAGAAGCAGGTGCTCAACTACTTGAGCCACATTCGCTCCCTCTAAATGTTTTTATCAAGAAAGTGTGCTGGATTTTCTTCATCAATTGTGACGATCATCTGTTTTTTATTCCCACTATTCTATTAATATGATATATTACAGTAATTGATTTTCTTATGTTGACTTACCCTTGCATACTTGGGATAAATTCCACTTGATTATGGTATATAGTTCTTTTTATATGCTATTGGATTCGGTTTGCTAGTATTGTATTGAAGATTTTTGCACCATATTCATAAGAGATATTGATCTGTAATTTTATTTTCTTCTAGTATCTTTACCTGGCTTTGGTAGTAGTATAATTTTGGCCTCAAAGAATGAGATAGGGAGTATTCTCTCCCCTTCAATTTTTTTGAAGAGTTTGGGCAGGATTGGTATTCATTCTTCTTGGAATGTTTGGTAAAATTCACAGTGAAGTAATATGGTCCTGGGCTATTCCTTGTTGGTAGGTTTTTGATTACTGATTCAATTGCTTTACTTGTTTTTTGTTTGTTTGTTTGTTTGTTTTGCTTTACTTGTTATTGTTCTGTTGAGATCTTCCTTTTTTCTTTTTTTACACTACAATATTTCTTTATTTAGTTTATAGAAAGATTCTATGATGTACAGTTTTCTTAGAATATGTTTAGTGCTCTTTACATTCATTTCCAAACTCTGCCCTATACAAATTTAATTCCGATCAGTATGAACAGTATTTTTGTAGGTCTACTGCAAAAAAAGCCTTTTCGTTAAAACATTAATTCCATTTCTTCTAGATACTTTGTGTGTTTCTAGAAGTTTGTCCATTTCATCTAGGTTATCTAATTTTTTCACTACAGGGAAGAAAAGAGGGTGGTAACTAGAAGAGGATATGGATAAAATAATTATTTTTAAATGTGATTAAACACTGATGGAAAGCATGAGCATGGGGGGGGGAGATAATTGGATACATAGGAGGAATAGTTAAGGGTAGTCAAAGTTTCTATGAATTCAGTGGGGAGGAATTGCAAAGCTCAGAGAGAGGAATATCCCACAGATAGGAAATGTGTTAACTCTTTATCCCCTTTGTTAGAAAGAAATCTTCTTCTGGAAGAAAATAAGGTTCATCCGATTGTGGAGAAGAAAAGAATTTATTCTCAATCTTGCAAGAAGGGGCGCACAACCAGAAAACGTGGCTAGCGTGCCGAACAAAGAAAAATGACACAATTTATACCCCTAAGCCTAGCACGCAAGCCCTTCCTCTGTTTCTCCATAGATTGGATACTTCAGAAGTTACAGCCTATCTGAGAAGATCTAACTTTCCCACGCGAAAGTTTGTGATTAACCGCTTCCCCCATCACATTCCAACCATTTTAGTTTTTACCTGTTCCCCTTTGCCAAATAAGGAATGGAATTTAGTGCTGAATTGGTATTGACTTAGCTCTTTCTTGGGCATCTTTTTTACTGCCTATAGGACTGGCTCAAGCTGGTTTCCTTTATTCCTGCTTAACCCAGGAGTGGGAGACTGAGGCAGTAGGCTGCCAGGTCACATTAATCAATATTTTCTTCCTTTGTGTGAAAACTAAACTAATCTTTATTTCTTACACCTTGAAATTGGAGGGCAAAGAGAAGAGCATGGAATAGTATGGAGGTTTTACACTGTCCACAAATTCTTTGACACTCCTCCCTTGAGAGGTGGCTTCTAATTCTCCACATGAGTGGTGACTGGCCTTAGTGACTTACTTCTAAAGAATAAAATTAAATAATGGTGTGATTTCAGGGCCTTGGTCATAAAAGGCACAGTGGGTTACTGCTTGTTCTCTCTCTCTGTCTTGGATCACTCATTGTAGGAGAAGCCAGCTGTCTGAGGAGATTCAGACAGCCATGTGAGGAGGAACTGAGACATTCTACAAACAGGCATTTGAGGTGAGCAACCTTCAGATGACTGCAGCTCCAGCTGATAGCTTGACTGCAACCTCATGAGAAAACCCTGAGCCAGAAATACCCAGCTATGCTGCTCCTGAATTCCGGGCCCTTAGAAACTCCATGAAGTAATGTGTTATTTTTCCTTCCCCTTCCCCTTCCCTGGCCTGCTATTTTTGCTGTCTATGTCCATTTGCTGTATGATCTTCTATATCTATTTCTCTTTTTGTCTTCTCTTCTCGTCTTTCTCCTCTAGGCTTCACTGGGATTCCATCCTGGGGATCTCTGCTGTGGCGAGAGGTTCCCTGTCAATTGCACCACCTCAGTTCCTGGTCTCTGCTGTGCTTCACCTTGACTCTCCCCTTGTCTCTCTTTTGTCACATCATAGTCTTGCTGCGTGACTCACTTGCGTGGGCACTGGCTCACCACGCAGGCACTCATGTGGGCACTCAGCTCACCACATAGGCACTGGCTCACCACGCTGACACTCAGCTCACCATGCAGGCTCTTGCGCAGGCGCTCGGCTCACCATGCGAGCACTGGCTCACCACGCAGGCACTCATGTGGGCACTCAGCTCACCACATAGGCACTCAGCTCACCACATAGGCACTCAGCTCACCACGCTGACACTCAGCTCACCATGCAGGCTCTTGCGCAGGCGTTCGGCTCACCATGCTGGCACTGGCTCACCACGCAGGCACTCATGTGGGCACTCAGCTCACCACATAGGCACTCAGCTCACCACGCTGACACTCAGCTCACCATGCAGGCTCTTGCGCAGGCGCTCGGCTCACCATGCGGGCACTGGCTCACCATGCAGGCACTCATGTGGGCACTCAGCTCACCACATAGGCACTCAGCTCACCACGCTGACACTCAGCTCACCACGCTGACACTCAGCTCACCATGCAGGCTCTTGCGCAGGCGCTCGGCTCACCATGCGGGCACTGGCTCACCACGCAGGCACTCATGTGGGCACTCAGCTCACCACATAGGCACTGGCTCACCACGCTGACACTCAGCTCACCATGCAGGCTCTTGCGCAGGCGCTCGGCTCACCATGCGGGCACTGGCTCACCATGCAGGCACTCATGTGGGCACTCAGCTCACCACATAGGCACTCAGCTCACCACGCTGACACTCAGCTCACCATGCAGGCTCTTGCGCAGGCGCTCGGCTCACCATGTGGGCACTGGCTCACCAGGCAGGCACTCATGTGGGCGCTCAGCTTGCCATGCAGGTAGTTGGCTCACTGTGCAGGCACTTGGCTCACCATGTAGGCACTCACATGGGCACTTGGCTAGCCATGTGGGCACTCTGCGTGCTGTGCAGACACACCCACACGGGCACTCAGCTCACCACGCAGGTACTCGGCTCACTGCTTGGGCACTTGACTCACTGTGGGGGCACTTGGTTTGCCACATGGGCACTGGCTCACCACGCAGGCACTCATGTGGGCACTCAGCTCACCACGCTGACACTCAGCTCACCACGCTGACACTCAACTCACCATGCAGGCTCTTGCGCAGGCGCTCGGCTCACCGTGCGGGCACTGGCTCACCACGCAGGCACTCATGTGGGCACTCAGCTTGCCATGCAGGTAGTTGGCTCACTGTGCAGGCACTTGGCTCACCATGTAGGCACTCACATGGGCACTTGGCTAGCCATGTGGGCACTCACATGGGCACTTGGCTAGCCATGTGGGCACTCTGCGTGCTATGCAGACACACCCACACGGGCACTCAGCTCACCACGCAGGTACTCGGCTCACTGCTTGGGCACTTGGCTCACTGTGGGGGCACTTGGTTTGCCACATGGGCACTGGCTCACCATGCAGGCACACTCTCTCTTCTTCTTTTTCACCAGGAGACCCCAGAGATGGAACCCAGGACCTCCCATATGGTAGATGGAAGCCTTATCACTTGAGCACATCTGCTTCCCCATTTGTTTTTTTTAAGCTTTTAAGTTGTGGGGGTGGAGGGTAATTTGTTATGCAGCAACAGATAACTAATACAGCTTTTATACCTAGAAATATTGCCATAACAAAACCTAAAAGGTGACTTCCAGTGTGTGGAAGCTGGAAGAGCTTTGAAGTGAGTTTCAATGAAAGCTTGAAAAGTATTTAAAAGAAAGTAGACCACATGGCCATTCTTATTTCACCCTGTGTGTGGTAATTACCTCCTACCAGCTACTTAATGGGAAATACTTCCACATGGAAGAAGACAATACTTTGACTTAAAGTTTGGGGGGTATGTTTGTTGGATGAAACAGTTAACTTCTGGTTAAAATGCAATTGTTCTTGGGAAAGATAATATATAAATTTATAATTTCATTCAATGAAAGTACAAAGCAACCTCTATAAAGTTATGAGCCATGTGATTCAGTCTTATGATGCTGTCACAGTCAAAAGAACACAGTTTCTAACCAAAAAGTAATTCCAGTTTGGCCTAAGTTTCTTATAAGTTAAACACACATCTACCATCTAATCCAACAATCACACTCTTAGGTATTTATACAAGAAAAATTAAAATATATGCTCACCTAAAGACATTTATATAAATGTTCACAGCAGCTTTATTTATAATAACAATAAAGGGGAAACAATACAAATGTCTATCAGCTGTTGAATGGATAAACAAATTGTAGTACATCCATGCAACGGACTACTACTCTGCAGTAAACAGGAACAAATGTGCGTATATGTATCAACATGGATGACTCTCAGAAACAGCATGGAAGGTTCACCTCCACACCGGTTGTCACCATACAGCCTTGATCAGCCTTTTTCTGCCGCTGGGTCAGCCTTGATCCCACAGACAGACATAGCCTGTGCTATTTGCATTTTTTAAAAAAAGATTTACCTTATTTATTTACTTCTCTCCCTTTCCCCTCCACCAGTTGTCTGCTCTCTGTGTCCATTCGCTGTGTGTTCTTCTGTGACCACTTCTATCCGTATCAGCGGCACTGGGAATCTGTGTTTCTTTTAGTTGCGTCATCTTGTTGTGTCAGCTCTCCGTCTGTGTGGTGCCGTTCTTGGGTAGGCTGCATTTTCTTTCGTGCTGGGTGTCTCTCCTTACGGTGCACACTCCTTGCACGTGGGGCTCCCCTACGCCGGAGACACCCCTGTGTGGCATGGCACTCCTTGAGCGCATCAGCACTGTGCATGGGCCAGCTCCGCATGGGTCAAGGAGGCCCGGGGTTTGAACTGCGGACCTCCCATGTGGCAGACGGATGCCCTATCCATTGGGCCAAGTCCGCTTCCCTGTGCTATTTGTATTTGAAGGCATAGGTTAATTCTTCTTGGAAACTGGAGGAAAGGGAATTCTTGCTGTGTGTTAACAGAAAATTTAGCAATATTGTTACCTACACACAAGGTGAAATGTAGAAAATGTACTTAAATTAACTGGGTGATCAAACCAAAAAGATTTCCAAGCAGAATGTTGAAGGGACCACCTGGTTTATTCTTGCTGCCTGCAGTAAGATGTGAAAGTAGAGAGATAACTAAGGAAACAGTTAAACAAAAGGGAGCCAGATCTTGCTAGTTTTTAAAATTTCCAGCCTCTCTAGGGGACAAACTATGCTAAAATTAACAAATGGCTTCTGAGCAAACATTAAATTCAGGGTGCTGTCAGGGAAACATAATCTAAAGATGAAGCCAAGGATGTGGTCATAAAATCCTTTTTGAGATCTCCGAAAGATCTAAGGTGGTACCTCAGAGTACTATTGAGTTAGACAAAAAGTCTCCCAAGGATTTTAAGGGTATGACTCACAGATCCTCTCAAACAATAAGGCTTTTGAGAAACTTAAGGGAATTGTCCCTCAGCAGAAGCCCAAAGTAGAAAAGGTTTATCTAAAGGGTTTTGTGTGGGTGGCTTTTGTGTAATGGAGTGAAGCCCAAGAAGATTCACAAAAGACCCTCAAATTTTTAAAGAGAGGGCTCACAGGAGCACTGCTAGCTTGAAGTAAAAAGAATAAAGACAGTAAGAAATGAAAAGATTTTTTCTGAGCCCAAAAATTCTCCTGGCAGGAGACAAGTATGCAACTACAAATATGGGCTACCTTTCCTGCAAAAGGAATGGTGACACAGAAGGTGGAGGCAAGAGCATACATGGTGGATTAAAGGATCCAGAGGGCAGAGCCAAGAGCCATAGATGATTATCCCTAGGTCTCAAGGCCTAATCAAAGAATTTCTAACATTTGTCCAGCTGTATTTCAGAATTGCTATGGACCAGTGACACATTCGAACCTGCAGTTCCCCCCGTTGTGAACATGGCTATCCTATCTGTCCCTTTATTGCATGTTGTGTGTGTATGAGGCAGGTAACTTGTTTATTTAGTTCACAAATCTTCAGATCAAAGGTATTGTACTCAAAGAACTGTACTTAAGAAACTACACTCTTGGGAGTTATTGTAAGATATGGATTGGAGTGGTCAGAGACTTTTGGCTTAATATAGAATTTTAAACCAGTCCCTGAAAGTGATCAGGAATTTAATGGACAGAGAGCATAGAGGAAGGGTGTATATTTGCTGGACGGAGGGGATGGTGTATTGGTCATTAACTAATTTGAATTAGATTTGGCTGAGAGTGACAGAAAACCCTGAGTAACAATGACCTAAACAAGATGGAAGTTTTTCCCTTCTGTAAAAATCTGGAGGTAGGTGATCCAGAGCCACTATAGTAGCTCTATTCTGTGAAGTCCTCAGGGAACCAGGCTTTCATCAACTTTCTGCTCCACCATGCCTAAGATGTGGCCCTCATGCTCTTATTCTAAAATAGACCTCTAACTCCACATTGCAAGCAGAAGGATAGAGGAAGTGTGAAGAATGGTAAAGGGCATGAACTTGCTATCTCATAAGGATGGTTGATGTAATCTGCCACATAATAATTTTATTCATATTCCATTGGCCAGAACTTAGTTACATAGCCACACCTACTGTGGTAGTTTGAAGCTGTATGTACCTCTAGAAAAATATGTTCTTAAATCTAATACATTCCAGTGGGTGTGAACCCATTTTAGGTAGGACATTTCAATGAGGTTACTTCAGTTAAGGTGTGGCCCAGCCCAATCAGGATGAGTCTTAATCCTATTCCAGGAGCCCTTGATAAGCAGAAAGACATTCAGACATAGGGAGAAAGCCAGAGGGAGCAGCCAGAAACTGAACATCAATGGAATCTGGGAAAAAAGAGAAGCAGGGGATGCCAACCTGTGCTTTGCCATGTGACACACTAAAGACCAAGGATCACTGGCAGCCAGCCCCAGAGCACCACAGTCTTCATGGAAAGAGCAACATCTTGATAATGCCTTGATTTGGATGTTCTCCTGGCCTAAAAATTGTGAGGAAATAACTACCTGTTGTTTAAGCCAAACCATTGCATGGTATTTGCTTAAGCAACCTAGGAAACTAGAACATCTAGCAACAAGGGAATCAGTGAAATATAATCTTTATACAGGGAAGTCATATGCACGGATAAAAATTCTATTACTGTGAAAGAAGAGGAAGGACACTGACAGTTAACGATTATATCTAGTCAGTATTGTTCCTTGTAGATAATAGGATTCCCTCTGGATGCTTTAAACAGAAGCCTTTATTAGATGGTATTACTTGACTTATGAATCTCCAGGTGGGCCAGGGAACCATGTTAAGATGCTAAGAGTTCAGGATAACAGCAGCCAGAAGAAATTTTCAAACATACCATGGGACATATTTTTGTAAAACTGCCAATGCTGCCACCTCCTGATACTATGGTATTAGGACTAGACACTGGAATCTCTTTCAGAACTTTCCCAGAAGAAAGAAGTGCCTTCAGACTATGCTTGGAAGAGCCAGTGCACCCATGATCATGACTGATGCCTCTCATACTCTCATCTTCGCCTTTCTAGTCTCTTGTGGATACATCTATTTGAACCAGAGTGCTTTTTATGTAGTATAAATAGCTTTTTATGTAGTATAAATAGGCAAGAAGATGATTGGAAAGTGTATTGAGTGCATTAATACACAGTATATGCCACAGTCCATCATTTTTGGATACCAATCATACACCTGACCTTCTTCCCAAATTTAAATTAAAAAACAACAAAAACAACAACAATATATTTCCACCTAATAGAACTCAGCTATTTGCTTTAGGAAGAAAAAAAAACTTCACCCTCTGGGTGACAGGGAATAGCCATTGTTTCATCAGGAATTGTCTCATTTCTTGGAAATGTTCATATCTCCTTCATTCAGTCATAATCCCAGCATGGTATTCTGTAATCAAGAAAGAAAATATGTGTGACTACAGTAGTCTTTGTTTCTGTAACTGGTAACAAATCAATAGTTGGTATTTATAATTTTCTTCCTCTACTCCTCTATTCTATGTTCCATATTTTCTTTTCTCTCTTATGAAATTCTTTTATCATAAATAATATTTTATTAGATATTAGGATTTCTATCTTCTGAATTCTTTTGGTTCATGTATGCCTGGTATATCTTTTCCTATCCTTTTATTTTTAACCTTTCCATTTATTTTTATTAAAGATTTATTTATTTCTCTCCCTTTCCCCCCTGCCCCAGTTGTCTGCTCTCTGTGTCCATTTGCTGCATGTTCTTTCTTTGTCTGCTTCTGTTGTTGTCAGTGGCACGGGAATCTGTGTTTCTTTTTTGTTGCATCATCTTGCTGTGTCAACTCTCCGTGTGTGCAGCGCCATTCCTGGGCAGGCTGCACCTTCCTTCGCGCTGGGCGGCTCTCCCTACAGGGCGCAATCCCTGCGCGTGGGGCTCCCCCATGCAGGGACACCCCTGCGTGGCACGGCACTCCTTGCACACATCAGCACTGTGCATGGGCCAGCTCCACACAGGTCAAGGAGGCCTGGGGTTTGAACCGTAGACCTCCTATGTGGTAGACGGACGCCCTAACCACTGGGCCAAGTCTGCTTCCCTACTTTTGTTTTAAATATATATTTTGATAAATCATACATTTGGATTTTTTAAAAAGATTTAGTTTATTTCTCTCCCCATCCCCTCCCCCCAGTTGTCTGCTCTCTGTGTCCATTCACTGTGTGTTCTTCTATGTCTGCTTGTATTCTAATTAGGTGGCTCTGGGAACCAATCCTGGCAACTTCTGGAGTGGGAGAGAAGCGATTACTTTCTTGTGCCACCTCAACTCCCTGTTCTGCTGTGTCTTCTTATTTTCTCTCCTCTGTGTCTCTTGTTGCATCATCTTGCTGTGCCAGCTCTCCATGTCAGCCAGCACTCCTTCATGGGTCAGCTTTCCCACACTGGGTGGCATTCCCATGCACGGTGGCAATCTTGCTCAGGGCGACATTCCCGTGTGGGCCGGCACCCACATGGGCCAGCTTGCCATGTGGGCCAGGTTGTCCTCACCAGGAGGCCCTGGGCATTGAACCATAAACCTCCTATATGGTAGACAGGAGCCCAATTGGTTAAGTCGTATCCGTTACCCTGTTGGATTTTTAAAAATGTGATTTGAGAGCCTCTGTCTTTTGGTTTTGAATTTAACCCAATTACATTTGCTGCATTGACAGTTAAATTAGGGCTGACTTCAGTCATATTATTTGATATTTTATATTTGCTTCATGTTGAGTTCCTTTTTAAAAAAATTTTTAAATTTTCCTTTGGGAAAATTGAGTTTTTTCTGCTGATTTAAAAGTTATACTTCTTTTTTCTTTTTTATTGTAGTTGCCCTTAATTTATGACCTATACTCACATTTTCTGCCCTTATATATGTATTAAATGTAAAAATAAGTATTTCTTTCCCACAGCAAGAAAGTGCTTAAGCATATGCTTTCTTTTCCCTACACCACTCCAATAATTACTTGGAATTTTAGTTCTGATTTGGTCTGGATGGGTTTTCTCTTTTTAATTTCTTTGATACAAACCTTTTTTTTTTAAAGACAAAGATAAACTTCAACAAGATATTTGGGGGAAACGGACTTTGGCCCAGTGGTTAGGGCGTCCGTCTACCATATGGGAGGTCCGCGGTTCAAACCCTGGGCCTCCTTGACCCGTGTGGAGCTGGCCTATACGCAGTGCTGATGCGCGCAAGGAGTGCCGTGCCACGCAAGGGTGTTCCCCGCGTGGGGGAGCCCCACGCTCAAGGAGTGCGCCCGTGAGGAAAGCCACCCAGCGTGAAAAGAAAGAGCAGCCTGCCCAGGAATGGCGCCGCCCACACTTCCCGTGCCGCTGACGACAACAGAAGCAGACAAAGAAACAAGACGCAGCAAATAGACACCAAGAACAGACAACCAGGGGAGGGGGGGAAATTAAATAAATAAATAAATCTTTAAAAAAAAAAAAAAAAGATATCTGGACACTTGTACATCTCTGGATCTCTCCTAGCAGCTTCTGAGTTTGTTTCCTTTCTTGAGTGCTTTTTCCAAGATTGCCTTTGTATGGCAAAGCTCCTGAGGTTTTGTGTGTTGGATTATCTTTATTTTTTTATTTCTTTCCCCATCCTCGCCCCCCATTGTCTGCTTTCTGTGTCCATTCTCTGTGTGTTCTTCTGTGCCTGCTTCTATCCTTAGCAGCAGCACCAGGACTGTTTCTTTTTTTGTTGCATCATCTTGTGTGTCAGCTCTCCGTGTGTGTGGCGCCATTCTTGGGCAGGCTGCACTTTCTTTTGCCCTGGGCGGCTCTCCTTACAGGCGCACTCCTTGCACGTGGGGCTCCCCTATGTGGGGGACGCCCCTGCATGGCACGGCACTCCTTGCACGCATCAGCACTGCGTGTGGGCCAGCTCCACATGGGTCAAGGAGGCCTGGGGTTTGAACCATGGACCTCCTATGTGGTAGGTGGATGCCCTATCCATTGGGCCAAGTCCAATTCCCGGGTTATCTTTTTACTATGCCTTCAAATTGAATTACAATTTTGATGCATATAAAATAGAATCAAAGTTTTTGACCTTTGATTCTTTGAAATCACCTTGATCGACACAGCAGAGTGAGACATTTCAGGGCTCCATCCTCCCATAGAAGCTTTGACCAACCAGCAAGTGTTATAGGCCAGTGATATCAACCAGACTCAGACTCTGAATAAAGTTCCAATTGAGAGCTTTATTAGCCATGTGGTGACTACCTCATCCTATACAGAGGAGAGAGCAGAACTGAGTCACGGGGGGACGTTTGCTTATATAGGCTTTTAGGTTCAGGGCGGGGGTAATAGCTCAGCAAGCAAGCACGTACAGAAGCAGGTGTTTGCGGTTAATCAAGTGCTGGAAATTTATCAGGGGAGACAAGCGGTCAGGGAGCTCTTGTTATTTACAAGAGTCTGGGTCAGGTTGGTCTTTTGGCAGAGGCTGACGAGACTTTCTACAGAAGGAGGCCTTGAGATAAGGTTTTACAGTCAAGCAAGCTTGTTACAGAAGCGAGATATATGTGGTTAGGGGGCTGTGGAATTTTCCTCTCGGGTGGGAGTGGTCACAGGCTTTTCCTTCTCCACACAAGAATGGGTAGAAACATCTTTCTCAAAACTCTTGTTACTGCAGTAACAAGGCGAGCACCAAATTAGTAAAATGGCTACTTAAAAGTGGTAGGATCTCATGGTGCCATGGCTGGCCCCTCCCCTAACCCTCATCATCTTGGCTCAGAGTTGGTTCATGCTCCCTGGTCCCAATTATGGAGGTGTTGTAGAATTTGAGAGAGGTTCAATTATTTGCGTATAGAGAGGCCAGGACTCAGGAATGATTTTGAGAAGGAAAAATGGTTTGTTGACGGCCGGCTGGACTCGGAAGCTTTCTGTTTCAATCCCGAGCCCCGAACAAGACTCCTGAGTCTCTTTTATACAGAGAAGAAAGGCCAAATGGTCCTTTTGTCTCAGTTCTCAATAGGCTTGAATTGGCATATATCTTCCACATCCTAGGTAAGCCCCCAGCATGGACTTCACACATTCCAGATAAGCCTCTATCCCATTTGGTCTGCATTTTCCCTGTATATTTAAAGTTCATAGACTTTGCATTGGTAAACCGTTTCCTGGGACTGGAATCGCTGCCATGGTTACCAAGGGCAGGACTGCAGCCTCTGATCGTCCCACACCCACAAGTCACAGACAGCTTAGGTTATCTATTAAGAGACAAAGAGCCTCCCACCCATAGCCCACATCATTCCCCCCTTATGCCAAAGTTTAACATGCTAAACTTTGGCATAATTATTGTTGGGGTTATGAGGTGGATGGCTGTTTGTTGTTTTGATTGATTACTTTACTTATCAATTTTCAGTGTATCATCCAGGAGCCTGTTCCCAAAAGTTTTTAAGTTTTTACTCTGGACAGTAGAATTCTGGGGCAGGAGCCCCCCTGCAGTCATCCCGGGACCTCCAGTGCCCATGTAGATTTTCAGTCAGGCTCCAGATCAATCTATTAATTTTGTTTTACCCTTAAAGAATTTACACCTTTAATCTTAAAGGGGTGCTGAAGGGAGATGATCTCTTTTCTGTAACTGCTTCCTGCTGGCCATGGGCTATAGTCATTGCCTAACAAGGTGTAAAACTCTATTTTATTTTAACTGGAGGAAGATGGATCTGATCTTCTGTACAAAGTTGGATGAAGTTTTCATACGGTTAATGAGATGTTCACTCTGAAAGAAACAAACAATTAAAAATTTGGAATACCCATTTTTTAAAAAAGGACATTGGATTACAGAGGTAGACAAGGTTAGGTGCTTATAAAGATGGCACTCCTTTTTAAAAGCTGGTGGGAACAGTATATTTATATACTTTTCCTAAGTTATTTATTTTTAGAGAGAAATTGCAATAGATACTTAGCTTTGTTTGAAGACACATTTCAAGCCGTTTAATGATCGGTACTCATGTGCTTTGTCAGATGCTCCTGGTGAACTGGCACCCTTTGGGCAATTGGTTTCATTCAGGATTAGTACACCAAGTTGGAAATTTTCTTAGTTTTTAGCTGTGGGAATGATCAGAACTACAGAATAAAGGTTTTTTACATTTTGGTTTTAATTATACAATTTCTGGTAATTTTGACTTGTTCAACAGGTGACTCATTATTAGCAAGCAAGCCTCATTTTTGCTACACAGTAGAGTACAGTAGAATAGTAAGCTGACTGAGCCTGGCTGAGACTGCCACCTTATTCTATAGACATGTTTATTAACTGTTTAGAAAATGAATTTACTAGGAATCTAACTTGTCTAATATACTTTTGCACTTGATTCAAAATAGAAAAGATAACATTATAATTATTAGGCATATATTTAGTACAGGATAAATGTACAGCACTTAATATTAACTAATGTATTACTTAATGCATAAGGATTCAGAGTTGCAATTATTAGTTTTAAGTTTCAGGTTTGTAATACTTTACATGTTATCTCTCCATGAGAGCAGGCCATAATGCCAATTGTGTTTAAGTTTTACCTACAGTATCCTGGTATCATGGCTCCACTTAGCATGTTCTTCACACAGTGAGCAAGTTGCAGCATTGTTGATCTTAGAGAGATTTTCCAGTATTCTACTAGCCTGGTGCATAGTGCTCTCTGGCACTATGGAACAGTGCCAATCTGGAGGCGATATCCATTGTACACTTGGCTGTACTGAGTCATCATTGGCTGCTGCAGGAACTTGAAACTGCAACGTAGTTTCCATCAACTTCAAGAGCAGAACCAAAGGCTGATATAACATATATTTTTAATTGAGGGGTAAGTGACCAACCTTGCCAGTAACTCACATGGAGAGGCAACCTGTAATGTATTCAAGGCCTGGTTTGAATGCACAAAAGAGTTTGACAATGTTAAAGTGTGTTCTTTGTTTTAATATATATTTTAAACAATTTAATGCAACACATCATATATAAATGACTGTTTACTTACACAATTTTACCATGAAGATAACAGTAGGTACTTTACTTTAGTAATGAAGGGAAAAAAAACTATTTTCCATTGTTAAAATGAAAACAGAAGATTCCCAATAGAATTAAGATAACTTTTTATTACTATTTACTTAAATATGCACTTTGCAGTGGCCTTCAGACAGCTTTTATTACCACCAAGTTATTTTTTGCAACCAATACCAATCCAAGTTTTTAGTTAACAATGACTTCTAGAATTAGAATTATTTAAATGTTTTCAGTTTGGAAGATGTTTTACAAACTTTTTATAATTGACTACAACCACATTGACTAGTTACCTTACATTTAAATAAACTTAGTAAATTATAATTACTAACCAAAGAAATTTACTTTATTTCTTTTTTTTTTTTAAGATTTTTTATTTTTTATTTTTTTTTATTTAATTCCCCTCCCCTCCCCCAGTAGTCTGTTTTCTGTGTCTTTTTGCTGCGTCTTGTTTCTTTGTCCGCTTCTGTTGTCGTCAGCAGCACGGGAAGTGTGGGCGGCGCCATTCCTTGGCAGGCTGCTCCCTCCTTCACGCTGGGCGGCTCTCCTTATGGGTGCACTCCTTGCGCGTGGGGCTCCCCTATGCATGGGACACCCCTGTATAGCACGGCACTCCTTACGCGCATCAGCACTGCGCATGGGCCAACTCCACACGGGTCAAGGAGGCCCGGGGCTTGAACCGCGGACCTCCCATGTGGTAGACGGATGCCCTAACCACTGGGCCAAAGTCCGTTTCCCTTTATTTCTTTAAGAGAGCATATCTACAACCTTTTTCTTTAGCTTAATTTTATTAACATGAACTTAAATTTTCATTACTCTAAAGATTTTGTGCATAATGTTAATTTAGTTTATAAGTTAACATGGGAGATTACACTCAAGCTAAATAAAGTTGAAACCATTATAGTTTATGCAAGGAACATTCTCTTTTTATCTTTAGAGTAAGCTAAAACTCTTCCTTTGTTTAAGTTATGAAAATGAATAATTTTTAAAAGCATACTGACTACCAGGTTTCAAAACACTTTACACAATTATTTAATTTGTTTAATCATAGTTCAGGAAAGATCTCTCCATAGTTTTTATGGACTTTTCTTTACTTATTGAAATTTGTCAACAGAGCCACTAATTACCTTTATTTTGTTGGAAAGAAATCTTCTTGAAGAAAATAAGGCTCACCTGATTGTGGAGAAGAAAAGAATTTATTCTCAATCTTGCAAGAAGGGGCGCACAACCAGAAAATATGGCTGGTGCCCTGAACAAAGAAAAATGACACAATTTATACCCCTAAACCTAGCACACAAGCTCTTCCTCTGTTTCTCCATAGATTGGATACTTCAGAAGTTACAGCTTATCTGAGAAAACCTAACTTTCCCGCACAAAAGTTTGTGATTTAACTGCTTCCTCTATTACATTCCAACCATTTTAGTTTTTACCTGCTCCCTTTTGTAAAACAAGGAATGGAATTTAGTGCTGAATTGGTATTGACATAGCTCTTTCTTGGGCATCTTTTATTGCCTATAGGACAGGCTTAAGCTGGTTTCCTTTGTTGCTGTTTAACCCAGGTGTGGGAGACTGAGGCAGTAGGCTGCCAGGTTACATTAATCAATATTTCCTTCCTTTATGTGAAAACTAAACTAATCTTTGTGTTTTTTTTACATTTTATGGCTGACAAAAGATTTAAACTGGGAAATTACAGGGCAAACTGATTCTTAATTCCTTAGCCTAGTAGATAGGTTTAATCTGCCACACCTAGTCTTGCCTTCAAAGCTCTTGCAAAGAGGAGGCCCTTTCCCTATAGTTCCTATAATTAGAGTTTATATGACTTTTCCATCTTGCTTAGTTTAATTTGGACTTCAAGAATACTTATTTACATTATAACTGCATATTTAATTTTTAACAATTTGAATAGAGCTTTTTTAGGAATTTTCACTTGTTAATTTGATATTATCTTGATGTATGAAGACATACGCTGAGCAAATGGGCAGACACAAATAGAGTTAGACACAGAAACACAATTCATTGATGTTACTTATAATTTGCATTATTTTATATACTGTTTAGCTTAACTTGGCTTCCAGAAATATATATTACTTATATAACTGCATATTTAACCTCAACAATTTGAGTAAATAGGCAGACATGAATAGTTTGACACAAAAACATAACTTTAGTTACTTAAAAATTCCATTTTTTACAAAATAAGTGTGACTGCAAAACATTTCAAAGACTCCTGAAACTTTTCTTAATTTGCACTATGACTGTGCAGTTTTACACTATGACCATGCAGTTTTACACAAGAATTTTGTTTCTTAACTAATGGCTTGTAACCAAAATGTTCCCAATGCTTTAGCACCATTTTTTTTTTCAGAACTTTATATTTTACCTTGAATTTAGCAGAATTTTGATAAGCAACAAGACTAATTCTATGTATATTCACTGAGGCTATTGGAAGCCTCAGGGAGACAAACTGGTTTCTCTCATGAATTGCCACTCCTAGGAATGCTGACAGTGAAGGCAGGAGACTTTATTCCCCTCAGTCCTTGGAGAAAATAAAACTCCAGTGGTCGTTTAGCCCTAAGGGCTAAGAATTCCACCAGGCAGCAATTTAGTTTACACTTGGATTTATGAGAGAAAGCAGGGTTACTAATACTAGGACAGGAGACAGGGATGTCCTAGCTCTTCTCTGGACTGTAGGGGCAGAAGCTATTATGAAACAACCATAGGCAAAGGCAAAGGGTGAGGTTAGGCTTGAAGTAACATATAAGCGAAGGAAAGGTTAGTTTAGAATTTACACTTACAATTATAGTTTTAGGCTAAATTCACTCAGTTATAATTTCAGTTATTATTTTTCCACTGTTTTATAATACAAATGCATTTATAAATGATCTTAACTCTTAGTTACAGTTTTCACTAAGTTTTAACCTTAAGGTGAATTGGATACTTTTATTAATTAGGCTACAAGAATTTTATTAGTAACAATTCTGTGAAGTTCTGCTTTTTCCTAGTAATGGAACAAATTCTCATCTGCAAGTTATGCATTTAATTTTCCAGCAAGAGAGTACTGGCATTTAAAGATTCATTTTATTTATTTATTTATTTATTTAAAGATTTATTTATTTATTTAATTTCCCCCCCTCCCCTGGTTGTCTGTTCTTGGTGTCTATTTGCTGCGTCTTGTTTCTTTGTCCGCTTCTGTTGTCGTCAGCCGCATGGGAAGTGTGGGCGGCGCCATTCCTGGGCAGGCTGCACTTTCTTTCACGCTGGGCGGCTTTCCTCACGGGCGCACTCCTTGCGCGTGGGGCTCCCCCACGCGGGGGACACCCTTGCGTGGCATGGCACTCCTTGCGCACATCAGCACTGCGCATGGCCAGCTCCACACGGGTCAAGGAGGCCCGGGGTTTGAACCGCGGGCCTCCCATGTGGTAGACGGACACCCTAACCACTGGGCCAAAGTCCATTTCCCTAAAGATTCATTTTAAACTACATTTTTACCTTTTTACCATGAATTCTTGGGCACCAGCAACTGATAAAAGCCAAACATAGATTTCAAAGTGGCATTTCATTCTTTTTTTTTTTTTTTTTTCTTTTCCCTCCATAGTCTCACAACCCTGAAGTTCCCAGCCAGACCATTGAAAAGGCTATCAAGTGATTAGCGGTCTATTGTTTCAAGCCATAGCCTCCTTTCTTCAGATGATTTTACAGTTCTAAAACATTCCAAAGTATTTCCACAGTCTTACAGAGAGAGAGATTTTGGCCTTGACACCCTAGGGAGGGAACTTTATTGCATTTATTTTGATTCTGCTTTTCACTCCCTTCACTTCCCCCCCTTCCAGGCAGTCAGGTGCACAACAATCAAATATGAATGTGGCTTATGAATAGAAGGTGTGGACTCACTGGAAAGGGGCAAGCCGCTCCCCCCTTTCCAGCTTTCTGCCAAAATGGGCGGACAGAAGCTACTCAAATTTGGCACCCCTCCCGGGGACCCAGCCACCCTGACTGGGGCAACCCCAACAAACTTGGGTGCATGGTGCAGACACAGATGGCCTCCAAGTCCTGGCAAAGGGGCAGACCGGAGACAAGACAGCAGAGCATGCACAAACATCTAGACTCCGCAAATATCCAGACTCCTCAGTTTTTCCCCATAATCATTTCACACCCTTGCCAATGGCAAGGGAGGGTTCCAGCTCAACTAAATTCTACTTTACATACCCACACAACTCCAACACTAGCATTGAGCTGACACAGACAGAAGCACAAAGGTCACTAATCTGACCCACAAGTTCTAAATATATATTTTCAGCATGGCCGCCCCTGCAGCCATCACAAACCTTAGAGAGAACACTTAACATTAACATTTGGTATAAAGCGAATTCATTCACAATCCAGCACCATAACAAAAGATTCCAGCTAGACCTTTTTCACTGTTTAGCTTTACACCCAGACCAAGCTTCACTAGAAAAGCCAATCCATTTTCCTGTAACTAAGTTTTTTAAAAATCCAGACCAATTTCCAGGATGTTAGGACTCGAACCTATAAACAGCCCTTCCTATTATAATCAAGCCTCCACTCCTTTAGTGGATATAAGACCAGTACCAGATTCTAACACGCAGTTAGACAAACCCAAAACACCAGGCTTTTTCCCAGTTTTTCTCCTTTTTCCAGACCTAGAGAGAATGGCTTCCCCCCAATTTTCTGGGGCTACTAGGGTTCTCTTGGGAGGTGATCAGCCGCCCCCTCCTAGCAATTAAAGCTAGGGCTTTCCAGACTGTGCTCACCTGGGGAGTCTTACCTTCTTCCATGTTCGGAGTTCTTTTTCGTTCCCAGAATCCTTCTCTTCAGACCTTCCACTGCCCTTGATTTTTGTCAGGAACATTCTGATGGAGCCCACATCTTTTCTGGATTAAATTTAATCCAGAGGTGCCCAGATTTGGGATTCACCCGAGTCCTCCCGGCTTCCTCGGGGATTTGGAAGGGGCAGAAAATGCTACCATCTCTGGCCTTCATTTGCAATCCCGGATGAGCCCCCAAAAATGTTGTAGAATTTGAGAGAGGTTCAATTATTTGCGTATAGAGAGGCCAGGACTCAGGAATGATTTTGAGAAGGAAAAATGGTTTATTGACAGCCAGCTGGACTCGGGAGCTTTCTGTTTCAACCCCGAGCCCCAAACAAGACTCCTGAGTCTCTTTTATACAGAGAAGAAAGGCCAAATGGTCCTTTTGTCTCAGTTCTCAATAGGCTTGAATTGGCATATATCTTCCACATCCTAGGTAAGCCCCCAGCATGGACTTCACACATTCCAGATAAGCCTCTATCCCATTTGGTCTGCATTTTCCCTGTATATTTAAAGTTCATAGACTTTGCATTGGTAAACCGTTTCCTGGGACTGGAATCGCTGCCATGGTTACCAAGGGCAGGACTGCAGCCTCTGATCGTCCCACACCCACAAGTCACAGACAGCTTAGGTTATCTATTAAGAGACAAAGAGCCTCCCACCCATAGCCCACATCAGAGGGAGCAGAGCATGTGCACATACTGGGAGCCTGTACATCTGGCCTGAACTGTCTGGTGATGTACTGAATAACTCCACATGCCAGCATTTGCCCTGTCTGTAGAAGGAAGTTCACAGAGCTATTCTCTAATAGCTAGAGATGCTGAAGATGTTTGCATGTGCTTTTTTGGCATTTATATACTGTGGAAGAGCCATCAAGTATTTGCCTGGTACAATGGGTTGCTGGCTGTAGGACATACAAGGCACTGTCCAAGACCACAGAGAACTGTTTCCTAGGGAAGAGGGAACATTCATAGTGCAAAAGGGGGAATTCTTAGGGCCCCATATATACGGCGGCTTGCTCGGTCGGTAGAGGTGGGGTCTGGCTGCGGACGAGGGGTCGGTCCAGCTTAGGACAAGGGGTCGGTCCCACTTGGGACGAGGGGTCGATCTCACAGGGGTTGCGCGGTTCGGCTGACGGGGTCGCCCGGCGAAGCCGGCAACGAAGGGGTCGCCCGGAGAAGCAGGCGACGAACTGGGGACAAGGGAGGCCAGGCCCTTGTCGGGGGCTCTCGGGACTGGAGGGCACACGGCAGAAGAACTACTGCGGAGACAAGGTAAACACGCAAGTCCACTTTATTGAGGGAGAGGCAACAGTTTTATAGGGGCTGGGGAAGGCTGATTGGTCGAAGCCACGCCCTGTTCTGATTGGTTGCCGGCGAAAGGTCAGTGGGCGGTACTGGATGGGGGAGGGGTGGTGGTTAGGGATTGGCTGTCGCTGTTGCGGGGGAAGGGGCAGGGTTTAGGGATTGGTGGCTGCTGTTGCTGGGGTGGAGGGCAGACTTGAGTTTCCCGCCCACACCTGGCTGTTGCTGCTGTCAGGGGGAGGGAAAAGGGCAGACTGGATTTTTCTGCCCACGCCTGGCTGTTGCTGCTGTCGGGGGAGGGGAAAAGGGCAGACTGGAATTTTCCGCCCTGCGCCTGCGCAGGGAGAAAGAAGAAGAAGGGTGCTGCCCCACAGGCATCGTGTGGCGCCATCCGGGAGGAGGGGCGGCCGCGGAAGCATGGCTGCCGAGAAGGGGAGACCCGAGGGCACTCTGCGCCCATGCCGAGCTCCCTTCAGGGGTGGCGGTGAGTCCGACCAGCCACCCTATTATGGGGGCAGCGGCTTGGCCTGCCGCGGCTGCTCCCCCGCCAGGCCAGCAAACCACACTTCAGCCCGAGGGGTGACTGCACACATAAACATGCCCCAGACTAGAAGACTATGCAGGAAGGATCAGGGAGGCCTCTGTACTTTGATCTGGGACTATTCTTACAAAACCCATTGTATGGATGGGTCCTGAAGGAGAGCACTTGTACAGGTCAATCTGTAAAGAATGGGAAAGGTGTTTATTCTTTTTCCTTTTTTTTTTTTTTTTAGCTCTTGGCATTCAAAGAAAATTCTGTCATAACACTACCTGGATAAAAGCTAAGGAACAAATGCTGCAGAGTCTAAATTTCAGTAATAACACATTAAAATATAAAAATGTACAGTTTTTAAAATATCCATAACCAAAAGAATCAAAGAAGACCCTTATCTCACAACTTATATGAAAATTAACTAAAAGTGGGTTGAAGAACAAAATATAAAAGGTAGGACCATAAAACTCCTAGAAGAAAATGTGGGAAAACATCTTCAAGATGTTGAGGTAGGGTAGAGTAGGTGTAGCTCAGTGGCTAAGTGCATGCTTCACATGTATGAAGTCCCGGGTTCAATCCCCAGACCTCCTCAAAAACAAAAAAAGCTCTTATAGTAGGAGGTGGTTTCTTAGACCTTAAACCCAAAGCACAAGAAATGAGAGAGAAAAAAATAGGTAAATGGGACCACCTCAAAATGAAATGCTTTTGTGCTTCAAAGGACTTTGTCAAGTAGGTGGAAAAGCAGCCTAGTCAATGAGAGAAAATGTTTGGAAGCCACATATTCTATCGTGGAGAAGTAGGAGCCTGTGACCACCCCCACCAGAGAGGAAAATTCCACAGCCCCCTAACCGCATATATCTCCCTTCTGTAACAAGCTTGCTCGATCGTAAAACCTTATCTCAAAGCCTCCTCCTTTAGAAAGTCTCATCAGCCCCTGCCAAAAGATCAACTTGACCCAGACCCTTGTAAATAACAAGAACTCCCCAATCGCTTGTCTCCCCTGATAGAATCCCCAGCACTTAATTAACTGCAAACATCTGCTTCTGTACATGCTTGCTTGCTGAGCTATTGCGCCCCACCCTGAACCTAAAGGCCTATATAAGCAAACTTCCCCCACAACCCGGGGCTGCTCTCTCCCCTGCGTAGGATGGGGCGGTCGCTGTGTGGTTAATAAAGCTCTCAATTGAACTCTATTCAAGGTCTGAGTCTGGTCGATATCACTGGTCTATAACACTATAAGGGCTTAATATCCATTAATATATAAAGATATCATACATCTCAATGATAGAAAGACAAACAACCCAATTTTAAAATAGGCAAAAGAGTTGAATAGACATTTTTCCAAAGAGGAAATACAAATGCCAAAAAAGCACATGCAAAGATGTTCAGCATTACTAGCTATTAGGGAAATTTATATCAAAACTACAATGAGGTACCATTTCACACCTATTAGAATGGCTACTATTTTAAAAAACAGTAAACTACAAGTATCAAAGAGGATGTGGATAAATAAGAATGCATATTCATTGTTGATGGATGTGTAGAATGGTGCAGCCCCTATGGAAGAATGTTTGACAGTTACTCAGGAAGTTAAATATTGATCTGTCATGTGACCCAGAAATATCACTACTAGGTATATACTTGGAAGAACTGAAAGCAGGGACACAGACATTTGCACACCAATATTCATAGTGGCATTATTAATAATTGCCAAAAGATAGAAACAGCTCAGGTGTCCATCAACAGATGAATGGATAAACAAAATGTGGTATATGCATACAATGGATTATTATTCAGCTGCAAGAAGAAATGAAGTCATGATGCATATGACAACATAGATGAATCTTGAGGACATTATATTAAGTGAGACAAGCCAGACACAAAAGGACAAATATTGTATGATCTCGTTAATATGAAATAAATGTAATGAGCCAAGTTATGCAGTTAATAGCTAAAAGATTGGTCACTAGAGGATAGAATGAGGATAGAGAATGGGGAGCAGTGGCTTAATGTGTGCATAATTGGTAATAAGGTTGACTGTAAGTTCTTGAAATTGGATAGAGATGATGATAGTACATTAGAGTGAATGTAATTAACAGTGTCAGTATAGGGGTATGATTGTGGTTGACAGGGAAAGTTTAGGGTTGTGTTTTTCACTAGAAGAAAACCTAAAGGATGAACCATGGAATTGTATAGCATAGTGAAACCTGTTGTTGATGAGTGTGGTTAAATTGCACAAATATGAAAATGTTCTTGCATGAGTCAGAATAAATATTACAAGATGTTAATAATAGGGTGGTGTCTGAGCTAAAATGCACCTAAAGCAAATTGTGGACTATAGTGAACAGAAATGTGTTAATATTTTTATCAATTGTAAAAAAAAAAAAAGAGAGGGAATTATCCTAAGTGACAGAAATCAGAGACAAAGTACTGCATGTTGTTTGAATCTATTATATAAATTGTAAATATAAATAAATATATAGAGATGGAATTAGATTAGTAAATACGTATGCAGGGGATGGATAAGAGGATTGAGAGGTAACTGCTAAGAGGTGTGGTGAGGTATACTAGTCAGGCAAAAGGGTGCCGATGTAAAGTACTAGAAATCTATTGGCTTTTATAAAGAGTATTTATTTGGGGTAGGAGCTTAGTTACCAGGCCATAAATCACAAGTTACTTCCCTCACCAAAGTCTTTTATTAAGGGTTGGAGCAAGATGACTGACAATATCTGCCAGGGTTCAGGCTTCCTGGGTTCCTCTCTTCCCTGGATTCACTTCTCTCCAGAATCATTTCCTCTGTTTTCTCCACAAGGTCAGCTGTAGACTATCAACTCTGTCCCTCTCCCCAGGGCTTCTGCCATGTCTAAGGAGCTGTATCTATTCTTCTGTGTTCTTCTGTTTGTTCACTTCCTGGGCTCCAACTCCAACAGCAACACTCCAACATCAAAAACCTTCAACTCTCTTCTTTTGCCATGTCTTTTATCTGTGAGTTCCCACCTACCAAGGGGTGGGGACTCAACTCCCTACTGAGAGCCCAATCAAAGCCCTAATCATAATCATGCCCAGATACAGACCAGTTTACAAACATAATCCAATATCTACTTTTGGGATTCATAACTATATTAAACTGCTAAAGGGAGTTCTTTTTGGAGTAATGAAAATGCTTTAATGTTGATTGTGGTGATGAATGCACAACTCTGATTATACCAAAAACCACTGAATGTACACTTAGGATGAATTGTATGGTATATGAATATATCTCAATAAAAGGGCAAAAAGTGTCCAGTTTATAACATGAGCCAGGCAAAGGAGATTAAAGCACTAGAAACCATTAATGAGGAGGACCAGACCTGGGACATACCAAATAACTTTTTAAAAAGGCCCTAAAGAACTAAAGGAAAACATGGAAAAATAACTAAAGGAAATCAGGAAAATGATACATGAACACAAATACTAAATCAATAGAGAGATGAAAATTATGAAAAGGAGCAAATTAGAGCTGAAAACCACAGTAAAAGAAATTAAAATTTTCCTGGAGTGTTTCAATGGAACTGGCAGAAGAAAGGATCAGTGAACTTGAAGATAAGGCAATTGAAATCATCCATTTGAGGTAGCAGAAAGAAAAAAGAATGAAGAAGAGTGAACAGAGCCTGAAGAACCTGTGGAATACCATTAAGCATACCAATATACACATTGTGGGGATCTCAAAAGGAGAAGCAAGACAGAAAAGTGCAAAGAGAATATTTAAAAAATAATGGCTGAAAACTTTCTAAATTTAAAAAAAGACATGAATATACACATCCAAGATGTTCAACAAATTCCAAATAGGCTAAACCCAAATAGACACATGCTATAATATAATCAGACTGTTGAATGCCAAAGATAAAGAGAGAATTCCGAAAGTCACAAGAGAGAAGCAACATGTCATGTATGAGGGAGCCTCAATAATATTAAGTGCCAATTTCTCATCAGAAACCATGGAGGCAAGAAGGTAGTGGAAAGACATGTTTGTGCTGAAAGCAAAAATTTGTCAACCAAGAATTTGGTATCCAGCACAACTGTCTTTCAGAAATGAGGGAGAGACAAAGACATTCCAAGACAGAGAAAAGCTGATAAATTTCATCATCACTAGACCATCCCTACAAGAGATGCTAAAGAGAGTTCTGTCAGATGAAAGGAAAGAACACTAGACAATAGATAGAAGCTGTATAAACAAATAAAGATCTCCAGTAAAGGTAGTGACATAGGTAAATATAAATGCCAGTACTATTGTATTTTTGTTTTTTTAACTCCACTTTTTACGTCCCACAGGGACTAAAAGGCAAATGCATAAACGATAATGATAAATCAGTGGTTTTTGACTCATAATGTATAATCATGTAATTTGTTATAAGAACTACATAAGGATGGGGGTGGTCAGAGGGATATAAGAACATAGTCTGTATATACTATTGAAGTTAAGTTGGTATCTAACTGTATTAGTCAGCCAAAGGGGTGCTGATGCAAAATACCAGAAATTGGTTGGTTTTTACAAAGGGTATTTATTTGGGGTAGGAGCTTACAGATACCAGGCCATAAAGCATAAGTTACTTCCCTCACCAAAGTCCATTTGGAGCAAAATGGCTGCCAATGTCTGTGAGGGTTCAGGCTTCCTGGGTTCCTACGTTTCTGGGGCTTGCTTTTCTCTGGGTTCTAGGTTCCTTTCTTCTTGGGGCTTGCTTCTCTTTCCTCTGGGAGCTCTGGGTTCAAGGTTCCTTTCTTCTTGGGGCTTGCTTCTCTTTTCTCTGGGAGCTTACTTCTCAGGGCTCCAGCTTAAATCTTCAGCATTAAATTCTAACATCAAAACTCCAACATCAGAAAACCCTTAACTCTGTCCTTTGCCATGCCTTTTATCTGTGAGTCCCCACCCACTACTCAATGTCCTACTGGCCCAAGAGGTTCAAGTAAACCTATGAATCCAATAAAATCTAATATGCCCAGAGGAAAAGATCAGTTTACAAACATAATCCAACATTTCTTTTTGGAATTCATGAATATCAAATGGCTACACTAACCAAACAAAAGTGTTATAGATTCAAGATGTTAGATTTAAGTAATTACAAGGAAAATATAAGAGAATATGAAAGGACACTGAAACAGAAATTAGAGTACAGGTAGCCTGGGTGGGGAGCAGGGGATGAGGAGTTAAAGCATAATGTGTATAGAGTTTCTGTATGGGGAGATGGGAAACTTTTAATAATGGAAAGTGGAGTACTGCAACAGTGTAAATATGAGTAATCTCACTGAATGGTAAGCTTGGGAGAGGTTTAGATGCAAAAGTTTAGGTTGTATATATATTCCCACAAGTAGAAAAAAAAAAATGAGCAACTAAAGAAAAAATTAAATGCAATACATGATCCTGGATAGGATCTAATAGAGAAGGAGAAAAGACCCAAAAGGACATTTTTAGGACATATGAAAAAATTGTAATATAGACCATAAGTTTCATATCAGTGTTAAATTTCTTTTTTTTTTTTTAAAGGTTTATTTATTTATTTCTCTCCCCTTCCACCCCCACCCCAGTTGTCTGTTCTCTATGTCTATTTGCTGCATCTTCTTCTTTGTCCGCTTCTGTTGTTGTCAGTAGCATAGGAATCTGTGTTTCTTTTTTTTGTTGCGTCATCTTGTTGTGTCAGCTCTCCATGTGTGCGGCACCATTCCTGGGCAGGCTGCACTTTCTTTTGCACTGGGCGGCTCTCCTTATGGGGCACACTTCTTGCGTGTGGGACTCCCCTACGTGGGGGACACCCCTGTGTGGCATGGCACTCCTTGCGTGCATCAGCCCTGTGCATGGGCCAGGGCTGCACACGGGGGGTCAAGGAGGCCCCGGGTTTGAACCACGGACCTCCCATGTGGTAGACGGACGCCCTAACCACTGGGCCAGGTCCGCCGCCCAAATTTCTTGAACTTACAACTGCAATTAAGCTGATTACATAAGTGAATATCCTAATTCTTAGGAAATATACATGGCAGTATTAAGTGTTCAAGGAGCATGATGTATACAATTTACACTAAAGGGTTCAGAAAATGGATTGATAGATGATAAATAGATGGATTGATTGATGGATGGACGGATAGATAGAATAATACAGCAAATGTGACAAAATGTTAAAATTGGTTGAACTGTTATCTAGAGTGATAGGGGTATGCTAGAGTTCTCTGTTGTAATATTTTTGTAACTGCCCTGTAAGCTTGGAAGTATTTCAGAATAAAAACTTTTTTAGTCTCTCTCTGCCCAAAGAAGCCCACACCAATCTTGGTGTATATTTCCATCCTTCTCTCCCATTTCTCGGCAAGTTCTGTTCTTTTCCCCAGTTCCCAATAAATTCTTTTTACTGGCCTAACTTTAAAAAGAAGTTTTAAAAAAATTACTTTATTCTTATCATGCTTCCAGAATTGCAATTGAGTAGTCTGATACTGATTTGCTATTTCTATGGATGCCTATGCAATTTTCTCCTTTGGTTTTCTTAAATTTAATTGTAATGTATCTAGGTGTATATATTTTTTTGACTCTCCTATATAGTATTCTGTGAGCCCTTTTAATCTAAGACCTTTCCTCTTTCTTTAATTCTGAAAATTTTGTCTTCATTATTTTAAAAAATTAATTTCTTCTCTCCATTTTTTTCCTTCTAGAACTCCTAATTTTCCAGATGTTGTCATTTCTATTACTACCCTCCATGTCTCTTACTTTTATTTTTATATCCTCTATTCCTTTGTCCTTTCTTGTTGTCATTTGGGAGAGGTCCTCAATATGATCTTTAAACTTACTAATTTTTTTTCTTCTCTTATATCCATCCTGCCATTTATTCTGTCTCTGTGTTCTTTATTTCAACTATTACCTTTTCAATTCTAGTAATTTTTCTTGGTTCTTTTTTATGATTTCTCATCATTGCTTCATTTTGTTAACTGAATCTCTTCTATATTTAAGTATATTTATCATGCTTATTTAAAAATTTTCACCCATCTATTCCCAATTTGTTGTGGACCTATTTATTACAGCAATATCAAATTTCTATAACATTTTCTAAATGCTATTTTCACTTCCTATACATAACTCATCATAGACCAGTGACATCAGTCCTCAAAGCACGCTTTACCTAGTAATGTCCTAATGTGTATAGGAGAGGATGTTGGGCACGGTTGCATATTGTATTAGTCTTTCCAACTATTCCCTTCCTTGATTGTAAGAAGATTGTACTTACCTGCCCACTCCTATGTAATTTTCAATGCCTTTCAGTAGGCAGAGTGCACAGTGCCCATCTCTGCCCCTTTGTCTGGCTTGGTCTTGTGATTTGCATGGGCCAATGGAATGTGAGCAAATTTACAGCATTTTGTGAGTAAGAGGCAGCAAATATATCCATCACCTCTCTCACTCTTCCTCACTGGTGCAAGAACAGCATGCCCCAAATGGGAACTACTCCTCCAGCATAGATCCTAAGGCAATAATAAGAAATCATACCAAAGTGATGCATATGGAGTCAACATATAATGAAAGCAAGAAATGTGTGTTCATTTGTAAGGCAAGGGTCAGCAAACTACAGTTTATGGGCCAAATCCACTCCACTACCTGTTTTTGTAAGGCCAATGACCTAAGAATGTTTCTTGCATTTTTAAAGTTTTGAGAAATATTCAAAAGAAGAAAATACTTCATGAAGTGAAAAATTATATGACATAAAATTTTAGTGTTCATAAATAAAGTTTTATTGGGACCCAGGCATGCTAATTCATTTACATATTATCTATGGCTGCTTTCATGCTATTACAGCAGAATTGAATAGCTGTGCTCAAAAATGTATGGCAAAGCCTAAAATATTTACTGTCTGGCTCTTTATAGAAAAAATTTGCTGATCCTTGTAAGCTACTGAGATTTTGAGGTTGGCTGTTGCCTCAGCAAAGATGACTAATATACTCATGAGGAGTTCAAGAGAGAAAAGGGGAGTAGTACAGAGAAGGGAGTGTCAGGCACCACAAAAATACCTTTGATCCCTCCCTTTGGACAGTTCTTCTGAGCTTTTTAACCTTCAAACTCTTAGGGAGAAGCAGCATTAGAGAAGGAAGGCTTTTAGCTTATAATACCCTAGCCTTGGGTATTTGGTGGAGGAGAGCCTGGTAGAATGAATACCCAAATGCAGTAGTCAGCCCATCCTGGTCTCTATTCCAGAGCAGGACATGGCATGTCCCTGATTTTACTTTGTCAATGCTGGCAGCCAGAACCTGTTGAAAATATCTTTCTTTCTCTAGGCCCCACTCAAAGTTGGCAGTGCTTTGGGTTACTTAGTAAATGGACAGAAGCAACACCCAAATATAATATATGTTGCTTTCAAAATTCAAAGAACTCCTGGAGAGGATGGTGGGAAGATGGTGGAGTAAGAAGCTCCAGAAATCAGTCCCTACTCCAAAACAACTATTGAACTGCCTGAATACACTAGTTTGAAAGTCTAATGTCTAGTGGAACACTATGCAGCATCCAGAGAAGACATGGAGGAAGAGGCTGGTAAATGTCAGTGAGTTTCACCCTCTATGCAGTGGCTATCATCCCCCATAACCCTACTGCATGGCAGACAGTAGTGGGGACTGCAGTCCAGGCTTGTGGTATAACTTGCTGGTGCCAGGATGGGCTACAAGGACCTAGACCTAAAAATCCTGGATAGTGTGACATGATCATTGATTACTGCTTTGAATCAGCTGCTTCAAATCACTGAGGTTCTAACTCTGTTCTAACCTTTCTCAGGCAAAAGCAACAGAGGAGTCTTAAAGAAACATTTCTTATTTTTTTCCCTTTTATCTTTCAGTTCCCTGATAGGGAGCAAAAATAGCTTGAAAAAGTCATAAATCAACATCTCCAAAACTCCAGAAAACCCACAAACCTAGCAATCCCGGAGGATTGGGAGAACTAGATTTCCAGAGTTACAACAAGATAATTCTCAGAATGTCCAACTGTCAACAAAAAATTATAAAACACACAGTGAAACAGGAACGTTTCACTCACAGGGAATTTAAAAGAAAATAATTTGCCAGAAACCATCCCTGAGGAAGCTAATACAATGGAAATATTAGTTAAAGACTTTAGATCAACTGTCTTAAATATGTTCAATGAGTTAAAGGAATCCATATAAAAAAAAACTAAGGAAAATTAGGAAAATGTTTTTAATGGGAAAAAAAAAGACAGAAATTATTTTTTATAAAACAACCAAACAGAAATTTTGGAGCTTAAAAGTACAGTAATTGAAATGAAAACTTCACTAGGTGGATTCAACAGCAGATTTGAAGAAGAAACGATCAGAAAATTTGGAGACAGGGCAAATGAAATTATCCTCTGTGAGGAGCAGAAGAAAAAAATAATGAACACAAATAAGCAGAGTCCGAAGGACCTGTGGATACCACCAAGCATACCAACACTGCATCATTGGAGTTCCAGAAGGACAAAGGAAAGAGAGAGAAAGGGGCCAAAACTGTATTTGAAGAAATAATGGCTGAAAATATCCCAAGTCTGTGGAAAGATATGAATTTATACATCCAGGAAACTCAACAAACTCAAAGCAGGATAGATTCTAAGAGATTGTCACCAATACACATTATAGTGAAATTCTCAAAAATCCAAAGACAGAGAGGATTTTTGAAAGAAGCAAGAGAGAAGCAACTTGTCACATATAAATCATCCTTAGTAATATTAACATAGGATTTCTCATCAGAAGCTACAGAGGCCAGAATACAGTGGGACAGTATATTTAAAGTCCTTAAGGAAAAAAAAAAAAACCTGTCAACCAAGACTTCTATATCCAGCAAAATGATTTTTCAAAGATGAAGGAAAAAGTAAGACATTTACAAATAAACAAAAGTTGAAAGGTTTCATTACCAGAAGACCTTCCCTACAAGAAAAGCGAAGCAGAGTCCTTCAGGTTGAGAGTAAATGACACTAGACAGTAATTTGAAGCCATAAGAAGAAATTTTAAAAATTGGTAAAGGTAACTACATAGGTAAATATAAAATCCTGTATTATTGTACTTTTGATTTGTAATTACTTTCCCCTTATATGACTTGACAAATGTGTAAAATAGCACTTTAAATCTATGTTAATAGGCATGCAATGTATAAAGATGTAATCTTAGGCAATAACAGCAACTAAATACAAAAGAGGCAGCAATGGAATAATGTGTATGTATGTATGTGTTAAAAAAAAGGCATTAACTCTTGGCCCTTTTATTATAGGCAGTGTCATATTGCATCACAAATGATAGAGATGCAGTAACAGATTTAGGGGCATAACATTAAAGAAATAAGATGTTTTCTTCCAACTGCTATTTAGTTAATAATTAACATAATACAAACATACATCAATGGCTATCACAACCACCAGGGACTTGCAGGATAAAATCTACCAGCCTACATATTTAAGAGACTGAAACTAATAATAAAACAACATATAAATCCATGTTTTTATACTTAGGTTAACAATCCCAGAGTTGAATTTCTTTTATCCTAATTTTACAAGGGTGGTAGCTGTTGGGAGACTGAAAGATGGAGGAAGACTGGCAGTATGTGCTGAGTTTTAGAGTTGGGTCAGCGGCCCAAATTAGTCATTATCCAGAACAGGACAGTGTTTTGTTTGGAAAGTATATTAAGGACTGACAATTAATCAGCCACTTAATGAGTGCCATTGGTGGGCTTAAAGAATAAGCAGGGATGGGGTAATATGAAACGAAGTGAAAGAAGGAAAATGAAAAATGGAAGAAATGTTTGACTGTTGGGGAATGTGGAAAGGCCACCAGAGAAACTACTTCATTTGCCCCTAAAAAGTGCTCTTCCCATAGACTTCCTGCCCCTGGATTACAAAAAAAACAAGTTTAGAGCACAATTTAAATAGGTGTTACTTTTCAGCTTTGATAAACTTCACTGTTGTGGATGAGAGAGAATACATGTCTGATTAAGTAAAAAGTATCAATAAATATTCTGTGGAATAGCCTGGTTATATCAAGTGAAAAAAGCAATCCCAACTATTGAAGTAATAAAAAACAGAGGTCCTACCAGGCTTACCTTAAAGAATAATTAAGACATATTTTAGGTCAGTGCCACCAGAATATTGAACAACTTGGAAACAGACCACAAACAGGCCCCTTCCAATTCACCAAAACAATACAACAGTCATTACTATCTCAACTTGCCAAGAACTATAATTGTCCAAGTCAAATGTACCTTTCAAAAAGTAAATGTTTCTAAGTAAACCTAATACACATATATAGAACATTTCACTCCAAAATAGCAGATATGGAGAACAGATGTAGCTCTGTGGTTGAGTACCTGTTTCCCTTATACAAGGTCCCAGGTTCAATCCCTAGTACCTCCAAAAACAAAGACAAAAACAGCAGGATGTACATATTTTTCAAGTACTCATGGATCTTTCTCTAGGATAGACCATATATTGGAACACAAAACAGATCTCCAAAAATATTAAAAGATCGAAATTATATAAAAATAACTTTCTCTGATCATAATGGAAAGAAGCTGGAAATCAACAACAATCAGAAAAAGGGAAAACTTGCAAATATATAGAGATTAAACAACTCACTCTTTTTTTTTTCCTTCCCCTGCCCTGCTATTTTTTGCTGTCTGAGTCCATTCACTGTGTGATCATCTGTATCTACTTCTCTTTTTGTCTTCTCATTTTTCTCCTCTAGGATTCACCAGGATTTGATCCTGTGGACTTCTGATGTGGAGAGGGGTTCCCTGTCACTTGTGCCACTTCAGTTCCTGGTTTCTGTTGCACATCGCCTTGATTCCCCTTTGTCTCTCTTTTTGTTGCATCATTATCTTGCTGTGTCACTCACTTGCATGGGCACTCAGCTCACCATACAGGCACTGGCTTGCCGCACGGGCACACTTTTTCTTTTTACCAGAAGGCCCCAGGGATCAAACCTGGGTCCTCCCATATGGTAGGTGGAAGCCCATTCACTTGAGCCACATCTGCTTCCCACAACTCACTCTTAAATAATCAGTGGGTCAAAGAAGAAAGTGCAAGAGAAATCAATAAATATATCAAGATGAAAGAAAATGAGAATAAAACATCAAAACCTGTGGGATGAAGTGAAGGTAATGCTGAGAGGGAAATAGATAGCCCTCAATGCTTATCTTAAAAAGAAGAAATAGCTAAAATCAAAGACCTAACTATATAGCTGGAGGAACTAGAAAAAGAACAGCAAACTATTCCTAAAACAGGCAGAAGGAATGAAATAACAAAGATCAGAGCAAAAATAAATGAAATTGAGAACAAAAAACAATAGAGAGAATTAGCAAAAGCATAGTTGGTTCTTCAAGAAGAACTCAACAATAAAAGGGCAAGCAATCCAATTTTTTTAAATGTGCAAAAGACAGACATTTTTCCAAAGAGGAAATACAAATGGTGAAAAAAACACATGGAAAGATGTTCAATATCACTAGATATTAGGGAAATGCAAATTAAAACTACAATGAAATATCATCTCATACCTCATAGAATGGCCATTATTAAAATACAGAAAACGACAAGTGCTAGAGAGGATGTGGGGAAGTATGTATACTCCTTCATTGTTGTTGGGAATGTAGACTGGTACAGCTTCTGTGGAAGACAATTTGGTGGTTTCTCAAAAGCTAAATATAGAACTCTCATATGATCCAGCAATCCCTCTATACTAGAGATATCCAGAAGAAAACAGGGACGGGAACAGATATTTGCACACTGATGTTCACAGCAGCATTGTTCAGAATTGCCAAAAGATGGAAACAACCCAAGTATTCCATCAACTGATGAATAGATAACCAAAATATGATATATACATACGGTGGAACACTACACTGCTGTAAGAAGAAATGAAATTGGGACACATATGACAACATGGATGAACCTCGAGGACATTATGCTGAGTGAAATAAGCCAGGCACAAAAGGACAAATATTGTACAGTCTCACTAATATGAACTAAATATGGAGAATAAACACATGGAATTAAAATAGATTTGTTTTTTGTTTGTTTGTATTTTAAAACCTAGATTATAGATTACTAGGAGATAGGCTGAGAAGGGGTTGACATTTAATGTATATAGAATTTTTAATTAGCTTGACTGTAAAAGTGTAGAAATGGATAAAGTTGGTAGTAGCACATTATAGAGAGTATAGCTAATATGACTGTTTATAAATGATATTACAACTGAAAGGGGTAGTCTAGGGATGTAAATGTCAATTGAAAGAAAGTTAGAGAATGATCTAGGGACTGATCCTGGTGGTGGATGAGGATTATGGTTAATAGTACAAAAACAACAATGTTCTTCTATGAACTAGAATAAATGAACGTCACTAATACAAGGTGGTAAGAATACGATGATGCATGGGAAAAATACAATTAATGTAACTTTTGGACTACAGTTAACAGCAATATTGTAATATTCTTGCATCATTGCCAAAGAAGGTACCATAATAATGCAAAGGGTCAATAATAGGGGGGTGTGATGTTTAGGCTAACATGTCAACTTGGCCAGATAATGGTGCCCAGTTGTTTGGTAAAGCATTTTTACAATACAAAGGCAATACAATACAAAGGCATTTCATGGACTTTAGTCATCAGTGAGTTGATTGCATAGAAGGCTGGTTATCTCTACAATCAACTAAGGAGATTGCCATCAGCAATAAATGCTGTCTCATCCAATCAGTTGAAGGCCTTAAAAGCAGACATGATTTCGGCATTCAGAAAGAGAATTCCAATCTCTACTTCAGACAAACAATGTCTCCTATGAACTCATCAAGGATCTTCATCCCAGCTCCTGGTTTGCAGCCTGCCCTGCGGAATTTGCACCTCGCCTTGACTCCCCTTGTCTCTCTTTTTGTTGCATCATCATCTTGCTGCGTGACTCACTTGTGCACCCCCATGGACTCCTGGACTCCAGCTGCCTTTCTATTCCTTAGTCAAGGACAAGTAAATTTGTGCCTCAGAATCCTTTACTTTTCCTCCCTCTGACTGCCTTTTGCAAATTCAGGTCTCACTTTCACTGCCTCCACCTCACAGAAGCTCTCTTAGTTTTGTCAGGGCTGCTATGACAAATGCCACAGACTGGTTGGCTTAAGCCAATTAAGGAATTTATTGGCTCACAGCGTGGAGGCTAGAAGTTCAACATCAAGATATCAGCTGGCCATGTTTTCTCCCAGATTCTGTCTCAGTCTGGTGGTGGCTCAATCCCTGCCTCCATCACATAGTGATCTGTATCTGTTTCTCTGTTTCTGCTGATGGGGTCCACCTCTCTTCTACTTATAAGGACTTCTGCCATATTGGATTAAGGCCCACCCTCATCCAATTTGTCCTCTCCTTAACTAAAAACATCTTCAAAGAGCCTATTTACAAATGGGTTCACACTCATAGAACCAGGGGTTCAGACTTAAACATATCGTTGTGGGTGTTTTAGTTTTCCTTGGCTGCTTAAGCAAATACCATACAATGGGTTGGCTTAAACAATGGGACTTAGTTAGCTCATGGTTTTGAGGCTAATGGAAGTCCAAATCAAGGTATCACCAAGGCTAAGCTTTCTTCCTGAAGTCTGTGTTCTAGGGCCGGCTGCCTGAGATCCCTGGTCCTGGGCTCCTCTGTCACATGGCAACGTACACGGTGGCCTCTTTTTTCTTTTCCGGATTCTATTGATGCTCAGCTTCTGGCTGCTCTCTCTCTGGCTTTCTCTCTCTCTGTCCAAATTTTATTCTGCTTATGAAGTACTCCAGTAATAGGATTAAGACCCAAACTGATTGGGTTGGGCCACGTTTTAACTAAAGTTACCTCATCAAAAGGTCCTATTTAGAATGAATTCACATTCACGGGAACAGATTAAGTTTAAGAACATGTTTTTCTGGGGTACATATCTCCAAAGTACCACGGTGGGGGACATGATTCAATCTATCACAGAAGGCTTCCTATCTCACCACAGTAACACTACCCCACCCAGTAAGCACTATCCCGTTACTCTTCATCTTATCACTTCCCGAAAATTATGTTTTTTGTTATTTTCTGCCTTCTTCAATTTAAATGTAAGCTTCAAGCCTTGTCTGTCTTAATTACTGTTTTATTCTTAGCATACATGCCAAGGAAGTCTTATTAAGTTTTTGTTGAGTGAATAAATGAGTAAAAGTGGAAAACAAAGTGTGAGTCAGTCAGCAAATTGGGATCTCTCTACTGAGGTGTGTGGAGGTATCTTTTCTGTTTGCTGTGGCTGCCGTCAAAGAGTTGAGCTCAGGCCAGCAAAGCAGCTTCCAGCATACTGCCTGCATTTGGGTAATAGTCTTACTCTCCAAGAGCTGAATGCAGCAAGCAGACATCAGTTTCTTTACCGAGGCTGCCTCCAAAGGACAAATATCTGCACACATGTCCTATTTGTAATGTGTCAGCTTGACTGGACTAAACTACGTTTCCCAGAATTTCTTTCTATGTATATTCCCAGGTAGGGTGGCCACAAGGAAGTTTTGGAGAGATTTGGAGAACAGAAGGAAAGCAGCATTTTGATACACACTGCTGCTGCTGCTGCTGATCTCCTTGTTGTGAAGTAGCATATGGACATCCAACTACTCTACCTTCCATTAGATTCTCCTTCAGCTTCATACCTCCTGGGTCAGGTATATGTGTTTAATTCCACAACAAAGGACCCCAGCTTTTATGAGACACCCAAATCCAGGGTTGGAAACAGTGAAAACTGACACAGGTTTTAGTTTACTCTTGTAGGATTCCGTCTCACACTTTTGGGTTCCATCCTATTCCCCTATTTTCATCTCTTCTCTTCCCCAGTGCCTGCCTACATGTCTATAGAAGAAATTCTCTAGAAGTAGAATTCCTAAGTCAAAAGGAATGTGTATTTAAATTTTTGAAAAAAAAATTTTAAAATTAAATAAAATTAAGGAAACCACAAAAAATATAAAATAAAATAAATAAAATTTTGACATACTATCAAATTGCCCTTCTAAATATTCTGCCAGGACAACCAGCAAGATGGCGGCAGAGTAAAGAGCTCCTGTTACGGGGCAGTTAGTAATCACCCAGAGCTATCTAAAGCACCTGTTTGGGGTCTCTAGGAGACCAGAAGAGCATCCTGCAACATTCTTGAAAGAATGGAAGGAGGAGACTGCTCATCTGCAGAGAAGATTCCTAAGTAGAGCTCTCCAAGCCCTGGAGGCTGATGACCATCCTCCACTGTAGGCACAAGCTACCTTGGGAGCTATTCTGTGGCTGGAATTGGAAGCTTCACTTCCCAAAAACGGGGGAGGAAGAGACAGTTGGGCACCAATTTCAACTACTGATTAATTAGTACATGCAGTGGGCTAAAGAATAATCCTAAGAACAGCTAAAGTTTGAAACTGTCCAAGTCAGAAAGAGGCTGGTAGCCGCCATCTTAACTCAGAGCCTGGCATGAGGGGAAGTGGGGTGGACTTAAAATTACAGTGCAAGTAGGGACCGGCTTCTTTCCATCCAGATCAGATTGCAGCTCTAGCATACACCCCAGCCCCACCTCCATCAGGGAGGAAACTGAGGGAACCTGTGCCCATCCTCTCCGGGATACTCAGGCCATACCACAGAGGCCGATGATTATCCTACTTTGGCAGTGCAAGCTGTCCCAGGAGCTATTCTGTGGCTGGAGTTGGAAACTCCATTTCCCAAAAGCAGGGAAGGAAGAGATGGTTGGCCGCTGATTTCAGCTACTGATTAATAAATTCAGCTGGCTAAAGTATAACAGCTAAAGTTTGAACCTGTCCAAATCAGAAATAGGCCAGTATTTGCCATTTTGACTCCGCCCCCAGCATGAGGGGAAGCCAGGCTGACTGAATATCATAGTGATGATAGAGACCATTTTCTTTCACCCAGACTGGCCTGCAGCCCTAGGCTAGGCTTTGGCCTTACCTCTGTCAGTGAGGAAGCTGGTGGGCCCTGAACCAGCCTATTCAGGTAAGTTCAGGTACATTTGGCTGTCACAGACTGAATAATTGGAAGTCTACTGGGGCAACTGCAGTCATCTTAGACCCGCACTGCATAGATTGCTGCCCACACCTGTAGCTCCATCCCTGGCCCAGGCAGGGGAGAAAGGGGCATCAAACTTCATCAGTCTCTCTGGGCAACTGCAGCCTAGGCCTGCACAACTTGGACTATTCCACACAGCTGAGGCTCGGTCCCTACCCCTGGCAAAGGAGAAAGCTGGGATAAGTTTCATTGGTCTCTGGGGCAATGAGGGGAGCATGAGCCTCGACAGCTTATAGCACCCACTACATCCTTGGTTTCCACTACACAAACAGCAATGGAGAAAGAGGAGGAAGCCCTAAAATAAAGAGAAAAACTGCACCCAGAATAAATATTCTAGTAAGCCAGATGCCAAGACACCAATAAAAAAATTACAACCCACGCCAAGAAACAGGAAGATATGGCATAGTTAAAGGAACAAGATAAGCCTCCAGATGTCATAAAGGAGTTGAGACAACTAATCATAGATGTTCAAACAAATCTCCTTAATAAATTCAATGAGATGGCTAAAGAGATTAAGGATATTAAGAAGACATTGTATAAACACAAAGAAGAATTTGAAAGCATGCATAGAAAAATAGCAGATCTTATAGGAATGAAGGGTGCAATAAATGAAATTAAAAACACAGTGAAGGGCGGCGGACTTGGCCCAGTGGTTAGGGTGCCCGTCTACCACATGGGAGGTCCGTGGTTCAAACTCCGGGCCTCCTTGACCCGTGTGGAGCTGGCCCATGAGCAGGGCTGATGCGCGCAAGGAGTGCCGTGCCACGCAGGGTTGTCCCCCGCATAAGGGAGCCCCACGCGCAAGGAGTGCACCCCTAAGGAGAGCTGCCCAGCGTGAAAGAAAGTGCAGCCTGCCCAGGAATGGCGCTGCACACATGGAGAGCTGACACAACAAGATGACGTAACAAAAAGAAACAGATTCCCGTGCCACTGACAACAACAGAAGCAGACAAAGAAGATTCAGCAAATAGACACAGAGAACAGACAACCAGAGTGGGAGTGGAGGGGAGAGAAATAAATAAATAAATAAATCTTTTTTAAAAAACACATTGAAATTATATAATAGCAGATTTGAGGAGGCAGAAGGAAGGATTGGTGAGCTTGAAGAAATGGCCTCTGAAAGTGAATATGCAAAAGAACAAATGAAGAAAAGAATGCAAAAAAAAAAATTGAACAAGGTCTCAGGAAACTAAACAACAGCAAGGGACATGCAAATATACATGTCATGGGTGTCCTAGAAGGAGAAGAGAGGGGAAAAGGGGAATAAGAAATATTTGAAGAAAAATGGTAGAAAATTTCCCAATCCTATTGAAATACATAGATATCCATGTCCAAGAAGCACAACATACTCACATTCAAAAAAATCTGAATAGACCAACTCCCACACATACTAATCAAAAAGTCAAATGCCAAAGACAGATAGAGAATCCTAAGAGCAGCAAGAGAAAAGTAATGCATAATATATAAAGGATACCCAATTAAATTAAGTACTGATTTCTCTCACCAGAAACCATGGAGGCAAGAAGACAGTGGTATTATATATTTAAGATACAGCAAGAGAAAGACTTCCAGGCAAGAATCTTATATCTGGCAAGATGTCTTTCAAAAATGAGGGCAAGTTTAGAATATTCACTGATTAACAGAAACTAAGAGAGTTTGTAACCAAGAGACTGGCTTCAGGAAATACTAAAGGGTGTGCTACAGCCCAAAAAGAAAAGACAGGAGAAAGAGGCCTGGAAGAGAGTATAGAAATGAAGATTACATCAATAAAAGTAACTAATAGTGTCAAAAGAGTGGTGAAAAGAAAAAATGGCAGATAAAACCCAAATATTCAGGAATAAACTTAACCAACAATGTAAAGCACTTGCATTCAGAAATCTACAACTCAATGTTAAAAGAAATTTTAAAAGCCTAAATAATTGGAAGAATATTCCATGCTCACAGATTGGAAGACTAAATATCATTAAAATATAAATTCTACTCAAATTTATATACAGATTCAATGCAATCCCCAAAAAACTTCCCCCAGCATTTTAAAAATAAATGGATAACATGATTATCAAACTTATTTGGAAGGGTAAGGGGGCCTGAATAGCCAGAAACATCTTAAAAAGGAAAAGCAAAGTTGGAGGACTCTCATTTCTGGACTTTAAATCATATTTCCTAGCTATAGTGGTGAAAACAGCATGGTACTGGCATAAAGATAGATACATAGGCCAATGGAACTGAATTGATGGTTCAGAAACAGACCCTCACATTTATGGTCAAGTGATTTTTGACTAGCTTGTCAAACCCACCCAGTTTGGACAGAATAGTTCATTCAACAAATGATGTGGAGAGAATTGGCTATCCATAGCCAAAAGAAGGAAAGAGGACCCCCATGTCACACTTTATCCAAAAATTAACTCAAAATAAATAAAAAACTTAAATATAAAAGAAAGAACCATAAAACTTCTAGAAGAAAATGTAGGAAAATCTCTTCAAGACCTGGTGGTAGGTGGTGGATTCTTTTTTTTTAAGATTTATTTATTTATTTAATTCCCCCCCCTCCCCTGGTTGTCTGTTCTTGGTGTCTATTTGCTGCGTCTTGTTTCTTTGTCTGCTTCTGTTGTCGTCAGCGGCATGGGAAGTGTGGGTGGCGCCATTCCTCGGCAGGCTGCACTTTCTTTCACGCTGGGCGGCTCTCCTCATGGGCGCACTCCTTGCGCGTGGGGCTCCCCCACGCGGGGGACACCCTTGCATGGCACGGCACTCCTTGCGCGCATCAGCACTGTGCATGGGCCAGCTCCACACGGGTCAAGGAGGCCTGGGGTTTGAACCTCGGGCCTCCCATGTGGTAGACGGACGCCCTAACCACTGGGCCAAAGTCTGTTTCCCAGGTGGTGGATTCTTAAAGGAGATAAGAGAAGGACTGAGATAAACTATGGATGTTTAATGTGTGTAGAAGTTTTAATTAGCCTTACTATAAAAGTGCGGAAATTACAGAGTTGATGGTAACACATTATAGTGAGTAAGCTGTTTTATAAATGGGGATGTGGCTGAAAATGGTAGTCTAGGGATGTAAATACCAATTGACAGAGTGCTAGAGAATAATCTAGGGACTGAATAGCACAGTAAACCCAAAAGTTGGTGAGAATTGTGGTCGATGGTACAGATGCAAGAGTGTCCTCTGTTAGCAAGAGCAGATGTACATCACTATTGCAGGGTGGTGGGAATGTGGACAAGCGTGGGAAAGGTCCAACTGGAGTGACCTATGGACTGTGGTTAACAGTAATAACGTAATATTCTTGCATCTATGCCAAAGAGGCACTGTGTTGATAATGGGGCATATGGAAAATGTGTGCCAAATGTACACTATGGACCTGGTAATAATCAGATGATATCAACAAAAAATTGGTAACAAATATTCCACCACGGTGTGGTGTTTTAATAGAGGGGTGTTGTTTGGGAATTCTGCGCATGTGCATGATTGTTTTGTAAGTTTACAACTTCTGTCATCAAAATGTATTTTTTTTTTTTAAAGATTTATTTATTTATTTAATTCCCCTCCCCTCCCCCGGTTGTCTGTTTTCTGTGTCTTTTTGCTGCGTCTTGTTTCTTTGTCCGCTTCTGTTGTTGTCAGCGGCACGGGAGGGGTGGGCGGTGCCATTCCTCGGCAGGCTGCTCTTTCTTTTAACGCTGGGCGGCTTTCCTCACGGGCGCACTCCTTGCGCATGGGGCTCCCCTATGCGGGGGACACCCCTGCGGGGCAGGGCACTCCTTGTGCGCATCAGCACTGCGCATGGCCAGCTCCACACGGGTCAAGGAGGCCCGGGGTTTGAACCACGGACCTCCCATGTGGTAAACGGACGCCCTAACCACTGGGCCAAAGTCCGTTTCCCATCAAAATGTATTTTAAAAAATAATAATAGGATGGGTTGGGGGGAAATACACCAAATGTAAGATAAGGAATATAATTAGTAGTAAGATTTTGACAATATTCTTTCATAATTTGTAACAAATGCCTTACCACAATGCAAGGTGTTGGTGGAGGTTTGATGTATGGGGCCCCTGTATGATGTTATGTCTATTTGTAAGTTCACAACTTTTACTATACACTTATTGTTTATGTATGTTCATATATAATGATATAAAAATAATAATAATAGGGTAGGTTGGGGGAAAATACTTTGGTTAGTAGTAGTATTTTGAGAATGCTCTTTAATCATTAGTTAAAAATGTTTAACAGCAATGCAAGGTATTGGTGGTAGGGCGAGGTATGAGAGCCCTGTATAATGTTACATATATTTGTTTTGTAAGTTCACAACTATTATTATACACTTATAGTTTACATATGTGCATGTAGTAGTGATATGCTTCAAATTTTAAAAAAAAGATTCTGCCAACTTGCACTCTCACAAATAGTGTAGCAGGGTGCTCATTTTCCCAAAACCTCACCAAAACTGGAAATTATGAATCAATTTCATTGTTGCCAATTTGGTTAGTGAAAAATAGCAACTATTCTTTTTTTTTTTTTAAAGATTTATTTTATTTATCTCCCCCCTCCCCCCCGGCTCAATTGTCTGTTCTCTGTGTCCATTTGCTGCGTGTCCTTTTTTTGTCTGCTTCTGTTGTTGTCAGCTGCACGGGAATCTGTGTTTCTTTTTGTTGTGTCATCTTGCTGCGTCAACTCTCCGTGTGTGTGGCACCATTCCTGGGCAGGCTGCAATTTCTTTTGCGCTGGGCGGCTCTCCTTACGGGGCGCACTCCTTGCATGTGGTTCCCCTTATGCAGGGGGGCACCCCTGCATGGCAGGGCACTCCTTGCTTGCATCAGCACTACATGTGGGCCAGCTCCACACGGGTCAAGGAGGCCCGGGGTTTGAACCGCGGACCTCCCATGTGGTAGAAGGACACCCTATCCACTGGGCCAAGTCCGCTTCCCTATCTATTATTTTGATTTTCATTTCTCTGCTTACCAGTGAGGATGAACATATTTCATATGTTATTGGGTATTACATTTCCCTTTTTTTAAATTGGAGCAATTATAGGTTTACAGAAAAAATCATGCAGAGAGTAGAGTTCTTATATTACCCACCCCCAACTTGCAGCATTTTCCCTATTAACATTTTGTATTAGTATGGGACATTTTTCACCATTAATAAAACAATGTTATTATAATTATATTATTAACTATAGCCCATAGTTTACACTAGGGTTTACTTTTGGTGTTGTAAAATTCTATGGGTTTTCAAAAGATTTTTATTCTGGTGATATGTATTTAACATAAAAGTTCTCATTTTAACCAGTTCCAAGTATACAATTTGATGGTGTTAATTACATTCATGATGTTGTGCTTGTATCATTACCATCCATTGCCAAAAATTTTCCATCATCGCAACCAGAAATTCTGTACCATTAAGTATTAACTCTCTGTTTCCTACTTCTACATCTGCCTCTGATAACCATTGTTCTAGTTTCTGACTGTATGAATTTGCATATTCTAATTATTTCATATAAGTGAGATCACACATTATTTGTCCTTTCGCTTCTTGCTTATTTCAAGCAACACAATGTCTACAAGGTCCATCCATGGATCAGTACTTAATTCCTTTTGTTTTTTAAATTTATTTCTCTCCACCCTCTCATTGTTTACAGTTGCTGTGTGCTGTGTCTTTAGGAGGCACCGGGGACTGAATCCAGGACCTCTGCTGTGGGAGGGAGGCACCCAATCACTTGAGATACCTCCATTCCCTGTTTTGCCATATCTCTCATTTTTTCTTCTTCTTGTGTCTCCTGTTGCATCATCCTATTGTGTCAGCTTGCTGTGCCTGCCCATCACATCAGCTTGCTGTCTTGCTAATTTTCTTTAGGAAACACAGGGAACCTCTGCTCCCTGCTTGGTTGTACTCTCATTATGTTTTTCTTTTCATCTTGCGTCTCTTGTTGCATCATCTTGTGTCAGCTTGCCATGCCTGTCCGTCATGCTAGCTTGCTGTCTTCTTTAGGAGAGACCAGAAACTGAACCATGGACCTCCCATGTGGTTGGTGGGAGCCCAGTCACCTGAGCCACATTTGCTTCCCTAATTCCTTTTTATACCTGAATAATATTCCATTGTATGTATATGCCACATTTTGTTTATTTAAAAAGTGTTGATGGACACTTGGTTGGGTTCTTCCTATCGACTATTGTGAATAATACTACTGTGAACATTGTTGGACAAATAGCTGTTTGAATCCCTGCTTTCAGTTCTTTGGGGTATATACCTAAGAGTGGAGTTGCCAGGATATATGGTAATTCCGTTTAACTTTTTTGAGGAACTGTCAAACTATTTTTCACAGTGGCTGTACCATTTTACATTCCCAATTCATGAAAGTTCTAATTTTTCCACATCATTGCCAACACTTATTTTCCACTTTTAAAGTAGTAGTTGTAGCAGTTTGATATTATTTATGAATTCCAAAAAGAGAGATTATGTTTGTAAACTGGTCTGTTTCTCTGGATGTGATACCCTTTTGCTTATATTAAATTCAGAGGTTTTACTTTTACTCTATTAAATCAAGATTAGGGCTTTGATTCAACCACATCATTTAGGGCATGCAGGGTTGAGTCCCAGCCCCTTTGGTGAGCTACATAAATGGACACTCAATCTAAAACATGAAGAAGTAGATATGCAGAAAAAAGACATGGCAGGGAGAGAACTTGGTTTTGATGCTGGAGCCCTGGGGAAAGATGAGCCATTCACCTGATAATTTACAGCTGACCTTGTGACGAGAACAGAGCAGCTGAGAAGCCCAGAGAGATGAGCCTTATGCCAGCCTACAGCTGAGATTGGGAGAAGCTAGGCCCATGGAGCCTTAAGAGGAAAGAGGAAGGCTGAACTCTGGCAGATATTGGCAGCTGTCTTACTTGAACACGTGGCAACAGACATTTGGTGAGAAAGGACCTCTTATGGTACCTTGAGTTGGACTCTTTTGGGACTTGTAACTGTAAGCTTCTACCCCAAATAAATACTCTTTATAAAAGCCAACAGATTTCTGGTATCTTCCATCAGCACCCCTTTGGCTGACTAATACAATAGTCATCCTAGTATTTCTAATATATTAGGAAAAAATTAGATCTTATACACCAAAATAAAATTTAGATGGGTTAGAAATCTAAACATTAAAAAAATTATAACCACAATGAGATACCACTCCATACCTATCTGTTTTACTATTATTTACATCCTAGCCAACTGTCTAACAACATTTATGTAATAGCCATCCTTTCCTCACTGATTTCAAATGCAAGTTTTATCAGATGTTATATTTACATACACAAGAATCTTTTTCTGAATGTGAAGTATTCCATTTGTCTACATATCCACTGAGGTGCTCATACCATACTGCTTTTGATTATTTCTAGCTTTGTATTACTTTTTACATTAATTTAAAATAAAACAACCTTTTAAAGACTTAATAAGGTTCACTTCCTTTTCTGGCTCTTTAGATACTTATTTTTACACTAAATTAAAGTTTGTAATTCCAGCAAAGTAACCTTGTACAAAGGCGCTGAGAAAATGTTTACTATTGTCATCACCTCCTATGCAGCCTGTCAACTTTGGATTATTGCCACAATTGTGTAGGCATTTCATATTAGTCTATGGTGAATGGGCTTAAGACTGAAAGGGGGAAGTGAACGTGGTTCAACTGATAGAGCATCTGCCTACTATATGGAGGGTCCAGGGTTTGATCCCCAGGACCACCTGACCCTTGTGGTAAGCTGGCCCATGCACAACGCTGCTGTGCGCAAGGAGTGCCCTGCCATGCAGTGGCACCCCCTCATAGGGGTGCCCCGCACTCAAGGAGCGCTCCCCATAAGGTAAGCCACCCTGTGTAAAAAATGCGCAGCCTGCCCAGGAGAGGCGCCGCACACATGGATGACGCAACAACAACAAAAAAAGACATGCTGTTTCCCAAGTGCCTCAGATAATGCAAGTGGAGGCAGAAGAACACACAGAGAGCATGCAATGGGGGTAAGGGGAGAGAAATAAATGAAATAAACCCTTAAAAAAAAAAAAAAGACTAAAAGGAAATCCAGATGCAGCTTCCAAAGGCAGTTATTTTTTGTCATGGGGACCAGTGATGCTCTTCAGTTTGTAAGGTATCAGTATTTAGTCAAGCTGTGATTCTACTTTTTTTTGCTTGTGTATATTTTTATTGCAATGTTTACTATCTTAATTCATTCCACTACTTTTTCCAAAAATGTTGAATTTGATAGAAATGTTTTCTGGTTCATAGGAAATTAAGGCAGAAATTTTTTTTTTTAAGATTTATTTATTTCTCTCCCCTTCCCCCCACCACCATCTCATTTGTCTGCTCTCTGTGTCTATTTGCTGTGTTATCTTCTTTGTCCACTTCTGTTGTCAGTGGCAGGGGAATCTGTGTTTCTTTTTGTTGCGTCATCTTGCTACATCAGCTCTCTGTGTGGGTGGCGCCATTCTTGGGCAGGCTGCACTTTCTTTCATGCTGGGCGGCTCTCCTTATGGGGCGCACTCCTTGCATGTGGGGCTTCCCTACGCGGGGGACACCCCTGCGTGGCACAGCACTCCTTGTGCACATCAGCACTGCGCATGGGTCAGCTGCACACGGGTCAAGGAGGCCCGGGGTTTGAACCGCGGACCTCCCATGTGGTAGACGGCGCCCTATCCACTGGGCCAAGTCCACTTCCCAGGCAGAATATTTTAAACCTGAGAAATCCCAGAAAATCTGGGACATATGTGCACCAAGATTGTCTGTCTTGTATTTTCTTGATTTCTTCTAACTCTCTTTTAAATTACAGCCACCTTCTGGAGCCACTGTCAAGGAAAGAAACAGTAAACAGCAATATTTGACATTCACAATGTCATCTACAGCACTTCCTAAGCCTTTTTATTTGGGAGCATGTGATATGCCTAAATTTTTAAATGACTTTAAATAGCAAGAAGGAAACTAGTGCTCCTTCCTCCTTCCCTCCCTCCCTCCCTTCCGTCCTTCCTTCCTTTTTCATATTGGTCAAATCTGATTTGAGGGAAGTGGACTTGGCTCAATGGACAGGGCGTCCCCCTACCACATGGGAGGTCCGCAGTTCAAACCCCGGGCTTCCTTGACCCATGTGGAGCTGGCCCACGTGCAGTGCTGATGCACGCAAGGAGTGCCCTGCCACGCAGGGGTGTCCCTGCATAGGGGAGCCTCACGTGCAAGGAGTGTGCCCCATAAGGAGAGCCGACCAGCACGAAAGGAAGTGCAGCCTGCCCAAGAACGGCACCGCACACACGGAGAGCTGACACAACAAGATGACGCAACAAAAAGAAACACAGATTCCTGGTGCAGCTGATAAGGATAGAAGCGGTCACAGAAGAATACACAGTGAATGGATACAGAGAGCAGACAACTAGGGGGCAGAGAAGGGGAGATAAATTAAAAATAAATCTTTTTAAAAAATCTGATTTGAAGTAATAAAACTACAGAAAAGGGAAGGAAAGAACAAATTAGAGTGAAAAAGGAGGACATGAGAAAGGAAGAAGTGTGAGTGGAGAGAACAGAACACAGGAAAAAAATTGGAAAAGGAAAAAGAGGGAAGAATTGGGCCAAGCTTTATTTTGCTTAATGCTAAGTACAGCAAATTCCTGACTTAAAAGGGAAAGTGCACTGAACAGTGAAACCTGAAGAATATACAGATACACTCTGCTGTACAGACAAAAGGGAAGATGGACTGCATGTGTACATGGCTCCCTTTCCCTTTCACCTCGCCTGATGGGAACCGGGAGGCTCAATTGAAGACGCGGAGCAAACTGCCTTATTTCAGTGATAAGCGTATTATGTATTTTTCACATTTAAACATTATGAAATAATGGCATGTCATAGTTTAGTTGGCAATATTTTTATTTCTTAGCAGTACACAAAATCACGGTGCATCTTTAATCAACATTATTCTGGAGCCAATAAAAAGCAGAAATATAGGAAGCAGATGTGGCTCAAGTGATAGAGCTCCTGCCTACCCAGGTTCGGTTCCCAGTGCCTCCTAAAGAAAACTAGCAAGACAACGAGATGGTGGAACGGGCTGGTGTGGCAAGCTGAAGCAATAAGGAGACTCAAAGAGGAAACACAATGAGAAACATACAAAGCAGGGATTGGAGACGGCTCAGGTGATTGAGCACCTCTCTTCCACGTGGGAGGTCCCAGGTTCGGTTCCTGATGTCTCCTAAAGAGAAGACGAGCAGACAGAGAGCACACAATGAATGAACACAGGGAGCAGACAGCAAGCGAGCGCAGACAATGAGGGAGGGAATAATAAATAAAAATAAAATCTTAAAAAATAAAATAAAAAGCAGAAATATAGCATTGGGAGATTAGGTTGAAATCATTCATTCCACAAACACTTACCGAAGGCCCACCTTGTTGAAAATGTGGAATTAGATTTAGGAAAGTAATAGGTTTACTGGGGAGTAAGTCTGTAAAGGAAAAGATAGGAAGCAATATTGAGCAGTGAGATCCATTACACCATGATAAATTCTCTGTCAGCCTAATGGGAAATTTCTGAGCAAAGATTGCCAAGTAGTAGAGCCCAAAGTTTTGGGTGGGCTGCTGGAAAGGTGAGGCAGCCAAAGGCACTAACAACTGGAAGTTGCCAATGAGTCTTCTCCTGAAGGGAGATCTCGGTGTTGTATCTTTCCAAATCTGCCACATTACACTTCTCAGCTCTGTGGTGGTGGTGGTGGGGGGGTCATATAGTAATTTGACAAACATTTATACATCTATTAGTGTATATACCAGGCACTGAGCTAGTTACCAGTGCTACAAAGATGACTGGAATATTTCCACTGAGCTCCTTTTTCTCAAATATGGCTCAGTCTGTGCAGCGGTAGGATAGAATCTCACTATCCAGCAGGAGAAAAACCAGCAGTACTTGAGCCTATTTTTTTAATCCATGACCTTCTACATATCCATAATATAAAGTGAAATATGCTAAATGCAAAAGATTGAAAAGTTCCAGCACCCAGCACAGGAGCAGGCAAATAGTAGTCATTAGTAAGTATTGTTGGCTGAAAAGCTATGAGAATTCCAAGGAGAGAAAGATCCTTTTGTTCTGGGGAACAGATTCATTTGTCACCTACAGTCTAATTGTCTTAGTTTCCCAAATGCTAAAACAAATACCATATAATGGGTTCGCTTACACAGCAAGAATTTATGGGCTCAGTTTTGAGGCTAGGAGAAGTCCAAAATAAAGACATCAGAAAAGTGGTGCTTTCTCCCTGAGGACTATGATGTTGTAGAGCTGGCTGCTGGTGATTCTTGGTCCTTGGCTTTTCTGTCACATGGCAATGCACATTGCAATGTCTTCTTTCTCCGCCAGGTTCCACTGACTTCCAGCTTCTTCCCGTGGCTTTCTCTATATATATATCTGAATTTCATTCTGTTTATAAATGACCCCAGTAATCCAGATTAAAGCCAATCTGATGCAGTTGGGCCATACCTTAACTGAAGAAACACCTTCAACAGAGCCTATTTACAGTGGGTCTGCATCCACCGGAATTTGGACCAGGGACCAAGTATATGTCCAAACAGGAGGACACAATTCATTTCCCCAGACCTACCAATCAGTTGATGCGGTAGTTTGAGATTATTTATGAATCCCAAAAAGAGATAGGTTATGTTTGTAAACAATTCTATTCCTCTGGGTGTGATACCCTTTGACTGTATTAAACTCAAAGGTTATAAATTTACTTGATAAAATCAATTTCGTGCTTTTGATTTGGCCACATCAGTAGGACATGGCTCAGGCTGAGTCCCTGCCCCCTGGGTGGGCTGAAATAAACAGGCACATACTCAAAAATACACAGGAAGAGAAAGAGCACTGTCATGTTTGATCCTGGGGCCCTGGGGAGAGATGAGTCATTCTCCTGATAGTTTGCAGCTGGAGGAAATAGAGCAGCTGGGCAGTTGAGCAGGCCTGGAAAGAAATGAGCCGTATGTCAGAGAATGATACAGGAAGCCCTGAGAAACCAGGCAGAGATCAACTGCCATCCTGCTTCAACATGTGGCAGCTGGCTTTGGTGAGAAAGTACCTCTTATGGTACCTTGAGTTGGACTTCCCACAGCCTTAGGACTGTAAGCTTTTACCCCAAATAAATGCCCTTTATAAAAGCCAAAAGATTTCTGGTACTTTGCATCAGCCCCCCTTTGGCTGACTAATAGAGTTGACAAGAAAAAAAATTAAAAATCAGTTCCATGGGAAGCGGACTTGGCCCAATGGATAGGGCATTCGCCTACCACATGGGAGGTCCGCGGTTCAAACCCTGGGCCTCCTTGACCCATGTGCAGCTGGCCCTTGCACAGTGCTGATGCACGCAAGGAGTGCTGTGCCATGCAGGGGTGTCCCCCATGTAGGGGAGCCCCATGCACAAGGAGTGCACCCCATAAGGAGAGCCACCCAGCGCGAAAGAAAGTGCAGCCTGCCCAAGTGTGACTCCACAGTCATCTCTTAAAGGAAAGTGGGAAGGGCCTACCTCAGAAGCTGTGTGGGGAAAAGTTGTCTCACCTAGTCCCAGGTTTGGTCTGTGTGCTTTGGCACTTAGAAAACTGTATTTAAGTGCCCCTTTCATTTATCTGTCATCCCCACTAGACCTCCAGATGCCTGGGGCCAGGACTGCATCTCCCTCACCCTGGTATCCCCAGCACCTCGTTACTCAGTAAATATTTGAAGAAAGAGCAGTATTGAGGGACCACTGTGCAGTAAGATGGAGTGCCTTCCCTCAAGAAGCAAGGTCTAGTCTTAAAGCTTAAGTAGGATTTCACCAGGGAGGAATGTACAGGGCGAGGGAAGTGGGGGAGAGATACGAGAGCAGAAGAAAGCAAGAGCAAATGCAACATGAAAGAGAAGGGCATTTTCAGGGAGCATTCAGAAAATGAAGGTGGAGAGGGTGAGGTCACCTTCAAAGATGCGCCAGACTGGATGCATTGGCAAGAATATTAATCCCTTGAGTCAACACCGCATTACTCAGTGTTGTCCAGAGAAGCAGAATCAACGGGATATATATATATATATGTGTGTGTGTGTGTGTATGTGTGTGCAAATATTAGGAGATTTATGTTTATATTATAGGAATTGGCCCACATGACTGTGGGAATTGTCAAGTCTTAATTCTGTAGCACAGGTTGCAAGTTGGGAACTCCATTGAAGGTTTCAGTGGAATTCCCCAGGGGAAGCTGGCTGGCTGAAGTAAAGAGAGGAATTCTTCTTTCTGACTGCTGTAATCATCTATTCTCCCTTTAAGGCCTTCAACTGATCTTCTCTCATGGCTTATCCTTTGTTGATTGTAGATGGAATTAGCCATAGATGCAATCAACTGATGAATGATTTAAATCCACAAAACACAGTAACAATCAGGCCAGTGTTTGTTTGACCAAGCAAATGAACACCATAGTCTAGCCAAGTAGACACAGGAACTTAATCCTTACAAATTATGATTGTTTTGAAATTTTAAAAAGATTTTATCATTTTAAATAATATGATCTATTTGGTGGAAATATTCTATTTATTTGATAATAGTTGCCTGAGGCTGGAAACACTTGCTCTTACTTTTTCTTTAGACCATGATCTAGACCAGGGGTTCTTTTGTTAATTTATTTTTTATTTCTTTCTCTCCCCTCCCCCACCCCGCCTCCGTTTTATGTCTCTGTGTCCATTTGCTGCATGTTCTTCTGTGTCCGCTTGCATTCTTGGCAGTGGCACTGGGAATCTGTGTCTCTTTTTGTTGCGTCATCTTGCTGCATCAGCTTTCCGTGTGTGCAGCGCCACTCGTGGATGGGCTGTGCTTTTTTCTCGTGGGGTGGCTCTCCTTATGGGGTGCACTCCTTGCTCGTGGGGCTCCCCTACATGGGGGACTCCCCTGCATGGCATGGCACTCCTTGCACACATCAGCACTGCGTGTGGGCCAGCTCACCACACAGGTCAGGAGGCCCTGGGTTTGAACCCTGGACCTCCCATGTAGTAGGTGGATGCTCTATCAGTTGAGCCAAATCCACTTCCCAGACCAGGGGTTCTGAACATTTTTTGTTCCATGGACACCTTTGCCGGGTGAAATGAATACTACTGTAACTTATTTATTACATACATTCATATGTGAAGGAAATGCTAGATTTCAGTTAGAAGTCAGAGAAAATAAAGATAATAAGTTCATTTTTTTCAATTCAAGCTCATGGACCCCCTGAAATCTTTCCATGAGCCCCTTAGGGGTTAAGAATCCGTGATCTAGACCTATGCTATCTGACATGGTAGCTTCTAGCCATGCTTGAAATGTGGCTCATACAAATAGAGATGTCCGGTAGGAATAAAATACACACCAAATTTCCAAGACCCAGTACAAAAAATGTAAAATATCTCATTAATAATTTCTTTTTTCATCATTTTTATTGTCTTTTTTAAAAAAAGATATGTAGATCACAAAAAATGTTACATTAAAAAAATATAAGAGGTTCCCATATACCCCACACCCCATCCCACCCATTCCTCCCACATCAACAACCTCTTTCGTCATTGTGGCACATTCATTGCATTTAATGAATACATTTTGGAGCACTGCTGCACTGCATGGATTATAGTTTACATTGTAGTTTACACTCTCCCCCAGTCCATTCAGTGGGTTATGGCAGGATATATAATGTCCAACATCTGTCCCTACAATATTGTTTTGGACAATTCCAAGTCCCAAAAATTCTCCCCCGCATCACATCTCTTCTTTCCTTTCCCTGCCCTCAGTAGCTACCATGGCCACTGTCTCCACATCAATGATACAATTTCTTCCATTGCTAGAGTCACAATAGTTCTATAGTAGAATACCAGTAAGTTCACTCTAATCCATATTTTATTCCTCCATCCTGTGGACCCTTAGATGGTGAAGTCCACTCCACCTCTCAATCAAGAGAGAGCTTAGATCCCACATGGCTGATGGATGCAATTCTCCTGCTTACAGCTGTAGGCACTCTCAGTTCCCTGGTGTGGTGGTTGACCATCTTCATCTCCCAGTTAGCTTACTGGGGTAAGTCCAATGAATCGTCAAGTAGGTGTTGCAATTCTGCTGAGGCATAGGACCCAGCTGGCACATGGCCAGTCCAGAGATTTAAGTCTCCTGAGTATACACCAACCCCAGTGCCAACCACAGGTTAAGTAAAAGTGACAGAGGAAGCATGTGTAGAGAGGTCACATCTGAGTCAAACTCCATCACACTCAGGAGCACAAATTACAAAGTAGGGCCCACTGACAAGGCACTGAACTCCAGAGCCATCTGTCATGCCCATAGAATCTGTGTGTCTCCATAGTCCTCAGGAGCACCAGTACCTGGGGTTGTATCTACTTTGCCTGTATCTACTTTGTCTTCTGAGATGTGCGTGTGACACCTTGCTGGCCTCCTGACTCATTTTGAAGTCTCTGAGCCTTATAAACTCATTTGTCTTTACCAGTTCCCCCTTTTATTCAAGATCTTTTTATAGTTGCATCACCAGCTGGTGATTGGTTGTAATCCCTTGGTGCCAGAGAGGCTCATCCCTGGGAGACATGTCCCATGTTGGGAGGAAGGTAGTGCATTTACATGCTGAGTTTGGCTTAGAGAGTGGCCACATTTGAGCAACATGGAGGCTCTCAGGAGGCAACTCTTAGCTCAATAAGCTCATAAGCATAGTCTTCAGTATCAAGGGCTCATCATTGGACCATCCTTCTTCACTGGTCTTTGCCCTTGCACTTGGGGGATTGTTGCTGTTCCATTGGGGAATGTGACAGAGCTCCCCTGACTAGAACTCAGCACTCCCTCAGTTATCATAACTCTGCCTGCTATGACAATACCCAATGAATATCTGAACATTTTTATATCCCTATATACATGCTCTGGAGAACTCCCTCCCAACCATGAGTCCTGCATCAATAACATCCCACACCAGTGTTCCTCCCCTGCCATAGTTGAACCCCTCTGTGATCCAAAACTTCTTCAAAAATTAAACCTAATATATTGCTAAATTCAACTATTAGGAAAATGAAATAGTAATTATAGGATTAAAAATTGGAAATAGAATATATACTAATTTAGAAAAACTAAAAGTAAAAAATAAATTGGGGTATTAAAAAATGAAAAATATCATAAAATTTTGTTTTTGATGTTTTGCCTTTCATCACTGTAATAAGTGTTGCCCTGTATGTACAGTGGCAAGGCAATCTCTTTTATTCCTTCCTCAGTGTCTACATCCTTTTTTTTCTTTTCTTTTTAATTTTGTCTTCAAAAAAGTTTAATATCACACAGTAAAGTCACATATACAATATAGAGGATTCCATATATCCAACATCAAACTCTTTCCCCCCTTCCCCAGCAATGATCTTTCTACATATTCATATTATATTAGCTACAGCTGATGCACAGATATTGAAACATAGCAACTAACCATGGTTCCATTTTGGTTTACATATGGTTTATATTTTAGACTATAAATTTTCGGTGAAATTTAACATGGTTTATATCGATCTTTGCACAATCTTGTGGAACACTTCTATTGCCCCCAGTTACTCCTGCTTCCATATATTCTATTCCTCTCTGCCCCTCCCCTCAGGGCCCACAGTGAAAATCAAGTTTCACTGCTTGAAGGACTAGATTAATAGATATTTGCAATAATGCTGAGGGCTTGACACACTAGACTGTCCTCCCCCATAGGGAGCCACCAATGCTCTCGAGAGACACCAGGCCTCCCCAGGATGGGGGTACACCTTCCCACTCATTGTATGGGTCTCCACCCAATGATATAATACACTATGACACTCCCTAGAAGCCTGCCCCTGTGCCAGATGCCCCCCAGTAAGCACCTTATTATATTTTCTAAAGAGTTTTCTCAACATTATACTTTCAACCACATACCCGACAATCTTGCATGTTCATCTGCACCCCCCAATTCCTTGGACCATCTGACCCATCTTCCCAACCCTAGCCCCCCTCAAGCCTTCAAAGCCCCCCAATAGTACCCCTATGCCCCTGTCTTATCCTTTCTCTGCACTACTTACCTCCACTTTATCATAGATTTTGCCATAGATGTAGGCATCAGCTCACAACATTCCTCTCCCCCTCCCCCCCAATTTCCTGTAAGCCTATCATCCAGTCTCTAGCTCTCTGAGACAGCTTGATTTGCTTATTTCATATCAGAGAAGTCATATAATATTTGTCCTTCAATGCCTGGCTTGCCTCACTCAACCTAAGGTCCTCAAGATTCATCCATGTTATCCCATATGTTAGTACTGTATTCCTTTTTACAGCTGAGTAGTATTCCATTGTATGTATATACCACATTTTGTTTATCCATTCACCTGTGATGAGCATTTGGGTTGATTCCAACTTTTGGCAATAGTGAATAATGCTGCTATGAACATTGGTGTGCATATATTGAATTGTGTCCTTGTTTTCAGTTCAGCACTGGAATTGCTGGGTCATATGGCAAATCTATAGCTAGGTTTTTTGTGTGTTTTTTTTAAAGATTTATTTATTTATTTATTTTTCTCCCCTCCCCCTCCCCACCCCGGTTGTCTGTTCTCTGTGTCTATTTGCTGCGTCTTTTGTCCCCTTCTGTTGTTGTCAGTGGCACGGGAATCTGTGTTTCTTTTTGTTGTGTCATCTTGTTGTGTCAGCTCTCCATGTGTGCGGCACCATTCCTGGGCAGGCTGTACTTTCTTTCGCGCTGGGCGGCTCTCCTTATGGGGCACACTCCTTACACATTGGGCTCCCCTACGTGGGGGACACCCCTGCCTGGCAGGGCACTCCTTGCATGCATCAGCACTGAGCATGGGCCAGCTCCACATGGATCAAGGAGGCCAGGGGTTTGAACCGCAGACGCCGCATGTGGTAGGTGGACGCCCTAACCACTGGGCCAAGTCTGCCACCTATAGCTAGTTTTTTGAGGAACTGCCAAACTGTCCTCCAGAATGGCTGGATCCTTCTGCATTCCCACCAGCAGTGGATGAGGTTCCCATTCCTCCATATCCTCTCCAATACTTGTAGTCTTCTGTTTTATTAGTAGCTGCCAGTTTAATGGGAGTAAGATGGCATCTCATTGCAGTTTTGGTGGGTTTTTTTTAGATTTATTTTTTATTATTTATTTATCTCCCCTTCCCCGCTCTCTCCCTCCCCAGCCCCCCCCCCCCCCCCCCCCCCCCCCCGCTGTTGTCTGCTCTCTGTGTCCATTCACTGTGTGTTCTTCTGTGTCCGCTTATATTCTTGTCAGTGGTACCGGGAATCTGTGTCTCTTTTTGTTGCATCATCTTGCTGCATCAGCTCTCCGTGTGTAAGGCACCACTCCTGGACAGGCTGCACTTTTTTCTTACTGGGTGGCTCTCCTTATGGGGTGTACTCCTTGTGCGTGGGGCTCCCCTACACACGGCACTCCTTGGGTACATCAGCACTGCGTGTGGGCCAGCTAATCACATGGGTCTGGAGGCCCTGGGTTTGAACCCTGGACCTACCATGTGGTAGGCAGACACTCTATCTGTTGAACCAAATCCACTTCCCCCATCATTGCAGTTTTGATTTGCATTTCTCTAATAGCTAGTGATTTTGAGCATCTTTTCATGTGCTTTTTAGCCATTTGCATTTCTTCTTTGGAGAAGAGTCTATTCAAATCTCTTACCCATTTCTTAAATGAGTTGTTTGTCTTTTTATTTTCGAGGTATAAGATTTCTTTATATATGCAGGTTATCAGTCTCCTATCAGATAGATGGTTAGCACATATTTTCTCCCATTGGGTAGGCCTTTTTCATTCTTTTGCATATGGATATGCAGTTCTCCAAGCACCATTTGTTAAAGAGGCCATTCTCTCCCAGTTGAGTGGGCTTGGTAGTCTTGTTGAATATCAGATGACTGTATATGTGAGGATCTATATCAGAACTCTTAATTTGGTTCCATTGGTCGGTATGTCTATTGTTGTGCCAATAACATGCCATTTTGACCACTATAGCTTTGTAGTATGTTTTAAAGTCAGGTAGTGTGATTCCTCCAATTTCATTTTTCTTTTTCAGTATGTCTTTGGCTATTTGGGGCCTCTTTCCTTTCCAAATAAATTTCATAGTTAGTTTTTCCAGTTCATTAAAATATGCTGTGAAGGGAAACGGACTTTGGCCCAGTGGTTAGGGCGTCCGTCTACCATATGGGAGGTCCGCGGTTCAAACCCCGGGCCTCCTTGACCCGTGTGGAGCTGGCCATGCGCAGTGCTGATGCACGCAAGGAGTGCCGTGCTACACGGGGTGTCCCCCGCGTGGGGGAGCCCCACGCGCAAGGAGTGCGCCTGTGAGGAAAGCCGCCCAGCGTGAAAAGAAAGTGCAGCCTGCCCAGGAATGGCGCCGCCCACACTTCCTGTGCCGCTGACGACAACAGAAGCGGACAAAGAAACAAGACGCAGCCAATAGACACCAAGAACAGACAACCAGGGGAGGGGGGGAAATTAAATAAATAAATAAATCTTTAAAAAAAATAAATAAATAAAAAAAAAAATAAAATATGCTGTGTTGATTTTTATTGGGGGATTGCATTAAATCTGTAGATCAGTTTGGGTAGGATAGACATCTTAATGATATTTAGTCTTCCTATCCATGAACAGGGAATATTCTTCAATTTATTTAAGTCTTCTTTGATTTCCTTTAGCAGTGTTGTGTAGTTTTCTGTGTATAAGTTTTTTACATCTTTAAATTTATTCCTGGGTATTTGATTTTTTTAATTTACTATTGTAAATGGTATTTGTTTCTTAATTTGCTCCTCAGATTGGTCATTATTGGTGTACAGAAATGCTACTGATTTTTGCACAATTGATCTTATAACCTGTAACTTTACTGAACTCATTTATAAGTTCTAGAAGCTTTGTTGTAGATTTCTCAGGGTTTTCTATGTATAGAATCATGTTGTCTGCAAATAGTGAAATGTTGACTTCTTCCTTTCCAATTTGGCTGCCCGTTATGTATGGTTCTTGCCTCAGTGCTCAAGCAAGTACTTTTTTTTTTTTAAAGATTTATTTTATTTATTTCTCTCCCCTTCCCCCCCCAACCCCTGCCCCAGTTGTCTGTTCTCTGTGTCCATTTCCTGCATGTTCTTCTTTTTGTCCACTTCTGTTGTTGTCAACAGCATGAGAATCTGTATTTCTTTTTGTTGCGTCATCTTGACGTGTCAACTTTCTGTGCGTGCAGCGCCATTCCTGGGCAGGCGGCACTTTCTTTCGCGTTGGGCAGCTCTCCTTACAGGGAGCACTCCTTGCGCATGGGGCTCCCCTACGCGGGGGACACCCCTGCTTGGCAGGGCACTCCTTGCGCGCATCAGCACTGCGCACGGGCCAGCTCCACACAGGTCAAGGAGGCCCGGGGTTTGAACCGCGGACCTCCCATGTGGTAGACGAATGCTCTATCCACTGGGCCAAGTCCACTTCCCATCAAGCAAGTACTTTCAACAAAATGTTAAACAGAAGGGTTGATAGTGGGCATTCTTGTCTTATTTCTGATCTTAGAGGGAAAGAGTTTAGGATTTCACCATTGTAAATGATGTTAGCGGTGGGTTTTTCATATATACCCTTTATCATGTTCGGGAAGTTTCCTTCTATTCCTATCTTTTGCATGGGTTTTTATCAAGAAAGGGTGCTATATTTTGTCAAATGCTTTTTCTTCCTTTATAGATATGATGATGTGATTTTTTTCCTTCTATCTGTTTATGTGGTGTATTACATTGATTGATTTTCTTATGTTGAACCATCCTTGCATACCAGGGATGAAGCCCACTTGGTCATGGTGTGTAATTCGTTTGATATATTGTTGAGCACAATTAGCAAGTATTTGTTGAGGATTTTAGCATCTAGGTTCATTGGAGAGATTGGTCTGTAATTTTCCTTTCTTGTGGTGTCTTTGTTTGGCTTTGGTATTAGGGTAATATTGGCATCATAGAATGAATTAGGCAATGTTCCTTCTATTTTGATTTTCTGAAAGATTTTAAGCAAGATAGGTGTTAGTTCTTTCCAGAATGTTTGGTAGAATTCACCTGTGAAGCTGTCTGGCCCAGGGCTCTTCTTAGTTGGGAGGTTTTAATGACTGATTATTCAATTATATCAATTACAAGGTGAAATAACATTTTATATATATGTTAAATAAAATATATTATTAAATCAATATTAATTTAAATATTAATATTAATTATTCTGTCTTCCTTTTGAATTGTATGAGAAAATTTACATTGAAATTTTTAAAATTACATACAGTAAAATTCACTATCTTGGGTTACAGTTCTATAGCCGTACAAATGCAATAGCGTAGTGTAACCAGCACCACAGTAAAGATACAGAACAGTTCCTCCACCTCCCAAAAACCTCCCTTGTGCTGACCCTTGGTGGCACCTCCCTCCCCTCACAACCACTCATCTGTTCCCTGTCCCTATGGTTTTGCCTTTTCTAGAAAGACATATAAATGGAATCCTACAGTGTGTACTCTTTTGAGTTTGGTTTCCCTCACTTTGCAAATTGCACTTGAAATTCATCCATGATGCTGCTTGTAACAGTAGTTCTTTTTTTCATTGTTGAGTAATATTCCATTGTATGAACATACCACCATTTATCTATTCATCAGCTGAAGAACATTTAGACTGTTTCCACATTGGCAATAAATTATGAATAAAGCAGATATAAACATTCACCTATGGATTTTTCATTTCTCCTGGGTAAATACCTAGGAGAAGGATTGCTGGGTCATATGCTAAGTTTATGTTTAACTTAACAAGTAACTGTCAAACTGCTCTCCAAAGTAGCCGAACCATTTCACATTCCCACCACCAATGTATGATCAGCATCTTCGCCAGTATCATCTGTTTCTTGTTTATTTTATTTTTAGCTATTCAGTAGGTGAGTGGTGGTTTTACTTCGCATTGTGATTTTAATTTACATTTCCCTAATGATTAATACTATTGTATATCTTTTAATGTGCTTATTTACCATCCATGTATTTTCCAGGTGAAGAGTGTTTTCAAATCGTTTGTTCATTTTTTAAAACTTGAGTTGGTTGTTTCTGATTAATTTCCAAGATTAAAAAAAAAAATTTATAGGTAAGTAGATGTGGCTCAAGCAATTGGGCTCCTGTCTACCATACTGGCAGTCCAGGGTTCCACACCAGAGCCTCCTGGTGAAGGCGAGCTGGCCAGTGTGGTGAGCTGGCCTATGTGGAGGGCTGGCCCACCCGGAAGGCTGCCCTGCCCAGTAATGCTAGCCGGGGCGGTCCCAGGATAGTTCCTGAGCCTCTGGATGAGAATACAAGCAGACACAGAAGAATACACAGTGAATGGACACAGAGAGCAGGCAATGGAAGGAAGTGGGAGAAATAAATCAATCTTTAAAAAACTAATTAAATAAATAAATAAATGATAGGAACAGATGAATGAACCCAATAAATAATATAGGAAACCACTAGCCCATAATGATATAAAAAAATACATGAATAAAAATTTTTTAAAGGTTTGATGAGAAAGGACGCTTTATGTAGTTTCAAAGTACTTCCCTACAAACTACTCTTTAATTACAAAAAAAAAAAAAGGTTAACTTTACAAAGAAGAAATCTGGCAGACATCAGTTCAATCAAGTGATCAAAATGATTATCAGTAATGAGACAAACTGACAAATGTGTGTGTCACTAGATATGACACATTGGGAAGAAGTCGCCACTACTTTTTTGATAGTCCTGCCAAAGACTACAACCTGAATCTAATCAAGTAACGGAAAAAAATACAATTGAGGAAAATCCTATAAATTAGCCGCCCCGCGCCCCGCGCCTCCCCACTGGGCTGGCAGCGGGTACCGGGACAGCCCCCACCCTCGGAAGTCCGCGATGCCGCCGGGCTCCTAACACGCGGGCACGATCTCCGCCGCCGCCGCCAGGAGGCTCCAGGGCGCGCTGGCGGGGCGGGCGGGCGCGGGCGCGGGCGCGGGCGCCCGGGAGCCGCCCGCCTCTCCCCGCCGACCACCCGGCCGCCGCCCCGAGGACGGGTCCTCCGCCGCCAGCTCTGCGCGTCCCTTTTGTGACCATCACCAGCCCCCCGAGCCGGTGGCCGTTCGCCCGGGGCTGCAAATGGCGCCCGCTCGCCTCTGCGCCTCTCTCCTCTCTCCAGGCCGTTGCGTTTGCGGGCGGCGCGTCCGGAGCCCGCATCCTACCCTTCCTGGGCTGTCAGAGCCCGCGGGGCGGGCGGTGCCTCTTTCCACTGCTAAGTTTGCGGGGAGGTCCTGGGCAGCCCCTCCGCCCTGCCCTCCCCCCGCCCTCCCCCCGCCCCCCATCCCGCTCCATAATCCTGTAGGAGTCCGAATAATAACTTAATATATTGTCTCTGGCTCCTCATCTAATAGAAAACCGTGCAGCCACCTGCAGTTTTCCCTCATTAATTCTGGGAGTTCCTGGAGGTGTATTATGTGTGCTCTTGAAAATTCCCGTCTGCGTTGATTTCCTTGCTATAGGAGACAAATAGATCGATATTCCCGCCTTCAAGGACCCTTTGAGGATCTGCCATCCACAACTCCCATCACGGCCCAGGCCAGGAGAAGCAGTCCCAGCTTCCAACACCACGTGCCAGGGCCCTCTGCTGCCTGAAGTCGAGACTGCCACGTGACTCAAGGGTCCTCATCCTTCCGCTGGTTCGAAATTGAATTGTTTTCCTTGGAAGGATTTTAACTGAGGGACAGGGAAGTGGTCAGGTGGGGGTTGGGTTGGCAGTTTGCAGCTGGAGAACTCTCCACAGTGCAGAGAGAAGCAGACAAGAGGCCCCGTGGCCCATGACATACCTGGAGTGGCCTCAGTCCTTATTTTCTAACTCCAGGATGCTGATTTCCTCTCCTTGAACTTTCAAAGAATCACTTATTTTAAACCTTAGGACAAATTCCCGGAATACCGTTGCCAGCGTTGGGTCTCTAGGTCCTTGGCTAAGTGGCATAAAGGAATTTAAGGACAGGCCATAGGGTAGGCAAGCCAGTAAAGAGTTTATTGATAAAGGAGAGAAAGGGAAAGTGCACATCCGATACATGGGTGTGGGTGTACTGCAGGGAGAGGCCCGACTGGGGTCCTTTTAAGGCTGGTCTTTCCTCCTCCCCTTCTCCATACTAAGCAGGGATCTGAGCTATTTGCTGTCCTGATTGGTTGCCTTTCTGCTTTCCTGTTGATTTCTACTGGACCACTCTGGTTGCATCTGTTAGCTTTCAGGGAACCAATGGGCAGGTCTTTCTGTGTGGAGTTATGCCCTCCTTCTTTTGAGCCCAGGAGTTTCAAACCAAACCTTGTGACCAGGTTCTTGGTGGGCTTTTCAGCTGTAATGATTCCAGCTTTGGTTCTGAGCAGCCGTCTTCTGTCTGGGGGGTTTCTGGGTGGGATCTCTGCTCTTGTTCTGTGGGGTATCAGCTGTGATGGTTATGGCTTTGTTTTGACCAGCTGCCTTCCCTCCTTTCCTATACTAACCTGCCTCTATACTGTTCTCAAACTTTAGTTTGCATGTGAATCCCCTGGGGGCTTGTATTCCTGTAACCTTCCTCCAGAGAGGGGCCTGATAATTTGTATTTCTAACATGTCTGTACATGATGCTGACACTGCTGGTCTTGGAACCATACTTTGAGACCCACTGCCTTGAACTTGAGTATCTGTTACTTGCAGCCAAATGGCTCTAACCAGGACAGGTGTGCTGGGTTCGCTCTTTAAGATCTGCTACTGAATTTGTAGGTGCCTGAAAAGCTGAAATCCCAGCTGCCTATAGGGCTCACCATTAGAACCTGTCCAGCTGGGTTTAACCTCTTTGCCACTGCCTGTGAGCCAAAGCTGTGCTAAGAGGATGGACAAAGGACACAGTGTTGCAGAAGTGCTGGGCAATGCCTCTAACTCCCACTCTGTCTTATGCTTTGGCAACAGATGTTCAAAACAGTGAACATCTGGGAACATCAAACAGTGAGTGCAGTTTGAGCTCTCAAAAAGGTTTGGGGCCATGCCCCTAAAATTTGGGCTTGTGGCTCTTACACTGAAGGTTCAGGCACAATTCTGTGGGGCTGAGCCAGGTGACCAGCTTTCCTTCTGGTCAGATCCTTCCTGTGAGACTTCACCCAAAAAAACATCATATAGACCACCTTCGACCAAGATGGTGGTGTAAGATGCCACAGAATCTTTGAACAACTAACAAAAACCGACAGCAATCTTCCTCAGAACTCTGAAAAACAACTAAAGAGTTGCAGTAACTGGGAAAGTGCCAAAACAAAATAAAACAAAAAACCAAACAAACAAAAAATGCAACTCTGAAAAGTGATAGGCAAAGCTCATGGCAACTTTGCTGGCCCCCTCCCTGGCATGGGATGGAGCAAACCTGTGCTTTCATTGTGGATCTCTGGCCTGTTCCAGAGGAAGGAGAGTAACCCCCTGAGCATACTGCAGTGTCTGTATGTTGGTGTCTATCTATTGGGCGGCAGCACAAAAGCATGAACCAGGAAACTTCCCAGAACTTACCCTGCAGGCAGAAGCAGCTAGCAGCTAGCTAAAACAATGTAAGAAACAATTAAGTCAAAGTGGCCTGGGGCAAAAGATTACCTGCTTTAAGTCATACAGCAGAGAACCCAGGAGAGGGAAGTCTATTTCATAGGGAGTAGAGAAAGCATTTAAATTCCTGCAGATTGGAGAATTCCTAGGTCCTGAGCAAGCACAAGCCCAGGACAAGATATAAGTTCAGAAAAAGATGGTGAGGACCCTGCACTTCACATTTGCCTTTGACTGATCTTCACAAGAGAGCTAAACTCTGAAGGAGAGTATCAGCCAATGCAGAGCCAATTTGCAAAAATGTGAAAGCTGTTTTTTTGTCTGTTGGTTCATTTGGTTTTCTTAGCTGCTGGCATTCAAGGGAATCTGTCATATCATTAGCTGGATACAAACTTAAGGAACAGACAGCTCAGAGACTAATCCCACAGTTAACACTTTAAAAGGTGCGGTGTGCAACAAGCAAGCACAAGACAAACAAAGAAATAGGAAATGTTGGGCCTTCCAAAGGAATGAGATAAAAATCCAGAAACTATCAGACTTTGAACATACCAGGCAAAGACTTTTTTAAAAATTAGCGGGAGGTGGGGGGGAGGCGAAATGAATGAATAATATGAGGATCTCAATAAAGTGATAGCAACTTTTTAAAAGAACCAAACAGAAATACTGGAGTTGAAGACCACAATAACTAAATGAAAAATTACCTAGAGAGTTTCAACAGATCAGAGCTGAAGAAAGAAACACTGATCACGAAGACATAGGTAAGTAAAAATGCCAATAATGTTGTATTTTTGTTTTGTAACTCCATTTTTTACTTCCTACAGGATCTAAAAGGCAAAGGCATAAAGTGTAATAATCAGTGGACTCATACTATATAGATATGCAATTTGTTACAAGAACTATATAAAAGTGGGGAGCTGGAAAGGTTTGTATGTACTATTGAAGGTAAGTTGGTATCAGAGCAAACAAGATTGTTATAGATTTAGGATGTTAAATTTAAGTCCCATAGTATTAATAACTTCAAAGAAAATACTGGAGAATATGCAAGCTCACAGAGACACAATTTAGAGTACAGGTTGCCAAGAATGGGAGGCAATGGGCATGAGGACTTAATGCATGGGTAGAGGGATTTTGTATTGGGAGATGGGAAAGTTTTAGTACTGGAAAGTGGTGAAGTTACTGCAACATTGTGAGCAGAAGATGTCAACAGACCAATAACAAATAAAGAGAGTAAATCAGTAATCAAAAACCTCCAACAGGTAAGTGGATGTGGCTCAGGTGAAGGTGACTGGGCTCTCGTCTACCACATGGGCATCGCTGGTATGGAACCCAGCGTCTCCTAAAGAAGACAGCAAGCTGGCACTACAGGCAGGCATGGCAAGCTGATATAAGAGACACGGAAGAAGAAAAAAACATAATAAGAGACATAATAAAGCAGGGAGTAGAGGTTCCTGGTGCCTCCTAAAAGAAGACAGTGAACTGATGTGACCAGCAGACATGGCAAGCTGACACAATGAGAGAAGTGGAGAGGAAAAACGGAATGAGAGATAAAACAAAGCAGGGAGCAGAGGTAATTCAAACTATCAGGCACCTCTCTCCCACATCAGACATCCTGGGTTTGGCTCCTGGTGCCTCCTAAAAAAACAAGGAAGACAAACAGACTCAGCAAGTGAAAACAACAAGAGGGTGGAGAGAAATAAATAAATAAATAAAATAAACCTTAAAAAAAAAACAAAACCTCCAATGATTAGAAGAAGACAAAAACAAAAAACAAAAAAACCCAGGACCAGATGGCTTTACTGGTGAATTTTACCAAACATTCCAAGAAGAATTAATGCTGTAGCAGTTTGATATGGTTATGAATTCCAAAAATAGATATTGGATTACATTTGTATCTGGTCTGTACCTGGGTATAATTAAATTATAATTAGGGCTTTGATTGGGCCCATCATTAGAGTGTTGAGTCTCCACCCCTGGCAGGTGAGGACTCACAGATAAGAGGCATGACGAAGCACAGAGTTGAGGATTTTTGTTTTTTGTGTTTTTTTTAGGGTGAGCATTTTTCTTTATTTTGTTATTTAAGAAGTTGTGGGTTTACAGAACAATCATGCATAAAATACAGGACTTCCATATACCACCCTAAAGTTGAGGGTTTTTGATGTTGGAGTTTGCTGCTGAAGCCTTAAGCTGGAGACCTGGGAAATGAGCACAGAGAGGAAAGAGAAGCATGCCCCAGGAAGAGAGGAACCCTGAACCCAGAGAGAAGCAAGGCCCTGGAAGGGAGGAACCCAGGAAGCCTGAACCCTCACAGACATCGGCAGCCATCTTGCTCCAAGTAGACTTTGGTGAGGGAAGTAACTTACACTTTATGGCCTTGTATCTGCAAGCTCCTACCCCAAATAAATACCCTTTATAAAAACCACCCAATTTCTGGTAGTTTGCATCAGTACCCCTTTGACTGACTAAAACTAATGCCAATCCTGAAAAACTCTTCTGGAAAAAAACTGAAGAGGAGGGAACAATTTCTGACTCATTTTATGAGACCAAAATCACCCAGTACTGAACCCAGATAAAGATACCATAAGAAAAGAAAATCACAGGCCAATCCCTTATGAATATAGATGCAGAAATCCTCAACAAAATACTAGCACACCAAATCCAACAGCACATTAAAAGAATTATACACCATGATCAAGTGAATTTTTCTCAGGTTTCCAAGCATGGTTCAATATAAAATTAATATAATATACCACATTAACAGAATGAAGGAATAAAAACCACATGATCACCTCATGTGATGCAAAAAAAGTATTTGCCAAATCTAGCACCCTTCTTGATAAAACACTCAGAAAACTAGTAATAGAAGGAGACTCCCACAACATGATATAGGGCATATATGAAAAAAATTTACTTCTAACATCATACTCAATTGTGAAAGACTGAAAGTTTTCCCTCTAAGATCTGAAACAAAGACTGTCACCACTGTGACTCAACACTGTACTGGAAGTCTTAGCCAGAGCAATTAGCAAGAAAAAGAGCTAAAAGCCATCCAAATTGAAAAGGAAGAAATAAAACTTTCCTTATTTCCAGATGTCGTGATCCTATATGTAGAAAATCCTAAGAAATTCACAAAGCTACTAGAGCTAATAAATGAATTCAGCAAAGTGGTGGAATATAGATCAACATGCAAAAATCAGTAGTGTTTCTATACACTAATAATGACCAATATGAAGAAGAAATCAAGAAAAAATTTCTATTTACAATAGCAACAAAAGTAATGAAATATCTAGGAATGTTTTAACCAAGGATGTAAAGGACGTTTACATGGAGAACATTGCTAAAAGAAAACCTAAATAAATAGGACATTCCTTGCTCAGGGATTAGTAGACTAAATATTAAGATTGTCAATTCAACTGAAAGCAATTTACGGATTCAATGTAATCTCAAAACTCAACAGCTTTCTTTGCAGAAACGGAAAAGCCAATCATCAAATTTATATGGAAGTGTAAAGGGCCCCAAATAGCCAAAACCATCTTGAAAATGAAGAATGAAGTTAGAGGACTCATTCTTCCTAATTTTAAAACTCATTACAAAGCTACAGTAATCAAAACAGCTTGGTAGGTGCACAGGAACAGACATATAGACAGATAGAACAAACAGAATTCAGAAACGAACCCTCACATCTATGGCCAGTGGGCTTTTGACAAGGGTGTCAAGTCCTCCAAATGGAGAAAGAAGAGTTTCTTAAACAAATGGTGTTCGGAAAACTGGATATCCATTCACAAAAGAATGAAGGTGGACATTTACCTAGCACCATATACAAAAATTAACTCAAAATGGATAAAAGACCTAAATATCACAACCAAAAGCATAAAACTTCTAGAAGAAAACGAATGGAAGCATCTTCAGGACTTTGTGTTAGGTAATGGTTTCATAGGCTTTACACCAAAAGCACAAGCAACAAAAAAAATAGATAAATGGGACTCCATCAAAATTAAAAACTTTTGCGAATCAAAGGACTTCATTTTTTTTTGTCTTTTGTCTTTTTTTCTTTTCTGATACATATTAATAAAGCATATATCCATCCAAAGTATACAAAGAACTTCATCATGAAAGTAAAAATACAACTTACAGAATGAGAGAAAATATTTGGAAACCACACATCCAGAAAAGGTTTAATATCCAGAATATATAAAGAAATCCTGCAATTCAAGAACAAAAAGACAAACAACCCAATGAAAAATTGGGCAAAAGCACATGGAGAAAGAAAGATCTTCAATAACGATAATTGTTAGAGGTTTGCAATAATTAACAAGCTGTAGCTCAGGTTCCCCTGAGATGCACTGGGGGAAGGCTAACCCCATCCCCCATAAGCCTACATGTCCAAGGGCACAACACTTCCCCACAGGTTAAATAAAGAAACCACATAGAGACTGCAGTAAAGGGAAATGGAAACCTTCCCTACCTACATATCAGAGGGAGATAAAATTCCTACAGAACAAAGAAATATCTGTTCCTGCAGCATTCCAAGAAACCATAACTCCCTAACCCACTATCTTCTAGTCACTGTCAGGGAAAGTTTTCATCTCTAGGGCTTCCTATTGGCCCCTGCCCTTCACTCGGACCCTCAACCCCCTCCCACCAACTATCTCCCCCGCCTAGAAAAGTTCTGTATAAATTAAGTCCTCGCCTTCCAGGAGTGGGCTGAAGTCGCTCTTCAGACCCCCGCCACGCTGATCCGGGAGCTGAAGTCTGCCCTTCAGACCCCCTCCATTGGGAGAGCTTCTCAATAAATCTTTCATTGTCTATAGTCATTTCAGTCTATGTGTCCCAGTAAGCGCCATATTTTCTCCAACAATAATGACATAGGTAAATAAAAATACCAGTACTATTTGTGATCAGTAACTCCCCTTTTTACTTCCTATAGGATCTAAAAGGAAAATGCATAAATTGCAATGATAAATTAGTGGTTTGGGACTCAATATATAAATATGTAATTTGTGACAAGAACTATATAAAGATGGAGGGGCAGAGGGGTATAGAAAGACGATATTTACGTTATTTAGTTAGTATCAAAGCAAACCATATAGTTACAGACTTACGATGTTAAATTGAAAACCCTGTGGTAATCACAAAGAAAATAGCAGAGAATATGCAAAAATACAGAGACAGAAAGTAGAGTATAGGTTACCAGGGGACCAGGCAGGGGCACTGAAGAGTTGATACAAAATGAGTATAGGTTTCTGTTGGGGATGATGGGAAAGTTTTAATTATGGTGGTTGGGCAGCAGGCTTGGCCCAGTGGTTAGGGCTTCCGTCTACCACATGGAAGATCCGCGGTTCAAACCCCGGGCCTCCTTGACCCATGTGCAGCTGGCCCATGCGCAGTGCTGATGCACACAAGGAGTGCCCTGCCATGCAGGGGTGTCGCCCGCGCAGGGGTGTCCCCTTGCAGGGAAGCCCCACGGGCAAGGAGCGTGCCCCATAAGGAGAGCTGCCCAGCACGAAAGAAAGTGCAGCCTGCCCAGGAATGGTGCTGCACACACGGAGAACTGACACAACAAGATGACGCAACAAAAAGAAACACAGATTCCCGTGCCACTGACAACAACAGAAGTGGACAAAGAAGACGCAGCAAATAGACACAGACAACCGGGGTGGGGGGGGAGGGGAGAGAAATAAATAAATAAATCTTTAAAAAAAAATAATGGATGGTGGTAAGAGTACTGCTACATTGTCAATGTGATTAATCCCACTGAATGTTATGCTTTGGAGGGGTTGGGATGGGCTGATTTATGTTGTATATATGTTTCCACAATTTAAAAAAAGAAAGATAAACTAAATAGATAATGACAGTTAAATGCAGTACACGGTACTGGATGGGATCTAAGAACATAGGCAAAAAGACTCAAAAGGTCTTCATTAGGACATAAGAAAAAATGAAATATAGAATGTAAGCTTTATATCAAATTTAAATTTTTAAATTTTTAAAAAAGATTTATTTATTTATCTCTCCTACCCACCCAACCCATTGTCTGGGCTCGCTGTCTGCTCTCTGTGTCCATTCGCTGTGTGTTTTCTTTAGGTGGCACTGGGAACTGCTCCTGGGACTTTACAGAGTGGGAGAGAGGCACCCATTTTCTTGCACCACCTCAGCTCCCTGGTCTGCTGTGTCTCTATTGTCTCTCCTCTGTCTCTTTTGTTGTGTTATCTTGCTGTGCCAGCTCTCCATGCAGGCCAGCACTCTGCGCAGGCCAGCTCTCCACTCGGGTCCAACTCGTCGCTTGGGGCCAGCTTGCCTTCACCAAGAGGTCCCAGAAATCGAACCCTGGACCCCCTATGTGGTAGACAGGAGCCCAATTTCTTGACCCACATCCACTTCCCCAGTGTTAAATTTTTTTAACTTGATAACTACACTTAAGGTGATTATATAAGTGAATATCCTTGCTTGTAGGAAATATACATGGAATTACTACATATTCAAGGAATATGATATGTCCAACCAGATAGATAGATAGATAGATAGATAGGTAGATAGGTAGGCAGGTAGGTAGGTAGGCAGGCAGGCAGATGGAAGGATATGGCAAAGGTGGCAAAATGTTAAAATTGGTGGATCTCAGTATCTGGTGGGGGGTAGGGTATGTTGGAGTTCTCTGTATGGGGTTTGTATTATTTTTGCAACTGCCCTGTAAGTGTGAAGTTATTTCAAAATAAAAAAGTGAAAAAAAAAACAAAAAACCAGACATTTAAAAAATGGGTATATATTTGACCAGACATTTATCCAAAGAAGATATACAAATGGCCAATGAGCATTTGAAAAGATGCTCAAAATCAATAGTCATTAATGATTTTGGTATCTCAAAATCATAATGAGATACCTTTTTACAACCACCAGAATGGCTACTATAAAATGGAAAATAAATGTTAGAGTAGATGTAGAGAAATAATATCACTTGCTAATTGTTTTTTAGGAACATACAGCCACTGTGGAAAACATAGCAGCTCCTCAGAAAGGTAAGTATAGAATTACCATTTGACCCAGCAATCCCACTTCTAGTTAGATACCTAAAAGAATTGAAAGCAGAGACTCATAAGCAGATATTTTCACACCGATGTTCATAGCAGCATTATTCACAATTACCAAAATGTAGAAACAACTCAAGGGGCCATCTGAAGATAAATGGATAAATAAAATGTGATATATACATACAATGGAACATTGTTCAGTGGTAAAAAGGAATAAAGTTCTGATACATGTGACAGCATGGATGAACCTTGAAGACATCATGTTGAGTGATACAAAAGGACAAATATTGTATAATCTCACTAATTAGAAGAAACAAATTCATTGAGTCAGAAACTAGAATACAGGTTACCAATGGCTGGCGTTGGGGTAGGGAATGAGGAGTTATAGCTTAATTGGTACAGAGTTTCTGTTTGGGGTGATGGAAAAGTTTTGGTAATGGATGGTGGTGATGGTAGCACATTGTATATCTATGTCATGCCACTGAATTAAATATTTGTGTATGCTTAAAAGGGGAAATTTTAGGTTGAATATGTTTTCAGGATAAAACATTTAAAAAAAAACAAACCATAGAACAGTACAAAATAAAGAGTGAACCCTAATGTATGCTATGGATTATAGTTAATGGTATAATTATAATAATGTTTTTTATTAATTGTAACAAAGATTCCACACTAATGCAAAGTGTTAGTAATAGAAAAAACTGTGTGTGAGAGGGAATATATGGGAACCCTGTATTTTTTGTATGATTTGTCTGTAAACTCGTAACTTCTGTAATAAAAAGTAAAAAGTAATTTTAAAAAACCTTCATACAGATAGGCTGCCTCTGCCCACCCACCCTCATACGTACCATACATGTTTAAATCATATTGATGGCCACAGATTGGTCCAAAACAGGGACCTTTCCCAACCCACTGTCCCCAAATAAGGAATAGCAGAGCTCCCCATCACTACCCCCATATACTGGCAAACTTTCTGTAAAAGGCCAGACAGTAAATAGGGCTCTGTCGCAACCATTCAGTTCTACAACTGCAGAGTAAAAACTGCCATATACTATATGGAAAGAAGAGGTATATCTGTGTTAAATAAAACGTTATTTACAAAAAAAGAAAAAAGAAAAAAAAGGCAGCAAGTGGGATTTGGCCCCACCCCTCTTCTAGATAGTAAATATTTTTTCCCTATTACTAAATGAAATTAATAAGTCCTCAAACTGATGGGAAGTGTTTGCAGTTCTATATTGTTATGAAGAATCTTGAAAAAATCTATAGGTACTATAATGCTTTTATCAAAAGCTGACAGCAAGCCCAGCCAATCTTAAATAAACGCAGCCTGAACTTTTTTAATGTAGAATTTTATCAATACATTATGAAAAGTAAACCAACGTCTTGTCTTCAAAAGATAAATATTAGAAACAGACGTTTTGCAGTGTCAGGATTAGAGAATGAGTTGTGTTATTTTATCATCACATTTCATTTAAGTAAATTTGAAGAATTCTTGAAGAGTTTTACCAACATCCATAAATTTACTCCAGATTGAATGAACGGCTGGTTCGAAACAAACTAGAAGAACATTAACTAGATGTGGTTTTGGTTTTTTTAAGTGGGGATTTCGTTTCATATATTGTTATGTATTTCCCTTAGAATAATTTAGATGGGTTAACATTTAACTCCTCAAGCATTCATAGATGTTCAGTGCTTGCTCTCTCAAAAATAATTGTGGTCAGTTTATATCATTGCCACATGCATTCATTATACAAATTCAGCATTAATTTTCCTTCATCTCTGATCTTGTAACCTTTATAGGAGTTTTCTTTTCCCTTAATGTGTTCATCTCATTATGTAAAACAAATTGGAAGCAAGGTTTGAAATGAGGTTTAGACACAAATGATCCATCAGTTCATACTCTACTTGATTTGCCTTACCCTTCCTATTAGTGCATTCTTCGCTTTGCAGAACTTGACGGAAACTCTTTAGCAAGTTCATTGTCTTTCTGGCAGTGTAAGTGTGGAATCTTATATGCTTGGCATATGCCTGTACTACTTTTAAAGTTCTTACAGTTTATTACTTGCCTAAATGTTACTAAATCTTTTTCTTATGTGTACCAGATGGGAACGTTTTGAGGAAGACTATTAATTGAAACTACTAAAGGAAGGCAATAGATGTTATCAGTATTCTTTGTAAACTGAAAACTGAACAAGTCTGTGAGGCTCATTTCCAAGTATTTTGAAGTGTTAACGAAAAAAAAATCTGTGCTGTTTTCTCAGTTGTTCCACGCGAATCACGTTAGGACTCTTGAAGGTAAAATGTCACAGGCGTTTATCAGTTGCTACTGAGTTCAGCAGCTGTGGTGGCCCCTGTTGTTCTACATCAATTTCAGTTCAATAAAAATGTTAACTTTGAAAAAAAAAACCTGTTGTTTAACCTAAAATAATTTTTAAAATAAAAATATGCATGTTTAGAAGATTTTTCTGAAAAGTGGAATGCCAAGATAAAAGAAATAAGTCAGATCCAGATTATATCCACTAATTTATTACTTTATTCTCTGTTGTTTTTAGTTCTTTATATGTTTTTTAAAAAGAGTAAAAATAGCAAAACAACACAAAACTTGAACAACACTGAACCACATAAACAGACCTGGCATATATTCACTTTAATACAAACACCAACTCAGTTCCAAAAAGGGGAAGCTTTCCACTCCTTTAAAAAGGTGTTAATTGCTACTGTTTTAATGGTCAAGATTGTTTCCAACATTTGGGATGTACTGGGAATTGAACCCCAGCACCTCCTACATGCAAAGCAGGTAGTCAGCCACTGAGTTAGACCTGCTTCCCAACCTCTCTCTCTGTGTCTCCCTTTTAATAGCAGTTTTGACAAATGTATTTGTAAGAAGAACTAATCCACTTGGAATTTGACAGCTGGAAGATAAAGTCAATATCTATTTTTCTTCCAAGGGTTGTTGGAAAGTGTGTGGCTGTAGAGTTCAGAGCTTAGAATGCTTGTATGTCTTCTGATTTTTGTGTTGTCTGACATTGCTTTTTTCTTATATTGCATTCTATATTATCCATTAATCAAGGAGTTATCAGTCCTCTTTAACCAGAATCTAAAGTATACTGCCCAGAAACTCATACAGCTAACACCATAGGACAGAGAGATGCAAAAAGATGTTTGCTGGAAGCTGCTTCTATTTAGAGCATTGTGGAGCAAGCTGCTAGAAGATACTTTGTAAGAACACAGGCTCAGGCACAACAGAAACTCTCTCAAATGCCTGCTTTATTACCTACATTGCACAAAGAGTCCAAAAGAGCAGGGAAAGGGATCCCATCATGGTTAGTCTCCCTGGGAGGCCAACTGCTCAGGTCAGGTCAGTACATGGCAGCTCTGCACCCCCCCATTGTGCACCAGAGAGGGGAGACCCTGTGCTGTTTGTTACTATTTACACACCCTGGGGGTGGGGGTGGGGGCCACTAAGAGTCCCTGCGCTGATAAGCTCCTGGGGCTGCTTGTTCCAAGTTTCCAGGTTTAAGGTATGGTCCAGCCTTTTCATTAGTCCTAACATCTCCCCTGGGCTGTGGAATGGAAACAGAATGAAACCAGACTGCACACAAATAGAAAAGGAGATAGGGTGGGGACTAAAGGGTAAGGGGAGGCAAGAGCTACCAGATGGCCTCTGAGCACACGTCTTCCTGAGCAAGCTCTATTTAATCCCTTTGAGGTTTTTCCTTAACTGAAATATTGTTTATAAAATTCCTCATTAGAATTTTGTGTAATATAACAACATTGAGAAAAAAGTTAACTAAACTTAAATTAGGAAGGATTGTTAACTAATTCATGTGCAAGGATCACTCAACTCCCTATTCATTCATTCTAAAGAAACTATTTTAACCATTTTGACCTTAGCCATTCTTAATTTGCAGTTATCCAATTTAGGGCAATTTAAAAATCTGGAATGTACAGAAAATAGTTAAATTACATTTGTTTCTAAGGACAAAATGAGCAATAAAGGAATAGAAGACTTTTCCTTGAGACTGGCTGAGGATTTTCCTATTCTAAATTTGTTATTTGGGTATCTCAATCTGACTTTATATAATTTTTTTTAATGTAGTTTGAGAATATTTCCTGTTTACCCCCAGGTTGATTTAACCAAACTAAAGATGATTTGCATCTTTAATGGTGCCAGGTTACTTTTAATCTTCCAAACATGATAAATATTTCGTTAACAACCAGGAATGCTGCTTTTGGGTATTTTAGATTATAAAGTGGCTAATTTGTTTTACTAAGTGTTATATACTATTGCAGACATTTAAATAAAATTAATTTTTGCAGCAGATTTATTAAAATCCACTGAGTCAAGAAATACCTTGAAATATATTTTCACTCAGGTACCATAATATTATATGGGCTGTTGACTTAAAAAATATGTGATTTTCTGTTTCAAATAAGAATATCCTTGTTAAATTCCCTGAATCATGCCCAATTTATATTTCAAAAATCAGTTAGTGAGGTTAGCAAAAGTAATTTCAAGATAGTATTGTATATTTTTTATTTTTTAACGTTTTTACAAACAAAATGAATAAATTAAAATAAAATAATGTGATATATCTTAAAGTGAACAATAAAGATTTAATTTGCTGTGTATGTGTGTGTGTGTGTTGACAGTGGTTTATGTTTCAGATAAGTGTGGGTATTACAGGACAAAGAGATTAAATTAACTCCCAGGTGCTCAACATGTGATTTTGTCCCCTTCCCTGTCTAAGCTTTACAAGAATGCAGGCAATTATAACACAAAGTATTCTCTCCCACAAACGGCATCTTCCTTCTGTGTGGTTTTGGTTGGATGGATCCCCTAGAAAACAAAATGCTTTCTATGGGTAGTCTTTTCTGCCTGCCTAAGCATATCAGCATTGTAGAGGACAAAGAACTCTAGCCTGGCCTGCAAGACTGGTTTCTGGTCTTGACTTCGACTCTAACTAGCTGTTTGGTAACTAGGAACTACTCATATCATCTCTCAGTAAAATGGAGTTGGACTGGATTATAAATAAGGTCCCTCTAGTTCTCAAACCCGTTGATTTAATGGTCTTGCCCACATCCATCCTCATTTTCTGGGGTATTATGTAGATTGTGTGGCCAGCCAAGATGACAAATCTGGAAGCAATGGAATGCCTCTGCATTCATCACAGTAACAATACTCCTTTTCTCTGTTATTTCACTGCGGCAAGATAAAGGATGGTTAAGTTGTATGTGTGTGTGTGTTTAAGAAATAAACGAGAGCATTTGATGTATATTTTCTAAAGGCTAAGATCTTCTAAAAATTCTTTTAGGATTTTTACATACCTGAATAAAACAACTAACCATGTCTGGGAAAAAGCAGAAAATTTCAGAAACTGACTAAACGCTTACAAACAGTATCCTGAAGTGAGAAGTTTATTGGATGGAAAGTACCACAATAACAGTAGCTTAGACAAGAAAGCCTTCCCTGAGGCGCTAAGTCTGAATTTGGTGCTCAGCCAAAGGGCTCTCAGAGAACCCTGCACTTGCCCCTATTGTCACACCCAACACACTGCGTTGTAATTGCCTAATTGCTGGTCTCCCTGATTACATGGCAAGTCCCTTGAGGGCAGGGGTTGTGCTTGTTCACTGATGTACCCCTAATGCCTGGCATATAATAAGCACTCCATAAATATTTATTGGATAACTATTGAATAAGTAACCAACTATCCTCAGCTCTTGATCTGCCAGGAGCAACAGAAGGCGGCAAGATTAGCACCACATTACATAGCAATAAGAGGCAATAATTTAGACACTGTTCCTAAGAGCCTAGTGTTTGGTGGTTGCCAGATGGACACAGATTCCCAGCAAAGTGTGACTGATGGAATCTTCAGATATTTCCATTCAGTAACATTCCTACAATATGTCATATTATACCTGTATACAATGGGTACATGAAGGATACATGACTTTTTTTTTTTTTGAGGTTCTAGGTCTGGGGATTGAACCCAGGACCTCATATGTGGAAGCCAGTGCTCAACCCACTAAGCCACATGGGCAACTTTGAGTTGTTTTTTTCATTTGTTTGTTTGTTGTTTGTTTTAGTAGACACCAGGAACTGAACCCAGGACCGCCCATGTGGGAAGCAGGTGCTCAACTGCTTGAGCCATATCTGCTCCCCATGACATTTTGATGGGACCCTTTTCACTGGTTTTCCAACTCTTACACATACCTCAGCAAAACTGCAAACAGTGTATTAATAACAAGCACCTAAACACAAAGAATGAATAGTATTCAAGAAAGGAAAAATGAGCTGACAGTGGCTATATTTTAAGAGGAAATTCTTCTGGCTATATGGCATAGGAATTAGGTGGAGCATCTACCATACAATTTCCTAGTATGTAGCTTGGAAAAGGATTAATAAAACCTTTTTCCTTCTACATGAGAATTTGACCTTTGGTTAACTTTTTAGCTCTGTTCCCCTAGCAATCTGATAAGGGCAGCATGTCAACTGTGTTGCTAGGCAACATTACTTATGGTAGAAATGACTCCTAATTGTTAAACTACGTGTGGACCCTGAGAACTATAAATACCTGATAGAAGCCAGGCTTTGGGCATCCCTGAGTGCAGGGAGTCTTTAACAGGCATGTCTTTTGCAGGACCCTGGAAGCTATGTCTATGAGGTTGTCACAAGGGATACTTGTCCCTATGGGATAAAAGGCTTTCAAGCCAGGGTGGCTTCCTGATGTAGTTCCACTCTTCGCACCTAAGCTATTCCACATGGATGGCTGTAGGGATTTCCACAGAAGAGGAAATATATGGATCTGTCCTGCTGGCTTCCCATTGTATATCCTTCTAAGTGATTCTGATGCTGAACGAATGTGGCAGTTGAGGAGTCTGAATGTTTCTAAACTTTCAGTTGAGCCTAAGTAAACCCCTGGATGGCAACACAGTACTATTTGCTTGCTTTTATGGTAGTAGTAGATGCACCACAGGAAGCATGGAGAGCTGGAAGAAGTGAAACTGTTTGATACGTTTTTCTGCTTCTAAAAAAGTCTTGATTGGATCCTTAAGTCTGTGTGACAATCTATATCCATTACATGTCACCAAGCCATGTATCTCAAGTTGATGCTTTTCCCCAAAATCCTCAAGCATGTTACCGCTAAACTTCACACCCACTGATTTTAAATATGCTACTGACAGGGTCCTAAAATCAAATGATGGATATAAAAAAAATTGGTCCCCTAAACCATAGTTACCAATGGAAAATTAGTAGTAGTAAAATTATCTACCTGGATGGTCAAAACAGATGCTAAATGTCCTCTTTCAGTTATAAAAGTTCCTTATCCCATCACATAATGGCATGCGTTAAAACAAGGATATGTCCAACAACAACGACAACAACCATATAGAAAACCAAAAGAGAGAAAAAAAGAAAAAACAAAACCAAAAAACAACCACGTGAATTTATCTCAATAACTCTTTAAAAAATAAAAATAAATTAAATTTTTAAAAACTACTCCTGTTCAAAAAAACTTTTCATTTCTTTCTAAATAAGCATCATTTGAAGAAAATAATTCAAACCTAATGAAATGTTTAAGGAACATAGTAATATTTGGTGGAACGACTGAACCACAAAAGCAACAAAAATCAATTTCCCATCATAAGCAAGTGAACAAAGTGCCCCTTTTTCTGACTTAGAAGATAGTGTGATCACATGAAAGCATAAGGCAAGCAACAAGAGACCACCACTAACAGTACAACGCCAGCGCTCAAAACAGAGTGTAATAGGAACCTCTCACCACCACCTCCAAACGTTGCCCCCCTTACCCCATTACACTAGACTTCACAGAGATAATTCTATTCTCTATGCACAAGAGACACATGAGAAAAACCTAGAAGTCCAAATGAAGTCATCTGAATTCAGTTGACCAAGGCAACTCCAGGCTTCCCCACTGCTCCCAGAATCGGTGCATGCAGACCTATCTGTTGCTTTCTCTCTATGGGGTTTGTCATAACATCAAATAACAAAAACCAAAAACCCATCACAGCATTCTGAACATCAGAATACACAATTCCACAACATGTTGCAGACCACTAAGTCAGCAGCTTTCTCAAGGAATATTCGAAGTCTAGTGGCCACCAAAATATTTACATCCGAATGGCATCTTTCTACTAAATGACCAGAAATAGTGATGCTTTATATCATTTCTTAATTCATTATTTACAGGCCTTATTCACATTCTTTCCCAACCACTGCAATGAAAGCTTATTCCCTTCCCTCAAAAGAAACAGCTTCACAAGGATGCCATTTTTAATTCCATTACAGGTAAGAATCCTGTTCTCTCCCATGCAATGTATCTAAAATAAGATTTAAAATATCCCTTGGTAAGTTTAGCTGTTGCCAAAAAGTTGCCAGAATCACTAAAAGTCTGTGTTGGGCCCAACTGTGAATTTACTTATTATAAAAATAACACCAACTCCATGAATTAACCCTCAGAGACACTGTGCACATTATAAATACCACCAAATACATACAAAAATTTTAAACCAAGAACCAATTTATAATCCAGTAGTCAAGAAAAATGATTTCCTCTAAAAGTTATAGAATTCAGTGATCTGAACCAGTTACTACCAATGCCAATGAACAAACCCAAAGCAGCCAATCATAATGCAACAATTTGAGACATTATGGAAGAAAGGGACTCACTCAAATATTAAGCTTCCCATGCGGCTTTTCTCCCAATGACTCTGCTACTTTAAAGTTTAATAAAATGATCAGAGCCTAGTAATGGTTCTGGATATATGAATCAGCATCAGAATTTCTAAGTTTCCACATCACAAACCTAATCAGATCTTGAGCAAGGTGGGACCCATCCTAGCCTCAGCTTCCCCATTTTACTGATCCACTACTTTCTAAAACGTGTGACAGCATCAGGGCCTATGAAATATTATGTTAGCCTGAAGTATAACACAAAATTAAGTTCACTCAGTAACAGTCATTTTTTAAAATCCTACTTTATCTTATATCAAGGTTTCTCAGCCTTAGTACTATTGACATTATGGAATGGATCATTCCTTGCTGGGGGGGGGGGGGGGGCGGGTAGAGTTGTCCTGTGCAGCATAACTCTTTAGCAGTATCCCTGGCCTACCCACTAGATGCCAGTAGATCCTAGCAATCAAGAACGTCTCCAGGCATTGCCAAACGTCCACCCCGGAGCAAAGCCACTCCAGTTGAGAATCTTTGACTCTAATGTTCTAATCTCCAATGTTAGGATTTTCACTAACTCTATGAAAAGGTGAAGGTGTCACTGAAGAGGATCGTTGCTTTACCAGACAGAGTAGACAGCAAGCTGAACTGTGAGGTAGAAAAGTCATATTAAAATATCAGAAATACTTTAAGCTGAGAGAGCAAAAATACCAAACGTTAACTACTGGCAGAGTAAATCTTCTATGCATCCATTTAGCTTCCCCTTTTGCTAAGTTCCCTCATTTAAAAGGACAGTTAATATTTTTATTTCGAGCAAGAAAAACATTTCTGGTCCCTGATAATTTTCAATTTGTAACTCTTGATCTAGAACAATGATTTATAAACTATCTGTGGTAGAAGACCAGTTTTAAAATTTCCAGTCCATTGCCAACCACTATGTGGACCTAGTATGTGGACAGGTATGCAGCTCACCACACCTGAGCTGATCCATGCCCTGTTCAAGAAGACGGCACCACTGCTCACACGCTTGGGTGCCGCAGCAATGTCCAATTGTTATAAAAGTTTCTGTATGCTTACTCAATTTCTGACGTTCCTCTTTGCAGACAGGTAGCAATTAATTCTCAGATCAGCACTTGTCTTTGAGCCACAGTTTGGGTAGCATTGTTCTAGAGTTCGAACTTCTGTTGAGAAGCACAGCTTAAACCCCTTTCTAACTCTTCAGCAACAATCATTTAAAGGCAATTTATAATGTTTTTGATTAATTTTTTTTGTTCAAGAGGCAGAAAGGAAAAGAATACTGCTTTTTGAAATAAAACTATATTAAAAATTAAAAGGAGAAAAAGATTTCATTTAGGATCCATATTTAGATATTGTCTTCATTCCTTTGCATTGCTTTGCATTGCTTTTGTTTATTAAAGTGCCTTAAATTACATCCTTAACTCCTAATACTTCCTGCCCGTTAAGTTTCAAGGAAGTTCAGACTCTTTTATTAGGGGCCATGCTAATCTTCTCTGTATCATTCCAATTTTAGTATATGTCTGCCGAAGCGAGCACCAGACCCTTTTGTTAGAATAATTCAATGGCTGCAAATCAGGTAAAAAGCAGACTGCCTTTTAAAACCTGTTCTACTAACCCTTCTTTTCCCTCCAGAGGACCTTTTAAAAGATTTAGAAATACAACTTGTTTATATGGCCTTGCACTTTCACTCCAATTAAAGTTCTCTTCCTAACTAGATACAAGAAATGTCAGTAGTGGTTACATTTCCAGGTTATACAGCAATGGCTCTTGGAAATGGCTGGAAAAAGTAGGGGGGCATTTTGAGTTTTGCCAAAATGACTTGTTTAATGGTCATACAACAATTTATTTATGTTTGTAGACGTGTCAGATACTGAACCAGACATGGAGACCACCTGGACCTTGCCTCACAGGCTTCCTTACCAGAGCAAACTTTAACTCAACAATGGAAGTCACGGGGGCATAATGAGCCTTGAGGCTCCTTTCCATGCTTCTCTGCACATAAATAGCCCCAGTCGTTAAAATTGAAGTCTCAGAATTACAAAGTACCTTTTACGATCGTGTAGTCAGACAACCTTGCCTGCCTCATTTCAACAAAGCTTTCTTTCTGATAATTTGTTAGAAAGTTAAAATGTGCAATTCATTAGGCAAAGAAAAGATTGATCCCAAAACTTAATATATTCTTGCCTACCTCTTCAGAGAAAGAGGATGATGACAAAGCAATGCAAAGGAATGAAGACAATATGAAAACAAGTGTAGTGAATTCCTCATTTCTCTCCTAACCAGGGTTTGGACACACAGCAGGAAAAACAAGAAGCCTCAGTGCCGGCCCTGATTCACTCAGAATTAAGGAGTGGCCAGCAAAGCCCTCGGAAACCAAGGACCCCACACTAAAAATATTAGTAGTCCTTTGAGTCACCAAATCCAACCTCCACCATGTAGTCTAACAAAAGTGCAAATACAGTGAAAGAGCGTTCCTCTCAGGGTTTCACAAAATTGAACAAATGTGGAGCTTTCAACCACGGAACAGGCAATTACAATTTCTAAAACTTCTTCCCCACCAACCTATTGCTATGTAAGTGTCTCTTGGTCTGCTAAGCTGGGCCACATTCGCGATTTGTCTTCAGAGTCTCTGGCAGTGTCATCTTCCTCTCCGGACCCCACGTAGATTGGCCAGTCGTTGTCTGTGTCGCTCTTTTCTTGACTTTCGGATGAGGCTTCTGCCAGGCTAAGGTTGACAGGCATCAAATCGTCGTCTTCATCCTGCGTGTCTGTAACACAGGTGCAGCTGTCACACAGCCCGAAGCGCCGCAGCCCCTGTGACAGGTGACTCGTGAAGGTTCTTCGACAGCCCTTGCAGATGATTGGACGGTTGGACCTGTGGACCTAAAATCACAAGCAGCTACAGTACGTTTCACAGAAAACGGATTGAGCCACGGCCACCAGGCCCCCTGTGATCAGTCCCTGCCCAGCCCTTCAACCCATTTCTCAACACTCTCCCTCTCCCTTGCTCTCACTGCCACAGCCTCACCCTCACCGAGGTCCTTTCCACCTGGGCCTTTGACCATGCCAGGAACATGCCCTTCCCTTCCCTCCTCTCCCCAGTGCCTTTCAAGGACAAGTTTTCCCTGATGCCCCTGGCCAGGTTAGGTCCCCCAGCTACATATACTCCCTTGTACTTCTTCCTTGGTTGTACTTCCCACAAATCATTTGTAAAATCCACTACCCTGTGAGACCTAAGAGGGCAGGGACCATGTCTGGTTCATTACCGTATCCCTAGTTCATGGCATATAATAAGCATTCAGTGGCCTAATTAGGACTTTAGGCTTTTTTAAAGTTTTTTAATTTTTTTAGGCATGACTTTTTAATATGCCTTGAATTGTTTAGGAATCTTTTTTCCAGAAGGTAGATTTGCTAGAGAAGAGAGGGTTTTCTCCAGACATGCTAGCAGATGTTTCACCCTCGACTTCCTTGTTGATAAATACAGTCCTTTGGAGGAGAGAGCATGGCATACTGGAAGAGAGAACCTCATCTCCTATCCCACACAACCCTTCCTAAGGGAAGCAGCCCCAGGGGTGCCCTTTGCATAAGAAGTTTTCTTCCTCATGTGTGCGCTCTGCAGGAACTCTAGCCAATAGGGGCTCCATTGTGCATAGGGGCTCCATTGTGCACAGTGACTCGGGACCTATCCAAGCTTGTTAGAGAGTTCTGGATGCAGATACACACAAGAGACAGACAGGAGGAGGCTGAAGCAGGAGAAGGCTGAAGCATGACACTCAGGTCACTGGGGCTGCCATTAAACCCTGACCAATGTCCTCATGTTTTACATTGAGATATAATTCACATACAATAAAATTCACCCCTTTTAGACTCTACAACTCAGTGGTTTTAGTCTATTCACAAGGTTATGCAATCATCATCACCATCTAATTCCCAGAAAGAATCCCTGTACCCATTAGCTGTCGCACACACACACACACAAACACACACACATACACACACGTCCCATTCCTACATCAACCCAGTCCCTGGCAACCACTAATCCACTCCCTATATCTATGCATCTGCCCATTCTGGGCATTTCCTATAAATGAAATCTATAATGTATCTGGCTTCTTTCACTTAGCATAATGTTTTCAAGGTTCATCCATGTTGTAGCATGAATCAACCCATTCCTTTTTATGGTATACTATAATATTCCATTCTATGTGGAGGAATAGAGTATGGATTAGAGTGGACTTACTGATATTCTATTCATGAACTATTGTGATTAGTAATCAAAGAAAATGTGGCTTTGGTATGGAGAAAGTGGCCATGGTGGCTGCTGGGGGTAGGGAGTGGGAGGAAGATGTGATGTGGGGACATTGTCGGGACTTGGAGTTGTCCTGGGTGGTGCTGCAGGGACAGTTACCAGACATTGTATGTCCTCCCATGGCCCCCTGGGTGGACTGTGGGCTGTGGTGTGGACCATTGACCATGAGGTGCAGCAGTGCTCAGAGATGTATTCACCAAATGCAATGAATGTCTCATGATGATGGAGGAGGTTGTTGTTATGGGGGGAGGAGTGGGGTGAGGGGTCGGGGATCTATGGGGACCTCATTTTTTTTAATGTAACATTAAAAAAATAAATAAAGACAAAAAAATATTCCATTGTACGGATATACCACATTTTGTTTATCCATTCATCTATCAATGGACACTTGGGTTATTTCCACTTTGGGACCATTAGGCATAATGAGCATTCATATGCAAGTTTTTATGTAGACATGTGTTCTACATAAAAAAGTTTTCTTCAGCATGTACCTAGGAGTAGAATTGCTGGGTCATATGGTACTCTATGTTTAATTTCTTGAGGAAATGCCAAATTGTTTTCCATAGCAGCTGTACCATTTTACATCCCTACCAGCAATGTGTGATGTTCTAATTTCTCCTTGAACACTTTGTTCAATTTTTCTATTATAGTCATCCTAGTGGGTATGAATGGTATCTCTTGTGGTTTTGATTTCCCTCTCCCTAGTGATTATGATGTTGAACATCTTTTCATGTGCTTACATCTTCTTTGGAAAAATGTCCACTCACATCCTTTGCCCATTTTTAAACTGGGTTGTTTGTCTTTTTGTTGTTGAGTTGTAGGAGGTCTTTATGTAGTCTAGATACTAGACCTTTCTCAGCTATATGATTTGCAATTATTTTCTCCCAATCTTTGGGCCATCTTTTCACATTCTTGAGAGCGTCCTTTGAAATTCAAACCATTTTTATACTGGATCTTCCAAAGACTGACTGCTTTGGTCAGAAATCATCTTAAATGCAATGCTTTTCTGAATGGCCTGAATGCTTATTAGGAGGTGGGAATCATCAGCTCACAAGGGAGATAGAAGTCTAGGGGGTGAGTTAATAAGAGGGGGGGTCCCCTTGAGCTAGAGCCTTCTTTGTCTGCTGCCCACAGGTAGCCCTATCAATGGCAATATACCCTTCTTCCCTGCTGGATGCTGGAGTTGGGTGGGAAACTGAGAATGCAGCTTACCTTTGGCATCACACCATTGGGAACAGTCCCACAATTCCCTGTCCAAGCCCTGTTGTTCTCTGCTTTATAACAACCACCCCTGACCAGGATCTGAACTTTCTTGATTCTTCCCCTTTGAAAACTAGTCTGTTACTGTGTAAGTTTTAACTTTTTCTAAAAACTTGCTTTAGTTTAGTAGCAGAAGCACATGTTGAAAAGTCTCTGAACCTACCCCAGTGGAGAGAGAAGTGGAAGACAGTCTGGCTTTACCCTTACCTTAGACAATGTCATGAACTGCCCCTGCCATGAGAAGATTGCCAGCTCAGACACTTACACTCAGGGCATGACTCCGTAGGTGCTCCTGTCGGGTGAACCTCTTGCCACAGGTCTCACAGGGGTAGGGCCGCTCACCCGTGTGTGAGCGGATGTGCCGCTTAAGGATGCCCTTCTGTTTGGCAGTGTAAGGGCAGAAAGGACACTTGTGGAGCTTGATGGGGACCACCAACACATCACCTGGGAAACCAAATGGATTGCTTTAGCTATTCTGTAAGCAGTGATAACAGTGGCTACCCTCCAAGGGATGGGGATCCAGAGCTGTGGAATTCCACCAGCTCAGAGTAAGAGGATACAACTCCACCAAAGCTAACAGCAAGAGTTGCCTGCAAATCCCAACTCTGAATGCTCCCAAGGACCCAGAGAGTAAAGTGTGCTTTTGATAAAAGGTTGCAAGGAATGTCATACTTTCAAATTTTTTTGACCATGGCCTATACAGCTTACATTACAACCTTAGAATACATATATCTTCATGTGGATAACTGGAAAAGTCTTCACAAAACAATACTCACCCTGATAGTTTCTATTCTCTTTGATTTCATTTTAAGAGAATGCCAATTAAGACCTCCTGAAATGATCTCATGACTCTCAATTGTTTGAAAACCTCTGTTATTACAGTCAAACTTCATGCTTTCTTTGACAGTATTTCCTAAGGATATCTGCCAGGTACGTGTAGAAGAGGTATGCTATGATGAACACCCTAAATTGGGATACATATTAATTCTATGTATGTAGAATCATCAAATATTCAAAAATTAAATGAAATCTTGTTCCAATTCTTTTTTCATCTTGCTTATACAACTCTTGTTACAACACCTATATCATCCACATGTATGGAAACTACTCCTTTCATGTTTACTGAGTTGTACTTTATTGTGATATTCTGAAATTTGTTCCCTCAACCCATGCCCTTCAGGGTGTTACAGACTTTGATCATATTAAAAATGAAGGGATTTGTGATTAAAGCTTTCCAGGTTCTCCTGCTTCCCAGCTCTGTGACCTTGAACATCTTACTTAACTTCTCTGTGCCTTACTTTCCTGATCTGTAAAATAGGGATGATAATAGTTCCTACCTCATAGGATTTGTGATAAGCATTAAATGAAATAGCACCTAAAACCCTGTTAGCACAGGATACGGCACATGGTAAGGGCTCATCGATGCCAGCCATTTTTATCATCATCATCATATCATCTCTTCAGCATTTCTTTATGGATTAGGCAGTAGGATCTACTGATCGTATGAGCTTTAAAAGAGCGGAGGGTTTTTAAGAAAGGGAGCAGGGACAATGGTCTGGAAATGGCAATAAAACACAAGGAGGACCCCACCCACCTCTGACTAGAGGGTATCAAGACTACGGAAGGGGCCTACAGGGAAGCCGGGTGCTCAGAGGACAGCCAGGTCTCAGTTGAAGCAACCACTCTAATCTACTGGTTCTCAAAACTATACTCTTCCTCCCTTTCCCTACATTCAGATTTATCTACCTAACCTGGAAATTCCCATGTGGATGTTCTACAGGTGCCTCAAACACAGTAAACTCTCACTGAATTCCTTTTTCCTCCTGTACCTGTTTTTCTCCTGCATTCTCTGTCTCATTTGATCCCACCACCATCCAAGTCAGCCAACCCAAAATCTGCCTCATTGAGAATCTTCTCTTTCCCTTCTTCCCTGTATGTGAGCATCAAGCACTGTTAATTTCACTTCTCAAATGTGTCTCCTCTTCTTTACCTCCACAGCCACTTCTTTAGCTCGTGTCATCGTCTCTCATCCAGATTTGTGCAGGAGCGTCCTACATGGTCTTTGTCCCCCGGTAGTCTATTCTCTACACCGTCTCCAGAGAAGGATCCTTTGAATATATGTCATTTCCATCATTGTGCTGAGCACTTCCAGTGGGTTCCCATCTCACAATAGTATCCCAAGGCCTTCCCCTGGCTAATGAGGCCCCACCTGATCGGCCCTCACCCAGCTTCTGCCTCAGCCCTCACCCTCTCTGCTCACTCCACTCTGGCCACCCCAGCATCCTAGCTGCTCCTTTTGTTCCCTCACCAAGCACCCTCCTGCACCCGGGGCTTTGTGCTTTGTTCTTCCCTCTGCCTGCGGTGTTATTCTCCCTGATATCTGCAGTTTGTTCTCTCACTCTTTTGAGAGGTCTACCCAAATGCAACATGTTAGAAAGCCCTTCCCTGTCACCACTAAATAAAATAGCATCCCTTTCATTCCCTATCCCCTTTTCTCTGCTTTTGTTTTTCCTCCTTAAGACTCATCATTATCTGGCATACTATACATTTACTTATACTAGAATGTCAGCTCCATGAGGACAAGGACTGTCTTTTCTTTACTGTCATTAACAGTGCATGACACGTAGTAAGTGCTCAATAAATATCTATTAAATGAATGGAGGAATGAGTGAATGAACAAATGAGCAAAAAGGAGTGATGAGATTTCAAAGAAGCAAACCAGGGATGGCATGCTGGATACACTGACATTAAATGACCCCATGATGAGGCTGAAACTGAAGGGACAGAGGTAGGAGCAATGGGTTTCCATTGTAGCAGAAGCCAGGAAAGGAAAGAAATTCACAGAGAGGTCAGAGTCAACTACCAAGAGAGGTCATGTAATATAACACCTGGAAGTTACCCATTGGATCAGTTTTAGAATTGCTAAGTGGCCTCATGGCAGCAGTTTCAGTGGGGGGTGGGGGGGTGGGGGGGGTAGAAGCTAGACCATAGTGGGCTAAGTAAAGAGTGGAAAGTAAAACAGTGGAGGCAGTTAATGTAGACAACACTTGCAAGAAGAGGTGGGAGGTGATGGAGCTGGGGCTGGGAGGAGGGTGGGGGAGGAGAGATAACAGGAGGACCTTATGTTCTTGGCAGTGTCTGTTGATGTCAGGGATGAGCAATGCAGATATATAACCATTGCAGCAGCCTCCTGATGGGTCTCCCTACCTGGGTCTCCCATCTCTGTGCCATCTTGTGCTAAGGTTAAATTCTTCTCACTGAAGCACAGTTCCAGTACACTCCCAAGCTCAGAAACTACCAAAAACTCTTCTATGGCCCCAGATAAAAACTTAAGCTTTTAGCATTTAAGATTTTCCATGATCTGACTCCAATCTAATTTCTCCCTCTATTTTCTTTTCTTACCCTCAGATACTTCTTCCAAAAAGCCCTCCCTGATCTCCCAGTGGGAAGCCATTTCTCCTTCTGTTGGACTACTGTGAAAACCCATTATCTCTGCTGGATTTCAGCCCTAGTACTTTTCCACCATGTAATGTTACTTATATGCATGTCTTATCTCCTCTCAGATACCATCAGTTCATTGAGGGCTGGATTTATGTCTCACTTATCTATCTGCACAAGGAAGGTGCTCAAATATTTGTCAAGAAATGAATGACCAATCAAATCAATCCCACTCTGCACCTTGGCACTTGGAATAAATTTATCCTGTAGCCACGTGAATGGAATCAAAACCTGGCAGAGTGCAGGTATAGACTGGATTTGAATGGGAGATGACATAAAGCTAAATTACTATTTCTTGATACTCGTGCTTACAAGCAGAAGGGTTGAAAGATAAAATCATTGCAATGACAACCTATATCCATTTGTGCTGTCTTCACAGTTTGTTTAAGAGTAAAATAAAGCCAACCCTGGGTTCTAGTTCTGGCTGTGCCACTTACTTACCAGAGTTCTGGATTCTTGGAAAATTTACTTAACCTTTCTGGGTTTCAGTTTCTCCACAACTCTGCCAAACGCATGTGATGACAATCTAATGGATGTGAAAGGGCAAACACAGTCTGTGAAGTTCTAGTATATGAATGGAAAAGAGAATTCCAACAGTTCCTATAGCGTATTCTTTAAAATACCCATTACCTTCCAAACGCTGTTTAAGCAGTATCTCTGAGGACAAGAAACAGTATTTTCAATTCTAATTTTAATCATACAGACAGTGTCCTTGCTTGAAGAAAAATTGAAATTAAAAAGCCTCAAAACAGCCATTTAGTAATAAATACAAGCAACTGCTCTTCCTTATTTAAAGACTTTCACTGACCAATATTGATGGGTAAACTAGAGATATGATTCATTAATTTCTTTGCTTGAAGCTGGGAAGCCACTAGGGTATTTTCATCAGTGAAATGGCAGTAACATTTATTTCTGTCTCCTCCAAGATACCTCAAAACACAATGATCTCATTTGTTAAGAAGAATCAACACTGTTAACTCATCTTTCAGAACTTTCAGGAAAACAACCAAGTTCTCTCAAAACATGAAAACGAACCAAAGGAGCTAAGAAATTTACTTACATGAAACCAAATACCATGTAACTAAAATATTCTCAAATAGACAGCACCATTGACCATGATGTTTGCTGAGAGCCTACAGACACAGAGGAGTACATCTCCCATGTGTATAGAACACATTATTGTATGTGAGAAAAAATTCTGAAAACCTTCTCACTTGTCCTGTGAAAATGTCAGAACAGAGATGGTTATTCCCATTTTACAGATAATGAAACAGGCTCAGAGATTCAATGACTAAACAAAGGTCCCACTGCTGGGGTGGAAGAGAGTGAGAGATCTTTTTGTGTCTTCAAACTTCCCTATGATAGTTAATTTTATGTGTCAGCTTGGCTAGGTTATGGTGTCCAGTTGTTTGGTCAAACAAACACTGTCCTGATTGTTAGTGTGAGGGTATTTAGTAGGTGGGTCTAAAGCATTAGTCAGTTTATTAAATCTATGGCTAATTACATCTACAATCAACAAAGGAGATTGCCTTCCACAGTCAGAGAAGTCTCCTCATCCAAACTGTTGAAGGTCTTAAAGAGATAAACTGAAGATCAAACTGATAACCAGCAACTGATGATTTGGAAAATTCTCAACCTGTCTCAGCCTGCTTTGAATCTAGGGCCAGAAGCTGCTCTATTGGCTCCCCCCTCCCCCGCCCCAGCCCTCCATCTCTCAGGAGGTGAATTCCCAGAGAACAGGGCTCCTGGTGAAGATGTACCTAAACAACCCTTTGGGAAAGAGGATGTGGCTGAACATGGATTCAGTCAGCCATTTAAGAGGAAATCAAGATTGGAAATGTAACTATTCAGGAAGGATCTCTGGAAAGTTCTTTTATCTGATGGTTTGGACCCCCTTGAACAGAATGCAAAGCTAACAACGGTTTTGCAAAAATTTTATGAACAGAAGCACTATCATCCTGAACTGAAAGGGACAGAGAAGAGATGAAGTAAAGTAAGAATGACTCCAAGGGCAGAACAATGGAAGCAGAGGTCTGGACCAAAAAGATCTCATTGGACCAAGAGAGTGGGCCCACCTACATGTGTGAAAAGGGTGGGTCCACCCCTGAGCTTGGAGGTTGTGGGGTTTTTGCCCTCAGCACGGAGAGTTTAGCCACTACTCCAAAGCTCAGAGAGAATGGGATCTATGCCCAGATGTTCAGGAAGAGTCCAGCCACCACCCCTGCGCTTGGAGATGGTAGGACCTATATTCCATTTTAAGGGTAGGGGTAGGCTGCCACTCCAGTGCTCAGAGAAAGTGGGACCTCGGCCCCATTGTTCAGGGAGAGCATACTCACTATACAAGTGGTTGGAAAGGGTGGGGCTGCCACTCCAGCAGGACAGGAGGACAATGCGTCAAGCCAGAGGTGACTCTTAGACCTTGAGATCTAATGGAGTTAGACTTGCTTGGGACCCATGACCTCTGCTTTCCTTCCAAATTCTCCCTCCTGGAATGGGAAAGTCTGTCCTATGCCTGACCCACCATTGTATTTTCTCTTTTTCATGAGACCTGAACTAAGAGGAATTTTGCCCCAGGAAAGATCACACCCATTACCAGAACTGATTTTGATGGGACTTTGGACTTAGCATTGTCATTGAAATGATTTAAAGCTTTTGAGATATTAGGACTAGGTGAGTGTGTTTTGCATGTGGGAAGAACATTTTGGAGTCCCAACAGAGGGTGGACTATGGTGAACTGAATTATGTACTCCAATAGATATGTTTTTGGTCTTGATCCACATTCCTATGGGTGTGAACCCATTGTAAATAACATCCCTTGAAGATGTTATTTTAGTTAAGGTGTGGCCAAACTGACTGAATTTGGACTTTAATGCAAATGACTGGAGTCATTTATAAGCAGAAGAAATTCAAACATAAATAGAGAAAGTCACAGCCAGGGGCTGGAAGCCAGAAATAAATGGAGTCAGGAAGAGAAAGGAAAGGACATTGTCATTTAACAGGAAAGTCAAGGAACCCCAAGGATTGCCAGTCTTCCAGAATACTAATGACTGTAGGAGGAAACAAGTCTTCCAGCTTCTGAAACTATGAGACAATAAATTCATATTGTTTAAGCCAACCCATTGTGTGGTATTTGTCATAGCAGCTGGGAAACAAGAACATACCCCAAATGCCTACACTCTAGTTGTGGAGGTAAAACACAAACATACATGAAGAGAAAATGTCCTACACATAGCAGATGTTCTATTAATACCTATCAGTGGTGATGTGATGATGGTGATGATGATGATAGTGATGACAATGATGCTTATGATGATGGGAGAATACAAAGCACAGATGGTATATGCTAAATGACCAGCAGAGATGAATGCTAATGGAGCTGGCTGAGCTTACCTGAGTCCTCTCCATACCAGTCAGTCTGGACATCCATCATGGAACTCATGGCTACTCCTGAACCATCTGGTCTTCCCTCCAAAGTCCGAGAAAAGTGATGATCTGCGTCATCTTTGCTCTGGACAACACTGCTGTGCAAGAGTGCCTCCAGGAATTGCTTGACATGGTAGTTACTATATGCCAAGTCAACAGCCTGGCCACTGGGCAAGCCTTCCTCCATGTGGGCCAGGCTCAGTGGGGTGGCATACTGCTGCAGCTGTTCACCAACCTCCACCTCCACTTCATCAGCATCAAACTCCACCTTGGGCTCTATCCGTTTGGGAGGAGTAAGGAGGTCACTCTCAGCTGAGCCACAACCCTGGCTGTCTTTCACCACCAGTTCCAAGGGGTGGCAGCCCCCACATCCACTGCAAGGAGACTTTTTTGGACAATCTACACTCTCTTCTCCCTTGGCTGGAAAGGAGACGAAGCTCTTGGTACCACAAGAGGTCCCTTCTCTGCCTGAATTGGGGTTTCCACTGTCAACTTGATGAGCTGCAGCAGCAGCCGCTGCTGCCGCTGCTGCCGCCACCGCTGCAGCCACAGCTGCTTCCTTCTCCATCTTTCGACAAATATCAAGGGATGACCTGATGTATGCCTTGCAGAAGTTCACCACATCATTCATCTGCAAGTAGCTGGCAGCTGACATAACTTCAATCACATTCTCCCCACGCAGATCCAACTTCCCAGAATAGAGGAAATCTAAGATGGTAGAAAAGGCATCGGAGGTGACAATGTCCAAGGAGGCAGTGCTGTGCCTCCCACTGTCCTGGATATAGTGAATGAGCAGGGCTCGGAAGTAGCCACTGTTGGCAAACAAAATGTTCCTGTGGGCCTTGAAGATCCGACCCTCCACAATGATGCTGCAGTCACAGAAAAAGTCCCTCTTGCGCTGTTCATTCAACTCTCCCAAGAGCTTGGCATAATAGGATTGCATCTCCATTTCTCTTCAAGCTGCTGTTGCTCTGGAATAGCCGGTATCTCTGCCAAGATTTTTTTAAATTAATGCACAAATCCCCACCTTATAAATATGTTGGGCTTTAATTTTTTTAAAAAATTCTTCCATAAAACACTGGTTCATGTTGTCCTTTGATATAGGACAAATGACAGATTCAACTTGGTTAATTTATGGAAAAGCAACAAAAATAACTTTGGATAACTGCATGTGGGTACGTAGTGTTTTACATGGATAAATTTCAATGAATTCTTATTAAAAAACTCTCTGAGTAAGAACTAACATTGTTCCCATTTTTCTTTTATATATATAAATGCATAGGATTTTTTTTTTAAATTTCTTTCTCTTTCCTCCCCCACCCCCCAGTTGTCTGCTCTCTGTGTCCATTCACTGCATGTTCTTCTGTGACCACTTCTATCCTTATCAGTGGCACCAGGAATCTGTGTTTCTTTTTCTTGTGTCAGCTCTCCGTGTGTGCGGCACCATTCTTGGGCAGGCTGCACTTTCTTTCGCACTGGGTGGCTCTCCTTACGGGGTGCACTCCTTGCACGTGGGGCTCCCCTATGCAGGGGACACCCCTGCATGTCATGGCACTCCTTGCGCGCATCAGCACTGCACATGGGCCAGCTCCACATGGGTCAAGGAGGCCCCAGGTTTGAACTGCAGGCCTCCCATGTGGTAGGCAGACACCCTATCCATTGACCCAAGTTCGCTTCCCTGTTCCCATTTTTCTGATAAGGATATTGAGACTCATTGAGATTAGGAGACGACCCAACTGGTAAGAGTCAAGACTCTAAACCAGATCTATTGGCCTCCAGAGGCCATGGTCTCATGCACTATATTTTACTTTCTTCAAGACACAAACTGTAGCTAATGTCAAAATCTAAAAATGACAGATCAGCTTCCAATGTCCTAATATAGAACTTAGAAACCAGCAAATACCACCCTCAGCTCACACCTATAACCATCACTTTGTTGCAAAAATTGATGGATTTTTGTGCCAGCCAGCATCTGTTCCACATTCTCATGGTTCTACTGCCCTTTTTGGCTTTGGTGGAACCACCTCTGCCAACTTTAGCCAATGTGCTTTGCATAAAGCTGGTTCCATCCCCAGACTCCAGGTGTGTAAGATATAATGTAGGCTGACACAATAAGCATATCCTTCCTTCTGACCACAGTGATTGGCTCAGAAATGGTCACGTGGCTTGGTCAGAGCCAATGAAAAGCAATGAAATGTTTGCCAGGGTTTCTCAGCTCCTTGTGCAGGTGGGATGTGAGGAGGAATGGTGCTGCCATACCACCAGGGGAGCCAGCCTCACGAAGATGTTGGCTCAGCAGAGGCAGGACCAACAGATAGCTGCCAGGAACACCACCTGAGTCCCAACTCAAGCTGTCAGAAGTCAGTTAAGTCCCTTTTTGAGTTAGCTCGTCCAAATCATTTGCAACCAAGGGACTCCTGATCGGCTCCACTCCCCTTGATTCAATCCTCCGTGTTATTTATGCACTGGCCCTTCTCTGTCAGTGGACTACAAGCCCTTTGAAGACACGGATCATGTCTTATTCAATTTGATATCCCCCACAGCAGCTGGCAGAGTACTTCGGACAAAGAAGATTTGCTAAGTAAAAAACAATACACCTTTCTTAGCTGCTAAGTATAGCAAGTGGAAATAAAGTTTAAAATCCTTCTGATAGTGAGGAAGGTAGAGAAGCTGACCTTCTTTTCAAGGTCTCCCCTCCATCTTTTCTCTTCACACAAACCACGTAACCATCCACCAACTACCACTTTTACCTGCCAACCCACTGAGCTCAGAGAAGTTCCTGCAACCAAGTCAATTTCCTCTTTTGGAATCACAAAAGGCCTAGTGAGAGCTGCCAACCTTCACTAATAACTCTTTAACCACTCTCTTTTTGCACAAAGGGGACAGAGTAATACCTCGGCCAACCAGAAATCAGGTAAAACCTATGGGAAAATAAAAAAAGACTCCTCTACTGGCAATATAGATTTCCCACAGTCTATGCCCTAAGCAGAGGCTTTAGTCCTAAAAAAGTCAACAGTCTTATTAAATGGCTTTTTTTTTGTTAAGGAAGTACTGGGGGGCAGTGGACTTGGCCCAGTGGTTAGGGCGTCCGTCTACCACGTGAGAGGTCTGTGGTTCAAACCCGGGGCCTCCTTTACCCGTGTGGAGCTGACCCATGCGCAGTGCTGATGCGCGCAAGGAGTGCTGTGCCACACAGGGGTGTCCCCCACGTAGGGGAGCCCCACACGCAAGGAGTGTGCCCCGTAAGGAGAGCTGCCCAGCGCGAAAGAAAGTGCAGCCTGCCCAGGAATGGTGCCACACACACGGAGAACTGACACAACAAAATGACGCAACAAAAAGAAACACAGATTCCCGTGCCGCTGACAACAACAGAAGCGGACAAAGAAGAAGACACAGCAAATAGACACAGAGAACAGACAACTGGGGTGTGAGCGGGGGGAAGGGGAGAGAAATAAATAAATAAATAAATAAATAAATAAATAAATCTTTTTTTTAAAAAAAAGGGAAGTACTGGGGATTGAACCCAGGACCTCGTGCATTCCAACCTGGTGTTCAACCACTGAGCTATACCCTCTCCGCTTAAATGGCAATTCATACCAACTTTCCATACCTTTATAACAAGCAATGATAACAAGCAATGCAACTAGAGAACCAATTAGAGAGAGAAGTGGAAATGAACCTCTATAAGCAAATAATCTGACAGTTGAAAGTGAGAACTGGCAGCCAGGAAGACAACAAAAAGTTATCAAAAGTAAACCTAAGAATTTTTTCAAAATACTAGCCTGAGGCCATTTAGCTAAGGCTATGAGCTGTCAGTATGTAACTCCTATATATTCTAAATGACCTAAGTGCATCCACTAAATTACAGCCCAGCCCAATGACTGATGAGCCTAAGGCATCAGAAAGACTCTTATGTTTCTATATTTGCTTTTTGTTTTTAAAGATTTATTTATTTATTTATTTCCCCCCCTCCCCCGGTTGTCTGTTCTCTGTGTCTATTTGCTGCGTCTTGTTTCTTTGTCCGCTTCTGTTGTCGTCAGCACGGGAAGTGTGGGCGGCGCCATTCCTGGGCAAGCTGCACTTTCTTTCTCGCTGGGCGGCTCTCCTTACGGGTCACACTCCTTGTGCGTGGGGCTCCCCTATGTGGGGGACACCCCTGCATGGCAGGGCACTCCTTGCGTGCATCAGCACTGCGCATGGGCCAGCTCCACACGGGTCAAGGAGGCCCGGGGTTTGAACCGGTGAACCAGACACCTCCCATGTGGTAGACGGATGCCCTAACCACTGGGCCAAGCCCGTTTCCCTCTATATTTGTTTTAAACCCAAGGAAGTCATGTCATAATTCTGAGAAATTTTCTTCATCCCAAATACTTTAAATTAACATTTTGGATCAAAAAGAAAGAGAACTGTCATCTGAAAAATTCAACTATCCCCAAGCAAATCAACCCTGAAATTTTTCACAGGGCTAAGGTTTCACTGTCATTCACACCTCTTCCCACTCACTGCTCCAACAAAACCTTCCCAGCAGGTTCTGATACTATCTTTGACAATCAATATATTAATGGAAAAATAAGATATAGAAAACTAGTACAGTTAAATACTACATTTTCTTCTTCCTCAGAACTAAAAGGAAACCCAAGAGATTGGTAAAGATTGTCCAAAGTATTAATACCCAGTGTTGGTGGGAGTATAATTTGGAATATCATTTTGAAGGAGAACTGGGCAATATTTATCAATACTTAAAATGTACATACTTTTTACCTCAGCTAAAATTTTACCCTTTTGTATATATTCACAAAAATACATCAAAATATAAGGTCAAAGAGGTCCATTGCACCTCTAGCACAAAAGTAGAAACAATCTGAATGTCCATCAGTAGAGGTCTTGTTAAATCAGTGATGGGGGGAAGAAGATTTGGCTCAGCTGATAGAGCGTCTGCCTATCATATGGAAGGCCCAGGGTTCAAACCCAGGGCCTCCTGACCTGTGTGGTGAGCTGGCCCATGTGCAGTGCTGATGAGCACAGGGAGTGCCGTGCCACGCAGGGGTGTCCCCTGTGTAGGGGAGCCCCACGTGCAAGGAGTGCACCCTGCAAGGAGAGCCATCCCACACGAAAAAAATGCAGCCTGCCCCAGAGTGGCCAAGATGACACAACAAAAAGAGACACAGATTCCCAGTGCCGCTGACAAGAATGCAAGTGGATATAGAAGCACAGCAAATGGACACAGAGAGCAGACAATGGCAAGGGGACGGGGAAGGAGAGAGAAATAAATTTTTTTTTAAATCTTTAAAAAAAAAAATCAGTGATGGTACAATTACACTGTATAATACCAGTTATACATGTTTGTAATCATGTTTTTAACGAGCAAGAATTTTATATGTTCACATGGGAAGGTATATTAGGAAAAAAAGGGAAAACGGAAAACAAAATATACAGATTGGTCCCGCCTGTGTATGTTTTTGCTCCTATAGGCATACGTATTTTTCTAGAAGATTATACCAAAAAAAATTAGCATATACTACTGAGAAGAAGGACTAGGGGTAAAAGGTATGTAGAGGGACCTTCACTTTTCATTTTAAATCTTCCTGTACTGTTAGAATGTTTTACCATGTGCATGTACTGCCTTTTTTTTTTCTTTTTTAACTAAGAAATGGGGGACAGGGGGACAAGAAGGTGATAAACCAGGGAAATAAATATGCAAGTACACACAACACTTCCCAACTTCTAGAATGGTCTAAAGGACCCCCTCACAGTGATGTGCCTATGGGTGGGAGGCTGTTGTCTCTTCGTAGATAACCTAAGCTGTCTGTGTCCTGACCTGTGGGTGTGGGACAGTGAGAGGCTGCAGCCCTGCCCTTGGTGACCATGGCAACGACTCCAGTCCTGGAGACACAGTTTAGCAATGCAAACTCTATAAACTTAAATATTCAGGGAGAATGCAAACCAAACATGCTAAAAGCTTATCTAGAATGTATGAAGTCCATGCTAAAAGCTTAGCTAAGATGTGGAAGATATATGCTAATTCGAGCCTATTGAGCTCTGAAACAAAGAACGATTTGGCCCTTCCTCTGTATAAAAGGAACTCAAAAATCTTGTTCGGGGCTCGGATTTTGGAATGAGAAGCTCCGAGCCCAGCTGGTCATAAATAAATCATTTTTCCTTCCCAAAAATTATTCCTGAGTCCTGGCCTTACTATACGCAAATAATTGAACCTCTCAACTTCTACAGCAACAGGGCATTCCCATCTTTTGCTGGAAGATGTTGCTATCAGCAACAGTACCCAAAACTCATTCCCTGTGGCTTGCTTGCAGCAAATATCCTAGATTCTGTTGGGTCATGTAAATACCCCCTTGTGAAAAATCAGTCCACATACTATCTTCAAACCTTTTCCTGGCCCCACATTTGGCATATATTGTGGATATACATATTTATTCATATCAACCCCAACTGCCTTCAGAGGGCCACATCCATGGCACATCCTGAAGATCAGCACCTCTTCCAGAAGAGAAGCTCTTGGCATCTACTGCTCTCAGAAGCACATTTATCCACACCCTGGCAGGAATCCTCCCAATCTCACCATGGTTCCAATTCAGTTCAACTAGTAACTGGCCACATGCAATTCTAGAAACAAGGAAGATGCCAGAAATAGAAAAATGAACCAAGTATACTGCCTGTTTTCCAGAAGAGGGCAGATGCCAACATCACCATCTGTAATACAAACTACCCCATTCTCCTGAGGAAATCCTAGACACTCCACTGTCTTCATTCAGGTGCCAAAAGCAGCTTTGAAAGGGCAGAAAAGCCATGTGTAGGGAAACCACAAATAAGTCCCAAAGACTTAAATCTTTGGTCCGTCCATGTGCCATTTGGGCCTTGAGTCTCAGAAGAGCTGCAACACCTATTCTCCAGTTCATGGGATTCAACCAGGACAATTAACAAGGAAATGATGATGGACAACAACCATCCCAAGAACACAGAGTCTGCAACTGCAAGCAAGACAGTTCCATCCACCTGCCCCATGAGATCTAAACCCCCTCTCAATTAGAGGTGGCATGGGTATCACCATCCCAAAATCTTAGGACTGAGGAATGAACAATGGACTAGAGTAGACTTACTATTTTTCTAGTATAGATTTATTGTTATTCTAGCAATGAAAGAACTTTTTTTGAAAGACTTATTTATTTTCCCCTTTCTCCTCCTCCCCTCACCCTCCTGTTTTTGCTGTGTCCATTCACTGTGTGATCTTCTGTACCTATTTCTCTTTTTGGTCTTCTCCTCTCATTTTTTCTCCTGTAGGATTCACGGGGATTCGATCCTGGGGACCTCTGATATGGAGAGAGGTTCCCGTCAGCTGCGCCACCTCAGTTCCTGGTTTCTGCTGTGCTTCACCTTGACTCTCCCCTTCCTCTCTTTTGTCGCGTCATCATCTTGCTGCATGACTGGCTTGCTCAAGCATTGGCTCACCACAAGGGCATTCAGCTCACCACACAGGCACTCACATGAGCACTCGGCTCACCGCACGGGCACTAGATCACCACACAGGCACACTTCCTCTTCTTTTTTCACCAGGAGGCCCCAGGGATCGAATCTGGGTCCTCCCATACGGTAGGCAGATGCCCTATCACTTGAGCCACATCTGCTTCCCTGGAAGAACTTTTATCATTAATGTGGAGGCTGTGGCCACTGGAGCGTCTGAGAGGAGGGAGTGGGAGAAATAGGTGTGACATGGAGGCATTTTCGGGGATATTGGAATTGTCCTGCATGACATTGCAATGACAGATACAGGCCATTATATATTCTGTCATAAATTACAAAATTGCATGGGATAGAGTGTAAACTATAATGTAAACTATAATCTGTGGTTAGTGGCAATGCTTCAATATGTGTTTAATTGTAACAAATGTACCACACTAAAGAAGGATATTGTTAATGTGAGAAAGTGTGGGAGGGGGGGAGAGGTGAGGCATATAAGAATCCCCTATATTTTTTATGTAGCATTTATGTAATCTAAAGCTTCTTTTACATTAATTAATTAATTAATTATTTTTTAAAAAGCAGCCTTGAACTCCAGCCAGTGATTTTTACAAGACTCCTTCTGTCCCTCCTACCTGAGAATACTGCAAACCTGCTCCTCGACTGTTAGGATTTGTTGAATACCACTCATTTGTTGAGCACCACTGTACTAAGGACTTTACAAGCATTAATTAAGTTTAACCTCATGATAACCCGTGAAGTAGGTTCTATCATATCATCCTCCTTTGCAGAGGAGAATATTGAGATTCAAAGGTCCAAAAGAACAGTGCAAGGTAGGACTGGAACCGAGTTCAGTCTGATTCCAGAGTTGATAATTTTTAACCACTAAACTCCCCGAACCCTCCAGGAAACCGTGCGCTGGACTGGGGAAGTCACTCGGTTCCCCAACGCACGGCGTGGAGGAGAACCGTCACGGGAGAAGTTTCCATTTCCACAGAGAGAAATGCAGTGCCAATTGCATCTTCGGTTCACCCGCTAAATTGCTCGCAAGATAAGGGGAAGGCAGGCGGCCCCGCAGAGGCTACCGAAACCAGCTTCTGGGCACTGCTCGCAGCCCCCGGGATTGGGGCCCTGAGGCCTTGCCCCTCCGGGGACCTCCCGCGGACACAGTGACCATCGCTGCGACGGGCACTGCCCAGCCGGGCCCAGCCTTCGCGGCCGCGGCACCATCCGAACGAGCCGGCGTCCCCGACCACCCGGATGGATGACTCGGGGGGCGGCCAGTGACGGGAGACTGGGGTGCGGAGGGCGCGGGGTATCTCCTCACGCTGGAGGGGAGGGAAAGGGTCTTCTCTACGCGCGGGCTGGAGAGGCGGGGATCCCGGCAGTCGTCAAGGCCGAGAGATCCGAAAGAGGCCAACCGAGAGGGGACAGCCTGCCCGCTCCCCCCAGAACCCCGAATCTCCCCACGTCCACAAAAGCGGCCGCGCGAACGCGGATCTCGGCTCTCACCTTCCAGCCGGCCCCAGCCACGCGGCCACCGAGCCTCGCGCACCGACACGCCCCCCTTTCATTCACCTGTCGCCCCCTCCGGTGAGAGGCGAGGCAGCTGACCAATCAGGAAGGCGCGTGGGCTCAGGTAGGCGGGCCCTTCGGCCGGCAGGGAAGTCGACGGCGCCGCGCCCCCTCCGGAGAACGCGCGCTGACGGCGCTGGCGCTCGCGGGGAGATGGGAATTGTGGTCTCAGGGTTCGTTTTACGGGCAAAAGTACAGTGGACAAAACTACAAGTACCAAGATGCCAAAAGGGGCAAAGACCGGTGATTGTGAAAGGCTGGCACTCCGGGCTTTTCAGTCCTGCTTCAGGGACCTGCAAAGTATCTAATCTCTTTGTCCCGGGAGCTAAAACCACGCCGTGGATATTAACATGGCCTAGAGACTAGGAGTTTTAACTTACCAGCCCGCACACTTTTACCTACCGGCCCTCTCCACAAATACCTGTAAATGAATGAAGTGATTTAATCCACTCAGATATTTATTGATCTCCCGCAACACACCTTCACTGGGAAGTAGTTTAAAAAGGTGTAAGATACAACTCTCTTCCCTTGAAAGACTTTCAGGTTCATACGTTCAAATGAAACCGTTAAATAAGAGTGCAAGGTGCTGACTAACAATGCAGGGACATTCTGGGACAGATACGAACACGACAGACCAGGGTACCCTTCTAAGGGAGCTTAGTTCTAATGAAGGATGACAGCCAATAAATAAACAGCTAAAAGAAGGACATAGATGAAGTGTATGCAGAGAATTGAAACAGTGATTTCGTGGCCACTTTAGACTGGGGATTAGGAGCAACCTCTCCCCGGTTCGTGACATTTCCTGAGGCCCTAATGAGCAGGAATGACCAGAATAAGATTAAATGGGAGATAATTGCAGAGGGAGAGCTAGTACAAAGGCATTAAAACGAATTGGTGGCGGCGGACATGGCCCAGTGGTTAGAGCGTCTGTCTGTCTACCACATGGGAGGTCCGCGGTTCAAACCCCGGGCCTCCTTGACCCGTGTGGAGCTGACCCATGCGCAGTGCTGATGTGCACAAGAAGTGCCGTGCCACGCAGGGGTGTCCCCCATGTAGGGTGTCCCCCGTGTAGGGGAGCCCCAAACGCAAGGAGTGCACCCAGTAAGGAGAGCCGCCCAGCACGAAAGAAAGTGCAGCCTGCCCAGGAATGGCGCGGCGAACACGGAGACCTGACACAACAAGATGCAACAACAAAAGAGAAACACAGATTCCTGTGCCGCTGACAACAACAGAAACGGACGAAGAAGACGCAGCAAATAGACACACAGAACAGACAAGGGGAGGGGTGCAGGGGGAGAGGTAAATAAATAAATCTTTTAAAAAAAACAAAAAACGAATTGGTAATGAAACTACCTCCTTTTGTAGGTGACATCCCATATATAGAAAATCTTGAAAAATCCACACAAGGGTACTTGGTGCATCACAGGAACACAGTCTCAGGCACAACCAAAACTTTCAGCAAATGCCTGCTTTATTATTTACATAGCACATAGGATCCAAAAGAGCAGGGGAAGAGATCCCATCGTGGCCAGTCTCCCAGGGAGGCCAACTGCTCGGCTCTGGGTTGGTATGTGGCAGATCCGCGCGCCCCACTTCCTGTGGGAGAGGAAAGACCAAATCTGTGCTGTTTGAGTGTTGATTATTTATATAATCCAGGGAAAAGGGTCTGGCCATTAAGAGTTCCCACCCTGATTAGCATCTGGACTGCTTGTTCCCAGTTTCCAGGCTTAAGGTACTTCGGGCCTTTTCATTGGACCTAGTATCTTCCCTGGGCTGTGGAGTAGAAACAGACTGAAATATCTGTACACAAATAGAAAAGGAGATGGGGTGGGAGCAGGTAGGCGAGGACTGGAAGATGACTGCTTGTTGGTGACTTTCCCCCGCACTAGAGCTAATAAACTAATTCAGCAAAGTTGCAGGTTACAAGACCCACACGCAAAAATCAGTTGTGTTTCTGTATACCAGAAATGAACAATCCACAGAGAAAATTAAGAAAACAATTCCATTTACAATAGCATCTAAAAGAATAAAATATCTATAAATAAAATCAGCCAAGGAGGTGAAAGACACTGAAAACTACAAAACATTGCTGACAGAAATTAAAGAAGGCCTAAATAAATGACAAGACATCCCGTGTTCATGGGTTGGCAAAAGTCACCCTGCAGCTATTCACAATTTGTTCCTACTCCAATTTGTTTTTCATGAATGTACCCCTTGTAACTCTCCAGAAAGAGGTCAACTTCTTGACAAAAGCTGTCTCTCAACTCAGACAGTACTCAATAACTTGTCAGTGAACAGAGAGGGAAGTATACCCTGATATTTAAAACAATTGTCCTGGTATGGTTGATGCTAATAACAATCAGTTCAAAAATATCCTATGGTATTTTAAATGAAAATGATTAAGGAAATGGCAAGGAAAACCAATGGTGCCTGCTGCAACAGTTTCTCATGTCCCTTTGGGAAGATAGGATTATTTGTTTTCCAGGAAATAATCGCTTGGGAATTTTTGATTCTCTGTTTTTGCTTTGGAGCTCCTAAATTTTAGATTCACCAAGCCGTACCATTCATGATGCCAGGTGTGCTGGATATATTCATTTGGCACTCAGCATTCATTCCCACCCCCTTCCTGTACTGCAGAATTTGGAAAACTAAAATGACAGAGCCAAGATTTGAAGGCAGAAGTGAGGTGGAGTCCGTCTTCTCGCTGTTCCTTGCTGCAGACAAGCGCAGCAGCAGAGCCCCGAGGAGGTTCTGCAGCAGCATTGCAAAGTTGGTCACTAGCTTCTTGTGGGGATTGGAAGGCAGTAATGGTGGCGTTGGTTTCCTGGTCCCTGGATGGCAACTCCAGCAGTGTGTCATCGAACTCATGGTTACAGTGGTAGCCTCCTAATTCCTCACCTTCCTGATTGCAGCAAAAATAGCAGCTCCCTTTGTGCAACAGTTTGGAGTCATTCCTGGAGGGTCCATTTCTCTAGACTTCCTAATAATTTTTATCACTTTATCTTTGCATGAGTATCTTTCTGTTTAAACTGGCCAGCGAGGTCCCTGCTTCCTACAATTGAACGCCGACCGATAACACTGAGATCCAGTGCATCTAATACTAAAGGTTTTATTGGTTGGAGATAATGAGCCCCACACTGACCAAAGGGTGGGTCAGGTCTCTGACATAAGACACTGAGATATCCCCTATGTCCAGTTACCAGGAACATCCCCTACTCAAGACACCCTAAAAAGCCCCTTTACTTTATTTTTTTAAAGATTTATTTATTTATCTCTGCCCCCCCCCCCCTTGCAGCTTGTTCCATTCTTTGCTGTCTCTTCTCTGTGTCTATTCGCTGCACGTTTTTTTCTGTATCTGCTTGTCTCCCTTTGTTGTGTCATCTTGCTGCACCAGCTCTCCGCATCCCATGGGCCATCATCTTTCCATTTCCCACGGGCAGTCAGCTCTCTGTGGCGCATAGGCTGTTAGCTCTCCGTGGCACATGGGCCAGCTTTTACTTTCAAAAGGAGACCCTGGGACTTGAACCCAGGGCCTCCCATATGGTAGACGGGAGCCCAACTGATTGGGCCACAGCCGCTTCCCCCCCTTTACTTTAGCATTCTGAAATGTTACTGGGACATCCTGCACAAGGCACATGTGCCACAGCCATAAATTTTAACCTTATAGTTGGATTCTGGATGCAGAAGATATGGAAATAATCTGCAGTGTTAGTTCCATGTATGGTTTTAATTAAAGTTAAGCACTGATGACATGGCTGCCCAGTTTAGAAGATACTTTTGATACTCCAGGCTGAACTTGGAGAAGTTTAGGGCTCCTCATCTCTGATGACTTCCCTGCTGCCATGATGATTAAAAGCCCCCTGGGACCTGAGCTGACCACCACTGGGAGCTGGGTGGCAAGGAAAGCACAAAGAGGAAAGATGTAACTGCCGCCTACCCTTTCTGTGTATCTAATTTTTAAAGAAATAAGTAAACTGCTTTTCTTTAATGGATAATAGAGTTGTATTTAGCTGACATTTCACCACCTAAAATTATTAAGTTACATTTAGAGTAAGCTGCAGTTTAGTCTCTGACAAGCTCTAAAATAGATCTTAAACCAGCCCTCTCTATCTCTACCACCTCTACCTTACCCTCAGCTATCAACATCTTTCAATTAGACCAGTATTATATCATATCTCTCCCTGTTTAAGATCCTTCAAAGGCTTCCCATCAATCTTATTTTAAAAAATCCAAACTCCTTAATAGGGCCTACAAATCTTCTTTTTTTTCCAAATTCTACTCAATTTATTCATTTTTTTAAAAATATTACATTCAAAAAATATGAGGTCCCCATTCACCCCCACCGCCCCCACGGGCCTACAAATCTTTACATGAGCTGGCCACTGCCTCTCTATCCATTCACATTTCCTGTCACCAGAAATGGCTGCTTAATTTTCAGGACCCAGTGTAAAATGACAATGTATAGTCTTCTATTTTTAAAAAATGATTATGAATTTCAGGAGGGGATAGAAGAGCCTTAAACTAAGCATAAGGCCCTCTGAGCATGAAACCCTGGGCTACTCATTGGTTGTATGTTCATAAAGCTGATCTGTCTGACCCCTGCCTTTGAATTTAATGTAATCAAAGTGTATCACTCCCAGAGGAATAGATTAGTTTACAAATGTAATCTTTCTCATTTTGGGATTCATAAAAGTAATCTCAGACTGTCACAGGTGTCCACTACTGGCAAATGGCCAAAAAAAAAAAGAGTTGCGGTTTTCAGAGTCTCAGCTCTGGTATTACAAAGAACACAAAAGGTGGGGGGGGGGGGGTTTGAAACTGTAAAATCATTCTCCTAAAGCTAATCCATTTCTGTGGGTGTAAACCTATTGTTAGTAAGACTTTTTTTTTAAGATTTATTATTTTTCCTTTCTCCCCCCCCCCCGTTGTCTGCTCTCTGTGTCCATTCACTGTGTATTCTTCTGTGCCCACTTGCATACTTGTTATGCAGCACCAGGATACTGTGTCGCTTTTTTTGTTCCATCATGCTGTATCAGCTCTCCATGTGTATGGCGCCACTCCTGAACAGGCTGTGCTTTTTAGCGTGGGGCGGCTCTCCTTGCGGGGTGCACTCCTTGCACGTGGGACACCCCTATGCAGGCTACACCCCAGCATGGTACAGTACTCCTTGCACATGGCAGCACTACACATGGGCCAGCTCACTACACAGGTCAAGAGGCCCTGGGTACCAAACCCTGGACCTCCTATATGATAGGCAGATGCTCTATCAGTTGAACCACAACCGCTTTCTGTTAGTAAGACTTTTTGCTGAGGTTATTTCAGTTAAGGTATGGCCCAGGGTGGGTCTTAATCCACTTACTAGAGTCCTTTATAAGAGAATGAAATTCAGACAAAAAGAGAAAGCCATGGAAGCAAGAAGCTGAAAGCAACAGAACACAGAAAGAAGGGAGAGACCAGTAGACACCACCATGTGCCTTGCCATGTGGCAGAGGAGGCCAGGGTCACTGGCAGCCAGTCTTTGGGAAGAAAGCACTGCCTTGAGGATACCTTGATTTGGATCTTTTACTCAGCCACAAAACTGTAACTTGTAACCTCATAAATTTCATTGTTAAAAGTCAAGCCAGGGGGAGTTCTGGGAAGATGGTGGCAGAATAAGGATCAGCAGGGCTCACCTCTTATCTTAGTTTGCCAAAGGGCTGCCAGTTCAAAGTACTAGAAATGGGTTGGATTTTATAATGGGAAATTTATTAGGGGTAAAAACTTACAGTTCTGGGGCTGTGAAATGTCCAAATCAAGGAATCAGCAAAGATGCCTTCTCACCAAAAGCTGTCTGCTGGTAATCTTGGTGTCCTGCCACATGGCAATTAGACATATGCCTATGGGCTCATCTGCTCTTGAGCTGCTCTGTGGGCCCAGCCTCTTAGGGCTTCATGCTTAGGCTTTGGCTAATAGCAATCTTCAAGTCCTCTCTCACATAGCAGGGTCAAAATGGCAGCTTCCTTTCTCTCTCTATATCCATTTATATCAGTCCCAGGAAGAGGGTGGAGACCCAAACTGGTTCACACCTCACTGACCTTATCCAATCAAAAGCCTTAAAGTGATCTTATTAAGTAATCTAATCAATAGCTTCTTCACTAAATTTAATGCAATCAAAGGACCCCACACCCACAGGAATTGATTAGTTTAAGAACATAATCTTTCTCTTTTGGAGATTCATAAAATAATTTGAAATCATCACACTTCTCTTATAAAAACAGCAAGAGGAACAGCAGAGACTGTCCAAAACAACTGTTTGGGGGATCTGTAGACCAGAGGAGTGTTACACATCATCCAGGAGGGAACAGGATGGGGAGATGAAGAAGCTGAAGCAAAAACTGTGAGTTAATTGCCCCCATGGAAGGGAATGCCATCTAGCGCATACCCTCAAGGCAAGCAGCCTCGGTACAACCCATGGCTGACTGCTGCCAACCGAGACAGGAGTGGACGTTTTCCTCCCTGGGAAGAGGGAGGGCATGGCAGAGGGCTGAGTGTGGCTTCTGCTCAGTGAGTTTCGACAGAATCATAGCTCTAGCTGGCCCAGAAAAGATCCCATTGTCTCAATACCATCTGTGGAGGCTGGAAGAGATAACACTCCCCATCACCTAGAACTGCAGGCAAAGGTTTGCTGAAGAAAGCCATCTTCTGGAAGCACAGTCACAGCAAAGTGAAGAGAAAAAGGAAAAAAAAAAAGGTCTTTGGCATCTTTCCTGTCCCTATCCCCAAGACACTTTGGACCTGGTCTGTGCCCTATTTGTGGATCCTTTTAAGGCTTGTTGTGATCACTTAAAAAAGGACAATTTCAAAGATCTAGAATAAGTTGAACCAAGAATCAAAGAAGAGCCAAGACACAGAGCCAATCAACAATAATACCCTAGGCAAGAGAGAGAAATTGACCATCAGAGTAAACTCACAACATAATCAAATGCCTAGACATCAACAAAAAATTACAAGCAATACCAAGAAACAGGAAGATATGGCCCAGTTAAAGGAATAAATTAAAAATCCAGACAAGACACAGAATTTGAAACAACTAATCAATGATTCTCAAACAAATCTAAATCAATTCAAGGAAAATATGGCTAAAGAGATAAAGGATATTAAGAAGTCACTGGATGATCATAAAGAAGAATTTGAAAACTTATAAAGAAAAGTAGTAGAATTTATGAGAATGAATGACACAATGGATGAGATTTTTAAAAATACATTAGAGGCAAACAAAAACAGATTTGAACTGGCAGAAGAAAGGATCAGAAAATTAGAAAACAGGGCATCTGAACTTTAAAACACAGAACAGAGAGAGAGAAAAAATAGAAAAAACTGAACAGGGTTTCAGGGAATTTAATGACAGCATGAAGCACACAAATATATGCATCATGAGTATCCTAGAAGGAGAAGAGAATGGAAAGGGGCAGAAAACTCATTTGAGGAAATAATGACCCCAAATTTCCTAACTCTTAAGAAAGACGTAAATATCTATATACAAGAATGTCAACATGCTCCAAACAGAATAAATCTTTTTTTTTAAAGATTTTATTTATTTATTTCTCTCCCCTTCTCCCACCCCCAGTTGTCTGTTCTCTGTGTCCATTTTGCTGCATGTTCTTTCTTTGTCCGCTTCTGTTGTTGTCAGCAGCATGGGAATCTGTGTTTCTTTTTGTTGCATCATCTTGTTGTGTCAGCTCTCCATATGTGCAGCGCCATTCCTGGGCAGGCTGCATTTTCTTTCGCACTGGGCAGCTCTCCTTACAGGGCACACTTCTTGTGCGTGGGGCTCCCTTATGCGGGGACACCCCTGCGTGTCAGGGCCCTTGCACACATCAGCACTGCACATGGGCCAGCTCTACACAGGTCAAGGAGGCCCAGGGTTTGAACCGTGGACCTCCCATGTGGTAGACAGATGCCCTAACCACTGGGCCAACTCCGCTTCCCCCAGAATAAATCTTAATAGACTTACTCCAAGACACATACTATTAAGAATGTAAAATGCCAAAGACAAAGAGAGAATTCTAAAAGCAGCAAGAGAAAAATGATCCATCATGTACAAGGATCCTCAACAACACTTAGTGCAGATATCTCCTCAGAAAAACCATGAAGGCAAGGCAGTGGCATGATATATTTAAGATACTGAAAGAGAAAAACTGCCAGCCCAAAATTCTTTAACTGGAAAAACGGTCCCTCAAAAATGAGGGTGAGTTTAAAGTATTCACAGATAAATGGAAACTGAGAGAGTTTGTCACCAAGAGAACAACCCCTCAAGAAATACTAAAAAGAGTGCTGCACTTTGAATGGAATGTACAAGGCATGGGACTGTACAATGCAGTGAAGCCTATGGTGGAAGATGAACTTGATGAACAGAACAAATATGAGAACATTCTCTCAAGAACGTAACAAACACATAACACTAATACATGGTGTTAATAATTGGGTGGGTTTGGGGGAAAATATACCAAATGTAAGATATGGGCTATAGTTGCAGTAATATTTTGACAATGCTCTTTCATAGTTTTTTTTTTAAGATTTATTTATTTATTTATTTATTTATTTATTTATATATCTCCCCTTCCCCCCCACCCCGGTTGTCTGTTCTCTGTGTCTATTTGCTGCATCTTCTTTGTCCGCTTCTGTTGTTGTCAGTGGCATGGGAATCTGTGTCTCTTTTTGTTGCGTCATCTTGCGGTGTCAGCTCTCCGTGTGTGCGGCACATTCCTGGGCAGGCTGCACTTTCTTTCGTGCTGGGCTGCTCTCCTTTCGGGGCGCACTCCTTGTGCGTGGGGCTCCCCTACACGACAGACACCCCTGCGTGGCACAGCACTCCTTGCGCGCATCAGCACTGCGCATGAGCCAGCTCCACACGGTTCAAGGAGGCCTGGGGTTTGAACCGCGGACCTCCCATATGGTAGATGGACGCCCTAACCACTGGGCCAAGTCCACCGCCTCTTTCATAGTTTATAACAAATGTTTAACAACAATGCAAGGTGTTGATGGTGAGGTTATCTATAGGAGCCCTGTAGGATGATAGGCATGTTTTTTTTGTAAGTTCACAACTTCTACTATACACTTATTGTTTATGTATGTTCGTGTATGAATGATATACTTCAATAAAAAACTACAAGACTTACACAAAAAAGTAAACATCTCATTAATATTTTATATTATTACATGTTGAAATGCTATTATCCTGGATATATTGAGTTAAATAAAATAGATTTTAAAAAGAAGAAGAATGCTACAGCCTGAAAGAAAACGACAAGGGAGAGAGGCTTGGAGGAGAGTATAGAAATGAAAATTATTAGCAAGGATGACTAAAAGGAAAGACAAAAGTAAGATATGACATATGAAAGCTAAAGTATAAAATGGTCAAAGTAAGTAATGCCTTTACAGTAATAACATTGAATATTAATAGATTGAACTCCCAATCAAAAGACACAGTTTGGCAGAATAGATTTTTTTCAAAGAGCCATCTATTGTTGTCTACAAGATACTCACCTTAGATGCAAGGATACAAATAGGCTGAAAGTGAAAAATTTGAAAAGATATTCTACACAAACAGTAACCAAAAAGAGCTGAGGTAGCTATACTAATATCAGACAAAATAGATTTTAAATGCAAAACTGTTATAAGAAAAAGAACGACAATATATTAATAAAAGGGGCAATTAAGAAATAACAATCATAAATATTTATGCACCTAACCAGGGTACCCCAAAATACATGAGGCAAACACTGTCAAAACTGAAGGGAGAGGGAAGCAGCTGTGGCTCAATCAGTTGGGCTCCCGTCTACCATATGGGAGGCCCTGATCTCGGGTCCCAGGGCCTCCTTGTGAAGACAGGCTCACCTGCACGCCACGGAGAGCTACCCGGCCCACAGGCACCAGGGAGTGCAGCCCGCCCCATAAGTGCTGCGGAGAGCTGACTCAGCAATGTGACACAACAAAAAGGGAGACAAGCAAAAAACACAGAGGAGCGCATAGCGAACAGACACAGAGAACAGACAGCAAAACCAGTCACTAGGGCAGGGGGGAAATAAAAAAATAAATAAATACGAACACAGAAGAATACACGGTGAATGGACACAGAGCAGACAGCATGCAAAAAGCCGCGGGGGGGAGGGGTGGGGACTGAAGGGAGAAATAGACATCTCTACAATAACACTTGGAGACTTCAATACATCACTCTAATCAATGAATAGAACATCCTAGAATGAAGGTCAATAGGAAATGGAGGGTGGTGGACTTGGCCCGGTGGTTGGGGCATCCGTCTACCACATGGGAAGTCCACAGTTCAAGTCCCGGGCCTCCTTGACCAGTATGCAGCTGGCCCATGCACAGTGCTGATGCACGCCGTTGGTGCCGTGCCACACAGGGGTGCCCCCCACGTGGGGGAGCCCCACGTGCAGGGAGTGTGCCCCGTAAGGAGAGCCGCCCAGTGCAAAAGAAAGTGCAGCCTGCCCAGGAGTGGCGCTGCACACACAGAGAGTGACACAAGATGATGCAACAAAGGGAGATGCAGGTTCCAGTGCCGCTGACAACAACAGAAGTGGACGGGGAGGAGGACACAGCAAATGGACACAGAGAACAGACAACCGGGTTGGGGGGGAGGGGAGAGAAATAAATAAATAAATAAATAAATAAATAAATAAATAAATAAATAAATAAATAAATCTTTAAAAAAAAAAAAAAGGAAATGGAGAACCTGGATAATATGATCAATGAACTAGACCTAACAGATATATACAGAACACTGTACCCCAAATCAGCAGGATATACATTCTTCTCAAGAGCACATGGATCCTTCCCCAGAATAGACCATATATTGGGTCAAAAGGCAGGTCTCAGTAAGTTTTAAAAGATTAAATTTATATAAAGCACTTTCTTTGATAATAACAGAATAAAGCTAGAAATCAATAACACTTAGGGAAGAAGAAAATTTACAAATATATGAAAGTTAAGCCGGACACTCTTATAAAATCAGCAGGTCAAAAGCAAGCAAGGGAAATCAGTACAAATCTTTAGTTAAATGAAAATGAGAACACAATATATCAAAACTTATGGAATGTAGTGAAAGCAGTGCTGAGGGAGGAATTATAGCATTAAATGCTTACATTTAAAAGAAGAAAGAACTAAAATCAAAGACCCGGAGGAACTAGAAAAGGAACAGCAAACGAATTCCTAAGCAAGCAGAAGGAAAGAAGTAACATAGAGCAGAAATAAATAAAATTGAGGGGAAAAAAAAGAGAATCAACAAAACCAAAGGTTGGTTCTTCAAGAAGATCAAGAAGTGGAGCAGAGGTGGCTCAAGCAATTAGGCACCTCCTTCCCACATCAGAGGTCCCAGGTTCGGCTCCCAGTGCCTCCTAAAGAAACAAGGAAGATGAACAGACACAGCAAATGAAAAAGAACAAGGGGGTGGGGATAAATAAATAAATAGAATAAATCTTTTTTTAAAAAGATCAACAAAATCAAGAAACCCTTAGCTGGACTGACAAAGAAAAAATGAGAGAAGATGCAAATAAAAAAAATAAAAAATGAGAGAGAAACAGTATACTGGTCCCACAGAAATAATAGCGATTATAAGAGATGCTATGGGGAAGCGGATTTGGCTCAATTTATAGAGCATCTGCCTACCACATGGGAGATCCAGGGTTTACTCCCAGGGCCTCCTGATCCATGTGGTGAGCTGACCCACATGCAGTGCTGATGCGCTCAAGGAGTGCTGTGACACACAGGGGTGTCCCCCGTGCAGGGGAGCCCAACGTGCAAGGAGTGTGCCTCGTAAGGAGAGCCACCCCATGTGGAAAAAGTGCAGCCTGCCCAGGGGTGGCACAGTACACACAGAGAGTTGACGCAGCAAGAGGACGCAACAAAAAGAGATGAAGTTCCAGTGCCGCTGAAAAGAATACAAGTGGACATAGAAGAACTCACAGCAAATGGGCACAGAGAGCAGACAAATTGGGGGGGGGGGGGGGTTGAGAGAAGTAAAAATAAATAAATAAATAAATAAATCTTAAAAAAAAAAAGAGATACTATGAACAATTGTATGCTAACAAATTAGACAACTTAGATGAAATGAACAACTTCCTAGAAACAAACTAGCTACAGTGACTCTAGAAGAAATAGAAGAACTCAGCAAATGAATTATAAGTAAGGAAATTGAATCAGTCATTAAAAACCTCCTAAGGGAAGGCAATGTGGCTCAACCAGTTGGGTGCCTACGTACCACGTGGGAGGTCCCAGGTTTGGGTCCTGGTGCCTCCTAAAAGAAGAAGAGCAGACACTGCCCCTACCACAACAAGCTAGACACCACCCCTGCCACAATGACCAGATGCCACAAGCCAGTAGACACTGCAGCCCATGGGGAGCGGATGCAGCTCAGGCCGTTGGGCACTCACCTCTCCTGCAGAAGGTCCCAGGTTCAGTTCCCAGTGCCTCCTGAAGAAAGCAAGCAAACAATGAGCAGAGAGACGACAGAACCATGTGGGGTGTGGAGGAGATAAAGAAAGAAAAATAAAGTAAATAAATAAATCTTTTTAAAAACCTCCCAAGAAAGAAAAGCTTAGAACCAGATAACTTCACAGGTGAATTTCATTTCAAGAAGAGTTAAACAAATCCTGTTCAAACTCTTCCAAAAAAATTGAATGGAAGGAAATACTACCTAACACATTCTGTGAAGCCAACATCACCTTAATACTAAAGTCAGATAAAGATACTACAAGAAAAGAAAATTACAGATCACTCTCTCTAAAGAACACAGATACTAAAATCCTCAACAAAATACCTGCAAATCAAATCCAATAGCACATTAAAAGAGTTAAACACCATGATCAAGTGGATTTTATCCCAGGTATGCAAGGGTGGTTAAACATAAGAAAAATCAATTAAGGTAATGCATCAAATTAACAAATCAAAGGAGAAAAATCACATGATAGTCCCTATTGATACAGAAAAGGTATTTGAAAAACCCCATTATCTTTTCTTGATAAAAACATTTTGAAAGACAGAAATAGAAGGAAAATTCCTCAACAAGATACAGGTCATACATGAAAAACATCAGACAACATCAAACTCAAAGGTAAGTGCTGAAAGCTTTCCATCTAAGATTGGGAACAAGACAAGGATGCCCACTGACACCACTGTTATTCAACATTGTACTGAAAATTCTAGTAGAGCAATTACACAAGAAAAAGAAATAAAAGGAATCCAAATCAGAAAGCAAGATGATGTGTAGGTGACATGATCCTATATTTAGAAAATCCAAAAAAAATCTACAATGAAGGTACTAGAGCTAAAAAACAAATTCAGCAAAGTGACAATATGCAAGATCAACACAAAAACATTGGTAGTGTTTCATATACCAGTAATCAGCAACCTAAGGAGGAAGTCAGGAAACAAATTGCATTTATGATAGCAACTAAAAGAATCAAATATCGAGGAATAAATTTAACCAAGGATGTAAAGGACCTGTACTCAGAAAACTACAAAACATTGCTTCTTAAAAGAGATTAAAGAAGACCTAAACAATGGAAGGACTTTTCATGTTCATAGATTGGAAAACTAACTTCCATTAATATGTCAATTCTACCCAAAGTGATTTACAGAATCAACTCAATTCCAATCAAAATTCCTAGTCAATTACCAAATTTACTTGGAAGAGAAAGGGACCCAAGTTAGCCAAAAATATATTTAACAAGAAAAGTGAAGTTGGTGGACTCACACTTCCTGACTTTAAAGCATATTACAAAGCTAAAGTGTTCAAAACAGCATGGTATTGGCATGAAGACAGACATATTGATCAATGGAATAAAACTAAGAGATCAAAAATAGACACACACACCCATGGTCAACTGATTTTTTTTAACCATTTTTTAAAAAGATTTATTTATTTAATTTCCCCCTTCCCATCTCCCTCCCCCCGCCCTGCTGTTTTCTGCTGTCTATATCCATTCACTGTGTAATCTTCTGTATCTATTTCTCTTTTTGTTCTTCTCTTCTCATTTTTTTCTCCTCTAGGATTCACTGGAATTCTATCCTGGGGACCTCTGATGTGGAGAGAGGTTTCCTGTTAGCTGTGCCACCTCGGTTCCTGGTTTCTGCTGTGCTTCATCTTTTTTTTTTCTTTTTTAAAAGATTTATTTTATTTATTTCTCTCCCCTTTCCCCCGTTGTCTGCTCTCTGTGTCCATTCTCTGTGTCCACTTGCATACTTGTCATGTGGCACTGGGAAACTGTGTCACTTTTTTTGTTGCATCATCTTGCTGCATCAGCTCTCTGTGTGTGCAGCACCACTCCTGGGCAGGCTGTGCTTTTTTCACTCTCCTTGTAAGGCACACTCCTTGTGCATGGGGCACCCCTATGCGGGGACCCCTGCATGACATGGCACTCCTTGCGCGTGGCAGCACTGTGCAAGGGTCAGCTTACCACAAGTGACCAGGAGGCCCTGGGTTCGAACCCTGGACCTCCTATATGGTAGGCGGACGCTCTATCAGGTGAACCACAACTGCTTCCCTGTGCTTCATCTTGACTCTCCCCTTCATCTCTCTTTTGTTGTGTCATCATCTTGCTGCGTGACTCACTTGCATAGGCACTGGCTCACCACACGGCCACTCTCACTGCGTGGGCACTTGGCTCACCATGTGGGCACTGGATTGCCACATGGGCACTGGCTCACCATGCGGGCACTGGCTCACAGTGCAGGCATGCTTTCTCTTATTTTTCACCGGGAGGCCCCAGGGCTTGAACTCAGGTCCTCCCAATATGGTAGGCGGGAGAAGCGGACTTGGCCCAATGGATAGGGCATCTGCCTACCACATGGGAGGTCCGCGGTTCAAAACCTGGGCCTCCTTTACCTGTGTGGAGCTGGCCCATGTGCAGTGCTGATGCACACAAGGAGTGCCCCCCGCATAGGGGAGCCTCACACACAAGGAGTGCGCCCCATAAGGAGAGTCGCCCAGTGTGAAAAAAAGTGCAACCTGCCCAAGAATGGCGCCGCACACACGGAGAGCTGACACAACAAAATGACACAAACAAAAGAAACACAGATTCCCAGTGCTGCTGATAAGGATAGAAGCGGTCACGGAAGAACACACAGCGAATGGACACAGAGAACAGACAACTGGGGGTTGGGGGGAAGGGGAGAGAAATAAATAAAAAATAAATCTTAAAAAATACATATATATATATATATGGTAGGCAGAAGCCCTATCCCTTGAGCCACATCCATTTCCTCAATTGATTTTTGACAAGACTACCAAGCCCACTCAGCTGGGACAGAACAGTCTCTTCAACAAATAGTGCTGGGAGAACTTGATATCCATATAAGAAAGAATGGGGAAGGAAAGTTGATGTGGCCCAAGCAGCTGGGCGGCCACCTACCACATGGGAGCTCCCAGGTTCAGTTCCTGGTGCCTCCTAAAGAAGACATGCTTACATGACAGGCTGGCGCAGTGACTAGACACAACATGACACAACAAGATGATGCAATGAAGAGACATAGCGAGGAAACAATGAGAGACACAACCACAGGGAGCAGAGGTGGCTCAAGTGATTGGGTGCCTCCCTCCCACATGGGAGGGCCCAAGTTCAATTCTCACTGCCTCATAAAAAAGATGAACAGACACAGAGAATAGACAGCAAACGTAAAACAATGAATGGGGAAGTGGATGTGGCTCAGTGGTCAAAACCTGCCTCCCATATACAAGGTCCCAGGTTTCAATCCCTGATTCCTCATAAAAAATAAAAAATAAAATAAAATAACAATATCAGAGCGGATGTGGCTCAAGTGGTTAAGTGCCTGTTTCCCACATGGGAGGTACCCGGTTTGGTTCCTGATGCCTCCCAACAAAAACAAACAACAAGCAAGGCAAACAAAAAACCTACTCAGGGGAGCCAATGTGGCTCACTGGTTGAGCATCACCTTCCCACCTATGAGGTCTCAGATTCAATCCCTGGTCCCCAGTAAACAACCTCCCCCCCAAAAAAGAATGGAAAAGGACCCCTATCTCACACCTTACACAAACATTAACTGAAAACGGAACAAAGAACTAAATATAAAAGGCAGGACCATAAAACTCCTAGATGAAAATGTAGGAAAGCATCTTCAACATCTTGTGATAGGAGTTGGTTTCTTAGACCTTATACCCAAAGTACAAGCAACAAGAGAAAAATAGATAAACGGAGTCTTCTCGCAATTAAATAATGTGTGTTTCAAAGGATTTGTCAAGAAGGTGAAAAGGCAGCCTACTTAATATGAGAAAATATTTGGAAACCACATAACTAATAAGGGTTTAATATACATGATAGATAACAAGATCCTACAACTCAATGATAAAAAGACAAACAACCCAATTAAAAAATGGTCAAAAGACTTGAATAAACATTTTTCCAAAGAGGAAATACAAACAGCAACAACAAAAAAAAGCACATGAAAAGATGTTAGGCAACGAGATTTCATTTTATACCTACTAGAATGGCCACCATTAAAAACTGCAAGTGGGGGAAACGGACTTGACCCAGTGGTTAGGGCGTCCGTCTACCACATGGGAGGTCCGCGGTTCAAACCCCAGGCCTCCTTGACCCGTGTGGAGCTGGCCCATGCGCAGTGCTGATGTGCGCAGGGAGTGCCCTGCCACACAGGGGTGTCCGCCTGTAGGGGAGCCCCACGCGCAAGGAGTGCGCCCCATAAGGAGAGCCGCCCAGCGCAAAAGAGAGTGCAGCCTGCCCAGGAATGGCGCCGCCCACACTTTCCGTGCAGCTGAAAACAGAAGCAGACAAAGAAATAAGACGCAGCAAATAGACACAGAGAACAGACAACCGGGGGAGGGGGGGAATTAAATAAAAATAAAATAAATCTTTAAAAAAAAAAAACTGCAAGTGTTGGAAAGAATGTAAAGAAATAGGAATGCCTGTTCACTGTTGGTGGGAAGGTAGAATGGTGCAGACCCTGTGGAAGACTGGCAGTTCCTCAGGAATTTAAATATAGGTATGCCATATGATCCAGCAATATCAATACTAAGTATATACACAGAAGAACTGAAAACAGGGATACGAACAGGCATTTGTACACTGATGTTCATAGTATACATACATACACATAGTGTATTCTGCATTATTTGCAATTGCTGAAAGATGGAAACAACCCATGTGTCCATCAATTGATGAGGGAATAAACAAAATGTTGTATACACATACAGTGGAATATTATTCAGCTGTAAGAAGAAATAAAATAAAATGATGCATAACAACATGGACAAGCCTTGAGGATATTATGTTGAGTGACACAAGTCAGACACAAGAGGACAAATGATCTCACTAATTTGAACAATTTAATGAGCAAACTCATGGAGTTAATAGCTGGAAGATTTGTCACCAGAATATAGAATGAGAATAGAGAATGAGGAGCTGAGGGTAAATTTGTGCAGAATTTGTAATAAGGTTAATTGTATGTGATTGGAATTGGATAGTGGTGATGATAGTGAAGCCATCTAGTAAGGTAGGGAATCAATAGATGGATCTGGAACCTGGCAAGAAGTCCATGTGTCATTTGGTAACCACCCAAGATGGCTGCTGGAAGACACCGGTGAAAAATCCAATTCAGAACAAGATTTCCTCCAGAAATGGGGAGAAGCTCTGGATATTCTCCAGGGGCCTTATTATTGGGCCTCCTGGGGGAGTGATGGGTGGGGTAATCAATCAAAACAGCAAACAGCTGGAGCTCTTCCCCTGCCACTAGGAAAGGGGCAGAATAATTAATGGTTTAAAAAGCAAGCACGAAGACTTCTTGCTCTCTTGTTCTCTTGTCTTCGCCCTGTCCCGCTACCTGTCCCAGTGCCAGTTCATGAGCCTGTTCTTGCCTTCTGCACCCTGCTCTCACCGTTTTTACCCTGCCGTGGTCACCACACAAGTAAAACCTGGGCATTTGTAATCTATAATGGGGAACTGTACTCTGTAGATCAGCCAGCTTTATCAATCTTCAGCCCCTTCCTCTCTATCTGGGACCCGTGATCTGTTATTTTCTCCCATTTCTCTTCCCTCCCTACCTTAACAAATTACTGGCCTAACTAACCCAACATGCTCTTCAAATTCATTTCTGCAGCATGGTCAAGAACCGAGACAAAATCCCGTAGTAGGCTTCCGCCTACTGCATGGGAGGACCTGGGTTCGATACCTGGGGCTTCCTGGTGAAAAAGAAAAGAAAGCATGACCGTGCACAAGCCAGTGCCTGCGCAAGTGCCCACAGAGGAAGGAGGGGGGTAGGTGTAAATAAATAAATCTTTAAAAAAAAAAATAGTGCATTAGAGTGAATGTAGCTAGCCTGCCAATATGTATGAGTATGATTATGGTTGAAAGGGAAAATTTAAGGTCATGTATGTCACCAGAAGGATGAAACATGTGACTGTATAGCATAATGAACCTTGTTATGGACAATGGCTGTGATGAATAGTAAGAATATAAGAATGTTCTTCCATGGTAAAAATAAATATATGTTAATATTACAAGATATTATTAATAGGGTGGTATTGGGGCAAAAATACACCTAAAGAAAACTATTGACTGTAGTGAATAGTAGGGAGTCAGTTTAGCCAGGGAAACAAGGAGATGAGCCACACCACCACATGGCCAACAGACAACATGGCTGCAAGACCTCACTAAGACCTTGAATTTAACCTTGAGGTCCCAGGTTCTCTCTCCCCAGATATTCCAAACAGGCCTCACCATTGACCCCCACCATTGGTGGGGTAACCAGTAACAGTTGAGGCCCATCCACTTAGCATTAGCAAGAGGGAGGAATAATTAACACTTGAAAGGTAACCACACAAGGCAGAGCTCACTTTCTCTGCCTGAAGGAGTCCAACACCAAATCTTGGTGTGTATTTCCAGACTTTTATCCCATTTCTCAGTAAGCTCTGTTCTTTTCCCCTATTTCCCAATAAATTCTTTTTACTGGCCTAACTAAACTGAAGTGTTCTTAAATTCTTTTATTTTGTTTATTTTTATTTTTTTAAAATATTTATGTTTTATTTATATCTCTCCCTTCCCCCCACACCCCCCCCCCCCGCCAGTTGTCTGATCTCTGTGTCCATTTGCTGCGTGCTTTCCTGTGACCGCTTCTATCCTTATCAGTGGCACTGGGAATCTGTGTTTCTTTCTGTTGTGTCGTTGTGTCTGCTCTCCGTGTGTATGGCGCCATTCCTGGGCAGGCTGCATGTTCTTTTGCGCTGGGCGGCTCTCCTTATGGGGCGCACTGCTTGCACGTGGGGCTCCCCTATGTGGGGGACACCCCTGCATGGCAGGGCACTCCTTGCGCACATCAGCACTGCACATGGGCCAGCTCCACACGGATCAAGGAGGCCCGGGATTTGAACCTTGGTCCTCGCATGTGGGCAGTGGACGCCCTATCCATTGGGCCAAGTCCACTTCCCCTTAAATTCTTTAATGCAACATAGACAAGAACCTAAAGGAATCCAACACTTACCCATCTTCAGTAGTATATCAATATTTTTCATCATTTGTAAAAAAAGAATTCAGCTAAGAAAAAGAAACCAGACACAAAGTATATGGTGTCTGCATATTGTTTGACTCCATTTATATAAATTGTAAATATAAATACACTTATGGAGTCAGAATTAGATTGGCAAATATGTATTGCAAGGGAAGGAAAAAGGAATTGAAAGGTAATTGCTAAGGGGTAGGTTTTTGTTTTCTTTTGAGTAATGGAAATTCTCTACTATTGACTGCAGTGATAAATGCACAACTCTTTGATTATACCAAAAGTCACTGTATGTACATTTTATTTATTTTTTTGTCTTTTTTTATTTTAAAGAAACTTTAGATTACATAAATGTTACACAAAAAATATAGGGGATTACCATATGCCCCTCTCCCTTCCCCTCCCACATGAATGTACATTTTAGGTGGATTGTATGGTATGTGAAAATGTTTCCGTAAAATTGATTTTTTAAAAAGCCAACCCATTTTATGGTACCTGCTTTGAGCACCTTAGCAAATTAAAACAGTGGGTTTGAGACTGAGAGACAGTGGCCCAATAGCCAGCAGAGCTGGGCAGCTGCCAAAAAGAACATTCCCTCAATGCCACTTCAAATGCAGACACAGAGAACAAAGGGCTAGGAAGAGCCTTCCAGAGAAGAAATCCAGAGGCTGGCAGATTGGCTGGTTGACCAAGAACTTTTAACTCTGGGGGAGGATTGTGGGAAGATGGTGGAGCAGGAAGCTCCAGGAATCATTTCCTCCACAAAAATAACTATTGAACTGGCATGAACTGTCTGAATCAACAATTTTGCAACTCTGGAGTCTAGTGGAAAACTGTGCAGTTCCAGAGAAGAGCTGGATGAAAAGTCTGGTAAATTATGGTAAATACTGGTGGAATTTCAGCCTCTGAGTTGACACTGCCATTCCCCAATCCCCAATCGTATGAAAGCAAACAGAAGGGACAGCAGCCCATGCTCCGGGTGCAGATCCCTGATGGGGAGAGAGGATCCCTGGTGCCAGAATGGGCTATGAGGACCTGGGCCTCCAAAATCCTGGGAAGTGTGGTCAGACTGCTGATCACAGCTTTTTTTTTTTTTTTTTTTTTTTTTCAGTTAGGCCAGTAGTTTATTAAGGAAATGAGAGAAGAGAATAAAATGGGAAAAAATAACAGGTTATGAGTCCCAGGTATACTTGTGGGCTGGTCCAGGCAGAAACAGAGAAAGAAAGAGAGAGATAGATCACTACTTTTCATTAGCTACTTCAGATCACTCTGGAGCCAGCTCTGAGGAGGGCCATTGTTCCAAAACCCCTCAGGCAAAAAATGGGAGAGAAATCTTAAGAGGAAGTGACTATTTTTGTCTCTATTCTCTTTCCATTACCCATTTGGGAACAAGAAATGGATTGGAAAAGTCACATATTGATGACTCCAGCCAAAAAACAAGAAAACCTAACTATCACAGAGGAGTGGAAAAGCTGGATTTCCAGAGTTGTAACAACATAATACTTAGAATGTCCAGTTCTCAAAAAAAATCACAAGACACACAAGGAAACAGTAAAGTATGGACTATTTATAGAAAAGAATTTTCCAGAAAACATCCCTGAGGAAGCGCATACATTGGAATTTTTTTTAAGATTTTATTTATTTATTTCTCTCTCCTTCCCCACCCTGGTTGTCTGTGTTCTGTGTCTATTTGCTGCATATTCTTTGTCCACTTCTGTTGTTGTCAGCGGCACAGGAATCTGTGTTTCTTATTGCGTCATCTTTTTGTGTCAGCTCTCCGTGTGTGCAGTGCCATTCCTGGGCAGGCTACATTTTCTTTTGTGCTGGGCGGCTCTCCTTACAGGGCACACTCCTTGTGCATGGGGTTCCCCTACACGGGGGACACCCCTGTGTGGCAGGGTACTCCTTGCGCGCATCAGCACTGCGCATGGGCCAGCTCCACATGGGTCAAGGAGGCCCGGGGTTTGAACCGTGGATGCCCTAACCACTGGGCCAAGTCCACCGCCTACATTGGAATTATTAGTCAAAGATCAACTATCTTAAAAATATTCAATGAGCTAAAGGAATCCATATACAAAGAACTAAAGGAAATTAGGAAATTGTTACTGAACAAAATAAATAGATAAAATTAATTTTTAAAAAAGAACCAGACAGACATGTGGGAGTTGCAAAGTACAATAATTAAAATGTAAAATAAACTAGGTGGGGACAACCAGCAAGATGGCTGCTGAGTAAGGATCCCCTAGAGTCAGCTCCTGATACAGGGCGGTTAGTAATCACCCAGAGCTAACTACAGCACCTGTTTGGGGGCTCCAGGAGACCAGAAGAGCAACCCGAAACATCCTTGGAAGAATGGAAGGAGGAGACTGCCCATCTGCATAGAATATTCATAAGTAGAGCACTCCACCCCCCGGAGGCTGGTGCCCATTCTCTGTTATTGATCAAGGATATGTATCGACCAGACTCAGACTTTGAATAGAGTTCCAATTGGGAGCTTTATTAGCTGCACTGGGACTGCCCCATCCTACGCAGAGGAGAGAGCAGCCCTGGTCGTTGGGGGAGGGGGGCGGGGCGGAGTTTGCTTATATAGGCCTTTAGGTTGGGGGGGAGCAATAGCTCAGCAAGCAAGCACGTACAGAAGCAGATGTTTGCCGTTAATTAAGTGCTGGGGATTCTATCAGGGGAGACAAGCGACTGGGGAGTTCTTGTTATTTACAAGGGTCTGGGTCAGGTTGGTCTCTCGGCAGGGCCTGATGAGACTTTCTACAGGAGGAGGCTTTGAGATAAGGTTTTACAGTCGAGCAAGTTTGTAACAGGAGCGAGATATATGCGGTTAGGGGGCTGTGGAATTTTCCTCTCTGGTGGGGGTGGTCACAGGCTCCTACTTCTCCACATCTCCACTAGAGACATGAGCCACCTCAAGAGCTATTCCGCAGCTGGAATTGGAAGTGGCACTTCCCAAAAACGGGGAGGAAGAGACGGTTGAGCATCAACTTTAGCTACTGATTAGTAAATTTAGCAGGCTAAAGTATAATCCTAAGAACAGCTAAAGTTCTTAGTCAAAAAGAGTCAGGTAGCCGCCATTTTAACACTGCCCCTGGCACGAGGGGAAGCAGGGTGGCTGAAAATCACAGTGCTGGTAGGGACCAGCTTCTTTCCATCCAGATCAGATTGCACCTTTAGCCTAAACCCAAGCCCCACCTCTGGCAGGGAGGAAGCTGGGGAGACCTGCACTAGCCTCTCTGGGAAAATACAGGCCACACTGTGGAGACTGGTGATCATCTTATTCTGGCAACACAAGCCACCTCGAGCTATTTTGTGGCTGGAGTTGAAAGCTCCATCTCCCAAAAACAGGGAAGGAAGAGACGGTTGGCCACAGATTTGAGCTACTGATTAGCAAATTCGGCTAGCTAAAACATAATCCTAAGAACAGATGAAGTTTGAACCTGTCCAAGTCAGAAAGAGGCCGGTAGCCACCATTTTGACTCTGCCCCCAGCATGAAGGGAAGCCAAGTTGACTGAAAATCACAGTGACGGTAGACACTGGTTTCTTTCACCCAGATCAGCCTGCAGCCCTAGCCTAGGCTCCAGCCCCACCTCTAACAGGAAGGACAATGGCAGGCTCTGCACCAGCCTCTCTGGATAATTGCAGATACATTCAACTGGCACAGAGTGAATAATCGGAAGTCTACAGGGGCAACTGTGGTCATTTTGGGCCCACATGGCGTAGATTGCTGGTCACACCTGCAGCTCCATCCCTGGCCCAGGCAGGGGAGAAAGGGGCATGAAGCTTCATCAGTCTCTCTGGGCAACTACGGTCTAGGCCTACATGACTTGGAATATTACACACAGCTGTGACTCTGTCCCAACCCCTGGCAAAGGAGAAAGTTGGGAGAAGCTTAATCAGTCCCTGGGGCAATGAGGGCATCTTGAGCCTCCACAGCTTACAACTTACAACTACATCTTTGACTCCTACTAAACAAATAGCAAGGGAGAAAGGGCAAGAAATCCCTAAACTAAAGAAACTGCACCCAGAATAAATAATCTCGTAAGGTGATGCCAAGACACCAACAAAAAATTACAATCCACACCAAGAAATAGGAAGATATGGCCCAGTAAGTCTCTAGATTACATAAGAAGTTGAGACAACTAATCATAGATGTTCAAACAAATCTCCTTAATAAATTCAATGAGATGGCTAAAGAGATTAAGGATATTAAGAAGACATTGGGAAAGCGGATTTGTCTCAATTTATAGAGCATCCACCTACCACATGGGAGGTCCAGGGTTCAAACCCAGGGCCTCCTGGCCTGTGTGGTGAGCTGGTGAGTGCTCAGTGCTGATGCGTAAAAGAAGTGCCGTGCCACACAGGGGTGTACCCCACATAGGGGGACCCCACGCACAAGGAGAGCACCCTGAAAGGAGAGCCACCCTGCACAAGAAAAGTGCAGCCTGCCCAGGAGTGACACCGCATACAAGGACAGCTGACACAGCAAGATGACACAACAAAAAAGGACACAGATTCCAGGTGCTGCTGACAAAAATACAAGCGGACACAGAAGAACACACAGCGAACACACAGCAAATGGACACAGAGAGCAGACAACAGGGGTGGGGGAAGAGGAGCGAAATAAATAAAATATAAATCTTAAAATAAAAAGACATCAAGGGAAGTGGATGTAGCTTAAGCAATTGGGCTCCCGTCTGCCATATATGAGGTCCATTGTTTGATGCCCAGGGACTACTGGTGAAGGCAAGCTGGCCCACGTGTCAAGATGGCCCACGTGGAGTGCTGGCCTATGCGGGGTGCTGGCCTGCACAGGAGTGCTGCCCCACGCAGAGAGCTGGTGCAGCAAGATGACACAACAAAAAGAGAAATAAGAAAGAGATCATAAGAAATGCAACAGATCAGGGAGCTGAGGTGGTGCAAGAGAATGATCACCTCTCTCCCACTCTGGAAGGTCCCAGGATTGGTTTCCGGAGCCACCTAATAATAATATAAGCAGATACATAATGGACACAGAGAGCAGACAATGGGGGAGGAGGTGGTAAATAAAAAAATAAATCTTTTAAAACAAAAGAAGACATTGGATGAGCACAAAGAAGAATTTAAAAGCATACATAGAAAAATAGCAGATCTTATGGGAATGAAAGGCACAATAAATAAATTAAAAATACACTGGAATCATATAATAGCAGATTTGAGGAGGCAGAAGAAAGGATTGGTGAACTTAAAGAAATGGCCTCTGAAAGTGGACAAACAAAAGAACAGATTCAGAAAAGAAAGCAAAAAATTGAACCGGACCTCAGGGAACCAAACCACAGCAAGAAATATGCACACATACATGTCATGGGTGTCCCAGAAGGAGAAGAGAAGGGAAAAGGGACAGAAGGAATATTTGAAGAAATAATGGTAGAAAATTTCCTAACCCTATTGAAGGACACAGATATCCATGTCCAAGGAGCACAATGTACTCCCACCCAAATAAATCCAAATAGACCAAGTCTGAGACACACACTAATCAGAATATCAAATGCCAAAGACAAAGAGAGAATTCTGAGAGCAGCAAGAGACAAGCAATAGATAAAAGGGATACCCAATAAGATCAAGTGCCAACTTCTCATCAGAAACCATGGAGGTAAGAAGACAGTGGTATGATATATTTAAGATACTGCAAGAGAAAAACTTCCAGCCAAGAATCTTATATCCAGCAAGATCGTCTTTCAAAAATGAGGGTAGTGAAGTGGGCTTGGCCCAATGGATAGGGCGTCCACCTACCACATGGGAGGTCTGCGGTTCAAACCCCGGGCCTCCTTGACCCATGTGGAGCTGGCCCATGCACAGTGCTGATGCGCTCAAGGAGTGCCGCGCCACACAGGGCTGTCCCCCACATAGGGGAGCCCCAAGTGCAAGGAGTGCACCCTGTGAGGAGAGCCACCCAGCGCAAAAGAAAGTGCAGCCTGCCCAAGAATGGTGCCGCACATGCGGAGAGCTGACACAACAAGATGACACAACAAAAAGAGACACAGATTCCCAGTGCCACTGATAAGGATAGAAGCAGTCACAGAGGAACACGCAGCAAATGGACACAGAGAGCAAACAACTGGGGGCCGGGGAAGAGAAATTTTTTTTAAAAATAAATCTTTTTTAAAAAATGAGGGCAAGTTTCGAATATTCACAGATAAGCAGAAACTGAGAGAGTTTGTAATCAAGAGACTGGCTTTGCCGGATGCGCACAAGGAGTGTCGTGCCACACAGGGGTGTCCCCCGTGTAGGGGGAAAGAAAGATAAGAGAAAGAGGCCTGGAAGAGAGTCTAGAAATGAAGATTATATCAATAAAAGTAACTAAAAGTGTCAGAAGAGTGATGAAAAGAAAATATGACAGATAAAACCCAAATGTTCAGGAATAAACTTTTTTTTTTTAATTTCTAAATGTCAGAGTTCTCAGTCAGACTTGAAAACATTTTAAAACAAGTCCTTGGCATCCTCCAAATTATTCTTGGTGACTTTGATATCCCTGTGGCCATAATCTTGAGACCAGAAGGGCATATAAAAAAAAATCACTTGAAGGAATAAACTTAACCAACAATGTAAAGCACTTGTATTCAGAAAACTACAGCTCATTGTTAAAAGAAATTTTAAAATGCCCTAAATAATTGGAAGAACATTTCATGCCCATGGGTTGGAAGACTAAATATCATTGATAAGATGTCAATTCTATTCATATTGATATATAGATTCAATACAATTCCAATAAAAATTCTACCAGTATTTTTTAAATAAATGGAAAACATGATTATTAAACTTATTGGAAGGATAAGGGGTCCTGAATAGCCAGAAACATCTTAAAAAGGAAAAGCAAAGTTGGAGGACTTTCATTTCCAGGCTTTAAATCATATTACCTAGCTACAGTGGTAAAAACAGCAGGGTACTGGCATAAAGACAGACATATAGGCCAATGGAATTGAAATGATGGTTCAGAAACAGACTCTCACATCTATGGTCAAGTGATTTTTTTTTTAAATTTCTATCCCCTTCCCCGCCACCCCCCTGGTTGTCTGCTCTCTGTATCCATTAGTTGTGTGTTCTTCTGTGTCCACTTGTATTCTTGTCAGCAGCACCTGGAATCTGTGTCTCGTTTTGTTGCGTCATCTTGCTGCATCAGCTCTCCATGTGTGCTATGCCATTCCTGGGCAGGCTGCACTTTTCTCGCACAGGGTGGCTGTCCTTTCAGGGTGCTCTCCTTGCACATGGGGCTCCCCTATGCAGGGGACACCCCTGCATGGCATGGCACTCCTTGAGTGCATCAGCACTGCGCTTGGGCCAGCTCATCACATGGGTCAGCAAGCCCTGGGTTTGAACTTTGGACCTCCCATGTGGTAGGTGGATGCCCTATCAGGTGGGCCAAATTCACTTCCCTTGTCAAGTGATTTTTGACTAGCCTGTCAAACCCAACCAGCTTGGGCAGAACAGTTCATTCAACAAAAGTTGCTGAGAACTGGATATCCATAGTCAAAAGAAGGAAAAAGTACCCCTATCTCATACCGTATAAAAAAATTAACTAAAAATGTATCCAAAACCTAAATATAAAAGCAAGCATCATAAAGTTTCTAGAAGAAAATGTAGGAAAATATCTTCAAGACCTGGTGTTGGGAAGCGGACTTGGCCCAGTGGTTAGGGCGCCCGTCTACCACATGGGAGGTCCGCGGTTCAAACCCCGGGCCTCTTTGACCTGTGTGGAGCTGGCCCATGTGCAGTGTTGATGCACACAAGGAGTGCCACGCCACGCAGGGGTGTCCCCGCATTGGGGAGCCCCATGTGCAAGGAGTGCACCCCATAAGGAATAACCGCCCAGTGCGAAAGAAAGTGCAGCCTGCCTAAAAATGGCACCGCCCACATGGAGAGCTGACACAACAAGATGACGCAACAAAAAGAAACACAGATTCCTGTGCCACTGACAACAACAGAAGCGGACAAAGAAGAACACACAGCAAATAGACATAGAGAACAGACAACTGGGGTGGAGGGGGGAAGGGGAGAGAAATAAATAAATCAATAAATCTTTAAAAAAAAAAGACCTGGTGTTAGGTGGTGGATTCTTAAAGAAGATAAGAGGAAGACTGAGATGGACTACTGGTTTTTAATGTATGTAGAAGTTTTAACTACTCTAAAAGTATGAAAATGTACAGAGTTGATGATAACACGTTATAGTGAGTAACAGCTGGCTTATAAATGGAAATGTGACTGAAAATGGTAGTCTAGTGATGTAAATACCAATTGACAGAAAGCTAGAGAATAATCTAGGGACTGGATAGCATGGTAAACCCAGAGGTGAATGAGAATTGTGGTTGATGACACAGATACAAGAGTGTCCTTTGTGAACTAGAGCAGATGTACATCACTATTGCAGGGTGGTGGGAATGTGGAGAAGCATGGGAAAAATACAACTGGAGTGACCTATGGACTGTGGTTAACAGTAATAATGTAATATTCATGCATCTATGTCAAAGATGAACTATGTTGATAATGGGGGAATATGGAAAAAGTGTGCCAAATATACACTGTGGACCTGTTAATAATCTGAGGATATTATCTCATAATCTATAAAAAATGTTCCACCACAGCATGATGTGTTGATAGAGGGGTGTTGTTTGGGAATTCTGCACATGTGTGTGATTGTTTTATAAGTTTAATATTTCTGTCATAAAATATATATTTTAAAAATAGGGAAGCAGATGTGGCTCAAGCAATTGGGCTCCTGTCTACCATTGGGAGGTCCAGGGTTTGATTCCCGGGGTCTCCTGGTGAAGGCAAGCTGGCCTGAGCAGCGAGCTGGCCCATGCAAATGCTAGCCCACATGGAATACTGGCCTGTGCAGTGTGCTGGCCCCCACAGGAGTACTGACCTGCAGGGAGTGCTGGCCTGCATGGAGAACAGGCACAGGATGATGACTCAACAAAAAAGAGACACAGAAGAGAGACAATAAGAGACACGGCAGACCAGGGAGCTGAGGTGGCACAAGAGATTGAGCATCTCTCTCCCACTCTGTAAGGTCCCAGGATCAGTTCCTCAGGCCATCTAAAGAGAAGACAAGCACACACAGAAGAACACACAGTGAATGGACACAGAGAGCAGACAACAAGGGGGGGGGGATAAATAAATAAATCTTAACAAATAATAATAGGGTGGGTTGAGGGGAAAATTCACCAAATGAAAGATAAGGATCATAGTTAGTAGTAAGATTTTTGACAATATTCTTTTATAATTTGTAACAAGTGTCTCACAATGCAAGGTGTTGGTGATGGATTGATAGATGGGACTCCTGTATGATGTTACGCATGTTTGTTTTGTGAGTTCACACCTTTTCTATACACTTATTGTTTATGTATGTTCATGCAAAAATAATAATAATAATAGGGTAGGTTGGGGGAAGAAATCCAAAGACAAAGAGAGGATTTTGAAAGCATCAAGAGGAAAGCTACTTGTCACATACAAATAAGATTAAGAGCAATAGATTTCTTATCAGAAACCATGGAGGCCAAGAGACAGTGTATTAGTCAGCCAAAGGGGTGCTGATGCAAAATACCAGAAATTGGCTGGTTTTTACAAAGGGTATTTATTTGGGGTAGGAGCTTAACGATATCAGGCCATAAAGTATAAGTTACTTCCCTTACTAAAGTCTATTTCCACATGTTGGAGCAAAATGGCTGCCAACATCTGTGAGGGTTCAGACTTCCTGGGTTCCTCTCTTCCCAGGGCTTGCTTCTCTTTCCTCTGTTTGCTTACTTCTTGGGGTTCCAGCTTAAGACTTCAGCATCAAACTCCAACATCAAAGCTCCAACATTAAAAACCTCCAATTCTGTCCTTTGCCATGTCTTTTATCTGTGAGCCCCACCCACGAAGTGTGGTGACTCAATGCCCTGCTGGCACTAGTTATTAAGCAATCAAATCAACCTCTGAATCCAATATAATCTAATATGCCCAGAGGAGAAGACCAGTTTACAGACATAATCCAATATTTCTTTTTGGAATTCATCAATAATATCAAAAACTGCCATAGACAGTAATATGGCCTTTTTCCTCTATTTTTAAAGAAGCTTTAGATTAATAAATGCTATATGGAAAATATAGGGGATTCCCATATACACCACCACTCCCCCTCCCACACTTTCCACCATTAACAACATCTTTCATTAGTGTGGTACATTTGCTACAATTGATGAACACATATTGAATCATTGCTATTAAGCATGATCTATAGTTTACATTGTGGTTTATACTTTGCACCACACAATTTTGTAGGTTTTGACAAAATGTATAATAGCTTTTATTCATCATTGCAACATCATCCAGAACAAGTCCAATGTCCCAAAAATGCCCCATGTTACACCTATTCTTTCCTCTCCCTATCCTCAGAACCTCTGTGAGACTATCTTTATATCAACGTTACAAGTTCTTCCATTACTAGAGTAACAATAAGTCTACTTTAGTCCATGGTTGCATTCCTGCCTTATATTTGTTCATTCCTGCATCTTGAGGATTTTGAGATAGTAATGCCCACTCTGCTTCCAATTGAGAGGGGGCTTAGATCCCATGGGGCAGATGGGTGGAACTGTCTTACTTACAGTTGTAGACACTTTTTTTTGGGTGGGCATTGTCCATCATCATCCTTTTGTTAGTTGTCCTGGGTGAGTCCAACGTACTGGAAAATAGCTATTGGCTGCAGCTCTGCTGAGATTCAGGGCTCAACCAGCATATGAACAGCCAGAAGATTTAAGTCCCTGGGACATATATTTAATGGGTATAGTGCTAATTATAGGTTCAAATAAAAGGGGCAGAAGAATCATATGTAGGAAAATTATAAATGAGACTAACTCTGTTACATTGCAGAGATAGGTTATTATATACTTTGAGGTAAGGGTGACTGATGGGGTGCCAATTTCCCGGGATTGTCTGCCCTGCCTATAGTGTCTACATGTCTCTAGAGTCCTCTGGAGCACCCCCATGAGACACTTTTTCTGTGGCTGTCAGTGAGATCCTCCTGAAACATGCATAAGTGTAACATCTGAAATGACTCTCAACTGACTTTGAAATCTCTTAGCTGTAAACCTCATTTGTATTTAATATTTCCCCCTTTGGTCTAGGTCTTTTTCCAAATGCTTCACTAGGTTGGTGCTTGGTAATAATCCCTTGGTGTCAGGGAGGCTTATCCCCAGGAGCCATGTCCCACATCAGGGGGAAGGTAGTGAGTTTATATGTTGAGTTTGGCTTTCAAAGAGGCCTCATTTGAGCCACAGGAAGCTTTCAGGAGGTAACTCTTAGGCAATATATATTACTAAGCTAAGTTTCAATTTCACAAACACAAGTTTCATAAATATAACCATCAATATCCAGGGCCTGGTGTATTGATCTCTCCTCCTTTGCTAGGCCCTGCCCATGTACTCCAGAGATTCTTGCCACTCTATTATGGAGAATGTAGCAGGACTCCCCAAGATGGGAATTAAATACTCCATTGGTTATTGTGTGGCTATCCACCCACCGAGACAACACCCCATGACCACATTAACACGTTCATATTCCATGAAGGCATGCCCCAGGTGCCCTTTCCACATATCTCCCCACCACCAATATCCCAAATCAGTGATCCCCCCACCACCACAGTTGCAGCTCTTCTGCAGTCCAAAACCTTCCCAAAGCAGATGTAGCTCAGTGGTTGAGCACATGCTTCCCAAGTAGGAGGTCCCAGTTTCATTCCCCAGTGCCTCCTAAAAATAACAAATAAATAAATATCTCCCCAAAAACAAAGTCAAAAAATGATAAAAATTAATTAGAAAATGTTTTGCATTGCATCCTTTATCATCGTAAGATATCTTTTACGTATATTGACAATTTCATCTGTATGTTCCCCCAATGTCTTTTTTTTTTCCACTTTATTTTCCAAGAAGCTTTAGGTTGCAGACAAATCACACAGAAAATATAGGGGATTCCCATATGACCCCCTCCCCCTCACATTCTCCTTTACTAATAACATCCTACGTGAGTATGGTACATTTGTTACAATTGATGAATAAATATTGAAGCATTGCTACTAACCATGATCAATTGTTGACATTATGGTTTAAATTTTGCACTGTACCTATAGGCCTGTATTTTGAGATCATGCAGAACAATTCTAATGCCTCTAAAATGCCCTATGTTCTACCCATTCTTCGCTCCTCCTCCCCTCGGAACCTATGGCAACCACTAAGTTTCAATGTTTGAAGTATACAGTTCATAGTTACCTGCATTCATTTTGAGGGCTTGACATATTGGTCTGTTTTCTTTAATTAGGCACTGCCTATGCTTATGTACTCAAGAGATTCTTGCCACTCTATTTGAGAATGTAGCAGGACTCCTAATAATAGGTGTTTAATATTTTCATATTTATTATGTGTGTCTCCACCCACTGAGATAACACCCTATGACAAGATGAATACATTTGTATTCCATAGAAGTATGCTCCAGGTGCATCCTTTCCCACATATCCCACCACCACCAACACCTGCTCCAGTGACCCTCCCCTGCCATATTTGCCAAAAGAACATTCCCACTGTTGTAGTTTCAACCACAGACCTACAAATCCCCAGTGTTCACCTGTTCCTTCCTCCAATCCTACCCCCAGTTCAATGGATGGTCCAACCCAATCCCCCACCTTGCTCACCCTCACATTCCAGCACCATAGATTCTACTCATATCCCTACACCACCATCATCTCCATCCACTGCCAAACCACTCCCTTCCACTTTATCATGGTGTGGCAGTTTAATATTATTGATGAATTCCAAAAAGAAATACTCGATTATGCTTGTAATCTGATCTATACCTGGGCACGATTGAGTTATGATTAGGGCATTGAGTCCCCATCCCCTGCATTGAGTTCCCACCCACCAAGGGGGTGGGGACTCACAGATAAAAGGCATGGCAAAAAACAGAGTTGAGGGTTTCTGATGTTGGAGTTTTGATGTTGAAATTTGATGCTGAAGACTTAAGCTGGAGTCCTGGGAATTCATCATGCAGTGGAAAGAGAAGCCAGCCCCAGGAAGAAAGGAACCTTGAACCCAGAGAAAAGCAAGCCCCAGGAATGTAGGAACTCAGGAAGCCTGAACTCTCGCAGACATCAGCAGTTGTCTTGCGCCAAATAGACTTTGGTGAGGTAAGTAACTTACGCTTTATGACCTGGTATCTGTAAACTCCTTCCCCAAATAAATACCCTTTATAATGCCCAGCAGATTTCTGGTATTTTGCATCAGCACCCCTTTGGCCGACTAATATACATGGGTTTTGCCCATATTGAGCATCAGCTTGCCACACTCTACTCCCCTTCTGTCTCCTGATAACCTATCTTCCAGACTCTAGCTCTGTGAGTCTACTCAATATGCTTAGGTCATATCAGTGAGGTCATGCAACATTTGTCCTTTAATGATTGGCTTACTTCACTCAACATAAGGTCCTCAAGATTCGTCCATGTTGTCATATACTTCACTCCTTCTTACAGCTGAGTAATAGTCATTGTATATATTTATACCACATTTTCCTTATCTATTCATTTCTTGATGGACACTTGGGTTGTTTACAACCTTTGGCAATAGTGAATAATGAACATTGGGGTGCATATATCTTTTTGTGTTCCTGCTTTCAATTCTTCTGGGTATATACCCATCAATGGGATTGCTGGATCACATGGCAATTTTGTAGTTAGCTCCTGAGGAACTGCCAAAATGACCACCACAGTGGCTGCACCATTCTGCATTCCCACCACACTTGTAATTTGCTGTTTTTTTAAAGCTGCCAATATAATAGGTGTAGAATATGTCCTTGTAGTTTTTGTTTGCATTTCCCTAATAGCTAGTGATGTTGAGACTCTTTTCATGTGCTTTTTAGCCACTTGCATTTCCTCTTTAGAAAAGTGTCATTCAAATCTCTTGCTCATTTTTTATGAGTTTTTTGTCTTTTTATTTTCAAGTTGTAGGATTTCTTTATATATGCTGGATATTAGGCCCTTATCAGTTACGTGGTTCCCAAATATTTTCTCCCATTGAGTAGGCTGCCTTTTCTTTTTCTTTTCTTTTTTTTTAAGATTTATTTTTTTATTTATTTCTCTCCCCTTCCCTCCCTAACCCCACCCCCACCCCGTTGTCTGCTCTCTGTGTCCATTCGCTGTGTGTTCTTCCATGACCGCTTCTATCCTTGTCAGCAGCACTGGGAATCTGCGTTTCTTTTTGTTGTGTCATCTTGCTGCATCAGCTCTCCAAGTGTGCTGCGCCATTCCTGAGCAGGCTGCACTTTCTTTCAGGCTGGGCAACTCTCCTTACAGGGCACACTCCTTGCGTGTGGGGCTCCCCTATGCGGAGGACACCCCTGAGTAGCACGGCACTCCTTGCGCAACATCAGCACTGCATATGGGCCAGCTCCACATGGGTCAGGGAGGCCCTGGGGTTTGAACCGTGGACGTCCCATGTGGTAGGCAGATGTCCTATCCATTGGGCCAAGTCCGCTTTCTGTCATTTCAGTTTCTTTACAAACTCCTTTGAAGTGCTAAAGTTTTTTAAAATTTTTCTTTTATTGCTCATGCTTTGGGTATAAAGTTTATGAAACCATTTCCTACTACAAGATCTCATAGATACTTCCTTTCATTATCATCTAGGAGTTTAATGGTCTTGGTTCTTATATTTAGGTCTTTGATCAGTCTTAAGTTAATTTTTGTATAGGGCATGGATGATGATCCTTTCTCATTCTTTTGGATGTGGATATCCAGTTCTAACAGCACCATTTGTTGAAAAGGCCATTTTATCCCAGGTGAGTGGGCGTGGTGGCCTTGTTGAATACCAGATGGCCATATATGTGAGGATCTATATCAGAACTCTCAATTGGGTTCCATTGGCTAGCAAGTCTATTCTTGTGCCAATACTATGCAGTTTGAACACTGTAATATGTTTAAAGTCAGGTAGCATGATTCCTCCAATTTTGTTTTTCTTTTTCAATATGTTTTTGGCTATTTGGGGCCTCTTGCCCTTCCAAATAAATTTCATAATTGGCTTTTCCAATTCAGTAAAAAAAATGCTGTTGTAATTTTTATTGGAATTGCATTAAATCTGTAAATCAGTTTGAATAGGACGGACATCTTAATGATGTTTAGTCTTCCAATCCATGAACATGGAATATTCTTCAATTTGTTTAGGTCTTCTTGGTTTCTTTTAACAATGTTGTGTAGTTTTCTGTGTAAAAGTCCTTAACATCTTTACTTAACTTTATTCCTATATATTTGATTCTTTTCATTGCTATTGTAAATGAAATTTTTCTTGATTTCCTCCTCATTATTAGTGCACAGCAATGCTACTAATTTTTGCGTATTGCTCTTATATACTGTCACTTTACTGAAATTGTTTATCAGTTCTGGAAGCTTTGTTGTAGATTTTTCAGGGCTTTCTATATATAGGATCATGCCACCTGCAAATAATGAAATTTTTACCTCTTCCTTTCCAATTTGGATGCCTTTTATTTATTTATTTGCCTAAGTGCTCAAGCAAGTACTTCTAACAACGTTAAATAAGAGTGATGATTGTGGGCACCCTTGTCTTGTTCCATATCTTAAAGGGAAAGGGTTAGCATTTCGCCATTGAATATGATGTTAGCTGTGGGTTTTTCATATATATCTTTTATCATGTTGAGGAAATTTCCTTCTATTCTTATCTTTTGAAGTGTTTTTGTCAAGAAAGAATGCTGTATTTTGTCAAATGCTTTTTCTGCATCAATAGAGATATCATGTGATTTTTATCTTTTGATCTATTAATGTAGTGTATTACATTGATTGATTTTCTTATGTTGAACCATCCTTGCATACTAGTGATGAAACCTACTTGATCATGGTGTATAATTCTTTTGATGTGTTCTTTTTTTTTAATCTTCCAAGATCTCATTTATTTTTTTTTAAAGATTTATTTATTTATTCATTTCTCTCCCCTTCCCCCAACCCCCACCCCGGTTGTCTGTTCTCTGTATCTTTTCACTGCATCTTCTTCTTTGTCTGCTTCTGTTGTTGTCAGAGGCACAGGAATCTGTTTCTTTTTGTTGCATCATCTTGTTGTGTCAGCTCTCCTTGTGTGCAGCGCCATTCCTGGGCAGGCTAAACTTTCTTTCACGCTGGGCGGCTCTCCTTACGGGGCACACTCCTTGCGCATGGGGCTTCCCTAGGCGGGGGACACCCCTGCATGGCAGGGCACTTCTTGCGCGCATCAGCACTGAGCATGGGCCAGCTCCACACGGGTCAAGAAGGCCTGGGGTGGGAAACGGACTTTGGCCCAGTGGTTAGGGCGTCCGTCCACCATATGGGAGGTCCGCGGTTCAAACCCCAGGCCTCCCTGACCCGTGTGGAGGTGGCTCATGCGCAGTGCTGATGCGCGCAAGGAGTGCCGTGCCACGCAAGGGTGTCCCCCACGTGGGGAAGCCCCACGCGCAAGGAGTGCGCCCGTGAGGAGAGCCGCCCAGCGTGAAAAGAAAGAGCAGCCTGCCCAGGAATGGCGCCACCCACACTTCCCGTGCCGCTGACGACAACAGAAGCGGACAGAGAAACAAGACGCAGCAAATAGACACCAAGAACAGACAACCAGGGGAGGGGGGGAAATTAAATAAATAAATAAATCTTTAAAAAAAAAAAAAAAAAAAAAAAAGAAGGCCTGGGGTTTGAACCGCAGACCTCCCATGTGGCAGACAGACGCCCTAATCACTGGGCCAAGTCCGCCGCCCTTGATGTGTTCTTTTTTTTTTTTTAAGATTGATTGATTGATTGATTGATTGATTGATTCCCACCCCCCACCCCCCGGTTGTCTGTTCTCTGTGTCTATTTTGCTGCATCATCTTCTTTGTCCACTTATGTTATTGTCAGCGGCACAGGAATCTGTGTCTCTTTTTGTTGCGTCATCTTGTTGTGTCAGCTCTCCATGTGTGCAGCACCATTCCTGGGCAGGCTGCACTTTCTTTCGTGTTGGGCGGCTCTCCTTATGGGGCGCACTCCTTGTGAGTGGGGCTCCCCTATGTGGGGGACATCCCTGCGTGGCAGGGCACTCTTTGCGTGCATCAGCACTGCGCATGGGCCAGCTCCACATGGGTCAAGGAGGCCTGGGGTTTGAACGGCGGACTGCCCATGTGGTAGACGGACGCCCTAACCACTGGGCCATGTCTGCCGCCCCCCTGATGTGTTCTTGAATATAATTAGCCAAGTATTTTGTTGAGGACTTTAGCATCCAGGTTCATTAGAGAGATAGGTCTGTAGTTTTCTTTTCTTTTGGCATTGTGTGTGTGTGTGTGTGGCTTTGGTATTAGGGTAATGCTGGCATCAGAAAATGAGTTGGGCAATTTTCTCTGCATTTCTATTTTTTAGAAGAGTTTAAATAGGACTGGTATTAGTTCTTTCCAGAATGATTGGTGGAATTCACCTGTGAAGCCATCTAGTCCTGGGCTTTTCTTGATTGGGAGGTTTTTGATGACTAATTTAATCTTGTTACTTATAATTGTTCTGTTGGGTTCATTGACTTCTTCTTTAGTCAATTTATATTGCTTGTGCATTTCTAGAAATTTGTCCATTTCATTTAAGTTATCCATCTCGGTGGCATACAATTTTTCAGAGTATCCTCTTATGATATTCTTTATTTCTGTGGGGTCAGTGGTGATAACCCCTCTCTTTTTTGTTTGTTTTTTATTATTTTATTAATATTTACTTGCATCTCCTCTCTTTTTTCCTTTGTTAGTCTAGCTGAGGGAGTGTCAGTTTTATTAATCTTCTCAAAGAATAAGCTTTTGGTTTTGTTAATTTTTTCTAGTGTTTTTTTAATTCTCAATTTCATTTAGTTCCACTCTGATCTTTGCTATTTCCCTCTTTATACTTGCTTTGGGATTAGTTTGTTGTTCTTTTTCTAGTACCTCCAGGTGTGCAGTTAGGTCTTTGATTTTAGCTCTTCTTCTTTTTTTTTTTAAGATTTTTTTTTCTCTCCCTTTCCCCCACCCCTCACCCTGGTTGTCTGTTCTCTGTGTCTATTTGCTGTGTCTTCTTTGTCCACTTCTGTTGTTGTCAGCAGCACGGAAATCTGTGTTTCTTTTTGTTGTCATCTTGTGTCAGCTCTCTGTGTGTGTGGCGCCATTCCTGGGCAGGCTAAACTTTCTTTTGCACTGGGTGCCTCTCCTTATGGGGTGCACTCCTTGCGCATGGGGCTCCCCTATGCGGGGGACACTCCTGCATGGCAGGGCACTCTTTGCACGCATCAGCACTGTGCGTGGGCCAGTTTCATACTGGTCAAGGAGGCCTGGGGTTTGAACCGCGGACCTCCCATGTGGCAGACGGATGCCCTAACCACTGGGCCAAGTCCACCGCCAGCTCTTCTTCTTTAATATAAACATTTATGGCTATAAATTTCCCACTCAGCACTGCTTTTGCTGCATCTCAAAGGTTTTGATATGTTGTATTCTCATTTTCATTCATTTCAAGGTAGTTACTGATTTTTTTTGCAATTTCCTCCTTGACACACTGATTGTCTAAGAGTGTGTTGTTTAACTTCTGTCTTTGTGCCTATTCTGGTTCTCTACCCCTTATTAATTTCCAGCTTCATTTCATTGTGGTCAGAGAAATTACTTTGTATAATTTCAATCTTTCTAAATTCGTTGAGACTTGTTCTGTGACCTAGCACATGGTATATCCTGGAGAATGATCCATGTGTACTCTAGAAGAATGTATATCTTGCTGTATTTGGGTGTAATGTTCTGTATATGTCTATTAGGTCTAGATTCTTTAACATATTATTCAAGGTCTCTGTTTCTTCATTAATCCTCTGTTGAGATGAGATGTTCTGTCTAATGACAATAGTGCTGAATTAAAGTGCCCCACTCTAATTGTAGAGGCATCTATTTCTCCCCTTAGTTTTTCCAGTGTTTGCCTCATGTATTTTGGGATGCCCTGGTTAGGTGCATAAATATTTATGATTGTTTTTTCTTCTTGATAAATTACCCCTTTTATTAATATATAGTGTTCTTTGTCTCACAATAGTTTTGCATTTAGAGTCTATTTTGTCTATTATTAGTATAGCTACTCCCATCCATTTTTGGTTATTGTTTACATGTAAACTCATTTTCCAACCATTCACTTCAATCTCCTTGCATCCCTAGGTCTAAGGTGAGTTTCTTGTAGACAGTATATAGATGGGTCATATTTCCTTATTCATTCTGCCAATCTGTGTTTTGATTGGAAAGTCTAATCCATTAACATTCAACATTACTACTGTCCAGGCAGTACTTATATTAGCCATTTTCCTTCAAGTTGATAGATGTCATATTTTGTTTATATCTCTCTTATAACCTTTTTAGTTATTCTTACTAATAATCTTCCTTTCTAAACTCTTCTCCAACCCTCTCTTTCCTGTTTTATCCTTTCAACCTGCAGAACTCCCTTTAGTATTTCTTGAAAGGTAGTATTCTTGTTGACATGCTCTCTTAACTTCTGTTTATCTGTGAATATTTTGAACTCCTCATTTTTTGAATGAGAGCTTTACTGGATACAGAATTCTTGGCTGGCAGGCAGTATTTTTCTTTTAGCACCTTTACTCACCTCCATGGTTTCAGATGAGAAATCAGCACTTAATCTTATTGAGCTTCCCTTATATGTGATGGAACTCTTTTCTCTTGCTGCTTTCAGTACTTTCTCTTTGTCTTGAGCATTTGACAATTTGGTAAGTATATGTTTTGTGGTAGTCCTGTTAGGATTTATACTGTTTGGAGTGTGCTGCACTTCCTGGACATGTACATCCATGTCCCTCAAAAGAGTTGGGAAATTTCCAGTAATTATTTTCCTCTAACAGTCTTCTGCCCCCTTTCCCTTCTCTTCTCCCTCTGGAGAACGCATATGTTTGTGTGTTTCATGTTGCCATTCAATTCCCTGACTCCCTGCTGAATTTTTTCTGTCTTTTTATCTATCTGTTTTACTATCTGTGCAATTTCAAATGTTCTGTCTTCACCATCACTAATTCTTTCCTCTGCCTGTTCAAATCTGCTGTTATGTGCTTCCAGAGTATTTTTAATTTCTTGCCTTGTGCCTATCAACACCATCAGATCTGTAATCTTTTTATATATGTTTACCATTTCTTCTGTATGTTCTCCCAGTGTCTTCTTTATATCCTTTATCTCTTATTTTACTTCATTACGTTGATTCATGACATTTGCTTGGACATCCTTAATTAGTTGTCCCATTTTCTGCTTCTCTTCATTCTTTTTAATTTTTTTTTATTTTTTTAAAAGATTTATTTATTTACTTCCCTCCCTTTCCCCCCCCACCCCTGTTGTCTGTTCTCTATGTCTATTTGCTGCATGTTCTTCTTTGTCCGCTTCTGTTGTTGTCAGCAGCACAGGAATCTATGTTTCTTTTTGTTGCATCATCTTGTGTCAGCTCTCTGTGTGTGCGGCGCCATTCCTGGATAGGCTGAACTTTCTTTCGCACTGGGTGGTTCTACTTACAGGGCATGCTCCTGGTGCATGGGGCTCCCCTACGCAGGGACACCCCTGTGTGGCAGGGCATTCCTTGCGTGCATCAGCACTGTGCATGGGCCAGCTCCACATGGGTCAAGGAGGCTCAGGGTTTGAACCGCAGACCTCCCATGTGGTAGATGGATGCCCTAACGACTGGCCAAGTCCACTTCCCTCTTCATTCTTTTTAGTTTGCTCACTAAACTAGCCATGTCTTCCTGTTTCTTAGTATGGCTTATAATTTTTGCTGGTGTCTAGGCATCTGTTTATCTTGATGGGCTTATTCAGATGGTTAGCTTTCTATTTCTACTCTAGGGTTTTATTTCAATTTGTTTGGTGTTAAAGTTCCTCTTTGACACTTGGTTCCACTTATTTTATATCCTTGTAGTTGTATTAAAGCCATAGAAAAGGAAAGAAAGGAGAAGAGAAAATAATTTAAAAAAAAAGAAAGAAAGAGATGGAAAAGAACCTTAAAAAGAACCAGGAAGAAAAGAAAAAAATAAGCAATAAGAGTGAAAAATCATAAAAAATTAAAGGGATTAAGAATAAAAAAGGTCGGAAAACGGACTTTGGCCCAGTGGTTAGGGCGTCCGTCTACCATATGGGAGGTCCGTGGTTCAAACCCCGGGCCTCCTTGACCCGTGTGGAACTGGCCATGCGCAGTGCTGATGCGCGCAAGGAGTGCCGTGCCACGCAAGGGTGTCCCCCGCGTGGGGGAGCCCCACGCGCAAGGAGCGCGCCCGTGAGGAAAGCCGCCCAGCGTGAAAAGAAAGAGCAGCCTGCCCAGGAATGGCGCCGCCCACACTTCCCGTGCCACTGACGACAACAGAAGCGGACAAAGAAACAAGACGCAGCAAATAGACACCAAGAACAGACAACCAGGGGAGGGGGGGAATTAAATAAATAAATAAATCTTTAAAAAAAAAAAAAAAAAGAATAAAAAAGGTGGAATTAAAAAAAGAAACAGGAAAAAATAAAGTACAAGTCCAGAAAGATGAGAAGAAAGAAAATGAAGACCAAACAAGAGAAGGTGGAATGAAATAAAAGCAACAAAGTGGGGAAAATTAAAGAAAGAAAAGAAAGAAAGAAAGTAAGGAGGAAAAAGAAAAGAAAAGAAAGAAGGAAAGCATCTCAGGCTGCTAGTGCTCCCCAACCAATCACCCTGCAGCCTGCCCCCCCTCCCCCAGGTAAAGTACCCAGGTGTAGAGAAAAGAATAAGGAATAAAAATTAAATTAAATTTAAAAAACCTAAAAAGAAAATCTCTAAGTCCCCTGTCCCACAGCTGCTTGTCCCCTTCAACTCTTACTCCCTGCAGCATCCCCACCCCGCTATCCTTTGGTCCTGTTAGGCTTTTTTTTTTTTAGGAGGTACCGGGGATTGAACCTGGGACCTCATATGTGAAGCAGGCACTCAACCACTGGGCATTCAAACTTCTGAAGGCCTCTGCAAGCTTGTTGTCTGCCTCTGCCCACCCTCTTTTCCCTCAGGCCAGTTAGGCTTCTGTCGTTTTGCTCTCCAGGCTTTCCACTCTCTCAGGCTGTTCGGCCCCTGTCAGCCCACTCCCTGGCTGACCCAGTTCCTCCCTCTCTCCCAGGGTGGGTGGGTGCAGCGACCTGCTTGATCAGCTTCCCCCTCCCCTCTCCCTGGGGCTGCTTCAGGGCTGGCTGGTGTTTGTTTTGTTTTGTTTTTGTTTCTGGTCGCCAGCCCTATTTCCCCTCCCGCTACACCTTTCTCCCCCTGGGTTGGCTGGGTGCCAGTGCCCCACACCTGTTTGCCCTGCAGCTCCCCACCTCAAGAGCCTGCCAGGTACAGGGTTGGGGTTTTCCTCAGTCTCCAAGCCAGCTGAGCTCTGATCTTCCAGCCAAGTCACTTCCTGGCTTCCCACGACCTCTGAGCCAGCTGCGGTTCCCTTTCCCCCCACCACCTGGGTCCCCCTTTCTAGCTGCCCCTCCAATTACAGTCTGCAGCTTCCCTTCTGCCAGGTAATCCTGCCTACCTTCCCTCAGTTTCTGGAGAATTCACTATGCCATCATCTTCGAGATATCCTTCTAGTATGGCATTTTTAGAGCCCTTAAAGAAAAATGCTGGCATGTCATCAACCTGCCAATGTAAGACATCCCTAGAAAAGTTTCCCTGAGAATCAGCTAATGAAAAGACAAATCCCACTGGCTTAGAACTCCAGAGGATGACAGAGACTGGAGAAGGACGCCACAGACACTGAATTGAAGAAAAAAGAAGATAATCTCCAGATCCAGTAGGAAACTTCCATCCCAGACTCCTCTCCCTCCTCCTCACTCAGCCCCTTGCAGCTTAGGGCTCACACAGAGGCTGCCTAGCCCTGTTTCCTCTTGCCACATATTCAGACTATAGAGCTACCCACAGCAGCAAGTTAGAACTCCACACATTTCCAGGAACAGGACCGCAAGTCTTCAGAGACCCAGAGCACAGAGGGCAGAGCACAAGCCACTGGGTCAGGCTGAATACAAAAGAGCCCCCAGGAGAAAAAGAGAAATACGTATGTGTAAATATATATATATATATATATATATATTTTTTTTTTTTTTTAAGATTTATTTTTATTTATTTAATTCCCCTCCCCCCGGTTGTCTGTTTTCTGTGTCTTTTTGCTGCGTCTTGTTTCTTTGTCCGCTTCTGTTGTCGTCAGCGGCACGGGAAGTGTGGGCAGTGCCAATTCCTCGGCAGGCTGCTCTGCTCCCTCCTTCGCGCTGGGCGGCTCTCCTTATGGGTGCACTCCTTGCGCGTGGGGCTCCCCTACGCCGGGGACACCCCTGTGTAGCAGGGCACTCCTTGCGTGCATCAGCACTGCGCAGGGGCCAGCTCCACAGGGGTCAAGGAGGCCCGGGGCTTGAACCGCGGACCTCCCATGTGGTAGACGGATGCCCTAACCACTGGGCCAAAGTCCGTTTCCCACATATGTGTAAATATAGAGAGAGGCAGGGGCGTGGCCCAGGAAGACTGCAACAGAACTGTGGGAAAGAGGTGGGCACACCCAATCAGTTTCTGTTGGCTGGACCACCTAAATTTAAAACAGACTTTTCAGTATTGACTCACCTTTCTGGATTGATCCCATTTGGCTCCCTGGAGCGGGAGACCCTAAGAAGAAACCAGAGGCAGAAAAGCCTCACAGGAGAAAACAGGGGAGACGATACTGAACTTCTGTACAACAGGATGGATCTCAGAACTGAAAAGTGTAAGGAAAGGGGGCAGTGAGTGAGGGAGAGAATTTAAACAAATAATTGGAGCTGGAGAGAAAATTATGCACATAAACAAACAGAACAAGATTCCCAGAGAAGGAACAGAAGAAAAGAAGTTTTCTCCTGGAGGTGAAACAGTTGCACAAATAGTACAATCTTAAAAATTGTACTGCATATCCAGAGCAAGAATCATATGAAGAAAAGATGAGAAAATCTTAACAGTAAACCATGGGCTACTCTAAAGGTTCAGAATAAATTTTCTCAGCCTCAGAATTATAAGTTTGTAAGCCAATAAATCCCCATTGTAAAAGCCAACCCATTTCTGATATGTTGCTTTTGGCAGCCTAGCAGATGAAAACATCTATCCCACACCATATGCAAAAATTAACTCACAATGGATCAAAGACCTAAATGTAAGAACCGTACCATAAAACTCTTAGAAAAATGTAGGCAAGCATCTTCAGGATCTTGTGTTAGGCAATGGTTTCTTAGACTTTATACCCGAAGCACAAGCAACCAAAAGAACATAGATAAATGGAACCTTATCAAAATTAAAAACTTCTGTGCATCAAAGGCCTTTATCATAAAAGTAAAACTATAACCTACACAATGGGAGAAAATATTTGGAAACCATGTATCTGATAACGATTTAATTTTCAGAATATATAAAGAAATCCTTCAACTCATGAACAAAATGACACACAACCCAATGGAAAAATGGATGAAGGACTTGACTAAACATTTCTCTAAGGAAGATATACAAATGGCCAATAAGCATATGAAAACATGCTCAACATCATTAGCCATCAAAGAAATGCAAATTAATACTACAATGAAGAAATACCACTTCACACCTACTATGATGGCTATTATTAAAAAATCAGAAAAGTACAAGTGTTGGAGAGGATGCAGAGCTATAGGAGCTCTTGTACATTATTGATGGAAATGTAAAATGATGCAGCCACTTTGGAAAATTTTGGTAGTTCCTCAGAAAGTTAAACACAGAATTACCATATGACCCAGCAATTCCATGACTGGTGTATACCCAAAAGAATTGAAAGCAGGCACTTGGATATTTGTACACTGATGTCCATCACAGCATTATTCACAGTAGCCAAAAGCTGGAATGAGAATGGATGTTCATAGTTAAGAGGTGGATTGTGACAGAGACTAATTACCATCCTACATAATTCTTCCAGAAAAGAGAATGTGCCCAATGCATTTTATGAAGTTGCTATAACCATGAAACCAAAACTGATAAGAATAGAGCAAGAATAAAAATTATTCAAAATCATCCATATTCTCAGTTATGAATTGGATGCAAAAATCCTGAATAAAATATTAGCAAATCAAATTCAGAAATTTACCAAAAAAAGAAAATAAATCATGACCAAGTAAAATTTATCCCAGGAATGTAATATTGATTTAACAATAAAAAACAATAAATAATATTCACTGTATTTGCAGAGTAAATGAGAGAAACTGTATGTTCACATCAACAGAGGTAGAAAAGTATTGGCAAAATTCAAACCCATTAATGATTTTTTAAAAACTTGAAGATCTGGTAAGGAGTTATCACAACAGATTCACATGAAGCATAGCTCTTACCCCATGTTAAATTTAACTAATGATTTAAAGGGTGAAGGCAATCACAAGGCATCAGTATTCTTTCCTTGGAGAAGCCCAGTACTGTCAGGTGCAGCTCCCCACTTAGCTTCTCCCTCTCTCACATCAGGAGAAGTCTGTTCCAGTTTCAAATTTAACAGGCAAGTATGTTCCTAGCAATTTGTAGGAAGCTATTGCTTGCACAGAGGGGAACATTTTGATTATGGCACATCTCTATCTTATACCCCACTCATTACACAGCCATGTAACTATCTGCCATTCTCTGGCTAGCCATGTTCCCCATAAATCCATAAACCAGAGTTATTTACAGTAATCAACCTGGACAGGTCGGGAATATCCTGCTAAAAACATTTCATAGATGAAGATTCTCTGTTGTTTTTCTGCTAGTAAATACCATTAATATGTTTACAAAGAGCAGGAGTTATCATATATTTACAAGATTTGACCAGGGTCATTTCTTTTTCCCCAGACCCCAGGAGAGAGGTGGAATGGGTTGCAGGCCTGATAGGTTTTTGTTTTGTTTTGTTTTGTTTTGTTTTTAAAGCAGTTTTACTGATATCTATTCATATACCATGCATTCCATCCAAAGTGTACAATCAATGGCTTTTAATATAATCACAGTGTTGTGCATTCACCACCACAAAAAATTTTAGAACAACTTCATTACTCCAAAAAGAAAAACTCCATACCCTTAGCAGTCACCTCTCAACCCCTTTATCAGGCCTGACATTTAACTCCTTCCTTCCCAGAAGGGAACTTCCTTAATCCCATAAATGATATCTACCATAAATGTGTTTTGTGTGTATATTAAAAGTTCTTCAGGCAGCAGATGTGGCCAAGCACTTGAGCACCTGTTTCCCACAAGGGCGGTCCCGAGTTCGGTTCCTGAAAACAAAGACAAATAAGCAAACAAATGATAAAAACAACTCAGGGGAGCCGAGTTGTTTTGGCTCCATGGTTGAGCGCCGGCTTCCCATTCATGAGGTCCTGGGTTTAATCCCCAGTCCTGGTACCTAAAAAAAAATTTTTTTAAAGTTCTTCATAACACAAAGCAAACACAAAACCAAACAAATAACAGAAATTGAGAAACTCACACCAGAGAATCACTAATGTACCTGTTATGAAGCTGGAAGTTTCATTTAAAGATTCTTTATAAGGACAAGGTTTCAACTGATAATAATATATATATTGAAGGGCCATTTCAAATGTGATCCAGGAGGCAGTGGCCATGGTGTTCAACCTAGGGAAAAATACGCTCACCTGGAAATAAGGTCAATTTCCCACATTGGCAGGTCGACCCAGAGTTTCCCTTGGTTTAAACTGATGTTAAAAAAAATAAAACCTTCTAGAAAGAGGTAGAAATGGATGGTGATGAGGGTCCTGCAACATTGTGAAAGTGATTAATCCCAATGAATGATATGCTTGGGAGGGGTTGGGATGGGAAGATTTATGTTGTATATATGGTTCCACAATTAAAAAAAAAAAAGGAGAAAGTAAAGAGATAATAACAAAAATAAAATAAAATAAAACCTTCCTTTGAAGAACAAAACATTTGGTGATAACCACCTCACAATTCCCCCAAGGTCCATGTGGATCGGTTTGAAATTATTTCATGAATCCCAAAAAAGAGAAAGATTATGTTTGTGAACTAAACCATTCCTGTGGGTGTGAGACCATTTCAGTTGGATTACATCAGTGAGGCATGACTCAGATTGAGTCTCCACCCTTTTGCTGGGTCTGATAAAAACGGAGACACAAGAAAAGGAAGCTGTCATATTTGATCCTGCCATGTGAAAAAGAGGAGTACAGAAAAATAGAGAAGCCCAGGGGAAGGCTGGGACCTTGGCAGAGATCAGCAGTCATCTTGATTTGCCAGGTAACTGGACAATAGGATCAACAGTAGCAGACTTTGGTGAGAAAGCCCCTCTGATGGTGCCTTGATTTGGATATTTCATGGCCTCGGAACTGTAAGCTTTTTTTTTTTTTTAACTGTAAGCTTTTATCCCGAATAAGTCCCCTTTGTAAAAGCCAACCCATTTCTGATCCTTCGTAATGGCAGCCCTTTGGCAAACTAAAACAGTCCAGAACATGGAGATACAGAGCAGGTAGTATGTTAGGGATCGACTTTGCCCTTGCTATCAATTACAGACCCAGACATTAGAGCTCCTTACTGGCAGGAGAGTAGACGGAGCACACCTTTACCTTTATCCCAGTACAGGTTTCCATAATTATTAGGTACTCTAGCATTTGCTCTGGACAAAGTGGATGCCCTCTGGCTAGATGTGCAACTTCTCCTCTTCTTACAGATCACTGGAAACTTCACAGCAGCTCCTGACCCTGTTGTTTAAGTATCTCACACATCCACTCCCAGTGGAGACCTTAGGGAATGCCTGAGAAGTTGTCTGGAGTTTCTCAAGCGACTCTTTTTGAAAGTCTTTTAAAGAGTAACTACAACTATCTCATTGTCCTGGGTGCTCCTCGACAGGATAAATACATCAGGAGCTGGCCAGCATAAATGCAGAGCTAAGGCTAGAAAGAATACAACTCTTCTCTTTTTAAGTTTAGCACTGTGTCAGCTGCCATTACCACCTTTTTTATAAATCATTCCTATAATAGGCCATACACATCCCAAATTCTAGAGACACCTGTAGTGTGGCTCTCCAGTAAGAGTTTGAGAGTCATCAGTTTTTGCTCATTGCCAAAGTGGCCTGAAAGCTGACCGGAGGAGTTTTACATGAAGACGTGTTCTGTGACTTGCCAGGGTGGTTACAGCTATGGTATAATTGCAATTTTCTGGCCCTTCCTCCTATGGGAAGCAGTATAGACAATCTTAGTGAGGGGGTATAGCCCTTTTCCATCTTCCCAAAATGATAATCAAACTATAGATTAATAGTTAATGTATAAAATCTGGTAGTTGAGTATGTATTAATATATATGCACTCCATTACCCTGAACATGCAGCTGTGGTTGTCACTCCTCATTCAGTCTGGGGGGAATATATATTGTGCTGTGATTGCTCTGTCTTATTCTTTCTTTTTTTTTTTTTTTAAGATTTATTTTATTTATTTCTCTCCCTTTCCCTCCACCGTCTGCTCTCTGTGTCAACTCGCTGTGTGTATTTTTCTGTGCCCACTTGCACCCTCAGTGGCACCGGGAAACTGCGTCTCTTTTTTGTGACGTCATCTTGCTGCGTCAGCTCTCCGTGTGTGTGTGTGTGTGTGTGTGTGTTCCCTCCTCCCTTATCTAAAGAATTTGATTCTTTTTAATTAAAAACATTGATTTGGAGGGTACTTAACTAAGGAAAGCCTGAATATAATTTTAGATCAAAATGAATATATTGTTTTGAATGTACTTACTGGCAATTCTTCATTCAGTGTGCTACCTTTGACAGTTGAAAGCTGTTTTAGCAATTTGAAGTGTTGGTTTATGCAAACATGACCCGTAGGACCAATAATCTGAATGGCAGTGAAATCCTTTGGCATAAATTGGAGGAAAAAATTCGAATATTTCAAGAGACAGGAATGCTGGATTGATTTATATATTCATCTTTCTGACCAACCCAATGATTATTTCTTGAAAAGGTATAAAATTCACCTCCTTTACCAAAGCTAGACAACTGATGAAGAAAGTGCCAGAATTATTTTTTAAAATCACTTTTCTGACCATCTTCTCTAAGCCAAGAATGTGAGGGGATGGATCTTTACTTGAAATTGACTCTGATTTCAAGGAAGATGAAAGGATTCTTGGGTGTCAGAGGCCAAATGGTGGCAGGTACCCACCAAATATGAAGTGGGAAGGGTTACCAATAAACAGCAAAAGGGCTGGCGTTCAGTTAGACTAGTCTGATCCACAGAGAACTTTGGAAACAACTAACTGATCATGGACAGCCTACTGAGGTCCCACTTAATTTTTGTAACAATAGTAGGAAAAAAATACCTTCATACCCAGTAAATATAGGCCTATCTTTTTTTTTCTATTTCTCTCCCTCTCTCCACCTTCCCCCCTACCCGCCCCCCCGTATGCTCTGTGTCCATTCTCTGTGTGTTCTTCTGTGTCCACTTGTGTTCTTGTCCGCAGCACTTTTTTTGCATAGGGTGGCTCTCCTTCCAGGGTGCAGTCCTGGCACGTGGGGTTCCCCTATGTGAGGGACACCCCTGCATGGCACAGCACTCCTTGCATGCATCAGCACTATGCATGAGCCAGCTCACCACACAGGTCAGGAGGCCCTGGGTTTGAACCCTGGACCTCCCATGTTGTAGGCGAATGCTCTATCAGTTGAGCCAAATCCACTTCCCAATATAGGCCTATCTTGATCAACCACAAAAGACAATTTTGATGTCTTATTCAATTTCCATACCTGAATCAATTTGTGGGCACACGGACCACTGAATAAAAGGAAAATTAAGGACCCTTAATGAAAGATCCAACAATAACATCAGAAGTCCATCCTATGACTATTTCTCCTACCTTTCTCCAAAGGACTTTGCTCAGGAAAATACCCAAACATTTTAGGGACTTTCAGACACTGGCCACACAAATTCCTGGAGACCCAGAATGCCTCTGTGCTGCACCAGAGTGCAGGCTTATGGAAGTGCATGAGTCAATGTTCAGTCAGGAAAATAGAAACCAGTCTATATTTCAAGCAGATAGGGATTTAAGGCAGACACTTGGTTACAAAGACATTGGAAATGCTGACGAAGCTGCGGGTAAAAGAAGGCATTATCCAGAATCCTGGAAACTGCTACCATCTTTGGACTGAAGCCCACAACTCCACACTCACTACTGACAATGCTTGAGGCTCCACTGTTGCCAAATCTAAGGCTCCTCCTTCTTCTTACCTTCAAATACAATCAAATGCCTCCTAATGGCAGACCTTAACTGGAACCCAACTATCAATGGAGTCTGGGAAATATAGTTTTCAGGCTTCTAACCCTGGTAGTAGAGAGAAGATTATAGAGGGGTGGTTGAAATTCTAAGTAGCAAGAGACAATGTGAGGCACAGAGAGTCAAGTGATCAGTGGAGTTTTGACCAAAGTCCTTTTAAAGGTAGATCTAGTGGGACCCCAAATCCATCTGGTAGTTTTGTCCTCATTTGTAGAGTTGAAATAAATAACTTCACACACCAGAAAAACCCTACATTGGCTCCCAGATCATAAGTTAAAAGGCTTTTTATTACAGGAAAAGAAAAAGCAGAAGTCATCAAAGTTCCTTATTCCCAATAAAATAAATGTAAATTAGAATAAAAAATCCTGAGGTATTGCAAAGATCACTGCCACCACCAAAGACAAATGATGCAGAGGTGGTGATTTCTGTCACATCCATATCCATGTCTTCTATTTGGACAGTGAAAAAAACAGGTGGGTCTTGAAGAAGGTAGAGGAATATTGTAAACTTAAGCAAATGGTGATATCAGTTGCAACTGCTGTCCCTGGTGTGGTTTCTTGTTTGTTTGTTTATTCTCTTTTGCTTTCTTTTCAGAAATATATCAAAACAACCTTGAAACCTGGTCAGGCAAATGCATCTTTCTCCGTTATGACAGAGAATATTTTAAAAAAAAATAGGTTTTACTTGGCAGTATACCTTTATAACCCTTCCTCAAAGAAGGTTTAACTCTTTGCTCTATGTCCTAATTTAGTCTGAAAATCCTGACTCTGCCACTGTCTGAATTAATCAGGGTTCAATGTGGGAAACAGAAACCACTTAAGGTATTTCAAGCAGACCTTGCTTGCTAGCAGTCATTGCTGCAGGAAGATTACCTCTGCCTCACTTCTGCTTTCCCAAATCTCATGTGGATGCATCATAATTCACATCCAGAAACTTAGCTGCAAGGAAGTCTGGTAAACTTTTTTTTTTAGCTTTCAAGTCTCTCAAATAGAAGAAGAGTAGACTGGAGGTTATCCATTCCACAGCTGTCACCCTGTTCCCCTACACTGGTGACCTGTACTGAAAGAACCCAAAAAGTAGAAAGTAACAGGTGCCAAAGGGTAGGACACAAACCTAATGAAAATATAGCAACCTGCCTCTTCATTATAATTCTGGGGTTGCATGGTTTGAGACACATCAAGATATTCCCACCAAAGCAAAGGACAGGAGACTGAGCTTTAGACAGCCTTCCTCTACAAAGAAGGTCCAATGTTTGATAGGTCTCTTTGGATTTTAGAGGCAATGTAAAACATACTTGGATGCACTACTCCTATCCATTTGCCAGTTTCCAGCTTTGAGTAAATCTAGGACCAAAAAAGGGCAAGAAAGAACCCTACAACAGGTTCAGGCTGCATTGCAAGTGGTTAGACCTTTTGGCCTTAACGACTGAACAGATCCATGGCTCAAGGTGTCTGAGGTAAATTAGGATCTGAGCAGCCTATTGCAAACACTGATAGAAGGATTACTGTAGATCTTTGGGGCTTGGGGTTTGGAGTCAAAATCATGCCTCATTCATAAGCAAGTATTTTCTTTTTGAGAAATAGCTCCTGGATTTTTATTGGGCTATAGTAATGACTGCACCTCTTCATATGACACTAAGTGAACTTGAGTGTGAACTGCCCATCACAAATTTGGTATTTTAAGATTTCTCTATGTCCAAGTGGAAATGGTCCACAAAGAATATAACCCAAAGAGCCTTGAAGGTACAAGTAAGATGCATGAGCAGGTTGTCCCCACTCCCATTGTGTGCTTATTCCTGCCACATTGTTACATCTCCTTCAACCCAAATGATTGGGAAAGAAAAATTGTGGAATTGCTTTATGCTGGTACAAAGAAGACCCAGAGGGAGAGTGGAAAAAAGAAATCTTCCTGGTGGCAGAACTTTGTCTCAGGAGAGATGTCCTAAGATAAGGGTTGATACTGACTTATATGCAGTGGCTACTGGAGGAAATGAAATAAGAAGTTTGGGACAAAATGTTTGGAACAAAGATAAAAGGATATACCTGCTAAAATGAACCCAAACCATTAGAATAATCATGTCCATGTAAACGATCATGACAAGGCTCCACTGTAGAGGACATATTTAATAATGAGGACAAGATGACCAGCTCTGTAGGTACCAGTCAACCTATATCCCTTGCCACTCCAGGACTTTCTCAGTGAACTTAGGAACAAAGGGAACTCCTTGAAAGGGATGGAAGCTATGCATGAACTCAAAATATGGTCAAGTGTAGCAGATGCTGTTGGTCACCCATCTAACTTTCCTGAGATCACTTTTACCTGTTCAGTATATCCATCTCCCAGCTTGTTGATTGCATTGCTGCTAATAGCTTACCTGCAACCTTCTCTGGAGGATTTATCATGGGTGACTGGGCATACCTTGGCTTCCAGAAGTAAAGGGAAGTTTATATCCTCTACCTCCCTTGCTGCTCCCTCCCAACCCCCAGCATGGCCCATAACCAGACAGAGCAAGTGCAGGGGTAAAAAGTCCAGCTCCATTGCCTCAAAGCAGGATAAACTCTGTACTGCAGTTTATACTCCAGAGCTACCTGGGGGGGGGGGTGTCAATCTGAGGCAAGACTTCACTTGAACCCCATCTTTGCTCAACTGCCCTATCCCATTTCCCCCTACTCCCTTACAGGTTTCTCCTGAGTGCACTCCCTTAATAGATCACTTGTACATGAATCTCCATCTCTGGCTCTACCTCTAGGAAATCCACACTAAAACATCTTGCCATCACTGGACTCTGGATACTAGCTGTGGCCATTTCATGTCACCATTTTATGAATTCCCTCACTTAGATTCAAAGTCCCAAATGAGAGCAACTCATTGATCCAGCCTAGACCCCACACTCCTTCCTTAGCTCCAAGATCATCAGAAAATTGTGCCTGGGGTTTCAGGGTTTTGGAGTGGGAGGTAAGTCTTGTTTCTCAATAACAGTTGCCAGTGGGAAATTTCCTGAACACGGTTCCTTGCACAATTAAACTTTTTTGACTCACTCAAAAATTATTTGCTTCTTATCCCCATGACTGTAAGAGGGGGTGGGAGGAATGCATTTTAAAAGCTTTTGGTGTCCAAGGGAAAAATGCCTTCACCCAGTGACATAATTTTTCCACAAAATTGGAAGTTGACATTGCCACTCAACCATTTGAGTGCCTCACGCCACTGAACAGACAGGCAAAAAAGGAGTCAAGATATTTCCTGTGATGTTTAACTCTGACTACCAAGGGAGAATAAGTCATTGGCACAGAGTGGGAAAGGAGGTGCAAGGATAGATTCTCCTATACTATATTCCCTACGGATCCTACTCCTACTACAGTATCCTGTGATCAAAGTTATTGCCAAGACCTCTGTGACTGTATATAAGAGGATCTCCCAGGGCACAGGACTCTCAAGAATGAAGGGCTTGGGCGGTGGACTTGGTCCATTGGTTAGGGCGACCGTCTAACACATGGGAGTCCGTGGTTCAAACCCCGGGCCTCCTTGACCCATGTGCAGCTGGCCCATGTGCAGTGCTGATGTGCGCAAGGAGTGCCCTGCCACGCAGGGGTGTTCCCCGTATAGGGGAGCCCCACTCACAAGGAGTGCGTCCTGTAAGGAGAGCCCCCCAGCACGAAAGAAAGCGCAGCCTGCCCAGGAATGGTGCCGCATACATGGAGAGCTGACACAAGATGACGCAACAAAAATGAAGAAACACAGATTCCCGTGCAACTGACAACAACAGAAGCGGACAAAAAAGAAGACGCAGCAAAAATAGACACAGAGAACAGACAATCACGGTGGGAGGCCGGCAGGGGGGGCATAAATAAATAAATAAATCTTAAAAAAAAAAAAGAATGAAGGGCTTGGTCTCTCCTTGGGTTCTGCTGCTGGCTGAAGGTAAAAGAAACCTGAAATACGGAGCGGATGTGACTTAAGCGTTTGAGTGCCCCCCCTCCCGCATGGGAGATCCGGGTTCTGTTCCCAGTGCCTCCTGAAAACAACAACAACAACAACAAGCAAAACAAATGAAAAAACCAACTTAGGGAGGCCGATGTGGCTCAGTGTTTGAGCATCGGATTCCCACACATAAGGTCCCAGGTGCAATCCCTGGCTCCTGGTACCTCCAAAAAAAGGAAACCGGGAGTAGATAGTGAAGAAGGAAAGCCATAAATACCAGATCAGCCTTGGGATGAACTATATAAGTGAGGTTTATAGCCTCTACTTGAATTTCCTTCCTCCGACATAAATATTTACATATTTTAAATACTTCTTCTCTTTCATCTCCCTTTTCCCCACTATTGTGTCTAAGCAGTTGTACAGGGAAATTAATTTCACCATTTGGTTAGAGATGGCAGCTTATGAAGAAGAAATTGTGAGAGCTGGAGGATGACTGTCAAGACTTTGGGTGCCTTCCTTAAGATGTAAGAAGGGTGTTTTTAATAATAGGAGTGATGACTGCTTTATAGTAGATGGAAAGAAAATCTCAGTTTGGATACAAGGTGTGTGTGTTTGGCAGCAAGTGGGGTACACTATAGAGGATAGTTATGCTTGGGCCACCTGCATCCAACCCCAATCTCCCTTTTGGGAAACCCCTCACTGTCTTGTGTTGGTAAGAAGGAAATCCCACTGCTGTGTCTTTCTACCTAAGCAGAGGGAGCGAGATCTTTCCTCCATCCTCTTCCAAATACAGCCAGGCTTATGATATAGAAGTCCCACAAAACAATGCTGGAGGCATTTTTACCATTTTACCAATGAGAAAAAAGAGGAGCAAAAAGGTAATGTGGCTCAGCATCCCTGGACCAGTCCACATCGCCACCTACTGGTGGCCTTAGTGACAGGGCCATGTGGGGAGCCAAAATCATCAGCTCTTCTGTAGCAACATCTTTTGCTCTTTGGACCACAAATATCTACTTCCTTGGTAGTTATAAGAGTTACATCGCCAAAGGCCTCAACCCGGCTTCGCGCCCGGCTCGGCCTTCTCGGCTCCTTCTTCTCCATGGCTCCCAAGGGTGGCTCCAAGCAGCAGTCCGAGGAGGACTTGCTCTTGCAGGATTTCAGCCGCAACCTCTCGGCCAAGTCCTCCGCGCTTTTCTTCGGGAACGCCTTCATCGTGTCTGCCATCCCCATCTGGTTATATTGGCGAATATGGCATATGGATCTTATTCAGTCTGCTGTTCTGTATAGTGTGATGACCCTAGTAAGCACTTATTTGGTAGCCTTTGCATACAAGAATGTAAAATTTGTTCTCAAGCACAAAGTAGCACAGAAGAGGGAGGATGCCGTTTCCAAAGAAGTGACTCGAAAGCTTTCTGAAGCTGACAATAGAAAGATGTCTCGGAAGGAGAAAGATGAAAGAATCTTGTGGAAGAAGAATGAAGTTGCTGATTATGAAGCTACAACATTTTCCATCTTTTATAACAACACTCTATTCCTGGTCTTGGTCATTGTTGCTTCCTTCTTTATATTGAAGAACTTCAACCCCACAGTGAACTACATTTTGTCCATAAGCGCTTCATCAGGACTCATTGCCCTCCTGTCTACTGGCTCCAAGTAGACTATGTCAGCATCCCCCCGACTTTGTATCTAGGGGTGGCCTGTGGTATATGGAAAAGTAGCAGGGTGGTCAGGGTGTAGCCTGGAGGTTGAGGATTTAAAAATCCAACAAAATGTAATTCAGTATTTGTTTATTGGCTCTTTTTGACAGATTGTTGAAATTAAATGAATTGAAAGAGAAAAAAAAAAAAAGAGTTACATGACCTAGCCTAATCTCTTGGAAGGTCTGTAAAAGCAGACTTGGACTTCCCTGAGGGAAAGACTCCTTCCTGCTTGGACAACACGCTTCAGCACATAACTGAGGGGTTCCGGGCTACTGGTAATGTTCTCTTCCTGACTCCCTGCCTTAGAGAGCCCACAATTACATAAGCCACTTCCTTAAAATATATCTCTTTGCATGTGTCAAAAAAGAAAAAAAGTCCAATGAGATAACAATGCCCAGCACATCAATGGTGATTCAGAGCAGGTTAAGTGTACAATGGGGACTAGGAGAATACTGGTAGAAGTTTAACAACTGGCTTAGGGGTAAATGGGCATGATTTGTAATATTTGTAGATTTCCGTCATCTAAATAATCCCACCTCCATCAATTTTAAGCTATCAGCATGACATCACTGCATGCAGAGTTGGAAATAGAAGTGTATTAAGTAGCACACCATTATAATATTTCTACCATCTAGATAAAATAGGTGTAAATAACCTCAAGAGCATAGATGATAGTGAAATGTATAAAAATAATTAGATAGTGAAGAGTTTGGGATATTTGTTACATTTTGTCTGTTTGTTTGTTTTAGGAGGTACCAGGGATTGAGCCCAGGACTACATGTGAAGCAGGTACACAACCACTGAGCTACACCCATTCCCGTTACATTTGGGTTTTGTTGTTGTTGTTTATAATTTGTTATATCCCCTCCCCCCTTGTGGCTTTTTTGTGTGCTGTCTGCTCTGTGTCCATTCGCTGTGTGTTCTTCTGTGTCTGTATTTATTTATTTTTATTTCCCCTCCCCCATTGCAGCTTGCTTGCTGTCTGCTCTCTGTGTCCATTTGCTGCACATTCTTCTCTGTTTTTGCTTGTCTCCCTTTTTTTGTTGCATCACCTTGTTGAGTCAGCTCTCTGCAGTGCTTGCAGGCCTGGCAGCGCTCTGCATCGCTTTTGGGCTGGTAGGCTCTCCACAGCATGTGGGTGAGCCTGCCTTCACAAGGAGGCCCCAGGATGCAAATCCAGGGCCTCCCATATGGTAGACGGGAGTCCAGCTGATTAAGCCAAAGCCACTTCCCTACATTTGGTTTTAATATAATTTATTTAGTTATAAATTTGCATAATTTAATTTTTAATTTTTATCACAAACTGCATCAGAACAGCTTATTTTTCAGCTATTTCAAAAAAAGTTAGAGATATCAGTTATTTCAGAATGCATTTTCCCTAGTTATTTCAGAATGCATAACTAGAGTATGAGTTTTACATTTTATTCATTTTAGTTAAAATTTGCATGCACTAGAGTTCACACATTTTAACTGATGCCTTTTAACAAAGGCAGACATCTATGTAAGCCAATCCCCTAGCAAGTTATAGAATATTAACCAATCAACCTTTACTCCACAGTTTCCTCATGCTCCTTCTCAGTGTCCACCTCTAGCCAAACAAAGACTTTTTTTTTCTAACTTTATTTTTAAAGAAGTTTTAGATTACAGAAAAGTTACATCGAAAATATAAGGGATTCCCATAGACCCTACCTCTTTCCCCTCTCACGTTTTCCCCTATTAATAACATCTCTCATTAGTGTGGTACATTTGTTACAATTGATGAACAAATATTGAAGCGTTGTTACCAACCATGGTCTATAGTTTACATTATGGTTGACACTTTTCATTGCACAATTTTATAGGTTTTGGCAAAATGTATAATGGCCTATATCCATCATTGCATCATACAGAACAATTCCAATGGCCCAAAAATGGCCCATGTTACACCTATTCTTCCCTCCCCCTCCACTCAGAACCTCTGGTGACCACTATCTTTATATCAATGTTACAAATTCTTCCACTACTGGAATAATTTTTTTTAAGATCTATTTTTTTTATTTCTCTCCCCTTCCCCCACCCCGCCCCAGTTGTCTGTTCTCTGTGTCCATTTGCTGTGTGTTCTTCTGTGTCCGCTTCTATTCTTGTCAGCGGCACCAGGAACCTGTATCGCTTTTGTTGTGTCATCTTGTTGTGTCAGCTCTCTGTGTGTGCAGTGCCACTCCTGGGGAGGCTGAATTTTCTTTCACGCTAGGTGGCTCTCATTACGGGGCACACTCCTTGCGAGTGGGGCTCCCCTACACAGGGGACACCCCTGCGTGGCACGGCACTCCTTGCGCGCATCAGCACTGCACGTGGGCCAGCTCCACACGGGTCAAGGAGGCCCTGGTTTTGAACCTTGGACCTCCCATGTGGTAGGCGGATGCTCCATCTGTTAAGCCAAGTCCGCTTCCCTACTAGAATAATGTTACGTTTACTTGGGTCCATAGTTGAATCTCCTGTTGTGTTTGTTCCTTCTGCAATCTTGAGGATTTGGGGATGGTGATGCCCACTCTGCTTCTGATTGAGAGGGGGCTTAGATCCCATGGGGCAGATGGATGGAACTGTCTTGTTTGCAGTTGTAGATACTCTCTGTTATTTGGGACAACCATTGTCCATCATCATCATTTTGTTAGTTGTCCCAGGCAAGTCCAATGAACTGGAGAGTAGATATTTGCTGCAACTCTGCTGAGATTCAGGGCTCAACTGGCATATGAATAGACCAAAGATATATATTTAATAGGTATAGTGCTAATTATAGGTTCAAATAAAAGGGGCAGAAGAACTGTGTGTAGGAAAATTATCAATGAGTCTAACTCTGTAACATTATGGAGGTAGGTTATCATATATTTCAAGGTAAATGGCACCCAAAGGGGTGCCAATTTCCTGGGGTTGTCTGCTCTGCCTATGGTGTCCAGATATCTCTAGAGACCTCAGGAGCCCCTCTGCCTAAGTCATTGTTTACTGTGGCTATCAGTAAGATCCCCCTGAGACATGCATAAGCGTAACCTCTGGAATGACCTCCCAATTCACTTTGAAATCTCTTAGCCATAAAAACTCTTTTTGTATTTAATATTTCTCCTTCAGTCAAGGTCTTTTTCCAAATTCATCACTAGTTAGCTCTTGGTAATAACCCCCATGGTGCCAGGGCGGTTCATCCCTGGGACTCCAGTCCCATGCAGGGGGAGGGGAAAGCAGTGAACCTATATGCTGAATTTGGCTTAGAGAGAGGTCACATTTGAGTAACAAGTTGATTTTCAGGAGGTAACTCTTAGGTAATATATATTGCTAGGCTAAATTTCAATTTTACAAGAATAAGGTTCATAAGTATAAAGATTTATCAAGGGCCTGGTGTATTGGTCTGTCCTCCTGCACTAGGCACTGCCTATGTACTCTAGAAACTCTTACCACTCTATTAGAGAATGTAGCAGGACTCCCCAGGATGGGAATTTAATATTTTGTTGGTTATTGTGTGGGTCTCCACTCACTTGTTATAGAATTTGAGAGAGGTTCGATTATTTGTGTATACAGAGGCCAGGACTCAGGAATGATTTTGAGAAGGAAAAATGGTTTATTGATGGCCGGCCGGACTCGGGAGCTTCCTGTTGTAAACCCGAGCCCCCGAACAAGACTTACGAATTTTTTTTATACAGAGAGGAAAGGTTAAATGGTCCTTTTGTTTCAGTTCTCAATAGGCTTGAATTAGCATATATATCTTCCACATCTTAGGTAAGCTTTTAGCATGGACTTCAGACATTCTAAATAAGCTTTTAGCATATTTTGTTTGCATTTCCCCTGAATACTTAAAGTTTATAGACCTTGCATTGTTAAACTGTTTCCTGGGACTGGAGTCGTTGCCATGGTCACCAAGGGCAGGACTGCAGCCTCTTACTGTCTCACACCCACAAGTCACAGACAGCTTAGGTTATCTCTGAAGAGACAAAGAGCTTCCCACCCATAGCCCACATCACACTGAGATAACACCCCATGACCATATGTACACATTCATATTCCATAAAGGCATGCCCCGGTGCATCCTTCCCCACACATTCCCCAACTACTGACACCCTGCATGTAATTTAATATTTGATAATAGCTGTAGCCAATAACCAGTTCATGAAATTCCTGAAATTTTAATCAGTTCTAGAAGACTGGTAAAAGCCAACTCCTGCACATCCCTAAACTAGATCATTTCTGCTGGCTTTCAGGCATGCCTTGTGCTGCCTCTGCCGGCAATTTAGGTGTTTTCATTTTGCACTGGGTCTCACAAATTGTGTAGCTGGAGCTACTGATAACTCTTCGCTGGAATCCCCACAGCAGAACCATGGTGGAGTTGAGCCTTGGAAACTGCCAAAAAGTCTAAAAGCATGGAGTCACCACCCTCTCCCCCCACCCCCAGGATCATCCCTGGCCTGGCTGCCTTCCACTGAGGAAGGCTGTCCCCTCCCAGGAACCAGAGGGCATCATCCTAGGACAGCTCCCACCAGCTTAATCCCACAGGTAGGGAGCCGGCCTTACCTGAGTGAGTCCACAGCACCATCTGGTGGCAGCTGCCTGTTAGGGGTCCCTGGGAGCCAAAACCTGGGTCCTTGAAAAGAATTCTCTGCCAAGAGGGAATCAGCAGTGCCGAAAGAGGGATCTGGGTCAAAGAAGGGTCTTAGGGTCAGGGACGAGGTGAATTTCCATGCATTCATACTTGACCTAAGAGCTAGCAGAGACCTTAGAGATCCTGAGGATGATGAAAAAACTAAGGTCCATTGAGAGAAATTGATCAATGCCCATAAGACAGGTTTACAATATAGTTTTACTGACTCCCAGTCCAGTGCTCTTTCAACAGACTGTTTAACTCAGCAGATGCTTATTAATCTTCTAACAGTGCTTTACACTGTTTTAAGTCCTGAGGACAGAGGTAAGAGGCTAAGGCAACGATTACCACATTAAGAACTTTATGCCATCGGATGTATTTGGTGCTTTATTGATTTATTTAATTTTCACAACAACAAAGATAAGTGTCTGCATTTTAAAGATGAAGACACTAAGACATGGGGAAGTTACTTACTCTAGGTACTTTGCTTTAGTGGCTGAGCTGGAACTAGAATCCAGATCTAGTTGACTCCAGAAGTCATGCCAGTGAAGGCAGCCATCGGTCAAGATGTGGGGATCCAGTGAAGGCAGCCATAGGTCAAGATGTGGGGATGACAAAAGAGAGCCAAGCAAAGGGCAACAGCAAAGGGTTCCACTCAGTCCACAAACACTGAGGTCCTCATAAGCAAGGCCTGTGATAGGTCTGGGGACAGGGGGATGTAGCAGTTTGATATGGTTATGAATTCCAAAAATAGATATTGGATTGTCACACCCAGGATATCACCTGGGCATGATTAAGTTATGATTAGGGCTTTGATTGGGCATGTCATTAAAGCCTTGAGTCCTCACCCCTTGGTGGGTGGGAATTCACAGATAAAAGGCATGGCAAAGGACAGAGCAGAGGGCTTTTGATGTTGGAGTTTTGAAGTTGGAGTTTGATGCTGAAGTTGGAGCCCTGGGAAGCAAGGAACGCTGAACTCAGACAAAAGCAAGACCCTGGAAGGGAGGAACCCAGGAAGCCTGAAATTTTACAGACATTGGCAGCCATTTTGCTCCAACACGTGAAAATAGACTTTGGTGAGGGAAGTAACTTATGCTTTATGACCTGATATCTGTAAGCTCCGACCCCAAATAAGTACCGTTTATAAAAACCAACCAATTTCTGGTATTTTATATCAGCACCCCTCTGGCTGACTAATACAGGGGATGAGATAAGATGATTATAAAGAAGGATAAGATGCAGTTTATCATCTGGGCAGGGAGGCAGAACCTGAGGTCAGAAGAAGTTAAGACATAACACATGAGAGATGTGCAAAAACCTGATTTTGTAAGGAAACCTTGGATTCAAATCAGAGTTCTGCCATTTCCTAGCTGTGCGATTTTGGGAAAGTCACTTCATCTCTCTGAATCTCAGCTTCTTCATCTATAAAATGGAAATTAAAAGTAGTTCCTAGCCACATGGAGCTGTTGGGGAGATCACACAAGGAACACTGTAAAATGCCCACCTGTCTAATAAATGGCACTATTGGATCTACTAATTGTAGTGCATCGCCACTTGGTCATGTCATTTTCACAGTTTGCCATTTCCTTATTAATAAACCTTTAGGGGAAAACAGACACACATACACACACAAAAATAAGCCTTTCGGGGAGTGAATGTAACTAAGTTGTTGAGTGCCTGCTTCCCATGTACTATGTACGAGGTCCTGGATTCAATTCCTGATGCCTCCTAAAAAAGAAAAACTTTCATATAAAAGCCAGACCAAAAAATAATATGATTTCACTTACAAGAAATATCCAGAATAAAAACTTCATAGAGGTTTCCAGAGGCTGAGGGAAGTGGGAATGCAGAGCTATTGCTTAATGGGTAAAAAGTTTCTGTTTTGGGTAGCTTCAGCAATGTTTTGGAGATAGAAGGTGGTGATGATTATGCCTTTGTACACAACACGTGGTCATTCATGTTCTATTAAGCTTCTGCTCTCAAGGCAGTCATGTTCCATTCTTGTGTGTCTTCAAGGACTAATTTTTAAATATTTTTTTCAGTTCGTATATAATAGAAGAAATTTATGAACCTGTAGTTTGCTATATAACTTTAAGAGAATGTAGTGGTGATATTTGATTGTTGTGTGGTACGTGTGCGCTTTCTAAAGTTAAATGCGGGAAGCAGAGTTGGCCCAATGGATAGAGCGCCCACCTACCACATGGGAGGTCCAAGGTTCAAACCCAGGACCTCCAAACCCATGCAATGAGCTGGCACACACACAGTGCTGATGCACACAAGGAATGCTTTGCCACACAGGGGTGTTCTCCGCATAGGGGAGCCCCACGCGCAAGGAGTGTGCCCCGTAAGCAGAGCCGCCCAGCACGAGAAAAGTGCAGCCTGCCCAGGAATGGTGCCACACACACAAAGAGCTGACACAGCAAGATGACGCAACAAAAAGAGACACAGATTCCTGGTGCTGCTAACAAGTATGCAAGCAGACACAGAAGAACACACAGCAAATGGACACAGAGGGCAGACAACTGGGGCAGGGAAGGGGAAAGAAATAAAAATGAATAAATAAATCTTTTGAAAAAATAAAGTTAAATGCAACTATCTGTATATCGACAACCTTTTAACCAACTGTAGTAGTTTGATATAATTGATGAATTCCAAAGAGAAATATTGGATTATGCTTGTAATCTGATCTTACCTGGGCATGACTGAGTTATGATTAGGGTGTTGAGTCCCCACCCTGGGGACTCACAGATAAAAGGCATGGCAAAGAACAGAGTTGAGGGTTTTTAACATTGGAGTTTTGATTTTGGAGTTTGATGCTGAAGACTTAAACTAGAGCCCTGGGAAGTCAACACGCAGAGGAAAGAAAAGCCAGCCCCAAGAAGAAAGGAACCTTGAACCCAGAGAAAAGCAAGCCCCAGGAACATAAAACCCAGGAAGCCTGAACCCTCATAGACGTCGGCAGCCATCTTGCTCCAAATAGAGTTTGGTGAGGGAAGTAACTTATGCTTTATGGCCTGGTATCTGTAAGCTCCTACCCCAAATAAATACCCTTTATAAAACTCAACCAGTTTCTGGTATTTTGCATCAGTACCTCTTTGGCTGACTAATACACCAACCCCTTCAATATAATTAATATATATTTTTATAATTTCCTTGCCAGGATAATGTTTTTTATTTCAATGACTATCTCTGGGGTATTTCACAGAAGATCTGTTTAACCTTAAAGTTGAATAATTATTATCATTGAATTTTAGGAAGGATTAATGGTTAAGCACATGTAAAAACACTAGGGTTAATCAATTTTTTTGAAATTTTTTTCTTTATTAGAGAAGTTGTGGGTTTACAGAACAATTGGGTATACAGAACTATTATGCATAAAATATAGGACTCCCATATACCACCCCACCACTAACATCTTACATTGGTGTGAAATATTTGTTACAATTGATGATAACATATTTTAATAATTGTACTATTAATTAAAATCATAGTGTAATTGAGGTTCACTGTTGTGTAGTGTAGTTCCATGGATTTTTTTAATTCTGTTACAACATATGCAATCTAACACTTCCTCTTTTAATCATATTCAGATATATATCTCAGTGCTGATAATTGTGCTCACAATGTTATGCTACTATCACCACCATCCATTACCAAAATATTTCCATCATTCTGAATAGAATCTCTGCACATTTTAAACTTTAACTTCCCATTCCCTATCCCCACCCCATCCTCTGGTAACCTATATTCTAGATTCTGACTCCATGAGTTTGTGAGTTTGCTTATTCTAATCACTGAGAACATACAATATTTGTGCTTTTGTATCTGGCTTCTATCACTCAACATGATGTCTTCAAGGTTCATCCACCTTGTTGCTCATATAAGGACTTCATTTCTTCGGCTGAATAATATTCTATTGTTTGTATATATAAGGCTAGGTAAATTTAACTTCATATTGGCCAATACCAGGATGTATTCTACGGATGTCATTATTTTGAATTGAGAATTAATGTTTAACACTATCAAATTATATTTTAAGTATCTTATTATAATTTTTCCCCCAAGATGGCTCCCTCATCTGTTTGTTTTCTTTGTTGTGGGGGTTTTTTTGCTCATTGTCTGCTTGGGTTTTTTTCTTTAAGAGGCACCAGGAACCAAATCTAGAACCACCCATATGGGAGGTAGTCACTCAACTGCTTGAGCCACTTCCACTCCCTGCTCGTTTTGTTTTTGCTCATTGTCTGCTTTTTTTTTTTTCTCATTGTCTTCTTTAGGAGGCACCAGGAACCAAACCTGGGACTTCGCATGTGGGAGGTGGGTACCCATCTGCTTGAGCCACATCTGTTCCCCTCTTACTATAAATTGTAAAAATATTATTTCCAATGTTTCTTTAAAATAAAACTTATACTTAAAATGTAAAACAAAACAAAACAAAACAAAAAAAACCCACAAAATTGTACACAACATTGTAAAAGTAATGCCACTGAGTGGTTCAGTAAACTTTCATGACTCTCCTCTGCCCATGAATTAGGTTTAAATTTTAGCCCTGTATTCAAGGCTCTCAGGAATCTAGACGTTAATGACCTACCTCCATCTTCTCCCTTCCCTTTTCATTTTAGCCACTCCAGATTACTTCAAATTAGCCCTTTATCCTCACTCTCCTTATATTTATTCCTTTATTAACTCAACAAATATTGAGCAATTATTATGCTCCAGGCACTGTTCTAGTCCTAGGGGTAGACAGATGGACAAAATCCCTGCCTTCATAGAGATGGCATTCTAGTTTGAGGAAGGCAGGCAATTGAAAAATCAAGTAAAATATGTATTATGTTATATGGTGATACATGGTGTGGAGAAAAAATTGAAACGGGAAAGAGGAATGGGAGTGCTGGAGGGTGAAAATTGCAATTTTAAATAATATGGTCAGGGCAGGTAAGAAGATGATGTTTGAGTAAAGATCTGAAAGAGGTGAGGGTTTGAGGCACATGGATATCTGGGGTAAGAGCATTCAAAGCAGGGGGAAAAAAACCCTGCAAATTCAAAGGTCCTGAGGCAGGAGAGTGCCCAGAATTTTCAGGAAACATCAAAGTGGCTAATAGAAGTAGAGCAGAGGGACTGAAGGAGCCAGTAGTGAGAGGTCAGAAAGTTCACAGGAGGCCAGATCAACTACATAGGGCCTTAGAGGAGTTTTACTCCAAGCAAAATGAGAAGACATCAGAGAATTTTGAGCAGAGGAGAGTTGCTTTCAGGACAGACTAAGACTAGGCTAGGCTATAGGAAAGCAAAAGGAAGTGCAGAAATCCCAGCTAAGAGTAAGTCCCAATAAACAATGTAAGAGATGTTGATGACTTGGAGCAGAGGAGATGGTGAGGAATGACTGGATTCTGGTTTTGTTTTAAAGGTTTAGCCAGTTGGATATACTGAGAGATTAGCTTTGAAGTATGAAAGAAAGTGAAGAACCAAGGGTGACTCCAAGATTTTTGCCTTGAGTAACTGGAGGATGAGGTTGCCATTCACAGTGTTGGAGAAGTTTGCAGGAAGCTGAAGTGGATACATCAGGAGTTTGTTTTGGAACATCTGAAGTTTTATATCCACTCCAGATTACTCCAAATTAGTCCTTTGTCTTCACTCTCCTTACATTTATTCCAGATTACTCCAAATAGAGAATAATTTGGGTTGGAGAGAAATTTTGGGTGTCTCCAGTTTATTGATGGCATTTAAAACCATAGGACTTGAGATTACCTAGAGGGTGATTATAGACAGAGAAAAGAATAGGACTACGGACTGAGCTAGATAGAAAGAGAAAACAATGAACATTGAATAGGAGGTGCCAGAGAGGATAGGGGGAAAACCAGGAGAGCACATGTGTGCTGGAAGCCAAGTAATCCGCTGTCAAGTCAGATGCTTCAAGTAAAATGAGGATTGAGAATTGGCCATTGCTCTTGGTGATGTAAATATGGATTGGGGAGTGCAAAAATCTGATTGAAGTGAGTTTGGAGAGGGAATGAGAGGAGAAAGTTGGAGTCAGTTTGTTGTGGCAGCAGAGAGAAGTCAGTAATCATGGTATTGAAAGCCAGGACATGAGAATTTTCTAAGAAAGATTTATGATGACTGGCCAGGCCTGGCGGACTTCTTTCCAAAAAACAGAGCCCTGAACAGGATTTCCAGGCCCCTTTTATACAGAGAATTTAGGACTGGGGATCAAGCGGCACTTTTGGTGAGGAAAGAACTTTCTTTGTTAGTTTCTTAGAGTCTAGGGGTTTGTTTGGAAATCAAATAAGCTTGAATTAACATACCTCCCCCATTCCGTCTGGACGTAAGCTCGAATACATATTTAGTCTACATCCTTCCTGAATACTCAAAGCCTGTAGAGTCATTTAACTGGCTTTCTGGTAACTAGGCAAACTTGGTTATAGAATTAGATAAGTTTGAATACACACATATACACGTTCAAGCTATATTATTCCCCCCTTTGATGCTTGCTTAAGTTTGTTAAGCTTTGGCATCACTATATTTGGAGTTATAAGATGGGTGGCCATCTGTGTTTTTACCACATCATTTATTAAAGTATGTACCGTAGCTATTATTAAGGGGAGGAAGCAGTTAAGTATGATGAGAGCATGGAAGGAGTTCCAGCTGCTTATTGCTTTGACTGCTTATTTCTCTCATTAATTTTCCAGAAGGATTCAATGATAAAGTTCTTGGGGAATATTTGGAGCCCCTCCTGGCCTCAGGAGGAAGTTCCCTTCTGAGCAGCAGAATCTTGGGGAGAGTTTTCCAGCAGCCATCTTGGGGGCCATTGATGTCGATGATCCACCTACTGATTTTCTATCTTACTAGCCTGTTTTATTTCCTTTCTCAAAGAGTTTACACCTTTAATTTTGAAGGGGTGTTTAAGGGAGATGATCTTTCTCTTCCATAGCTACTTCCTGCTGGTTAGGGGCAGTAGGCTCTACTGACAAGGTGTAAAACTTTTCTTGCTATTTTATCTCAGTTGGAGGAAGATGGATCTGGAATCCTGGGCAAAGCTGGATGCAGTTTTTACATGGCTAACAAGAGGTTGCTTCTGGAAGAAATAAACTTAATTAGAATTTTGAGAATATATGGTTTCATTAAGAGGACACTGGACCACAGAAGTAGAAAAGGCTAGGTGCTTGCAAAGGCTGCGTTTTTTTCAAAGTTGATGGAAAACAGTATTTTCCTCTGAGTTATTTTATGCTGTTAGTTAATTCTAGAAATTGCAATAGACAATGGAGTTAGGTATAATTTGCCAAGCATTTCTCTTTTCAGTTAAACTACAGATGAAAACAGATAAGGTTTTTTTAAAAAGGGATGTTTGGCTTGTTTTCCCTTTAGCAATAGGCATTTGGGCTAGAGCTAGAGGGAACAACTAACTTTGACATAGACAATACTTAGCCTTTTTATTTTTTTGGAGAGGTATTTCCAGCCATCTAGTGACTGGCAATTTATACATTTCATCAGGTGCTTTTGCACTTCTGGCTTTACTCAGGATTAGTGCACCAAGCTGGACAGTCTTTTAACTTTAAAAGCTGTGTGAGTGATCAGAACTACAGAGTAAAGTTTTTTACATTTTTTGCTTCAATTGAGTAATTCTTGGTAATTTTTTTTACTTTTTACTAGGCTCTGTGTTTTAAAACCCATTTGGTTAAGCTGGTTAAGAGTTTTAAGGTAGTAGTGGAGAAGGGGTCCCTCAGGATCTGACTTTGGGCCCTCTACTGGCAGTAAAGTAGCTGGATTGAGAGTCTGACATACCCTTATCTGCACCTCAAGGGTCTCCGGCAATTGAGCCTGGTATTTAATTAACCAGCTACCTGGTGTGGGGTGAAGACTGTGAGAGGTTGCCCCCAAGTTAGTGTGGTGGCTTTTTCAATTAGAAGGACTACTGGCCCCACTGTTCTCTGGCAAAGTGGCTATTCTTTTATTTTACAAGACATGTTCATTAACTACTCAGAAAATGAAGTTTACCAGTACTGTTAACATGCTCAATGTCCTTCTGCATATGATCTAATAGGAATATTACCATAATTATCAGACATATATCTAGAATGGGATATAGGTACAGTATTTAATACTCATTAATGTACTACTCAATGAATAAGCTTCTCTTTGAACTGTAATTAATAGATTTAAGTTTCAGGTTTGCAATACCTTGCCTGTTATCTCTCCATGGGAGCAGGCCGTAATGCCAATTGTGTTTAAATTCTACTCTCAGTACTCTGGTGATCATTGCTCCACTTGGTATGTCCCTTACACAGTGAGCAAGCCACAGTACCATTGACCCTAGAAAGAGACTAGGAAAGTAGTTTCCAGTATTCCACCAGCCTGGTGCATAGCACTCTTTGGCACTATGAAACAGTGCCAGTCTGGAGGCAATATCTATTGTACCTTTGGCTATACTGAGCCATTGTTGGCTGCTGCAGGAGTTTGAAACTGCAATGTAATTTCCATCAACTTCAGGAGCACAACAAGAGATGTAGTAGATACCATTATTGTTTTAGGGATCAGTAACCAACCTAGCCAATAACTCATATGGAGAGACAACCTGCAGTGTATTGAAGGCCTGGTTTGAAGGAACAAGGGAGTTTGAAAATGCTGAAGTTTATCTCTTGATTTTTTATACACCTTTTAAACATTTCCAATGCAATGTGTTACATATCAAATCAACTTTTTAGTACTTGGCTTTTTACTTCTGCACTTTTACCATGAAAATATTAATTAGCAGGTATTTTACTTTAGCAGTAGAGGAAAAACTACTTTTTCCATTCTTAAAATGAAAACTGAAATTCCCAAAGGAATCAGGGTAACTTTTCTTTACCATAACCTGAATATGCACAGTGAGGTGACTTTTAGACAGGTTTTATTGCTTTGAAGTTACTTTTTGCTGTTAACATTAATTTAGGTATTTAGTTAATAATGCCTTCGTAGAACTAACCATTTTTTTTTTTATTTTTTTATTTTTTTATTCCTCTCCCCTTCCCCCCTGTTGTCTGCTGTGTCCATTCGCTGTGTGTTCTTCTGCATCTGTTTGTGCTATCCTGCAGCACTGGGAAACTGCATCTCTTTTTTGTTGAGTAATCTTGCTGTGTCACCTCTCCACGTGTGTGGCACCACTCCTGGGCAGGCTGCATTTCTTTCACACGGGGTGGCTCTCCTTCTGGGGCACATTCCTTGTGCATGGGGAACCCCTACGCAGGGACGCCCCTGCGTAGCTACGGCACTCCTTGCATGCAGCAGCAGCACTGCACGTGGGCCAGCTTACCACACAGGTCAGGAGGCCCTGGGGATTGAATACTGGACCCTCCATATGATAGATTAACACTCTATCAGTTGAGCCATGTCCACTTCCCAGAACTAGCCATTTAAATGCTTCAGTTTAGATGCTTTTACAAACTTTTTTCCCTCTTCCCCCACCCCCCTGCCCAGTTGTCTGCTCTCTGTATCCATTTGCTATGTATTCTTCTGTGTCCGCTTATATTCTTGTCGGCAGCAATGGGAATCTGTGTCTCTTTTTGTTGCATCATCTTGCTGCATCAGCTCTCTGTGTGTGCAGCGCCACTCCTGGGCAGGCTGGACTTTCTTTTGCGCAGGGCGACTCTCCTTATGGAGTGCACTACTTGCGCGTGGGGCTCCCCTACACAGGGGACACCCTGTGTGGCACGGCACTCCTTGCACACATCAGCACTGCATGTGGGCCAGCTCACCACATGGGTCAGGAGGCCCTGAGTTTGAACCCTGGATCTCCCATGTGGTAGGCAGACGCTCTATCCATTGAGCCAAGTCCGCTTCCCAACAAACTCTTTATAATTAATCACAACCACACAGACTGGTTAATTTACCTTAGATTACAATTAGTAACTGATGGATTTTACTTTATGCATTTGAGAGGGCAGATCTACATTTTAACTTAATTTCATTAGATATGAACTTAGAATTTTTATCATTTTAAAGGTTTAATATATATGATGTTAATTTATTAACTTGGTATTTTATAAACCAAAGAGATAACACCCAAGCTAAATAAATTGAAACTGTTATAATAGTTTATACAAAGAATTTTTTTTTTTCATTTCTTTACAGGGGCCTAAACCCCTTTTTAAATACAAACTGATTTTTAATTCCTTCTGCTTAAAAGAGTTTTAATCTGTTACACCTAGCCCCTCCCTTAGAGCTCTTGCAAAGAGAAGGCCCTGGGGGCTTGGTAGGTTAAGGAGCTCAGGAAAATCCTTTTCCTTTTTTAATAGTTGCTATATTTAGATTTCTATATGACTTTTTTTTTAAGATTTATTTTTTTATTTATTTTTCTCCCCTTCCCACCCCCCATTGTCTGCTTTCTGTGTCCATTTGCCACGTGTTCTTTTGTGTCCCCTTGCATTCTTGTCAGGCAGCACCAGGAATCTGTGTCTCTTTTTGTTGCATCATCTTGCTGCATCAGCTCTCCGTTTGTGCAGTGCCACTCCTGGGTGGGCTGCATGGGGTAGCTCTCCTTATGGAGCACACTCCTTGAGCCTGGGGCACCCCTACATGGAGAGCACCTCTGCATGGCATAGTATTCCTTGTGTGCGGTAGCACTGCACATGAGCCAGCTCACCACATGGGCCAGGAGGACCTAGGGGCTGAACCCTGGACCTCCTATATGGCAGACAGACGCTCTATCAGTTGAGCCACATCTGCTTCCCTCTATATGACTTTTTTTAGCCTAATTTGGGCTCTAGGAATATTCATCACATATATAACTGCATATCTAATTTTAACAATTTGAATAGAGCTCTTTTAAGAATTATTTGTTAATTTGATATTATCATCCTGATATACGAAGATATACCCTGAGCAAATAGGCAGACATGAATAGTTTGACATGAAAACACAACTTAGTTACTTAAAACTTTCATTTTTTTTAACATGTTTAATTATAAAACATTTGAAAAATTTCCCAGAAGGCTTTTTCTAATTTGTACTATGACCCTGCAGTTTTACACAAGAATTTTGTTTCTTAATTAATGGTTTATAACCAAAATGTCCCAATGCTCTAATACAATTTTCTTTTGCTTCAGAACTTTATCTTTGACTTTGACTTTTAGCAGACTTTGAATGAGTGAGATTAATTATATGTATATTCACTAAGGCTATCAAAGCCTCAGGGGCACTGGTTTCTCTCATGAATTGCTTTTAGGAAACCTGACAGTCAAGGCCAGAGGTTTATTTTACTTTCCAGTCCCCGGAAATAATGGGAATCCAGTGGCCACTGGACTAGAGGAGTGGACATCCAACCTCAAGGGTTAAGAATTTCACGAGGCAGTAATTTAGTTCACACTTGGAGCCAAGAGAGGAAGCAGGGTCACTAATACCAGTAGAACAGGAGACGGGGATGTCTCAAATTTGCCTTCACTAAGCCATAGGGGAAGAAATTGTCAAGAAATAATGTAAGCAGAGGCAAGGGGTGGGGCCAGACTTGCAGCAACCATAAACAAAGGCAAACTCAGTTTATAATTACCATCACAATACCTGACGTTTAAGGGCTAGGTGAGGCTAGTTATAAAATAACCATAATTAAAGGTAAGTTTAAGTTATAATTACCATTACTATAGCAAACACAAGATAGACTTGAAGTAGCCAAAAACAGAGGCAAATTAGTTTAAGATTACCATTATAGGGAAACGGGCTTTGGCCCAGTGGTTAGGGCGTCCGTCTACCACATGGGAGGTGGTGGTCTACCACATGGGAGGTCCGCGGTTCAAGCCCCGGGCCTCCTTGACCCGTGTGGAGCTGGCCGCGCAGTGCTGATGCGTGCAAGGAGTGCCGTGCTACACAGGGGTGTCCCCCGCGTATGGGAGCCCCACGCACAAGGAGTGCACCCATAAGGAGAGCCGCCCAGCGCGAAGGAGGGAGCAGCCTGCCCAGGAATGGCGCCGCCCACACTTCCCGTGCCGCTGATAACAACAGAAGTGGACAAAGAAACAAGACGCAGCAAAAAGACACAGAAAACAGACAACCGGGGGAGGGGAGGGGAATTAAATAAATAAAAATAAATCTTTAAAAAAAAAAAGATTACCATTATAATAGCTGAAATCTTGGCTACATTTATTCCATTGTAATAATTTCAGTTATTATTTTTCTGCTGTTTTATATATAAAGGCATTTATACAATGATCTTAACTTTTAGTTTCTAGAAAGTTTTCACTTAAAATCAATTTGGGGAAAGTGGATTTGGCTCAATGGATAGAGCATCCACCTACCACATGGCAGTCCAGGGTTCAAACCCAGGGCCTCCTGACCTGTGTGGGGAGCTGGCCCATGCACAGTGCTGATGCCCGCAAGGAGTGCCGTGCCACGCAGGGTGTCCCCCACATAGGGGAGCCCCACACACAAGGGGTGCGCCCCATAAGGAGAGCCGCCCTGTGTGAAGAAAGCGCAACCTGCCCAGGTGTGACACCACACACACAGAAAGCTGACGCAGCAAGAAGACACAACAAAAAGAGACACAGATTCCCGGTGCTGCTGATAAGGATAGAAATGGACACAGAAGAACACACAGTAAATGGACACAGAGAACAGACAACGGGGTGGGGGGAAATAAATAAATAATAAAATAGAATAAAATCTTAAAAATAAAATAATATAAATTTGGGCACCTTTATTTATTAACTAAGCAATTAAAATAATTTTATTAGTAACAATTTTGTGAAGTTTCTCTGTTTTTTCAGCAATTAAATAAATTTCACTTGTGATTTATGCATTAAATTCACTAGCAAGATAGCATTGACTTTTTTTTTTTTTTTTTTAAGATTTATTTATTTATTTAATTTCCCCCCCTCCCCTGGTTGTCTGTTCTTGGTGTCTATTTGCTGCGTCTTGTTTCTTTGTCCACTTCTGTTGTCGTCAGTGGCACGGGAAGTGTGGGCGGCGCCATTCCTGGGCAGGCTGCTCTTTCTTTTCACGCTGGGCGGCTTTTCCTCACGGGCGCACTCCTTGCGCGTGGGGCTGCCCCACGCGGGGGACACCCTTGCGTGGCACGGCACTCCTTGCGCGCATCAGCACTGCGCACGGCCAGCTCCACACGGGTCAAGGAGGCCTGGGGTTCGAACCGCGGACCTCCCATATGGTAGATGGACGCCCTAACCACTGGGCCAAAGTCCGTTTCCCAGCATTGGCATTTAAATATTTATTTTTAGGTTATCTTTGACCGTTTGTTTTTTTTTAAGATTTATTTTTTATTTATTTCTCTCCCCTTCCCTGCCCTCCCCCCAGTTGTCTGCTCTCTGTGCCCATTCGCTGTGTGTTCTGTGTTTGCTTGTGTTCTTGTCAGTGGCACCCAGAATCTGTGTCTTGTTTTGTTGCATCATCTTGCTGTGTCGGCTCTCCGTGTGTGTGGCGCCACTCCTGGGAACACTGCACTTTTTTTTGTGCTGGGCAGCTCTGTTTACAGGGCACACTCCTTGCACACGAGGCTCCCCTATGCGGGGTCACCCCTGCATGGCACAGCACTCATTGCGTGCATCAGCACTGTGCGTGGGCCAGCTCATCACATGGGTCAGGAGACCCTGAGTTTGAACCTTGGACCTTCCATGTGGTAGGTGGACACCCTATCTGTTAGGCCAAATCCTCTTCCTGTTATTTAATTTTTAACAGGTGAACTCCAAGTCTGATATTCTAGGTATAAACAAAATGACAAAGTTAAATGTAGATTTTAAAGTTGAACACAGAGTTAAGCACAAATTAAAACAGAAGAGAAAATGTATACTTTCAGCATTTCTAGGAACTCTTTGATCTTAATTGATGGCATATGAGCTCTTTTTGTCTTGATCACTATTTATACCATTTATAGGCACAACCAAGTTTACACTAATGGAATTTCAAGGTTTATTTTCTTATTTTTTTAAGGAAATACAATATGAGGTTTCTAGGCTCAGGTCTATCTGTTCTCTTTTTTTACTCTGGTTTAACTGGAATTCAGGATTTTATACAGAGGCTGCTTTGTGGCCATGTGGAGCAGCAGTGGACAGAATTTCCTGATTCCTGAAAAAGAGACTCTTATGGAGAGTTTACTGGTATTCAGAAGCCATGGTGATTATTTTAGGAAGAATAAAGAAGCACCTTTTTAATCAATTGACCTGACACCCCAGAGTCCCAGCCTAACCAAAGTTTTATCATTTTACATAATTTAATATTACCATCCAGAGGTATGAAAATATATACTGGCACTGAACAAACAGACAAACACAAGAAGACTTATGGCACACAGCAACATAAAGTTTATTAATTTGACTCATAATTCTTACTCCTTTGGTATGGTTGTTTCTCAGCTTTCCATCATTTCGCAATTTTTATTTGTATTGCTTTTAAGATTTTTGACTGGAGCTAAGGGGACTCACACAGCATTAATTCACAACCTTTGGGGAAGTGTCGTGTTTTCAGACATGTAAGCTATGGGAGGGGGGCTTATCTTTCTTTAATGCTTATCAGGGGAATTGAGTTACAGCTTGTTAACTATTGCAAACTTAGTGAGGGGGAACCTCTAACAGGACTCTTTGCTTACCTTTGCTGTCTACAAAACAAGCTCAATTGCAATCCACCATTAAAAGTTATAGGCCTATTTCTGGCCAAACTTCTCTTTTGCTCAATTCATTTTCAGACCAAGCTTTATCACAAAAACCAATCCATTTTTCTGTAACTAAGATCTTCCAAATTTAGACCAATTCTTCAAGATGCATCCCAGTGGGAAGCACTGGGATACTGACAAGGGAGTAGGACTTTAACCCACAAAACCTCTCTCACTACCACCAAACCTTTAACTTGCAGTTAGCTAGAACCAAACAGCAGGTTGGTACAAACCCCTAACTCAGACGAAGAGCCCCAGGGGGTGCCTTCACTGCCCTTGACCAGATGAAATCACCACAGAACCATGGATTAGGACTCCACTCTTGCCCTGCATAAGTATGTCTCTGCATCTCACTGAGTTTCCACAGTCAAACACACACAGCCACCTGCTTTTCTTTCCTTTTCAGACCTAGAGAAGGCAGCTTCCCCCCAAACTTCCTGGGAGTACTAGGGTCCTCTCAGGAGTTGAACAGGCTCCCTTTCTAACGTTTACAGTTAGGTGCCTCCTACACTATGCCCCCGGAAGACTTACCCATCTGGCATGCAGAGCTTTTCTGCTTCATTCTCAGGGTCTCCTTTTAAACCCTTCAGTGCCTCCAGTTTCTTCCAAAAGGGCTCCAGTGGACTCCACAACCTCTTTCTGTACTAAAAGGGTCCAGGGGTACCCTGGGCTGGGGTTCACCTGGGCCCTCCCAGCTTCCTCAGAGGGATCCAAGAGGAGCAACCAACTGTTGACATCTCTGGCCTTCACAACAATTCCAGACGAGCCCCCAGAAATGTTGTGGCAGCAGACAGAAATTGGTGATTGCAGTATTGAAAGCCAGGACAAGAGAATTCTCTGAGAAGGTAGATTTATTATCAGTGGATAGCCTGGCAGACTTCTTTCCAAAAAAACGGAGCCCTGAACAGGATTTCCAGGCCCCTTTTATACAGAGGATTTAGAAGTGGGGAACAAGCGGCGCTCTTGGTGAGGAAAGAACTTTGTTAGTTTCTTGGGGTTTGTTTGAAAACCAGATAAGCTTGAATTAACATACCACCCCCATTCCATCTGGATGTAAGCTCGAATACACATTTAGTCTACATCCTTCCTGAATACTCAAAGCCTATAGAGTCTATATCATTTAATTGGCTTTCTGAAAACTAGGCAAACTTGGATATAGAATTAGATAAGTTTGGATACACGCATATACACGTACAGGCTTTATTATTACTCTTTCCAGTTTTGCTGTAAAGGGAGTAGGGGAACAGTCTGGGGTCAAGGAAGAGTTGGTTTTTGTTTCTTTTCTTTTGTTTTTAAGATGGGAGAAATAACCACATGTATGATGGCAGGAAGAATCCAGTAAAAAGAAAAAATAGGATAAGCAAGTGAGAGGTGGAGAATTACTCAAGCCACATTCTTAAGTAGACAAGAGGGGAATCTAGCACACAAATGAGCAGGTTCATCTTAGTTAAGTGCATCCTTACAGGAAGGAAGGCACAATATGTGGGCACAGGGGCTGACGGGTGGGTAGATGAGGCGGTGGGAGCATGTGGAAGCTGCCTCTTCCTCTAGAAAATCCTCCCCATCTATCTCTGCCTATTGAATTCAATCCAACTCAATCCCTCTCCTCCAGAAAGCTTCCGGATTTCTCAAGACCACATCTCAGCTCGCGTTGTTTTGAGCTGGGCCAAGAATTGAGGTAACTGAATGGTGTTGGGTCTCCCCAGTATCCCGGGAGTCCCTCCAGAGACAGCATCGAAATCACCTCTGAATTTCCACACAGCAAACCCAAACCCATAGCTCAGCACTCTGAGCTTGTTGAATTAGCCCGAAGAGACCACAGCAACTGCTACGCAGCTGATTTCACAAAGGGGGGCGGTCCAAGCCCTGCGCTTTGGGAGCCAGACGTTCGAGCTCCAGTCATGCACCCCCCTCTTTCCTTTCTGCTCCCAGTGCTCCGCCGTCTGGCCGACTGGCCAATCCTGTCTCACTGCGGCTACCGTAACGAACTTCCGCTGATACACACCGAGAAAGGTTAGAGCTTGGCGGGGGTTGAGCCAACGCTCGAGGCGGGGCCTGTGGACGGGGCTGGATAAGGATTGGGCAAAACATTGAGGGGCGCCGCGAGGGGACCGAGCTTACGGAGGCAGGGCTTAATGATGGAGCGGGGCGGGGATTGGACTGAGGACAGCGCCCGCTCGGGGATTGGGTCGAGCGCTCCGGGGCGGTGCTTGGAGGCGGGGCCGCGTAGGCAGTCAAAGGTGAGTAAATAGTGGTGATGTCATGCGGGCAAGATGGCGGAAGGGTGAGCCCGTCATCCCGTTCCTGGGCGTTGGGGCCTGAACTCTCCCAGGGTTGGGATGCTCGGCCAGGGACCCCGTGGGGAACAAGGGGCCAGCACGGGCGAGAACGAAGCTGAAAGGGCGGGGTGCAGTCGCTGTGTGTGGGGATGGGGAAACGGTCTGCGAAGACTCTGCCTGCGGGCCCCATCCGAAGGGAAACTGAGGCCTGATCTTTGGGCGGGCAGGGGTCGTATCGCAGAGCCGCAAGATGTGTCTGTCTTCCACAGGGAGGACGTGGGCTGGTGGCGGAGCTGGCTGCAGCAGAGCTACCAAGCAGTGAAAGAGAAGGTAAGCTGGGCCGGCGCCCTTCCTACTGCTGAGCCCCGCGCCGTTCATTGCAACCTGGTCACCCAGCCCGGCCTGTGCGGACGCCGGGCCTCGGGGATGAGGCGGACCTGGGCCCCATTTTTGGCCCCTGCCGGCACACGGAAGGACAGACCTCGACGCAGACCGCTATGATACTAGCTTGAGTGAAATAAGGATGTTTTAAAGGCAGGAGCTACCCTTTCGTAGGAATCGAGAAATTTATTCCAAATCGGGAAATTCAAAACTTCTTCGTGGAAGCGAGAGCATTTGATCTAGGCTTGAAGATAGAGGATTCTAGCAATGGAACAAACTTATTCCTATAGTCATTCGAATATTAGAGTATATGCCACAACCGCAAGCAGCACTCTGACAGGGCCAAAGAATACAGATGTTAGGCAAACAAATACAATTCTGGGCCTCAAAGCTCACAGTCTAGCGGGAAGACAGATATTAACCGAATAGTCAACAAATGGCTATTTAATCAATTTCCGTTAGTACTGTGGAAGTAAAATGCAGGGACATCTCATCAAGAACACTCCAGCGAAGGAACCCTGCTTAGACAGGTCAGAGATGAGCATGAACCATACATCCGTGCCTGATGATTTCTGTCCAGCTGTGGGGTTTGCAGAGAGAGAAGATTGATGGCCAGAGAATTGGACCTTGAATGTCTAGCTAAGCAATCCTGGTGGGATAAGAGGCTTGGCTCTGCCAGTGGAGAATGCCAATGTGTGTTCCTGTTTTATTCTATTTTAGTTTGTCAAAACCAGCCCCAGTAAAATGTGGAAAAAGTTAATGACTACCTCAGGCAACTGGGGTGAGTCCAGCCTCAGGGCAGACTCCAGGAGACTTCTGGCCTCAGTTAAGTCAGTCCTCTACTCTGGGAGCATTTGTATTCCTATCCCAGCCTGAAAGCTTCTGAACTAGTCTCTAGGCTACAGCCCAACAAATCAGAAAAGGCCCTGAGCTGTTTTATGTTGTTGATTAGGACTGAGAAAGTCTTTCGCTCAGAAGTTTAATAGACTAGACCCCAGAGGAGCTTGTTTCCTGTTGAACCATTTCCTGAAAGGAGAGTCTGACATTCATTCAGCAAGTTGTGAGAGCTTATGTGTTCCCTCAAGGTTTGTCCTACCATAACTTATGAAGAATAGATGGTCAGCATTCCATTCTTGTCCTCAGGGAACTCCTAATTTGAAGCAGAGGGCTGGGTGTTGTTTCTGCCTTTGGTGGTGCCCCAGTTGGGAAGAGAAGAATTAATTTCCCATTCTTAACTGCTTACTCTTATGTGAACTTGGGCAAATTATTTAACCTCTCTTAAGGCCTCAGTTCCTCATCTGTAAAATGGGAATACTAATTATATCTATCTGATAGGATTATACAAAGGGTTAAATAATATATGTAAAGTACTTAGGATACTTCCTAACACATAATAAGCACTATATAAGCATTAGCTGTTTTTATTAAGTGTGGAGGGTGATGGGGAAACCTCAGACACCAGTGCATTGTTCCTTCCATTTTTTTCTTGGTCTTGCGGTGCTTTCCTGGCCTTCCTTTCCTTCCCTTCCCATCCAGGATCCATTTGGCCCACTTGCTTCCTAGCACTCCCATTCCCTTCAACCCCTTAGTACACATTTCGCTGGAGACTACAACTCTGAGATAGTGCTTTGCTCTGCCTTCTGCTCCTTACTGCTTCATTGAGGGTGTTTGAGCACTAAATACTGCTGGGGAAAGTTGCTCAATGGCCCTAGTACAGATTCCCCAACCTCAGCTGGGCCTGAGCACTTCCCAGCAAACCTGCTGAGCAACTAACTTGCTTCTCCGCCCCTTCACTTCAGACATTTTCTGAAATCCTAACTTCTTCAAGCCCTCTATTCAACCACTTTCACTTCTTAGGAGACAGCCTCACCTACTTTTTGAAACTTGAAGTCAACAAACATGATCTTTCTTAATTCCCTCCCCACCCCTGAAGCCACCACCTATAAACTTATCAATGTTCACACTCAGCTCCATCTACTACTTGCCAAATCCAGGAGGTGGTTTTTAGCTCTTATCTTCCTGGACCTTTCTGCTGCTTTTGGCACTGGTGAGCACTGCCTCCTTTTGAAACTCTACCCTCTTGGCTTTCAAGACATGATTTTTTCTCATCTTTCCTTGTACTTCTCTACTTTTTCCTTTCCTGACTGTGTCACAAGCTCCTCTTCCTCTGCCTGCTCCTTTAAGGTGATGTTCTGCAGGACCTTGTTGTCAGCCCACTGTCCTCAGCCCTCTACTCACTCTTCAGACTATTCCTTGATGACCTTTTCCACTTTGATGTTTCAACCAGCTCCCCTATGGTAACTCCTAGTCCTTTCCCTTTAACTTCAGTGTTTGAAGACAGCTTCTGCTGGACAACTGTCTCACATATCCTACAGTCACCTCAGATTTGCATGGCCAAAGTCAGTGTTACCATCTTCTATCTAAATCTGTCCCTTCCTCGTATTTTCTATCTGAACTGGCAGCACTACCTACTCACCTATTTTAGAAGATGGTAGCTCTTAACTCTTTTCTTGCCCTGAGCCTTCAGATCTATTTAATCACCAAGTCTACCTTTTTTGTGCTTCTCTCCTACCAGCACTGTCCTTGTTTATATTCTTCTGTTTTCTTTCCTGTACTATTACAATAGCCTCCTGACTGGTCTTCCTCCTGTTTTCTAATCTTGTCACCCTTGGACCCATCTTCCATGCCAGTCAGTAGAATGATCTATTGAAAATGCAAATCTCATCATGTCCCACCCCCATTCAAACTTTTGGTGTCTCCCTTCACCCACAGGGCCTACCAGGCCTTCCATCGTTGCCCCTGACAACCATTCCAGCCTCATCTCTCACAACTTCTGCTTCACAATTTACATTCATCAGAACTAAAACACTTGCAGGCCTCAGTAAACCCCATGTTGGTTTTTACTTCCATGTTTTCTGATGCCAGTCTCTTGGCCTAGATTATCCTGCTATGCCCATGCTTTCTTAACTTACTCCTGCTCATTCTCTAGGGCCTAACTCAGGCATCCTTCCACCAAGTTTCCCAACCTCCCTGCTCTGCCCTTGGACATCAGTGCTATTATGTGAGCATTTTCCCCAGTAGATGTGACCTTGTTTGAGGGTAAGGACTGTGTCTGCTTATATTTGTCCCCTCAAAGCTCAGCTAAATGGTGAAGACAACCATTCATCAAATAGTCTTGCACATGGTTATATGATTAAAATCACCCTGGGACATGTAAATTTAGCAAGCTAACAATTTTTAGCACCTAATATATGCAAGACTATGTCAGACACTTGGGAAGCATCAATGAATAAAAAACATGAGCCCTGGTGTTCCCAGAACTCAGTTTATCCAGGAAGTCAGATATCAAACAGGTAATCATGAGTCCAAACTTTGATGAATGTTTAACAAAAATTGTGGGTCCTCTGGGAGCATGAAGCAAGGGGGAGCCAAGGTAGTGTGAGGTGGCATCAGGGAAACTTCTCTAGGGAAGTGACATTTAAGCTTAGACCTGAAGGATAAACAGGAGTTAGCCATTTACAAGAGAGGGTTCATTCATTGTGTTTGTTTGCTTGCTTGTTTTGAGGAGTTAGAACTGTATGTCAGGTAGAAGGAATAGTGTGTTCAAACACCCTGAAGTAGGGAAGATCCTAGGGCATTTGAGAAACTTAAGGAAGACCATGGTGGTTGGAGCTCAGTGAGGAGCATGGTGGTAGGGGGATGAGAATCTGCCAGAGGCCTGATTATATAGGCCTTGTAGGTAAAGGTAGAGATTTTGTACTTGCTCTTAGGACAGTAAGTAACCACTGAAGAATGGGAAGCAGGGAGCTTTAACTTTTAAAGCTCATGGCTACCATGAGAATGATATAGAGGAATCTAGCATGCAACCTGGGAGGAGTCCAGATGACAGAGCAGGTTGGCCTGGACTAAGGTGGTAGCATTGTGGATAGAGCAAGTAAACTAATAAATGACTCCTCCACCTCCAATTCAGGAGCCCTGGGTCGATATTGAGGCAGGATTACTACTCCCCAGAGAAGCCTTGGGCTGATAGATGAGACTTTCCTATGCAGAGACTTCCCAGGCTGATAAAAAAAAAAAAAAAAACTGGTTCTTTCCAGAAGAAGAAACTACCAGACACCTGCTACTCATAAACCTGCTTTTAAAAAAATGCAGATGATTATTCCCATGTAAAATGAGACAGGATTGCAGCACAGAGATAGTTCCAGAAGGTAACCTAGAGTTGGTGAATATGAAGCATTGCAGGGCTAGTCTTCAAAGAGAGCTGAAGGGCTACTCCTCCAGCTACGTCTTAGTGCAGGGTGAGAAGCAGATTAGTTAAACAGAAGCAGGAACTTAATGGATGATTAGAACCATGGAATGGTGACACCAAGATCTCAGAATCTGATCCAGTATTTTTCTTAACCCCTTCCCCTAATTTGTTGAATGAAAAAATCACAACATCTTTTCATATTATTTGAAGTTTGAAACTACTATCGACTTAAAGCATATCAAGTCAGTGCATCCTCTGTTTTGTTTTCAGACTGTGTGTCCCCTTTCCAGTCTGCTCTTGAGAATCACTGATCTAGTCCACCTCTCTCATGTTATAGGAGAATACTGAGTTCTAGATATGACTTTCTTATAGCCACAGAGCTCATAGACACCTGGGCTGAGAGTCAGTCCCTGTACATAGAGCAGCAGGAAGTTTCCCAGTGCTCTCTGCTTTCAGGTAATCCCAGGTCACAGAATTGGGACAAGTGAACATTGTTTCTGAGCCCAGGCTCCCCATGGCATTTGTGTCTGTCTGGTACTGAAGAGGCACAGGGAACAAGAACAAAGGGGTTGGGGAGGGAAGGGATGGGCCAGCTGGCTCTGTCATTCCCTCTCTGTCTTCCAACAGTCCTCCGAGGCCTTGGAGTTCATGAAGCGGGACCTGACAGAGTTCACCCAGGTGGTGCAGCATGACACAGCCTGCACCATTGCAGCCACAGCCAGCGTGGTCAAGGAGAAGCTGGCTGTGAGTACTGCCCACACCCGCCAAGTGACTGCCCTCACAACCTGACCTGGTGGGGTTTCCCAACCTTTCTACCACTACCCAATTATTTTCCCCATAGACTCCCATTTTGAAAGATTTGGGTCAAGGAAACAAGATAGATATGTTAAGTAATAATTGACTTTCCCACTTCAGTATTGTGCTGGCGATATTATCTTACTAGCAAAGGCATTCATTACAGACAATTTAGAAAATATAGATACATGAAGACAAAAGAGAGGAGGGAAGGAAGGGAAGGAGGAAGGAAGGAAAGAGTACACCTTTTTCAAAACTGGATCAATTAAATACTGTGTTTTATAACCTATAATACCTATTGGACGGGATGGATGAGAGGGTGAGTATTAGTTTTAAGCTTTTTATTTTCTATTGCAAATTTCCCTCTAGAAAAACTTACCAACTTTTATTCTTCCTGAGCCTGTTTTTATTAATAAACTAGTGATGCAAAGCAAAATTCTCTTGTGTGATGGGAGTTAGGTTCTAAAGTCAGTGTGAAAAGTGAAACTTGTGTATGATCAAAGTAACCCTGCAAATCTAAGTTTCCAGTGAATTACACTGTACTGGTTTTGGATTACAGTTTTTCTTTTAGCATTGGAACAGATTTTGATTTCTGTTGCTTTGTGATTAAAGACTCTTTTATGAAAAACACATTTTGGAGTTCTTTTAGCCAAGCTTATTTTGTTGAGTCTTGTAAAATACTGTCTGCCTACTGACCACATCTGCTGATGAGCATGAGGGACAAGGAGTGACCCTGCTGAACTGCTCTCAGTCCAGTCAGTAGCAGAGGCATCGCTTGTTTCTTTCATTCATTCCTTCTTTTCATTCAACAAATATGATTGTATGCATAGGCCAGCAAGTGCCAGGCACTGTGGTAGGTTCTGGGTTTAAAATGCCTGGGCAGCCTAATCAGGAGTAAATATTACAGTTTTCCAAGAGGTTTATGGAGCCTGAGCCTGTCTCAACACCCCATCCCTGCTTGCTTAAGAGCATTCTGACCAGTGTGACTCAAGCTTGGTGTCCCACTTACCCCTTTCAGAGGTCCATACTTTGGCCCTCAGCTGATGCCAGATCTGCCCCCAGGCAAACCCAGCTGTTCTCATCCTGCCCATATCTCTGTAACCATTTGTACAAAATATTCTACTTCCTGAGCAATGATGATGATGAAAGTATTACAGTATTGCTATTTACTTAATTTTCATAGTAACCCTATGAGGGATGTATATTTATTTGCATTTTACAGATAAGGAAACTGAGGCTGAGAGAGGGTAGGAAGGTCATAACCAACAAGTTGCAGAACTGGGATTCCGTTCCAGCTGACTTCAAAGCTAATACCCTGTCCACTACTCTACCCATAGGACCTCTTCCCTGCTGAAATGTCCATGGCATGGATGCTCTCCTGTCAATTTTTAATCAGCTTGATTTTGATGAAACAGCATTCTAGGATCTCTGCTGTGACCTATATTGGCCTGTTCCATCTGGAAGGTGGAGTAGGAGCCTGGGTGCCTCCCTCTCCTTCTCCCATTCCAGAGATGGGATGAAAGGCCCTGAGCACTTTTCTGGTCCCACACACCCAGTACACCTTTGACCCTGATGCTTCAACCCCCATCCACCATACTCCAGATGGTAGCCTGCCTCTGGGGCACTTACCTCTTCTACTGGCTTTTCTCTGCAGACTGAAGGTTCCTTGGGGGCAACGGAGAAAATGAAAAAGGGGCTATCTGACTTCCTGGGGGTGATCTCAGACACCTTTGCCCCTTCTCCAGACAAAACCATCGACTGTGATGTCATTACCCTGATGGGTACACCTTCTGGCTCAGCAGAGCCCTACGATGGCACGAAGGTATTCACTGGTGGCCTCAGCGCTGGGCTTTAGTTTCCAACCTGAACTCACAAAAACAATACATGTTTAAGCTAAAAATGACACATATATGAAGAAATTAGGGAGAAGGTAATTACTTCTAAACCCATAATCTCATCACCCAAAGAGAACTTTCATTTACATAGGTAAAGAAAGTTTGGGTTTTTTTCTTCTTAACAAGGGATGAACTTTATACATACAATTGTGTAACCTGTCTTTTAAAAAAAAAATCTTTACAACAACTGAGTGTCTTTCCTAATCACCATTTTTAATGGCTTTAAATTATTGCAGATAAATATAGCATAATTTATTCAGTCATTTCCCTAGTGTTGGACATTTGGATTCTATTCAGCTTTCAACCATAATCAGGAATGCATTGGGGAGCATATTTCTGCCACAGTTTATTTTTTCATCATTCCTTCTCTTAGTTCATGAAGTATTTTTCTACTAAATTAACAGCATGGTGTCATAGTAGCTTGGCCTTCTTTGTAGCATTTTATCACATTGAATTTCCATTCCACATATACTGATTACGCATGTTTTTCCAGCACTGGCATTAGCACCACCATTTAGTGAACATTTGAGTGAATGATGAAAACTTGTAAATGATAACAACTGTGAATCATCAGGAAAACCTCTTGAAGATCTCATGCAGGCAGGCAAACCTGTTCTTGGCAGGATACTGAGGAAGGTGGGACTTTCTGTTTACCAGCTAAAGTTTGCCACCCTGTGGCATTGGTGGGAACACAACTTAAGGTCACTGGGCAGACTGACCATGAATTTAATAAATTCTTGATGAATGATTTTAATTTGAGGGGAGTTGAATTATTTCAAAACTTGTCCATGAATTTGGTCTTTATTAATATATTTTTGTTAACATTTCTCAAATTTCACAAAATTCAGAAACATTTTATACATGAAACTTTGTAACCTGCTTATACTGTATTTAGCTTAGTTCTCAGGGGTGGAATACTGGGTGAAAGATTTTTCTGAGAGCCCAAATCTTTGGACTCCTTGTCCTATATTCCTTTTCCTATACCACAATATTAATTAACAAGTGCCTGTGGGTATGGTAGCCAAGTGGCTGCCTGGTTATAGCTGGGTTATGGTTGATTGGGTACCCTCATAGAGAAAGGGTGCTTTCTATGCTCAGCACTCCAGAATTTCTGTTCTCTGTTTCTTCTAGGCTCGCCTTTATAGCCTGCAGTCAGACCCAGCAACCTACTGCAATGAACCAGATGGTGAGGGGGCAAACTTACAGGCCAGGTAGACCAAGGGGGACTGGGCTGTATGCCTGTTTGCCTTACATAGCAGAGACCAGGTACCCTTTACACAAAGGATCAGAGTGGGGCTAGTATGTACCTTATACCTGGTAGGAGGGGTTGATATTCCCTTTTCCTCCCTGAATCTGGGTGTCTTCATCTATTTGCAGAAGGTTTACTCCCGTCTTCCCTCAACCTCTCAGCTCAGCCTCGCTCCCAGCCCTGCTGCCTTCAGCCTCTGTTGCTGAGCCCCTGCTGTGCAGCAACACCCCCCACACCCCACCCCATGCTGGGAGCTGGAGATCAGGAATGAGTGAAACCCTCAAACTCGGTCCAACCTTTGAGGAACTTGCACTTAAGAGAGAGAAATGGTGGATAAAACAGAGATGGTAGAGAGTGGAGTGATGGGGCAGTGGCACCCAGCCCAGCTGGGGAATCCAGGAAATGATACTTGAATTGAGGTTTTCAGGATGAATGAGAAGTAAATGAGACGGGCAACAGAACATTCGAAGGCCCAGAAAGGACAGGGAGCACCTTGCCATTTGGTAAGGCTAGATTAAAGGATACGTGTGAGGAAGTAAGGAGGGCAAGAGCTGCCAGTGGGAAGGGCTTTGTGTACTAGATTAAGCAGTTTGAATTTTGTCTGAGAAGCATAGAGGTAGTGGTTCTTGGCCTTTTTTAGTCACAAAAGCCTTTGAAAATCTCTTGAAAATGACAAACCCTCTCTCCAGAATATGCCCCAAATTTTGTACACAATATGGGAATTCTTTGACCCTTTGAAGCTTGTCTGTGGACCCCAGCTTTAAAAACCCTTCCATAGAGAATGATGGAAGATTTTGAGGCCTAAGGGAATCAGATTCATACTGTATAAAGAGCCTTTGGGCAGTCCTGTGAAGGAAGAGAGAGAAGGCAAGACAGGAGGCACAAACACCAGTTAGAAGACTATGACAGGAACCTCAGCAGTGTTAAGGCCAAAACCTAGGAAATGGCAGATGGAATGAAGAGGAAAGTGTACACTGAGGGGGGTGGAATTCACAGTGATTGGATAAGGGAAGAGTCTAGGTTTCCATATGGATTATTGGGTGAGACTGATTGGAGGGTCTGCCACACCTGTGCAGGAAGAGGTATCCACACCTGACCTGTGGATCTGGAGCCCGGAAGTGTAGTCTGGGCTGCAAAGAGAAACTGAGGAACTCTCAGTTTGAAGAGGGGTTTGAAACTCAGAGTTTAGCAGAAGTTATCTTGGGAAAAAATAGAGAATGAGAAGAGGTAAGGGCATAAGGAAGGAGAGGAACCCATGAAGACTCAGAAGGAATAACCAGAGAAGTGAGGGAAATCTCAAAGAAGTGAGAAGCCAGGGGAGAAAGGGCTTCAAGAGGAAGGCATTGGCTCCCAGGGTCAGAAACTGCAGAATGGTCGCATAAGGGGAGGATAGAGAAGTAGCCATTGGATCTGGCAACATGGAGTATGGGGTCACTGGTGATGTGAAAATGGCAGTTTCAGAGAGGAGAGGATTCAGTAGCCAGGTGGAATGGGCTGCAGCCCCTTTCTGGAGATCCAAAGGTCTGATCCCCACCCTGATCTCAGTGAGACCCCTCCCTTTGCCTGACCCCCCCACCTTGGGCCAAATGGCTTTGAAAATCCCTTCAGCTTTCCTCCTTGTCCAAGCCCTGGCTTGGATTTGTTCTATAGGCCCAGTCTTCTTTCCCAAACCCAGGGTACTGACCATCTGTCCCTCTGCAGGGCCCCCGGAATTGTTTGACGCCTGGCTTTCCCAGTTCTGCTTGGAGGAGAAGAAGGGAGAGATCTCAGAGCTCCTTGTAGGCAGCCCCTCCATCCGTGCCCTCTACACCAAGATGGTGAGGGCCCAGCTGGCAGGACCTTAACCAGCACCAGGCTTGAGGTGTTGGGAGGTGGGAGGGTAATGTCCAGCGTCAATGTGGAGTCATCTGGCCCAGAGAGCAGGGGGAGACCCTATAGAGCCAGATCAGACATGTCATGAGCCAAGCATCTGCACAGGAGAAGCCAACTCACCAGGATCCTGGCAGTCAGAGAATGGTGAGAAATGGAAGGGCCAGCAAAGCCTGACGGGAGTTCTTTTCATCTTCCTTGGCTGAGCTGGGCTAGGAAGGTGGATCTGGCTGAAACTCCCAAGGGGTAGAAGTACTGTGAGAATCACTGCTAAGCCACTTACTCTGCTGGGATCCAGAGCAACTGGGAGCAGGCTGATAAGTCTGGGGAAGGAGACCCCACACAGCACTCCCAAAGTCTCATCCCTACTTCCTCTCCCTCCAGGTCCCAGCAGCTGTTTCCCATTCAGAATTCTGGCATCGGTATTTCTATAAAGTACACCAACTAGAGCAGGTAGGCTGACCTAGCCCAAGGAGGTACTCCACTCAGCCCTGGGGAAAACAGGCTGAATTTTGTTGCGGGAAGAGGGGACCCTGACTCCTCCTGGCTCTCTGTTCCCCCATACTCAGGAGCAGGCCCGGAGGGATGCTTTGAAGCAGCGGGCAGAACAGAGTATCTGTGAGGAGCCTGGCTGGGAGGAGGAAGAAGGTAAGCAGAGTGGAGAGGTGGTGGGCAAGTAACAACCTGCCAGAAGCTTGGAACGATTTGGTGCGTGGGGAGGAGAAGAGAAGGAGTACAATTTTCATATGTGCTGAGTGAGGACAGGCTAAAGTGACGAGATGTTTGACAAGATAGGTTTAGGTATCAAAATTACTGGTGTCCATGGGAGGTCTGCAGTTCAAACTCAGGACCTCTTTGACCGGTGTGGAGCTGGCCCACGCGCAGTGCTGATGCGCACAAGGAGTGCCGTGCCACACGGGTGTTATCCACGTAGGGGAGCCCCACGTGCAAGGAGAACGCCCCATAAGGAGAGCCGCCCAGTGCGAAAAAAAGTCCAGCCTGCCCAGGAATAGCACCACACACTCGGAGAGCTGATATAGCAAGATGATGCAACAAAAAAAAGAGACATAGATTCCCGTGCTGCTGACAAGAATAGAAGCAGACACAAAAGAACACACAGCGAATGGACACAGAGAGCAAACAACTGAGGGGGGCAGGGACGGGAGAGAAATAAATACAAAATAAATAAATCTTAAAAAAAAAAAAAATCACTGGTGTCAGTTGGAGTAGGTACCCTGCCAGCCCACAGATAGGCTGCTGCTTAGTCACTCAGAAAGCTTATTGAAAATCTAGATCCCCTCTCCACCTTCTAAATAAGAGGTAGGGATGGGGCCAAACTTGTATTTTACGAGCTCCTCTGGTAATGTTAATGCCATCTAGGTTTGGGAACCACTGGCTTAGGGAGGCTGCTGAGCACTCTCCACCTAGTAGCTTAGCTTAAAAAAACATGTTAGGGCTACATATATAATGTGCCCAATCTATGCTAAGAGCTTTACATGCATGGTCCTCACCATAACTACATTATCCCTCTATTATCAGTGAGGCAGGTACATTAGGGAAAGGTTAAATGACTTGCCCAAGATCATTCACCTAGGATGTATGTAGCAGAGTCTGACCTGAATCCAGAACTGACTCATTTTTAAATCTTGGCTCTCTAATCCATGTGACCATCTTGGGTTGCATTGATAGAAACTGAGTGTCCACCAGCCATGTGCTAAGCCCTGGGCAAGACATGGGCAAATAGGGAGTGCTGCAAAAGAAGAACCACAATGGGAAGAGGATAAAGAAGGGTGAGAAAATTAGCATTATTTTGTCTTGAGCAGGGTGAATTTGGGCAGAAACTGAGGTCTCTTCAGAGAGCTCCAAGGTTGTCTGGGGACTCTATAGGGTACAATGCCAACTTTCCCCTGCCTTTCCTTCTCTACAGAGGAGCCTGTGGGCCTTTCACCCACATCTCCAAAAGAAGCAAAGATTCTTGGGGCCAAAACTTCCACATTGCCTGAAGGAGGAGCTGGCTCCCAGAGCCCCTGTGAAGAGAATCTGGTGACCCCAATTGAGCCCCCAACAGAGGTGACTCCATCAGAAAGCAGTGAGAGCATCTCTCTCGTGACACAGATCGCCAACCCGACCACCTCACCTGAGGTTCCAGTGCTGCCCAAGGACCTGCCCCAAAGGCTGCTGGAGGCATCTTTGGAAGAACAGGGCCTGGCCGTGGATGTGGGCGAGACTGGGCCCCTGCCCCCAGCACACTCCAAGCCCCTAACCACTACTGGCCGCTGCAGTGGCCCAGAGCCCAGGCCTCCAGCCAGAGTAGAGACTCTAAGGGAAGAAGGCCCCACAGACTTACGGGTGTTTGAGCTGAACTCGGACAGCGGGAAGTCCACACCCTCCAACAACGGAAAGAAAGGTAGGTCTGGAGGCTGCAGCCAGGGGTTGGGGGCGGAGGGGAAGGGGAGAGCAAAGAATCTTGTGTCCTTGACCCTTGTTAGGATGCTAGGAACAGATTTCCTTTATTTGTGATACTGTTGATGATGATGATGATAACTGCAATATATTGAATATTTGTGACCATATTTCATCAAGTTTAAGGTGCACATATTCTCTGGAATCAGGAGGTATCTTAGAATCAAATAAAATATATGGTTTATGCCAGGTCCTGTGCTAAGTATGGTATATTGATTTAATTTCTCACTCACACCTCACAACCCAGAGGTTGGTGTTATTATCCTCATTCTGCAGATGAAGAAGGTGAGGCTCATAACTGTTAGGATGCTCCATTTCATTTGGCCAGGCCAGATTCAGACTCAAGTCCCTCTCACTCAAGCCTGTGTCCTTACCTGCCACATTATGCCCATTTCTGTCCCTTCGGACAATTCACCCTTCCCCTGGGCTGGGAACCCTTGTATCACTGCCATCAAAGGTCTTCTGCCTGGTTAACTATAGAGAAGACATTTAGCTTCTCTGACTCTCCATTATTATTATAATATATGGAAAGAAAATTTAGAAAAGAAGAAAATACTTATGGACTTGGCTATGATCAGCTTTAAGTAATAAAGCCTTAGTTTCTCATTTGAATAACAGAATTTTACACTGGTGACTCTGACTTTATCAAAGGAGAACCCCTTTAACTGATAAAAAATAAAGGACAAGGGTAGCTCTGGTGTCATCTTTTCTTGCCACATCCAAAATACCTCTCCAGAGATGGAGGATTGTCAGCAGGACCTCTCCTCATTCCCTTACACACACACACACATCCTCTCTTCGCTAACCCTCAGTACCAATCGCAGACCCAAAGCTTGCCCAGCAGGTGAAGCCTGTCCTGCAGGTGCAGAGCAGGACTGGTTTGCTGCAGTGTGTGGGAAATGGGCCCACCCCATCCCTACTCCACATGCTATTGGAACTGCAGGCTTTCCAGTTTCCAACACAGTACTTCTGACTCTGATTCAGTGAGGTCATCCATTGAACTCCTCCTACTCTTTATGAGACACCAGAGGGGGAGGGGCAAAAGTTGCAGTCTTTATGACGAGGCCCAAAACAGCAGGAGACAGGCTTGATACTGGAGGAGTTCAGAGAAAGAAGGAATCTCTGGGCACCGACATTTTTACCGAGGAGACGGATGTTGTATAGGAGAGTTGAAGAGTTTGGGGCAGGTGTGGGTGAGTGATAGTTCAGGCCAAGGGAGTCTGCAAAGTCAGATGGAAGAGGGCATGGGGCATGTTTGAGGGTTGTTGACTAAAGCTCACTTTTCTATATTGTTTCCTAGGAGAGAGAGGAACAAGAAGGGTAGACGGGTTGGCTCAGAAATAGAACTTAAGTTTGGAACTTAAAATCTTAAGCTGGATTCAGAAGGTTGGACTTGGTGCCATAAAGCAGCAGAGCATGGAGGCTAATGGCTCAAGCTCTGGAATTCAGACAGTCCTGGGATCAAATCCCAATTTTGTTCATAAGCCATGTGACTTCAGGCAAGTTATTGATTCTCTAGCCACTGTTTACTCCTCTAAAAATTGGAGTAATTGTTTCAGGATAGTTTCTCAAAGGAAGGAAATCTGATTAGAGCCCTGCTTTGAGGATATGATAATGATGATGATGATAAGAGATAACATTCTCTGAGCAGTTTGTTTGTCTAGCTCTGTGCGAAGCACTTTATCTGCATATCACTCAGCCCTCACAAAAGCCCTCTGAGGTGTGTGCTCTTTTCCCCGGTTTTGTACTGGTAAAAAACTGAGATCAATCTTACCTACCCAATAAATATTTAGGAAGGTATAAAATAGTCCTTTAGGTGAGTGAAAGAGCAAATGACCCTGACAATGGGCATGAATTTTAAGTGAGACCTGTTGTGCTTTTGCCCAGCCACATTCATTGCACATTTATTGTTGAAGGTACAAGAAGAGCATATGGAGAGAAAGATTTAACCAGGGTTGAAGTTTGCCAAGAGAAATCAGTGGAAGAAAAGAGTCCAAATTATGCAAGAAGGGATCAAAATGATGGCTTATGGAATCAGAGCTGGGTAAGAAAGGAAATGAGGAATAGTGAAAGAGTTGGAGGGTTAAAGAATTATAGGTTTCATTTGGAACTAGTGCTACTGAGGGTGGTTAGAAAAAAACTAGTGGTGATTAGAGACTGGAATCTTGAAATTGAGGTTATGGAGGAAGTGCAGTGTAAGCACTTAACTGCCTGGCTGTACTGCCTCTGATGCAGTCAGGGGTATGTGAAAGGAGGGGCTGGGATTTGATGCAGAAGACCCACCAGAAGCAGTTGTGGTCAGTCAAGTGGAGGTTAGCCAGGACTAGGGTGGACAGTGGGAATAGAGGGAGTCAATCTAAAAAGGAGGAATAGAAGCTTGGAGACAGATTGCCTGCTTTTTCCGGTTATGCCCACATCCTAGATGACATGAGGCATACTCTCCAGAGACTGCAGCAGTCTCTTGGGGTGGCCTAGCCATGGGGTCCCAGGGTGATCCATGTCATTGCAGAACTGCTTCTCACCTGTACTTTGTCTCAGGTGAGATCTGTGACATTGGCCTTACCCAATGGTGGGATGTGAGAGGGCAAGCATGGGGCAGACCTGTGGGCTAGAAGGAACCCTGGTTTAAGGCCCTGCTTCACCGTTGACGATCTGTATGACCTGGAAGTGGTTTGGTTTTGTTTTGTTTTGCCTCCATTTCTTACCTGGGGAAGCAGAGATCCAGTTAAAACAATAAAATGAGTTCTGAGTGACAGCACTAGCAATCACCTGAAAATTCCCCTTTCTTAAAAAAAGCAAAACTCCATATGAAGTCTTAAGTTGTTGTTTCTCACATGAGTCCTCTGCCACATGCACAGTGTCACGTAGAGCTCCATACTCCATGCCAGGGTGGGATGGTGGGAGGAGGCAGATGGCAGAAAGAGCCAGATTCACATATCGCTCTGCCACTTGAAGCCTTCATTTCCTCGTCTGTAAACTGGGATTGTAATACCCACCCCAGAGGGTGGGTGTGAAGTGCTGAATGTTGGCTGAGGTTCTCTTTTCTACCCCTGAAAGAGTTTGCCCTACCATTTAAGCCTGAAGAGGGAATTTCAAAGTCCTAGAGGGCAACCTGAGATGAGCAAAAGCTGCCATGGCCACAGCCACAGAGTTGAAGTGAGGACTGGGCCAGGAGCTGGGCTGCCAGGCTGCAGGGAGTCTGCACTGGCAACCAGACATGTACCATCAGTGTGTCCTGAAGGCACAGGAGGACTTAAGCGAGGAGTCAGAAAAACCTGGTCTTGATTGCCGCTCTGACTTTCTGTGGGACCAAGTACAAAAGTACACTTAATTCTGAGACAAGACAAAAATATGGCTCCATTTGTTGAATATCTACCGTGTGTGTGTGTCTGTATTTAACAGGCACTTTACCATCATACTTCTAATCCTAACACCATTGTTTCTCAAACTGTAGGCCTAGGGCTACATAGAACACACGGGTGCTTGTGTTTTTTGTTTTTTTGTTTTGTTTTGTTTTTGCTGGGCATTATAGAGGGTATCTATTTGGGGTAGAAGTTTACAGTTACCAGGCCATAAAGCATAAGTTACTTCCCTCACCAAAGTCTATTTCCGCATATTGGAGCTAGATGGCTGCCGACATCTGTGAGGGTTCAGGCTTCCTGGGTTCCTCTGGGCTCAGCTCCTCTTGTTTCCTCCACAAGATCAACTGTAGACTAAGAGGCTCTCTAGGCTGTGCCTCTCTCCGCAAGGTCAGCTGTAGACTATCAAGTGAACAGCTCTGTCTCTTTCCCAGGGGCTCCAGCTTAAGACTTCAGTATCAAACTCCAACATCAGAAACCAGTGCTTGTGTTTAAAATGCAGAATCTTGGTCCACTGCTTAGATCTGCTGAGGTCTCAGGGCCTGGGTGCCTGGTGGGGAACAAGTGGGACAAGAAGCCACATATTTATGGGCATTCCCACTTGGGGATCAGACACCCATTCTTTTTATTTATTTCAAAGTAATCTGTTCATTTTCAAAAAAAAAAGCACCAAGAAAAATTACCTAGAGATAACTTTTATTTGTATTTTTGTGGGTATCTTGCTCATCTTTTCTGTATGTGTACTTGCATCTATGAGTATATATTTTTTTTAATGGAATCATACCAGATATACTGGCTTTTGTTAAAGAACTATTCATGCAGATTGTGTCTTAGTAATAACTTTCATGTGCACATTTTTAATAATACCTATAAGAAGTCATATCCAAAGATGAATGTTTAGAGCAAAGATTATTAATCTTTAGCAGGCATCAGAATCACCTAGAAGTTGGAAAACTTTTTCTGTAAAGGGTCACATAGACTCGGTCGTAACTACTCAACTCTGCTGTTTATCACAAAAGCGGCCATGGACAATATGTAAACAAGTGGGCATGACTGTTTCAAAAACTGTAAAAAGCAGGTGGCAAGCTGGATTTGGTCCATGGGCCATAGTTTTCCAGACCCTGGTTTTGAACAAGGGCCCATGAATATTTATTGAATGCCAACTCATGTTCTAGGCACTTGGAATACACAGCACAGCAGTCAAAGATTCCTGTTCTCATAGAGCTTACTTTTTTTTTTTTTTTTTAATTTATTTTTCCCCACCCCTTCATTGTTTGCACTTGCTGTGTCTGTTCATCTTTGTTTCTTTAGGAAGCACCGGGAACTGAACCTGGAACCTCTAGTGTGGGAGGGAGGTACCTAATCGCTTAAGCCACCTCCATTCCCTGCTTTGTTGTGTGTCTTTCATTATGTTCTTCCTCCTGTGTCTCTTGTTGAGTTGGCTTGCTGTGCCTGCCAGTAGCATCAGCTAGCTGTCTTGCCCTTCTTCTCTAGGAGGCACCAGGAACCTCTGCTCCCTACTTTTGTTGTGTCTTTCATCATGTTTTCCTTCTTGTGTCTCTTTTTGCGTCATCTTGTTGGGTCAGCTTGCCGCGCCTGCCCGTCACAGCAGCTCGCTGTCTTCTTTAGGAGGCACTGGGAACTGAACCACAGACTCCCATGTGGTAGGCAGGAGCTCAGTCGCTTGAGTTACATCTGCTTCCCTGAAGCTTACATTCTAATTCCCGTTATTAAACAGTAAACATAATAAGTCTGATTATATAATATGTTAGAAAGTAAAGAAGTACAATGGAAAAAAAAACAGCTAGAGCTGAATGATGGGAATTGGGAAAGGGGGTGTTGGTCAAGGTAGGCCACATTTATGAGAGATTTGAGCTGAGAAGTGAAAGAGGTGAGGAAGTCTAAGCCATGTAGTAGCCGAGGTACAGGGAACCGCTCATGCAAAGACCCAGGTGGGAATGTACCTGGTATGTTAAGGAATAGCAAGGTCAGTATAGACAGAATGGGGTGAGTGAGGAGGAAGGTTTATTCCTTCTGGGAGATTCTTTGCCTCCCAAGGAGCCTCTGGGCCAAAGTGCTTCTCCACTGTTGAGTGACCTACTTTTCCTCACTTAGTAGTGTAAGACTACTAAATGTTCAACAGCCTAACTTTTAAAAGCTGTATAATGGTGGAGCAGGTGTAACTCAGTGGTTCAGTGCACACTTCACATGTACAAGGTCTTGAGTTCAATCCCTGGTACCTCCTTAAAAAAAAAAAGTTGTATAATATTCCCACATATGACTACAGCATTTATTTTAGTAATTACTGATTGTGGTTGTTTCTAAGTTTTCATTATGGCATTCCAGTGAACTTCCTTTTGGCTAAATTTTTTACTGAATTCAGAATTTTTCCTTAGAATAGAATCCTAAAAGTAAAATTTCTGAGCCAGAGTGAAAGCTTTTTGTTTTTTTTTAGGAGGTAACCAGGAATCGACCTCATACATGGGAAGCAGGCCCTCAACCACTGAACTACATCTGCTCCCCCAGAATATACTTTTGATGTGTTTTTGTCTGGAACTTTTTTTTTCTTTTCTTTTATATTGTCCACAGCTTTTAAATAGTGCCATCATCCCCAGCTACAACCTTTTCACATACCATTTTCCCTGCCCATTACTGCCTTTCACTCTGTGGATTGTGTTTCAGGCTCAAGCACAGACATCAGTGAGGATTGGGAGAAGGACTTTGACTTGGACATGACTGAAGAAGAAGTACAGATGGCACTCTCCAAAGTGGATGCCTCTGGGGAGGTGAGTGGGTCTGATTGGGTACAGGGAAGCAAACCACATGATCACAGGTCTTAGAACGCTCCCACCAAGCCCAACAGGTCCCCTGAAGGCGGATCCCTGCTCCTGGCTGAGGTGACAGGCTTCAGGAGTGTTGCTGGGGCCTCCCACTCAGGCCCAGAACAGTTGTCATCAGTGAGCTCTGCTTCCCCTCAGTTCCAAAGTGGACAGATGGGACAGCCTTGACCTTAACTCTTTATCCACATCACCTGAGAAACTACTTAAACATACAGAACTTCTAACTTGTGGGCCCCAGGTATGGGGCCTGAGCAGATACCTGGCCTTGGAGACAGAATGTGACCCAGGGCAAGTTCCTTAACCTGAGCCTGTTTCCTCATCTAAAATATGGGATTGACATTTACCAGACCTAGCTTATAAACTGTAATGAGGTGGTGCATATAGCCATCCTAGCCGTACCTGGGACATGGTAAACACTCCGTGGATGTTAAGGCAAAACACCACAAACCCCACTCCAGTCACTCAGGCCAGAGAGGCCTGTTGTTCCTGTTGGTCACTACTACTCAGAATCAAAAATGGGTCATTTTGAATGAGAGGCTGGACCGGTCCAAAGCCCACACAGCTAATAAGTGACAGGACTGAGTCTCCAGACAAAACATCTGACCCAAGTCAATATTACTTTCACTATGACATAAGAATCATATGATCCCTACGATCAAGTAACTCAGGAACCTGCTGTAAAGGAGTAGACAGATTAGAGAGACTCAAAGGACCTCATTTTCATATTGGAAAACTGAGGCCCAGGGTGATATGACTTACCCAAGAGTATTTTGTACCTGTGGCATCACTATATGCAGGGCACAGAAGACCCATAGCACCCTATCATGTCACTGTGGTTTTCTGCCTTTCTGAAACTGGACGTACAGTATACCTAAGCAGAATCATTCTATAACCAGTCACAGCAAGGATCAGCTAACAGCAGACCAAGAGTAATAATGAAGCCAGAGAAAGTTCCCTGGGGACACTCCAGCTGGGATAATGGTCCTGGAGCCAGAGCATTGAAGATCTATGAGCCCCCAGAGTCCAGTGCCTCTCTCAGGTTCCCTGCCTCTCAGAGTCATGGCCTTCACTGCCCATGTTCTCCTTAAGGGTTTGATAACTTGGTTTCTACGGGCCGGGCATCCCTTGTGCCCAGAATTGGTGGAAGTGTTTGCTTTGAGTCTGAACCCATCAGAGCAGCAGGCTCACCCCTCAGGCACAGCGCCTGAGACTGGTGGTTCGCTCTCATAGGAAGACAGGAAATGGCCCCGGCAGAGTGTGGGTTATCTGGAAATGAAGGCAGCCCTATTAAGCAAGGGAGGGTTAGGTCTGGGTTTGATTAGGAGGACTAAATGTGTTTGTGGTCTCCATTATCCCTTCCCATTTACAGCTGGAAGATGTGGAGTGGGAGGACTGGGAATGAGGGGAGCTAGAGCAAGCAGCTCCTCCACCCGCAGCACCTCCTACCTCCTTCGCTTGCCTCAGCCTGGCCCTGGAAGACACTGAGAATGTCCCCCAAATGGCCTCTGCCAACCAGAGCTCTGTGCACAGGTTCTGGGTTGCTCCCTGCTGGTCCCTGGGCACCTAAAAGGGTGCCTCTGCTCACACCTGGGGAGGGGCTCTCTAAATCCAAGCCAGAAACTCTGATTTGTGTCAATCGTAGGATGGCTGACTTAAGGGGGAGGAGACCCAGCCCCCTCACCAGAAGAGCCTACATTTCTCTCCTGAGCACACATGTTCCTAGAGACTTCTGCTTGGTAGTCCCAGAGATAGCCAGAGCCCTTCTGCCTGTGTGGTCAGAAGTTAAACCACCAGACTCATTGGAGTAAGTTGAGACAACACATTCTGCCCACCCAGTAGCAGGCAAGAAAGGCCATGCCACCTGCCCTGGCTAGACAGGGACGGAGAGCACATTCTGGTTCCTATCCCAGTGGGTAAGGGGCATTCATCTTGGGGAAATTTTCCTCTCTTGGGAATCTGTTTCCCCTTCTAGTCCTTTCCATTCCTGGAAAAGTTCCCTGTGGTTCAGAATCTGGAGACCAAACCCAAGTTCCCACTCCTTCCTTTCATTCAGGCCAACCCTGATATGTCCCCATGCCTTTCCCAGGGCGTCTTCATGTCACATGTACCCAAGTCCTTAGCCCAACTGTGCCACCTGCCAAGAGTCTGCTCTTGCATTTCTTGCCCTCCCCAAGAAGGGAGGGGGCTACTTCAGGCCCTTCTGTGCGTGGCCTGACAGGATACCTTGTCCAACCAACTACCCACCTCAACTCCCCTATAGCTTAGGACACAAGCCAGCTATTGGCGGTACAGAGCAGTGAGCAAAGCCAAGTACTTACACATCTGGTAAGCCCAACACTCCCACCTCGAGCCTTCTGTTCATGAAGGGATATGTTGAGGGGAACTTCTTGAGACTATCATCAGACTTCTACAAAAGCTTTTCTTCCTGAAGACAGTCCCAGTCTCTGTGACTCTCACCCTCCACCCTGGTAAAGCTGCACCTCTCTTGTGGGAATAGAGGGGCTGCAGGAATCCATGGAAACCCTGGTGCTTCACGTTGCTGCTCTGGTGATTCTTGTACATAGTGTGGTGTGTTCACCAATGATTTAAAGGGATCATGGGCAGGGATGCCAAGGGAGTGGTGGGCACTTCCACTTTGAACCTTCAGTGAGGGGGTGGGATGGAAAGAATGCTGACTTTTTTTGATGGGATGGGGTTATTCTCTTTGTAATTATTTCTTTAGTTTAATTAACCTTTTGGTTGTTTGTGCAATATTATATATTTTAAATTATAATGCATCTCCCCAGAATATTTTGTAGCTGGGAAAAGAAAAAAGGAAAAAAAATTCTAACAGCTGTTAGTTTTGTAATTAAAAAAGTAAGAAAAATGAACTTTGTCCTGAACCTTTTACAGACTTGCCGTTAACAGCATTAAAAAGATTCAACAGAAGCTGGAAGGTGTCTGGGGATCTGTTCTTGTCCCCCACAGCAGCTGTACTGGACACAGGGCAGGTGCATACACTGCAGGGGTGGCTCGCAGCTTGGAACCTGACGGGGAAGGGCAGGGTGGGGGGCAGCCTGGGGCCCGAGGAAGTCCTCGTCCTCATCCCAGACTCAGCTTGGGCTTTGGGATGAGGAAGGGACAGGGCCCCCAGCAGGCCTCTCGCCAAGACAAGGAGTCAAAGAGGCCGTTTCTGCATTCCCAATGCTTCTGCTTTTATTTGGAAAGGAAGTTGTAGCAACAGTGGTTCCAATTGCTCTTGGTCATTTTTCTCCTCTCCTCCCCCTGTGTGTGTGTGTCATTTTGGGATCTATTATAATTCTCTTTAGTTAAGCACCATGAAAATCACGTGTCAGTCATAAAAGGGGGTTCTGAATGAGGCTCTTTGTTTCCATGAAGATCTCTAAAGGGAAAGAGAAATAAGGCTGGGGAGGGTGTAAGTAGATTTAGGATAAGTAAACTTAAAGTGTAAAATATATATCACCATTTTAGAAGCGGATTTTTGGGTTTGCTTTCTCCCCCTGCTTTATTGGGGAGGACTTGCCATTGCTTTTATCAAGTGTTTGCTAGCCATGGATGCCAACTAACTTCTTCGATTGAAGGCCGGAGGATCATGTCTGGTTCCAGGAGCCGCTTAAGCAGGTCCTGGCATTCGGCCGAGATGCCCAGATGAGTGGGGAAGGACACCCCCTTCTGCTGCTGCCACAGCATCTTGGGGATGTCTGTGTCATCAAAAGGTAGGCTGGCACAGAGCATGACGTACAGGACCACGCCCATGCTCCAGACGTCACCCTTCTTGCTATCGTGGGGAATGCCCTGCAGCACTTCGGGCGCGGCATAGGCTGTGCTGCCGCAGAAGGTCTGGCTCAGCTCCCGTCGCGACTTGGGCAGCACCTTGGCGAAGCCGAAGTCAGTCAGCTTCAGGTTGAAGCCCTGCAGCAAGGCATTCTCGCACTTGAGGTCCCGGTGGGCCACGCCACAGCCATGGCAGTAGCGGATGGCCTCGACCATCTGACGGAAGAGGGCCTTGGCCCGGCTCTCGGGCAGTGGCCCCCCATTCAGCACGCAGTCAAAGACGTCCCCTCCCTCAGCCAGCTCCATCACCAGGTAGATTTTCCCATCGGCAGACTCCAGCATCTCATACACCCGGATGATGTTCTTGTGGTCCAGGGTACGGACGATCTGGAGCTCCCGAGGCAGGAATCTCTGGATAAACTCTAGGGAAACAAGGGGAGGCAGGATGGGGGATCAAGTCCAGAAGGGCCTAACTCCCCACTCCCATCTCCTGCTGCCTTCTTTATCCCTGCCTGCCTACCATGTCGGGGTTTTGTTCCTTGGCTCACTTTAATGGTCTTAAGCGTGTCTACCTGCCTGCACGCTGCAAAGAATTTCACCTCTTTATAAAAGTAGTATGTTATTCAAAAGAACTACTCCCTGCCCACCTCACACTGTTGCGAGCAGCCTGACAGATACCAAAGTGCTTTGGGGACTTGTAGACAAAGCCATTGGATCTCAGTTTTGGGGTCTGATTTGCCAGCAGGTGGGGAAGGAGCACCTCCACCTCTACCTTCTGATCACAGTTCTTTCCATGAGCCCCGTCTTTCTTTTCCCACCTCTGCCTACCTTGGCACCAGCTCCTGCCCACTCTTAGCCCTGGTTGTGGCTTCTGCCAGTCTCAGTCCCCGCCTGGAATAGTAATGGCCTGGCAGGCTCAGGTTCTGCATCTGAGCTCCCTTCATCTCCAACCACTCTTTAATCTTGGGCTCTGGAGTGGTGATGCTCCTGGACGGCCAGCATCACTCTCTTCCCTACTGACCTACCCCAAAGCCGGATCCAGCTGGCTTTCCTTGGCTGGGGACTAAAGGCCCGAGAGAAATGCTCCTTGCTGGAGGAAGGGCCCACCCACCTCAACCAGCCCTCCCTTCCTCCAAAGAGTCCCCAGCTCACCTTCTGGCCCTCCCATCTTGTCTATAATTTTAATTGCCACTTTCCTGTGGTGTTTTTTGGAAAATGCTTCTTTGACTTTTGAGTAGGTCCCTTCCCCAATGGTCTTGCCCAGCTGGTACCCATTGGAGAGCAGAAAGTCCTCCATGCTGTCTAGTGCCTCCTTCCTTCCTTCCTGTCACCCTCTCAGCTCATGCTGCCTCCGCGAGGCAGCTCTACTCCACCATCGCCCTTGGCCTGCTCCTTTTCCCCCCAAGGACTTCATCCGCAGCCGCCCCAGCGCTAGAACATTCTCCGACTGGACACAGCCGCGGGTGGTGGGGAGGGAGAGGGCCAGACATTTTTAAACTCCGGCCCAATTGTGATGTAAATGCTGTGTGACCCTTGGCCAAAATGGGCAGTGCCCCCTACCTGCCCTCACTACCACCACCAAAACCAGACCACTCAAGTCACAGCCGCCTCCCGCCCCTGGCAGGCGAGGAGGCGCGGCCCCGCCCGCGGGTGCATTCGGGGTTATCTTTGCGTGCAGCAAAGAACGCCGGGGTCCTCCGCGCGGATGCCGCCTCGGGGCGAGCGGCCCTTGCTTCTTGCGCCCTCAGCGGCCGGCTGGGGTCTGCGTCACCCAGGCTCATGGCGCCATGGCCAAGAGCCCTTCAGCTGCCGGCTCCCGCCCGCGCCTAGGGCCGGGGCGGCGCGGGGCGGCAGGGGGTTCCCGGGCGGGAGGAACGGGCTCTGTGAGGTCAGCGCGCCGCGGCCCGGGTCACAATGCGGCCCTCCCCCTCGACGCCCCGGCCCGGACGCGCCGCAGACACCTGCCCGGCTCCGCCTGGACCGGAGCGTCCTCCCCCGGCCAGGGCTCGGGCAGCTGCTTCCAGCTGGGACCGGCCTCGGCCTCCGGCAGGTGAGCAACGGCCCCGGGGGCGGGCGCGGAGAGGGGGCGCCCGGCGGCCCCGGGGCGGCCTGACCGCCACTTCCCTCGCAGAGCGCCCCGGGGCCTGGACATGAGCGCCCAGGAGCCCCCGCAAGGTCGGAGATTCCCCATTGAGGCCGGAGACTCCCCTGGCCTTGCCGCCGCCCCCGAGTCCCAGGACAGCCCGGAGCCCGGAGCTACGGAGCACAACCCGGTCAGGTGAGCCGTGGCGCCCGCGTGGACCCCGTAGGCGGCTGCGCCTGGAGCCCTCCGGACACCCGCCCTGCCCAGGCGCCCCGCGCCCGCCGCGTCCCCCCTTCCAGCCGGGACGCTCCCCACATCCACACCCGGACCTCAGGGGGCCCAAGCGCACTGCCGGGGTGGCCGGGCTCGCGTCTCAGCGTCCCCCGCCACGCCCCCCGCCTCCAGGCCGCTTCGACGCTGCCCGGGCTGCCACTGCCTGACGCTGCTGCACGTGCCCATCGACGTCTACCTGGCCATGGGCGGGAGCCCCCGGGCCCGCGCCACCTGAGTGCGCCTGCGCACAGCGGCTCCGCGGAGCCCGGTGGGGGCCAGGCCCGCCGCGGGCCACCGCGCGGAGGTCGGCGCGCCGAGCACGAGACAATGATGCACATTTTAAAATAAAAGAATGATGCACATTTTAATAAAGCACAGCATAAACTGTTCTTTCCACTCCGGGCTGGTCGTGTATGTCTGTCCGTCGGATCGGGCCCGCCTGGTACTCCACGCGGTCCAATAACACCTTCGCTCCCGCACCCTCTCTAGGCCTAGCCCCAAGGGCCCGCCTTCCTCTTGCCCGCCGCCTCCCTCCACATCTCTCCCCCAATTGCTCGCTTATCTTGATCCACGGTATCCTTTATCCTGCAGCCCTGCCCTTTCCTTGGTTCTCCAATTCTTTCCGTGGTATCTCGCGTTATGGTGCTGATCGCCGGGGACCCGGAGTAGCTCGGGACTGGCGGAAGAGGTGAACAGACAACTTAGACCAAGAGGCATGGCCACACGCACGGGACCCATTTATTTCTCCCAAACTGGAATTAGGTTCTGCCACCTGCTGCTTTGTGAGCCTGGGCAGCTCTAGCTTCGTTGGCGCTGTTAGGGGCTGCCCCAGTCCATACTGAAAGTTGGTTTCTCCTAGGGCTGGTGGCACCACAAAAAGAGATTGGGGGCGCCGTCACTTGAAAAGTTGGATTCTTAACTTCCAATTTCCAGATGAGGGAACCAAGCCTGGAATGCCCCAGATGGGGGCGAGGCTGGGGGCGAGGCTGGCCCTGCTCCCTAGGGCCCCCAGCGAGGCTTAGCCACCCCCCACCTGGGAGGAGGTCGTTATATGAAGGTTGCCTGGAGGTGCTAGGATTTAAGATGGAGTGTTTTCTCTCTTTCCAGTTTTGCTTTCATGAGGCTGAATTATTTTTATATTGGAAAAAACAGGCATAACTCGAGTCAGATTTAGTCTCCTATCCTCTGAGACCTAAATTCAACTGACTCAACACCCTTTCCTTAATCCACACAGGTGGAAGCCCAAGCCTCCCGTAGAACATTTCAGAATCCCACCATCACCCAAAAGGGCAGCCCTTAATTTCCATACAAAACGCTCTCCCAGACAGTCCCAAATGTAGGAGGCATATTGCAAAGGCGGGTGAGGGAGTCTTTGCCAAATAACAAGGTGGATTTCAAAGTCAGTCCAGCCTCTGGGTTCTTTAAACATCCTGACTCTTGAAAGCCCCTCCACTTCTGCCAACCTCTTTCCCAGGAGATTGCCTGGCTTTTAGACATAGTACAGGTTCCTCTCTCCCCCTTCCCTCTTCTCCTCCTCCACCCTTACCTCCAGGCAATGATTAGCCCTGCTTAAGTCACAACACATCCTTGAACTAGTTACCGTGGTCAGGGAGATGGGAAATTAGAACTGACCGGCTGGGCCACAGGTGGCCTGCCCTTGAGGTGGGAGCACAGCAGGCCATTGACGGCATCACCGGAAAATGATGTGTAGAGATAGAGAGGAAACATTCCATTCCAGGCGCCATGACACAACACAACTTATGCAAAAACTGGATATCCCTGGAAAACAGTTGTTCCTCTTGATTGGAGGAAAAGCAGCCTATCAAGAAGGGGTAGAAGGAAGTGGATGTGGCTCAAGTGATTGGGCTCCCACCTACCACATGGGAGGTCCCTAGTTCAGTTCCCAGTGCCTCCTAAAGAAGACAAGCTGGCTCAACAGGCAGGCATGGCAAACTGATGTAACAAGATGACACAACAAGAGACACAAGAAGAAAAACATAATGAGAGATACAAAAAAGCAAAGAAGGGATGTGGCTCAAGTGATTAGGTTCCTCCCTCCCACATCAGAGGTCCCGGGTTTGGCTCCTGGTACCTCCTAAAGAAACAAGGCAGATGAACAGACACAGCAAGGGCAAACAATGAGGGGTGCGGAGAAATAAATAAATTTTTAAAAAAAGAAAGGGTAGAGGGCACGGAAGCCAGGGTGATGACTGTTCACGACAATGTGGAGACTCAGACTCACCAGGAGGCGGGCTACTGAGTTGTAGTGTAGGTTTGTGCCTAAATCTGTCAACACAGGTCTGTTACCGGATTTTATTTAGGGTCTTGGCTATACTGCAGAAATGAATGTTAAGAGCACCCCGGGTGAGTTAGGTCAGTAATTTATTCAGGTAGGGAGGGAAGAGAAATGGGAGAAAATAACATCAGGGGTCCCAGGTAGAGAGGAAGGGGGTGAAAAGTGATAAAGAGGGCCGATTTACAAGTTACGATTCCCCACTTTAGATTATAAATGCCCAGGTTTACCTGTGTGGCCACGTGGCGAGGATAAATGGAGAGAGCGCACTTAAGCACTGTGCCTGCCTTTTTAAACTGTTCATTATTCCACCCCTTTGCTAATGGCAGGGGAGGGGTTCCAGCTGTTTGCTGTTTTTTTTTTAAAGATTTATTTTTATTTATTTAATTCCCCTCCCCTCCCCCGGTTGTCTGTTTTCTGTGTCTTTTTGCTGCGTCTTGTTTCTTTGTCCGCTCCTGTTGTCGTCAGCGGCACGGGAAGTGTGGGCGGCGCCATTCCTCAGCAGGCTGCTCCCTCCTTTGCGCTGGGCGGCTCTCCTTATGGGTGCACTCCTTGCGCGTGGGGCTCCCCTACGCAGGGGACACCCCTGTGTGGCACGTCACTCCTTGCGCGCATCAGCACTGCGCATGGGCCAGCTCCACACGGGTCAAGGAGGCCCAGGGCTTGAACCGCGGGCCTCCCATGTGGTAGACGGACGCCCTAACCACTGGGCCAAAGTCCGTTTCCCTGTTCGCTGTTTTGACTGATAACCTCACCATCAATTCCCAGTGAGGGCCCAGTGATAAAGTCCTTGGGGAATATCTGGGGCTTCTCTTGGCTTCCAGAAGAAGTCTTCTACTGAGGGGCAGAATCTTGGGGAGAGTCTTCCAGCAGCCATCTTGGGGGTTATTGATGTCCATGTGGACTCTCTGCCAGGTTCCAGATCTGTCTGTTGATTCCCTATCTTACTAGCCGGCTTCAGGCCTACCAGCCAGGGGATTCAGCGGTGAACTTGGCAGACATGGGCCTTGCCTGGCAGTCACCTGCTGGGAGGCTTCAGTCAAATTGCTTCTCTCTGGGCCCATTTCCTCGTTGATTAAAAAAAAAAAAAAGGCACCAATGGACTCTAGGGACCCTATCAGCCCCAAAATACCGAATCCCTCCCATTCTTCCTTTCTCTGTTCTCCTCTCAATCAGTTCCTCTCTGCCCTCTTCTCAACCCCCCTTTCATTTATTGCTTCCTCCGACATGTTTGATGGGTAAGGAAGGCAAAGATTCCAAACACAGACCTCACCAGTGGGTCAGATCCAGGGACTGGTGAGCTCTAGAATGTCCGCAAGCAAGGGATAAGTCACTCCAGGTGAAAGGAGCATGTGGGCAAAGGCCCTGAGGCAGGAAAGTGGGAGAAGTTCAAGTTCAATCCATTCTATCAACCTTCACCAACGCGCACCTGGGCCAGGCCAGGGTGCTGGGAAGCCAGGCCTGCGTCTGACAGATGCCTCGTCTTGCCCTTGCAGAGCTCAGAATCCAGAGGATCCAGGGATGGGTTAACAGAAGAGAAGCTGGATTGGGGGGCCTTCAAGCACCAGGTTTAGGGCTTTGTAATGTAGGCACAGGGAGCATGACAGTCTCCAACCTAAGCCACTTCACTCTCCTATCTTTTGTCTTCCCCTTTTCCGTCCTGTTTTTCTTCCTCTTTCTCCCTAGAAAAGCCACCAGCCTGAGCTCTAGTCCTGATTCAAATCCTGAGTTCTACCATTTTCTACCCGTGCAACCTTGAGCTAGTGGTTTGGCATTTCTGAGCTTCCATTTTCACATCTGTAAAATGAGGTTAATGACACCTGCTGGAAAGATTCTAAGGTCATGCAGGTAAAGCGCCCAGCAGGAATCTCTGGCACAGGCAGCATTTGAGCAGGAAAGGCTGCTGCTGCTGCTGCTGCTACACCACCTTTGGCCACAAGGGGCAGCAGAGAGCCAGACAACCGAGAACACTGCCTGCACCGGGCAGGGTGAAGTCCGGTCTGACGGAGCTAGGCAACCCCTCTTACCTCCCTCTGCCGACTTCCTTACAGTTCTGCTCAGGAGCTGAGGAAATTGGAACTTGGAGTGGGAGACCATTTTCAGGGGAATTCTGCCCCACCCTAGAGGGTAAAGCTAGCCCCTGAACCCCAAAGCAAGACCTCCAGATCCCAGCCATCTTCCCTGGGCCTGGGGAATGGGGACAGGTTCAGGGAAAGGGGGGTGCCCGAATCATTGCCTTTCTGACTTCTCTCTCAAAAGCCTTATTGGCCAGCCCTTCCCTTAAGAGACCCCCTTTTAGAAGGAGGGGGCGAAGTACAGATGGACCCCCCGGGTTACCATGGAGATGGCAGGGAAAGGGTTGCTGTATTGCCATGGCAACAAATGACATCAGCACTACCCTTTCTGATTGCTTGATGGGGTGGGGGGGACAGCCACCCCAACCACAAGCATATTCCCCACAAAGCCTCCTCCCCTTCCTGAGCCAGTTGATGGGGAGGGGGGTCGATAGCCTTAATATAGCACAGGAGTTAAAAGCACAGACTCCAGTGTCAGTCAAGCCTTAGTTCAGACTGTGGTTCTGCCTAGCTCTAGAGCGTTGAATTTGAGCAAGTTCCTTAACCCCTTAAGGGCTCAACCAATTGGGCTCCCATCTATCATACAGGAGGTCCAGGGTTTGATGCCTAGGGCCTCCTGGGGATGGAAAACTGGCCCACGTGGCGAGCTGGCCCATAGTGGCATGCTGGCCCACTCTGGAATGCTGCCCCACCCAGGAATGCCCCCTGCGTGGGAATGCCGCCCAGCGCAGGAAAGCCACCCTGCACAGGAGTGCCGGGTGACGTGGAAAGCTGGCACAGCAAGATGATGCAACAAGAGATACAGTGGAGAGAAAATAAGAAGACATAGCAGAACAGGGAGACGAGGTGGCACAAGAGAGTAATCACCTGTCTCCCACTCCAGAAGGTCCCAGGATCGGTTCCTGGAGCCGCCGAATGAGAATACAAGCAGACACAGAAGAACACACAGTGAATGGACACATAGAGAGCAGACAACAGGAGGAATGGGAGGGGGAGGGACGACGACAGGAGGAATGGGGGGGAGAGGAATAAATACAATAAATCTTTTTAAAAAAAGTCTCATATGGAGGTAAAGAAGCTACGTGCCCCCAAGGATTACAGTGAGCCTAACACGGGGTGACGCAGGTAACGGGTGCTGGTGCTGGTTCACGGGACATGCAGGTGTCTGCAGTCCGGCTGCCAATCCCAACCGGGCCCAGGATTTGAGCATCTCAGGATGGTGATGGGGGTGTTCTCAGGGTGGAGCCAAAGACTGGAGTTTCCAGCCTCTGAGGAAACCCCAGAAAGCATTTTCCCTTAAACACCGTCACATCCGGACTCTGACCAACTTCCCGTTTCTCTTTCCGTCCGTCTCCTCCCAGGCCTTCTGAGCACCTTTCTACCTTGTGGGCTCCATCTGCTCCTCTTGGAGAAAGGCAGAGGAGGGACCCTGGGAAGCCATCAGACAGACAGACTCCAGGTAGAACAGTGGACTGGACTCCACAGACACACCCAGCTCCCAGCTGCCCTTGGAGTAGATGGACGAGAGCCAGGCCCCTGTCCTCCCTCTTCCCCAACCCCCAATCCAGGCAACCATTCCCCCAATTCCACTGCCACCAGCCCGAGTCCAGCCATCACTACTCACCCAGGTGACCCCCACCAGTCTTTCTGCTTCCTTCTCTCTAGGCTCCTCCAGCCCAGACCAACCCAGAATTCTTTTCTTTTCTTTTTTTAATAATATATACATATTTTGAAAGATTTATTTTTTTTATTTCTCTCTCCTTCTCCCCCGCCTTCCCCCCTCAGTTGTCGGCTGTGTCCATTTGCTGTGTGTTCTTCCGTGTCTGCTTGTATTCTTGACAGCAGCCCTGGGAATCTGTGCCTCTTTTTGTTACATCATCTTGCTGCGTCAGCTCTCCGTGTATTCAGTGCCACTCCTGGGCAGGCTGCACTTTTTTTACACAGGGTGGCTTTCCTTATGGGGTACACTTCTTGCACGTGGGACTCCCCTGTGTGGGGGACACCCCTGTGTGGCATGGCACTCCTTACACACACACACATCAGCACCACGCATGGGCCAGCTCCACATGGGTCAGGAGGCCCTGGGTTTGAACTCTGGACCTCCTATGTGGTAGGTGGATGCTCTATCCATTGAGCCAAATCTGCTTTCCCAGAATTATTTTCTAAAGGCCACAAACCCAGCTGTGTCACCTTCCTATTTAAATTTCATCAGTGGCTTTTTTACTCACTTGTGGGATGAAGTCCAAATGTCTGACAAGGTCCTTTGGAGTCTTGCCTCAGGCCATCCCTTCCCTCAAGCTGTCGGGCCATGCCAGGCACCTCTCAGCTCCTCAGAAATCATTCTTCCCACCTTCACACCCACGGTTCCTTCTGACTGTTATAGCTTTCCTCCCAGTCCCATCCGCCCCTCAGATCCCCACCAGCTGTCACTTCTCAAAGAAGAACCCCTGGCTACCACCTAGCCAGGTCGCCTGTCCACCCCCTCCCCTGGCGCCTGCTTGCCTGGTGTGTTGCTCTCTTGCACTGAGGGCTGCTTAGTGCCTGGCTTCCCCCCTCAACCTGTGGGCTCCCTGAGGGCTCAGGAGTCGGTAGAACGTCCACAGATTAGAGCTGCTGGCGAGTAGCTGCTTGATAGTCTCCACAGAAGAGGTCCCCAGGCTGTGGGAAGGAACAGCAGAGCCACCGGCCGAGGCGGGGACGGGGAATGGCTTCCCTAAGGAACTGACACGCAGCCGGAAGGATGAGAAGCAGCTCCCAGGCAAAGGCCTGGCGGTGGAGATGTCCCTGGCACTGGGATTGGTAGGTGCCACAGGTGGACTTGGTGCTGAAGATGCTGAGCAGAGGGACATGGCTCTGCCATGTGGGAAGAGCCCGCATGGGTGATCAAGAGGGACAGCAGAGCGATAATCCAGGGGGCTGTTGCAGCCTCCCAGGTGAAAGGCAATGGGGCCTGGCACCCGGTGGTGACAGGGAGAACGGAGAGCAGCAGTGAGTTGACAGACATGTGCTGCAGATGGAATTGGTAAAGTTTGGTGCTGGTTTGAATATGAAAAGGGAGAGAGGTGGAAGAGTCAAGAACCAAGCCCAGATTTCCAGTTCAGGCACCTGAGCAAATATGGCCAAACATGGGGACATGAGAGGAAGGGCAGGTGCGGGACATGTTTCCTGGGAGGTGGGAAATCCAGGGGGAGGTGTCCAGGAGACAGGTGTGGGGCAGGGAAGAGAGGTCTGGGTTGAAAGAGAGGAGTCTGACGCAGGGTGGACACTGAAGGCGTGGGAACCAATGAGATTCCTCTGGGACAGAGTGTAGAGAGCCCAGGAACAAGCACACGCAGGCGTGAGTGGAGAATGAGATTTGCCACGTAGCAGCAACTAGTAAGAGTGAGAAAATCCAGAGGGCACGATGTCCCGAAAAACAAGGGCCAAAAAGGATTTCAAATAGGAGGGAGTATTTGCCTGTGCTGAAGCCGGCCACTGCTCAGGGGTCAAGTCAGATAAGGATCCCTTGGATTTAGCAACAAGGAGTCAGTGGTGACCTTGACAAGAGCTGTAGCTGAGGACTGGCCAGGGAGGAAGCCAGATAGCAAGGGTTCAGTGAGGAAGTAGAAACTGTGTGCGTACTCAGCTCTTTCAAGAATGCCAGCTGTGCAGGGGGAGCTGGGGAAGGATATGAGGTTGAGGGAGGCCTCTCCTCTCCAAAGATAGGAAAGACTAGAGCCTGTTTGTTTGCTGATGGGAAGGAGCCGGTGTGGAGGGAGATGTTGGAGACAAGGGAGAGGAAGGAATTAAAGGAGACAAGTTCCTCAAGGAGGAAAAAGATGGGGGGTGGGGGCGGTGGGGTTGAATAGGACCTCATATTTTTTTAATGTAATTTTTAAAAATAAATAAATAATTTAAATTGAAAAAAAAAAAAAGGAGGAAAAAGAAGAGACTAAATCCCAAAATATGCACAACTAGGGTGGCAAGTCAAGGCTTATACTGTGCTCTGGGGGCTCAGAACAGCTGCCCACTGTACCCAGAAGCCAGTGTGAGTCACTGGGGAGGGAAGACCAACTGGCAGTGTGGGGAAGGGAGTTGGGCCAGCATGTTCCTCAGGATCCCCAGGGATTGGGGAGCAGGGTCCAGCCTGGGCACAGAGCCCAAGCCCTGGCCCCCAGCCTCAGAGCAGCACAAGGGCATGAAGAGGCTGTCCTCAACCCTTGCAGGGGCAGGCACAGTAGGTAGGAAGCCTGGCTTTTACTTTTGGCTTCTTCCTGCCTCTTCTGCAAAAAGAGTGGGTTAGGGGAGCGGATGTAGCTCAGTGGTTGAGTGCCTGCTTCCCATGTAGGAGGTCCTGGGTTCAAATCCCCTGCCTCCTAAAAAAAAAGAGGGGGTTAGACTTTTGGGAAAAGGTCAAGGACCCTTTCCCGATTCTCTCCAGAAATGTGTGTGTTTGTGTGTAACTTTGTAGTTGTAGCTGGTCGTGGAGCTCTAGAAGCTCATCCACGACACCCAGGTAAGAACTGCTAAACTAGAGTCGGTGGGAGCAAGGGAGAAGACTCTGATAAGGGCAGAGGGCGGTAAAGGCGGTGAGAGGGCTACTTAAGCCTGGCAACAGGGAGACCTTTCAAGGCGTGAGTTCTGCCCCACCCAAGCGCACCATCAGGGCTGTGGACAGAGGATGGAGGCCGCCAGGTGCCCTAGGGAAGGGTTTTTCCAGCCGGCTGCTGACCCTCCTGCTCTCGGGCCCCCTCTTGCTGCCTGCGCCAGTCCTTGCCCTCCGTCCTTTGCTCTGGGGGCAGTGACATGTAGTTGGGGGTCTGAGATCTCCTGATTGACCTCGACCTGGGCCCCGCCAGTGCTGCCCACCCCCTCCGCCAGCTGACGCTTTCTGCTAAAAACAGCCGGCCGTGGGGGGGGAGCTATGGGCTTTCAGGCCTCCCCCTCCACGTCCCGGCAGGTATTAACGAGGCCGAGGCCTGGCCAGGGGTCGAACACCGTGCTCTACGCCGAGACTGCCCACTTCGTGGTGAATTTTCTCCTGCTCCGGTGAGAGGGACCGGGGGAGGGCGCAGGCGGGATAAAGAGCCCTGACCAGACGGCTGGCGGAGGAGGCGCCAGGTCCTCGGGAAGGCCCCGGTGGGGGCTCCGATCCCCTCCCTGGCCCTCTGTATCGGCCAAGGGCGGTCCCGACCCACGCCCAGCCTCCTGGGATCAGAGGCACCCCCTCCACGCCCGCTGTACCCCCTGGGGTGACCGCTGCGCTTCCCCTCCGCAGGCGGCCCCGGCCACACCCCCGCACCGCCTGGACCAGGAGTTGTGCTGGTGCTGCCGCCGCCGCCGCCGGGGGCCACCCGCCTGACCGACGGGCTCTCGGCGCGCGGGCGCCGCTGCTTGGGCGCGCGCCCGAGGCTCACTGGAGCTGCGGGAGCCTGGGGCCGGCCCCCGGGAAGGGGCGGGGGCGGGGCTTGCTGTGGGGGCGGGGCCTGAGGGAAGGGGCGGGTTCTCAGCGCCCAGGGCCGGTCCGCGGCTGGAGAGGCTGGGCCTAGCGACGCTCGGGAGCCGGCGGAGGGGGCGGAGCTGGGGAGAGGGGGCGGGGCCCGCGGGCATCTGAGCGCGGGGGAGGGGCGGGGCTAGGCCGAGCGTGCGGGCGCAGGCCTGAAGGGCGGGGCGCCTTGGCCCTGTTCTGTCTGCCCAATTTTCCCTTCGTCCAGGTGGAAGCACCGGTGGCAGAATATTAACTACCAGTTCCTGGGCAAGAGGAAGAGACCCCTAGTTCCTCTGGGTCCTTGAGACCCGGTGAGGGGGCGGGGCCAGAGGAGGGCGCGGCTGGCGGGGGCGGGGCCTCAGGGGCGGGACCTGGCCGAGGTGTGGGAAAGGGCGGGGCCTGAGCTCTTCCAGCCCCCCAGGCCCGCGGGGTTGAGGCGCAGTGGGAGGGGGAGGGGAGGGGGGAGGGGCCCCCCATGGCCGAAGTGGTCTGTGGGTTCATCTCCTTCCTTCTTGGGCTCCGCAAACACAATTTTTAAATGACTGGCGGATTTGGCTGTATTAAAATTTCTATTCATCAAAAGACGCCTAAAAGGGTGAAAAAGACTAATCACAAACAAGGCTCCTCAGCTACTTTAATCCCAGCCCTGTGCCCAGCACTGGGAATGCCGGGACTAGGAGAGGTCGTGCCCTCGGGGCCTAGTGGCCAAGTTGAAGGACTCCAAGACAGGAAGGCAGGCTCAGGGTGGACTTGAAGGGTGGGGTCGTGGCGACCCTTCTGTGTGCTTGTTCTTCACATCTTTGTGCATTGCTGAATGTCTGTATCCACCTTTGCGCATCGTTTTCTGTGTTAGTCTATCTCTGGTCTCTCTGTCCATTTATTTATTCAGCACATATTTATCAAGGCCCTATTTTAGTGCTTTGTACCAGGTTTTACACTGAATGCCTGGATTAGCATTGGTGAAACAGCCAAGGTCCCCGCCCTTATGGAGCCTCCATTCTGGTTCGGGAGACGGGCAGTAAAAAGCAGTCAGCATTAACGGTGTCCTTTGTTCGGGAAGCTCAGGGGTGAGCTGGGACTTTGCCTTGTTCACACGTCTCTCTCCAGTGCCGAGAACAGTGTCTGGCATGTGGTTGGGGATCAGTAAACCTGAATGAATGCAGGGTGCTCAGGAGGTGCTGCTACTTCTAGTGTCTCTGGTGGAGCGAGCACCATATGCCGAGCTGCTGACTCTTGCCTCTGGCTCTGTGTCCTGGAGTCTCTCTGTTGCGATGTCTCTATTTCTGACTGTTATCTCTGTGATCGTGGGAGCCGTGGGATAGATTTCAACAGGGCCCCCTCAGGGTCTCTGGAAGTGAGGTCACTGACAAACTGGCCAACTCTGGCCTAACTAACGCAGCTTGGCCATTCCCCTGGAAGCAACCCCTTCCCCCAGCAGCATCAGTCCCATCACCTCTGGCCCCTTCCCAGAGTAGCATCCTGCAGCCCGGAAGGAAGTCCTTCGTCCTGTCTAACCACAGGTCCTGCTGAGACAACCGCAGCCCTTTCCTCTCATTCTGCCCTGGGAGCAGAGGGAAGGAGAGGGACTGACCTGGTGGCAGCAGGTCGTGCCTGGACAGCATCCAGTAAAGTCCTGACAGAGTGCGAGAGGCAAACCTCAACGGGGTAGAAGTAATCACTCATCTTAGAGGCTTTTTCATTCATTATATCATTTAATCCTTCAACACCCCATTTTACAGAAACAGAAACCAAGGCAGACCCAGAGAGGAAAACAATGGCAGAACTGGGACTAGAACCAGGTTTCTTGATAAAATAGGATAATAATTAACATTTATTGTGTGTTTATTCTCTGCCAGGTACTGTGCTAATCCTTTGCAGGCAGTTTCTTTTTTAATCCTCATCACAACCCCATCATTATTCCCATTATCCTCAGACAAGGAAATGAGGCTCAGAGTCCTTAAATGCCTTGCCCAGGGACACCCAGCTAGTTCGTGGCAGGGCTGGGTTTGAGCCCAGGCGCTCTGGCAGGCTCAGCCACACTCCTGGGCCCCCAAGCTCTGGAGAAGTGTCACCGATGTCTCTTTTCTAGGGGTTTAGACAGACAGGCTTCAGGTTCATCCCATGAAATCCGAAAGCAGACACGTGCCAAGCCAGGGATGAACAGGAAGACAGCTTGGGAGCATTGCAGGACCCAGTGTCCCCTTTCTGGGGACAAAGATTATCCACCTTTACTCTCTTTCCTGGGGTCTCTGTGTTTCTGCTCCTCCCTCTCCAAATAGAGCAGTTCTGCCTCTCTCTGGTTCCCTCTGCTTTGGGGGATGATGATCTCAGTTCTGCCTATTAACACGCACTGAGTTGGGTCGAACCCACAGGGCTGGTGGGGCATCTTCGGGCATCCCCCTGAACCTTCCACTGCACCCCTTCCCACCCACGAACACCCCCATTTCGGGGATAGACTGGATGAGCCAGACCTGGGTCCTCATCTCCAGACTCTCATGATGCTGTAGAAAGAGAAAGGCAGAGCCAGTCACCAACTCAGTGAAGTGTCACAGGGCGGTGACATCAATCTGTCTGGGGTACAGTGGGTTCTCTGGGCTGTCAGGAAAGACTTCAGGAGAGGCGCCTTGAGTTGAATCTTGACAGGCGGGCAGGTACTGGATAGCCATGCAAGGGGAGGAGCGTTCCAGGGAGAGGGGCAGCGCAGAGAAAGGCGTGGAGATTTGGAGGCTGAATTTGTTATTCCATTGACGGACGTGAGACTAGCAGCCAGCTGGGTATCTGCCTAAAATGAGGCAGGCTGGGGCGAGGGGCTTCAAAGGCCTTGAAGGCCAGAACAGGGGGTTAGACATCCAGGAGAAAGTAGGGAGATATGGAAAGGTTTAAAGCTGGGGAGGAATGTGTTTCAAAGATCCTTCTTAATACAGAAATCAGATCTAATTTCTGAATGCAGAAATCCTGGCAAGTGTTGATATGCTGGGGAGGATGTGTGCAGCAGAGTGACGTTAAGGAAGGACAAGGACAGGCCTTGGGTACTGATTGAGGTGGGAGTGGGGACAAGGGAACAGTCAGGGCTGACCCCAGGGAGCAGAACTCAGAGTAGGTCCTGATGCTTCAGGCTGCATCCCCGCAGAGCTGGGCCCCATCATGCATTGCCAGTCCTGGGGCCCTGCCAGGGTTCTTCAACTCATCTCTGTTTGGGCAAGAAGTGATCTCTGATCCTTGACTAGGTCCAAGGTCTCAGGGTATCAGTTCCTGTGCTCCCCCTTTCACACTCTCCCAGGTCCTATCGGGGACTAAGCCCAGGAGTGGCTCTGGCAGAGGGTGCTGATGGCCACTGCCCTGACTCACCCACTCAGTGGTCAACAGCATACACACGCTCCGCAGCCCCTGCCCTTGCAGGACTCGCAGTCACATAAACAGGGGGCTACAAGGAAGCTCCATGCCCAGCTCCCCATTGCCCTTCTCTTGGGAACAGCACACTCCCAGAGCCATCACCCTCCCTCCTCCAACTCCCTCCACATTGAACCATTCCCCATCTCTAGTGCTCTCTGCTCCCTGAATGCCTCCGGACTTTTCCTTCTCTGCCCTCACCTAGTTCAGACCACCATCGCCTTTGTCTAAACCAGTCCAATCGACTCTTCCCTGGCTTTCTTGCCTCCAGCTTTGTCCCCTCCAGTTCTTTCTCCACTTGGGCCTGTTTGTCTTGTAGGTCCCTATGAAACATCCGGTGTGATCTGGGGCAGCTGGAGTTCTGGAGAGAGCTCTGGGATGGAGATAGAGATTTCCAGGCATCAGCATATAGATTCTCTCTTAGAAACACAAGGAGGAGACAGAAAAGCAAGAGAGGTTCTCTGTCTCTCTCATCTTCCCTCTCTCTCTCTTTCCAACACAGATTTTTCTCCAGACCCATGACCTATTCTGATGACATCCCAGAGGCACCTGAAACTCAACCTGTCACAAACAGAGCTTCTCCATTTCCACGTAGGTCCCACTGCTCCTCTCTGCTCCCTGTGTGGCTCTCGGCCCCTCCTCCCATTTGCCCCAGCCAGCCTCTTAGACACTGTCCCCAGTAGTCCTGCTCCTCACTCCATCATCCCTAGTCCTTTCCCGAGTCCCTGGACATCTCCTATATCCCTCTCCCTGTCTCCATCTTGCTCCACCTCTCAGCAGCATCTGACATGGTGGCTCACTCCCTCCTTTCTTCCCTCAGCCTGGGGAGCAACCCCTGCTCTGGTTCTCCTCCTTTCTCACTGGCCATTGGCTGAAACCTCTCCGGACCCCTCTTCTGAATCTAAATATTGGAAAGCCTCCCTCTCTGTCTTCCCAAACTACTTCTTCTCTCCCGTTGATCCCATCCAGTCCTGTGGCTTCAAATTCAGGATCACTCCCAAACTGTTACCTCGAGATGGGGCCTCTCCCCTGAAGTCCAGGTTCACATAGCCATTAACTGCCAGCCTGGTGTCTCCACGGGGCCTCAAACTTAAAACTGAGAACAGCATCTCCCTCGATGTGTTGGTGTGGGCTAACGCCCCCTTCTACCTTAGCTCAGGCCCCATTCTCTCCCGCCTGGATTACGGCAATAGCCCTGTCCAGTCTCCCTGATACACAGCAGGAAGAAGGCAGTCCAGGCCGAGGGGACTGCTCCGCAGAGGCGGGAAGGAGGTAAGATTAGGGCTTGGCTGAAAGCTCAGAGTATGTTATGGGGATTAGCTAGTGAAGACCTCAAATTTAAGGTAAAGACTTTGTCTTGGGGGCAATAGGGAGCTATTCAATGGTGTCAAGCCAAGGAGAACATATTTCTTCCTCCAGGGAAGTTGGAGAGCTCCTCAGGTGGTGATTTGATTTGGGTTTCAAAAAAGAACTCCAGCAAGCAGGAGACATAGGGAGAGGCATGGGGAAACAGCATGTTCAAAGGCCCTGAGGTGGGGGGAAGCTCGGCTCTCTGAGGACCAAAAAGTCAGTGGATTTGAAGTCCAGTGTGTCAAGGAGAGAAAGAAGGAAAATGAGGCTGAGGGTTCCATCTTCTTCTTGAAGCACAACCTCGGGCATTGGGGAAGGCTTGGCCTCTGCCTTCCTGTGCAGGCAGGAGAGAAGGGGAATTTGAAGAGATCATGGCAGGGGGCAGACAGATGAAGGCATGTGTGTTGGAGGGGGCTTCTCTCCGGAGTGTATCTCTCATGGGGAAGCCATCAAAGGGAGTCCCAGGTGGACACTTTTGGGGGCACAAGAAGAGAGGGAAAGATTCTTCAGGGTTCTAGGGCAGGCAATTTCCTTTACCACTTAAGAAACTGAAACCAAATAAATTTCCTCCTGAACAATTCAGCATCCTTAGACCAGCCCAGTCAGGCCCTCTACCACCTGCCTTGTAAGAAGAAAGGTGGTGCTTCCCAGGGGCAGAGGGCCCATGAGGGTTATCACAGGGCAGTCCCAGACTCCCCCCTCCCCTCCCTGGAGTAGGAAGAGAAGGGAAGGGAAGGAATGGGCACCCTGTTGACACCAAGTTTGTGTGAGGCCCTCATCCCAGCATTTCATTAACAGTAACTAGGGACATTTGTTGAACGCTTCCAGGGTGTACTGTGCCTCAGGTGCTCAGTTTTAAGTGCTTTACCTGCTTGCACTAACTCATTTATAAAATGGGTACCAATACGAGTCTCATTTTGTGAATGAGGACCCTGAGGTCCAGAAAGCCTCTAAGTCCATTTAGCTAGGACGTGATGGAGCCAGACCTTCACTGCTACAACTGCTTCGACCCTACAGTACATCACTGAACCTGAACCAGCCTGAAGGGGCTCCTATTTATGCCCATTTTGTGGCGCACAGAGGGAGCCCCAGCAAGAAGGGACTTCCCAGGGTCACAAAATTGAAGGGTGTCTGTAAATTGGACCCAGATCACTGGCGGTAGTGGGGGAAGAGGGTGAATGTGGAGATGATCCTTGGAAGCTGACGATCAGGTCGGTGGGGATGGAGGTGGGGGTAGGGTAGGGATGAAGGGACTGGGGAAGAGTTTCAGTTTCATTTCAAAGGGACTTTCCCTAAGTGGGGGATTTCTGCTGGAAAGTTGTAAGCAATCCACACTCCACTGATTTGGCAACCCATTCCCCTAAAGATACCCAGGATCTAAAGAGAAACTGAAAGTTGGGAAAAGGGGTGGTAGTGGAGAAAGCACTCAGGCAGCCCAGATAAACTGGGTTGAATTCCTGGTGACCTTAACAAGCCTGGAGGAGGGAGGCAGGCAGACTGGGATTACATGCCTCTATGGTGTTGGGGAGACTGAGCTCCAAAGAGACAGTTCTGTTAGATGGTGGCTAGGCCTTCCTAACTTTTGGCCCTCCCCCCATAACCATGTGGCCATCCTTTTCCAGGAAAAGGAAAGGAAGGGGGAAATAAAAGGTCTGGGCAGCCTAGAACTTTCAGAATTCCAGTCTTTGCAACTTGGTGATGGGTTGAATTGTTTGGGTCCTAGTGAAGGGCCGCTGAAGTGCCCCAGTATCCATATTGGAGTCCAAAACCCCCAGTGGGCAGGGAATCTGCAGACCTGGGTCCTGTTGCTGACCAAGCCAGAACCCTGGGTGCCCAGGCCCAGGAGAAGCAGCTGTGGTTCTGGGGAGTCAAGCCTACCCCTGGGAGACCCGGCCTGTGGCTGCTTTGCCACTCCCTGCCTATATCCCTGACTGCTGTGCCCAAGCCCAAAGCATCACAACCCTTTCTGGATGCCTCCACCTGGACCTAGCACCACCATGCTCCCCAGAGCATCCGAAGACCACTTTGTGCTCATCCTTGACTTCTTTCTCTGACCCTGATCCCAACACTCTGCTTCATTTCAGTTTACCCCTCTGTAAATAAGATCAAGGATGGCACACATCTCCCAGAGTGTGAGGTGATGTATGTAAAATAGGTGGCACAAGGCTTGGCATGAATTGGGCATTTAATGCTACAGCTATGATTCTTGTTACTGTTGGTTATTTCTGCCTTTTCATAACCACTGCTTTTCATAGCCAGTGGTCAAGGATCTCCATGGTTCTGCACTCTGGGGTTTTCCTCCCTGCTCTCTGCTGCCTCCTTCCCTGCCTCCTTCCTGGGGCCCTTTCCTGCCATCTGCCCCACCAATGGCAGTGCTCCCTACTGCTCAGGGTACTACGAGAATGTCCGCATGCCCTGCTTGGCTCCAGCACCTCCTACTGTCAGCGACCAGGGGCTCAGATTTCCTGCACTCAGTCCTGACTTCCAACCTTCTGCCCATTGTCTCTATAAAGTCATCAGCCAGACTTTGAGCCCTTGCCTTTGGCTCAGGAAACATCATTACCAAAGCATAAAGACGTCAGGCTACCCCTTGGATGTTCTCCCAAATGTTCCTTGAGTGCCTCGAACTCTGCAAGACTAGATTCAGCACCTCCCTTCCAAGTTCTTTTGTCCCCTGATGTCCCTGTCTCAATGGATCCATCTCGCCAGCTGTCACCAAAAACATAAACGTGGACAGCCTCTCTCCCATGTCCAGGCAGTTACTGAATCCTGGGAACCACAAGTCTTGGGGACCCCATCTCCTGAACCTGCCTCCCAGCTTGGCCACTCCTTCCATCCGCACCCTCACACAGACCATTTGCTGTTCCCATTTGTCTGCTCTAAGCTCTTCCCCTATCCCCTGGCCCACCCACAGGCCCCTCCTCCTTGCAGCTCACAGGCCCGGTGTCTGACAAGTGTCTGTCTCTACACCTAGACTGGGAAACCCCTGAGGGCAGGGGCCCAGCATGACTCACCTCTTACCCTCTATCCCATGTGAAAAGGAGGAACTCCAGTAAGTCTCTGGGAATGTGAATCATGGAGCCCAACCCCTCACTATACAGGAGAGCAAACTGAGGCCAAAGAGGAGAGAGGACAGGCTCGAGGTCACAGAGCAGGAATAGGTAGATCTGGGGCTAGACCTAAGCTCTCCAGGCCCAGCGGATGCTGCCCAGGTGAGAACCTTGAGTCTGGTCCTCTTCCTTGGCTCAGCCTAGCATTCTAGGGCCTCCCTTGGCCATTCTCCCTTATCTCTTTCTTCCCATTTCTCTCTTTGCATGTGCTGGACCTTCCACCAGGAAGGCCCATCCCTTCATCTCTGACTAGCCACACCTCGGCCAGCAACTAAACTGATTCCTGCCACAGGACCCCCTCAGAGGCTTCAAAGTCCCCTCCCAAACCTCCTTTACAGGGCAATGTTCTCTTCTTCCTTCCCCCTGCCTTCAGCCCTTCGTGTCACTCCTGAGGCCCCAGGCTTCCTGCCAGGGACATTCATTTCCTGCTGCCCATGCTTTACCCACAGGGGGCTGGGAGCAACTCGGGCCGGGGCTGGGCTCTGAGCCCTCACAAGGAGAACTGAGACAGTTCTCCTTTCCCTGCCACTCTGCCCTGGTAAAGGCCCACACCTCGCAGGTTCTGACCCCCACAGCCTGACTGACCCACTGAGGCACCCACGGGGCCACTCAGGCAAGCCCAAGGTCACCACTTTCACGCACACCCACAGATATTCTCTCACACAGTCGCACATACTCAGTCACAGTCAGCTGCAGTCCACAACACCAGTCCCAAGAACAGACAGGCACACACCCAGAGAGTCACCAAGAGTCACCACGGCTCTCTCACCCCTAAACACACAAGGCGAAAGACGCAGAATCACACAGCCACAAATGTATACACCTGGTCACACACACGCTCACAGTCACCAAGTTTCACATACAGACCGATACAGCGCAATACACAGTCACTCACACAGAGAAACAGACACATACAGTCGCACACAGGCCCCGGGAGACGCAGAACAATGGTCGCATTGTCTGGGTTGGCAGCAGCTGGGGAGGAAGGAGCTGCAGTGTGGACAGAAGAGGCCGTGGGGGCTGCTCTGCCCCGCCCCCCTGCATCCTAAGCCTCTTCCCTCTTCCAGAAGCTAGAGTCTACTGGGACCTGGGTTTGGTGAGGGATTGGGTTCTCAGGCACCCTCTCCCCAACCCCTGGGTTGTCTCCTGGGGTGGTGCAGGGGCTCTCTATGGACCAGGGCTCCCTTTGGAGATCAGGGGACTCAGGGTCCGTCAGCCCTGATGCTTCTCCCTCCTTCTGGGCATCATCTAGGGGATTTGCCTCTGACCCCTGAAGGGCAGTGCCTGGGAGTCAGAAGCCTTGGGATCTGCTCTTAACCCTTGACCCCAACCCCTCCAGGACTCACAAACCCGCATTTATGCCTGGGCAGTCGGTGCGGGCAGCGCCTGGCAGCATTGTGCGTTCCTATTGTGGCTGAGACAGAGATTCAGGTCACGACATCCATCTCTTAGGAGCAGCGGGTGGAGGTAGCTGTAATGCCAGTGAGCTACAGTGGGGGCACAGTGCCCCTCCCTGTCCCAAAGATACCTCTCCTTGGCCCTCCTCTTACCAGGCAGCCCCAGATCTCAACAGGAATTCTTCCAGGAGTTTCTTTACAGCTCCCAGCCCCTTTTATCTGGTCTCTCCAAATCTCCAAACTCTTTCTCACTGTCAGGGTACTGGTGTCTGCTGGTATCTCCTGCAAGTCAGTTTCTCTTTTTGCCTGTTAATGTCCCAATCTAAAAAATGGGAAGGAGGGGCCAATAAAGGTGAGAATATTCTGTAGTCTCAGAGTGGGGGTGGGGATAAAGGAGGCAAGAGTGAGTGCAGAATGTAGAAGCCAACCCAGTCCTTCCCAGCTCTTCTCTGGTCCCACCTGTGGGGAGTTTCCCAACTTCTCAGGCCCTGGGGTATCTCCACACCTCACAGCCTCTGGCCTCCCAGGAGTCCTTGCCCGTGGGAGGGCAGGCGGGAGGAGGGGCTGCTGAGCTGGCCTGGACACAGCCTTGCTTTTGCAACACTTTGCTTCCTCCAGCCCCCATCCTCTTCCTCCTGGGGGCTGAGAGCTGGCAATAGGACACGCACATCCGGGGCCAGGACTCTGGGGTTCCCACTGACCTGCCCAGGTCAGGAGAAGGGGAAGTGGCAGATACCAAGCTGATGAGGCCCCAGCCACCCCCCACTGCCCTTCTCCCTCACTCTCAATCAAAGCAGGAAGCTGGGTTGTGCTGCCTTGGGGGCTGTCCCTAAGGGGCTGTCCCCAGGGTGGAAGGAGCCTCCCCCTCTTGAGGTTTGTTGTCTCTCGGTAGGATTTCTGCCTGCACAGGGAGCCCTACTATGGGGGAGCAGAGGTGTGTTTGTGTGTGTGTGTGTTGGGGGCGACCAGACTCAAGCCGGAAAAGTTTGTCAACCTCCCTGAGCCTCAGGCTCCTCAGCTTTCACATGGGAATGGAGATGCCCTTCAAGGACAGGACCACCAGAGTGACTTGGTAATGGAGCCAGGCCGAGGGCAGGAGGGGCTGCCAGCGAGCGTGTCTGCTGGCGTCGGCAGCGCTGGCTGAGGGGAGGGCTGCGGGGCGGGACCCACCAGTCTGACCAGAGGTCACCCCGTGGTTGGTCAGCCCCACTCCAGCCCCCAGCCCGCACCCTCGGCAGGTGGTGGCACGCAGACGGGCTGGAGGGGGCGCGAACGCGGCGTGGGGCCCTGGGGCTTCTAGGACCACATTTTCTGGAGCACAACTCAGGACCAGCCGTCTGACGAGTCTGGGCATGTGAGCTCTTCGACGAGTTCAAGTGGGAGAATGACAGATGCTGTCACTCCACTCCACGAGGCTGGGGCGCCCACCCAGAGAGGTGGGGGGTGGAAAAGATGATCTCTCCCCTTTCCTTTAGGAGCGGGAGCCGGACCCCGTACAGCTCCCTGAAGGACCCCCGCTCTCTCCGCCCCACACCGGCCCCCGCTTGCCCCTGGTTGTCGGGTTGGGGACGTGGATAGGGAACCAGACTTTCAGGGTCGCCCACAACGCAAGTGGGGCCCGCGACCTGACCGCGCCTCCGCCCCTCGATTGGGCGCTCATTTAAATGCCCGGCCCCGCCCCCGGGCTCCCGGCGCTTATATAGGCGGCTCGGCGGGCGGCGGGCGGCATTCCGGCGCGAAGCGGAGCGGTGGTGGGCGCTGCCAGCGGGTTGGGCGCGGAGCCGGGGTGCAGCTCGGGTTCCCCCCGGCACCCCTCCCCCTCAGACGCGAGCCCCACCCCTCCGCCCGCCCGCCCGACCCCGCCGAACCATCCCCTGTGGCGCGAGCCCGGGGCGGCTCCGGGCGCCCCCCAGCAGACCCCCAGCATGGGCAGCCAGAGCTCCAAGGCTCCCCGGGGCGACGTGAATGCCGAGGAGGCAGCCGGCACTTCCCCCGCCAAGGCCAACGGACAGGTAGGTGCGCTAGGCACGGCCCGAGCGGGGCCCCTCGTCTCGTACCTCGCTCCCTCTCCGGCCCTGGGCCAGAGCCGCGCGCTTTGTCCGGCCCGGGACACGCGGCGCCCCCTCCCCCGCTCGGTCTCTTTGTTCTCGGCGCCTCAGCCCCAGCGGGCGAAGCAAGGGGAGGGGCGGGGAGGGGGCGCCGGCCGGGCCCCGCCGCCTTCTTTGTTCGCGGCCCCGGCCCCCGGCGCTGCCCCCCGGCCGCCCCAAGTACCGTGCGGGGAACAAAGGCGCTGCTGGGCCGCGCCAAGAGGGCGCCCAGGGGTCGCGGGGCGGGTACCTGGTGGTGAGCGCACCCCACCCGCAGACCCGACCTTGATGATTCATGGTTTATCTTTAGGGGGGAGTCGATGTGGGGAGAGCCTGGGGTGGGTGGGGGGCCTTTTGCACAAAGCAGGAGGCTGGGAGAACAGGCTGTCCAGGTGCAGAGAAACAGCGCCCCGTGCCGGCTTCGCGCCCAATATCGCCTGGCCGGGATCCGCGGCCCGAAGCGGTTCCGCGCGGTGTGAAGATCGCGCCCCGCGGGAGGGGGCTGGGGGGCCCCGGGGGCCCCAGGACCCCAGCGCCTCCTGCCGGCCACGGCCTCTGCGCGCTGTGTGGGGCAAGAGGGAGATGTTTTACGGAATCCCGGGTGTGGGGTGAGGCCAAAGCCAGACTTTTCGGAAGCATCGAGTCTGGTACCCTGTTGTCTGGAAGGGCCTAGAAGCGGGCTGGGGGAGGGGGAGAAGAGCCCCCGCCCTCACTGCTGTCTCCTCTGCCCTGCAGGAGAACGGCCACGTGAAAAGCAATGGAGACTTATCCCCCAAGGGTGAAGGGGAGTCGCCCCCTGTGAACGGAACATATGAGGCAGCCGGGGCCACCGGCGATGCCATCGAGCCAGCACCCCCCAGCCAGGGCGCTGAGGCCAAGGGGGAGGCTCCCCCCAAGGAGACCCCCAAGAAAAAGAAGAAATTCTCTTTCAAGAAGCCTTTCAAATTGAGCGGCCTGTCCTTCAAGAGAAATCGGAAGGAGGGTGGGGGTGATTCCTCTGCCTCCTCACCCACAGAGGAAGAGCAGGAGCAGGGGGAGATGGGTGTCTGCAGCGACGAAGGCACTGCCCAGCAGGGGAAGGCTGTTGCTACCCCTGAGAGCCAGGAGCCCCAGGCCAAGGGGGCAGAGGCTAGTCCAGCCTCCAAGGGAGGAAACACAGAAGAGGAGGCAGGGCCCCAGGCTGCAGAGCCCTCCACTCCCTCGGGGCCGGAGAGTGGCCCTACACCTGCAAGCGAGCAGAATGAGTAGCTGGGTTGGGGACAGGTGGGTGATCTCTAAGCTGCAAAAACTGTGCTGTCCTTGTGAGGTCACTGCCTGGACCTGGTGCCCTGGCTGCCTTCCTGTGCCCAGAAAGGAAGGGGCTGTTGCCTCCTCCCAGCCACGTTCCCTCTCCTCTCCCTCCTGTGGATTCTCCCATCATCCATCTGGTCTTCCTCTGGAGGCCAGTTGGAGATGGTCCTTTGCAGTTCCCCAAGTTAGGTTAGTGATGTGAAATGCTCCTGCCCCTGGCCCTACCTCCTTTCCTGGCCCCACCCAGAAAGCAGTTGCTGGTTTTCTTCCCTGATTCTTTTCTATGTAGGTTTTGTTTACCCTGCTCCCCAAATCCCTGAGCCAGAAGTGGGGTGCCTGCACTCCCAAACCCTAAGTGTCCAACCTTTCTCCCTGTTGAGTTTTAGTCTCTTGTGCTGTGCCTAGTGGCCCCTGCGCTGGGGAGGACACTGCCCCTGTCTAGGTTTTTATAAATGTCTTATTACTCAAGTTCAAACCTCCAGCTTGTGAATCAACTGTGTCTTTTTTGACTTGGTAAGCAAGTATTAGGCTTTGGGGGTGGGAGGGGAGGTCTCTAATGTGAAACAACTTGTTTGTTTTTTTCTCCCCGTTGTAAATAACTTTTAATGGCCAAGCCCCAGATTTGTATTTTTTTTTTTTTCTAACTGCTAAAACCATTCTCTTCCATCTGGTTTTACTGTAACATTTGGAAAAAGAATAAATGTTTTCCCTTTAGTGGTGCTTTTAATGAGTGGTCCTCTGGGGATAGGGTGAAAAGCCTGGTGAAAACTAGTTAACCTTCAGGGAGGAATTAAGAAGAAAGGTAAGTCTGTGGGTTTTGTTTTTGTTGAGGGGCTGCCCAGGGTCTGAATCAGCCCAGGGACACTGGCAGAAAACAGCTCAGGGAAGGTATAGCAATGTACCATTTTATTACAAAGATACTCACAAAATGAAAATAGTTATTTCAAAAAAGGAAATGCAACCTCCACCTGAAGAGTGGGGGGGAGGGTAGAGGGCAGGCAGTGAGTTTCTTGGCTCATTTGGAGCCAGGCTGCAACAGTGGGAAGGTACAAGGAAAGGAACCAATCTAAAAATGGCTGATGCTACCCTAAGGAGCCTGAAAAGAACAAGGGGTCCCCAAAGGCCCAGCCACCCCTTCTAGAATAATAAGTACACCTTTCCAAAGCTACTAAGGAAGCACTTGGCACTTCAGGATTTTGACCTGTGCTTAAAGCATCCCTTCTACCAGGACCTGGTACCCTTTATGGTTCAAAATTTAAGAGTTGGGGAGGGATGGGTGACAAGACAGTTTCTAGAAGAGTTCAGCCAGCAAAACTGCCCATGGCTTGGGGCCCTGGTTCCTGTCTAGTCCCTAGGGATATTATATTTAATATATTTTTATATAAATACACAGAAATAGAAAATATAAACTCTTGGGGGTTGGGGGAGGAAGGTGGGGAACTTGGCAAGAAGTCAGAGCTGGAAAGATGTGCTCAGGGCAACTTGACCTCCTCCTTGACCCTGTGGAGAGAGCAGAGACTGGTATGAGATAACCCACCCCAGAGGCTTTGAAGCAAAGGTACAATGACATCCATAGGATCTTGGCTGCTCAGGTAACTGCTGGGGGCTCTGCTTCCTAGCTCTGCCTAGAACTGCAGAGACAGCCTGGTTTGTGAAAGAGGCCTTTGTAAGCGCAGCTGTCCTGCGCCTTCTGAGTGGTGGGACAAAGGGGCTGGTGCTCCAGTGTCAGGGAGATGGCCGACAGTTCCTTCCTCACCCTTTAGCTTCAGGCTTCTCCTCCTTGGTTTTCTCTTCTTCTGTGACTTCTGGAACACAAGAGTACAGGGATGGCCAAGGGCAGCCCCTCTGGAAAGACTCACGGGGTCCTCACTTATCCTGAAACTCCTTCCCCAACACTATTGCCTGCTGGATATACAAGAGAAAAACCCATCCCAGGTATTCCCAGTAAGCCCTGTTGTGAACAAACAGGTTGGACCGGTTTCTCAGGCTGATACAGCCTGAACCCTGGTGGGTGGAGGGTGCCCCCTGGGAAATTTGGTAAAGTACAGGGAAAAGCTTGGGTGGTATGTGAGAGCCATGCTCCTGGCCCTGGAGATAGAGTCAAATTTCATTCCTTTGTGGGCCCTGTTACTTCTGGGAGCCCCTGGAAGGCCCAAAGAAGGAGTTAAGGAAGGGCCCCACAGGAGCTGGCCAGGCCTGGGTCGGCTCCCTCCTCCCTTGTCCTACAAAGATTCATCCTCCAGGGCCAGGGACTCATGATCACCCAACCCACCTTTCTTCTCTTCTGGGTCTTTCTCTTTTTCATCCTCTATTTTGACTCTCTTGGCTTTTTTGAAGTTGGAAGAGTTCTTGCGGCCGCCCTCTCCCTCCTCATCAGAGTCAGAGAACTCTTCTTCACAGGCAATTCGTTTGTCAGAGGAACAGACTGGAAGCAGTATAAGGGTATGAGGGAGAGAGCAAGAGGTTCTTTATCTCAGGGTCTGTGCCCAGAATTTCCCTGCTTAACCTCCAAGGGACATCAAGAGAAGGAGGGGGAGGGAACTTGGATTTCTCAATAGGCAGGTAGTTTGGGGGAATGTGGAGTCACAAACATTGGAGGGAAGTCAGAGCTGCCTACAAGGTGGGGAGGTACAGGCTCCTGGGTCTTACTTGAGATGCGCTTATCAGGGTCCTCCTCATCTTCATCGCCGCTCTCCTCTGGGATGGCATCCTCAGGAATCACCTGCATTTGGACCCCAGGTGCATGGGGTAGCATTCTCAGGTTCTCAAATAGTCTCTGTCTGGCCAATGGAAGAGAAGGTGACTAGGCTCTGCTCAGGGACAAACTAGAGCCTGGAATGCTCATTCAAGGGGGTGGCTGGGAGGTATACTCACTTGATCTTCTCCAGGTACTCATTAGTGTTCTGGTTGGTCATATTGGAAGGACTAATATGAAGTTTGAAATCTGGTCCAAAGTATTCAAAGTAGTCATTGTATGGAAGCTCTGATTGGGGCAGGAAAAGAGGAGTCAAGAGACCTGGTAAATCCTCTATCATGGGATCCTGAGCAAATATTTACAGGTTTCTTTGGACCTGTCCTCCCATCTATCAAATGTAGAGAAGACTGCCTCCAGTAAGACAGCAGAGAGCCTTGGGTGAGTAAAGGATTTCAATCTTTTTAATGTCATTCTTATGTGTTCACCCTAGTAGTATATATATATCACTATGAGAAGACCTAAGGCCCTGAGAAGTCCCAGGTTTCTTTAGAAAACTTTAGGGAGTGCTCAATAGGAACATACTCTTACTCCCTATCCCAGTTTCCCTATAGAGTAGAAATTCCAAGGCTGTAAATAACCACTCATAACTCTGTCCAGATCAGCAGGAGGGAGGGGGGAGAGGGTCTTAAATGATGGCTATCGTCTGTCAATCACAAGACGATAAGACAGGAGAATCAATGTATTAGAAGAGGAGAGGTCATATGACCAATGAGTAAGGGGTTGTGATGCTTGAAGGCACATGAGCTTTGCCCAAGCCAACCTGGCCTAGAGCTATTACCATTTGGGATCTCTGTGTCCAGGGCCACAGCTGTTTCATATGTCCAGCATCGAGCAACATTACGAATGGTATAACCACCTCCTCCCAGCATCAGCATAGGCAAGTTGAAGCTCTTCACAAATTCCACACACTTGGCATGCCCTTTGGTGGAGAGAAGGGGTGCTGGATTACAGGAGCACCGGGCAGGACCTTGCCTGCCCATCCCTCTGCTACCTGGTCTCACCTTTGATGGTCAGATTGAAGCAACCTAACCGATCCCCAGACAGGGAGTCAGAGCCACACTGTAAGACAACCGCACTAGGCTGGAACATCTCCATTACTTTGGACATGACCTGAAAGGACACATCCTGGTCACCACCAGCCTCCAGAAAAGCTATGAGAGGTACAAGGGTGGAAAGGGTGGGTGTGTAGCACATTCTCCTATTCCTTATCACCCACTCCTACTTTCCACTCTCCCCCATGTTGTGTGGTAGAAAAAAGGGAGCAACAGACTGGGATTCTCACTTCTTTCACCACCCACACTCCAGTGTTACTTCCTCTAGGAAACCTTCCTTACCCTTAGCTGCATTTGTTCTACTCATTTGGTTCTACAGACTTTGAGCATTACTTTGTGAGGAGGCACTTCACTTTTATGAAAAACAAGTAGACTCTAATTTGACTGAGGATGGAGTACAACAGTCTTCTCCGTCACCCTGACTATTGGACACATAATAGGCACACAATGCTTGCTGAACGACAACCAGACCTTATTAAGTTAATACTCTATTAATGGCTCCTCGTTGCTTATTGCTTATAAGTGAAGATTTAACTCCTCAGCATGGCATTCAAGGCTCCCTTTGAAATAGTGAGTCCAATATCTATTTTCTATTACATCCTTCAACACTCCTCCCACACATACCTGCCTACATGCAGCTACATATCACCCTGCTGTACTTCTGCCAGTGCTGTACCCTCTGCCGAATGCCACCCTTCCAGCCCCCAGCACCTCCTTCACATGGGTAACTCATTTTTCAAAGTACAGCTCAAATGTCACCACCTCTGTGAAATTATCCCTGACCACCTTCTCTTCAGTCCAGGAAGCACTTTTTCTCACACTCCTCTGTCCATCCCTCAAAAACAGTACAGACCACACACTGTTGGGTATGTGCTTCCCCACCAGACTGTGAGGTCTTCAAAGGCAAAGATCATGTCTGAGACATTCATAATATCCAGCAGAGGGCCCAGCTCCCAGAAATATATACAAACATTTGGGTGAATTTTGTTCCCCTAATTGACCACAAAGCATGCAATCCAGGACTAAAGCATTCCTCACTTCCCAACCAGCCTCTACAATGTGGAGAGATCCCTGAGGTATGCTGGGTGCTTTACTATCTCTCCCCTAGACCAGTCTCCTGTTTGTAACACAAGGGGCAGACAAGCCACTTACCGGCTTGAATATGGCCTCATAGGACTCATCATCAATCCCGTCTCGGAGTGGGTAGTTAACAGCATAATATTTGCCTTTGCCAGCGCCGATATCCTAATCAAGAGGGACATTAAAGTAAAACTGAAATTGAAGCTGGGAGGAAGTCTGAGGGTCAGGGCTGGAAAGCTAAGGAAAGAAGTAGTAGTTCTAAAGAGAGAAGCTGGGCCCATGAGGTGGGTCAGGGACAGAGCTAGGGAAATTGGTCAGTACCATTCCCTTCACTAGCAAGTCTAGCTCTCTCCAAATCTCTAGATATCCCAAGCCTAAATCCAGGCCAAGAACTATATATGGGGCCAGAGACTGAATATCCTGCCCCCCACCCAACACAGTATTTCTTCCTTTGGATTAGGTTAGAGCTGCCTAGTGCTGGGTCACAAAAATAACCCCCATCTCCCAACAAACCTTTCCAGAAAGCTTTACTGCTATCCCTCTACCTTCTCCATTCTTCCCTCTCTAGGAAGGGTTGGAAGGGAAGCAGAAAGGGATGAAGATTTCATCCAACTAATTTTAAAACTGTAAATGTACCCTATAACTTCTCTAATTAAAAAAAAAAAATTCCAGGAAATGTGTTATATATTGGATGATTTTCCCATAGAAACTATGTTTAAAAGGATAATTAATTTAAATTCATAGTCAGAAACCAGAAAGGAAGTTACCAGGGGCCAGGATGGGGGTAGGGAATGGTGAGTTAATGCTTAGTTGGTACAGAGTTTGTTTGGTAATGATTGTAGCACAACGTTGTGAATGTAATCAACACCATTGAATTACACATTTGTGGTTAAAAGGGGACTATTTTAGAATAAAAATTTTTAAAAAAAATCCATAGAACTGAACAACACAGTGACCCCTAATGTAAACTCTGGCCTATGGTTAATAGTAAATTACAAGAATTGATATTCTTTTACCAGTTCTAACAAAGGCACCATAATAGTGCAAAGTGTTAATAATAGGGGGTGGGTATATGGAAACTGTATTTTCTGCAGGATTTTTCTATAAACTTATAATTTCTCTAGTAAAAAAATTATTTAAAAAAAAATTAGGGGAACAGATGTAGCTCAAGTGGTTCAGTGCCTGCTTCCCATGTATGAGGTCCTGGGCTCAATTCCTGGTATCTCCTAAAACAAACAAATGAAAAAAAAAACAACTCTCACTGGGGAGCAGATGTAGCTCAGAGGTTGAGCGCCTGCTTCCCATGTACGAGTCTTGGGTTCAATCCCTGATACCTCAAAAAATAAATATAAGTATTTAAAAGATTAAAAAAGTAAAAAGTAAACAATGATTTAAAAAAGACAGATAATTATATTCCTAAGGGCCTAAATAACCAACTTACTATAGAAATGACCACTAACACCATATTTAATTAACTATCATCTGTAATATGTGTACATAATGCTTATTAAACATATAACAGCTCAAGATAACCAATCACAAGTTATATAACTTATACTTGTTTTCATTTATAATTTTTAATCCATTCTATGATAAAATGTATTAATGATAAAGTTGGAAGTGTTCCGTGTTTGAGCATACTCACTTCATTACCCTTAGTAATATCACCATATACATCAGTACAGTGGATATGGCTGTCATGAGCTAACCCTTACTTAAACTCGATTTTCTAATTCCTTCTATTGTGGCTTTCAGGATCAAAAGTCTCAAAGCTTTGGTTCTACTGCAGATAAAACAGTGTACTGTGTAGCATAAAATGGCATACAAAATCAAATCTTTACATATTGGTCACAAATATATGATGTTTTATATTAGCATGCCTAACATAAAACAAGGTTTTTAAATATTGTCCATGAGTTTTCAGAGGCTACAATGATTAATCTTTTTACAATTAAAAATTATACTCACCTAAAAAAAAAACCCAAAACTGTACATTCTCAGTTACTCTAATGTTTGCCCTGGCAAACAAATAAGTTAGTGCCACTTTTTCACCAAAAGGCAACTGCCACTGCAAAGCAAGTGGTTTCACTATATTCATGCTCATGGAAGCAGATGGAACAGTTCAATGAATTAGCTAACAAGGATTCTAATCCTGAGGTCCACAGACCTCTGAAAGGGGAGGTTATCTATTAACTCTTCAATATCAGATGCAAAATTTTGTACACTTTTCTGGAGAAAGAGTGTATAGCTGTCAGTCAGATGGTGAAGGGGAAGGTGACCTAAAAATGGTTCATAAAGTTCCCAATTCTAGCCCAGGAGAGAGAACCCGATGCTTCTACTCCAACACTCAAGCTTATGTCACATCTGAACAGTGCAATGCAATCAGCTGTGGCCAGGAGGCACACACAATGAGTCAGGGGACCTCTCTTCTCCCTCCCCCATTTTTATGTCCCATTATTCTCTTCCACCAGAATAAAGGCAGGAGGAGACCACAGCTAGTTGCAGGTGCCACAGTTGAGGTATGGTGTTCTGAATGGCAGAAGAGGCAGGAAGTGGTTTTTAGTGGCACAAGGTAGGAGAGTTAGAGCTGGCAGCTGAGGGTGAGCTGGTTGGCCCCTGATAGGAGTTCTCACCCGTAAATCCCCTGTTCCTGGGAAGTACTCTCCATATTTATGAAAGGACACAGTCATGACTCGGTCTGTGGTATAGAAGGCCTCTTCCACGCCATCGCCATGGTGAATGTCAATGTCAATATACAGCACCCTCTGGTGATACCTAGGATCAGAAGGGGGTCAGGGGCCTGGGGGTTCTTTGGGGGTAGGACGCACCAAGGGCGCCAGGTCCCAGCTTACCGGGCTGGCTGCCTCCCTCAGGTATCTCTAAGCACCAGAGACGTGGAAACTGGCTGAAGGAAGGTGGAAGAGCGGCCGGTGTCTCCAGAGGCCTGACCAAGCCGACCAAGTCCGATCTTCCTACTCTATAGCCAGGGTCAATTCCGGCCACACAGGGACACTCTGGAGGCAGGATCTGAGCAGCGCCTGCCCCTGATCTTGCTGTGAGCTCAGATCAAACCAAGACCCCGTCAAGGAGAGAATGGCCAGAGACACTCACCGAACACATCCTAGCCAGCACACTGCTAGGAAAAGCAAACTAGGGAGGCAAGCCCGGGGGGACAGGGATGTGTGGGAACCTGGCCTAAGGTGCTCCTCCAAGAGGCAAGGCCAGGCAGGCATACTTTAGCAGTTCCAGGATGGCCAAGACGATATCATTGACGTAACAGAAGCCAGATGCCTCAGACTTCTTTGCATGGTGCAGGCCCCCAGCCCAATTCACAGCGATGTCCGTCTGCTGCTTATTAAGTTTCACAGCACTTGCTAGGCGTGGGAAGAGAGAACACAAGCCTGTTACCAAGCTGCTTTCCCCCATCCTCCCAGAAGCCCAGGAGACCCAGTGAGAGGTAGGACCTGCTTATTCAACAGCTGTATTGTCCCAAGCCAGCCTCCTCCCTCCCATCCTGTTCCAATAGGGAATAAACATGATATTGGCTACTCTTAAAAAACTGTTTTTCAAACTAAGGATGGTAACCCATTAATAGGTCTTAAAATTGATTTAGTGGGTCAAAATTATGAATTAGCGTGTATGTGTGTGATATATACACACACAGATAATGAAATAGACTAGAATAAAAATATCAGAGTAACAGTAATGATAATGATTCTTTTGTGAAACTTTGGCTTCCGAGTGTGTGTGTGTATCCTGGATTGCATGTGTAAATGTATTTTTACTGTGGTTCATGGTCAAAAATTTTTGAAAAGATACCAAAGTTAGTGCTGCCTCAAAGAACAGATAAGTCTAAGAAGAACTGAGAGAAATACATACCCATGTGTGCAAAAACAGATTTGTGGCAGTGTAATTTGAACACCAATAAAAACATGGAACAACCCAAATATCCCAATAGGGGACTGATTATTATCAACTGAAGGAGATCTATAAAATGGAATAATCAAGCAGCCATTAGAAATCATGATATAGAAGAAAATTATGAAGAGAGAAATTGTGAAGATTCACTACAAAAAGGCAGACTCAGAATTGAATGTGAAACATTTTAAAAATATAGATACTGTATATACGTTATGTCCAGATATATGTACTATAGCAATAAGAATGAAGTATAATCACTAAAATACTAACAGTGGTTACATATGGATGGTGTGATTGTGGGTGATTCTGGTTTTTTCCTTTGCATTTATTTGTTTTCCAAGATTATACTGGGGGCATGGGGGAGGATACACAATTAAAGGAAATAAGTATTTATTAAGAAAGGGTTTACAGTAATCCTAGAGGTAATCCAGGAGTTACTAATGGAAGTAGGAGATATACGGGGAGTATTTCTGACCTCTAAAGGTCTTTTCCGTGTTCTTTCATAAGACAGAAATGACACTTCCCATTTTTATAGTACTTTGCAGTTCACAAACTGCTTTTATGTATAGCATCTCAACAACCTATGAGGTCTGCAGGGAATTCCTTTATATAAGATCTCTTAGTGGGAGAGGACAGTCAAGGATGCCTGTTAATACCATGTCAGAGATGGAACCTGGGCTGGGACTGAACCAAAAGGACATTTTAGAGACCAACAGTGCAAACCCACAGGACCATTCTACATGGTCACAGATCTGCCCCACCAGGGTAGTGGGGAGGGGTGGTATATTCCTTACCCACAGAACCACCAGTAGATAACTGACAGAATTCAAACAGGCCATCAAATACGGGACAGTCCTCACCAACGTTGACTTGAAAGAAACAGATAAAAGGTTAGTTTCCACAATTTACTTTAGCTTTCATTTAGGTATTTATGAGCTGATGGAAACAAAACAAAACAAAACAGAATATGGATTCAGAAAGCTTAGGTTCTGGTCCAGGCTATACTACTCACTAGCTGTGTAATTGGGATAAGTTGTTTAATAATTTCTTTGAGCTTTGGGCCCATTATCTATAACAAGCAATAATGATAGCCATCTTATTCCATTGTGAAGATGAGCAAAAATCTTATGTGAGGAAGAATTTAGCAAGTACTTGGAAAATGTTGGTTCATTCCTTGAGGGAGAAAAATTTAGCCTCTTTCAGCCAGAGTTTGGTCCTAGATCTCTCTCTAGGGGACCAACAAGAAGTGAAGGACCCATATAACCATCATTCACTGAGTGCTTACAATATGCCAGGCACTATGTTAAGTGTTTTAAATACTTGATCTCATTTATTTCCATGCAGCTTTCCAAGATAGGATTTGGTCCCATTTCACAAATGGGGAAACAGGCTCAGAGAGGTGAACTGCTAGTAAATGGCAGAAGCAGAATTCAAAACTTGGTTTGTCTGGCCTAAAAACCTGTCAAGTACTTTCACATACACAATCTCATTTGATCCTCACAACCACCCCACAAACCGGACAAGACATATCATCCCCACTATGCAGAGAAACAAACGTAAGTAGATAGTAAGTGGCCTGCCCAAGGTTGAATAACCAGGCAGAGGCAGAACCAGAAAAAGAGTTCCAGATGTATTGACTCCCACAGTCCAGTGCTCTTTCTACTACACCCACAAGTGACAAATGGAGTAAAAGTTATTTCAGGTCTCTAAAGGGGTAAGAGTACAAACTAGGACATAATGAGAAAACACATGCAAACAATAATGCAAATGAAAAAGATCGGGAGGGAAGCACACCTGCAGGTTGTAGACCACAGAGCTAGAGAGGAAGCTTACTGCTCCAAGTCTCCTCTCTCACAGAAAAGGAAACTGCTAAGACATCAATGATGCAAAGGAAGTTAGAAGGAGGAGGGGGGTTAGATCCTTATTCTCTTGCCTCAGCCTTCCCACTATATTTTGCTTTTGCAAACAGGTATTCCCAAAGTAGAACAAAGAGGAGGAGTCCTAAGATGAGGAGGGCAGGTCCAGCTTGGACTGTGGTAGTAACAAGCTGCAACTCAAGGTCTGCATTATCACTAGAGCTACCACCTCTGGCACTGCTCTAAACTTGGAGGGTTTCCTGATCAGGTGCTCTGATGGACTGTGCCCTGCATAAGGGAGTGAACAGTGGGTGGCTCTCTCCCCCACTTCTCAGGTAAATACTAGGAGGCTGTGTCAATAAGAACTTTGGTCCCTGGGTGCCAGGCCACCTATCCATTGGCAACTGATTTCCCCCTATGTATGCTTCCTCCTTCAGTGGGTTTGGCTGTGCTTGGGTTTCCAAAATGTTGATTGTATTCCCCTTTTGGATGTGGAGCCTCCATGGGAAGGAAACAGTTTTTTAGACAAGAGAAAAAAATATTTTCCTTCAGGCCCCAAACCATTATGTGGCCCAAATGGCCAGTCCATTTATTCCCAGCTCAACAAACTGTGTGATTATAGGCAGGAAAAAGGAAAAATGGGAGAGGAGACTCTCACTTGGGCTAATACGTGAGACTAGGGAGGACTTTCTGTGCATTCTCTCCTCCCACTATAAGAACTTTTCTCAATCTTAGGCTGGCTTTCTATTTAAGAGGAGCAATAGGGGGTAAAAGATAGAGCAGCAAAAAGCATACTGCGTAAAGAATTGCATGGGACTAAACACTAATTTCAGAATAGTGTTTACATACTAATGGTGATAATGGAGGGGGGACAATGGGAAAGAAGGGGTACGTGATCAGGGAAAGTTGGCCAAGGAGCTCTAATTGTACTGGTAATGTTTTCTTTCTTAGGCTGGGTAGTGGGTATATATACATATATTATATTTTGTACTTTTTGTGTGTTTAAAATACTTTATAATGCACTATTTTTCCCCCTCTATATAAAAACACTTTATTTTTTTTCAATTTTTTAAAATTAAAGTTAATAGATCACAAGGAATGTTATATTAAAAAACATAAAAAAACAAGAAACGTAAGAGCTTCTCATGTAACCCACTTCCCACCCCCCACCACATCATTTTTGTAAATTATATATAATGCACTATTTTAAAAAACTATTATGTTCAGATTCAGGCAACTCAAATTTCATTCTCCATTCTACCATCACCTTGCTGTGTAATCCTGGGAGTCATTTCACCTTCCTGGGTCTCAATTTATGTATCTGTAAAATGGGCATAAGTTCTCAAACTTTTTACCACCATAAATCCCTATCATTGTGTTTCAACCATGAATCCCATGTTTTGATAGATTATCTACCCCCAAAATTGCATTTATTCACGTCCCCATTTTAACTAATTAAATGTTAGGTCAGAAATTCTGATTAAAGTTCTTCAAAGTCTCTATAAAGAGTTTATTCAGTCTTATTATAAGTATAACTTCCTGGGTTACACGTTAATAAGTATTAAAAAAAGAGCTCTTGGGAAGCAGACTTGGCCCAATGGATAGAGCATCTGCCTACCACATGGGAAGTCCACGGTTCAAACCCCAGGCCTCCTTGACCCTGTGGAGATGGCCCATGCACAGCACTGATGCATGCAAGGAGTGCTGTGCCACCCAGGGGTGTCCCCCGCATAGGGGAGCCCCACGCCCAAGGAATGTGCCCCGTAAGGAGAGCCTCCCAGCGCGAAAGAAAGTGCAGCTTGCCCAAGAATGGCGCTGTACACACGGAGAGCTCACAGAGCAAGATGACACAACAAAAAGAAACACAGATTCCCGGTGCTGCTGCTAAGGATAGAAGCAGTCACAGAAGAACACAGCGAATGGACACAGAGAGCAGACAACTTGGGGGGAGAGGGAAGGAGAGAGAGAAAAAACAACCATAAAAAAAAATGAAATTAGTAATTAAAAAAAAAAAGAGCTTTCAAAACGATGATGATATAGATCGTTCTCCAAGACAGATGATATGTTAGGTCATATCACAGGTCTCAATAAATTTTATATGATTGAAATTATACAAAGCACTCTATCTGATCATAATGGAATGAAGCTGGAAATCAAGAACGGGGAAAAAGGGAAATTTCACAAATATGTGGAGATTAAACAACACACTCTTAAATATTCAGTTAGTCAAAAAAAAATTGCAAGAGAAATCAGTAAATTACCTTGAGGCGAATGAAAATGAGAATACAACATATCAAAACCTATGGGATATAGCAAAGGCAGTGCTGAGAGAAATTTATAGCCCTCAGTATTTATATTTAAAAAGAAGAAAGAACTAAAATCGACCTAATTGCACACCTGGAGGAACTAGAAAAAGAATAGTAAACTACTTCCAAAGCAAGCAGAGGGAAAGAAATTTACAAAGATTAGAATAGAAATAAATGAAATGGACAACAATAACAAAACAAGAAAGAATCAACAAAAACAAAATCTGGTTCTTCAAGAAGATAAAATGACAAACCCTTAGCTAGACTGACAAAGAAAAAAAAGAGAGACGATACTAATACATAAAGTCAGAAATGAGAAGGGGTACATTACCACTCACCCCACAGAAATACAAGAGATTATAAGAAGATACTATGAACAACTGTACAACAACAAACTAGACAACATAGATGATATGGACAAATTCCTAGAAGCACATGAACAACCTACACTGACCCTAGAAGACATAAAAAAGCTCAACAAAGCAATCACAAGAAATGAGATTAAAAGAGTCATCAAAAACCTCCCAAAAATGCAGAGCCCAGGACTAGGACCAGTGGGCTTCACAGGTGAATTCTACCAATCATTCAAAGAAGATCTAACCCCAATCTTGCTCAAACTCTTCCCAAAAAAATTGAAGAGGAGGAAACACTACCAAACTCATTCTGTGAAGCTAACAACACCCTAATATCAAAGCCAAACAAAGAGACTATGAAACAGATCAATTTTTTAAATGAATATAAGCACAAATCCTCAACAAAATACTTGCTAACAGAATCTAAAAGCATATTGAAATTATACACCACGATCAAGTGGGTTTTATCCCAGCTATGTAAGGGTGGTGCAACACAAGAAAATTAATTAGTATAATATGCCACCATTAATAAATTAGAGGAAAAAAATCACATGATTACCTCAGTGCAGAAAAGGCATTTGACAAAATACAGCAACCTTTCTCAATAAAAACATTCCAAATGATAGGAATAGAAGGAAAATTTCTCAACATGGTAGAGTGCATATATGGAAAACCCACAGCTAACATTGTACTAAGTGATGAAAGACTGAAAGCTTTCCCATTGAGATGAGGAACAATACAAGGATGTCTGTCACTGCTGTTATTCAATATTGTGCTAGAAGTTCTAGCTAGAGCAATTAGGCAAGAAAAAGAATCAATAGGGTTCCTATATACTACTAATGAGAAAACTGAGGAGGAAATCAGAAAATAAATTCCAGATACATTAACAATTATTTGTGTAAAGAATCAAATATTTAGGGATAAACCTGTCCAAGGACATGAAGGACCAGTATTGAGAAAACTATGAAATACTGCTAAAAGAAAAAACCAAAGAAGACCTAAATAAATGGAAGGATGTCCTGTGTTCATGGGTTGGAAGAGTAAATATCACTAAGATGTTATTTCTACCTAAACTGATTTACAGATTCAATGCAATCCCAATAAAAATTCCACCAGTCCTTTTTACAAAAACGAAAAGCCAATTATCAAATTTATTTGGAAGGGTAAGGGGTCCCTAATAGCCAAAAATATTGTTAAAAAGAAGAATGAAGTTGGAGGACTCTCACTTCCTGACTTTAAAGCATATTACTTAGCTACAGTGGTAAAAACAGCATGGTACTGGCATAAAGATAGACATATTGACCAATGGTACCGAAATGAGAATTCAGAAATAGACTCTTAACATCTATGGTCAAGTGATTTTTGACAAAGTGTCAAGCTCACCCAACTGCGTCAGAACAGTCTATTTAACAAATGGTGCTGGGAGAACTGGATATCCATAGCTAAAAGAAAGAGGACACCTATATCTCACACTTGGGTTGCATATGACAACATGGATGAACCTTGAGGCCATTATGTTGAGTGAAATAAGCCAGACATGAAAGGACAAATATTATATGGTCTCACTAATATGATCTAAATATGATGCATAAATTCATGGAGTTAAACTAGAGTGTAGGTTACTAGGAAATAGAATTTGGGTTGAGAAAGAGGAGCTGTTGAATATATGTAGAATGTTTAATAAGGGGGATTGTAAATGTGGGGAAATGATTAGAGTTGTTAACACATTACAGTGAATATAATCAATACTGTTGATTTATAAATATGATTGTGCTGAAAGGGGTAGTCTAAGGACGTTAATGTCAATTGCAAGAAAGCTAGAGGATAATCTAGGGACAGTATAACAGTGATTTCAGTGGTGGGTGATGACTGTAATTAACAGTACAAATAGGGAAGCGGATTTGGCCCAACAGATAGGGCATTTGCCTACCACATGGTTCAAACCCAGGGTTCAAACCCAGGGCCTCCTGACCTGTGTGATGAGCTGGCCCACGCGCAGTGCTGATGTGCACAAGGAGTGCCGTGCCACACAGGGGTGTCTCCCATGTAGGGGAGCCCCACGTGCAAGGAGTGTGCCCTGTAAGGAGAGCCGCCCAGCGTGAAAAAAGTACAGCCTGCCCAGGAATGGCGCTGCACACACGCAGAGATGACACAGAAAAGATGATGCAACAAAAAAAAGACAGATTCTTGGTACCGCTGACAAGAACACAAGAATACACAGAAGAACACACAATTAATGGACACAGAGAGCAGACAACTGGGGGGGCAGGGAAGGGGAAAGAAATAAATAAAAAATAAATCTTTGAAAAAAAAACCACAACAAAACAGTACAAATAAAAGAATGTTCTATGAACTAGAACAAATGTACGTCACTACTACAAGGTGGTAAGAATATGGTGATGCATGGGAAAAATACAATTAATGTAACTTATGGACTATAACAGCAATATTGTAATATTCATGCATCAATGTCAAGGTACTAAATCAACACTATAGGTCAATAACAGGGAGGTATGGGATTTTTTCTTTTGGACTAAAGAAAACATTCAAAAATTTACTGAGGTGATGACTGCACAACTCTGTGATCAAAGTGAGAGCCACTGGATGTACATTTTGGATGGACTGTACAAAGCATGGGACTGTATAGAGTGAACCATGTGGTAGAAGATGGACTGTGGTTAACAGTACAAATATGAGAGTGTTCTTTAATGAAGTATAACAAATGTACAATATTAATACATAGTATCAATAATAGGGGGTGTATGGAAAAAATATACCAATATATGCTACAGACCATGGTTAGTGGTATTATTCTAATGATGTTCTTTTATAACCTGAAACAAATGTTCCACAACAATGTAAGATTGGTGGAAGGGTGATATATACAAATTCTGCACATCATGCATGATTGTTTTATAAGCTCACAACTTCTCCAATAAAAAATAAACATTTTGAAAAACCACACAGGGAAGTGAATGTGGCTCAAGTGACTGAGCTCCTGCCTACCACATGGGAGGTTCCAGGTACAGTTCCCAGTACCTCCTGGAGAAGACAAGCAAGATAGCGAGCTGGCATGACAGGCTGGCACAGCAAGCTGAAGCAACAAGATGACACAACAAGGAGATAAAAAGAGGAAATACAATGAGAGACACAGCAAAGCAGCCGGCAGAGGTGGCTCAAGTGACTGAGCACCTCTCTCCCACATGGAAGGTCCTAGGTTTGGTTCCTGGCACCTCCTATAGAGAAGACAAGTAGACAGAGAGAGCACACAGTGAATGAACACAGAGAGCAGACAGGAAGAGCAAACAACAAGGGAATAAATAAATAAATCTTTGGAAAACAAGCACACACAAAAAAACCACACACACTAAAAGAATGTTCCTCTATTACAAGGTGTTAAGAATATGGCCCAATGGATAGGGCGTCCACCTACCACATGGGAGGTCCGCGGTTCAAACCCCGGGCCTCCTTGACCTGTGTGGAGCTGGCCCATGCGCAGTGCTGATGCGCGCAAGGAGTGCCCTGCCACGCAGGGGTGTTCCCTGCATAGGGGAGGCCCATGTTCAAGGAGTGCGCCCCATAAAGAGAGCCGCCCAGCATGAAAGAAAGTGCAGCCTGCCCAAGAATGGCGCAGCACATATAGAGAGCTGAAGCAACAAAAGAAACACAGATTCCTGGTGCTGCTGACAAGGATAGAAGCGGTCACAGAAGAACACATGGCGAATGGACAGAGAGCAGACAACTGGGGGGTGGGGTGGGAAGGGGAGAGAAATAAATAAAAATAAATCTTTAAAAAAAAAAAGAATATGGAGGTACAGGGGGAAAATACAACTAATATAACACAGATACTACAGTTAACAGTAATATTTTTTCAGCAATGGCAAAGAAGGTATGTCAATGCTAAGAGTCAATAATGGGGGGATGTATAAGGGAATAGGGGATTTTTCCTTTTGGAGTAATGAAAATGTTCTGAAATAGACTGAGCTGATTACAGCACAACTGTATGATGAAACTTAGAGCCACTAAACGTACATTTTGGATGGACTACACAAGGCAGAGGACCATATAACACAGTGAACTCCACTGTGAATGATAGACTGTGGTTAACGGTAAAAATATGAGAAAGCTCCCTCAAGAACTGTAACAAATATATAATACTAATAAATTATGTTAATAATAGGATGGTTTTGGGAAAAAATCACCAGTACAAGCTATGGACTATAGGGAGCAGTAATAGTATGATGATGTGCTTTCATCATTTGTAACAAATGTGTCATAACAATGTAAGGTATTGGTGGTGGGACAATGTATGGGAATCCAGTTAGACAGTATGCATGATTGTTTTGTTAACTCACAACTTCTCAAATTAAAAAATATACAGAGTGAAGCAGATGTGGCTAAATAACTGGGTGTCCGCCTACCACGTGGGAAGTCCCAGGTTTAATTCCCAGTGCCTCCTAAAGAAGACGAGCAAGATAGCGAGCTAGCTCTGATAGGCTGGTACAGCAAGCTGACTCAATGAAATGACTTAATGAAGAGACACAAGGAAACAAAATGAAAGACACAACAAGCAGGGAGTGGAGGTGGCTCGTGCAATTGGGCACCTCCCTCCCACATGGGAGGTCCCAGTTTGGTTCCTGGTACCTCCTAAAAAGAAGACAAGCACACAACAAACTGACACAAAGAGCAGACAGTGAGCACAAACGACGAGGTGGGGCCAGAGGGGTGGGATAAATAAATAAAATAAATCTTAAAAAATATATATATATATATATATATGTATGTATTTTGAGTGTTAATAATAGGGTAGAAAAAAAATAGGGTGGAATATGGGGAAAATACAACTAAAGCAAACTATAGACTACAGTTAACAGTAATAAATCTTTTTATCAGTTTCAACAAAGGTACTATATCAATGCTAAGGGTCAATAATAGGGGGATATAAGGGGTTTGGGATTTTTTTGGAGTAATGAAAATATTCTAAAATTGATTGTGATGATGAATGCATGACTCTGTGATAATACAGAGAGCCATTAACTGTACATTTTGGATGGATAATATCTATGTTCCTTCTCTGCCTGAAGTAGTCAGAATGGACATTGTCCCAAATCCCACAAGATTGAGAAATAAACAAAAATAAGGGGGGAATGTATCTGCTGACTAAAGCAGACTGTCTTACTGTATTTGTCTTATGTTAACTAACATGTAACAGTGATATAAAATTTTTTTTAAAGAGCTCTTATTTTACCAACACTGTTTCTGCAGATACCTCAAATTATAAAGCACTATACTAAGTGACATCTAAAGTCCTTGGCTTCTCTGACCCTCTATAACTCTATGAATCAAGTCAATGAAGTGCCTTGAAATCCTTAGAAACCTTCATCCTTCCTGCCTCCATCTCCAGTGACAGAAAATCTCAGACCTAATTTTTTTTTAATGTACAACTTTAGTATGCTGATTTCAGTAAAATTAAAGCGAACTAGGAACTGAACCTAATACTTTGCCTTGACATATTTGCTTATAACAAAAATGATGTCCTAAGAGCAAAAGTTACTATTCACTGAGGATAGATGCTTTGTATATATTACCTCATTTATCCCCCTAAATACCCTATCTTCCTTTTAAAGAAGGGAAAATGGATGCAGAATGGCTAGGAGACTTATTCAAGATTACAGATTTAGTAACAGAGGTGAGGGATTCAAACCAGGGCATCAAAGTTCATTTTCTTGCTGCAGTACCATGCTGCTTCTCTAATGAAAGTCCTCTCTGCTAAGAGTGGAGACTGACCCCTGGCCTAAATGGGTTATAGGAATCCCTAACACCATCTAGTGCAAAAGACTAAATTAGTCTTACCTTGGAAAGAAATAAGACATTGCCAATTCACTGAAAGAGGGCAGCAGGTCCTGGAATTGTGGATGGCAAAGAAACTTAATGCTGTAACTTCAAAAAAGATCTCTGGGTTCTGCCATCATTACAGTTGCAAATTTATTATAACTAATAAATAACTTTCTGCCTTCGGAATCAGACTAACTTCTGGACAGTAGCAATAAACAAGTGGCAAATATTTCCTGATATTTTAAGTTAAGTTGTCATAAACTAATCAAAACTTCTGGACAATGCTGTTACACTGTTTTTTGTACAAGGTCCTGGGTGCTAAGAGATCCTTTCTAAAGTAACACAAGAGAGAAGTCAGGTGTGATAGATTCTTTCCGAATTTGAAAAAATTTACCTCCACACCTAAAATAATCCCCACAGTTCATACAAACTAAGTGTGTGGCTTCTAAGATGGGACCTGTTCTGGAGTTTCAAGTCCAAAGGGGAAGGGTAGAATTACTTCATCCCAAAGATTGTATCATCTAGCGTCTGTCCTGAGTGGCCACTAAATGCTCAATTAATACAAAGTCAGAGGAGTTACAGCTGGGAGGGGCCCCAGATCTCATTTTACAAAAGAAAAATCTAAGGGGAAGTGACTTGCCCATCAGTTAATAATTAATGATGGGAAATATGTCCCCTTCCAGATCAGTGCTTTTTCTATTATAACAACAACAGTAGTCTTGTGATAGTGTTGTGACCCTAACTGGGAAAAGTTCAACCTGTATTTGCTTTCTACACTCAGGAACCAAGAAAACCAGACTTGAGGAAAAAAAAAAAGTAAAGCTCAACAATGGTTGAGCCAATGTTCCACATGCACAAGGTCCCAGGTTCAATACCCAGTACCTCCTAAAAAAAAAAAAAAAAGGGAACACTCTGGTGGCACCCTTGAAAGGCAGGGGAAATCAGATGTCAACAGAATGGGAGGTACAAGGAAAAGCAGGGTCAGCCCCTCCAATTGAGCAGAGATCCCACTGGAGTTTGACAGTAGGGAGGGGGCACATGGACTTACATCTCTGCATCTGCTTGCTGTACTCAGACATATTATCTGGACGGATGGAGCGTAAGAACTTAATGTAGTCATCACTGTGGTACTTGGTCATCTCCTCAGCATTGGCTTTGTGAGGGCGCTAGAGAACAGAGCGAGGAAAAGACATGTTATTCTTGACTACTGCCAGTCTTCACTCAGTCCATTTTGCACACTTCTCAGCCCAGCACTGAGCTAGGTGCTATGAAGGATATTAAGAAATAATTAATTAGATTCAAGCCTCAAGAAATTTACAATCTATTTAGGAAAACAAGATTATCAAAGGAGATCTGGTATCAGAAGACCTGGGCTCTGTTCAGGCTCTGTTGCCCAGGTAAGTCATTACCTCTTGAGCCTCAATTTCTTCATTTAATAACATTATCTACCTTGCAGGGAACTTGTGAAAACTGGATGAAATTGTTAAATTACATTGTAAATTGTAAAGTACTTTACAAATTCTTATTTTTTATTAAATGTAACAACATAATTATGGGTCAAATTGCTTTAAGAGTTCAAGAGAAAGGGTGTCTAATGACAACTGAGACAGGAAATTCTTTCTTGATCATATCCTCCCCACTAGAACTTCCTTAACATGGTAGTTTCCTGGTCATCATAACATTCTGACTACTCCTTCTTCCTTTAACTCTCTCCTTTTCTTCCCATCCCTTAAACGTAGGTCTTCTTCAAAGATGACCCTCTTCTCTAATTACTAATACCTTCTAATTAATAAAGCATTTTCTTTTTCTTTTTTCTTTTTTTTTTAAAGATTTATTTATTTATTTAATTCCCGCCTCCCCTGGTTGTCTGTTCTTGGTGACTATTTGCTGCGTCTTGTTTCTTTGTCCGCTTCTGTTGTCGTCAGCGGCATGGGAAGTGTGGGCGGCGCCATTCCTGGGCAGGCTGCTCTTTCTTTTCATGCTGGGCGGCTTTCCTCACCGAGGCACTCCTTGCGCGTGGGGCTCCCCCACGCAGGGGACGCCGTTGTGTGGCGTGGCACGGCACTCCTTGCGCACATCAGCACTGCGCATGGCCAGCTCCACACGGGTCAAGGAGGCCCGGGGTTTGAACCGCGGACCTCCCATATGGTAGACGGATGCCCTAACCACTGGGCCAAAGTCCGTTTCCCTAATAAAGCATTTTCACATACACAGCTAATACTGGTTGAACACTTACTCTCTCAGGTCTGTTCCAGGCACTTTATATGCTATCTTAGATAATCTACACAACATATTTTTTTAACCTGAAACTGTCCTATGTTTTTATTTTTTAAAACCTTTTTACTGACATAAATAAATTGCACATATTTAAAAGATAAAGTTTGATAAGTTATATAAACATGAAACCAATGCCACAATCAAGATAATGAACATGGGGAAGCGGACCTGGCCCAGTGGTTAGGGCGTCCGTCTACCACATGGGAGGTCTGCGGTTCAAACCCCGGGCCTCCTTGACCTGTATGGAGCTGGCCCATGCACAGTTCTGATGCATGCAAGGAGTGCCGTGCCACATAGGGGTGTCCCCCGCGTAAGGGAGCCCCATGCTCAAGGAGTGTGCCCCATAAGGAGAGCTGCCCAGAGTGAAGGAGAGTTCAGCCTGCCCAGGAATGGCGCCGCACACACGGAGAGCTGATACAAGATGACGCAACCAAAAGAAACACAGATTCCCGTGCCGCTGACAACAACAGAAGTGGTCAAAGAACACACAGCAAATAGACACAGAGCACAGACAACTGGGGCGGGGGGGGGGGGGGAGGGGGAAATAAATAAATAAATAAAATCTGTTGAATATTAAAAAAAAAAAGATAATGAACATGTTATGTCTAAAAGTTCACTTTTTTTTTTAAATTTTTTTATTTTTTATTGACTTTGTAATAATATTACATTAAAAATATATATGTGAGGTCCCATTCAACCCCACCCCCCCACCCCCCCTCTCCCCCCCCCCCCAACAACACTCGTTCCCATCATCATGACACATCCATTGGATTTGGTAAGTACATCTTTGGGCACCTCTGCACCTCATATACATTGGTTCACATCATGGCCCATACTCTCCTCTATTCCATCAAGTGGGCCCTGTGAGGATTTACAATGTCCGGTGATTACCTCTGAAGCACCATCCAGGGCAGCTCCATGTCCCGAAGACGTCTCCACCTCTCATCTCTTCCTGCCTTTCCCCATACCCTTTGTCCATTATGTCCACTTTTCCCAATCCAATGCCACCTCTTCTATGTGGACATTGGATTGGTTGTGTCCATTGCACCTCTATGTCAAGAGGAGGGTCAGATTCCACCTGGATGCTGGATGCAATCCTCCCATTTTCAGTTGTAATCACTCTAGGTTCCATGGTGTGGTGGTTGTCCTTCTTCAACTCCATCTTAGCTGAGTGTGGTAAGTCCAATAAATCAGATTGTAGGTGCTGGAGTCTGTTGAGGCTCAGGATCTGGCTATCACATTGTCAGTCCAGAGATTCAAATCCCCTAAATATATCTTAAACCCCAACATTAACTGCACCTCCAGCACATTAGCATGAAAGTCTTATGAAGGGAGATCCCATCTGAGTCCAGATTCATCACACATAAACACCATTTCCAAAGAGGGGCCATCTGCCCTGGTAGTTAACCCCATCGGCCATGACCATAACTCCCATGGGTCTCTTTAGCCCTCAAAGGATAAAAGTTCACTTTTACCTCATTCTAATTCCTTCCTCCCTCTCACCCCTACCTTCCCATGACCCCATCCCCAGACAAACACTGATCTGCTTTTTGTCTCTATAGATCAGTTTGCATTTTCCAGAATTTTATATAAAGGAACATACAGTATATACTGTTTTTTTATGGCTTTAGTTAACATAATTATTTTCAGATTTATCTACGTAGTTGGGTATATCAGTTTATTGCTGAACAGTCTTCCATTGTATAGATATATCACAATTTATTTACCAATATACCTGGTAATGGACATGTGGGTTGTTTCCAGTTTAGGGCTAATACAAATAAAGCTGTTATGAATATTCATATACAAAGTCTTTGATTTCATTTCTCTTGGGTAAATCCCAGGAAGGGAATAGCTGGGTCATATGGCAGGTTTATGTTTCAATTTTTAAGAAATTATCAAACTGTTTCTCAAAGTGGCTGTACCATTTTACAATTCCACCAACAGTGCATGAGAGTTTCAGTTCCTCCACATCCTTGCCAACACTTATTATGGTTAATCTTTTTAATTTTATACATTCTAACGAGGGTATAGTGATATTACACTATGATTTGAATTTGCATTTCTCTAATGGAATTTTTCACGGGCTTACTTGCTATCCATATACTTTCTTGGTGAAGTATGTTTTCACATTTTCTCACAACAACCTTTTAAAGTTCACTATTATTAACCTCACTTTGCAATGAAGAAAACGCAGCAGAAACTTGTCCAAGATTACATAGCTAGTAAATTGGAAAAGGAAACCAGAGGTCTGGCTCCAGGTACTATTTTGACTCTGATTTAATCCTCATTTAATTTAATGACAAATAGTGCATTGAAACAGGGATAATATTTTATCAAAAAAAAAACCCATAGGGGAGTGGATGTGGCTCAAGCAGTTGTATGACTGCTTCCCACATGGGAGGTCCTGGATTTGGGTCCTGGTGCCTCCTGAAAAAACAAACAACAAGCAAAACAAATGAAAAAAAAAAAACAACTCAGGGGAGCCAATGTGGCTCAGTGGTTGAGTGCTGGCTTCCCACATACAAGGTCCGGGGTTCAGTACTTGGTCCCCAGTACCTTTAAAAAAAAAAAAAAAGGCACCCATAAGTGAAAGAACCAAGACTTGGTTCCAAATAGCTAGTTGATTTCACTATACCAAGCCTTTTACTCTCTCCTTGGCAATCTCATCAAAACTCCACTTGGGTTATCCTCTCTAGATCTAGATCCCTCTTGATCTCTGCTCTGAGCTCCAGCTTCCCAGGCAGCTCCACCCACAAACCAAGAGGCACTTCAAATTTTCAAATTCAACTGGACTCAACATGTAACTCCGAAAACTTCTCTTTTACCATTTCTGTTAATGATACCAACATCTACCCAGGTTCAAAACCTAAGTGTCATCTTTAACTCTGACCTTTCTTGCCAATTCCTTTCATTACAACTCCATAATTTTGATTCTATCATAGTCACAACCTTATTTCTCCTGTACTCCTCTTTCCTATCCTCACCATCATCCAACCAGATGCTCAAGACAAAAACGGAAGTATCACCCTTGATTCCTTCCTCTCTTCATCTACCACATTTATAAGTCTACCTGCTTCCATTCTCAGGCCACAGCATTTCTGGCTTGGATTGTGGCAACAATCTCCTAACTGGTGCCCAGGTCTCAATCTTAACCATTGTGAATCTATTCTCAATCCTACAGCTAGAGTACTCCGTCTAAAATACAAATCTAATCATGCCACTCCTCTCTACAAATTCTTCACAGGCTTCATTATTCATGAGATCAAGTCCTAATCTTTAAATTGGCTTGGGAAGCCAGAATAATCTGGTCCACTAAAATACTCTACCCTCTGGCCCAGGGAACATCAAATTCAAAGCACTTACAAGTGGTAGGCAGTTTAGTTAATCTGGTGCTTAAAACAAATAAACAACAATAAGAAAAACTGTCAAAGACAGGACAGCCTTTATACAGCTCTAACTGATTACTCTCATGAGGGAATTTGTGCTAGTGTTGCTAGATTCTTTCTGATTTTGGAAGAGCAAGAAATGCAGATTTTTTAGGGGGTCAAATTTCACTATTATTTTTTTCAAAGGCTAGCCACTAAATAATGTTCTAAAAATACTTTATAGGTTAAATAAAACCCATTTAAAGGGCTAAATTTGGGTCATGCATTGTACCAATCCAACAAGCACTGTTTTACTTGCAATCCCCAAGAGAATTCTCTCACCTTTAGGCCTTTGCGTATGCTATGGCCTAAAACATTGTTCTCTTCACACCCAGATTTTCACTTGGCTAATTTCTACTCAAACTTTTTAGGTTGCAGTTGAAAAGTCATTTCCCCCAGAAAGCTGTCCAGGACCCCAGGGTCTTTGTTAAGTAACTCTCCGAAGTGCTCCCCTGAGAATCCTATACTTCCCCTATCATCACACTCACCAAACTGCACAGAAATTGCCTGTTTGCAGGTCTTATTCTAAGTATTTAGCTAGGTGCCTGGTATTTAGGGGCTCAATAACTACCTGTTGCCATAATAAATTAATTCTCACTTGGATTATTTTTTACCTCCTAATTAGTCACATTTATATCCAGCCTTATCCTCTTCCAATCCATTTTCTGTATTGGCATCACAAAAATCTTAAAAAGAAAATGCCCTGCTCTAAAACATTCAATGGCAAAGACTCAATGCCATGATATGGAAATCAAGGAACTTTACAAGGTCTCTTTCAAAATAATTTCCCCTGCCCTATTTCATAAATATTATATTCCAGACAAACAGAACTCTTCCTCAACAAGAGCATTAGACCTTCCCAACAGGGTCTTTGCTTATGCTCCATGAACATGGAGTGTCCTTCCATTTATTTGGGTCTTTTATTGTTAGGATGTCAATTCTACCCAAAATGAATTATAGATTCAAGCAATCCCAATCAAAATTCCAATGACTTCTTAGTAGAAATGGAAAAGACAACTGTATTATAGTCAGCCAAAGGGGTACTGACGCAAAATACCAGAAATCTGCTGGCTGTCATAAAGGGTATTTATTTGGGTAGGAGCTTACAGATACCAGGCCATGAAGCACAAGTTACTTCCCTCACCAAAGTCTATTTTCACGTGTTGGAGCAAGATGGCTGCTGATGGCTGCTAGGGTTCAGGCTTCCTGGGTTCCTCCCTTCCAGGGTCTTGCTTTTCTCTGGGTTCAAATTTCCTTTCTTCCCAGATCTTGCTTCTTCCTGGGCTCAGGGTTCCTCTCTTCCAGGGGCTGCCTTCTCTTTCCTCTGTGAGCTTACTTCCCAGGACTCAGCTTAAGGCTTCAGCATCAAACTCCAACATCAAAACTTTAACATTAAAAACCCTCAACTCTGTCCTTTGCCAAGCCTTTTATCTATGAGCCCCCACCCCCATCAAGGAGTGGGGACTCAACGCCCTAATGATGTGGCCCAATAAAAGACCTACTCATAACTTCTTCACACCCACATACAGACCAGATTACAGACATAATCCATATCTATTTTTGGAATTCATAACCATATCAAACTGCTACAACAACCACCAAATTTATAAAGGGTAAAGAGTCCTGAATAGCAAAGCCATCTTGAAAAAGAATGAAGTTGGAGGGCTCACACTTCTTATTTGAAGACTTATACAAAGCTACAGTAATCAAAACAGTGTAGAAATAGCACAGAACAGATAGATAGAACAATGAAATTGAACTGAGAGTTTGGAAACAAACCCTCACACCTATGGCCAATTGATTTTTGACAAGGGTGTCAAGTCCACTCAACGGGGAAAGAACAGCTTCTTCAATAAATGGTGCTGGGAAAATTGGATATCCATATACAAACAAATGATGGTGGACCCCTACCTAACACTGTAAGGAAAGGGTTAAGTTTAATTTTCACATAAAGATGAAGCTGGAGCTGGCTCTGCAGTTGGAGGAGGGAAAGGGGTTCTAGTGGCTTTGGCGCCAAGAATTTGAAAAGTAGCACCAAAGCAAGGGCAGGGCCAAAGCAAGGGCAGGCAATGGGGAGAAGTGAGGACGGGGTAAATAGTGAAAGTGGCGCCAAATTTGAAAAGCGGTGCTAGGAGTGAAAGCAGCACCGAGCCCACCCAGCCCACCAGAATGTAGGGACCAGAGCAGCGATTCAGAGTGGGAACCAAGTTAAGTTAGTTAGATCTCTCGGATAGGCTATAACTCCTGAAGTACCCAATCGATGGGGAACAGGGGAGGGACCTGCATGTTGGGTTTAGGGTATAATATTGCTGTTTCTTGCTGTTTGGCACGCTGGCCATTTTATCCAGGTTGTATGCCCGTTCTTGCATGACCGTTAATAAAATTCTTTTCTCCTCCACAATTGGGTGAGCTTTTGTTCTCTTACAGGTGCAGCTTTCTTTCTAACAACTTTGGGAGCTCATCTGGGATCCGAAGCTTCAGAGGGGGACGCCCAGGGCAGACGAGGGGAAGGTGTGCTCCACTGATTGAGTGGTCTTGGACTCTGCCATTGGGGGCCTGTGTTTGACAGCTGGAAGGACCCAAGAGCAGACACTTCAATCTGCCAATTGTGCATGGGAAAAGGGGAAGGGAAAACCTCCCTCTTGCTGACCAGGTAACCCTGTGTATGGGCCAATGTAAGAAAAGGGACTATTAAGAATTGCCTTGGGAAACGGACTTTGGCCCAGTGGTTAGGGCGTCCGTCTACCATATGGGAGGTCCGCGGTTCAAACCCCGGGCCTCCTTGACCTGTGTGGAGCTGGCCATGTGCAGCGCTGATGCGCGCAAGGAGTGCTGTGCCACGCAAGGGTGTCCCCCGCGTGGGGGAGCCCCACGCGCAAGGAGTGCGCCCGTGAGGAAAGCCGCCCAGCGTGAAAAGAAAGAGCAGCCTGCCCAGGAATGGCGCCGCCCACACTTCCCGCGCCGCTGACGACAACAGAAGCGGACAAAGAAACAAAGAAACAAGACGCAGCAAATAGACACCAAGAACAGACAACCAGGGGAGGGGGGGGAATTAAATAAATAAATAAACCTTAAAAAAAAAAAAAAAAAGAATTGCCTTGCCGTGCGCAGTGCTGATGCACGCAAGGAGTGCCACGACACGCAGGGGTGTCCCCCGCGTAGGGGAACCCCACGCGCAAGGAGTGCACCCCGTAAGGAGAGCCGCCCAGTGCGAAAAGAAAGTGCAGCCTGCCCAGGAATGGCGCCGCCCACACTTCCCCTGCTGCTGACAACAGAAGCGCAAAAAGCAACAAGATGCAGCAAACAGACACAGAGAACAGACAACCGGGGGAGGGGGGGAATTAAATAAAATGAAATTAAAAAAAAAAAAAAAGAATTGCCTTGGAGGTGGGGAAATTCTGATGAGTCTGGGCTTGAAAGAAGCCCAGACAAGACTCCGAATGGTGAACAGGGGCAGCTGGTCAATTGGGAAGGGCTCTCTGTAAGATCCCCAGGGGACATTTCTCCAGATAGTCTATCAGGGAGGATGGTGGAACACTGGACCAATAATAATCAGACCAAAGGAAAGGAAATGACCACCTGATGTATTCTGGCCAAAACACTGGGCAGACGAGGATTGGCTCCATACCAACCTGGCTTTCATAATTCTTTTTGTGTTTTTTTTTTGTTCATTCACTGTATGTTTTAATACCTCCGGGTGGTAATATTAAATTGACAATGAAAATTCTTAAAAGAGCTCTATTCAAATGGCTAAAAATTTAAAAAGCAATTATATTAGTAAATAAAGTATGGAAATCTTTGAAATGCCTAAACTGAAATGAATATTTATTCTTTTTTCGAAGAACAGAATGGGGGATATGAGACTTAAGCAGATACAGAAAGGTGTAAAACATTTGTGGGAGTTCCGACTAGATTTTGGTAAGTTTGTTTAAAGGAATGTTTTTTTCCCCTAAGATAAGATAGTTGGTTTTCATAAATCAGGATGGAATTATGTAGGCCAAACTTGAATGCATACAGCAAGTTGTAGAAGGTATTGCAGAGGGTAGCATTAAGTATGGGAATGTGTTTTGTGAAGGCGGAATTTGTCTTGAGATGAAATAACTATCGTCCCTGTGGTTACGGATAGTTATAAGAAGTTTGCAGAAGCAATGTTTAAACCAAATATTTGAATGGCTAATTACAGTAAGTCATTACTAAACAGAAACAACTGATTTTAATAACAAAAAGTAGCTTCATAACAGGAAAAACTGTCAGAGGCCACCTCAATCTGCATTTTAAAGTGGTAGTAAAGGAAGATAATCTTGATTGCATTGGGCATCTGTATTGCTGAAGTAAAATATTTGTTAATTAATGTCACCATGGTGAAGGTGTAGAAGTAAAAAGCTCCTTGGTGCTGAAGGACACTATGCACCAGGTTAGTAGAATACTGGAGTCTACCTTCCTAGCTTCTCTCTAAGGTCAACGGTGCTCCAGCAAGCTGGCTGTGTGAAGGACATGCTAAGTGAAGCAGTGATTACCAGAGTGCTGTGAGTAGAACTTAAACATAATTGGCATTATGGCCTGCTCCTGTGTAGAGACACCTTGTATGGTGTTGCAATGTGGAATTTAGATATATTAATTGCAACTCAAAAAGAAACATGCATTCATTAGTGCATTGGTTGGTATTAAGTACTGTACCTATATCTCTCCTATTCTAGATATATGCTTGATGATTATGGTGATATCTTTTCTAGATCATAGGCAGAGGGATAATGAACATGTTAAAAGGTCCTGGTAAACTTCATTTTCTAAGCAGTTAATGAACATGCTTAATCCAAGTCTCCCTCCTAGCCCTTACTCTAAAACCTGTCCCACTCATATCCTGGGGAGGACTGGCAAACCCACATGCCATCCTGCCAGGGCTAAGCATTTTCCCACCAGGAAGGAAACAGTAAACAAGGTGGCTGGGATCCACTTCAGCTTACCCTCTTCAAGACAGTCTATGGGTAACCTTTCCTCACCTAGGACCCAGAAACCAATTTCTGATGAAATCTGTAAAATAAAGCCCATCAACTTTGAGAAGATACAGCCTTTAGGCACCCGGCCTTTCTATTTTTGTGGCCCAGTATCCTTTCAGTGAAACACTATATCATCATAATTATAATTAAGTTTATTTCTTCCATCGTATTAGCCATACATGGATTTCATCCAGTTGCACCCAGGGTGCCACAGTTGTCGTCCTCCAAACATGATAGAAGAACAGAGGGTTTTTACACCTTATTAGGTCAGGCCTACTGTCTCTAACCAGTGGGAAGCAGTTACAAAAGAATGACTATCATCTTTCAGTACCCCTTTAAGAAGGTGTAAGCTCTCAGGAGGAGATAGAGGCTTTAGAGGGGCTCAAAAGGGCACTGATGCAGGCCCCTGTTCTGGATCTCCCTTCCCTTTAGAAACCTTTCTACCTGTTTGTTACAGTAGATAAAGGGACAACCTTGGGGGTTCTGACCCAAATCTGGGGGGGGGGTGTCAAAGGAGACCTGTAGCCTCCTTTCCAAAATCCTGGATCCTGTCTCCAGGGGATGGCCCAGATACATTCAAGCTGTGGCAGCAACCACTCTCCTGGCAGAAGAGACCAGGAAGCTGACTTTTGGAGAAGCCTTAGTCATTAGCACTACTCATCAGGTGAGAAATATTTTGTCTCAGAAAGTGGGAAGGTGGTTGACTGATTCCTCAATTTTGAAGTATGAGGCTATCCTAATGGAAAAAAATGACTTGGTATTGACAAGAGACCATAGCCTAAACCCGGCCTCCTTCCTTTGGAAGGAATATGACCAAATGGAGGCTCCTCAGCATGACTGTATAGACCTGATTGAGTATCAGACCCTAGTCTGGTCCAACTTAGGACCTCCCCTGCACTCAGGGGAAAAACTGTTCATAGATGGGATCTCTAGGGAAGGAGGCACAATGATTATGCAATTGTGGATGGACTAACTTGTGAGGTGAAAGAAGCTGGCCGATTGCCCAATGACTGGTCAGCTCAAACATGCGAATTGTATGCATTAAATCAAGCCCTCAAATTATTAGAGGAAAAGGATGGTACAGTCTATACTGACTCTAAATATGCCTTTGGGGAAGTCTATACCTTTGGAAAAATTTGGGAAGAGAGGAGAAGGGCTAGTCCATGGGGAATTAATAAAACAAGTACTGCCCAATCTACTCTTACCCAGGGAAATATCAATGGTACATATTAATGGGCACCAGAAAGGTCATACGTTGGAAGCAAAGGGCTAATAGGTTAGCAGATGAAGAGGCTAGGGAGTCCTCCCTTAGTTCCCCGTTGAAGTTGATGATCCTGATACCCTCCATTCACAAAGAGTTCAGAGTCCCCACATTCTCTGAAAAGGAGGTAAAAGAGCTGGAGCAGTTAGGAGTGATCAAGGGAGGTGGCTCCTCCCAGATGGCAGGCAAATATTGAACAAACAAGCTATGAAAGAAGTATTAGTAGTTTTACACCAAGGGAGTCACTGGGGGGTACAGGCCATGTGTGATCTGGTTCTTAAGTATTCTGAATGTGTGGGCCTTTATATTGTAGCTAAACAAATAAGTGAATGATGTATGATTTGCCAAAAGGTCAACAGAAAAGTCTTAAGGAAGTAAGAACAAGGGAGAAGGGAGCTGGGCTTCAGGCCTTTCCAGAGCATTAAGGTTGATTACACTGAAATGCCCCCGATGGGCATTTCGGCTAAAGTATGTTTTGGTTATTGTAGATCATTTGACAGGATGGGTGGAGGCATATTCTCTGGCCTCAGCTATACCATCAGGAACTACTAAAATTATCCTCGAACAAATCATTCCTCGTTATGGGTTAGGGGAAAATACAGACTCAGACAACGGTAGTCACTTTACCTCCTGTGGACTCCAGACTATTACACGAAGCCTGGGTGTTACACGGAATTTCCATACATCTTGACACCTGCCAACTTCAGAGAGAGTGGAGAGACTGAATCAGACTTTAAAGAAGAATCTTTCTAAATTGATCTTAGAAGGAAGCAGATGTGGCTCAAGTGACAGAGCTTCCGCCTACCATATGGGAGGACTAGGGTTCAATCCCTGGGGCCTCCTGGTGAAAAAGAAGATGAGAAAGCGTGCCCACACAGTGAGCCAGTGCCCGCGTGAGTGCCCACATGGTGAGCCAGGGCCTGTGCAAGTAAGTCACACAGCAAGATGATGATGCAACAAAAGAGAGACAAGGGGAGAGTCAAGGTGAAGTGCAGTAGAGACCAGGAACTAAGGTAGAGCAATTGACAGGGAACCTCTCTCCACATCAGAGCTCCCCAGGATCGAATCCCAGTGGATCCTAGAGGAGAAAAAATGAGAAAAGAAGACAACACAGACAGCAAAAAATAGCAGGTGGGAGGATGGGAAGTGGGGGTAAATAAATAAATAAATAAATAAATCTCTTTAAAAATAAAATAAATTGGTCTTAGAAACAGTTACCCTCAATTAAGTACTTACCCATAGTCCTGTTAAGGATTAGAACTGCCCCTAGGAAAGAGCTGGGAATCTCCCCTTATTAAATACTTTTTGGCTTGCCTTTTCCTAGGACTGGAGACCTCCTTTCCTTAAGAGTCGAAGGATTGCTTCTTAAGAAATATATACCGGCTTTGTCTTCTACATTGTCATCCCTCAGGCATTGTGGTTTGCTGGCCCAGACCCTGCCTCTCGAACTCACTGTCCATCAACACCAACCCAGCAGTTAGGTCCAAACTTCAGCCAACCTGGGAGGGACCCTATCAAGTTTTGTTGACAACTGAAACTGCAATCTGGACAGCAGAAAAAGGCTCGACCCACAACTCTTGAGTAAAAGGACCAGTACCTGAACCAGACGATAAATACCCAACAACACCGTCCAAGTCCTGGGAAATAACTCCAACTTCAGATCCCTTAAGAATCACTCTGAGAAAGCAATAGTTGGGAGGGCATATCCAAAAGGGGAAGGAACTGGTCAGACTCTGTATCAGCGAACTTTGCAGGAAGATATCCCTCCATTTAAAGGGAAGGCTATTATCTATATCCACCTTGTCTAGTACCTTAAGAGATTAGATATAAAGTTTCTGAAAATGAGAACAATTATACTGACTATGATGTTTCAGATACAGGTCATGACAAGCCCCATTAAATTGACAGTAAATATAACCAAAGACCTAGAGTCTCAGACTGTGCAGTTTGACACCTGTCAAGTGATAAAATATGGGGAGTTAGGACATCAATGGTGGCTGAGTGGGGAAATAAATACCTATGCCCGGAATCACCAAGAGGTTATTTCAACCTCCCCCCATCTCAATTGGAACTGTGTGGTAGACTACCAAGTACAAGGGGTGGAACCATTGGCAACCATGGAGGCCATACTCACTGGAAACCACTGAAAGACAAAATAGCCTTTTATAAAGGCTATTTTATAGCCACCACCCACCAGACTGAAAAAACTTACAGTGTAACCTGGTAACCAGCTCCACACTGGTCAAGGAGGCCCGGGGTTTGAACCGCGGACCTCCCATGTGGTAGACGGATGCCCTAACCACTGGGCCAAAGTCCGTTTCCCCATCTATTGTTTTTATTTTTAAGATTTATTTCTCTCCCTCCCCCCCACCCCCCACTCCCCACCCCAGTTGTCTGTTCTCTGTGTCTATTTGCTGTGTCTTCTTTGTCCGCTTCTGTTGTTGTCAGTGGCACAGGAATATGTTTCTTTTTGTTGCATCATCTTGTTGTGTCAGTTCTCCATGTGTGCGGCACCAATCATGGGCAGGCTGAACTTTCTCTCGCACTGGGTGGGGCGCACTCCTTGGGCGTGGGGCTCCCCTACGCGGGGGACACCCCTGTGTAGCACAGCACTCCTTGCGCACATCAGCACTGCACATGGGCCAGTTCCACACAGGTCAAGGAGGCCCTGGGGTTTGAACTGTGGACCTCCCATGTGGTAGATGGACGGCCTAACCACTGGACCAAGTCCGCTGCTGTCTTTCATCAATTTAACAAGGTAACTACTGCTAAAAAATAGTACATTATGAGATATGAATGTGATCAAGCATTTTTTTCTTCATTTTTTTCATTAACAAGGAGACTTTGGTCATGTCATTTAATCAATCTGTGCTCATCTATGTATCTTTCTGAACATGGAGAAACAACTGCGTTTCTTTTTAGGATTAAATGGGATAAATGTGCTTGGACAGAATTTTTTAAAGCAATGCTTCCATAATTTGTTAGGCTGCCTTTTGTCTGTTATTTTACTTTTTGAAGTTGAAAGAAATAAACTTTACTTAAAAAAAAAAGTGCAACTACAAAAAAGAGGTATCATCAATTATAACAAATGTTCCACACCAATGCAAGGAATTGGTGGTGGGGTGGTATATATAGGAATACAGTATTTTATGCATGAGTGATCTGTATACCCACAATTTCTCTAATTAAAAAATTTAACTCGTATATCCATACAATGAAATAATATTCACACATAAAAATGAATGAAGTTCTGGTACATGGTATAACATGGATGCCTTTTGAAAACATTAATCTTAGTGAAATAAGCTAGACACAAAAGGACAAATTTTGTATGATTCCACTTAAATAAAATAATTAGAATAAGCAAATTCATAGAGACAGAAAATAGATTACAGGTTACCAGGGTTGGGAGAGGGGGAATGGGGAGTTATTGCTTAAGGGGTACAGAGTTTCTGTTCATGGTGATCAAAAAGTTTTAGTAATGGAAGGCAGTGATGGCAGCACATTGTAAATATAATTAATGCCACTGAATTGTACACTTCATAAAGTCTAGAGATTTGAGAAGTACTGATTATAAAGATTATAAAGTATAAAGATTATACTGATTTTGGTCTAGGAGTTTACAATAAGAACAGATAGGCGTCATTTGTAATAAGATATTATTATCTCCTGTGACAGACACAGTGGTGGTTTGGAGCTATACACCCCAGAAAAATATTTCTTAAGCTTAATCTATTCCTGTGGGAATGGACCCTTTGTAAATAAGATCTCTTCAAAGATGTTACTTCAGTGAAGATCCAAATGAAAGAGGATGGACTTTAATCTGGATTATTAGGGTCCTTTATAAACAGAATGAAAGCCAGACAGGGGAAGAAAAAAAAAAAGCCACAGGAAGGAGCTGAAAGTCAGCAGAACCCAGAGAAGTCAGGAAAGGCCACCATGTGCACTGCCATGTGATAAAAATTCAAAGACCAAGGATCACCAGCAGCCAGCCCCAGGACACCAGAGTCTTCTGGGAGAAAGCATCATCTGGATAACGCTGGATTTTGCACTTGTTCTAGCCACAAACTGTGAGCCAATAAATAATAAATTCCCATAGTTTAGACCAACTCATTGTATGATATTGTTTTGGAAACTAAAACAGTCACTGTTGGTTCCCTCCCTGAGAGCCATTCTCTGCTTTCTTTCTTGGTAACAAACTCCAGTTTGGTTGAGTGTTAGTATACCCAGCCCCAAAGGTCAAATTGTGATTTACAGAAGCCAATTCTGATAATCCTATTCCCTTTGGCTGGTGAATGCTTTAAGGATGGCAAATGCCCAAGTGAGATGTAAAGGGAAGTCTACGGGGAAGCTTCTAGACGACATTTTCCTCTTTAATAAAAAGGAAGGGGGTGACGGTGGTAGCACAATATTGTGGATGCAATTAAGACCACTGAATTATATATCTGAATGTAGTTAATAGAGGGAAAGTATAGGTTATATAGATGTTATTAAATTTTTTTAAAAATTTTAAAGGAGTGGGACACAATGGAGACTGATCCATTTTGCCCCTGCCCCCTTCCTCACTACTTTGGACACTGTTGTATGGGGACATGATACTTGGAGCTGAGAAAATACTCTTCTGACTTCAAGGTAACAAGCTAAGGATGGCTAAAAAGGACAGAATAAGACTGGATCCTTGATGAAATACCCAAAAATTCCTGAGAACATCTACCTCTTCTTGTTTTGCTTTTTTTTAAGATTTATTTATTTTTTATTTTATTTTTATTTTTATTTTTTTTAAAGATTTATTTTATTTATTTAATTTCCCCCCCTCCCCTGGTTGTCTGTTCTTGGTGTCTATTTGCTGCGTCTTGTTTCTTCGTCCGCTTCTGTTGTCGTCAGCAGCACGGGAAGTGTGGGCGGCGCCATTCCTGGGCAGGCTGCACTTTCCTTTCACGCTGGACGGCTCTCCTCACGGGCGCACTCCTTGCGCGTGGGGCTCCCGCACGCGGGGGACACCCCTGCGTGGCACGGCACTCCCTGCGCGCATCAGCACTGCGCATGGCCAGCTCCACACGGGTCAAGGAGGCCCGGGGTTTGAACCACGGACCTCCCATATGGTAGACGGACGCCCTAACCACTGGGCCAAAGTCCGTTTCCCTATTTTTTATTTTTTTAATTTATTTCTCTCCCCTTCCCCCCACCAAGCTGTCTGCTCTCTGGTTGTTCTTCTGTGTTCGCTTGTATTCTTGTCAGCAGCACTGGGAATCTGTGTCTCTTTTGTAGCATCATTTTGCTGCATCAGCTCTCTGGTATGTGGCGCCACTCCTGGGCAGGCTGTGGTTTTTTGGAGTGGGGTGGCTCTCCTTACAGGGCACACTCCTTGCGCGTGGGGCTTCCCTATGTGGCAGGGTACTCCTTGTGAGCATCAGCACTGAGCGTGGGCCAGCTCACCACAGGGGTCAGGAGGCCTTGGGTTTGAACCCTGGACCTCCCATGTAGTAGGCAGACACTATCCGTTGAGCCAAATCCACTTCCTTCTAGGCTTCTTGTTAACAACATTGGTTATGAAAGAATAAAGGACAGATTCCAGACTCTGGAATCAGAGATCTGTGTTGAAGTCTTTTGTTTTTTTAAGGACTTATTTTTTATTTATTTCTCTCCCCTTCTCCCCACCCTCACTGTCTGCTCTCTGTGTCCATTTGCTGTGTGTTCTTCTGTGTCCGCTTGTGTTCTTGTTAGCAATACCAGGAATCTGTGTCTTTTTGTTGTCTGTGTCCATTTGCTGAGTGATCTTCTGTATCTATTTCTTTTTGTCATCTTTTCTTGTCTTTCTCCTCTAGGATTCACGGGGATTTGATCCTGGGGACCTCTGATGTGAAGCAAGGTTCCCTGTCAATTGTGCCACCTCAGTTCCTGGGCTCTGCTGTGCTTCACTTTGACTCTCCCCTTCAATTCTCTTTCTATTGCATCATCTTCTTGCTGCATGACCCACTTGTGCGGGCACTAGCTCACCATGTGGGAACTGGCTCATTATGCAGGCACTCATGTGGGCATTTAGTTCACCATGCAGGCACTCGCACGAGCACCCCTCTCACTGCGTGGGCACTGGCTCACCATGTGGGCAAGCTTTCTTTTCTTTTTTCACCAGGAGGTCCCAGGGATTGAACCTGGGTCCTCCCATATGATAGGCAGAGGCCTTATCACTTGAGCCATATCCGCTCCCCTTCAGTGTTTTTATCTTCCCTCTCACTTGAAGATAGGATCCATTTTTACATATCTCAGTATCACCCATAGACTTATTTGGCTGTAAAAAGGAATAAAGTTCTGATACATGCTAAAACATGGATGACACTTGAAGACATGTTGAGCAAAATAAGCTAGACATAGGACAAATACTGTATATGATTTCATTTATATGAAATAAGCAGAAATGCAAATTCATAAAATCAGAAATTAGAATACAGGTTACCAGGGGACAGGTGGAAGAGGGAAATGAGAGTTGTTTAATTGGTATGGAGTTTCTGTTACTGATGGAAAAGTTTTACCAATGGATGATGATGATGGAGATACAACTATTTGAATGTAATTATATCACTGAACTGCTTATTTGAAAGAGATAAAAAGGGAAAATTTAGGTTGTATTTAAGTTACTACCCACAAAAAAAAAAAACACCAAAACCACCAGATAACTGTACAACACAAAGAGTGAACCAAAATGTAAACTGTGGGCAAAAGTTCATAGCATAATTATAATAATATTGTTTCATCAATTTTAACAAAGATACCATACTAATGCAAAATGTTAATAATGGGAATCTGTGTGTGAGAGAGGGGGGTATGGGAATATGTATTTTCTGAATGATTCTTCTGTACACCTACAACTGCTCTAATTTTTTAAAAAATTACAGTGAAACCTCAAAAGCTATTGTTTATGTGAATTACATTAATAGTAACAATATCAGAAATTAAAACTGAGAACTTTCAAAAATAGTTATTAATTCATTTAAAGTTAACAATAACAAATCTATTACATGGTAACATAAATGACACATGCTTTTTAAATGGAAAAAAACAATTTTTTATAAAATAAAACATTAATGAAGGGAAAAAAAGGAAAGTTAGGGTCACTGCCACCTGTGGTTAGATTCTCTCAAGGATCACCAAGTTGGGAAAGAGCCCTAACTGGGCAAGATTTCTGGAAAGTGTTTCTTGTTTTTTTGCTTGTTTCTCTTTTTGCTTTTTTTTTTTTTTGGAGGGGGGGTATAGTTTTATGACCCTATCAAGAAGGACAGTGTTGGACAACTAGTGAACCCAAAAGGGACAGTCCCACCCTCCACTTCAGCCCCCCAAAAATATATCAACCAAGGAGGTTAACATAGTCCCTGGGGTATAACAAGTACTCAACAAAAATCTGTTGAATGGAAGAAAGATGTAGGACTTGAGATAACTCTTGAAGATGATTAAGATTTGACTAGACAAAGTAAATAATCCTTGGCCAGGACAGGATAGAAAGAGACAGAATCTGACCTGGCTAACTTGGAGGGTTCAGAGAACTGAGTAGAGGAAAAGGAGCCAGATTAACATGGCATACATGTGCAAGTGGCAGTTCCTGAAGGTTTTGGTGTTTACTACTCTACAACTTTTCTCCGTCTACCTCATTCAGGTATCTTTTCTTTAAATGCTAGTCTGGTCCCCAGAGTCCCTGAAAACCTCTGCCACCTTTTATGTTTATCATCCCCAGCTGTCCTTTAAACCTGAAAAAGCTCTAATCTCAAAGTCTGTTTACTCCTCTGTCCACCTTCCCCACTTGCTTCCCAGCTGCCTCCACTGGATCCAGAGACATGACAAGGCCATTTGGAACAGAAGACTCATATCCTTCAAGTCTTGGAATGGTGAAGAAGGATACTGTTGTTGCTAGGTTACTCAAGCTGTCACCACGGACTTTTAACAACATACTCTCTCTTATGCTCTAACCATAAGGCAATATGGGCCCACGGTCCCTTTTTATTTTCTCATTTGGACTCTTGGAACCGCCTCCTAACTGACCTCTATTCTTTTTTTTTTTTTAGAATTTAAAAAAAAATGTTTTTATTTTTAAATTTATTTCTCTCCCCTTCCTCCCCATTATTTGCTCTCTCTGTCCATTCGCTGTGTGTTTTTTTGCATCCACTTGCATTGTCAGGTGACACCAGTAAACTGTCTCTTTTTTGTTGCATCATCTCGCTGCGTCAGCTCTCCATGTGTGCGATGTCACTCCTATGTGGGCTGCGCTTTTTTTCACGTGGGGCAGCTCTAACTGTGGGACGCACTCCTTGCACATGGGGCACCACTACACGGGGGTGCCCCCACATGACACAGCACTCCTTGCACGCAGCAGCACTGTGTGTGGGTCAGCTTACCACACAGGTCAGGAGGCCCTGGGTATCGAACCCTGGTAGGCAAATGCTCTATCAGTTGAGCCACGACTGCTTCCTGTAACTAACCTCTATTCTATTCCCACTGATTCAAGCCCATCTTTCCCAGTGAGTGTTCTAAAATGCATGTCTTTTACTATGTCTCTTTCATTTAAAACTCTTTACTTGTTTTTCACTGCCTCCAGAAGAAGTTTAAACTGGGAACTCTTAGACCAGTCTGGCCTAGAGATATATTGACATGCTTTGTTTATATACAATATTAAAAAACAAACAAAATAACCCAGGGGCCAAATTTTTAAACCTGTGAGATTTTACATAATAACCAGAATTTACAGTTTCTCTTTAAAAACTGGAAGATTGGGCAAAAATGAGCCAGAGCCAAGTCTAGATTGTGTCCCTTTAGACAGAGTCTGTACCCTCTAATAATCAGAAATTTGGCATCCAGTATAACACAGTTCCAACCACCACATTTTTTAGGAATTGGGAGTTTCTAAACCTAGCCCACAGGAATAGCAAAGACCCTTAGTATACCACACACAAGCTTTACTCTTCAGCTCTATTTCCTTTCACTTGAACCTGTGAACTTTACGCTACAGCAAAACCTCACACTGAATTGTTTATATTTTCCAAATACACCATATTATTCTTACCTCTGCCTTTTTGCATATGTTCTTCCTTGACCTAGAATCTCAGCCTCTCGTGTACCCCAGATTAAATTCTATTCATTTTTAAAATCCTGCTCGGATATCACTTTTTTCCTTTTTTTTTTTTTTTTAGGAGGTACCAGAAATTGAACCAGGACCTCATACACAGGAAGCAGGCACTCAACTACTGAGCTACATCCACTTCCCTCAGATAATCACTTTTAAGAAATATTCCAAGGCTTTCTTCCTCCTTCACTCTTCATTATTTCTGAATCTTCTACAATTCTTTTTTTTTTTTTTTTCACAATTCTATAATTGTTGCACCTACATACTAGAGTACAATTTATTTGTTTCCATATCAGTCTCTACCACTAGGGAGTGAAATCCTTGAAATCAGTCTGTATCATTTACAGATTTACAGGGCCTGCCACATAACAGCCACTCAACCACTCAACACATGCTTGATGAAAGAGTAGTTGAGAAAATGAGATAATGAATGACATATGGAGAACCAGAGCTGATGCAGTTAGGGAGGGGTGGAGCTACTAGTAACTCACATAGATTTCCATCTTTCGGTAGAGACCATAGTTGAGCAGCAAATTGTGAGTCATGCGGATTCGGTGGGGCTTCATTGGGTGACCCTGTCCATAATAGTAATTTCCAACATCTCCTGAAGAAGAAAAAGTGACAGCTTCAATGACAAAGACACACACTCCCAGGAAAACCCTTTTCTAGTCTCCAAGATTCTCTCCCACCTTGAGGGAACCCCCCCCCCTCCGCAAAAAAAAAAACACACACAAAACAAAATACAGGTGACTCTGGTAAGGTCAGCATTTATCGATGTCAAAACCTAGCCCAGTTTCTTCCCCTAGAACTCACAGGCACTAGATAGTATGAGAGATCCATTCCAAAGTCACTGGAGACTCACCTCACTATATCTCCAAGGAGAGTCCCACCTCCAACAGAAGAATAACCACACTGCTCAGACTTACTATAAACCACAGTTCACCTCTTTCATATTTTGACACTTTATGGTGTCAAAGCACATTCATATGCATTTTCTTACTGGATCTTCACAATAGCCCAGTATATTAGGTAGTACCTGAAGTATTATTCCCTTTAACAGAAAAAAACTATAAACTTTTATGTCTTGATTTGTTAACAGCAAGTCTTCTAATTAGTCCCTCTGTCTTCAATTTGCCCACTGTCACCAATTATCTTCCTAATCCACAGCTCTGATAAATCACTCCCCTGCTCAAAAATCCTTAATGGGTCACCATCCCCTACAGGGTAAAGACAAAGAATAATCTAAATAACCTAGCATTCAACGACTTTCTTAATCCACCTCTCCAGCTTCATCATCACCTCTCCCCCACAACACACACACACTCTCTGCTCTACACCATAGTGGGCAAACTATGGCCCTGGGGTCAAATCTTGCCAGTCACCTGTTTTGTAAATAAATTTTTATGGGAACATAGCCATACCTATTAATTTATCTATTACCTATGGCTCCTTTCACACTACAATAGCAGAGGTGAGCAGTTAAATAGATGCTGCAGAGACTCACCATTATGAGGAGCAAAGTCTAAAATATTTACTACAGGCATACCTCAGAGATATTGCAGGTTTGGTTCCAGAACACTTCAATAAAGTGAATACTGCATTAAAGCACATCACACAAATGTTTTGGTTTCCTAGGGCATATAAAAGTTGTGTTTACGGAACTACAGTTGGTGCTGGGGTCTAATATATACCCAGGGGACCTTAATCTCTGGACTGACCATGTGATAGCCAGGCCCTGAGTCTCAACAGACTTCAGCTCCTACACTCTGGTTTACTGGACTTACCCCACTCAGCTAACATGGAGGTGAAGAAGGTCAACCAACACACCATGGAGCCAAGAGTGCCTACAACTGAAAGCGGGAGGATTGCATCCAGCATCCATGTGGAATCTAAGCCCCCTCTTGATATAGATGTGGAGTGGACACGGCCATTCCAAGGTCCACAGGATGGAGGAATAGAGTATGGATCAGAGTGGACTTACTGATAATCTATTCGTGAACTATTGTGATTAGTAATCGAAGAAAATGTGGCATTGGTGTGGAGGAAGTGGCCATGGTGGCTGCTGGGGGTAGGTAGTGGGAGGAAGAGATGAGATGTGGAGGCGTTTTCGGGACTTGGGAGTTGTCCCGGGTGATGCTGCAGGGACAGTTACCGGAAATTGTATGTCCTCCCATGGCCCACTGGATGGAACGTGGGAGAGTGTTGGCTATGATTTAGACCACTGACCATGAGGTGCAGCAGTGCTCAGAGATGTATTCACCAAATGCAATAAGTGTCTCATGATGACGGAGGATATTGTTGTTAAGAGGGGAGGAGTGGGGTGAGTGGGGTGGGGGGTATATGGGGACCTCATATTTTTTTTAATGTAATATTTTAAAAAGTTGTGTATACACTATATTATAGTCTATTAAATGTGTAATAGCATTATTTCTCAAAAAAACAATGTATATACCTTAATTTAACAAATTCTTTAGTTTGAATGAAATATTTGAATAAAAAATTTTTAATGAAAAAAAAAAACTTTATAGCTAAAAAATGCTAACTGCTAACCATCATCCGAGCCTTCAGCAAGTTGTAATCTTTTTGCTGGTGGAGGGTCTTGCCTCAGTGTTGATGGCTGTTTACTGAACAGGGTGGTGGTTGCTGAAGATTGGGGTGGCTGTGGCAATTTCTTAAAATTAGACAACAATGAAGGCTGCCACATTGATTGACTCTCCCTTCACTTCAACACTTAGAGGCCACTGTAGTGTTATTAACTGGCCTAATTTCAACATTATTGTGTCTCAGGGAATAGGAAAGCCCAAGGAGAGGGAAAGACACAGGAGAACTGCAGGTCAGTAGAGCAGTCAGAACACATTAATCTACTAAGTTCACCGTCTAACATGGGTGCAGTTTGTAGCTCCCCAAAACAATCACAATAGTAAAATCAAAGATCACTGATTACAGACCACCATAACAGATATAATAATGAAAACTTTTCAAATATTATAAGAATTACCAAAACATGACAGAGACTAGAAGTGAGCACATGATGTTGGAAAAATGGTGCCAATAGACTTGTTTGACATAGCGTTGCCACAAACCTTCAATTTGTAAATAAACACAGTATCTGTGACATGCAATAAGGAGAAGTGCAATAAAGCAAGGTATGCCTGTATCTGGCCCTTTATAGAAAATGTTTGCCAACCCTTGCTCTAGAAATACCATATTATATCAATTATCCTGAAGGTGGCATTCACCTTAACACCAAAGCATCCTTTGTTCAGACTGTTCAGACTTTGAACGTCCTTTCTTCTTTGATGATCCTCTTATTACAAAGCTCAGCTTAAGCCCTAAACCCTTCCTAATCAGAATGATCTTTTCTTCTGCATTCAATCTGTATATACCACTTAATTTTGTTTGGTTACTTACATATCTATCTATATTCACAAGACTGGGTGCTCCTTAAAGGCAGTGACAAATATGCCCTGTACATCACAGAGGCGCAATAAAAATTCAGTCAATTGAACTAAAATTCAGAAAAGTTAAGTGCCTACCCAAAATCACACAGCTAATGAGTGATCTGGCAGTCAGCTTTTCTGACTAGTATGCTAAGAGCTATGCTGGGTTTTCCCAGGAGACTATTTCAGTTTTAGAGGGCTCTGTGGATCTACTTGGTAGAAAGTTCCTTGAACAGTATTCCAAAATTGAGAGAACTATACACCAAAAGATTTCTCCTTAGATCAGGATGAGGCAGACCTTTCAGCACCCAGTGAATAAAAAAGTCCCAAACTCTTATGCATTGTGGTTTGGTAGACCCAGGAATAGGTTCTATTCTGAGGAGCAATGCGTTGTGGGGAATGCCACCAAGAACATCTAAGCCACACTCCAATTCTCTTTGACATAGACATGGCCTGGGATAATGGCACATTTTTAAACAACTGAATGATTAGGCTCTCCTTCTCTCTCTTTTTAAAACAGACTTTATTTTTCAGAGCAGTTTTAAATTTACAGAAAAATTGCACAAAGACAGTACAGAGGTTTCCTACATACTCCACACCCATCTTACAATAGTATGGTATATATCTGTCACAATTACTGAACAGATAGTGATATATTATCATTAACTAAGGTCCATACTTCTCCAGATTTCCTTAGTTTTTACCCAATGTCCTTTCATCCTCTTGTCTTAATCCTAATGAGGTTTCTGAGGGCAGCAACTGTCCTCTCAAGCAGAGCTGAGAAGCATAAATAAGCAATCGACAGAGACTCTTGTCCCATAAAGACCCAGATTTTTAAATGCCATAGAAGGCAGGCAGAACAGTCTATTCCCAGGGTTCCTCAAACAACCTTACCAGGTATGGGGGTAGACAGAATAGGCTCTCAAAGAGTTGGCAGAGACATCCAGGTACAGACCCAATTTGTGGGCAGTCAGTCAGTGGTCAATGGCCATTATTTGGTTTTACACCTGGACTGCTGTTTCCTACCTCCTTGGCATGGGCCTTGAGCTGTAGGCCCTATCAAGTTTGGATCCAGACCTGAGGCTCTATAATACCTTATCTACAAGGCTAAAGAAGTACCTGAGGGTGGGGTTCAGAGACATCCTTAACAGTTTTTAATCAAGTTGCTGAGAAACTTTATGGAAAAGAATAGAAGAAATAGTCCTGTTTGTTTAGATACCACTTTAAATTTTAAAGGACTTTCCCATGACTATTCTTATAAAAGGAACTGCTTTCGTTTCTCTTTTATAGTGGTATAATCTGAGGCTCAGAAAGATAAAGTGACGTGCCCAATATTGCAAAGCTTCTGAGTGGCAGAGCCATTCTGATTCACAAGCTAGTGGCTTCACTGCAAAACTCACAAGCAGTTTCTCAAGAAGTAACAAGTCTGCTTTCTTCTCCAAAGACTCAGGTCTTTCCACTTTCTCTTCTTTTAAATTGAGAATGTGGAGATCACCAAACTGTACAAATTGAGATGGCTACAAAGTCATAGACTCTAACCTCTAATGGGCCCTGAATGCTGCCCAGCAATTCTTACAATTTTCCCTACTCTTTCTTTCACAACAGCTATTTCAAATCTTCTGTCTCTTCAAGATTTCTATTCTAGCATAGAGAGATTGAGAGGTGATTATTAAGGGCAAGAGCTTTTTTGGTCTGTTTATTATTATTGGAATAATGAAAATGCTCTAATGTGATTATACCAAATACCACTAATTATGTACTTTGGACTGTACACTTTGGATGGATTGTATACTTTATTAATACGTATCAATAAAATTGATTTTTTTAAAAAGATTCCTATTCTACCAACTGCTCTCAGAAAAGGAAATATTCACTCACTTCATCTTGAGAAACTCCTTCAACCTTCCCTATCTTCTTCCCTTCAAACTCACCTACATTTGAACTTTTCCTTGCCACTTACCCTCCTGTCTCAGAGGAAATTTCTCTTGAAGGATAATGCCCCCTGTGCTCTAGTTTTCATTTTACCTGGTTTCCTCAGGAACCGTTATCAACACCCACCTCATTCTCTCCTACCTGTTTTCCATTAGAATCTGAACATGTCCCCTTTATCAACAATTGTCTCTCCCAGCTCCAGACAAAATGTCCCTCAAAAAGGGTTTAATTTGATCTCTTCACCCATTCAGTCACTCCTCAATCTACTGCAATCTAACTTCTGCCCCAAGCCCTGCCCAGAAACAGTTCTTACCAATATTTGACCACTCCCTCCCTCCTTTGGCTTTTGTAACCCAAGACTTCCTAGTTTACCTACCTCTCTGGCCACTTCCTCTGTATAATTATTCATTTAATGAGAGTCTACTGTGAGTTAGGCACTGTTTGGGGGGCTGGGAATAAAGAGGTGGACAAGGAATAGCTGCTTTCCTTAAGGAGCTTACTCTCTGGAAGAAATACTAACAAGTAAACCAGCAATTCCAGTACACGATGACAAGTGCTATGATGGGAGTTCTGAGCATGAGGGAAACTAGCTTTTCCTCAGATCACTTTTTAAATATTGCTCTTGCTTAGAATTCCATTCTGGATCCTCTTTCCCTTTCACCCTACACAACTTCTAGTTGACTGCATCCTGTTACATGACTACAATTACCACATATGCACTGGCAGCTACCCAAAATCTCTACATTCTCATCTCCATCTGGTTAACTGTAGACCTCATCAAGGGCCGGCTGGATGCCTCTACTTGGCATCTCAATAGGTATTACTTTAAAAATAAACACCCACTATCAAATTACCTAAGCCAGAAACTTGGGAACCTTTCCTTCTTCCTTACCCCTATTCATTCATGAACTTATTTCCTTCCCCAGAGTGATATTTATAAGGCAAAAATCGGATGCCAGTAACCTGAATAAAACTTCTATGGCTCACAAGTGTCCTCAGAATAAAGTCCAGCTTCCTTGGGATAGCATGCCCAGCCCTTCATGATCTGGTTCAGCCTCATCACTTGCAACTGCTACTTCTCACCTTCTACGCTCTGCCCCCAATTCTATGCTTCGGCCATAATGTACACATCCTTGTTGTTTTTCAAAGGTTCTGTCCTTTGTCTTACCTCTAAATTTGCTGGTATCTTAGCCTTCCCTGTGCCTGGCTAATAACTCCTTGTCCTTCAGGCCCTAACTGAGATGGCACCTCTTTCCCTGACTCCCCAGTCTGGGTTGGGTTGGGTTGGGTGCCTCTTCCTGTGCTTCCAAAACACTCTGAGCTTTCCTTATCCCAGCACTGATATTGGGAGAATAATTCTCTGCCAATGTCTATCTTCCCTTCTAGACTGTGAGCTGAAAATGGGAAGTGTGACTTGATCATCTCCATGGCCCCAGCCCCTAAACGCTACCTAGTACAGAGAAAGCTACTCCAAGATTTGGTTAAAAGGATAAGCCTGTTTTAAAAGGTTGCACCTTTCTTCCAACCCCAGGGGCCCCATTTTCCAGCAGCAACTGCAGTCCAGGCTATGAGACTGGAAGGAAGGAGAAGCGCTGGTTACCGCTAGCCGGCGATTCCCTCAGGAGTCTCACCAAAACCGATGTGGAAGAAAGGGAACAGTGAAAGACCTGTATACCCTCAGCAGGAGAATACATTCTTTCTACCTTCTCTATCAGATTCTGCCTCCCCCCTCTGACCTGACCTCCCCTTCAGGAGTACCACTCAAATTCTCCACGGCAGACTTCAGAATCCTGCCACTGAGATGACCTTGGCCTTTCCCCCAGACTACCCTCTCCCGAGCTCTATCTCCTTCCTCAGCCTCAAACCCCCTTTTCCTCTCCCATCTTCGACCTTTCTTCTCCCAGCCTCCTCCCTCATTCTCGACCTCCCCCTCTCGGCCTCCTCCCTCTCTCAGCCTCCTCTCTCAGCCTCTCCTCAACGCCTCGGCCAGCCCCGGCCAGCCCCGGCCAGCCTCAGCCTCTCCACTCAGATCTCCTCGACCTCAGCCTCCCTCTCCCCGATCCGGCCCAGCCCAGGCCCCGCCCCCGCCCCCGCCGTGAGGACGGTGCTCACCGTCGTAGTAGTAACAGACTTTCCGCCTGGTGCCCTGAGTCTGCGCCATCTTGCTCACCGCCCGTCCCTCCCGTCAGTCTGTCTGTCGGCTCTCCAGCCCGCGGCTCCGCTCGGCGGCCGACCCGGGGGGGGAGTGGGCGGGCCTCCGGTCCGCTCCGCCCGTCCCCTCCCGGCTCACCTATAGCCGCGCAGCCCGGGCACCACTCCAGCCAATCGGCTTGTCCGGGGACGAGCCCGGAACTCGGCTGGGGGCAAGGGCAGCCCTCGGAGACTGCCGAGGGCCCCCTGGGCCTGTACCAAGGTCCGCGACGGGGGGTAGGGGAGCTGTCTGGGGACCGTACCATTAGTCCCGGGGGAGGAAAGCAGGTCTGTAAACTTCACAGTCCATTTCGTTGTTGGAAGTGTGCTTGGAGATCAGAGGCCAACTTTGTAATTTTACAGAAAATAAACAGGCCTACAGAGGAAAAGTGACTTGCACAAGGTCGCCCAGCTTAATGAAGGAACTGATTCTGGACTACAAAGCAGATTTGGAGGAGAGTGAAAGAGGCAGGAAAGAGAAAGAAAACTATTATTTGTGGGGGGTCGGCTATGGGCCAAGTACTGTGCAATACCTTTACCAGCGTTAGCTCAGTTATTCCTCACAAAAGCTCCTGAGGAGGGCTTTTTAAACCCCGTTTTACAATTAAGGTTAAAGAAGTTCAGACCCTTGTGAATTGCTCAGTCACACAATTAGTAAATTCAATTGTTCAGATCTTTTTAATGCCTACTATGTGCCAGAGGCACTGTGACAAAGCCTACTTCCTTGAAGCAGTCATCTAGAAGACTAGGGTTTAGACAGGAGGAACCTGGACTGCACTCTTAGACCAAAGCAGAGTTTCTCAACCTAGGAGTAATTGACATTTTGTGGCAGATGATTCTTGGTTGTAGGGGGCTGTCTTGTGCATTGTAGGATGTTTAGCAGCATCCATGGACTCTACCCACTAGATACCAGTAGCAGCTTCTCCCCAGCTGTGACAACCAAAAATGGCTCCTGAGATTGCCAAATGTCTGCTTAGTGAGACATTAGTATTGCAAGCTGAAAGACTGAAAAGAGGGAAGTAGACGTGGCTCAAGTGATTGGGTTTTTGCCTACCACATGGGAGTTTCCTGGGTTTGGTTCTCAAAGCCTCCTAAAGAAAAGACAGTGACCTCAAACAAAGGGGGAATAAACAAATAAACCTTTAAAAAATTTTTCACAAATTACTGCAGGAAACTAAAAAAAAAAAAAAAAGGACAGAAAAGTGTGGTGCTGTGCTATTAAAATAAGAACCAGAACAATATTAATATTTTAATATTTAGTGAGTGCTTACTATATGCCAACCATTGTGCTACCTTACTCATTGTCCTCTACTCAATAAAATGCATTTTTATGCCTCTTTATAGTTTAAAGAATGTTTGAGGACATGTGTTCCTCACTTAGCAACTGCATTTAGGCCATTAATTAAAAAGGTGACTAAGACTGGGCTGTTCTATTATAAAAATGGGAAAGAGCCAAGCATCCGACCCTGTTCCCAGTTCTGTGTTGCTATCCATGGGTGGGTAACTTAGCCTTCCTTGGCCTCCATTTCCCTCTTCATAAAATGGGGAGGATAAGAATACAAAGTTCACTGACTATGGCTAAACACAGTGTCCAACACAGGAAGAGGGTGGAGATCAAATGAAATCAGGGGTGTGGCAACTCTTAGATACATAACAAGGGTCATAAACTCAGATGTCTAAAGGGTTATGCAGGTGATGTAAATGAGTGAATTTATGTTATTTTGACTTAGCAGCTCCTCTTTGTTTGCATGTTTTAAAAAGTGGACTCTTCTTCATGTTCATAAAGAAATGCGCCTTTCCAATCTTTCTTCAAACACACCACCATGTAGGGATATATTTAATTTTCTCATTTTTAATGATGTAGATGAAAAAATTCATTTTCCTCTTTCTTAGAAGGACAACATCTACTAACACACAAATTTATTGTGTGGGAGCAATAGGAAATGGAGGGGGACTCTGGTAAGGGGAAATCTCATGTCCCACGTTTTAAAGAGGGAGTTACTCTCCCATACCACGTGGCTTACTCCCTTATCTTCAAATTTTTGCTAAAATGTCACCTCCTCAATGAGCCCTTCCCTGAGCATCCTCTTTAAAATTTCAAACCTCCCCCAAAATGTGACTTTCCTAATCTCCCTTACCCTGCTCTAATCTTCCCCCTGCATGTATCAACTTGTAGCTCACTATCTAAATTTACTTCTTTATGGTGATTATTGTTTATTGTCTGTCTTCCTTTACTAAAATGTAAACTCCACAAGGGCAGAGATTTTTTTGTGTTTTTTTCTACTGTGTGTCCTATGAGCCTAGAATAGTGCCTGTCACACAGATGTTCAATAACTAATTGTTAAATAAGCAAATTAATTCAATTTTTAAAGATACCCTGAAAGTTAATCAAAACATATTTGAGGCAAGCACGGTCCTTCTGTCACTAGCTGTTAAAAATGTTATTGCCCTTATATCAAGGGAGGTGGGGGACCCTGTGGCACACCCATTCCTGAGGATACCAGATAGAGATCAGCCTGAATCCTTTGGTTTGGGGGTGAGGAGCATTTTCCCATTTGAAAGGATGGCAGAGCCCCCACAGTAGAGTATAAGGAACTCCTCTTGGAAAAAAAATTCAGATATCCCCTCATTTCATTTTGCACCCCAACTTGGGGTAACCTAGTTTCCATCTTCTGAAGCCCCACCCTCCTCCCAAAGGAAGAGGAGATGGGAATGGGGAGCAGTGAGATGTACAACTTTCATCAACAGACATTTATTGAGCTCCTGATGTGTGCCAGGCACCCAGAGGAACGCACAGAGGTATTAGATAAGGTTGTAGCCTTAGGGAGCTTCTTGATGACACCGGGAAAGGACAGGGGTGGGGAGCAGAAGCTGGTGTCAATCACAGGCCTCTCTCCTCTTGTGGGCCCAGGAAGTATGAGGATCCAGAAAGGGACATTTTGGACAGGGGACCAAAACAAACAGGCATCGACCACAGATGTACAAGACACGTGTGCAGAGCCCACGCAAGCACAAGATGTGAATGTGTCACATGTGGACAGGATTCATGTGCAGTGTCCAAATGTGCACAGACCACAGGAGTACAGCATTAGAACTCCATCTCCCGGGCAGCTAGATTTGGGGAGGGCTCCAGGCCCCAGACCAACTAGGCCCCTCAAGGCTGGGGCTGGTACTGGCCCTCCGTGGCCGTGAAGAAGTCCTCCAGCACACTGCGCAGGTAGTCAAAGGTAGGCCGATCCTCTGGGCGCTCTTTCCAGCACAGCATCATGAGGTCGTACAGCTCCTCCGGACAGTTGTCAGGCTGTACCATGCGGTAGCCTCGCTCCAGATTCTGAATGACCTCGGGATTGGTCATCCCTAGAAATTGATGGGAGAAACGACATCAAGGCTTCAGGCTTTGAATCCCTTAGTCAGGGGTGCTATTCAGAATATTTAACAACTGGCACGGTGTGAGCACCAATCTGAAAGGATCTGGGCCTTCATTAATGTTAAGGCCATGCTGGGAGTGCCTGCTGAATGTCAGTTGTGCCACCTGGAGTGACTGGTATAGCTTAGACACTCAATAACACATATATTTGCTATGTGATCTCTTTTAGCCTCAATTTCATTGTCTGGAAAATGGGGTTATTAGTTGGTCCTATCTCACATGGTCCTTTTTTTTTTTAAAAGGGTGATTTTTTTTCAGCAGCACCGGGAATCCATGTCTCTTTTTGTTGCATCATCTTGCTGCATCAATTCTCAGTGTGTGCGGTGCCACTCCTGGGCAAGCTGCACTTTTTTCGCGCTGGATGGCTCTCCTTACAGGGCGCACTCCTTGCATGTGGGGCTCCCCTACGCAGGCACACCCCTGCGTGGCAAGGCACTCCTTGCATGCTTCAGCACTGCATGTGGGCCAGCTCATCACATGGGTCAGGAAGCCCTAGTTTGAACCCTGGACCTCCCATGTGGTAGGTGGATGCTCTATCCATTAAGCCAAATCTGCTTCCCTCACAGGGTTCTTAAAGAGGATTGAATGAGATAATGTATACAAAGCACTGAGTATAGTGCCTGGAAAGGAGATGCTTCAGAAAGGTGAGCTGTGATTCTTTTTATTTGGTGGGGAAGGTCAGGGCTGAGGAAAGGCTGAGAGCCTCAGCCAGGAGAGTGGTGGGGTTTATCCAGCTTTAGGACCAAGATATAGGGGATGCTGTACCAGGAAGCCAGATGGATCCTGGGTCCCAGCAAAGCAGACCTTGCATGGGGCCGTGGTTCACCAGGCACCTCCATGGCCTGGATGCAAAAGTCCCCTCCCTTTGCGCTGGTTCTGGCCTCCCTGGCCAAGAGACTGCTCTGGAGAGCTGCATGATCATGGCAAACACACAGCCCCCTGTTTCTAAATTACCCAAATGGCCTCTTGTTTCTCCTTCAGTCTCCTGAGAGGAAACTGTGACAGGCAGTCTCCAAAAACTAAACCCTTTTAGGGTCTTGGCGAAATAGAATTTTTGCTCCTACAGAGGTTGGGACTAGATCCTGGTCAATAGAGACTTTTGCCTCCCCAGGCCCTGTCCCTGGGAAGGCTCTAGCTATGGGCCCCTCACTTTCCAGAGTCAGGACATAGGAAGACATAGGCCAGGGAATCAAACAGCCTTGGCTAAAGTCAAACTTACAGACTTGGCAGCCCATAAGCCAAATATAACCCACAGACCTACCTTGGTTTGGTCCAATCATGTTTTTAAACAGTTTGAGTCATTGCCAATATTTAGAAATGGGTAATTTTTTGCAAAGCTCTGAGTTTTGGTTTCTCTTGAAAAAGAAAGAATCTGTTTTTAGGGTCCCAATGCCTTAATGACACCATCTGCTCCAGCTGATGCAAGTTCAGCGAAGTCCCGATTATTCCCCATTGTTTTCCAACCCCGAAACCATACGATAGTTGCCATTTATCATCATGCTTCCACCGCCCTTTTTCTTCTAAAAGAGAAATTCCCAATGAGTTAGCCTCTACAGGCACAGTGGAGGAGCAGAAAAGGCCCCTGGCAGGGCTGGAGTGTGTGGTTTAGGCCAAGTGCTGCCCCCGGGCTCTGCATGATGTTGGCCAAATCCAGGGCAGGAAAGTTCTTCAGGCAGTCACCTGATTCTAAGGTGCTTTGCCTTCCTGGGAGGAAGCTTTGCACTTCCTGGGAGGAAGGTTTCCTGCTCTGGGAATGCAGGAAGCCTCTACAAATCTGGCCACTGTGCTCCATGACCTCCCTACTCTCCTCTTTGTGTTCCATTTCCTTTCTGCAGAACTTCCTAGCAAGCTCCTTTCAAAAAATTCTGGCCCTGTCTTGGTTGTGATAAGGGGTAAAGGGTTTCATCCAAGAGATCGAAAGAGGGGTGGGAGAGGGTAGAAATTAGTTGCTTACATGTCTCCCACCTGCTTAAGACAGAAAGTTTCGAGGAAAGGGAAGTCAGTGTTTAATGAGCACCTATTATGAGTCAGGCTCTTTCACAATCTTTCTTTTTCATATCAGGAATCTGAGGCTCAGAGAGGCTGTGACATACCCAAAGTCAGTGATGATTAATAATAAAACTTCCTCTTGGGTGCTTACTACGTGATGTCTGTTTGGTTTTTTTTTCTCAATGCCTGAGTTTGAAGCATCTTAATGACCCCAGAGTCCTGTAAGGGCACAAACCAGGATTTCAAAGCCCATTATATAACACATGGGTCAGATACTGTTCTAACCTCATTTAACATCTACAACAAGCCTGCAATCATATCTCCTTCAGAAGATGCTGTGAGCGTTAAAAGAGTTAATACACATAAAACACTTAGAACAGTAGTCAGCACAGAGTAGGTGCTCCCACATTTAACACATGGGGAAAGAAGGCACCATCCATTTAAAGTCAAATAGAAAATTAGTACTTGTGGCAGATCTATAACAGCAGGTCACTTGCTACCCAGTTCAGATATGCCTGTGCCATACAAGGCTGCATGTGCCAGAACTAAAGAAAAGAGCTGGTATTATTGAAGGGAGAAAGAGATCCAGAGACAGAGATGGAAACCAGCCCTGGGAGAAGTGCACTTGCTGGAGATGCTGAGGTCACACCCTCAAGAGAATGGAGGAGAAGCAGCTAGAAAGTTTCAGATTCTGGACCTAGGAAGACTTGAGTAGAAAAACATGGATTTGCTGCATTTCCCCATCAACCCTTTCAATTCCTGCCCTTGACCCTGACCTGGGTAGGGGATGCGGCCATGAGTGACAATCTCTGTCAGTAGGATTCCGAAAGACCAGACGTCTGACTTGATGGTGAATGTCCCATAGTTTATGGCTTCTGGTGCTGTCCACTTGATGGGAAACTTGGCCCCTGAGGGGAGGCAGAGTGAAGTCACTTGGGTTTGCTTGGCCAGACCCTGTCAGACCCCAGACCCCCCTCACACCCCACACCTACCCTCCCTGGCTGTGTACTCGTTGTCTTCAATGAGGCGTGCTAGGCCGAAGTCGGCGATCTTGCAGCTCAGGGTATCAGACACCAGGATGTTGGCGGCCCGCAGGTCGCGGTGGATGTAATTCCGCTCCTCAATGAATGCCATGCCCTCGGCAATCTGCAGGCCAGGTCCAGGTCAGCAGTCTCGGGGTGGACATCCTCACCCCACTGGCCTGTGCCCATGCCCAGTCCCTCCCTAGTCTCCTTACCTGGGCTGCCATGTCCAAGAGCTTGTTAATGGTCAGCTTGATGCCTGGGGGAGTTTTGAGGAAATCCACCAGGCTCCCTGTGGGCAGAAGCATGAGTATGAAGGCAGAGGGGGCAGAGGGGAGAGATCCTTCTGCCATACTGCTTCAAGTTGCCCCAGGGGAGATCCTTAGACCCTTCTTCCCAACTGGGAGGGTGTCTAGAAGCAGTGTCTGGCAGGAAAGGAAAAGAAGGTATGGGGGGAAGCGGACTTGGCCCAGTGGTTAGGGCATCCATCTACCACATGGGAGGTCCATGGTTCAAATCCCGGGCCTCCTTGACCCGTGTGGAGCTGGCCCACGTGCAGTGCTGATGCAAGGTGTGCCCTGCCACGCAGGGGTGTCCCTGCGTAGGGAAGCCCCACGCACAAGGAGCGCACCCCGTAAGGAGAGCCGCCCAGCGCGAAAGAAAGTACAGCCTGCCCAGGAATGGTGCGGCACACACGGAGAGCTGACACAAGATGATGAAACAAAAAGAAACACATATTCCCATGCCACTGACAACAACAGAAGTGGACAAAGAAGAACACGCAGCAAATAGACACAGAGAACAGACAACTGGGGGGGGGGGAAGGGAGAGAAATAAATAAGTAAATCTTAAAAAAAAAAAAAAAAAGAAGGTATGGGAATGGAGGAGTATGTGCCCAGGGTGAGGACGCTCAGCATATGTGAGGCACTTTTCCAGAAGGCTGGGATAGAACATGCTTGGAGGGCTCTGTAGGCTTCTTATCACCAATAGGGTAAAGCCCAAACTCCTCAGCCAGGCCCTGCATGATCCACATTTCTTCTTCTCTCCCCACCCCTGCCTCCCTTTTACTCTATTCACGCTAGACAATTTTGAAATTCTTCACACAGACTGCTGGACTCTCACATCATCCCGAAGTCTCTTTGTCTCATCTCTGCCTGCTAAAAATTCTACTTTTCTCTCTTGGCCAGCTAGAATGCCCCGGCATAAAAGTTGCATCTTCATCTGAATCCCCATGCATGGTATGCTGAAACCTCCCCCACCCCACCCCCAATGCACAAACCCTGGTCTGCACCGCACCTATTACTAAATTCCCCTGACAGTAGGAACCTTGTTTTATCCATCTGTGTTCCCAGGGCCAGCCCAAAGTAAGCAGCAATGACTCTGTCCTGACTGTATTGAATGGAGGATGGAAAGAGATGCCTAGGGCCTGAGGGACCACATCTCTAGGAGCAGAGGATGGCTGGAAGAACACAAATGGGAGTTGCTAGGATGGAGCTAGTGCCTGTTGGCCCTTCCCAAGAGATTAAAACCTGTGTGAGGATGACAGCATCTCGAGTGTCCCCACAATGAGTGCTAAAGGTCTTACCCAGAGGCATAGAATATGTGTGCATATACAGCCATTCCGCCACCGTATCCATGGCAGATATTGCTCACAATTGTAGCACTCACTTCCAATGAGCCTCAGAATCCTTTTCAACCCAGCGCTCCAGGCAACTAGCAGCCAATCAAAATAGGCACACATGACAAAACCTATTTGCCATGTCTAGAACTCACTAGCCAATTAACAGCTTGTTTCCCTTCTTGGAAGGGGGACAGATATTGTATTCCCAAAGAAGGAGAGCCAGATAACAACAAACTTATTGTGTTAATATATGGCAGGCACTGTTCTAACTACTTTAAATGCATTAACTCTTTCATTCCCACAAAGACCCTATGAGGAAGTTACTACTGCATTATTATCACCATGTTACAGTTGAGGAAACTAAAGCAGAGAAAATCTAAGTGATTAGCTCAAGGCCATACAATTACGGAGCCAGGATTCTAACCCAGGCAGTCAGACTCTAGAGCCCCTAATGAGTACTCGGTTTTGTTTCTGGGTGAGCCCGTTTAGTTTTCCGCTGTTAGGGAAACTGAGGGACAGGGGTGGGACAGAGAATTGGCCTCGGTCAAACAGCAAATCAGCAAAGCCCTAATGCTTCCATTTCGCCTTACTGTAGCTCTCACTCTGTCCAATAACACAGTACCGATAGCAGCCCCTTCCGAGGAGGGGGGATGGGCCCACCCAGAACCGAAAAAAAGAGCGTTGGGGCACATCCGCCCTCCCAAGATTTTGGGGAGAAAGGAAGAGGAATGGGGGTAGGGGCCCAGGGCAGAGGCCACTCATCTCCAGAGATCAAACATCCTGAAATCATGGAAGAGCTTTGAGGAAGGCACATGGGACTTCAGATCTGCTTGTTCGCCTGATTACATGCTCAAGCGCCCAAGAAAGCTCGCCTGGAAACCCTGGGTGCTGAGCTAGAGGGAAACGGTGTATCCCCCCTCCCGCAGGGGAGGAGGCAGCGACAGCGCCCCCAGCGGCCGCGGGCGGCCGCGGTGCCCACCGTTCTCCATGTACTCCGTGATGATGTAAATGGGCTCCTGCGTGACCACCGCGTAGAGCCGCACCAGCCGCTGGTGCTGCAGCTTCTTCATGAGGTTGGCCTCGGCCAGGAAGGCGTCGGGGGACATGCTGCCCTGCTTCAGGCTCTTCACCGCCACCTTCGTGTGCCCGTTGTAGTACCCTGGGGGAGGGGGCTGGGGACGTCACCCGGAGCCAGGCAGCTGCCCTGGGGCGAGGCTCTGACTCTGGCGAGCTCGGCCCCACTTCTGCGGACGCCCCTTCCTCCCCGCTCCCCGACAGTCCTGGAGGGCCGCACTCACCCATCCACACCTCCCCAAACTGGCCAGCCCCCAGCCGCTCCACCAGCTTCAGCGTCTCCCTGGGGACCTCCCACTCGTCCTCCCACCACGGCTTCTGGGGCTTCTGGGTCTGGCAGGGACGGCTCAACCGCGTGCACAGTCCATCCGAAGCATCTGCAGGGACACGGGGCAAGGGGCGGGGCTGTCAGCAGGGCGGTCCTGGGGCTCCCCCCCACACCCACCCCAGCGAGCCCTAGGCTAGGCGAAATGGACTGGCAGGGAAGTGTCGGGCTGTCCCCAGCCCCCTGGAGCAGTGGGGTCGGGGGCCCCACCCTACCCAGGGGGGGAAACGAAGGAGCGCAAGGAGGGGTGGAGATCGTCGGGGCTAAGTGCAGGGGTCTCAGGGGTGTATCTGAGGGGGCCCTGCGGGGCTCACTGGTGTAATGGCGAACTAGTGCGTGCAGCCCGGGGAAAGTGATGCGGGGGGAGATGTAGAAGCCGCCGTTGTCCAGGTTCCGGATCTTGTAATGCTTTACCACCTCTCCCTGGTTCTGATCGAAGTCCCGCACAGACAGTGAAAACGACCCTGGGTGAACGAAGGGATGAGCGAAGGAACCAACAGAAGCGAAGGAAGGCGGGCGAGCGGGCCCCCTCGCCGCGCGCCCCCGCGCGCCCCCGCGCGCCCCCGCGCGCCCCCGCGCGCCCCCGCGCGCCCCCGCGCGCCCCCGCGCGCCCCCGCGCGCCCCCGCGCGCCCCCGCGCGCCCCCGCGCGCCCCCGCCGCGGCGCTCACCCGCGGTGCTCTCGCTCTCCCGGATCAGGAAGGAGCCATGCGTGTTCCCGGGCGCCAGGAGTTGCCGCTCCGCGTCTTTGCGGCTCAGGTTCTTGAAGAACCAGCTGCGCAGGACAGAAGCGATGGCCGTCGTCCAGTCTGTGGGCCCGCTCTTCCTTCACGCCCCTCAAGCCTTCGCCGCCACCCCCGGCACCTCTCCCCTGCTCCAGGGTCCCTAGATCTGCTCCCAGCCTCCCCCTCGACGCGTCCCCACTCACGGTTCGGGCTCCAGGCTGTTCGCTTTGGCCACGAAGTTGAAGGGGATGAAGCCTTCCTGGCCTGTGGTCAGGGACTGCGCCTTCCACCACTCGCCGGTCCTGTGCCACAGTGGCCATCAGGACGGCCGCTGAGCCCTCGCCTCGGCTAGGGACCCTTCCTCGGAGGGTCAGACCGCCGGGCTTATCCCATCCCTCAGCTCAAGCACTCCGGGCCTTCCATTTGGTCCCAAGGGCCCCCCGGGCCCAAGCAGAGGCCACAGTAACTGGGCAGGAGGTACGTGTAACAGCAGGGGCCGGGGTCTCAGCTCAGGAGCCCCAGCTCCCTCACAGACTGCAGAACCCAGGTGGGCGAGGTGGAGAGGGCACTCACTGCTCCAGGATGCGTAGCTGTTCGCCCTTCTCGAAGCCCAGGTCTCCGTCGTGAGAGGGCTCGTAGCTGTGCAGGGCGATAACCAGGTTGTCTGTAAAGACAGCTGGAGTCAGAGCAGACCCGCCTGGGTGGGCAGGGAGCACAGAACCCAGGAGTACAGGGCAGGGTAAGAGCCTGGGGGCAGAGGGGCAGGATGGGGTAGAAGGCGGGTGGGGAGCAGATGGGGGCAGGCAGCCAAGGGTCCCCGTGCCTGGAGGGGTCACCTTGCAGTGGGGAGGCCGGTGGAATGGAGCCCTCGTAGGTGACCAGTGGATCCCGCACCTCAGAACCATTCCCGATGGGTAGCTGTGGGATGGGGAACGAGGGTGAGGTCAGAGAGCAAGAGGCTGGGTCACACCTTGACCCCTCGCTTCCCCTTGCTGCTTGTCTTCACTTCTTCAGCCTGACTGGGTCAGAACAATGACTTTGCCAACTACTTGCTGTTGCTGTGTGGCCTTGGGAGAGTCCTGTCCTTCTCTGGGCCTCTCTTCTGTATTCCATGGGAGAGGGTCAACTCTGTTCTTTCAGGAGCCTGCAGTTCTTTCCTCTGGGTGTCCCTGGGCCCTGCACTCCACCAGACTCCCTTGCCAAGCCCCCAGTCTGGCCTCTTACCGTGCTCTTGCCATCCAGTGGAACTATGGGGTAATGGCAGTTCTCACACACGTCGATGTTTTCCATCCAGTCATCTTCAGGGTTCGAGCTGCAGCCACAGCCCATGGTCCCTAGGGGTATAGAGAGGGGGCTGAAGGGGCTCCCCCATGATCTGCCTCCCCTAACATCAGATGTCCAAGGGCCTTGCCCTGGGAATTTCCCAAAGTACCTGAAGTCGGCTCCCCACCCCACCCCCATTCACCAGCCACAAAAAAAGCTGAAAAGTAGGGGGCGGGGGTCCTAACTCCTGACCAGTGCTCTCTTTGAGCCCCCAGGCCACAAGTAAAGTCACACAAGGTCCCTGCCGGGCCCCGGGCCCCGCCTTCCCACCTGGGATGGGCAAACCGCCACAGGCACCTTTGTTAGTCTGGTTGCCCACTTCCTGCCTCTCCCCCCTCCTGCCGTCCCCGGTGTTGGAGGACTCCCCGCCAGAGACCAAGTATACACTTCTCCATGTCTTGGGAGAGACCTATGCGGTTTTTTTTGTTTTTTTTTTTGTTTTTTGAGGTACTGGAGCCAGGGGTTGAATCCGGGACCCCCATGTGTGAAAAGCTGGGGCTCAACCACTGAACCACATTGGCTCTCCGAGCGCTGTTTTGATCCGACTCGGTCTACCCGAGAGGTGCGCACGCCCCGCCTCCCACTGGAAGCCCGCTCTCCGGCCCGGGAGGCTGGCTCGTGTCAGCCATCTAGGCTCTGACCCCTCTGCCGCCTCCGCAAGGCCGGTCGCTTTAAACAGCAGAAACCTCTTCAGTGGCCCCGTTGACTATAACGTGCTTGTTCGCTTGCTTGTTTTAGCAGTGGAAACTTTCTGAGATGAAACCAAGCAGAACCCCATAAATAGAGCAAGTAAAAGAGGAGCTGTTCTGCTGGAAGCGAAGTGAGCGTCCTTGAGGTCCTCTTTCCCTAGGACTGCTCGTCAGAACTGTTGAGCAAGTGTTAGTCCTCAGAGAAAGTCTGATTTACCGTGGCATTCAAGACCCTTTAATACACCTTCTTAACCTTTTCTGTTCCACGGAACCCTTTGCCAGTCAGTTGAAAACCACTGACCCCTTCTCAGAATGTAGCGGCAGATAGTTTTATTACACTCAACATCATCATGTCTTTAAATTAAATTTTAGGATTATTCAAAATTATGTTTTACAACGTTCCCATAACTGTAATACCTGATAACCTAACACGGTTCAGCATCTGTTCAAATGGTCATTTTGGCAAACACTTAGAAACTCGAGTTTTCCCACCGTGTCATACAACCATATCTGCTGTCCTTATCAACCTTTTTGCAGGCAGTTATCCACTGCCCTCAGAACATGCTACATAAAAAAAAAAAATCATACTAAGTCCACATCATACTGTGTATTATTTAATAAATATACCACACCCGCACCAACACATCCCCACAAGAATAATGTTTTTAAATACATAAAATTACAAAGGAAATCAGTTACATATATTGAAATAGTTACTAAAATAAAAAAAAACATGATATAATACTATCTATATGTGCTTCTTTCTTAACATATTAAATAATGATCCAATACATCAAAAATATAGGAAAGTTAAATTTTATTTTTTACAGACATCAATGTGCAGATTGTGGTTGTTTATCTTGAATAAGAGTATTAAACTGCAGTGTAGCTTTGACAAGGCAACACACATTTCATGTTGGACATCTAACTGAGTTATTTATTTTTTTCAATTCAAACTCAAAAGGTCCATGGACCCCTGGCTAAGAATCCCTGCTTTCCTAGCAAGACGAAATCCACCTCCTCAGTCCATTCTGTCACACATAAGCACTCCCTCCACTCAAATGCTGTGTTCTGAGCTACTCTTGCTTTTCCCAAACTCCTGACACTATTTTCTTACTCACTGCCTTTGTGCATGAGTACACAGGAAAACGCTTTTTCTTTTGTACATCTGCTGAACTCTAACTCAACCTTCAAGGCTCAGCTCAAGTGTCACCTCCCCTGTCAAGCCTTCCTAGTGTTCTTTGCTCCCCTCACCGGGGGCTCCGGTGACATTCTACTTAAACCCCATCATCAACTTCCGCACTGAGTGCCATAATTACAGATCTACGTGTCAACGCTCCAGCCTCTCCTGCCCCCAGGCTGGGGCTCATCAAGAACAGACGCTGTACTTTATTTGCCTCAATCTGCCCAGCAACCAGAACCAGTTGTCATTAATAAATGTTGAATTGTATGTGGGAAGGTTAATGCACAGATTCTCCCAACTGCCAAGGTCTTAGAAACACTCAAGTCCAACCTCTGATTTTAGATGAATAAACTGAGGTTCTGAAAGACTTGCCTAAAGTCACATAACCTATTTGGGGCAGAGCAAAGCTACAGCTGCTAGTCCATGCTGGGACCAGGTGGTAGAGGGGAGCAATGGAGGTTTCTGGTTAGCAAAAGCTGGAGCGCAGGCCAGAGAGACCTCAGTTCAAAACCTACTTCTGACTCTATGTGATCTTGCTGAAATCATTCTTCGTAAGTTTCACTTTCTCCCTTCTCTCAAATGGGGCTCATCATTCCTTTCTTGTAAGTTTACATACATATTAATTTAGTTTGGAGTTTGAAAAGACTTCCCCTTCCTCCACCAGTGTCCATTCTGTCCTACCAACCCCTGATTTGGGAGGGACACAGGTTGTCTTGTAAATAGACCTCTTTACTTTAGGCCCGCGTTTCTCAAATTAAGATACTCATAGCCCCCCACAGGGACCAGAAATTATGGTTGCGCATCTTCCTACAGCATCAGCATTATCTGACTTTATTTGTGTAGTTAAACGAACATAGATCTATTGTGGAAGAAAATGCAAAATTAATGTAGAATTTAAAGCTAAATCAATAAACTTTAAGGAAAAGGGTACACATTTACTCTTCCCTCCACTGGTAGAGCCTTGTTAAAGGGAACACTCCAGAAGTCCCGCTAAGCCAGAGCCCACCCATCTGTGGCAGCAAATGACTCTTTGACTGCTAATTTTATTATGTGCAGGAACTAATTAGCAGCAAAATCCTCCAGGAAAGGTCTGACAGCAACCTAAAACCAACCTAAGATGAGCTGAGATGTCTATTCAAACAGGCCCTGGAAAAATAGATGTTGGTCGTGTTGCAGAGAATGCCAACATCAGATGGGGTGTGGGCTTAAATGAATAAGGTACCTTCCAGGTTTGATGTTCTGGGAGGCTCTGGGAGGCTAAAGGCTGGAGCTGAAAGTCAAGAAAGTCAGGCTGTGTTAAATTAAGCCAAGAGGAACTCTAACTCTGCTGGGTATCTGACCCCTGCTGTTTTCTCTATGGCTTGTTTTGTGCTCCAGGAGCCATCTAGCTGCTGGTAGCAGATCTTGCCCTCTACAAGTGTGTGAGCTTTAGAGTGCAGGGCCTGGCAGCAATCACGAGACCCCAGAATCTGGCAATGCCAGAGATTATTTTGGTTGATGGTTCCCATCCTAGAGCTTACATGCTCCATGGAGACCCCAAAAGACAAGTCGGAGGCCTTCAAGTTATTGCAATATTTCAAAAATTGGAAGCGAAATTGTACAATTCTTGCTTTTTAGTTTGACAAATTGTATTGTTGTTTCTTCATTGCATATCTAGTTAATTTTTTAATTAAATTATGAAATAGAAAAAACAAAGTAGTACCTCAACATCATGAGATCCACAGGGTGGGGAAGGGCAGGGGATAGGAAAAGAGTCCTTGGGAGGGAAGACTTCAGGAAGCACTAATGTAATTCAGCCTCATTTTTAAAATGGAGAGTTTAAGTGATTTTCCTCAATAGCACCCTGAGGGCTCTTGGTACAGGCCAAACTCCAATCAGACCCTTACATCCTTTATCAAGGTACTCTCCTCTGTTCTTCACTCCCTGGGAGTCAAAGAGGGGTGGGACATCCTGAGAGGTCATGGGGAGATCTCCAGAGGTCATGGTGAAAGCAGGGTGGAGGGGCAGGTGTGACAAGGTGGAGTCCACCCTCCATCCAAAACAAGACAGTTTCTCCTACCAATGCATGTTTCTGGGTACATCTACCTGACTCAGTGCATGCAAGTATGTGCATATGGAGGCATACGCTTCGTGAGCTTCACGCTTATGTGTGCTTAGCTGTGGGTTTGTGCCAGTTCATGTGGATGTATAATGGAATGAGAGTATGTAGAGCTGTGCAGTTATGAGGTCAGATACCTGTTTATATAAAATGTGAATCCAACCCTCCTGGTCTTAGTTTGACACAGATTTCTGGGTAGCCAAAATGATTAAACCAGGTTGATAAAACCAAGGCAGTAAAAAAGAGAAAGTTAGACAATATAAATTTCTCATTGTCTGAAAAGAAACAAACAAAAAACAGACCTAAGGAATCCCCATGATTCTGAGAACTAGCAACAGGGGCAGATTCTGGGGTGAATAACACAGGACATTCTCTTTTCCCAAATCATAAATCTTTAAAGTCAATTGTGGAGGAAGCGGATTTGGCCCAATGGATAGGGTGTCAGCCTACCACATGGGAGGTCCAAGGTTCAAACCCCGGGCCTCCTGACCCGTGTAATGAGCTGGCCCATGCGCAGTGCTGATGCATGCAAGGAGTACTGGGCCACGCAGGGGTGTCCCCTGCATAGGGGAGCCCCACGTGCAAGGAATGCACCCCCTAAGGAGAGCCACCCCACACAGAAAAAGTGCAGCCTGCCCAGGAGAGGTGCCACACACAGAGAGCTGACACAGCAAGATGATGCAACAAAACGGGACACAGATTCTGGGTGCCGCTGACAAGAATGCAAGCAGACACAGAAGAACACACAGTGAATGGACACAGAGAGCAGACAACTTGGGGGGGGGGCGGCAGGGAAGGGGAGAGAAAGAAGTTTTTAAAAATCTTAAAAAAAAAAAGGCAATTGTGGGAATTTTGTAGATTCTGTTGCCTCTGACTACAACTCCTGATGCTCTTGTCTAACCTCAAGGCTATCCCTGATCCACCAACACTTTGCAACTTGTGAAAGGGTCACCCCTCCCTGGGACTGCATTCTTGGAGAGTGAAGGGAAGACTGGATTTCAGTTCCCCCTCTCCCCCTCTTGCACAGTCCCCAACCTGCCCAACACACACAGTGGCCCTTCTTACATTGTATGTAAATGATCAAAAATCCCAGGCTGCAAAAAGCTCCTGGACTAGATTTTCTGATCCTGGGTTTGTTTAGGAATCATATCGCCATGAGTTCTAGCTCTTGCCAACTTGTTCACTTTTATCAATGCCACAGAAGCTATCTTGAATCGCTGGGCTCAAAATGTGTCTTGTCCCTTTTAAAGGGCAATACCTTCCTTCCCTCAAACTATAGACTTATTCATTTGTTGAACATTTTGTCAAAAATGTGTACCTGCTTCTTGCCTGGGTTTCTCGGGCTAAAACTTTACATGAAGAGCAAGCCAACTATTCCACTGTAGACCATTGTTGTCCTCTGGGCCACCTTGTGGCAAAATCTGTAAGGAATAATTGTGAACATTTCCTTTGTTTCTGGCCAAGATTTGCTTACTGGCAAAGTTGCATATATTCAATGAAGAGCCTTAGCTATGAATGCCCACACAGAGGCCTCATCGTAGTACTCAAGAATCAGGGTTGGCAGGCTTGGTAAATAATTTCTAGTGGGGAAAACAAGGCTATGCCCTGAGTTCCTTTCCTTTTCATAGAATACCACTTTTGAATGAACTTGGTTGCCTCTTACTGCAGAGAAAAAAAAAGATAAGGCTTCTTTTATGTGCAAAACAAGACAGATTTACTATCACAAACTGGGAATGATTTGGACATAAAACTGATTCTGTCGTAGTTATTGCTATAAATAAGGGCTATAGGACCATTATTCTAAGCTAAGGCTGGTAGTTTGAGTAGACGTCCCCCATCTAGTAACTTGTATGTACCTAGTAATTCCTTTCAGTGAGTTCCCTTCCTTCGGTAGAGCTACATGCATTTTATATCATGGTTGCTTTATCAGAACAGAGCCTTGCTTATGGCTTGGCAATCCATGCTACTTTATTAAGGTTTCTGGGAATCTGCAGGTCGTCAAGGGTCAGCTCACCATATCTATGTCATAGTTTCAATCCCAAGGTCTCCAGTCATAGTCACTGGCAGGGGGCCTCTGGGCAGGTTTCTAAACCAATCTGAGCCTCCCTCAGTTCCTTCATCCACAAAATGGGAATGGACACAGGCCCTGCACCTAGAGTTGTTGTAAGCATTGTATGAGATAATATATATAAAGAGGTTAGCATGGTGCTTGGTACATAGCAAGGACTCAATAAATGAGAATAACTGTTGTTTGAGGCTAGGGTGGACATTCCGTTGCACCAGTCATAAACGTTTTCCGGACTAAAATGGCCCATAATCTTCATTTTCCTTCATTTTCCATTATTTTTGCCATGTCTATGGACTGCCTCTTCACTTTTAATATATTTACTTTAGTAGGAAACTTTTAAGCAACCATAAATGAAGAAATAGTATCACCAGCCATAGATAGAAAGTGCACATCAGTACGCATTAAAATAAACACATAATATAACAAGAATAATAAAAAATAATGTAATACATACACTCACATTTTAAAGCACTCATCCATTACCCCCTAAAATCACCTCATACCCATCGGTGATGTACAGGTCGCATTTTGGGAAACACCACACGGTTAGAAAGAACGTGGGAATGAGGTCTCTGTCCCTGGGTTAGAGGAGACCCACTTTGCTTAGCTGGTCAGTCTGTCAACAAAAATTGAATGGCTGCCGCCTGTGTGGTCAGCTCTGGGCTAGTGCTGGGGACACGGGCGAGCAGTCAGAGGGCTCTCATCCACTCGGCTCTGCCCTTTGTGGTAGAGGTGGGTGCCCCTCTAGCGGGCCCCTGACTTTTCGCATCCGTCATCAGATCGCAACCGTCATCAGGTCGCTGATTAGTAATGTCTATGACTCCCGACAACACTGGCAATGCAAAACAGTTCTACTTGCCAGGAAGTAGCCTCTCAAATTCACCACCATTGCCCATTTACCAAGCTAACAGTACACCAGTTAAAAGGATGAAGTAGATCTCCACGGACTGGCATGGAAAGAAGTCCTCCCACAGCTAACGTGGCGAGTGAGTTGCAGAACTGAATGTAGAAGATAAGCCTATTTGCATTTAACTATGCACTTAGAGGGAATTTTTTTAAGCCAGCTTCTGTGCTAAGCCTTTATTTGCATGATTTCATGTAATTCTCACAATAATTCTATGAGGTGAGTGCTATTTTTATCCCCATTCTACAGGTGTAAAAACTGAGGCCTACAGAAGGTAATGCATCTGAGGCTTCACAACAAACAAACAAGAGATGGACCTGCGAGTTTCTGAACCTTGGTCTGCCTGCCTGCAGAGACCAGGCTCTTAAGCAGCCACCCCATGTAGAAAAATCTAGAAGAAATGCATACCAGATTGTTGACAGTGAGCACATGCCAGAAATGGACTGAGGGGGTTACATCTCTTCTATTTTTCATATGCCTCTGTACTGTTTGAATTTTTAAAACAGCCATGTGTTAATTTTGCAAATGAAAAACAGAAAACAACAAAACCACCACCAACGCAAAAACTCTGCCAATAGATGTGATCATGTGAGGAGGATCAACTGCACAGCCTGTCTTTCCACTCCTCTGCCCATCTCAAGACGTATAGGCTGTGGACTAGTCAGTAGGTAAAAAGGTTCTGTGACCAAGGAAGTTTGGGAAACAATGGGTTAGACAAAATTAATCAGGTTTCTTCTCTTAGGGGTACTTTCAGAGCGCTTACAAACTAACATTGATTGTGAAACTAGCACAGAGGGACAGAGTTTGTAACTGAAGCCATATGGACTTGACCCCAGAGCCCTTTTCTTTCCAGGTGCCTCATGGAACTGATGTGCTTTGGAACAAGCTGTGAAAATGCAGCTCCAGATACTTTAACACTGGGGTTGATTGTTAGAGGCTGGGTCCCTAGATGTTATCTTGGTCCTACCTCTCCCCACCCCACCCGTCTCCGCTCAGTATTGCTTTCACTGAGTTGAACGTGGCCTTGAAGCCCTCAGCCTGTGAGTGTGGATATGGATTTTTACAAGCCAAGGCGGGCTATATGTGTAGTCTCTGCTTTTGCCCCTGAATGTACATGCACACATACACCTCCTCATGAAGATATCTAGCAAGTTTTGGATAGGGAGGCTATGTGTGTGTGAAACTGTGTGTGGAACCCTCCTCTGAGGCAGACCCAGGCCCAGCCCAGTATCCAGCCTGCCTGAGTTCTCACACCCACTATACACAGGAAACAACAAGCTCATATGCAAAGCCACACTGCAAGAGCGAGGGAATGGGCGGTTCACTGGCCCGCCGAGGTGCTGAGGGGCATAATTCTGGGTGAGGACAGCCTTCCCTCTGGTACACCATTTGAACACATAGTACCTACTCTGTGTCAGGTACCAGTCAGGGAACATCACAGTCATTATTTTCTCTCTGATTCCCCCTGCCAGCACTTTGTAAGGGTGGGTTTTATCATTTCCTCAGATAAGTAAACTGAAGTTCAGAGGGGTGAAGCCACTTGTCCAAGGAAATGGTGGAACCAGAATTATACCTGGGCCTGCCTGGCTCTAAAACACATGCTCTAGGTGAAGAATGTTCTTGTTTGTTTGCCTGTTTTTTTGTTAAACAACAACAACAACAGGCATGCTCTTGGCACTGTGCTGTGTCCCCTGGCTCTCTTGCTGTTGGCCTCTGCCTCGTGGTACCCAAGGAATCGAGCTCAGGAATAGCGATTTGGGCTTCATGTCCTGAGAATGCTGCAAAATGGGCTCTTGTCCTTCTCAGAACTGCCCTGACTCTTCAGGAAGACTTCCAGATCCCCGCAAGAGAAGCCTTCTCTGCTTCTCTCAACTCTCAGCCCTTTCTCTGTCCCTATTTAGCCCTTTCTCCTTTTGGGAAGAGCCTCTCTCCTTGAGCCCTGAAGATGAGGGACTGATTCATCAATTAGCCCAAGAAAGGAGGGGACTGTCCCTGTCTGTCCAGGGCATGGGTGAGGCCCCCTGAAGCACAGATGAGCCAACATTCCCCAGCCCCCGCAGGCCTTGGAGCTGGGGACAGGGGAAAGGCTGGGACATGCTGATAAGGCGGAAATTATGTGTCAAGAGAAACTCCAATGGTGGAGGGCATGGCGGGGGAACCTGGAATGTTTGACTGAGGCTGGGGACTCCCCCACTCTGCTGAAGGCTCAGAACTAGAAAGTGAGGGGGTGGGCAGGTAGCTGACGAGGACTTCCAGGGTCTCCACCTCCCTGGGGCTTGAAGGAGTAATCAACAGGACCATCTGGCCCTACACCAGCAGCCGCAGCTGAGGGCTGAGGCAGGAGGAAGCAAGGGGAGCAGGCAGGACCTTCTGCGACTCTCGGCAGAGGCAGGAGTGGCAGCTTTCGAGATGGAAGTTCAGAGTTCCTTGCCCAGGGCCAACTGCATCCCTGTCTGAGATAAAAATAGCTCTTCCTCTCCACTTCTTCCATCATCCTCTCCTGGCGTCAGACCAGATACTTCCGCCCTGGAGAGTCTATCCCAGGTCATAAATATCCCCTCACATAGCCAGCAGTTCCCGTTGCGCTCCCTTCCCTCTCCCAAGCCCTGCTGGTCCCTGACAGCTACGATCACTTCTCACATGTCCCCCGGACACTCTTGGTGACTCCTCTCTCACTCCGGAGATAATTATGGTCGCTAGGTCTGCCCTAGCAGACCCAGAAGGAATCCTGGGTCCCCTGGACTCAAGTCTGTCCATCTGAACATCACCCTACACCATGGGGGTGGGGGTCATGGCCTAGGCCACCACGCTCCCCCAGGGAGGCCGGAGCTCTGCGTTCCATCCTGGCCCTGCCCCTGCCTTGCTGAGGGGCTGTGGCGAGTGGGCATCCGGCCTGCTCTGGGTCTCAGGAGGCTCACCCATCATGTAAGAGACTGAACATGGTGATTTCTGAAGGCCTTTTAAATATCTGACCATCCATGTGTCAGATCTCCAAGACACATGTTCCCAGTGAGACAAGGGCTGATGGTGGGCAGTGTGGCAGGGGCCAGAGCCACCAGCCAAGCAGGAAAGAGGAGCTCCAGCCACGCTCCATGACTCCCACCTGTGCCCCAGCCTGAAGAGCTGCTGCATACCCGGGGAGCCTGGCCCCCTGCCCAGCTGCTGACTCTTTGCTGTCACCCCCCCCCACCACAGCCCCTGGAGCCCTGTTCCCAGTACCCCTTACCTGCCCAGCCTGGGAGCCCTCTGGCCCCATTCACATGGTCCTCCTGGCCTGGCCTGGCCGCCCAGACAGTCTCAGCTCCCCTTGCCGTCGTAGCCACCGCCTGTCTCCCCGCGCCCACGTCCTACCCTGACTTCCTGCCTCCTCCTGAGGGCTCCGCAGCCAACCCGGCCCCAGCAGCCCAACCACAAGCCTTCAGCACCCAAAGCTTCCTGCCCCATAGCCCCCCACCCTTCGGCCCCTGGGGGTCCCACACATCTCCAGGGGCAGGCCCTACTCGCCTGACGGTGAGCACTAGAGGATGAGCATTGAGGAGAGGATGGTACCCTACGGGGTGCTCCTGGGGAAGAGATTCAGGGGCAGCCTTTGGCCCCAGACAGCATGGGCTGAGCAGACACACACGCAGCTCTCAGTGAACGGCAGGTAGCACCACTGTTAGAGTCTGGGAGCTGTGACCCTTCTATTCCAGCCTCAGGCTGTCAGAGGAGAGGATAACACCCTGTTAAATAGCGCAACACCCATGTTAGCGTCGCACAGCAGGCTAACAGGCTGCTACAGTTGGCTTGTGGAAAAAGAGCCATGTCATCTCAGGAGACAGGACATCGCTTTATTAAAGCCAGAGGCTGGGCTTACACCCCTTACAGACAAAACCCTGGACATCCTGGTGTCAGGAACCAGGCAGGTCAACGTGGTGTCTTCGGAAGGGCAATGCAGCAAAGGCAGGGCAATACCAGCTAATTGTGGCGGGAGAATGGGGCAACTTCTAATTCAGGCAGAGGCAAGGCCACAGCCCCTGGTAGAGGTGCAGAGCCTGGCACCATCCCCTGCGGCAGGTGGAAGAGAGAACGAACTCGCCTGCCGGGCACCCAGGTGCAGGCGTAGGCTGGTGGAACTTCCTGCTATAGGCGGCAGGCAGGATCCTTGTCACAAGCAGCAGGCACTTTTGCCTGGGGCCAGGCTGAGGGTGGCACCCATCACGGGCAGAGGGCTAGGTCACCGGGGATCTGAAGAACGCCAGGTGGTCTCCGTGAGGCCTAAGAGCTGGGACTTGACCCCACCCTGAGGAAAGTGTGAATGTCACCTTCATGGCCTGGGCCCTAAGCCAAAACCCGGCTGGGGGAGGGGAACCCGCAGAGCATTGTTGGGGTTTGTGAAGTGGAAGCTGATGCTGTGAGCACCTCAGCTGTGAAGGGGGGCCAGGAAATAGGTTGGGGGAAGAGGAAGCCTGAGTTGGAAAGTCAGACAAAGAGAGTAACACAGAAACAAAGGCTAAGAGATGTAAAGTGAAAAACTTACTGGGCGACAAAGAGCCCAGAGCCCGTGCCCCAGGCCTGGGGCAGGGCAGGGGGTCCAGCTCACCTCAGTCCCTCTCTGGGTCCTTGGCACAATAGTAATAATACTACTGGTGACAGTAATGATAAGCAATAGAAAGCTGGCATTCACTGAGTGTTTGCTGTGCCTTGTCTCACTTAAGGCAGATCTAATGACCTATGGAGTGAGAATCAGCGTCTCCATTTGAGAGGTAAGAAAATAGATTCAGGATCTGAGGGACCGTCTCAAGGTCTACTAGAAATAGAGGAACTGGCTCTGAACCCAGGTCTACCAGAGCCTGCATTCTACACCTTCCCAATTTTATCAGGTGGGGGTGACTTGGGATTTTTAATTCTTTCCCAGTTCTGATCTTGAGTTTCCCACAAAGAAGCTGAGAGATAAGACAGAGAGCTAGAGCTGGAGCTGCTGGGGGAGGTGAGGACTCAGCCCACCCCCCACTCCCAAACAGGCCTTCTCTCCTGAAGAAGAATCACTGGTCCAGGGACAAACCACAGACAGAGAACTTACACATGAATAATGACTGCGGAGACCTTAGTGGAAATTAGAGAAGGTGTTTATTGAGAAGCTTGGCGGGGGTGGGGGGTGGTCTGTGAACAACTTCCTTTCTCCCCCATCCCCAGCTGGGGCAGGGAGGGGGAGGGACAGGTCGTCTGAGCTTTGCCTCTCAGAACTTCTGAGAGTTAAACCCTTCCTCACCCCCACCTCCCGCCAGGTGCTGGGCCCTCTGGGGCATCCCTCCCTTCTCCCTTCCCAGGCAGCCTGGGGAAAGGGCAGCCGGTGGCCCTCAACGGAGGGTGAAGCGTCGGGCGCTGATGTTCATGCGTGTGAGGCCGAGGTGCCGAAGTGGCGGTGCCAGGGCAAGGCCGGCCCCCCTCTCCAGCTCCAGCTCCAGCTCGGCCTCGTCCAGCAACTCCTGGTGCAGGTGACAGACCTGGTCCACCTTCAGCTTGTGCAGCTGAGCCCACAGCCGCAGTAACTGCCCAGCCAGCTGCCGGTCCTGAGACTGCATCTCCCGCTATGACCAAGAGGGGGCGTGAGCCTTGGCTGGACTAGCCCTAGCCCTCTTGCCATTCGTCTCTCCCTATTGTTAATACCCTGGGCCTTTGGGCTGCTTCAGAGTGCCCCAGCCTCCTCTTACCCCATCTCTCAGATCTGGCTCCAGGCTGCTGGCTCTCCAACCAAGCTAAGGAGCTACCACTAAACAAATACAGTTGCCTGGGGCACCATCCTGGATCAGCCAAGACATCTGGGCATCTTGACATCTGCACATGGTGGCTTGAGAGCCACCTAGTCAACACTCAGGCTCCTCCGATTTCTGCCTACAGCTCAGTCAATGCCTCCTTTTGCACTTCACGGTATCTTTGAGATACAGAAATTCCCAGAGCAGGGGAGGGCAGGTCTTCTCCCCCCATAACTGGTGGTCCCCTCAAAGGCAAGGCCAACAGAGCACATAGTCAGCGAATTGGATGGAATCCTTCTTCAGCACAGCTCCCTGAACAAAACACAGGACAAATCCATTCCGGGCTTCTCAGCACCAGGACACAGCCACAGGAATGGGCAGCTGCTGGGGGTAGCGTCCGTTCTCACTCCCTCCCCACACTCCTAGTCATGGGCCCCCAGCAGGACTGGCCTCTGCAAGGCTTCCCACCCCCACCAGACTCACCAGCTCCCGACGGAGCCACTCAAGAGCGGAGTCCATTGAGTCGAAGCCGCAGACCGCTCCAGATGCCCCTGGCCCAGAGCTGGCTTGGGCCCCGTGCCAGGCCTGGCTCTGGACCCGGGCTCTCCACTCCAGATAGGAGGGCCTCCGTGTCTGCAGCTGCAGCTTGGCCGTTAGTGCCTTCACTGTGTCCAGGCTCTTCTCCTTTTCATCCTCTTCATCCACTGCCTGGTATTTCAATGGCCACAGGGACATGGGAGCGTTGGGGTAGGGTTGGAGAAGAGCTGGCAATATTGCCCAAGAGGAGGTGAGAGAAATTGTGGGTGAAAGGAGTGTGCCAGGGTTTGTGTGATGGTGAATGTTCAAGGTGGCCCTGGGAGGCTGAGCGTGACGGCGGCGTGGGGGAGCAGATGGGTGTGGAAGGCCGAGTATGCAGGGGCTGGGATTTTCCTGAACTGCTAACCCAGGGAGCCACGTGGTGCCCATCTGGGTGGGGCAGGAGGAGCCCTGCTTCTCCTGCCTTAGATGAATTTTATTGTCTTTGCCCAGAAGGAGACATCCAGTTCCCAGAAAGGAAGTTGCTCCCGGATAAGGAAAGCATCATCCACACCAGAGTCTTGGCCTTCCTCCCAAGTCCCAAGTTAAGGTAGCAGGGACAGGGGAGGAAGCTTCCCCCGTCCTCACTCGTGATGCTGACGTTTCAGCAAAGGAATCGCGTCCAGAGCCCTGGCCTGGGAATCAGGAGACCTTGTGCAAGTCACTGCCCCTCTCTGGGTCTCAGTTGGGGCAGAACAATGATTTCAAAGTAGACTCTAAGGAGACTTGGGGTGCCTTGGAAATTCCTCAGGGCAGAGGGAAGAGCAGAGTTGCAGATGGGGTCTTAGCCCCCTTTCCCCTGTCGCTCCCAGGACTTCACCAGATTGGTTCCCTTTTTTAAACTTTGTGCTGAAAAGGCTTAAAACAATGTGCAGAAAAATGCACATATCATAAATACACAGCTTGAGAAATTCTCCCAGACTGACCACACCTATGTAACCAGTACCCAGATGAAACAATAGCATTACCAGCACCCCAGAATTTCTTCCATGGGCTCTGTCATGACTCCCCTAAGGGTAATTGCTACACTAATCGCTGGTAACATAGATCAGTTTTGCCCATTTATTTTCCAGGGTTTCTCAAACTTCAGCATGCATCAGAATCACCTGGAGAGCTTATTAAAACAGATGACTGGATTTGCACAGCAGCATTATTCCCCATTGCCAAAGGATGGAAGCAACCCAAGTATCCATCAACTGATGAATGGGTAAATAAAATATGGTACTTAAATACAGTGGACTATTATTCAGTATTAAAAAGAAATGAAGTTGTGATTCATGAGACAACATGGATGAACCTTGAAGACATTTGCTGAGTGAAATAAGCCAGACACAAAAGGACATATCTTGTACGTTCTCACTTACACGAAATAATTAGAATTAGTAAATTCATAGTCAGAAACTGGAATACAGTACCAGGGGCTGGAGTGCAGGGAGGGAGTAGAGAGTTAGTGCTTAATTGGTACAGAGTTTCTGTTTGGGGTGATGGAAAAAATTTTGGTAATGGATGGTAGTGATGGTTGCACAATATCATGAATGTAATTAATGCCACTGAATTACGTATTTGAATGTGGTTGAAAGGGGAAATTTTAAGTTGCATATATGTTACTGGAATAATTTAAAAAAAAAGGATTGTACAACACAGTGAACCTTAATGTAAATTATGGACTAAAGTTAATAGTACAATTATAGTAATATTATTTCATCAATTGTAACAAAGTTACCTTCATACTAATGCAAAATGTTAATAATAGAGAAAACTGTATGTGAGGAAGAATAAAAGGGAACTCTGCATATTCTGCATGACTTTTCTGTAAACATACTACTTCTGTAATATTGAGGGGGGGGACAGAAACACCTTGCTGGGTTTCACTGGCAAAGTTTCTGATTCCGTATGCCTGTCGTGGGGTTTGATCATTTGCAGTTCTAATTCCCAGGTGCTGGAGCTGGTCTGGAACTTCACGACTTGTACTCTTTTGTGTCTGCTTTTTAATATTTATTTTACGGGGAGGGGGTGTCCACCTATGGTTTTATTATTTTATTTGAAAGAAGGATTTTGCTTAAAAAAAAAACAAACCAAAGTCTGGAACTAGGGTACCAGAAAACCTTTTATAAGCAGGAGTCAGTCTTACTCTTCTTAGTAATCAGCATCCAGCATAGGTTAGGCATCAGTATTTAAGGAAGGAAAGAATAATTGGATGAATGGATGGGTCCTCCACTAAATAGGTTTAACCTGGTAATTTACCAATTTAAGAGTGTCTCTTGCCACGCTGTAACCCTGCCATCAGAATTTCTTCGTTCATTTTGGGTCCCTCACACCTAACCCAAGACCCAGCTCAGAGTGTTGGCGATACACATTTGGTGAAAGGATGGAGTGATAGGTGAGGGCAGAACTCGGCCAAAAGTGGCCCCCACAGAGGGAGCCCTCAGGCAGTGCCTTCCAGCTGTGGAGAGGGAGGGGCGCCAGCTACACAGCTGCTTGCATTTAAGGTAGACCAAGGGACTTCCCCCACCCAAGCCCCAGATGTATGGGGACGAAATAGGCAGTTCCCTATTTCATGCCTACCCTTTCCAGACCTCTCACCAGAGGACAGGGGAAGAGGTGGTTATTTACGTATTTTTCTTTCTAAAGTCAGCTGTAGTGCGGGCACTCCAGGATTTAAAATATGTTGAGTGCCTCCTGCCCCATCCCATCCCCACCCCCAGGCACTGGGCTGAGAGCTTTAGGCAAGATTATTGCCCCCATTTCACAGATGAGGAAATTGAGATTCGTAAAACAGGCTGTGGTCCCAGTCCTTGCTCGGAAGTGCGGACGACAGGAAGGGAAAATTCTTGTGCGATTCCTTCCTCCGAGGGGCCTCCTTAACAACTGTCCAGCCGGCGTCGCCAGTTGCCCAGTCAGTTCCTGTCCCTTTAGGAGCCCGCCCCGCCCGCCCGCCGCTCTGAGTCTGTCCTTCTGCTGAGCCCCAGGCCCCCCACGGGCTGCATGGAGTTCTCCGAACTGATTCGGACTGGCCGGGCCCAGGCAGAGCTCTCGCGCGGCTCGGAGGCGCCCCCGCTGCGCGGCACGCTGTGCGTCACCGGCCACCACCTGCTGCTGTCGCCAGGGCCCCAGGCGACTCCGGACCTGTGGCTGCTGCTCTTACGTAGTGTCGACTCCATCGAGAAGCGGTGAGACGTGGCGGGGGCGTCCCCAGAAATGGGGAGCGCGCGACCCCGCAGGGAAGGGGGGAAGAGCAAGCGCAGCTGGAGCTGGCAGCCCCCTGCATAACGGCCAATCCTATGAGACTCGCTTCTCGTCCCCCGGTGAGAAGTGGGGGACACTGACCCTGGAACCACCCGTCCTCAGGGTTGCGGGTGACTCGGGCACCATCACGCTGCGCTGTAAGGACCTGCGTGTGTTCCAGCTGGACATAGAGGGCGTGGAAGCGACTCTGGACATCGCCCGCTCCATTGAGGTACGCCGGGGGCGCGACAGAGACCCTTAAGCAACCCCTATCCTGTAGCGAGGGGAGTAAACAGCCTACTGGGAGAGGGAAATCCGCATCCAGCGTTATCCCTGGGCACAGCTAAATGGCGGGGGTGGGGTGCAGGGTGGTGGGGAACGTTGAGAGGTGGGAGCTGCAAAGCGAGGGGCTGGAGAGGGGCAAAGGCGTGATTCCGACCTTTTCCAGACCCCCTGACTTCCTTCCCCAGGCGCTGTCCTCCCTGGAATCTGTCATCACCTCCTTTCCGTTCTTCTACCGTCCCAGGGGCCTGAGATTGGGCGACGCCTGGCACTTCCACCCGCCCGAACGCTACTACAAGCGAGTAGCTCGCGAGGTGGGCGCGGTCGTGGGGGCCGGGGATAGGAGTGCGCCGGGCCTGGAAGGGGAGCGGGGACGGGGCACTCTGGGTGCCCTAGATCTGGCCTTCGCCCCTCCCTGCGCCGCAGACCAACGCTTGGCGGCTGAGCGAGGCGAACGAGGACTTCAGCTTGTGCCCCAGTTACCCCCGCGCGCTGATCGTGCCTCGCGCGGTGGACGACGAGGCCCTGGCGCGCAGCGCCCGCTTCCGCCAGGGAGGCCGCTGCCCGGTGCTCAGCTACTACCACGCTCCCAGCGGAACCGTGAGCCCCGCCCCGCCCCCGAGGCCGCCCGCCTCCCTTCTCGGTCTTTTTCTGCACTGGGCAGGCCAATCCGCCGCCAGGCGACTGCCCGGGATCCGGCCCTTTCCTGCCCGGCGCCCCTGCCTCCAGCAGGCCCCGCCTCGCGCGCGCGTTTTGGGTCTCGGCTTTCCCTGGCCCCGCCCACGGCCCGCCGGAGCCGCTGAAAACCCAGTTCCTGCTCCGTCCACTCCGGGGCCCGCCCACAGCCTACCGATTAGGCCTCCCCGGTCCCTCCTGAGCCCAGCCAGACCTGGGTCCGACCCCTCCCGAGTTCCGCCCCCAAGGCCCCTACCCGTCGGCCCCGCCTTTGCCGCTCTAGCCGCGCCGCTTCCCCAGGGGCTCCCGCTGCGCGGCCTGGGAGCCTGGGCTGGGTGGGGACGGCCCTGGAGCTGGGTCCCTGCCTGCAGGTGCTGCTACGTTCCAGCCAGCCGCTGACCGGGCCCCAGAAGCGGCGCTGCGCCGAAGACGAGGAGCTGCTGCAGGCTGTGCTGGCGGGGGCTCGGCCTGGGGCCCGCGGCTTCGTCGTGGACACGCGCTCGGCCCAGGCTGCTAAACAGGCCCGCCTAACCGGCGGCGGCACGGAGGCCAAGGCCGCCTATCCTGGCTGGAAACGGCTGCACCGGCCCCTGGAGAGGTGAGGGAGACCGCGGGGCTTCCCGTGCTCTCCCAAGCGCTCTCCCCCAGGATTCTGTGTGTGTGTAGGTGCATCTGCGGGGAACCTTGGAGACTGCCATACTGCTACGTGGGCCTCTCCACTTGCACATCCCCACGGACAGAGCTCAGTGCTCTGTAAGCGCCCCAACTTTGCCTGTAAAAAAAATCTACCTCTTGACATTAAACTGAAATTTGTCTTCCTGGAACAAACCCCTACACACATACCCAGCCCTGCCCTGAGGGCCTGTATAGGGGGCAGGTGTCCCCTCTGTCCCCAAGCAATGGTAGAGCGAAGAGGATGTCCGGTGGGAGTTTCGGGGCTTTGAGAGTGGACTGCTCCCTTCACCAAAAAACAAACTCTGTTGATTCATTTATTCAGTCGACATTGATTGAGCACAGGAGCTGTGGTGGTCCTACCAGTCCAGGCAAGGCTGAGAGATCAGTGGTAGATGGCAACTGGAATTCAAAAGGATAAGTGGGACCACAAAGGAGGCATCCCTCTCTTAGTATAGGGAGTCCAAAGAAGGGTTCTCTGAAAATCGGATGCTCTAGCTGAGACCTGGAAAGGAGGAGGAGTTAGCCAGAAAGAGGGCATTCCAGGTAGAGGGAACTGCAGGGGTAGATCGGCAGAGAGCCTGGCCGTTTGTCCCCATATTGGGAACTGCAAGTACTTCATTATGGCAGGACTATAGAGTGGGAGGTGGGAGTAGAGAGAGAGGGGGCTTGCAGCCACAGCAAAAGCCCAAAGGCCGTGATCATGAGTTTGGACTACATCCTAAAGGCAGTGGGCAGTCACGCGCAGTGGTGCTGTGAGCAAGGAATGCCATGCCACGCAAGGGTATCCCCCCGCAGAGGAGCCCCAGGTGAAAGAGTGCGCCCTGTAAGGAGAGCTGCTCTGCAGGAAAAAAGCGCAGCCGGCCCAGGAGTGATGCCACACACACAGAGTTCATGCAGCAAGATGATGCAACAAAAAAAGCTACACAGTTTCCCGGTGCTGAATGACAAGAATGCAAAGTGGACACAGAAGAACATACAGCGAATGGACACAGAGAGTAGTCAACGGGCCAAGGAAAGGGGAGAGAAATAAATAAAATAAATTTTAAAAGAATAATAAAAGAGGCAGTGGGCAGCCACGGAAGGCTTTAAAGCAAGGAAGAAAGAGCCATTTCAGGGAAGTAGGAGTAGATGCTGGAATCCCAAGAGTATTCAGACTGGGGCTCCCCAGAGTGTCCTGTAACTCTCTCATCAGATTGGGGAACTTCCAGGGTACTGGATCTTCCCAGGGTATTGGGGGCTTCCCAGGGCATTCTGTTTCCCCAGAGGGCTGTGACCTTTCCCCAGATAATGTTGTAAACCAGTCCCCTGCCAAGAGACTAAGTCTCCCAGAGGGTCTTTGTTTCCCCTATCAGGTTGGGGAATCTCCAAGGATGCTCAAGGATACTGAAGCACTTCCATCAGATTAGATTTTCAGTGGATTCTATGCTCTCTGAGACTGGCCCCCCAAAAGGCCCCCTGCCCCTCCCATCACAGGGGCTCCTGCAGGGCTCTTTGTCTCTCTCCTTGATCTGATGCACTCCCGCTCCCAGGCCATGAATGCCAGGAGCTTGGGCTGGGGAGGGATGACCACTGGACTCCCATTTTCCCAGGGGGCGGCCCCTACAGGAGAGCTTCGTATACCTGGTGGAGGCTTGTGGGGACTCGGAACAGAGCATGGACCGCTGGCTTAGTCGGCTAAAGGGCTGCCGCTGGCTGGTGCACGTGAAGGAGGCGCTGAGCACTGCCTGCCTGGCAGCACAGGGCATGGAGAGGTAAGGCCCCCACCTATGAGGCAGAGAACAGAGCAGCTGGGGCAGGGCTCTCCATCCCTGGGCACGGAACTGTCTGAGTAAGCAAGAGTAGGCTCCTTCTGGCCCAGCCACCCCTGGCTGCTGTTGATGAGTCCTGGGCCCACAGGGAAGGGGCCTGCATCCTTGTGCATGGGGCTGAAGGCACAGACAGCACCCTGCTCGTGACTTCCCTGGCCCAACTCATCCTGGACCCCATGAGTCGGACCATGGCTGGATTCCAGGAGCTGGTTGAGCGCGAGTGGATCCAGGTAAGTGGTCACCCAGACCCAGCCCTACCCCTCCATCCAGAAACCGCTGCTTCCTTGTGCCCATTGCCCTGTCCCCTCCCTAGGCCGGCCACCCCTTCCAGCTGCGCTGTGCCAGCTCGGCCTTCTCTCATGCCAGCCCCAAGCACGAGGCACCCACCTTTCTCCTCTTCCTGGACTGCGTGTGGCAGCTGGGCCGCCAGTTCCCGCTGTCGCTGGAGTTTGGGGAGGGGCTGCTGGTGGCACTGTTTGAGCACGCCTATGCCTCCGCTTTTGGCACCTTCCTCTGCAACAGTGAAAAGGAGAGGTGAGCTAAGGGGGTGCCAGGGCGGGTTAGGGGGCAGGCACAGGAAGCGGTCAGGCACTTGCTGCATTGCATTGGCGCCTTATTTCCCTGGAACTCATCTTTCCCTTGTAAGTGAGTTTCTCTTTAGGAAAACAGTATTTCTCCTCTCCTGCCTCCAGGCCTCACACTCCCCTCTAACTTCTGCATACTCAGAGGATAGGCCTAAAGCCAATTCTTCACACCTTCTCATCCTGCCCAGCCAAGAGCAAACATGCCTTTAGCTTGAAAACAAGGACCAGAGGGAAAGATTGCTGCAAAAAGAAATCATTTCTGGAGCTCTCTGCCACTTTGCAGGGCTGAGTCCAGTGAAGCAGAGCATAGAGGTTGAAAGCGGAGTCATTGTTTGGGCTCAAGTTCAAGCTCCCCTTCACCCACTGGGTGGTCTTGAACAAACCTCTCTGGGTCTGTTTCCTCATCTGCAGCAGGAGGAGGACTAAATTAGTAGCTGTAATCTATGGGGGTTGTGAGAATTAACTGAGTTTAACATAGCTCTTGGTACACTGCCAAGAAGTGGTAGTTTTTATTTGGGTGGCTGGTTGCACGTGCTCCCAATAAGCCCCCATAAGCCACTTTGTCTCATCACACTGAGGAAAGGCAGGAGGTAGGATTTGCTCCTCTCCAAGATGGGGTCAGATTTCGTTTTCTTACCACCCTTCCACACCGACACATCTTGTTTTCATTAACTCCACTAGTGGGTCATCTGCGTTAGAAAACTCATCTTTATTCTCCACCTTCTCCCCATCTTCATGTTCAACCTCACTCCTAAACATTACATAACTTAGACCTCTCCTATCAAAGTGCCCTTCCTACTGCCGTACTCAAAACTCTTGTTCCTTCCAATCAGGACCATTGGAATCGCTCCTCACTCTTCTCCCTATCTCCACTTTCCTAAGTTTTTCTGACTCTTCAGTCCAGATCTATCAATATTCACGTTGGGCTCTTTGTCACTTTGCTTTTCCACATGCGGTTCCCTCCTAAGTGTTTTCCTGTCTCTGCACACCTGGCCAATACACCCAGCTCAAATATCAAAGATCATGTTCCTAATGAAACTTCCTTGATGCTTTTGGGCAAAGCTAAATTGATTTCTCCCTCTAAACAGAATGGCTGAGGAACTAGGATTTTGTCCTGTTCCTGCTCTATTCTAGTTCCCAGTACAGGATCTGGCTGGCAGTAAAGTTTGCAGGAGAAATGAGAGGCTATTGTTGCCCCGGGGTGGATCTCACCCCACTAACCAGTCCCCTAACCCCCACCCCAGAACTCCAGGGGGCAGACCTGGGGCTGGAAATTGACTCTTCTACTCCCTACAGATGCCTGTGTGAAGTGAGGACTCGAACACACTCCCTGTGGTCCAGACTTAACCAGCCAAAAGAACAGCGGAAACTCCGGAACCCACTCTATGTCCTTAACCCCCTGGCCATCTGGCCCTCTGTGGAACCCCAGAGCCTGCGACTATGGCAAGGTGACTCCTTCCTCCCGCCCTGCCCCCGCTTTCCCATGAGTTCTCTCCTTTGCTCAACTTCCTTACCTATCCTCCTCCTCTACAGGCCTGTTTTTGCGCTGGAGCCGCCCTCCTGAGCCTTCAGAGGTGGCATGGGAGAAGGTGTGGCAAATAGTGACAGAAAGGGAGCAGACAGGGGACTCTCAGCCAACAGCCTCATCCTCTGAGCCCCAACCCTAAGCACTGGCTGCTCCTTGGATAGTGACTGAGACGTGCTTGAGACCTTTGCGGGCTCCTCAGCAACTCCGGACCCTGGGTGATTGCAGTGTAACCCAGCGTAGCCCAGGATACTGAAGTTCCAGCTTTGAAGTGTCCAAAGTGTAAGGAGAAGGCCCAAATAATAAAGGTATCCATGACTAGCATCAGCTTGCTGGGGTGTCAGTGAGAGGGAAAATGATGAAACAGACCCCACAAAATATCTGACTACAAACCAATTATTTCCAGACTAATTTATTTCTCAGAGTCCAAAATGTTCTGTGGGCAACCTCCCTGGTCCGGATGGAGATCCAGCTGCTTAAGCTTCAAACTCAAACTCAAAGTACTGTGGGTCGAAGTAATGGATGCGAACGTAACCATCTTCTCCGCCGCTGCTATAGCTGGAAAAAGACAGCCAGGGATCAGTGAGATGCCCGCTCTGGGAGAGGCAGGCCTGTGGGGCAAGGCATGGGAAAGGGGCAGAGACCCGACCCTGCTGAGCTCAGCGCCCGTAGCTAGGGCCCCACCTCTTGCCATCAGGATGAAAGGCTACACTGTTGATAGGTCCGAAGTGGCCCTTGACTCTTCCAAACTCTTCTTCAAAGGCCAAATGGAAGAACCTGGGGGAGAAAAGGTGAAGGGAAGGAACACACTTAATTCACTTTCCATCTCTTTCGGAACACACTGAGGTAGCACTTCCCAAATCCAAACTACGTAACAGAAAACAACACGGGAAAATTGGAAGAGGGGAAATGAATATGAACAAATAATATGAAGCTAGGGGAAGACTAGACCCATATGTCTGCCTGGATATCTAGCTAACACTTATCTCTGAGTGCTTACTCTGTGTTAGGCAGTGCTCTAAGAGCTTGAAAAGTATTAAATCACTTATTTAATCTGCACTATATTAAATCACTTACTTAATCTGCACTATTTCATGAAGGAGGTATTAGTATTATGATCATCCCCATTTTACAAACAAGGAAACTGGGGTACAAAGAAATACAGAGTGTCCAGGGTGTCAAAGGAAAGCTGAGTTCGTGCTCCAGTCTGCTATGATGCACATTTATTATGGAACAGCCACAAATTTGGCTGCATTTCTACCAACCAACGAAATAAGGGAAACCTGCTCAGTCACAAGGTTTGTGTGAGGTTTCAATTTGGAGGAGCCCCCTCCTCTCTCACCTGGCCTCAAACTTGCCAATCCTGGTGGAGGTTGTAGTTACATCCATGGCTTCCTGACCACCTCCCAGCACCACCTGAAGGAAAGGAGACTCTAGATAGGCCCAAAGAAAGGGCAACCAAATCCTTTTTCTGTTTATTTCCTTCCCCTAAGCTTTAACACCTCCCACGTCAGCCTGGGAGGATACTAAGGGAAGGGCACTAAGTGACACTCCAGCCACCTCCTGCCCTGTTCCCTGTGGTCCAGTTATTCAGCTCTGCCACTGCTTTGGCAATCGCCTCTACCTAACACCATTTCCCCCAGGGTTTGTAGTCTAACTGCCAGACAAACACCTAGATCCAGTAAACTTTCTGAGGCTTAAGCAGGAAGCCTGAGTGGAGTTCCCTTACATGGTCATAGTTGGGAGAGAGGGCAGCTGAGTTGACAGGACGTTCTGTCCGGAAAGTCTTCTGGTGATCCAGGGTCGTAGAGTCAAACAGCTGGAGAGAGAAGGCAGGGCAGAAATCTGTAAAAGGCACCTTCTTGGGGGAAGTCAGACAGGTTGGAGCTGTGCAGCAGGAGGTAGGAGCAGCCCCACCTGACCCCTTCCCCAGACTCACCTTGGCTGTGTTGTCCTTGGAGGCAGTGACAAACATGGTCATGTCCCTGGATAACTGGATGTCATTGATCTGCCGGGAGTGCTCCTTAACATTCACCAATACCTCTCCAGACTGGGGAAGGAGAAAAAGGGAGGCTCTAAACGGCCCTGACCCCCACAAGCCCCACGGTTCAGGCAGTGTTCTCCGCTATTTCTTGTGTGTTAAGGGGAGAGGGGGCCCGGGTTGGGACTGCCTAAATATCCCCAAAACAACATTTACTTTTCCCCCTGGATCCAAGACTAGATTCTAACCTGTCCCACGCTATGAGTTATACAATGGCTAGGCCATCCAGAATTGGGGAAAACACATAGTGATTGTCACAAATCTATGAAACCATTAATGAATCATCATATATAATGGTAGAGCAGTTTCTATTTATTCCTTCTTTCAACAAGTATTTATTGAACAGCTACTATTTGCCATCCATTGTGTCAAGCACTTATCAATACACCACTTCATTTAATTCTCACAGTTACCCCACAAAGTGGGTGTTACCATCACAATTTTAAGATGAAGATTAGAAGGCTCAGACAGGAAGCATGCCTGCCTGGAGAGCACCCAGCTAGTAAGAAGTGGCGAGCCTACGCCATCTCCCCCTTCTCACCCAGGATCTTGGTCATGGTCACTCCATGGGAACTGGTGTATGCCCATCATTTTTAGGTCTCTTCAAAAGGGCACTTATTCCCTGACTTCCCTTCTCACTTAACAACTGGCTACACCAGGGGTTCTTAACCTTTTTTGTTCGAGAGATCCCTTTGCCAGGCTGGTGAAAACCACAGGCCCCTTACTAAGTCCACACTACACTGTGTATTATTTAATAAATATAGCACACCCGCACCAACACGTTGCCACAAGAATGCTTTTTTGTATTTCACTTTAAGCTCATGGACCCCTTGTTAGATAGCCCTGCTAGACAGTGTAGTATAAAGAGCAGAGTTTTAGAATCAGTCCCTTATAGCTGTGTGACCTTGGAAAAGCACTTCTCTGCACCTCTATCTAGAAAAAAGGATTACTAAAACCCCACCTCCCAGAGTTCCTGTCAGGATGCTGGGGCTGTGTCTTCTTTGACTCTGCTGTGGCAGGCACCTGGCATATCTCTGTAAGCACTTGGTGGACAATATAAGTGCCTCACACATAGTAGGTCCTTGCAAAACGTTCCTTTCCTTAACTAGGTTACCTATTTTGCGGGAAAACTGTATTTTTGTCTCAATTCTGGTCACATGGTGGGGAGGTACTCTACTCCCACATTTTGGGAAACAAACACCAACTTTGCAGCTCGGCCCACCTGGGACCCACTATTTGATTCTTGCCTCTGCCCTTGGTTCCCATTCCCTTCCAGAGGGTAGGCCTGGCTCATCCTGGACCGTAGTCGGTGCCTGCTGAGTGACCTTGATAGCATTATGTTTTGGAAGGTCCAAAAACCCAGGCACCCGAATGAGAAATCTGAGATGACCTGGACTTGACCTTTTCCTCACCCCCTCCATCTAATTAGTTACCATCCTTAAATATCTCTTGAATCTGCCTAGTATTCCACATCCACATGGCTATCGCCCTAGTTTAGGTCCACTCTCCCAGCTGTAGTCTACAAAAATCTTCTCAAGAGAAAATATGATCATCAATAACTCTTTAAAGATTACGGTATAAAAAGAAAATCCAAACTCCCTACCACCTGACACTCCAAGATATTTAAAATCTAGTCCTTACCTACATTCCCTAATACCACATCCCAATGACAGTAGACTCTTCATTTCCTGAAGAATCCATGCCCTGAATCTGCTTTTGCTGTTCCTTCTGCTTATGGAATGCCCTTTCCTTCCTTGAGAAGCTCCACTTACTCTTCATGGCTTAATGTCTATGCCACCTCCTGTGTGTCAGAGTGTACCTTCCACATTTTGCCAAGGCCTCAATGGTGGCACAATTCGCACTCTGACTCATGAGCTGTTTACAAGTCTGTCTCCCCTGGGGCAGATATCATGACTGATTCATGTCTGTGCGCTTGGAGCCCAGTGCAGAACCAGGTAGTCAGTGGTGGCAGGAAAATGCTTATTTGTGATCATTACTATTATGTCCTGAGTACTCTGTGACAAGTTATTTAAATACTTCATGTGGGAAGCAGATTTGGCTCAATTGATAAGAGCGTCCGCCTACCACATGGAAGGTCCAGGGTTCAAACCCAGGGCCTCCTCATCAGTGTGGTGAGCTGGCCCACATGCAGTGCTGATGTGTGTAAAGAGTGCCCTGGCATGCAGGGGTGTGTCCCCCGCGTACGGGAGCTCCACATGCAAGGAGTGTGCCCTGCAAGGAGAGCTGCCCTGTGTGAAAAAAGTGCAGCCTGCCCAACATGGGAGAGGTGACGCAGCAAGATGACACAACGAAGACATAGATTCTGGGTGCTGCTGACAAGAATACAAGCGGACACAGAAGAACACACAGAGAATGAACACAGAGAGCAGACAACTGGGGGGGGGCAGGGGGAAATAAATAAATAAATCTGGAAAAAAACAAAAAAACAAGAAACCTGGGCGGTGGACTTGGCCCAGTGGTTAGGGCGTCCGTCTACCACATGGGAGGTCCGTGGTTCAAACTCCGGGCCTCCTTGACCAGTGTGGAGCTGGCCCACGAGCAGTGCTGATGCATGCAAGGAGTGCCCTGCCACGCAGGGGCGTGCCCCGCACAGGGGAGCCCCACGCGCAAGGAGTTCACCCTGTAAGGAGAGCCGCCCAGCGTGAAAGAAAGTTCAACCTGCCCAGGAATGGCGCCCCACACACGGAGAGCTGACACAAGATGACACAACAAAAAGAAACACAGATTCCTGTGCCACTGACAACAGACGCGGACAAAGAACACGTAGCAAACAGGCACAGAGAACAGACAACCGGGGTGGGGGGGGAGGGGAGAGAAATAAATAAACCAATAAATCTTTAAAAAGAAAAAGCAAAAAAAAAAAAAAAAAACTTTGAAAAAATACTTCATGTCATTTGATCTTAAAAAAATTTTACTGACTCAGGAAAGCAATGTAACTTGCCGAAGATCACACAGCTAGAAAGTGGTGAAATCTAAATTTGAATCCAGCCCTTGCTCTTAACTACTGTCCTGTTTCTGCTCTTGTAAAGAACCATTTTGGGGGGCAGATATAGCTCAAGTAGTTGAGCACCTGTTTCCCATGTGTGAGGTCCTGTGTTTGATCCCCAGTACCTCCAAAAAACAAAACAAATGAGAAAACCAATTCTCATTGGGAATGTTATGTAGCCCGAGGGTTGAGCACCTGCTTCCCCATGTAGGAGGCCCTGGGTTCAATCCCTGATACCGCCTGAAAAAAAGAAAAAAAAGAAGCATTCTGGCAAGCTCGGGCCCTATGTGACTCTGTACCTTGGCACTGTACTGGTTGAGCTCTCCGCTCTCATGGCCCGCAATGATGCACTCCCCCAGAGGCCCCCAGACAGCACTGGTGATTTTGGAGTCATTGCAAGGGATCTTCATGTAGGGCTCGTTGCTGTCTGTGGGGAGCAACATATGTTAGGCTCTGGACTCTGGAGCTGCACTTTTCACCTCAACCCCAGCCATAGCTTCAGCTCTCACCGATCTGGCTTGGATCCCTCAGGTCGAAGAAGCTCACAAAACACTGGTAGCCCATCTGCTTGTCCGTGGAGAACATGATGATGTTGCCCCCAAAGTCAAAGCCACAGGTCCGGACAGCTGAGTTGGTCTTGAGTAGGGCCAGCTGCTTCCCTAGGGACAGGCAAAGCCTGGGCTACCACTTGATCACTGCCACTATGGGGAGGACACTTCCTACATCTGCCTGTCATATCCCAGTGTTTTTCCTGCTCTAATTCCTCTTTCTTACTATCACTTCTTTGACTCAACTCTTAATTTCTTCCCCCTAATCCCTCCTCAGACATCCCACTAATATGGCACTGCTCACACTGGAATGCAACAAAATCTGTCTCCCCCTTGGATGTGGTCCTCCAGCAAAGGCCTGGTCTAATTTCTCTGCATGCCCCAGTACCCATAAACCCAGTACAGAATTGGGTGCCCAGTAAATATTTATTAAACAAGGCAGCTTAGTAGGGTTCCCCATCTCCAGTCTCAGTTCTTCCACTGCATGCTCCCCACTGCTCCCTGAACTTGCTAAAAATGGACCACCACCCTTCCCTGCTCAGAGACCTCTGCGGCCTACTAAAAAAAAACAAAAAAAAAACTAACTTCCTGGGTTTGGCCAACAAGTTTTCTTCTGGCCCCAGCCTACCCCGTCAGCCTCATCTTCTCCCCTGTCCATCTATTTCATCCAAGAAGCATTTACTCCAGCCAGATCAGATGATTTGAACAGGTTGCTCCCCCTGCCTTCATTCTTGCATGTGCCAAAGTGACAATCTCTTTCTCATCCTTCAAGCCCCAGCTCATGACATTTACCTTGGGAAACTTTCCCCAGTTGCTTCCACCTGACTCTAGGAATTCAGTTGCATCCTCTGTCCTCCCAAATACTCTATACTTCCTCTAACATGGCTTTTATCTTACAAGAATGCCTCTTTTCTCTTCCTTTTTCCTTATTTTCTTTATTATCTCTTTTTACTTAGACTGGAATCATCCCTGGCTTTATCTCCATTTCGCAGAATGTGTTTGCTTTTATGTTTGCTGAAAAAGCTAATGACCCAAGCTTACCTGTTTCACAGTCCCAGAGACGACAGCTGTTGTCAGCTGAGCCGGTAAGGACATGTTTGGTGTCCCCTGAAAAGAGTGTTAAGAAACATAGCCAAGTTTACCTGAACCCTTGTCCTTGGAAAGGCCAACTGACCCATATCTCTGTTCAGTCTATCTTCCCCCTCCTATGTCAGAAGATTCTCATCTCCTCATCCAGAACTAGAACTTATCCCAAATGTTCTCCCAACCAGGGAAGAAACCGGGAGAGAAGGAGGTTTCATTCTCTAAACTCACATAGCACCTGAAAACCCCAACTCCCAATTCAGCAGCCTCTCCATTGCTGGCAAAACATGGCAGCATAAACTCAGAGCAAAGTCAAGGATACAGTCAGCGTCCACACACCATACAGCTCCAGTGTGGCCTGTGTAGGTGCCCAGCCTCTCACCGTTCACAGAGTACCATACATTGACAATCTAGAGGAATCAAATGACAGGATGCTACATATACCAAGCAGAGTAGAACAATCTCCTATTTGCCCCAGGAAGCCCCCACAGCCTCTAGCCATGTCAGATTCTGCCCTCTCCTGCTCATCTCTTGGAAAATAGCAGGGAGCTAGCAAAAAGACCATCTCCTGGATTTTACTCCCTTCCTGCAAGGGATAAGGAGGCTTGCAATAGCATCGTCTTTTGTCACTGTCTCAGCCCTCCTCTGGACTCTTTCTTGCCTTCCCCTTCCCAAACCCTGGAAGAGTAAATGGTCAAGCTGTGCTCCAGTCCAGAAAAAGTTGCTTACGTGTTCTGTCCAAGTGGGAGGAGTTGGTGGTAGGGAAGCCTGGGTACCAGTACCTGCTCTGCCACTATCTAACTGTACTATCTCAACTATAGTCCTGCCCCCCGTTCAGTTCAGTTTTCCCATCTGTAAAATGGCCATGACAAAATGCCACCTTCAAAGGGTAGCTGTAAGGCTCCAGTGAAATGATGTCTAGGGAGTTTAAAATATATATGATTTACATTAATTAGGCACTCAAATGTACCAGGTACTCTGCTAAGCTCCTTTAGTGAATAAACACCTTTAATCCTAAAGAAAATCGCTAGAGGGAGGTACTATGGGTACCAATATTTTATAAAAATGTAATCTTGAAGTTTAGGAAAGTTAAATGACTTGCTTTTAGTCGCATTGCTAAAAGATGCAGGAGTCAGGATTCAAATCAGTCTATCTGGCATCAAAGTCCCCACTTTTAAACACAGTCGTTAACTTTTCTCTATGTGGAGGTGCTTGGAAAGGCAGTACCGTGAGGGACTGTTTGCAAGCACTGAGTGACAGGATACGTTCCGAAGAAAATAGGGATGACTGGGGACATCCCTATTAATCCTCTCTCTCATTGCCCGTGAATCAACTTTCCCCTGCTAGGGATGGTTGTCCCCTATCCAGGTATAATGCTTCTGTTGTCCAGAACGGTCTCGTCCCGGGCCCTGGAACTAGATGATCCTCTTTCCCCTCCTACAATTGTTGCTTTTCAAGGGCTACCTTCCTCCTTCCACCAACAATTGGATTCTTCTCCCACATTTTCCGACCGTCTCTCGCCCCCCTGCCCCCGAGATGGTCTCTCCCTAGTTCCCAGAACTGTGCGCTATTTTGGTTCCCTTCTCTCGCGGCAAAACTGGCTTCTCCACCCTTCGCTTTAGCCCCCTCCCGGACGCCCTCCGCACGGTCTCCCCGCCTTCCTGGCCACGCTCACAGGGTCCTTGGCCACAGTGAAGAGGAGGTCTCCCTCGCGGTTGTACTTGATCTGAGTAATGGACCGCTCATGGCCCTGCAGCAGGATCGGCTTCTGTGGGAACAGGACGGGAGCGTCAGCGCCCGGAATCGGGCTCCTGAGCCAGCTCGGAACCCTCATCCCGGCACCCCACCCCCAATATCGCTCACCATTCCAACGGCGGCGCGAGAAAAGCAGCAGCGTGAAGAGGACCGGAAGAGCCGTGACGCCACTTCCGGGTTATGGGTCTCAGCCCTTTCGTTCCCGGAAGTAGAAGACAACTGCGTTGCCATGGCGGCGTCTCTAGGTGGGTAACCGGCCCCGCCCCTCCTTGAACTTCCCGACCCCCGCCGAGAGTTTATTTCCTCCCCACCTCTACTGCCCAGTTCTACCCCCTGCTACAACTCCAGACCTCAGCCCCATGGACTGATGTCTCCGGCCTCCCTGAGCCTGCCCTAGTCACGCCCTCCCCGCCCCCCCAAGTTACACCCGGCCGTCGGAATGCGAAGGAGGGATATACAGGAAGTGGCCAGGGGAGGACCGGATCGGGATGAGAAGTTAAGAGAGGACCGGACTGGGCGGGCGGCCGGCGAGGGAAGACAAGGTGACTCGAACCTCTATCCAGGGCAGGTGCTGGCACTGGTGCTGGTGGCCGCTTTGTGGGGTGGCACGCAGCCGCTGCTGAAGCGGGCCTCCACCGGCCTGCAGCAGGTTCAGGAGCGGTCGTGGACCCAGCAGTTGCTGCAGGAGATGAAGACCCTCTTCCTGAATACTGAGGTGCGTCTGTGAACCGCCCCTCTCTCGGGGGTGGCCGCTAAGAATTTGGTCTTTGGAGTCAAAATCCAGGCTCCACCACTTACAAGCCAGATGCGTTTGGATGCATCACTGTCCTCTCTGCGCCTAGATTTCATTATCTGTAAAAGAGGATAATAGTAACTGCCTTATAGGGCAGTTGTGAGGATTACCTGAGGTAAGGCACATTGAGCACATAGCATTGGGCCTAATACATAATAAGTGCTCAATCCATGACTGCTGTTGTTATTGTGATTCTTCGGCAGGCCTTACAGAGCTAAGGCTTGGAACTCAAATTGTCCCTGGGCCGGGAGGATGAGGAGAAGTAGGGAAAACTGCCTCTGCCTCCAAGGCTTCCAGTCTAGGCTAGTGGGAAAGACAAGACATGGACACAACTACCTCTCAGGGCTAAGGGCTATGAGAGAGGTACAGATAAAGTTCTGTTTCAGAGGTGGGAGGCTGCAGCTGTAGGACTTAGGGGAGACTTCTGGGGAGGGGGGCGACATTGGCACTCAGGACCTGGCAGGATGGAGAGGATGGGAACTGACACCTGAGGGAGAGGACATTCCAGGGTGAAGGCATGGAGTTCAGTCAGTAACTCTTTCCCTCTTTGCCCTGGAAAAGCCCTTCTCAGAGGACTGAATGCTCCTTGGGCCCTTCTAACCACTCTCCCTCTAAGGAAAGGCAGATGCTAGAAGCTCAAAGAAGGCAATGCTCAGTCTAGCAACGGCTCTGAATGCAGCTTTCCTGTTTCCAGTACCTGATGCCGTTCCTCCTCAACCAGTGTGGCTCCCTTCTCTACTATTTCACCTTGGCATCAACAGGTAGGTCTCTGGCTTGGAACTGCTCTACTAATGGCAGAGGCCACGAGAGAGGCATTTTGGGGAGGGACCTTGAAATATCTTGTTCCCACCCATGAGGGAGAGTCCACTTTCTTGTGTTCTCTCTTTGCACCCTGTTCTCTGAGCAGTTTGGAACAGTGGGCTGGTTACCGACTATGCTGCCAGCGCTAGGGCTGGTTTGAAGCCTGGCAGTCTTGAGCGGCAGCAGAGGCGGAAGAAAGGTTTATCTTGCTTTTCCAAGTGTTAGCTTTGACACTTTTGCTTCCACTGTGGTACCTGTCTGACCTTGAGCAAATCCTTATTTGAGCCTCGGTTTTATATGATCTGCTTTATAACATGAAGGATTAAATTTAATAATGCATGAGAAGCATCTGGCACACAGTAGGAGCTAAATATAATTTCCTTTCCCCCAGTGTTTGTTGACTGCCCTCTATTGCATCAGATACTCTGCTAGTTTTATATATTTTGTGTAATTCCTGTCATGACCCTGCAATGCAGACTTGAAGATACATAAATCACACAAAATGTTACATTAAAAAATATGAGAGATGTACTCACCAGATGCAGTGGATGTGTCATGATGATGATAGAGTGTTACTGTGGGGGGAGTGGTGGGGTGGGGATGGTGGGGGTGAATGGGGACCTCATATTTTTTTAATGTAATATTTTTTAAAAAATGAATAAATAAAATAAAATTTTTAAAAAATTATATTTTTAAAATAAATATATATATATATGAGCTTCCCATATACCCTACTCCCCACACCCCTCATTCCTCCCACATCAACAAATTCTTTCATCAGTGTGGCACAGTCATTGCGTTTGATGAATACATTTTGGAGCACTGCTACACAGCATAGGTTATAGTTTACATTGTAGTATACACTCTCTCCCAGTCCTTTCAGTGGGTAATGGCAGGATATTTAATACCCTGCATCTGTCCCAGTATCATTCAGGACAACCCCAAGTCCCGAAAATGCCCCCATATCACACCTCTTTTTCCGTCTCCCTGCCCTCAGCAACTCCTGTGGCCACTGTCTCTACATTAATGATATAATTTCTTCCATTGCTAGAGTCACAATAACTCTATAGTAGAATACCAGTAAGTCCACTCTAATCCATATTTTATTCCTTATTCACTAGACTTTTTAAAGTTTGTTTTCAGTAGTCAGTCTCTTGAAGTGTCAAAACTAAGGAACATGGGAAGCGGATGTGGCTCAACTGATAGAGTGCCGCCTACCATATGGGAGGGTCCAGGGTTCCATACCCAGGGCCTCCTGACCTCTGTGGTGAGCTGGCCCACTTGCAGAGCTGCCATGTGCAAGCAGTACCGTGCCACTCAGGGGCGCTCGCGTGGGGGGTACCCCACGCGCAAGGAGTGCACCCTGTAAGGATTGCCGCCCCACATGAAAAAAGCGCAGACTGCCCAGGAGTGGCACCACACACGGAAAGCTGACACAGCAAGATGACGCAACAAAAAAGAGATGCAGTTTCCTGGTGTGGACCGAGGATGCAAGCAGACACAGAAGAACACAGCGAGTGGACACAGAGATCAGACAATGGTAGGGGGAGGGGGAGAAATAAAATTAAAAATAAGCCTTTTAAAAAAACAAAATTAAGGAACAGATCATGGCCTATGGTGACCTCTACTCTGTGGGGCTGTCTTGACCAGATACCTGGCCTCCCACTTCTGCCTTTTTTTTTTTTTTTTGTCTTTAACTCCACCAAGGCCCATGCCTAAGCTGAAACAGAAACAAAATGTGCTTCCCCTGCTCTTTTAGTTTGTGCATAGCCATATGGTTCAGTAAAGGCACAGGCTTTGGAATCAGGCAGACCTTGGTTTAATTCCTCAATTTGTGTGACTTATTTGAGCCTTTGTTTCCTTTACCTGTGCAAAATGGTGATAATACTCTCCCTGCAGTGTTGTTGTAAGGATTAAATGGGATAAAGTATACAAATCACACCTAGCACATAGTATGTACTTAATAAACGGTGGCTGTGCTTGGCCTCACTGCCCTCATGCCACTGCATTCCTTGGGCTTTAGGTGTTCGTTTGATCTGCCGTCAAACCAGGATGGGGGCGGCGGACTTGGCCCAGTGGTTAGGGTGTCCGTCTACCACATGGGAGGTCTGCGGTTCAAACCCCGGGCCTCCTTGACCCGTGTGAAGCTGGCCCATGCGCAGTGCTGATGCACGCAAGGAGTGCCCTGCCATGCAGGGGTGTCCCCTGCGTAGGGGAGCCCCACGCGCAAGGAGTGTGCCCCGTAAGGAGAGCTGCCCAGCGCGAAAGTGCAGGCTGCCCAGGAATGGTGCCACACACACGGAGAGCTGACACAAGATGACGCAACACACACACGGAGAGCTGACACAAGATGACGCAATAAAAAGAAACAGATTCCCATGCCGCTGACAACAACAGAAGCGGACAAAGAAGATGCAAATAGACAATAGAGAACAGACAACTGGGGTGGGGGGGCGGTAAGGGAAGAGAAATAAATAAATTTTTTTTTAAAAAACCTGCTATGTATTTCACAACTTAAGCTCCCTTATTAAAAAAAGCAAAGGAAAAGAAAAAAACAAACAAACCAGGATGGTCCCAGACCTCAGGGATATGATCTTCATCTCGGAATACTGAGGGAGCACTGAACTTAGAGTCAGAAGACCTGGGTGAGTCCTAAATTTTGCTGTGACTTCACCTGAAAAATGAAGGGCCATCCTGATGATGAAATGAACATGTTTTGTGTCTAGAAAGACATTTTTTACATCTCAGGGATTCTTTTTTCTAACCACCCAGATCTGACGCTAGCTGTGCCCATCTGTAACTCTCTGGCCATAGTCTTCACGCTGATTGTCGGCAAGGTCCTTGGAGAAGATATTGGTGGAAAACGTAAGTCAGGCCACAGCAAATGTGGCAAGCAGCTACTTGGGTCTTTACATAACAGGATTAGTTTCTTTCTAGACCCCATCTCCCATGGATGGGTGGGGAGAGGGCTTCCCCATCCTGCCCCCTTCCTCTGGCTCTCCAGCCTCCAACTCTCTTGTGCTTCCTTGTGGCCAGTATTTCCTTCCCCTGGACAGTCTGGCAGAGGTTGGGGGCGGGGATTGGGACCAGACCAGACCTGAGCCCTGCCCCGAGGCCTGTACCAGCTCTTACTGGCATGGCTGGGCTCAGAGGCCCTCAATTTCTGCCCATTATCCCAGGAGCAGTCGCAGGCATGGTGCTCACCGTGACAGGAATTACACTCTGCATCACAAGCTCAGTGAGCAAGACCCAGGGGCAATCGACTACCCTTTGAGTGGGAAGACCCCATCCTACAGCTCTGCTGACTCCAGGAAGCCCCTAGAACATGAGGTACAGGGCAGTGAGCAACAGATGTAGCACTTCCCCCCTCTGAGTCGCAGCTTCCTCATCTCATATGGGGATAACACCTACCTCATGGATCACAGTAAGACAACATGAATGAAAGGATTTTGTATCCTTCGAGTGCTGTCCAACTGCTAAGATTTAGCACAGAAGACTTCACACCCTCAGCAACCTTCCTGGCCCACCGTCATCTCGGCTCCCCCCCCAGCCACCATGACTATGGCCTGCTCTGGGCCATCACAGCAGTGGGCTCCATGAACCGCAGAACTCCAGCTACAGCCTTTGAGCCAGAAATGCAAATGGGAAGGTGCATCAGAAGCGGCAGGTATAGAGGAGATGAGCTGTCTGTCGACCTTGCTTGTCCCACCCATGAGGTGAGGGGGGAATCCTTGAATGCCCAGGTCCTCTCAAATGGGTAGACAGTTGTGAGCCCCAACACTGCCCACATGCAGCAGGCAGCACAACACCTAGCAGCAGTAGCCTTCAATAAATCTGTGCTAAACAGACAAAGGTTAGCAAGTATTCTTTTATTGTGATAAACCCACTCCCAATTTTGTGGTCTCTCCCTCATTCTCAGTCTGCACTCCTTTCTCTGGCCAGAGAAGACCAAAAGGAAATGGCCTCATAGCTTGGGCTGCTCAGAGAAGAAGACTGGCTGTGGGCTGGGATGCAGAAGTGCTGGGAAGGGTTGGGGAGGCCAGAGGCTACCCTGTTAGCCAGGGGAGGTACAGGCTCCTTGGGAACAGACTGCTGGAGGCTGAGGACAAAATGTGGCTGCAGAGTAGTGGTCCCCAGTTCCTGGCTGGAACTGCTGGCGCTCAAGATGGCAGAGTAGGGGCTGAGGCTACCCCAACCCAGAACGGTTGTTTCCCAGGAACAGGGCCTCTTCCACTATCTGTGCTGACTTCTGGAGACATGAAATGGAGCTATGAGCATCCTCTGGCCAGCCGATAGCCCTCAGCAGGGAGCTCACTGACCCCAGGAAATGAGACTTTTAGAAATCAGGGTCTGCCCCCTCATTTAACAATGTAGGAAGTAGGGTTCTGTGATGTTGGGAGAGTCACAAGGAAGAACTGTTCCTGGAGCCCAGGTCTTCCAGTTGCCAGCTCAGAACTCCTCCCTTTCCGACAGACTGCCTCCAGCCCCAGCCCACCTGATCCAAGGGCTTCTCTGTCCAGGTGTCTTCATCATCAGCTACTTCCTGGGCCCCTGCTGTTTCTCTCCTTGGGTGGGGAGCCTTGTATACTCCCTTGACTCCTAATGAGGAGGCAACATAGGCTGATGTCCAAGCTGAGGAGCCCTTGGCATTCTTTCCCTTGACCTTCTCCACCAGCCCCTTCCCCTCCCCTGAGCCTGCACCACACTTCTCATTACCTCTGGATGGCAGAGAAGCTAAGAGGAGGGTCTTTGGCCCCCAGCCCCATCCCTTCCAAATCTTACCCCAAGTCTCATCCCTTTGGGTTGAGCAATACCCTCTTCACATGCTGAGTCCCTGTGAAGACGTGAGGGACTAGATATGCAGATGGGGGTGTCAGAGACAGTTCTGCTGAGGTCAGTCAGCTGTTCCTGGGATTCTGCTCCCATGGACCTCCCCCACAACAGCAGAGACCATCCTATGTCATGTTGGAGTGTAGCTGAAAAGGGCCTGGGCCCCAGGGGACCCTCACCTGATAGAATTGAGAGAATAGGGAGTTTGCTTCTCTGCTGAATGGGCTGCTGGGGTCTCGCAGAGAAAGATGGCTCAACTTGGCTTGGTTCCTTTGGAGAGGGCTGGGTTGCCTGTGCCCTGTGGCCATGGGCCTGTAGAGGAGCACTGGGCTTGGGCCATGTGTGCTGGCTGTTCTTACCTTCTCTACACCCCAATCCGGACCTCCTTCAAAGTGCCTCTGATGTGTCCATCTTCGTAGCCTGAATCCTCCCTTCCTGCTCACTTTTCCCATCTGGCCACCATACTAAGGGACAGAATAGCTGATGCCTGGCACTTAGAAATGCCCAGTGGAACCAGACTGTCACACCACTACCCTCGACTCCCCCTGCTCACTGGCTCATTTCTTGGAAGAGTTCAGGGCTTGCGTAGGACATGGAGCCCCTAAGCTCTTGGACCCTGCTCTGCCAGATGTGCCCGTTCTCTCCTAGCATCTAGCCTGCCAAGAAGGAAGTAGGTCTAGCAACTCCTGAAGACCTTCATAGGGCCTGGAGGAGCTGGCCAGATCAGGTTCCATTAATGACACTCAATAACTGAACAAATCACTCCTTTCCAAGTTTTCTCCTCTGGAATATCTCTTTCACAAAATTAGTGAGATAAAGTCAGAGCTTGAGCTGGAGGAGTCAGCCAGTCACTCCCCTTCCTTTTCAGCCCTCCAGCCCCTGCATCACCTACCCCCTGCCTGTGGCATCTAGACTTCGGGCCTGGGGGATGCCTGCAAGAAAGAAAGGCTGTAGTAGCTGGAGGAGGACATGATTCTGAGAGCACACAGACCAGAGGCTGACTTCCTCTGCTCTGGCTGCGACCCTCCACCTCATGCAGACATACCAGCAGCCCGTGGGCAGCAAGGGGCTGGGCACCAGCAGCTCCAGATAGGGCAGGGGCTTGAACTCATCCTCTCCAACAGCCACGTAGTAGCGGCCACTCACCAGAGCTTCCCCTGCTGACAGTGGGGACCCCTCCAGGGTGCAGAGTCTAGGAGGGAGAGTGAGGTGAATGGGACAAGGGCCAGTGGACAGGATGCCTCATCATATTCGGCAGACTGAGGGTGTGAATACAGCTATTCCTAGGGGTACCCTCTGGCTGCTGGACCCCTGAGCACCAGGGTCAGTCACCAAGGCTTGGCCCTGGTTCTGAGAGCCGAGCCAGAGGGACTTTGCCCTGGTGTAGGAGGAAGTCTCATTTGAGGGAACATGGTTTCCTTTTGCCTTTTCATCCTCAGAGACAGCCCAGACCAGTGAGAAGTCTCCCCTTTGGGGACTTTGGGCCTCCCCAGTCCTCATACTCACTTGCATACAGCCCCGCTCGGCAACTTGGCCTTTTTGGTTAGGAGCTTCAACACTGTTTCCCAATCCTGGCTGGCAGCAGGGGATAGCTTCAGGCCAAATGGAGGGCTTAGCAGATCCCCATTCCTGAACACACTGAGACAACAAGCATCCTGGTAAGGGGGAAGGGTCCCCAGGGCCTGTTGCCCCCATTCAGGCTCCAGGACTCCCAATGTAAGGGAGGAAGAAGGGTAGCAAGGAGCCAGAAGATGGTCCAAGGCTCTTGAATTGGGTCGTTTTCACCCATCAGGCATTGTGGGCTTTTATAATCCCACCAGTGACCAGAGGTTCCTGGAACAAACTCACCCCCATTTCTTGGTGTCCCTGAAACAAATAGCCCTGCTCCCTGACAGCAGAACTCACTGGATATAGCAGGGGGCACCTGCAGGCAGCCACCTTCCAAGGGCTCCATCACACAGCTGGTGAGTCACAGGAGGACCCTGAAAGCCAAGTCAGTCCCCAAGGTCAAGAGAGTGAGGGGCTCCATTTAGGTGGATCAGCCCAGGTGGGTGGGGTAAAGGCAAGGTACCAGACCAGGGTGGGGGCTGGTAAGGAGGGATGAAGACTGGTCACATCTTTCAGCAAAGGTGCTTCTACTTCCCCTGTCACTTCATTTCCTACCTACCTTCATGTTGGACAGCTGTTTCTTTGGGGGACCACAGCCTGGAGATAAAGTAAAAGGCTGGGAAAGGAGCAAGGGAGTTCTGTACCCTAGGAAAGATGACATCTAACTCCAGAGTGGGCATGGGAGTGCCCACCATGGAACTGGGAAGATCTTGCTGTTCCCAGGGCCCCTGGCTACCCAGACCAATTAGGGGCAATCCCAGGAGGGGTGGGAAGACAGGGGCTGGGGGACAGCCTTCCCCAGGACTCACTAGTAGTCTGCTGCTCTTCCTACCTGGATCCTTCCCTCTGGGAGGTAAATAGCTGAAAGAACAGATAGATCACAGGTCATTTTGGTACACCTGGGGCCTCAATAGCCCAGCAGCTGCTGAAGTATGGGGCTGGAACCCAAGACACCAGCTTTCCCTCCCCACTGGAATAGCCTGTTCATCTCAGTCCAGAAACAGACGCTGGCACTTGAACCTGTCTTTCTCAGTGCCCTGTGTCAGGCTGGGAACCCAGACTGGGGTCTCAGGGTCAAACCAAAAGATCAAAGGGTCAAGAGAAACTACTTCATTAAACTCTGCATAATCCCAGGAATTTTCTCATTTGTGAGATAGGTGGTTTTATCTCCATTTTGAATGAGACACAGGAAAGTTAAGTGACTCACCCAAGGTTACACAAGAAGTTCCAGAGCCCAGATTCTCAGTCCACCTAGCTCCCAGCCCTTTGCTCTTGGCATTATAGTAAGCAATCTCAGCTGAGAATGATGGGGAGGGCCTGGAGTTGGAAGCTCAGATGTCACATTCTGCCACCTTAAGAGACACAGCCTCACCCTGCCCTGATCTGCCAAGCACAGCAGGGAGGAAGTAACAGCTGGATTTAGAGGCTCTGGTGGTGGTGGTGGTAGGGGATCTCATCAAGAAGACCTTTTAGGAAAAGGTGTAGGAGAATGTTTTCCTTCCTACAAGCTGGTCCTGGCTGTCACTGGCATAAGCATCAGTACCAGACAGACTTCAGTTTGAACTAAGGCCCAGTTATTTGTTACTTGTGTACTCTTAGGCAGGTTACTTAACTGCACCGTTTTTCCCTTCTAACTTCTTATCATGGTATTTCCCCTTCTGATGAGGATAAAACCACTCCCTTCATGGGGTAGTATTAAATGAGAAAAGTGTATAAAGTACCTGGTACATACGTAGTCAATACTGGATAAATGCTATTGCAGTTATTTCCCTCCCTAGGCCACATGCCTGACCAGCCCCACCCCACTTACTGGAGCTTGCGGAACCGTTCCAAGCCAGCAGCCACATACCATCCTCCATTCTGCAGGTCTGCGAGGTTGGTGACAGGGTGGCCATGACAGGGCGTGTAGAGGGCACGTACAGCCAGTGGGGCCTGCACAGCCAACGTCACCTCAGAGAGGAAGGCCTCCAGGGTGGGGAAGCGGCGCTGAGTCACCACCAGTTGGCGGCCTGGGTAGAAGGGGTCCCCGTTCCTGTACACCATTACCCTCTTGGCCCCTGGACTGCCATTCGCCATAGTGTATCCTCAGCCAGAGACGCGGAGCTGTTGCCAGGGAACAAAGGCAGGGCTGGAAAAAGTGCCAAGTCCTACCCTCTTGCCCAGGAAGGCAGGGAGAGCCTCTGCAGGAGCATATATGTGCATTTGAGGTTTCATGTGACCTGCCTCTGACAAGGCGTCACAAGAGGCAGGCAGATATGATCACCAAGTAGAGAAGAAACCCTGAAGCTCAGAGAGGGGCCCACAATCATAGAGTAAGAGAGAGGAAAGATCAGGCTTACACACAGATGCTCCAGTACCTGAGGAAGAAGCAGCATCTCTGGAGCCTCCCTGCTACTCCCAAGGATGAGCTCAGAAGTGGATCAGCTTTAGGGGTCTTTCCCCAAGGATGGCTAGATCTGCTTGTGGGCCATGGCAGAGGATGAAAACAGCCAGCCTCAGAGTCCAAGAAAAATCTTTATTCTATATCAGGGCCCACACTTTACTTCCCCCAGGTAACTACCTGTCCTGAAACTTGAATTGAACCACAGGCAGAGGGTAAAAGGGTCTCCTCTTCCAATACTGGTGCCAGCTCTTTGCTGCAGCTTTGTACAAATCACAGTGGCCAGGGACAGAGAAAGGAGGTAGAGCTGGTACCCAGGATTGGGTCTTGCCCCTTCATAATATCCCTCTTGGAACCTAGCCCTCCCATCTAGGATCTAGCCCCATGGTCCTGTTTTCCATGGCCTGTCCCTCCTGTGGTCCTCTCCTAAACAGTATGACCCTGTGGAAAACATTCTCAGGCAGCCTTGATCTCCACGTACAATCATCTGGTTCGTCCATCTGTCACGGCTAGGCTCACTGGAGGTTCCATCTGTGGACATTCCATCATTGGAGGTCTGGCACGTCGGTGGTTTAGTGCTCCAGGGATCCAGGTTGCTATGCTCTGGTCCTGCCAACGTCCTATCCCAGATGATGTGGTTCGTGGTCTAGCTCTTTGGCAGTCAGGCTCTTGGTGGTTCAACCCTCTGGAAGACCTGTCCTCAATACTTGGGTCCTCAGGGAGTGAAGGCAGCTGTGTCCTGGCCTTCCCAGAACAGTGGCCCTTGGGTTTGAGGCTTTTGGGGGCCTGGTCATCCAAGAGTTTTGTCAGCTGCAGGCAGTTCCCTCTGTAAGCCTGTCCTCTGTGGTCTGGCTCTTTGGTGAGCCTGTCCCCTGTGGCCTGACTGTCTGATGATGTGGGCAGCTGGGGTCCAGCTTTCCTGTAACAAGGTTCCCTGTACTTGGCCCCAGCAGTGCCTTTGTCTGTGGTGGCCAGACAATCTAGAGATGTGTGGGATTGTGATTTGACCCCCCAGCAGGAGTCATCTGCATGTTCCAGCTCTCCAGTGGCCCTGTCTTTGTAAGGCTGGTCCTCCAGTGGTGGACTTGGTTGTGACCAGGCCCTCTCACAGGCTTGTCCCTGGTGGTCTGGGCACATGCTGGGCTTGTCTCTGGTCTGGCTCACCTCTGGGGATCTCAGTGTTTGTTTGAGAATTAGGTACTGTTGGGGAGAGAGAACAGACATGTACCAAGTCCTGCTTGGGCATGGTGGGAGGCCTTCCCCTTCCCTTCCCCTACCCTTGGCACTAAATGTGTAGAAAGGATTCCAAGTCAGTGCCCACCTCCTTACGGCTATTGATAGCCTGTTGCAGCCACAACAGTTCCATGGCCAAGTGGCTACGGTGCTGCTGGAGCTCCTGGAGCTCAGGCTGGCTGAGCGGCAATCCTGGAACTGCAACGTCTGTGAAGGAGAGAAGGAGAGCCTTGAGGGGTAGATGCTGGGCATTGGCCTAACCTTACAACACTGGCAACTTCTCCCTGCCCACCTGTGTGTTGCCCCCAACCAGGCAGAGGAAAGAGGAAGGGGATGCAGTTTATCTAGTGAAAGCCTTTCACTTTTCAGATAGGGAAGTTTAGGTCCAGAGAGAAACAGGAGTTTGCCCTAATGTAGGCAGAGGAGGTACCTGTGTTCTCCATCCTTGATGAGTCTCTTATCTCCCCTTGGCTGAGACTCCTGGTTTCCCTGCTCTGCTCAGCCTGAAGCCAGGAACTATTGTCTCTGCAGGAAAAACTTCCTGGGTTTGTTGAGGTCTCTCCCGACTCTTTCAGCACCATCTCCTCCCAGGGAGCCTCTCTCTCAGGCTCTTTACATGGGACATGGTGCCATTGTTTCTGCTCAGAATGTGGCACACTCCTTCCTGCTTTCCACATCTGATGGGATTTGACCTTCTGAGAAATCAGTTGGAAAGGTATGAGCCCCAAGGCTACCCACACTCCCTTCCCGCCACGAATGTGGGTGCCATGATCCAGCAGACAAACTGGTGAGGATTAAGGATTGTGGGTGTGAAAGGGTGGGTCTGCTGCCTCTTCAGTGAGAGAGGCATGTCAGCAGAAGTGGGTTCCACCAGTCACTTGAATCACCTTGCCCAAGTCCCTCCTTCCTTTCTCCCCCTGGGGTGATTACCACCTCTGAGAGAAATCGGGGCCTGGGAATCCAGCCCTCTGTCCACTGCAGACTGCCCAGGTCCCCCTCGATCTCCTGTACTACGGCCTCGTACTCAGCTCGAAGACTCTGGAACTGACGTCGGACCAAGAAGCCCCGGACGCAGGCCTGATGTGGAGAGTGAGGGAAAAGAAGACTCTTATCACTGCAAGAAAGGGAGTGTCCTGGGGAATTCTCCTGGAGTGGTCATCCGGGTCTCTGCAAGAGGGGACACGACCACCAGGAAAGGACGCTGTGTTGGGGATCTGGGAGCTCACGGGAGGATGCTGTATTGTAAGTATCCCGCCCTCTTCGCTTTAAGCCCTTCCCGCCATTTCCCCGATCCCTACAGAAGTGTGTGGTGGGAAGTGGGGTCGCGAGGGGAAATCCATGTATCCCACCATTCTTCGGGGCGGTGGGGGTGGATCACTATCTCCAGAGGCTGGTACGCGCGGGTAGGGGACTGAATGCGCGAGCTTCATCTCGCTCGAAGGTCCAGTCGGAAATTTCCTGGGGAGAAACCAGACGCACCCATTCCTCGCCCCCCGCACCTGCAGCACCGATACTTTCCGGACCAACTGCTCCAGCTCCATTCTGGCGTCAACGGCCCTACAGGCCACCCGCGCGCCTGCGTAGTGCGTCATCAGCCCGCGCCGCTCTGCGTCAGAGCAGGCCCCGCCCCCGCTGTCTGCACCGCGATCTTCTCCTCCCGACTGGAGACTCCTCCCCACCCCTTCACTCGCGTGGTGCCCGCACTCCAGGTTCCTCTACTAGAGCCGCACCGGGAATGCCAGCCCACCTGAGCGGGACTTCCCAAAGGGTGTTGCGGAGAGGGGTCTCCGCGAAGGCCTGAGCCAATGGCGCATCCGCGGTAAAGACGCAACGAGAGGAGGGACGACACGGAGCTTGCTTTCTTTCGGGTTTAATTCCATCCAGTGCCCCCCTCCCCCATAGCACCTGGGGGGCCGCGGAATACCCGCCAGAATCCGTAGAAAGTCACAGTTTGAAGGGAATGAGAGGGGGCAGTCGGCCTGGGTGGGACATCTACACAGCTGACTGCTCCTCAGGCTCAGCGTTCTCGGCCAGGTGCAGCTTCTGTCTGTACCAATCAAGGATCGTGACGCCTTGGACCCAGTCCTTCCTCTCACCCCCATCTTGCCATCCTGCACAGGCTTAGTTTCCCCGACTCTGCAGAGGGCCAGGGGCCATGTCTTTGGGGCTGCCCATGGTCTGAGGCTACGGTCCTGTCTGCCCTGCTTGCTAGGTTTCCCTCTTCTCTTGACCCAGACCATGCTATCTCTGGGTCAAATGAGCTGTGGATCGGCGAGCCAGACTATGAGGTGTGAGTGTATGTGTGTGCGCGCGCGATTTTTGACTGAGAACTAGATGGGGAGGAGGTAGTCTAAATTAGCAAAAATAAATGTTCAATACTGAAAGAGCAGGAGAGCTTCAGACACACTTTGCCGTGGATTGGTGTCACTTAAAGTATTTTATCAGTAGGTGAAACATTCCCCACAACCACTGTCTCTCCCCTGCTCCTCTACCTGGGTGGGGGCAGTTAGTGCCTAATTCTGACTGAGTAGGGCTGAAAGGGACTGATGGTTGTTTGTGACTACTCCTGAGAGGTGGGGAAGAGGAAATTGACCTCATCTCCAGTGCTGCCACTCGCCACTCACTCTCTGCCAGGTTCCTTGGAAAGGATACATAGAATTGCTAAGATCTTCCAGCTATCGATAGAGAGAGAAAGGGAAGTTTCTGTCAGAAGGGACACCACGTCAAACCCTAGATGCTTGGGGGCCATCTTCTGATGGGGGTTGAGGAGCTCAGAACTCTTGGATCCATGCACCCCTAAGTTTTCAGGGACCAGGAGTGGACTTGGGAGCATGTGCCTCCCCTCCTCCCGCCATAGTCCTCTCAGGAACCGAAGTATCCAGCCCTGACTCACATTGCTAAGCAGCTGGTCCAGGTTGCGGTCAGCCATTGTCTTCTTCTGCTCCTCAGGCAACCCCTCAGTGACACCATCCTCTTCCTCCTCTTCCTCTTCCTCTTCCCCACACACATCCAGGCTGAAGTGCAGCCGGGCCAGCTTCTCCTGCATCTCCCGCACGTGCTCCAGCTGCTCGAAGGAGCATTCCTTCCCTGGAAAGCCCCTGTCTGAGCCTGGCACGAGGTGGGGACCCCACCCTGGAGACCAGGCCCTCCAGCTCCACCCACATCCCCTCTAGGCTCTACCCCCAGGACTCACCAAAGGCCTGCAGCCGGCCTGAGTGAAAATCATTGAGCAGGTTCAGCAGTCCCCCCTCCATCTCATAGACATCAGTCACCTCAGTCAGGAAGGAGTGCTGCAGGGGGGTGCCCACGGAGCCACTCCCACCTCCGGCCAGCACTGGGCGGCATTTCTCCTTGACTACCCTGGATGGAGTGGGGTGGGCATGACCATGGATCATAGGTTGGGGGGCAATCACACACCCCTAGATCTTTTGTGCCATCTGTCTATACAGTAATTCATTTGCCCACTCACCCACCAATATTAATGGATGTTTGTTCTCTGGCCCTGCCCGAAGAACGGGTTGGTAGAGGGTAGAGAGTGGGGTGAGGAGAGGATGTGAGGGCGATCTGGCTGTGACATCTGTCACCCCATTGATTGCCAGGTTGATTCGGCTGATCTGGCTGGCTAGGCAGGTGTCCCCTTCCTCCCTCACTGCTCCATGTGTGTCCCTCCTGAAGCTGCGCGCTCAGTCAAGAGGACAACCTTCCCCACTAGAAGAGGACCGTTCTTCGGTCAAAGGTATATGAGTAGCTTTGCTCCCCTGCTAGAACCTCCAAACAAGCTCTCAAGAGAGTGGGGTGAGGAGAGGTGAAGGTAAGAGGCTCTTTTTTGCAAATGACAGTCACACCCAGAGCCATGCCTGGAAGAGGGCTACTGGGTTCCTTTCTGAGCCTCTCACCTCATTCCTCCTGGGACCCTGGGTGAGTCAATTGTCTTCCCTGGGCATGGTGAATTTGTTCCATGGGGACAGTTAACCCCTTCTTGCCACCCAGGCCATTTTACCCATCTCCAAAATATCTTCCTGCCCCTCTTTTACTCCCAAACTGTTTTGAGCTCTCTTGCCCTCAGGATAACACTGAAAGCTCTTCCCAGCCTGGCCCACCTGCCATCTGCCTCTCCAGTTGCATTTCCTATTTCTGCTGTAGACCTGAGCTTTCTCTCTGGTCTAGTGCTGACCATCCAGAATAGGCCTCTCAGGTGATTTTATTTGGAAAGAGTTGGTGAAAAAATGTATTTTGTTTAGTGGGAAGCAAACATGGACACATAGAGGAGAATGCAAATTCGCAATCATTACAAAGAATCAGCTTCCATCCTCATTTCCTGTTTTCTAATATTCCAGGGTCAGCAAACCACCTGCAGTTCCCTGACCCTTCCAGGTAATCTCTCTTCCACATTAGTGCCAGGCAGGTCTGTTGGCCTGGAATGTTCTTCCCCTCCATTGTGCCCAGCAGCCTTCTCTGACTCTTGCCTCCTGGCAGGGTTGCTCACTCCCTCCTCCGAGGAATATCATCACATTATTTGTGATCCCAGCGACCCACCTGGGCCCTCTCCCCAAACGCTTGAGGGCAGAGCCTGGGTGTGAGTCATCTTTGAGTTCCCAGGGGCTAGCTGAGCATAGCCCTAGGGAAGGCATCAGTTATTGTTTAGTAATAGAAGGCTGAGCCCCCTCCCCCTTGCCTTCCTCCTCACAGAGAACCAGAGCTGGGGTCTTTCCCTTCCTGCCCTGCTTCCCCTCTTTACCCACCTTTTGAACTTGGCCCGCTGCTTGGGGGATGGCAGATGAGGGAGTCCCAGGGCCAAGGAACCACTGTGGCTGGTGGGCACAGGGACCCTACGTAGTGTGCCTGGAGCTTGGGCTGGCTGGGTCAGGCAGGGCTTGGGACTCCTCTTCTTCTTCTTGTCGTCCATTGGGTGCTGGCTGGGCCTCAGGCCCTGGGAGGGAGGCAGCCCTGCTGAGATAGTGAGGGGCACTCTCAGTCCTTCACCTAGCAGCCCCTGAGAGCTATAAAGGAAGGGCCCTGGGACCTTGGTACTTTCCCCTCACAACTGTTAGGGCCTTGCTGCCCCTGCCCCCTTGCTGTGGGGGCAGGGCCAGATGCCAGTGCCTGTTTCTGGGGTAGTGGATGCACATTTGAGGACCTTCCCCAGCCCACTCCAGATCCCCTTCTGCTCTCCACCCTTGGCCTGAAAATCTATCACTGCCTGAAGGGCCTGGACCAGACACTGTTTTCCTGCTGCTGCTGGGGTTTCTGGTCCCAAAAGCTGAGGAGGCGGGCTGGCAGAGGAAATGTGTATGTGTGTGTGTGTTTGTGTGTGGGGAGACAGGGTGGATTCCAGCTGGCGGAGCACAGCCTATGATTAGCTCACATCCCTCTTTCCCTAGGCAGACGAGGACAAGCCAGGTTAGCAAGGGAGGTGATCAAGGGGGTGCTTGGGAGGTCCCCCGTTGAGCAGTGACCACCCAGGGTTGGGTAACAGCCAAGGAAGCCTGGGCCGGGCTCATTGCGGGGACCCCTCACATAGACACTCCTCCCTCCTTCACCACCCCACCCCACCCCACCCGCAAACAACAGGCAACTCCCAGAAGTTCCTGTGGACATGCTTCCAGAAGCTTCACCCTTCCCAGTAAGAAAATCCCAGCTCGGCTCACAGACCTTCAGCCTCAGCTGCAGCCAGAGCAGGGTGGGTGCTTGTGCTCGGGCAGCTGGCTGGTTGGCTTCCAGCAATGGCTGTGCCTGTGGCTGGCACCGCCCCCAAGGCTCCCATCTGCTAGGGTCTTTCCCTCTGGAGGCCCACCACAGGGGTTTCCCGAGTTGTTCACTCCAGGCCAGGCCGCCGCTGCCTATCCCGACCCTGCACTCTGGGATGATGGTAGTGATGGTGGGGGCATACGCATGTAAACTGGCATGTCGCTGACTGGCACTGAACGGTTTGGTGGCAGGTAGGGGAGGGGAGCTGCATCGTCAGCCCCTCCCTGCAGCAGCTTGACCCAATTAGGGACTTGATAGAAGAACTACAGCAGGCACCCCATCTCCCCAGGAGCGTCTGGGGGCGACCAAGTATCTTATTTCCCACGTTCACGCTCCGAATCCATGTGCCAAATGGATCACTCTGCTCAGAAGCCTGGATCCGAAGTGGAGCGCCAGACCCGAGTCATTCCGCCCCCCTCCCTGGGGCAACTGACCTGGAGGCCTGGGACTGGCGAGATGCTTCCCGGCAGGTTACTCCCGCCCTCAGCTCACTCCTCCCAGGGAACAGGAACCGAGGGAAGCTAAACTGGCAGGAGGTTATTTGCATTTAAAGGGAAAGTGATCTTCTTTAGCACTGGGGATGGTGTTAGATGGGAGCAGCATCCCTGCGTTTATTAAGCTGTTCCTCTCCCCTGACTAAAGTGGCTTTCCTGGTTGTGTGATTGCAATCTAAAAGCACTTTCACATTCCCATTAGTTTTAGACAGAAGCTACAGTCCCTTACAAAATGGTGGTAGCTTTGTCAGAACCAGGAGGGAAGCAGGGGTGGGGGTGGGGGGCTGGAGAGAGAGAAGGTGAGCGTGCAAGAAGTAGCTGAAGGATGAAATTGTAAGCAAAAACTACCGTCTTTTGCATTTTAGATCCCTTAGCCTGTCTTTGGAGGGCAACCTCCTAACAACCGAAAGGAGGACCACATTCTCATACCCATTTGACTGAAAGGTTCCCACCCTTAGCTGCTTTCCTGAAAGCCAGAGGGATCAAGGAACTTGCCCAAAGGGGGAAGGTGAGTGACAGCTGTCACAGACCTCACCCGGGTCCTGCCTTGCTTTTCGCTCGCTTCTCCAAGGCACTGGCTGCCTCCCACAGGAGGGAGTCCCTTGAGCACATTAGCATTACCACCCCGGTAAGCACTGGGGGCTGTGCTCTACCACGGGGAAGTGACAGGACCCGGTCATTTTACCCCTTCCTGCTCCCCAGGCCCAGAAGGCACCAGTGGGAGCATCAGAAGACCGTGTGATTCCCCGTGCTTGACTCCAGACGCCAGGAGCTGAGTGTTGCTGTGCAATAGGGCAGGTATTTAAAGGCCTGGCAGAGGCTCCTGACTCAGGGCCCCAGAGCAGCATCTGATGCAATAGGAGAGTGGCTTGGTCTGGCTGCCCAGCAATCTCAAATAACTGCCCCAGGGGCCACCTTCCCCTCCCACTGGGCACTTCCTGGGGAGGGAACTTCCTGGCTGAGTTGGGGCACTGCCACTGCTGACACCTGGTCAGGCTCTTTCACAGGTGCTTCTAGCACTCAGGCCACTCTGGAAAGGCAGGCATTAATTCAGGACTTTTCAATAACCAAGGGGTTGGAGGGAGGTGCTGCACAGTCAGGGAGGACAAGAGCTGCTGGGACAGCTAGGACAAGTGCCCCACCCAAGCTGCTAGAGGGTGGTGTCTTTCTAGGAAAGTGGCAGAGGGTCTAGGAGCATCCCTGGAATTCCCACCCTCAGCTGCTCCTTTGGGAACCAGAAGTCCGAAGTTATTCTCAGAGCTGATATGCTTGGGAGCTCTAAGATTTGATATGTGCTCTCCTCCTCTTCCCCTCCAGAGGATCTTTTCTGGGAACCGATGTGGTCAGCACAGAAAACAAAAATATCGATCCTTCCTCTGGACCGTGGCTAGGATAGAAGTTCTGCTGGGACTGTGCCAGCCAGTGTGGGGGCGCCACGACCTGGGGAGGCCTAGTGGGAAGGCACTTTGGGTGCTTCTGCTATTTGTCGGGCATTTATGTACCATCCTTTGTGCAGACCAACCAAGGCCTTAGAGACAGAGCAGGGTGTTGGGTGTTCCCATACGGTACCTGTCCCCCACACAGGACCTGGAGGTGAGAAAGCAGCCAGTTCTGGGCCTCAAAAGGCCTATGCCCGGCTCTCAGACCTCCCTGCCCTTCATCCACTTTCCTCAGGGATCTTGCAGATTTCCTGTTTAAACATCTTCAGTGAACCCCCTGCCCCGATTCCCTTCAACCTGGTTCACAGGCCCCAGCCTCGTCTCCTCCCAGTACTCTCCTGTGAATCTGCATTTGTTGGTGAGCCATTTCTAGTTACTCTTTGGGACAAAAGCCCCTTTCTAGTACCCTCCTCTCTTCCCCTGCTGGGTCAGGAAGGCTCCTGCCTCTGTGCTACATCACCATGGACCTTTCTACATTCTAAGTACCTTTTCCTTCACTGGCCTATGAGCCCTCAGAGGACAGACAATTTTTGATTCAGTGATGGCCACACAATTCAGACAGAAACAAGTAAGGCAACAGACTCTTTAATATGGTTTAAAATACATCAAAATCAAACCCCTGGCTGTTGTGAATACCAAGAGAAAAACTGTCAGCACAGCTTCAAATGAGTCTAAGCAGCCAGGTCAGGCCATCAGAGAAGCAGAGTACCAGGGACAGAAGGCAGCCAGCCCCCTGGGTGTGGCTAGGGGAGCAGGCGATGCCTGGCTGCTCCTGGGGTGATCACCTCCGTGCTGTGCGGTGCAAGATGGGGGGGCTGGACAATCAGCTCAGCAGGTCTCCGCCCTCCCCCAGTAGATAACAGGGCAGCCCTCAGCAGGCTCACAAAGGGGGCAGGGGAACCATCTTTACAGAAATAACATTCTTTTACAGAAAGTGCCTGAGCCCAGCCCCTGGTCCAAAAACCTCATGGGAAACAAATAAAAAAGTGCTGCTGATACCTCAGAACCCTGTGTATGTGCAGCTCTCAGCTGGACGAGGTCCTGAACACAAGCCACTGTTAGCAGAGCCAGGAACTCTGGGCTGTGAGCCTCACCTGCTGTGGTCCCCTGGAGGAATAGCTAGCAATCTAAGAAACCAAGTAGAGCAGCTCTTGGTCCTAAAGCTGAGGTCATGTGCACGGGACCTGCCCGGGCGAGGAAGGCACTGGCCTTCATTCATGTACTGGCCACCCCTCTTGCATCTGGTCCAGACCCCTTGCCTGTGTGGGCAGCACCCAGGCACCTGGGCAAACTTTGGAAAGCAGAGCAAGCAGAGCAGCTGTAGTGATTGGTGAGATTTGGTCAAGGAGGGGGAATGAGAAAGAAAGGGGTCCCTGATCCCCACCTACAGCCTGGCCTGGACACCGAGAAATGGCTGGAGTCAGAGCAGAGGGTCTGCCCTGCACAAAGTGGCCTCCCACAACACCACACCAGGCTCCAACAGACCCAAAGCCCCATGGGCTTTTAACGAGGTAGCTGAAGTGAGGCAGGCAATTTCACCAGCCACTGAAGGTCTTTCCACTCTCTTCAAGGGGGCAGGTGGAGGCCTCTGCCTCCTCTCTGTGCCTCCTTAGCCCAGCTAACCCCGTGCGGCATCAGCAACTCTTGTACCTCAGCGCGGGCAAAGGGCTGGGGGTGGGAGGAGGTCTGATTGAAGTAGGAAAAAGCAGGTCTGGGGACAATTCCACACAGGGATTTCGAATAGGAGAAAAGATCTGGGCAATTTCACAGCAGAGCAGGATCTCAGCCAGGGATGGCAAAAAAGGTCTCCATGCTCATCCCCACTGCCGGGGGCGGATCTTGCTAGCAAAAGGACGTAACAGAGATTAGCGGGGACACTCTGAAGCAGATGGTGAGCCCTGCCGGGGGTGCAGGAGGAATGTGGTGTTCCACACATTAGCCACCTCTGGTCTACTTGTCATTCCTTAAAAACCTACTCACCTCAGGGGCTGAGTTAAGGGCTGGAAGAGGGTGGACTAGCTGTGGAAGATGAAGGGAATGTAGGACAATAACTAGCTTCAAGGAAAGATGGCAGCAAAAATTCAACCTTCCTATTCATTTTGGTCCCTGGCTCTCTCAGCTACGCTGAAGCTGAGGCCCAGCTGGAAACGGGGCCTTATAGGCCAAAGTCAGCACAGCCCTGTTTCCTGTCTCAGACTCACTCTGTTGTCCCAGAAAACTGCTTGTATGAAAAAACTGGCTAATACACTAGCAGGTTTGCATCCAGCAGAATTTTCAAAGTACAGAGTAGTGTACACTGGGGAGGACAAACAAAAATGTCTGCAGCTTGCTTGTGCATTTCTGGGAGTATTGTTCTTAAACCCCTACCTGTCACACAACAGCTGGGGGCTGGCTTGTGGGCTCCCACACTGGAAGGAGTGGAATCCCAAGGAGGACACATCTTAGTTCCTGGACAAAAAGGAGGTACCAGGAAATATAACAATCTCAGGGATTACACATCTGGGGTCCAGAAGTGAAAAAGGGGGAGTGGATGTGACTCAAGCGGTTGAACACCTGCTTCCCACATTGGAAGTCCTGGGTTCGGTTCCTGATGCCTCCTAAAAACAAACAAACAAAAAACAACAAGCAAACAAATGGAAAACCTAACTCAGGGGAGCCAATATGGCTTAGTGGTTGAGCACCGGCTTCCCTCATACGAGGTACCGGGTTCAATTCCCAGCCCTGGTACCTTAAAAGAAAAGAAGAAAAAAAAAAAAGTAGTGGAAAGGGATCCAGAAAGCCAAGGGAACATTTGGGCCTGGGGCCCAGCAACTCCTGCGTGGAGACAGAGGTGAAGGGAGGCATAGGTGGCCACCCAGGATTTAAACCCATAGGCAAGTTTAGGGCAAAGCCACCAAAAACCCTTTCCTTTCTCTCACTCTAAAGAATCTAGAGTGATTCCAATTCCAAACAGGAAAACTCTATACCAACTTGGCAGGGGAACCAGATGGGGTGGTGGGGGTGGTGGAATGCTGGAGGCCAGAACCTAGATACCACCTTTCTTCCTCCTTCCTCTTTCCTCAGCAGATCCCCGATACTGTAATGTGCAAAAAAAAAAAAAAAAAAAAAAAAAAATCCTTTGGGTGATGTCAATCATTTGTGCAGGCTAGAGAGGCACCTGTGAATGATAAGGCTACTGAGAAGCATCACTGGCCTGATCCTGGCACCCCCAGAGGGCAGGCCAAGGAGTGCGTGGGGGGCTCCCTACCAGCATGCACGTCATCTCACAGCAACAATACCTGGTCCCTCATTCTGGGTAGGAAAGCAGTCCAATTTCTAGCTCTGGTGCCCTGCCAAGGCTTTGCCTGGGGACATCTTTTTCAGGTCAAGAGAAGTGAAGGAATCTCCAGGGGATGCTGGGAGAGCCTGAGCTATCCAAGTCCTGCTCACAACAGAAACACAGTCAAGGCCTGAGGATGTCACTTGTCATGAGCCCTGAGGGGCTGGGAGGCAGGAGAAATGCTCAAGCTACTTGTCCTGCCAATTCACCATGACGGAACCCACAGATGACAGCTCCTCTTTTAAGACTGCTCAGCTCACACAAGAGCCACTGACACTGACCTTATCTATATACAACCCACCCCCAATGCAAGTCCATTTTACACTTACAGATAGAAATGTATGAGGCCTTGCACATATACCATATATATGTAAAACGGACCCACCAAATTTAAAATTGCAAAGTGTCAAATGTCAGTCTGGCCAGAGCACCTGGCCTGAGCCCTGGACTGCTTGGTGGTGGGAGGCTGGCATGGGCCAGCCTGGTGGGGCTGCCTGCTCCCTTCCCAGCAGGCCTGAAGTGCCAGGCTCTCTAGGCCGTGGCAGGGCTGGGCTCCTGAGACCCTGTTTGGCCTGTTGCTTCTGTGTGTGGTGCTCCAGGGTGGCAGGCAACCTCTGTGGCCCTTGAGGAGTTGGGTGTTTGTGCCCCTGGTGCCTCACCACCCTGTTCCTTGGAAGCCTCTGGCCTTCGCTCAGGGCTGCTGTCAGGGAAGGGGCCCTGGCCACCAGTGCTCAGGTCCTGTACTCTCTTATTCAGGTCATTGCGCTCAGTCTGCAGTGCCCGGCACAGCTTCTCCAGCCGCTGAATTTTCACCTGTAGGCCCTCCAGCTCCTTGTCCCGGAGTGCTTTCTGTAGAGAAAAATGGGGACCTCAGAGCCATCCCATCAACTCCCACCCACCACCACCACTTGGAAGAAAACACTTTCACAAGGCTCAGAGCAGCCCAGAGTTAAAAGCCAGTCCCCTTTGCTAGTCAGCCCTGGTTTATGCCATGATGTATAGCTGTAGGGTACAGTATTGTGCAGAAAAGATGCATAGTTGGAGGTGAGACAATGTATTCCTCTCTCGACCCACAGGTGACCCCGGCAAAGTACTTGGCTTTTAAGCCTATTTCCATACCTGTAAAACATGACTACTAACACCAACCTCACAGACCTGAAGGCGAGGTTAAATGAGCTGGGATGTCTAAAAGGTTCAGCAGGGCTGAATGAACACTGAGCAGCGCTGCTCAAGCACTATTAACACCTTTTCTCTCCGACATCCCAAGTCATGATACCTCAAGTTATCTGGGTCACACTGCAGGCAGACAATGCATGCCCACTGGCCTCTTGTTTTTTCCGCTTCTTTCTTGCTCCCTCTATTCCTACTACAAACCTACCACTGAGTTCACTTCTTCCCCTGGGCAAGTACCCAGGAAGGACTTTGGGTGTGGACAAGATGGGTGCAAATGTCAGCTCCACTTTGCACCAGCTGCATCACGTAATGTATGGGAAAGGGCTCGGTACTCAACAGCTGTGCCACTGGCCCCCCCTCCCCACCAGGCTGCGGCCCACTCTGACCCACCTCCTCAGCCATCTCCAGCAGGGCTTTGTTGCTGCTCTCCCACCGGGACCGGTACATGGTGGTTTCTTTCTCCAGCTTCTTGATCTTTTTAGTCATCTAAGTTATGTGACAGACAGAAGAAATGGTCATGGGGTGGCCTGCCTGTGAGCCTGTGTCTCTAACATGGGGAACAGTCCGAGAGGGCAAGGCATTCTAGGGCACAGCCAGTGCCTTCTGTGCCACCTCAGGAATTTGCCCACGGTGAATGTCTATCATCACCAACAAGCAATGCCAACACTGCCCCTTCTCTGGGACAAACTGGAGGGTACACATACTACTGATGCTTCCTTTGGAGGGGGAAAGTTCGTGATCCCTCCTAAAGGCACACTCAGTTACAGCAAGCAGCAGGATAACCCGAGGCACCTCAGGCAGGGGGGCTTCCGGAAAGCAGGCTCAATGTTCAATTCTGAATAAGGTAGCCTGTTCCCCCAGCAGCCACACCCAGCCTGGACCACTGTTACCTTTTCCATCTCCTGTTTGAACGTGGTGAACACCTCGCTGCTTTTCGAAAGAGTGTTCTGGAACTCCTCAAATTTCTCTGTGTATAGGGCAAGCTGGATGAGACAGAAGCCAACAGGTGAAACTAGGCTTCTTTGGAGGGTACCTGTGATCAGCACACACATATCCTTGGCCCTTTGGCCCAATGATTATATTGATGCCATTTTTCTTTAAAATAGAACAAAAATTACTTATTTGGAAGGATATAATCCCAAATGCCAACCCTGAAAAACTAGGATTTAGGGTGACTTATATTTTACCCTGATGTTTATTTTCAAAATTTTCTTCAGGAATCAAGTCTAACTTACTTAATTTAAAAGAGCAGTTCTGGGAAGTGGATTTGGCCCAATGGACAGGGCATCCGCCTACCACACTGGAGGTCCGCGTTTCAAACCCCGGGCCTCCTTGACCCATGTGGAGCTGGCCCGTACACAGTGCTGATGCACACAAGGAGTGCCCGGACACGCAGGGGTGTCCCCGGCGTAGGGGAGCCCCACGCGCAAGGAGTGCGCCCCATAAGGAGAGCCGCCCAGCGCGAAAGAAAGTGCAGCCTGCCCAGGAATGGCACTGCGCACACACGGAGAGCTGACATAACAAAATGATGCAACAAAAACAAACAAAGATTCCTGGTGCTGCTGATAAGGATAGAAGTGGTCAGAGAAGAACACACAGAGAATGGACACAGAGAGAAGACAACTGAAGGGGAAGGGGAGAGAAATTTAAAAAAAGAAAAAAACAAAACAAAACAGTTCTGCCCTATCTCCTCAATGGCAGCATAGCACTTCCAAGCTGGAAGGGCAGTCCTCTAAGTTCACCCAGCTTCCTGGTCACTACCATACCAGTGCTGGGCAGGTCTTGAGAGAACAGAGGGTCACCCAGAGACACACGCAGTCAGAAGCAAAGATGGTCCTAGAATGAAGGCCCCATTTCCCTTTCCCCAGCATAGGGCCCAGTGAGGCAGGGTCAGGTTACACTCCTTACCTGCTGCTTCAGGTGGGTCTCCTGCTGCTTCATCAGCTCACACATCCTCTGGGACTCCACTGCCTCTTTGAGGAGCTATTTCCAAGACAGGACCCCAGATCCTGTCAGAAGCTTCCAGGGACTGTGATTGGCCTTTTTTCAGCTGTAAGCACCAGTACCCACTGAGGTTTCCTGAGGCTCTCAGGCTGGTTTCTGAGGAAGCAGTGCCTCTCTCTGGCCAGGAAGCAACCTCTCCCACACAAACTGGACCATGAGCTGAACCGGAACCCAACCCGCCTCTCTTCTCATTCCACCCCTTGCTGCCCCGGGGGCCCGAGCCTCACAAAATCCTTCTCTCGCTGGTGCCTCTCCTCTGCCTCCTTCAGCATTTCCTGGGCCTGCTGGAGCTTGGCGTCCACCAGCTGCTGCTGCAGGTCCTTGTGCTTGAAGACTTTGTCGATATGCTGCAGGAAAGCGTGATGTGAGGGGCCTGCCTGTCAGGAGTTCCTTACCCCAGGGTGGCCCAGAGGCTGCAGGGATGCCCCATATGCAGAGAGCAGGGTGCCCTGCCCAGCCTCCCATCCATTTGACATGCTGGACACTGCATACAGCACAGGGCCCCCACTTCCCTGGAAGATCTGCTCTCCAACCTCACACTCTCTCTCTCCTATGGAGTCAGTCCTGTGAGAGCACAGGGGTTTAGGGATGGTCTAAGCTCCAGGGGAGCTGAACAATAAATATACTCCAACCTCTAGGCTCAGGATGGATCACTTCATGGGACTGGCGGCCCTCACTTTTGTAGCCCCCAACTCCATTAAATGGGAAGGGCAATTGTGACACTATCAATAAAACAGCTTGGCTCAGTTGGCAGCGATCTGCCGTATCTCTAGGTAAAGATTAGACAGACAAGTGCATCCCAAGGAGTTGCTGCCCTGACTGTTGGAGGAGAGGTGAGATGCTGGACCAGGTGAGAGCAGGGATGGGGAGATGATGATGGATTCAAATGCTGCTTCAAAGGCCTTACTGAAATAAGGGATGTGGGATATTTTATTATTTGGATTGGGTAGGATAGGTGAGGTGGTTGGGAGGCAGGTCCAGTTTGGGACATGATGAATTTCTGTGGCCTGAGGAGGCAGCATGGGAGTGCCTGACTGACCAGGGAGGCACGTAGAGAGGGAGCAGAGCCTAACAGACCCCTATTGCCAGCCCACAGGCAGTGCCAAGGCCCTTTCTGCCTCTGGGGGAGGCTGGGGGGAGAGAAGGAGGGTCCTCAGCTTCTTGAAGTAGGTGCCTCACTCTGTGATGGTCGAGGAAGCCTCCATGTCTCTCAGCACTGAGGGGACAGATTCAAGCCAACTGTCTGCAAACCAAATGCCCCACAATCAGCCTTGTTCCCAGAGGATGAAGACACGATGGGGTGGGTCAGAGAAGGTGCCTCCAAGCCTAGTACACATGATCGCCCACAAGGGCAGGGCATTGCACATCTCACCCGCTACCACACCCCAGGGCCTAGGAAGAGGCTTGGCCTACAGCAGGTTTGCAGTGTTCCTCTGCTGAGCAGACACATATCCCACTCCTCTGTCCAGCATTTAAGGTAGATGTGATTCTTCAGAGCTGGTGTGGGAACCCCAGGAGCAGAGGGGTTCAAGTACCTGGGCAGTAGCCCACAGCAGCCAAGGCAGTGACACCCTAAGCTTTCAAGTGGGCAGGGGCAGCAGGGAATCAGAGAAAGCACCTCCTGGAGCCCATCACAGATACAGGGAAATGGAAATTGTTGAAAGCTGACAGCCAAACTTGACCTGTACCACTGTGAGGCTATAATCTATATGAGTATTCACAAGTTTCACTGCATAAATACTAACATGTTTGATTTGGCTGCTGTTCCAAGGCCCTCCTGGGGACCACATAATATATACACATCTGTATATATTAGTTCCATTTTAAAACCTGGACAGTTCTGAATTCCAAAAGATACCTGACCCTAAGCTTTGGGAGCAGGCACTGGGACAGTGACTATGTGGCTGTAGCTGAGTCTCTTCTCCTCACTTCTCTGAGACTCAGTTCCTTTACCCATGGGATACAACAGGGACCCCAAGGGAATGACAATATCATTCCCTTCCCAAAGAAAGAGGAGGAAGAATGGAACAGGGCCTGAAGAGCATTGCTGGCACCTCGCCAACACTGGGCCCTCACCATCCCCTGACCCTGGCTGCCCTCTGCGATGCCCTTACCTCCTCTCGCAGCTCATACTGCTCAATGAGCTTCTTCAGCCTCTCGGCCAGCTCCATGTTCTCCTGGCGCAGCTTGGAGTTGCGCTCGTTGTGCTGCTCCATCTGCAGCTGAATGTCATTCAGTGTCACCTGGAAGTGTGAAGTCACCTCCTTGCGCTTTTCCTCTTCCTCCCGGGCCCGCTGCATTCCTTCTTCCTGGGCAGAGAAGGCAGCACCAGCTCAGCACCACAGCTCCCTAGTCAGCCTCAATAAGCCTCCTCCAATTAGTCCAGGGATGGTCCCCACCATTAGCCCTCCCTGCCCCTAAATAAGGAGCAGACAGGCTCCAGGGGTGCTGGGCGATGGGGGGCGGAGGGTGGCTCCTAAGTGACCTCTGTGCCTATCGGGTATTAATTACTGAGGGACTGCCTACCTAGAAAACTGCAGGCATGAATGTAAGGACCATTCTGAAGCAATCTGAATTCCTGATTACATATTTCAGATTAAGCCGCCTCATTTTTTTCTTTAATTTGACTATTTGAAAATTAAGAACTTTAATTTATCAAAGGCATGTTTTGGACCAGAGACAAATTTCAAACTGGGAGAAGATACTTGCAACATACATAAACAACAAAGGATTGCAACAATAATTCTTTCAAATCAATGAGGAAAGCAGAAATAACCTAATATAATAGAAAAATGGGCAAGAGATATCAACAGGCATTCCTCTGAAGAGGAAACACATATGGTCAACAAACATAGGGAGAGATGTTTAACTTCACTGATTAGAGAAATGCAAATCAAGACCACACTGAGCTAAAACTTTTACTACTGAAAAATAAAAGTCTGACAAAACCAAGAATTGAAGAGGATGTGGATCTATTCACAGGACCTCCTACACAATGCTGGTGGGAGTGCATACCTGTGTACCTACTTTGGAGAAAAGTTTGGCATTACCTTTTTTTTTTATTATTCCCCCCCTCCCTTGCGGCTTGCTTGCTATCTACTCTCTGTGTCCATTCACTGTGTGTTCTTCTGTGTGTCTACATTTTATTTTTTAATTTATTCTCCCCCCCTTGCAGCTTGCTTGTTGTCTGCTCTCTATGTCCATTTGCTGCGTGCTCTTCTGTGTTTTTTACTTGTCTCCCTTTTTGTTGGGTCACCTTGCTGAGTTGGCTCTCCGTGGCACTTGTGGGCCAGGCAGCTCTCCACAGTGTGCGGGCGAGCCTGCCTTCACAAGGACACCCTGGGACGCGAACCTGGGGCCTCCCATATTGTAGATGGGAGACCAACTGATTGAGCCACAGCTGCTTTCCTGGCATTACCTTTTAAAAATTATTATTAGAAAGGTTGTAGATTTATAGAAAAATCATGCATAAGATACAGAGTTCCCCTATACTACCTTATTATGGCAGGCCTTAACCTTCTTTCTTAAGCGTCCTCATTTTAATACAATTTCATCTCTATCCCCCACCCCCAATAGATCAAGGTGTAAAAGTACAAGTATACCCACTCTTGGCAAGGTTGTAGAGAACTAGCTACTCAGACATCGTAGGTGGGAGGGTACACTGCCCCTTGTTGGAAGGCAGTCTGGCAAAATCTTTTAAAATTTAAATATAGTCTTTAGCCAACCTATTTCACTTCTGAGATTTGTCCTACAGATAAACTCTATATAACTGGCCAGGGATATACGTAACAAGAATTTCAACTGTAGCTCAGATAAAATAGTGTATGCATACAATGATGCTGTTAAAAAGAATGCAAATAGCCTTATATAAACTGACAGGCATTTTGGAAAATGGAAAAAATGAACATGATACAAAACAATACATGTATAATAATTTCATTCAAAAATTGTATATAAAATTTTATATGTAGAAAAGAAAGTCTAGAAGGCCTAAATTTACATACAAGTAGGTTTACTTTATAGTAGTTTCTTCTTGGCAGTGGAAACAAGGAGAGCGGGCAACCACTATCTTTAATTTCTTATACTTTTGAATCCTTCACATCAAATCCATATTAAATTTGTAATGTTTTAAAAGACAAACATTTATCAACTAAAAAAAGAACAAAACCAAGTTGCAGGGGAAATGGATGTGGCTCAAGCAGTTGGGCTCCCATTTACCATATAGGAGGTCCAGGGTTTGATGCCCAGGGCTGGTGAAGGTAAACTGGCCTGCGCAGTGAGCTGGCCTACGCAGAGTGCAGGCCCACGTTTGAGTGCTGCCCCATGTGGGTATGCCACCCTATACTGGAGTGGTCCCCTCAAAGGAGTGACCCCTGCGCAGGAGTGCCAGCCAAAGCGGCAAGCTGGCACAGCAAGATGACGCAACAAGAGACACAGAGGAGAGACAATAAGAAATGTAGCAGAAAAGGGAGCTGAGATGGTGCAAGAGAATGATCGCCTCTTTCCCACACTGGAAGGTCCCGGGATTGGTTCCTAGAGCCGTCCAATGAGAATACAAGCAAACACAGAAGAACATACAGCGAATGGACAGAGAGCGCAGACAACAGGGGGATGGGGAGGGGAGAGAGAGAAATAAATCTTTTAAAAAAAGGAAAAAAGAATTCAAGTTTCAAAAACCCAGATATTTGTGATTCAAATTGTTTAAGAATTTTCTAACTTTGTGAGGCTATACAGATGAAAACCATGTGGAGGTCATGGCAATAACCCAGCTTTACCTACAGATTGACCCCATCCTAGGAGAAAAGCTGCTTGCCAGTGCTGGGCCTGTGGCCTATCCTTGGATTGCTATTCAATTGAGAAATGCTGAAGCCACTGCATTTTGAGTTCTCTCTGTTACAGCACATTGGCCTTTATCTTGTATAATACAAGTACATATCAAATGGCCAACAGTTACAAGGTAACCAAGGTACGGCATTATGGAGAAAATATTTTTTTTTTAGGAGGTACCAGAAACTGAACCTGGGACCTCGTAGTGGGAAGTAGGCGCTCAACCACTGAGCTACATCCACTCCCCAGGGAAATCTATATTTGAACCACAAGTCTTTGCCACTTCTTAGGGGGAAATCCCAAAAAGGTAAGTGGATGCCACACAAAATCTGAGTTCCTCTTTCCAGGGCCGCCTACCTTGAGGGAGCGGTTGTGCCGCTGTAGCTCGCGGCACAGGCTCTCAAGCTTGCTGCGGGCCAGGATGGCCTTGCTGTGTTCACTGCGCAGGTGGTCCTTCTCCTGTACCAGCTGGCTCTGCTTCTTCTGTAGGAGCTTCATCTGCTTCTGAGAGTTCCGATGCTCCTCCAGCTGGAGGTGGAAGGACAGGTGAGCGTCCTGTGGGGCTTCCCCTGATGGGGGCTCCAGCCGTGAAAGCTTAGGCCGCCCAAACTCTCACAGCCAACCACACACTCTCCCCTTTGCTCCTCACAATAACCCTGAGTCCTGTCTGAAGGACAAGGAGATGGACAAGCAGGAGGCACACAGTTTCTATCCCAGCTCAGTCTCCAGAAACAAAGCTCTCAAGACACTTCAGACCACTGCATCACACCAGCTCGCAGCGCACTTAAACTGTCAGATGACACCACCTGCCTTGGGATCAACAGGTCTGTCACCACCCCTTCAGCCTTAACTCCTGGGCACTGGCTCATTATCTCTCTCTCCAACACAATTCCTACTCCCATTCTTGGTCATTTCAGTGCAGACAGTCCTCTTGACTCCTTGGCCCCACTGCCCTTAGCCTCCTCCACAAACCCAGTCCTCTGCCCCCAGCTCAGGCCTGTACCCACGGTCCTATCCAGCACAGCCCACTAGAAATACAATGCGAGTCGCATAGACAAAAGTTTTCTAGTGGCCACATTAAAAAAGTAAAAAGAAAGAGGTGAAATTAATTTAAATAAGTTTTAAAATCTAATATTCAAAATATTTCAATATACAATCAGTGTGAAGACTTTTTTGAGTTATTTTAAATTCTTTCTTTTGTCCTAGGATTTTGAAATCTGATGTGAATTTAACGCTTAACAGCACATCCAAATTCAGACTAGACACATTTCATTTGGCTGGTGGCTACCATCCTGGACAACGTGGGGCTAGACCTTGTCGTAACCAGAACTACCTCCATCATCTCAATTTCTAGGATCCCAGGCCAGAATCATCACCAATCTTTCTAGCTCATTCCCTCCAATACCTGTGTCCCCAACAAGTCTCTGACCTCACTGGATCTTCAATCCATGAACCCAACGCTCCTTTCCTCACTTCCCTTCTTACCTAGCTTAGATTCCTACATCCTCAACTCCCTTATCCTTCCCAGAAAAACCAACCACCTGCTTCCTCTGCACCTGCACTGCAACAATCCAGTATGAAGGATCTCACTTTAAATCCATCCACCAACTTCAGGTGCAGAGTTGCCCTCCTCTGCCTAGCTATGCATGCTCCTCCTCTTCTAGACAACTCTTTCACCCACCTCCTCAAAGCTCCCCCATTCCAGTTCTTTCTGTCTTTCCCATTTCTCTAAGAACACAGAGGCAACTAGAGAAGGTGCATACATCTGCCAGTCCACCCATTCCTGTCCACCTCATCATCCTCTCCTCTAGTCACAAGGACCTGGTCACACTCCTCAGCAAGACTGGCCCTTCTGCTTGTGCACTGGACACCATCTCCTCTGGGTTGCTGAAGGATGTCACTCCAGAACTTGCTCCCTGCTCTTGCATCATCCATCTGGTCCCTGGCTGGATCATTCTGAAAGGGTGCTATCTTCTTTATGTCTTTTCTTTTATTTAACCTTTACAATAACTCCATTAGGGAGGTAAGATTTTACAGATGAGAAAAGTTCCTTACAGGAGAATTCCAGCTAATAAATGTGGATAGAATAAAAGAATTTCAAACTAAGTGAGCAGGCACTGACCATCAATGGATGAAAAATCCATTCATTCAAATTCTGACAGGGAAACTGACAAAGGAGTTAAATGCTGCCACAAGAAAGACAGCTAGAAAGTGGGGCACCCTATAGGACGACTGATCTGGTTTCTGTAATAAGTCAATGTCGAGGAAAAAAAGAGAGGTAGGGTTCTGCAGTGAAAGGACTTAAGGGTTCTAACACCCAAATATAATAAATGGAGCTCATTTGGACTGTGACTTTATCAAAATGACATTTTTAAACAACTGGGGGAATTCGACTATGGACTGGGTATTAATGTACATTTTCTTAAGTGTGATAATGGTCTCGTGGCATGTCCATATTTTAACAAGATGCATACTAAAGCACATGGACAAGATGACATCATATCTGGACTTAGGTCAGGAGCTAAGACTCTACCAACTGGGAATCATTCTTTGAGAAATTTCTTTCAAGGAATGTGAAGTTCCTCCTCTTAGTGTCAGCCCTGGAGAGGCTGGCTGGGCCTTGACTCCCATTCAACAGATGGAGAACAGACTCAGAGAGGGGCTGAACAGGAAATAAAACACCACCTTTCCCTACACCCCCAACCCCACTCCAGGTAGCCTGCTGACCTGCCAAAGGCAGAGAGGGTGCGAGGGGAAGGGGGAACTGACCAGTTCAGCGTACTTCTTGCACAGAGCTGCCAGCTTCTCCTCTGGGGTGCTCAGCGTGTTCAAAGTCTGCATTAGCAACGTGATCTCCTTCCCTGCAAGGCACAGGGAGCAAACGCATGGACACCCTTCTCCGCAGGTCCCCGAGCCCTGCCAGGCCTGGCCCTACCCTCTTGAGCCCCGAGGCAGTCCTCCCCTACAAACCCTAGGTTCTGCTTGTTGAACTGGCTACCTTCCCTGCTAGTATATGCTTCTGGAGGGCTGGGACCAACTCAGTCCTGCTTAGTGCTGAAGTGCCAGCACCATCCACAGTGCCTATCAGAGGACACGCTCAACAAACGCTTATTAAGTAAACAAGCACCACTGGTGGGAGGAAACAAATGCCTGCTCCACCAACAGACAAAAGATGTCCCACCTGCAAGTTCTGTGCTACCGTTTAAATGCAAGAATGGCCCTGCCAACTTTGGAATACAGAGTACACTTAATGAACATTTATTGAGAAGCTACTATTTGCAAAGCATGGGATGGGACTCTCCCAAGTATGAAGAGGCATCAAACAAGACATACATGTCCCCTGCGTTCATGGTCCCAAGTGCTACCTTCCTGAGAAAATTCTTGATCTTATCATAATTAGGAATGAAAGCGAGATTTTAAATTTATATAGGACCTAATGTGATGCACTTTATAAAAATTATATGTATAGAATCAGGATAATAAGTTTTCCCACTCTATTGAAGATGTTATGAAGCAGTATTTGGAAGGTTTGAATCACATGTTCCCAACATTAAAAATTCCAAAGTATTGAGAAAGAAAGAAAAAGGAAGGAAAGGAAGGAAGGCCCTGCTAGAAGAGAAAGGATCCAAAAAGGAACAGGTCTCTTAGTCTTCTTGAGGAGCACTAAACTTGTCAACATGTGGCCACATGGTGAATTTTAAAATGAACATACCTTCCACAAATGTGATCCTAAGACGTGTTTTTTTAGTATTCCCTCTGTAAATTAGAACCACAGGTAGAGAATAGGAAAGTGGGGAGTAGAGATGGATATAGTGTTATCCAACCTCAATTCTTAATACCCTTCCCAACGCTGTCAAATGACTGTCAGTTACCACCTTTTCCCCACTGCCTGTGCCTGAGTTAAGAGGGTCACCCTGCTCCTATCCTGGAGGGCCACCTTACACAGGACAGCACTAATGTCCTCACATGTCAGCCTTGGGAGGCCCCAAGAGTTGGGTGCAGAGACTGCAAATGACTGATATACAGGGCAAATCTAGCCCACAAGTGGGTTTTATTTTATTTACTCTAGATTCTTTTTCTTCTTAGAAAGCAAAGAAATAGTAAAATTCTGGCTGCACTAAGCCTGTAGTTTTGCATGCTCTCAACTGGCTAGGACAAGGTGGAAAAGTAGGCTACTCTCTTGGTCCACATGGGGTTCCCTGGCCTGCCTGGCTTATGCAGACATTTGGGTTTCTGACCCCAGCCCAGTTCAATCCTCTTACTGGAGCAAAGTGGAAACTAAGGCCAGAGGGGGAAAAGGACTTGCCAAGGTCACACGGCAGGTTAGGAGTGTTTCTGGCTGGCAGAGGCCACCCAGGCCTCCGGTTCTCTGTTTCTCAAAGACAGAGCAGGTTGGATTTCAGCCCCGACTTGCTCCCAAGGCCAGGTGCCCTTGGGCAGTGTACAACCTGCAGACCACTATGCTATGGCTGGCTCTGATTAGGGTAGGATGTCTGACTTTTGACAAGCAGGCTAGCCCAAGGAATTTCGGGTCTCAACTCCCTCCCCTCAGTAGCCTCATGAATAGGTGTCCTCTGCTCACCCAGACCCTTGGCTTTCTTCTTCTCCTGTGGCCTTCGGTGATCTCTGTCTCCACCCTCGTCACTTGCTCGGATTTCCTCTGTGCCTGGCTCCCCTTTGGAGGTCTTCTCACCATTGACTACCGGGGTCCCTGGCTCAGGCTCCCCGTTCCTTGCTGTGTAGCTCCGGGGCTTTTCTGCGTCTTCAGGCTCAGTGGGCTCACCCTGTGCCCCATCCTCACCTGGGCCCCCCTGATTGATGTCTACACAGTATGTACTCAAGATGTCTTCCAATTGGCGGCTCAGCTCCTCAGAGACATCACTGAGGGGACCAGACTGAGAAGTTTTGGCTTGAGCCCCTACAGCAAAAGGAGATGTGGGGCAGAGTGAGAAATGAGATGGTTATACCACTGGTTGGGATTTTTCAGGTCTGGCTAATTTCACTGGCTTGGGTTAAACACTGCCTAATTTCTTTAAGCTTCAGTTTGTTACAAAATAGCGTAACTACCCCTTACCACCACCCAACAAGGTGTGTTGTAAGCCTAGGAGGTCAAGTATATTACACACCTGGTACAGGCCAGGCATATAGCAGGAGCTCAATTTCTAGTCCAGCTCCTTCTCTTCCCCCCAAAACCACTTCTTGCTATTTAAAAAAGTTCCAGAAATGCCTCAAATACGAAAGCCCACTGGGGCTGAGGCGTTTCCTAACAGGACCTGGATTTGCTGGTTGGGTCTCTCATTTGACTGCGCGTGGAGTGGGAGTTCTATCAACTCCCCAGGAAACGGTTCACCTACACAGACTCAACAGTGTCCTCTCTCATTCTACATCTCTGGCCTCTAACTCCAGAAGCTAAATCAGCGGACCACAAACTCCTCCCCCTGCAAACTGGAAAAGCAGAACTGACACACACCCTCAGTCTTCCCTGGGGCCTGCCTGCAGGAACCTTCAGCTTCTGTCGCTGGAGTCGACTGGCCGGGCCGCCCAAGGGCTCCCTCCGGTCCTGCTTCCGGTTGCCCCGGGCTGCTTTTGGGGTTGGAAGTGTTGCCTGATTGCTTGGCAGTCCCATTCTTTTTGTCTTGGTTCTTCATTGCGGTTTGCGATGCTAGGTCAGGAGCAGATCCTTTAGAAACACCGTTGCTATATTCCAGACTTGGAAATTCTTCGCAGCCTGCCTGGGTCAGAAATCCCAAGTGCGGGCGCGCTGAGCTCTTTAAAAATAAACAAAAACAAATTGGCTGGCCTTCACCGGAGGGAACCAACGGTTCTGGCGGCCACTGGGCGGACAGGGTAGTCTGACGTGCCCAGGTAGCTTTTCCGGGCTATGCTCCTGGAGAGGTGGAGGAAAGAGGCCTCTTTTTTCCCAAAGCCACTTCCCGGCACAACAGCCCCCCCCACCCCCCCCCACGACAGGCCGAGAGCCGGATTGGCTCAGGATCGGAGCCTGACGTGGCGGGACGCTCGATTCCAGACGTAGCCCCGCCCCCAGGCCCCACGTGCCCCCGTGCGCGCGCGCAGACACCCACGCCCCGCCCGGCGCCCTAAAGCCGTACGCGCGGCACGCCCGCGCTTGCGCGCAGGCATTAACCCGCCCTCCGACCCGAGCCTACGCACGTAATCAGCTTGATTCTTCCCGCTGGCCGGAAGCGTCCGGACCCACAGGGCCTCTGATCGTCTTGCCCTGCTTGCCGCTGCAGTACGCGCCTCACTGCCGACGTCCCGACGGCTTCGCCCGCTCTGGCTTCGCACCGGAAACCCTGGGCAACCGCTGCTGACAGTGCCGCCACTGCAGCCAATCAATAGCCCCAGCTGTCGCGAAGCTTTCTGGGAAAGATGAAGTGAAAGCGCCTTTTGAGGCCGCTTGAATTGGGAAGGCGGGGGAAGGAGAGGACGTGTCCCTCCATGCACTGGGGCTAACTGACCGCATCTCCCAAGATGCAATAGAAAAGGTTTTGGTCCTAGGAGCCGGTTACCCAAGAGTTCCGAAAGCAGCCAGTCATTCTGCACAAATACCCACGTCAACCTCTTTCATAGTACGCAGAAGCAGTCAGCCCTCAAACCTAGCGCCTGGCTTTTGCTTACATGCCCTCACCATCCCTTCCGCCTTTTCTGTGAACATCTACGGCTATCTAGGACTCATGGAAAGAGATGAAACCTGGACTGGGAACCAAGGGACCTGTATTCCTGTACTAACTACAGTAATTTGCTGTGTGATTGGGCCTCTGTTTCCTTATCCAAGTGGGGGCTTTTGGCAATAATAGCAGTTCTTTGAGCGTTTGCTGTGTGCTTTCCCGTGATCAACTAGTTCAATCCTCCTAACAGTTCATCGAGATAAGTACTATTGTTATTCCTGTTTTACAGGTGAGGACAATAAGGTAAAGGTTAGGTAACTTGCCCAAGAGTTGCACTCCTAATGAGTGGTTAGAGCGGGAATGCAAAACTAGGAAGTCTGCATCCAGCAACCACATAAACTGTTCTGCTACACAATCTTTCACCCGGAATAACCAAAGAAATAACCACGGCATACTTACCCTGAGGATAAATCAAGGTAATTGTGAAACTAAGGTTTTTGGGGTTTTTTCCCCCCCTCCTTCAGTGTACCCTGAGGATAAATCAAGGTAATTGTGAAACTAAGGTTTTTGTTTTTTTTTTTTCCCCCTCCCAATTTTTGAAGGAGTCGAGGGCGTCCTGCAAGGGGAGCTTGGCTTCAGGCAGAGATGCCTGAGCTTTTTCTCTGGCCCACCTTCTGCAGGGTCACAGTAGCACTGGGACTAAAGAAGGGAAAAAACCAAGCTTTTCTCCAAATGTGGGATTACAATTCTTAATCTCCATTGCCTATACATAATGGAATAAAGGCAAATAATCCTTGTGCCTGGAATTAAGAATTTGAATGGTTTGGCTTCTGCCTCTTTCCAGCCAATCCTCCCCATCCTCGTCATTTTGCTCCAGCTATACTTTCAGTATTTCCACAATTTCCCAGGTCTTTGCAGATCCTATTCCCTCTTCCAAAATGACCTGGTAAAACAAAATCTTCTGAGGCTCAGCTCAAAGGTCACTTCAAAGCCCTTCCAATGCTCTGTAGTCTGTCCTCTCCCTAAGCCTGGACAGAGTTTTATTACAGTATTATCAGCAAAGTGTTGAAATTACTATTTGCTTACAAGTTAAAGACCTATTGACTAAATTCTCTAGCCCCAGAGTTTAGCAATAGTCTGAAAGCAGAGGCTGCCTTGAAATTTCCGGACAGTGATTGGTCTAATCTTCCCCAACTCTTAGATAGCACCAGTGTTTGCATAAGCTGGTTAACACTGAGAGGCAATATAGTATAATGGTATGATGATGGAACTGAAGCTCAGAAAGATTGTCCTAAAGAGTCAGGATTTGAAGTCCAGTTCTCTTTACCCTAAGGACCTAATTTCCATAAAAACATATTGGTAATCTCTTGTGAAGGTAACATGAATCAGGCTTTGATAGTTTTACATAGGAAAATGGTGCTCTAGGCAGAAGCAAGGAAAATAATAAGCAACAACAAGGTATAACATGGGGTGAGGAGTAGAGGGCGTAGCAGGAAGAGTCAACCCTGGCCTTTAAGGGACCAAATAGGTAATAGGAATAGAGCAGGCAGGTGGAGAATAAGAAAAAGAGTTTTCAAATTCTGGAGGGGTCAGGAAGGAGATAAAGAGGAATGTTTTATGAATTATAGATAGCTTAATTCAGTAAGGTAGCCCTTGTATCTAGAAAGTAGAATAAAATATTAGCAATAACCAAAAAAATTGATAGAAACATGGGTTAAAATGTTAGAAGGGAAAAATGGCAATATTTGCACTGACAGGAAGATAATGGGAATAGGACTATGGTAAAACAAAGGCATTTTTGCAGTTTGTTGCCAAGCATTAAGTTAGGCTCAGTGGTGCCAGATATTCAATATTTTTCAATAAAAGACAAAGTTTTTAAAAATCAAAAACTGTCCTTGTGGGTGGAATCAACTTGTTAGTTGCTTGTATATAATCTCTGCTTTAGGAATTAACCTAAAGTCTAGTGAGGAATTTGTGCTATGACCTCAGCCTTTGTAAGACTGTTTCTTCATGGGGAAAATGGAGACAATGTTCACTTAACCTGATGTCAGAATCCTTTACAGAAATTTTAGAAAATGCTAACCAATCTAGAGTGTCCCAATGCATATCAGTGATTGCTATGAGTGGGGCAAGAAGGACTCCAAAGGGGCACATGGAAACTTTGGGAATGAGGATATGTTCATTGTCTTGATAATGGTGGTTTCATGATTGCATATGTCCAGACTTACCACATTGTACACTTTAAATAGGTGCAGTTTATTGTATGTCAATAATAAAATTTAAATAAATTTTAAATAAATTTATTTAAAAATAAAAAAAATCTAGTAGGAGCAGGCTGGTGCCATTATTTCTACTGTTAGGCTACAAGTTTAAACACCATCTCCTCATTCACTTCCAAAAAAACCAATTTATTTCACTTCAAATCAAAGGAGACAATTTAGAACTTTGCAACAGGTTTTTATTTTTGCTTTATATCTATTACAGTGTTTGAAACCTAAAGAAATACATTTTCTCTTCAAATTTGGATGTGTATATAAATACCATTTGTCTGGACTCAGCACACTCAATGCCATGGTTTCTTGGCCTATGTCTGCTCTGAAATCATCAAACTGTGTCTGTCTCCCTAGGGGCCCTGAGAACATGGAAAATAGCCAGATGGTTTATGGTTATTGGAAAAATGAAATGAATTTTGAAAGAAAAACTACTGAGGTGAACGAATGGATTCATCTTCCTAGGGTCTGTAGCTGGGAAACCAACCTGCTCTTAGGGGATAGATCTGGTATGTCTTGGGTAATTAAGGCCCTGTACCCCTTTTCCATCACAAGTGGCTCAATCAAAGGCAGTTCTCACAAAACCTGGCTAAAGAAGCCAAAATTTAACTCCAAGGTCTGAGGTTTCTTGTAGAGGACATTTTCTAAGTCAGAAGTTCCCAGCCAGTCTGAGAACCTCTGAGGAATGCCTTCCTTCGCTGTCCCAGGGCATGGCAGTTTTCTCTTCCCAAACCTAGGGGCTGAAAATTGAACCTACATAGGGGAACAAGGCATTGAGCAGAGGGGTTCAGGTAAGCGCTAAGCCAGGCTGCCCTGCAGTAGCCAGGTAAGCCCAAGCCCACGGAAGACCTTTATACCACACTACACAAACCTCTTCATAGGGTGTTCTGGGCCTCTTCTAACTCTCATGGCCAGTTTTAATTCTGCATATATTGATTCAGGCCTGGGTGGGTATAGCAGCAAGAGTAACCCTGACCTATAGGGACCAGAGATAGGTAACATGAGTAGAGCAGACAGGCAAGGAATAAGAAAAACAGAAACATGAGTTTAAAAGTTTTCTCCTTTGCTATAAACGAAAAATGGTAACAGTAATTGCAAAATACCTTCTCAGAGGAAAAATAACAGCTTAATTAACAAGATTTGGTTAGTCTTGACCTCAAAGTCTTCCCTTGCCATGGTCTTAATTTGGGGATGGGGATAGGGATCAACAGGGATGACTGAATCTTTATGAAGGCTTTGGCCAAAGAGCAGCCTAATGTCCACCACATGAATTCCTATAGGGCCAAAATTTCAATTTGTTGGTTTTAACAAAAGAATCTAAAACTAAGATGCAGAAAAACAGTCGAGAATGTGCAATCCTAAAATGGCTGTAGAAGAAATCTACTCTGAGCAATCTCTCAGTCCCATAATCGTTCTCTTCTGGGGTGGTCCCACCTGGAAGATGTTGTTACTGGCTATGAGCGATTTCTGTAGTTCAATGCCCTGGGGCCACTTACCCCTCCCTAGCCTGCCAGGGAGGCTGACAGGCACACACAACATTCCTGAAGCACCCAGCCAACCTGTTCTCCCAACTCAGTCCCTAGAGTGTCTGCAGGGACCTGAAGATTTGGCTCTTTGCCTTCAACTGAGGCTTGTGAGACCACAGGATAAAGCAGTAAGGAATACTCAAGATGATGAATACCTAGCTGAGTGAGTCTAGAGAAGAAATGAGGCCTGAGCATATGAGCTGGCACCTTCAAAGAGGGACAGGTGGGAATAGAAGGTAAGTGTCTCTAGGCTTTCATCTCTTCTAGTTTGCTAGAATAGGGGTAACTCCAGGGTATAGGAAGAAGGTGGGGAAATTCAGTTCATTCTGCCATACGGTGTTCATTTTAAACTGGTTCAACCTGAGTGAAATAGAATATGTGTGCCTGAAAACCTTTCCCTCTTCTGTAACTAAGTACAATAATAGCTACAATGTACAGTTCATCTCTAGAAAACAGGACTTCTGGAAGGTGGTTTCTAGGGCAAAGAGAGTAGAAGTGGTAGATCTAAGGAAGATCTAGGTAAAAGGGAACACCAAGGGACCCTGAAAGTGGGGTCATCAATACCTGCTCCTTGGAAAATTCATTTATGCCCACCACCCCAAGTAACCAGGTCGGCCAACTGAAGGTAGAACCCATGTGGTTCTACCACTGCCAACACTAGGGCTAGGCAGTTACTTGGGATAGCCAGGAACTAAAGACAGGCTTCTAGAGATCCATTAGTACTAAAGAAGATGATTTGGGATTGGGGGACTGAGAGGGGCTGGCAATAAAGAATAGGAAGAATTAGTCAAAACAGTTTTTGATCACTTTATCTAAGAAAAAAGTCCCCTTGTCCTCTTAATCCACACAGATACTTCTACCTTACCTCTGCAAAGCTACAACCTGAGTTCTTAAAAGGATACACCAACCACGTGCCAAAATACAAGGATTCCAAAAACATGTCTACACTTATCAGGCTATTCCCTGAAGCAGGCTGGGAAGCCCTTCCATTCCTACAACAACCATTCAGAAATCTACCAGAAAAAGCCTTTAATTTTACTTAGGCCAGGGTCTGAAGTCTGGTTGAGAACTGTCCAGGAAGAACGGCTGTCAAGCTTGGGCTGAAGAAATAACTTTTGCTTTCTCAGATGGCCAAAGGAAAGGAGACACAAAAGACAATTTCACTTCCTTTGTGGGATAGAAGAACTTGACCTGTTGACTGAATGAGGGGCAAGAGAAAGAGAATGGGAAAACATGGTTTGAGGATAACACTAATGAAAGCTTCTAGAGGGCACATTTCTCTGACAAGAAATTTGTACTCATGTTTTGCCCGTGGGAGATTTCAGCCTTTGAAGTCCCTGGAGAAAAGGGTCTTCAAGAACAGTCATATGACCAAAGAAGTTTTCCATCTGGTACAGGGCCCAGACCTGAAGCCAAAGCAGATTTTGGAGGAACAGTTGGGAAAGCAGAATGTGTGTGTCTCACACAAAGAATCTGGCTCTAATGTCAGAGACTTAACTATTGCTTGAGATGTACAATGAAGATCCTACTAAATTGCTTCTACCCACTGGACAAGGTAAATGGGGGGCATGGTAAAAGGATTTCTTTGAACTGTACAAGAACAGTTTTGTGATGGAAGCAGCAGGCCAAGTGAAAAAGGTCCTGCCCCTTGCCTATGTGGGAGTTTGGAAGTTGGTAGTCATCATTCCCAAGCTGAGTGGCATGTGACTCACCAAGGCAGTATAGCATTGGCATGACTTTTCAGTGATAACTGCCAGTCCCAAGTTACCTTCTTCAGAAAATGGTTCTGGAGATGGACCTCAACACTAGAAGAGGGCAAATTCAAGATCAACAGCCAGTTGTGAGCACTTGAATGTAAGATCTGTAAGGAGAGGGGCATGGATTTCACCTGACCTAGAGGGGATGTATAGGAAGGGAAGAAGAATAGCATTGTTTCTGGGGAAGGAAAAGTACAGCTTAGAGCCAGGCACACCAGAGTGTGTGTGTGTGTGTGTGTGGGAGGCAGATTGTGTCTCCAGTCCTAACCTTGATTTACATTTAGCTGATAATTTCCTCCACCCCCATCCTGGACAACTCAGTTTTACTATCATATATAATCCGCCCAGAGGCAAAGGGAAGCCACTGGGGCACTGAACTACCTTTATTCAAAAAGAAAGAAAGGACACCTGGATTATAACTGTCACAAGGAGGGGCAAGACCCAAACTAAGTACAAGGATCCCAAACACAGAAGATACTAAGAGCTCTCATAAAGGAATTCAGGCTGAAAAGGCAGACCGCTTTCTGGTTTCCTGATGTAAGCACAATGCTCAGCAGTAAGGACTAGAGTGGTAGACTGCACCAGGGCCTGGGGCCATCCTTGCTCCATATAAAGGTTGCGGAGCTGAGGGTTGTTCCCAGGTGGTAGCCCAGAACCCAAGCAGAGAGGAAAAGGACCAAGCTCAGGCCTCCTGAGTGTGGGAGCTTCCACATCTCTTTTTGGTCTTCCTTACATTATACTACTTACAGAAATTAGTCAGTTCTTCCTCTTGATACCAATTAAGATTGACCTACTTAATATATAGAATATAAAAAAATACAGAACTTTTTTGAGATTCTCTCCTTTGGAAGTAAAATATACATGATCCAACTATGGAAGAGGAAGAAGAAAGGCCAATGGGCAGGGATCCCTGGCTGTCCCAATACATGACACTCTCACTCCAACCTCCTCTGCAATTTATGGGTCAAGAGAGCGAGGACCATCTTCTCCTCAGGAGAAAGGAAGGACCACAACCCCGTCTCATGCTTAGGAGAAAATACAGCCACCTCAGAGGTTCATTCAACTCTGAGGGGAATTTTCAAGTAAACAAATGAAGTTGGGTCGCACCATTTGGAAGGTGGGTAGGAAATGTAGGATCAGTAGCGACACATGGGAAGCCCCATCTGAAGACCTTGCTTCTCCCTTCCACTCCCATTGGTGCACATTCCCCAAGAGAGTGAGGGAGACCTCCCAAACTAAAGAGGTCTGGGAAGTAAGTCAGAGGAAGGGAGGGGCTTTTGTCTCATGGTGACCTCCCCCTCAGCCTCTAATCCCAGACAATGCTGGCAGCCAGGATTCCTAAAACCAGGAACTCATGGCTCTTGGGAAGAGCAATCTTAATACAAGAAAAATGTGCAAAGAAAAAAATTAAATAATTCAATCCAAGCATACAAGATTAATAATCTGTCAGCAAGAACACTTTGTTTTGGATTACTCCCCTCTCCCTCCCACCTCCCCCCAACCTCTGGAATATTCCAACTGCTCAAGTACCCAAGATAAGACTTACACTGATCAGGGTAGAGGACTGGGAAGGACCAGGAAGATAAAAGGGAAGGAAGTCACCACAAAAGAAAATAAAAATTAAAAAAAGGTGCAAAATTGATTACCTCAGTCCTCCTTTGTCTAACCCTGGGCTCCTGGGTTAAAAGACACGTGTGCAGCCAAAGTATAGCGTAAGGAAGAAAAACCCAACACGTCCCCTTCTCGTCACAAACCCAAATGTGAGCCTCAGATGGTTCTGTCTGTCCAGAGGGTGCTCCCTCCAGGGAAGGGGTGGAGCAGGTCAAGAGCACAGTCTCCAGGGCAGCAGAGGTGAGTGGTGGCTGGTGGTGGGAGGGCTGGTTTCCCGCCCACCAGAGGGCTGCTTTTCCGCTGGTTGGTGGTGCTTCCCATCCCCTCCCCTCCCTGGAGGCAGATATTATAGCTGGAAGCCCTCCATAGGGGCCTCAGGCTGCTGGAAGATAAACTGCTGTTGCGTTTCATCCACTTGGGGAGCCAGGCTGCTGTCATCATCTTCTACGCCAAAGTAATGCTCAATGAGGTCGAAGGCCTTCTGGTAGATCTCCTGGTTCTCGTGGCTTTGGAGAAACTCAATTTTATCCAAGCCTAGAAGCAAGAAAGAAGGAGGAGGGATAAGAATGAAGTATGAGTGCTTGTCTATGGGAAGAGATTGATCTCATGTAATATTCCATCTATTTTTCCTTCCCTGATTTATGTGTTCACAAACACAAGTAATATGATCAAATCTTTCAGAGAGGAGAGCTAAGAGCTCTCCCTAAAACCAAAATTTCAGTTATTAATCAGAGATTCTAGCCCTGATCCTGCTTCTAACTAGCTCTGTGACTTGAGCCTCTCTTGGTCTCAGGTCTCTCTTCTCAGAGATGGATGAGAATATCCAGCACTCTTACTGGAACTTGCTACAAACTAAACAAAAAACACATGTCTTCCAGCTCCTGATTCTATGATAAGATTTGGATTTTTATCTTTGCATCTGTCTCACACTGACTTACTGGGTAGGGCCTTTCCAAAAGAGAACTTATCTATTTCTCCTCAGAAGGAACTAAGGAGATAAAATCTTGGACTTGGGAAGTAGATGTGGCTCAAGCAGTTGGGTGCTTGCCTACTACATGGGAGGTCTCGGGTTCAGTTAACAGTGCCTCCTAAAAAGATGAGCAGACACAGAGAGCGCTCAATGAACAGAGAGAGCAGACAGTGAGCACAAATACTGGCGGAGGGGGGTAGAGAAATAAATATATAAAATAATATTTAAAAACCTTGGACTGGATTTCAGATGAACCAAATCCAAATCCCAGTTCTATGTCAACTACTCAGTACATGCCCATGAGGTCCATAGCAACATGTGAAACCCTGTAGATGGTACAACTTGACTGGAGGAGTTCTTAACCATTTTTATTGACATAGATCCAAATCTCATGGAAGCCATGCATGCTCTTAGAAATATACACACCTTCACATTCTGTATTCCACTTTGGAGGCCTAGAAGCTTTCTGCTTAAGACAGAGGTAAGGGTGAGGAGAGGGCACATACCATAGGCTTCCTCAATGAGGCCACAGTAGGGATTGACCCCTGAGCCACTGCGCTTGCCCTCTTGCTCTCCAAGCCGCAGGATATTCTCTAGTCCGTTGAGGGCCACTTGTACAATCTTTGAATCCATCACAGTCAGCAAGTCGCACAGGGGTTTGATGCATCCCAGTGAGACCAGGTACCTGGGGACAAAGACCAAGCAAGTTCTACATTATACAGAGCAAAAGAGTTGGTGGACAGGCACTTTGGTCTGTGGGTCTCCCTGGGATATGGCAACATTCTGAGTAATCTACTCTTAATGAGCCATAACAACCCCATTCTCTATCTCAATCTCTACTCCCTCCCACTGTTTCAGGTCTAGTTCATTTCTCATGTGGATGACTGCCACAGAGTCCTCCTCTTTTCTTCTAGTATTTCCCTTGCTGCCAAAGGATCCTTTCCTGCAACACAGCTTTAAAAATGTCATTTCCCTGTTTAAAAATTTTCTTAGACTCCTTATTTCTCTGAAGCTCAACTTTTTTATTTTTAAAGATTTTTTATTTCTCTCCCCTCCCCATCCCCATCTGCTCTCTGTGTCCATTCGCTGTGTGTGCTTCTGTGTCTGCTTGCATTCTTGTCAGCAGCACCAAGAATCTTTGTCTCTTTTTGTTGCATCATCTTGCTGCGTCAGCTCTTTCTATGTGCAGCGCCACTCCTGGGCAGGCTGAGCTTTTTTTTGCACGGGGCCTTATTCCTAGCAGGGAGCACTTGTTGCACATGGGGCTCCCTTACACGGGGGACACCCCTGCGTGGCACAGCACTCCTTGCATGCAGCAGCACAGCATGTGGGCCAGCTCACCACATGGGTCAGGGTTTGAACCCTGGACCTCCTACATGGTAGGCAGACACTCTATCAGTTGAGCCACATATGCTTCCGTGAAGTTCAACTCTTTTTTTTTTAAGATTTATTTTTTATTTATCTCCCCCCGCGCCGCCAGTTGTCTGCTCTCTGTGTCCATTCGCTGTGTGTTCTTCTGTAACTGCTTCTATCCTTATCAGTGGCACCAGGAATCTTATTTCTTTTTGTTGCGTCATCTTGCTGTGTCAGCTCTTCGTGTGTGTGGCACCATTCTTGGGCAGGTTGCACTTTCTTTTGCACTGGGCGGCTCTCCTTACGGGGCGCACTCCTTGCACGTGGGGCTCCCCTATGCGGGAGATACCCCTGCATGGCAGGGCACTCCTTGTGCGCATCAGCACTGTGCACGGGCCAGCTCCACACGGGTCAAGGAGGCCCAGGGTTTGAACCGCGGACCTCCCATGTGGTAGGTGGACACCCTATTCATTGGGCCAAGTCCGCTTCCCAAGCTCAACTCTTAGCATGATAATACAGACCTTCTGCAATATGGCTCCAACATCTTTTTCCAGCTTTCTTTCCCACTATTTCCTTCCAAGGACACTACCCTTTTCCAAGTAAAGGTCTCCAGCTTTCTGTACCATTTCTTATCTTTTCCCTGTCCAAAAGGCTTTCTTCAGTCTTTCATTTATCTTTCAAAGAAGAACTCGATAGCTACACTTTCTTCCTAAGGCTTTATATATACTGACTATACACTCCTTAGAAACTATGAGTGGAGGGCAAGACAGCTGTCTAAGTCCCACCACTCCTACTCATGTTCAGATAATGGACTAAGAACATACATGCACAAAATAGCTTTCTATTTGCTTCCCTCAAGTCTTACCCCTGAAAATGATTTCCCAAAGGAAGTGCTTGGAATGAGCCATAGCATGGTTCCCCTTCAATTATATGGGTAATTGAGAATAACATGAATTTCAATGTTCTCTCAAGAGGGCAGGGAGACGCAGAAGGATGGATGTGTGTGTCATGGTTTCTATTCCCAGGAGAGAAAACAGGTACCACATTACATGGTATATATGAATCTGTTCCATATTACAGTGGTACTGAGGCAGCTTATCAGTTAAACTCTATTTTATCTGGGCTAGAAGCAGACCTATCCCAGCAAAAGCAGTTTAGAGGTTATCTGTAAACCATGAGCCAAAAGGGATAGCAAACTTATTATTCAAGACAATGGGAAGGGAATGTGATACCTGATCTGTTCAGGGGTCCCTCCTGATGTGGCATTGGTGATGGCCCAGGCTGCCTCTTTCCTTGTACGGAACTCTGCTTTCTGAAGGATTTCGATCAGCACAGGGAAGATATTTGCATCTATGACAGCCTGAGAGAGGATTGGGGAGGAGGGGGAGGAAAGTCTCTCAGAGAATGATAACTTCAGGCACTTTTCAAGGACTCAACTTCAAGAAGATAAAGCAGATCCAGCCCATAAATCAGCTAAGACTTAGACATCTTCCTTTTCCTGGGAGTCCTCTTCTGTTCTTGCCATATAGGTGACAAGGCTACAAAGGAACTTTGCTTCAGCTACACAGAATCTTTGACCAATAGTACACACGGACCATAATTCCCAAAGGGAAAGAAACTATTCCTTGTGAAAGCAAACATCCCACATCCTCCCATGTTCCCATGCCTTCCCACCTCCCTTCCCCTGACTTTCCTGCCTATTCTACCTGTATTTGAGCCCTATTGCCAGCGGTGATGTTTGAAATAGTCCAGCAAGCTTCCTTACGGATTGACTCCTTGGGGCTGCTCAGCAAGTGGAGGAGGCAAGGGAGGGCTGAACAGTTAAGAATAACCTAGAAAATCAGAGTACAAGTTTGAGTGAGACTGCTCAGCTGCAAGAAACCTGTGAAGCCAAAGAATTATGGCAACTGTTCGCAACTCAAAGAAAACCCAGCTCCCTAGCCTTTGAGCAAGGGAATCTTGTTTACTGTGTCCTCACTGGAAGGGTTATTAATATGAAATTAAAATGAAGTAATGTACATGGGACCCTAAAGGTCTAGGAAGTAGGGACAGAGTTCCATAGCTTTCAGTATCTCAAAGGGAACATGACTCAAAAACTGATCAGAAAAAGTACCTAACAGTGTTCCAGGTAGTAAATCAGGTTATCCCATTTAGTTTTCCTTCACCAGCATCCAATGGATTATTATTTGTTTCTAATCCATAAACGAAATACAGGCAACCAAGGTGCCCATGATCATATAGAAAGCAGAAGAATTTTACTCAAGCTCATGCTGCCGCCCATCAGGATGAAAGTGCTCTTGACAGAGAAAGTTTTTGTCCACAGCCATCTTTTCATACTTCACTCCTATAGCTGTTCTGAGCTAAGATCCTGGTATCCTTCCTCCTTACCTGGGTCTGGATGTCATCCCCGGTGACGATGTTACCCACAGCTCTCAGGGCAGGAGAAGCCACTTTGTAATCGTTGTGCCTAAAAAGGGAGGGAGATCTGTTCAGACAGTCAGCACACCATATTTAGCTCTGCTGACCACCAAGGCTGGCAACATTCTTATGGTTCCAGACCTCTGGATAAGGCAGCAAACTGCTGTCTACAGTTCTTTAGTCTGAGCTTAGAGAAGCTTAGGCAACCTGTATCATCTGAGACTACTCACATCAGAAGCTCTACCAATCTCCGGCAAACTCCAGAGTCTATGACTGCCTGGATCTTTTCATTGGGGCCATCAGACAGGTAAGAGAGAGCCCAGCAAGCATCTGCCAGTAAGTCTGAGTCACTGCTGAAGAGTAGGCGAGACAGCACAGGCAAACAAGGAGAGACCTGTTGGAAGGAGAGGGGCTCATAAGGGGTTAGGGATGTGTCAGCTCTACCACTATACTAACATCGTTACCACCCACTACTGTATGTAATTCTGGACTCTGGGATTTCTAATTACATTAAACCATCAGGCCTTTTCACTTCACTACCTAGGCAGACAGCAGACCAATGAGATAACCTACTTCACTGACAACTGTCTCTTTTAGTTCTCTGTGGTATGAGACTCTAAGGTGTTTCCCAAAGACTTAAAACACTTCCCACATCCAAATTCCTCTATTTGAAGGAAGCTGCTAACACCCAGGGACTGGTAAGTAGCTCTCTCACCTTTGCAAACTCTGGGGGCGGATTCTTCCCCCGGCACAGGTTTGACAGGGCCCAAACTGCATTCCGTGTCATTGTCAATCGTGTGGACTTGGTAAGGAGTCTGAAGGAAATAGCAAAGCCATAGCCTGAGCAATGATGCCCTGGCACAGAGTTCTTGTCCAAGCAGACCCCTAAAACCTTAGCAAAGACCTAAGACAATAGGGCCAGGAGGCCAATCTGTTTCTCCAGAGGACTAAGACTAGCTGCCCCAAGTTAAGACCATAGCTGATTGGTTTAAATGTAGTTCTACATTTAGCATGTGGGGAAGGGGATAGGGATGGAAGAGTGTCCAGATAACCCTTCTAGGAGTCTTTGATCTATAGTTAGATAGGTTACAATTGATGTATCTATGGTCATAACCCCATAGCAAATCAAAACCATTCTGCAGAAGGTTGGATTTTTTGATGGGCTACATCTGCCCCTTTACCCTAGCTCAATAATGGGGCAGATATGCCCAACATGAGACTCTCCAGTGCCACGAGGTTAGGAAGCACAAGATCCATCTTGACACAGCCTAATGGCACAATCTTAAGTCTCAAAAGGACACCTTTTACTTTGGCAATCAGAATGCACTTTTAGAGTTTTTGTATTTGCTGATCTTAAGGGACTCTAAGTAAGTTGCTCCCAAATGACATGACTTCCCTATGGATTCCCCAGGAGTAGATGATTATAATTACTCACGTTAACAAAGGATTAAGGATGGAACAGTTCAAGACATAATCTCGGCAAACGGAGCTGTCTCCAGCTATGTTTCCCAGTGCCCAGACTGCCTGAAAAGGGGATGAAGGAACTGTCACTTGGAGAGCATGGACTGGATTCCGTAAGTACCCACTAGTGACCCAGGCAGAGAACCATGTCAGGGCCACAGAAACATTGAATGAACAAGCTCAGATACCCTCCCTTGTTGAAATTCTTATTGAGCACTTGCTCTATGAAGTTCTTTCCACTGGGGAGTTCCTGGTTCAGTGGGATCTGCCATCCATACTGCAGCCAAAGAAGCCAAACTAAGACACACCTATTCCCATGACCACAAAAGAAGTAAGTAATCAACAAGTTCATTCTTGTAGCCTTACTGGACCAACCCTACATGCTTTTTAATGGAGGAAAGATTCTAGTACCACTGAAAGATTCCAGTACTTCTATACAATTAGCAAGAATCAAATGGGAGAAATGGAAGTTGTGAGTCTATAGCTATGATTTGTGGGTACTAAGTAATAGGTACTATCAAGAATTAAGTCAAACTTGATCATTACCTGTTCCTGTACATCCTCAAAGTCTGAGTTAAGCAGCTCTATGAATATGGGGACAGCCCCTGCCTCAATGACAATTTTGGTCTGCTGAGAGGTTCCAGAGGCAATGTTTGTTAGAGCCCAGGCAGCTTCAAACTGAAAGACAGATTAAGCCATTGAGAGGTCATTCCAGACAGAGCATCAGTGCCTACCAGCTGCCTCAAAATATTAAACCTCCTGCCCCTGGCTAAAAGCAAAACAAAACAAAACAAAGCAAAACAAGAAAACCAAAGTTTTTTCCTCTTGTCCCTGTAAATGGTGGGAAGAGGTATCAGCAGTGATGTGATACAATGAGAAGACCGAATAGGGCTTCAGTAGTTCTAGGTCTAGTTCTCCATTACCAAAGAACCCAAAGGTCTTTGCGCAAGTTATGTTTTATTTCCTGAGCTTCACTTTCTTCAATTTTGAAACCAGAATTAGAGTGAGATGTTCTCTCAAAATCCCCTTCTGCTGACTTTCTAGCAATTTCCAATATAAGTGCTAGATCGACTTATCACCCATATCTGAGAGGAGACCCAGAGAGGCTAAATTATTTGGCCCAGGACACACAGCTAATTAGAACCTCTGATTTATAACTGAATGATCAGTCTGCCATGTTCTGACATCTTTCCTTTGAGATTACATGATTTAAGAAAGAGATCTTACAGGCTCTCTTCTTTGAGGTCAAGGGGGCATCTGATTGTATTACTTTTCTATTTCCTAAGAGATGTGCCTGTAATCTCTTGGAAGAAGAACTTTCAACTGAGATCCCTTACCCCAGATCTCCCCAGACCTCACCTGTAATGTACAATTCTCATTCCTTTTCAGAAACTCCACAAAGCGATCCACCACTCCTGGGGTGTTGATAACTTCATCTATTGGGGGACTAGGCTCTGGGAAGAGTTGGAAGGCAATGAGAGAAGTCAGAAAAAAGTCACGAAATCTTTTGGCTGGTCCACTCACTAGGGATAGTCCACAATCCTGCTCAGATATTCCTGATTTTCCTTAAACCATACCCAAATGCCCTTCTGGTGAGGTGATTTTAATAATAGCTGTTTATCTTTGAATTGTATAATACAGTTGGGACACTAAAAGGCATGTTCAGGTTTCAACCCCTGGTCCTATGGGTAAGAACCATTTGCAAATAGGACTCCTGAAGATGTTATTACATAAGGTGTGCCCAAACTGAACGAGGGTGGGCCTTGATCCAATATAGCAGAAGTCCTTAGAAGCAAAGGAAATTGGACACTGACAGAGAACATTACAGGGGCAAAAGTCAACAGAACATAGAAGGGAATGGAGAAGACATCATCATGTGCACTGCCATGTGACAGAAAAGCCAAGGATCAAGGATCACCGGCAGCCAGCTCCAGAATGCCACAGCATTTAGAAAAAAGCAATGTCTTGTCAATGCCTTGATTCTGGATTTCTCCTGGCCTCAAAACCATGAGTCAATAAATTCCTGTTTAAGCCAATGCACTGTATGTATTAGTTTAGGCAGCTGGGGAAATAATACACCAATTATGTGCCAGACATGTTTCTAGGTCCTGAGGATAAAGTAGTCAACAAAACTGACAGTCCTTGCCGTCACAGAGCTTGCATTCCAGTGGGGGAGACATTTTACTATGTTATAAAGTAAGAAGTATAACAAAGAAAAGAATAGGGCAGGGTAAGGAATAAAAATTCTGAGGGTGGGAGGTGATTTACAATTTTAGTAAGTTATCAGGGAAGGTTTCATTGAGAAGTTAGTATCTGACCATAGAGGTGAGGAAGTTGCCACATAGATAACTGGAAGTAGAAGATATCAGGCAGGTAGAGAGAGAGAAAAAAAAAGCCAGTACAAAGGTGGAAATGTGCCTGGCAGGTCCAAGGAACATAAAGGCCAAAAGGGATAGAGCAGAATGGGTAAGGGACAAATTAGTGAGGTCAGTAAGGGGACGGCGGGGTGGGGGAGAGCTAGATCACAAAGATCTTCTTTGGGGAGGACCAGGCTTTGTACCTTTGGAGAGTAATTTCCGGAATTTCTGTGTGGTTGCTAACTGCAGGTCAGAATCATCAGAAAAGAGCATCTCTACCATTTCTCTTGTGATCACACTCTCCTAGAACATAAAACACGTTAAGAACTTTGCAAATCAACATCAGATCCAGATGTGAGCACATAATTCTGCCTGGCAACCTGCTTTCTAAAGACTTGCGGGGAAGATGATGGCAGGCTTAGGAGAAGAGGCTTGTTTAATCCATGCCTTCTTTAAGTTAGGACATCTGAAAGTGATTCCTAACCTCTGAGGCAACTGATGGTTTCCTCAGGCATTTTTATCTGAGATGAATCCTTGATGACTCCCTTAAGGTGACCATCTACAAAAGGGCCCATGGAAGAAAAAGCATGGCTTGATTATCAGCAAAGCTATTAGATGATGTGAATAACTTCTGTTTTGTAGAAGCAGGTTCTTCCCAGGAGTGCCTCAGGCAGCATGCAAGGTCCTTACCCCAGTGGTAGAGCTCACATAGGAGTCCATAAGGAGATTATCAAACATGGCAGCTTCTTCATTAATCAGTTCTACATTTCTCCGTTTAAAAAGCTGAAAGTAAAGTGAAGAGACAGTGGTAAGACTATTCAAGAAAATAGAAGTAAGGGAGCTCAGAATGGCTGATGAGCCTCTTAAAGGGCCAGGCTTGGAGCTGGGCTTTGAAGGCCAGGCCTGACACTGACTGCACAGAGAAAAGAAGGCAACTAGGGACTAAGAACTAGAACATTATATTAAAAACATTAATATAACATTAATATTATATTAAGTTGGTCTAACTTGTGGAATGTGGACAAGGGATTGGTTCTCCCTTTCTCAAACTCTCAAACATTTCTGTTACAACAAAGGGAACTAAATGACTGGCCCAAAGAGCAAGTTACTTTCCTGGCAGGAAGGAGAGAGCCACTATGGTGGCTGGATCACTCCCCTGAATGGTATGCTTGAGAATACTTCAGTTAACCTACTTGTTGCTCCCGCTTCTGTTTCCGGAGCTGAATGCCCTCTTCCTCTCTTCTTCGCCTCATTTCCTCTGGGTTTAGGGCATTGTTCTTGTAGCTCTTCATTCGATAATTGTCTTTTCCTGGGCTTGCCATGGTCTCTAGAAGAAGGGAAGATACAGACACAATGGCAATGGTCTTTAAAAGGGGAGCATCTTTTTCACTTTGTCTCTACCCATCCTGCCCTTAGTTAGGAGGAATTGTGGGGGGCTGGGTTGGGGGGAGACCATGGGCTCTTAGAGAGGCCTAATAATCTAAGTAACAGCACTTAACATTTCTAGTACTACCCACCCCCAAAGCTCTCTCTCACATACACATACACAGTCTCCTTTAACTGGAATAAGCTTGTGGAATTATAGCAACTGGTACAGCATAGTTGCTAAAAATATGGGCCCTGGAGCCAGTATCACCTGTGCTCAAATCCTGGCTCTTCTTGTTAGCTGTACAACCTTGAACAAGTTGCTTTAATCTATGTCTCGTGATCTCATCTTTAAAACAGGGACATAACAGTTCCTACATCATAGTTGTTATGAAGTGCTTCTTAGAACTAAGTATACGGTAAATGCTTACAAGTTATGATAATCTTCCATTTTACAAGAGAGAAAACAGTTATGGTTTTCCCAATGAACTAAGATATATGAAAAGACTATCTTGCCAGATTAAAAATTATAGTATTGGGAAGTCAATTTCACTCAATGGATGGAGCATCTGCCTACCACATGGGAGGTCCAGGATTCAAACCTAGGGCCTCCTAACCTGTGTGATGAGCCGGCCCACGTGCAGTGCTGATGCACACAAGGAGTGCCGTGCCACGCAGGGCAGTCCCCCATGTAGGGGAGCCCCACATGCAAGGAGTGCGCCCCATAAAGAGAGCTGCCCAGGGCAAAAAAAGTGCAGCCTGCCGAGGAGTTGCGCCACATACACAGAGAGCAGACACAGCAAGAAGACACAATGAAGAGACACAGATTCCTGGTGCCACTGACAAGAATGCAAGCGGACACAGAAGAACACACAGGGAATGGACACAGAGAGCAAACAACTGGTGGGGGGGAGAGAAACAAATTTAAAAAATAAATCTTTAAAAAAAAAATATAGTACATCCAATTCAGAGGAATTCTGTGCATCTTTTTTAATGACTCATATGCCCTACCATCTATTTTTAATTTTTAAATAAAATTATATAATATCTGATACATACAAAAGGATAAAATGTATGTAAGTTACCAAACAAAATACAGTGAAAATCTGTGAACCCATCACCACATCTAATACTGGAGCCTTACCAAATACACCTGAATTTAATTATGGGCTCCTCCTTTATCTCAGGCTCCTCCCAACCCCTACATCAGCCAAAATAAAACTACTATCCAGAACTGTCATCATCTTTGCCTTTGCTTTTTATTAATCACATGTATGTATAATCCTCAATAATGTACACTAAGCCACAACGGCTCTCACTGGTTTTCTAAGATTCACCTGTGGTGTTGCATGTAGCTGTGTTTGTTTTTTCCTGTTATAGTATTCCACTGTATGACTACATAATTTTTTTTTTTAAGATTTATTTTTATTTATTTCACTCCCCTTCCCTGCCCCAGTTGTCTGTTCTCTGTGTTCATTTACTGCATGTTCTTTTGCCCGCTTCTATTGTTGTCAGCGGCACAGGAATCTGTGCTTCTTTTTGTTGTGTCATCTTGTTGCATCAGCTCTCCATGTGTGCGGCGCCATTAGTGGGCAGGATGAACTTTCTTTCGTGCTGGGTGGCTCTCCTTACAGGGTGCACTCCTTGCGTGTGGGGCTCCCCTATGCGGGCGACACCCCTGCGTGGCACGGCACTCCTTGCGCGCATCAGCACTGTGCGTGGACCAGCTCCACACGAGTCAAGGAGGCCCGGGGTTTGAACCGCGGAACTCCCATGTGGTAGACGGATGCCCTATCCATTGGGCTAAGTCCGCTTCCCTGACTACATAATTTATCACTTTTTTGAGGGGGTCTCCCCCCAAGTTTTTTACTATTACAAACCTACGGGAAAGCTGATGAGCACTCAGTGGTAGATACAAAGTTTTAAAAATCATAATTTCACTTGAAAGCTCAAATTTTATTACTGACAACTGACAGACTCACTTAAGGTATTTTATTTTTTTTAGGTTCTTTTTTTTTTTTATATGATGATTTTTTTTTTTTAAGATTTATTTTTATTTATTTAATTCCCCTCCCCTCCCCCAGTTGTCTGTTTTCTGTGTCTTTTTGCTGCGTCTTGTTTCTTTGTCCGCTTCTGTTGTCGTCAGCAGCACGGGAAGTGTGGGCGGCGCCATTCCTCGGCAGTCTGCTCCCTCCTTCACGCTGGGCGGCTCTCCTTATGGGTGCACTCCTTGCGCGTGGGGCTCCCCTACGCAGGGGACACCCCTGTGTAGCAGGGCACTCCTTGCACGCATCAGCACTGCGCATGGGCCAGCTCCACACGGGTCAAGGAGGCCCAGGGCTTGAACCGCGGACCTCCCAAGTAGTAGACGGACGCCCTAACCACTGGGCCAAAGTCCGTTTCCCATTTTTTTTTTTTAGGTTTTATTTATTTATTCCCCTCCCCACCCCATTGTTTGTGCTCACTGTCTGCTCTCTGTGTCTGTACATCTTCCTTTTAAGAGGCACTGGGAACCAAACCCAGGACCTCCATGTGGTAGGCAGACACCCAGCTGCTTAAGCCACATCCACTTCCCGCTTCATGTATTTTTGAGAAAATGTATGGCAATGTAAAATGTAAGTCTAAATAACCAGTTTGTCATTCTTTCATGACAAGCTGCAAGCTAACCTGGTCTAGTTTAGTTTGTAATGTAACCCTGCAAGTGATTTTCCTCGACATGTTTTTTAAAGAGTTGGTTTTGTACTGTTTCATTAAGGACATTCTTTTTTTCTTTTTTTAATATTAAAAAATTTTTTTGTTTTATTTATTCATCCCCTCCCCCTGCCCCATTGTTTGCACCCACTATCTGCTCTCCGTGTCTGCTTGTTTTCTTTTTAGGAGGCACCAGAAACCAAACCCAGGACTTCCCATGTGGGAGGGAGGTGCCTAATCACTTGAGCCACATCTGCTCACTGCTTGTTGCGTCTCTCATTGCGTCCCATTATGTCATCTTGTTGAATTATCTTGTTGTGTCAGCTTACCACACCAGCCCGTCATGTCAGCTCATCTTCTTTAGGAGGCACCAGAAACCAAACCCAGGACTTTCCATGTGGTAGAGAGGCACCCAACTGCTTGAGCCATATCCATTTCCCTAGGGACATTCTTAAGTGAAACTGTTTTTTTTTTTGTAAAGTGACTGCCCAGTGTCAAGTGTCCATGAATATGTGCAAATGTCAACACAGGGAAAACAGTAAATAGTATTGTAGTATTGTTTTTGATAATAGTCTGCAGACCACACTTTGAGACATGCTGCTCTAAGGTACAGTGATAGGAATTGCTGGATTGTAGGTAGGTAAATGTTAAAATTGAGACAGTATCAAATTGCCTTCCACTGTGTTATCTATTTACATTATTTTACCAATCCATAATCCCACTGACTAATACTTGGAATTATCACTTTTGCTAATCTACTGGCTGTAATAAGGATTCCATTGAGATACTGATTTGCATTTTTCAGATTACAGATGAGGTTAAATTTCATGTTTATTGGCCATATGTTTTCCCTTCTGTGAAAAATACCTGTTTATATATTTTTAGTACTTCTCTACTGAATTGTCTGCTCCTTTCTTAATGATCTGCAGCCCTTTAGATATTCTAATTATTAATCATTTTTTGGTTATTTGTGTTATAGGTATCTTCTAACACAGAAGATACCTAAACACTTCTCTTTTCAGTTTTTTATGGGAGTCCTTTATCAAGAAGTTCTTTAAGGTAAATTTATCTTTTTTTTTACTTAGCTTTTTGTATGTGGGTTTTGTTTAATAAATCTTTCCATAGTCCTAAGTTCAGAAAGATACCTTCCTCTCATGATCTTTAATTAAAAAAAAAAATTTATATTTATTTATTTTTATTGTGGTAAATTATAGACTATAAATTTGCCTTTGTAACCATTTTTCAGTGTATGATTTAGTGGCATTACATTTACAATGTTCTACTACCACTACCATCATCCATTACCAAAATTTTCATCACCCAAACCAAAGAATCTGTACCCATTAAGCAATAAGTTTCCTCATTCCCCCTAACCCCAGGCCCTAGTAATCTTTAATCTACTTTGTCTCTATGAATTTGCTTATTTTAGCTATTTCATATAAGAGGAATCATACAATATTTGTTCTTTTGTGTCTAGTTTATTTTACTTAACGTAATGTTTCCAAGGCTTATCCATATTGTAGCATGTATCCAAACTTCATTCCTTTTATAGCTGAATAATATTCCATTGTGCATATGTGTCACATTTTGTTTATCCATTCATCTGTTGACAGACATGGTTAACTTCCACCTTTTAGCTATTGTGAATAACTTGCTATGAACACTGTTGTACAAATATCTGTTTGAGATCCTGCTTTCAATTCTTGGGGCATATATATCTAGAAAAGTGGGATTGTCGGGTCATATGGTAATTCTAGGTTCAACTTTCTGATGAAATGCCACAGTGGCTGCAGCATTTTACGATCCCACTGTAGCAGTTTGGTATTATTGATGAATTCCAAAAAGAAATATTGGATTATGTTTGTAAACTGGTCTTTTCCTGTGGGCATATTATAGTGTATTGGATTCAGAGATTTTAGTTTTACTTGATTAAATAATGGTTAAGGCTTTGATTGGTACATGTGAGTAGGACTGCACCACAGAGAAGGGAGTTTTGAGTTTTGAGCTGGAGCCCAGGAACAAAGAGGAATAGAAACGGCTCCTTAGACACAGCAGAAGCCCTGGGGAGAGAGACAGAGCTGTTTGCCTGATAGTCTATGTGGAGAGAGAGCACACCAGCTGAGCATGGAGAGAAATGGGGCCCTAGGAAGAGAGGAACCCAAGAAGCCTGAACTCTTGGCAGAGGTTGGCAGCCATCTTGCCCCAACACATGGCAATAGACTCTGGGGAGAGAAGTAACTTATGCTTTATGGCCTGGTAACTGTAAGCTTCTACCATAAATAAATACCCTTTATAGAAACCAACCAAGGGAAACAGATGTGGCTCAACCAACTGGGCTCCCTTCTATCATATAGAGGTCCAGGGTTTGATGCCTAGGGCCTCCTGGTGAGGGAAAGCTGGCCGATGCGGCGAGCTGGCCCACACGGGAATGTAGCCCCGTGCAGGAGTGCCACCCTGTGTGGGAATACTGCCCTGCGCAGGATAGCCGCCTTGCGCAGTGCTGGCTGACAGAGAGAGCTGGTGCAGCAAGATGATGCAACGAAAGACATAGAGGACAGAAAATAGGAAGACAAAGCAGAAAAGGGAGATGAGGTGGTGCAAGAGAGTAATTGCCTCTCTCCCACTCTGGAGGGTCCCAGGATTGATTCCCGGAGCCACCTAATGAGAATATAAGCAGACAGAGAAGAACACACAGCAAATGGACACAGAGAGCAGACAATGGGGGAAATGGGGGTGGGGAGTGGGGAGAAATAAACCTTTGGAAAAAACAAACAATTTCTGGTATTTTGCATCAGCACCCCTTTGGCTGATTAATACACCCACCAACAAAGCACAAGGGTTCCTATTTCTCTGCATCCTTGCTAACACTTATTTTCTGTCTTTTTAAAATAATGGCCATCTTAGTGGATATGAAGTGGTATCTCACTGTGGGTCTGATCTGCATTTTGCTACAGATAATTCTTAATTGCTCTCAAGGTTGAGTACCATGGGCAGAATGAAAGGGGAGTTACAAAGTTAGGAGAAATTGTGGCTGGATATACAATGCAGCCTCAGGGGGGGCTGAAGTGTTTGATTTGCATTTTGCTACAGATGATTCTGAAGTGCTGCTAAAGATGAGTTCTATGGACAGACGGAAAGGGGACTTAAAAGTTAGGAGGAATTTTGCCTGGATAAACAGTGCAGCCAAAGGGGAGGCTGAAGTGAAGTCTATCAGCTTTCTACCTGCTTAATGCATTTCAGGTTTGCCTACACCACATTTCACCAAATAACAGGAAGGGAAGTTCCCAGACCTGCAACACAGACTGCTTTTATTCTCTGCATATGTAGCCTACGGCCTTGGTATATCACAAAGGTTTTGTACATGGCACAGCTCAGACAGGTGTCTTTGCCTTTGTCTCTTCTATATCCAGTAACTATCCCCAGTGAAGCCCACCTCCACTCCCTCTAATCACTGGATCTGAGGTTTGAAAAGCCTTATTTTTCGAGAGGCAGGCCATAGAGAAAACACCACTTTGGAGTCTGATAGATTTAGGTATGATATTTGGCTTTGTGACTTACTGAGTACTGTGATCCTAGCTAAGTCACTTCACCTCTCAAAGCTTCGGCATCCTGATCTATGAAAAAGAAAAACTTCACTGGGTTGTTAGAGGCATCTGGAAACTCCTCCCTCAAAAATCTTAAAGGAATACACTGGAATCCCATGCTTCTAAATCAAATAGAGGACCTGGTCCGATGTTGGGGCAGGAAGAGGCTAAGAGAATGCCCAGTATCAGACTGCCCTGGTACTGGTGTCTCAGTAAAGAGTGGCTTATATTCTATTAAACTGTGGAAGCAGCAGCTTTGGGTTCTTGAATACTGGGTAACAAAATTCTGCAAGAGTCTTCTGCCAATGCAGTTTAACAAGCATTTACTGCGAAAGCTCCTGAGTCCCGCCGGCTGTCAATAAACCATTTTTCCTTCTCAAAATCAAAAAACAAAAAAAAACAAGCATTTACTGAGAGTTTACCATGCAAGGACTCATTCTGTATTAGGGATTCTGGGGTTACCAAGAAGCACAGACAGACAGTAGTTGCTTTCCTCCAAGAATTCAATTTAGTTCAGCAGGACCAATTATTAAAACATTGATTTAAACATTTTTGCAATATACCTTCTCCAATTAAATCTGACATGGAATCTCAATATAAAACAAAACAAAAAAACCTGTTAAAAAAAGTGAAGCTGCTTGTGCTGAAGTATGGGTAGGTAGGACTGACAACTTACCAGCTTGCTTCTTCCTTTATTGACATTTCCCATCCTCGAAATCCCTAACCTCAAACAGTCACTAAAAGTATTGCAAAAGGATGAAAAAGTTTTTAGGAACACAGAAAGACAACTAACTCTATGCCCTTTTTCTGGAGGGGTGGTAGCAATTGTGATGAAAGAGTTTTAAAGAAAATCTTCCAAAAATAAAATCTGGACTGAGTCTTCATGCAGTAATTCAACTTGGGAGTGTGAAGCAAGGGCAGAGGAAAGAGAACATGAATGAAAAGTACAAAAATGTGGTGGTGGTGGGGAAGTGATCTATAAGATAACCTGATTGTAAAAGGAATGAAAATGGAGGTTGAGGACGACAACTTAATTCTGTAGCCAGGGATACTGCAGAGATGCAACTTCAGAAAAGGTTCCCCTGGGCATTCTAAAAAGCAGCTTAGGGAACCAAAAGCAGCAGCAGGCTCTTAGTATGTGCAAGTCTCACATTTTTTTACTGCAAAAAGTTCTAGGAGAGGGCAGTGGCCTGCCTTTGGGATCCCTGATTACCTCTGTGCCTGAAAGTTAACAGGTGCAGGGCAGACTTCTAAAGGCAGCACTGTGGACTGGTGTTCCCTTTTACCTGACAAATGGTTTTTCATGACTCTGAGTCTCCGCTTTCCCAAAGCTTGTCCCTCCTTCAAGCAGCACTGACAGTGAAGCTGGAAGGGGGAACCAGGCTACAGTGCTTCTTTAGTTACCATAGAGACAAGAAAATATCACAAATATTTGCTTATGACTTCACTGGAGAAGCCAGGAAGGCGAGGTTAGGTTGGAAGGAGGAACGCAAGCACAAGCACATCTGGACTCAGCAACCAAAGGAAGGCTGGCTTGCTCTCAGGGACTGAGGCGGCAAGTGGGCTTTTTCGATCACATACTCCCTTACCTGCTAGAGCTGGTTCAAGAAAAAACAGGTTTTTTTTTTAGGAGGTACTGGGGACTGAACCCAGGAACCTGTACATGCAAAGCAGGTACTCAACCACTGAGCTACACCTGCTTACTAAGAAAATCCACAATAACAGATAAACCTTTCCTAGCATCTGATTGCCTTAGACTGCCTTTGGGTTTTTTCAGCCAAGGAATTCTCTCAAAGTGAATAGGTCCCTCAAGTTATAGCTCCCATTTCTAGAAAATAAATGTCTAATGCTATATTTTCTAAGCATTTAGAACTGAGAAACTTGTAATAATAATACAAAATAGGGATGGAACCTAACCGACAGATTTCAAAGAAACAGGCTCAGGTTACATACTATGTGGATAACTATAGGGCTCCCGGGAGCAGATGTGGCTCAAGTGGTTGAGCTCCCACCTCCCACACGGGAGGACCCGAGTTTGGTTCTGAGTGCCTCCTAAAGTAAAAATAAACAAGGGGAAAAAAAACAAACAAGCAGACAAAGGGTGCAAACAACAAGCAAAAAGATGAGGGAGTCATTGGGGGGGGGAGGGTTAAAAAACTATAGGGCTCCATTTAATCACCATTATGCTTAAAAATTTGAGATTCATAAAATTTTTAAATTATGTATACTTTTCAGAAACAGACATACTACATATAGCCAGCTACCCTGTGTGTGGGATGGGAATGAAGTCATAACACCTTCAAGCTCACAAATGTGTGCTTAAAACATCCTGGACAGCTAGCTGGTTCTAGAACTTTTCAAACCAAAGTCTAATGTTCACTGTCTATACTTCAAGAAGTTACCAATCACTTGAAGGCATCTATCTAGAAGAGTCCAAAAGAGCTATACACACAGAGTTAGGGGAACCAGCATTTATTTTCTAGTTAATGACATGACAATCTTCAAACATCATAAAGTGTCAACCTTTTCAAATTATGATTCTTGTCCTGGTGCTAAAGTTGAGCTGGCTGTCCTCTTTGCAAAGGAAGGCTCTCTGATGAAATGTTATTGTCTGCCCTAGCACAATGAGCTAAGACTTTAAATCAGGCAGGCTAACTCTTGGGCATATACATTAAAGGTTGTGGCATTAGGAGGAGAGATAAAGAGAGATAACTGGTATCTCCCAACATTTAGGAGATATCTTTCTTCAAAAGTATAAGAAACCTGCCTCTTTTCAGGGGGAAGTGGCTTTTTTTCAACTGGCCCCTTCTCTCACTTTTCACCAGGAATTTCTCAGCCAAAAAGTATCAACAAAAGATTGTCAGTTAAAATACTATGGCCCTATTCCTGTACCATATATACTGGGATATAGATTTCACAATCTTAGCAAGTTAGAAAGGTATGATAATGTGCCAAACTCTTTATAAATATAATCTCTAAGCTTCACAACAATCCTGAGAAGTAGGCATTATCCCCATTTTACAGATGAGAATAATGAGACTTAGAGATTAAGTGTCACACGAGAAAGCTGATTAAAGTCAACCCGAGGCTGTCTGGTCCTAAAAAGTCCAGATTGTTTTCATTCTGTGAAAAGCGAAGCTATTGTTCACAGCAAATCTGTCAGATTTCTGGGTTGGAACGCTCTATCACTGATATAGTAACAAATCTGTTAATATCCCAGAATTTCAGTTAACCACAAACTCAAATGACTTAAAGGGTAAAGAGGTTAATGATTTTTTAAGAGGACAGTTATAAGAGTAGGACAGTAGGCAGTGGCAGGGACTGTACTCATGCTCAAGTTTTACACCTCTGGTTTGAGGACAAAACAAATAATTAATAAATAAACCTCATATCATGCTACTGTTTTCAAAAAATATTTTCATACACAGGCGCTAACTGGCCTCTGCAAAAAAAAGAGAAAAAGATAAGTCAATTAGGAGCATATCTATTTAATATCTAAAAAAGCAGGTTCAAAAGTGCCATGACTTAAAAAAGATCATTCAGTTATTAAATTGTGAAGCTAGAATGGGGATCTGGATCTCTGATTCCTAAGGTTTCCTCTTTTCACCCAACCTCTGAGAACCACTTTTTTTTGCATCTCCCCCAATATGAATATTTCATTCAATTTGGCTCTTGTCCTTAGACTAGTCCTTCTGCCTATTGTGGTCTATTACATTCATTTAACTTAAGAATTACTGGCAGTCAATCCTCTGATTAGAGCAGATGAACAGGGAGCAATTGAAAATTCCTACTAAAAAGACAATGTAAACTCAAGAGGACTCTGCAATTGCTCCCTCCCAGCCTAAGAGGGCTCCTCCTACCAAACCTGATTTATAGAAATTCATTTTCACAGTATAAGTTTTTCTTTGGCAGTGAATTCTCTCCCCAGTACACAAACCCAACAAACCACAACATTGAAGTACATTTGACCCTATGTGGACTAATTCCTACACCACCAGAAGTAATCAAATAAAAATTCCTCCAAAGTAAAACAACAAAACAAAACAAAACAAAAAAGCCATGATGTTGGGATGGAAGGGTGGGAAGATAATACACAAGTGATAGATACGGAGAATAAATCCAAACTTTTCAACAAAATTCTAAAATTTACTTGGCTTAGTTTTTTGATCAAAGATGCCAAAACAGACTGATTTAAATTTTGTCTTTTTCTTGCTGGTCTACCTAATAATTACTGTGAGTGAATAGAAGGTTAGTGGCAACATTTTGGTGTAGCTGATTTACAGTTTTTGCTAGCTAAAATCACCACCTATAATTCTACATACTGAGAATTAAGACACTTATGAGTGCATCTTGTCACTCACAATCCCCCTCCCCCCACCAGCGACTGCTCCATTTCTCTGTTCCACGAATAGTGAAACCATTTTTATGCCCCCATATTAGGAAATATCCAAACACCAAAAGTATGAAATAATACAGTAGACACCGATAAATCCCCCACTAAGATTCAACAATATTTAACATGCTTTATTTTATTCTACATGATATTTTGTATATATTAACGGAATCTATTAAGGTTGTATATAACTCCGATATTATTATTTTTTAATTGTCATTTATTTTAAAGCTTTATTTATCCCTCCCCTCCCCTGCTGGTCGCTGTCTGCTCTCTGTGTCCATTTGCTGTGTGCTCTCTGTGTCTGCTCGTCTCTTTAGGAGCCAATGGAAACTGAACCCAGGACCTCCCATGTGGAAGAGAAGTACTTAATCACCTGAGCCATCTCAGCTCCCTGGTGTGCTGTGTCATTTTCTTTCCTCCTTGCGTCTCTTTTGTGCAACATCTTGTCACATCACCTTGCTCCACCTGCATGCCACACCAGCTTACCTTCTCCAGGTGGCACCAGGAACGGAACCTGGGACCTCCCATGTGGTAAGCAGAAGTGCAATTGCTCAGGCTACATCCACTTCCCCTCAATACTATTTCAAACTAAGAAAATTAAAACTACGCAATATAGGGAAGCGGACATGGCTCAACGGATAGTGTGTCCACCTATCATATGGGAGGGTCCAGGGTTGGATACCCAGGGCCTCCTGACCCATGTGGTGAGCTGGCCCACATGCAGAGCTGCTGGGCGCAAGGAGTGCCATGCCATGCAGGGGCACCCCTGCCTGGGGGTGGCCCCACGCACATGGAATGCACCCTGCAAGGAGAGCTACCCTGCATGAAAAAAAAGTGATGCAGTTTCCTGATGCCACTGAGGATGCAAGTGGACACAGAAGAACACACAGTGAGTGGACAAAGAGCAGACAACTGGAGGGAAGGGGAGAGAAATAAATAAAATAAGTCTTTAAAAAAACAAAAACAAAAACAAACTACCCAATATCTAGTCCATGCTCAAAGTTCCTTAATCACTTCAACATATCTTTTATAGCCATTTTGTCTTTGAACCAGGATCCACTGAAGATTCACATAGTGTATTTGGTCTTTTAACTTTTTATTATGGAAAAATTCAAATATACACAAAAGTAGACAGAATAAATAAAATGAATCTCAAAGCACTCATCATCCAGATTCAATAATCATCAACTTGCAGCCACTACTGATTCATCTATGCTCCCACCTACTCCCATACCCTGTAAACAAAAACAAACAAAGATGATGTCAGGAACTTGCTTGTCATTTCAACTGCACATCTTTCAGTATGTATCTCCAAACAATAGTTTTGTTTTGTTTTTTAAACAACATTTGGTCACTTTTAATCTACAAAGCCCCCTCTCCCTGCCATTTAATTTACCTATGATACTTTCTGAAGAGATTAGATGAGTTGTCTTATGAAATGACCCACATTTTGGTTTTGTTGAATACTTAACTTAGGTCCCTATCCCCTTTATTTCCTGTAAACTGGAAATTGGGTCTAGAAGCCAGAAGAGATTCAGATTCAAGTAAAGTTTCCACTCTTTTTTTTTTCAAGGTACCAGAGGCTGGGGATTGGACCTGGGATCTTTTATGTGGGAAGCCGGTACTCAACCACTGAGCCACATAAGTTTCCCTGAGTTAGTTTTATCGTTGTTTTGCTTGTTGTTTTTGTTTTTTCAGGAGCTACCAGGAACCAAACCCAGGACCTCCCGTGTGGGAGGTGGTGCTCAACTGCTAGGGCCACATCCACTCCCTGCTCGTTTGTGGGTTTTTTTGTTCATTGTCTGCTCACTGTTTGCTTATCTTCCTCTAGGAGGCACCAGGGACAGAACCTGGGACCTCCCATGTGGGAGGTGGGTGCTCCACTGCTTGAGCCACATCTGCTCAATCCCCATTCACTTTTAATTTTATTTCTAAGTGTTTCTTACCTTTACATATATGATATAAAACAAAATGAAGTGACATCTACCCAACTTTAAAAAATGGACATTGTCATTATCATTGTATATGTGTGCTCTGTTCACTCTTTTAACTATTCAAATCTGACTTCTGTTCCTTCCACTCCAATGAAACTGCTTTAATCAAGGTTACCAAAAATCCCCATATTCCCAAATCTAACAGAAATTTGTTTTCTTCATCTCAACAGCAGTTAATAATCCTTCCTCTCTGAAATACTTTTTTTTTTAAAGGAGGTATCAGGGATTGAAGCCAGGACCTCACACATGGGAAGGAGGTGCTCAACCACCTAAGTTACGTCTGCTCCCCTCTGAAAGAAACACTCTTAGCTTTTTTGACACCACAGCATTACTCTGAATCTCATCCATACTTACCATTCTCTCCAGATGGCTTCTCATCCCTACATCTAAACATTGGTTTCTATCTTCACTCTCTCCCTAGGTGATCTCTCACCCATTCCCATTACTCCCAAATTTATGTCTCCAACCCAGCCCTTTCCTTTGAGCACCAGACTCATATTCAAGTGTCTATATGAAATCTCCACTTGGATGACCCAAACTAACTAAATTTCTAACTTCCTCCCACTACCTTCAATAATAACACCTTCCTCAACCCAAAACCTAGGTAAAAGCCATCCTTAACCTTTCCTTTCCCTCACCTCTTTAAATTATTGCCAAATCCTGTCATAATTTAACCTCCAAACATATCTTCAATGTATTTACATCTCTTCCAACTCCTGACTCCTACTCAGTCCAAGTCACCCCAAACTCTTGCTTTTACTACTAAAACAACTCAACTCTCCTCAATCCATCATCACCCAATAAAATGGGAAATACACCCTTCCCTCTCCCATTTAGAATAATACAAGGCCCTGCCTACATCTTCAGCTCATCTCTTCACTTGCAACTATTTATCCTCATTCATCATTGTTCCAGTCCCACTCATCCAGTATGTGGAACCCATCGAGCTGCTTCCTGCTCCGTAGTCTTCACACTTCCTGTTTTCTTTCTGCCTACAATGCTCTTGTCCAGCTCTAGGAATTGCTGGGATCTTCCCTCATGTAAAGTTTTATTTTTTGTCACAGGACCTGCTTTATTTCTTTTGTTACCAAAATTATAATCCGTGTCTGCTCTCCCCCATAGGATGTGTAATTTCTGTAAAGGCAGGGACCTTTACAGACACAAAAATTCGTTGAATACTTAGTGAGCATCTACAGTGACAAACACAAGATCTAGCTAATAAATGTTAATTCTTCGTAAATATTTCCTGAATAAGTAAGTAAAGAATTGTAGAAGAAACTTTCCTCATGACTGTAGTGGAACACAATCTACAAAAGCAGATTTTAGAAGAGTTATTTTTTACCCTACAGAATAGACATGAACCCTGGAAAAAAAACCACCATTGTTAAGACTAGAGGACACAGATTGCTAAATCCAGGGACCTTGTCAGGATTCATTCTATTTGACTTTCTAATTTGCCACTGATGATTATTTTACTTGTTGAAACTTATTACCCATGATTCTGACGGCACCACCCCTCTCCCTGTTCTTCTCTAATCTCTATAACCACTCTTCCTTCTCAGGTTTCTTAACTGTGTTTCTCTTCCAATACCAACCTCTCAACGTCAGTGTGTACCAAAATTCTACCTTTGGTCTTCTGCATTCAACCACTGAGCTATATCTGCTCTGCTCAACCTCCACTTTTACACCAAGTATAAAATCCCTTGGGGAAGAAGTGTAGCTCAGTGGTTGAGTGCTGCTTCCTGGCACATATGAAGTCAATCCCTGGCCCCTCAAAAAAGTTTCAGGTAAGCAGATATGGCTCAAGGGATTGAACTCCTGTCTACCACAAGGCCACATGGGGGGTCTTAGGTTCTGTTGCCAGTGCCTCCTGGGAAGATGAGCAAGACAGTGAGCTGGTGTGATGGACAGGCATGGTGAACTGACACAACAAGGAGACACAAAGAGGAAAGACAATGCAAGACACAACAAAGCAGGTAGCTGAGGTGGCTCAAGCCATTGAGCACCTCTCTCCCACATAGGAGGTCCCAGGTTCAGTTTCCAGTGCCTCCTAAAGAGAAGATGAGCAGACACAGAGAGCGCACAGCAAATGGACACAGAGAGCAGACAGAAAGCACAAAAAACGAGGGGGGAGTAAATAAATAAAAATAAATCTTAAAAAAAAAAAAAACCCAACTCTATTGTCACAACATCATGCCAGAAAGATTATTTCCAAATGTCTACAGGCTACCTCCAGCTCATTTCCCTTCTCCTATTTTCCCTATTTCAGAGTTAATGCAATCACCATCCATCTAGTCTTGAGTAAGCCATAAACTTTCTCCTCCCCAAAGACAATAAAGTTGGTAAATTACATTAAGTTTACCTGTATAACCCAAACTGGTTCCTACTGACCACCTCTAATAACGCTGTTTTATTTTATTTTTTTAAAAGATTTATTTTTATTTATTTCTCTCCCCTTCCCCCCCACACCCTAGTTGTCTGTTCTGTGTCCATTTGCTGTGTGTTCTTTTCTGTCCACTTCTGTTGTTGTCAGCGACACAGGAATCTGTGTTTCTTTTTGTTGCATCATCTTGCTGCTTCAACTCTTGGTGTGTGCGGCTCTCCTGATGGGGCATACTCCTTGCACGTGGGCTCCCCTAGGGAGGGGGGCACCCGTGGGTGGCATGGCACTCCTTGCACTCATCAGCACTGCACGTGGGCCAGCTCCACACGGGTAAGGAGGCCCGGGGTTTGAACCGTGGACCTCCCATGTGGTAGATGGACGCCCTATCCACTGGGCCAAGTCTGCTTCCCTAATAACCCTGTTTTAGTTTTAGTTCACACCCTCATTACCTCTCACTTCAAGACACATCTTTGAGAGCAAAACCTCTTGTATTTACCTTTGAAGGCACAGTGCAGAGCTTACTTACAGCATGCTCTCAAATGTTCCAACTGATAACTTTTCTTTTGGTTGTCAAATGATCCTTTTAAAGAGTATTTTCCTTTGTAGTTCTTAACTAGTTGGGCATTCCACTGCACCACTGTTGACGTAATCTACGATGTCATGAGGGGGTGGCAATCAAATTTGCAGGCCAGACTAGGTACTCCCCAGAATCTCTTTAATGGTTCCAGAGAGTTCTCGAACTAAAGATCAGAGCCACATCTGTTGGGCAATGTTGACACTCTCATCAAAAGCGGTATCTCCACTGTGCTTAAAATTTTCCTGTTTTTTTTTTTTCTGTCTCTGGGTGATTCTTTAAGGCACTGATGATCAGGGCAGAGGCAGAAGGTACCATCTCAATCTGGGTTTGTCTGTTCTAAATGGTCAGTTTTATACCAATCCTTAGGCCCTCCCAGTCATCAGTTACCATGATGATGTCTTTTTTTTTTAAAGATTTATTTATTTCTCACTCCCCTCCCCACCCCAGTTGTCTGTTCTCTGTGTCCATTTGCTATGTGTTCTTCTTTTTGTCCACTTCTGTTGTTGTCAGCGGCACGGGAATCTGGTTTTTTTTTTTTGCATCATCTAGCTGCATCAATTCTCTGTGTGTACGGCACCATTCCTGGGCAGGCTGCACTTTCTTTTGCACTGGGTGGCTCTCCTTACGGGGTGCACTCCTTGTGCGTAGGGCTCCCCTACGTGGTAGATAACCCCTGTGCGGCAGGGCACTCCTTGCCACATCAGCACTATGCATGGGCCAGCTCCACACAGGTCAAGGAGGCCCAGGGTTTGAACTGCGAACCTCCCATGTGGTAAACGGATGCCCTATCCACTGGGCCAAGTCTGCTTTCCTTGATGATGTCTTCACCATCCTTTTGGAGACAAGTTCAGGGGACTAATCATGGGGGCCAGGGCAGACATGGCACCGACTTTCTACTGGTTCACTTCTGGTACATGACTTTAATCTTAATGGAGTTAGGTGAACTTGGGCGACATGGCAGAGGCAGCTGGTGTGGGATGAACCCAGACATGGGACCACTGAAAAAAGGTGCACCTTGGGATCCTCTGAGCTGAACACTCAACATTTTAAACTTCATTGTTCCAAAGGTTCTGAAGTGCTTTACAATGAAGTCAATAAAATAAAAATACAAAAACAATAATCTGGACTAGGAAAATATGTACTTGCAAAGAAAATGGGGAAAGATGAATACAGACAAGCAGGATCCAAGCAATCATTCAATGATTAAAACTGAGTGGTATAAAAAGGTTATCTGTAAACCTCTTAAAATGAATAGAAATGGTTAAAGCATATCATGGTGTTTGTAACCAGCAAACCAGTGGTTGAAAGGGAAAGTCTAAAGTCACGTATATTACTAGAAGGAAAGCTAAAACTGTAACATGGGACATTATAAGATAGCAAAACATTATGTAAAACATGATTATGGGAAAGGAGTTGTGGCTCAACTGATAGAGTATCTGCCTACCATATAGAGGGTCCAGGGTTCTATACCCTGGGCCTCCTGACCCTTGTGGTGAGCTGGCCCACACACAGTGCTGCCATGCGCAAGGAGTGCATGCCATGCAGGGCTGTCCCCCGTGTAGGTGAGCCCCACGCACAAGGAGTATGCTCTGCAAGGAGAGCCGCCCGGCAAGAAAAAAAGCACAGCCCACCCAGGAGTAGTACTGCACACAGGGAGAGCTGATGCAGCAAGATGACGCAACCAAAAAGCGATAGTTTCCCGGTCCTGCATGACAAGAATGCAAGTGGACACAGAAGAACACACAGTGAATGGACAGCAAGAGCACACAATGGGGGGGGGGGGGGGGGGGGGGGGAGAAATAAATAAATCTTAAAAAAAAAACCAAACAAACAAAAAGACACAACACAATTATGGGCACTATTGCATATATAAGACTTTTTACAAAATATAAATACAAATATACTAGAGAGAAGGAAAAAGAATAGCAGCCATGCTTGGCAGAGGATGCACAGAGAGACTGAGAGGTGATAAGTTTTGGTTGTTTTTGTTTTATTATTAGTGAAATAATAAAAGTGTTCTAATAATGAATGAATGAATGAATGCACAAATATGTGATTATACCAAATACCATTGATTGTATACTTCGGATGGATTTGTGCTTTTTAAATATGTATCAATAAAATTGATTTGTCAAAAAAAACCAAAAACAACTAAGTGGCATTTGGCATGTCAGCTCCATGGCAGACAAATTAAAGCAATATTATTAGTGAAGAACACTCATGTATACTTTGAAAGTATTTTGAAACTTGGCTTCAAGAATAAACAAATACTATGGTTTTAGAATCTACCTTTGAAGCTTTGATTCTGGAACCAGAGAAGTTGGCAGTAATAGGGTATGATTTCTCCGTGCCATATCTCCAATCCAAATGGAATGCAGTGGGGAGGAATAAAAGTCAAGACTACCTCATTCTACTTGTTCTATATAGCTTGTCACTTCATTAAACAGGTTCCATAGAATGAATCAGATTATTAGGCTGGTCTCTTCTCTGATTCTCAAACCATTCTTTAATTTCCCTTACTTATATCTATGCTTGAACACGAGTGGTAAGAAACTTATTACTTCCAAAATCAGTCCACTTCATATCCCTTATTTTGAATGAGACCCACAACCCAGTAACTTATACTGGTCCTACACCTTAGGCCCTTGAAATAATATTCTTTCAAGTATTGGAAGACCATTTTCTTTCATGTTTCTTTCCAATGTCTAAAAGTTTTTGTTAGACTTGCTAAATTTGATTTTCAAGAGAAACTAAAAATTTGGATTTTTATATAAATTATTTAATGTTTCTGCAGATTTTTTTATCCCCCTCCCCCTTGCGGCTTTTTGTGTGCTGTCTGCTCCCTGTATCGATTCAGTGTGTGCTCTTCTGTGTCTGTATTTATTTTATTTCCCCTCCCCCTTGCAGTTTGCTTGTTGTCTGCTCTGTGTCCATTTGCTGCATGCTCTTCTGTGTTTTTTCGCTTGTCTCCCTTTTTTGTTGTGTCACCTTGCTCAGTCGGCTCTCAATGGCACTTGTGGGCCATGCAGGTCTCCACAGTGTGCAGGTGAGCCTGCCTTCACAAGGAGGCCCTGGGACACGAACCCAGGGCCTCCCATATGGTAGACAGGAGCCCAACTGATTGAGCAACAGCCGCTTCCCTGTTTCTGCAGATTTTTAAAAAGGGAGGGCCCAGGGTTCGATACCCAGGGCCTCCTGACCTGTGTGGTGAGCTGGCCCACGTACAGTGCTGCCACCTGCAAGGAGTGCCATGCCACGCAGGGGTGTACCCACGTGGGGTGCCCCATACGCAAGGAGTGTGCCCCCGCAAGGAGAGCCACCCCGCGCGAAAAAAAGCACAGCTTGCCGAAGAGTGGTGCCGCACACAGAGAGTTGATGTAGCAAGATGATGCAACAAAAAAAGCGAGCCAGCTTCCCAATGCCGCATGACAAGAATGCAAGTGGACACAGAAGAACACACAGTGAATGGACACAGAGAGCAGACAATGTGGGGGGAAGGGGAGAGAAATAAATAAAATAAATCTTAAAAAAAAAAAGATATAATTCAAGGAGTGAATGGAGCTGAAGTAGTTGAGCGCCTGCTTCCCACATATGAGGTCCTGGGTTCAATCCCCGGTACCTCCTTTAGGGAAAAAAAAGGATATAATCCATATACCATAAAATTCACTCATTTAAAGTATACATACAATTTAATGGTTTTTACTATATTCACAGAATTATGCAACCATCACCATCATCAACCTTATATCTTCTTCTCCCTAGAAAGAAACCCCATACCCTTTAGCTATCAACTTCCCAAGGCAAACTGTTGCCTAATCCAAGGTCGCAAAGATTTACCCACATATTTTCTTCTAAGACTTTAATAGTTTAATGAACTTATCTTTAATTAAGATGCCTTTAATTTTAATGATTTCTGAGATTAAACCAACATTTTAAGGAAAGTATTGCAGTATACATCAAATTCCCTTCTGTATCAAGCTACTTGTTTCTGTGACCCACTAGAGGGGACCTGTGTCAGGTACTAGGGCAGGCAAAGATCATAATACTGCTGCCAAGAAAGTCACACATCTCTGTTCTTACTGCTAGTTGTGAAGCAGTCTTTTCAGGTTATCCAGTCTTTGGCCATGGTGAATTGGTTTTATGTACTAAATCCAGACTAAAACCTAGGACACCTTTCTTGAAAGCGCTTTCATATATTCCAAAGTCAATCTCTAACCCCAAAGAGAGGATGGTCCCAGGGAAAATTAAAATTGGATTGATAATGATTTAGTAAGGATTTCTTCAGCTTCTTTATTCTAAGATTTATTTTATTTATTTATTCCACCCCACTACCCCCAGTGGTTTGCACTCACTGTTTGCTCTCTGTGTCCGATAGCTGTGTGCTCGTCTTATTTTCAGGAGGCACTGGGAACTGAATCTGGGACCTCCCATATGGGAGGGAGGCACCCAATGACTTGAGCCACCTTCATTCCCCGCTTGTTGTCTCTCATTGTGCTTCTCTGTTGTGTCTCTTCGTTGCATCATCTCATGTCAGCTTGCCATACCAGCCTGTCCCTTCAGCTCACTGTCTTGCTTGTTTTCTTTAGGAGGCACCGGGAACCGAACCTGGGACCTCCCATGTGGTAGGCGGATGCCCAACTGCTTGAGCTGCATCCGCTTCCCTCTAGCTTTTAAATCCAAGCTCATGTGGAATCCCCATTTTACAAGCAGAGAAAATTGTGGCATAACTTTCAGAAGAAACCAGTTAATAAGTAGAAATGTTTAACCCAGGTCTTCCTGACTACGGTCAATACTTTCTTCATTACTATACTTAATCAATAGCATTTTAGCCACAACGGGACTTCCTTATTGTTTCCTGGAAGGAGTGTGCTCCCATGAATGTCAATGCTCCTTTGGATTCTAGCATCCTAAAAGTCACCTTCAGTCTCTCAAATGAGATGTGGTCCAATTCTTATCAGGAACAAGGATTACAAATAGCTGAAACAAACACATGTGCAGAGAAGAAGTAGAACACTGTAGGGAACGGCTGGTATTTCGGTAGCACTGAAGTCTATTTGCCACTTCAAAGGAAAAATAAAAAACAATCACCTGAGTTAATCCTCCCATTCCTGTTTTTGAAACTCTGTATATATATGAACATGGGTACATGTATGTGGAAGAAGGGGCAATGACATTAATGACACAAAGTTGAGGGAAAGAGGATAAGCTGAAACAAATGCCCCTAAGTGTGGTTTAAGATCTGATATCTTTTGTTTTGTTTTAACTGACTTTATTTTGTAAATGTGAATGTTAAAAAGTGCTTTTCTGTTACAACCACATCCTTTTTTGTTGGTGATGGATTTTATGGAACAGCTCTGAGCAGACTTGGAGCCCTCAGATTTCCCTAGCCATCACTATGTTTCTGTTATTTACTTATTGATACAATGTCAGCTAAAAAGTAACAGTCTTGACGCTACTAGTAACAGCACATAAAGGAGGGACAGGAATGAGGACAACAGAGAAATATAACCAAGGGCTCCTCCTTCAAGAAGAAACAAACAAACAAACAACAAAAAAAACACTACTATCTTTTGTGGCTGAAACCCAATTTAGTGAAACTGTGAACCCTTCCTTGACAGCAAAGGAACAATTCATCTTAGCTTAGGTATTTGTTAAAAGTCATGAGTTAAAGTACTACTTTAACCCCTAAACAGACTCTCAAAAACTTGTCTCCTCTCAAAGTTTTTCTTCCAAAAACATTTTGTCTTAAGGATTAATATTCTATTTGCATCAGATGCCATCCAAATGTTCAAGCCAAAAATATTTTTGCATTTAAACTAAATTTTTTTTTCGGTCTGCTAAAAATCATATTGCAAATTTTGGCTTCGCCTGACAGAAATCACGATCGTGGGCAAAATGCTAACAATGGAAGCAAATGATTGGAGCACAAGTGGGTTGTATAATTTCTTGAATGTTTTACATTTTGTGAGAATCTTTTTAAAAGTTCAACAATCTGTCAATGGACAGAGTACCTTCAATGGTTGTATTAGAAAGAAACATTTAGTGCTGACAGAAAGCAGCTGTGCTGGGTGAATTACCAACAGGCAGAGTGGTAGCAGTGTGGTATTAGTGAAAAGAGCTACAAAGCCACACTATCTGAGTTTTGGTCTTGCTATTTACTAATTGTACAACCTTGGGTGTCACTTATCTGTACCTCAATTTTCTTATTTTAAAAATGTTCACAGTACCTACCCTTTTCCTGTCTATCAGAGTTACAGTGAACAAAGGAATATACATAAGTACTTTGCAAATAGTAAAATGCTGTGCTGGTAAACTAGGATTAAATTTGGGAAATGGCTTTTCCAACTTCCAGAATCTCTCTCAGAGACTCATGACCAGGAAATACTACAAACAAGGAAAAAAAAAAAAAAAGGAAAACATGAAATAGGTCTAACAGCATGAGGCTCTGGGGGAGTTATTTGCAAGCTTGTCAGAACTGCCAGTCACCAAGATAAAGGGAGAGACTCATCTATCTACTGGACAATTGGGGTAGTCCACAATGGGGTCATAATAGGGTTGCTCACATTCTGGCAGTATCCTCACAACAGCAATCACTCTAGGAAACAATGCTGAATCTATAAACTAGGTGGTTTAGTCAAAAAGTCATTTGGGGAAAAACTGTTTTCTGCACACTTAATTATCTATTCAAAGTTCAGGGTCTAAGGTACTGAACCAACCAGACAGTTGATAGTCCTACCTCATTGTCCTAATTCTCTCCCAGGATTTATTAGTCCTTGTGGCCCTTGGATCTATATGTAAATGCAATGCTCAGACCTAAGGATGGAGGATGAGAATGTCTACATTTCTCAAAAGAAAATTTCCCAATTATTTCTTGTGGAATGGGACGAATCAGGTGGCTCTCACCTTCCTAAGGATTAAAATTTATTACTTAAAATAGGAAAAGCAAAAAGCTCAACTTCCTTTACGACAATTCATAAAACTTACTGAATATATTCTAAGCACTTGTACTGTTCAAGGACTCAAATATATATAACATTCAAATGATTATCTCCAAACTGGTCCAACAGATATGTGATTTATTGTTCAGTAAAAGTGTATGCTGGGTACTGTGTAAAAGTTTCTGTCTTTAGGGAGATTGATTGATTGATTCATATGATTTATTTCTTATTTATATCTCCTCCCCCCCGCCAGTTGTCTGCTCTCTGTGTCCATTCGCTGTACGTTCCTCTGTGACTGCTTCTATCCTTCTCAGCGGCACCAGGAATCTGTGTTTCTTTTGTTGCGTCATCTTGCTGTGTCAGGTCTCCATGTGTGTGGCGCCATTCTTGGGCAGGCTGCACTTTTCTTTCGCACTGGGTGGCTTTCCTTACAGGGCACGCTCCTTGTGGCGTGGGGCTCCCCTATGCGGGGGACACCCCTGTGTGGTATGGCACTCCTTGCGTGCATCAGTGCTGCACATGGGTCAGGTCCACACGGGTCAAGGAGGCCCAGGGTTTGAACTGCGGACCTCCCATGTGGTAGGCGGATGCCCTATCCATTCGGCCAAGTCCGCTTCCCCTTTAGGGAGATTTATAACCTAAGTCTCATAGCATTAAGAATTTAAAAGATAATAAATGTATATGTGCAATAAGTCCAGAGGGTGGGAGTGAGAATTATCTTTACTAAGTGGTAAGCTCTGAAGTGGTCTTAGAAGGCTAGTTAGTATGTCTGGTTAATATGCCTGAAAGTAATGGGGATGAAGAGGGTTAGCAGTTTACCAGGAGCAAAGATCAGGATACCGGAAGCCCTAAAGTAATTCTGGGAACAAGCCAACATTTCATGCAGCAAAATACCTCTGAGATCAGAACAGTGATCAGAGAGAGATCAGCTGGCTACTTGGTCTCTACTCTATAGCCCCATGACCAATTTTTTGACAGAAAGGTTTCAGTATTTTCTCAAAGTGGCCTGAATTACATTAATATTTGGATTATTTCTTCATTTTAACTTTAATAATATGAGAAAGGACCTTTCCAACAGCCCTTCAGACAAAACAAAAGCAGGGATTTCTCTAACCTGTATACATGAATCCAAAAAGAAAGACCTAGATTTGGCAGGCAATCTTCTGCAGCCCCATATGGGACAAGCACAGGGCAATATGGGGGAGAGAAAACACGCTAAGAGACCACAAAAAGGGAATCCTCTCCACTTCCATAACACATGCCACTGGCAAACATCTCAAAGTTGTCCCTCAGACACTATCAACTCCTTAAAAAATGATGCCATGTAAAATACATTAACTTGGAAGTCAGGTGAGCTGGGTTCCAATTCCAAATGTATATGCATAGGCATGTTATCCACTCCATTTCTGCATCTATAAAATGGGATAAAAAACTATACAGGGCCCTGAAGAATTAATGAAATAATATGAAGGTGTCTAGCACCAAAATGTTGAATCGATGGCATTTCCTTTTTCTTTTCAGCCCCTACTGAAAGGCCCCAATTCCCTATGAAGGGGAAGCAGATGAGGCTCAAGCAGTTGAGCGCCTGCTTCCCACATGCAAGGTCCAGGGTTCTGTCCCCAGTGCCTCCTAAAAATAAAAAGCAAAAAACAAACAACAAGCAAGCGAACAAAAAAACCAACTCTGGGGAACCAATGTGGCTCAGTCATTGAGTACTGGCTTTCCAGTACCTCAACAACAACAACAACAACAACAAAATTCCCTATGAAAGCAACTGTCAGGAGAGGATGACTATATTTTCTTGCTCCCCATTAATAGGTAGTTTTACCTTACCCTTCCTCCTAATACTCTCATTTCTCTGAATCTTCATCCTTTGATTCCATTTTCTCCTCCTCAAAGCTCAATAACAAGAACCAATCAATGAGCCCTAGGTTTAAAAAAGGGCCTGTTTCACTACCATTCACTTCATCCCAAGGTGAGCAATATCAATCACATCTTATTAGACAACTATTGCCTCTTTGAAGGCTTAACATGCTCATGCTTCCATCTACATCCACAGCACATCTAATAACCAACTGTTCTTTCCAACCATGCCCCAGAAGTACCTCAAATGTAAATTCAAAATTAAAAAGCTGTCATGGGGAGCAATGTCAACATGATGGTGGAGTGAAAAATTCCGAGGTTCTGGTCCCCAAAGTAACAAAGAAAAACCAGCAAAAACTGGCAGAACAAATTTTCTCAGAGCCCGGAGAAACAGTTAAAGGGATGCAGTAACTGGGTGGGCTCTGAATCAAGAAAAAGGCAACTTAAAAACTGTAGGAAGTGGGAAGCAGATGTTGGTCGGTGGTTGAGTGCCTGCTTCCCAGGTATGAGGTCCTGGGTTCAATCTCTGGTACTTCATAAAAAAACAACAACAACAAAACAAAAACAGTAGGAAGAGGAATGTGGGAAGACAGTAGAGTAGGAAGCTCCAAAAATCAGTGCCTCCATGAAAACAACTATGCAACGGGCAGGAACTGTCTGAATCAACTATTTCGGAAATGTGGCATCTAATGGAACACTGGCAGCAGGGAAGAGCTGAAGGAAGAGGCTGGTAAACTATGGTAAATATCAGTGAATTTCACCAATAACCACCAGCACAACAAACACTTAGCAATCCCAGAGAGGAGTACAAGAACTGAACTTTCAGAATTATAACAAGAAAATTCTCAGAATGTCTAGTGTGCAACAAAAAACTACAAAACACACAATGATAAAGGAAAGTACTGCCTATTAATGCAGGAAAAAAAGATTTTGCAAGAAAACTCCCCAAGGTAGCACATACGTTGCAACAACTAATCAAAGACTTTAAATCAACTGTCTTAAATATGTTCCATGAGCTAAAAGGAATACATATACAAAGAACTAAAGGAAATTAGGAAAATACTATATGAACAAAATAAAAAGTTTTAAAAAGGAACTGTACTTTGTATTGCAAATTACATTAACTGAAATAAAGAACTTGTTAGATGAACTCAACGGCATATTTGACGAGGGAGAAGAAAGGATCAGCAAAATTGAAGACAAGACTATTGAAATTATCCAGTGTGAGAAGGGCAGATACATACTACACCATGGATGAAGCTTGACTTCATGTTGAGTGAAATAAGTCGGACACAAAAGGACAATTATTTATGATTTCTCTTATATGAGATACCTAGAATCAGCAATTCATAGAGACAGAAAGCAGAGCAGTAGTGACCAAAGGTTATAGGAGGGGAATGGGGAGTTACTGCTAAATGAGTATGAATTTTGATTTAGGATGATGAAGAGTCTGGAAACAGATTGTGGTAAGAGTTATACAATTTTGTCAATGTTCTTCATGTCCAAGAATTGTCTACTTAAAATGGTTAAATGGGGAAACGGACTTTGGCCCAGTGGTTAGGGCGTCCGTCTACCATATGGGAGGTCCGCGGTTCAAACCCTGGGCCTCCTTGACCCGTGTGGAGCTGGCCATGCGCAGTGCTGATGTGCGCAAGGAGTGCCGTGCCACGCAAGGGTGTCCCCCGCGTGGGGGAGCCCCATGCGCAAGGAGTGCGCCCGTGAGGAAAGCCGCCCAGCGTGAAAAGAAAGAGCAGCCTGCCCAGGAATGGCGCCGCCCACACTTCCCGTGCCGCTGACGACAACAGAAGTGGACAAAGAAACAAGACGCAGCAAATAGACACCAAGAACAGACAACCAGGGGAGGGGGGGAAATTAAATAAATAAATAAATCTTTAAAATAAAATAAAATAAAATAAAATGGTTAAATGATTTTTGTTATGTATATTTTACCACAACTAAAAATAAATCAATTTTAAAAATTTAGAAAAAAAAAAAAAGTATTTGAAGAAATAATGGTCCCAAACTTCGCAAACCCAATGAATATACACACCCCCGAATGTTCAATGAACTCCAGGTAGGACAGACTCTAAGAGATCAACAGCAAGATTTATTATAGCAAAATTGTCAAAATTCTACAACAAATAGGACTTTGAGACACTTTTTTCTTGGGCCCCTCTTCTTTTCCCTTTCACTCCTTTTCCTTGTGATGCGGCCCCTTTTTCAGCTCATTGGTTCTTCACAGCAGCTCCAGAGGTGCCAGTTTCTCTGCTGTATACCAGGCAATGGAGTAAGACATCTGCAAGAAACCCGTTCTGGGCAAAAGGATGGGAGTCGCCCTGGTCCTCCCATACCCCTGTTTGGGTGGGGCTGAGGGCCAAGGACAAGATGCTGCTGGAGGAAAGGAAGTGCCTTACTGTAGCTTTGTCCTTCTCAGGTGTTCTACTGAAGGGGACGGATCTGGAAGCATCTTTGCTAAATTGTGAAAAACTTGACTGTGCCTTACCAAACCTTTGGGCAGAACAAATGATCAGGTGTTGCTGTATTTGCAGCTTCCTTCAAAAGTCCTATCACTGGCTCTCCAACCAAATGGATGGCTGAAATAGAATGTGATGACACTGACACATTGAAAAGAAACAGGCACCTTCACCATGGTAAATTTGATGGAGAAGGTACAAGGCCTACAGAACCTAGCTAGCCTATCAGCTGGAGCTGGATGAGTATGCAGAAACAGAAGCCAAAGATATTAGGTGATTTGTCCAAGGACAGCTACACAGCTCATTAGTTGCAGACCCAAAAATCTGAATCATGTATGGTGAGATCACAAAAAAAGAAACATTCAGTCCTCCTCAGGGGTGGGGACAGCTAGAGTTTTGATGAAGACACATCTGCAACTCTCAACTTTTATAGGCTCTTTTCTGAATGCTTGAAGTAGTGTGCCCTCAACCATTTGCCATGAGAAAGGAAGTCGTAAAACAGAGAGAAATACTTAATATTCCTGACTTTAAAAGACCTTCTAGGACTTGTCTTTTTTACTTAAAAGCAAGAGAAGTGACCTGTCACATACAAGGGATCTCCAATAAAATTAACAGAGGATTTCTCACCAGAAACCATAGATGCCAGAAGACAGTGGGATGCCATATTTAAATTCCTTAAAGAAAAAAAAAAAAGTCAACCAAGAATTCTTTATCTAGCAAAAAGATCCTTCAAAACTGAAGGAGAAAATAAGTCATTTACGGATAAACAAAAACTGAAAGAGTTAATTACCAGAAGACCTACCCTATAAAACGTACTAAAGGGAATCCTTCAGGCTGAAATAAAAGGATACTAGATAGTAACTCAAAGCCCTAAGAAGAAATAACATTGGTAAAGGTAACTATATAGTAAATATAACATCCTGCATTATACTTTTGGTTTATAACTGCTCTCCCCTCCCCTACCTATGGCTTAGTAGGCAAATATGTAAAAAATATTTTAAATCTATGTTAATAGTCATATAATGTATAAAGATGTAATCTGAGACAATAATATAAAATGGGAAGGGCAGAAATATATAGGAGTAGAGAGTTTGTATACTGCTGAAACTAGATTGGTACTAGTAAAACTGTATTTCAAAATGAGGGAGGGATTAAGACATTCTCAGATAATCAAAAGCTGAAGGACTTTGTCATCACTAGACCAGCCCTAAAAGAAATGCTAAAGGAATTCTGCAAGTTGGCAACAAAGGACCTTAGATAACAATCATGCATACCATACAAGATTCCCATACATTGCCCCACCAACATCTTACATTGTTGTGACAAATTTGTTACAAATGATGAAAGAACACTCCTATCTATAGGCCATATATTATAATTGATATCTTTTTCCCACAAACCATCTTATTCAGCACCATTGTATTAGTATTGTATATTTGTTAAAGTTCTTGAGAGAATGTTCTCATATTTGTACAGTTAAGGTTCATTCCATCATTCGCCATGGGGTTCACTGTGTTATACAGTCGTCTGCCTTGTACAGCCCATCCAAAGTATACACTCAGGGGCTCTCAGTTTCATCATAGACTTACGCTATCATAAGCTCAGTCCATTTCAAAACATTTCCATTACTCCAATATATGGGTACTGTATAAAAATTTGCTGAAATTAATAACTATTGCCTGGATGGTCCCTAAAAGTATGAGTGTATGACAAGTATGCCAATTACGTTGCTGCCTTCCCCTTGAAGAAAAAAGACTGATTTGCCTTTACATAGGGGCTGACACATAGTAAATATTTGTCTACTAACTGACTAAAAGCTATTAGCTATCATTTATTGAGTGCTTACTATGTTCTAGGCACCATGCTAAAATGCTTTACATGCATTACCTCATTTAATCCTAAGAACAACCCTATGAGGTCTATAGATACTATTAGAGATGAGGAAAATATGGCTCTGAAGATGAAGTAACTAACCAGAGAACTAATTATATTACAGAATGAAAAACCTGAAATGCAGGAAAGAAAATGCAAAGGGCATTATAAAAAGTTAGGAACAAAGTTCTGTGAATTCAGAAGGAGGTTCACTTCTAGTTTGGAAAACAAAGTATTTGGGAAAGGTTCATGATGGCAGTAGCATTTAAACATGTGAGAACATGTGAGATTTTCATAGGAAAAGATAGTGGGGGTGGTATTGCTTTTACCATTTTTTCCAACAGAAATGCTGATATACAAAAGGCAGCAGTCTGAATGGAATGCTGGATATGTGAATAAATGGAATAAGACTTTTCTAAAGTCAATAGGAAGGCCTTGAATGATACATCTATGGTTATGATTTTATCCTGTAGGCAACAAGGAGACAATAAAGGTTCCAAGCTAAGGAGGAGAGTGAGAAGATCAGATATGTGTTATAGTAACAATGCCGAACTCTTAGTGGTAGTGGGACAGGTTATAGAACAGAGATCAGTTTGGAGAATTTCTGAAGTAATAATACCTTTAAATTTACAAAGTGTTTTTTGACATCCAGTATTTTAACAACCTTAAAAATAATACTAACCCAATTTTCACTTTGAAGAGCCTGAAAGACTCAGAAAGGCTAAAAACCATAGAATAAATACCTTTGTGGGGTTGTGCTATGAAAAAACATACACAAGGCAATTTAGGGGAGGTCTCAAGAGATAGGATCATAGAGTATCCAAGAATTGTCAATACAGAAAGGTAGAAAAGAACCATAGATGAATAAATAGGGTTTCCCGTCCTAGTGTTTGGGTCAATGACACACCATTAACTTAAGTGCAGCAGGAAGGGAGGAGAAAGGAGTGAGTTTGATGCTGTGGGGCACAGGTGGTAACTGATGGCCTAGTATATTCTCTGAAAGTAGTTGTTTCAAACTGTGGGGTGGCTGGGCAAGGCTGGAGGGAAACTAAAAGAAGAGATGGGCTCAATTACTTCCTCTGTTCCCAAGGTTAGAAAGGTTTAGTTACTTGCAGCCAAAAGCTAACTAGAAGAGGCCTTCATTATCCCATTTAAGTCCAGAGATAAAAAAAAAAAGCTCCGTAATTCAGTGGCTCAAAAATGTTATGAAGAGGTCAGATTTTTCCATCTTCTCTATCCTCAACCTCAGAACTGCCTGTCTTACTTATAAATTTTGCCTCATGATCACGAAATTGCTAATGCAATTTCAGGTAGCAAAAACAAAAAAGCAATTTCAGAGGCAGAAAAGGGTTCTTTCCTTTCCAGAGACAGAACATAGCTGTTAATAGCTCATACTTTGGATAGAATCATACTACCTCATTAAGTGGCTCCCACTTACTAGTTATGACCTTGGGCAAGCTACTGAACATCTCTGTGCTTCCAGTTTCCTCAACTATCACATAAGAATCTGAGAATTAAATGAATTATTACTATGTAAGATACTTAGAGTGCCAAACACACAGCAAGCTCTATATAAGTGTTGGCTATTATTATTGTAGTTTTCACATCTCTGTGGTTTTGAGACTCACACTTTTTTGAAACCTGGGTTAAAATAGAAGTTGGCAAATTATAAAAGCTGGTAAATCTCTTTTAAATAAAGTAGAGGGAAATGGACTTTGGCCCAGTGGTTAGGGCGTCCGTCTACCACATGGGAGGCCCGCGGTTCAAGCCCCGGGCCTCCTTGACCCGTGTGGAGCTGGCCCATGCGCAGTGCTGATGCGCGCAAGGAGTGCCGTGCCCCACAGGGGTGTCCCCCGCGTAGGGGAGCCCCACGCGCAAGGAGTGCACCCATAAGGAGAGCCGCCCAGCGCGAAGGAGGGAGCAGCCTGCCGAGGAATGGCGCCACCCACACTTCCCGTGCCGCTGACGACAACAGAAGCGGACAAAGAAACAAGACGCAGCAAAAAGACACAGAAAACAGACAACTGGGGGAGGGGAGGGGAATTAAATAAATAAAAATAAATCTTTAAAAATAAATAAATAAATAAATAAATAAAGTAGACGTCTCCAGAAGTCCCCCATTGGCCTCATATCTAATTAGCCAGAACTGCGTCATACCATGCCTAAATCAATCACTGGCCAGAGAGACAGAATTATGATGATTAGTTTAGAGTTTTAGATTAATCAAGGCTTGCCCCCTGGGGATAGGGAGTGGGGCCCAGCTTCCCCTAAGGCATGCTGCCAGATTCCCCGTTAGCAAGATGGTAGGAATGGTGACAGGACAATGAGTGTCTGCCAAGATATCCTTCAGAAGTTGTGGTCTCTGCTATGGAGAGTCAAAATAAACAAACCCCAAAGCTGCAAGCATCATTCCATATGGCTCCTAAGACAATGAAATCACCATAGCCATCTCCTAAGGCTAGTGAAGTCTGGTACAGGGAAAACAGTATAGGCTATAGCTTAGAGCTCGAGGAGAGTACACCTGAGAGGCCATGAAACACAGTGGGTTCTGGACTCAAGGGATTGTAGGGATAGGCCATGTTTGTGTCCCCAGCAACCACAGGGTCTAGATCACTAGCCTTGAACAAGTCACTCAATCTTAAAGCCTCAGTTTACTCATTTGTAAAATGGAGATAACCCAAACTACCCCAGGGTCAACATTAGAATTAAATATATTCTTACTCTGGATTCGCCCCCAAGGTATAAAGGTCAGCCAAAAAAGCCAACAGCTCCATGTTCAGAAAGACAAGGTGGAGCAGGGGAGAGGTTCTTGAGATGGAGTTGCAAAGACAAGGGAGGTTACTTAACTCTAGGCTAAAAATCCCCTTCCGGATCCTGGTCAGGTTTTGTTACTCCAATTAATTTTCATCTTGAGGCCTACCAGAAAAAGACTAATTTTACTTCACATCTTAAGTTTTCTTAGAGGCTTATGGTGCAGCAAAACAGGTAAGACTGTCACTCTTGGCTTTGCTCCTTACTACTTGTGTTATCTTCTCTGAGGTTCCAAATTTACCTCACTTAGCTTAATAAGCTAAACATTAGCTCTTTCCTTTGGAAGGAGAAGTGCTTTTCAAATTGAAGGCCAATACAAAGTCTGCAAACATAAAAGCCCCTAAGTTTTTCATTGATACATAAAGCTGCAGTTACAAACACAGGCCTAACAGGCTTACCACTCAATGGAGGATTCTAGAACCAGAGTGCTTAAGGAAAGGAACATGACTGAAGGTTGAAAAGGATGGTTTCTGACATTTACAGAGTCCTTACTAGGCTCCAAACACCATGTGTTATCTTATTTAACCCCCAAACACCCTGATAATACCATGCCATTCTAGAGATGAAGAAATGAAGGCTCAGGAAGGAAAATAACATTTATTGTAGATGGTCCTAAATGTTTTCCACATGCACTGCTGCGTCTAATATTTAAGTGACTTCTCTGGAAGAGAGCTAAGATGTGGCAGGTCAGATCACAACACCAGATCTGATTCTAAAGTCACTGCTTCACAGCTCAAGTGGATAATTTGTTTCCTCAGGGGATATTTATGATATTTTACAAGATTCAATCCCAGAGTATCATTGAGTCCCCAAGTATTGGGGTTTAGCAATTCACTCTGGGCATTCTCAGTTTCCTTTTGATTAATGATTTCAAAGAGGACCCACAAGCGAAAAACACCTTTACAACTTCGCCTAGGGTTAAAAGCTTGTTTTCTCTCCTTCTTCCGGCCCAGCCACTAGAGGGCCGGGCCATAAGGAAGAGCGGTTATAAAACTAGGGCTTTGCAGTGCGAATAAAGTGAAATAAGACATGTAAAGCAATTAGAATAGTGCCTGCATAGAGAAAAAGCTTGGCAGACTAAATCTGTATTGCTAGGGAGGAGATAGCACTGCTGACTCCAAAGACTTCATCTTCCTATTCGCCCTGAGCAGTGGCCTTGCCAGCCGGAGTACCCTGAGAAACAGCAACAGGTCGATCCTCTCCTCCTAATCACAGCCGAGCCCAGAAAGCTGAAGTCCCCGACCAGAATCTGACCAAAAGCTCTACCACAACCAGGGCTGTCACTCTGAGCTCAACCGAACCTCTCCATTTCCGCCTCGGCCAAGGGAAGTTCTCCTGGCCTTCAGCGGCTCAAGCTCTTCTCAGCTTGACTTGCCCCTAGTTACGGGCCTTGAGCTGGCTTGTCTGCCTTCCTCTCACCGAAGGACCCGATCTCGCGACATAGGTAGGATGCCCCAATTCAGGGCAGCCAATGAATCCAGTCAAGACATGCGTCTGCCAAACACACGCCCGGAGAAGGCTCTCTCAGCGTCGCCCCGGCCTGCAGCCGGGAGCCCGTCCCCCAGTCCCAATCATAGCACAGGGCGGAGGGTCGGCCTCTTTCTAGTTTGCGGGAACGCCGGAGCAAGGGCCCAGAGCTACCACGTGGATGTTCCTGGCGTGCCAAGGTGTCCTCAGAACCAGCCCCCAAAACTGCTCCTCGCGTGGGCCTTCGCCCGGCCCCAAACTGGCCTGAGACACTCCCGGCCAGGCTTCTCCGCCTTAGACCTATTTGAAGGGGTCTCAGACAGCCGCTGCAGGCCGGAGACAGGGTCTTGCCAGACCCCGTGCTCCAAGACTTTCTCAGCTCGACTTCCCAACTGCCTGGTTTCCTCACTCACCCATCGCGGATCCGCTGGCTCCGACTCCGCGGCGGCAGCGGCGGCAGCTTCAGTAGACAATATGGCGGATTTGCAGGACGGCAGCCTGAAACGGACAAACTACTTAGAATTCGATTCGGGAACGAAAAATGCTCTTGGCCCGCCGGCCTCGTTTACATAGAACGCGCTCACTTAAAGAGATCGCAGTTACTAAAGGTAAGGAAGGGATGGAATGAAAGGAATGGGTGTAGAAGACTGGAAGAGATACATACTAAAGAAAATTAGGCGTGCTCCTCCCCCAGAAACTTTTTGTCCCAGAAATTTATCTCTTCTTTCATAGTTAAAGCCTATCATAGGCCCTGAGCTGGATATATGAATAAAGAATCGTCTTAGTCTTACAAAAAAATTGAGGCCCAGAAAGGGGAAGTTACTTAAGGATATAGCATTAGAGAGATGGAAGACGTCAAGACAAATCTCAGTTTTGCCCATTACAGTTATCTCTAGTAGAGATTGCAATCTTATGGGAGATAAGAAGTAAAAAATAAAATAATTAGATCAGTACAGTACTTAATAGTTGACAGAGCAATTTCAGTCATTTCACTTATCCTTCCAGTAAGCTCCTTGAGGGAAGGGGTCAGTTTTGTGTTATTCATTATTGTATCCCAAGGAATTGGTATGTGCTTCATCATAAGTAACTCTTGAATAAACAAATGAACTAAAAGCCCTGTGAGTTACACAGAGCAAGGGATATGATTTCCCTTTTTATAGATGAGGCTCTGAGGCTCTGAGTGTTCATGTGCCTTTTGAGTCATGTAATTTATGACTCATGCATTTTAGTCCTCCCTTTTGCAAAATGACACGCTAATACCCGTCCCCCACCTCAATACCACAGCCAGGCCATGTCTTCAAACCACTGTCCCAGGAGGGAGTTCTGTCTTTTGGAAGTAGAATAAGGAGCCTGGTAGCTGATCCCTAGGGCCACTAGCAACAAATTGCCAACTCTAGTTGTGTGCCTGGACCATTAAGGGAAACAACTAAAAGGGAAAACTCTAGGACTCAGTCAGCAAAGAGAGCACCTGTCTTTGTCTTCCTACTGCCACTGCTCAAGGTTAGATTTCATCACTCTCTCCTGGTCTATTTTGCCTGTATCCTCACTGGTCTTCTGTCCCCAGGTTCTCCTACTGTCACCTACTATCTCCTTAAAAGAAGAGATCTTATTGTGTCACTCCTCTGCTTAGCAACTTCCTACTGCCTGCCCTTAGGTAATGCCCAGACATTTCAGTCTGGCACACAGGCTGACTCCTTCTCACTTCTCAGGCCACACCCCACCAGGTCAACCAGGCTCTATCCATACCACTCACTTTTCCCCAAATAGGTGATCTTACTTCTCTGGTGCCTTTGCATAGGCTGTTCCCTCTGCTTGGAATGCTATGTCCTCCCTTCCCCCCTGGACTATTGTGATGAACCACTCACTTTCTAGACCCAATTCAACTATCACCTCCTCTGAGAACTGTCTTTCCAGACAGAATCTGAGTGTCTTTTTTCTGTAATACACCAGGAAGAAATGTTTTCCTCAGTACTTAACACCCTAATTTGCTCATAAGGTATATCTGACTCTTCCAGTCATCTATGGAAGGGACAGTATCTCCCTCATCTCTGTCCCATGCCTAGCACAGTGCTGCCTCAACAGAGGCACCCAAAACTTGGTTGAGGTGTCTGTTTCCCATACACCAGTGAGCTCATGTGGATACCCTGTGCCAACAAGGGCTCCAGGAATGTGGGCTCTTCAGATGGAAGTAACTATCTCCTCTCTGTCCAGCCCCAGAACTCCGTAAATCACATCACCCAGAAGACAGGTGACCTTCCAGCTTTATGCCTCCACTCCTAGCACCTAGGCTCTGCCAGTATACCTTCCTTATCCTAGCGCCCAGGGTCTTCCCTAATTCAGTCCCTGACTTTTCCAGCATCTCCCCCACCCCACTTTCCTTATCCCATCTGTTCTAGGAACCACACATACATCAGGATGTTCAAAATCTTTGTGCTATTTTAAGTGCCCTTTCCCTCTGCTTGAAATAAATATCCCCCTCTTGTCCACCTAGGAAGTGGCTAATACAACTTACATTATCCCCTCCTCCAAGCAGCTCTCAGAGCACTAAACACTCTTTCCCTTGTGCTACTCTGTACCTTGTGTTATACCCAGCCGAGTGTAATATGACTTGCCTGCTTCTGTGTCTTGGCATCTTCACCAACTACCATAGTGCCTGGCAGAGCAGAGTCTCAGGGGCTGCATAATGTGAGAATCAGGACATCAATTCTGCTAGGAGAGCAGTGTCATCTTTCAGAAGTTTTTTGGGTTCAGCTCAACTACCTCCTAGCTGTTTTACTTTGCATAAGTCACTTATCTATAGAATAAGAATAACACCACCTTCCTTCTTGGGGTGTCATAAAAGTTAGATAATTTAAGGTCTGAAATACACAAAGTACTGTCCAGCAGACAGCAAGCATTCAGTTAAGTGTCAGCTATCAGTGTAGTCATGACCTTAACTCCTCTCCACTGGAGAAGGCTGAGCCCATAGGGCCACAGAAGCCTCATGTGGGGCTACCCAGCCCAGAATCCTACACCTCTGCTTTCTACCTGACAGGCAGAAAGAAGGGAAAGAACTACAGAACACAAGATGTTGGGAGTATAAAAATAGGACTTTTTTTTTCCTTATAATCACATCAATTATCAAAGAAAGAAACAGTACGTAACAAAAATACAAAGCTCTGGTGGAATTTTTTGTCTTTTTTTTTTTCACCCCACCCACCCCACCCCACTGGCCCCTTGCCAGGCAGCTCCTGGCTGAAGCCTGGATGCTGTTCCTGGAGTCACTCTGGGGCTCAGGAGAACCGATGGTCCAGGTCCTTCTGGGGGCTGGCTGAGTACGAGTAGGCCTTGCCCAATACCAGGCGGTCCCGCAGCAGCTTGAAGAAGGCATAGTAGTTACTGAAGAGGATGAGTGCCAGTGAGATGGTCTGGTGCCACTTCTCGGAGGACACTAATGAGTATAGCTGGTAGACAATGACAGCACCCTCAAGCAGCAAGAGGATGTTGAGGATCCGCAGCGGTTTGCTGAAAAAGAACTGCCCAGGAAAGGGTGGGCATGGACCAGAAAGTGTATTCCAGAAACCTGCCTCTTGGATGGGGGCTCTGGGTGGGCCAGTAAAGGGGACATGCTCTGGAGGCCCCATGCAGACCTGGGTAGGGAAGAAGATATCGGAGGGACTTTACATGGACTTTCCCACCTCATATGCCTTTGCTGGGGGGTTTTCCATCTCCCAGGACTGCCCTTCCCACAGAGGTTGTTTAAAATCCTGCTCAACTTCTGCCTCCTCCAGGCAGCCTTTTTTGAGAGGTCTTGCCTGCCTCATACTCTTTTTTCTGGTCTAAAATCAGTACCTTTTAATATACGATCCTCCTGGGTTATTGACAGGCCTGCAAAAACTAGAATCTTGTGACACAGAAAATGGAAAGTCATTACAGATACTGCAGCCTGAATCACCTGTTACTTCATGTGTAGCATCCCCAGCTAGGCCAGAAGCTTCCAGGGGACATGCCCACCTTACTCTCACCTGGTATTTACAAAGCAAAGTACAGTGTAGGGACTTAAGGAACCTGTTTCTGATCAGTTAAAAAAAAATGCTGAATTGTCTAGGGATCTTGATTCTGTAGGGGCTAAGGTACCTAAGCCTTGAGAGCTGCTTACAGAATTTGGGGAGAGTAGGCAGGAAATGGGAGTCCCAGAGACCCACATGCCAGGCCCAGTTCTGTACCTATATATTGGACTTTGGTCTATGACTGTGTTGGAAAAAAGGATTTTGACAATAAAATAAATAAAAGGAAGACAGCTAGCCTCGATGATTTTGAGTAGCCCTTTCAATAGTATTGGCTTCATGAGTCATTACCACCAGTTCCCAAATATTCCTTCAAGGCATTCCTGAATGAATTAAACTCTGTAAGCCTATCCCAGTACCTGAAAACAGGGATAGCCATGGCATTTCTCTCATGCACAAGATTCTGGTGAAAGGAAGGGAATGGGCAGATGCATGGGAGGTGTTTAGTGCAGTGCCTGGATCACAATAAGGACTAATGATAGTTTGTTACTATTTTTACCACTAGAACCCCTCCTTTTATTATATCATCTCCTTCCTCCCTCCACCCAATGTTTTGAAAGATCAGCTACCAACTGTGCTGCAGTTATGACGTAATAATCTGTATAGCTTGTCCTTGTACCACACACCTGCTTTATCTTTCTTTGGATTTGTGGAAACAGAAAATAGTTTGAGGTATCATGGATTAAGAATCTTTTTCCTGCCACAACATCAATTTCCTGCCCCACCAATCCTTCCCTGGGGAGGAGACTCACGTGGAACCGAAAGTGGGAGACATCTGAGGGGATGGCCACATTGTAGTGGCCCACTGCTTTGTAGACGTTCTTGCTGTGCTTCACCAGCACCCCCTGTGGCCACATGCATTCTTCAGTCCACCTGGAGATAACACACAGCCCAAAGCATCCCTTACCCACCAGCTCACCCAGAGAAGGGGATACCAGAAGGTTGGACAGGGGGTGACCACCAGCGCTCTACTCTCATTTCTATCATGTAGTCACAGTGACTTTCCTTTTCTGGGTCTCAGTTGCATCCTCTAAAATGGGGTAGAGTCATAAGAAATTCAGTACATTGAAGTCAGAAGGTCTAGGGCTGTCACTAGTGTCTGAGGGATTGTCAAGAAAACCCTTGTCCCTCTCTCAGTGCATTTTCTTCATCTGGTTGCTTCACCACTAGCTTCTAATCAGTCTATCACACAGCTGCCTGATGGTCTTCATAAAATACCAAGCTGAGCCTGACTGTTCTTGGTTAAGAAACCTTGTTCTGAAGGGAGGAGAAAACTCCCAAAAGGACATGAACTTGATAACTGTACTGAGGGTAGTTACATAGGTAAATATCCTTGTTCCTAGAAAAGGTACACGGAAGTAATCAATGTTCAAGCAGCATGATATATACTACCTACTCTCAAATGTTTAGAACATAGAGATATATAAACAAGATAGATATATAGACAGGCAGGCAGACAGACAGAATGATATGGCAAATGTGGCAAAATGTTAAAAGTTGGTGGAGCTGTGTATCTGGGTGAGGGGTCTGTTGTATGGGTTTTGTATTATTTTTGTACCTGTTAAGTGTGAAAATATTTCAAAATAAAAAGTTCAAAAAGCAAACAAACAAAAAACCCTCTGAAGACTTCCCAGTACCCTGGGGTCAAGTCCAGGCTCTCTGGCACAGTCCCTGTGTGGCTTCTCACAACCCCCCCACATAGCATATGCTCAAGACACTCAACACCATGTCTAATTTCCCAGCACGGGGTGGCACTGCATCGTGTCTCTCTCTAAGCTGCTCTCCCCTCCCCCACAACTGGATTATCCTTCCTGATGCCTACCCTTCTGGCAAGCTCTTTGTCATCTTTCAAAGCCCAGGCTCCTCCAGAAAGCCTTTCTTAAACTCCTCAGAGTTCAGTATCCTTTAACTGTTCCCTGGATCTCCTGCTACTGGTCTACTTTACCCAGCTTTTTGCCATTTACTTCTCTATGTCCCTCACCAGAGTGGGATCCCTTGAGTGAACGGATTGTGTCTGATTTATCCCTGGAGCACACCACAGGCCTGGTACAGAGGCCCCAGTGAATATATACTGGAAGATGAGATGGCAAGACTAGAAAGCTCTTCCTTCCAACATTCTGTGAGATCTCCCAGGAATTCCAAAGGTCCTGGACCAGAGGATCAAGAATCACAGTGTGTAATCAGTCCCCTCCTTAGTCCCATGCTCCTGCCTCATTGATTCATTGAAAGAATATTTTTTCATTTTAAATGCAATAATATGGATGAACCTCAGAGACAATATGCTGAATGAAGGAAGCAGGACACAAGAGTATCTACTATATGATTCCATTTTTAGGAAGTCCTAGAATAAGAAAAACTAACCTGTGGTGAAAGGAAACAGAAAAGTGGTAAGAGGGTCACTGGGAAGGGCCACAAAGAAATTTTCTGAGGAGCTGGAAATGTTCTATTACTTGGTAGGGCACTGGTTACGTAGGTTAATATGCCTTTATCAAAATTCAAAGAATTATACGCTTAAAATTTGCACATTTCACTCTAGTAAATTTTATATTAAAAAAAAAAGTTATATAAAAAAAATGTACTGCATGTCTATTACGAGCCAAGCAATCTTCCCAGAGTGAGGAGACAGCTGAGTGCTTGACAGGCAAGCACCTGACCTCCAGGAACTTTTAGTACTGGAATGACAGGTAAGTAACCAAGCAAATATAGCAGAGCACACTAAGTGCAATAATCATGGTATTATGGGGCTGTGAAAGCACAGGGAGGGGCAGTGAACCCATCCTAGATGGAAAGGCATGTGATCCTGGAGGGAGCAAAGTATTAAAGGATAAACAGGAGTTAACCTGGAAAAGAAGGCTGGAAAAGGCAATCCAGGCAGAGGATACCTCATGTGAAAAACGGAAATAAAGTAAATGGCATGTAAAAGTGTATTACACATTGGCAGAGATTTTGGCTGCCTAGAGCAGAGTATGAGGTAAGGTTTGGTAAGAGATGAGGCAGGAAAGGGTGGCAACACTCAGGTTATTAGATGGGAAGTCATGCAAAGGAGCATGAATCTTATGTGAGGGCATGGTGAGCCATGGACAGGTTCATCTTCACACTCCTTCCTCCTCTCAGAGTCCAAGGCTAAGCCAAGTGCCTTTTCTGACCTTTAAGCAATGCCCATCCCCTTTCCTGGACCACCTGGTATGGAGATTGAAAGGGGCCTGATTGGCACAGAGTACCAACAACAGGAGACTTGGCCTCCATGGCCTCTCTTTGCATCTCTGCTCCTGGCTAGGCCTACCTTTATGAACCTGCCCTAAAGGCCTCCTCTCCGTCAGGTCCTGTGCTGAGCTCAAGACTCAGACATGGTTCAGAGGTAGTCCTGGCGTTGAGGAGCTTCCAGTGGAATGTGGGAATATAGGCAGGAAAACTGGTATAACCTGGGTGAAGAGCACTGTGAAGAGGGCTGTAGAAATGCTAGCTAGGTAGCCTTGCAGGATGAGCCAGCTGAGGGAAGAATGGCCCAGTACCTCAGGGCTCCTAAGCAGGGTGACTTCTACTCTGCTGTGGGCACAGCACTATCCTGCAGCTGGGCCTCTCTTGCCTCACTCATTCTATTTGTGTACATGGTTATCTCCCCCACCAGACTGGGTCTCGTCTCAGTCATTTCCTCACTGCAGCCCTCCTACCCTAGCCAAGGGGTCACCATCAGGTCACCTGGCACCAGAGTCCTGTCACCAGGCTGTTTCTGAAGCACACCTTGGAATGTTCCCCTCCTGGTCAAAATCCTTAATGGCTCCCCTCTGCCTACAGGTCAAAGTCAAGTGTCTTTGCCCAATACATAGCACCAGGACTGTACGGATTAGGTGAAAGTAAGTGCCTGCTGAAAGAGTAGATGACTTAAAATTGAGCAGTGAGTGAGCAGAGGAGAGGAGGAGTGAATGAATGAATGAGCAAGCCAGTCAATGAGTGAATAAATGAGTCAGTAAATGAGAGTCATGAGTCTATGAATTTACTGATTATCCCCTCCAGTATACTGCAAGTTTACTAAGAACAGGGAACACGTCTGTCTTAGGCGCTGCCAAAACCCACTCTGGACACAAGACCTAGTGTATAAGACATGTTCAATAACTATTTTCGGATGAATGAATGAGTTAAAGAGTGGGTGAGTGACTTCAGACACTAACCAGAAGGGGTGGGGTTAGGCAGAGCAGGGTAGGGTGACTCACGGGTGCTGCAGCACGTTGGAGCACAGTGCTGGGTCCACTTTCTGCCAGCAGCCCAGGTGGGCAGCAGCCTTGTGCAGCAGGTCGCAGTAGCTGGCAGGCAGCAGGTGCTGCATGAGGATCACTGAGGTGCTGATGGACACCAGCAGGAAGAGCTTGCAGGACCATCGCTTGTCATAGTAATGTGTGTTCTGGGGACAGTGGGGAGGTGGGTGAGATCTAGGACCCTTATGCTGGTCTCACTCCTCCTCCCAGCACTGATGCTACCTGCCCCAGGGTTAAGGCCAGCCCTGGGAAGACTTCAGGAAGGCTTGAAAATAAGGATCAAAGACCTAACAAAGAGGACTTGCTCATGGGCTCAGACCCTGTGTCCATCAGTCAGTTTTCTACAAAGAAAAATTGCTCCAGATGACCCTACTGTGAGCCAAAGCACGGGCTCTGGGGTTCAGGAGACCGTTCTTGGCTCTGCAGCTTATTAACTATGTGACTTTGGGCATGTCTCTTAATTTCTCTGTGCTTCAGTTTCCTCATCTGTTAAATGAGGATAAGAGCAACCACCAAACACTTCTGGGAGGTATTAGGAGAATTATAATACATGTGAAAGCTTCTAGCACAGTGTAGGTGTTCAATAGGCATTAAATCCTCTCAACCTCACATCATTCAGTGCAGTCCATCCTTGGAGAAGTGTTTCAAGCCTACTGTCAGGTGAGGAGGTACCTTCCCAGGAGACTGTACAAGCAAGAGAGAGAGCACAGAGATTTGGAGTCATTCAAATCTGGATGAATCCTGGCTCCCCTATTTAATAATAAAATGGGACACTGTAACACTGTTGTGTCATAACAGTCACACTGAAATAGTTATTGCTTCTTTGTTGTCGAATATTATGAACAGCAATGCCATGTCACCCTCACTGGCTGCTTGAGCAGGTCACTTCATTTCAGTGGGTCTTGTTCTCTACACTCTACAATGGAGACAGTAGTCATTTCAGCCTTCCAGAGGACAGCAGGTGGGAAACCCCATTTAAAAAGGCAGTGTTATTTATGCAAGCAGGAGGGCTCACGTGAGGTAGGCTGCAGGGTCAGGCCCTTTCCCTCCCTGGATTGAGCTACTCACCTTCACGAACCAGACAGGCACAAAGGCCACATAATAGGCACTCAGCATGGAGCTGACGAGTACTTCCTTCATGCGCCAGTTGAAGTCCATCTTGAGGAACTCTACCTCACTACGGATGAGGCTGGGTGACAGGCAGCAGGCGTGGGTGGGCATGGCCTCCGGGCCATACAGCTGCCGTGTGTGCTGCTTCCACGTCTCCCGCAGCGTCAGCAGGTAGTCCCGACTCCGCGCCAGGCCACTCACTGCCTCCCGGGGTCCCATGGAGGCCATGTGGCTGAAGAGGTTCGTCTTGCGGAGGTCACAGTTCAGCTGCAGGAACGGAATGTACATCCCAAACCTGCTGCAGAAGATGGTGGTGAGAGCAGGCTTGCCCCATGGGCCAGGATCCCAACCCTCAGGAACTGGGGGAAGGAATCTTCTTTCCTCCCTGGGCCTCAGCTCTCTCAGCTGCTCAGAGGGGAGAATTTACCCTGCCTTCCAACCAATCCATCCTCCCATCCAATGGTTAGTCATTCAACACCTATATTAGCACTAAGTGTATGCCATGCGTTGTGCTGTGCACAGGATACAGCAGTACTCGAATGACAAGTTCTTACTTTCACAGTCTACTGATGACTAATGGTAATCACAACAGCTCAGATACTGGGAACAGCCTCTCTTCCAGGCATTGTACTACATATTTCACAGGCATTTTCTTCTTTCATTTCTCATGAGACTACTATGAGGGAGGTATGTTATCCTGTCCATTTTCCAGCTGAGGAAGTTGTGGTTCAGAGAGATGAAGTGAATTCTTAAAGGTCATACCATTAGTAAAGAAGTTATAGAGCTGGGGTTCAAATCCAGAAGTGTCTCATACCAAAGACCAAGAAAGAGACTCAACAAATAGCTGTGAGTAATTTGAAGTGTACAAAGTGTCACCAAAAAGAGGTATATGGTTTTATGGGCCCATATATCAGAGGCAGCTCTTTCGTTTGCAGGGGAAGGTGGATCAGGAAAAAACACTTATTTTGTCTATTATATGCCAGGGTTTTTGGAGTTAAAATAATGACAGTGAGGCTCCTGAGACCTCTAGAGACATCTAGACACTATCAGCAGGGCAGACAATCTCAGGAATTTGGCACCCTGTCAGCGGGCCTTACTTTGGAATATATGATCCTCAATGTAACAGAGATAGGCTCATTTATAATACCCTACACATGGCTCTTCTGCCCCTTTTATTTGAACCTAAAATTAGTACTATACTCGTTAAGTATATGTCCCAGAGACTTAAATCTTTGGTCTGTTCATATGACAGTTGAACCCTGAATCTCAGCAGAGTTGCAACACCTACTCTCCAGTTCATTGGACCTGCCCAAGACAACTAACAAAAGGATGATGATGGACAACTCTCAAACCCCCAAAAAACAGAGTATCTATAATTGCAGGCAAGACAGTTCTATCCATCTGCCCCATAGGATCTAAATCCCCCTGAATCAGAAGCAGAGTGGGCATCACCATCCCAAAATCCTCAAGATTGAGGAATGAACAAACATAAGGAGGGAATGCAACTATGGACTAAAGTAGACTTATGGTTATTCCAGCAATGGAAGAACCTGTATCACTGATATAAAGGCAGTGGTCATCAGAAGTTCTGAGGGGAGGGAGAGGGAAGAATAGGTATAACACGGAGCATTTTGGGGACACTGGAATTGTCATGTATCATACTATAATGACAGATACAGGCTATTATACATTTTGTCAAAACCTATAAAATTGTGCTGTGCAAAATGTAAACTATAATGTAAACTATAAACTATGGTTAGTGGCAATTCTTCAATATGTGTTCACCAGTTGTAACAAATGTACCACACTAATGAAAGATGTTGTGAACGGGAGAAAGTATCGTAGGAGGAGGGGGTGGGTTATAAGGGAATATTTCATTTTATTTATTTTTTATTTTTCATTTATTTTTACTTTTTGGAGGTACCAGGGATTGGAACCAGGACCTCATACATGGGAAGCAGGCACTCAACCACTGAGCTACATCTGCTCCCCCCTATATTTTTGATGTAACATTCATGTAATCTAAAGCTTATTTTAAAAATTTAAAAAAGGATTTAAAAAAATGACAATGCCACATCTTTCTATCAACAGTAATTTTCTTTTTGAAGGGTTGAACACACTACATGGCACATTGTAGTAGGTGCTGTTTACAGACATTTCCTTTTTTCTAGCTTGGGAACTCTCAATCTCCCCAGGTCCACAAAGTTATTCCAGGAAGGTCCCTGGAGTTAAAACAATGATAATGCCACATCTTCTTATCAACAATAATTTTCTTTTCCTTTTTAGTGAGTTCCCAAGAAAAGATATATAAATGCCTCTGGACAAGTAACTCAATCTCTCTGGGTTTTTGTTTTCCAGTCTGTAAAACGGAGATGCTCCCATCCTCCTCAGGGTAAGGTTAACTGAGATAATATAGAGAACTGGGGTCAAGAGCAAACTTTTGGGGTCAAATGGGCCCAGATTAAAATCCAAGCTCCACCACTTACTAGCTCTGTGATTTAGGGCAAATTACTTAAACTCTATGAGCCTCAGTTTTCTTAACTTGCTCCAAGTCACATAATATGCATTGATCGTCTATTCTCAGCCAGGCATTATGCTAGTGTTTTCATAAATACTTTCTTTTAAAAATGCTTGCAACAGTCCCCAGCATAGTGCCTGGCTCAGAGTAGAAGATCTACACAATACTGTTTTGAAAAGAAAGAGGGCAATGATTCTGTGGGGACAGTAAAGAAGATGCCTAAAATTGGATTGTCAAAATACTCTTCACAGTACCTTGTGGGTTATAAGGGGCTAGGGGCTCCTACATGAACATACAATGTACTCAGACAAAACCACTAAAAAGAAAAAAAAAAAAGGACCCTCCCTGGCTTTGTCTCTAAGAAGGACTGAAGATAGGTCCTATGATCAATTAAATTATTAATGACAGTAAATGACTATGACAGATCAGAAGTCGGAAACAGCTTTGCATACAAGATGGCAGATTCTCTCCTATCCCCTCCACCCAAAATGTGAAAATAAAAAAGTAGAAAATAAATCCATATCAGCAAAGAGAATGGGAGTGGGGGTTATCAGTATGCAAATAATTTTAACAAATGTGGGAAATAGATGGAAACATGTTAACAGATGAGGAGGGAGCCATTGTCTAAAGCAGCAGTGTCTAATAGAAATATAATACGAGCCACATATGCAATTTAAAGTTTTCTAGTAGCCACATTAAAAAACAGAGATGAGGTCAAATTTTTTTTTTTTTTTTTAGGTACTGGGACCAGGGATTGAACCTCAGACCTCTTAGGTGGAAAGCTCATGCTTAATCACTGAGCCATATTGGCTTTCCTCAGCTGGTTTTTTCATTTGTTTGCATATCATTTGTTTTTGTTTTTAGGAGGCACCAGGGACCAAACCTGGGAAGAAGGCACTCAACTACTTGAGCCACATCTGCTCCCTGAAGTCAATTTTAATACTCTATTTTATCCCTATATATCCAAACTATTATCATATCAACATGTGATCAATATTTATTAATGAGATTTCCTTCCTTCCTTCCTCCCTCCCTTCTTTCATTCCTTTCTTCTTCCCTCCCTCCCTTCCTCTAAACCTTTAGACTCTGGTGTGTATTTTACACTTATAGCATGTCTCAATTCAGACTGGTCTATGTTCAATTCAGACTGGTCTACTTTAAGTGCTCTATAGCCACAGAGGCTGTGATTGCTATGTTGGATGACATAGACCTAGAATATGAGAGGGCTCCAGTGGGGGTGGGAGTTTATTTACCCAGAGTGACCTGAGAGAGACTCTGGCTTGAAGTGAAGAAATTACAAAGTGGGTAGAAGGTAGAAGCAAGGCTAAACGCGATTAAACAAAGATCTGTATTTATTTGTTAAGAGTCAGTCTTTCATCCCCCATTCACTTCACACAATCGACATAAAGGATTCTTCTCTTATGAAATTGAATACACTGTTTGAGGAGAAATGAGGTCTCTAATGGGGACAACCTAGAGTAACATCCCCAGTTTTTCTGGCCTTTGGAGGCCCACAACCTGACCAGTAGCACCTCACCTACTCATCCTAAAGCAAAGTCTGTCAATGTGTGCTACCCATGTACTATACTAAGAACTCCCAGTCAAACCTCCCACCCACTTATATTCTGACAGAAGGAGAGAAAATGCACTCTAACTACCCAGGCCTTAATTCTTATAGACAACCAAAGCAACCAACTATATTTGGTAAACTAATAGCATGAAACAGAAAAACTGACCCCAGGGGAGACAAAATTGAGAGAACATAAGGTCCACAGGATGGAGGAATAGAGTATGGATTAGAGTGAACTTACTAATATTCTATTCATGAACTATTGTGATTAGTAATTGCAGAAAATGTGGCATTGGTGTAGAGAAAGTGGCCATGGTGGCTGCTGGGGGTAGGGAGTGGGAGAAAGAGATGTGATGTGGGGGCATTTTTTGGGGTCGGAGTTGTCCTGGGTGGTGCTGCAGGGACAGTTACCGGACATTTTATGTCCTCCCATGGCCCACTGGGTGGACTGTGGGAGCGTGTGGGCTATGGTGTGGACCACTGACCATGAGGTGCAGCGGTACTCAGAGATGTATTCACCAAGTGCAATGAATGTCTCATGATGATGGAGGAGGTTGTTGTTATGGGGGGAGGATGGAGTAAGGGGGGTGAGGGAGTATATGGGGACCTCGTATTTTTTGAATATAACATTAAAAAAATAAAGACAAAAAAAAAAAAAAAAGAAACTGTTAAGGGAAATGCACTTGGCTCAACAGATAGAGCATCCGCCTACCACACGGGAGGTCCAGGTTTCAAACTCATGTGGTGAGCTGGCCCATGCACAGTGCTGATACGTGCAAGGAGTGCCCTGCCATGCAGGGGTGTCCCCCACGTAAGGGAGCTCTAGGGGGGAGAGTTGACGTAGCAAGATGACGCAACAAAAAGAGACACAGATTCCCCATGCCGCTGACAAGAATACAAGTAGACACAGAAGAACACAAAAAGCAGACACTTGGGGGCGGCTGAAGGGGAGAGAAATAAGTAAAAAATAAATCTTAGGAAAGATAATAAAAAGAAACTGTTAAAACAGGAATAGGATGCTATGAGAAAAAGAACAACCAGAAAATAAGAAAGAGGCCTTAGAGAAGAAAACTGTGAAAACTGGTTAAAGGGGGGAAATTTTTTTAAAGCTAGAAGATAAAGTTGGAATAAATGTATTTGAAGACAAAGCAAAAAGAGAGAAAAAGGAGACAAGGAATATGTGAGAAAAAATATAAGATGTAACTGGAAAAAGACCACGTGAGTGAGGAGGTCATCCCAGAGGTAATGCTTATGCACGTCTCAACAGGATCTCATAGACTGCCAAAGTAGATACCACCCCAAAGAGTAAGGCTCCTCAGGGCTCTGGAGACACCCAGGTCCTATGGTCATGGCAGACAGCTCTGGAGTTTTGTGCCCTGCCGGTGGGCCCTACTTTGGAGTTTGTGCTCCCAAGTGTGACAGAGCTGGACTCAGCTGTGACTTCTCTACACATGCCTCTTCTGTCCCTTCTATTTGAATCTATAGTTGGTTCTGGAGTTGATAGGTGTACATCCAAGAGACTTGAATCTTTGGGCTGTCCATGTGCCAGCTGGGTCCTGAGCCTCAGCAGAGTTGCAACACCTAGTCTCCAGTTCATTGTACTTACCTAGGAAAACTAACAAGGAGCTGAGGATGGACAACCACCATACCAAGGAACCGAAAGTCTACAACTGCAAGCAAGAGAGTCCCATCCATCAGCCATATGGGATTGAGTCCCCCTCTCAATTGGAGGTGGAGTGGGCATATCATCCCAGAATCCTCAGGATTGGGGAATAAAAAATGGACTAGAGCTGACTTACTGGTATCCTACTATAAATTTACTGTGATTCTACCAATGGAAGAAATTATATCATGGACAGGGAGACAGTGGCCACTGGAGGTGCTGAAGGCAGGGAGAGGGAAAAAGAGGTGTAATATGGGGGAATTTTCGGGACTTGGAATTGTCTTGAATGACACTGCAATGACAGATAACAGGCCATTATATATCCTGCCATAACCTACAGAATTGAGTGGGAGACAGTGTAAACTACAATGTAAACCATAATCTATGCTTAGTGGCAATGCTCCAAATGTGCTCATCAACTGCAATAAATGTCCCACACTAAAGAAAGAAGTTGTTAATGTGGTGAGTGGGGCATATGGGAATCCCTTATATTTTTTTGTGTAACATTTTGTGTAATCTAAGCATTTTTTTTTTAAATTAAAAATACATGTTAAAAAATATATATATATATAAATAAGAGAAACAGATGACAAATCTAAGGTCTACCATCTGACAAACTGAAATCCCAGAAAGGAAATAGAAAAAGTAGAGGGGAAGATAATATCCAAGAAATAATAGAAGAAAAATTCCCTGAGATGAAGAAGTACTCAAATCTTCAAGTTAAAAAAAGTCCTAGAGTACTGATAGGATGAATGACAAAATTTATACATGAGATACATTCTTGTGAAATTTCAGATAATCAAGATAAATAAAATATTCCTAAAAGGTTTCAGAAAGGAAAAACAAGTTACTTATAATAGAAATAGAATTAAACTGACATCAGACTTATTACTGGCAACACTGGGTACTAGAGACAATAAAGCAATGTCTTCAAAATTCTGAGAGAATATGAATTTGAATTTAGAAATCTATATTCAGCTAAGTCATCAATCAAGCATAAGGGCAGAATAAAGGCATTTTTAGACATGCAAGGACTATGATGTATATACCACCCACATATCCAGTGTTAAGGAAATTACCTGATAACGGTACTCCAGCAAAATAAAGGAGAAAACCAAGAAAGAGGAAGACATGGGATCCTGGAAACAGTGGATCCAACCCAGGAGGGCAGCAAAGGGAAGTCCCAGGTTGAAGGCTGTACAGCAGACCTAAAGAGCAACCACTCCAGACTGGAGCCTGAGGATGGAGGGGTCCAGAAGGGATGTCTTTGGGGGAAAAAATGGACTCCGGGCAACAGGTAGCATGATTGAGAGGCTGGATAAACTTGAGGATATGTTGAAGACCCATCATTCTTTGGTCAACAAGAAAAAAGAAAGGTAATTAGATACTCCATGAAAAATAAAAAGCTGTATAAAAAAGTTATAATCTAAATATGAAGCAAACTAAAATGTGACATGATTTTAAGCAATTGATGGAATGTAAGAAAAGAGAAACCATTTGACCTGAACACTAGGAGCATTCTTATTGAAAAGCCCATGATTGTAACTTGGTAACTATAGGGAAGGAATGTCATCTATGCACACTACTTGGCCCTGCAGTGAATGATATCTTCATACTCAAAATATTATCAAGGCTATTTATTGGTTATTCATTTTTAGAATTAGACAAAGAATAGAAAACTTAAATGTGGTTATATAGGAGAATGTGAATGTCAAGCTTGACAATACAAAAGTAAAAGTACAGGTGCCAGAAAGTGAGAGGAGGAAGAAGAAAGGAAAGGTTCCTAACATTCTTGTCTTATATAAAAGGGCTTCAAGATACCAACTACTGACAGAACAAGAAAGAGACATATTTATATTATTACAAAGTTAACCAACAGAGGAACTAAAAATAATAACAATTATCAAACACTGGGAGCAGTATGGATGGGAAGATGACCTCAATGCTCATCTGTCATTGCAGGGAATCAATGTGTGTGTGGGAGGGGGCAGTTTATGTGTACATATACAGAGCATTTATTTTTAGTAGACTACACAAGAAACTGGAAATATTGGTAGTTACCTCTTAGAAGGGAAACCGGGTGGCTGGGAGATAGGAGACAGGGGAGACTCTTTTCTATACTCTTTTCTACCTTTTGAATTTTAACTATGTGAACTTACTATCTAATTATAGAATATATAAAACTTTATGAAGAATAAACAAAGATATAATGGTAGTAGAACTATGAAGATAACTCTAAAAATACTTCAAACTACAAACAGTGGAAGATACTGCTTTTGAGGAGTGGGAATAAAAATCTGGAGGGTGAGGTTGGTTGGTGGGTACTGCCTTTTATCATAAGTTTTTTAGCACTATTGGATTTGATTTTTATGATTTGTAGTATGCTGATAAAAATTTGAAAATTAAATAATAAAAAATAAAGCAAAATATGAACATTGTTTGATGTCTATATCCAAGGAGAATGGACTCACCAGGTAGTAACCAGTATAACCCTTTTGGAAGGCAATTTGTTAATACTGTAAAAAATGTAAATGGCCTTACCTTTCAGCGCAGTAATTCTACTTCTGGGAATTTGTTGTGCAGAAATATTAGATAAGTGTGCAAAGATGTATGCAAAAGAAAGTTCCCTGCTCCATTGTTTCAAATAGCAAAAAGCTAAGAACTGAAAACCCCACTAAGAGAAGAAAAAGAAAACAAATAATAAAAAATCTATACAAGGGAACACTATGAGGCCATTAAAAAACGAGTTAGAGCCATTTGCATTGCCATAGAATGATATCCAAGTTATATGATTATGTGAAAAATGCAGCGAATTGTATAACATCATGCATAGTGTAATTCCATTTTTGTTTCTAAAAAATGCATATCTATGTGTACTTAGAAAAAATTTGGAAGTTATATTGCAAATACAGTGAAGGATTTCTGGGGGAGTGGGATTATATATGACTTCCACTTCCTATACAAAAGCTTCTGTAGTTTAATGTTTTTCTAAGACACATGTATCATTTTTATAATGAAAAATTAGATATGGGAAAAACCTAAGCAAGTATGATGGGGTTCCCATGCCAGTGCCCTTCTGGTCATGCAGGGTAGAAAGGGAAGAGTGCCCAGCTTCCCAGTGACCACGGCTGGCCTAGCATGAGGAAGTTCATGAACCAGAAATCCCAGGAGCTGGGAAATAACTACTAATGCCCAGGGAGCCAGGAGCCTGCTCCAGGAGCAGCTGGAACAGACCTCTTGCCAAAGCCTTCCCTGATTCTAGGTCAGAAAGGGCAGTCTTGGGCTCCTCCCAGACTCTCTCTCTCCATCCTCAATAATCTGGGTTCTAGCGAGGAGGGAGTAAGTGAGCAAAATGGACCAAAGACAGATACACACATACATGCACATGCAGGTACATACACACACACACTTCACACACAGACACCCTCAGAGAAACACACACAGGTGCTCACATGCACAAAGACCCAGGGGAGGCACCTAGAAATTATACAAAAACTGAGATACACACACACACACACACACACACACATAGAAAGAAAGCGAGAGAGACAGAGAGACCAAGAAAGAGAAAGAACTGGAGAATAAGGAAAAGGAGAGGGAAGCGGACTTGGCCCAATGGATAGGGCGTCCGCCTACCACATGGGAGGTCCACGGTTCAAACCCCGGCCTTCCTTGACCCGTGTGGAGCTGGCCCATGTGCAGTGCTGATGTGCGCAAGGAGTGCCCTGCCATGCACGGGTTGTCCCCTGCGTAGGGGAGCCCCATGCACAAGGAGTGCGCCCTGTAAGGAGAGCAGCCCAGCGCGAAAGAAAGTGCAGCCTGCCCAAGAATGGTGCCGCACACACGGAGAGCTGACACAACAAGATGACGCAACAAAAAGAGACACAGATTCCCGGTGCTGCTGATAAGGATAGAAGCAGTCACAGAAGAACACACGCAAATGGACACAGAAAGCAGACAACTGAGGGGTGGGGGAAGGGGGAGAAGTAAATAAAAAATAAAATCTAAAGAAAAAAAAAGGAAAAGGAGAGAGAGAGACAAAGTCTGTGCATTACCTCTTGAAAATGTTCCTCTGGGATATACACTCAGATCTGAGTCCCCTCTGGGGACTACCCCTCGATAGGAGATTAGGTAAATTATGCTGCCTCAGTTTCTTCTGCAGAAGAAAGCTAATCATCCTGACCTCATGGGGGTCAGACAATGTGAGGAGACACTATTGTTGCCCTGCCTGTGAGTCTTCCAGATTGGGGGACCTGGTGACCCAGCCGTACTCAGGATAGAGGTCAGGGCCAGATGCTAGGTGGTGAGGGGTGAAGTGAGGGAGTACTCACGGATAGCAGAGGAACAGGAGGTTCAGGAAGGAGTAGGTCCTGAAGAGGTGGATGAGGGAGCGGCACAGACTCCAGCCTGTTGCCGTGAGAACGGTGAAGCGGGTGAGGAACAGCAGGATGGAGCGAAAGAGGGAGACCTTCCCCCTCTGAGATGCCTGGGTCAGGACGAGACAGGATGGGATGGCGCCTTGGATGGAGGCTGCAGGGGTTGTGCCCAAATCCCACCCAGCATGACCTGTATCCAACCCAGGGAAAGGTGGGGCAGCAGGTTGGACAGAACCTGGCAAGGTGAATCCTTCTCCTTGATGCCCAGTAAACTCCAAGAGCTGATGGGATGTAAGTAAAATTCTTCAACTAAGTCCAAAGGGTGCCCCAAGGAAATGCTCAGGGTTGAGGGGCTAGACATGTGTTTGTTTCGATGGTACCCCCAAAGGGAAAGGAGAATCCCAGAGTCCCCAGCCAGCCTGTAGAACCCAATCACCTCCTTCACGACGGACCCAATGAAGCGGCGGCCCAGAACAATGGTGGTCACCATCAGCAAGTTGAAGTCGATCAGGTGGAAATTCTGTCAGGGGCAGAGGCCTGAGTGTCACACAGGCCCCCTGCCCACACATGGGCTTTTCTCATACCCACCTCCCCTTGCCCAATCCTTTGCAGAGGGTCTGCCCCCACTCTCTGACCTTCATAGGCCTCCAGCTGAGTCAGGCCAGGAAAGTACCTAGAGGAGCAGAACAGGACCAGAGGAGGGAAGTGGGACAGTCCCTAGGGATAAGAGAGTGGTGTGTGAGGCCTCTTGCTCTGATCACCCATGCCCCTGTCCCTGTGCCACTCCTTCTGCACGGAGCTCTTTCCGCCTCTGAAACACTCATGTATGCCCGTGGCTCCTCTCTCCCACAGGACTTAAAACTCTGAGTTCCTTTTGGAAAATCTAAGATTCATCTCTGCTGCCCTCACAATGCCTAGTGTGTGAGGAGTGTGACTAGGAGTGTGAGGAGTTGTCAGTTTCCTGTTCCTTTTACACCTCTCATGGCCATACAGTGGTTCTTGGTAATCTATGCTAAACTGAAACCAAGTATTACCCCCCCACAAACACACAGCTGGCCCTGGACAGGCACCTACCAGGGAGGTGTGGGAGGGCGGGTGGGAGGGTGGATACCACCACACTGTTTTGTAGATGTTGATGTAGTGGACGAAGAGGGCTATGAGCTGGCAGAAGAAGAGCTGCAACTCAAACAGAATGCTGGCCTGGACTGGCAACTCAGGGATCTTGCAGTGCTGGAGGGGCACGACCGTCTGGGTAGCCAGTGGGGGACTGGAGAGGCCCGTCCCAGAACTGCTCCTGGGGGTGGGGAGGGAACATCAGGAGTTGACTGAGAACTCTACCAAGAATGGCTTCTGGGGCACAGGATTGGGGGTAGGCCAGAAAAGCCACACATGGCAAGGACAGAGCCCGCCCACTCCTGCCAAAGTAGCTGACAAAATTTTTTTAATCTTGTTCAGGTCTTCCAACACCCTCAGGAGGGAAAGAATTATTAGACCCATTACAGACGAGGAAAAGGATGCCTGAAGAGGGGAGGCGTCTTGTCTAAACCACCAGCAAACCAGGAGCAGAGATGTAATCGGAATTTAGGTTCTTGGGCTTATTCCACCATATCCCATAGCTTCTGTTGAAGTGACCACCCTCATCTGCGCTCACTCTGGGTCTTTTCTACTGCTCACTGCAACTCGAAGCTCCCACCTGGCATCTGGGATATCTCATTCTGGGGCCCAGCCAGGGAGAGCTTTGTCCATACTGCCCCTGTGAGCCCACAGAGAGGGGTCAAGAGACAGAGAGGTGGTTTACCTGGTGCGGGAACGGACACTGGTGACCGAGGCACTGGAAGTACGGCCCCTGCCAGAGCCCCCTGAGGATCCTGGCTCACAGAGTGGATTTCGACAATAGGACGTCCTGTTGGGACCTCTTCGTCCTCCTGTGGGGCTCAACAAAAGGTAGATCCTCAAGCCGGGGGGGCATATACTGAAGACAACAATAATGATACTGGCTACCAGTTATCTGGTGTCTCAGTTTATCACTTAATCCTTACAAGGCCCTATAACCCCATCTACCTCTTCAACCTCATCCCCCTCTATTCTCTACTCTAGGTTCCAGCCATCCCCACCTCTCACTCCTCACGCAAGCCAAGCATGTGGCTACTTCTTACACTTGCTGTATCCTCTGTATGGGGAGTCCTTCCCTGACTGCCTTTTTAAAAGTTGCTGCCCCTATCATTCTCTATCCTGTGGTTAGCGAATGATGTTTATGTTTCTTCCACAACATTTCATTCTCTGAAATGATCTTATTTACTCACTTGTTCACATATTCCTTGTCTGCTTTTCCCACTAGAATGGGAATGAGACTTTTTCACTGCTGTATCCTCTAGCCCTCCCATCATACCCAGCAAAAAGTAAGTCCAGTAAGTATACAAGGATGACTGAGCACAGCAAGGTAGGTTTTTTCCCAATTAGGAAACTGAGCTACACTGTGTCATGGACAGTTTTCAAGGACTGGGTCCTCTGCTCTCAGTTCTGGTGGGCACTGGGTCCCATTCAGATACTAAACGTTTCTGGCATCTTACAATTATGGGTACCCTTTAGACAGTTTTTTCTTTCAGGGGCCAGAAATGCAGCTTCTACCCTGAAGTCTCATGGGTAGAACCCAGGGCCTGAGCACAGGCTCAAAGACATAGGCTCTGGGAGAACACTGTGTTTGCTGACCCAACTCTTCCAGCCATAACTTATTTCCCTGGGCTCCAGTGGTCTAGCCCAAGCCCGCTGGTAACCATCCTGTGCAAAGGTCCTCAGCACCATCCCAGGCCTTGTTCATACCACCTCACAGCAGCACAGCAACCTCATCCCCTCTGTGCCCTAGTTCTTCAGCTCCGTAAACTCTTCCAGTATGTCTCCATCTAGTACTTGTTCAGGAGTTCTGCCTCCAACAAGGCCCCAAAACAGAAGCTCTGTTCATACACTATTAAACTTGGCTTAAAACAATCCTCATAAGCACCCTCAGTCCAGAAGCTCCGCCCACACCCACTCTCCTCTCTTCAGAAGCTCTGCAACCCACGTAAAACTCTCAACCTACACAAAATCGTCAGCCGAGAAACCCCGCCCACAAGTCGACAAAAACTCTCAGCCCAGGAGCCCCGCCCCAGAGTGGGAACCTTTAGTCCGGAAAACCTCCCAGCCCCACCTCCCCCAACGTTAAGCCCCTAGAGCCCAGAAAGTTCGTCCCCGCACAAGTGCCTACTACAGACCAGAAGCTCCGCCCTTAGCACCAAGGCCACGCCCACCACAAAATCCCGCCCCCGCTTCTACCCAAGCAGAGTCCTCACCGACGCCCAAGCCTCAACAGGCCCGCTTCTTGTTAGAAGCCCCGCCCATTTCTCCCATGTCCCGCCTCCACAACAGAAACCCCACCCCGCAAAACGACAGGAGGGGGCGGGGTCCCGTCTGCACCCGCATACCCTGCCCCTCCCCTCGCCAGGTTCCTGTCCGCGTGGGGCAGCAATTCGTAGCATGGCCACCCGGACCCCCACGCCCGCTCATTCCTGGGCCGAGCCTGGCCCGCTCTGCTCACCCATCTCCTCCCCCCCCCGGCGCTCTCCGCTTCGCCGCCGCAGCTCCTGCGGGCAATATGTCGGAGGCGACGGCGGCCGGGAGAGGACTAACCGCCGCAGCCCAGTCCCCGGGTATCAGCCGCGCGCTCCCGCCTAGCCGCTAAATTTGCATACAAGGCGGGCTAGAAACTGGGGGCGCGCATCTTAAAGGAGCAGCCGGGACAAAGGCGGTGCCTGAGCGCTCTTTGTCTCGTGGTACCCCCACGCCCTTCCTGTAGCTGCAGTTGAAGAGACCCAGGAAGGAAGGGAACCTACGTCCTGTTTTTCCCGTGTTCTTCCAGCATCTCTTCAGGCGGTAGGAAAAGGGCTGGAACCGTCCGTTCTGCTGTCTCCGGACCCCGCCGTAAGTGGTCTTTAAACACCACAAAGTCAACGCGTCCCAAACTTGACTTTCATCTTTCCCTTCGGCCCTGTTGCTCTTTTTTGCCCCTCCCCGGCCAAAACCTAGGAATTAGCATGAACACATCCAATTTTTGACCTAGTCTTGCTGACCGTAAAGGCCTAAATATTTCTCACACTTTCTCTCCTTTCTCACTCCACCTCCCTAGTTTGAATCCTGCCTCTGCCATCTCCAAGCCTTGAAATCCCGTTTCTTGCTCTTTATAATGAGTCTAATAATATTAACCTTATGGGGCTTGGTGAGGATTAAATAAAATAATGCATGTAAAACAGAGTCTGTATTAGTAAATGTTAGCCATCATCATAATTACTATTATATATGGCATGTACTTAACAGGGGAGTACTCAATAAATGTATTAACACTACTTATAGTTATTATTTCTTCCCTCACAAGACTTATAAACTGTCTTACCGTGTAGCTCCATTGCTTAGCACAGTGCTTGGCACATAACATCAATATTCATGCAATTAATTGAACAAATATTTAATGGATATTTAAATATTCATAGAGCATACAATCAAGGAGAGGAGATAGATGAAAACAAAACAGGTAATTCTGTAGTATGTTA